>NC_141678.1:66783785-69597118 GCF_028749965.1 Puma concolor
TTTAATGTGAAGAATAGTGGGCTATAGGAGAAAACGGTACTGTAAAACAAAATAATTATAGTGTGGAATTAGTCTTTTCCTTTATAAAATCAATTTGTTTTACTGATTTATTTTTTAAAGTTTATTTGTCTGAGAGAGAGTGTGCACAGGTGGGGAAGGGGCAGAGGGAGTAGAGTGAATCCCAAGCAGGCTCTGCACTGCCAGCGTGGAGCCCGTTGCGGGCTCCAATTCAAACTATGAGATCATGACCTGAGCCAAAACCAAGAGTCTGATGGTCAACCCCCTGAGCCACCTAGGCGCCCCTCTTTTGTTTTTGTTTTTAAATGACATTTTTCTTAAATGGGTCTCTAAGTGTAGAAGAAAATGCGGACTTGAGTGTTCTTTTTTGTACTGCCAGTTTGTTTACAAAATACTTTTTCCTCTGCCTGGATTTCAAGTCCAAGTATTAGTAAGTTCTGGTCATTTGTTCAAAGATTACCAAAATTAAATCTGTTGAAACTTATAGTAGTCATATCCAAGAATGTGGATAAATTAGGGTTGTGCTTAAGTAATTTAGAATATTAAGTTTTCGGGGCACCTGGGGGCTCAGTCGGTTAAGCATCCGACACTTGGTTTTGGCTCAGGTCACCATCTCATGGTTCCTGAGTTTGAGCCCCACATCGGGCTCTGCACTGTCAGTGCAGAGCCTGCTTGGGATTCTCTCTCTCCCTCTCTAGCCCTTCCCTGCTTGTTGTACCCCCTCTCTCTCTCTCAAAATAAATAAGCTAAAAAAAAAATTAAAAAATTTAAGTTTTCATTAGCATGGCAAACATTAGGGAAACAAGATATGGACCAAAGTGTTTAGAAGTTATTTTTTATTGAGTTGTCTGGTTAAAAAAAATAACTTTTATGATGTTCTGAGTCAGCATTTTGTTAGATGCCTTATAATTAGAGAAAGGTATTGTTGGGGATAGGGAAGTTGGGTGTGGACTAAAACTCTGGGAAAACAGAACTGTTTTCCTTTCTGTGTTAAGAACAAAAACCTCATGTGGTTAAGATTTTAAGCAGTATCCTGTCTGCCTTAGTTTAAAAAAATTTTTAAGTTTATTTTTATTTATCTTTGAGAGAGAGATAGAGAGCAAGTAGGGGAGAGAGAGGCAGAGAGAGAGGGAGACAGAATCCCAAGCAGACTCTGTGCTGTCAGGGCAGAGCTGGACCCCGTGGGGGGTGGGGGGGGGGGGCGCTGGCTCAAACCCACCACTGTGAGATCATGACCCAAGCCAAGACCAAGAGTCAGATGCTTAACCAACTGAGCCACTCCGGCACCCCTGGCTGCCTTCGTTTTAATCTAACATAGAAGCATAGTTTATTCTTACATCAACACTTTATCATCAAGGGTTTCCTATTATTTTACTCCATTGCAGTCCCCTAAATGATTTGCTCTGGTAAGTTTTTGGTATCATTTATCTTGGGGACCTCAGATCCCACCATGTGGTGACCCATCTTTATGTGTTCTGTATTCTGAGGGAGATAGAAATGGCCAGAGCAGAAATCTTGGAGAAAATCTAGAACCTGTTCTTTATCCTTAATTTACACAATGTTGCTTTTGAGTAGAGGGTCTCTCATTAGCCATGGTGCATTCTCTGCATTTGGTAACTTCCTTGGCTCTCGATGCTGGTTTATTCACAGCCTGGGGCTGGGCCAGATGCATGTCAGTAGTGGTAGTATCTGTAACATGAAGTGATTTGAGCAGCCATTATCACTCTTGGCCTATTTATAGAGCTTATATCAGTGGAGAAAAGGTTGGCTGGCAAGCAAGCAAAGTTGCTCTCTTCCCGTGGTTGCAATCTCTCAATTTATATTTCAGTTTGGATAGGCCAAATCCATTCAACTGCATTCATTTTTAACATTCCTTTTCAGTACTCCAATCTTTTAGCACTGCAGTTTCTTAGTCAACTTCACTTTTTTTTTGATTTTTATTTAAAAAAAAAATTTTTTTTTTAATTTTTTTTTTCAACGTTTTTTATTTTTATTTTTGGGACAGAGAGAGACAGAGCATGAACAGGGGAGGGGCAGAGAGAGAGGGAGACACAGAATCGGAAACAGGCTTCAGGCTCCGAGCCATCAGCCCAGAGCCCGACGCGGGGCTCGAACTCACGGACCGCGAGATCGTGACCTGGCTGAAGTCGGACGCTTAACCGACTGCGCCACCCAGGCGCCCCTAAAAAAAAAAAAAATTTTTTTAACGTTTATTTATTTTTGAGAGAGAGACAGAGCATGAACGGGGGAGGGTCAGAGAGAGGGAGACACAGAATCTGAAACAGGCTCCAGGCTCTGAGCTGTCAGCACAGCTGACAGTGTGTCGAACTCACGGACCGCGAGATCATGACCTGAGCCGAAGTCGGCCGCTCAACCGACTGAGCCACCCAGGTGCCCCATCAACTTCACTCTTAAGGAAAAAACCCAAACAACTATTCCCACACTGAGAATAATTAGCAATAATTCTTTACTATCATATAATATTTAGTATTCAGATTGCTCTGTTGTCTCATAAATGTATTTTTATACTTAGATTGAGTCAAATAAGGTCTGTAATGTTTTGTAATTTAAAGGTCCCCCACTTTGTTTTTTTCCCCTGGCAAATTATTTGTTGAAGAAAATTTTCCCAGTTTGAATTTGCCAGTTATATTCCGATGGTGGTATTAAACGTGTTCCTCTGTCCCTTTGGTTTCTTGTTATTTGGCTTTAGGTTTAGAGGCTTGATCAGATTCAGTTTCTATAATGTATAGTCTCTCCTTTTTCTTTGAGGGGGGAAAATATTTTATAGGTGATGTTGAGTACTTGCATTAGGAGGCACTTAATGTTTGGTTCTCTGTGGTATTAGCAGCTCTTGATAATCACTGCTGAACTCCATTACTTAATTACTCATAACTCCTCACTCTGAATGCCCTTCATCATTCCCAGTTCTAACCTTTTGTACTGTACCTTGTTTATAGCCTCTTCGACCTCTTCCGTTTGAGAGCTGAGGGAAGGGAAGGGATGGATTGCTGTGGAGAAGAGGGCTATTTCAACTATATTATAGTTTTGTAGGAGTTTTTATTTCAATCCTGATCTTTGATTACTGCATTGCCCATTTTATCCATGCTACAACTTCTGAGTAGAAAACTAATCCTAAATGCAACAAATAATCAAAAGAAATCTTGAAAAGCAGTATTTGTTTTGAGATATTAGTGCTTACTTAAGATAAGGGTACTATTGTCATTAAAGTAAGTTAGTGTTTATATATAAAAATTAGAAACAAGGTTAATTTTTCTACTTCAAAGGATTTGGCAACACCACCATTAGGGACATAATGGAATCTCTTCCTAGAACTGAACATCTAGGAAGAGGGGGCTTCTTTTTGATTTATTTTTATATCCAAGTTGATAGTACTGTTAAGGTGTTTCATTATTAGTCATGGTGATTTTTTAAAATGATTCTTCAGTTCATCAATTTAACAAATATTTATTAAATATTATGTATTAGGGCGCCTGGGTGGCTCAGTTGGTTAGGTGTTCCACTTTGGCTTGGGTTGTGATCTCACAGTTCACAAGTTCTGAGCCCCGCGTTGGGCTCTGTGCTGTCAGCTCAGAGCCTGGAGCCTGCTTCATTCAGATGCTGTATCTCCCTCTCTCTCTGTCCTTTACCCACTCAGGCTCTGTCTCTCTCTGTCTCTCAAAAACAAATAAACGTTAGAAGAAAAAAATTAAAGGGGCACCTGGGTGGCTCAATTGGTTAAGTGTCTGACTATGGCTTAAGTCATGATCTTGCATGGGTTCGAGCCCCATGTCAGGCTCTGTACTCACAGCTCAGAGCCTGGAGCCTGTTTCATTCAGATTCTGTGTCTCCCTCTCTCTCTGATCCTATCCCGCTCATGCTCTCTCTCTCTCAAAAGGAACCAACATTAAAAAAAAAAAAATTTTTTTAATTAAAAAAAAAGCAAAACTTCAAAACACCTTAACTTGGGCTCTGTTTTTTTTGTTTTTTAAAAGTTTTTAGGTGCAGGGTAGTCAGAGTTTGACAAAGAGCTTAGAAAATGGTTTGAAAGACTCACAACTGATTGTAATGGATTTTTTTTTTTTTTAACTTTGGTCCCAATTATTAGGAAAGCTATTCTTACTTAAAAAAAGAGCAGTAGATACAAACTATAATCTATTTTATATCATAACTGTCTTGGAGGCAGAAACTTCTCTCGTTGGTGGTAGTCTCATGATTTTTTTTAAAGTTCCATTAATGTAAGAAGTATTTTTACAACAGTGTAGAAGTAGTCTAGTTGCTTTGATTTTCAGTGCTAGGAAAGTGCATCATTTTTGAATCATAGTTTCAGTAATAAACACAGTTGAATATTTAAACTGTAAAGAAACCCCACAATTTTTGAATTTTGAAGGCAAGCCTATTAAAAAAATAACTTTAAAATATTTGTTTAGACTGCTGTGAGACTATTCATTTTTTAAGATTTTATTCTTGTGGCGCCTGGGTGGCTCAGTCGGTTGAGCATCCGACTTCGGCTCAGGTCATGATCTCGCAGTCTGTGAGTTTGAGCCCTGTGTTGGGCTTTGTGTGACAGCTCAGAGCCTGGAGCCTGCTTCGGATTCCGTGTCTCCCTCTCTCTTTGCCCCTCCCCCTCTCATGCTCTGTCTGTTTGTCTCTCTCTCTCTCTCTCTCTCTGTGTCAAAATAAATAAACATTAAGAAAATTTAAAGATTTTATTCTTTTTAAGTAATCTCTGCACCCAACATGGGGCTCGAACTCACAACCCTGAGATCAAGAGTTGCATGCTTCACCGACTGAGCCATCCAGGCGCCCCTGCTGTGAAGCTATTTAGACTGCAATTCCCTTGCTTAATAAACTCCTTCCCTATTAATATGTCATAGTTTTTACTTTTATTGGTTAATTGGTATGCCGTGGGCATAATTTTAAGTAAGTGCGGTGTAGAAAAGTATATCTATTTTTTTTTTCAAATATAAATATACTAAAGAAATGGTGGTTTGGGGGTTTCTACAAAGTAAAAACAATGGATATTTGTTTTTAGGGAAAGTTATCAAAGGAGTAGCCTTGTTTACCTTTTAAATGTAAAAGGTAGATATACTTTGATTTACATGAAATAAGATTTTTTTTGGTTAAAATTTACTTACTTTAAAAAATATTTATTTTGAGAGAGAGAGAGCCAGCAGGGAAGGGACAGAGAGAGAGGGAGACAGAGAATCCCAATCAGGCTCTGCGACTGCCAGCACCCAGCCGGATGTGGGGCTCAAACCCACGAACTATGAGATCATGATCTGAGCTGAAACCAAGAGCTGGACGCTTAGCTGACTGAGCCACCCATGCACCCCATAGACATACATATACATGTATACGTATCTAGCAATCTCTACATCCAAAGTGGGGCTTGAACCCATGACCCTAAGATTAAGAGTCACATGCTCTTCTGACTGAGCCAGCTGGGTGCCCACAAAAGATGTATTCTTGTATAATTGTGGCAAAACCAAATTATGAAGTGGTTTAGTATTTATTTAAACATTGATAGTTTGTATTAGTTGAGCCATAGATATAAGGAAGGAAAAATGTCATGCCATTTGCTTTTCCTGTGGCTGCAATTTTGAAAAAATAATTAGTTTCTTAAGTCTTGTATCATTATTACGCATATCTGAAAGGCATGTGCTAAGCTATGATGCATTTGTAGATAAAGCCAGTGCTAAAGGGCAACTACACTTGTAGCAGAGTTTGTCCTTAAAATATTTATTTATTCATTCATTTATTGAAAACATTTTTTAAAATGTTTATTTTTGAGAGAGAGAGAGAGAGGCAAAGAGACAGAGCACTTGTGGGGGAGGGGCAGAGAGAGAGGGAGACACAGAATCTGAAGCAGGTTCCAGGCCCGAGTTGTCAGCACTGAGCCCGACAGGGGCTGGAGATTGTGACCTGAGCTGAAGTGAGCGGCTTAACCGACTGAGCTACCCATGCGCCTGTATTTATTTATGTAAAAAAATTTGTTTTTAACATTTATTTATTTTTGAGAGACATAGACAGAGCACGAGCAGGGGAGGGGCAGAGAGAGAGGGAGACATAGAATCCGAAGCAGGCTCCAGGCTCCGAGCTCTCAGCACAGAGCCTGATGCGGGGCTCCAACTCACCAACCGTGAGTTCATGCCCTGAGCTGAAGTCGGACGCTTAATCGACTGGGCCACCTGGGCGCCCCCTATTTATTTATTTTTATTTAAAAAAAATTTTTTTTTTTTCAACGTTTATTTATTTTTGGGACAGAGAGAGACAGAGCATGAACGGGCGAGGGGCAGAGAGAGAGGGAGACACAGAATCGGAAACAGGCTCCAGGCTCTGAGCCATCAGCCCAGAGCCCGACGCGGGGCTCGAACTCACGGACCATGAGATCGTGACCTGGCTGAAGTCGGACGCTCAACCGACTGCGCCACCCAGGCGCCCCATATTTTTAAATGTTTATTTTTGAGAGAGTGCGTGTGAGCAGGGGGAGGGAGAGCAGAGAGGGAGACAGAATCCCAAACAGGCTCTGCTTTGTCAGTGCAGAACCCAGCTTGACTCTGAGCTGAAATCAAGAGTCAGACATTTAAGTAACTGAGCCACCCAGGTGCCTCTGTCCTTAAAATTTTTAAGTGGTTGGGAAATTATTAAAAATAAAGGATTTTAAAATGGTCAGTTTTTGAAAAAGCAAAATGTCCTCAAGATTTTATTTTAATGAAACTTGTTTTTTAAACATTATATCTACAGGCCCTAGCAAAATATCTTTTACTTAATAAATACTGAATATATGTTGTTCAACAGATATTAAATGTTTGCTCTGTTGGGTGTTTTTTTAGATGCTACAGTGAGACAAGTCTTGTGCCCTCTTGTATTCTGTGAAACAGACAGAAAATAAACTATAAATACACAAATGAGCAAGGTAACTTTAGATCCCTTTTAAAAAATGGAGAATAATGGGGTATGGGTGAGAGGTGTTTAGTATATTTATGGAAGGCCTTTTTTTAGGTGAGTTTGAATTGAGACCTGAAATACAGGAGCTATCCTGCCTTCAAAAGAGTGAAGGAACGTGCTTTCCTGGTAGTGGGAACAGCAAATGCAGAACCTCTTGAATCAGAAAAGATCTTATTTACATGTTGAAAAATCTGGATCCTAATGAAACAAAATGATGCTGAAGTGAGACTAAAGCAGTACATGCCTCGTAGGCCTAAAAAGTTTTATTTTAATTGTAAGGAAATGTATGTAAAAGAAACTGTAAGTCTAAGCAAGGAGAAGTCTTGTTTACCTTCTTCAGTGTACAACGTAGATATACCTTTATTCACTCAGGAGATATGTTCTTGTATATTTGTGGGGAAACCCCAAATTTTAAATATTAAACCTCAAATACATTAGGAAAACTTATTTTGAGGAGCCTGTATGAAAGCCTTATTTTTAAAATATATTACCTAAATTATCTTTTGTAAAGATCCAGATGTTCAGAACTTTCATTTTGGTTGAAGGAGGCTACTTGGGTAGCACAGTCTAGTCTTAGGTTAAGAAGCAGGTTGGAAATTCAGAAACTGTTCTACTAAATATATCTATCTGATTCTATCTAAATATATCTTGGCCATTGACCTACATATTCTTTTCTTAGAAATGAGGATTATACATTTCAGGTTAACTATGAGCAATAATTAATAAAAATAATTAAAATGTTCTGGAAACCTAAATGGAATTGTTTAGGAAGTTGTCAGTGTGGGCAGACCACTCATTCTTTGTATCTTTTTAAATTACAGCTTTATAAAGGGTCTACAAATAAGCAATAAAACATTGATCAGTTTCTTCTTCTTTTCTTTAAGTTTATTTTGAGAGAGAGAGCATGCAAGTGTACCAACGGGAGAGGGGCAGGGAGAGAGGGAAAGGGAGAATCCCAAGCAGGCTCTGAGCTGTCAGCACAGAGCCCAGTGCAGGGCTTGATCCCACAAACTGTGAGATCATGACCTGAGCCTAAATGAAGACTTGGAGGCTTAACTGACTGAGCCACTTCAGGCATTCCTCATCAATTTCTTTTTTAAAAGTAATAGTGACTGAAGCACTCTTTTAGTAGGTTTTTCAGTTGAAATTGCCTACATATTATTTCTTTTTAAAATGTTCCTTGAGCCTTTTTGAAACATTGAGGTCTTGGCTAATTACATGGTTGAATTTTATGCTGTGTCTGAAATTGACTATAGTCACTAGTAGCAGTGCTTGGAGGCACTAGGACGCCAAGATACAAGGGCCAGGGTAATGCAGGGTAATGCAGATTGCTCTCGTGTTGACTTTTCAGTGAAGTCTGCAAGTAGATCTGTTTTCTGTATACAGTGACCCCTAGCTCCTGCAATAATGTTTACACAGATGACTGTACCATATGTGTACTGTAGCACCACATGCATTTTTAGAAGCAAAAATGAGATCTGGTAGGTTCATTTAACTTTGATAAATCCAAGGTACAACTGGCCTCTAGCCTATTTGGGGCTAGAAACTCATTTGATATCATCTTGGCACTATTTTTCTCTTTGTATACTGGCTTTCTACTGCTTTTCTTTGTGGGCTTCATTTTTAGCCAGACTTTTCTTTTATGAGGGCAAAATTGGTTTTCCAACAGCTCCAAGCTAAGTTTCCTCAGCATTTAGAAAAAATTAATAGAATTTATATTTCAGAGTAGTTTTAGATTTGCTAAAAAATTGAGCAGAAAGTGCAGAATTCCTGCATACCCCCTCTTCAGTTTCCCTTTGAATAACATCTTGCATTAGTTTGGTACATTTGAATTTTTTTTTTTTTAACGTTTTTATTTATTTTTGAGACAGAGACAGAGCATGAATGGGGGAGGGACAGAGAGAGAGGGAGACACAGAATCAGAAGCAGGCTCCAGGCTCTCAGCCATCAGCCCAGAGCCCGACGCAGGGCTCAAACTCTCACGGATCGTGAGATCGTGACCTGAGCTGAAGTCGGAGGCTCAACCGACTGAGCCACCCAGGCGCCCCTAGTTTGGTACATTTGTTACAATTGATGAGCTAATATTGATACATTACTAAAGTCCATGTTTACATTAGTTAGGCCCCACTTTTTGTGTTGAAAAACAGATACCATAACACAGAATAACAGTTCTGTGGATTTTGACAGATGCCTAATGCCTGTTGGTCATTGTGGTATCCAGCAGAATAGTTTCACCGCCCTAAAGATTTCCTTTGCTTCACTTACTATTCCTTCCCCTTCTCCATTCCTCTTTGGCAACCATGAATTTTTTTTTTTTTTTGGCAATTTATTTTAATAGACTTTTTTTTTTTTAAGTAGTTTAAGGTTCACAGCAAAATTGAATGGAAAGTACAGAGTTTTCCATGTACCCCTTGGTCCCATACATGCTTGGTCTGCCCCGTTATCAATATCCTTAATCAGGGTGGTACATTTCTAACAACTGAGGGACCTCCATTGACACATCATCACCCAGAGTCCATAGTTAACATTAGAGCTAACTCTTGGTGTTGTATAATTTCTGGTTTTGGACACATAATGTGTATCCACCATTGTAGTATCACACAGAGTAGTTTTCACTGCCCTAAACATCCTCTGTGGTCCACCTGTTCATCGTTCCTTCCTCTGAGCCTCTGGCAACCACTGATCTTTTTACTGTCTGTATAGTTTTGCCTTTTCTAGAATGCCATATAGTTTGAATTATAGAGTATATAGCCTTTTCAGATTGGCTTCTTTTACTTGGTCACATACATTTAAGTTTTCTTCAGGTCTTTTCATGGCTTAATAGCCCATTTCTTTTTAGTACCGAATAATATTCCATTGTTGGGATGTACCATAGTTTACTTGGTCACCTGCTGAAGGATGTCTTGGTCGTTTCCAATTTTTGCAGCTAGCCTGTAGCATTTTTGACTGAAAACACAATATTGAAAGCATTCTTTTTCTTGACTTTATTACTGTCATCTATGGCAAATATTTATCTCCCCCCCCCCCCCCCCGGTGGTTTCCCCCTGTAAGAGTTTTATTATTAGCTTTTCAAAAGATGGCAAGTGTTAGAGGAGATTTTTCTTCTAGGCTAAGATAAGAATAGTTCTATTTTAAAAACAGTAAAATGCAGATTAAATGTTTCTCCATTGTTAATCTAGCATTGACTGGTTTACAATCAGTAAATTGTAAGTGAAATTATTACTCAAAATAACATTCTTAGTTTAGTACTTAACTGTAGTATCATTTTGTAGCTGGAAAATGTGCTTAGTGAGGTTACATGACTTGTCCAAAGTCACATAGGCTTCAGATAAAAACAAAGGTCATATTACTGTAAGTTTTCTGGGTTTTGCATGGCACTTTGCTCTCCTTTTACTTAATCCTAACATTTTTGGGGGGAGGGAGCACCAGTTAAATATTGTATCTAAGTGGTTCAGAATCTACAGATTCTCTGTATTAACTCCTCTGTGTAATCTCTTTGTTTCTCTGACTCCAAAGCCCTTACGCTTTATGGTTTAGCAAAACTATCACCTAATTGTTTATGATAAATTAAGAGTGATGGATTGAGGGTTGTCAATAGCAAATATTTATTGAGTGGCTCGTTGTTTTAAGATATAGTGCTAGGTGGGATGTACTGTGGAGTGATGATGACTGATAAAGAACTTGGACTCTGGAGTTGCTTCTGAGAAAATCCTGACTCCAGTATTAACTTTGTGAGTTTGTGCAAATTCGTTAACTTTGCTTCTATCTGTAAAATAGAATAATAGTATTTACCTTATGGAGTTGTTGGGGGTGGGTTAATGCATTTAAATGCTTAGCAGTTTTCTGGAGATTAAAGAGTGCTTGACTTTAATAGTGTTACTGTTTTTATACATATGAACAGATGTAGTGTATCCTTGGGCATCAAACAGTTCCATGCAGTCATCCAAAGGCTGGATAATTTGCAGTTATTTTTACAAAAATGTAAGATTAGCACTAAAATACTACTAAAACTACTCTTCATTCCTACATAAATGCTACGTATTGAGAAGTGTCTAAGTAGTGTGCTTGGGCAGTTTATGCTTTAGACTTTTTAATGTTTATTTATTTTTGAGAGCGAGAAAGACAGAGTGTGAGCAGGGGTGGGGCAGAGAGAGAGGGAGACACAGAATCTGAAGCAGGCTCCAAGCTCTGAGCTGTTAGCCCAGAGCCTGACACAGGGCTCAAACTCATGAACCGTGAGATCATGACCTGAGCCGAAGTCAGACACGCAACCAACTGAGCCACCCAGGTGCCCCTATGCTTTAGACTTTTTAAAGCATTATGTTGTTTCATATATGCACGTGTTTCTTTCAACCTTCAGAATGTGTATTTCTACTTCCTACTCGTTTTTAAATTTTACAGATTAGGAACTGAAGAACAAAGGTTGAGACTCATCCTAGGTTATACAGTTAGTGGCAGACTGAAGATTAGAACCCAAGTTCCTGACTCCTACCTAAATTATTTTTTCTTCTCTACTTTGCTGCATTTCTTTTTCTTTTCCTTTCCTTTCTTTTCTCTTTTCTTTTTTCTTTTCTTTCTCTCTTTTTTATTTTAAGAAAGAGCAAGCATGAATTGAGGAGAGGGACAGAGAGAATCTCAAGCAGGCTCCATGTTCCGTGCAGAGTCCAAAGTGAGGCTTAATCCCACGACCCTTGATTCATGACATGAGCCAAAATCAAGAGTCAGATGCCCAACCAGCTGAGCCACCCAGGCGCCCTGCTGCCTTTCTTCTTCATGTCATTACTTACACATACAGTGAGAGGTGCACACAGAGAAAAATAGAGAAAATGGTAGCCGATTGTCAAAGATTAGATTTTTTCCAGTTCATTGTTTTATTTGATCTTAGGAGTGCCAAGAATACTTTAATATTCTTGGCAGGAAAATCCCTCCCCAACCTCTGCTGAGCTTAGACCTCAATATGAGATATCTAGTGCTTCTCCAACATTTCTTTGGATGTCTCAAAGGCACTTTAGAATCCGTAAGCCTAAAACCAAACTCTTGATGTCCTTTTCTCTTCCATTCACTACACAGGTCCTTTCATGTTCTCTTAGTGATTGGTTCTACTGTCAGTCTAGTTGCAGAATCCAGAAACTGAAGACTTGCCCTTGACACGTGCCTTTCTCACTCCGCATGCTTGCTCCATGATCTCACATCCATCCACATCTTTCTGTTGCCAGAACCATTAGTCCAGAGCTACTGTAATTTTTTTTTTACCTTGCCTTTGAATTGTTCTACTGACATTTACTTGTCTCCTTTTCCATCCTGTCTCCACGATGCAGCCAGAGTGTACAAATCAACTTAAATCTATGTCTCCTTCCTCTCTTTGTAATAGTGGGTTCCTATTTACTTTTGGCTATGTTACATTCCTCTTTCTTTTTCTCTTTTTATGGTGCCAATATATCTTCTCTCTGACATACTTATCACAGTAGTAAATTTCATGTTTGTGTGATTATTCATTTGTCTCTTTCTTAGACTTTACTGTCAGGTAAGTACTGCATATTTCCCAGTGCCTGGCGCAGGTACTCAATAAATATGTGCCTAATACATGAATGGATTCAGATAACATTGTAGACATGTTACAATGTTCATTCTGTGAGGAACTTGAAGTGAAGAGGAAGAAGAGAGAATAGAAAGGTTTAAAAAAAATACTGTTTCTTGAAATTTGACTTTGAAGTTGTGTACTAGGTGCTTTGCATGTGTTACTCATTTTGTCCTGCCAAGGACTGAAGTTTTAGAAACAAGGAAATTGTGGCTTAGAGAACATCAATAATTTGTCAGTGGATACATGGTGCTTCAAATTAACTTTCTTTTCTTGCATCAGGAATGATGTTCTTAGGAACTTTTGTTCTCTTGTTGGAAAGGTGTGGATCACCATATCTCATGGCTACCACTGTATTGAATTAGTGTTACTACCATATTGTATGAATGCTGAGAGTAACATTGATGAAAAGTGACTGACAGCAGTTTTATTTATGCAGGATTATTGTCTTTGCTAACATAGACCTCTTCATATTAATCCAATCAATTTTAAGTTATCTCAAATGAAACTTTGAAATCCCATCTTGGGTTTTGAGTCCAGTGCCTCTGACCTTTCTTGCTTTTAATGTTTTTTCTCATGTCTCTCTTGGTATAGAGTTTTAAGATTCTGTGGTAGCCCATTTTATCCTTGCTTTCATTTATTAAAATCATTCTTACCTTTCCAAACCCATATTTTATTATCTTCTTCATAGATAGTTTTCCTGGTTCTGATCTGGTGAGTGTCTGGAGTTGTTTATACCTCTCCTGTAGCACTTCCTTAATTTTGTGCTACTTGTTACATTCATCCAGTTCATTTGTGTGAGCTGCTTACTGTCTTTAACTGCTCTGAAACACTTAAATAGTAGGTTTTCAAGCCACAGATTTGTTTCTGATTATATCTCAGTGTGAGTACTGTGATTTATTCATTTTTGTAAGCCCAGACCTAGCACGTTGCTTGACATAATAGGTATTCGATACATATTAGTTGAATTAAATATCCTCTGCCCTAGTTTTTCTTTTAAAAATGGTTTTAATATTTTGAAGAGTTTGAAGAGACATATAACAAGGTCAGATTTTAGTTTTTAAACAAAATAATTCTGGTTGCATTTGTAGCAATCAAGAGTGGGTATGAGGAGACCACTATGATTATTATAGTAGTCCAGGCAGTAGGGAAATGAAAATGCCTGAAGGATATTTGGGTGGCCAAATTGATAGGATGTGGTGTTAAAATGGAATTTGGGGGTATCCCTTTTGGATTTGATAATGATACAGAATTAATTACACATTAAGTGCTTGCTAGAGGAAAGGCAGGTTTGGGTTTTTGTTTTTTAAACACGAAATTTGCAGTATCTTTAAGATAATTTAACTAGAATGTCAAGGAGGCGATTGATCACCGGGTTTTTGGAGATCTTTGGAAGAGCCCTTTGGTCTAAAGTTGTGAATTTGGGAGCTAAGGGTGTTGATCATACCACCTTGAATTACAACAAGAGAAAAGAGGGCCCAACTCTGGGCCATGAAGAACTAAATTTGGAGTTCCAGGTTGGTGAACACTAGGAGATTGGGGAGAGTGGTGTGCCTGGAGAGAGCATGGAAGCTCCACATACTTGCCCCATGTGCCTCTTCATCTGGTTGTTGATTCATATCCTTTAAACTGGAATATGTCAATTATTCAATCAAGATGACCTGGTGGAAACTCTTCCCGTAGGTTATTAAAGTGGCTACTTTGGACATAATGCGCCCAGAGCCCCTGTCAAAGATAATTCTTTGTTGAAGTTGAAGAACATCATTCTGGCACCTCACATTGGAAGTAGTCCTTACCAAGCCAGTTGACAGATGATGGAATATTTGGTTGTATGTATCCTGGTTTCTCTCAATGGTCTTAACCATTCCTAATGAATTGGTACTTAAATGATCTTATGCGAGCTGAGACTTCACTGGGATGAAACATGGCAGATTAAATGGGAAAACAATTCTTAAAAAAATAACTACATTTAGAGAGATGAGAATGAGTCAACAAAGGAGATATAAGTTGGTTGAATTGGAGAGGAAGGAGGAAAAACCAGAATAGTGTGATGGTATAGAAGTCTGTGGAAAGGGATTTTCAAGAAGGAGGAAATACGGTTAACAGCATCAGATACTGCTCAGAGGTAAGGAATGAAGACTAAACTTGTCTCTTGGATTTATTTAATAACATGAAATAAAGGTAGTCTTAGCAAACTTTAGGTGGAATAATGGAAACAGAGATTAGATTGCATTGGGTTAAGCAGCGAAAGATAAGGAGTTAGAGATGCTGAGGCACTGAGTGGCTCAGTCAGTTAAGCACCTGACTTCTGCTCGGGTCATGATTTCGTGGTTTGTGAGTTCGAGCCCTATATTGGGCTCTCTTCTGTTTCTGCTATCAGTGTAGAGCTCACTTTGGATCCTCTGACCCCCCTGCCTCTCTCCCAATCGCACATGTGCACGTGCTCTTTCTCTCTCTTTCAAAAATGAATGAACACTGGGAAAAAAAGGAATTAGAGATGCTGTTGGATCCTAAAGTTTGGTAGTTGAGGTGAAAGAGCAAGAAAGATGTGTGCCTTTGTTTTTGTTTCTTTTAAAGTGAGACGTGGACATACTTTTCAAACATTTCGTTCCCTTCAGTGTCTTTGCAGAGCAGAAATTTTTAATTTTAATAGTCTATTTTTTCTTTCATGGGTTGTGCTTTGGGCATTACATTTAAAAATTCATTGCCAAGGGGCGCCTGGGTGGCTCAGTTGGTTGAGTGTCTGACTTTGGCTCCGGTTATGATCTGGTGGTTCACGGGTTTGAGCCCTGTGTCGGGCTCTGTGCTGACAGCTCGGAGCCTGGATCCTGCTTTGGAATCTGTATCTCCCTCTCTCTGCCTCTCCCTTGCTCGCGCGCTCTCTCTCTCTCAAAAACAAAAATAAAGCATTAAAAAAATTTTTTAAAACTTTATTGCCAAAGGCACTTAGGTGGCTCAGTCAGTTAAGCGACTCTTGATTTTGGTGGGTCATGATCTCACAGTTGGTAAGATTGAGCCCTGCATAGGGGGCCCTGTGCTGATAGGTCAGAGCTTGCTTGGGATTCACACTCTCCCTGTCTTTCTCTCAAAAAATAACATTAAAAGAAATGAAAATTCATTGCCAAACCTAAGTTCACTTAAATATTCTCCTGTTTTCCACTAGAATTTTTATAGTTTTGCATTTTACATTTATGTCTCTCATCCATTTTGAGTTAAGTTTTGTGAAATGTGTAAGGTCTGTGTCTAGGTGATTTTTTTTTTTTTTTTTATTCCACCACCACCCCCTAGGTGATTTTTTTTTCATGTGAATGTCCAGTTGTTCCAGTACCATTTGTTCAATAGAATTATTTATCCATTGAATTGCTTTTATTGCTCTTTCATCAGTGGTTAGTTAAATGTGTTCTGGGCTCTCTATATTCTGTTCCATTTATCTGTGTGTCTGCCTTTTGGCTCGTACGACATTGTCTTGATTACCGTAGCTTTTATAGTGAGTCTTGAAACTGAGTAATGTCAGTCCTTCATCCTTCTGTACCGTGTTGACTATTCTGGGTCTTTTGCTTTTCCATATAAACTTTGGAATCTGTATGTTGATATCTACAAAATAGCTTGGGGTTTTGGTTGGGAATATATCGAATCTGGATCAGATTGGGAAAAATTGACATCTCAACAATAATGAGTCTTCCAAACTATGGATACAGACTATTCCCCTATTTCTTTATATCATCTTAAAAGTTAAGAATAGACAACTTTGATCTGTGGTGATAAAGGTCCAAAAGATGGTTACTTTTGGGGGAGGGGCAGGTAATGATTAGGGCATGGAGGAGGCTTTTGGGATTTGGGGAGTGTTCTGTTATCTATGTGGTCATTATATGGATATGTTTATTTTGTAAAAATCATCAAGTTGTATACTTAACAATGTGTACGCTTCTTTGGTAAAATTTTCAAAAAAAAAAAATTTTTTTTTTTTTGAGGGAGACTGCAAGTAGGAGAGGGGACATAGGGAGAGGGGGAAAGAGGATCCGAAATGAGTTCTATGCTGACAGCCGAGAGCCCTGTGTAGGTCTCAAACTCTCAAACTGTGCGATCATCATCTAAGCCAAAGTCAGATGCTTAACTGACTAAGCCACCCATGTGCCCCTATTTTCAATATTTATTAAAAAAGAAAAAAAAACTTAGAGGAGAGAGTCTGACTGTTTTGATTAAAAGAACAGAAAACTTGGAACCCAAATTTGTGTTTTAGTGGTCTTAATACTTAGTAGCTTTGAAATTTTGTGGGTATAGATTTTTTGTGAGGAAGGAAGTAGGTAAAGAATTTAAATATTGAAAATAAGAGTAGACTTATATGAAAGGTTTTGGGGTTTCTTATAGATTGTTTTTATGTTGTATGGTTTATGGTCACAGATACAGAGAGAACTTTTTTAGTATCAATTTTAAACAAAATGACGGACCGAAGTAGACTAAATCTTGGGAAAAAATTAGGTCATGAATTCTATTTGAAACATAGTGTTCTCCCAAGGGTGGTTGGTGTAAGCCCTATTACTTGGTATTTGATGCTAGATTACACAGAACAGTAGAAGGCGTCCTGTTTGGAACAGTTCCACATTATTGCAAGGAAATAGGATCACTTGTAAGGATTTAAAAAATTTTTTAAAAAAATACTTATTTTGAGAAAGAGAGTGCAAGTGGGGGAGGGGCAGAAAGAGAGAGGGAGACACAGAATCCGAAGCAGGCTCCAGGCTCTGAGCTGTCAGCACAGAGCCCGATGCGGGGCTCGAACTTTTGAACTGTGCGATCATGATGTCAGAAGTCGGACACTCAACCAACTGAGCCACCCAGGTGCTTGTAAGGATTTTTTTTTTTTTTTTTTAACTTTTTGTGATCACAGGAAATATTATATCTTGTACTCTAGTGATCAGGAGCATTGTTATTTTGTCATTAAAATGTTGACCATCTTTAAAGTTGCTTTTGTGTCTAAGTAGCCATATTTACTGCAGAGTATTGTTTTATATAAGAGAGCAATGTTGGAATTCAAGAATTATCTAATAATATGGCTTGTACGTAAATTAATGGGTTAATCGGTATATATCATGTTTGAGGCATTAGCTGCTTATTTTTCTTACAGGTCTAAGGTGGTGATATGTAGGAATGCTAGCAATTAGAATGCCCCATTTTACCTTGACTGTAGAGAAAATCTTGCCTAGAAGCAGTTTCACATAATGGGCTGTGATTGTGTCAACTTGTGGTTTCAACGGAAAAGTGCCTGTAGCAACAGTAAACTTCTAACAGCAGATGACTTCAGTTTGCATTTGTCACATTAGGAATGACAATACTGTTTTAGTTTATTCATTCATTCATTTTATGTCTTTATAATGGTGTTAAAGGATGGTTAGTGATTGTAGCCCAAAAGGAGTAAAATCGTGCAGTGTAAAAGGCAAACCTTTCCTATGTTGAGTGTTTAATGATTTTGTATACTCTGCTATGTCAAAACTCTCAGGAGTGTTTCCTATAGTGGTTGGTCTTAGATAAGACCCCGTTAATCATTGTCTATTCTCACAATTCTAAGTTCACAGGAAGTTCTTAAACATCTAAAAATGTATTGTGAGAAGGAAGACTTTCTTATATGTGTGTGTTTTATTAATGCTTTTATATCTTTTTTTGGTCCAAGTATAATTTGTTACCTATCAGTTTATATGCTAAAGCAACAGATTTACATTTTTTAAAAAGTCTGTTTAGAGTCTCTCCTCTATTTTATGCTTTTTCTAATTTGATTCATCTACCATTCATCTGTATTCATCTACCACCTCTTCTTGTATGGATAATGTCCAAATCTGTATCTCTTTATTTTTTTCCTTTGAGACCTATATTCCTAAGCATTAATCTAGTTCAAATTAAAGTTGGTTGTTTCTCTTTTTACTTTCCAGTAGTCCATATCTTAGTTTGGGGTTACCCTGTACCTAGTTGCAAATGCCAATAACTATCCAAGGAGTGGAGTGTTCCATATTGTCCTGTGGGTTGAACTGGTTGATAATGTTCAAGTCTTCTAAATTTTTGCTGACTTTCTGTCTAGTTTTATCCGTTGAGGACTGGAAATCTGCAACTTTTGGTGTTGAATTCTCTCCTTTCCATTTTGTTAGTATTTTGATTTTTATATTTTCCTGATACATTAGCTTTTGTATCATTATGAAATGTCCCTCTTTGTCTCTAGTAACATTTCTTGTCTTAGTCTATTTTTATCTCATGTTTATATAAACATTAGCTCTCCTGTTGTTGGTCTCTGCATACTATATCTTTTTCCATTATTTTCCCTCAACCTGTTTTATCTTTGAATCTAAGGTATGTTTCTTAGACTATATACAATTGGGTCTTTTTTATTTATTCTGATAATCTCTGCCTTTTGATTGGAGCATTTAGGCCATTTACATTTAATATAATTTTTAATTTAGTTGGATTTACATTTGCTGTTTTATTTTTTTAAATATTTAAACATTTTTTTAATGTTTGTTTATTTTTGAGAGAGAGAGACTGAGTGCAAGTGGGGAAGGCAGAGAGGGAGTGAGGGAGACACAGAATCCGAAGCAGGCTCCAGGCTGTAGGCTCTGAGCTGTCAGCACAGAGCCCAGTGAGGGTCCTTGAACTCATGAACTGTGAGATCATGACCTGAGCTGAAACCAAGAGTCGGATACTTAACCAACTGAGCCACCCAGGCGCCCCTGCCATTTTATTTTCTAATGTCTTATTGTTGTTACTGTGTACCTTCTTTACTGTCTTGGGAGATACGTATGTGTGTGTCTATTATTCATTTTAGTGGTTGCTATGGAGATTACATCTGTATCTTCATTTGTCACAGTTGTCTTCAAATTAGTGTTTATTTAATTTCAATAAAATATAGAAACATTGCACCAGTAGGGAAAAGCTCCATCTCCTCCTTCCTTTTTATAGTATTACTTTTGTATATTATAACAGCTGTGTGTATTGTAAATCTTGCAATACAGTGTTATAATTATTGCTCTGTGTAGTCTTTTATTTTTTAAGAGAAGAAATAAGAATCATTTATAGTGTCTTTTATGCTAACATACATATTTAGCATTTTTTGTTGTCTGCATTTCATTTTGTGGATTTGAGTCACAAATTCTTTCCTTTTAGCCTAAAGAATTTCCTTTATTATTTCTCGTAAAGCAGGTCTGCTACTAATGAAATTTCTTAGTCTGTTTATCTGGGAATTTTCTTCTCTCCCTTTCTCTTTCTTTCTTTCTTTCTTTCTTTCGTAAATCTTTTATTTTTATTTTTTTAAATGTTTATTTTTGAGAGAGAAAGACAGAGGATTTGAAGTGGGCTCTGTGCTGACAGAGAGCCTGATGCAGGGCTCAAACCCATGAACTACAAGAGCATGACCTGAGGCAAAGTCCGGCTCTTAACTGACTCTGCCACCCAGGTGCCTGTTTTTTTTTTTTTCTTCCCTTCATTTTATTTATTTTTTTAGTAATCTCTACATTCAATGTGGGACTTGAACCTATGACCCTGAGATCAGGAGTCACATACTCTTCCAACTGAGCCAGCCAGGCACCCCCATTTTTAAAAATTCTTTTGTTTTTCTTATTTTAAAAAAATCTTTTTAATGTTTATTTTTGAGAGAGAAAGAGAATGTGAGTGGGGGAGGGGCAGATAGAGAGGGAGACACAGACTCCGAAGAAGGGCCAGACTCCGAGCTGTCAGCACAGAACCCGATGCGGAGCTTGAACTCACGAACCACGAGATCATGACCTGAGCCGAAGTTGGACGCTCAACTGACTGAGCCACCCAGGCACCCCTGAAAAAATTCTTTTGTTTTTAAAGTAGTCTCTCCACCCAACGCGGAGCTCAGACTTAAGACCCCAAGATAAAAAGTCACATGCTCTATACACACTGCCTAACCAGCTGCCCCTTTTTGTGTTCATTTTGAAAGAATATTTTTGTTGGTTATAGCATTCTTAGTTTTTCTCCTCAGCACTTTGTTCTCTGTTCCTTTTTCTCTCTCTCTCTCTCCCTCTCGCTCTTTTTCTCTCTTTTTTGTTTGTTTTTTTCTTTTAGAGAGAGAGCTCCAGCAGTAGGGAGTGGGAGGCACAGAGGGAGAGACAAGCAGACTCCACATCAGCATGGAGCCCAACACGGGGCTTGGTCCCACAACCCCAGGATCAGGACCTGAGCCAAACTGAAAGGACACTCAGCCTACTGAGCCTCCCTCCCAGGCGGTCCCTCCCCTCATTCTACTTTCTGGCCTCTAGTGTTTCTTTTTCTTCTTCTTCTTCTTTTTTTTAAAAGTTTATTTATTTTGAGAGAGGGAGAGAGGGGCAGAGAGAGAAGGAGAGAGAATAATTCCAAGCAGGCTCCATCTGCAATGTCAGTGCATAGCCTGATGTGGGGTTCAGACCCACAAACCGTGAGATCATGACCTGAGCTGAAACCAAGAGTCGGAAGCTTAACTGCTGAGCCACCCAGGCACCCCACACATGTTGATATTCTTGACATTGTCCCTTGTGTTTCAGAGGCCCTGTTCATTTTTCTTCATTCTTTTTCTTTCTATTCTTCCGATTGCACAGTTTCTCTTATCATTTTGTTCACTGATTTCTCTATTCTGTCATCTTGAACATGTCGTTGAGCCCTAGTAGTGAAATTTCTTTTCAATTTTTATATTTCTTTTTTTTTTTCTTTTTGAAGTCTTTTTTGTTTTTGAGACCGCGCAAGCAGGGGAGGCGCAGAGAGAGAGGGAAACACAGATTCTGAAACAGGCTCCAGGTTCTGAGCTGACAGCACAGAGCCCGATGTGGGCTCGAGCTCAATGAACTGCAAGATCATGACATGAGCTGCAGTCAGACGCTCAACCGACTGAGCCAACCAGGTGCCCCATCAATTTTTATATTTCTTAAGTGGAGAATGTCCATTTGGTTCTCTTGATAATTTGTTTCCTTATTGAGATTATCTACTTGTTCATTCATTGTTGCTATACTTTAATTTTTAAATCGTATCTTTCTTTAGTACTTTGAACATATTTAAAATAGTTCTTTTGAAATCTTTGTGAAGCCCATCTGAGGACACTTGTTTTTCTTTTTAAAAAATTTTTTTTCAACGTTTATTTATTTTTTGAACAGAGAGAGACAGAGCATGAATGGGGGAGGGGCAGAGAGAGAGGGAGACACAGAATCGGAAACAGGCTCCAGGCTCTGAGCCATCAGCCCAGAGCCCGACGCAGGGCTCGAACTCACGGACCGCGAGATCGTGACCTGGTTGAAGTCGGACGCTTAACCGACTGTGCCACCCAGGCGCCCCAGGACACTTGTTTTTCTAGTGACTGCTTTTATCTTCTGTGTATGAGTCACATTTCCTATTTTTTTTTTTTTCCACGTTTATTTATTTTTGGGACAGAGAGAGACCGAGCATGAACGGGGGAGGGGCAGAGAGAGAGGGAGACACAGAATCGGAAACAGGCTCCAGGCTCTGAGCCATCAGCCCAGAGCCTGACGCGGGGCTCGAACTCACGGACCGCGAGATCGTGACCTGGCTGAAGTCGGGCGCTTAACCGACTGCGCCACCCAGGCGCCCCATATTTCCTATTTTTTAAAGGTCTCTTAATTTTTTCTTGAAAACTGGACATTTTAGATAATATATTGCAAATATATCCAAATATATTTGGATTCTTACTATTTTTCCCTTTGAACGTGTTGCTCTTTTTTTGTTTAGGTAATGGGTAAATCTGAAATCTGTCTCTCCTGCAGTGTGTTGTTGCTTATGTCTCTGCTCAGTTTTTTATTTTTTATTTTTCCTATTTTAAATTTTAAACCTGGCTAATGGTTGCTCTTGTCCTTTCCAACACGGTTTACTAATCAGCCAGTACTTGTACAGAAATTTTGCTCAAATACCTCCCACCAATAAGGATTCTTGTTCTGTATTGATGGATCTGTACATGGATGGATGAGAGCATTTTAAAGTTCAGGCCATTTTCAAGTCTGCTGGCTTTTTTTTTTTTTTTTACTCTTTTGGGCCGTTTGGGATTTTCTCTGCATAATCCTGCAGCCTCAGCCAAGAATATGCTTGACCCATTCATGATCACATCCTCAGGCTAGTGGAACCCTTGGCCTCCCTGCTTGCTTGCTGAGATTGTCACTTGCCCCTATAATGCCCTTGGGACGTAGGTGTGGCTAGCGGTTCCAGATTGAGTGAGGCCTCTTTGTAAGTGCAAAAGCTGACCCTCACATCCTCTTGGCCTGCTGCATGGAGTTAGGCTGAACCTATTGAGCTCCATGGACTTGGGGGAGGAATGGGAGCAGCCCCAGGCAAGGAACACCACAGACCCCCACTATTCTTAATAAAAATCCTGCAGGTTTTTAAACATCAGTATGTTTTGTGTATACTTTTGACAGATTCCTAGAGCTCTGAATTGGTGGTTTTGATTAATTTTGTCATGCCTTATAATTACATTTTGGGGAGTTTTGCTGACCCCATCCCTTGCTCGTAGCCAGAAGTCCTGCCCTACCAATACTTACGAAACCCTGCATACTCATAATCTGTCCCCTCTTCTTCAGTTCCTGAAGAACTATCCTAATAGTAACCACTATCCTGACATTTTGGTAACCATTCCTTTGCTTTTTAAAGTAGTTTTATTTTGTCTTAGTTTGGACTTTGTATACGTTGAATGACACAGGTTTTTTTGCAGTTAGCTTTTTTTTTTTTTTTTTTTTTGCTTACCATCGTTTTTATTGTTTTATCCATGTTGATGTAGTTGTCTTTTGTTTCCACTGCTATATGCTCCTTTATTGTACCACAATGTAGAATGTACCACAATTTATTTTTCCATTCCACTGTTTGTTAGTAGATGTTTTGTTTTTGTTTTGTCTATCTCAGAAACAGAGCTGCTGTGACCCATGTGTTTCTCTAGACAATGTTTTTCAAGTTTTAGGTCACCACCTACTGGGTTGTGAAATCAGTTGACTGAGTCATGACCAACACTAAATTTTTTCAATGTATAGAATGAAAAAGAAAACATCTGAGTACGTACTTGACATAGGTTTTTGTTTCATGAATGTTACCACAGGAAGCTCCAAACTCCTAAGTCACCCCTTATTTCCTGCAGTCTAATCTTCAGAAAGCACCACGCAGTCCCTGTTCTTTTCCTTCCCCTCCTTCTCCAGCTCAGTTCTACTTTAGTTCGTCATCAGCACAATCACCAATATTCTTAACTTCCTCTCTGAACTTCCCCTTTACCTTCTTGCACTAATAGCAACATGGCTTTCCACTGAGGGCACTGCTTTACCTTGCAAGGGAGTGGCTGTGCTTTTTTTCCTCCTGCAGTCCTTATCCTCTGCCTTGGATTTCCTTGTTCCTCATTGCCACTTTTCAGATAATTGCTGTCATCTTTTGACCACTGACCCGTTATGCTGTGATGATTTTTGTTCCTTGCTTAGTGTCATTTTGTCCATTATTACTGTTAATTCTTGGTGATTTCAGTATACACAGATGATCCTTCTGACACTGCCCACTCAGTTCTGTGAACTCACCTGTAATGATTTTGTTCTCTACCTTAGCCACTTATTTCCACAGTCATACTTTAACCAATGTTTCTCAAACTATCTGTTGCGAAGGACCATTGTATTTTTTTTTTTAAGTTGATTTATTTATTTTGAGAGAGACAGAGAGGATGCAGAGGAGGGGCAGAGAGAGGGGGAGAATCCCAAGCAAGCTCTACGTGGTCAGTGCAGAGTCCCACACGGGGCCCCAAACTCATGAAATTGTGAGATCATGACCTGAGTCACAATCAAGAGTCACATGCTTAATTGACTGAGCCACCCAGACGCCCCTGGACCAGTGTATTTTTATTTCCAATCCAAATTGGTAGATTTTTGTTTTGTAAAATATGGTCAGCTAACTACTAGGACATTGAAATGCTGTTTGGTTGTCATGACAGTATCAAATGGCTCAAAGTTTCTAGTCAATTACTCTTAATTTCTATAAGATAGTCCTTGAAGAACAACATTTTTAGTATAGCACTATTTTAGATCTTGGCAGTTACCAATAAATGTAACCCTTCCATCCTTAACTCCACTGGGATGTCCATTCCATTGGACATTTTCACTGCCCTGTACCTTCTGGATGTGATAATTACAATCATTTCCTTGCATGCACTCTTGTTTCTTTCTTGTACTGTTCTGCTTGCTTGGTGAAACTAGAATTCTGGTTAAATTTCTTCCTCTTCTGTGCTTGGACTTACGTAGCTGAACTTCAGAGGAGAAAAACATAACCACATGTGCCAGTTTCACTTGAAATTCATACTCCAGCCCTTAAAGTGGGCCCTTGTTATTGCCTGGAAATCCTACACTGTATTTCCCTAGTGTCTTCACTTCCTCACTACTTTTTCACACCTGGTCCTGTGATCAACCTCAACACCACCTCATTGGTCTTCCCTTTTAACAATGACCTTGGTTTCTACTGCCTTGTTGTGGTCAGAAGGAACTTCCACAGATTCCCATTTTGTTTATCACTGGGCTATGAAAATTAGAATGACACCTTTTGTCTTGACAATAATTTTTGCCTTATGATTACGTATTAATCATAGAGATAAGTCAGCTGAGGGTTATGTAATTTTTCATTTATATAATTTTTTATTTAAATTTATATAAGTCCCTTTATATGGTAGATGGACATTAAATAAAATTAACGAGAATTATGCAAAATACTATGAAAGAAAATAGGCTTATGATCTGTATATAACAGGGATCCTATTAATAGGTACCAAAGGCAACCCCAAGGAAGTGATACTTACTCTGATATATGTGAAGAGTAGCCAGCAAGAGGGCTGGCACAAAATAAGTAAAAGGCCAGAGATCTGAAAAAAAAAAAAGAAAAGAGGAAAAAACAAAACAAAACAAAACTGTTCGTGTAACATTCTTTGTAGCTAGAGGGAGCTAGGGTGTGAGTGACCCAAGATGAAACTGGAGATGGTGGGCAGAGGTTTTGAGCAGGGAAGAGCAATCACACACTGCCCTCCTACCCCCATCCCTTAAGTTTGTGTTAGCGGTCCCTACATAGTGTGGGAATTGAGTAAGTAGTATTGCGAATTATTCTTTTTGACACTGTGTAAATTACTGTGCTTAGCATTTTTATTCTCCTCAGATTTTCTGTAGCAAAAGTTTGAACCCTTTTCCATTTTCACAAATTTCAAAACCTGCTCATTTCACCTTGTATTAAGTTTTGCTGACCAAGAATGAGGTCTAGTATGAAAGAAACTCCTCCAGATGTTCACAGTAGCCTCATTTAGCCTTATACTTTGCTATTTCCACTCCTTTTTCTTAATACTTTCCTCTTCTCTGTCTTAGAGGGGCAGTATATTGCTTCCTTTCCATGGTTTAACTCTCTTTCCTGTCCTCCTCTTTTGTCATCTTAGTTTCTTAACCCAGGACTAATACATGCTGCATTTTGATTGTCCAGAACCCAGGTTTTTAAAATAATTGCATATAATCCTTTATAAAGGGGCGAGATAACTCCCATAAAACTCAGGTTGCCTTGATACTCTCCTCTTGTTCGTCGCCCCATTCCAACCTTGTAAGACATTAAAAAAAAATACTTTATGTGGAATCTAAAAAAGAAAAATTTCTCATATAAACATGTCATATTTGCCTTGCAAAAATATTGTTCTGCCTGCTGTATGGAGCTCAGGTTGGTGGTCCAGGAGCAAGACTGAATATGGAAAGAGGAGATGATTGTCAGTGGTTCCATTGAAAAATAAATAATGGAGGTTGTGTTTAGAGTGATTGACAGTGGAGATAGAAAATAGTAGGCTGGAAATATAAGGAGGTAGGACCGATGGGAATTAGTGAATAATGGGATGCAATAAGTAAAGGAGAAGGCATTGTCAAGGATAACCCTCAGGTTTTTGATACGAGCAACTGAAGTAAGCAGTGATGCTTTTTTTTTACTGAACAAGGGAAAGCTAGAGAAGAAGCAGAGAGGGGGTAGTTCAGAGATGGGTAATTTGGTTTTGGGCATGAAGAGATTGTAGTTTGGCCTTTGTGAAATCTAAATGCAGATGTCAGGTGGCTATTTGTGTAGACTGGTATAGAGCTTGGAAAAGAGCTGAGATGGAGAGACAGAATTACTAGTATAGGGATGGTATTGGAAAGATTGGTAGAAAAGATTACTTTGATGGGTGTGAAAAGGATCTACCCTTGGACTAATGCCTGAGGTTTGGTAGAGGAGGTTAAGTCTATAAAGTAGGCTGAGAAGGAGCAATCAGAAGAAGGAAGCCTGGAAGCTACAGAAAAACATTAGTTTAAGGGGGAGAGGGAGTGGATATAGAATGCTGCTTAGACATTGAGTAAGATGAGGGCCAAACTATGTTTGTTGGATTTAAAGTTATGGGGATCATTAATGACCTTAATAAGAACTGTTCTTCAGGTGTGATAAAAGCAGGTGTCAGATGGGATTGGGTTGGAGGAGTATGAGAAGTAAAGAAATTGGAGGGAATTTAGACAACTCTTTTAATGAGGTCGGCCGTGAAAGAAGAGAATGGTAATTGGAGGAGGAGATGTGAGATTGAGGAGGTTAAGTAGGAGGAAGATTTTTTCAAATGAATGAGTGGATGGATGGTTGGATAATCCATTTGAGTTATCTCATTTGAGTGAGAGGTTAATGAATGCTGAAGAATAATTAACAAGGGCTCTAGGGAGACGAGGGGGGATTAACTGTAATATCCAGGTAGAAGGGGACCACCTTTAGAGTGGAGATTAGAACAGCATGGTGGAAAAGAAATAAAAATAAATAAATGCTCTCTGTTGTTTATTTAATACATCATTGTAAATTCACTGAATGTTAAATCAGGTGGTTGAGAGCCTTTTATCCCATTTGTAAGATGCAGCTATCATTTGATAGTTTTATCATTTCTGCTGCCAGCTACTTTTGATTACCTCTGTCAGGAAAATACATGTATTTTCCCTGACCAAAAACAACATGCAGTAAATACTCTGGTTCTTTGGGAAGATTATTATTTTCTATACATATGACATCTTTTCCCCCTGTGTTTAAGGTACTTCAGTTTTATTCTAATGCAGGGAGTTTTGTCAGAACTTCTGTTTTCACTTTCTGTGACTTTTTTCCTTGTGTTTTATGAATTATAACAAAATTCCACTGCAGGGGGCAACTATTACACTTCACAGACTAAATTTGACCCGAACAGTTAAGTAGTTGGTGTCATGAGCAGAAAAGGCACAAATCCCCTTTTCTTCAGAAGACTCTTCAGTAGACTTTTATGTTAGAGTGGATTTTTGAATAGAAAATAACTTGTACATGATAGTAAATTCAAGAGGTAAAGACTTCGTGCAGTAGAAAGGTCTTTTGACTCCTGTTCCCCTCATTTGCTCTCTTTCCTTGCCAGAGTAGCTGGTGTTACCATTTTCTTAAGTATCCTCCCAGAGATTCTGTACATTTACAGACAAACTCACATATAAATATAATTTTGTTCTTTGTTTACACAAATGGTATAATGTACCTTTTTTGTTCATTTAACATTATGTATTGAAAATTGCTTATATTAGTGTATTAAAGAACCTTTTCATCCTTCATGGCCACATCGTATGGACATACCACTGTGAGCTAACGGGTGTCCTATTAATGATGCTAGTGTTTGTGATTAAAATTGCTTTTTTAGGCAGTAAAAGCCTTTCTTTCTTTCTTTCTTTCTTTCTTTCTTTCTTTCTTTCTTTCTTTCTTTCTTTCTTTCTTTCTTTTCATACAAGTTAGTTAGCGTATAGTGCAATAATATTTTCAGGAGTAGATTCCAGTGATTCATCCCCTATGTATAACACCCAGTGCTCATCCCAAAACAGTGTCTTCCTTAATGCCCCTTACTCATTTAGCCTCTCCCCCCTCCCACAACCCCTCCACCAACCCTCAGTTTATTTTCCGTATTTAAGAGTCTCTTGTTTTGTCCCCCTCCCTGTTTTTATATTATTTTTGCTTCCCTTCCCTTATGTTCATCTGTTTTGTATCTTAAATTCCACATATGAGGGAAATCATACATTTCTCTGACTTGTTTCATTTACGTAATGCTCTTTAGTTCCATCCACGTTGCAAATGGCAAGATTTCATTCTTTTTGATTGCTGTGTAATACTCCATTGTGTGTGTGCATTGTGTGTGTGTGTATAAACACACACATACATATGGACATTTGGGTTCTTTCCATACTTTGGCTATTGTCAATAGCCTGCTATAAACATTGGGGTGCATGTGACCCTTCAAAACAGCACGCCTGTATCCCTTGGATATATACATAGTAGTGCAATTGCTGGGTTGTAGGTGGTTCTATTTTTAACTTTTTGAGGAACCTCCATACTGTTTTCCAGAGTGGCTGCACCAGTTGCATTCCCACCACAGTGCAAAAGAGATCCTCTTTTTCTGCATCCTCGCCAACGTCTGTTGTTGCCTGAGTTGTTAATTTTTAGCTATTCTGACTGGTGTATTTTAAATTTCAATTAACTCTTAGATATAAGGATCTTGAAATGAAAGATAATCATTTGATTGATTTGTCATATCGAAAATACTGATATTGTTATGTTTTCCTACAAAGAAAAGCAGTTTAGATTTATTTGTCTTACCTACACTACTGAAGAAACCAGATTTTTATGGTCATGTTAACGTATTTAATTTTTAAAAAAAATATTTTACATGTATTTATTTTTGAGAGACAGAGAGAGACAGAGCACAAGTTGGGGAGGGGCAGAGAGAGGAGACAGAATCCGGGGCAGGCTGCAGGCTCCAAGTTGACAGACAGCACAGAGCCCGATGCGGGGCTTGAACTCACAAACAGCGAAATCATGACCCGAGCTGAAGTCAGACACTCAACCGACCAAGCCACCTAGGCGCCCCCATATTTACTTTTCAGCCTGATGTTATATACTTTAAAAGGTCCAATACCTTCTGCTTTCAAAAATTAATTTGAGACTTTTGATTCTTGTGCTTTATGGCTGACATTAATTTCACTTGAGTATGTTTCTCAAATATTTCAGCTATAAGAAAATTTTTTACTCCAGAAATATTAACTTCATTCTATGCAGAAGAATCAACTCTCGTTTTCATTTCGCTAGAAAAATCTTGGTTTATTCCTCATATATGGGGTATTTCATATGTATGAATATTTTATTTCCTGTTATATTGCCAGCATGCTTTAGTTATGACACTGGTAGTTTTCTGGTTTAACTTTTACTCCCTCTGTTGGCTTTCAGAGGTGTTGCATTCCTTTTGGAATGGTGTCAGGAATAACATTTATGCTTACATTTTTATTTAACTCAAAAAATTAGTAATGATGCAAATATGCTTATGAAATAGGCTGCATATGAGATTGTTTTAAATTAATGTTTCCAGTGGCCGTGAATGTTCTGGTTTTCATGAATATGTTGAGGAATCTTCATCAGAATGTCTGTTTTATCAGCAGCTGAGAACAAGGCCATGAAAAACAAAAGATAGTAATACAGATTGTTCATGTTTATGGTAAGGGAAAAAGCAGCCTTGGCATGTTAGATTAAAAAAAGGATTTTCCAAGTATCTTCTAGTTGCTGTCTACCATATGTTGAACTGTCAAGTAACTTGATGGAGTGAAGCAGCAGAGCTGTCTTACAGCTCCTGATGAGTACATGTAGCTTAGTATTTGTGTCTGTCTGTTACCAGTGGGACATCATGGTAACTGCTTTCTATAACATCACATGTACAGAGTGAGGTATTTACTTGCCTTGTACATTCTTAGCATCATCCTTTTAAAACCAAACCACCAGTTAATGAAGACTGTATAGGTCACAAATCTTGCCGTTAAAGATTATGTCCTGTGTCTCCATGAGTTAGTGGAGTTGTAGCACATTCAATGGGGGAAGGATGTTAGGTTCTAAAGTTAGTATATAAAGGTGGAAAATGTATGTAGGGTGTTTTCTCTTCAACCCCTTAAGTCATTCATAGACTAGAGTGTACTAGGTTCACAAAGTAGTTGATCTGTATTTAGTGGCTATTGTTTATGAAATAAAGCATGTTGAAACACTAGGCTCACATTCAGCCTGATGAGAGGCATGTGGGAACTAGGAAGGACCATGAGGAAACAGTATCATCAGGCCTGGCATTTTTTTTTTAAGTTTATTTATTTTGAGTGAGAGAGAGACAGTGCAATCCAGGGAGGGGGGCAGAGAGAGAGAGAATCCAAAGGAGAGAGAATCACACTTCCAGTATGGAGCATGACACAGGGCTCGATTCCACAAACCGTGAGATCACGACCTGAGCTGAAATCAAGAGTTGGACACTTAGCTAACTTAGCCACCCAGGCATTCCAGGCCTGGCATCTTAATACCCCTGTAGAGCAACTCTTCCTGAGAGGAATAGCAAATAGGTTTGGTGCAGAGTTACTTTGGGTGCTCATTTGCCAAATGCATGTGGTTGAAGGTTTTTTTAAACACAAGTGTACATTTGGGGGCACCTGGGTGGTTCAGTCGGTTGAGCATCCGACTTTGGCTCAGGTCATGATCTCACAATTTGTGAGTTCGAGCCCCGCATCAGGCTCTGTGCTGACAGCTTGCTCAGAGCCTGGAGCCTGCTTCAGATTCTGTGTCTCCTTCTCTCTCTCTGCACGCCACCCCCCCCCCCCCCCGCACTCATGCTCTGTCTCTGTCTTTCAAAAATAAATAAATGTTCAAAAAAAATTTTAAACACAAGTGTACATTTGATGTTACTCCACTGTAGCTTCTTCTCTTTGAGGATTTGAGTATAAAATTATTGAGTATAGTTAACTTGTTCTGAGACTTTTGAAAAATCTCGTTCCCAGATTTTTTTTGAAGCATTCTTTTTCCTTTATGTTTAAGTCAGAACATACATATTTAACTATCAGAGTTTTGAGGCTCCCTTTTTGGACCATTTTAAATAAGGTTTTAAAGTTGAAAATCTTTGGATGCTTGTGCTGGGCTTGCAAGTTCAGTAATTAAGGATTAATATCGTGCCATTATTAGTAATTGTGTATGCTAGTGTTTTGGTAATACTAATAAGTCCTTTGAATTTGACTTAGGCAGATAAACATGTATTTTAAAGGCCTGTGTGATGGTAATTTTTGCTACCCATTTAGAAAGGTATTCATTAAATAATCTACTATTTCTGTTTATTGATTTTGTGTGTTTTTGTACAGGTTGCTTTCCTGTTGCATCTTTGACCTAGTTTCCTAGACTCTGCTCCATGATTGAACTTGAAAGTCTGAAATGAAGATGGAGGAGGCAGTGGGAAAAGTCGAAGAACTCATTGAGTCTGAAGTCCCACCGAAACCATCTGAACAAGAGACAACTAAGGAGGAAGATGGATCTGTAGAACTGGAATCTCAAGTTCAGAAAGATGGGGTAGTGGATTCTACAGTTCTTTCTTCAATGCCCTGCTTGTTGATGGAACTGAGAAGGGACTCTTCTGAGTCTCAGTTAGCATCCACAGAGAGTGACAAGCCAACAACTGGCCGAGTTTATGAGAGTGACTCCTCTAATCACTGCATGCTTTCCCCTTCCTCTAGTGGTCACCTGGCTGATTCAGATACCTTGTCTTCTGCAGAAGAGAATGAGCCCTCCCAGGCAGAAACAGCAGTGGAAGGAGACCCTTCTGGAGTGTCTGGTGCCACTGTTGGGCGCAAATCTCGGCGGTCCCGATCTGAAAGTGAAACATCTACTATGGCTGCCAAGAAAAACCGGCAATCCAGTGATAAACAGAATGGCCGAGTCGCCAAGGTTAAAGGTCATCGGAGCCAAAAGCACAAGGAGAGAATCAGGCTACTGAGACAGAAAAGGGAGGCTGCTGCGCGGAAGAAATATAACCTATTGCAGGACAGTAGTACCAGTGATAGTGACCTGACTTGTGACTCAAGCACGAGCTCATCAGATGATGATGAAGAGGTTTCAGGGAGCAGCAAGACAATCACTGCAGAGATACCAGGTAGAGGATGTTTTTTAAACTGACTGTAGAGCAACCGATGGCATTTCTAAGCTGTCAGGCCGAGTTAGATGAGTGACACTTGAAAAAATCCAGGAGACCTGCAGCTCTGTGTAAATTTGAAGACTGCAGTGTATTAACAAGACATGGCCAGTTTAAAAACCTGTTCTGAGGTTTCCAGTGCACTTTTGCACATCAGCAAAAAAAAAAAAAAAAAATATTTGAATGGTTAATAATAGGGACAAGATTATTTTTAAGTAATGGAATTTCCTTTCTCTGTAACCCATTACCTGAACTCCCATCATTGCCTTTTTAGCACTGCTTAGATTTAATACTCACTGATCAGCATTATTACTAAGTAAATCCTCCTCAGGAATAGGCACCTTGCTTTATTGTATAGCCACTGTACTCGAGCTTATGGTGTCTGAAATAACACGTTCTATCTTCCGTTAAAGTTTTCTAATAACTGTTCCTCCAAAAACCGTAGTTTTAGGCGTTTCCCTCCAGTTCAGTGCATGATAAGATAGTTATCCTTGTGGCACATTTTTCTATTCTAAGTTGTCACTTGCATTGAAAAGAATGCTTTTTGCAGAATTCCCTCCTTTATCCCCCAAGCTTTAAGAAGTTTGTCAGAAATCTGTTTATTCTAGCTCTTATTGGTGTAAGCGTCTGTAATTTATTACATGTTTGACATACCTGTTTTCTCCATATTACCATATTTGGTACTGTGTACTACAAAGGCAGTCTTGAGAGTTCAAGGTGGAAGAAAGACGAAGTCTGAGCAGTTCTTAATTGGCGAATTCTCATTATTGAAGAGACTCTTATGATTAGGAACATTTTATAAACTACATGGCATTTAATAGATAATGACAGCATTGTTTATTGCTACATTAAAGAGGGGGAGGTTTTGGTTTTTAAAATTTTATGGGTGATTGTTTTTTCCTCCTAGTTTTCTGGAATGTTTGTTTCTACACATGAAGACAGCATATTGCTGATAATACAAAGAATATTTCAAGAAAAATCATATTGGTTAATTAAACCTATAGCCAACCAAACTTCTATAAACTCAGTAACAATGATTTTATAGGTGTTCATCTCATAATAAAAGTCTCATCCTTATAGTACATTAAATATGAGTTTTTAACAATTAGAAATGCTTACTGTTTTAATATCTGTTGAATTCCTTTGGTAGTTCTCTGTGTTAAAATTGCTGGGGAGGGGATTTAACTGATGTTCATCAGTTGAAAGCATGAGAGAGCAGATTTTGGGGTTGTTCTCCGGCAGGTTCTAGGTATATTTCAGTTTTACATTTAATAATGTGTTTAAGAAAGCTTGATTAACACCTGTAAAATTTGTTTATTCATGCATTCTCATGTCCTGTGTTCTAATCTATTAATTAAGATCATAATCTTCAATACAGTGCTTAATTTCACTCACCGAACAGAGTTTTAGGTACCACGCCAATATTTTACCTCCTTATGGAAAGGGAAAAGAAGGCAGGTGAACAGAATTCTTTTTGACAATAGATCCAGTTATGGAAGTGGCATGAGAAATGTCTTTATGGGCACTCCCCCTGTTTGGCTTACGTAGATTAGGTATGCTTTGTGTATATTATCCAAACTTCCTTGGTTAATGACTGCTTTCACCAGTGTGTAAAACTTGAAAACACCAGTCTGTTTCTTGTCTATTCTGAAGTGTATGCAAACCAAAACACCAAAGTAAATTATCTGAATCTATGATTTAATTTCTTTTGCTTACACCACTTAGTAAGTTTGTGGCTTTTGAAAGTTTGTGGAATTTTCTAAGGTAATCCCAGAGAATCAAATGGTAGGTAAGGTGCTGGGCCACTGTATATGACTGCCTACACTGCACACCACATGTTTCAGGAGGTACTGTTCATATAGGTGGGTATGCAAAGCGCAAAAGAGGGAACAGCCTACGTTTAAATATTAGGAAGTTCATTTCAACTGTCTATATTGCTACCCCTAAAAAATTGTGACAGCGTGCATTTGTAATGTAATAATAATGTACCCCTCAGTTTCCTGAGTCACATTATGACTTCAGGAAGGGGATATACTCAACCTTATAGCTAGGGCAGTTGTTGAAGAGTTATATAAATTGTAAAGATAGGATAAATTATGAACTGACTTGAGGGCAGCAACATGGACATTCAGGTGAACTTAAACTGGATGTACCTGATGGAATCTCTTAGATTTTGAAATTTGAATAAGCTGTTTACACAGAATGAAAATCCAGAGGAAAAGTAGAAACTGAGATTCTTGTTATACTTTTTCATCAAGGTACAACTGATTTAGTAATTCAGAAAATGCTTCATTTATAAGCTTTGTTAGGATAAATATTGAAGGAATTATGCTAAATGTTCTCTTATGCCAAACAATTTACAATTAATGCATTTTCTTTTAAAGAGTGAAGATAACGATGCAGACTTGTACAGTGTCTGATCATGCTTAGTAATTGAGTTTGATATTTGGAAACAGAGGTTTATGAGGATTTTTGGTTTTTAGTTAACTGACAGGCAGCGTAGCATCCACACTAAGTCATTCTCTCCTTGAAGTCTTTGAGAACATATTGCTGTTTTTTTTCTTTTTTTTTTTAACATTTATTTATTTTTGAGACAGAGCATGAATGGGGGAGGGTCAGAGAGAGAGGGAGACACAGAATCTGAAACAGGCTCCAGGCTCTGAGCAGTCAGCACAGAGCCCGACGCAGGGCTCAAACTCACGGACCGCAAGATCATGACCTGAGCCGAAGTCGGACGCTTAACTGACTGAGCCACCCAGGCGCCCCATATTGCTGTTTTAAGAATCTGTTTGGAGATACCATATCAAGATAATTCGGGCAGTTCTTGCATGTGAGGAACTTAGAGATGAGCAAACATAGAGTATTTGTAGTGAATATTAATGTGAAAATGCTTCATGGTAGTCTTGAGTATTTGAGGCTTTTAATCAAATGTCTCATTTATCTTTATAGATGACCTTTTTGTACTCTTGATCACTCTTTGCAGTTTTATGGTGAGAGCATTATTTCTTCTGGTGATGGGGGAAGGGGATGGGACAGAATGTCACTTCTCTGTAAAATCACTCTAAGTTGAGACTAGTTCTGTAAAGTATGCTCTTGCAGGGAATTTTGATTTTAGTGAATATGAGTAATGGACATCAGACTTCATTAAGTTCAAGGAATTAGTTCTCTGAACAGACTAACTTGTGTCCATCAGTGTACGTGGACAGCAAGGAAAAGTTTTTCTAGTAACTTATTTTTGATAAATATTTAGCATAGACTAAACCTCAGGGTGGCTTCATCTTGTCTTGGCTATAATGATCTGCTTTTGTGTGGTTTAATAGTCTACCATATAAATGCCTTTTCAGACTGAGGTACCAAAATAGTATCTGCCTTCGTAGGTAAGGGTCAGTTGTCTTGGCAGGTTTGCATTTAGAAAATCTAATTGATCTATTTTGGAGAATGTTGGGGGAGGAGGAGGGCTGTTGAGGACAACTGGCTAAGATCACCTGAATTCTCAGTCCATGTGGCCAGGCTCAGCCCCAGTGAAGCCAGGATCTCAGTACCCCTTACTCACCATACACATTTATGCACTGAAATGCATCATGATACACTATCATCTTAGCTCACAGTTTTTCTGAGGTAAAGACTTAGGCTTGATCAATTAACCTATGCTTGGAAATGAAAAAGAATTTTTTTTTAAGTAGTAAATGCCTTGTAGAAAATTTTGAAAATAGAAAAAATGTGAAGTAGAAGATTAAAGTCACAATTCTACTTTTGTTAACATTTGAGTATGTTGCCTTCCCATAATATGTAACAAAACTATCACAATATGTATATGTCCATCTTCCTTTCTCTCTTAAAGTTGGGTTTTGAACTTTTTAACAAAATATAATATTCTCCCTACAGTGTATGGATTTTGAATTATTTAGCTAACCATAAAATAAATTCCCCAGTGTTGGTCCTTTGGGCTGTTTAATACTTAAAGGCTCTTGACACATAATTGCCAAACTGCTTTTTAAAATATATTGTTTATTGTGTTCAGGAGTTTGTGTATTCGTTGCATTATATTCTTTCTGTTGAATATATTTTAAAAAGTCTTGCTGATTTCATGGAAGAATTGTATCTTAGTGTTAATTTGCATTTCTTTGATCACTAGTGAGACTGAAAAATTCTGTTTGGTCATTTGTTATTTCAGCAGACGTTCTGTTCATGTTCTTTGCACATTTTCCTCCTGCCACATTTGTTTTTCTTGTTGATTTGTGAGGGTTCTTAGCCTATTGGGGATTGAATTACTTGGAAAATTGTTTATATTGATTTAAGCATTGGGAATTCACGGAGATGACCCCAAACCCACATAAGCAGTCCCATAACCTTTTTCCTAGATTGCATATTAAGTGGGTAAAAGCCCCACTTTCCCATTTTAAGCCTCTTGTAATCTTACTGTATTTTGGTAGCTATTTTGGACACTCACTAAATACACTGATAACAAAATACCAAGATGTAGCAATCAGGTGAAAACTGCCTATTTTCAGCTTAGTAAATGCAATCAGTGCAGGTAAAATCCATGCAGTTTTCAACCTAACAATATGTTAGACTCACTTGGGAGCACTTAAAACTAATGATGCCCAGGCCCCACTCCAGACCAATTAAATCAGAATCTCTGGGTCTTACCCAAGGCATCAGCATTTTTTCCCAGCTTTTTTGAGATACAGTTGACATACAACATCATGTAAGTTTAAGATGTACAATGTGATGCTTTGGTGTATGTATAAATTGCAAAATAATTAGTACAGTAAGCTTAGTTAACACTTCTGTTATTTCACGTAGTTATGTATGTTGAGAACTTTTAAGATCTGCCATCTTAGCAACTTTCAAATATACAATACAGCATTGTTAACTGTAGTCACCATGCTGTACTTTACATCCTCAGAATTTATTCATCTTATAACTGGAAGTTTATACCCTTTGATCACCTTCACCCATCTCCCTATTCAGCCACAATCTACTTCATGAGTTTGGTTATTTTAGATTTTATGTATATATGTGATAACACATTAAAAAAAATTTTTTTTTGATGTTTATTTTCTTTTGAGAGAGAGAGAGAGAGCACATGAGCGAGGGAGACACAGAATCTAAAGCAGGCTCCAGGCTCCGAGCTGTCAGCACAGAGCCTGATGCAGAGCTTGAACTCATGAACCCTGAGATCATGCCCTGAGCCAAAGTCAGACACTTAACTGACTGAACCACTCAGGTGGCCTGCATTTTTTTTTTTTTTTTTTTTTAAATTTGAGCACACGAGCGAGCAAGCACTGGGGAGAGGGGCAGAGGGAGAGAGAGAAAAAGACTCCTAAGCAGGCTCCATGCTCAGAATGGAGCCCGACATAGGGGTCGATCCCACAATCCTGGGATCCTGACCTGAGCTGAAATCAAGTGTTGGATGCTCAACCGACTGAGCCACCCAGGTACCCTGAGATCTTGCATTTTTAAAACTCCCTAGATGATTACAGTGAACAGCCAGGGCTGAGAGCTACTCAGTTAAGTGGTGATGTTAAGTCTCCTACATAGTTAAAAGTCATTGTGAAACTGGTTATCTGTCTCAATTGAGTTGCATTATTGTTAATGGGTATCAAGTTCTGAACAGTGGACTCTAGTTTTTAAAAATCCTATTAGTTATAAAATCTATAGCACAGTTCTGTATTAATTTAACAAGTATAAGCACTTTTTCTTTTATTCCATTTAAGTGATTGTTTTAAAAGCATGCATTGTTTCTCGGTACAGTGTTTGGATAATGTGATCTTAAATTTGGCAGCTTTGAAGTCTTACTGGTGGGTGTCCTTTGGTAATCTTATGTTAAAGCACTAAGGTATTATTTTCCACCTGCTTTTCCTAACTCCTTAAAGTTGAGTGCCTATATTAACTTTGTATATGCAAAAGCATAAGCTTTGCTTTCAGTAAGTCTTTTTCTCAAAATAGGATATATCTTAGTATTAATAAAAGGACATACATGTGTTTAAAGTTATAATATGGTCCCTGTTTTTTTTTAAATAGACTTTATTTTTTAGAGCAGTTTTAGGTTGACAGTAAAACTAAGAAGGTACAGAGATTTACCATATGTTCCCTGCCCCCACATACGTACAGACTCCTGCTTTTCAGCATCCCCTGCCAGAGGTAGTGATGAACCTACATTGACATCATTATCACTTAGAGTCCATAGTTACATCAGGGTTCGCTCTTGGTGTTGTACATTCTGTGGGTCTTGACAAATGTATAATTAATTGGTCCTTGATTTTAAGACTTTAAAATGTCTTATTTACCAGTGTTTATTGCTGATAGTCATCTCTACAAGGCCACAACTTATCTCACTGTCCCTAGCATAAGCAATCTTACACAATGTTCTGAATTTAGCTTTTAAATACCCATTTTTCAGTATTTGTTGAAAACTAAGTGCCAGAATCTGAAACAGATCCAAGTAGCCATCTTAATTTCCTGTCCTATATATTTAAATTCCCCCAGCATTTATAATGGATAAACTGCTTAAAGAAAGTTTCATATTCTTTAAATTCCATTTAGAGGCGCCTGGGTGGCTTGGTCGGTTAAGCGTCTGACTTCGGCTCAGGTCATGATCTCGCGGTCTGTGAGTTCGAGCCCTGCGTCGGGCTCTGTGCTGACCGCTCAGAGCCTGGAGCCTGTTTCAGATTCTGTGTCTCCCTCTCTCTCTGCCCCTCCCCTGTTCATGCTCTGTCTCTCTCTGTCTCAAAAATAAATAAACGTTTAAAAAAAAAATTAAAAATAAATTCCATTTAGTGTTTCCATAAGCCAAATACAAATTTTGGGGAAAGGTATGTTCCTCTTGAGGATGTTTTGTGTAAACAAGAATTTTTTTAAAATGTGAGGACAAGGGATGGAGTAGTCAGGGGAAAAGGAATAATATGAACTTAGGGAATAATAAACTACATGAGGTTTTTATTTGCTAAGTATGGGCCAGAAATTTTCCCATAGCCTTTTAGGCATTGTGAAGAGGTGGCAAAGCTGATTAAATAGTTCTCATTTTCTAGGAGAAACACTGCTATTCTTGATACTGAGACCTGGGAAATTTTTCTTTTGCATCTTCATAAAAAGCTACTATGACATAAAGTGAACCATATTTTCAGAAATACCCTGGAGTAAATACTATAGAGCATTTCATAGGGCTGTTCTTTGTAAGACTTCTTGCTATAAGTAGATGGTATAAGGCCAAGGTTGATTGATTCCATCATTCATTTATTCAGCAAATATATGAGCACCTGCTTTGCAGCATGTGAGTGCAGTAGTGAATGAAAAGTCTCTGCTCTCATGAAACTTCATCTTTTTTGAGCAGACAGATAATAAGTGAATTCATCATATACTGTCAGAATATACACTACAAATAATAAAGCAGGATATAAAAGATAAAGATTGACTAGGAATGGGGTCAAAAAGCTATTTTAGATAGTACAGTAGTCTCGAGTGGTCTGAAGAGGTAACATTTTTATTTTTTATTTACTTATTTTTTGAAGAGGTAACATTTTTAGTAGCTCCCTAAAGAAATGAAGAGTTCAGCATAATTAGTTTTAATTTTTTTTTTTTAAGGTTTATTCATTTTTGAGAGACAGAGTGTGAGGGGGGAAGGGGAGAGAGAGAGAGAGAGAGAGAGACAGAATCCGAAGCAGGCTTCAGGCTCTGAGCTGTCAGCACAGAACTTTACGTGGGGCTGGAACTCATGGACTGTGAGATCATGACATGAGCCGAAGTCAGATGCCCGATCAACTGAGCCACCCAGGCGCCCCATCAGCATAATTAGTTTTATTGGGAACCCAAATTCTATGGGATCAGTCCAGACCAAAGATAACCTTACTTAGTTCAAGGATAAAACTATGTAAAACTGCATATCCTAAACTGGAATACCATGAAATGACTTCTTACTGGATATTAATAGCTGTAGACTCTTCACACATTTGGAAAAGTGCTGGACCATGTGGAAACAGGTTTCTTTACTGCAGTACAACTCAGAGACATTAATGTGTTTTTAAGAGGGGGAGGATATGATTTGTAGCATATCCTAAACTTAAACACAGAACCTTTTTTTGTTGTTTTGTTTTTTAAAGGCATAAATTTAGCACCTTGCATAGACCAGGGTTTGTAACAAAAGCTGACCCAGAGGTATATACATGGATTGTGTATATCCTTTGCATGGTTTTCTATAAGGAATATTTTTTAACATCATGTAGGAACATTTGATAAGAATCAGTTGAGAATTAATTGTATACTGATTTATTAGGGGTCAGCTGTGAAAATAGCTTTTAGAATTTTGAAGTCTAGACCGTGAAAATACTCAAGGATACAGTGGTTCTCAACTGAGGTTGTACACAATAAAATCACATGGAGAGCTTAAAACAAAATAAAACAAACCTTCAATGCCTGGGAGCCCTAGGTTTTGGTATTTGTTAAACCACTCCAGGTTTTTATGTGCAGCAAAGGTTGAAAACCACTGTTACAGATTAATGATTAGTTGTATAGTAACAGAATACAAGTTTTACTGGGCAAATAATATTGAAGCTGTGAAAAATGGTAGTGTTACTTAATTTTTCTCAGAATTACTTTAGTTAATTTAAGTGCTGCTTATCAGTGCTTTATATGGCTCTTCTTAGTAATGCTCAAGTCATTTTCCTGAATAAGCTTGTCTTAATAAAAATACAATTTTCTGAATTAATGATGTTTTATCAAATGGCCTCAATGTCTTTAAAGCTGACTTCAGTCATGCTGGGGGAACTGAAGGAGCACCCAGGGAAATTCCAGGATTATTTGACAGGGATGCTGTGTATGATAGGAATTGCATAGGCAGCATCCTAGAAGAGACCATGGGCTGTTTTCCCAAGATGCAGAGGCAGACAGAGGAGAAATTTTGCGTGTGGATGGAAGAGCTAACTCACCTTGACACTGGTGAAGAGAACAAGCAGCTGTCGAACCCAGGGAACTTAAAATGCAACTAGTCATCCAAAGAATTACCCTTCTCACCCAGTCTGGGGCATGCAGATGCCTGATTTCCAAGAACTATCACAGCAGCCCTTTGGTTCTTGTGCAACTTGTTGAAATGTTGACAGTACAGTAGAATTCCCAAAGACAACATTTTCCAGTTAACTTGACCAAAAATGGGAATATTACAGAACAAGCTTTGAATCTATCACAGAAATCAATTGTGTTAACTATCTGCTTTTTGGATTGTGTAAGAAGGAATATGCTTTTGGCTATTGTAAGTTTCTTTTGATGGTGTTTTAAAAAGTACAATAGTAAACAGTTGCTTTTAAAAAAAATATTCAAAACAGCAGAGTTGGATAATTTTAGCTTGTGTTTCATTACATATGGTTGGAACATAGAACCACATTTATACGATAATAGGAGTGATCCTCATCTTTATGCTTTTTTCATGCCAAAAACATAAATAAGATATAAGATAGGGAATGTTAGTGAATCCAGATAGGTAAGTAGTGAATTCTTTGAGAATCTCTTAACACTTATTCTCCCCAAACATTGTTGACTCTCTGATTCCAAAGGAGGGAATCATGTAATTAATCCCACTCTGAAGATCATAAATGATGAATGCACTGCATGAACATTTTTATGTCATTCTTCCATATGTCATTTAATGAATGCATTTGTTGCAAGTCTTTAATGAATTACAACTTTCAGTAACATTTGTATGTAGGAAGAATGAATTAATTTTTGAGGATATATATACACTCTGTACCTACTATGCAAGATATTGTAGAGAAAGCAGATAAGAACAGAGTTTGATTGCTTGCATGAGGACTTTTCATTGCTACATAGATGAATTTTTATCTTGAGCATTAACTTAAAGCTCACTGCCTGAGGCAGTAACCTGGCAGACATCATTCAGTGAAATTGTCTGGTACCTTGATGTAAAGAGTACCTCTAGAGGAAATAGATGAAATGGTCACTCTGTTAAGCGTATGTATTAAATGGGTTTTTAAGTTACTAGTGACTAACTGTATTAGCTAATGTACTACCAATTTAATTTTGTTTTTAATCCCCAGACTGAAAATAAATGGCCCTTTGGCATGTTAAAGGGCCCACAGAGTATGTCAAAGGGGAGAAAATATCACAGGATTGAAAGTCTTGCAGTATGATAGCTGTTTTTATGTGTGGCCTGAGATTGGGAAATACTGGTATTTTATGTTTTCTGGGTTGGTGAGAAGCCACTAAATTAGGATGAAATTTTTTAGTAGGAATATGTAACTTTGCTAATACTGTTTTTGTTTCAAATTTTGCTTTCTACTGGATTTCCTTACAATAAAAATTTATTGGTTTTTCCCTTCAAATTTATAATTTCATAACTTCTCGATATGAAACAGATTAATTATTTTAATACTTAATGAAGTTGCAACGTTGGAAAAACTAATTCTGTTTTGTAAGAGGAAGGATAGGTGGTTTATATAACAATGAAGACCTTTATTTTAATAGTTTATCAGGAACTTTACTCAGAAAATGGTCAGTATTTTAAGAATTTATCAGTAACTTAGAAAGTTATTAGTATATTTTCTATTTAGTTCTTTATCCAAATATTTGTAATTTTTAAATTAACTGTAATAGACCGAGCCAACTTTTTTTTCCTTTTTCTAGTTTTGAATTGAAAAATAAACTGTGTGATTTGGTTTTTTCGTTTTAGAACCTGATGGGTAAGAATTGGGAGTTAACTTTCGGGAGGCGTTAATGTTCTCAGGTCTCTTTGAAGAATGTATATAGGAATTGATGAAAAAGACTAGAAGTCTCTTAATTGTGTAATGATGGTCAGATTTCCTGAACTTGATATTTGACAAATAGGAGTAAGTTTGGAAACACCAGTGCAACTTGCAATAAATTTCTTAACATCAGCTAAGCTCTTACATAACATTAGTATGAATTTTCAACATAAACTATGATAGGAGTTAATTATAACTGATGTATTTTTCTCTGAAATGATAATACAACATTTGTAAATTACTTCAGCTAGTATTATTTTTAGATTAAGTTTTATATCAACAGGAAGAACATTGGTTTGGGATGACTGACTAGATTTTAACTAATCTGCGGTCATTATTTGAATTTGAGATATTTTCAGGGAAGTTCTGTCTTCAGTTTCTTCCTGAGATCACTGATTTTACTAGACATGGAGTTTTAGGCATAAAAAATGTCAATATAGGGGTGCCTGGCTGGCTCAGTCGGTAGAGCACGTGACTCTTGATCTCAGAGCTATGAGTTCAAACCCCCCATTGGGCATGGAACCTACTTAAAAAAATAAATTTAAAAAGTTAATTTCAGCATGTTAACATGACTACTTTTTAATGCATGTATAAACTGTTTCAAGTACTTAGCAGGTTTCTTTTTTGTTTCATGATTTAATATTTGATATATTAAGGATGTACTGATGCTTTTTATTTTTAAAATAGAAAATAATTCATCTTTTAAGAACACAAATTATTCCTAGTATTGACCGAATATATTCTAGTTTTTGTTATTAGATAATTGAGCAAAAAGTCTATAGATATACTTTTTGCCTTTAAGAGAAAAATGAAAAAGTTTTAGTGGACTAGAACTATCAAACATAGGTTTTATTTGTTTATTTTGTGTGGGAGGAGGGCCAGAGAGAGGAAGGAGACAGAGAATCCCAAGCAGGCTCCACACGCTGACACAGGGCTGAAACCCAGGAACCGCAAGATCTTGACCTGAGCCGAACTCGAGTCAGACACTTAACCAACTGATCCACCCAGGCGCTCCTCAAACATAGGTTATAATAATTGATATTCTAGGTAAGAATGATATTTAGGATATTTGAGAAGGTGTTAAACATTAATAATTTGGGACACCTTTCTACATAATTTTGGATAAAGAAGTGGAAAGAGGTTTTGGTAGAAAAAGGAAACCAGGATGTATTGATTTAATTCGTAGAATATGTTTCAAATATTAAAACTTATTCTAAAGTAAAATCTGAAATTTTGTGGTTTGGAGTGCTTAACCCTAATGATTTTGAAGCAGAAACATACATATAAATTTTATCCTGATTTTTAGTTTCTCACAGTGCCTTGAAAATTAAAATGTGAGCTGTTATAGGAAATATTATTTTGAAAAACAGTAAGTTTTTATATGAGTTGTGCATTAAATGGTTACACCTTGTCCAGATTGCACAATTTAAAAATTCCTCTTTCAAAAAATTTTGTTTCTGTATTACATATATTTACAGAAATATCCAGTATTGAACTTTTAAAAAATAACTGCTGTTTTGGATTATTGAATTCTCCTTCAGTGAGGCAAAGCCTGTATCCCTAAGATTATACCCCCTCATCTGTGGGGGTTATGTTTCAAGACCCCAGTGGATGCGTGAAACCACAGATAGTACCGAACCCTATAAATAGTTTGTTTTTTCGTATACAAACATATGTATGATAAGGTTTAATCTATAAATTAGGCACAGTAAGAGATGAGCAACAATAATAAAATACAACAATTATAACAATATATCGTAATAAAAATTATGCGAATGTGGTCTCTCAGAATATTTTATTGTACTGCACTTACCCTTTTTGTGATGATGTGAGGTGATAAAATGCGTTTGTGAGGAGAAGTAGTGAGGTGGATGATACAGGCACTGTGATGTAGTGTTAGGCTACTTTTGACCTTCTGACCGTTTGTCAGGAGGAAGATCATCTGTTTCCGGACCATTGTTGACTGATGGTAACTGAAATCATGGCAGTGAAACCGTGGTTAAAGGGAGACTGTTGTACGTTTAAGTACTAAAACGAAGAAGTGGGAATCACTTACGGATTATGTGGTGGCATTTTTATGTACGTGTATGTATTGTTTGAGAAGTGCCTAGTGGTCTTCCCTAATTTCTTTCTTTTGAATTCCTTTAATTTTCCTAGAATTTTAAGAAGGTTAAGGAATGTATCCTGTTTGGACCTCTTTGTAGTATATAAAGGGCTAATGCTGGAAGAAACTTCTTTCAACCTAAAACATTAATCTAGATGTCGTTGAAATACTTTTTATTTAAGAATAAAATCCCATTTCTCTAATATGTACACATGAAATTAGGTGATGATATTTAAAAGGGGGCATTATCCCCTCACTAAAGATAAATGTGTTTTCTGATAATCTGTCTACAGACTACTTTCTGCCTAGTTTGTACTAACTCAGTGTTGTAGGATATTAGATTTTTAATCATTTTAAGAGTATTTAACCAGATTAGAACGATCTGGTTATTTGAGCCACTTGTTAGATAATAACTGTCTTACTTGTATTGATGCATATTTGTGCGCATCATTAAAAATGAGTGTAATAAAAGCCCAAATAAAATTTCAATTTAGAACACAACACAATGAAAATCTTAAGATTTAATATCTTGTATAAAGTTTTTTTTTTTTTAACTTAGAATAAAGGATTCTATTATTTTGGGGTCCAAGAGAAAAAACCTTTTTTCTTGTTACCAAGTCAGAGGATTGAGCCTTATCTCAAGGGGTCTGGTCTGTGTGTGTGTGTCTGCACGTGTGCACATATGCCCACTTCTGAAATAACTAATTTTTGTATTTTTTTATTGTTACATTTGACAAGTTGTTGGAGACAGATAACAATGCAATAGTCTACAGGGATTTTTATTAATATAATATCCATTCATGTATGTAAGAGTTGCCCACATATAAACCTAGTTGGGGTGATAAAATTGGAGAAAAAAGTTACTTTATGGATTTTGTTTTTGTCATGTAAAGGTTTTTGACTTCTTGTGTATTTCACTAGCAGACTGAGTTAAAGAATAATTTTGCTTCATTGCTTTTGTCATTCTACAGTGTTATGTAGATTTAACAGCAGAGACCCAGGTCTCTGAGTCTAGGTATATCTCAATTTACATAAGATTTATTACTTAAAATTTGTGTACAAGTCAGAATATTAGAAATGAAATAATTTTAAACGATTAAATCTGCTTGTTAATGGAAGAAATGCTGTAGTGAATCCTTTTGTTGAGCAAATAAAGCACCCAAATTGATATCACTGATAATTTTCATTTTTAATATACAGCTGAATTTGCCTAATGATACAGCTACATGAAAGTTGTAGGTAAGATGGTGAACAGGCTTCTTCCTGTCATCATTTGTTTAGAATAACAGATTATAGGCAAGCTGTCTCGTAGAAGGTGACCTTTTAAAGTAATTGTACCTGTTACATTTTGTTTAGCTTATATTTATTTCCCTGTCTCCAGTTTGAATTATTTAAATGATACAGTGAGAGCACAGTGAAAGAGATTTTGTGGAATGCCACATGTTAGAAAATACAGCATCAAAACAATTTGAGCAAATTTATTAAACTTAAAATTTTTTTACTGTGAAAATTGTTCAGTAAAAATTGTTCTCGAAGAAAAATTCTTCTCAAAATCCTCTCCATAAATGGCATCAATGTCCTTAATCAGTGTACAGATAAGAAATTTGTTTTTTTAATTTGTCCAGAACAGTTGTATGATACATGGATTGTACACAACGTGAATAACTTCGGAGTTTCTACACTTTTCATTTTTTTTTTTTTTATTTCTGTTTTTAATTTCTCTGAATCTTAGGAAGGTTGGTGGGGATTGAAAACGAACTATTATTACTGGCATTGAGTAGATCTTATATTAAATTTACTACAACATAAAATAGAAGACATCCTAAAAAATGAAGGAGTAATAATCTATGAGGAAGTGTATTCTTTGGTAATAAACTCTTACGACTTTGAGATTTGGAAAGAATGTTATTAAATAACTGATTTTTATTTTATTGCACTTTCTTTATATATTTTACCTAACTGCATTTGAAGTGTAACAATTAATCTAGATAAATAAAAGTTTCAAAAAAGAAATGTTTCTTGTTACTCTATTGAGGATAGCATTGGTTGTTATATTAGTGATTGTCTACCAGTTAATTCACATTAGGTGTTTGGGAGTCAAGAAACCTGCTTTTCCATTATGCAATATTAGTTTGTGGTCAGAATAATTAATAGATTTTACATGATGTTTTTGGGATGATTTTCAGGTTTTTTTGTAATTGCTATATTGAAAAAGGTAATAATACCAGTGTTAACATAAAAGGTTGAGATTCTTTTTCTTTACACGTTCTACTGAGTTATCCTATTAAAAATTGAGGAATATTTGGAAAATAGAGTTTAGACTACTTCAGGGAGTAATCAGAAAGCTGGAATGGAGATATCTTTAACAGGGATCATAGAGATGGAGATGTGGCTAAAATCATATCTAATTTTTGTGTTCTTTGTGAACATGGTACAGATATTTCAGTTTTGTTCTCTGAATCCTCAAAGCAGTAGGTCATGAGTTTGTTTCTGAAATAGGAAGATAAATTGAAAGATGGTGACCTCTTCAGGTGCCCTGTTTTCCGAACTTTTAGGTTTTGTTGAATATCCAGATACGTGACCCGAGTTATCTTATGAATAACCTCCCAATTTTCCCAACTTTGTAGTTAGTGGTGAAATGTTAAAATGAAATTTTCTTTCTTGAGATCAACTTTCTAACTACTCTGATAATCTTGAATATTTGCTTTTACCTCATCTTTGATCCTCTCAAAATTAACTCTTAATCAGTATCATAGGTAACTTTCCTGGGTGAATAAAATGACTTGTCATTTACTAGTATGATATAAGGACAGATGTAGTCCTTAAAACTTTATTCCCACCTTGCAAACTTTATAATGTCTAAAATTTTAATAATTGAGATGAGTAGAATGAAAAAAGTACAAAAACAGTTTTATTTTGGAAATGACATAATGCCAGGTGCCTGGCTGGCTGGCTCAGTCAGTGGAGCATACGACTCTTGATATTGAGTTCAAGCCCCACATTGGGTGTAGAGATTACTTAAAAAACAAATTAGTAAAAATTTAATTAAAAAAGGGAAAATGACTTAATGCCTAAACATAAAATTTCATTGTATATTGCATTTAATTTCCATTTAGCTCTGTTTTCTCAGACATTTTTCTTTTTACTGAAATAGCATTTGATATTATTCTGGAGAAAATAGACACACACGGATTTTGGTATTTAAAGCTGTTTTTTTAGAGATGGCACTTTTCTGTGTAGCTTTTTGTTTTTTTTCTGGTAGATGTAATTATTTGTCTTTTTCAACAGCTGCTTTGAAAATTGCTTTTTATTTTTTCACATTGTTCTATTTGTGCATATATATTTTTGACAGTAATAAAAATACAGCATAAGTATTCTCAAGTATGTTTTCTCTTATATTCGCAAATACAGATTTTCACCTTGGTAAGTATTTTGGTATGGAATGAAAACGCCTTTTTTCTTGAGTAGGTTCTGCCAAAATGCAAATTTCCTCCTGCAGCTCTTCAGGTTTGTCCTTCCCCTCAATTCCTTATTCCCCCCACACTGCATTCTCTCACTTGCCTACTGCCACATATACTCTCCCTTCTTAGACCCTTTGGCTAGGTAATTGCTAAGAATGCTTCTTTCAGGCGTAGCTTTTTTGAATCTGACTATCTGGATTGAGGCCAAATGTGATTTCCACCTTTCTCATGATGTTGTAGATAGATAATGGCCCTGGGCATAGGCCCTTTAATGACTGTGGCAGTAGAGCTTATATGGGATCGTTTCGCAGTAACAAGATAGATTTTTTTCTCTCCTAGTGAGGGGTTTCAGGAGATTGGCTATACTGGGGAGGACAGAAGGAATTTTCTCTGAGCTTTGTTGTATATTACTATAGTTATAGAAATGGGAGTTGAAGGGGCAAAGTGTGTCTTGGGCCATTGCCCCACCTTTCCTTGGGCCCAAGACTTAACAATAGAGAGACAAGGAGGAGTGCGTTTCTAGGGTGTCTGAGATACTAGAGGAATTCCCATCTCTCAGATCTAATTAGACCTCATACTGGGAGACTGACACTTGTGTTAGTGGGAAGCTCTGTAGGCTAGGATGGTGCAAAATATGAAATAATCCAAAAATGATCTCTGTTTGGGTATGAAACACTTTTATATGAACACACCCAAGCTGACATTACACTTCAGACAAAAAGAAACGTACAAAAGCCCATTTGTGAAGATCTCAGTAATCCCAAGAAAGCATTTGCTTAATAAGTGGGGTTAATCTATGACCAGTGTGAGGCACCAACCCAGGCAGGGATGTTTTCTCATAGCTGCTCCTGCTTTTTTTTTTTTTTTTTTTTTTTTTTTTAAATAAAGTTTGTTTATTTTGATAGAAGGGGGAGGGGCAGAGAGAGAGAATCCCAAGCAGGCTTCGCCCTGTCAGCACAGAGCCCAGTGTGGGGCTCGATCTCATGAACCATGAGATCATGACCGGAGCTAAAATCAAGATTCAGACACGACTGACTAAGCCACCCAGGTGCCCCTTTTCTCAAAGCTTCTTGCATGCAGGCTCTGTAGAGTAGAATTTACATGTAAAGATAAGCAAACAAAATAGGGCAGGTGCTAATTATAGTGGAAAGATGGGGCAGTGGTCCAGTATTCTGCTGGTATGTCATCTTTAGCTCTTGCCATAACTCTGTGAAGAAATGAGTCCTAGAGCTAAGTAGTAGTAGGCAGGACTTCAACCTGTATGTTGGCTGCCAAAAATCTGTACGTACTTCCTATGCTGTTCCGTCTTGTATATTTCCAGTTCTCTCAACACTGAACAACTGTAATGTAATTCATTTCTGGTTCCACCTAATTAGGACTCAGATCTCTCATCTGTAAAACAAGAATGGTAAATTATGTATTACCTTACATCATTTTTAAAAATTTTGTGCTTTTGGTAGTGAAATTCTAAAGGATTTGTCAGGGATAAATGCAGTAAAGGATGTTGGTTTTGTTTTGCTTTTTTGTTTTGTTTCACATTCTCTCAGTGAGATTTAAAGAACATTTTTTTAAAGAAGAAAATAATAGGTTGAAAGAAAACTAATTCATAAATTTAAACACTTGATGACAGTAGTAGAGAAGGTTAACCATAAAAGAGTAAACTTCACTGTGTCAGAAATGTGTGAGGACACAGATACATCTGTATTTTATTATTTGAAAAGTTAGAACCTGTGTGTAGGCTAGGATGTAATTGAGAGGGTACAAACCTATTTCTAGCATAAAATGGATGAATCGATGTTCACAAGTCAGTGGATTGCTTGACTTTTAATTTTTTGCCTTGTAATTGTAATGAGCAGCAAAATTTTCAAAATCTTGCAATCAGGAGGAGAGACAGCACTTTGATTGACCACAGGCCAATTAGTTATTAACTAATTGTGTTAACATTTACCTTTATAGAGATATGCTATTAAGGATTGTAGAAAAACTAGAAAGTCATTATAAATTTATGTTTTAAGATTGTGACAGACATCAAGTTTAGCAGATGGGAGAATGTGTAGTTTGGCTAATCCTTAAATGTAACATGGAATGTGCTTACATTAATGATTAATTTTTAAATTGGAAATGTTTCCATGTATAACTTTACTTGAAGTGACGATTTTGATGCTTTTGAAAGCCAAAGTAATCTTAGTAGCAGTGCATTTGTTCTCACAGTATAGAGAAGAATCAAGTGGGAGAGAGGACAGTATCTCCATGTTTATTCCATCCTGTAATGAATTGTTAGAGTCAAATTGGAAGAATAGTTGCTGCTTCTCTCATTAATGTGCTGAATTTTCCCAGCTCCTCCTCCATAGCTTTTTTTCCCTTTCTTTCTTTTAAAAGACAGATACAATTACTACAGGATCTTACCTGTCTCTTAATTTTGCTGTGCAGCAAGAATCACTTTTAAAAGAATATCACAAATTATCACCATCAGGTAGCTCGTATTTACTTAGTGGTTTAAAGTTCAAACCCTAATGCTGAGTGCTTTAAACCTACTTTATTTCATCTTGGTTTGCTAATGATAAGTGTAACATAACCTTGGAACATAAGATCATTAATTTTGGTTTCAAGTTGGAAGAAAGATGGAAAGGCATCCATTCCTTTATTAAAGTTTGTATAGTATTGACTTGTCATTGTTTTGGATAGACTGGAAATGAGAAATGACACTGATAATAATTTAACTTTTAAGTATAATTAAAATATGAAAATATCACTGTCTTTGTTTATGATGAATACTAAATTTAAGCTAAGCTATAAGGTGTGCTGTTTGGAAATATGGAAGATACAAGAATGAAGCCAGATAACAAGTTTATGCTTGTATTTCCTACTGATGAAGACTTTCAGACAAGTTATTTCCATGGGTAGGTGATGTTAACTCTGCATGTACATATACAACTCTACTCTTTGCATGATTCTACATGTAGGAGTGGTACAATTTTGACTTGACTGTTGACCTGATGCCTCAATTTGGTGGTTGTAGGGGGGAGGGATGTGAGAGCAAGAGGTGGTGAATGGTACTAGTGGTGTAAATTTTAAAATAAATCTTTAATTTTTTGCAAAACAACACTTAAGCCCTTTTAAAAATAGAACATTTGGTCAAATAGTCAATATTGTACTTGACCCTCATATCTTCTGCACCCAAGTATTTGGACATCACACAGTATCTTGATTCCATAATAATCATTTTGAACTCTGACGAGAACTCCATAAATAATAGAGCTTTCTTTTCTTTTTTAGAAAAGAAAAACGTCAAACATGAACTAATTTTTTTCTATTTGAGCTAAAATCCATTACCAACTGATACTGAGGCTACACTATCGAATTTTCTGAACTTGATTTACCCTTTTGGGGGAATTGGAAATTATCTTTAAGTAGTCAACTGAAATTGTAATGATCGTCAGAATTTCATATTGTGACATGTCTGTTCTTATACAGTGGCACTTAACAACTCGTTTGCTTTTATTTGGTCATTTTTATTTTAAAAATGTTGCTACATAAACTTTTGGTTTGGGACCTTTGCTTTAAGGGATAAATATCCCAGATGTGTTTCATGTTTTGTTCAGTCACAATTCACACAATGGATGCTTGTATTAAAACTAATCTTTCATTGTGTTCTATTTTAATGAGTCATTGGCATATGTATTCCTTCATAGTCCAGAGTTTCATAAAATAGGTGTGTTGAATGTAAAACAGTCTTGATATTAAAAAAATCTTTATGGAAATAAATAATTTGCCTGCACTTTATAAATAGCTGTTGGGGGGAGAAACTGCATTCCTTTATTTCTGCTTTATTCTAAAATGAAGATGGTAGTAAGGGATGTATTTCATAATTGAATGAAAACTCTATTTTTGTTTTTTGCTATTAGAAAAAGGGTAGCATTAGCATTTAAAGCATGTATCTATTCTACAAGCATGATTATTGAGTTATTTTAGCATGAATCACTGCGGTTTAATTTCTTTGGAAATCAGCTGCCTTTTTCGGCTAGTTAGGGTGATTTGGAGGTAGAAGGGATCTTTTTTTTTTTTTTTTTCCAGTTAGAACTTTAATATCTTCCTCTAAAATAACCCATAAGGTTGCGTATCGTTGCCTTGGAATGTGAGCTGGTTGTCTTTCTCAGGGAAAAGAAAATTTAGATATTCCTAACAAAACATCCCAAGCAAAATCCTGAAGGTGGATTTTGTGAGTATTGTCTTTTTGTAGAAAAAGTATTTCTTTTTGTAGAAAAAGTGTTTCTTTTTGTAGAAAAGAGTATTGTCTTTTTGTTATAAAATGCATAACACCCCTGATATTTTTATTTTTTAAAGTTTATTTTGAGAGAGAGAGAGAGAGGGCGAGCACAAGTGGGAGAGGGGCAGAGAGAGAGGGCGAGAGAATCCCAAGCAGGCTCCTGCTCAGCGTGGAGCCCGATGTGGGGCTCGATCCCCTGAGATCCCATGAACCGTGAGATTATGACCTGAGTCGAAACCAAGAGTCGGGTGCTTAACGGACTGAGCCACCCAGGTGCCCTGATCCCTGGTATTTTTAAAGGGCTTTATTGGATATAGTCAAGTAGAGCTCCTAATGTTAACCTTATTTCTTTAGAATAGAAAAATATGTATTTGACTTTCTTCTTTGAATCTAACAGTGACTTTTTAAGTATTAGCTACTAAGAGAAAGAACTAGATTCATTCTCTGAAAAACTATAAATTGACTTTTAATAGTTTGCATCAGTTTTTTTCCTTAAAAAATCAGTTTTACTTTCTCTGTGGAGTCTTCTCCTTTTTCATAGTCTTTTGCTCTATAGGAATGTGACGAGAATTCAGTGTAACTTTGTTCAGTACAGTCTTGTCTTCTGTTCTTCATAATAACACTCCTTTTCTCCTTTTCAAATGTGTCCCTCATCTTATAAGCTTGGGTTATCTTTTCCACTTTCACATCATGTACAAAATATTAGATGTATAAAGTGTAGCTTTTCTGACCAGGTAGAGTAATAAGATAAAGGCAACTGGCATTTAGAGGGCTCTTAGTTGCAGAAGTATTTTTCACCCCACAAGTTAGATACAAGTATACATTTTCTTTCCTCCCTAGATGGACCTCCAGTTGTAGCTCATTATGATATGTCTGACACCAGCTCTGACCCAGAAGTGGTAAATGTGGACAATTTATTGGCGGCTGCGGTAGTTCAAGAGCACAGTAATTCTGTAGGAGGCCAGGACACAGGAGCTACCTGGAGGACCAGCGGGCTTCTAGAGGAGCTGAATGCGGAGGCAGGTTGGTCTCCCTCCCCTCCCCCTTCTCTAACGGTGTACTGTGCATGTGTCCTGGCAGCTGTTTTCCTTGTAGTGGACCTTGCCGAGGAGAGCAGGCCAACTAGAGACATCTGGCTTTCGATGATTGTGACTATCCAGGGTGCCCTTTACAACTGAAGAGGAGATGTGGGTAGCGTGTCTGTCATTCATCTTTCCTAATATGAAGGAAGCAAAAATGAGAATTAATTGTAGGCACAGGTAGATTTCAGTATACCTATTTCTTGGGTTAAAAATGCTTAACATACGTTAACTACTCAGATGACCTTAATACTCCCCCACCCTCCCCTTCTCCAGGGGTTTCCCTCACTTAATCTGTATAGCAACCTTGCAGTATGGGGAGGGAGCTGATTACACCTGCCCCCTGGGGCTGTTCCTAAGAAGGGCTGCACTGTTTCTTCTGCTTCTAGGGGTGCCAGTGTCCCTGTCCCTGTCCATTCCTCTCCAGTAGTTCTCATGTTTGTCTTTTCCAACCCTTTTCTTTCAGTTTCTGCTTCTCGTATCTCAGGAAAATCTCTATCCCTGTCTTGCATAATTTATCTGGGCTCTATAATAATTCTGAAGAGTGATATTTATTCACTAAAAAAAACCATTGCATTACTTTTAAAAACCTTCCCTCCAACTCCAGCTGTCCTGCAGTGTGTTCCTCAGTACTTTTTCAGCATTCTTTCTCATTTAAGCCTTTTTCTTAAAGCACTAGTTCTTAAGTTTGAGAAAAGAGGGTGAGGGGATGGAGAGACTACTTTTGTAGTGTGTATTTTCTTTAGTGCTACAGAAGTTAGCACTTCTATAGTAGTGCTACAGAAGTTAGCACTACTATTAACTATAGTTAAATTATAAATAGCCTTGGCTTTTATGAGCTAATCCTGTAAATCACTAAAATATGTTTATGGCAAATGAGTTTTGCAAAAATAATAATGGGCTTAGAACTTGTTATACTGAAATTGTTAAGAAATAAAAAAGAAGACAGAACTCCACAGATCATTTGTCCTTAATTCTTCCTTTCATAATCTTTGATTGGAACAAAATAAAAATCTCTGGTTGAACTTCTGATTTATAGTGACTAATTTTGGAGCAGGACCTAGATTTAGTTTTAAGTAGGTTTAGACTGCTAACTATTTGACCTTGACCTTGGACAAGGTGTTTCTCCTCTGGACTTTAATTTTTATATGTATAAAGACTTGCTTTGCTCAACAAGGATCTTTTAAGGATTTATTATGTGTAAGTACTTTTAAAAATTAAGCAGTAATATTTTATATCAAAGGACAGTAGGTTGACCACATTTTGTGCAATATGTGTTTCTAAGTTACATATTTGTTCTGTATACTGGGAAATTTATCTTCATATTTTATCCATTGACAAATGGTCCATTCTATTTCAGTTTTATTTCCTTGTTTCTTAGTCCTTCCATTAAAATGTAGACCACTGCATAGTAAATTCTTGGAGAACACATCAAAATTTAACTTTTGTCTTTTATAGAGTTTTAATATTAGTTTAAACCACATGGAATTGTTAATATTTGACTTTTTGACCTATAACCCAGCAGTTTCAGATATTTCAACCTAATAATGCAGGTTGTGGGGTCTTAAAGTATCCTTAAAGTTACCAGCATTTGGGGATAGCATCACATTTTAAGATTCAAGTAATTGTTAGCTTGGTTGTTTAAAACATCACTAGCCTTTGTGTACTTAATTCTATTTTTGGTTGTGTTTTTGAATTTCAGTAACACAAAAAAATGTTTTTTAAGTTTATTTTGAGAGAGAGAGAGAGAGAGCCTGAGTGTGTGAGCAGGGGAGAGGCAGAGAGAGAGAGAGAGAGAGAGAGAGAGAGAGAGAGAGAGAGAGTGAGAGTGTGTGAGCACTGTCAGCATGGAGCTCAGTATGGGGGTCGAACTCATAAACCGTGAGATCATGACCTGCGCCGAAATCAAGAGTTGGACGCTTAAGCTTAACCACTTAACCTCTTAACTAACTGAGCCACCCAGGTACCCCTCAGTTATACAAAATTTTAAGAGTATATCACTCAGGTATTTACCACCATTCTTAAGAAATGAAATGTGACAAAAATATGTGAGGGGGAACACCCATGGCTTCAACTCTGTTCCCCTTCCTTTTCCCTCTCCACTCCAAAGCTGTCTTGAATTTGGTATTTGATATTGGTATTCCTGTATATGTATTTATATTTTTACTGCATTTGTTACATATCTGTAAACAAGCATGTTTTAATATTAATTGCTGTTACATAGAAGGTAATCATTTGTAACTTTTTTCAACATTTTAAGTTTTATTCTCATTGATAAGTATGGCTTTAGTTCATTCATTTTTTACTATTTAGTATTGACTGTATGAATATATCACAGTTGACTTACCCATTCTCTTTTTGGACATTTAGAGTGCTGTTCCTAATGATGCTACCATTAACATTTCTTGTATGTCTCTTGATACCTGTGTGTGATTAATTTCCCTAGGATATAATATATAGAGAACATATGTATGTATTGGGCCATAAATTGTGTGTAGATTTTTGTATATCATAAGACATGGTCATCACTGTTCAACAGATCCCGATGACCTTTTCTTATGAAGCCATTTATTGGCTCATGAAAGTCCTTTTTTCTAAATCTGACAATGCAGGTATGTGAGTAATAAAGAAAACTTCTAATATTCTCTAGTCTTGATATAATTGTCATAATGGGAACCCATCTTGCAGATTTTGAATATACTTACAGTGCCACAACAAAATGTTAACAGAATTTATGCTTGTTTGCCAATTTTATAGTTTTGAGATTTGAACTGTTAGCATCAATGAGATGTCATTCTTGTGGTTTTAGTTTAAGATAAATGTTCTGATGGTTAATCTGAGTTATCCTACTGTCCCTCCCAACAAAATAAAAACCCAGTCACTGAACTGACTATTCAGGGGTTAATCAGTAGCAGCATCTCAGATGATGTTCGCAGCCCCACTCTGTTTAGGATCCTTAAGCAATTATGTGATGTTCCAGTATGCAAAAGAGTTTTTACTCTTTAGTTTTAGTTTTAACCAAGAAAAAGAATTGAAATTAAGAAAGCCACTGGTCAACAGAAGATCTCAACTTTCCATTTCAACTCTTGCCATGTGTTTACTTTTCTCTTGGTTGGTGCTGGAATCGCATACTGTTGTAGGTGGCAGCTTGCTGCCAACAAGCATCTTGTTTTGAAGCAGCAGCCACTCACATACTGTGTGAACTCCAATAAATGACAGTTGTTTCCCTGTCTGTGGAACTGGAATAAAACTAGTATACACCCCGAAAGATTATTGTTTGTACTTAGTACAGAATATAGCACACAGGCCTTCAGGAATGCTAGCGGGCATTATGCTAATATATTCATGCTGAAGTAGGCTGAGTAAGGAAGCAGGTGACTAATGGACCTAATCTGTGAATTTCTAATTTACTGTCCTCCCCTGGAATGAGTTGCTCTGGCTACAGGAATGTCCGATACTTGACCTGGGTGTCAAAATTACCCAGGGTGCTGATAAAAATTCAGAATCCTAGATTTCTCCTTGAAGATTCTGTAAGTAGATCTGGTATGGGGTCTGAAAAACCTGTTTTTGGTAATCACCCCCAGGTAACTCTTGCATTGGACATGTTTAGGAAACTATCAGTAGATCTGAAAATGGCTTAATTTTTATATATTGCTAGTAATAGCTCACTGTGAACATAAATGCAGATGAAGCTAAGACCAGCAGAAGTCTGAAGTACTCTTGGGGTAGAAAGCTTGTAATTGTGATGAACTGAATTAGAGTGTTCCCCCGGCCCCCAAGGAAATTAAAACTAATACAGAAATGATAGTTTTTTTCCCATCGGCCTTCCTGTCAAGAAGGTAGGTTATTGAACATGTTCCCATCCCTGAAATACAGATGATAATCTTGATTTGTCCATAACACTAGTTGTAGTGCAGAGAAACAAATCTTGTTTCCTGTTCTTAGTGTAGGCCTTTTTATATTTAGGCTGGATTGGCCATGTTTCTCTTATTAGCACTTTAAAGTCAATGTAGCAGTCTTGTGAAGGAGATAAATTTGTTCAGGTTCCACTTATTTTTACCTGTTTTGTATGGACTATATATGATTTTAGATTTCTGACCCTGCCTTCCCCAACTTTAAAAAAAATTTTTTTTCATTTTATTATTTTAGAGAGAAAGTGAGGGTACATGAGTGGGGGGAGGGACAGAAGGAGGGAGAGAGAGAATCCTAAGCAGTCTCCACGCTCAGCACCTCACGTGGGGCTTGATCCCACAACCTTGGGATCACGACCCGAGCCGAAGTCAAGAATCAGATGCTCAACCGACTGAGCCACCCAGGCCCCCTTCTTCCCCTACTTTTTAAAGCTTTTTTAAAACATTCTTACTGAAAAAACTAAATACAAGGTAATAATTTACTACTCGGTTTAAAACTAAGTGAATAGTGACTTTTGAGATATTAACCTTTTTTATACTTAATAGGCTGTTGTCATCCGGTATGTAATAATTTCCTTTAATGTGCTGCAAATCAGTTCAGGACTAGTTCTTCCTCAGTAGATTTGTGATTTAAAAAATAACTACATTGGGGTGCCTCGGTGGCTCAGTTGGTTGAGAGTCTGAATCTTGATTTCGGCTCAGGTCATGATCCCACGGTCATGGGATCAGGCTCCGTGCTGAGTGTGGAGCCTGCTTAAGATATTCCCTCTCCCTTCTCCCCCCTTCTCCCTTCTCTCTTCTCCCTTCTCTCTTCTCCCTTCTCCCTTCTCTCTTCTCCCTTCTCTCTTCTCCCTTCTCTCTTCTCCCTTCTCTCTTCTCCCTTCTCTCTTCTCCCTTCTCTCTTCTCCCTTCTCTCTTCTCCCTTCTCTCTTCTCCCTTCTCTCTTCTCCCTTCTCTCTTCTCTCTTCTCTCTTCTCCCTTCTCTCTCCTCCCTTCTCCCTTCTCCTCCCCTCTCCCTCCTTCTCCCCCCTTCTCCTTCCTTCTCCTCCCTTCTCCCTCCTCCCTCCTCCCTCCCCCCTCACCCTCCCCACTTATGTGTGCACACTTTCTCTAAAAAATAAAAATAAAAAGTAAAATGATTTGTCCTTAAGAAAAAAGTAGCTACATTATTTCTTTGAAGACAAAGAAAAAAAATGTTTGCCATGATGATTTAGTTACTTTTTTATGCTGTTTCTTTCTGACTTGTGTGTTGAAAAGGTCTGTAGTGGGAGGACAAAAATTTAGAATTTTCTTATAGAGTACATGAAGTTATCTTTCCAAAGAGCCACACAGGCAAAGAGCTGCATAGAGAGGGCCTCCTGCCCCAATAAAATATAAGTCCTGTGATTTACTTTCAGTTTAATATATGGTAATTGTGGTATTTACACTTTCTCTACAGGGCTTATTCTTATCCTGAAACAGGAAAGATTAACTGCCATTGACAGTTTGAGAACTCCATAGCATCTTTGAGACTCACTTTTGTGTATGCTTTGGCCATTGCTCTGTCATTGGATTCCTATGAGGTCACGAGTTGGAGGGATGACAGTGGAGGATGGCCCAGGGGCCAGAGAACTAAGCCCTGCACAGGAGCTCCCAGAGGAATGTATGGCATTCTGAAGAGTGTTACGCTGAGAGAAAAGGACTAATAGTCCTGGGTCTGAAATAGATAGAAGAGGGGATGTATTCCTGGCCGTTGGAGAAAGCCTTGGTGTCTCTTGTAGAGCATGGCATCCCATAGACTTGGTGGGGTCTCAGCTGACTTGTTATCTGAATGGCACATTTTATCTAATGGCTCTGACAGGAAATGTGGCACAACTTTCACACCATTAGTCTAGAGTTAATATTCACCAAGAAATTTGTATTTAGTCCCTATCACTTTCCTCAGTATCCCTTACTTATTTTATTTGATACTGATTTAAAAAAAATATTTTTTTTGTTTATTATTGAAAAACAGAGACAGAGCATGAGCAGGAGAGGGGCAGACACAGAATCTGAAGCAGGCTTCGGGCTCTGAGCATCAGCACAGAGCCTGATGTGGGGCTCGAACTCACAAACCGCGAGATCCTGACCTGAGCCGAAGCCGGATGCTTAATCAACTGAGCCACCCAGGAGCTCCTATTTGATACCGATTTTTAGACTAATCAGTAAAGATACTGGTTATCAGAGAACCTGATTTTAAGTGATCAATTTTAGAACATCACACAAGTTCTGTAAATACCAGCAAGGTTGGATTACAATTTTTATGGCCCAAATTGCACCGCCAGAATGATTTGAATTGCTCTAATGTGAAGTCAGTATGTAAATTACTAGTTTCTAGATCCATAATGAATGAATAAAGTTAGAAGAATCTTAAATATTGGTGACAGTTACCTTGTTTTTCTTAAGATATTGTAATAAAATTGTGAGCAAAAGTAGCATAGTAATTTTCATTTCTTCCCCTTTCTTTAAAAAAGAGTGATGATATTTCTAGATCTGAAATGAGGTTCTGTAGGTGATATGGTTATAATAATGAGGGACCTAATCAGTGAAGACCGGTTATTTAGAAATATTGATGACTGGGGCAGAACATTTCACAAGTTGGAATCATAAATTAGAATTGCGGGCTACCCTCAGATTAAAAAAAATTAAAAAAGAACTATGGAGATAGAACTGGGCACAGAGGCACTAAGAACTAATTCTGTCGTATTCTTGTGTTTTCTTAATTACTGTTGAAAAGATTTGGGTAATCAAATATAACTATATTTTAGTTACAATTATAGTAATAACTATAGTTATAGAAACCATGACTCCCACAACCTGCTTTTTTAGTTTGGTTTAATTCAGTTATCTTGTTTATTTTGGGGATGGTAAGGGCTGAGCCCTTTGCTGTGAGTCTACCACAGGGAGGTTTGTTTTGTGTGTTTTTTTAAAGTTTGTTTATTTTTGAGAGAGAGAGAGAGAGTACAAGCGGGAGAGGGGCAGAGAGAGAGAGAGAGAGAGAGATGCAGAATCCCAAGCAGGATCCAGGCTTTGAGCTGTCAGCACAGAGCCTCATGCAGGGCTCAAACCCACAAACTGCAAGATCATGGCCTGAGCCGAAGTTGGACGCTTATCCAACTGAGCCACCCAGGTGCCCCTACTACAGGGAGTTTTAAGTGCCTCTTGGGGCTCAGCTGCTTAGAGAGTAGGCATGGAGAATTTTGGGGTGGTTGTCCACATAAATAATGAGCACTCATATAAGAATAAGGAATCATGATAGCGGGACATAAAATAGAGACTAAGTGAGGTGCCAGTAATGTTTCATGGATGAGTGAAACCGTCCTGGAGTTGGTATTTGGCAGTCAAGGGAAGTGCCCTGGGAGATAGGGGCTACTGGTGTTGGTACATGAGGATGGACAACAGGATTTGTCAGTGATTCTGGTCCTGAAAGTCAGGTGTAGGAGCAGCTACCTAGCAGCAGTCAGGCTAGGTGGCATTTTCAGGAGTTCAGTTTCCACAGGGGAGGTGAAAGGAAAAAAACAGTGCAGTTTTCCATGGAGCTGACATTCCAGAGGGCACTGGAAAGGTTGTAGGAAGGTAAGTAGTGGGTGGCTGGATGGAGCAAGGGAGAGTAGCAGCCGAGTAGAGGACCAGACTGGAGAGCAATGGATGGGTCCCAGAGGCTTGTGTTTGTGGGTAGCCAAGAGGGTTGAATTACAGTGTTTACTTCCCCTAACCACTGGTTTTCCTCCTATTCTTGCTCTTGCTTTCTCCTTTTCCATGGGGGCCTCTTCTGTCCTCTCATGCTGTTACTTCCTTTGCACTGCTCTTCTGCCTCACTGACCTGCCACCCGGTCCTTTGCCAGCCCCCTGCTGGCTTCTTACCCACTCTAGCATGTTTAAGCTCACCTCTCCTTCGCCAGCTCCCCAGCTTTCCTGGTGTACCCAGTTGGCAAAGTCAGATCCCTGTACGCACACTTGGACCCTGTGTCACGCTGCTTAACGTAGCTGGAAGAAAATCACATAGCTGCAGAGCTGAGGGTTGAGTTTAACTTCCTAATCTGCAGCCTGCTCTCAGTGCTGCCCAGCAGATCCTGTCTTTCCTTAGGCAGTGTTCTTTCTTCATAGTGTTCCTTCACTTTTCTGAACCCCCACCCTGCTACCCTACCCATACCTGTGCTCTGCACATGGCCTTCCCACATTCTTCACAGATGCAGATTGCCTCAGCCTTCTGCCATCACATCTGTTTGTTCTCTGCCTTTCCCCCCCAAATTTGGCCAGGTCTCTCCCATCTTTTAAGATTATTCATACACATGCATTCCCCTCCCTCAAACGCATTTTTTTCTTTCTCAGTACTATCCTTTTGCCTTTTCTTTCATAGCATAACTGTTTAAATGTGTCTGCTCTTCCTGACTTTGCATTATCATTCAGCTTGCCTTGCCACATTGGCTTTATACCTATCGCTCCTGAGGCTCTTCTTGCCAAGGTATATGTGTAGTCATCTCACTACTGATTCTAGTGGACTCTACTTAGTCCCTCTTCTCACTGAGCCTCTCTGTTGGGCATTGATAAGCACTTCTTCCTAGAAATGATCATTCCATGGTGTCCTGGCTTCACATCTTAAGGTTTTCTTACTACCTCTCACTTAACCTGGTGAGCTCCCCTTCATGCGCCCACCCTTAATTATTGGTGTTCGTCAGCATTCTGTTCTAGGCCCTCTTCGTTCCTCTTGTTAACTTTTACCTTCCCTGATGTTGCTGAGGACTCTTTATTTCTCCCTCGACCTCTGACATGAGTTTTTAGAACAGTACCTCCAGCTGCCCCGTGGACATCTCAGAAGCATGTCCTTATCACGTCCTAAGCAACCATCCTCAGCTGTTCATTGGTGCACCAAAGGGCACTGTTACTCTATCTGGTTACCTAAATCAGAAACCTAGCCATCATTTTTTACTTTGAATTGCCCACCATTACTAACTGTCTGTGTATACACACACACAGACTCTTCCCCATTTTGTTTCTTTTCTAGTTCAGCCATAGTCCTTTCTCATCCAGGATAGCAGTCTAACTGGTTTTCTTGCCTCTAATATTCCCTGCTTTGATATTAGTTCCATTTCTACACACCAAAAAGCAATTTTTAAAAATGGAAAATCAGATCATGTCAGTGCTTAAATTCTTCAGTGGTTTCCTACTTCTCAAGGTCAAGTTCCAGACTTCTTACTATGATCTGAACTCTGTTGACTTTGCCAGCCTTGTTTCCCATTACTGCTTTTACTATATTACCCCACATCTCACTGAACTTTTATACCCTAAAGGGCAACACAGTGTTCCGTATTGCTACTTCCTCTCATCTGTGCCTACTGTTTCCTGAGAGCTCTGTGTCTTTGATTATTCTTAAGTCTGGGAAATTTCCCTTTTCTATGTCTTTTTTATTTTTTTGAAAATGTTTGTTTAGGGGCGCCTGGGTGGCTCAGTCGGTTAAGCGTCCGACTTCGGCTCAGGTCACAATCTCACGGTCCGTGGGTTCAAGCCCTGCGTCGGGCTCTGTGCTGACGGCTCAGAGCCTGGAGCCTGTTTCGGGTTCTGTGTCTCCCTCTCTCTCTCTGCTCCTCCCCCGTTCATGCTCTGTCTCTCTCTGTGTCAAAAATAAACAAACATTAAAAAAAAAAAAAAGCATTGAAAATGTTTGTTTATTTTGAGAGAGGGAGGGAGGGTGAGTGGGGGCAGGGCAGAGAGAAAGAGAGTCCCAAGAAGGCTTCACACTGTTAGTACAGAGCCTGATGCTGGACTCAAACCCATGAACCATGAGATCATGACCTGAGCTGAAATCAAGAGTCAGACCCTTAACTGACTGAGCCACGCAGGTACTCCCTCCCTTTTCCATATCTTTAAATTGCTCTCTGACTGAGCAATTTTCTTTTTTTTTCTTTTTCTTTTTAAAACTTTTTTTAAAAGTTTATTTATTTTGAGAGTGAAAGTGAGCAGGGGAGAGGCAGAGAGAGAGGGAGAGAGAATCCTAAGCAGTCTGTGCACTGTCAGCATGGAGCCCGATGCGGGGTGCAAACTCACAAACTGTGAGATTATGACCTGAGCCAAAATCAAGAGATGGACACTTAACAGACTGAGCCATCCCCTTTTACTTTGAGAGAGAGAGAGAGAGAGAGAGCGAGCGAACGAGCTGCAGAGGGAGAGAATCTCAGGCTCCATGCTCGGTGCAGAGCCTAAAGCGGGGTTTGATCCCACGACCCTGGGATCATGACCTGAGCTGAAATCAAGAGTTGGACATTGAACCAACTGAGCCCCCCAGACCCCCCCAGCAATTTTCAAGCCATAGCATAATGTACTGCTTTTTCGAATCCCCAAGTATATCGTGAGCTCGTTGAGTTGAGCATAGGCACTGCACCTCCTGTCTTTGATCTCTATAGTATTCGTAGCACCTAGTGCATAGCATGTCATAAACAAGTATTTATTGTAGGAACAAATAGAAGAAGCAAATTGTTATAGTTGCACAAAGCAAGGCTGCTGAAAAGATTGAATATGGACAAGTTGAAGGTTTGAAAAAAGAGACTATCAATTTGTATTCTTTCCTAGAAGTGTAGTAGGAATAGTGTATATGATGATAGTTCTAACTTCAACATTGAACTAGAAATTAGACAAAAGACTTGGCCACAAACAAGGTGTTGGCATCAGAGCAAGAATCTGAGTTTAGCAAATCAAGATTTAACCATACTTCATTTAAGCAACCAACCCAGATTTAACAAAACTGGGCTTTATCTGGTGAATGCCACCTTTCATTTGCTTGTGACGTTCAAAGATATTTACCCACTGCCAGTGTGTAGAATCCTATTTAGGCTATTCGTTAATACAGAAAGTTTAACAAGCCCTTGCAAACTGTAATATAATCTCAATTACCTGTTGTATCTGGAAGCCATTTTAAGCTTTTTAGTCTTTTTTCTCATCAGTGTCGTGTTCAATTGAAGAAAAAAGTAAAAGTAATATTAAAGAATTGTAAAAAAGACCCACAGTCCAAGTCAAGCTTGATTGCTTTTTACAACTTTTACCCAGCACCAAAATATTTTTAAAGTGTTGTACGTGACACTTTCTGTGTTATGCATATGTTTCCCCAAGTTTCTACATAGACTGTAGTCACTATCTTTGGACCTCATAACATTTTGCTTATTTAAAGTTTTTTCCCTTGGACTAAATTAAATTCTCAGAGATGGGATTACAAGGTCAGAGGGTATAGAAATTGTAAGACTTTTGCTTTGTGACTGTGTATCATTTTCCAAGAGGGTTATACTAAAAGCTCGCAGGAGTATGGAAGTACAAGGTTTCTCAGTGACCTTGAAACATTGGTATGAATGATGTGAAGGTGATGGAGGGAGAAGGGAGAGTTGTATGTGTAAAATCTTACTGATACGTGCTTCGTTTATATGAAGTGTCACCAAGGATTTTTTTTTTAAATATGGAGGAACAGTATTGTATCAGATGATAATATATTTAAATAAAAATACCCTTTAAAGAGTAATTGAAAATTTGTGCCTGTTGCAACTTGGTTTATTTCATGTTGACTCCTAGATATTCTATTTCATAAAGGTCAGAACATTTAAGAGCTGGATACATAAGCTGAACTATTTTAACTCTTGTTAGAATTGTTTATATGGCTGTGTACTTTGATGTTATCCTCTTAGCCTTTGTTGAGAGAGAGTTCTGTGAAGCTCATGTTTTCTGTGAGTTGGGAGAATGTTATATTCTACCGTGTAATATAATAGATGCTTTGTGAAGCCCCTTGTGGAAAAGTTCTTATATGTCCCACTGCCACAACTTGTCGTGCTTTTTCAGAATATGTGGTTTCTTTCTAATAAGAGCTGTCAGCAACGTACAGGTTATGTTTTAGTTGCTCAGAACAAAAATTGTGATCTGCCTCTAGCCTTTTCTTTTAGATGTGGTTTTGGGTCAGATTTTGTCAATTCTACATTCCTTTTGAGAAAAACTGTTAAAGTTGTTTAAAAGAAGTTTGTTAAAACTTTCATAAAGCATTCCAGTGTAAATATGATATTAATGAGTACCTCTGTTATTTATTCTATTTATGCCTTTGAGCTTTTCTGCTTTAGAATTTTGTTCTGTTAAAATTTACCCTGGGGGGGCGGGAGGGTGGTGGTGGTGGTGGTGCCTGGTTGGCTCAGTCAGAAGAGTTGTGATTCCTGATGTCAGGGTCATGAGTTCAAGCCCCACAATGGTTGTGGAGCCTACTTAAAAATAAATAAGTAAGTAAGTAAGTAAGTAAATAAATAATAAAATTTACCAGTAAGCAGTAGAGAACCTTATTGCCCTCTAGGTGGTGACAAACCTGTTATACAGGTCATTTAAAAGGAGACTAGAGTTGAATGCAAAAAGCATTACGGAATAAAATATAATAGAGTATTATCATAGTTTATATATACCTATTTACTAAAGTACTTAGTTTTTTTTCCCCTAATGAATAGAGAATGAGAGACTTGACAGTTTCACTCTGCCAAGCTCTCATATGGCAATTCTGTTTCTGTGATTAACCTGGATGGGAAATCTGTCAATGAGTGTTTCATGCTGCTTGTAAGAAGTCAGACTGTAGTGCTTACTTTACCCCCCTTCTCTCTCAGGTCATTTGGATCCAGGATTCCTAGCAAGTGACAAGACATCGGCTGGCAATGTACCACTCAATGAAGAAATTAATATTGCCTCTTCAGATAGTGAAGTGGAGATTGTGGGAGTTCAGGAACATGCAAGGTAGGACATTCAGTGGAGCATTCTCATATTTTAAATGTGAATTTGATTTTAACCATAAAGTGAGAAGAACGTGGTAGTCCTCCTGGCATGGCTGGCATGAATGGTGGGAGCTATCTCGTAGCTTCCTGTGGCTTAGAAAATGCTTTTTGATTAGACATGATAATGAGCTTGAGAATGTGTTGCATCTTCTGTCAAGAACATCTCAACCATATATGCATGTGAAATAGAACTGATGTTTTCCTCATATTTTTAGCAAATGTCTAGATACCTTGACAGATTTTTCTCTTATGGCATAGTGTCATCCTACCTTTCCCCCTGTCATTCATATTTTCTTGCCTTTCACTTTATCTTGAAATGTGTTGGGAGCAAACAATTGGGAAATATACATCTGACATCATACCTGTATTGCTTGTTTCCTAAAGCACCTCTTCTTGTCGTTCATTAAAACCTGCGAGTTACTTTGGTCTATTCCTAACATAGTATATTTCTAGTGATGTTCATGTGACTCAGGCAGTCCTATTTTTAGGATTAAAAGCCACAAGACATCAAATTTGTCTAGAGTTATGAAAATAACTTTTGAAGTTTGTCATTCTTTAAGATAGGGGTGAGCAAACTATAGCCCACTGGTCTGCTGCCTGTTTTTATATGGACCTTGTGCTAAGACTAGTTTACTTTTTAATGAAAAAAAATTTTTTTTTTTTTTTTTAGTATTTAATATTTTGAGAGAGAGACAGAGTGTGAGCAGGGGAGGGGCAGAGAGAGGGAGACACAGAATCCGAAGCAGGCTCCAGGCTCTGAGCTGTCAGCACAGAGCTGGACGCATGGCTCGAACTCCCAGACTGCAAGATCATGACCTGAGCTGGAGTCAGATGCTTAACCCACTGAGCCACCCAGGCGCCCCTAGTTTACATTGTGAAATGGTTGAGGGGGGACGGGATCAAAAGAAGAATGATGTTTTATGACTTGTGGAAGTTTTATGGAATTCACATAAATACAGTATATTTATCCATAAATAAAATTTTATTGGGATGGAGCCATGCTTGTTCATTTACGTATTGTTTGTGGCTGCTGTTGCATTCCAGTGGCAGAGTTGAGAAGAAGTTTCAACAGACACCTGATAGCCCTCAAAGCCTAAGGTAATTAACTGTCTAGCCCTATGTAGAAAAACATTTGCTGATTCTTGCTTTAGATAGTATTCCTAAGAATTGGTTATAGTCCTCTCAGAGGTATTCCTGAGGAACATTTAACACACACACACACACACACACACACACACACACACACACACACACACACACACACTTATATAGAAAACAAAAATTTAGACTCCAGAAAATCTGTGTTCTATATAGCAAACAACTTTTCTTCTATGCTGCAAGAATTAAGTTGTGATTTCTTTCCTGATTTCCCCAAGTAGATACATATATCTACACAATATCTACATTACCTGGCTCTTAGATCTGATTTTACTCTTTGGTTAGAAAGGAAAACATTCACCAGCATTTCTTCTGTTGTTTATGTAAAAAGTGAACTTAGGAGGAGAGAGTGCAGGCAAAATACACATGCGTATAAATCGAAGGTACCTTTGTCTTAGAACTGATTCTACTTTCTGAGAGCATTTTTCAGGTCATACCTGTTGGGACTTTAAGGTTGTAAAATTATGTCATAGTTTAACATGTCTTCTCCCCAAAAGCGGCCAGTTCACTTTATCAGACCTAACCACTTCCATCTTCTGTCCTGTGTTTATGCCAGAAGTATTCCTGCATAGCTGCTTCCTTTTTTCTTTCCTGTGTTTAATGATTATTTTCCCTTTTCTGGTGGAAAGAATTTTCGTTCTTCTGTCTTTCCTTAATCTCATTCTTTTTCCTTTTTTTTTTCTGCCTTAATCAAGTACTTTTTCCTGTTCTCTCTTTTTTTTAATCTGTTCCTTTCATGTTGACTTACCTCTTTAGATGAAAGACTATAGACCTTCCGGTTTTTTTCCTTTACTTTAGCATGTGTTTGCCATTATTTATTTCACCATTGTTCCTTGCAATAAAGAAGACATGAGTATCCTTTTATTCCCTACTGTAAACCTTACCTTGCCTGTTAACAGATTGATACGGGTAAATTATCTTCAGTTTGCACATTATCCATTCACCAATTTTGTCTTGAGTTACATTTCAAATTTTAATTCACTGTTAGTCATGTGTTCCTACTGAAGTAGCAAAGAGTGGGTAATAACCTGTGTTGCTTATTACTTAATCTCTTTCTCTCTCGAAACATGTTACTTGGTTCAGTTCTCTATTAACTTATATCAAGTCTCCCTTCTTTGCTGTTTACTTGTGCCTACAAATGTTACAGAGTGAGCCACCCTTCTTCTTGGCTTCTTTGTTCAACTTTTCTTCCATCATGAACTCCTTAGCTTCTTTTTTCTACCAATATTTTTGGTATCCAGAGTTAAAATTATCATTATATTTCTCTTAAAACTCAGAAATTTAAATTTTAAGTTCCTACCCACTCCCAACACACACACACACACACACACACACACACACACACACACACACACACACACACTTTGTCTAGTACACCCTTCACCATACTTATTAGGTCTTTTATCCAGATTGTCATTTTACTCTATAGATATGTTTGTTCCACTCTTGAACTAAGTCAAGTGGCTGACTACATTTTAAATAACATACAGTACATAACATTACTTTCAAGGACTTTTTCCTTATAGGCTCTGAAGCATAAAGATGTATTCTGATACTTTGGTTTGAATCCTGTGGAAATACAGTCTTAGAGGTGACGAATGTATTATGAAATCTCAGTGGTGGTTAATGCTGCCCATACAATAGAATGTTGGCGTTGAGAAGTTTTGTTAGAGTACTTTGAGCTGACGCTTGTGTCATTCTGAGAGGGTCTTTTATTTTGGTCTTTGGGTTGAGGACTGAATAGAGTCTTACTGGCTCTTTTGTGTCTTTCTGAACATTTTCTAGCACTTTCTTTCGAGGAAGCATGATAATCTTCCAAATAATTGAGATTAAAAGCTGAGGAGCAGGTGGGGGGAGAAGTTTTCTTGTTGGTTGCTTCAGAGTTACTCTTTTGGCTGTCTGTATCTCATCTGGAATTTATTTCTTTTACAGGTCTAGGGTTGCAGTTATGAAGTATTGATGGGCTTCTGGCAGGGTTATCGCTTGGAAAAAGGTTTTAGGTTTTGATCCACATCTTTTTGTTCTAATTTGATTTGCATGCATAGATGTTTTGTTTGGATTTAGTTGTCCTGTTCTTATTTTTTCTTTTTGGTATTCTACCTTGTTGTGGGCTGAGAGTTTTCAAAAACTCAGAATTGGTTCTTGAGCTTTTCTCTTTGGGAATGCTCTGATTTGCATTGCATTGCCGTTTTTCCTTATTGGAAGAATTTTGTTTGACATTGCACTCAGTAATTTTAGTTACAGTGTGTCTTTTTTTTAAAGTTTTTCTTTTCTTGCATGTTAATATCTTTACCTGTTCTTTTAATTTAGATTTGATATGTTCCTTTAGCTTCTGTGTTTCTTTCAATCATAGACTAGAAAGCATGCCTTCTGAACTAATGGTTTGAGTGCATCTTTTATGGCTGCCTTGTATTGTTGTAATTAACTCGCTGTGTTACCTAAATGTTATCATTTCTAGCAGTTAATTTTTGGACAGTCTAGTTTCACAAGATGTTCTTTGCAAATGAGATAGAGACTTTTACAGCACCTCTAGCTCCCTGTGCCCACTTAATTTTGCCAGAACTTTTAATTTATGGCCCTCATGCCGATACTTTTCTTTTTCCTTTTTCCTTTTCTTCTACCAGCTTCATTGGTAATTGCCCTAGGAAGATAAGTGGATATAGCACAGATCTTTCTGTTATGGAACTGTTAGAACAGTTTCTTTGATACCTGTCCTCTGAGGCTTTTGGGAATAATCAGATCCTAACCTCACTCACTGTAGTCTTTGGTCCTGTGTTCATTTGTCTTAATGTTGGTTCATCCCACAACAGAAGAGTTGATGCTAGAAGCATTTTGCATTTAAGACGGATTGCTTCCTAGAACTAATTGTAAACATTAACCCTAAAAAAGCAGGGGAGGCAGACAGGCATTTCTCTGAAGCCATGAAGATTCACTTCATCTTTAGCTAGGAAAAATAAGTAGGAATGTTATCTAAGAGGTCACGTTCAGGCTCTGTAAATGAGAGCAAAAATGATTAATATTTAATGTTGTTTTCGTAGGATAGTAAATGAACTGTATTAAAGCTGACCATGAGAGCCTGCCCTCTTTCTCTGTTTTTTCTTTTCCACTGTGAAGTCTCTCCTTTATTGGTTTCAGTATATGAAGAGCAGGAAATTATTCTATCAAAACTTACTGTTTATAAAGTAGGTTTTTTTTTGGGGGGGGGGGGAGTGAGTCCTAAGCATTTTCTTGAATATTGGACTCAAAATATGACTCTAGATTATGTTTTGTACCTATTGTCAATCATATGCAGATTAAATGCTTTGTGAAAACAAAGCCTGTATCTACACTAGAATTAGTTTGGATGAATTAAAAAAACAGCTGAGTATGGGACTCCTGGGTGGCTCAGTGGGTTAAGCATTCAACTTTTTATTTCTGCCTGGTCATGATCTCACAGTTCATGGGGTTGAGCTCTGCATTGGGCTCTGCACTGATAGCGTGGATCTTGCTTGGGTTTCTCTCTCCCTCCCCTTCTCTCTGCCCCTCTCCCGCTTGTTCACTCACTGTCTCTCAAAATAAACAAACAAACTTAAAAACAGCTGAGTATGTTCCCACTCCGTGTCTTTCATCATACAGGGAAAGGGTATCTGTTAATACCTGAAACTGTATATTTTACGTGCATAGATTAACAAAATTTTGAGTCTCTCACTTCTGTTTTTATAGGGCATCTCTGTAGGGCTTATAACAATTGTTCTGGTCCCTTTTCCTCCTGAAACCTTTCCCTATCTGGTATAAGTTGATCTATAATGTACACTGTCTTATAAAATAGTTGAAATGTTTCTCCAGCACTCTTTGTTTACCAGCATGAGTCCTTTTGCTGTGTATTTAAAAAGGGAATGTGTTAAAAGCCTTGTTCTGGCCTCATCCATCTCTTAGCTACCATTTTATTTAAGATGATTGAGGTCATTAAATCATAAAAAATTTTTTGAGTGTTTTATTGACTTTAACACACTTAGAAAAGTCATAAATGTACACTTTAGTTTTTACAAACTGCCCATACTCCAGTAACTAGCACTGTGATCAAGAAACAGAAGTCTTGGGGTATGTAGGTGTTTCAGTCAGTTAAGCAGCTAACTCTTGATTTCTGCTCAGGTCATGGTCTCACGGTTCGTGAGTTCGAGTCCCGCATGGGGCTCTGTGCTCAGGGCAGAGCCTGCTTGGGATCATCTGTCTCCCTCTCTCTCTGCCCCTCCTACCCCACTTCCCCACTTGTGCTTGCTGTCTGGCTTGCTTGCTCTCTCTCAAAACAAAACAACAAAAACAAAAAACAGAAGTCCCTCTTGCACCATCTTCTTGTCAGAGCCTTCCCACCACTGCACCCCATGACTTCTAAAAAGAGAGTTTTGCCTGTATTCTTAAAAATTTTAAACTCAATGATAACCTTAGAAGTCTTCTTAGAATACTTTCGTATTCCTGATAGATGTCCCAGCACTTGCTTGAAAGCATAAAAGGAAGTTGATTCCATTTGATAGTAGTTGTAATTGTTGCATAGTCATGATCACCTAAAGCTTCCCTCTGTAAACTGATTGATGGTTGTTAGTCTGCTCTTGAGATATCTGTACAAGGTGGAGTAGCCACCTTCTTCCATGGCGATTCTCCCTTCTTTGGGAATTGACCTTCTAGTTACAGTTAAATAGGAGCCAGGAGAACTTTTGACTAAAGATGGAATCATCACATTCTCCAGAGAATCTAAAATTTTGAAATAAGAGAAACAGATTGAGAGGTTGGGGCTTGAGTCCAGTGAATGAGGCCTAGTTATCCCATCATCCTTAGGTTCTTTGAGGTCCTCAAGTGTCTTTCCAACAAATTCTGTTTTTTGCTTAAAGTAGTCCAGTACTTAAAGTAGTTTCCAGTAACTGGAATCATTTGTAACATAACTACAGAAGTGATCCAATTTAGATAGTTGAAGTGCCTCATATCCTTATTCTCCCTCTATCCATCATTCCTCAGTAGTAAATAGTGGCTCTACACCTCTCACTCTTGTATACTATCAGTACCTTCTAGAATCTGCTTTGCTGTAATGATTCCCAGGGGCTAAGCAGTGTTCCTTACAACCAGACACAGTACAGTACTTCAGCTGTAGTCTGAGGAAGGCATAGTTACTTAGTGGAAAATAAACTCGCTGCCGGAGACCTCGTTTTGTTTGGGTTCTGTGCTTACCTTGCTTCAGACCCTGGACAGTTGCCTTTTGGCCTTGGTTTTCTCTTCTGTAAAATGAGCAGATTGGCTCAGATCCCTTTTAAAGTCAATCCCTTGTATGATTACTTAGGGAGCAGTGTAGAGTAACAGTTGGGACTAAATACCTCTTTTATTTCAGAAGTATTTCTAGGAATTCTGCCAAAGATGACATCGATTCTCTCTGTAGTCATTCATTCTCTGAATTCTACTAAATTTCTAGCTACGATTACTTTAATTAGTACTTGTACAGATGAGCTTTTGAATTATTGAAGAACTTTATATTTTTAAGTCGTTAATCTGGGCCTATCTTTGCACTCTGCTGACTCTCACTGTGTTTTGCCTTACCTAACTTAACATACACATTTGTGAAGTGACAGCATGATGTTGTGAAAAGCATTGGACTCCACATCAGACCTGGCTTGAAGCTCCTTGGCCCACCACTTTCATGCAGTGTGACCCTGGGCAAATCATGTAACCTCTTTAACCCTCCGTTTTGCTTTCGATTGAGTATGGATAGTAACTTCCACATCTACCTCATAGGTCTGTTGGGATTGTCCAATGAGGTGAGACTGCTTAAGAAACAGTATTCTAGTGCCATCAGTCATCAAAACTGTTTCTGTAAACATTGAATGGACTCCTTTGGCTGACATTCTTCCGTGATTACATGATCACTTCCATCTGAGTGTACTTAATGCGTTGGACAGATCTGGATTAGCCTTTGGACTTTATGTCTCCTATTTTAATGCTTTTCACTGGCTAATCTTTGAAAACATAGTAGCCTCTGGGCTAGTAGCTACTTAGCCCATTCTCAACAGATGATGGGCCTCTGGTACGGTAACAAATCTACCTTCTGCCCCCTGCTCTGCTCTGGCCCTGAGGGGTCTGTTTTTCGGCACCTCACTTGGTAAGGGAGTAGTTTTCAAGCTACCTTTGTAAGAACAGGACCTCTTTCCAGGAGCTTAGGGGTCCTTGGGCAGTTCTGCAGCTAAAATTTGTCCATTGTTACCCTAATGTTCTTTTGAACCTGGCAGTGCAGGTAGCAGTGTATCAAAGCTGGAATTCTCAAGTGACCCAGCATCGCTTATTGTACACCAGTTGTTAAACAGCTGTTCAAGATCCACTGTAGTAGTTAATGTGACTAGAATCCTGCCAGCTGTCACTTCTTACATATATTACATAGGGATGTGATGGATGTGAGAACAAAAGTAGCAATGATAGCTTGAGTGCCTGCCTTCCTCTCATCTGAATCCAGTTACTCAGTGATTCATCCTGGAGGCTCAGTTTTATCATTTGACTGGAATGTGGAATTCATTATGTCAGTGTTTCGAAACCTTTTTCTTCCAGTGAACTTTTGGTGAGATTTGTCACCAAGGCAGTTCTGTCCCTCTGATAAAGCACTTTTAAAGAACCTTAACTGAGTACTTCAACCTTGCTACTTTCACTGAACTAAAGCACGTAAGCACTTCAGATGAATGAGCCAAGTGTTCTGTTGTGACCTTCAGGATAAGGAAAATTGATCCTTTATGCATGACCTAGTACTTACAGACTTCTAGAAATCCAATCTGTAAAAGAGTATTACTATTACTGTCTTTGAAGGTATTCTTCCCAGTATGGCATAGGACTTATTTTAAAACAGCTTGTACTTACATTTCTTACCATGTCGTTTGGTTAGATTAAGATTGTTTGGGTATCCCAGTTTTGCTCTGGATTCGTATTCTGCCCTGTCCTGAAGACCCCAGAGGTTTAAATGTGTTCAGAGAAACATCATGTTACCTATGCATTGTCAGTAACAGATCTAGACATAACTCAGGAGTTTCTGACACTTTTAGACTAAACTTGACAAAAGGCAAGGAGGGAGACAAATAGGAAGAAGGGAAGGATATTGGTTGGAAGTTTCACAGACTCACATTTCACAGACTCATATAGGCTTATCTTTGTGAAGGTATCATTCAGTGCTAGTGAAGCCATATTGCCTTATATTTTTCCTACAGTGGGATTAACCATGCTTATACTTTTATTCTTCGTCTCAATTGCAGGTGTGTTCATCCTCGAGGAGGTGTGATTCAGAGTGTTTCTTCGTGGAAGCATGGCTCGGGCACGCAGTATGTCAGCACCCGGCAAACACAGTCATGGACTGCTGTGACTCCCCAGCAGACTTGGGCTTCACCTGCGGAGGTTGTTGATCTTACCTTGGATGAGGATAGCAGACGTAAATACCTACTGTAATACAATGTCACTGTGTCTCCTCTGCACTGTTCCCTTCCTTTTCCTCCTCCTCTTTGTGACATGGAAGTTCATTGTCATAGCTTCAGCCTCAGAAGCTGTTTGTGGCATTTGTATAATCCAAACTCATGGAAAATTGCCCCCCCTCCTTTTTTTTTTTTTTTTTTTTTTTTAATTAAAAGAAGTCACTTAGGAAAATAACTTAGCACAGAGAAAAGAATTTCTTCTTTCCCTCAGTAGGAATAGGAGAATGATGAATTTTATTAGACAACTTAGACAACTTCATTTTACTTGGTGACTTTCAATCTTAGGAAACTCTGGCTTCCTTTTAGAATAATATTTTAACTACCAGGTGAAATGGATTTCAGTTTTTGAATCTTGTATTTATTTTTCTGTGTAATAAAATTAATATCTAGACTTGACCACTGTCAGCCCACCCATTGGCACTCCTACCTTAGGGCATTTGCACACATTTAGTCAGGTCCTTATTGGCACCTAGTAGGGCATGTGCATTTGAAAACCTGTCCTTAAAAATAGAAGACAGAAGTATTACTTTTCTTTTAGCTTGAGTCTTCTGCCTTCTTTCCTGACTTTGCTCCTGGCTGATTTCCCACAGCACAAATAATTGATATGCCCCTTTGTGTTTATAAATACTGCTAAGGTGACTTAGTTGGTCTCCTTGTTGCAATAATTCATAATTTTTTGGAAAATGTCTCCTTTTGGGGCAGAGGCATTTCAGTTAGATACCCATGAGGTTTTCTGGGCATGTAAGGAGAGCATTGAGAGATCAGTAAGAAAATCTTTGTCCCTCAGCTTTTTTTTCCTGGTTTGTTTACATAACAGGAGAACACAGAAACCTATTAAGTAGAATATGAAAAGTTGTCTTCGTCTCTAAGACTGTGGGCACTTACAAGTCTGAGAAGGCAGTGCCTTCTTTCATAGCTGGTCTCTCTGTAAAGGATGTACAACAACTGTTTTAAGTAACGCTTGAGCTGAAATAGACCTGATGCTATATTTGGGTATTTTTCTCCTCTACCATCTAAAAGTGGAAAAATCAAAATGAACCATAAGAAACCAGATGCAAAGCACATAAATGACACTGTAGGTTTTACAGTATCTAAATAAGCAAAGGGTGGTTAGGAGCTTCAGGGAATTCAGGAAATGCCAGTGTTGGAGTTTTGTGGCATTAGTTACTACCTTTTTTCCTATAACATGTTGTAGTTACTAGTGAATTCTTTTACAAGCAATACCTAGTTAGAACACTATGTACTGTGCACGGGGAGGAGTGAAGTACTATTGGCTTAGAAGACCTCATCTTTTTGTTTTTCCATGGTTTTTGTTTGCTTTTTGTTGTTGTTGTTGTTTCCATATTTACCATGTAACATTGCTGTAGCCCTTGCCTCCCTCCCCAAATGCCTTGGTGGCTCTTCCTTATCTTAAGAGCACGAGAAGTACCATTTTCAGTTGTCATTTAGTGGACATACTAAATGTACCAAGCGCCTGTTCTGCACATGGTACTGTGCAGGGTAGGTGTGGCGTGGCCACCGAGACAAATGGGACACCCTTGCGAGCGCATGCGTCAGAGTCTGCCTGGCTCCACCTGCCTGGCCTTTTCTCCAGTTTTTCTATAAAGACTCATTTATCCCTTTACCCTTCTTCCTGCTGCTTTAGTTATTCCATATACCTCTTCCATGGGAGTGGGTATGAGCATGTGTTCTTTGGTCTTCTCTGGTAGCATCTCATTTGATCTGGCCTCTGTTATTCATCAACTAATATTTTTCTGCCAATCTGGTTTTAATCAGGCTTTTAAAAGATCATGAACCTCAAGTTTTAGCACCTCATATATCAGATCTCTCACATGGCCACAGTTCTAGACAAAAACCAAAGATCCAGAGGCCAGAGCTAAATAGGACCTTCTGCAGATTCACTACTGGTGTATCCTTGGACCTTCACATTTTACTTTAGGATTAATTTATTGAATTTTACTGTTACACATTGTTTTTGACTTGAATTAAAATGCTAGACAAAGCAGAAATGTACAATTTCTGGTCTGTGTTTTCCAGGAAAATCATTGGGACAAGAATAGAGTGGATTATATGACTTGAAGTTTTTGCAGCTTATTTTTTCCCCAGTATCAGGGCAGAGCCCCATTTTAAAGAATGTTTTCGCATTACCTATTCTTATGTTAATAGTATGTTTTGTTTGATTCCACACAGCAGGTGATTTCCCATGACACACTTTCTTTAGCCCCCAGTAGTCACCTTCTAAAGAGAATTCTTCTGGTGTGCTATATGCACAGTGGATTGGGAGCAGAGCGCTGTGGCCTTGTGTTTTTACACCAGGTTGCACTTTTCCCACACCTGCCCCTGTTTCAGCATCCTGCCTACCCGACTGGTTGCCAGAACAGCGATTTAGAAGTTAACATGCAAAAAGGGGAGAGGGAGGGATGGTAGAAACACTCAGCTTTTTTCCCCCTACAGGGTTGGGATTTTTCCACCTACTAACTGTAGAGAGACTGTTTGAGCTCTTCTTTCATTGCCAGATCCAGAAGAGTGAGGGTGTGGCTTCTGGCAAGGTATTTTACTGATAGAATTCTGTGGGAAACAAGTCCAATGACATTTGAAATTTCTTTTAAAGGAATTGTTTTTTAACTAAAGTGTTGGCATTTGGTAGCATCAGTACTTCTTTATGCTCCACAGAACATTATTCAAAGTAGTGTCTCTGCTCAAGTGGTGCACTTGGGTCACGGGTTGGATTGTGGCACCAATTTAGTTAAGCTCCTCCCTCCCCTCCCCTCCAGTGTGAAACCACAGAGCAGTAACTAGCTCTCAGGTCATCCTGGCTGCCCTAGAGCGTATACATCTACTCACCAGTAGTTGTCTTTCCATTCTGATGGAAGGGGCCAGACTGAGTGGACTCCAGGATTTATTACAGTTGAGCATTGCATAAATTCTGCTTTTATTATCATCAGTTGTGAATATGAACTGTCTGATTTTCTAACTTAGTCCATTGTTCACTGTTCCTTTTAGCAGAATAGCACCACCATAGGTAACTTCAAAATGAATTTGTTGCCTGCTTTTTATGCTGTGTCACAAAGTTTTTGAAAGAGCTGGGGACACAATGTTGTCTTTTAGTTTAAACTTTTTTTTAAAATGCAACGAGCCCCCTAATCTCTGTTTTCCAGTATGTGTATGATGTGACTTCCATGTATATATAAAAATGATTGCGCCCTAACCAAACTTCCTCAGATTGTGCACTGTTTGTTTAAAATAATCACGTATTTTAGTCCATTGCTGTTGTATTTTTCATTTTATTTAAAACACTACATACTTCTTATTCTTTTAACAAATTTTAAAGGGTAGTGATCTTAAAAGAGAAATCACTGGATAACTAGGAAATATTTTTGTTGTTGTTTTGTTTTGTTTTGTTTTTTAAAGAGTACAAAGGTCATATGAAGCCTTTTGCTCCTCTTACCATGAAAATGAAATGTTAGCCATTGTATGGCTAGGAACCAATGCACTTGGTGGTTAACAGATCTGCTGTTGCTGGAGTGTGAGTGTGGACTTGATGCAGTGACGACAAATCATTGCTTAGAATTAATGTTTTAAAATGTGCAACTCTAGTTTTTAAAACAAAATTTGGTTCTTCTTTACATTCATTATTTAGTTTTTGTTTCCATTTAGTATTTAATGGTCTTTGGAGAAAAAATAATAATAAAACAGAGTGTTATATATATATTTTTTGGTGCAAGATAAGATTTTCTGTTTTTTGAAATAAGTCTGTAGCATAAAGGTTAAACTATTTTAAGACAAAATAAAATAGAGTGTATTTAAACAATCATAATTTCTGAGGATTTTTTTTCTATCTGCTTCAGTTAATTAGATGGTGCCTGGAGCAGCTCCTAAGTTAGCTTTTGGATGTGAAAGCGGATTATATTTTGTTAACAGATCTTACCGATGTGCCAACTTTTTCCAAGCAGTAGCTGTGCCCTACTCCCAAAATATTTTGCAAGTAATCATTGGTGTTAGGTCTTGATAAAAGTAGCTTTGCTCTGGCTGTCATGTAGCCCCTGCATCCCTTTCCAGCTAGGACCAGTGAGATTCTAAAGAGAGCAGAAAGCCTCCTAGTGCTAGGCACCTTTGCTCCTGGGAACTGAAGGTCAGCTGACAGTTAACTTCTCAGAGACCAGTGCACCAGGACAGGGCGCCGTGACTGTGTGTACTTTGCATGTGGTCGAACATTGAATCAAATGTATGGTGTTTCAAAAACAGCCTAAAGAACTTTTCTTTTAATTTGATTCTACTTTCTGGTTTTATTATTTGGTTCTACAAATGAGAGGAACTTCCATATTAGTATTTCATGACTTTTGTAACTTATCTTCATGTAAAGGGGAATGGGGAGGTGGGGACAATGAGGCCTGTATTTCCTAAAATACCACTTCTGGATCTCTTATTGTTCCTCAAGAATTTTTTTAGTTCTACTTGCACCGGAAAGGGGCCTGGCAACAATTAGAAAATACACTGTGAACAGTTGGGGAAATGTTTTCAGGTTTTTGGAATGGTTCTGTTGTACTACCTTGTATCTGAGACTTAGATGTAGTAGTGCCTGTGAGAAACTCTTCTTTTCTTGGACTCTAGAAGAAAATTGTTTATCTAGGCCCTTGCTTTTAACCTTTTTGCCCTTTGATGCTGCATTTGTAGAACGAGAAGGTAAAATAATTTGTGGCTAAGTACTTACACTCTCATTCTGCCTTCCTCCTTTTGTTCTTGGCTAGCTTTTGGCCTTGCCTTGCCTTGCCTAATTGGTATGTTTTTCATGGTAGATGGCAGCTATTTATAACTTCACTCTGGAGAAAAATTCTAGATAAGTCTTTGACCAAATATATGCATATCTCTCTTCAGCTCCAATTTTGCAGCCGAAGTAAAGTGAATTTCTTCTAGGACTTGTCTTAACTATATTACTGATCTATGAAGGAGTGATCTTCCTGGATCATTGGTAGGTATGATTTTCTTGACTTCCTTGACTCCATGTTTGAGAGCACCGAGTCACAGAATCTGAGAAGTTCCTGGGCTACCGTGGAGCTTTGGCTGGGAGAATCCACTTGGAGCAGAAGGCGGCAATCGAAAATACTGGAAGGAACAGTTAGCTCAGACAAAGATGCAAGTGATGATTGTACGCATTATAGTGATGTGGAAAGAGCACCCATTTGCTGTTTAGTTCAGCACTGCTGTTGTGAAGAGCATTCACTGTTTCTTTGTTTCCGCCTAGCCTTGAGATCCCATTTGGTGTGGGGTGGGTGAGTGAAGGGTCAGAACGAGTGCCGGCTGTGGAGTCAAACCTCAGAAGGGGAATATGGCAGCAACAATCCATGTGATCTCATAGATCATGGCCCCTTGCTTGTAAATTGTATTGGTCAAGCTTCTTATTCTTTGGTGAAAGAAGCTATATGATACCCAGCTTTTTCTTTTGTGCTTTTGATAATTGACACCTCAGATTTCTGTTTCCTTTCCATGATGGCTCCCTCCTGAGAGCAGGAAGGTGTGGAGTATTGTTCACTGTTGAACCCTCACTCCTGTAATGGAGTCTGACGCAAGCAGGCAAGTCCGACGGTAGGATGGATCTTGGCATCTGCAGCACAAGGGCCATTCGACCAGAGGGTGTGGTGGCTAGTGTATGAAAAGCCTGAACCAAAGACTAGGAGACCCCAGAAAGGCCATCTGACCAAGGGGAGTTAACTTCCGCACCTATAAAATGAAGAATTTTTTAGATCTCTTTTCTGAGACCGAAAGGTAGGACTGTATTATTTTAGGTAATAATTTGATGTTCTGTGGAATTGTCGGGCTTCTCAGGCAAGAATTCAGGGCAGCAGCTCATTCTAGGAAGCTGTTCAAAGGACCATGGTTCCATCATCTTCCTGAGGCTTTTGGAAGGCACTGGATGACTAACACCATAGAACCTTGACTTTCTACAAACTCTTAGTTTTCAAAGTTTTAAAAGAATGTTTAGTTCAGAATTTCCACATGGGAGTAAGAAGTGGTACAGATTGTTATCCTAATTTTGCAGATTGGAAGACCGAGAACAGAAGAATAACAACTTACCCAGATTTGCATGGCTAGACTTTGCAAGAGCAGGTTTTTCCTGTGGGCCAAATTAGGGCTTTTAGCTCTAAGAAAAACAAAACGTCTTTTCTCCACCTAGTTTTCCTTTATTCTTTTTGCTGTTGATTCTACTTTGCTCTGGCCTGAGAAGAATTGGAAGTTTTCCTGAGAAGGTAATGTTTGATTGATTCTCTTTCCATGGATAGATTCCCTGTCTCATAGTTGGTGGAACAGGGAAAATACAGATGGCCAGTAAACAGGAAAGATGCTTGGGCGCACCACTAATTATGGAAACACAAACTTTACAGGATGCTATTTCATGTAGGCAAATCAGGAGTACATTTAAATCCAACCAGGAGGCAGAACAGTGACAACCTGTCTTTTTGTGCAAGCATAATTTGCTACGGCTACTTTGGAAAACAGTGGAGTTGTCTAGTAAAGCTGAATATGTGTATACCTCATGTATGGACTGAATGTTTGTGTCCCCCCCCCCCACCCCCCAATTGAAACCCTGCTCCCCAGTCTGATGTTTGGAGATGGAGCCCTTGGGCAGTAATTAAGTTTAGATAACAGGGAAGTGCCCATGATAGGATTAGTGCTCTTATAAGAAGACAGGAGACCTGAGCTTTGCATGCTAGAGGACACAGTAAGAAGGCTCTTAGCTGAATCTGACCATGTTTAGTACCCTGGTCTTGGATGTCCAGCCTCCAGAACTGTGAGAAAAAATGTTTGTTATTTAAGCCACCCACTCTATAGTATTTTGCTATAGCATCCTGAGCTAAGACATGTCAGGACCCACAAAATTCACTCCTTGGGCTAATTCTCTTGAACAGGTTTTAAACCATGTTGAAAACCTATACAGGGATGTTATGAAATCAATTTAGTGTCTGTAAGCCATCTTTTGTTTATTTAAGGGAATATAACAACACAGCAGTTAACAGATAGTATTGTTATATGAAGCTTTTGTTACATGCTGATCACACCTACACACAAATATATATCTGCATAGGGTCAAGATATAAGATGTATTCCTTTTACTGTGGGTTGCAGTCAAAAAGATAAGGAAAGCCATGGTTCTAGAGAAGCTATTTCATGTGTTCAAAAATTTTTAGTGTCATTTTCCCCAGTTTTTGGCTATTTCAACATGGATGTTCATCTATGGGATGGATAAACAGTGTATTTATACAATGTTTAGCCACTGTGGAAATTAATGAACTAGATCTCTATTCATATAGCAGTTTTATCAACATAGTTAAATCAGTGTGGAGTGGAGAAAAAGCAAATTTCAGAATATGTGTTACATGATGCTGCTTATATGAAGCTTAAAAAATACCATATTTTGATAAAAGATACATACACGTGCAGTAAGAGTATGAAGAAATTCATGAGAATAATAAATACCCAATTCAGGGTAATGGTTACTGCCGGAAGGGAAGGAGGGGACACAGGGACTTCAACTTTATGGGCAAAATTTCTTAAGTTGGGTAAGGGGGGGACACAGGTATATGTTCTTTACACTTTTATGTATATCTTAAATATTTCATAATAAAATTAAATTTTCTTTGTCTCAAGTAGAAAGAACAAAAGCTTTTTATGACTTCCCAGATGATACTAGTGGGCATGGGTAAGATCTGAAGCTGAATTCCTTTTAGATGTCCTCAACACTTTTTTTTTCCTCTCAACACTTTTTGTATATGTCACCAAAAGTACAAGCAACAACAAAAAAATAAAACTGGTAAATTTTATGCTTCAAAGGACACCATCAAGAAAGCAAAACAACAATTCACAGAATGGGAGAAAATATTTGCAAACCTTTATCTGGTAAGGGACTTGTATCTAGAATAAATAAAGAGCTCTTACAAGTCAATAATATAAAGAGAAACAAATTAATAAATGGACAAAGGATCTGGATAGATATGTCTCCAAGAGAGACATATAGTTGGTTCATTAACACATGAAAACATGTTAAATATCATTAATTATCAGGGAAATGCACCTCAAAACCACAGTGAGAGGGACATCTGGATGGCTCAGTTGGTTGAGCATCTGGCTTTGGCTCAGGTCATGATCTCACAGTTCAGGAGATCAAGCCCTGTGTCGGGCTTCATGCTGGCAGCACAGAGCCTGCTTGGTATTCTCTCTCTGCCCTCCCCCACCCCCTCAAAATAATCATTAAAAAAATAATAATAACATGGTGAGGATGCAGAGAAATCAGAAAGAACTCTCCTACATTGCTGGTAGGAATGTAAAGTGGTGCATCCACTTTGGAAAATGGGTTGACTGTTTAAAGTTGTCACATGACTCAGCCACTCCTATGCTAAGTATACAGCCGAAAGAAATGAACACCTAGGTCCACACGAAAACTGGTACCCAAGTATTAACAGCACCATTGTTCATAGTAGCCAAAAGGGCAACAGTCCAAATGGCCACCAGCAGATGAATGGATAAGCAAAGTGTCATCTAGCTGTACAGTTGAGTATTATTCAGCCATAAATAGGAATGAAGCCCTGATGCAGTGTCCTATGTGGATGAACCTTGACGACCTGTCAAATGAAAGAAGTTACAAAAGCCAGTCACAAAAGCTCACATATTCTTTAATTTACAGGAAATATCCAGAATGGGCAAATTTAGGTAAGTTGCAACCCAGTTAGGAAACTGGGACTTAGGAGACCAACGTGACAGGAATCAAAGGCAAGCATGCCCAGCTTTCTCACTGAGTGCAGGCTTTCCTGTCCCTGAGAGCAACTTTAGGAAGAGAGACCTGCCCTCTGGAGAGAGTTGGTGAGATTTGGTGAGATTTCTGTGTAGGTCAAATCTGCCACCAGGGGGTGAAGGTTATCGTGAAAGAAACCAGTTGTTCCCCCACTGAAATGCGAGTGCTTGCTCCTGGGGCAAGGTCAGGACGGTAGCCTGCGTGGACCATAAAATTGACGGCCACCTTAAGACACCATTTCTGACACTCTGCCCCAGTGGCCGCAGCTGTGTCCTTTGGGCAGTGAGCCACAGGGCCGGAGCTGGGGGGTAGGGGCAGTTTCTCACTACCCATAACATGTCCCTGCCCCCAGAGATCCTGCTGCAGCAGCCCCCACCCCTCCTGGTTGTGACCTGCTCCAAGTCTCTGTGACTGTTCGGCTGAGAGTCTGGTGTTCCCTAGAGGGGTTGAGGCAGAACATGTGTTGGGACCTTGGCTTTTAGGCTGTGCTGGATAGTACCTGTCCTCTTTCATCCCTTTAGTAGTCTTCCGCACCCCATAGTGGTTGGCTAAATTCTACCGATGGGCTCTTTGGGCTCTTGGCAGAGCACATTCGTTTGTGACACTAAACGTGAACCCACTGTCACGAAGTAGTCCGAATCCTTTTGGCCTAGGCACCAGCCTGTCAGCTCTGGAAGTACGATGGCCACTGACTGCTGTGCCACATGTGGGATCATTGCTGATCTGCAGATCCCCACAAAGTGGCCAGGGCAGTGGGGGAGGCACTCAGGTGGCTCAGGGCAGGGGCAGTCGGCCAAATATAATTGAAGTATGGCATTTAAACAATGGATAGAACCAAACCAGAGTATCGTCAGAATATCAGTCTTGCATTCACTCGACCTCTCTGTGCCACCCATAAAATGGGGACAATAGTACCTGCTGTAGGGGCTTGTCATGAGGAGTAAGTGAATGAAGGCCAAGCCGGGCCCTCCATCTTGTCAGCACTGCCCCAGCTGTCTGGTTAACTCAGCCAGGAAGTGTGTAGATCAAATAAAACGAGCCTGTAGGCCACTAACAGTTTCATAGCAGCAAGGCTAAATCTTCAGCATATTCTTGAAACAAGTGAAGTACTTTAGCAACAGTTCCAGCGTGTGATAACTGGCATGGGGTGGTGAAAAATAAAGTCCCAAGATCTGGGTTTGAGTCCCGCCTTCACTGCTAAAGAGCTGTGTGACCTGCCAACATCAGCCACGTCCCTGGATCCCAACCTCTGCATCCATGAAAGGAGGGGACTTGTGTGCACACCATGGAGCAGGGAGGGGCAGCAGTCAAATAAGATAACAGTATGGGATGATTCAGAGCACTTCAGAATGGCGACAAAGCAGGGCTGGTAATGGAAGCGGTGCATTGGGCCAGACAAGTGGGGCCTGTGGCCGAGAGCAAGGAGCCTGTGCTTTGAGGGGAAAGCCACATCTCTTGTCATGAGAGTGCAGGCTTGATGTCGCCGGATCTATGGATTTTCTTCAAGAGAAAAAGGGAATCTGGGTTTTTAAAATGTAAATGTGACATTTCTGATTTGTGTATGTTCTTGAGTGGCCATGGTCAGACCTGGTGAATAGACAACCTGAGTAGATGTGTTGGTACAGGAAGAACTAAAAGTACGGTGGGTCTGTCCCACACCCACCTCTCCCACTCTTCCTGCCTCCCCCTCCCGTCCTTTTGACCTGGGATAAAAAGCAGTGAGTCAGGGTAAGTCAGGCGCTCTGATCCTCATTCTGTACAGGTTGCAGAGACTTTTCAAGCTGTAAGGGACACTGCACCCTAGGGGGGCTGTGGTCGTTTGCATTCTTGGTCTGGTGTATTTCCTGCATACATGTCTGGTTGGCCAGATGGTCAGCCAAAGGGAGTAGAGGCCAATTCCATGTCATCAGCCCCATAACCTGGATCAATCCTAATTGACCTCACTCAGCCAGGAAGTGTGTGGGCCAAAGAGAACTTGTCTGCAGGTGTGATTTAGCCTGTAGGCTGCCAGTTTGCTACCCCCAAACCATGCAAATTTCCCTGGTTCAGCAAACACTAAGTACATACTTGCTCTATGCTAAGCACTGCGCCAGTCCCCAGAGACATGAAGGTGACTGGAGGCCAGTCCTCATTCTGAAGTAACTTGCTGTGGTGTAACAAATCATTGTCACAAAGTCTGACAAGTGCTAAGACAGAGCTCTGTGCAGTGGGAACAGAAGGAATGCTCCCTAGGCCAGTGTTGGGGTGGAATGAACAAGTAAGGGAAGAGCTCCTGTAGGTGACAGCTGAGCTAAGTTCACAGGACGGGTAGGGACTGTGGGGTCAGAGGAAGTAGAGTGGAGGGTGTGGTGGGTGTCGTTCCAGGCACAAAGCTCAGGTGAAGCGTGAAAAGGAGAAAGAGCAAGTGTGGTTTAATAATGAGCTGCTGGTTGGGAGAAATGGGGTGAGTGCTGGGAAGTAAGCCAGAGGTCCGTGGCCTTGCGGCGAACAGCCTTGAACACCTCACTAACATCCCACAGACACTTCTGGATATTGGTCTCGACCAGTAGAACATGCATGTTACCCTCAACAAGCCCGCACTTAAAGGCATCAGTGCAATAAAGACGGATGTCTGAAATGATGGGAGCACCAAGGTATTGTGTGGAGGGGCAGAATGAGAGCAGCTCTCCCTTGCGGTAAAATGGGTGAATGAGGTAGAAGAGAATTGAGATTGGAAATGGGGAGTTCAATTAGGAAGCTCCTGTGGGAGTTGAACAGGTAAATGAAGAAGGCTGCATCAAGTTGGTGGTAAGGAGAGCAGGGAAGCGAGATCTGAACGAAGAAATAAATGTAAGCGGTTGATTATTTAGGACTTGGCAACAGAGGGTTAAAGGGTGCAGAGCACGTGAGTGAGGAAGAAAGGAAGAGAGGGACTCAGGTTATTGTACACTGAGTGGGAAATGCAGAAAAGGGGTCAAGTTTGGAGAATGTAGCAGAGGCTTTGGGGCGTACCATGTCACACTCTTCTAAAATGAGGACACGTTACTGCCCTTTGGACTCTCTGCCGTTAGGAAGGAGACATAGCACTTGATGGACCTCTTTGGCTTTGGGACACAATACCTAGCATATTGGGAAATAACTGCTCCAGTCCGTCCATCTGACTGCGTGGACCACGTGGCCAGCAAGTGCAGTGGTGCTAGAGATATTCATGGTGGGTAAGGATGCAGCATGGAGTCTGGCAAGCCCCAGTAGGGGAGGTGCATCGTGGACCCTATGGGTTTGGGAACAGGACTATGCTTTCTAGTCCCCATTTGAAAAGCAGCTTCCAGAATGCTCTTGGGTCCTGACTACGGGACATCATTTGGCCAAGACCTCAGAACTTCTCATCATGAGCTGGGTTTTGTACTGTTCGTGTCACAAATCCAGGCAGGCCCCGTAGCAGTCGGCTCTAAGATGGAAGTGGCAACATCTAGGATCGGGCGTTAGCAGGGCCCGGGGGCACAAGCAAGCTGTGCAAATAGACTCACGGCACGTGCCTCTTCCCCAGACCTCCAAGGCACCCCCGCTGTTGCATCGATGACTCTCCCTCAGTTCTCGCCAAGCATTTTCTTGTGATCAGCCGAGGGAGGAAGTAGCCGGACTGCTGGTGTCACTAAAGCCCCAGGTGAGGTAGCCCTGAAAGACAGTGCCTAGTGGTTAGTCCCTCTCCATGAGCAGAACTTCAGGCGCTACACCTTAAGTCAACATGGTTCAGTGGGAGATGTGTGTATTTTATAAGAATATGTATCTTGTGCACCGGCCACGGATTTGGTTGGTCAGGTGCCTGAAAAGAAAATGCTAAGAAGAAGGGAAACAAGGGAGGCCTGAGCTAGGGGCGTGCGGATTGTTTTATGGGAGTGGACGCAAAATGTGTGGGTCTTTTATGTTCACGCTCATGCTTGTCAGCACCCACCACAGAGGATACACTTGACAACCAGCTGGACAGCATGATGCCCTGTGGAGGTCAGCCTCGTCCTCAGCCATCCCGGGGCTTGCATGGTGAGCGCCTGCGCAGGGTAGCCGTGGTGACGGATGGAGGCTAGGCAGGGGCCCACCAGCGCGAGCTCCCTCTCGGGACGGTCTGGCCACTGCCACTGCTGACTGATACAGGCCCTGAGCCCTTGACCAGCCAGCTGCTGGCCAGAAGTTGATTACATTGCCCCCCCCCCCCCCCCATGCTGGAAGGAGGAGCGAATCCTCCCTCTGGGGCTTTTTCCCTACTCTAATGTTAATCTGAGGGTTTACAGAGTGCCTGATGTATTTACGTGGGCTGCCTCGTAACATCAGATCAAGAGGCCCGTTTTACGGCAAAGGAAGTGCTGCAACATTGGGTGCGTGACAATGGGACCCACTGGTCTGGCATGTACCAAATCGCGGGAAGCATCCGGCTTCATAGAATGATGGGTTGCTTTGCAAAAGCTCAGCTAAGGCCCCAGCTCGAGGATGATGCCCAGGCTGGGCGCGGTCACCGGAATGTAGCTGACCTGTGGTGCTGTGTCCCCAGTTGCTGGAATACACAGGAATCAAGGGGGGGGGGTGTGGGCTCAGTCCCTTTGACCACCACTCTCAGTGCTCCCCTCGCATCAGGTGAGAGGAGGTCTGGAACTCAAGCCTGGCAATGTCAGAAAATGGGCCCTTGCAGCAACCGTCGCCTTACAAGGCCAAGTCAACTGAGGGCCCAGAGCCCTCGGATGTGGGTCTGACTCAACCCATCAGGCACACAACCTAGACTAGCCGGCAGGAAAATCTAGAATAGGTGGTGGAGAAGGAAGGTAACGAGCAGTAATTTCAGCCTCGACTTGCTGTACCGGTGAAGGGTGGTGGCTCATCCCTCTGTCCTGTGTCCTTTCACTAGCTCACGGCTGGCCACTACCTTGAAGACTGTGTGACAGAATGGACTTACTGTGGGGCAGAAGTGGGTTGGAGAGGTGCAAGGGGCAGACCAGGGTAGACTATTTGGGTGCCCTGTGTCGCATCCTCCTTGTCACCCTCTGATTTCAGCTGCAGCCATGGGAGATGTTCTTTGTGAGCTTTGACTCATTTTGACGGCACCCCCAATTGCAGCACAGGGAGTGCATCATCCTGATGTCTTTTCTAGGGCCTTCTTCAAAGCCACAGAGGTCTGTTTGGCTTGCATGGCTCAAATGCAGCCCAAAGTTAGGGGAGTTTAATGGCCCTGGGACAATCCTCAACAATGAAGGATGGGGAGCCATTGGATAGATGCCCCCACCGCACGTGCTCTACCCGAGGGATAAATGCCCTGCCTAACATCTTTTGGTTGGACAATTCTGGGAGGCATTCCCTGTGCCTCTCAGGAGATTCCTAGTGTAAGGGAGCCCCCACTGCTCACAGCGGTGACTTTGATGTTGGACCTCATATTGATTTTCCTCCTTTGCTCTCTCACAGTCCTCCGTTCCTCATTCCTATTTCCTGAGACCACCTCCCAGTTAAACCACCTGCACCTGAGTCCTTGTCTCACGCTCTGCTTCTGGGAGAATCCAAACTAAGACCAGAAGAGAGTCTAGAGTTCACTCTGCACTTAACAGGCTGAAGAGACATTTTGTTTCCAGGCAGTGACCACATGACTATTGGAGATGTAGATTTATATAGAAAACCCACGTCTAAAGTGACCAGTGGAAGAGAAGCACCCTTTTAAGGCAGTGGTTTTCAGCCAGGGCCATTTTGCCCACAGGGGCCATTTGACAAAGCCCGAGGACGTTTTGGTTGTCACAATGATGGGTGGGGAGGGGTAGAGAGAAGTCAGATGCTGCTCCAGGCATTTAGTGAGTAGAGGTCAGGGATGCTGCTAAACATCCAACAATGTACAAGTCAAGTCCTCATAACAAAGAACGACCCAGCCCCAGTTGTCAATAGTGTTCTAAGGAGATTGCAAAGGAGCAGCCGAAGCAGCAGAAAGAAAACTGGGAGGGAGTGGTGACAGCCAGAGTTGCACGGGGGCTAGAAGGGCCAGCCGGCCAATGCTGCAGGCGGTCAGGGGAGGGAGGGACCAATAATTGCCTGTCTAGTTTAGATAGGACCTTCGTCCAGGCAGTTTCCTCAGCCGAGGTGCACAAGTCTGTTGGTGTGGAGGAAGGCATGAGGGAAAGGCAGTGAGGACAAGGACAGACCTTCCTCAGGAGCTCGGAGGTGAACGAAAGGAAGGGCTGCTGAGACTGGCTGGAAGGATCAGTAGAGTGGAGGAAGAGTTTGAAAAGATCCTGGAAAGACAAACGTCATCTGTATTTGATGATCAGGAACCATGGGGACACAGGGACGGGGACAACTGATGGTAGATAGAGCCCCTGGACATCCGTGCTGCCAAACCCCAGAACACAGGCGCACTAACTCAGGTCAGGTAAGGAAAACCTTCCTCTGAAGCTGGACGCGGGAGGGCATGGGAGCAGTTACACAGGCAGCTGTGGGGGAGAGAGTGTAGACTGTCCAGGGGTTAACCCCGGGCCTTTCGGTTCTTCCAAAGTCTAGGAAAAGCTGTCTGCAGGGTGTGAGGGGAGAGGTGCAGGGTGGGAACCTTTTTAAGGACTCCCTGATGATAGAGTATGTGTGGTTGTTGATCGTATTGCGATTGGTATCGCTCTGCTCTCCCGAAAGAGTCTCTTTGGGAAGTCTGTCCTTTCTATTGCCTGGTGTGTTCCTGAGGCTATTGTGGACACTCAGGTCTCCCCTGAGACATTAGCGGCCACTCCTCTGCAGAATGCCTGCGGAGATCCAGAGTTCTCTCCCGAGAGGTTTGTGGACTTGGGGCATTTAAGCGTTGGGGTCACCTCTGCCTCCTGGTTTCTGTGTCTGTATGGGCTCTCTCTGCCACGGCTTCAAACTTGGACGTGAAGCCCTTCTCTCAGTTCTGCGGAACCACCTCACGCCAAACGTTTGGCTTGTGGCCGGGCCTGGGGTCATGCGGTGCCCACCCTCGAGCCATGTTGTGAGCCCTCTTCCTCTTCCCTTCCCTGCCCCTCATGTGTTCCCTGCAAATCGTCCGCATCCTCCCCCTGTTTACTCAGCCCTCCCAAGCTCCCCACCCCTGACCCAGACCGTCATGGTGCACCGCAGACAAGAAGGCTTTCTGTTAGATTCATCCTCTAACAGAAGGTGGTTCTGGTTGAACTGCGTGAAAATGTGCTTTTCCCATAAGACTACAGATTCGGCAGCTAGGGTTTGGGCGCACAAACCCGGTGCAGCTACTCACTAGAAACCAGAAGGCCCCCCTCTCTGAGGTCATGGACTCACCTTGCAAGGTATTAGCTCCTCCAGGGAGAGTGTGGGGAGGAGCGAAAAGGCAGTGTTAAGCTAGAGGTGTATAGAAGGCCCAACTGGGACAATGTCCCAACCCACCCCCTCCTCATTTTGTCTCCTGAGGGCCAGCTGAGAGGTCAGAAGGCCCGGCGACTGGGACTTGTTCCTCTGCTTGTCAACCTTGTGATCTTCGGCCTCCATGTTCTCAAGGAGAATGAGGGAGCAACAGATTTAATGAAAGAGGATCTGTGCATACGTGCCTCAGAGTAGCTACTGTTCTGGATGCCACATTCCCTCCACTTCTGCAACAAGAAAAAGATGTGAGTCTTGATTCTTGTCTGGGTGCTCACAATCAGTGAAACGTTTGGTGGCCCTCCATAGTTCCTTCGGTGCTGGTCGGTCAGTCCGCAGCCCGTACCGTCCCTCGCCATGCGGTCTGTATTTATTTTGGAAGTTAAAATGAATTCATATTTCATCAACAAACTTTTTTGTATTTTTATCTGTCATGAGGAAATTGCTGCTGCCTCCCCGCAACCCACACACCAATCAGGGCCAGACCCTCTCTCACCAAAGGGACGATTTTAGGGCTCCTGGTGCAATTTTGGAAGCTCCCAGCAGGGGGCAGCCTAGCTCTTCTCCGTCTCCCGCTTGGTGGTGAAGGGCTGGCTGCTGCCTGGAGATTTCTAGGGTTTGGCAGACTCTTGACCGTGACCCACGTTGGCCATGCGTTTTTACATCAGTATAAGGTTGCACACATGTATAATTTGCTAAGCAATACTTCCCCTTACTACATGGGTGCACTCTGATCTATTTCTAGTTTGTTCAGTTCTGCTGGAGATTTGGTCATTTTAAAAATGCTGCTCACACCCACCAATAGATGGAGATCTGTACTCTGAGACCCACGGGGAGGCTAGGCCTGGGGAGTGGGGATGGGATGGGGGAGATTTGGGGACCCCTAGGATAGGATTTCTCAGTACAGTGGTTAAAGGTGTGGGTTTGGGAGCCAGGCTGCCGCGTGGAATCCCAGCTCTGCCCTTTCCATCTGTGGCCAGGACCACATACTCCGCCCCTCGGTGCTCAGTAAAGGACAGCTCCTGTTATAATCACAGCTCCTTATCCATGCGGAAACAAGGATGTTTTTAGCGTCTGGTGGATTCACTCACCCAACATGTGTTGACACGGGTTACTGAAGATAACTGAGCAGAAGGCTCCGGGCCTGGCAGAGGTGGTTGAGAAGCACACAGCCGGTTACAACAGATGTGACAAGGGCGTAGGTGGTGATTAGTGCCGCGCCCTCTGGGAGCACATGGGTACCCAGAGGACTCCTTAGCTCAGGAGTCCGCCAATTATGGTCCCCAGACCGGCGGCAGCAGCTTCAGCAGCATCAGCAGCAACAGAACCTGGAAACTTCTGGAAACTTGTTAGAAATGCAAAGTCTCCAGGGCACCCGGATGGCTCAGTTGGTTGAACGTCTGACTTCGCCTCAGGTCATGATCTCACAGCGTTCCAGTTCAAGCCCCACGGTGCAAAGCCCACTTGGATCCTCTGCCCCCACCCCCACCTGTGCTGTATCTCTCTCAAAAATAAACGAACAAAGAAATGCAAAGTCTTGGGCCTTAGCCCAGGTGTATAAAATCAGAAACTGAAGGTGGGCCCGGCTATTTTTTTTAATTAAAAACATTTTTTTAAATGTTCATTCATTTTTGAGAGACAGAACGTGAGCGGGGGAGGGGAAAAAGCGGGGGGGGGAGACACAGAACCCGAAGCGGGCTCCAGGCTCCTAGCACAGAGCCTGATGAGGGGCTTGAACCCACGAACCGTGAGATCCTGACCTGAGCCAAAGTTGGACGCTTAACCAGCTGAGCCACCCAGGTGCTCCCCACCCCACTGGATCCCCTGGCTATCTGTTTTAATAAGCCCTCCCAGTGATGCTGGTGCACACCCAGTTTGGGAATGACTGCCAGCAACTACCAGACTGCTGCACTTGAGAGTTGTCTGGGGACACCACTGCCAGTGTCACCACAATGGCTGGGAGTGGGAGCCAGGCATCACAAGTTTTTAAAAAGATTCCCAGATGATTCCAGGGTGCAGCAAAGTAGAGGAACCACTGCCCCAACCCACACCTGGGCGGAGGGCGGAGGAGGGGGCATCTGAGAAAACTTCCTGGAGGTGGTGTCAGAGAGGCAGAAACCTTAAATGCAATGGGGGCTGTGAGCCAACATGGGTTAGAGGGGAATGTGGAGGGTGAGGGGGTTGCTGGTGCCCACAGAAGGTTCTAAAGGACTTTAATCTAGTGCTGTAGAAGCTGGGCTCTGGATGCAAGCCATCTGGGTGTGAATCATGCTGCACCCAGACGCTCTAGTGGGGCTGCAGACAAGTCCTTTAACCTCGCTGTACCTTATCCACATGAGGTTTTGTGAGGATTAAGCACACATATAAGAAATGTTCCTTATAAAAAAACAAACACAAGAAATGTTCCTTATTACTGTTGGGATGGGGCTATAATTATAAGTTGAGCTAGAGGCCCAGACACGAGCCAGAGTATCTCAGGAGAGGACACTAGAGAGTTGGGGACAAAGCCACGGGGGCTTTACCTCCACACTCTGGGTCTGAAGGCTCTGGGGAGCCATGTGGAGATGTGTGTGGGGAATGTACTGGAGAACAGCATGGCTAGAGGAGTGTGGGCAGGGAGGGGGCGCGTCGCCCTGAGGCAGGTCAGAGTGATGGTGGCCTGCCTGGCAGAGAGGGGCAATGGGGGGGCTACCGAGATGGTGAAACGGACCTGGAGGTGAGGACGTGTCCCATTCTGGGCCAAAGTGGGTGGTCTGTGTGCTGAGTTGGGGCGCCCCCCTCTTCACACCCAGCTCCAGCCCCAGGTTTTCTTGTCATTCTGTAGACCTGGTGGGTGAGGGGTCCTGAGGGGGGCCTTTCCCTGCTCCTCTTCCCACCGCCCCCTTCCCCACAAGCGCACTCTTCCTGGGAATAGCTGAGCGGTTTGCGTTTTGGAGCCATTGCTTGGTTGAGGGCCTTGAAGGCCCATCCAGGGAGGCGCACTCCTTGCACTCAAATGTGTCATGCGTGTTCCCACCTCCAGGCCTTGCCCACGCCTCCGCCTTTCTCCCATCTCTCAGAATTCTGCCTACCATCCACCCCCTTCTCCACACACACACTCCAAGCCTCACCTGCTTGAAGCGTCCTGACCACAGCTACTGTCCTGGGAAGGACGGCGGTTTACTCACTCTGTCATCAGTGCTGAGCCATACTGTAGCAGCTGAAATACAAGCTCCCAAGGAGGCTGAAGAGGGTCTCCATGCCTCTGCCCCTCCCAGGATGCCTGGCCCAGTGTTTGGCCGAGAAGATATGGGGGGTAAGCCTCCCTCATTGGGTTGGGAGGGAAACACTGAATTCAATCTGAGAATTAGATGATCAGAATTGTCAGCTGGGGCCTGGGCCCCTGAGGGGGTTCAGTGGGCGAGAACAGAGGGCGGAAACTTCTAACAGTGTCGACCTCCCTGGGGTCTCAAGGGGGTTAGGTGCATCCCTCTCCTTTCTGTGATGGGGTCCCTCCTTCATCCTGCAGTGAGGGGTGGTGACAGTGGGGCCCTCTCTGCATCCTTGCCCAGGCCTGCTGAGGCGGCTTCTCCCAGCACCTGGTGGTGAAGGTGAAAGAGCGGCCAGCACCGAGTGAAGGGCAGGACCAGGGGCAGCTCAAGTAAGACCACTTAGCCTCTAAGGAGGCTGTGTGCCTGGGGTCATGGGGTGCTGCCCAAGAGGCACCAGAAATATCAAGATGAAAGCCCCAGAAGCAATAGGAGGACTGAATTGTGTCACACAGATGCTAATGCCTGGGGGTGGGGGTGGGGCCGTAAGGACTGAGAGCTCAGACCCAGACAAACCCCAGGTTTGTTCACCAGCTGAGGGTAGTGAGCAATGCAGGCAACTGAACCTCTCTAGATCTCAGTTTCCTCATCTGCTAAGTGGGGTCACAATAGTACCTGTTACTCAAGTGATTAAAACTTCAGTTATAGGGGCGCCTGGGTGGCTCAGTCAGTTAAGCGTCCGACTTCAGCTCAGGTCATGATCTCACGGTCTGTGAATTCGAGCCCCGCCTCGGGCTCTGTGCTGACTGCTCAGAGCCTGGAACCTGTTTCAAATTCTGTGTCTCCCTCTCTCTCTGACCCTCCCCCGTTCATGCTCTGTCTCTCTCTGTCTCAAAAATAAATAAAAAAAAAAAAAAAAAAAAGGGGCGCCTGGGTGGCGCAGTCGGTTAAGCGTCCGACTTCAGCCAGGTCACGATCTCGCGGTCCGTGAGTTCGAGCCCCGTGTCAGGCTCTGGGCTGATGGCTCAGAGCCTGGAGCCTGTTTCCGATTCTGTGTCTCCCTCTCTCTCTGCCCCTCCCCCGTTCATGCTCTGTCTCTCTCTGTCCCAAAAATAAATAAACGTTGAAAAAAAAAAATAAATTAAAAAAAAAAATAAATAAATAAACGTTAAAAAAAAAAAAACTTCAGTTATATAGATTCAAATATATGATACAGTGATTAAGTGATATAAGTGATAAAGTATGTAGAGTCCTTTAGCAAAGCGTCTTTAGCACAGAGCAAGCTCTAAGAGGTGGAAACTGTTACTATTGTTGCTGATTTGCTTGGTCGTGAATGGTTGTAATTCAGGAAAAGGTGAATCCACTGAATGATCCCGAATGGCCAGAGATGGGACTCGGAGGATGGGTTAGCCAAGAGAGAGGAAGGACTAACCAGCGGGAGGGAGCAAAATGTTCTGATTGTCTAAAAGAAAGGAACGTGGTTGTTGGGATGTAAGTTTAATGTCACTCAGCAGCATTCTTGAATTATTAAACAGATGGGTTGGGAGCACTTTACAAAAAACCATGCTTTTCCAGAACTAATTCATTAAATCACCTCAAACCAAACTCTCAGTGACTTTAATTACCAAAGGATTCTTTTTTTTTTTTTCATTCACTCAACATATTTATTGTCAGCCTGTTAGGAAAAGCACAGCATATCTTGGCAAGGCACTGAATGAGGTTTCCCATGCTTTCCATGTGGACATGAGAGAGGAATGTGAGCAGGGTGGTGGCTGGTTAGTGAGGTCTATAGCGATATGAACATTTCCCCCCAAGAGCTGGATGAGTGGCTGGACATCACCCTGGAGAGCTGGCCCAGCTGGCAGGCCCCAGGGCTCTCGTCCAGTCACTGAAGTGTCAGAGGCACACACGGTGGGGAGGATGGGCCGATAGAGTACATAGCTGGCACTTCAGGATTCAGCTAATTAAGAGCAAAACATAATTGGGGCGCCTGAGTAGCTCAGTCGGTAAAGCGTCCGACTGGGCTCAGGTCATGATCTCGCGGTTCGTGGGTTTGAGCCCCCATCAGGCTCTGTGTGGACAGCTCAGGGCCTGGAGCCTGCTTCGGATTCTGTGTCTCCCTCTCTCTCTGCCCCTCCCCTGCTCATGCTCTGTCTCTCTCTCTCAAAAATGAATAAACATTAAAAAAAATTAAGAGCAAAACATAACAGGATAGCAGGGAAGTCATACAGTAATTTTTTTTGTCTTACAATGGAAGTAAAATAAATTCATGGTAGAAAACTTGGAAAACATAAAAGACCATAAAGAAGTAACTAACAGACACCTGTACTTCTCCCCGAATGGCACAGTTTAATAGCGTGAGCAAGGAGAAGGATGAGAATGGCATTTGGGTGATGTTTAAGATGGTCAGTTCAGGACTGTCGCACCTAGAAAAGGGTTTGTGCTGTATCAGTCTTTGCCATGTGGACAGGCTGTCAGGAAGACTGGAGGCTGGCCCACGTTGCTCAGGCGGTAGAGCCAGCGCTCAGAGGCCCTGTGGGTGGATCTTAGCTCCCCGAGAAGGAAGTAGCTCCGCCCACCGACGGACTCCCAGCCCTGGAGGGGAGGGGCTCCCATTCACCTGGAGCGTTGGAGGGCAAGCTGGTTCTTAGCCTGTTTCCTCTTCTCTCTGAATGTGACTGAAGACGCCCCCTGCCCTACTATGGTTCCTTTCCACTCAAACATTCATGTCTCTGGCTGTGCAGACGTGGAGGCAAAAAGAAGTGCATTCAGTCACTGCCAAGGGAAACGAGCATGTTGCAAAACAGCGTGGTCTCAATTTTGTTAGAAGTATACAGTTAAGCATAAATTCATTGAAAAGTAATGGCAAGAAAATATTAAAGCTCCTGTGGGAGATGCTTTTCATCTTTTAGGTTCTTTTGATTTTTCCAAGTTTTCTACAATTGACTTATTTTAAAATCCAATTAATGTCATAGTAAAGTAAATGTGTCTTACGAGTGAGGATACTTTTTTTTACTGAAACAATAGACCAGGGAGTGGGGGGGGGGGGGTTGGAGCATCGTCTAGACAGCTATGTAGGGTGGGGTTGATTGTGGAGGAATTGAACGTCAGGAGGAACTGTTTAGGTTGGTTTACCCATTGCAATAGCAATGATAGTGACCTTATTTGCTGACCCAAACTCAGGACTGATAATCTGACAGATAACAGCATATTTGTGGGGCCAAGAGGACACAATACTGTAATCAAAGATGCAGCGTTCCTGCAGAATCAGTGTTACAACAGGGAGACTCACAGGATTCTCAAGGGATTGGCATTCATTTGCTCGCTCATTCATTCATTCATTCATTTAGTTGTGTGACATTTCTTAAGCTCTTGCCATATGGCACACTGTGCTGTGTACCTGAGGCAAGCGGGTCTTTAGGGGAGCTGGGTATAGGACATGCCACAAGATGAAGGTAAAATGGCCAGTTAGTGGGTCCCAGCACATCCAGGTGAGAGGCTCTGAGTCTCAGAAATAGGAGTGGTGAGAATGGAAATTCCAGTGGTATTTCCAGATTGTCTTTGCTTGCTTCACAGTTGCACTATGGGTCTTTTTCAGCACCCTTAACAGGGCAGAGAACACAGGAGGCACTCAACAGACATTTGGTAGTTAACGGGAGGGAATGTTACTATGGTGGGAGGAGGGCTTGAACCGAACCCCAGACGATGGATAGTTATTTATTTATTGACTTTGCAAACTCTTCATTGCAGTAAGTATACCCTGAATGTTGACCATGTGCCAGCCCTACTGCTCTGAGCTGAAGCTGCCAAGATGAGACATAGTTGGTTTTTTTTTTTAAGTTTATTTATTTCTTTTGAGAGAGAGAGAGCTCACAAGAGCACGGGAGGGGCAGAAAGAGGAAGAGAGAGAATCCCAAGCAGGCTCTGCACTATAAGTGAGCTACTCGGGTGCCCCGAGACATAGTTTTCATCCTAGAGGAATTCACAACGTGACAGTCTGACTGGGGAGAGAGACACAACTGTAACCAGTGAAAGTGCTTATATGAGACCAATATAAGGTGAATCTAGATAAAGGTATAATTAGTACCTTTAGGCATAATTAGAAGCTAATTAGTCAAAGGCACCACTAAAGAGGAAATGGCATTTGAGTTCCAGGATGGTCCGGGTGAGAATGGAGTGGAAGGAATTCCTAGCATATGGAAAAATATTAAGGTACAAGGTACAGTCCAGGAATGGCAAGGTCCTTCTCAGCCTGCTTTATGAATGCATTTACTTCTGTCCCTCCCTACAGGGCAGCCGTACAAATCTGTAGGGCTGGTGCTGAACCGGTCTTGCCCTTCTCTCAGAACTGCTCTACCCCCATCTAAATTGCAACAAGACATACATATCTGCCCATCAGGCTGGAGTTGATTGGTCCAGGGATGGACTGTGACCAAACTGGACCACTCAGAGTTCTTCCTGGGAACTTGGAGTTGGGACACTAGATCCCACGACCAGTCTCCTTGGCCTCTTGCCGTCAGTGTGAATTTGAGAGTTATGGAGCCCTGGGGGAGGCCCTAGCAATGTAGGCACAAGGCCATGCGTTTTTATAAAATTTGCAGAGGTAAGATAATTTTCAATGTAATTAGTTAAGTCTACTATCTCTTTCCTTTCTGAGCCCCCTCTGTCACTCCTTCTCATGATGGATGGTGTTGGAGTGGCTCTGGGCATTTGGGGATCTAGCTAAGGGGAAGTCGAGTTGAAGGTGCATTTAGTTAGGAATAAGTGGGATTTATTTATGTGATTTTCAGCCACTTACACTCTAGTTTGTGTAGAAATGGCTCGCTATGAGCATCAAGACACGTGGGTACAGGACCCGAGGTGGTATTGCAATGTGAGCCTGTCCTCTGAAGCTGGCCTATGCACGTGTGGGTAATTCAGGAGATATAAGGTTTGAAACGATGGGTTCTTCTGGTCATCAAATACATAAAATTAGAAACTTTTTGGTTTTATTAATTCCTATTCAAAATGGAATTGCAATCCTATAATTGACAAAGTTCTCTCCTTGCTCGAACTCTACTCAGCCTCAACGGGGCCCTGACTTTTGAGCTTCTATGTTTTTCTTTGCATGGTCCAATTTTAGCAAGAATCCTGCTTAGTCTATTGAGCCAGAATGCCCCAGCCTGCAGATCTGGTCGCCCTCATCATCTGCTAGCACCCAGGTGATGTCTGATCACCCTGGCCTGCCCTCAGCAAGTCCTGTGAGGTCAGCTTAGCCAGAATCCCTTCTCACCCTTGATGTTTCCTCTGAATGATTTTCCACTCACTGACCCTCATCCTGCTCGATCTATCTCTACTGCAGAACCCCACTGTAAAACCCCCTTTTTAGAGAGAGAGGGCACAAGTGGGCAAAAGGCAGAGAAAGAGAGAGAATCCTAGGAGGGGCAGAGGGAAGGAGAGAGAAAGAGGGGGAGAGAGAAAGACAGAGAGAGGAACAGGGTTTACCTGATGCAGGGCTCGAGCTCACCTGAGGCAGAGCTTGAGTTCACTGATGTGAGACTCATGAATCTCATGAACCATGAGATCATGACCTGAGCCAAAAAGAGTCAGATGCTTAACCAACTGAGCCACATGGGCACCCCTAATTTTTTTAACATAATACACACTGTACTTTTGTATTAAAGTGGGAGTCCCATGAAACTGAATTTATTAGAATTTTTGTGTTTACATTTCTCGCTGATTTGAACAAGAAAACTTGTGATGCCTTGAATTTTCATAGCTCACGTACAAAAAGAAACTGATAGAAATTTTTCCGGATTTCCCAACAATCCTAAACATTTACATGACAATAGCAATAGTAATTTATGACCGGGAACATTTTCTAAACTAACCATAATAGAGAAACAAATTTGGATCAACTATATTAGAGGAAATACTAGAATAGTCTTCCATTTTCTCTATGGAAAAACATCACAGAACTGTCCCAAGTGGAGGTAATCAAAGAGTATGTAGCCAAAAAGTATATAGAAGAAAAATACAGTAAAGGTGGGTTGGGCTCCACATTCATTAAGGTGTTATGTTATTTTTCTGGACTTTGTGATATTTTTGGTATTTCTTAGCTTTTTAACATTTGTAATTTGCTGTGCTTTCTTATCTCTTTGTAGATAGATTTTCAGATTTGGACTAATTTTGTGTTTGTCATTTTGTATTCTTCTTCTTCAGTCAAATGCTCTACCCCTGAGCTATACCCCCCTCTGCTTGTATTCTTCTTCTTACCTAGTCCCTCCCCACCTCACCCTGCTTCCACCCCCCCACCCCCACCCCAAACGCAGTATAAGCTTCAGGCCCCTCTGTCCCTGTCCTGCGCCTCTATGACTCGCTCACTCTCTTTGGGCCTCTGTGTCTTTCCTCCCGGTCAGGGTTGGTCCCCTGACCTTCCACTAGGCTTTCTTCCAAGGAGTATTAGAGGTGAGCTGGTTAATCCTGCCATCATCCCTCCTGCCTGCAGAGAGGCAAAGCATCCGTTATTACATTTGATCCTTACTGCAAACCATGAGGGGAAAAAAACCAGTCTTTTTATGATGGGAATGTTGAAATTTACACGAAAATAGGTGACATAACCACAGCCTCTAGGGCAGGCTTGGTGAGGTCTCCTGGCTCTGGGCTGGGCAATGGAGGAGCCAGAAGGTAAGTCTCTGCAGTCCGAATCCTTTCTCCATGCTGCCCCCATGCTTCTTGAGGACGCTTGACGCTATGATTATGTGGTCATGTCCGCACCCTTCCGCCAGGCTGGAAGATGGGCAGAGCGTCCAACCCACGGGCGGGGCCGGGTTGGAACAGCCTCAGAACATGAAATGGGATCTCGGCTACCTCTCCTGGGGCCTCCTTCCTCCTAGAAGGCAGGCCTGGGGGCTGGCAGGGGCGGCATCAGAATCGCTGGGGGAGTTCTTTCCCCAGTCATGTTCTGTGCACCTCTCCCAGCCTATTCTGATACCAGCTGGAGGACAGACAGGACAGGCACGTTTGGGAAACTTCCAGGCAAATCTGATACCCACCCAATTTCAGGATGGGAACTAGGCCAGAGGGGCTCGTGAGAGTAACCAGGAGCCCACGGAGGCCCAGGTCTGCTCACCGCTGTACAGAGCCATCTGCTCCTAGGGGAACGCGGAGCCAGACTTCCTGGGCTGAGTCCCTGACCCACCCTAGTCTTTTGACCCTGGCAAGTCACTTGACCCTGGAATCTGCCTGCTTCTCTGTGATACGGAAATAACTGGGGCACCTTACCTGAGATGTGACCATGCGGGTGATGCCCCTAGCACAGAATTGACGCATATGGCTCAGAAATGTCAGCCACCGTGGTTACTTCCTACACTGACATCAACCAAGCGGGAAGGGAGAGGTAGACAGTGTTCCCTTATCCAAGGCCCGAGCTGGTGACAGGCTTCCTTCCCTCCTCCACACGGAGGAGGCTGGAGGCCAGCCGCCAAACCCCAGGGACTCATCCTGAAATCCAGCCCAGGCCAGCAGTATCTCCTTTTGGCTCAGCAGCCCGGCAGCCCAGACCACCCTCTTTTGTCTGGGGCTGGGGAGACCGGTTTGGGGAAATAGTCTCTGGTATCCCCATTCCCAGCCCCTTCTTCAGGCAGCTGGGGGGATGGGGGGAGGGTTGTCCTGGGAAGGAGGGAGCCTGCAGACCAGCTTGCTTTTTCAGCAGCAACAGGTGGGCAGGACTAGCCAAGGACGGGGAAGGGCTGGGGCCTGGGATAGCACTGCTGTGAAGGAGGGCATTCTCCTCAGGCTCCCTGGCCTCCCCTTTCCCTCCTCTCTGGCCACCCCGATCCCCAGGGTGCTCAGGCCCTCACACTACTAGTAAACTCACTTTCATGAAGGTTTGGAGGACCGAATGCATTTCGTTTCAGGGCAATGCCCTATAGTGACTTTCTTCAAACGTTCTTACAAAGTGCTCAGACTGGAGAGAGACCTCCTCCTCAAGGACCCCTGTGGCCGTCAGGGCCAGGGAAGCCTGTTCAAGAAGCCCAGCCATTCGACAAGGGAGGGCTTCCTCAGCTGGAGGCTTGGTCTACTGCCTTTTCCTCCTGAAGCCATTCAAGGCAGAGTCAGCACTAGAACTCAGTACCCTGTCCCCCAACTCCTATTAGGCTCTTGGTAAACGGGCAGTGGGGACTGGGGAAGGGCCTTCCTCGAAGCCCATGCCACCAGGCAGGCTTCTGGCCTGCGCTGCCCTCCAGGATGCTTGGGCAAGGGCTGAGCGCCACAGCCTGTCTGCGCCAAACCCTGGGCTCCTTCTCTGGAAGTTTTTGTTCTCTGGTCCTGGGAGCTGGGGGGATGGGAACAAAGATGAAAGTCTGACCCCAGCTCTCCTACTTCCCCAGCCCAGGGATCAGGATACACAGGGAGTGCTTTTGAGGCAGCTCCCAGAGCCCCACTGAGCTGATGAGGGAGCTGATGATGTCCCTACCCTCACTCCCTCCCTCTCTTCCAGTGGAGTGCCCCCTAGGCATCCCCCCATGCTGCCCCCACTCCTGACAGAGGCCAGCACCTCTGAAATTAACCCCAGCCTAACTGGATGGGACACAGGGCCGCCACAGCAGCCATTTGGTAAGTGCCGCTAAGGAGATGGCCCTGCCCAAGATTAGATCAAACAAATCCAAAGTTTGAAGGCCCTGGCTGAGCCCCTTCCGGTAATTTAAGCCATTGGACCCAAACAGTCCTGCTTGCGGTATTCTCTTGCTCTCCCCTCAGGTCTGTCTGATGGCTCCTTGCAAGCAGTCAGAAGAAACAGATTTGATGTACATATGACCAAATGGAGGAGCTTAAAACAGAGCCAAGAGAAAAGAAGTCAGAATGAGATCCGTAACACAACCCAGTTACGTTAATTAAAATTACACGTGGCCCAAACAAGAACGTACATGTGTCAAAACTACGAAACCTGTTAGGAAGGGGCCCTTCAGGTTCCACCTGAACCAGGTGGAAAAAAGAAGAAAGATGAGGGAGTGGGGCCCACAGGAGATGGGAGAACAGAGAGGGGAGGAAGGGAGGCAGGGAGATAGAAGGAAAGGGAGGAAGGGAAGGATGAAGAGAGGGAGGGAGGGGGAGGGAAGGAGAGGGAAGGAGAAAAGGGACATAGGGAGAGGGAGGCAGGGAAGGAAGGAGGCAGAAGGAGGGAGGGAGAGAGGGAAGGGGGGGAAGGAACACTCTTTAGAAATCACCTCTAAATGTTTTTTTCTGGGAATAAAGTTTGGGTTTACTTAACATGCATATTTTTCCATGTAAAAACATTAAGCCTGTTCCGTTTTCAAAAATGGGAAATGCATTGATTTATAATTTCTTAAGGACATACTTTTCCCCCTTTTGTCCAAAAGCCATTTTAAAGCTTGCAGAACAAAGGACAAAGGACAGGTACAATGTTGTCTTTAAAATGTAGTTTAAAACAGAAAAAGAAGCATCTCTCTGGGTAAATGGAGGGAATGGTTCATCGAGGAGCCTGTCGGGACCACTGGTATCAGTGGCATTTACAAGTCCTACTAGTGAGATTTAGACTTTGAACATGTGCAGGTACAGAATAGTGGAACCTGAACCAGGTGGAAAAAAGAAGAAACGAGAATGGAGAATTGTGTACATCTGCTCCAGAGAACTATAATGAGGGAGAGGGTTTTCGTAGCCTAAATGACTCTGATCACAGATCGGATCAAATGTGGTCAAATATATGAACCTTCACTGAGGCTTTGCATGGTTAGGTTGTAGTAGGAGTGTTAATCCAGGAGGCTCCCCGGAGGAGGTGAGTGCTAGAAGCCAGAGGCTGATCTGGCTGGACTCTGGAAGCAAGGATGGCTGATTTGGACCCCTTAATCTGCAAGGAGACAGTGGAGACCATCTTCCCAGGCACACTCCCTTAATTAGCCTTTCTTAGTACCTTTGAAAGGGTATGAGGCCAAGGGCTCAGTCTGAACCTGGAGCTGGGCATCATTCGTCACGCTCTGTGGGTGTCAGATCCCCTTTGGAGGCTCCTCTAGGGACAAGTGTTGAGGGCAGGCTGGGGCTTCCTGTTGAGCTGGAGAGGCCGGCCCGTGTGTATGCGTGTGCACGCACATGTGTGCACAGGAGGTGTCAGGGTCCAAACTCATCCAGCAAAGAGAGCCCAAGGCTGCAGTTTAGGTCACCAGAGAACATGGAGAACCAGGCCAGCAGATCCCAGGATGGGGACACAGGAGAGCAGGCTCAGGTTTGCAGAGGCCATGGTCAGCTGGGGAGGAGCCTGGGGTCTCTCACTCCAGCAGGGCCTATTAAAGGAAAAGGGCTCAGGGTCCCAGGTACCTGAAAAGTGGCCACCCCTCCCAGGGTATGAAGGGATGATGGGTGTCACTTCTGGCTGGGGCTTTGGAGGAGTGGGCACGCCTCCTCCAAGGTCTGCTTACACCAGGCAGCTGCAGACAACACTGCCTTAGGGCTGGGATGGCAGAAACACTGAAGGGAACGGGCCTGGGTACCTGAACCTCTACGTGAAAGAGGGCTGTCCCCTGACCAGCTTTGGGATTGTGCCTTGGCCTAAAACCTGAGACATGGATTTCTATTGTGATCAAGCCTCTCTATATCACAGCACCTTCCCTGGTAACCCTCCCCGTGTTACCAGGCTTGCGCACACACGCCTCTTTACCCCTGTTGGGTCTGTCTTCACTAACATCTCCATGGCTGCTCCACAGACACTCCAGGATGTGTGAGCTGGGCTGGGTGCGGGATCCTTGTCTTCTCCTTGGGTTGCTCACACTCCCCACTGGCCTCCACCTTCTTTGAATTCCCGCCCCCCTCCCCCGCAACGTTCACAGTCTAGTTCACACCCCATGTCTGCCTGGAGGCCCTCCCTGAGCCCCTGAGGCCAGGCCTCTGAGAGCTCTGTCCCTTCCTTTCCTGGCTGGGCAGGTGGGGAGATAGCTGGGGATGGCAGTCTCAGGTGGCACAGGGACAGCGAGTGCTAATTTTAACCAAACCCACAGGTTGTAGGCATATGTGGGAAACACCACCTCTCCTCTCGGTAATGGATTGCATTTCTCCTGGGTGTTCCTGGGCATGTGCCCCATACACTGTGCATTCTCTCTCTCTCTCTCTCTCTCTCTCTCTCTCTCTCTCTCTCACACACACACACACACACACACACACACACACACACGTTTTCAGGCCCACAAACAAGACCACAAGGCCACTTGTGCCTGAAACAGCTGAGCCGTTGAGTCCACGGTAAGAGAGAACAGAACCCACTGCCCCCCACTAGTCTAACCATCTAAGGTAAGTGAGGGGAACTATGACAGCTGGCGAGCTTGACAAGGCAGAACCATGACTCCGTGGAAGGACCCTGGGATGGTCCAGGAAGAGGGATGAGTGGAGGGGTCAGAGCTCCACCTCCAAGTCTAGGGGTCAGAAGGTGCCGGAAAGGGCCCTGGAGTCCAGGCCATGCCCTCCTCTCCCCTACCCTTTCCTCACCTGTATCTGTTTGCCTTTCTATGTTTTTATAGTTTTGATAGCTTTCTAAAAGTCACCTTCTCTGTGAAGTCTTCCCAGATTCCATCAGGCACCGAAGTTCCTTCCATCTTTTTCTTGTTTCTATTACAACTCGCAGGACATTGTGTGGAATTCTTCTCTTTTTCTAAACTATCACTGCCCTAGGTATACGATCCCTAGTCCCCAGCGTGGTGCCTCGCGCAGAGGAAGTAGATGTCACCCAATAATAATAATATGAGATATCCCTACTATTATAAAAGAATATTTAAAACTTGAAGGAAAAAAAAACCTTTAAAACTTTACAGAATGGACAAAAGATATGAGCAGAAAATTCATACATAAAACACAATATAAAATAGCCCTCAAATAGGGGCACCTGGGTGGCTCAGTCGGTTAAGCATCCGACTTCGGCTCAGGTCACGATCTCATGGTCTGTGAGTTCGAGCCCCGTGTTGGGCTCTGTGCCAACAGCTCAGAGCCTGGAGCCTACTTCGGATTCTGTGTCTCCCTCTCTCTCTCTGCTCCTCCGCCGTTCATGCTCTGTCTCTCTCTGTCTCAAAAATAAATAAACAAAAAAAAAAAAGAAAGAAAGAAAGAAAATAGCCCTCAAATATAAAAATATTAAGAAAAATGCTAACTAAAATTTCAGCTAGGGGTGCCTGGGTGGCTCAGTCAGTTAAGTGTCTGACTCTTGATCTCACCTCAGGTTTTGATCTCAGGCTTGCGAGTTCAAGCCCCACAGTTGGGTTCTGTGCTGGGCGTGGAGCCTACTTAAAAACAAACAAAACTACCCTGAAATACCATTTCTCACTCAGCAAACTGGCAAAAATTCAATTGCTTGGCAATCCTCTCTGTTGGCATGGCTGTGGAGAAATAGGCCATCTTGCACGCTGCTGGTGGGAGTGCAAACTGGCACAATCCTTGGAGAAGACCTCGTCAAGACCTAACAAAGCCATGGACACATTTACCCTTCGACTTGGTAACCTGCTGCAGGGGCTTACCCTGAAGACATACCTCAACAGGGTGGAAATACATAAGCACACATGGTTCATGGCAGCATAACTTGTGATTGCAAAACATGGGAAATTGCCTACGTGTCACAGCACAAGGGGCTGGTTGAATAAACCGGGGAACATCCCCACCCCGGGGAATACTGTGCATCTATGAAGTCAATGAGGACGATCTCTTTGAACTGATATGATGTGACTTTCAGGATACGCTGTTAAATGAAAAATGCAAAAAAATGCAAAAAGGAACATGTACTGTACATATTATCTTTTATAGGAGAAAGAAGAGAAAATAAGAAAACACATGTATATCTGCTTATTTCCAAAAGAAGCATAGGAGAAGGGATTAGACTGGAAACTAAAGAAATTGGTTATGCATGAGGGGTTCAGGGGGAAGGAGGCTGGGGAAGGTTTATGAGAGCAACACTTCTCTGAGCATACATTTTTATGTAGTTTTGACTTTTGGAATTATGTCAATATACTATATATTTAAAACTGAATATTAGGTCAGCAAGGATGGGAGTGACCCTTAAAGTTGTGTTCAGATGGAAATAAATGAATTCAACCATATTTCATAGGAGCAAAATAGCCATACTGAAAGAAAAAACAAGGAATCCATGTAATATTTTTGAAGTTTATTTATTTATTAAAAAAATTTTTTTAAGTTTATTTAGTATTGAGAGACAGAAAGAGAGCATTAGCACGAGGAGGGGAGGGACAGAGAGAGAGGAAGACACAGAATCCAAAGCAGGCTCCAGGCTCTGAGCTGTCAGCACAGAGCCCGATGCGGGGCTCAAACTCACAAACCGTGAGATCATGACCTGAGCTGAAGTCAGACGCTCAACTGACTGAGCCACCCAGGTGCCCCTGTTTATTTATTTTGAGAGAGAGAGAGAGAGAGAGTGGCAGAGACACAGAGACAGAATCCCAAGCAGCTGCCACCTGTCAGTGCGGAGCTGAAGCAGGGCTTGAACTCACGAACCGTGAGATCATGACCTCAGTTGAAATCAAGAGTTGGACGCTTCACCCACCGAGTCACCCAGGCGCCCCTAATCTGTGTAATGTTTTAAACACAGTCGTTTGTCCTTCAATCTACAGAGAAAAAGAACCAGAAATAAGTCTTGATCTCTTCGTAAATTTGCTTTTTGTAGTGGTGTAAAGAATATTATCGAGCCAACTGATCAAACTGGAATATAGATTTTGGTTTAAAAAAAGAATTGTATCATTGTTACAAAAGTAAGTCATATTTATAATGTATCAACCCCCCCCCCCCAAATTTGATAGCAATGACATATTTAAATAATATCTGGAGGGGCGCCTGGGTGGCTCAGTCGGTTAAGCGTCTGACTTCGGCTCAGGTCATGATCTCACAGTTCGCGAGTTCGAGCCCCGCGTCGGGCTCTGTGCTGACAGCTCAGAGCCTGGAGCCTGCTTCACATTCTGTGTCTCCCTCTCTCTGTGCCCCTTCCCTGCTCATGCTGTGTCTCTCTCTGTCTCAAAAATAAATAAACATTAAAAAAAATTAAAAAAAAATAATATCTGGAGATGGGACTTGGAAACTAACAGACTTAGACATAGACCAGAAGGTTGCACAGGAAGCTGAGACCCTGGCAGTTGGCAGTGGGCTGTAGACATGACACAGAAGAAGCTGAAGCTTGCCTGGCCAGTATCCACTCCACCCTTCTTCCCTAGTAACCAAACCCTGAGCAGAGGGCCTCGTTGCAAAGACTCCATTTCCCAGCCTCCTTTGCAGTGGACTGTGGCCAAGGAGCCTCCCCCTATCAGTGAGATGCAGCAGAGGTGGTATGCAGGACTTTCTAGAAGACTCCTCAGAGGAAAACGACTCTTGTGGGAGGTGTGCCTTTATTGCTCCTTCCACCTTCCTTCCTTCTGCTTCCTGGTACATGTCTTGGTCCATGAGGCATCCTTGGGCGTGGACTCTGCACTCTGAGGATGGCAGAGCGAAAAAGGTGGAAGGAGCCTGTGTTCCTGATGCCTCTGTGGAGTTAGCATACCCGCCGTGGATTGCTCACCTTTAGACTTTGCCCAGATAGAATATACCCTAGGGTGTTTGAGCCACTCTTCCTGTGGGGAGCTGGGGGTCATTTACACGCAGCTAAAGGCAATCTGCAAACTGATGAAGAAGACTTGGGCATTCAGCAGAGGGGTGGAGAGCGGTGGCTGGAGGAGAGCCTGGAGAAGGCCAAGCATGAGTGGAGGCCAGCTTGTCTGTGTGGGGGCCTAGTGGAGCCATAGCTGGGAAGGCTGCCGGGAGCCAGACTGGAGAGGCCTTAAAACCCAGACTGTGCCACTAGCCTATGGTAACCTTCAGTAAGCCTCTCCCCTGGCCTGGGGACCCCTCGGCCTGGGAATTTACTCGGGGACCCCTTAAGCCTGGGAATTTACTCAAATCAGAAGCTTCTAACCTGAAGTTCAGGGACAGACTTCATGGAGTCCAAGAACATCCTGCCAAATCACATAAGAGTTGCATCTATGTGTGTGTGTGTGTGTGTGTGTGTGTGTGTGTGTGCGTGTTTGAGACTGGCCCACAACTTCCATCACACTCTCTAAGAAATGTGTGGCTTTCGAAGAGTTAAAAATCACTGCCCCAGATGCTTCTAGCATGAAAAGTCTCTCACTGACCGTATTATGTGGGCTGGAAAGAGCCTTCAGTGATAGGGGAATGAACAAGTAAAATTAGGGCTTTAGGTACCTGAAAAAAAAATTTGATCTGGTAGCAAATACTCATAGAAAGTGTGTTTTAAAAAGCTGAAAGCACACACACACACACACACACACCCCAAAATTAAAACTTCCCCATAATTATTCCACATTATTAGCATTATGGTGGCTTCTCATTTTTAGGTATAGATGTTGTAGAGGCCACTTTTAGACAACAGGCTCGAGTGATGAAAACTTCATCAAGGCAAAAGGGCCCACAGCGAACACCTGGCTGAATCCAGACGGGTCCATCAGGCACCCGCCTCAAAATACCCATAGGCCCTACCTGACCAGTGGGCTGCTCGCTACCAGGCACAACTACCAAAAAAGGGAAAATTCCATTGTCCCCATACCTCCTCACCTTCCTCTTTTAATAACAGCGCCCATCCGGGCCTCCGGCAGACAGATCCTTTGCCTCTTGCTGTATATTCAATAAACTTCTATCTTCTTTGTTCAGCCTTGGGTGAATCCTTTCACCACCCACCCCCGCACACCCCGCCCCAGGCTGCCAGCTTCCACCTCTTGTTGCTCCACATTTGGGGACCCCCGTCTGATGGAAACGGACACAACAGATATGATATGAAGCATCTTTTCTTTGACATTCATTTTCATGGCTGCAGAATATCACCCACGGGAATTTTTTTTTTTTTTGCTAGAGAAGCTAACCATTTTAAGGGTGCCTGCCACGGGGACACCGGTTTAGTAAGGACCTGACACCCTGCAAAGCCCCAGGAAGGCAATGACTGAGGGTACTAAGCCCATTTAATAGATGAGAAAACTAAGACTCCAAATGGGGATACGCCCTCTAAGCTATTTTCCACTTATTGACAGAGGAGACTGAAATGCAAGGGTTCCCAGCTTTCACCACATGTGTGAGGAGTTGTCTCTGGGAGGTGGCTTCCTTGGGGGTCCTCCCACCATTGGGACAGTGGGAACTAGGCTCCTGCAGTCTCTTACCCCAGCCCTGGCCTCCCAGCCACCTGGGGCTGCTGCAGGACTGGGAAGGAGGATCCTGGGGTGGGGGGGGGGGGGGGGCGCGGGAAGGAGGGTAGGGGCCCCGGGCTGGGAAAGGGAACTTCTCCCTGTAAAGAGCTTGGGTAACAGATTTGCTGCAAGCCCAGCAGAAAAGTCCACGGAGGGTCCTGGCGGCCTCTCCTCCCTGCCCCCCCCCCTCCCCTGAAGCCTCCCCGCTGCGAGGTCAGGAGCCCGCCTCCTGGGCGCAGCTGCTCTGCAGTGCTGGGAGTGACAGGTGGCAGACTGGGACTCTTGCCCCCCCCCCCCCAGGGGGTAGGGGGTGGGGTGGGGAGGACCGAAGGAGGAACTCATCCTAGCCTCTAGCCTGGAGTCTTCATGCTCCCTCCCCTCTCCACCTTGCCCTTAACAGAAGGGAGGTGGGCTGGCTTTATAAAGAAGTGCAAAAGCCCCGGGGCCCCCTACACTGTTGGAGCTGGGCAGTAGGGTCAGTGGTTCCTAGAACCTGGCTCTGCAGCCAGAGTTTGGGACTGTGGCTTAGTTCCACCACATTCTAGTTCTGTGACCTTGGGTAAGTGACAGCCTCAGTGCCTCAACATGCCTGTCTGTAATATACAGCATAATAATAGAACTCAGTAACAGCATGAAAGAAAGTTGAGTTACAGTGTCAAGTTCTCAGAACAATGCTGGTACGTACTAAGTCCCCAAGAAATGTGAGCGATTGCTTTCAGTTGCCTATCTTCCCGGAAAAGTGCCTTAGGCCTCAGGCCTACTGCTCAGATGGCAATATTGCTGGCATCTGCCCACAGGGGACTGTAGCCTCTCTTGAGTCAGTACATGTGCAGGGAGGCCCAGGCCCGGTCAGACGGGCTTCCATTCCCATTATGTCTCCAGCTGGAGGAAGGATTTCTCTGAGCATTGCCTTCTAACCCCCTTGGTGTCCTGTGACCTCAGGGGACACATGGATGAGTTTAGGGCAGGGGGATTGGTCCTGTCTTTTGCTTCAATAAGACTGAGCTCAGTGTATTGCTTAACACATGCAGATTAGCTGGGAATCATGTACCAGCTGAGGACAGGCTTGGAGTGTGTGTGTGTGTGTGTGTGTGTGTGTGTGTGTGTGTGAGAGAGAGAGAGAGAGAGAGAGAGAGAGAGAGGGATTGAACTCCATGTCTATCTTTGTGCTTCTGCTTCCTCTGTCTAGAGCTGTCACTACAAATGTCTGTCCAACTATGGATGACATTTCTCGGCCTCTCCTCTGTCTTCATCTGGGTGGGGCCATGTGCCTAATCCTTGCCAAAGGCACTGAGTCGAAGTGATGGATCAGTTCCAAGACAAGAAGTGTCGGCTGTTAAGAAGCAGGTATGACTTCTCACCGCTCTCCTTCCTACCTGCCGACGGCAGGCTGGCAGGGTGACGGGAGCCCGGGACCCTAAATCACCAAATGGGAAATACTGCCTGCTTGCCAGCCAGGAGCACCACTGCTGTGAACTGAATGTTTGTGTCCCCCACCTCTACATTCATATGTTGAAACCCTGATCTCCAAAGTGATGGTAGCTGGAGGTGGGTCCTTTGGGAGGTAAGTAGGTCATGAAGGTGGGTGGGGCTCTCACGAACAGGATTAGTGGCCTTCCGAGTAAAGACCCGAGAGAGACCATCTCTCTCTGTCATGTGAGCACACAGCGAGACGATGGCTATCCAGGAACCGGAAAGCGGGTCTTCACCAGACACTGAAGCTGCTGGCACCTAGATTGCAGGACCTTGTAGCCCCAGAACTGTGAGAAATAGGTGTTTGTCTATGGTATTTTGTTAGAACGGCCTGAGCTAAGACACTCACTATTTGATAAGGGATGATATATTCCGCAGTGTTTCAGGTTTGTTCGTTGTCGCAGCTAGTAGTGCTCTAACTAATGTGCAGGACGATGAGGGGTTAGGGAAGGCTTCACAGAGACGTTAAAACCTGAGAAAGGCTTGAAGGCTGAGCAGAAATTGCAGTGGTGGAATCGGGGTGGGAGGGCAGATTTCAGCTCAATAGAAGAAAGAGCTGTTGACCAGTGACAGTTGGCCCTCCAAGATCACTGTGTAGCAGTGAGCATGTAAGCAGAGACTGTCAGGAATGTGACCCTGGGGAGCATGTGGGATCAGATGCCCTCTGCTATCCCTGTCAGCTCAGAGGTCCTGTCCAGCTTCAGAAGGATAGGTTTGGGTACTCCACAAGGTTGTCCGGAGTATCCCACAGCTTTCCTCCGGGCTCTCTGAGCCTGGCGCAAGAGCCCGCTACAAACTACCCACAGTGACCATGTTAATGGAGAATACTGAGAAGCCACCTACAGTTCCCAACGTTGGGACCAGGCTATGTTCCAGAAATCTCCATGTGAGCCAGTTGTTTGGAAACTCAGAATGCATTTTTCCCATAGAAACCAAGTTATAAATGGTGGTTGGTTTTTCACTCCAGTCCACAAATTTCTCTTTAACTCATAGTGTTCCTGAAGTTTATCATTAACAGTACAACGTTAACTGCCCTCGGTCACCTTTGACGGTCTTGGTATGGTGAGAAAATGCATTTCAAGTTCCAGTTGGGAATGCAGACGTGCATCTTACTTCTAAGTGGCATCAAGGGGCCGGGGTGGGGGGGCAAGTATTTTGGGCACCAGGGAGTCCTTAATTTTCCCCCCACAGTAGACAGAGAACTCCATGCCCCAGAAGTTCTGAATTGCAGAACAATGGGCCATGTCCCTGCAGTGAGATAGGGCAGGGGCAGGAATTCAGACACAAATGGCTGTCCCCACCTTGTTGGAGCAGATCAGTCATGGTGTCTGCACATACTCAATGGCCCTGCTCAGGGAAGTAACTGAACCCTGACTGGTCCAGGCGGGCCCCTGACTGCAGGCGGCCCATGTGCAGGTCACTTGGTGACCATCTGGCTGGAAGAACTCTGTCCATCAGGGGCCGTGGAGGTGCGCAGAGCCAATCCACTTGGCTGCCTCCAGAATTTGGACTATGAATTAGAGAGGGATGAGGTCAGCTGGTAGCCAGGAAGTACTGGAATGGAGACGCACATTCATCAGTCAGGAGGGCTCCAGGATGCAACATCAGACACTGGCTCTAGCTGATTAAATCAGAAAAGAAGTTTCTGAAAAGCATGTTGGGATACCCACTATAGCAGGCCCTGCCAGTGCCCTGCCCAGGCCCCCTTGCGTTCACTGCCACACGCCAAGTCTACTTACTGTGACACCGTACAAGATCTCTGACCGCAGGGAGCACGCTTGGCCTGTGTGCCAGGCAAACCAGAAGTGCTGGCCAGTTCATGTCCCTGGAAGCAGCCTGAACCAATGACAGATGAGGTGTAGGTCAAAAAACACCCCCTTCCTTCAACGGAGCTAACTCTGAGGCCTGTTCCCCACTGTCTCCCAGAGCTCCCCAGCAGGATTGAACTCCAGGTGTCCTGACTGGCAACTGGCTTGATACAACAGTTATCTATTGCCGTGGAGCAAACCATCCAAAACTTGTGTGGCGTAAAACAGTAATGATGAATTGTTTCTCATGTGGGTTGGATGGCGACTCTAATGCGGGTGTCATCTCGTGCAGCTGCATTCAGCAGGAAAGAAAGTCCAAGATAGCCTCTCTCACATGTCTGGCAGTTGGCTGCGTGCCTCAGTTTCCCTCCAAGTGACCCCTCATCCTCCAGCAGGCTAGACCAGCTTCCTTGTGAGGCGGTCTCAAGGCAGTGTTCTGAAAGGACACAGGCAGAAGCTGCAGGGCTTTGTTAGGCTCCAGAACTCACTCAATGCCACTTCTATCTCTATTCTCTTGGGCCAAACAAGGCCCAAGCCTGGGCAGATCCACGGGGTGCAGAAATACACTCCCCACCTGAATGGGAAGCATGGTAAAGTCACATTCCCAGGGAGCATGGGTACTGGATACTGGAGGGGAGGAATGGGGCCCATGAAATAGCCCACCACACCCGGTAGTACATACTGAGTTAGCTTCCTTCCCTCTCTTCCTCTCTTCTACCAGTGTTTCCTGGGACTCCCCCCCGCCCTCAACCCCAATAGTTACACTTGAATATTTCAACCATTGTCTACCCTGGGGGAATGTAAGCCAAGAGCCACACAGAATCATCTGGAGAACTGGGAACCAGGCTTGAAGCTCAGCTCCCAGGAAGGATGGCCCCTGCCTAGGAGAAGACGGTGCCACTGTCCCGAAGCTAGATGCCTGTGCCATGTGGCACTTTCTTCTTCCAGTGCTCATGTCTGGTCCAAGTCTGGTGTGGGTGAGACCTCAATATGGAGTCTAGGTCACTTGCCTGGAGCTTTATTGCCAGGAGGCTGCAGAGGTCAGGTTTCTGGGCTCAGCAGTGGGGAGGAGCGTTCACAAGGGTGGACATGCCCCCAAACCTAGCCAGAACATTCAACGGTGTCGGCTTCCCAGAGAAGCGAGAGAAATGGAGAGGGAAGAACGTGGAGGGAGGGGTGGCACCAGAGAGGAGCAGGTCCCCAGGGCTGACTCTGGTGACCTTCCCAGTTTGCCCTGCCCTGTTCCAATTCAGTCGTCCCTTTTTCTGACCATTATGTCTTCCTTTCTGAAGGTGGTTTAGGTGAGTCTCGATTTCTTTCTACCAAAGGAGTCCTACTAACAAAGCCCAAGCTCCTGTGGACACAGGCGCCCAGGCCGTGGGGTTAGTTGTCCCATGTGTGTCTGGGATTGGGACCACCAGGCCTCCTGTGGAGAATGGGGATCCCTCACCCAGAGGCTGCCTGGTTGTGTGCAGCCATCTTTGCCATGGCCCCTCGCAGATGGCATCCATCCACACGACACCGGCATCTTATGAGTTCTTGTGTATTCTGCTTTACTTCTGGTGGCTATCTGGCTTGTTAGCTCATCTGCTGGTGCATTTGTTCACTCCACAAATGCTTATTGTATATCTTGGAAATATTCACCGTCTTGGGAAGAAGCTCAGACCCAAAGCTATTAAGTAAGAGCAAACGCGTGAGTCTTTGTGCAGTGTTTACAAATCAGACATTGGAACAATTTCCAAGTCAGAGCCTTCCAATATTGCTGTACTTTTATTTGTTTAATTAATATGGAAAGCCAATATGATGTATACACACATTTGGAAAGTCAAATAGTGCTAAAAATGCTGATGACAGTGTGGTGGTTCCCTGTTCCACCCTTCCCCACTTTCCCTGTTCTCTTCCTTAAAGGCAACCACCAAACTCTGTTACCTATTTCTTCTGGAATTCACCCATTTCTATATGTCTAAAGAATATGCCTATGCTGCTATCTTTCAATTACTTAATTATAGGCATTATCGATTGATTGCTCATTATGATAGATGAGGTTTAATGCTCTGACACTAATATCCTCTCTCCTCCCCTCCCCCATCCTTCCAATATGATTAATTTACAATTTTTCCTTAAGTCAACATTCAGAGTCTACAGTATCATTCACGCCTATGCAAAAATTATTCACAACTGAGCTTTGTAATTCATGCTATTGTTTTCTTTCTGGTTTTTTGGTTTTTGTTTTTCCCAAAGTTAATAATTGCTTTGTTGTTTCGATTTGCTTAACTTTCTTTACAGTAGTGTATACACATGAGTCTTTGTACAGTGTTTACAAATCAGACACAGTACACTGATCCATAAGGTCAATCATAGGAGGTAATCTATCATTTTCAGTTTTTTCTCCAGAGCTGTCCTTCCTGGAGACCTTCATTTTCCTTCAGTTTGGACTTGCTCTTCTCTAGGGTTGCCCATCAGTTGTTGTCTTGGGATTTTCTTTTGCTTTCATCCTTAAAATTCCCTTTGCCTCTCTCTGGAATTGGGGGTCTGTGTGCCTGGATCTCATGGCTTTCTCTTGCTTGGTTTTCACTCTCTTGCTCTGGTAATGCACCTTATCTGGTGAACGATGTGTATAGCAGGAGAGGGCATGATAATGAGTGCTCCAGTCTGGTCTGGCTGCCCTCCAGCGTCTCCCTCCATTGCTTTCCAGGAAATGCCTTTGACTTTTCTTTTGGTTGGATCTCTTGTTTCCTGCATCTGTCTTTTTTGGTTTTAGTGGTGAACAGCTTCTAGTAGCTTCCCGAGAAGGAGTTTGGACTAGTGATTTTTGAAGACTTTGCATGGCTGAAAAATACTCCTCTCCTACCTGAGGGTCTTGCTTCATTACCTTCTTTGCCAGTATGGCCTGGCTGCTGAGAGGCTCAAATCCATTAGAAGCACTGACCCCCTCCTGTGTGACCCATACTTTTCTCCCTGGAAGTGGACAAGATTTTCTCCTGTCCTCAGTGTTCTGAAAATTCCCAGTGATGTGCATTGGAATTGGGATTGTTTTTAGCCACTATGCTGGAAGATCAGTGAGCTGTTCAGTCTTTCTGGTGCAGAAGACCCTGGAAACCTAACTCTGGGTTGCCTAGACCTAAGCCAAGGTCTGGGTAGGAGGAGCTACACCGAAGCTTAGCTTCTTTTAAGACCAATAGCTTTCTCTCCCCTACTTCTGCAGTGGGGGTCTGGAGGTAGACCTATAAATCTCCACAGACTCCAAGGTCACCAGATGTAAAGCAGCTGGTGTTCCCCAGCAGCTGCAAACCTCGGGAACACTGAATCCAGTCTGCCTGGTGCCCAATAGCCTATTACTACTCCCTTGGCAAAGCTGATTCCCTCCAGTTGCCTGTAGCAGGGACACTCCCAGTGATGATGAGATCCCTCCCCTGGAACCAGACCTACACTACATCCCAGCTGCATTCCCGACCCCAGCATGCCTTTCTGGGGACTCATGGGAGATTCAGGTGCTTCCATTGGGTTTCCCATGTCTGTTCACAAGTTTCTGATTTCCAAGAAGTATTTTGTTGTTGTTGTTGTTCTCTAAATGGCCATTAAAAAAAAACCAACATTCTGTTCTTGGGATGCAACATCTCTTATTTCTCTGGGGAGATTAATGATCTTTTAAAAATCGTTCTTTTTCTCTTTGCGGCTGCCTCAGGTCATTTGGCCTCTGGATTCCTTATTAGAGGTTTTTCTAGGCAGTCTGGGAACCTTTGGTTGTCTGCTTGTAATTAAGTATAGTGGTGAGTGGGGAGGAACCAAAACGCTGATTGGAAACTGGGGGCACTTTGACTCTGAGTCCCCACTGTAGGGTGATCTTGATGGACCTTCTGTTGGGAAACCTCTGGGTCAATGTCTTCGTTTAGGGCTTTCCTTTTGGGTGGTCAAATGCCCAGAGAGCTGTCTTCTGATCTACTGCCTCAGGAGCGAGACTGGTGCCCGTCCTGAGGGGGTTGGGTTGGAAAGGAGACCCCGAGAGCAGGTGGGATGAGAATGAATCCCTGCCCGCAGACTCTCTTCTCTGCTTTACCTTCTGCAGAGAAGAAAGCTCCAGCCCCTGCCCTGAGGGAGAAGGCAGGTACCCAGCACTGCGGAGCTGGGGAGGGGCCTGGGGGACCCGCTTCTTCACAGGTCTCCCAATCTCTACCAACCCCCTTACTCTTAGTTCCAAGGGCACCCCAGCGTTAGCTCTTGAGTGCACTGAGAACTCTGCGGTGGAATTGGATCCATTCTGAGCACCACCCCCGCCCCCCACCAACTGATTTAAGATTTCACTCCCTTGTGCCTGCTCATGTCCAGTTACCACTTGTCCACGTCCAACACTTCCAGACTTGTCACTGCACTCTCCTCTCTTGTCATTTCTGTCCTTGTAGGTTTATGTTTTTAAAAAAGATCTTTTTACTAGTTTTAGTGAGTTTTGGAAGGGAGCAAACCTCGATGTGCATGTTCAATCTGCCATTTTACCTGCTCTGTCACTATGCTATAACCGGTCTATCCATTCCTTGCAGAGGCTCTGTCCTGCTGACTTCATCTCTCTGCCTCCTGGCAGTTTGGCCAGGCCCCCACCAGCTGCTTCTCAAATTGCTGCAGCTAGGAGGCAGAGACAGGTGCCTGTGGGACAGAGCCCCAGAGCCCCAACCTCTCTGGTCTCTCAGAGCCCCCATACCTGCAGACCCTTCACAGAGAGCTCAGATGGAGGGAAGCATGGGCTAGTGGGTATTACTTTGCTGAGAAGGGATGGAGTCCAGCCAGGCACGGCCAAGGATGACCCAACCCATCGGCCTGGGTGGGCAGCACAGTTGTCTTTGTGTCCACGTTGCCGGATGCTGTGGATGGCAGAGAGGATGGACCACGCGCTGGAAAGATGCTGACATTTTTCCTTCTGGGCTTCATTCAAATGCTTGCCTTCTGAAGCCTGATCATTTTGGGGGCCTAGGACCCTTCTTTTCAGAACCAGGGCTGACTCTTTGTCAGGCTAACTCCTCCCTGGTGATGATGTGTCCTGCCATGTGTTGGCAACCCTTGCCTCTGGGTGGGGAGCTGCAGCCCATGTTTCTCCTGGAAGGACAGTGTCATTGTGGGGCACTGCTGATGCTCGCCCAACAGCCATGGCCCCTCCTCCTGCCTAAAAGAATTTTGATTGGTACGACCGGGGTTAGGCCAACCCCAGGATGAGTGAGGAGTGGTCAAAGCCAGTCATAGCTATCTTGTGCCTCTGTGTCATGACTGGTTCAGGGACGAGTCTGCCATCTGGTTCTGGCCAGTGAGATGTGTGCCTGGGCTGGGGGTGATATAGTGTGTGGTGCACCTTCTGGGAGAGATTTTCCTCCCTCCCTTCCTTCCTTCCTTCCTTCCTTCCTTCCTTCCTTCCTTTCCTCTTTCTTTCTTTCTCTCTTCTTTTTTAGTTTATTTTTTGAGAGAGAGAGAGAGAGAGAAAGAGCAGGGGAGGGAAAGAGAGAGAGGAAGAGAGAGAATTCCAAGCAGGCTCTGCACTGTCAGTACCTGATGCAGGGCTCAAACCCACGAACCACGAGATCATGACCGGAGCTGAAATCAATAGTCTGACGCTTAACCAACTGAGCTACTCATGCACCCCCAAGATGTCCCTTTCTGCTAAAAGAGAGAGGAGCCTTTTTCGCCCTGTTTTTCTTCCTGTTTTGGATGCTCTCATGTGAGGACATGATGCCTGAGCTAGGCAGCCATATTGTGACCATGAGGCAATAAACCAGAAAATTAAAGTCCATATGCTGTGATTAGTGGAGCCAAAAGGTAGAAAGAAAGAGAATGGGGACTTGATTTCATTGTTAAGCCTCTGAACCCGTTCTTTTTTTTTTTTAATTTTTAAAAACATTTATTCATTATTGAAAGAGAGAGCATGAGCAGGGGAGGGGCAGAGAGAAGGGGAGACACAGAATCCGAAGCAGGCTCCAGGCTCTGAGCTGTCAGCACAGAGCCCGACGCGGGGCTCAAACTCACAAACTGTGAGATCATGACCTGAGCCGAAGTCGGACGCCCAACCGACTGAATCACCCGGGCGTCCCTGAACCCATTCTGAAAGCACACTTACTCCCACTGTAGGACTTGCCAAGTCAATAATAAATGAACCTGTGGTTTATGCTTCTGTAAATAAGGTTTTCTTTTCATTATAGTTAAAAGCAGCCTGACTAATAACACTCACGGACCGTCTCTGGTGTCGGATTCTTCTGGTGCCTGGGAAAAAAGTGGTCTTAGTTTAGTACTTTTCTATAACAAAGTACCACAGACTGAGTGGCTTAAGAACAACAGAAATTTATTTCTCTCAGTCCTGGAGCCTGGAAGTCTGAGATCAGGGTGCCAACATGGTCAAGTTCTGGTGGGGACCTTCTTCCGGGTTGCAGAATGCCACATTCTCACCATGTCCTCCCAGGACAGAGAGCAGAGGGGAAGCAAACTTTCTATGACTCTTCCAAGGGCACTAGTCCCATTCGGGGGCTCCACCCTCATGACCCCGTCTCATCCAGTCGCCTCCCAAAGGCTCCACATCCTAAATACCATCACATGGAGGTGAGAATTTGGGGAAGACACAAGCATTCCACTGTAACAAAAGCTATGACTTATTGGGGTTAAAGGTAAGCCAGCAATTTATTCATTCAATGTTTATTGAGTGCCTACCCTGTGCCAGGCCCTGATTTAGGTACTGGATTTGAAATCCAAAACAGAACCAGGACTATGTAGGAGCATCAGCCAGAAAGAGAAAAAACAGGATGCCTCAGTGTATATCAGGGCACGTACAGGGCTTTGCTGTGGCCCACCCTGTGTGCAGCATTGTATGTTCATCTGCGTGCCAACACCCATGGTAGATAGTGGTAGTACCCCCATTATACGGATGAGGGAACTGAGGCTCAGAGAGCTTCAAAATTTGTCCGTGGTAACATAACTAGTCAGCCTCGGATCCCTGAGCCCACACTTAATCACTTCATAGGTGGGACAGGAAATGAGTGTCTGTTTTCCAGCCGAAGGTTGTAATTTGGCAGAGAGAGTAGGGAGAGTGCTATGTTGTTTAGTCAGTCAACAGACGGCTGGTCAGTGGTGGGTGAACAACTGGTCACCCTGTCAGTCAAGCAAACATGGCTTCATGTCTTGACTGGCTCACCCTGAGCCCAGAGCACGTGATTTCCGGGGGGCGTGAGAGTAGGGAAGACCCTGCCCCTGCCCTTGGGGTACTTACAGCCTAGGCGCCGGCAGACAGATGGGGAGAGGCCGAGGCCAACGAGACAACGGTTGCGTTTGTCATGCACAGGTGCCTCCCGGTTGATCTTGGTTTAGGACATGCGCAGAGAGCTGGAGATAGAAGCGTCCCAGTGGGCACAGTTCGTGGATTTCAAAGCAAGGCTCAGGAAAAAAGCTCACAAGGGTAAGCGTAGAATGACCATATGACCTAGCAATTCCACTCCTAGGCTTACACCCCAAAGCACTGAAAACAGGGACTCAGAAGATGCTGGTACACCAGTATTCATCGTAGCAATAGCCACAATAGCCAAAAGGTGGAAACGTCCCAAGAGTCCATTCACAGATGACTGGAAAAACAAAATGTGGTCTATCCATACACTGGAAAAATAGTCCGCCCTAAAAAGGAATGAAGTTCTGACACAGGCTATGACACGGAGAAGCCTTGACAATGGTGAAATAAGCCAGTCACAACAGGACAAATGTTGCATGATTCCACTTACATGAGGTATCTAGAAGAGGCAAATGCATAGTGACAGAAAGCAGGTTAGAGGCACCCAGGGGCCAGGGGGAGGGGGAATGGGGTGCCTAATGGGTACAGAGTTTCTGTTTGGGGTGATGGAAAAGTTCTGGAAATAGTGGTGATGATTGTACAGCATTATATCTGAAGGCACTTAGTGCTAACGCAAATGCACTTGATATAAATTTACACTAAAAACGGTCGAAGTGGTGAATTTTATGTTACGTGTATTTTACCATAATAAAACAAAACCAAACCAAAAAGTGAGGCTCAGATTTTGCCCACGTTGAGACTTTTGCACCTCCCATTAAGCAACGTGGAGAAACAAAAATGACTCAGACATCGTCGGTGCCTGGAGGAAGCAGGGCAGATGAGGGGATTCGAGAACACAGGCAAAATAACGCAGGGCTGGTTCAGGCCCGTGCTGGGGCCGAGGAGAGGGTATGGCCAGGGTGAGCAGGGGTCAGAGGTGTTCATCTGGGAGGGCGTCCTGGCAGAGGGGTGACCCAGGAATGGCAAATTTAAATGCTTCGGGGACAGGCAAGTAATGCTATAAGATGCACTAGCCAGTATAGGGAGTAGATCACAGGGAGAGGGGTTATGTGGCGGAATGAGAAGCTTTGAAATAAAAATCAAACACACCCAGCGTTCTGCTGGCTAAGCAGTCACACCCGCAAAGCCCCCACCTCTGCTGCCCCATATGTCCTGGGCTGGCTCGTCCTGGCCGGCCGAGAAGTGCTGTGGTGCCCTGTACTCTCACCTCAGCGGGTTTCCAGGTGTCTCACGGTCCCCCGACCCCCTGGGCTGTGCAGGGACCTGGGACTCACTCTCTCAGCCTTGGATAGAAGCATCTAGGATGAACGAGCCACGGACCCCTGGCTGTACGCTTCAGACTCCCATCAGCCGTTACCACTGTAACCTCACGTAAGGCCAAGTCAGAAGCCCAAAAGGGTTTAAGAGTCCAAGGGTCAGGGAGGAGTGTCAGCACAGGCAGGGGCTTTGAAGAACATCCAGGTGAGCCCCTCGATATACAGATGGGTGGATGGGACCCAGAAGGACAGACACATGAGGAAGGAGCCCCTTGTCGCGGGAAGCATTCCTGCTGAGTGACCACTCACGGGTGATGGTACAGCGAAAATTCCCTCCCTGAGTTGGGGGATGGACTGGATTTTGTAAACTTTCCCTTCCGTGTCTGAGAGTCCCTGATCCAAGGCCCCCCACGAAGCCCTTCTCCCTGTGGATGGCAGCTCATTTCCTTCTTCATTCAATTTGAACACTCCCCATCTGGCTTTGCTTTGGAGCAGTTATTATTTGTCATCAACATCAATTCAGCCCTAATGATGTAACCTGAACGCATTGTGGGGTGTCAAGCCTGGACCCCAGCTGCCTCGCAGGGGACATCCCCAGGTCTAGCTGGCCTCGGACTTCTTCTTACCTCCCTCTGGGCCCTTTAGGGGGTAGAGGCTGGGCCTCTGCCCTAAGCCCCTCCCTGTCTTGAGGACCAGCCTCTGGAGGCCTCTCAAATCCACCCCCCTGCCAGGCCCAAACCTGAAACTCCTATCTTTGGAGCTTGACCCAGGGCACACATAGCCAGCAAAGCAGGGACAGGAGACCCAGGAGAGGGGAAAGAGAGAGACAGAGCCTCTGCAGGTCAGTCTGGCAGATGTGGTGAACACACTAAGAAGGGCTGAGCGTGTACTTCCTGAGCTGTGGGAAGATTCAGCGTCAAGGGCCGACAGGTCAGAGAGGGGCACTTGGATAAATTTACTTGAGCACTCACTGCTTTTTCCTAAGGCCTCATTTTTAAGCCACTGAGTGAGGGGTAGTGGTGTTTGACGGTGTTGTGGCTGATTTGGGGACAAATGTGGAGGAGATGGGCCAAGAAGCCTAGGCCCCTCAAGTTCCACTGTAACGTGAGGCCAACGCCTCCAACGTGGTGAGGGGCCACCCTGGGTTCTGGGCGTTGGGACCTAGAGTGACAGGATGCCCATGCCACCAACATGCAGTGTCCTGTAGCTGGAGCGACCAGGCCTAGGGGGCAAGCCCAAGTGTAAATTTGGTGCCCTGGACTTGGATAAAGGGACCTAACTTCTCGGAGCCTCAGTTTCCTCCCCATGCCCACTGCAGGGAAGGGTGAGGGGCACTGTGGGGAAGGCATGAGGACGGCCTCGGGAGGCTCTGCAAATGTGAGGCCTCGGGCCCCAAACCGTCTCATCTCCACACCCCGTCTCTTCCCTCAGCGCCCTCCCAGGCCCCATCTCCAAAGGGACGGACCGCCCAATACTAACACAGAGCTCGCCGGGGGCCGGTTAGACACTGGCCGCCCAGTCAGAAAGTGGGTTGAGGATCCAAATGTTGGCCTGAGAGTCTGATTTTTTAAAAAAAGAAAATCCTCTGCTCCTGTTGGATTAGAAATTCTTTTGTTCTCCCTCAGCAGGCCCAGAGCAGCAGGGCCAGAAGTGGAAGTGTTTTTAAAGTCACTCTCTTGCTCGAGACGGCACTGTGGCTCCCCAATGCCGATAGGTAGCCATTGAATGGCCGCCCGAGCTGCAATGTGCTGCGCAAAGCAGACACAGCAGAAGCTGTCCTTGGGGCTGACAATCTAGACCTCACAGCTGGGTTGCTTCCAGATAGCCCTTCACCATCTGCATGAGATTCACCAGGGAGGAGGCAGGGCTCACTAAAATGCAGACTCCCAGGTCCTGCTCTGGGCCCTCCTGGTCAGACTCTCAGGGGCTGGGACCTCTGAAGCAAGTTCTCCATTAGAGTCTTTTGCACACTGAGGTACGAGAACCAGCCCCCAAGGATAGTGGATCTAGGGACTGCCTTCTGCCCCCAACATGGATTTCCACCCCTCACTCAGCCCCACCAACCAAGAAAAAAGAATGAGGGAACTAAGGAATAAGATAAAGTCATAATGCCCCCATTGCCCGCCAAGACAGGCTAAGCCATTCATCTTGTCACACCCAATTTGTTCCAGCGGCCCTTAACATTTGCTGATTACATTTGGCCACATTCTCCCTGCTTTTCTCTTCCTCATTGCCTCTTGATGTGCATGAAAGTAGTGCCTCTGTTTAGGAACTTAGAACTTATACGTGTCCATAAGTTTGAACAAAGCCTCGCATGTCGCCTCTATCCAGTACTCACACAGACACATACACAGGGGTCAGTGTTCCTGTGGTGATTTTCCACCTGCCTACAAGTGGGAGATAGTGAGAGAAGGTTACCAAGTAACAATGGCTTCAATGAAATAGACATGTAATTCTTTTCTATTTTAAAGAAGTCAGGGATTCCTAGGAGAGAAAAAAAAAAAAAGGAAGAAGTCACGAGAGGGCATCTGGGGCTTACAGATTGGTTTTATGAAATCATCCAGTGTCCACACTCTTTCAAACTTGCTTCTCCACCAGCTGCATGAGATTCACTTTCCATTTTATGGTCCTAGACGGCTGCTCTAGCTCCAGCCCTTACATCCATCTTCCAGTTAGCACAGTTGATAAAGAGGAGAAGAAAGACACATCTTTTTGCCTTTAAGAACACTTTCTGGGAGGAATACATGAACTTCTGCTTTCAGCCCAGCAGTCAGAACTTAGTTACACAGTCACACCCGGCTGCAAAGGAACCTGGGAAATGTAGTCATTATTCTGGGTGGCCAGCTGTCTGATTAAAAGTCACACATATCATCAAGGAAAAAGGGGGGAATGTATAACAGGGACTGCCTGCCAGCACTCTGCCCACCCCTGTAGTCTTCCTCGATCTGAGGCATGTTTTCTATGGTGATCCTTACATTTGAGTTGATTTGTGAAAGTAAAAAACTGCCTCACGTCTAATAAGAATAAAATCAGAGACAATGTGGAAAAGATAGTAAGAGAATCAGATAATTACAAAGGGAATGAAAGTAAAGCATAACTTTTCAGAGACAAGTATATGTAACCACTTTGGATTTGGGAGCGATGGGACTTGGGAACCACCGTTGGAGTCTTACATCCTCATAAGGGGAGGAGTGCTCATAAAACATTCTTTCCCTGGTTAAAAATGCCAGGGGTGTCTTCTGTTCTTCCTTTATACTCCTGCGCTCAGGATTGATGGGCAGTTCCTACGTCTGACTTTCAACCTCACCCCTTTATCTCCACGATTTCCCGGTCCCTAGAACCTACCCCCATCCCCATTCATTTTGTGCATAAATAGATTTCTTTTCGTGATCAGTTCACCCCTCTGCTCAGAAACCTCCAGGGTTGCCCATAGATTACCAAATATATTCTTATTTTCTTCACCAGGCACACACACACACACACACACACACACACACACACACACACACTCTATTCCTATCAAATGAAAACACTGGCTGTCTCCCTAATTCACCATCTGCCTTGGCTTCTTTGGGGCTCTGAATTTGGCCACCACTGGCCTTCCTTATGAGGCTTTGCCTGGTTCCACTGGCTCCTGCCAGAGAAGAACATGTCCGGGCTAGCTGACGGAGGATGAGAGGCAGGTGGAGCAGGACCATCCCACAACCCACAGCTGGTTGTGAGAAGCGGAGCCACTCCAGATGCCTCAGGGCAGAGCTGGAGCTGGCCAGCCCTGGGATCTGTGAGAATAAATGCTTATTGTTGTGTGTCACTGTGATTTTACAGCTATTTATTATGTAATATCTTTGCAGCAATTGCTAACTGATCTACCTGACTACATACGCTCTTCCGTATCTGAACCCCTGCAGTATTTTCTGTGTGTCTTTCAGAGTATGAGTCCCTTCTACCTTCAGTTGCGATTGGGTTTGGATATGAACACAGACACCCAAAGAAACAGTGGTGAAAATAAGATTGGAGTTTATTTCTCTCTCATATGAAGGCTGTGAAGCAGGTAAGCCGTCGTGGTGAACTGAACGGTGAGCCAGCCGTCCGCTTTGCTGAGCGTGTCACACAGCAGAGCAGGGACAGTCCAAGGCAGTGAGCAGGAACTAACAATCAGCCTTAGCTCCCAGCCTAGGCCTGTGACCAATATGAGAAACAGGCACTGTTTCCTAACTTGCCCAACCTGAGGAAACATCTTTTCATGTGCTTGCAGAGTACGAGGATGTGTGCTGGCTATTTTCTGTGTGTTTTAGTTTTTATTTTTACTTTTGAAAAATTTTAAATATAAGCCGTATTAGTCAGGGTTCTCCAGAGACACGGAACCAATAGGATATATATAGATACATAGAAGGAGATTTATTATAAGAGTTTGGCTTCCATGGTTATTGAGACTGAGATGTCCCACGATCTGCTGTCTGCAAGCTGCAGAGCAAGGAAATCCGGTGGTGAAAGTTCCAGTCCAAACCCAAGGCCCGACAACCAGGGGAGCCAATGGTACAGGTCCCAGTGGAAGTCTGAAGGCCCGGGAATGAGGAGCGTTTATGTCTGAGAGCAAGAGAAGTTGGACGTTCCAGTTAAAGACAGCAAATCCCACCCTTTCTCCACCCTGTTGTTCTGTGGAGGCCCTCAGTGCCTTGGGTGAGGCCCAGCCACACTGGTAACAGAAAGTCCTTTACTCAGTTCACCAATTCAAATGCTTATCTCTTCCAGAGTCACCCTCACAGGCACACCCAGAAATCCTGTCTCCCCAGCTCTCTGGGCATCCCTTAGATCAGTCAGGTTGACACACAAAATTAACCATCACATAAAGAAAGGTAGAGAGAATAATAGAATGAATCCCCACATATCTATCATTCAGTTTCAACAATTATCAACTCAGTGCCATTCTGGTTTCACCTATACTCCTCCCCCACCAAGAGGTAAGAACCTTCCACTCTTCCTTTCTTCTCTCTTCCTTCCTTCCTTCCTTCCTTCCTTCCTTCCTTCCTTCCTTCCATAAATAAATTAATTAATCAATTAATTAAAAGTAATCTCTACACCCAACGTGGAGCTTAAACTTATAACCCCAAGATCAAGACTGGCATGTTTTACCGACTGAGCCCCCAGACATCAGTTAATATCATCTGCAAAGCATTTGGAAATACAAGGACACTTTGTGTAAACATAACCACAATACCATGATCTCATCTGAAAAAATTAATATCCTAATATCCATTGTCTGCGTTTCCCCAATTATTTTTTTTGTTCTAATCGTGTTTCACAAAAGTCTAAATGTTGCATTTGATTGATATATCCCTTCTGTCTCTATAGGTTGCCCCTCTGTCTCTTTTTCTCCCCTTTATAATCCATTCATTTGTGAGAAACACGGCTGGTTTGTCCTGTAGCATTTCCACAATTTAGACTCTGCTCGTTGTATCCCATGGTATCTTTTAATATGTTTCTATTTCCTGTGCTTCCAATCAATTGGGAATTAAGATCAAGAAGTTTCATTAGGTTCAGGTTCCATTTTTCTGGAAAGACCACTTCAGAGGTGGCCGGCTGTTCTATTAGGACACATGTCACCTCGCACTGTCTCTCTTTTGGAGACACTAACAGCTATTAATGGCCATTGCCTAGAACTATTATTTCATTACGATGATATTCTCATCATCTCATTTCTTCTTCATTTATTAGCCAATACTCTATAAAGAGAAACTTCCCCTCATCAAATATTTCATTAACCTGAAATAGAGTTCATAGAGGAAAGGCAGGATACATGCTTGATTCTATTTACCAGTTTGTTTGTTTGTTTGTTTGTTTGTTTGTTTGTTTTAAACGATTTCCTGACATCCTCCAAAACAGCTCTATTTTCTAAGAAGGCCATCCCATAAAATTCCTGCTTCCATGCCTTTCCCCAGGATGTAGCCACAGGACCCCACCTCACTGCCAGCCTGGACAGGCAGGGGCTCAGATAATTTCCCTATTACAATGGAGAAGGGGATCATGGACCCCGGGTCCTGCTTCGTTTCCTTTTGGTCCATCTCTGGTTGAGGACTTCGGCCAACTCCTGGCACCTGGAGCCCTGGTCAGTGCGTGTGCGTGGCATACATGGGTCAGCAGTCCCCTCCTGCCTGCTCCATCCACCCCGTGTCCCAGGGCAGTGCAGAGCACAGAGCTCTCTCCTGTAGCCTCACTTTTCCCAAGCTGCTGCTGCTGCTGCCTTTCCTTCTCCTCCCTCTCCTCCCCCGTCTTCTTCCCTCTCTCCACTCTCCTCCTCCCTTTCTTCCCCTTCCTTCTCTCTCTTCCACCCCTCCAGCTCCTTCTCTCTCTTCTCCTCTGTTTGCTTCTGGGTCTTGGTTCATGTTTTACCTCCCTCCTTTTACTTAGCTTGTTGCAAATGACCCCACCCTTGAGGGTCCTCTCCTACCCTGCTCTGTCCTGAAGGATTTCTTGAGTGCTCAAGCCCATCTTGACTTCCGCCTGACTCACCATCATCCCTGGTTTGGGGCAGCTTCTCTTGGATCCCTCTTTATTTTCTTGCGGTTATGCCCTGACTCCCCAGTGACCGTCAGCGCCCCGGGCCGTGCCTCTTCCTGTGGCAGGCTGCATCTAGAACCCCGCCACGTTCAGCACAGAGGCTGTTGTGACGCCAGTCATGGAGGGGGCGTCTACTGAAGTCCAGCTGTTTCGCACAGATTTTGAGAGCTGTGTCTACCTGACGCCAACCCAACCTGGAGATGAACAGGAATTCTGTCGTCTGTTTTGGAAAACTGTGGATGTCTACGTGGCTGATGTGCTAGGTTTGTTTCCGTTTGTTGACTAAAGGGCAGTGGAGGTCATAACCCAGATCTAATGTTGGGCTCCAAAGGAGTAATTCTCAAAACAGATGCGTCTGGGCCCCAGAATCAAGAAGCTCTGTAGAACCCCTTCTGCAGGTAGCCAAGGTGGAGACAAAAGAGAGTGAGGAATCAAAGCATGAGCCAAGGTTCAAGGTGACAGTGCTATTTCTACCTTATAGGGTGATGTTTCTCTAGTTTGGATCAGGAATTACAGATTTCATTCTTAAAATATTTCTTCACCTTTCAGTTTTTAAATATTTCTTCCTGAATGTTACATGCTAAGCCTGCAAACATGCTCTAGGTATTGACCTTGGCAGGGGGCAGGAAGCACACATAAAGATAAACCCCGATGAATGAAATGTTTCCGCAAATATTCCTCTTCTCAGGAATCTGCTTTATTGTATCCTGTGGACATTAACTAATGCGAGGAAGAGTGGAAGACAGCCATCCTGGCGTGATGGAGAACCAGTGGGAAGTGGCAGCAATACTAGGCTATGTGCCAGGAAACAAGGATCCTCGTTCTGACTCATCCAGGAATGGTGGTGCCCTCATTCATAACCCCATTTCTGAGCCTCAGTTTCCTTATCCATGAGACAAGGAGATGGGCAAAACAATAATCAAATTTCATTCTTGGAGATACCACTATTTTATGCTTCTAGAATTTTCCATGTTCTATGCTTCTAGAATTTAGCCGTGGCTCCACGGCTCTCTGCTCATTTGATCCTCACAGTAAACCTTTAAGGTAGTCTGACAGGGGTTATTATTATTCCCATTGGACAGATGGTTGCATTGAGGCTGCGGAATGGTAAACACCCAAGGTTTCATTCAAAATGAAACCCCTTCTCGTAATGCGAAATACTTCCTTCTTAGCAGGAGGCTCACGTCTGTGTGCATGTGGGCATATTGGTGAATGTGGGCATCTGTCATGTTTCTCTGATGTTTGAGTAAGAAGGGTGCAGCTTGTAATTGGACTCATGATTTCTGCTTTGTCTGATGGATATTCCATGTCATGGTATCATTCTTGGTCTATTCCTGGATGTTTGCTTTTGTCTGACGAATGTTCCGTGTTACAGTATAATTTATGCTAAATGCTTTAGGCAAAAATAAATAGTGACAGGAGGGCAAAGGGTAGTGGGCAAGGGGAGACAGAGAAGTAAAGGGGCAAGAACGAAGAGCTGAATTGCCAGCACTATTGTATGTACTGCACGAGTGCAGAGTTCTCTTGATCTTCACATTAACCCCATGAGGAACTATAATCACACCCATTTTACAGATACTGAAACCAAGGCCTAGAGAAGTTAAGGAACTTGTCCAAGAGCCAGCATGTGAAGCCAGGCAATCTGGTTTCAGAGTTTGTAGCCCAACCACCCCGCTGTCGAGGGCAGGTCGGGTAGTCATCAGCCTTTGTGAGCTGCTCTCGTATAAAGTAGGACTAAAAAAAAAAAAAGAAAAGCTACTCAAGTGAGGAAGGTTGTGGAGAAATTGGGACGCTATATACTGCTGGGAGTACTGACTGTGAGTTTAATCTTTTCATAAGCCATGTATGGCAAGAGCCATAAAGTTTTTCCATATTTGTCAACTCAAGAATGCCAACCCTAGAAGTTTGCTCTAAGCTTACAGTTTAACAAAAGCAACAAGCTATAGGCATGAAGTTTATCGTGTGATCTCCAATAAGGGAAAAGTGGGAGTGAATTACATGCCCAAGAATAGAGTATGATTGGGTAATTTCACAGTACCTTCACTTGTTGGATACTATGAAAACATTTAAAATGAAAATTATGAAGATAATTATGTCAAAGGATGGGGAAATGTCTCTGATAAAATGTTAAGATTAAAACGCAGAATAAAAAATATGTAGATTATGATGACAAATCTGGTCTATATGCATATTGGCAAAGCCTGAAATGGAACAGGAGAAAAATTCTAGTAGTTAAGTGTTTGTTAAGGTCTTCTCATTTAAAAAAATGTTTTTAAAAATGTTTTATTTATTTTTGAGAGAGAGAGAGACAGAGACAGAGACAGAGCATGAGTGGGGGAGGGGCAGAGAGTGAGGGAGACACAGAATCCCAAACAGGCTCCAGGCTCTGAGCTGTCAGCACAGAACCTGCCTCGGGGCTTGAACCCACCAACGGTGAGATCATGACCTGAGCCAAAGTCAGTTGCATAACTGAGCCACCCAGGTGTCCCAGGTCTTCTCATTTTTTCAAGAGTTTTTATTAGTGGTGGCATTGTGTTTATTTGACAGATTATGAAAACAGGAAAGAGCTGGTGGCAGAAGCTTGTTGAAATGACCCTCCAGAGCGGGGCTTGGGCCTGGCGGGAGATGTCCTCCCCCAGTTCACCCCTGTGGGGCAGCCACAGGTGTTTGGTGGGGAAGAAGTCAGAGGGATATATGTGCTTGGGAAGGAGAGAACGGTGTGCCCTGGGATCCCGCCCTACTGCTGCCACCGGGAACATGGTAGTTGTCTTGGCAAAGCCACGCCATGGTTTTCCCTTTACTGTCTCCTTTTTTGCCTCGCCTCACCCCTGCCACTCTTCATTCTTTGTCTCAGAAGTCAGTTTCCTGTAGTCAAGCCAATTGCCCCCACCCCACTTCTCACCCACTGGGCTAGGTGCCCCCCCTAGGTGTCCCCTTACCCAGCACCCTATGCTAAGTTCCATCTCAGCCCCTAGCAGGCTTTTGGGTGACTGCCTTTACTTGCCTGAGGCCCCTCTGCCCGCAAGGGTTGGAATGTCAAGGGATCCTGCATGGCCTCCCTATGCCCGACACAAGCTTATCATGTGTTCAATGAATGATCTTCTTTTGCCTTTTCTCTAAAATGGGGGAAGGTTGGGTTGTATTAGATTCCTTTCAGCTCCCTACACTATGATTTTACCATGTAAATTTTTTTTTTTTTACCAGACTCGTTAAATAAAGAAGCCATTGGGATTTGAAGACAAGTCCCAATGTAGGAAACGTCTTCCACCTTGGTGCCTGTGGATGGGCTCTGGGCACACTCTGGCCTTGGTGTGGGCTAAGAGCTTGGTCTGAGGGTTGTGCGGGAACTTTCACAGTCCGCGGGCTGAGCGTGCATGGACACAGTCTTCGCAGTGCACCTGACATCAGGGCTGTGGGGTGAAGGCTCTTCACTTCTGTTTTGCTTGTACCTGGCAGGCCGGCCACAGGCCACACGTGACACCCCAGCTGTGCCTCCACGTGTAAATCTGAGGAGCCTCCTAGCCTTGATGTCATGTGTGCCATCCCCCCCCACCTCCCCGCCGGCTGAGGAAGTGGGCGTGTCTGTGCACATGGCTGCTTGTGCCTGTGTCAGAGCAGGGTGAATGGTGGCCAGGTGGCTCTGGGTTTTCGGCGTGCACATACTTCAGTGTTATGAGTGGATTTCAATTCAGCAAATAATTATTGTGAGCTTTGTGCTCTGCCAAAGCAACAAAGCGTTGCCACGGGCAGGGAGCCTGGGAGTGTACATGTCTGCATTGTGTGTCCCCTCTGTGTGTCTTTGGGAATGTGCTCTTGGCACGTGTCCTGCCTTAACAGGGCTTTCGGTGTGTGCATGTCTGTGTGTCGGTGCCTGGGTCCTGTGTGCTGCTGCTTGCTCGCTTTCCACCTTCACTTGTGCCCGCAGTCAGGCTCTGCACGTGCGCCAGCCCCCATGCGCACGTCCCCGAGTGACCTGTGCGCGGTGTGCAAGGACCTCCGGGTCGTGTGCACTTGGTGCGCTCGTGCCTTTCTCTCCGCACGCACGAACGCACTTCCACATGTCTGGGTGCACGTCCCCCTCGGTGTGTGCACGTTCCGTGTGCACGCCGCCCGTGTCTGTGTGCAGGGCGCTTCACGCGCGCGCTCGGGCCTGCGGGCGGCCAGGGACCCGCGCCAGGCTCCACGCGCCCCGCGGGGCTGACCTCCCCCCCACCCCTCCCCGCGCCCGGCCGCGGGCCTCCGCGATTGGCCGCCCGCGCCCTCGCAGCCGTCACCCCTCCCTCCCCCCGCCACCCGCGCGCCCGCGGTCCCCGCTGTCCCCCGCGGTTCCGGCGAGGCCGCGCCGCGCTGCGCTCCGCTCCCATTGGCTGCGCGCGCCTTTGTGTGGCGGCAGCTGCGGCCCCAGCGCCTTTGAATGTCGAGAGGGGCCGGGAAGGGAGCCTTTCCATGGGCCATCTGTCTCCCCGCCAGCCGCCGCCCCACCGCCGCCCGCGCCCCGCGCTCCGCCTCCCGCCCCGGCGGCTCCCGCAGCCCCGCCGCCGCCCGCGCCCGCGCCCCGGAGCCGCGCCACAAAGGGCCCGCGCGCAGCCGCCGCCGCCGCCGCCGCCGCCGCGCGAGGAGCCAGGATGGTCCTGGTCCACGTCGGCTATCTCGTGCTTCCAGTGTTTGGCTCTGTGCGAAACAGAGGTATCGCTTTTTCCTTTCGGGGTCCGCTTCGGAGCGTGGATCGCCGCAGGCAGCGGGGCGGGGGCGGGCGCCGCGGGCGGCCGGGGGCTCAGGGCACACCCGCGGGGACGCAGGGCGAGCGGTGGCTTCTCCCCTCTCCCTTTTGGGGGACCCCCAGTGTGGGGGTGGCCGCCCTCGTGGGAGCTTTTGTAGTGAAGTTAGGGTTTGGCGAATTTGGGTCCCTCCCTCCCCAGCCCCATTTTTTATTCTTTGCGGCGGACGCGGTTCCCCCAAATCACAGCCCCTTCCCTAATACCTAGCCCTGTATGATCGAAAGAAGGCGAGAGGTACATGACTGTGTGCGTGTGTGTGTGTGTGTGTGCAAGCATACTTGGTTTTCTGGTGTGTGTGTGTGTGTGTGTGTGTGTGTGTGTGTGTGTGTGTGTGTGTTGAGGCATATATGTTTTTGTGTTGTGTTTGTATTTCTTTATCTCTTTGGTCATTGATACCGAAGGCTGGTTAGCTGGGATCTGGCATCTGCCCTATCCCGTGCCCCAGCCCCCACCCTCTGGTGGGCACTTGCATGATTTCCCGTCCCGTCCCATCCTTTTCTCCCCTGTAACCCTTTTTTGCATCTTCCTTGTGCTATCCCCCCCAACCCCCACCATTGTCTTTGTATGACAGTTGCATTTATGGGTTCAGTGTGCTTGGGTGTGTGTGTGTATGTGAGCGTGTGTGTAAGTGTGTGCGCGCTTAGGAGTCAGACGTGCCCTGCCGTGCACCCCTGGTCCCGGCCGGAGCGGGGTGCCCGGCCCTTGGGTGTCGCGCTGTGTGTGAGGATGAGGTGGAAAGCTGCCTCCACGCCAGGCCTTTGCCCCGGGCGGGCGTTGACAAAGCAGCAGGCCGGCGCCGGCTTTGTTTTTAACTGTGATATATGGGGTGTGTTTGCACGGTCCCCTTCCCCACATCCCCTTTCCCTTACATTCTGCTCCAACAATAGCTTGGTTTCCCCCTCTTCTCCCCCCCCCCCTACATTTCTTCCATTTTCTTTTAATCAAAAATTCCCACCTCCCAAAGCAAATCCGGGATGCATTTAGATTCATTTTTTTTTTTTTTTTTCTTTTTGTATTCTGCCTCTGGACTCACATTTCTCTTCTTGGAAATGTTTCTGCTACCCTCTCCCACTCCAAGTCTGCTTAAATCCCTGCTGGCTAAGGCCCTCCCTCCTCCCCCCTTCCTCACGCACAGAATGATGTCTTCCCTTTGCGACCAGGGCCGCTCCACCGAGTCAGAGCAGGGGGTGGGGTCGCGGGGCCAGCGCTTTAGTGCGCCCCAGGGGCCCGATTGGGCAAGAAAATGAAAGCCCAGCCCTCTTTCTTCCAGCCCAGCTGTCCCCAGCCCCACGCCTCTCCCCAGAACCTAAAAGGCAAGGTTGGCCCCCTTAGGCCTGTTTGAACCGCAGTTTTTTTGTGTGATGATAGAATGATGACATTCTGCATTTATCAAATCTTTTTTTTTCTTCATTGTGTAGCTCAGTGAATGGTCAACTCGCTGCTGTGTGCGCTGTGACCCTTCTGCCTCCGCATTTAGCTGTATTGTGACACCCCTCTTAACCATCTCCTGTCTCCATCTGAGGAAGGCATTGCTATTTAAGCGGCAGTATCCCTATCTCAGGCCGGTGGAGGGGGTGTGGGGTGGGTGTGTGAGGAATAGGAGTGGGGTGGGGCTGGGCGAGCTCTCCCTTGAAATGCCAACCCCCTCCCCCAACACACAATTATGTCTTATTACTTGGCATTTCCTCTTAAAGCGGGTGTGGAACATTACACTAGGCAGAAATTCAAAAATGATTAAGAAGGATGTTGAGCCTGAAAGTATAATTATCCTGATTAAATCATTATCATCCTCATTAATACCACGGATCTCTAAATACCATTGCAGGATGCCGATTTTACGTTTGAAATTCAAATTGCTCAGCTGCCTTTAAATTTTATTTTTAATACACCCCCCCCCCAAAAAAAAAACCCCAACAAAACAAATTCTGCCCATCAGTCAAAGTTTACTTTCATGGCAAACACGCCCACAGGAAATTCAAGGGCTGAGGGTGAGTGGGGCTGTGGGTAAAATTTAGCACCATGAGATAAGAATTCATGACCTTTTGATAGAGGATACTAATGCTTAACCCAACAAGGTCCTACACCACAATCTTCTTGTAAAACTATTAGATAGCTTGCCAGCTTAAGTCTGTTCTTTTTAGTTTCCATTGTAGTAGTGTAGGATGTAGGCCATTTCAGAATAGATGTAGAGAAATAACCATTTTTGTATCTTCATCTTGTTTAGCTGAGTACATTGCACTGTAAATCCCTGTTAAGTGGATTCCTTTTGCCTTGGCTTGGAGGCTGTAGCACCCCATTTCCCGCTTATCTGGGTGGCCATCAGCTAGCTTCTTGGCAACACCCAGGAATAAGTGAAGAGATTACATTTAGTCGGAGGCCAAAAATAATGAGTGTATCTATACATCTCTGAAAATCTTTGATGAAATGGCAGTTGCTTCCACTCCATAGCCTCTGAAAATTTGGTGCAGCAAGGTCCCTGGCTTAAGGGGGAGCCGGGGCCGTGGTGTCTTAATTGTTCAATTGTACAATGTCAAGAGCATCTTTGGACATCCGCCCTGGCCCTCAGAGCTGCCCCTTTAACAGCCGGCTCCCTTCTGCTGCCTCACCAGCCAGACCTGCTTGAAAACTGAAACAAAACAGCGGCAATAATGAAAGAATAAGGCCCCTACTTCGAGGGCCCTTCCAAAATAAAGTCCCAAGTGGCTGCCCCAGATTGCCATTTGGCAATCTGAAAAGAAAGAGAAAAAAACAAAAACAAAACAAAAAAAAAAAAAAACCACAAAACAAAATGAAGAAGAAAAAAGAATCCCCAGCAAAATGGTTTTCCATTAAACAGGGATAGCGTGTTCTGCTGTGCTGAATTACTTCTTGTTCTTATTTTGTGGGTAATTTTTTCTGTATCAAATATCCTTTTGGTTGTGTATCTTTTTCACCTTTTCTTGTACTAAAACTAAAGCATGATCTGTATTTTTTTACATCCCCCAGTTGACAATGTACAGCGCTCGGTTAGAGATGTCACCCTGCTGAAACGTACTGTGGTCGTGTAGCCCCGGCCATCTGCTCATTGTACGCTGCTTTTGTTCTGTTGCCCTTCCGAAGCATGGTGGGCCCAGCCTTTTTTTTTTTTGTATCGTGTGCATGATGACATTGTTACACACAGAATCCACTAATACTAATATACAATCTCTCAATAAAGAACTAGTTTTCCTATATTAACCTAGTGTGCTTTTTCTCTTGCTGTTTTCCCATTTATTGTCGTATCCTGCTGTTTAGATTTTTTCCCTTGCTTTTCTATCCCCACCCTCACCCACCCACCACTCCCACCTCCCATTGTAAGATTCGAGTGAATGCCTTGTTTTTTTCCTTTCCTTTCTTTTTTTCTTTCTTATTTATTTATTTATTTATTTTTGTGGTACAGATCTAGTCCGTATCTTTTTACAGTAGACACCTGGGGCCATGGGAAGGGTCAGCTGCCCTACCACACCAAAACGCTCAACTGCGTAGGGACCCTGTCTTTGGCCACCTGTGTACCTAATAGCCTGCACATTTCATCATAGTTTCTAAGTTACATGGCACTCAGTTTGTGATGCTGGGGAAGAGGGAGGGGTGTAACACTTAGGTTGAGAAAAGGGATACTGTTCTTAACTAGCAATCTTGTAGCATTTCAGACTCGCCTGAAAAACCCATTTTTGGTTGTGTTTGAACTTTTCCTTTTACTGTCTCATTGATTTACTGTCCTTATAAATCATGCTGGGGGTAACATGTGACATGCAGTTGAAACCATGGTCTAGAATTTTAAAGTACCCTCTTCTATGTGCATCTTTAAATTCTTGGGACCTGCAGTGTAAGTTTTGCATTGAGATCCTGCATAAGGAAGATGTTGGCAACAGAAACCAACCCAGACCACCCCCACATTTATCCCAGGGTCAGCAGCCTGACCTGTTACCGTAGAAATAAGAGGGTCTGTGTCCTCTGTAGGCTGTAAGCCAGTTAAAGCTGATTATAGCCTGGTTCCCTGACAGCTGCCTCATCTGTGGCCCTACTGCCTCTCTTGAGAAAGAAAGCCCGATCTCTTGCCATTGTCGCTCTGTGTGTGTGTGTGTGTGTGTGTGTGTGTGTGTGTGTGTGTGGGCGTGCGCATGTGTGTAGGAGGTGGGGTGCGGATCAGGAGGGAAACTTCCCCCAAATTGAATTGGAAGAAAAGCCCTTAACGTGTATCTTTTTTCCATAATTACATTTGAGAAGCCAGTGGAGAGGTATTTTTCCCCCAGAGTGGAACCCAAATTCAAGCATTTGTCAATTACACCTATTCAATTTCAGCCCAGAAGAAGTCTTGCTAAATGAAGCATTTTAGACACCCAGGAAATCAGTTCATTAAAGAAATTCACGGTTTCTACAAAGGGTCATCATTTTGGAGCCGCTCTTCCTTGGGCTGTACCTCCTCCTTCCTTCTCTGGGCTGTCTCCTGGGGTCCCTCTGCCCCTCTGCTGGCATTCCTTCCCCATGGAGGTGCACCCTGCCTGACCACAGTGCTTCCTTGCCTTCTTTGTGGCTTGGTAGGACTCTCCTCTCCTCCCATTACTGCCCTTTCTGCTCTGGGCCTTTGTTCTCATGCTCTCCCCAGCCTGGGTGGGAAAGCTGAGCTGATTTACTGTGACACATGGACACACATGGAAGTTCCCAGCAGAGGCTCATGCTGTAGTTGGTACAAGAAGAGTATGCAGGCCTTCAAGGATTTTTTTTTTCTTTTTTTGCTTCTCCTCCTCCTTCCTTTTCTTCTTTTATTTTGGCTTACATGAAACTTTTAATTTTGTTCCTAGCTTGAGAAAGCAAAATCAACCATTCCCCAACCCATCCTCAACAATGGTAAAAGTACCCCAAATCAGGTGATGACCCTCATTTTTGTCCTAGAGAGCAGTGGCTTTTATTAGATTGATGTTAACCAACCCTAAGATTCTATTTCTCTAGATTATGTGTGTCAAAATTCATTGAACAATACATTGCAAGGATGGTCTCATAACCTAGTAATAATATAGAAAGCTAGTGGGGTTAGTGGGAAGTCATGCTTTAGCAATTGATCAAATGCATACTCTATTTTCACCCAGATTGTCAGAAGAAACACATTCAGATGAAGAAGCCTTTTCCCCTGACTGGATGATCCAATCATTACAAAGCCATTGTACTTTACATCTACTCTCTCAACCATCTGACACATATCCGTTTTAATAACTTTTGACTCCAGGATTTTGGAAAAGCCATCTGTTACTTAGATCCTACAGCACAGACTTTGTAATGAGATGAAACACAGATCTTGTTTACCAGTCTTCTTTTCAAACAAAAGAACTCTTTTGAAACTAGCATCAGATAAGGACCACTTAATTGATGAGTTTTCTTAAATAATAGTTACCTATAAACCAGCAAATACAATTCATCACTCAAGACTAGGGGAAAACCATCAAGAGTCTCGATGCTCTAAGATGCAGGTGACAGAGACCTGGGTCCTCTTTTCTTCACTTTACAGTTTGCTCTCCTCCTGTCCCATCCTTTCCCCCCACATCTCTCCCATCTTTAAATAAGCAGCCTAAAGTGTCCCATTGGAAAACTTACTCGTTTCCTGGTTTCCTGAGTGAGGGAAGCAGCAGCTCTGAGCTGGACCCAAGTGCAGTGTGAAACCCCTTTCCTGGCCAGGAGACACACACCCTTGACTCCAATTCAGAGTATGACTCTGGATCTCTCAATCCTACCTGACTACTGTTTGCACAAATGTGCCAGACATTTGTGCCTTTGTTTTCCTATGGATCTAAATAGCTCTTTAAAAATTCCTGGCTTAACACTGTATGAATGTGAATGAGTTTTTATTAGTTTCCAGTACGGCTTGGCCACGGATGAGCCAATATATTTCCAAGAGAGTTGGGGGGAGAGTAATGGGGAGAGCTTGCTTTGGAGAGAATCAGATTTTCTGGATGCTTTGAGAACTAAAAGCAAATGTTCATAACCCTGAAGCACAGCCGCTTGCAATGCCTGTGCCTTCATGTACTCAGTCATTCATTCATCCACTCACCTGTTTGTTCATTTAGTTATTGAGCGTTTATTGAATACCTACTTGGGACCAAGCTAAGGGGGATACTAAAGCAATGTAGGACCTGGGTGTCTGCCCTCCTGAGGTTTATGCTGAGGCTGGGAGATGAATGCTTAGGAAACGAGATGCTGTCTCAGATGTTCTGTGATGGCAGAACATCCTGACTGGGCGAAGTGGGAAGAGCCTGGAGCAGTCCCGGGGTTGAGTCCTAGCTCAGTCTTGACCTGGAAGGGTGAACTTAGACCGCTGCTCTGAGCATCCTCTAAACAGTGACCACCATCATACCTGATAGGGTGTGTCTAGACTATTCAAAGGCACCTGGCACGCAGCAGGTGCCTAGGGTCCGCTAGATGGTTGCCCCTCCATCCCCCATAACTGGAGGCATTTATTCGTGAGGGATCAAATAAAGTCTCAGAGCTGACCTTGCTGAGGAAGTGGAGTTAAGATGTGCCTCAAAGGGTCGTATAAATACAGGAGGGAGGAAGAGGAAGAAGGGCTGCAGGTTGGGGTAGGGTAGAAGTGAGACTTTGGCTAAGGCCAAGAGGCTCCGCTGATTTGGCAAGACCAGGATGTGCCTATGAGGAAGGGTGTGTGTGTATGCACGTGTATGCGTGTGTGCATGTGTATAAGGGTGTGTGTGCAGGTCTGTCGCCTTGCATGGCCATAGGAGGCCCTGGGGTCATTGTCACTGCTTCTCCCTAGTGCACAGCTCCAGGGGTTAAGCAGCACGTGGTCTGGAGAATGTGGGAGGAAAGTCTGGAAGATATTTTGAAGCCAGTTTTTGAAGGCCTCGGGAAGCTTCAGCAGAGTTTGAACTTGCTCCTTTAGCCATTGGGAGCTCTTTGGGGAGAGTGGTATTTCGACAACTCATTCTGGCAGCTGATGACAGAGGGGTGAGCCAAGGGGCCGAGGCTGGGGAGGAGGCCGTGGCAGGCTTCCAGGGGTGATGGAAGCCTAAACCAAAGGTCTGGGGGATGGGAAGGGCAGTTCCCACAAGGGGCCTTACCATAAGAGGAAGTGAGCAGAACTGAGCCTGGGTGAAGTACCTGGGGGTGTGTACGGCCATGAAGACAAACTGGGAGATGGGAGCAGTAGTCAGTTTCAGGGAGAGCTGAGTTCAGTGAGTTTGAGATGCCAAGAGTGACAGAGGAAAGGGGACCGTGACAGTGTCCTGTGGTTTAAGGCTTCTGTACCCAGCGCGGTTAGGAAATTCACTTCAATAAAAATTCCTCATGTTTTCATGGCAACTCCTCAAAACCCTCTCTGCAGTCTTGAAATCCCCTTCTTCGGTTATATGCACGCATCTTTAGTCAGTAGGCCATTCTCTCCATAGCCTCCCTTACGACACAGACCCCTGGGGAGCTGTGCCCCGCTGTGCCCTGATGTCTCAGTTTGAATGGTTTTCATCAAACTTCACCGTTTTTGAGAAGAGAGACTCCAAGGCAGGCAAGTGCCAGGATTCTTGCCTCCACACGTTTGCGGAAAGGTTGACTTTACCCACGTGAGGAGGAAGAGCTTGGTGTTTCAACAGCTTCTATCTGTGTTCTATCATGGAAGTAGTGGAATGACATTTTGGAAGGTTTAGAAAATAGACCAAAGGGAAAAGAAATCTTTTGGATGTCCACCCCCTCCGATCATGTTAGTGAAATTCCTTCCACGTGTTCGTGCACACATACATGTATATATTGCGGAGAGCTGTAAACACAGTAACATACACTCCTGCATTCTCCATTTTTTTACGTCACATGTCACAAGCCTTTTCATGCTCTCCTATGTTGTCCCCATGAGCATCACTTTTAATGGCTGCGCAATATTCCCCTCGAATGGTGGCTCTGCCCTTGGGCTGGTGGAGTCCAACGCACTCACAGGGCACTGGGTTGAGGGCTGCTGTGAGCCACATGGGAGGAGAGGTCAGCGGATGGGTCTGACAGCTCCAAAGCCTCTCTGCTCACCATCGGCCTCTTCCATCAACAGGTCCAAATAGGTGGAGAGGAGGGCGGGTAAGAGAGGGCTTGGAAGCAGGAAGGTTTGCATAAACTTCTGAGATCTGGGTGCTGGTCTTTTTTTCTGCCACAAACTCCTGTGATCATGAGCAGGTCAGCTTCCCCCACTGGGCCTCAGCTGGCCGGTCAGTCAAATGGGGATGATAGGTCCATCGTGTCTGTCTCACGGGGAAGGACTTGCCACAGAAAGTGACGCAAATGAAACAAAACGAGAAGTCAGCCAAAGGCCAGGGTAGTGGCACTGACTGGCATTCCCTAGTGGTGGTCCTCAGACAGGAGAGACAGTGCAGTGGGGACAGCCCGGACGCGGGGTCCTGCTCCGCCAATTAGCGAGGGTGTGACCCGTGGGGTCACGTCCGACTGCTCGGTGCCCTCTTTGCTGTCTGCTACTGGAGATGATTGGCCGAATGGCCCCTTCCTGCCTTCAAAAACTGGGATTTCCCCCAGATGAGAATCACTTGCATCACTCTTTGCCTTCCCTTAGTGCCACCTTCCTAGGCCACTTCCGCTGGCCAGCTCTCCGCGCCGCGGGACGGCAGCCAGGGGCCCGCAGAGGCCCTGAACGCCGACCCGACGCGGGCCGAGCTCAGGGTGGGGCGGCTTGCCGGCGCAGCTGCCCTGGTTCGGCCTCAGAACGGGAAGTTCCCGTGCTTTCCTAAGGCATCCTTTCCTTGAAACCTCCCCCCCCCTCCCCCCGAGGCGAGCCAGCGCAGGCAGGGGAGACAGCGCTCGGGAAGTCACCCAGTGGGTGGCCTGGCCCGTCGGGGCTCAGCGCTCCCCCAGGTAGCCGCGGTGCGGCGGGGACAGGAAGTGGCGGCTGCTGACTCAGCACCAGCCTGCCACGTGGAGAGGGGGTGGAGGAGAGGCTGGGAGGAAGTGAGCACTGGGCCAACACCTGTCTCAAGGAAGGGCAGGAAGCTCTGGAACAGCTGCTGCTCGCAGTCTGGGGCTGAGAGTGGGAGGGAAGGGGGCGGAGGCGCGCTCGAGTCTGCCCCTCCCCCACAGCCAGTGTCGCCGCGGCTCTGCTCCCCTAGCTGCCGGGGCCTCCGTGCCACCCCCTCCCCGTGTTCCCCAGGCACCCGCCTCCTGGAGCAGTTGCTCCCGTCCCCAAACTCTGTGGGCAGGAATGGATGAATGCCTCCCCCCAGGACTGGAGATCCTGGTAGAGTTCCTTAAGCCGGAGGGTGGAGCTCCCCGACTGGGGGGGGCGGGCATTCCCTGCAGGCGAGCTGGAATGGACTGGCCGGGAAAGAGCGGCTGGCCTGTTCAGGCCTCCACCTCCACCTAGCAGACATGGTCCTGGTGACCAGAGTTGAGAAATCCAACCCTGGGGAAGGTGAGACATGATGAGGGGAAGGCTTGGGTCCACAGGGCTGTCCCCCACTACCGGTCACCCCTGGCTTGGGAGCCTGTGTGTCCAGGTGAGGGAGACAAAAGAGGTAGCTGGACAGAGCCTCGGCCTTGATTTAGTTGGAACTTGCTGGAGCTGCTCTTGGACACCAGGTTGGGTAGACTGTGGCACAGGTGCAAGTCCGGCCTGAGCCGGGAGCTCAGCGGCTGGTCTGGGTGGAAGCTGGGCTTGGGAGGCAGTGCCTCCTGGACTCCTTTCTGCTGAGGGGATAGATACTGAGGCTGCCGCAGGCAGGGGTGCCCGGGAGGCAGGGCTGGAGCGGAGCCAGAGGGCAAGGGCAGTAAGAGGCAGCCGTGGGGAGGGGGGAGGGGAAGAGAGGTCGCAGGTGGTGAAGGGAACAACAGCCAACCAGCCCTCACCTGGGCAGGTGAATTGGGAGAGTGACGGAGAAGGTGGAGAAGGACCCCAGACAGGAACCTGGGCTGCATTTTCGCATTCTATCCCCACTTCATCCTGAAGGGTCCTTGACCAGTCTGAGCTCCCCCCAGGAGACAGGTGGAGGGAAGAAGGAGCACGACATGAAGGATGGGAAGGAGGAAGTTAGAGACATGTTGTCACAGTCCCCCCTGCTCTTCAGCAGGTGGCACCCACCGTCTCCCGCAATACTCACTAAGTCTTTTCGGAGTCCCTCTTGTGCTCACCATGGCCGGGTGGTCCAGACCTGCCCTCTAGGAGCATCCAGACTAGCGGGGAGTTGGGAGAGGTGTGCAAGGGACAGAGAGCAGAACCCGTGACTCCGGGCCAAAAACGGCCCTTCCATGCCCCATGCCATGGAAACACAGCATGGTTTCCAGTTTTACTACCAAATCTGGGGAAAAAGAGGTTTTTATATTAAACTAGACAAGGAGCTCTTAAGTCATCAATTGCAAAGGTTGCGTGAACTTTTGAGTGAAAATAGAAGACTTGCATGACACATTTCATGTGGGCAGGTCAGACTGCACCCCCATGGCTGGGGAGCTCGTTGTTTTACATTGACATTGGGGTGCTCCCGGGGAAGAGTATGAGGGGTGCTGGGTGAAGCAAGTTCTCGTCACAGAACCGGAAACCCAAGCCTGTCCAGTGGCTGGAGTTGCAAAGCCAGCTCCCGAGCGCCCCAGTCAGGATCGGGACCCGGGTGTCCTGATTCTGAGGGGCCAGTGTTCTTCCTGGTCTTGATTCAAGGCCAGTTGGAAGCGGCCTGAGCTCCAGGAGCCCTCACAGGGGTGGTCGAGTGAAGCTCTGTGAGGGGCACAACTGGGTGAGGCTGAAGACAGTGTGGGGTTTAGGCAGAGAGAGAGAAGGATGGTATTTCAATATGGTGCCTCATCTGCCGTATCGCCTCCGAAGTCTGGAGAGCCAGGGCGAGGACTGGGAGCGAGGGTCTGAGTGGGGGAGGCCGGGAGGTGGAGACGAATCCCAGGAAGAAGCAAGGGAGGGAGGCTTTCCTGTGGGGGGTGTCCAGCAGGGCTTCCCCCAGGACTCTCATTTTTACTGTAGTAAAATACATACAGTGGCTCCCCCTTACCTCTGCAGTTTTGATTTCCACGGTGTCAGTTACCCACCGCCAGCTATAGTCCAGAAACAGATGATCCTCTTTCTGACGCATCATCAGAAGGTCAGTAGCAGCCTAACCTACGTCACAGTGCCTGGTCGTCCCCCCCACAATCATGGACGCATTTTGTCACCACGCGTCATCATGGGCAGGCTGAGTACAGGACAGTGAGATGTTCTGAGAGGAAGACCACGTCCACCTAACTTTTATTTGTACGGCGTACCGTACAGCATATTGGTACAATTGTTGCAATTTATTATTAGTTACTGATAATCTCTTCCTGTGCTTTATTTATAAATTACATTTATTGCAGGTAGGTGTGTATAGGAAAAAAAACATAGTATATACGGGGGTTTGGTGCTGTCTCTGGTGTCAGGCATCCACTGTGGGTCTTGGATCATATTTCCTGTGGATAAGGGGGAGCTGCCGGATAGCATAAAATTTGCTGTTTTCACCACTTTAAGGTGCGCAGTTCATGGGCATGGAGTATATTCACAGTGCTGTGCCACCATCACCACTTCCTATTTTTAAAACTTGTGGATGGCCCCAAACAGAAACTAAGGGCCCCCTTGACCTTGAGGCCTGCTCCTGGGCAGGGCACGGCTGTGCCTGCTGGGTCTCCTTGAGGACCACTGGGGGAGACTAAGTGGTAGCAGGAAGTGCACAGGTTTTGGCATCGGGAAATCTCGGGTTCAATTCTTGGCTTTGGCGCCTACTAGCTAGGTGACTTTGGGCCCCTCTGAGCCTTCTCTCTTCATAGCAAAAAATGGAGGTAATTGTTATCGGTACCAGCGTCAGGGGGCAGCGAGGATGAAGGAATTACGTATCAGGTACAAGGCACCTTGGAGGTGCTTAGCAAAAGATGGTCATTCCCAGCTCCCGCTGCCTCCTCTGAACACGCATCCTGTTTGTTTGGGCCTGGAACCCTGGGACAGTCTAGGGGCAGACCAGAAAGGGCTGGACACGTTCCCGTGTCATTGCATACGCACTTCATGAGAACCTAGGGTGCTGGGGAGACCCCCGAGCACCCCGGAAGTGGGTGGAAAACCCAGACTGGGCGACACAGAGGGCGAAGCCGATGGTGATGCTGGCTACAAATGGAGCCTGGAGGCAACTGGTCAGGGTTGGCACACGGGATGGGGAGAGGTCGCTGAGGCCTGGAGAAGTCAGGAGGGCCTCCCGGAAGAGGCAGAGCTGGAGCTGTTCCCCAGGAGGGAGAGAGATCTGCCCTTTGCTGCCTGGGGGAGCTGTGAGGTCAGCCTGCCTCCCACGCCCCCTCCCACTAGGCCCACACCCGATCCAAGAGGTGAATGTTCAGAGTCCTGTGGCTGTCATCCTTGTCTGAGTTTTCTTTTTCTTTTCTGGAGCATTGGGCCCTCTCATTTCATTGTCATCCCACCCATTCCAGCCCTGCTCTCCCTGCTCTCTCCCTGCCCCACCCCCAGCCATCTTCCCTATAACTCTCTGCCTCCTCTCCCACCCCCTGCCTGAGCGCTCCAGTGGGTCAGCGTGCCGTCCCTCGGGAGAGCCTGCGGAGGGCGAGGCTGCCCTAGGGGAGCTGGGGCTTTCGTGACCTCCCTCTGGAGCAGGTACCCCTCTCGGGGCATTGGGGGTTCTCTGTTCTCTGCAGCATGGGGTCCTCATCCTGACGTGCCAGGCTGTGTGGGGTTTAAATGGGCCCCCCGTGATGCCCGGCACAGAGTATGGGGCTATTTTTGTTCCATGTGGCTGTCCGCTAGGGACGTGCCACACACAGAATCCCCTGCCTGCTTCTAGGAGGCACTTTGAATTTGGTAAGGGGAACAAAGGCGAGGAGCCAAGACTTCTTGGAGCCAAAGTGCCCTCATCGGTAAAATGGGAACAATCCTGGTAAACCCATGCCCCCACCCCCACTGGCCCCCCTTATCATGAGGCTCAGATCCGATGGTGGTTTTGTGCAGCTCATCTGACAGGTGTGCACTGAGCACGTGCCCTGGCCCAGGCGTCGTCCCGGGCACCGGAGACACAAGGGTAACAACGACAACAGGAGCACTATAGCATATGCTCACGGGGCACTTGTCCGTGCCAGCCGCTTTCCTAAGCGACTTACCCTTAACAGACTCCGTGTGGTGGGAAACAGGTGCGTGAGCAGTCAGAAGTGAGGGCCCAGGTACGTACCGGGTGCTCTGTCAGCCTGCGCGGGGACGTCCCGGGGAAGGCAGTGCCTGGGGGAGCTGGTGCGGAGCTGAGTCTTGGAGCGTGCGTGGGCTTGACCAGGGGATTGGGCCGGGGCAACGTCTCGCAGGCAGAGGGGCTGCAGGGGCACCGGGCGGGCTGAGAAGCAGAATGCTGCCCGTGGGGCCTGGAGGTGAGGCTGATGTCCTGCGGGGCAGCCGGGGCTTTGTCACTCCTAGTTGTCAGCACAGCAGTGTTGCCCGTCCATCAGCGTGACTGCTGGTTGACTGGCTTGTGTCAAGAACGAAATGCACACCCCCTACCCAGAGATGGCATGTTCTGAGCCTCGGGCTGAGGGCGGGACCAGGGCACTGCCCTCGAAGGCCTAGGAAACAAGGTTGACATCTTGACAGACCCCCTCCCCCCCAGCCCAGGAAGCAATGAGGGGACGGGATACCCTCCCCCCACCTTCCAAGGGTTATCATGGCTGACTGCTGGGAGGAGGGGGAGGAGGCCAGACGAGGGCAAGATGAGGGGGACGTGGTGTCCAGGAGTCTTGGAGGACATGGGCCTTGAGCTGACTGACCCTTGAACTAGGGCCCCGGGGCAGCATTTTTCACCCAAACACTAGGACCCCTTGAGCTGTTAAATGTTGTTTCTGCAGAAAAGTTACACGTTCCACCATTTGGGAAAATGCTGCACGCGACACCCCTGTCATGGAGGTCCCCATGCATGTGAGCACACTGAAGGTTCTGGTAGCTTGCACAGTACTGAATGCCCTTTGGTTCTGCTTCAGTAGCACTTCCCCATACTCTCTGACCACAGAACTGTGTGTGTGTATGGTGAGTCCTAAAACATCCCTTGAACTTGGCGCACGGAGACCGTTTGGGAAATGGCAGCCTGGGAGCTGGGTCATCTACCTCAAGGCTGGCCCAAAGCAGCTCCTTATGTGAGGGGAAGTAGAGGCTAAGAAAGGCCATGAAAGGTGGCCCATCGGTTGGTGACTGCCTGTCTCGAAGTTCCCCCCCTCACCCCTCCAGCCCAGTCTTCCTCCCAGGAGGGCCATCTTTACCTGCTGAAGAGAAGACTCTAAGATCAGGAGGTCAGTGGTGAGCGGGTCACCCCCTCCCAGCGACACCCTTGCTGGCCAGCCTGGGGGAGCTCTAGCCAGGGAGCGGAGGAGACCCTGGAGGGAGCTCTTGGCCCCTGGAGGGACGGGCCTTGTACAAAGCCCTGCTCTGCTTAAGACTTTCCTCCCACCTTTTATATTTATGACCTTGTCCAGATGCCACGGGGTGGGCTTTCTCCCTACCCAGCTGGGAGCCCCCATGCCCCTGTGCCCATAGCTATATTTGACACACTGCACACGGTCCACGCAGCTCTTGATATTCACCTAATAATGCACCCAGGTGCTCAACCCCAGCACGCACGCACGCACTCAACCCCACATTGTCCCCGTGTAATACACGTTCGTACACGATCCACATGCAGTCAGAATGTCAGCACATACACTCATTCACAGTCGTTAACACCTGTACGGGATCGGAATGTGTGGTACACGCATTCACAGATGCAAATAAATGCACACCTATGCACGTGCAGCCACGCACACGCGTGCACACAGGTATACCGGTGACACCTCCTCACCTCGCAACATACAAGCTTAAATGTCTCCAGATGGGGACCTCCTTCTCCTTCTTGTCACTGACATGCCACCTGTGCCCGATGAGGCCCCCATCCCACCATCACTGAAGTCACACAGTTAAAATTCCAACAAACAGATGGAGACCTTCAGCCAGGCTAAAGCCACGAGGCCTGAGCGTCTCCATATCCCCTGGTCAGGCTGGCCAAGGTAAGGGGCCCACACCTGCCTCAGAGCCGGGGCCTGTGGCATCCCGTTGTTCCCATCCTCAGGACTCTGCTTTCTCCACGGGGCCTTGCTGAGGCCCAGGAGGGGCAGTGGCTATGTGGGCTAATGCGGGAGGCACAGCTGATTTGCTATGGTATCCACTATAGCCGCCTGGTGATGGATAAAACAAACATCGACAGCCCCTTTTGGATGTCAAGTGGCCTGGAGGGCTTCATGGAAGAGGTGGGTCTCGAGCTGGGGTGAAGGATGAGGACCATGTCAGCAGGAGGTGAGAGAGGGGAGGACGTGGAGGCGGGGAAGTCACACGAAGGGCGTGGGGAGCAGTGAGCATGGCTGGTGGCCCCCCAACCCAGAGAGCCCCAGTGATGGTTGTGGGAACAGTTTGAGCAGAGACGGGAGAAGAAGCAGTGGGGCCAGGAAGCAGTCAGTAGCCCTGCTCTGCTGGGGTTTCCTCCTGCTGCCCAGGAGACTCCTCATTCAGTGCTCAGCTTCTGCACCCAGGTGGTTGGGGGAATTAAAGAGACCATGCAGTATTAATGTTGCTGCCTTGTTTTATAAAGTGTCCTAACAAGCTGGTAAGCCAGGCACACTCAGTCTTATTTACAGCTGCTATTATTTCTCTGACATGGAGATTAATTTGATGATAGCCATTTATAAGCTCTTCTATCATCAGATGGGCCCATTACCTGGGAGGAGAGGAGGGCTGGATTTAATTTGTGAACAGTGCGCTGGGTTTTCCTGCTCCGGAGTGTGTGTGGGAGTCACAGTCATAAATCATGGAAGGGAACAGCAGCGCTGAGACTGGAGGCCGGGGAGCTCCCCGAGCCGGCGGAGTGAGGGAGGGAAAGGGATGTCCTGGCGGGTGTGCAGGTCCGCAGGCCCAGCAAGCTGGGTGGGGAAGCCCAACCACCTGTGTGGGAGAGAGATACTGGGGATCGCCCAGCCAAGGAGCTTCAAACTCAAGTCTACACCAAGTAAGAATCATCTGGAAGCTTATTAGAATGCAGATTGCCCTAGCCTAGGGGCAGGGTTTGGGACTTGCCCCAGTCTGGCAAGGGGTCTGGAGTGTTCTCCAAGGAGGCCTGCCTGGTGCATTGTTGCCTGTGGACAGGCCACACTAGTCCCCCTGTTCCACATAGTGGCTTCCCTTCCCTGAATTTCTGAAGAAGAAAAGGACAGGAGAAGGGCTGGCCAAGAATGAGGTTGTGTCTTGAGCAAAATGGTCAAGTTTGCAGAGGCTGTCTCCTTGCATCTTTGGAGGCTCCCAGCACTGTGGACCCTCAGCTGGCTGTGGGAGCCTCCGGCCTGGTGGGAGAGAAGCATTAGTCCCGGAATGTTGTCCCACTGGGGGCTTTATAGGCACCCCCTGCCGATCATCCCATGTTGCTCTTGGGTTAGCTTTTACTAAAGCCAACTGAACAATCAGAAAACTGAGGTGTTGCAAGCAGTGGTTTTGAATGTCATGGCCTAGAAACTGAGGCCTGGGTTTAAAGGCAACTTGGACGTTGATGTCCTTTCCAGGACCGGAGGCAGTATCCCCAGCCTGGAGGCAGGGCCCAGCCCTGAATCAGCGCACGCACACTGACACCGCGTCGCTCAGCAGGGAGTAAGACAGCTGCGTGTGTTGGGGTAGGGGTCTGTAGGAACTCGAGCTATTCGAGGAGCCCTCATGGCTCATGGACCTACGCAGCCTTCCTCCAAGAGCTGCGTCTGTTTTCCTGGGGGCCTCTGGAACAGAATGCAATGGATCTTTCTCCACGGGTGGCCTGGCAGACACTATTACAGGTCAGTGGGGGAGATGGGTTGTGGAGGAGGAGGGCCTGACTCACACACGGAACTCCATCGTGTCCTGTTGGACGGCAGTGGCCCGTGGGTGGTGAGCTTGCTCCTGGCGTTTCCCCTTGCATTTCCTGGGCCTGTCCCCCGGATGGCTGCTTCGTGTCCCCTGCCTCCCAGGCCTTGGCCTTTCCTGCCCTGCCACTGGCTCTTGGCAGCTTTTGCGGGGCTCTGCTGGAGACTTCTGACGGTTCTTCAGGCCAAACACCCCCGTTTCCTTCTCCTTGGGTGCCTCTGGTCCCATCCAGGACGCTTGCCTTGATGAGCCCCAGCTGGTTAAAGCCCATAAAATGGGAAGGCAGCCAGTATGGACTCCAGCAGATGCCTTCCCCTAATCGAGAATCCACGCTTCTGTTAATGCAGCCTGATTTTGCACCAGATGTTCTGAGCACACAGCACCCTTGTATTGAGCTTAATTCAGGTGGACCAGAACCCTCAAACTGCCAACACCTGCTATGGAGACTCTTCTGCCTTAGCTTATTTGAACTGGTTTATTTGGTAGGGTGTAAGTTTGGCTCTGGTGACGGAGACACAAAGTAAAGGTGGCTCAAAGGGGCTACCAGCTCTCTGGCACAGCTTGGAGTTAGTGTTCCTGGCCAGGCCTGGTAGGTGGGTACTCGATGTCAAGCATCAGATACCTCCTCTCTTGCTGCTGCACCCCTCCCTAGGGCGTGGCCCCTTTCTGCGTGGCCCAGAGTGGTTTCACCCCCGTGTCCACTTTCCAAGCAGTGGGATGGAGGAAGGAAAGAAAGGGTAGAAGGGGCATGACACAAGCTGCCGTCACCCACTCATATCCCATTGGCCAGAACTGGCCCACGTGACCTCGTGTGGCTGCAAAGGAGGCTGGGAAATGTGGTCTTCATTCTGGAAGCCACGTGCTAGTTAAATCCGGGAGTTCTGTTACCACAGAAGGAGAGAATGGATATTGGCAGAGAAGTCAGCTCTGCCTCCTTTGGTTCTCCGACCCGTACACCGGGCCTTACACTGACGTCCTGTGTGTGCACTTTTCCATTTAGTGTTATGGTGGGTGGGCTAGCATGCCCTCCATGGCTTCCCCACTAGGCAAGGACAAAGCCCCAAGGTGGGAAGGGGGAAGCCACCCTCCAAGCTGGTATCAAACCCTGCGCTGTATTGATGGGATGTGCTCATTCATCTAGTTGCAGATTCTCCTTGTTGTCCTGGTGACTAGCTCTCATTTGGCATCTTGTCCCCGAGAATACAGTAAGATGTTGGAGTGGAGACTGAGATGATGGTCGTGGAGTGCCCGCCCCGGGGCGTGTGTACAGCAGACCCTCAATAAATGCTGTGCGTCCTTGGGCAAGGCGCTTAACCTCTCGGGGCTTCTGTTTACTCATCTGAGAAATGGGGATATAATCATGGCCGGCCCCTGGGTGGCTGGGGGGATTCAGTGAGAGTCCACAGGGAGCACCATGCAGTGGCTGGCGCAGGGAGTGGAAGCTGCCACAGAGGCAGGCTGGCCTGGGTCAGGCTGGCGGGTGAGAGTGAGGCTCTAACCTCCCGAGAAGTTGTGTGAGTGAAATGGGATCCAGTGAGATTTCAGTACAGGTGCCTGGTAAGCAGTGGGTGTTCAATGAACACTAGTTTGCTCCCTATGCCGACCTCACTGCCACTGGTGGGGGACCCTGGATGCCAATCCCTGGATCCCTCCCCCTCCCCCGGTAGACACTCTGTGGAGACAAGGAGGGGGGCGGGGCGGGTCTCTGAGAATCAGAGCAGAAGTGATGGGGCCAAGGAGCTGCTGGTGAGGAGAAGACTGGGGTTCTGGCACCTTAGACCAGTGTCATGCCCACTGTCCCCCGTTTCTGCCTCAGATCCTCTGCTGGGGGAAATGAGATGTGCCTCCAGGAACAGTAACTAGACACAGACTTCCCATGTTGAAGGCTGGGGGCATGTGGTTCCCCGGGCTCCTGGTGGTGGCCTGGCTGTGACAGAAGATTCTGTCTTCCTGTCCACCAAGACTCAGCTCTCTGGGTTCTTACTGGAGGCCTGGAATAGCAGGGCAGGAGGGGACTCAGAGATATCCAGCTCATTACCCCCACCCCTCATTTTACAGGAAACAGAGCCCAGAGAGAGGAAAGGGCTTGGCCAAGGACCCTCAGCCAGGGTGAAGACCCAGACCCACCTCTCAGTCTCCATTCTTGCTCCTGACCTGGGAGGGCCGGAGCCACAAGCCTCTGTGCCCCCTCCCCCACTCCTCTTTCCTCTCCTCTGCCTTCTGCCCGCAGTTAGGAATTAGTCCGTTTCTTCCCATGGTGCAGTCACCTGTCTGGGGAAGGCCCAGGGAGGGGCAAGCACATTAGCAGAGGCACTGCAGGGAGGGGGGCAGGGGACAATCTCTTGGGGAAGCAGCTGTGATGGGGAGGGGGCATTGCAGCGTCAGGGGCTGGGGGCCGGGGCCTGGCCGCCAGCTCCGAGGCTCACCTGTGTGTGCCAAAGGGCAAAAGCGGGCACCGTCGGACTTGCCTGTTGGGGTCGGGGTGGAGATTCATCGACACAGGTTTGTAAACCGTGAGGGGCCATTCAGATTCGAGGGCTTCTGTCCATTTAGGCTGTAAAGATGAGGTTCCTCGGGCACAGGGCCCAGGAAGGGAAGAAGCATGGTAAGGATGCGTGGGCACCAAGATCTAACTGTGCTATTGGTAAGCTGGAGAAACGAGAGAAGTTTTTACAAGAGTGTCCGTAGTTGGTCAGAATGCTTGCAGGGTCTCTGCCTGACACTTACGGGTTTTCACAGAACATTCCACTGTTCAGCCATCAGCAAGCTTCCGAGCTGCACACATTTCTGCAGTTCACATCTCCGAAACTGGAGGGCACCTGTGAAGTGCCCGTGCGTTCTAGTTTAATTGCCCTTAAAAAATCTTTTAGTGGTTGATAAAGGATAGTTCACTGTGCAATCGATGGCCTCTTAGAACTGATAAAACTCGGCAGCTTTTTTATGCTCCCCATGCACAAAGCTTTGGGGGCCACAAATAAGTCTGTAAAACCCTCAGAGACAAAAACATCAGTGCCAAGTTTGTGATTCATAATATCTAGGTTTCTTTTGCAATAGGGACTATCCTCCTTCATCTTGTTTTTAACATTTCACGAGAACCCAAGGACTCAGGACGATGAACACATCGGGGAGGGCCAGAAGTGGGCGAATCAGGAGACAAAATTCCTGGGACCCCTCTGATGGGGACCAGCTTTGTTACCATTTTGGGGGGGCCTTGGGCTCTTTGCTGGTCCAAAGGGAGGAGCATCCTCTTTCTGCCTTACTCTTCAGGGGCTGGTGATGACCCGCAGGGCATACTTGCTGTCTAAATAGCTTTGCAAAGGACAGACGTGCCCCAGAGCTAGGAAAAATGCAAACTTCCTTGACTTTCCCTCTTTCCCCAAGCCAGCTGTCTAAGCCCCCTTCCTGTGCCTGTCAGAGAACCGCCAATCTCCTAGATGGTCAGATGACCCTTCTGGGGTGCTGACCCCTCCTTTTCCCATTCCTCCCCCAGTCACTGTCTCCCAGTGCCCTGTGATGTCCCTTTCCGAGCCTCTGCCATCCCTGAATTCAGTGCCTGCCTGGCTTTCTGGCAGCTCCCTTCTCTCCACCCCTTGCGAACTCAGCTGCCCCCTCAGGACCTTCCCTAAACCCAGCTGTGCACACGTGAGCCAAAGCCTTGCACGGCCCCACTATGCTTGCAGGGCCCCGGCACCGAGAGACCCAGTATGGCCCCAGCATGTGGGGGATCTGATGGGCATGGATGATGGTGATGATAAGGATGGTGATGTTGAAGATGATGAAGACGAGGATGATGAAGAGGCTCTGTGGCAGGAGGAGGCACGGCCATATGACGGGGCTGCTGGTTCAAGGCCATGGGGCCACTCGTTGGCAGAGTTCCCATGGCACTCAGCCCAAGGCCAGTATGAGGTTGACTCAGGACAGGTCCAAACTGCCACCATTCCTCCCTCATTGCCCCCTTGATTTATTCGTGAAATACTTATGAAGTCCCTACTCTGTGCCAGGAACTTGTGGAAACTGGAAAAGATATTGCCTTGTCTTTTCTTCTCGTTCCTTCCTTCCTTCGTTCCTTCGTTCCTTCGTTCCTTCCTTCCTTCCTTCCTTCCTTCCTTCCTTCCTTCCTTCCTTCCTTCCTTCCTACGTTCCTTCCTTCCTTCCTTCCATTCAATCATTCACTCGTTCCCAAATGTTGATTGGGCGGCCAGCCCCGTTCCGGGTGTGTTCTAGGCACTGAGGATGCAGCGGTGAGTCAGAACCTTCCCCCTTGACTTCACGGAGCTTACACTCTAGTGGGGGCTGGCAGACAGCAACTAAGTAAGCAGGTAAAAGCAGGTGGAAGGTGACAGGGGCTAGGTGGCAGAGAAAGCAGATGGAAGGTGGCAGGAGCTAGGCGGTGGAGTAGCTCGGGGCACAGGGACAGTGATGCTGGGGCCGGGGTACTTTCTGTCCACGCTTGCTCGGGAAAAGCTCTGCGGTTAGTGCGGTGCTTCCAGAGGCCTGACTTGAGGGTCGTGCGAGAGGAGCCCAGTGGCTCTGAGGGGTTCGATCTCACCTCCCTTGTGAGTGCGGCTGAGTATGGCTGCTTCCTGCCTCCCCAGTGGGCTGGAGCATCCTCCATCCCAGGCGCTCTGAGCACTGCCTCGCTCAGTCTTCATACTAACTCTGCGAGGGGGGGTAGTTAAAGACCGTCATTATCCCTGGTTTACAGATGGGGAAGCTGAGGCACAGAGAGGTGGCCAGAGTGCACACAGCTTGTAGAGGCTGAGCCGGGCTTCAGATGCAGGCAGGGGACCCCAGAGTCTGAGTGGTCACCACTCTGCTACACCGCTCTTGAATGTCTCTGACGTACCCCTGCATCCCGTGGGTTCTCTGAGCTCCGGAGCCAGACAGACAGCTGGCTCTGCCATCCTCCCCACTCAGGGCAGGAGTGCCGACTGGTTGGTGTAGCACCCAACACGGCATTCAGAATCTCTCAGTGCATGGCTCCCTGTCCCCTCTTACATGTGAGGAAACTGAGGCCCAGAGAGGCAAAGTGACTTGCTTGGAGCCACCTTCTAATTAATGACCAAATAGGTTCAGAGAGTCTCCTCTCCATCCTCCTCTTTGCCGGATTTCTTTCCGGGAGCTTCAGGGCTAGTGCAGGGCCATGGAAGGGGGAGTCTGGGAGGAGGCAGGAGCACAGTGGGTCCATCTGTCTTCTCAGGACCATCTCTGAGCACAAGGCAGGTGTGTGCGTGCATGTGTGCACGCGAGTGTGTGTGCCTGTATGCATGTGCACATGGAAGGCGTATTCCCACCAAAGTCCCACTAAGGACCCCCATGAATCAAGCCCAGACATAGGCCGTTGAAAACTGAGTGGTGCCCGGAGTCTCAAACACCCCTTCCAGGGCCCTGCCTCCCCAGGCCCTTCTCGATGGCCCCTCTCGATGTTCCTTTCATGGTGCCACCTCTTGTCCCCTAGCTCACTGCCTCCAGTTGAGATCATGGTCAAATCTGGTGAGCATAGGTTTTATACTCAGGGGAAACTGAGACCCTAAAGACGGGGAGGCTTCCTCCAGAGCCAGATGGAGCCCTGGTTGGGAAGACAGAATTCTGTGCCTTTGAGCTGTGGCGCTGACTTCAGGTGGGGACAACTGGCTTTGTCCAGTTCTCATACATGTCATTAGGGTTACCTGGGGAGCTTGCCAAAATCCATATTCCCAGGCCCCGCAGCAGAGCTACCTTTCTGAGGGGGGAATCTGTATTTTTATGTATATGTGAATTATATTTTTTAAATTTTATTTATTTTAAATGTTTATTTATGTTTGAGAGTGAGAGAGCACAAGCAGGGGAGGGACAGAGAGAGAGAGGGAGACACAGAATCCAAAGCAGGCTCCAGGCTCTGAGTTGTCAGCACAGAGCCGTCAGCACAGAGCCAGAGGTGAGGCTCGAACCCACAAACCGTGAAATCATGACCTAAGCCAAAGTCAGACGCTTAACCAACTGAGCCACCCAGGTGCCCCATGTATATGTGAATTTCAAATGCAAATGAGTTGTTTTGTCAATAAAGAAAAAAGTTCAAGGGACACCTGGGTGGCTCAGTTGGGCTCATGATCTGTTTCATGGGTTTGAGTCCTGCATTGGGCTCTGTGCTGGCAGCTTGGAACTTGCTTGGGATTTTCTCTCTCTCTCTCTCTCTGCCCTTACCCCACTTGCACTGTCTCTGTCTTTCTCAAGATAAATAAATTAATTAAAAGAAAGAAACTTTAAAAAAAGAAGAAAGTGCAAAAAATGTGAGTGAAATGTAAGTGGAAAATGTAAGCCAAAAAATGTAAGTGAAAAATGTGCAAAAAAATGTAAGCAGTATGGAAGACTCATTGCTGAACAGCAGGTTTCTTTCCTGCCCCACAGACCTCTCCCCAGAGCTGACAATTGCTATTACTCATTCTTTTTTAAAAACATTTTTTAATGTTTATTTATTTTTGAGACAGAGAGAGACAGAGTGTGAGCAGGGGAGGGGCAGAGAGAGAGGGAGACACAGAATCCAAAGCAGGCTCCAGGCTCCAAGCTGTCAGCACAGAGCCCGACGCAGAGCTCAAACTCATGAACTGTGAGATCGTGACCCAAGCCAGAGTCAGAGGCTTAACCAACTGAGCCTCCCCTTTTTAAAACAATTTTTAACGTTTATTTTTATTTTTGAGAGACAAATGTGAGTGGGGGAGGGGCACAGAGAGGGAGACTGAGAATCCAAATCAGGCTCAGAGCCGTGAGCTGTCAGCACAGAGCCCAAGCGGGGTTCTCGAACACATGAACCATGAGATCATGACCTGAACCAAATCAGACACTTACCCGACTATGCCACCCAGGCGCCCCTGTTAATACTCATTCTTGATTAAGTAGCAAATGCTGCACCTGACGTGGCACATCCTGTGTTGAACAGAACCCTTGGGTCCCTGCCCTCCTGGAGTGCATAGTCTAGTTGAGGTGACTGGGAGAAACAAATGGCCCACAAATGTTCACGTTATCATGAGACCTGACAAGGGTCAGGAGGAACAGAACAGGGTGTCAGGAGGGAGAACAGCAGGGATGACCTCACTTTGGGAGGCTGAGCTGGAGGAGGTGGTGGTGCATGGGTGAGGGTTCCCTGGTTTCCTGTCCAGGATGCCAGGTGGTTTTCGTGGAACCCTCAGTTTCCACTCCCTTCTTCTCCTTCTCCTCCTCCTCCTCCTCCTCCTCCTCCTCCTCCTCCTCCTCCTTCTCCTTCTTCTTCTTTTAATTTTTTGGATGTTTATTTATTATTGAGAGACAGAGACAGAGCACGAGTTGGGGAGGGACAGAGAGAGATGGAGACAGAATCCAGAGCAGGCTTCCTGCTGTCAGCACGGAGCCAGACGTGGGGCTTGAACCCACAAACTGTGAGATCATGACCTGAGCCAAAGTTGGACGCTTAACTGCCTGAGCCACCCAGGTGCCCCAGTTTCCACTCACTTCTTACTCTAAGTCTAGGGTACAGAGGGGAGCAAGATGCCTCCTGATGTTTCAGAGTCACCTTCCAGTTAGGGAGACAGGACAGAGGTTTTGATAAGGATTGTACTGGCTGCCTTAGGATTGTCCTAAGGCTGCCATAACAAATAAATGAGTGGCGTAAAATGAGATTTACTTTGTCACAGTTCTGGAGGCTAGGGGTCTGAAAGTAAGATATCGACAGGACCATGCTCCCTCTGAAGGCTCTAGGGAAGGATCCTTCTTCCTTCTTCTATCTTCTGATGGTGGCCGCGGTCCTTGGCTTGTAGACACATCCCCCCAATCTGTGCCTCTGTCATCATGTGGGCTTCTCCTTCTGTGTCTCTGTGCCCACACACGGTCTTCTTCTAAGCACACCCAGTTTCTGGATTAGGGCCCACTCTATTTCACTGTGACTTCATCTTAACTCGATCATTTCTGCAAAGACCCTATTTCCAAATAAGATCACACCCATAGGAACAGGGGGTTATGACGTCGATATGTCTTTTTGGCAGGACCCCAATTTGACCCACAATGAGGCTAAAACATGCAGGCCCCAGAGTGACCCAGATGGGTCAAGGAAGGGGGCCTGGGTCCCTGCAGGCTGGGGTGGGCAGTCCAGGGCAGGCCTCAGGAAGGGGAAGGTCTGGATGGTCTGGGAGGGTCCAGGAACATGGGGAGGAGGGCGGAGCATGAGCAAGCGAATGAATGAAAGATGGCAGAGTCAGGAAGGCACAGAGCACACACAGCCACAGGAAAGGGGCTTCAAGGACCTCTGCAGAGCTGCCTTCTAGAAGTGTGATCCAGTACAGTGAGGCCATGGCAGTTATGAAGCCTGCAGAGTATCCCACACGTCACTGCTCGCTCCTCCCCTGAAGGAGGCTCCGGGGGGGCTCTGGGGTGTCCTCTGTGCCCTTTTCCAGCTGCTAGCTCTGGCCTTCAGATACGGTGGCTGCAGACAGGGGAGAAGTCACTGTCACTTGGGCTCCTGAGATGAGCCAGCACGTGTCCCCAGAGCCCAGAGCCTCTAGCCCTTGATGATAGGCTCCAAACCATCCCTTCCTTACCATATGCCCACACAACTAGCTCCTTTTCCCATCTTTTCCCTTCTCCCACTCTCGGGAGAAACCTGCAGGTGGGGTATGACACTGTATCCCCACTGCCCAGAGAAGGGTTTGCTCGGAGGAGGCACATAAGAAATATTCTTTTGGGGGCGCCTGGGTGGCTCAGTTGGTTAAATGTCCAGCTTTGTCTCGGGTCATGATCTCACAGTTCATGAGTTCAAGCCCCGCGTCAGGCTCTGTGCTGACTGCTCGGAGCCCGGAGCCCGCTTCAGATTCTGTGTCTCCCTCTCTTTCTGCCTCTCTCTCTCTCTCTCTCTCTCTCTCTCTCTCTCTCTCTCAAAATTAAACATTAAAAAAAAAGAAGAAATATTCTTTTGACTTAAACAACGACCACAGAGACATGAGAGGCTCCTGACAGCGAGGTCCTCAGACCTTGTCCCTGCAGAGACCGAGATCCCCCAGCCCTTCATGCAACCGCTGTGTCAGGAGGCTCACGTCCTGCCACTGCTGCTGGGCTGACGTGAAGCTTGGGTGAGGTGCCTCCCCGTCCTGGGACTCAGTTGCCCTCCCTGTAAAGTAGTAGGTGGTAGTAGCCCCTTCACGGGGCTTACGTGAGGAGATGTGCACAGCTGTCCAGGAGCTAGAATTGTGCGCTTCGATTCGGCCCGACACCCTGGGCTCCTGCTCTGCACTCCAAGCCCTATGCCAGGCCCAGGGGGTTCGGGGTAGACAAGGCAGGCTGTGCCCTGCCCACAGAGGTTGTGGGCTGTCTGCTGGGAAAACCGTATCTTGCGTAAAGGGTTTACAGAAATGAGGAACGGTATAAGGAGGAGGAGGAGGTGTAACCAGGATTTCAGCTGGTGCAGGGGTCAGGTAAAGCCCTCCCAAGCAAATGATACCATAAGAGGGGAGTGGACTAATGAGGAGGGGTCAGTCAGGCAAAGAGCGGGAGAAGAGTTCTCAGCAAAGGGAATAGCATCTGGGAGACTGCAGTTCATGGCTTATCGTAGAAATAGAGAGCAGCCTGGTATGGTGGGAGTGTAGAGAGCAAAGGGGGTATAAGAACTGAGTCCAGGGCCCAGGTGGACCCCACGTGAAAGGCCATTGTATTAGTTAGTATTTGCTTGGGTTCAAAATCCAGGTTGTTTCTCTCACCTGGTTGGAAGTCTGGAGGTAGCAATCCAAGGCAGGTATGATGCTCCCCATGGTGTCAGAGAATCAGACTCTTTCTACTAATTGCTCTGTCATTCGTGACTTCCGTTTCCAAAGTCACTCATGGCCCAAAATGGCTACTAAAGCTCCAGCCCTGGGGTTTTCATTCCAGCAAACACAGAGGAGGAAGAGGTGAGGATGCCTTCTCAAATTGAGGCATTTCCTAGAAATTACATGTACCATTTGCACGTAAAATCCTATTGGGCAGATTGTAGACGCAGAATCGCATTTAGCTTCAGGGCAAGTTGGGAAACAGCCTTTATCAGATTGCCATAGGCCAGCTAAAAATGGGGGAGGGGGCTTCTATTAATGTGGAAAGAGCAAGATGGATATTTAGAGATAACTCACGACCTGCTCCAGTCACTATGCTAGTATTTCAGTTGATGAGGACACCCTGGATCCAGGAAATGAGGAGATGCATCATGGGTCCATGCACTGGCTTCACTGAGTGCCTTCCATGTCACTCCCCCAAACAGGGCGATCCTCAACCCACTGATGTGGTCCATTCAAAGGCCATCCTCCTCTCCCCCGTGGAACCCTCACTCTCTGACAAGGGTGTTGAGAGTGTTGGAGGTCTTCCCTCTGACGTGCAGATTGGGAGGAGGGATGATGTATTTGTGGCCAGCCATGGAGGAACAGAGGGCGAATTCTACAGAGAGTGGACTAAAACTGGTAGTCATGCTCAACTAGAATGCAGTCCTGCTGCTTCCTTGGGCTAACCTGGGAACCCAGGGCTCCCAAGGAGAATGCAGTTGGAATTTCCCTCACCTCGTTCACAAACAGACCCGGAGACCCAGGCTTCTTGTGCCCTGTTCTCGAAGACATTTCCATGGCAAGTCCCTGCTTTCCAGCCTTGCCCTGCTCTCTTTTGAGGCCAAAGCACCAGACAAAGGACCCCAGAAGTAGGGAGTTATCGGAACTTCCCTGGGGGCCAGGAGGTGGGGTGCTATGGGAGAACCCTTCCCTGCCCCCAGGACTGCCTGTCACAGGCACGTGAGGTGGGTTGTGGAATTCTGTCTGGGGTTCTGCCAGAGGTCAGGCACTGAGGGGTCAGGCTGGTCCCAGGGCACTATGCTGGGAGGGAGGTGAATGCCGTCCAGCCTGGGGGTGTCCAAGTTGCGCTTGGGGAACCATGAGGACTGCAGCCCTGCGGAAGAGGGAGGAACCCATGGGCAGGGCTCACCATCACAGCGGGAGACTCCCACTGGCTTTCACAGGGGGGCTTTCACGACATTGCATTTGAAGGAAGTCTCTGCAAATAGAAAAAGTTGGACTCCAGCCAGTCCCCCAATGAGCAGCTGATGGGAGATGGGCTGGGCAGGGCACAGTGACTTGCCAGAGACCCACGCTGCTGGCCGGCAAAGCTGGGGTGTAGGCACCCGTTCCCGATGCTCGCCATATTGCCTGCAGTCGAGTTGGATTGGGTACTAGCTTCTTGACCTTGAGCGGGGCTTCCCTCCGGCTCCAGCTGGGAAAACAAAAAGGTGAACTGAACACTCATCCTTGCTCTCTGAGGTGAAATTTTGTGATTGTTATTATTTTTTGATATATCTATATTTAATTGAAGTGTAGTTGACAACAATGTTACTTTAGTTTCAGCTGTACAACAGAGTTCTAAAGCGAAATTTTAGCCCAATCCCTGTAAACTCGCTCTTGTAAAAAACAGAAAAAATAGTATTTATGGATTATGATATGGAAATAATTATATATGCATGCATATATTTGTGTGTGTGTGTGTATATATATGTATATATACATATACATATATATATACACACGCACATAATAGATATACACATGTATGTTTATTGATATTTGGTTGGGCATCATAGGCACATGACAGAATATCCAAAAGGCAGAGGGGGCACACAGTGAGAGCAGGTCTCCCTTCACTGTGTCCAGCCCCCCAGTGGCCCTCCAGAGATTCCTGTGGACTCTGTCAAGGACTGTCATGCTCATTCTGGTTGGCCTTCTTGATCCCTGTTAATGTTATGTTTCAGTGTTGTTACTAAGTATATATGGTTATGGAAGGAGAGGGGCAGCTGGCCGACTGTCCAGGAAGGGACCTGCCCCACTCAGCACAGGGCGTGGAGGCCCAGGTGTGAAGTCCTGCCCCCTACCCACTCGTGAGCTAGCCAACCCTGGGGGCCTCCAGCCCCTCCTCTGCTGGCTCCTGGGAGAATGACCCTCGGATGCTCCTTGGACCTTAGTCTACTGTACTAGCAAGCCAGGAGCCAGATCTCCAAGACGCCTTTCAGCTCAAATTTCCCTGAGTCTCTTATCTGCTTCATGCCCCATTTCCCCACTTAAAGGCATTAAGAAATAGGGCAGCACTGAAGATAATAGCTCACTTATGTCCCTGAAGGATTTCAAAGCATTTACAGAGTACAAGCAAAATGGAGCTCAAATTCGGCTGTGGCTGGCCTGCCAAAGTCACCACCTCCTGCCCCATCTCCACTCAAAGATGGGTGGTGTAGTGGGGTGGCCCCAGGCTCTGGGCTTGGGAACAGGTCCCAGGTGACAAGGGGCTGGAGGCAGTGGCTTCCCTTCTGAGGCCAGTCTTTTCTCCACCAGGCCATAAAGTGGGCCCCAGTAGGCCCATGGGATGGATCCTTGAAGACACCATGTTTCCCTTCAAGGTTTATCAAGAAAGTTGGTTTCCACCCAAGATTCCTTAGACCTGGGTTTACTGTCTGAGAGCCAGCTGGGAGAGTCCCTGAGAGCACTTCTAAAAGGAATAACAGACTTCTGACAAGATGCCTGCCTTACAGGAGGGATGTGTGTGTGTGTGTGTGTGTGTGTGTGTGTGTGTGTGTGGAGAGGTCCCACTGGCCCCAGGACTTAGGCCCACTCCTTAGCAATGCCTACAATCCCATCGTGGGTATCCTCCTTGTGACTCATGTTCTATTCTTGAAAACTCTGAAGAGCATCATAGAAGCCACCCAAACAGATGGTGACACAGCTACACCCCACTCATCTGAACTAGTGAGAGCCTCAAAGCTCTGTTACTTACAGACTCCGGGCAACTCCACCTCGGCCAACAAAAGTTTGGGAACATGCTTTGGTGAACCAACAAGAGGAATCTCTGATAACCATACCGAGTTCAGCTGTGTTTGAAGTAGGTGTGTTCAAAGTGCTTGACAAGGTTTTCTTTCTGATGGTCCCCTTTGGACCCCTTTCTTTAAATGACAGAAGCACAGCACCCTAGTGCTGAAAGGTCTTCAGAGATGTGTTCACCCAGCCCTCCATTTTGCACAGGTGGAGGCTGTCTCAGAGGGGAAAATCAGAGGATGAGATACTGGCAAAGAGCCAGCCAGTGCCCAGGGCTCGTGTGTGGAGTTCACAGAGATCTTTCCACGTCTGCAGAAAGCGTGTAGAGTGAAGCCCAGGCTGGCCCCTCTTCTGCCCACGCGGAAGCTCATGAGGGCATGGGTTTTGCCCCGTTTGATCACCACTGTATCCCCAGCGCCTGGCCCAGGACTGACACATAGGAAATGCTCGATAAATATTAGTTGAGCAAGTGAATGGGAATTGCAACACATCCTCAGTCAGCGGGGTCTGAATAAATGTGGCTTTGCGGTGCTGTCAGCCGAGAAAATCCCTCGGTCTTTGGGCTCCGAATATGGCTCTGGAGATGAGCGTGCCGAATTCTTCCACCTCCTTCAGCTGCAGAGGAGGCAGAGGCCGTCTTCCACCTGGCAGAACAGACCGCTCTCTTCCAGGTGTGAAGAAGACGGAAAGGAACACGCCGCAGTGCCCCCAGCCCATCAGCCCCGGTTTGCAAAGCTCACGGGAGCTACGCCGGCCTGGGAGTGGAGGCTGGCTCGGCTTCTCAGCCTGAGGCACACATAAGTCAGGATCCACCCCTTGGTGTCTGGGTCCCCGATTCACCCCTACGCCCCACTCTACCCCGCCATGTGCCAGTTGATACATACTCTGAGTGCGGCCCTGTGGTGGGCCCAGGGGAGGGCACGTGGGGGAGAGCAGGTGGTCAAGCCACAGCCCAGCCCGTGGTAGTGGTGACAGGGGGGTTATGGGCAAGTGGAGGGCTCTCGTTGCCATAGTGAGCTGGCCGTGTCTCCCCAGCCTGGCTGCATGCTCTCTGGGGACGGGGAACCTGCCCCTTGGTCTTGGGTTTCCTTGGACTTTCTGGGTAGAATTGAAAAGTTCACACAGAACAGTGAGGGCCACCAGTGAGTGCGTGACCTCCGGACTCACCTCTCAGAGGGCCTGCGGTCCAGTCTCTGCTCCCTGGAACCCCTTTCCCACAGAAAAAGATCTTCTGGGATCTTTTTGCACTCCCCACCCCCTATCCAGGCACTTCCTCCCCAACCAGACGTTTGCTTGGGTCAAAAGTCCTCAGGAGTTACCCCGAAGGTGTCTTGGTGTGTTCTAACAAAGCATCAGGGTGCAAGCTCCAAGGACACAGAGCACACACTCTAAAGTGACCGCGGAGTGCCTCACTCTGGAGCGCTCGAGGACCCTTGGTGATGCCTGCCTCACACAAAGGTGAGGTGGGCACCTGGGTGTGTGATTTCAGGTCACCTTCCAACCCTCACTGCAAGAAGCCCTCCTCCGGCTGCTGCTCCATGCCTAGATTTTAGGACTGGTTCGCAGCTGAATTTTGTTTTCTTCCGAAGTGCCCAGAACAGAGGAGGCAGCGTGGAATCTCCTTCGGTGGTTTTACAAGGTTGCCCTGAGGCTCCCTCTGACACCTGTCCTTGAGTGCTGGTTGGGGGTGGCCTTTGCTGAGGACCACACGGCCCTGGACTAGAAACCAGGAGAACCAGGTTCAGTGGATTCCTCCGAACTCCTCCTGTCTGGGCTTCGGGCTGGAGGCCCCGGGAAGCAGCTGACGGGTTGGCCACGTTTCCTGGAACTTCAGGGTGGCTTAGGTGGTGGAAAAGAACCCTGGCCCAGATTCGGGAGAGCTGGGCCCTCCTGGGCTCCCAGGTATCTGTTTCTCTCTCTGTGGCAAGAGAAGGGCGAGTGAGTTGGGGGTCTCTGGGACTCCCCTTGCTTCCAACATTCTGAGTCTGGTTCTCCCAGATAGTCCTACTTTATCACCTTCCCTTGCTTCTCCTGCCACGTCCTCTCCAGGAAGCTTCCTGCCTTCTTGTTAGAGGACAGGAAGGGGAGTTGCTCTTTGTAACCAGACTTGGGTGGGAGGGGAGGGGCTTGGACAACAGGGGCCTAGATGATAGGTGGCCCGGACCCTGGCCTTGAGGCTCCCAGGTGGGCTCTTCAGAAACTCAAGTCCCTGGGGCATCTGGGTGGCTCAGTCGGTTAAGTGTCCAACTTTGTCTCAGGTCATGATTTTGCAGTTCATGGGTTCAAGCCCTGAGTCAGGCTCTGGGCTGACAGCTCAGAGCCCAGAACTTGCTTCGGATTCTGTGTCTCCCTCTCTCTCTGCCTCTCCCCCACTCTCTCTCTCTCTCAAAAAATTGAGTAAACATTAAAAAATCAAAAAGAAAAAAAAAAAAAAAGAAATGCAAGTCCCCTGTCTGCATTACCCACTCCATACCCCTGACTCAGGGCCACGTAAGGTCAAGGGTTCAGGGGTTCTGTTCTTGGAGTGTCGGTGTCTGTCTCCAGAAATTTCTAGAGGAGATTTTTCTACGTTAAGTAAACACATATAGTTATTTCTTCACAAAGATGCTGGCTCTTGATATGCAAGGTCCTGACATTGAAATCTGGCCAGGTACCTTCTTATCTTGTGACCTTGGACGTCTCACTTCACTTCTGGGCTTCCACATCCTCCTTCAGTAATGGGGAGCTCTAGCTTTTGGCTAGAATTTCCAGAAAGTGCAGGGTGTGAGCGAGGAATAGGAATGATTACAGGGAAGGTATACAGCAAGGTTGCCTCAAGGGAAGTTACAGTCATTTGCAAAGGAAATGTCATACCTTGTGAGCCATACAATTTGGGATCTTTAGTCCTCTGGAAGATTAGTGGGGGATGAGCTGGGAACAACTGACAGTGTTGTCTCCTCTCCTCCCCAAGCCCAGCCCAGCCCCAAATCTGTTCTTCTCAAATGTCCCCTCGAGATGCTGTGAGTCATTTTATGATGGGCCCCTGAGAACTTGATGAGGGGTCATGGAGACTTGTTCCCAGCTTCCTCTATGCTCTTAGTAAATGAGAGTGCCCAGCAATGCCTTGGCTGCCAAGGCGGGGCAATCCCTTGGCAGGGATTCCAGGAGAACTTCTCGAAAACACAGTGGTCAGTAAATGCAGGAGTCAGGACAGAGGAATAGCAGGATTTCTGAAAAAATTCTAGACTGTGCCTTGAGATTATGTAGGGAAATATAGCTGTGCCTTGAGATTTTTCTCTACACTTCATAGTCCTGGAATTAGGTTGAATTCATTCATTCATTCATTCATTCACTCAACACACACATGTGGACCATCCACTATATGTCAGGTGCAATGCTAGAGGCCAGGGAAATGAGAGCAAACAAAATAGTCCTGGAGAGTGAAATGCAAGTCTAGCAAAAAGCCTTCTGTGTCCCGCTGGAAAGAATGGATTTTCTGAAACTGGCTTAGGGCCCGGTCCTCCTGTTGGGCTTCTGGGATTCACACCAAAAGGAAATTCATCATATACTTAATTTCTAAGAAAAAGGAAATAAATCGCCAAGCAAAACAACACTGTGGGCCTTGTAAAGCAAACACGACAGGAAGACACTGGGATCAGGCGGGTGAAAGACTCCTCCCAGGCTGCCCATCTGCTGGGAGATGTGGGATCTCTTCTTACAGATGCAGAGTTTTGGGGGTTTTCCAAGGGCCTTTTGGGATTCAGCTTTGCATTCAACTGGTTCAACCCTCTCCAGATGTTGGATAGACCAGATGACCTCTGAGGTCTCCATGTGCTCTAAAATTCAACAGCTCAGGGATTTTCAGGGTCTAAACTCATACTAGAAGATGTATTAACGTTCAGCATACGTGATAGGGAACAATTTGTCCATAGCAATGACCTGGAAAGTGAGTGGGATTTTGCTTGGAAGAAAAGTGGCTCTCTGTTCCATGCATTTGTGCCAAACCCTTGTGCTGACCCTCTTTGAAGCAGGGTTGAATTGGTTCTTGAACGACAGACCGGTCTGTTGGACCTGTTGCCTGGTATCTTCCTAGTTAGGCAGTGTCTTCATGATGAAATCTGGCCTCAACCTGGGCCTTAAAACCCACATTGTCTAAAACTCCCAGAACGGAGTGAGTTGTGTTTGAATAAACTCTGGCAACATATGCCACCAAACTGGCCTTGGCTTTTCCCCCACCGGCAGCCTGTGACTCGTGCTTTAGTGGAGACCAGACCCCAGCTCCCCTGAGTTCTTGAATGTCAGAATCTCTTCAATGCTTTCAACAGTTCCGACTGCTGGGTTCTACTTTGTATTCATGGCAGCTTCTCCGGGTTGGGAGCAGGTATCTATACATGTAACCACCTTCCTACACAGTTTTGATGGCTGAGCTAAGGTTGAGAACCGCTACTTGAGGTCAGTGAGTCTCCCAAGTGGGGCAGCACCCTGGGCAGCACCCTCACCTGGGAGCTTGTTAAACATGCAGTGTCCTGGGCCCCTCCCCAGAGCTACTAAATGAGATCCTCCATGGTAACTCTGGTGTGTCGGGCCTTGTTGGCTTCCCTGGGTCTTCATAAGCCCTGGTGCTCGTAGGAAGAAACCCTTCCTAGGTGAAGCTTGTTGGAAGTTCACTAAGCGGGTTCACCCCTAGAGATGGAGGTTGGGTCTGGCTGATGTTCACCCTAGAGATTGGGTTGGGGTGTGGGGTCCTGAACAGAGAATAAAATATGTTGGTTAAATCATTTGCTCTTCCCCCATCTTCTGCCTTTCCTGCCCCCAACCTCCTGCTTACATCACCACCCTAACCCCCCAGGGACATTGCATGGGAAGCCAGAACTCCAGAACAGGCCTAGTCATGGGATAGAGGAACAGGAGGAAGCCCGTGAATGCCCCTGGCTTCCTTGTGGGCCAAGGGGACCCAAGTCATCTTGGTCAAGATGTCATGGGCTTTGTCTCCGGCCTCACCAGCTGTCTAGGAGGAGGCAGCTGGGCCTTCCCCTGTGGTGATTAGCTCTGTAGTTCTGTTCTCTTCGGGACAACGCTACGGAGCTGGGTCTTTTCTGTTGTGCGGAGGGTCGTGGAGCGCTTACCGTGCACCAAGGTCTGGCTGTGAATAAAGATGCGGGTCAGCCTGCCCCGAGAGTCTGCATGGTGCTTGGGGGCAAACCCGCTCTGCCCTTCACTAGCTGTGGGACTCTGGGCAGGTCACTTAACCTCCTTGAACCTCAACGTCCTCATGTTTGTTGACTCATACCCGTTCAACCAATAGCGATTTATTGAGGGAGCTGGACTTGACCACGTCATTTCTGGGAAACTGGGTACAGTGTCCTGGCCAGACCATGTCAGGAGGCATCCCGGGGATGAGGCAGATTTCCTGTAGGGTGGGACAAAGGGACTGATGTCTACATAGGAGTGCTCCATGAAGGCAGTGTCGCTGGGCTGTGGGTTGGCTGCAGGTCCTTGAAGGTTGTTGCAGTGTCTGCTGTGTCTTAGCGATGCCAAGTTCACGGGCACTAGAGAATCCAGGTCCTGCATGGAGTCCTTTGGAGGGTGCTGCTGATCAGGGCGGAAGCAGAGTTTTCTAGAGAGAGAGGCTGGTTGAAGAACGAAGGGGCTCCGTTGTAGCGCCGCCCTTGTCGTGCATCCTTAGGCAGTGCACTTGGTTGCTTTCTGCGTGGGTGCTGGGAGCCATAAACCTGCCAACGTCCCTCCCAGAGGTCCTGTGAGGACTCAGTAAAAGAGTGCACAGGGCAGTCTGCGAACAGTGCTCTGCGGTGTCAGGGCATCATTGTCCCTTCCACCGTCTCTGTGTGGGGCACCTATGCTCACTCCCAGCTCACGGCACATTCCAGCTTGCTTCAGTCCTGGAAGCGAGGGCCATGTTTCCGTGGCAACAGTCAGGAGCGGGTCTTAGGGGCTGGCTGGCCTGAGGGATCAGGGGTTCTCCTGTCAGGGAACGGTGGAGGAGAGGCTGGGCTCCCCAGCTACGCCCGCTCTTGCTCTGGCCCCAGGAACGAAAGGGTCTGTTGCCTCTGGCCAGGCTGCTTTATCCACGTGTCCCATCCTGTACATTTGCGAAGGACAAAATCCGTGTTTCCTTTATTCTAACCACACTGCAGTGCTGTTATGTAAGGGCTGCGTGGCGTCCAGGAGGCCTCCTGGGGGCACAGGGAAAATAAGATTCCTCACCTCTGCAGCCCGCACTCTCTCTTCTCGCCCCGCAGCCTTTCGGGGGCACCGCCAACCCTGCTTTGGAACCAGAAGCACATTTGTGCATGCATGCGTGTGTGTGCATGCGTGTGGGCGTGTGTGGAGGTTGTGAAATGGGTGGGCTTACAGCTCCGAAGGTAGCAAGTGCACAGTGGGCTCTCCCATCTTCTCGTTACTCAGGCCAAGCCTCCTGCGAGGGTACATTCTCTTCCAGGACCTCCAGGGCCATGAACTTGATGCCGTGGCTCATGGGGTAGCCTGGCTAATGCTCAGCCTGGGGGAATGGGGATGCCAGTCAAAGGCTACGGATAATAACGGTGCACATTTCCACAGAGCTGCGTGCAGGCTTTCTAGGGTTGCGTTTGTCTTTCTTCCTGCCAATCACCTGTGAAAGCGGCTGGCCTGTCCAGAAAGACAAGAAAGTGAGGCCCAGTGGTGCTGAGGGTCTGGGTTGGGTAGCCCAGGGAGGGGTGGACTCTATCCAGGCCGCCTGACTCCCCGGCAGTCCATAGTGTCTCGGCTGGGATGACTGGCCTAATTGGACGCATCCCAGAGAACGTGTCAATGTGGTGGTGCCTCTTGCCATTGATGACCCAATTCAAAGTGATTCAGGACAAGAGAGAGCCCAGTGCCAGGGACACAGGGGGCTTAATAAACCCCTGCTGCTGCTGCTCCCCAGTAGAAGCTCCATGGGCCCCGGGACAGCCTGCCCGTATCCGCTAGAGCAGACACATTTATTTGAAAGGCCCTGTGTGGTTCTTCCCAGGACAGGATGCTTCCCAGGATCCAAGCGGGAGGAAAGAGTCATTATCTGCATCGTGAGCGCAGGGAAGCTGGGCTCCAGGTGGCTCCGTGCCTTGACCCGCTTTCCCCCAGCAGATGGGCATTTGCTCCCACAAAGAGGGTGTGTGGTGCCCGTGCCGCGGTTCCCGTGGCAAACTCAGGCCCCTTGTGCTTCTAATTACCCCTGATGTTCCTTTTTTCTCTGGGTGTGAGCGAGGCCAGGCTGGGGCGTTCTCGTCATCCTGGTCCCCTCCCTGCCAAGTGTCGTGGCTGGAGCCCTTCCCACAAACAGACCAACTGGGGCCCAGGCACTTGTGCACCGGCCAGGTAGCTTGTGTTTTCTTTTAAACTTTCTGTGTTAGGGATGCCGGACTGGGTCAGTCTGTAGGGTGTGCAACTCTTGATCTCGAGGTCCTGAGTTCAAGCCCCACATTGGGCATAGAGCTTACTAAAAAAAAAAAAAAAAAAAAAATTGTTTTTTTTTAATTGGTTATTTTTTATGATGGCCAAATAAACATAACATAAAATTTTAACCATTTGAAGTGCACAGTGGCATGAAGTACATTCATGTTGTTGTGCAAACATCACTACCATCCGTCTCCAGAGCATTTCCATCTTCCCCAATTGACACTGTTCCCGAAAGACACTGACACCCCATTCCACCTCCCTTCAGCCTCTGGCAAGCTCCATTTTACTTTCTGTCTCTATGGGTTTGACTACTCTCGGAACCTCACGTAAGTGGAAAAATACAGTATTTGTCCTTTTGTGACCGGCTCATTTCACCCACAACGAGGTCTTCCAGGTTCGTCCGTGTTTTACCATGTGGCAGAATTTCCTTCCTCAGCCAGGTGCACAGGGACTTTCAGACCCCACGGCAGGCAGGCGGGCAAGGGGGGGGGGGTGACAGTTGGGGACGGGAGCAGCACACCACCTGGATCCACTTTGGGTGTCCCGTAAATCCCTGCCTCCGTCACACTGCTGTGGATTGATCACCCCTCCCGTGCCAGGGAAAGTGCACCAGAGACCCTGCCCTCCGTGAGACTGTGAGTCTAGGCAAGTCACTTCACCTACTTTTGCTTCCCTTTCCTTCTCTGTAAAATGGGATGACGACGTCTGCCAGGGCTGTCCAGGGGTAAGGTGAGATAGAGCCTGTCAAGTGCTTGGCCCGGGCCGGCACAGTCAGGGCCACCAGGCGCTGGCCACTCCGAGTGGCACCCTCGCCTGTGGCCTGGGGCCAACGGACACCTCTCTGTACCTGCTGTGTGCTCCGAGCTTCCTGTCTGCAGCCCTGGCTTTTAGGCAGCAAAGCTGTCACCTGTCCTGACTAACATCAGGGCGTGACAGGGAGGGACCTGACACTGATTGGCTGCCTTCTCTGTGCCAGGAATCTCTGCGAGGTAAGGGTCAGTATGCCCGCTTTGAAGACAAGGAAACTGAGGTGTAGGGTGGTGAAGGAGCATGACGAGGACAATATGGTCAGGACACGGCAGAGGACACAGTGTGGCCCTGGCCCGTCCAGCATTCCCTTTTGCTCCCGTCAGGGGAGGGCAGAGGCGTAGAGGAAACAGAAGGTGCAGCTCTGTGGGGCGATCATTTTGTCAGGGGTCTTTTGAAGCCTCCTGGATGGGACCCCAGACCCCACCGGTGCACCGGAGTATTAGGCCAGCCTTTGTGGGATGTTGCAAAGTCATGGGCCAGGGACTTCGAAAAGAATTTCGTTCGGGGCCTCAATTCAGTTCATTTGAAGTTAATTCAGCAAACACCGGGTGAGAATGTTTTATGTGCAGGGGATGGCAGAGGCTCAAAGACGCAACACCCAGCCCCTGCCCCAGGACGCGCCCTGGCCCCTGGGAGGAGGCAGCCACACTGGGAGCACTGGGAGAGAGGTTTAGATATGGGGACCCCACCTGAGCTCCAAGTTAGCACGCAGCACAGTGGGGTGTCTTCAGCTGTGAACATACGTATAGGAAAGGACTTAGGAAGGTGTAAATTGTATCACCTTTTGTTATATCTTTAGTAAATGGCCTTTAACGAAAAGAATAATGTTTCATAAGGCCGAGGTTGCGTATTTGAGACATGATGTCGTTCCTCCCTCTTTCTGCCCCTTCCTCCCTCCTTTCTTTTCTCTTCCCCTCCCTCCCGACTCTTCAACAGGTATTCGTTGGAACCTGCTACATGCTAAACACACCGGCTTATTCTAGCTATGGGAGCTATGGTGAGGGGAGGGAGGCAGACACAGAAAAGGCAATAGCGAACCTAAAACTGCTCTGGAAATGTCTACTTGAAAAAAAAGAAAGGGCAATATCAACATCGCTCCAGAATGGCTCTGCATGCAGGGGCTGCAAGAGCCTTCGGGGGGTACTTCACTTCGTTCCGGGGCAGGCGGCGCCCGGATGAGGAAAAGGTGACCAGAAGGACAGCGCCATTTTGTCCAGTGAAGGAGGGGAGGATGAAGTGGGAGGTGGGGAGAAGGTGTCAGGTAGAGAGAAAAGCAAGTATGGAGGCTCTAAGAACCAAATATATGGGAAGTCAAGGGAGGATGTCATTAAATTTGCTTGATGGCAGAGGCACGGGAGGTAGACAAAGGCTTCAGGGAGGGGCTGGTGTTTGGGGCATTGTGGGATGAGTAGGAGTTTGATGAGCCAAGTTTGAGAGCACTCTGAGCCCAGGGAGAGGCATGTGCCGATACATGCACGCTATATTTAGAGTGTGATCCTCAGGCCATCGTGTCTAGGAGAAGAGTACAAAAAGGTGGGACTTGGCATGATCAGGCATCTCAGAGAAAGATCTGGGGAGTAGGACTGCTAGTAAGTGATGGTGGGCTACATGAGGGAGGTGGTGCAGGAACAGAGAGGCGTTTGGGAAGAGGACGGCAGGTCTGGGCAGCTGACGAGTCACAGTTGAGGTGAGGCCCGTGGAAGATGGCCCTGGGCTTTGCATCTTGAGCAGACTACTCTGCCAGATCCTCATGTGGACTTCATCAATGCTCCAAGGGACCCCAGCCATTTATCAACTTGTGCTGGGGGAGCGAGCTTGAGGGTTCGGTTCAGAAGCAAGCTAAGGGCCCCACACATTCCCTGGGGTGGCCGAGCTCTGGTCTTCCCTTTGCCCCTGCCACGGAGGAGAAAACTGAGGCTGTTGTGTGGCTTCTGAAGGCACAGAGCAGTCAGGGTCAGTGGCAGGGCTAGAGGCCAGGTACCCAGGGCATGTCCTCTAGAACACTCATCCCTCTGAGCATAGTGTGGGGGAGGTACAGGGTGAGAAGTGGGAGCCTTTTGCACCCCTCTTTCTATAACTCACCACGAAGGATGGAAAGGCTTCAGGGAGCTTGAGGGGAAGCCCTGAGGGGTCTTCACTGTCTGATGTCAAGCCTCCTCCTTCCCCAGCATGGCTCAGATGAGTAAGCGGCTGAAAGTAACCATCTGTCAAGGGGAGGGACGCCAGCGCCCTGAGAGGGGCTCACGTGCTCCTAGTTAGGCCTGGGGTGGGGAGGATAGGGCGGCACCAAAGGACAGCAGCTGGCGTGTGGTCCCCAGGATGCAGAAAAGAAAGGGATGGCTTTGGGACCTCACGTCCCTGCTGGAAGTTCCCGGGCCTGCGCCCGTCCCCCGTTCAACCCCATGATAAGAGGAGGTAGAAATGCTACCGTCCCGGTGAGTCACTCAACCACTCAACTTCCCTGTCTTTTGGGGGGGCTTCTAGTACAGAAGATTTTAAGCTTGTTGTCCCCACTGGTCTCCACCTTGACAAACACAACATCTTCTCCTTTACATTTAGTTTGAAATTTAAGAGAACAAACCGATGTCATAGGGCAAAGTGCTGGTTTCCTTTCAGGGCTTATGCCTTATCCCTCCAGATTCTTAGAGGTCCCTCCCTACTCACTACCCCTCCCACCTCTATCCAGTTTACAGATGCCAGAATAAGCCCAGAGAGGTTGAGTGAACTGCCTGAGGTCACACAGTGCTTTGGCCTGGGACAGCTGCCCTGGTCCTCAGCTCTTTCTCCTGACCACTGCTAGCTCCACCAGCCCCCCCCCCCCCCCCCCCCCCGGGCAAGATTCCTCCTTTGGGTCACCTTCTGGATTTTTCTTCCTGCCCATTCCCCTCCTTGCTAACTGCAAGGGTGTGGCCTGTCTGGAGAGGCCAGCCGCCCTGGGGAACCAATCAGCTTTCCAAACCTAAAGGGTGTGATTTCAGGACACACACAGGGGCCGAGGCACTGGATCCAGAGGGTCTATTCCAGGGTCGCTTTAAGAGAGGTTGCCCTGGCAGTACCTGTCACTGAGCTAACTGCAGAAGGGCCTGTCCTGCCCCCCGGGGTCCTTGGTCCCCTGGGAAGTTCCTGCCACTAGGAACGGGTGACCTGCTTGCTGACCTCATCTCAAATGGAACTGGAATGTGAGAGAACAAAAGATGAGGGTCCAAAGAGACACCCCTTCCCTGAAACGCCTCCTGCCCTGGTCCTCAAATTCTATCAAGGAGCTGTGCTGTACAGCTTTTTAAAAACAGCTCGCCCCACCCCCACCCTCCTGGCAGGGGGCAGAGGGCAAGAGCCTTGACAGGTTGTCTCCCTCTCCACCCCCCGCCTCCAGGCCTTGCTTTCCTCCATCAAGCAGGAGAGTGGGGCTGAGGGTCTCTGCCAGTCTCTGACTCAGTGACCCCCAAGGAAAGGAAGAAGGGAGAGGCGGCTGACAGGAAGTATGGCCACGAAGGGAGCTGAGCCACCGCCTGTGCGTGTGGCTTTGGTAGGGGGGGCTGCAGTATCAAGTGGCCAGTCTGGCCCTGCCGGGGCTGGGGGCCGGGAGGTGGACCCTGGAGTGCAGAGGCATCCGCTGGCCTGAAGGAGGCCCGAGGAACTTGCTTCACTGAGAGGAAGGTGTAGTAATAATGATGACGACAAGCACAATGTCAAGAGCAACGGCAGGGGTAATAGTAACAGCAGCTCTTGGGTGCGGCTTCCACGGGCCACCTACACGAACTCTGGCTCACGGCTTGTCTTTCCTCAGATCCCCAAACTTCTGAACCGGCGGCCTTAGGGAGATGCTGGGCTCACCACTGGGTCCTGGAGAAGCTCAGGCGGGTGGGGGCTGGGAGCCGGTGGCTTCTGAGGTCCCCCGACCCACACTCTCCGGGGTCCTGGAGTTCTGAACGCAGCCTGCGCACCCTGGGCTGGCGGCCCCTGTGGTGTGGCCCCTCACTAGCTGGGGGAAAGAGAGACCGGAAGGCGAGGGGGGCCCTCCTGGGTCAGGTTCACATCATCACACTCTTCCCAGCCCTGCTCCCCCGAGTCTTAGGGCAGCCCCAGAGCCAGCCCCATGGTGGAGAAGGAAGGAAAGAGATAGAGGGAGACTTCCCCAGAACGCAACCGTAGCCTGGCTTGGGTTTCTTTCTCTCTCAGAAACAAATCCTTCGTAGAGAACATCCTCGATCCTCGGGCTCCTCTGGCCATGTGTGGGAGTGTGGCAAAGCCCGGACTCGACACTTTACTAGGTCTCAGTCTCCCCATCTGTAAAATGGGGACAATGCCCTCACTCTGCCATCCCCCATGGAATGAGAGAAGGGAAGCAGAGTCGTCCTAAAGAAGGAGGGATTGTTGTTACTTCCAGCCTGGCTCGGAGATAAGGCCTAGCACATTCTCTGTTGTCTGCAGCCAAAGCCAGGGTCCGTCCAGATTTGCCACTCTGGCTCTGGTCTCCGATGAACTAGGCTCCCCCAGCTCGGGCCACAGCGGCAGACCCAGCCACAGGAAGCAGTGGCCCGCGCCAGGGCAGTGCTCTGCTTTTCCGCCCCCTCCCTCCTGTCAGGGCCTTCTGTCCCCGCAGTCACCGGGTGCATCCTATCTCTCGTCGGGGCTCCCAAGGCTCTCAGCTGCATCAACGTTTGGCCCCTCTCAACATCCTCCTATTTCTGCAGAGCCCTCCTGAAGGGAAAAAGCACATCTTTTAAGACTCTTAGGAACAAAACGTTAGTGATGGAATGTCAGGGACCCCTAGAGAGAAGGTCTTTACGGAGAGATGTGCTTCTCCCTGGCTCTCGGCCTCAGACGTACTGCAAAGCACAGAGCCCCCGGCCCGGCCCCCATGGCATCTGGGTTTCTGCAAGCCTGTGGCATTCAGAGATGTGAGTTTTTATTTTTACAAAGAGGAATCCCTTCCCTTGTGTGTCAGTTAATGTTTTAATAGTAATGCATTCATCTAGGGTCAGTCTCTTATCGTCCCGTCGTTTGTATTACCTACCCACTGAAGGTGAAACCCTGCTCATGCCTAGAATCCTGCAGGTTATGCTAACACTTTTGTATCCTGAGTTTCCAGTTCTTCTAACCGTGCTCGTCTATGGCCTAGGCTGCCACAGCCCCCGGAGCCGTGTTTCCTCTGTGTGCAGGGAGAGGGGCTCACAGAGTGCCAGGGCCGGCCCGAGGCTTCCCTCCCGGTGAAGAGGCAGCAGAACTGGGCAGAGCTGAGCTGTCTGCCCCTCATGGCCCCCCCGGGGCTGGAACCTCACGCACACTCCAGGCTGCCTGACCAGCACGGCCTGATCGTGGCCCGCCGTCGTGCCCTGTGTCCTCTCCCCTGCTAGGCCGAGATCGAGCCCAGGGCCCCGCACAGGCTGGCACAGGAGCCAGCTGCGTGAGACAGACTCCGGCGGGTGGCTGTGCTAGAGCGGGCCACGGTCAGCACCCCGGAGCTGTGGGAAGCGGTTGGTGTTGGGGCTGAAGACAGAGGGCCAGGGCGAGACAGCGTCAAAGTCAGATTTTTAAAATGGTGAACAGTGTAATTCTCCTACAAATATATGGTGAGCACAAGTCGGAGATATATTTAAGTTGTTAATGAGGGAATCAGCAGGATACACACACACACACACACACACACACATTAATGGGGAGGCAAAAAAAAGAATGCCGGAATAAGATTGCTAAATTAGATACAAAACTGGTATTCTCCATTGACCAAAAATCATTTGCACCTTACCTTGGATGATCTAACTTTACGGAGACTGGGTTCTCTCAGTAGTAACCAGTAAGTCAGGTAAAGTTACCTTGTTCCAGAAAGCCAGATGACTCTCAGGCAGGGCCGTTAGTGTTCTAGTATGACTTTGAAAGGATGTAGTCTCTTTTTTGCCTTATTTCAAAGTTTTGGGTATTTTCCTTAATAGCAGGCAGAAAAGCAGGAGGTAAAACTAAGGGATTCCAGCCAGAGAGAGCCCAAGACAGAGACAGCACAGAGGATTTTTTTTTTTTTAACCATCTAAGGTCACTGTCCCCCTCTGCTGGTCCCATTCCACCTACTTGGTTGACCCCTCCCTTCATCTAGAACATTCCATTTTGGTTATTAGAACAACCTGGACTGGACACTTTATGATGGACATGAATCCAAGAGGCTCTGGAGACACCCAAGAGCTCATGGGGACTCCCTGTGGGCACCCAGTCTTCCTGGGGAGCTTCCTGCAGGCTGGTGTGCATGTGTGGGGTTCCACTCCCTTACCACAGGGACCCTCTCCTTTAGGGATCTGCCAAGAACTGGGCCTTGAAAGCCTCTTCTTTCCTCAAAGAACTCTGCCCTTATTTTCTACTCTCCCAAATGCATTGCTCTTTCCTTGAGTTTTTCCCATGGACATATATTCGCCTATTCCTCCCCCACCACACAGGCCCACATGCAGCACCTCCCATGAAAGCGAGCCCACTCACTCAGGAGCTCTGAAGGCGCACGGCTTTCTGATAGAAAAGGGGTCCGTCTCTACCTTTCACGTCTTTCCGCCTGGGGCCAAGGCTAGCCCGTTCTGCACCTTTGCGGGAATTAGAAAATGGCTCCCCTCCCCGCGGGCACATGTGGTCAGAGCCAGGGTGCACCCACTGCTGCTTCGGTCCTACTCCCCCTTTGCGGGACATCTTTGTGCTTGGCACAGACAGCACATCTACATGTAACGGCCCCATTCCCTCCCCCTCGGAGATTTCCAGAGTAGTCTCCAGAGCCCCCTTCAACCTCTTGGTTGGCAAACCTTTTGAAGTCTCCATGGGAGATAGTCCAACCACCACTGGCATATGTCCTCTGAGATCCTACTCCCCATACTGGTGCAGCTCTTGTCTCTTGAGTTGGAGACTATGGTTGCCCAGGTGATGTGATGTCAGGGGCCAGGAGAAGCCCATTTTACCTCCTGAGTTACAGGGCTTCTTCCTGGGCCCAAAATCAAATTGCACAGAAATGAGACTTACAGAGGGCCAGGCCAAGATGTTGTACATTCTTTTGGGAGATGGGAGTGGGGGGTGCATCTTCACAGCTGGGCATAAGTGACTGATGACAGATCATCTTGTCTGGAGGTGCTCTGGGAACTAGGAACTTGTGTGCATGCTCACGAACACAGAAAGGGGTTCTAAAGAGCAAGGTGATGTACAAGGATGTTGAGCCCAAGACTGGGAGCTTTCCGTGTTGGCTCTGAGGACCCTACTGGACAGAGAACCATGCCTGGAGCTTCTAAATTCCCAGATTTTCTCCTCTCTGCCGACGGGTGAAAGGAGGAACAAGGAAAGGCACAGAGAGAAAACCTAAATACAAGCCCCACAGCCCTTCATCTGAACATGTCACCTTTGACCCTCTGGAGTGTGAACTGGGAGCCCACTACCTCCTTCCAGAGGTTCTCTGCCACTCCCCCAACCCAGCCTCTTGCTCCTCTCTTATGGTTTTGGCAGGACCCCCTGGAGGTAATTAATGAATAAATCAGTGTTTGCCTTTGACCTGGAAAAGTGATTTCTCCCCCCGTCCCCTGTAAATGACAGATGTTTCAGCTGGGCTCAGCTGAGCCCAGAGAAGGGCCTGGGGCTGGAGGAGTTGTTTTTATGAATACGTGCCAAGAAGACTGTCATAGCATCCCCATAAACTGAGAGGAGAGGGCTAGATGACATCATGATGGTGTCTGCCAGCTCTGGGGCTCTGGTGACATAGACCCCGTGTCTACAGAGGAAGCTTCCAGGCCATCTGGGCCTTCCTCTTGGTTGGTTTGCCAAAAGGAGGTATTGGGCTCCACCCACAGCCTCATGGGCCTTGGCAGCAAATGCCTTGGCCCATCAGTTCGGGGGGGAATGTTCTCATGGGTGAGAAGGAAATGGACTCCCACAGGTTGTCCTCCTTCTTCTGGCTGCCTCGGTGCCCACGCTGGAGAGGCAAAAGCTGAATGAGTCCCCCTATCCACATACCAGGGCCTGTGGACTCTGATACCTCTTGAATCAACCACACTGTCACTGTCATCATCATCACCTCTGGCATTTGTATGATCTGGTGTTTTACCAAATAGCCACCATATATGTAGTTATCCTGCTATGATGAGGTCAGGACAGATATAACCATCATTATTTGACAAGAAGCAGTGGCTCAGCGGGGTTAATATCAATTTTCTTCCAAGGCCAGCAAGTGTTGGGGCCAGAACAAGAATCCAACTCTCTTTCTGTGGCATCTTATGACTTGACCCCAGATGCATCCATCCATCCCTCCATCTATCCTTCCATCCATCCTTCCATCCATCCATCCAATAGATAATTACTAAGAGCCAAGCATGTAGGTAGCGGTGGACAAAAACAAACCTGTTCCTTGTCCCCAGCTGCCGTCAGTTAAGTGGAGATTGTCTTTTCTGTAGATAGAAAGATCCAGGGTGTAGAGTGAAAGCCTGGGCATGAAGCTCTCAGAGGAAGATTTCGTTTTCCCTTCCTACCACTTCCTCCTGCCTTCTACCTCCAGCAGACCAGTTTTTGGGAGCCCTCCACCTTCCAATTTCTAGAACCTTTGGCATGGTGAGCAGGGCTTGAGAAACAACAGAGCAGCTAAGCACTAGCCGAGGGGAGCAAGGACACTGATGTTTATGGGTACTGTTGGGTGCTGGTGTTGACCAGGCATTTTGCAAACACATCTCATCTAATTCATTTCTCGCAAAATCCCCAAGGAAGAGTGGGTCAGGTCAGAGAAACAGTGATTTCTGGTGGTCTCGCTGCAGTGAGGTCCTGATGTGCCTTAAAAAAAATTTTTTTTATGTTTATTTATTTTTGAGAGAAAGACAGAGTGTGAGGTGGGGAGAGGCAGAGAGAGGGAGACACGGTGTCTGAAGCAGGCTCCAGGCTCTGTCGACACGGGGGCTCAAACTCACAACCACGAGATCATGACCTGAGCCAAAGTCGGACGCTCAACCGACTGAGCCACCGAGGCGCCCCCTGATGTGCCTTTTTAGCGCAGGGCTCTGGTCTGGCCAGCTCAGCAGACAAGTTTCTTGATGACTGTGGTTTTCAACTTCAGTGTCCAGCCAGGGCACATGTGAAAAAGACAGAACCCACCTCTGGAGAGTTCCACAGTGGGTGTGGGAAATTAAAATAAGCTCCTGCATTAAACCAAGTTGCTCCCTCTGACCTCAATGCCATGATTCCAGTGCCCCGGGGGCTACCCTGAAGTTGGGGAAGCAGCTCTGCTCAAGACAGTGGAGGCTTTGGGAGTGAGTCTGGCATGAAAATAGCGCTTACCTCTGCGGACGGGGCATTTGTATAGGACTTGCAGTATTCAGGGCTTCTAGCGGAGAGACTTGTGCTAGGTCCTCTTGAGGTTGTGTAAAACGTGGAAACTGTGTGCTTCCAACTCCACCCGAGTGCGGGTCCCCCGAAGGTGGGAAGGAAGGACATCAGAACGGGAGGAGGTCTGGAGCTGAGCAAGCAGGTTGAGTGAGGGGTGCAAGGACCCACCAGATGGGAACAGACAGAAACCCCAGGCGGCCTCCGTGACTGGAGAGGCTTCCAGTCTCTGCCATTGAGGGCTTCTGAAATCCCAAGTTCAGGTCCCCCCAAAACAGACTCTTAGGTGTCCTTAGGTTCTAGTTACAGGGACAGCCAATAGGGGGCACGCCAGCTGCCAGCCCAGCTCCTGGGGTGGGGGCAGGCATCCTCGGTGGCCAGGTGGGTATTCCTCCTGAGCCTGGAGACAGCTTTAGAATTCTTCCGACCGCACGGCAGCCCGGGATGTTCCCAGATTCTTGTTGGCACCTGCCACGTATGCACCACTTAGCGTCCCACGCATGCCTCCTTGCCATTCCCAATCTAGATGAACTCCCCCATTTGCCCCATGAGGACCAGGAGGCTGAGAGAGGCTTGCTCGATGGTTATTTGGAATTATTGCGGGGAGGTGAAGGAGGGTAGCTGCATGATAAGGTGGCCTTGTCAAGGGACGCTTGGGTCCTGGCTGGGTAAGTTTGACATATCCTGTATGCAATGTCCCCTCTACCTGGAAGATTCACCACTCACCTGTTACGTTACAGGCTTGAATATCCGGGAACTTTTCTTTTACCCCTGTTTCCTGGACGCATTTGGTCTTAGGACCCTTTCAGCGACATACAAGCCGCTGAGTCCTGCTGCACAATGTGTTCCTGAAACACACTTTGGGACCTGCGAGATGAGCAGAAAGACATGGGGGGGGGGGGCAAGATGCCTGCACTCTGGATTCAGGGTCTGCCTCAGCCATGAACAAGGACACAGGAGGACGCGGGTTGGCACTAATTGGCGTTGCCCTCAGTTGGGGTCTGCGGGGGTCATTGACTTCATGGCTTCGTTTTGCTCTGGGGGTGTCGGCTCCTCAGGTGGGCGTGGGTGGTGGGGTGGGCAACAGCCTGCTCACCAGATCCGAGTCATGAAAAAGCGGCTCTTTTGGAAGGTGGTTTTAGGATGAATCAAAGAAAATGTCATTTCCCCAGAGTGAGGGGTAAACCTGGAGAACCCAGAGACATGTTTGTGTGGAGGAGGTGGGTGTGAAAATTTAACACCCCACTTAGGGGTGGTCAAAAACAGATCTAAGGACACAGAGATAAAAAAAGAAAAAAAAAAGACACAAAACACTGAAATAGCATTCATGGAGCTCACGTGCTTAACTCTGGGGCATAGGGTCTTAGATTTCTCTCATAGTTTATTGACTCTTAGTTTACAAAGAGTTCTACCAGTCTTGGTGCCCAGTCAACAATAGATTGAAAGCAACCAGTTGGAAGGGGAAGGACAGGCTTGGGGACGGCAGAACCTATCACGGGGACAACTGTGTACACCCTCATCCTTATCACAACTCACCACTGGGTAATTCTGACCACTAGGAAATAGGGGAGGATACGTTATATTTAGCCACTAGAAGGAACTAGGAAACTAAGTGAGCATTTAGGAAAGATTTCCATACTAAATGATGGGGATTCAATGGGTAAGTTTGTATCATGGGGAAAATTCACTTATGTGAATCTTTCTCAACAAGGCTGATAAATGAAACATCACTGTAAATTCTAAATGCTCTAGATACATTTCCCCTGGGACAGACACATACTATGTATAGGAAGCAGAGCATGTCAGAGTCATCTGGTTCAAGCCCTTCATTCTGGAGGCACAGAAAGGGAGGTGGGGTGGACAGGAGCCACCCAGTTAGACGCCCACAGCTGGTGGAGGGAGGGATAGTGTAACTCTCCCCTGTCTTTCTCCCCTGGGATTAAGCCCCCTAGCCTTCCCGAACATCGCCAGACCCTATGATTCTTTCTTCTTCCTGCCCCCCCCCACGCCCCTTAGGGTGGACTTGGCACAGGAATGGGGCATAGGGGGAGATTCAGCCAGGGTGGGGGTCTCTTAGGAAACCAATTGCGTTCGCCATCACTGGTCTGACGGCAAGTGACAGAGGTTGGAGCCGGGTCACTGCGTCTGTGTCCTCAGGTGGTGGGGCTGGTTTCACAAGGCTCTGGCATACAGATTCTATTTTCAGTGGAGCTTGATTTTAAAGCTTGTGGACTTCTGGCTTCCTGTGAAACGGAACACTAACCCTTCTCTGAGGGATGGAAATAGGCCAGTTTCTTCTATTTTTTTCACTATAGGACGATGAATCCATCCGCCCCCATTCACGAGCACTTCTGGTGTGGACTTAAGCACTTAAGGAGAGACGAAGGAAAGGCGGGAGAACGGGACTCAGAATTCCAGGCTAGCCTGGGCTCAGGTTCCTGTTGCATCACTGCTGAGCCGGGAGCCCTCGGTCTTGGTAGCTCGTTTGCCTCATCTGTGGAATGGGCATATGATGTCTCACAGCGGTGTGGGGATCAAACCAGATGATGGCTATGAATCGTTTAGGGAGCCCATGGTGAATGGCAGATTATTGCTTGCAGGGGGATTTTGACTGACTTGCCATTCATGAGAGCCGACGCTGGAATTCTTGAAAGCAGTGAGCACAATGTGCGCACTTCACGTTTCATAACGGTCTCCAAGCGTGACGGGCTGGCTTTGAATCTGCTTTTGCCGGCTGGGGGGCTGCGGACGAGAGCTGCTGCCTCACAGGGCCGAGGACAAAACACGGGGCCGGTCGTGGCTCCCTCAGTGGGGGGACCGACGCTCCTTGGTCATTTCCAGCTCGCCGCTCACTAGCACTTCCTCGTGGGGTGTGTTTCACATGAGTTACATTCTTTAGTCTGGAGGCGGGAGACTGGGGTTCTAGACTTCGCGCCTTCGTAGCGCCATGGATCCTGGAGCAAGTCTGGTCCCTGCTCCGCGCTGCGGGCTGTGTCTCTGTTGGGGAATGACACGGCCGTGCCCGCGGGTCGTGAGAGGTAGAGACGAGGCTCACCGCGCGCTCACGCTCTCAGAAACGACGGCGCTCACGTTGCTGCCGTTACTCCAGCCCCGGTGTCTTCACGTGCGATGTGTATTGAACCTACTCCGTGCGTCCCCGCCTGTGCCCCGGGGAGACACGGGGCTCCCGGGAGCCTCCTGGGCAGGCCCCGCGGGGGCAGAGGTGGCTGGCGCAGCCCGACTCTCCCACCTGCCCTGCGACCTAAGCGGCCCCGTTTGGTCTCTTGGAGTTTAAAATAAGTTTGCACAGCACCGACTGGGGCCACCGGCTGCCGGCCCGGCCGCGTCCATCTCCAACAGTGTCCGCTGCTCGCTTCCCTCCGCCAGCCTGGCCCCCAACACACACCTGCCCCCCACCCACGTACACCACACCCACACCCACACATACACACACCCCTCCTTTTGTTCCTGCCTCCACGCCATTGCCCTCTCAGCCCCTCACCTCACTGGCCTTCGCCTTCAGCCTGCCTCTTCCCTAAAGAGGCTGGGCTCACACGGGCCCGCGCTCACCTCTCTCCTTCCTGACTGCTCAGTGGGGCATCTGACTGGGTTCAGCCAGGGACTACTTGCTGCCGGGAATGGCCCTACGTGTCCACCCCACAATAAGGCCCTCAGTGCCCTCCTGCTGTCCCTTGTTGACCATACTTGGTGGGAGGGGACAACACTCAGTATGGTATTGTTTGCTGGGTCCTGAAAGCCACCCTTGGCACGTGTGAAGCTGTCTGTGGCCGTAGCCCTGTCCTGCTGGGCCCATGAACACAGACTTGGCAGAAGCTGCCCGAGGGAGCCTGTGTGTGGGGGGCTGGGTCAGTTCACAGGGGAGGAGCCACGGGATGAGGTCAAGGGGGGCAGGTGCTGGGGCAGCCTCGGGGCTAATGGAGACACTGTCCCTGGCCACTTCGTTCTCTCCCTTCTGAGCGCCAGGGCCCTCGATTCAATACTCTGTTATGCCCCTGCCGGGCACCCAGCTTGGGACGGGGCCTATGTGAGGAACAGCCCCCAGCATCATCACGCCGTGAGCAGGAGAGCAGGGAGCCTCCATGGAACTGAAGTGCAGCGAGATGCATGGCCCTGGCCTTTAGGTGGTGACTCCTGGTCCTGTTTCCATCTGGGTCCAGCCCCAGGAACTGAGAACCACCATGTTCGAGCTCCCTGAGAGCTCGAGGGAAAATGGAATCCCCGAAGCAGCTTCTTCACATCACTGGCACAGAGACCCAGGGGCCCCCAAACTCACCCCTCCCCCCCCCCCCCCCCCCCCCCCCCCCCGCGCCACAGCAAGGGCGCAGGATGAGCCCTTTCCAACGTGGGGAGCTACGTCCTCTCTGTCGGCCTCACAGATTCAGATTTTTCATGGGTCAGGTTTGCTTAAATTGTGCCTCTGAATTTAAAAGCAGAAGCACAAAAGGGCACCGTGTTATGAATTCTCGTATTTGTCAAGAGGATACGCCCACTGGTTTCATTCTGACAACATCCAGTTAAATTTGAGGAGCGCTTCATGGTATGAATCTTCTCGGACAGTTCTGGGCTGTGGCGGGCCTTCCGCCGGTGACAGGGCTGCCCCGGGGCCCCGGGCCATTGGCCAGGCAGCACCTGACCAGGTAACCTTCCTCCTTGCCGACAGCTCTCTCTAGGAGGTAGGATGCCTAACCAGAGCCTTCCAGAGGGCAGCCCCCAGGGCGCCCTGTTCTCCCTTCTCCCCAGGGTTTTAGAAACACAGTCCTCAGAGCTGGGAGGCTTCCTCCTTCCGTGGTGGCCTCATGCCCTGCCCGCCACGGGCCCCTCCTCTACCCACCGGGTAGGACTGGAGCTGGCCCGTGTGCTGTTGAATTCACCCAAGTGTGAGGTCTCAGACCTGCTGTCACCCCACTCCAAGTGATTGTCCAACCCTGATGTGACCTGCAGGTTCTAAAACCTCCCACCCAGTGAAACCATTTCCCATTCCTGGGAGTGTCAGCTAGTCTGCAGAGGTCTATAGGGCGATGGCCCAGTAAGTAGAAAACAGGGTAGACTTGCAGTTTGGAAACTGGAAGGGCTCTGGAGTCTGACAGACCTGGGTTCAAAGCCTGTCTCTGCCACACGCTAGCTGTGCTGTTAGTTAAACCTCTGAATCTTGGTTGGTGCAAGGCTTAGAAAAGATACGGTGCCTGCCGCCTGGTGGGGTTGTAGGCGTCTCCAGGCGCTGGCTCCAGGCATTATGGGAGGCGGGGAGAGTGGCCTTAGGTGCCCCGCCTTTCGCGGTAGCTTTCTGCTGCCTAGAAGCATCCCCAGGGCATGGGGAGGGCACACCCTGCTGCAAACCAGACTCGCACTCATTTCCTTCCTCCAGAACCTTCTTCTCACTTAGGTGCAAATGACTGGGGATGTTGACATGATGAAGGGGCTCCTGCAGAAAGACAGACTCTAAATGGGGTGAGAATATGAACCTCAGGTGATCAAGTGCATGTCCTGATTTCACCACAGGAGGTCATCTTTCCGGGCCCTGACCTGGAATCCTTCGTGTGTCCCAGCCCCCCACACCAGCTCACTGCCCCACACCGAGAGGGCTCTTTCCTTCTGGCCTGCCCGGTGTCCCTGACATTGGATTGGTCTCTGCTGGGAAGGGCTCTCCCCTTCCCTCTGTCTGCTGGCTGACACCCTAATGACTCTTCCGGACTTTCACTTCTGTGGGTCCTGAGTCCCCATCCTTCCCTGCACCCCACCCCCCCATCCACTTCCCCATTCGGCTCCCAGCTCATCTCCTCACATGGTTACAGTGGGGAAGGCTTCAGATTGATCAGATAGAATGCAGTCTCTCAGGTGGCTCGACGTGTATCCACAACTAACTATCCTGGGGGCGTTTTCCTACTTACTTCTATTTGGGGTTTAATGGACCCTCCGTAGCCCACCCAAATCCAAAAAGCAGGAGTCCCCGGAGGCAGAGTTTTCCCTTCACGTCCCTGACCCTGTGCAAGGACAACTGTGGATCCTAATAAGTGGTCCCACGATTATTCCTGCAGGAGCCAAAGGCCTTCTTAATCAGCAAAGGAAGATTCCAGTGTATTTCATTACAGACTAGTTCTTTAAAAACAGATGCTCTAGCAGAGCGTACAAGGTATCTCTGGGAACCCGCAACATTCAGTTAACATTAACTTTCATGTGGGACTTTGCTCAAGAGTGCTATAAATCCCATGCACAACCTCTCACTTAGTTTGTGAAGACAGCTACCTTTTGGTCACAGACGGCCAGAAACTCAGAAATGTCCTCCCCCTGTTGGAACTCAAGCTGAAACCTAAACTCCATCCAGACTGGCTGGGATCCCATGTTACAGACACACGGGGTAGATGAACTCAAAGATGGAGGTGGGATAAATATCATCTGCACCCAATTTGCTCCTGCTGCTTTGCCAGGAACGTCCCAGGAATACAGGGGACCTTGGACCCCGCTTCCCCAGGGGCTGTGTGACCATCTCCACTGCTGTTTGGTGTGTGCAGGGACTGGGGCTGGACACCTTGGGGTCTCACTGTTGACATTTGGGGCTGCATAATTCCTTATAGTGGGGGCTACCCCGGGGGCATCATTAAGATGTTTTCCAACATCCTTGGCCTCTCCTACTGGATGCCAGTAAGCAGAACCTGTCCCCCCAACTTTGTGACAACTAAAAATGTCTCCAGATATTGCCAAGTGTCCCCTGAGGGGCTAGATCGCCTCCACTTGAGAACTTGTGGCTTTACATATCATCACACGTAGCCCCTTGAGGGACCAACTTGGATGATTACCTCCACTTTACAGATGAATTCACTGAGGCTGAGTTAAGCAACATTTCTGCAGCTGGTCAATGGCAAAGCCAGGACCCAAACCTGAGTCTGCTGACACCAAAGTCTATTTTATTGCTTTCTAATTTTTTTCAGTTTAGTTTTTGAGAGACAGAGAGAGAGAGAGAGAGAGAGAGAGAGAGAGAGAGAGACTGAGCAGGGGAGGGGCAGAGAGAGAAGGAGAGAGAGAATCCCAAGCAGGCTCCGCACTGTCAGCGCAAAGCCCGATGCAGAGCTCTAACTGATGAACCGTGAGATCATGACCTGAGCCGAAATCAAGAGTCAGGCGATTAACTGACTGAGCCACCCAGGCGCCCCAAAGTCAATGACTTTAACCATGATTCTAGCCATGATTCCTGCTGCAGGGGGTGAGATGAGATCTTGTTCACTCTCTGAAGCTCCAAGGAGCCAGGGGTCACCTGGGAAAATGCTCAAGTTTTGGGTGTGAGAAAAGTGAGCTAACAGGTTCACTGCAAGGGTCCCAGCCCTGAATTCTCTTCCTTCAGAGGCTTTCTGGGGCCAGGCAGGGATGGGAAGAAGTAGCCAAGTGGTAAACCTATTTTCCTTCTGCAGTGGGGCTGGCTAGCTTTGGACCTTGTGTCGATCTCGAGTGCCGCAATCACGCTGCGTACTAAGTCGCCCAACACCAGTAGCCGCGCGGAATCATTTGCTGGAGCTCGCGATTCCCCCGCAGTGCACCCAGCCTCATGAAGTCTCAGGGAGGCCCACGTGTGCGCATGTGGTTTGCTGCCCTTGGCTGGGCTCTGTCCCATGTCTGTGCTCCTGCCTGGCCACCGAGGCTGTCCTGGCTCTGTTCCGTTTGGTCTCATTGTGCGGGAGGTTAGTTTTAACTTGCTCACATGGTGGGGCAGGAATCCGAGAGAGGGAAACGGAAAAGGAAATGTGCAGGGCCCTATGAGGCCTAGGCTTACAACTAGAACAGTCACTTCTGCCTCATTCTATCGGCCACAAGTCACAGAGCCAACCCAGATTCTAGGGTGCGGACATAGACTCTGCCTCTAATGGAGTGACTGCAGAGTCACAGTGTAAGAGAGGGGACAGCTGAGGCCTTTTTTGTGTTCTTTCTCTCAGAGAGTTCATCTGGCTTTCTGGAAGGCCACAGGAAGCCCAGGCCCTGCTAGTGAGAGAGGAAAGGGAAATGTCAGCAGGTTCAGGCTTCTGCAGAGAAATTGTGGCTGCCTGGAGGCAGAGCAGATCTCCTGTCACCCCTCCGGATGGCGAGCTCCTTGAGGATACGGCCTCTGTTCACCTCTGAGTTCTGAGCATCTAGCATGTGCCTGACACACAGTAGGTTCTCAGTTGTTGAGCGTGAGATTAATTCAACGAATTCACCTCACTGAAATCACATAACCTGATTTCAGTGGTCTTTGTTCTGTCCCTGCTGTCTATTGAGCTTAGCCCCACTTACTCTGAGAGTCAGATCTGCCCAGGTCTCCACCACAGACCGAGGGCTGGACGTGACTCATGGGGGACGTGACTGAGAAGGCATCCATCCAGCCTCGGAAGTGCTGGCCTTACAAACCACACCCATGTCGCGACAGCCTGGGCCACCCAAGGAAGGGCATGCAGAGGCCCGGGTCTCTGGAAACTCTTCCCAAGTTCTCGGCTCCATGTGGGTTGGGTGGATTTTCTGCTGATTTTTCCAAGTGGTTCAGTTTAGCCAAATCCAGCGGGTGTCTCGGCAGCCTGCTGGCTTCCCTTTTCCTTTGAAAGCCTCAGAGCTTTGGAAGGGAAATCTGAGACTGTGCACGAGATTTACCACAATGCTGTCTGTGTAAGGGCAGCCGGGATGGGACAGACTTTCAAAGCCCCAGATTCTTAGAAACAGGAAGCTGCCTTCTGCCAGGAGTCAACGAGGTTAGCCTCCCCAGGGGCAGGCCCGGAGTCCTGGCTTCGTTTGGCCAAGCGGGCCTGTGCCTGAGGCGTCCCCTCTTCCTGCTCTCCAGCTTGGAGGAGGAAGGAAGGGGTCTTAATGAGATATCAGTCCTCCCTCTCATCTCCACCCACATCTCAGGAGTAGGGCCTAGGGCAGGAGGTAAAGTGGGATTCCTTCCAGATTGGGAAGTAAATCAGGCCGGTGTGTGTGGTTTCTCGGTGGTGACTGAGAGTGGAGATTACCATATCAGTCACTTAGGTCAGGCGGTGTGGAATGTGTGTGTGTGTGTGTGTGTGGTCACAGGGAGGAGGCAGGTGTGTGTGGTTACAGGGAGGAGGCAGGTGTGTGTGTGTGTGTGTGTGTGTGTGTGTGTGTGTGTGGTTATGGAGAAGTGGCAGGGGTGTGTGTGTGTGTGTGTGAGTGTGTGTGAGGTCACGGGGAGGTGGCAGGGTGGGAGAGAGGGGACAGGTAGAAGGAAGAACAAATACCAGGAGACCAGGTGTTATATGTTGAGTGTGCATGTGGTGGCCTGAGCCTTTGCCAGCAGCTGTGGATGGCCCGGAGAAGAAATGCAGCCCTTCATCTCCAAGGTCCCCTTGTGAGTGGGGACAAGAACCTGGCACAGGTGAGACTGCTAGCCAGCAGGGATGGACAGTCAGATCGTGCGGCCGGGACACCGGGGCTGGGGGACAGCGAGGGCGGGTGGGGAAATCTTGGAGAAGAGCGTGAGCTGTGGTGGCACAGTGGGCTGGCGGGTCTGGAATGGTGGGGGTCCACTGTGATCGTTGTACACGGATCGTTGTGTGATCTGTGTGACCCAGAGCACACAGTCCAGCACTGGGTCTCCGTGGAGACCAGTAGCCTGATACCTGCCGTCGCGGTCTCCGGTGCCCATGGCAGGAGAGGCCAAATACCCCAGATGCAGTGACCCCGCTCCTCTGCTTGATGCTCTTGGGTGGGGTGGGTGCTTACTACGCCTCCATGTATTATGATTGTGAAATACCTTCAACTACAGGGTTTTCCCCACAACTGCCTTTTGCCCTATTATATTGGCTGAGCAGGGATAGCTGCGCCCATTTCCTGGATGGGGACAAAGGAACTCCTGAAAAGAAGCATTTGCCCAGGGGCATGCGGAAATGGATGGTAGAACTGGGATGCCCTTTTCCATCAAATACTCCTCGCTAGACGGGGCCAGGCAGCGAGGCCTCCTGGGAATGTGTGCACTTGAACTGGGCAAAGACATGTGACTCCCCAGGAAAAGCCTGTTTTATCTGGTTACCTAATGTGCTGTGGTTGCTGACTAGTGGCAGAGAACAGAGTCCGGGGGGCACTGGGACACAGGATGGACAGGCTTTGACAGGCAGAGAAGGGGAGGCAATGAAAGGAAGGGTCAGCTGGCAATGACAGTGTCCCATGCTGCTTCAGACCAGTCCTAGCCAGTCCTAGAGGCAAATATTGGCTCTTCCCATTCTCGCCGTTGGAGGACTCCTGGAGAGCTCCAGAATCATGGACTGTTATAAAACAGAAGGCATCTCATTTTACAGGTGAGGAAACTGAGATGCAGAGACCGGAAATGGCTCATGCAATAACTAATCATAGTGGACTAGGGTGACGCCCCCATTAACAGCAGACGAGGGCACACGCTTAGATTGTTCCAGATTCAACAGGCACTCATCAACTCACCTCCTTTCTTGTCCAGGATCTACTCTTGTTCTTCTGTCTCATCTTGGACTGTTTCTCTGGTTTTCTCTCCAATTCCCTGATGCTGAGCCCTTGTATTCTACATTGTGATTGGCTTTTCCAAAGCACTTTTGTGTACACCACCCTGAAAGGTGATAGGGGCAAGCAACCCACTTTACAGATGAGTAAACTGAGCCACCGGGTTAGTGGAATGCAGATATGGGACCAGACCCTGGCTGTTCTGATCTTCAGGCCCTCGGTGTTGGACATTCTGACTCTCAGAGAGAGCATCCCATGCTCACGTCTGGACCCTCACCCCACCTCCTAGCCTTCCCCCGGTTTCATTTCCTGGGGCTTGGATGTCCTGGTGTCCCTCTCTAGCTCAGACTTCTAAAAATGGGCTGGGCCTTTCTGACCCTCCTTGATCACCCCTCTCGTTGGCTCCTCTCTTCTGAGCCTCTTGCTTGGACCACATGGGCAGTCTCTGGGTGCCTTCTTTGTACTTGGGCTTGGCCAGTACATCGAGGGCAGGGTCCTGACTGCTCACTTCTCTGTGTTCCCTGGGAGAGGGGCTGGGCACCCAGCAGGTTCCCGGTGCATAGATGTGGCTTCATTAGGGACTCCAATGGCTTCTTCCTGGCCTGTTAAAAGAGTGCTGTTATGGCCTTGGTCCCCTCTCCGACAGGCTCAGATCGAACGGGGACCCTCAGTCTGTTAATGGGCAGTTTGTAAGATTGTGTGACCCGCAGAAATGGGGGAAGAACCTTGCCTATGCACTGTCGTTTCTCTGCAGTCAGAACGCCTCCCTGTTCTCACAAGTCCCCAGCTGTTCAGAACATTCCCTGACGCGTCAATGTGCCTCTTAGTGTGGTGGGCCGAGTCAGACAGTCTGTCGGGGATGCTCTGTCGTCTTCCTAGGTCTGAACACAGCCTGAATTGTGCCAGCTTTCAGCAGCCCTGTCACCGTGCTCCTGAGGGCCAAATCCTGTTTTCTCTGTTTGCATTTTTCCCTCCTTGGTCTTCTGCTAGAATGAAATGTGCTGGTGAGGGCTCGGGATCAGGGCTCATGGAGGCATTTACAACTCAGCCCTTCTGGGTCTACTGGGGAGAGCAGGTTCTAGATGGGCAGGTGGGATGGAATGGGGATGGGGATGGGATACAGCGAGGCCAAAGCTGCCAGAGGCAGAGATTGCCACCATCAAAGCTAAGTCTTGTACTGGAAATGCTGGGAGGCCTGGCCCTCCCGCAAGGATGGAGGGACTTTGCATGCAGGACGAGAGCCTCAGGGCCATGTGACGCGGCAGGTGAGGGCACGGGAAGCCCAGGCCCGGGTCCCCAGGGCCCTCCCTACTCAGCCCTGCGCAGAGGTGAGGACAAAGGCTCACCCAGTGCTCCTCCGGGCTCTGTCTGAGGGAGAGGTCCTGGGCCAGTGGGTCCGTTACCTGGGGAGCCACTTTACCTGCCATGCTGGCCCCGGCGTGGCCCAGGGTCTCCCAGCAGCTGGCCGGCTGGACAGGCCACACCAAACTCAGCAGGTCAGCGGCCCACATCCCAGCCGAAGTCAGGGCGGCACGCAGCATTGCACCCCACCTCCATTTCTGCAGCCACCGCCGTCACGCAAGGACACCGTTTCCTTATTACGGAATTTTTCTGACCTCTCCGTGTCATTCAATTAAGAATGAAGATGCCATGTATTTACATTCTGTAATGGATCCAAGAGCATGAAGGCATGAAAGGAACTTAGTAAAACCCTTATCCTCTTTTGGACAGGCCAAGTGACTTGCCCATGGTCACCCAGCTACTCAGGGCCTTGTTCCTCCTGGGCCATGCCAGGGTCAGAGGATGGAGCAGAGGAACACACGAAGGCAGCTGGCTCTCCCTCTCTCCAGCCATCTTCCCACTAAACCAGCCTTAAGAGACGTCCACCACCTTCTGAGCTGCCCTTGCAAACCACCGGCATCGGCCCTCGAGGCTCAAGCCCCTCCAGGGGGCTTCCCGGTGCCATGGGCCTTTGAGTTGAGGAGGTTTTGGAAGTGTCTCCTCCTGCTCCTCAAATAGGCGGGGGTGGGGGGGATGGGGGGCGGGACGCACATCCAGGTCCCGGAGTCTAGCTGACAGCACGCATCTCCCGCCACAGTGGGGGTTTTGCACTGTGGGAGGGGCCGCCTGCCTTCTTCTGCTCTTTGTGGGGCGGGTTGGGGGGAGGGAGGACTCTCAGCGAGATCTATTTACCCAGAGAAGAATTGGAAACCGCAGATCTGATGCAGATTCACAAAACCCTTCCTCGATTCCCAGCGGGTGGCTTTGGACTTAGCTTTCTCTGCAGGAGGTCTCCTCCTCTATTACAGAAAGACTTATCGAGGTATAGGTGATGCTCCATAAACTGCATGTATTTAAAGTGTAAAGTCTGATGAGTTTTGCCACGTGTATATACCTGTGAAAGCATCTGTTCCCTGCTGGTTGGTTCTTCTCGACTAATTCATTTATTAGATCAGCTGCTCCTTGAGAACACCCTCCATGCCATGGGCTTTTGCAAACTTATATTCCCTCTACATTCTACTCTCCAACCCCAGTTTCATTTGGTGGCCAGATAAAACACAGGATGCTCAGTTAAATTCGAATCACAGATAGACGATGAATAGGGCTTTTTTTTTTTTTTTTTTTTTTTGGTATAAGTATGTCCCAAGTATTGCATGTGACATACTTCTACAAATACTGCACATGACATATTTATACTAAAAACCATTTGTTGCTTACCTGAAATTCTAATTTAACTGGGCATCCTGTATTTTTATTTGCTCACCCCGAGCTCTAGCCTCTTGTGTTGTATAGAATTCGTGTGTTCCCTCTGCCAAGGAACAGCCCTTCTGGTGTTTGAAGACAAATCTCAGCGTTCCCTGATGTTCTGAACCTTCCTGGGGTTTTAGGGTGCTGCACAGCACCTCCTCTGGTCTCCCTGTCATGAATTTAATTACTGATGTTAAGATCGTGCTAGCCTTTTCGAGTCACGTTCATGGCCTCTGTTGACCTCACATTAACTTGGGTGCCATCAGGCAGTCCTCCCCTCCAGCCTTCAGGCGTTTTTGAACAGTCTTGGCCCCTTCATCTCTGCCCGTGTTCTTTCACCTTGTTGATTTGTCCATGCTTCTGGGTCATTGGAATCCAGAGTGTGTAGCCCAGCAAAAAAGTCTATCCCTCCCAGGTTAGAGTATATTCAGACGTGATAAGCCTGACTGGTAGATCTACAGTCACGTAGTTGGTGAAAACGGGGACCTGGCCAAGGCTAAGCACTGACATCTTTGGTGTGCCCCTGATGACAGCCTTCCCTTCCCCACTTCCTGTAGACTGACATTAACCGACACTCACTGGGCCAGCTTACCTGAGTGTAGTATCTATTACCCAGACTACATTTCTCATTTCATCTACAAACATTTTATAACAGTCTTCTTCCATTTTCTGATTCATTCATTGCAGGGAATATTTTTAGAACGCCTCCTTGTGCCATGTGCCAGATGCCTGGTGAAAATCAGATCCATGACATCTCCCAACCGAGGTAACCCCATCAGAAAGGCTCGTTCTTTAGGGAACTCTACTGGCCCCTAGTGATTGTCAGTCTCCTCTTGCTCCCCCTTCCCTTTTTAAGGGGTCACAAACCATTTCGAAACCCATTAAAAATTTGTCAAGGTGTTTGCGATTCCAATTTAAAGTTTCTAGACTTCATCTTTTTTCCTTGTGGGAAAATTTAAACACAATTCATGGTAGGAAATGTCTGGCCCTCTGCTGCTATGCGTGATTCCTCCAAAATTGCTCAGCAGGTCTGTGGTCTCGTCTGCAAGTCCTTTCCCCATGCCGCACTACAATTTAACAGAGCTGAGAGACATGTGTCCAGTGAATGTGCTGAACGACTGGCTGCCTTGCTCTTCTTAACTTCTAACTCTAATGAATTCTAAGTAATTTGGTGGATGTAGGTCAAGGACAGGAGAAAGGGCGACAGAAGGAAGCTAATAGTAAGCACTTGTTTTGTGTCAGATATGCAATGCATTCAGCATTCATTATATGATTCCACCTTCCTCCAACTCGATGAAGGGGAGATTTTCAGCCCCGTTTCTGAGTTGGGGAAACTGAGAAGTTCAGAGAAGTTACGTCACACGGCTGGAATGTCTGTGTGATATCTGCAGACTCCACATCCAGCTCCATTCAGCCTCAAAGTCTGTGCTCTTTCCACTGTGCTCCAGGATGCACTTAACTTACAGCGAGTATAATATGGCCAAACTCAAATGTTCAGAGAGATGAAGTTCATCATGTAATTCTTTTTTTACATAGGATCTGATTCATGAAACGAGTTGACTATTTCAAACACATCTATCGTGGGCAGTGTGGCAGCCTGGGTTGTCTCTCTCTGGGACACAGGGAGGTCGAGTGATTGTTCAGTATCCCAGAGAATTTTTAGCCGTGGGGGCAGCTGAGAGGCCAGGTTTTTCAGCTCGGGGGGGCTCCCCAGGAATAGCAGTGGCCAAGGGAGGTGCCTACGGCCAGGGAGGCAGGCAGGCAGGTGGTGGGAGCCGCGGAGTTCTGCGAGCCGGCGGGCTGGCACCCAGAGAGCGCAGGGTGGGGCCCACCAGGCAGGTGGTGGGGTGGGTGAGGGGTACGGTGGTGGCCCAGGGAGGGACCGTGAGGGCCGCAGGCACAGCTGAGACAGGGGGCTGGGGTGTCGGTGGGAGGTGGCAGAAACAAGAGAAGTGGGTGGAGGATTGGACTGAAAGCGTGCTAGAGAGAGAGAGAGAGAGAGGGAACAAGGGGTGACCCTGGGAAGGTTCCCAGGCCCCTGCCCTGGCCATGGGTCCAGATGGGTTCTGTGTACCCCAAGGGGTAAGACAGGTGGAGGAACAGGTGGGAGGGGAAATAAATTTGATTTGGATGGGTGGCTTCAGACGTGTCATGGGACACGCTGGCTGACGTCTTAGTGTCTGGGGCTGGCTGCAGAGATTCGGGGTTACTTCCGGGAGGAGAGCTGTTTTCTAGAGTTATTTGTATGTAAGACCTTCCCCGAAACGAATCTCCCTTTCTCCCACCCAGTAAGATTCCGTTGCGATTTGTGCACATGCTCATGCCCTCACACACTCATCCACACACACCACGCGGTCCCCTCACGTGTCCACACTCACACACGTGTACACAGTCACACCTACACCCACACGCGTGTGCACCTTCACACACTTATCCACACACTCACACTTGTACATAACCACACACTCACGTACGTACCCACACCCACGTGTACATCTTTACACACTCCTATCGGACACACTCACACACTGGAACACATTTACACACACATTACGTATCCCTTCAACACACATCCACAAACACATTCACAGGCCCCTTCCACACACATGCACACTCCCTCCATACACACTCACGCACCTGTACATATTTGCACACTGACATACACATACCCTCACTACCCTCACGTGCTTGTGCATGCACACACTCCCCTCATATACACACACACACTAGTACACACACACACACACATTGTGTACACCCTCACCCACCCACACACTCATGCAACCCACTCACACGCCCCCCTCATCCACACACACTCACTCCTGCTCACACACCTGTGCACACTCATACACTCATTTAAACACACAGCCTCACACACATGTGTCCCCTTTCTCATCTCCTTCCTGCTCAGAAACTGCTCCTTCTGCACAGCCAGCCCTTTACAGCCTCCTCAGAGAGCGGCCACCATCTGGGGACTGGGCGTCCTGGGCAGGGGAGTGGCTCCACTGTCAGGTGGCCCCCACCTGGGCTGGCTCCCCACCTCTAGTCGCCACTGACCTCATGGGTGCTGGCTGGGGCCGGCCAGCTGGAGCAGAGCCTCTCCAGGATGTGTAGCCCTTCGGTCCTCAGTCCCAGGCCTCCGGGAAACCAGGGTGTCTTTGCAGTGGGACGAAGCATTAGAACTCGAAGAATTCATAGAGAGCCTCTCATGTGGCTCATTTACAGAGGCCTGCCCTGCCCAGGGTCACCCTGCCAGGTGGTGGCAGGTTAGGAGCTAGAACACCAGGATCTGGGTCAGGGGGTGGTGCTCAGTGCCCAGGCTGACACATTTGATCACAGTGGGATCAGAGGTGGGCCTGAGCTGAAGCCTGGGCACAGGGCCTACCAACAGCAGTGAGGCCAGATGTTGGGTGGGGGGGGGGCCTCTTTTGGTCCTGTCCCGAGGAGCTGCCGTCCTTGGGGCGGGGCCTGGCTGGTGCCTGGGAGTGGGCAGTGAGGGCACGCGGCATGCAGCCCCCGGCACCCACCCATCCAGCCCAGAACCCTGAGGCGGACCGGGAGGCCAAACGTGCTCGTCTTTGCTGATATCACCCTCCTTCTGTCCCTGAACAGCCTAGTTTCCCTTTAAAAATGGCTATTTATGGAGCTCTTATTTAAGAGTTATCTAAAACCTTCTCAAACCTGACTTTTGCCCCTGCCTCTCCCAGCTCTTGGGGGAAATGAGGACTATATATAAATTGCATCCTACCACATAGAGTTGGGCATCCTTTGATCTGCCTTGAATTCCCCAGCGTTTGAGATCTATTTGAAATACTGGGCTCAGTGAACGGGGGCTACCGCCTCCCTTCCCAGGGCGTGTGTGGCCTTCACCCCACAAGGCCGGACACCACCTCTGGCCTGGGCCTCTGCTTCAGACCCCCCAGGCCTTTGGAGGAAGCAGGTGTCCCCTCTGAGCCAGTCTCCTGACACCCCACCCGAGTGTGGCCGCTCGGGCTGGCCTGGCCTGGGAATTAGCTCTGTCTGGCTTGCTCCCGTGGGCTTTCTCTCTTTGGTGCATGCTATCTTTATTATCAGCCTGTGCCTTTACTTCTTCTCCTGTTATAAAATCATGTAACAAGAAATTTGGAAAATATCATTCCTGACTCCATCACCCAACAAGACCATGTTAACCTGTCTGTGTATTTCCTTGTAGATTTTCTCCTTAGGCAGATGAGGTCTTGGTTAGTTTGTTGATTTTGTTGATGTTGTTGTTGTTGTTTGTTTTTGTTTTGAAGTTGAAGGTTAATCTCCTCTAATGCAGAGGCTGTTTCCAGACCCATGGCTCCAGCAGCGGCTTGCATGGGGAAAAAAATGAATCACAGCTGCTATTCATAGCTGGATTTTAAAAATTAAGGGCAGGGAAGCACTTGCTGGGCCTGGGCTCGATGTCTTGAGGCATGTCAGGGAACTCCTGCTTGGAAGGAGCATATATTCTAGGTAAGGTGACAAGATCCACTCAGGTAAAAAGTTGGGTGATATCACAGGCATTATGTCATCACAAATGTGATGCTGCTTCGGGGAACCTTGCCTTTTGAGAAACACAGAGATTGATCGCGCCTTCAGCAATCCGGGGGGGCAAAGATCCGGTGAGGGAGTCAGAGAAGGCTTCCTGGGGGAGGTGGGATGGTGGCTGAACACTGAAGTCTTGGAAGATGGACGTCGGAGAAGGGGGCTGCATTTCAGTTTGGGGGGGGATACCCTGGGGGGATATTTGGAGACAGGAAAGCTCCAATATGTATGGAGGCCCGGAAGTGGCTCAGTGAGTGGGAGCGGTGAGCTGGAGTCAGGCGTGATGGGTGGCACCTGTCCTGGGCTGAGCAGAGAACCATGAAGGTAGCCGAACGAGGTGCTGTGATGGAGGCTGCTGATTCAGGGAAAGGTGAGCGGGAGGAATCTCAGGTCTACTTCAAGGAATAGTAAAGAGGCCAGGAAGGAAATCTGCCAAGTCCTACCTCCTCTCTGCACAGCCAGAGCTGGTCTCGGGCTGATCCAACTGGCATCAGCTTGGCCCATGGCATCTATAATGACAGCCTGGAGGCAGGAGAGGGTCTCTAGAGGTGAAACACTCAGCACGGAGGACCTGATTTCCGAGATTCAAATTCCACGTCTATTGCGTCAAAACCCACTGGCCAAGACCAGCGGGAACACCTGTAGCCCAACCCAGTCAGGGGTATTAGCCTGCGGCAGCAAGTGAGGGCACACATCCTGGGCAACTGCGGGGCACCTCCAAACAGGGCGCTAAAGAAGGGGCGCACCCTACTCGTTGGAATGAGCACTGCGTGTGGTATGGAAACCAATCTGACAGTAAATTATATCAAAAAAAAAAAGAAGGGGTGCACCCAGAGTTTGGGGGCTGGAAAGAATCCCAGCACAGTCTTGATCAGAGTCGGTAAACTAGTGGGTTGCTGAACAGTCAGAAGTCACATCTTTAGAACACGCAAGCCTGCTCGGATTTGCCGTCAGATCAGTTTGTCTGTGGGCTTCTCTTGGAACAGATGGGTGTGGATGAGCTGGTGTCAAAGCATTTGAGCTTAGCTAGTCTGCGCTGTGCCGTTTTTCTGTTTTATGAATCATCACACGGACCTCTTTGCAATTGGTGGTTTCTGTTTCAAGTCGCAGTTCCCTAGACACTGCCTATCTGCTCGCAGGGCCATGTCCTCCCTCATGTTTGCCCTTGGGCTAGTTACTTGCCCCCACTGTGCCTTGGTTTTCTCACTGGGCAAGTGGGAATAATAGCGGCAGCGACACCGTGGAATCCTGAGGATGACACGAGTTATTATGTTAGAAGCATCTAACCGTGCCTGGCACACACTGGGTGCAATATACACGCCGGCCATCATTATCACTACAAACCTTCAAGATCGAGAAAAAAGAACATCGATATCCTTACTGCCCCTAAAGAAAGGATGGTCCGCAAATTTGTTTTCCAGTTAAGGGGGGAAAAAAGAGGTACCATGATCTGAGATACCCTGACCACAACAAGACAGTGTGGAAGCCACCATAATCTAGAACAAGCAAGTCCTGTTTGACTGGTGTGATCTTCTGAGCAGTGAAGGAAGGGGATGGAAGGAGGCTTTGAAGTTTGGGGCACGTCTATGTGCAAGTGAAGGGGGGTGACACACACTTCCTTACTGTAGCCAAGGACAGTGCAGGAGGAAAGGCACTAAAGCAGTGACACTGAGGTTTGATTTCGATAGGGAAAGAATTGTCTGCCTCTGTGTTGTTAAGTACTGGGTGGGGAGGCTAAGGGTCCGCGGGGTGGTGGCAGGGTGGTAGCTTTCTGCCACTCATTGTCCTCTCCTGGTCTTAACCTCCCCATTTATGAGACGAAGGATCCGGAGGCCTTTCAGACTCCTTGCTTTCTTCACTTCAAGGCGTCCTGGAGATCATGGTCATTCTTCCTCATGACAGCAGTGTTCTCTGAATACACGTTCCCTATCCACGGACACCCGGTTGTTCACAGTCTCACAAGCTACCTTGCACATTTTGTGCATGTATCTCTCTGGACTTGTACGCGCTGAGCTGTAGGGTGCTGAGCGGAGCGGCCATTGCCAGGGGTTGTGCGTTTGTGATTTTCATGTCCATTTCCAGATGTCTCTCCACAGTGGCTGCACCGGTTATAATCCTACTGCCAAGTCGTGGGCCCTGCTACCTTACTCACGTGGTGGGGCGGTGGGTGGGATTCCTTGACGAGCCCTCCAATCTACCTGCCACCTGCCACCTCTAAGGCTACGTGACATTAGAGTCTTGCTGTGCTGCTGCTCCCATTTCTTAAGGTACCGAATGTTTAGCTGGGCTGGGCTTCTTATCAGGCTCTGTTCCTGGGATGCTTCCCACCCCAATTTCAGAAAGGAGAGAGAGAGAGATAGCGAGAATGAGAGAGTCTCTGGTGCTCAGTGTCTTACCAGTGATATGCCGGCAACTGACATCATTCCAACATCTGTGAACACATGCCTTGCCTCCCACGGTCAGGGTGGAGGAGGAGAAAAAGGAGAATAGCCAGCTGTGTGTGTCACTGGGAAGGTCAGAGTCCCTCAGGCTGTGAGACTGAGGGGCAAACTCACTGTCCAGGCCTTCGGTGAAGGATCCTAGTCCTTAGCATAACGAGGCTCTGATGCTTATGGTAATTTCACCCCAGGAAGATGCTGGTAGGGCCTAGATCTTGGTGGTGACCTGGAGCCATGCCCAGAAACACTCAAAGCTGTCACCAATAACCCTCCAAGGGCTTAGCTAAGGGGGAGGGCCTCTCTGACACACAAATGGAAATCCGTCACAAAGGAAGTGTAAAATGACCAAGGAAAGGAAATGCCTCTTGTCCCTTCCGCTCTTGTCATGGGCATAGCACACGGTGAGCCTACTTTTATGCATCATTTCCTCAGTTGTCCAGGCTGATGAAAGTGGTCAGCAAGGAGTCCCTGGATCCTGCAACATGTGCTTGTGTAATGTTTACAGGGCCCTTCTCTCTCTCTCTCTCTCTCTCTCTCTCTCTCTCTCTCTCTCTCTCACACACACACACACACACACACACACACACACACACATACACACGTATTCTTTAATCAGACATCTCCTGGGTACCACTGTAAGCCAGATGCTGGCTGTGCATGGGTAGCAGATGACCAAATCCCTGCCTCCCCCCCAGGGGAAACTGCTCAGACAAGACCTCTTGTGACAGACACAGGATAGAAGGTGACAAGTGTCATAGACAAGATGGGCAAGTCGTGCCCTACAGATCCCCCCTTCTCTCTCAGTGACAGCTCTCTTAGTTTCCATTTCCTGGGCATCCAGTGATTTCAAGGGAGAGAAGCAGAGTACATAGGAGAGGACGGCTCCACGGGCAGGTGGAGTGAGGCTTGCAGGCGACAGTTTCAGGTCTAGCGTTTGCTGGTTAACAGGGTCACTGGCAAGCTGCTTCAGGTGGGGCCAGTTTGCCAAAAGATGAAACTATAGCGGCGTTGGCTGGAGAAGGAAAAGAGACAAGATTTCCTAGGGGCCTCTGCACTTGGCCTTTGTTGGTGACGTAATGCCATATGACTATCATTAATAGGACCCCTGCTTCTGGATCAGTAGATCGTTTCTCACACTTGCAGTTGGAGGGAGTTTACTACTGACCATTTCAATATACATTTGTTAAGTACCTACTGAGTGCCAGCAGTGAGCCGGACAATGGAGGTCCTGCCTCATGGAGTTGACACTCTATATGTGTCCTCAACTGTGATAAGCCACCCACCCCAGAGAGGCTCACTTGGATCTTAGTGGGGGAGTCTTGAAAAGGTCTTCACATTCTGAAGGGCTGAGCCTATACTGGTGGAAACTCAGGCATGGGTCCTATATTTGGGCTGTTCACCCAGTGTGAACAAGACGGGGTGTGTTCAAGAATGAAATCCTGGGGCGCCTGGGTGGCTCAGTCGGTTGAGCGTTCGACTTCGGCTCGGGTCATGATCTCGCGGTTTGTGGGTTGGAGCCCCGTGTCGGGCTCTGTGCTGACGACTCGGAGCCTGGAGCCTGCTTCAGATCCTGTGTCTCCTTCTCTCTCTGCCCCTCCCCCACTCATGCGCTGTCTCTCTCTGTCTCCCAAAAATAAATAAATGTAAACAAAAAAATTTTTAAAAAAAGAATGAAATCTTGACGGTTTGTGACAACACGGATAGACCTTGGGATTTTTTTTTTTTAGATTTTTTTTTTTTAAGTTTATTTATTTATTTCGAGAGAGAGTAAGCGTGAATGAGGGTGGAACAGAGAGAGAATCACAACCAGGCTCCGTGCACTGTCAGCATGGAGCCCTATGTGGGGCTCCATCTCACAAACCGAGGTCATGACCTGAGCTGCAATCAAGAGTGTGCAGCTTAACCAACTGAGCCACTCAGGCACCCCAGACCTTGAGGGTATTATGCTAAGTGAAATAAGTTGGACAGAGAAAGACAAATACCATATTATTTCACTTAGAGGTGGAATCTGAAAAGCCAAACAGCAAAACGAAAAAGAAGCTGACTTATAAACACAGAGAACAACTGGTGGTGGCAGAGGGGCGGAGGGGCCTGAGGCGTTGGGTGAAATACACGAAGGGGTTGAAGAGGTACAAACTTACCGTTAAAAAGTCAGTAAGTCACAGGGATGAAAAGTACAGCACAGGGAATGCAGGTAACGATATTTCAATGACTTTGTGCGGTGACAGATGGCAAGTACCCTTAACGTGGCCATCATTTCATAATGTGTACGTTGTGCACCTGAAACTAATAAGAATATCGCATGTGACATACACTTTAATTACAAGGGGTGTCGTTCGGGGAAACCAGATACAGCCAAGTAGCCGGACGTGCCTAAGTTATGGCCTGGGGCTGAGCCACGTGCGTTTGTGATCTTCACATCCCCTTGGTCCCTTTCTCCTGGACTCTTGGAGGCCCACTGGGAGGAGGAGGGACCGGAGGGAACCATGGCATCTGGCCCCCTGGAGTGGCATCAAAGATGCCAAGCTCCCTGGGCTAAAAGCCTCTTGTCAGCAGAGTAATTGGATCTGACTTGCAGCAGGCAGGGAGCAGAGGTATTCAAGTCAGCCGTGCTATTTTTAAACGCCCTCTCTTCCCCGAGTGCAGATCTCAAGCTCAGCGGGAGAGAATGGCTCATCTCAGAGCCTTGGGAATCAAAGAACAACTTCCCCCACCCCAAGTTTAACCAAAGTTTAAGTCTCCCCACCCTTGTCCTTCAAAATCACATCGACTGGGCAGCCGCCTGTGAATCCGGCCATGACCACCACATGTCCCGGATTGGGGAAGTGTGGACTCCACGGGCCGTGGGGTAGAAGGGACGCATCTCGGTTATTGGGCCGGCTGCCCAGCTGGCCAGAGGCAGCCCAGCAGCCCTGGTCTCTTGGTTGCCTGGCAGCCCCGGAGGCTCACCCCTAGGCCAGCAGGCAAACATGTCCCTGCCTGTCTGCCATCTGCCACTGTCTTTGACTCTTGGTAGCGGCTCACAGCTGCCTGTCGGGCTTTGAAGACAGCGGGAGTCAGAGCAGAGAGCAGGCACCCACCTGTCCAGCGTCCCTCTGGGAGCTGAGCCGCATACTGCGTGCAGCCCTGGGTGGGGAGAGGGCTCCAGGGAGGCCAGCCTCTCTGAGTGGCACCACCGCGGAGGCACCCTCGTTTGTCTGGTTCTTTCCACTTGCGCACTTCCCCCCCGCCCCCCAGCCCCCAGCAGCTTCGGCCATGGGCTGGCAGTGAAATGCTCCCCTTGCAGGGGATGCAGGGAAGACAGGAAGGGCCTTGCTGGTGGTCCTGACGACCCCTCACTCTCGGAGAAGGACAAGGCCACCTTAGGCAGGAGCTGTGGCGGATATGGAGTTGCCGTTACCAGCCATCATGGGGTGAATGCCTTCCATGCTCTAGATATCACACCTGTGGGCCAAGTATCACTGTGCCCTGTTACAGGTGAGGACACAGAGGCCCAAAGGGGAGCCCCCCTGGCCAAGGTCACTGGAAGATCCTTCGTCTCTCCCTGACAAGGATCCTCAACCCACCCCTCTCAACCTTGCCAGAATTCCCGATGTTCAGGAATTAGTGAGGCTTCAGCTTCAAACAGCACAGCTCTCTGAGAAGGTGGAGGTGTTCCAGACACCTTCCTGCCTTTGCTGAGGGCGGGGAGGGGGGGGCGGTGGGTGGGAAGTGTGGCTGTGCTCTGTGGCACTCTGTAAAGGCTTGTGGCTTTGGGTGTCAGGTCTTGAACTCAGTTTTCAAAATTGGTTCAAACACTGCAAGCCGGGAATCCTGCCAGGACCTCTTCTGTCTAGAGTGGAATTAGAACAAGGTGGGTTGCCTTGACCCTTTCCAAGGGCACTGATTCTCAAGTTCACACCCAAAGCAGCACCTTCGATAAAGCAGCCTCACTCAAGCCCAGCCTTCTCTAGAAGCAGACCATGTGGTGACATCCAAGGGGCCCTGGGAGGACCCTCTCCACCCCAAAGTATGTCTGTTGCAGCCTGTCCCATGGGGTCTGAACTCACACCACTGTAGGGGCTTCCATTGACTTTCTAGAGCAGTTCTGAGTTGTAGGTGCTACGTGGGGTCGGGGGGCCCCCCTGGTTATGGAACTGAACCCCAATACACCTTGTGTTCACTCTGGGGTAATGTGATGGGCCGTTGTTGACTTTCTTAGTGCCTCAGTTTGCTTATCTTTATTTATTTATTTTTTTTCTTTTTTTTTTTTTTTTTTTCATTTTTGGGACAGAGAGAGACAGAGCATGAACGGGGGAGGGGCAGAGAGAGAGGGAGACACAGAATCAGAAACAGGCTCCAGGCTCTGAGCCATCAGCCCAGAGCCCAACGCGGGGCTCGAACTCACGGACCGCGAGATCGTGACCTGGCCGAAGTCGGACGCTCAACCGACTGCGCCACCCAGGCGCCCCAGTTTGCTTATCTTTAAATTGGGGGAAAGCTGAAACTGGGGGAGATGGGGGAGACAGTGTGGGGCACCCTGGGAGCCTGGGGTGAGAAAGTGAATAAAAAGGGGGGCAGAACAGTGCTGAAGACCAACCGACTTGCCCATTTTGCCGTGCTTAACATTTATTATTTTTAAAAGCTACTTTGTGTATTTTAAAAACCACACAGTGTAGGGCACAAAGCCACATGGTAGAGAGGGTGTATATAGACCAAGAAAACCACATCCCCTCCCCTCCCCTGCCATCAGCCACCCGTGCTCTCTCCTCATGGGAACCACTGCCGTGAGAGCTCGTGTCATCTTCCAGAAATCATCTGCTGCATGTACACTATAACCTAGTGGCAGACTTGACTTGAAGTTAACTGCGGGACCCTCAGGCTCCTGTAAACGTCTGTCGTAACGCCCTTCCTACCCAGGCCTCCCTTCTGTGAGCCGTTGTATATTTTTCAAAGCCCTTGACCCCAGCACGTCTCCTCTGAACCCGTGACCATCCCGGATGAACAGACGGCAATATCCTTGTGCCGTTTTGTAGGTTGGGAAGCTGGAATTCAGAGGGGCCAGGCTGCTTGCCTAAGGCCACACTGAGAGTGAGCGAGTGAGACTGGACTTCAGTGCGACTCTCCTGAGTCCCAGGGCAGATGTACCCTACTGCTTCCTAGAGGGACAGTCTACTCCCCCTTCTCCTGTCCAGCGGCGTGATTGACCTGACAAAGCAGGACTATGCGAAGCCACTGCCAACAAGTAGGCCTAATTCCAGCAGGCCACGGAGCAGGCCTGGATGGATGCAAGGGCACAGCTGCATGTGTGCACGCACGCGTGCACGTGCACACACACATGCGCGCGCACGCTGCCCCTCCCCCCGACACCCCTCAGACTCCAGAAGGGCCAATGCAGCATGTGGAATCCCTTGCTCCTCTTGGCTTCTCTTGCCTTAGTGGAGAGGGAAGGGTGCAATGGTAACTGGGAAGGGTCATGTGAGAGGCCATATTAGGTTCTTCGGGGCTCACTTTGTACCCGGTAAACATCTTTACTCTGTGCCGTCATAGCATTGCAGATGGGGAGCACTGCAGATGGGGAGCACTGCAGGTGGGGAACATGCACAGAATTGCAGGTGGGGAGCACTACAGATGGGGAACGTGCACAGAATTGCAGATGGGGAGCACCCCATATGCATATGGGGAGCATTGCAGATGGGGAACGTGCACAGAATTGCAGATGGGGAGCACTACAGATGGGGAACGTGCACAGAATTGCAGATGGGGAGCACCCCGTATGCATATGGGGAGTACCGAAGATGGGGAACGTGCACAGAATTGCAGATGGGGAGCACTAGAGATGGGGAGCCTGCACCAGGGCTGCATGAGAGTATGTGTGGCATCAGGACTTGGTTTAAGCACCTCGGAAGAACCTGGTAAGATGGGTCTTTATTCCTGGCTCATGGACACCCTGAGCTTCAGGTGACAGCTAGAGCCCAGGAGATGGGGGCAGGGACAGTTTCAGGGCCTGGGAGAGCCTGCGTCTCTTCAGAGTGTCCCCTTCCCTGGGCCTGGAAGACTGGCCAGAGTTTAACTGACATCAGCTAAATGCCCACGTGAGACCTGAGATGGTAACCTTACCAGTGAATTGCTTATGGAGCCCCCCGCCTCAGTGTTCTTGGCCCCATATTTTGATGGTGCAGACAATGAAAGAAAGACAGGCTTGGAATGAGAAAACTAGGCTCCACGTTTCCAGCCCTGGGCCAAAGGATGTTGGTAAGTCTTTCTAACCCTTTGAGCCTCAGTTTCTTCATCTCTAAAATGGAAGTAATGTCTACAATGCACTGTGCTGGATGGTTGTGGGGCTGAATTTGGGAAAGGCTTTGTGGGAGGTGACGTGGTGCACTGAGATTACTGTCAGCATCACAGAGGTACCGAAGCGGAGTTCCTGAGGGATTCAGAGCACCTGGGGTGGAGGAAAGACAAGCAGGGAGGCAGAAAACAGTGCCTAAGGCCCTGGAAATGGGCACCAACCTTGGGTGGAAGAGTCAGGACGCCCAGTGCTGCACCAGCTGTCTACCCAGGGTTGGGAACTGTCCTCAGCCTTTTGACTTTGCTGTTGGCATTTTCCCTGCTAATTAGCATGTCATGGGGGTGGAGAGCAGGAAAAACACAAAACAATTGATTTGTCTCTTTGCCAGCACATCTGGGAAAAGGCTGGGTGTGGGAGGTCAAAAAGCAGGCTAAAAATCAGTGCTTCACATTCTCAAGGAAGCTCACGGCTCTGCAGGTTTCAGTTCTCCACTGCTATTGCCGGTGAAAGCGCTATGAAATCAAGGTTCAACTGCAGACCCTCGGGGTAGAGAGAAGAGGCATTGAAAGCCCTTTTGGCTTTGTCAGGGGAAGGGTGATTCAGGGACCTGGCTGGTGCTTAGGGACCAATTAATAAGTCATCCATGCATGCACGCATGCATGCATCCATCCATGTATCCACCCATCCAGTAAGTGTTCAGTGTGCACCTAGATTCCATCTAGCCCCCTCTGAGATGCTCTGGAAGAGATGAGGGAAGGGGAGGCTTTTGCTCTCTAAACATCCAGACTCATATTCAAAACAGAGCATAACTCAAAACTGGGTCCCCGCATCAATAAACGGCAATATCAATTATACCAGCTAGCTTTTCCTATATAACAACCACTCTAAAGCTTGGCTTTAAAACAGCAACCATTGGGCACCTGGGTGGCTCAGTCAGTTGAGTGGCTGACTCTCGATTTCGGTTCAGGTCATGATCCCAGGGTTGTGGGATTGAGCCCCACATTGGGCTCCATGCTGAGCATGGAACCTGCCTAAGATTTTCTCTCTCCCTTCCTCTGCCCCTCTCCCCCACTCATGTTCTCTCTCTCTCTCTCTCTCAAATAAAATAAAAAATAAAAAAATAAAACAACAACCATTTATACAGCTCACAAGTCAGTGAGTTGATAATTTGGGTTGAGCTCAGCCAGGACCTTTGGTCTTATCTGGGCTCAGTCATACATCCACAGGGAGCTGGGACCGACTGGGGTAGGAGGACCTCCACTAGGAGAGTTTTCCCCAGCTTTGCAGGTCTCTCACTCTCCAGTGGGACAGCCTGCGCCTGTTTATAAGGGAGAAGCAGGAGTCCAAGAAAAGTGTGAACAGGCAAGGTCTCTTAAAACCCAGGCTAAGAACTGGCATGATGTCACTTTCACTACATTCTAGTGGCCAAAGTCGGTCACACGGCCAACCCCAGATTCCAGGGGTGGAGAAATGGATTCTGCCTCTTGACGGGGCGGGTACAAATCGCCTTGCAAAAATCGTGTCTATCCAGAGCGGAGGAATTGGGGCCACTGTTTTGAACAGTCAACCACACAACCTTTGTTGCTCACAGAGGCTCTGGAGTCGGCCTTGCGCTCTATCTCACATTCCACATCCAATCTATTAGCAAATCTGGTTACCTCCACCCTTGACATATATTTTCCCTTCCTCCCTCTGCCCCATGCCCTCCAGTGTCCAAGAAACCGTCACCTCTTTCTTGGTACCTGCTTCTTTCCTATTGTCCGTATAGCCTATTCTCAACATGGCAGCCGGAGCAAGCCAACTCATATTACTTTCTGCTCAGACACCCCTTTGGCTCCTAATCTCACTTGGGGTGAAAGCCAACATCCTATAATAGCCAATGGGGGCCTGCACAATGTTTTCCCTGAACTCCCAATATCCATCTCACCTAAACTCCTACCACTGTCCCCTACCTCACTCTGCCCCACCCACACTGGCCTCCAGATGGTCCTCACCATGCCAGGCTTCTCTCACCACAGGGCCTTTGCCCTGTCTGTGTGGAAAGCTCTTCTCCTGGATATCTTCACCCCCCAATCCTTGGCCTCCTTCAGCTCTTTACAAAAACCTCACCCTCTCACTGAAGGCCCTCCTGGCCATCCTATCTAAAATTGACACATTCTCCCCACCCCTCCTCCTTCCCTGCTTCAGTTTTCTCTATAGCTCTTGGCAACATCATCAATGAATGATATATTTTCTTATATAGCCCCTTAGGGTCTAGACCAACATTGCCCAATAGAAATATAATGTAGGACACATATATCACTTAATTTTTTTCTAGCAGCCACATTAAAAAAGTAAAATGAAAGAGGTGAGATTTGTTTTAACAATATATATTATTTAATCCAATATATCCAACATCACTCATCTCAATGTATACTTCATTTGAAAGTTAGCTTTTGGTTTTTACTAAGTCTTGGAGGTCTGGTGCACATTTCACACTGGCAGCTTATACCAATTCAGACTAGCCACGTTTCACATGCTGACAGTCACATGTGGTGACCACACTGCTGTCATACAGAACGAGACCACAGTCCCATGAGGGCAAGGGTTGTTGACTGTTTTGCTTATGGGTGCATCCCTAGCATCTAGAACTGTGCCTCGGCCCGTAATAGGCACGCAGTAAATATTTGGTGAATGAGTAAGTCGGGTTTGGAATCAGATACAAGTCTGTGGCCAGGTAGTTTCAGACCCAGCGAAGAAGTACTGTCTGGCTGTTCTCATCCTCAGGGCGGCCAGGCAGAGAGCTGCAAAGGCCATGAAGGTAGTCTTTCTCCCTGAGCCCTGCAGCTCATTCTGTACCTCCCGGCTTTCCATTCTCTGTGGACGACAGAAAGCCCTGCATGGCCTTCCGCCTTAAGGACTTAAAGTGTCGCTCTCTTGGGGACATTTGCATCTTAAAAGCAGGAGTGTGCGAGAGCAATGCTTAACCCAAGGCAGTGCCTCTCTCCTGGGAATTTTTGGCTCCGGCGCCGCGCCGGTGCCGTTGCTGGGCTATGAATCTCTTCCTTGTCCCCGCGTTCACCCCGCCGCGCTCCCCTGCCTGACATCTCATCGTAGACCATGCTTGGGGCTTGGTGGGGAGAGAGGGGACCTGGGAGGAGTGGGTGTTCCCTGCGGCCGGCCCCGGCCCCTCCCCGAGAGGGGTGAGCGGTGTTTGTCCTCCGTGAGGCACCTTCCGTGGTGATGTCTCATGGTGTCCACCCTGCCAGGTGGCCAGAGGCACTATTCGCTCATTTTGCAGACAGAAGGCTGCAGCCCAGAGCTGGGACGTGAGATGGCTCAGCCGGTCTCCTGAGGGCTTGTGTGGGGCCCTCCTCCGGGCGGGTGGAGTCCGGGGGCCGCTGGGCTCTTAGGCCAGCTGGGGTGACCGGTCGGAGGGACACTGGCCTGAAATGAGTATGCAGGATACCACGTGGTGAGCTGGGTGCCCGGTGGCCCGGCTGGCCCCGGCGTGCCTGGGGAGGCAGGTGCTGTCACAGGCCAAGCCAGTGGCAGCCAAGGGACTGACAGAGTCACTGGAGGTGACTTGCGATGGGCCTTGGTCACCCAAGCAGCTGGGATCTGCGGGTTGTGAGACCCCCATAGCTCTGCTCTTCCCAAGTCCTCTCCCTCTTCCTTCTGCCCCTTCTGTCTTCTCATCTCCTTTCTGTTCTCCCAGCCTTCCCTCTCTCTTACCCCCCTTTGTGCTCCCCCAAGCATTTCAACCAAGGTCTCCCCTCCCTCCCTCCTGTCTCTGTCTCTGTCTCTGTCCCTGTCCCTCTCACACCTCACAGCCCAGGGAGCCGGCCTGAGGTCCTCATGAGCAGTAAATGGACGGGGATCTAATTTCAGTGCCCCTGGCTCCCTCTGAAAGCAAACGGATGCCCACCCACGCATGTGGTTTGCTTTCAGGGGCACGGGGAGGCCAAGGACTCCCCCAGCGGGCGGACCCGCAGGCTTCCCCCTGAAACCCCACCATTAGCTCTTCGCAGCGTGATCCCGCCCAAACGCAGCCGCTTCGGAGAAAGGCCTCCGTCTAAGCTCTTCTACACTCTTCTCAGGAGGAGCGCACAGGAGAACGAGTGGTCAGAGCAGACGGAGTCGTCCCCGTGGGAAACGGGAGGCAGAGGCACGGTGCTCCCCGCGGCCCTGGCCCGGGTGTTCATAGGGCCGGGCCTCTGTGCCAGAGGCACGTATGTGCTGCACACCTGGGTAGGAAACGTCCATGGAAGCAGCTGGCTGAACTTGGTCTGCCTGATGGGCACTAGGCGGTGCTGATGTGACCAGGTCCAGGAAGCGTCCTGGCACTTCTCGAAAGTTGTTGGGGTTTGGTTTCTGGTTTTTATTTATTTATTTAAAAAAAAATTTTTTTTAATGTTTATTTATTTTTGAGACAGAGAGAGACAGAGCATGAACGGGGGAGGGGCAGAGAGAGAGGGAGACACAGAATTGGAAGCAGGCTCCAGGCTCTGAGGCATCAGCCCAGAGCCCAACGCGGGGCTCGAACTCACGGACCGTGAGATCGTGACCTGAGCTGAAGTCGGATGCTTAACCGACTGAGCCACTCAGGCGCCCCTGTTTTTTAAAAATGTACTGGAGCATTAAGGCCATGAGGAGAGTATCTGAACTCATGACCTGGGATTCGCTGCGCGTGGTTTACGGAAGCTAACCAACGCCACCAACAGTGTGGACCCCTCCTCCCGCGGCCAGGAGCGGCAGGTGGAGGGCTCCTGTTCTGGGTCTGAAACGGCTTCTTCTTCTGAGGTATTTGCTTGTGATTCATGGTGACCGCCTCATATGCTGGGCCACCCCAGTCCTGGTACTTGCATCCGGGCCCTGGGATTCACGGAAAGAATCCTTAGTCTTTCTGTGGTGCTCACCGGGTTAGTCCTCCTGCCCTACACTTGAACTCCGTCAGCCCCTTTGCTGCCATGCAAGCCCGCGGGTGCTGACGCGCTGGGGGCAGCTGGTTTGCACACTACCAAGGCTTTTAGCAAGATGCCCCTTCCTACATATTCAACTGTTCGTTTTCATTCACTCACTCATTCATTCTTTCATTCAGCAAGTTCTTCCTGGGTATTAGGATCTGTGCCAGGCACCAGGAACGTAGGTAAATGAGATAGACCCAGGTTCCGCCCTCAGGTAGTGAGGTCTCCTGACCATAGACGCCTTCCACCAAAAGCCCTTTTTATGAGTGCACTGGGAATGTTTGTCTGGTTTTTTCACATTTATTCATGTTTGTGAGACAGAGAGAGAGCGCGAGCAGGGATGGGGGGAGAGAGAGAGAGAGAGAGAGAGAGAGAGAGAGAGAGAGAGAGAGGCAGGATCTGAAAGAGGCTCCAGGCTCTGAGCTGTCAGCCCAGAACCCGACCCGGGGCTCGAACCCACGAACCACGAAATCATGACCTGAGCTGAAGTCGGACACTTAACCGACTGAGCCACCCGGGTGCCCACTGGGAATATTTTTATAGCCATCTTTGGCACTGGATGGAGAAGAGGTATCTTCGGGGCTAGAGGACGCCTGGAAGATTACCTTATCCCCGTAGGCATTTTCTTCTGCAGTAGCAGCCTGCTGCTAGCTGGCCACTCCCTCCTAGGCTCCAGGCTCCTACTCCTGGCCCAGTGGGCAACTAGAGCTAAACGCTTGCCCTTTGCTGCTTGTTGGAAGCAAGCAGTTTAATTGCTTTCTGTCCAAGGGCAAGTAGGCTTCCTTAGGATGGAAATTTCCCTCCCATCAGTGGTTTCAGAGCCAGAATTCGGTTCCTTGGAAGAAGCTGAGCTTTTCATTAGAGATCAAAGATTGGCCCTGGGGAACCATTCAGAAAGCTGCTCTGGGCTCCAAAGGACCCCTCTGGGCATATCACTTCCTTTCCTGGCTCTGTTGGTAAGGGAACCAAACCACGGAGTGGGAGGAAAGGAGACCTCTGGCAGCCCAAGAGGCTGAGCCAGGGGACAGGCCTCTGGGGGTTGATCGGACTGGAGCAAAAGGGGTTAAGCCGATTTACCTGGAGGAGGTAAGGAGGCGGGAAGAGCAGCCAAGAAGCTGGGCTCTGGGCAGATGGCTCACGTTCCCCGTTCTTTATCTCTGATTTTATCCGGTCTGTCATCAAGTACTCAGCTCAGGAAGTATATCCCAGACTCCTGGTCTTGGGATTCAAGATTCCCCACAACTTAGTCCTCCCTTCTTTTTCCCGTGTCCCTCCCCCCCCACCCCCAAGTGTTCTGCATCTGAATGGATCGCAAAGGATGCATTTCTTGTCCCACGGATCTCAGAGGTGAGAAGTCAGTGTGGGCCATCAGGAGGCTCAGCAGCCGCAGGAGATGGGATTCTTCTGATATCAGCAGAGGGAAGAGGAAGTCCCTGGAGGGCCACGTGGAGTAGTACAGGGAGTCTGACTTGTGGCTCACGTGGGCTCCCTGTTCCCCGGGCTCCGGCCTCCAAGCTCGGGCCCCGAGTACCCAGGCTTGGTCTCTCCTCGCTGCTGTGCTCCATACACCCTTCCCTATCACCCAGGCCAGCCTTTCTGTGCCTTCCCACAACGGTTCGGCATCACTACGATCAAGCACTGGGAGGTGTTGCAGGGAGTGTGCATCATGTCCTGGTGGGCCTAGAAGGGGTCCTGGAGGTGCTCCAGGCCATCTCCAGAATCCACACACCTCTGCTGGGCAGGTAGTAGGCCTCTGCGTGGGCATCCCCCATGATGAGGAGCTTTGGGGGACATAGTGACATTCTAAAAGACATCCTCCTTATGTTGACCCAAATCTACCAGAAAGAGCTTAATCTCTTTGCCTGCAGCTATTATCTGCCCCAGAGTCTCCGCTTCCTGGTTCACACTCAGATTCTTCAGCTAGTCCTTGTACCACACAACCCAAGTCCCCTGACCATCCTGCTCTCGTCCTGGTTTACCTACGTGCATGTTCTTATAAGGCTTCCGGTGTTGGTGCTCAGACCCAGGGGTTTCCACCATCCTTTTTATTAGCTAAACCCCGTGAAGTATAGGGCTGAAAGCCTTCTGCAGAGGATTTGTCAGGGCTCCGCAGATTTGCCCTGTTACAGAAGCATCCGATGGGCTGGCAACATTGAATAAGCCCTTGGCATTTTCTTAGGCCGGGGCGGGAGGCAGGGGGGTCCTGGGGCCCCTGGCCAAAGTGGATTGGACTGTGCCTAAGCAACCTCAATCAGCATGGCTTTTCCTCAGCGGGACACCACTCTCCAGGGACAGTGGTAGCTGGTCCCTTGTCATTTCATGGTTACCTCCGTAGGCAGGAACAGGCTTTCTCCTGGGGCATCTGGGGAGACAGATGAGGGTGAGACAGCGGAGGTGGTTCCAGCAGGGTCGTGTGCGTCATTCTCATCCAGCGGCCCACCGGGACAGGTGGGTTCCTCTCTGGGGGTACCGTGTGTGGTCATGGAGGGACACGTGGGGGCCTGAGGGCTGGCAGGGGGACTGAAATAGCAGAGCTGAGGGAGAGCACACTCTCAAGGCCCAGAGCCTTAGCCCCCAGCTCGGCCGTCACTACCCGAGAGCCCTTGGACAGGCCACCCCGCATTTTCCCCTTTGGGGTTTTCATCTGTCCTCTCACTGAGGATCATTTAGCTTGAATATTCAATGAAGAACCCTATTTCCTTACTAGCTAATAATGTAATCTTTAACTTTCTGAGGTAATGAAGGTCTTTCTTTTCCTTTTTTCTTCCCTCTGTCTTCCCTCTCCTCCTCCTAGATTTTTCTTACCCTCTCTCCTCCATTCTCTCATTTCCCTCTCCGTCCCTCTTGGAAGATTCCAATCCCCTCCCCCCTTTATTTTTTAATGTTTATTTATTTTATTTTGAGAGAGAGAGAGAGAGAGCAGGCGCACAAACAGGGGAGGGACTGAGGGAGAGAGAGAGAGAGAGAGAGACAGAGAGAGAGAGAATCTTAAGAAGGCTCCATGCTGATCCCATGACCTGAGCCAAAATCAAGATTCGGCCACTCAACCAATTGAGCCACCCAGGCGCCCTGCTAAGCCCCTCTTGAGAACAAAACACATCTACTGCATCGCATTTGCTTCGAAACCACTCACTTCACAGCTTATTTTTGGAGATAAAATCTGCCCACAAATGAAATGCCAGTGTATGAGGCGAAGGCCGCAAGTGCAGCGGAGAGGGCACCTCATGTGCCTGGGAAGGCGCTGGAGTGCTCCGAGGGGGGCTGGCATCCGCCCTAGAGTTCGGGCTTCACAGGACACATGACAGTCTGGTTAGACAGGGCAGTAGTGCGGGAGCAGAGAATGGCGGCCAAGGGCTGGAGGCAGGCGAGGCCCCTGGGGGCCTGGGAGAGGTGAGAGGGAAGGTCACACAGGGCAGTGAGGGGTGGGGGCAGGAGGGGAATTTGGGCAGGGAATAGAATGCGCAGGGGTAGGCTTTAGGATAATGTGGTAGCCATTCCGAAGGTGGGTTTCAAAGGTCAGTGCTGGTCTGCTCTGCTCCTCACTGCTTTTAGCCCACTTGAGATGCTGGACATCACACAGATCGCAACAGGGGCCAGGGCAGCAGAGCCGGGTCTGGGCTTCCAGCTGTGGGCCCCTGGGGGAGCACAGATGTCAGTTCACAAACATCTTCCAGGGCTTTCTCCTTGGCTTCCCAGTGAGCGAAATGAGAGGCCTGGCAGAAAAATGTTCATGGCCCCAGGCAGCCCAGACCTTTTAGCAGGTGTGTAGGATCAGGTGTCATCACCGTGGGTCACAAGTCTAGGAAACTAAGGCCTGGAGAAGCCCAACGTCCTGGCCAGGTCCGACTGCTAAGGGGAGGTGCCCTGGCCTCTAGGACAGAGGCTTCCACTGGATCACTCTGCCTGGCTTTGAAAGCCTCTTTGGTAGCAGAGGCCTTCCTCACTGGCCTCTTGTGGGCGGCAATCTGCTTTTCTTTTCTTCTCTTTTCTTTACTTGATTTTTTTTTAACGTTTATTCATTTTTTGAGAGACAGAAACAGAGTGTGAGTGAGGGAGGGGCAGTGAGAGAGGGAGGGTCAGCGAGAGAGGGAGACACAGAATCCGCAGCAGGCTCCAGGCTCTGAGCTGTCAGCACAGAGCCCGATGCGGGGCTCGAACCCATGGACCACGAGACCACCACCTGAGCTGAAATCGGCTGCTTGATCGAGGACAAAGCCACCCAGACACCCCAGCAATCTGCTTTTCAAAGGACTGGTTTTCTCTGCTGCTTGAGAGCCAGCTTCTCAGAAAGGAGTAAATGCTGCCTCCAGCCCTAGCTTCTAGGGAAAGGCTCAGCAGGGACATGGTTTCCAGCTGCTCCTGTCCCCTTTCTCCCCAGCCATCCTCGGCCCCAGGGCAGGGAGTCTCCGTGGTGCCCCTTCCCTCCTGACTCTGCCGTGGGCCTGCCTAGCGCCCCTCCCCCTGCCGGTTCTGCCCCCAGCTTTGAGGGAGGGTGACGCTGGGTCAGTGAGCTGAGGGACAGCAGGAACCTGACACCCTGGGAACAGGCCTGGGGAGGATGGGACACGCCAGGCTGGCTTCCCTGGGGACCTGGAGGGTTTGGTTCCCACCCTCCTCTCCCAGGGTCCCGGATCCCCTGGGGGAGCAGGCGAGACACGGCCAGCTGGTAGACTCTGTGCACCCACGAGCACAAGGGGACTATCACCAGGCTGAGGGCAGCAGCCCAGACTGAGGAGATGTCAGTTGTCCTACTGCACGTCTGTTCTTCCCCCTTGCCTCTTTGTCTGAAGGCTTGAAGGCGGTGCCCCTGGGCCCTGGAGTCTTGGGGATTAAAGCCCCTTTGCCTCCGGGTGACCATGTTGATCAGGTTCGAATACAGCTAGAATCTTCCAACATCTCAGGGGGCTGCCTGCGCTGAAGAAGCCTCTGTCAGGCCTCAGGGCTCTGCTGTCTCAGTCACCATCCCTGGCATTCTGACATGTGGGCCTGGTTCCTCTGTGCTCCCACCTAGGCCCAGCCCTGAGGCTCCCCCAACCCCCTTGATTCTGTCCCCAGGCCAGAAACCGCAGACAGGCCCAGTGTGTCCTCTGGGTGTCCTGGCCCCATTTCTGTACCACCTTCCTCCTTGGTAGGTCCCCTCGCTGCCACCTCTGCTTTATTTATCAAGCCTCCTAGTTCCCTGGGCTCTGGGCCCTCCTTCCCATTGAGGATTTGCTTTCAGGAAAGACCTCGGTTCAAGTGTCTGCTCTGTTATTTACCAGATGAGTGTCCATGAGCCTTTCAGAGACTCGGGACCTCTGTCACCGTTGTCTCCACTCACCTCACCCACCATCCTTAGCCCCACAGTCCTCTGCTTCTCCTTACCTTTCCCTCCGCTGTGGGGTTGTATGGTTTCTTCTGTCCCCTGGTCCACCCACTCTCCAGCTGCCAGCCTGTTCAGGCTCCCTGCCCACAAGGCACAAATCAGTCACTAATCCCCGGGCTTGTGTGGAGTACCTGTTGTGTCCCGTGGGTCAGGTGGGCATCAGGAGACCCCCACACCATGTGCCTCCCCTGCCCCAGCTGTGCGGGGCCAGCCCGGGGCCTCCCTCCCCAGCCCTGCCCTACCTTGTGCATGTGCCAGGCCCCCCCTTGAAGGTATGGCTCCCTGCCAGCTCTCGGAGGGGGTGGGGTGGAGGGTTGCTATGAACACTGATTTTCTGAATTCAGAGATGCACATGTTTCTCTTCCATTTCCCAAACTAATTTGTGTCTTATACTTGATGTGTTTCTTTAGTGGGGTGCTTTGTTTCGGGGAGCTCCTTCGTTCTCCTCACTCCCTAAAAATGTTATTTCGCTCATGGCCATCTTGCAATTGATGGCATATCAGCCCCGAGGAAGTATGATAAATGGATAGTGTAATCAGGGACATCTGGAGATTATGTTGTAACCCAAGGGAGTGGCTCTAATGGGAAAAATTGTGGGTTGTCTATTGATGGGGCCATTTGGGGATGTAAGTGCTGTTCAGACGTCATTGATCATTGGCTTGTCATGGGCCCAGATATTCTACCCTGAGAACTTCACTCCTCTGGTCTTAGAGGCCAGACAGAATCGCTATTACGTGCTACTCTCACAGACCCCACATGACATAGGGTTGAGGAGAGCCAGGGGTCCCTGAATGGCTGTCTCCTGGCTTCAATTCCCTCCTGAGCAGGGGTGTTGAGACTAAGATCTCCCCGGGCATGGAGGCGATGGGGAGAGGGACCCAAAGTCCCAGAGCGGGAGTCAAAGGGTTTTTGCAGGTAGAAACTGCCTCAAATATGGGACAAATAGACACTTTGGTTCACCTTTCTCTTGCCGCCCCTCCCGGAGGGAAGGCACCTGTCTTCACTTCCCAGTGCATCAGTGTGAGGGTCCAGGCCGCAGGGAGCAAAGCCTCTCTAGGCTAGGACAGTCGCTTGGTCCTCTTTCTAAGAAGAAGGAAACCTGAAGGCTCCCCTGGCAGGGTGGGCACCCTGGCGGCAGGCCGCTGGCCAGCCCTGCCTGACCTGTCCCCGCCCAGCTGCCGCGTTAAAACCCGGGAGCTCACCCAGGCCCTTCTTGCCGTTCTCTCTCCCTCTCAATTTGAAACCAGCTTGCCACCAACCAGTCTCAGTGCACCAGTTTCCTGAGCTACTGTTTCTGCCTCAGACCATCCAACAATCAGCCAGTAGGTCTCCACTGAATGCAGCTCCCAGAGACGTGCGTGGGGATCCAGAAACAGTAAGACACGAAGCTCAGCCAGCTGGGGGTGGCGAGTGTGAAGAAACAGCTCAAGGTAGCCCCTGCCAGGTGCCAAATGAGTGATAGAGACGGGGCGTTCTCCACGAACTCAGGGGAGGCTGGTGGGCAGGGGAGACGTTTTGGGAAGAGCTGAGAGGTGACCTTTAAAGATGGGGAAGGCGGCCGGTGAGGTGTGAGCCAAGGCCCCTCAGTGGGAATATGTGTGGCATGTCTGAATTTTGAGTTGACCAGTGCAGACGGCTGGGGGGGAGCTTAGTGGAGTTAGCAGGGATCAGGAGGATGGGGCTTACTTTCTGGCAAAGGGGTGTGCATCTCACCTGTAAGCAATGGGGAGCTCCCCATTTGAAGGCAGACCAGTTAGGAAACTTGGCTCAAATGCATTGCTCCGTGCATGGAGTTGGCTTTCTTCCTTCACAGCTCACTGTCCAATAGGGGAGGCACTAACCCCAAGGGGCAGCTTGGGAGGGGGCTAGTCGGAACTCAGATGCTTTATAAGTGCAAAATGCACACTTGGTTCTGAAAACTTAGTGCACAATAAAAAAACAACGTACTAGGGGCTCTTGGGTGGCTCAGTCGGTTGAGCGTCCGACTTTGGCTCGGGTCATGATCTTGCAGTTGATGGGTTCGAGCCCCGCCTTGGGCTCTGTGCTGACAGCTCGGAGCCTGGAGCCTGCTTCTGATTCTGTGTCTCCCCCTCTCTCTGCCTCTCCCCCACTCATGCTCTGTCTCTCTGTCTCTCAGTCTCTCAATAATAAACATTAAAAAAAATTAAAAAAAAAAAAGCAATGTACTATCTCATTTTTTTTTTCCTGGAGTACCTGTTGAAATAATAACACTTTGGATATATTGGCTTATGTAGCATATATTATTTATTTATTTTAATTTTTAATGTTTATTTATCTATTTGGAGAGGGGGGAGGGGCAGCAAAAGAGAGAGACACAGAATCCCAAGCAGGCTCCACGCTGTCAGCACAGAGCCCGACGCGGGGCTCTATCTCGCCAACCGCAAGATCACTACCTGAACCAAAATCAAGAGTCAGGAAGCTGAACCGACCGATCCACACAGGCGCCCCTAGATATTATTAAAATTAATTTCACCCATGTCTTTTTACTTCTTTTAAGGGTGGCTACCAGAAAATTTTAAGTTACACACGTGGCTCACGTCATAATTCTTTTGGACAGGGCTGGATTGGAGTCTGTATTTTTTATGCAATTCCCTTTCCCTGCAGTCATGCCGCCTTTCACTTCTTTCCATGATCTCTTAACAGCCCTCCTTCCTTCTTCTTGCCCCTGTCCTCTGTCACCTTGGCCTTTTTCTTCTCTTTTGATGGTCAGGCGTGAGTGAGGGAGAAGGGGGAATCCAGGACCTACTTGCTCAGGCCACCGCCCCTGGACTCAGCAAAGCCAGAATTCAACAGGCAGAGAAGTCCTACTTATCCAGAATGTTTGTAGAAATAAACCTTCTAGATAATTCTTTCCTGGCTCATTTGAGGGCAGTCAGAAACTCTTTTGGTTTTCATTTGGATTTGCAAAGAGTTATTTTTAAAAGATTAAAAACGTCTATCAACGGGCATGCCCATCATTTACAGAGTCAAAAGGCACCAGTATGTAAGATACATGTAGCAATGTATCCGCCTCTTCCCCTCTCCTACAGCCCAAAGCCCAACTCATGCCACTCGTCTTTAGCTGTTCACTTCCTGAAACACATAAATTACTAAGTAAATTTCTAAATAAATTCTTATAATGCTATTTGTTGATTTTTCAATTTTGACATTACACATTTTCTTTTTATTTAATTAATTAATTTAAAAATGTTTATTTATCTTTGAGAGAGAGAGAGAGAGAGAGAGAGAGAGAGAGCGCGTGAGAAGGGGAGGGGCAGAGAGACAGGGAGAGAGAGAATCCCCAGCAGGCTCTGTGCTGTCAGCACAGAGCCGGTGACGCGGGGCTCTGTCTCACGTACCATGAGATCATGACCTGAACCGAGATCTAACCGACTGAGCCACCCAGGCACCCTTATAGTTTCTTATTAAGAGAGAAATGTCTTTTTCTGTTCTAATATAGCTTATTAATGTTTGCTTTATTATACATATAATATAATATAATATAATATAATATAATATAATATATAATATAAATATTTTTTGCTGCTGAACCAAGTAGTACATAATAATTACACTTTCTTGCATAACTTTTTCTTTCCTGGGAGGTACTAACTGCCTCTTTTTGTAGTTTAGCATTATTTTTTGTGGTTGCCTTGCTTTTTATGACATTTGCACAAATTCTTACCAAATTCTGTCAAACTGCAAAATTCTGTCAAATATTATAAAATTTTTTAAATTATTTATTTATTTTGAGAGAGAGAAAGAGTACATGTGTGAGTGGGGTAGGAGAAGAGAGAGAGAGGGAGAGAGAGAATTCCAAGCAGCCTCTGAGCTGTCAGCGCAGAGCCCGTCGTGGGGCTCGAACTCACAAACCAGGAGATCATGACCTGAGCCAGCGTCAAGAGCCTAATGTTTAACCGACTGAGTCACCCAGGCACCCCCTTCAAATACTGTTTTTATGTGGCTACATCTCTTGGTAGTCCTATCGTTTCCATCTCCACCCCCAAGACACCCTCTCAGAGCGCCTCCCTTCCTGCTGCTTTCCTGTGCAGTGCTGGAGCCACTGCATGGCTTGGGAAACCCCATCTCTTTCAGGCCGCACCCCCTAGTGTCTGCTCCTCTTTCTTGGTTTGTGTCAGTCCTTCTCTGAGAAATGTGCGGAGAAGGCTGATGTTTTTGAGACCCAGCATGTTCGAAAATGTCTATATTCTATTCTCATGCTTGATCAATCAACAGTTGGGCTGGGCATAGAGCTCTAGATTGAAATCTTTTTCCCCCTCAGTATCCTGAAGGCAATTGCTCTACTGTTTTTATGCTACCAATGTTGCTTTTGAAAAATCCCATGCTATTTTGCTTCCTGACCCTTTGTGTGGCCCGTTTGCTTTCTCTCTGGAAAGTGTTAGAATCATCTTGGCTCCTACAATTTGGATATTTTACAGTCAGATGCCTCAGTGTGGGTTCTTCTCCTATCCATTTTGCTGGGCACTCAGAGGTCCTTTTCTATCTAGAAACTCAAACCGTCAGTTTGGGAAACTATCTTTTGCAATGTTTTTCATATTCTCCTCCCCCTTGTTTTCTCTGTCTTTTCTCTCTCACCAGTCACGTATGTAACCTTCCGACCCATCCGTCTATGTTTACATCTGTTTTCTCCTATTTCCTGTCTCTCGGTTTTCTCGTTCTGCTTCCTGGGAAATTTCCCCAGCTTTGTCTTCTGACCCTTCTGTTTTTAATGTCCAAGAGCTCTGGTTTTCTCTTAGCTCCTTTTAAAAGAACTTCTTGTTTCATAGATCCAACATTTTATTTCTCGGAGGATGTCAATTATAGGGTTTTTCCTTTGCATGGCCTCTGTTCCTCTGGGTTCCTTTTGTTTTGTTCTTTTAAAAATTTGATACATTGTCTCTCTTTTCACTCAGTAATCTTCCTCAGAGACTGATTACCCTTGGGCTATCTGTTCATGGTGAAGACTAGGTCACTAAAAGCTATCCAGAAAGTGGGAGCGATTGTGTGTGCCTGTATGGACTTTTAAATGTACAGGTTTCATTACAGAGCGGCTAGTTGGGGACCCAGCCATTTAACTGGGCCCTCCCAACCAGAAGTATCTGCAGATGTCTTTCTGGGACCAGTTTCCAGTGCGCTGCTGGGTGACCGTGCTTTCAGAGCCAAGTGGCAGAAGGGGGCAGGGGCTTCCAAAGTTTCGTGCGTAGACTTTCACTTAAGCCCCCCCCCGTTTGAGCACGCTGCTGCATTCTGGCCCAGTTTCCCTACAAAATGCCAGGATGAGGGAGGGGGTAGTCAGTGCCTCCGTGGGTAAGGGGAGAAGCCCCAGGCAGAACTGGTCCTCATACAGACTTGTCATCAGTGTCCTTCTCCCCAGCCTTCCAAAGTAGCCACCACCTCCAATTCCTGACCCAGAGGGGTAGCAAAATCTGTCCACTTCCTGTTGCCCGCCCCCTCGGGCGGGCACTCATTTCCGGTTTCTCAGCTCTGCAAATTCCTCCATTTGCTCTCCATCTTCCAAAATCTGTTGACATCTGTTGTCGGCTGGTGTCATTTCTACTGTTCTCTCTGTCCTTAGCTGTTTATCTTCTCTTTACTACTTTGCTCTCATTTCAGTGGGGTTAAGGAAGGAGCAGACATGTGCTGAACCTGCCACGTTCAGCAGGAAGCCCCGGTGAACGTTTCTGAAGTGCCAAGTTCTCTCCCTTGTCTTCATAAAGGGCCTCCAAGCTGAGAGCTGGCTCTTTCCTCATGGAGAATCTGTAAGGCTTTCCTGTCATCAAGGTCAATGTTATTTAGAAAAGTCGTGGAGACTAGATTAAGCGTACCCTGAGCCCAGCTCGTTCTTGGAAATGGTTGCTTTTAAATACATTGTAACACTGTAACAAGTTATTTAACTTTTATGGAACAAAAAAATGACTTTTTGTGGCTTAATCTGTTTCCCGAAACTGCATGGAAAACAATGTCTGGTTGTTTCATCTCTGGAAATTAGGGCTCCCCCCGGGGTTGGGTCCTTAGGCTGGACTCCCTGTGTTCTAGGTGGCATCTATGAACACGGGCAGGAGGGTCAGTGAGGGTGCACGGCAGGCGTCGAATTCAAGAAGGCCAAACTGCCGCGAGGGGCCTGACACCTCCTCCAACAAGTGTGTTGATTTTTAAAAGGACGCTTGCGAATCGGGTCAGTAAACGAAACGCTCCTCTCTCCTCCAACACACACGGCACAGAGCCTTACAGACAGCCACGTGTGTCTAAGAGCAACGACACTGCTGCGTTCCGGCGAAATCCGGCATTTCACCAGCTGCCGGCGCGGCCCCTCGGTGGGGGAGGGGCGCAGGGCGGGTCCTCACCGCGTCTTCTCTGTCCTTCCTCTCCAGGTGCCCCCTTTCAAAGGTCTCAGCATCCTCACGCTACCTCCTGCCGCCACTTCCACCTGGGCCCCCCGCAGCCGCAGCAGCTGGCCCCCGACTTCCCCCTGGCGCACCCCGTGCAGTCGCAGCCGGGCCTCAGCGCCCACATGGCCCCGGCCCACCAGCACAGCGGCACCCTGCACCAGTCGCTGACTCCGCTGCCCACCCTGCAGTTCCAGGACGTCACAGGTCCCTCCTTCCTACCTCAGGCCCTGCACCAGCAATACCTCCTGCAGCAGCAGCTCCTGGAAGCCCAGCACCGCAGGCTCGTCTCGCACCCGAGGTGGGCGCTGCAGCCGGGAGCGGAGGGGGGGGGGGGAGAAGGGGGGGGAGGGGGGGGAGAAGGGGGGGAAGGGGGGGCGGCGGGGGGGGCCGGAGGGGGGAGGAGGGGGCGGGGGTGGCCGGGGGCGGGGCCTAGAGCGGGACGCCTGGCTTCCCCCCCCCCCCCCCCCCCCCCCCGCGGACTGGGCAGGCAGTCCTGAGTGGGCTTACCCGCCGTGGGGGGGGGGGGGGGGGACAGCTTTTGCTCGTTAGAGGCGTTGGTGTCAGGCAGGGAACACCACCTGGACCCCACACGGGTTCCCTCAGTAGCTAGTGTGTGTCCTTGTCATACCACCTGGGTGCAGGGACGGGGACTGAGTGACTGGTGGTTTCTGCTCACAGTGGGGGAGATGGGGTCCCTTATGTCTCCTTGAGCTCCATGGTCACCTGATTCTAACACCTCCGTTCTCTAAGGGACACCAAAGGACGTGGCTGCTTCCGCCCTGGAGCCCGAGGTCTGGTTGAGGTGACTAGCTCCAAAACAAATGGAGAGTAAAATTAGATAATACTAATCAGATAGGTCTGAAGGGCTGTGGGACCCTGGGGAAGTCACTTCACCTCTCTCAAGAGAAAGAGCTTACACTGGTGCTTCCCAAATATTTTTGCCTTAGGACCCTTTACACTCTTTAAAAAAAAAAAAGAATGTTTATTTTTGAGAGAGACGGAGACAGAGACAGGGCATGAGCAGGGGAGGGTCAGAGAGAGAGGGAGACACAGAATCTGAAGCAGACTCCAGGCTCTGAGCTGTCAGCACAGAGCCCGACGCGGGGCTCAAACTCATGAGCCGTGTGAAATCATGACCCGAGCCCAAGTTGGTCGCTTGACCCACTGAGCCATCCAGGGGTCCCAGGACCCTTCACACACTTCAAAATTATTAAGGATTACACAAGCTTCTGTTTGTGTGGGTTATGACTATTAATACTTACCATGATGGAAGTTAAAACTAAGAAAATTTAAAAATATTTATTAATTCACTTCAAAATACAATAACAAACTCATGCTAACACTAATAATATCTTTTTTGGGGAACGAGCTATATATAAATGTAGTGAGAAGAGGGGCTTTTTTTTTTTTTTTTTTTTACATATTTGCAAATCTCTTTAATGCCTGGCTTAATAGAAGACAGCTGTGTTCTCATGTCTGCTTCTGCATATTCAATGTTGCAGAATCACATTTGGTTTCTAGAAAACCTCACCATTCACTTATGAGAGAATGAGAGTAAAAAAACAAATAACGTCCCAGTATTATTATGAAAATAGTTTTGACCTCACGAACCCCATGACGGAGCCTCAGGAATCCCCCGGGGGCGCTTGGAACACACTTTGAAGACTGCTGGATCTGATGGTCTCTAAGGCTCTGAGTGGAGTCTCATCCATGACTGTAGGGGTGCAGGTGCAGGCAGAGATGAATGTTGTAGCAGGTCGGAGGGACAAGAGGTCACCATGCTTGGAGTGTTCAGGAGGCCTTCCTGCAGGCGGTGGCTTTGACCGGCACTACGAAAGCTGGGAAGAGTGTAGAGAAGGGTGGAGGAGAGGGGTGCACAGGTGTGCGGAAGCCTGCAGGAGGCGTATCTGTGTGTCTTGGGGACAGCCTACCAAATTCAGAAGGAAGAAGTAGGAGAAGGAGCAGAGGAGGCGAGAGAGTTTGGGTGGGACGGGTGGCCTGCTGCAGGCACACCCGGGGAGAGGCCTCAGAAAAGTGGACAGAGCCGGGGCAGCAGGAATGGTCAGGCTGCTGCCAAGCTGGGGAATGTCCTCGGAGTTTGGGAAGGGAGGCAGAGCCCACTGCTCTGTAGGCTGCAGGCTCAGGCAGACGACGGCTGCTCGGTGGTCCTGGGAGCTGGGCTGGCCGTGGGCAGCCGTGACACCGCGGGCCCTCCTTCCCTTCCTGTGCAGGCGGAGTCAGGAGCGTGTGTCTGTCCACCCCCACCGCCTCCACCCCAGCTTCGACTTCGGCCACCAACTCCAGACGCCTCAGCCCAGGTATTTGGCTGAGGGTACTGACTGGTGAGTCTTTGGGGCCCCTGAGCGAGGGAGGGAGGAGGGTCGGAGGAAGGTCTTGCTGGTCCGTGGAGACCCTGTTTCCTTCACTTTGAATGGGGCAGGAGGCCTAGTCCTCAAGCTCTTGCCTTTGCCTGTGCCCCCAGTCACCCTCAAGGCCAAATGGCCCCCAGTGGGCCTGGTTTCAGCAATTAGCTCATTATGTGGCTGGATATCATCATGTACCCGGCGTGGGGCTCTGTGCTCACGGTCCTGCAAGGGAGGAGGGGACAGAGTTACAAAACATTTCCCAAGGTCAGTGAGGGCTGGAAACCAGTGGTTTTGGGGAGGCGGGCAGAAAGGAGAGTCTCAAGAGCTAGCTAGTCAGGGAAGGCTTCCTGGAGGGGGTGGGCCTTGAGGGATCCACAGAGAAGAGCCAGGGCCAGTCAGCAAGACCAAACACAGGCTCGTAGAGGCAGAGCCAGCAGGGTTGGAGGTAAGGACTGGGGAGAGAAGCTGGGGAGAGAGATTAAGAGCTTTGCCTGATGCCTTTTAGGCACCAGCTCCCTACGAGGCCTTCCACTGTCTCTTGCACTTGAGACAGATGTCTTTGCAGCGTTGCTTGGCTTTGGGTCCTCTGCCCTACCTGACTCTCTGGTTCTAGCTCAAGAGTTGGCTGACCTAATCTAGAGTCAGATCCGAACACCCAAACACACGAAAAAGACGTGTAGTTTACTGAAGCACTTAGGCTTAAAGGGCATCATGCTTGTAATTTATTTTTAAATAGTTCAGAAAAAAAAAACAAACCCTGGAGAAGTGTGTGTGTAGATGTGTATATGTATACATGGAGAGAGAGAGAGAGAGAGAGAGAGAAATAAGAATGCAGTAAACAGTAAAACATCAACACATGGGGAATCTGGGTGAAGGGTATCCAGGAATTCTTTGTGCTGGTTTTGCAACTTTGAGGTCAAAAATGTTTCTTGAAAGAATGCAAAAGCAAACAAGAAACTTCTATGGAAAGGGATGGACTATTTTTTAAAAATTTTTTTTTTTAATGTTTATTTATTATTGAGAGACAGAGAAACAGAGCATGAGCAGGGGAGGGGCAGAGAGAGGAGGAGGCACAGAATCCGAAGCAGGCTCCAGGCTCCGAGCTGTCAGCACAGAGCCCGACGCGGGGCTCGAATTCACAAACCGCGAGATCACGACCTGAGCCGGAGTTGGACGCTTAACCGACTGAGCCCCCCGGGGGGCCCCAGGGATGGACTATTTAAAAAAAAAAAAAAAAAAAAAGACATCCACTGTGTCATTCTTCAGTCATTGGGCGAACTGGACATCCAGGAATGAATGATGCAAAAACTGGAAAGTTCTGGTTGGTTACATGTGCAGGGTGCTTCCAGGGGCAGGAAATTGTTGTTCTGGCACATTCCGATGTCTCTCAGCCCTCTGCTGGTTCTTGGGGACACTGTTAAATTGAACACTTCCTTAAAAGACAGGCTGCATGGCGGCCAACTTCAGCCCAGGCTTTTTCTAATTAGCAGATTCAAATCAGGAAGATTTAATTGCAGTTTGGATTGAATTCTGTCCCTCGGCACTCAAGCCCATCCGATTGAATTCAATTCAGCACACACCGAGTGATTTGAACAAACATGTCGGGGCCAGTGCAGCAGGTTGGGACCGGGTAGGTGACACGGGTGAGTGGAGAGTGGTGGCCTGGAGAGGTGTCAGGTGCAGTGTGGGTGTGAGCCCTGCCAGGCTGCTTGCTGTAGCCAGACCTTCTGTCCTCCGGCAGCTCAATCACACTGCCCTCCTGACCTCTGTCTGCCTAAGAAACATAAAGACTGAGGCCCTGAGAGGCCTTAGCGGGGGAAGAGGGGAGGCACCTGCCCCGAGGCACACCTGGGTCCACCCCGGGCTTTCTCTGCCTGGCCTGTCACCCTTACTTTAGGATATATGAACCCTACCCAGGCAGCTTCTCTTAGCTGGGCACCTTGGCCCCAGAGTGTGTGGGAGCAGCAGGCCTTGGGGGATCAATCCCAAATATGCCCCCTTTTGGGTCCATGCCTGATAACGCGACCCTGAACTTGAGCTCCAATGTCTCTGTCCTCATGGTGCTCCTTCTCTGACTCAGTCCCGGTTTCAGAGTTCCAACTCTGATGCCCTGTTCTGACTACCTACCCCCAGCCCTAGCCCTGCCCAGGAGGAGCCCCCCAGGGGCACCTGGGACCTGTGAGGCAGGGCAGCGAACAAGAGCCTCCTACTGTCCTTCTCCTGCAGGCAGCTGTGCCTCTGCCAAGCCTCCAGATTCCCCTGTGAGACGGTCCAGCACGGATGCTCCCCCAGGGAAGAACGTAAGGGTCTGTGTAGCAACCGGACCATGGCATGCTTCAAGGCCATTGATAGTGGAAAATAAAGTTTAGCTATATGTATATATTAGTTATATTAGCGATATATATATTAGCTATATTAGGTATATGTATATGTGTGTGTGTGTGTGTGTGTGTGTATATAAATTTTTTTGAGAGACAGAGAGAGAGAACATGTGTGAGAAGGGGAGAAGGACAGAGGGAGAGCGAGAATCCCAAACAGGCTCCACACCCAGTGAGCCCAACATGGGGCTCAGTCTCACGACCCTGGGATCATGACTTGAGCCAAAATCAAGAGTCGGACGCTCAACCAACTGAACCACCCAGGCACTCCAAGTTTAGCTTGATGTTTAGACAGAGCTGACATAAACTGTGCATTGAGACAATGCCCACAGGAAATCTCCAGAACACCGTTCTGGGTTAACCCTGTGGCTCTAGGGCTGTAAGGTATTTCTGTGACCCTGTTCAACCCTCAGCCAGGTTCTCACAGTCTGGGGCAACAGCAGAAAGGTGGGAGACACTGCTTTTCGAGGGGCTGATGTGTCCTAGGGTAAGTCCCAATCCAGGCTTCTTTTGCACCCAATGAGTGTCCCCTTTTCAGGGATCATGGGTTTAGGAAGGAATTTTCTGGTGAGATGATAAGAGGGGTATCCCAGAGACCACCCAGGGCCAACCTGGGCAGGTTATCCCACTCATTGAGGGTCAAGGTGCCGTTGCTCCCCCAGTTATCATTCTTGCAATTGGGTCGACTCTGTTCTAAGTTCCTTTGGACATTGCTCTTGGTAGAATTCCCTGAATATCTCTTTGCTGCTTTGAATTTGGTGCCCCCCCCACCCCCACCCCTGAGGCTGCTAAGTAAATACTGACAGCCAGAGCTTCGGCCACATGAGGGTGCGCCATGGAACACCTTCCCCGAGGCAGGTCAATGGAATGGGCCCGGGCAAGGTTTAGAACCCAGGTGGCCCAAACTGCCTCGCCTAGGACCGTGGGTCAGGCACGGCCCTCTTCAGGCCTCAGAAGGACCTGGGGAGCCCAGGGGCTGGATTAGTGGGTTTCTAAGTTTGCTTCCAACTGGATCCAAGAATTTAGCTCATTTCCCAAATGATAGACTCATGAAAAGTTATCCCAGGGATTTGGGCTAATATATTCAGGAAATACAGCACTACATGTACATCGTAATGTATATGTATATCACGGCTAGAAGCAGAAATCCCTTTAATGCCTAATGCCCCTCATATTGGTTGTCTGTTTGCTTGTTTGTTTTTGTTTTTTTTGACGTATTTGTTGAAGAATTTGGCTGCTTCTGTGGAGTTTCTCCTTTTCTGGATTCAGCGAGTTGCACTTGTACTCTGGTGTATCCCTTAAGACCTCCCTCAGTTTCTCTATGTTCCCTGTGCTCTGGTGCTTAGATCAAGGTTTGAGCAGATTCCGGTTCAGCTCTTACTATTTCTTGGCAAAAATCCTTCACAGGGGGTGTGTTCTTCCAGCAGAGAGCTGGTTGCCTTTCCTTCTGTGATGGTAACATCAAATGATCTTCGCCAGGAGCCTCTATTCCTTTAGGGGCTGCAAAAAGGTGACAGTTCAATTCTTGCTTCCTCATTTATTACCTAGGAAGCTTTTATGACGAGAAATTTCCCTTCTTCAGCCATTTGGTTACCCTCAAGTACAGCTAATAGAGGAAAGGCAGGGTAAACGTTGTGTTCTTTCCCTTTCTTTACTAGTTTTCAAAATGAAGTCTGGGTTCCCTGACATGCTTCAAAGGGCCCTGTTTTCCTTGGCATCACATAACCTATGCGATGGGTTTCCATCCATCATAATTATGCTCACTGACTTGCCAGGTGTCCAGACTGGCCAGGGGGAACCTCTTCAGGATGGTTCCTGAATCCTTTTCACCTCTGACCTGGGGTAACTTCCTTACTCGCAGTTATGACAAGACGTTTCAAAACATTTTGTGCGTTTTCTGCCCCAGACCTGAAATTAGCCGTTTCCCAAGGACCTGGTTCCTTTTCAGTCACATTGACTGGTTAAATTTGTTTTTAATTTTTTTAAAAAGTGTGTTCACTTATTATTTCTGAGAGAGAGAGAGAGAGAGAGAGAGAGAGAGCGCACAAGCTGGGGAGGGTCAGAGAGAGAAAGGGAGACACGGAATCCCAAGCAGGCTCCAAGCTCTGAGTTGTCAGCACAGAGCCCGATGCGGGGCTTGAACTCACAAGCCGTGAGATCATGACTTGAGCCGAAGTCAGACGCTTAACTGACTGAGCCACCCAGGCACCCCATTGACTGGTTAATTTTTAAGGGGAATGAGTTTTCCTGTACTTGCAGGAGTGGGGGGCAGGGGTCCAGGATAGATTTTCCAACCTCACCGCTCTAGAGGTCCGTCCCTCTTCTGTGGTTTTCTCCAAACACGGCCTCTGCTCCCACCTCTGTCTCTGCCTCCCTTGTCTTCCGTTTGCTGCATATCCCTCCCTGAGCAGCTCTATTTGGATTCTTCTTTCAGCATTTCTGCCAGGGCCGGGCTTTATCTTGGGAGGGAGCCTTGGTGCACTAATTTGAAGAAGCTTTGTGAGGCATAGACCATCCCTGCCCCTTCAGGCCTGGCAGACCCCTTGCCTCCTCTGAGTCTCCGTTTTTAAAGAGAGGCGACGGGGCTGGTGATGCCAAGCCCCTTGCAGCCTTGGTGGTTTGTGACTCTGACTCTTGTCCCTGGGCTTGAGGTCTGAGGTCCGTCCTCCAGACCCCCTTCAGACGGCTGAGTCACACCGCCCTGTGGCCTCGTCCCTGCAGGGATCTCAGCGTGGACGCCGGCTTGAGCCCTGCCCAGTTCCAGGTGCGGCCCATCCCTCAGCACTATCAGCATTACCTAGCGACTCCTCGAATGCACCACTTTCCCAGAAACTCCTCCTCCACGCAGATGGTGAGTGGAAGGGCCCTGCCGGGAACGGACCCCCCCCTTGCTGCCGGCGGGTGCCGACGGCTGGGTGCCGAGGGTGGGCCAAGGCCAGAGGCTCCCGTGGGTCCTGCTGTCACGCTGCCCTCCCCTCCCCACTCCTGTTCCCACCTGCCTGGCCAAAGTCGGTACGGCGGCAGGACTGAGTGGGGCGCTCGAGGAGCCAAGGGAGTGCGTGGCAGGCTGTGGTCTGTGGGGAAGAGGCCGAGGACAGAACAGTCCTGGCGGTCCGTGGCCTCACTTAATTAATTTCTTGGAGTCAGTGCCTCCCTGGGCTTTGATTTTGCTTATCTGTGGGATGGGAGGAAGAAGCCTGCCTCGTCCTTCTCACAGGGCTGTTGTGAGGGACAGAGGAGACCCCACAGGTGGCCCTTGGGCCCTGCCTGCTGATTCATTTCTGCTTTCTGCAGGGGGCTGGTCTTTGTCACCGCAGGCATCAGGGTGGCAGAAGGGGGCAGGTTGGGTTTGGGGGCCTTCTGGTCGGTCCCTGGCATTGCGAGCTAAGTGGAGCCAAGTTGGATATTCCATCAAAGCAGCAAAAGACAGATGGCAAAATCTTATCTCCACCCAGCTGCTTCACAGTTCCACCCTTCCAGCCCTTGCCTGTGTCACTAGCCACTCAGTTCCTCAGTCTCCGTATTTGTCAAATGAGAGGCCTGGAGCCCTCGTCAGCTCTGAGGCACGATGGTTCGTGTCATGAAGCACCATCTCCTGGGGAAAAAAGCTGACGTTTATCGAGCACTTACTGCATGGCAGGCCCTGTTCTAAGCACTTTGCGTGAATTATCCACAACCTTACCCAAAAGGGCATTGTCCCTATTTCACAGATTGGCAAACTGAGGTATAGGGGGGTTAGCTAACAGGGTTCATGCAGCGAGGAGCTGTGATGGAGATCTGGCCCCTCTGACACAAAGCTGATGCCGGAGCGAGGTGAGGGAGGCAGAGCCCTGCCAGCACAGGGTCAGATCTTGTCTTTATGTAAGCTTTTGATATTTTGTTCACTGTGGATTTCCACACTGATTTCAATTTAAAAGATACTGCGTGAAGATATTATTTACCTTGATTACTGAGTCTTTTGTGTTTAAATTTTGTGCTCTCACCTGCATTTCTCAGTAAGGACCCTGGCCCCAGCTCTTCCCCGTCTAAGGCAGTGCAGAGTGGAGAGGAAGGAAGTGGCCATGGCCACCCAACTGCCTGGGTTTGAAATTGTGGTTCTGCCACTTGGTTGCATAACTTGGGCACCTACTTTATCTATTTGTGTCTCATTTGCACCATCAGGAAAATGGGGATTTTCCTATTTGTCCTATCAGGAAAATGTGTAATTGCACCCACATTCTAGAGCAGATGAGATCATTAACTTAATCATGTGAAGTGCTTAGACAGTGCCTGCCACGAAATACATGCCCAATCAGCTCGGTTATTTTTCTAATTATATTAGCATATGGTATATATATTTACTAATTTATATATATATTTTAGATGTTTATCCATCTATTTTTGAGAGAGAGAACATGCGTGTGTGTGAGCAGGGGAGGGGCAGGGAGAGAGGGATAGAGAGAATCCCAAGCAGGCTCCTTGCTGTCCGTGCAGAGCCTGATGCACAGCTCGAACCCACAAACTGCGAGATTATGACCTGAGCCAAAATCAGGAATCAGATGCTTAACCCACTGAGCTACCCAGGTGCCCCTAATTTAATTTTTTTGTGATGTTTATTTATTTCTTGAGAGAGAGAGAAAGAGAGAGACAGAGTGTGAGCAGGGGAGGGGCAGAGAGAGGGAGACACAGAATCCGAAGCAGGCTCCAACCTCTGAGCTGCCAGCACAGAACCCGACACGGGAGTCAAACTCACACGCTGCAACATCATGACCTGAGCTGAAGTCAGACGCTTAGCCGACTGAGCCACCCAGGTGCCCCCAGGTGCCCCTAATTTATATTTACTTCATTGATTTTGTTATTTTTTTTCTGGGGCTGGTCTAGTACAGGCTTTGTTCTCGATGAGGAGAGGAGGACAGAGGAGCAGGAAAGATAGAACTTCTGCCTGAAGAATCTTGAGGGTGTGCAGATTGGTGGTTATGAGGGTGGTGAGGAGTTGGATGCCGGGCTCATGCAGCAGGGAATCCCATCTGAGCGTTTCCTCCCCAACAGGTGGTCCATGAAATCCGAAACTACCCTTACCCTCAGCTTCACTTCCTTGCTCTCCAGGGACTGAACCCCAGCAGACACACCTCTGCAGTGCGGGAGAGCTACGAGGTATGCCTGCCTCTCTGTCTGGCTCCAGCTGGGTTGGTGGAGACACCATTCTTGTTCATTGTCCCCTCCCTCTTTCCCCTGCTGGTGGGTAGGGCATGGGAGGTTGCAGGGAGCTTCAAGGTTGAGAGTAAGAGAGAGAAAAAGAGAGAGTGAGTAGAGATGTGGGGTCTTTCAGTACCAGGCAAGTTCTTCCTGATGGCTATGTGAATGGTTCCTGTTAACATCTTTCAGTGCCCTTCCTCCTTATCCTGTGTGTGTGTGTGTGTGTGTGTGTGTGTGTGTGTGTGTGTGTGTATAAGCTTGTACATGCAGAGTGCACATAATCCACATTTTTCTCTTTGCAGGAGCTGCTGCAGCTTGAGGACAGGTTGGGAAATGTGACTCGGGGAGCCGTACAGAACACCATCGAGAGGTTCACCTTCCCCCACAAATACAAGAAGGTGCGTCTGCAAGCAGGTCAGCCTGCATAGTTGAGGTGCTGTGGTTAGATGCTCTGAAGCTGTGATGCTTTCCCAGGGTCTTCTCCCTTGTCTCTGTCAGGTGTGACCAGGAGAGGAGATGGGGGTGCCTCTCATCATAAAAGAGGAGGGCTGGGTGTGTGGTACACATGGACTTGTGAGTAGGTGTATTAGGTAGGGGTACAGGTATGTGAATGTTTGTATCTGAATGAGGTGAGCCAAGGGAGCACCTGAAGTGAAGGCTGAGATTTGCCTTAGAAGAGAATTCCAAGTCCAATCCCCTGTGTGGACAAATAGGCAAGTAAGCCTTCAGAGCAGGGGTTTCCAATCCTCACTGACCAGCAGGATCAGTTGGGGAGCTTTTAAAGCCACACGTTTACAGGCTCTACCCTAAGCCTGTAGAGGTAGATTCTCCAGGGTTATTGCTCAGGAATGTGGAGTAGGATTAGAACCCAGGGATTTGATTTTTAAAACATTTTAACATTCAAATAAATAAAAAATTTTTGGTAGCAACCAAGATGTCCTGCAATGAGTGAATGAATAAACAAACAAACTGTGGTACATCCATACAATGGAATATTATTCCATGATTTTTAAAAATGAGCTATTAAACCATGGAAAGACATGTGGGCACCTTAAATGCGTATTACTAAGTGAAAGAAGCCAGCCCGAAAAGGTGGCATACTATATGATTCAACTATATAGCATTCTGGAAAAGGTGAAACTAAACAGTTAAAAGATCCCTGTTGCCAACGGCTTTGGGGAGGGAAAATAAATGAGCACGTGGGTGACTGGGTATTTTTAGTGAAAGTATCATACGTACTGTAATGGTGGACACATGACATTGTGCATTTGTCAAAACCCATAGAATTCTACAACACAAAGAATGAACCCTAACGTAAACGAATGTTCTTCAGTTAATAACTGTGTATCACTATTGGTCCTTCAGTTGTAACAGAGATACCACATTAATGCAAAATGTTAATAATAGGGAAAATGTGTGTGTGTGCGTGTGTGTGTGTGTGTGTGTGTGTGTGTGTGTGTGTGGTGTTGAGAGGGGGAGGGATTTGGGAATGCACTGTGTTTTCTGCTCAGTTTTAATGTAAACTAAAACCGCCCTACAAAATAAATTCTATGGAAACAAGTATTAAATAGTTTTAAAATTTAAGAATTAAAAGCTTGGCAAGTGCTGAGAAACTTGGAGTGGGAAAATGCTCATGGTGGTCAGGCCAGAGCCCATCCTCACTTCCTCATGAGGTGCTAGGGTGCAGTGGTTGTGATCACCCGGCGTTGAAGTCGGACAGGGCCAGCTTTTAATTTCAGTGTTACCACTGTCTTTGGGCTGCTATAACAAAATACTACCAGCTGGAGGGCTTAAACGGCAGCCATTTATTTTTTGCAGTTCTGGAGGCTGGGAAGTCCAAGATCAAGGTGCTGGCAGATTTAGTTCTTGGTGATGGCTCTCTTCCTGCCTTGCAGACGGCCGCCTTCTGCTGTAACCTTACATGGCAGAGAGAGGAAGCTCTGGTGTCTTTTCCTCTTTTTATAGGGGCACTAATACCATCCCAGGGGCTCTGTCTTCATGGCCTCATCTAAACCTAATTAGTCCCCAGAGGCCCCATCTCCTGGTACCATCACATTGGAGCGTAGGGCGTCAATATGTGAATTTGGGGATGGGAGGCACAGACATTCAGTTCATAACCACTGCTGATAGCTAGGTACTCTGGACAACTTACTTGGCTTTTCTGGCCCCTTCTCTGACCTTTATAATGTAAAACGGGAATGATGTGTTAGTAGCGACCATAAAGGATGCTCCAGGGATTCAATGGGACAATGCATAGAACAGCTTAGTACAGTGCCTGGTATCTGGTGAGTGACCGGGAATGGTGAACCACTCTCACCTTGATACAAGGTTCACTTGTTCTAGGCTTGCCCAGGTATCCATGCAGTCAGTGTCAAACACTATGAATCTTGGTCTCTGCAGACCAAGATAGAGGCATTGGATTCACCCGTAAGTGATTTCAATCAACATTTATTAACCTCGATGTGTCCTATATGGGTAGTGTGTTCGTAGAGGAAATGACAGTGTTTCAGTAACTAAAGGTGTCAGCTCCAAGTGGAAAACGATCATTCTCTGCAGGGAGAGCTTTAGGCTACTGGAGGAGAACATGGAAGGAATGAGTGATGTGTTCAGGAGCCCGGAGCAGCTTCCGCATCACCGATTAGGGTGTCCTCACTCCTGCCAGGGCCACACCCTCACCTGCCCTCGTGGCAACAGGCCGTGAGGAGACAGGAACAGAACACACACTGAGAATGAGAAGGGAATGTGGACCAAGCCAATGATATAAAGAATTGAGGTAAAAATGATGAGACTAAAGGGACAATTAGGGGAATAGAATATTATAAAAAAGACACCAGAAGAATTAAAAATGTGAAATGATAAACTTTAGGACCCACCCAAGTAAATTGTGAAAAAAACTTTGAAAATGTGAACTGAGAGGGGTGCCTGGGTGGCTCAGTTGGTTAAGCATCCAACTCTATCTTGGCTCAGGTCACGATCTCATGGTTTGTGGGTTCGAGCCCCACATCAGGCTCTGTGCTGATGGCTGTCTCTCTCAAAAGAAATCAATAAACACATTTAAAAAAATTTTAACTGAGAGTCAAGTAATACAAAACAAAATGAAAAATATTTTACAATGGTGATATAAGAATAGAATATATAAAATAAATCTATTCATGTAGAAAAATGTAAAAAATAAGAATTAGGCAAAGAGGGGCGCCTGGGTGGCGCAGTCGGTTGAGCGTCCGACTTCAACCAGGTCACGATCTCGCGGTCCGTGAGTTCGAGCCCCATGTCGGACTCTGGGCTGATGGCTCAGAGCCTGGAGCCTGTTTCCGATTCTGTGTCTCCCTCTCTCTCTGCCCCTCGCCCGTTCATGCTCTGTCTCTCTCTGTCCTAAAAATAAATAAACGTTGAAAAAAAAAATTAAAAAAAAAAAAAAAAGAATTAGGCAAAGATATGAAAGCAATAGGGGGGTGCCTGGGTGGCTCATTGTTTAAGGGTCTGACTCCTGATTTAGGCTCAGGTCATGATCTCATGGTTGCTGAGTTTGAGCCCTGCTCAGGCTGTCCACTGACAGCGCAGAGCCTGCTTGAGATTCTCTCTCTCTCTCTCTCTCTCTCTCTCTCTCTGCCCCCCCCACTTGCACACTCACTCTCAAAAATAAAATAAACACTTTTTAAAAAAGATATGGAAGCAACATACAGAATTAAAACCAATAACACTGACGTGAAAAGGTATTGTGCATGAGGACAAAGAGGGACAGACAGAAGGAGTAAAATAAATATGAAATAAATGCTGAGAAAAGTTACTGTTAAAATAAAAGTTACATGGAAGAGAAGAGAAGAAAAAACCCAGAAGACCTAAAAGATTACAAACACAAAAGAGAAAATAGGAAAAGATTCGAAAAGAGACCATCATTAAATATAGATTAGACATGGTAAAACAAGGTAAGACAATTAGGTTTAAATCATTAGCTATAAAAAGGAAATCATGAATAATGGTCGGGAGAAACAATAGAAAATAGGCAAATAGTGACTCTTATTAGTGTCGTTTATGGAATATCCCTTTTCTCAAAGGAACAGCTAAAAGAAAGCCACTCCCCACCAGAAACACAGCTGGGCTGTTAGGCAGACCGACTGTCATGACTCCGTTCAGACTCAAAAGCCATGGTGGTTATATGTGACTAAGGGCGTAATTTTGATTTTCTGGATTCTAGATAAGGGCACACTTATGCAGTGGCCATCGCATGGTTTGCAGTTAGCGTGTGCAGGGCACAGGGAGGCTGAGGGCAGAAGCTTAGAGTTTCTTCAGTGTTCCAGGGAGGCTACGGTACTCTGGACGCCATATCACACTGGGGATCTCCAGGGCTTTGGACCAGGGACCAGAGTGGGGAAACCTGGCCCCCAAGCCTGGCATGAAGCTTACAGTCATTCTGTGCATGTTTCTAATCTTGTGACTTCAGATTTTTCTCTTGGCAAGAATGGCCTTTACCCCTGCTTCTCTTTGGAAAGGGGCCAGAAGGGCTAGTTTTCTTCCCATGGATATTCTCAGACTGTTTCACTGCACAGCATGGAGATGAGGACAAGAAACATGGCTGGTTTCATTCACTGATTAGATTCCTTGCTCTCCAGAATATGTTTTTAAGCACCAGTGATGTGCCTTCTACTTGGCCAAGTGTGGAACAGTACCTAAAGAAGGGTGGATCATGGTCCACAGCATCTAAGAGCTTGGAACTTCCTGTAAACTAGTTAACTATTTTCAAGTAATTAGCATAGAATTTAAAACAGGACAACTAAAGTCAGTAAGTATAAACAGAATGTTTGATGTCCAGACTTGCGTTTGGAGCTGTTGCCTATGCTAAAGGAACTTTCTGGATAGGAAGAGATCCAACAATATAAAAATATAGGAGTTAATGCCAGGTTGAGGAGTTTTGCCTTCATCTAGTAATAGATGAATAAATGAGTAGACACTAGTTGAGTGGAAGAGAGGAAGGAAGGGAGGGAAGGAGGGAGGGAGGAAGGAAGGGAGGGAGGGAGGAAGGAAGGAAGGGAGGGAAACAGGATGGATGGATAGGTGGATAGATGGATGGATGGAGGTTTAAATGGGTGGATGGATGGGTGGAGCTTGCTGGACCTGAATGTGAGGGAAAAGCCTGGAGGCAGGGATCTATGTTGGAAAGGATGTAAGGAGGATGGAGAGTATGAGGGGAATAGAGCAAACCGTTCATGCACAAACCATTGTTTTGCGAAGGATCGATTCATTAGGCACCCACTTGCTGTCCAAACCCTATGTGCCCTCGGCCAGCATACCACCCCTGTATCCTGAGGCAAGGAGGAAGAGTTGGAGAGGAGGCCAGGAGAAGGGTCTAGCGACAGCACACCAGCCTGGGGTTTCCTTAAGAACTTAGAGAGACACTGACTTACATGTAAGGGAGGGAAGGCTGTGGATGAAAGACAGTAGGCACCAGGTGCGTCTGCTCCAGGTAACTAACGCCCCTCCTCTTCTCACAGCGAAGACCCCAGGATGGCAAGGGCAAGAAGGAAGAGGGGGAGGAGTCAGACACAGATGAGAAATGCACAATTTGCCTGTCTATGCTGGAAGATGGAGAAGATGTGAGGTAGGAGGCCAGACTCTTCTGTTCCCCCTCCCTTCCCGCACAGGCATTTGCGATCAGTCACCTGCTGTATGTCAGGGGTGTGGTGCTTGCTCACTTGTGCATGTGTGTGCTGGGCGTGCCACAGTGTGCCGCGTGGTTGCTCCCGGCAGGTGGGTGTGGAACACCGGAGATATGCGATGTCTATGGTGTGGACTGGTGGACACAGAGTGTGAGAGACCAGGGTGATATTTGGCCTGGATGGGTCTAAGACAAAGTCATGGCTTTGTTTTTGGCTGGTCTGAAAGGGCTTCGTGGAGGAGGGCCTTGTCATGACTTCCCATCCCAGCCACAGCCTCGCTCTGGAACAGGGCTCCCCACACCCTCTTTGGCCCATCCCCCGTGGTGTTGGTGTGGTCCCCAGTCCAGTGAGAGCCGGTGTTGCTCCGCCTCTGGCCCCGCCCCGGGCCCCTCTCTTTCCACCAGTCCTCTGACCCTCCCTTCTCTTCCAGGCGCCTCCCCTGTATGCACCTCTTCCACCAACTGTGTGTGGACCAGTGGCTCGCCATGAGCAAGAAATGTCCCATCTGCCGAGTGGACATTGAGACACAACTGGGAGCCGACAGCTGAGGGAGGAATTAGCCAGTGGACACCCCATTTTCCTTCACCAGGTCCCCCCCACGGCCATAGCCCTTGCAGCCAAACTTTGCCTTCTGAGCCATTTGATGTAGAGGAAAAGCCTGCAAGCACATTTTGTGGAAAGAGGAGTTGGCGGTATCAGTGTCTGAGGGAAAGGAGGGGTGGGGGGGCGACCCCCCCCCCATCCAGAGCGGTGACTGCCCCCATCCACCTCGCTGCGCGGGAGGGAGCTGGCCGTGCCCGGAGCAGGGGTGGGAAGGGGGGGCCCACGCTGCTGAGAATCTGGATGCGAACTGGAAGGTCCTAGCTGATAGACAGGCCCCTCAATCCTGTCCTTTGAAGGATTGTGTATATACCTCTCGACCACGTAGAAACCATGTAGGGGTCTCTAGCTATTTCTGTGGATGGCAGCCGGAGCATGTTAGCTTAAGAAAAATGTTGTGTGTGGTGCTCTAGTCATCTTGTGGTGGACATGTCGCTATTACGAATTCGCACCAAATATTTCTCATTGAGTTCCTTGTTTTGGTGCCTGACTGAACCAACCAACGACAGCCCAAATCTTCCCGTCTTTATGAGAAAAAAGGAAAAAGGAATCAAAGGTGAAAAAAAAAAAAAAAAAAAAAAAGCCAAATCCTGTTTCTGGTGAAAAAGGATGATTTTTTTTTTTTTTTTCACCCGGGTTGGGAGGCGGGAGGGGGGTGGTTCTTGTTTTGTTTTTGGTTTTGTTTTTTCCTTTGCTTTTGTTTTTCTCATGTTTACAGTGCACGGAGTGTGGAAGGGGAGCGTCTGGGGAAGGGGAGGGCAGGAAAAGGGGGAGATGGCGGCTTCGCTGGGCACCCGAGGGGCTCAGCCAGGGCGAGGAAGGCAGAGTTTGGGTCAGTGAAAGGGGAAATTCTGTCTTGAAGGAGGGCTCCCCAGTTCCAGGGCACATGCACTTAGTTCCAGCCATGTCCCGGGTCCCACGGTCCCCTGTGGAACTAGGGCGGAGCTAGCTTTCCGCTCGAGTTGCCCCCGTGTTCCTCAGAGCCAGGACGTCCCTGTGTATGCCACCTTCTTCCTTTTGGCTGTGTGTATGCCCTGTCACAAAGAGGCGATTTGGCCACGGCCTCCCTATGCAAAAAATTCACTGGATGATGAAGATATGATAGTACAGCTGGTGGTGGACCCTTGGCCTTGGCCAAAGTGCTCTGGCTGGCACTCAGGGGCTGGGGTCAAACACCCTGGACCTGGGGGAGGACTTCTGCTTCCTATGGGATGTCTCAAATCCCAGTGGAGTCCCTCAGAGATGGCCCTGGCCCCGAGACGGTGTCAGCTGGGCTTGGGAGGCCCTGTGTCCCTAGTCTCTGGCTCTTTCTGTCTTTGATGACCTTGGGCAAGTCCCTCTATTTCTCTGTGCCTCATTTGCCTTCTCCTGAAAGGGGGAGAAATGACAGTCCTCCCTATCTCCACTTCTTCGCCCTCACCTACATGTTGTGAGGACTGATAACCATCCACTCAACGCATTTGTGCTGTGTCCTGGGACCCTCCTGGGGGTTTAGGGATGGGAGTGGTGAGAGACAGAGATCCGGAAGTTCCAAGCGACACCACCCAATGTGTCTTTCTGCACCACCCCGCGACTTTTCTGAACCTCAAAGGGAGCAGGGAGATGGGAGGACAGAAGAATGGAGATGGGAAAATCCACCAAAACCCAACCCCAACCCCAACCCAGCTTTCTTTATCCATGTGCAGAACACCCCAGCCTAGCTGAAATTCTGCTCTCTTCCTTTACCCCTCCCCCTCCCTTATTTGCACTGCCCTCGAAGCCTCCCCCTCTCCTCGCCCCTCCCCCATCTCAATGCCCTCATCTCAGTAAGAGAAGACTAAGCAGGACAGGATACTTATCCCCTATATGAAGAAATTCTGTAAGGTTAAGGGTACGACCAGTACCAATGGGTTAAAAATGACTGAGAGGCAGATTTTGGCTTGAGGTAGAACCTTCTAGCACAACCAGAGCTGTCGGGCAGAGGCATGGCTGTTCTGGACACCTGCAGGCACAGAATGGGGATGTGGCTTCTGGGGGAAGGGTTACTCAAGGATCTTACTCAGACTGAAGCCTCTTCCAGCACCAATACTCTCGTGTTCTATAAAATCTTTCCTGAGTGCCTGCTCAGTGCTGGGAGAGGGGACAGTGTCCCTGTCTTGAGGAGCTTACAGTTTAGCCAAGGAGGCAAGACACGTACAATAGCACAAAAGTGGTGAGTCACTGACACAGGGTTAACAGCAGCGAGCATTACGTCGTCCAGTTCCATAGTTCAGTGCATGAACTCTCTCCAGGGCTGAAGGCTGGAGAACCCACCAGTGCAGAAAGTGCTTCCCAATCAGGATTTGGGGGGGGAAAGCTCATCACTAGTAGCCACAGGAAGCTGGGACTTCTCCCCAGCTTGCTTTGGACCGGGAGGCAGCCAGGGTGGTCTAGGGAAGGTCACTCCCCTCTTAGTCTGGGACTCTTGTTCTCTCTGAGGCTGGTTCAGAAGGCTAGCAAGTAGAGGGAGTCGGTGCGGAGCCAGATGGCACGAGGGCTGGTGTCCGCGGGTTCTAGTCTTGGCTCTTCAGTGACCAAGCGCGTAATGCTGGAAACCTCCTTCTCTCTGGGCCTCAGTTTCCTCAGCTGCGACGCAAGGAGTCTGGATCGGATGCTTGCTAAATTTCCTTCTGACACTCACATTCTCTGATCCTCCCTGACATCAACACATCCTTCAAGTGGTAGGGCCACGTGCCCACCGAGCTGTTGAAAACAACTTCCTGTGGGCACCAACATCTGTCTCAGGGGCTGAGAGTGGGAGTGCGGTCCCCTCCTCCTCCCTGTTCTGGGCACGCTCTGAGTGCCCCAGGCCAACACTAGGCACTAACTGGGGTGGGCATCACCCAGTGGGGAGAGGTCAGCCGCTGACTATGGGGGTGGATCCTGAAGCCCTCCTCCCCTCCCCATCTGTCTGGGGCCCTCGCACCTTGCAGGGGGGGCACAGGAGGGGACGTGGACTCAGGCTCCTGCCAGCTCCAGGCTCCTTAGCCGGGCAGCTCTCTGGGTGAGAAGACAGGAGAGGGGTCTGTGCTTCTGCTCCCTGGAAGCCCCCTCTCCCTCGCCCAGGAGCCCGGGAAGACGGAGAAGAGGCAGGCTTGGGCCTCAGCATCTTGTACCCACCACCTCCGGGAGGGGAGACCCCCGGTAGTCCTCCTACTGCTCAACTCAAGGGACTCAGACCCTTTCTTGACTGAGACGCATGAGTGCCTTCTGGGGCGAGAGCCACCCCAGGATTCAAGTTGGGCCTCCCAGCCGCAGTGTAGCCCTGGCCGCAGCGGGTTGCAGAGGACGCCAATCAACGAAACCAACGCCACAGCCACAGCCACAGCCAGCGCCGGCTGGCGCCAGCAGGGGGGCGGGCCAGGGCGCGGGGCTCCTCTACTGGCCCGGACACCTGGCCCCCGTGGCCCTGGCCCAGCAGTCGTGACAGGACTCAAGCTACTCTTCTGCAAATGTCCCAGCCTCCCTGCAAGTATTCTCAACTCTTTACGCCTAATGAACAAGCACAGTTTTTTCAATGGTGAAGAAAAAGCACCAGATCTTTTTTTCTTTCTTTTTTTTTTTTTTCCTGAAGAAATCCCCCAAGCCCCCCGCCCGCCGGCGGGACAAACACTCCCCGCGTGGGGCTGTAGCAACGTCTGTCAGGTCCCCTGTCGTGTTTCATCTCCTGCGCGTAGAGCAAATGCTAGAGCGATTTCAGCTGATAGAAAAACAAAAATGAAAAAAAAAAAACACAAAAAACAAAAAACATGGCACGTTGCTAGTTTACAGGGTTTTGTGAGTTTAAATGCCTTATATTTAACAATCATAATTTATGACTAACTTGTAGATATCGTGGGTTCTTATTTAATTATTTTTATAGTTGTTTTGCATTTTTAATTATAATTTATTTATTTAGAAAGGATACTAATTTTTTTTATTACTCCTATTACCTCATTTTGGCGTTGTTTCTGGGAGTGGAATGCTTTGCATGCATTGGTACGATGACAAACAACTATGAATACGAAAAAAAAATTTAAATAAAATTCCGCGAACTTTATTTCGTCCAAACTATCAGGGTGTGTGATTGCAAGCTGTCCTACTGTGGTGCTGGCCTCTTTGGATACATTCCATACGAAATGCAAACCTTTGATTCTGTATGCTGTGACCTAGTGAAAAACTCCAATATAGTGACTGTATTTAGCACATATATAAATATAATTTGCACTCGTCAGCAGACTGGGGTAATCCTTTCACTTGCTACCCCTGCCCCCTCCCCAGCCCCCTCACCATTAACCTATTTTTCTTTCTTCCCTAACCCTTCCCACGACCTCAGCCGACCCTGCCTCCGAGGAAGGTCAGGGGCCCCTAGGGGTCACTCTCTCCACCTGGGCTCCGTATCTCTCTGGTTCCAGAACTGGGCCCTTCAGACATTACCAGCTGGGGCATCTGAAAGCCAAAATCTGAAAGCCTGATTTATTAGAAAGAGTCCTGGACTGGGGAGTCAGGAGGCTCAGGTTCTCAGACCAGTTTTATTGCAAACTTGCCTGTGACCTTGAGCAAGTCGCTTGGCCTCCCTGAGTCTCAGGGTTCTGGGCAGAGGTGAGGGAGGCAAAAGGGAGGGTGTCTAGGGTCCCTCAGACCCAGATAGACTAGGATACAGACCCAGTGGGGACCCCTCGCTGGGCTTTCTCAACCTCTCAGGAGAGAAGGAAGGGGAAGAGAAAGGATGGAGGGGTGGAGAGAAGGAGATGAAAGAAAAAAGGAGAGAAAGAGAGCGTCCTGAGAATTTATTCAGTGGATTTGCTCACAGTAGACACCGGGAAAGGGTTTTGTCCTTTTATATGCAGCATCCCGCGGGAGTCAGGGAGGCGGGATAGGTAGACACATCCCCAGACGCAGGACGTGTGCTTTCACGGGGTTCCGTGGTCATTTGCAGAGTGAGCTGAAGTCCACATCTCATTAGATGTGGGGAGCGCATAGGCAGAACAGCAGCCCCGAAGTGTGGTTTTTGGGATTGGCACCCGTCCTGTCCTCTCTTGGAGCCTCTGTGGTTGCGCAGTACCCTGGACAACAGATTGGGACAAGGATTTCAGACCCACGATCTCTCCTCCCAGCGTCGTCTCCACCTCTGCCCCTGTTCCACGGCTGTGGGGAGGGGAGGGGCTGCTGTGAAGGACTGGAGGGCCTTCCGGTCTCACTACTGAGGACCACGAATATTAGGGGAGGGTTTGGGGGAAGCGGTCACCTCCAAGGCTGGTAATGCTGTGAGCCCAGATGCCTCTGAGCCAAAAAGAGAGAGAGGAGGTCCATGCCCCCCGGGGGTCCTCTGAGCCGGGGCTGTGACCCTGGCTGGGAGAAGGAGGACCCCTCCTGTCCTCCTTCCCTTCTTTTCCTTCTCATCCTTCCCTCTTGCCTCTTGACATCACTGCCTTTGCCTGGTGGAGAAGTCCATCCTCCACATGAGGCCCCGGGATGGTGCTGATGGGGGAGGAGGCGGAGGCCCAGACCCACCACACCGCCGGCCCAGGCTTGCAGGAGTGGCCAGGCCTCGTAGGGTCCCTGAGCCCCATCTTTGCTCCGGCCGGACTGTGGGCCCCGTTCCCTGGGCTTCCTGCCTGCTGCCGGCCCAGCTTCCCTTTCCGCCTCTGCCCCGGAGCCGTGTTCTCCTGCTTTTTCCTTGGAGACGGCATGGCCACCACACTGCCAGGCCCGGCGGACACGGCCCCCTCGGCAGGGCTCCTGGACGGACATGCCTTACGCCGCTCTGCGGGGTCAGAGTGGGAAGGGGCCCTTTGCCCTGGCTGGCCTGTGCCCCCCCCCCCCTCCTCCCGGCCCCTCGCCTTTCCCTAGCCCCACCCTGGCCTCGGACGTGGCTCATTTCTCAGCTCCAGAGCCAGCCACGCCCGGCGCCAGGCCCGCTGGGGTAATTTGGTTGCCCCTGGTAAGTGAAAGGATTATCCTCAGTGTTGATTGTCCTTTTTTGTAATCCTCCTGCTGTTCTGTTCTGTTGTGCTGTGCAACATTTTGCTACATAGACTATTTTATAGCAGAAAGCTAGAAGAATATTTATTATGAATATTAAAGCAATAGTGCATCAATGAAAAGGCGGAGACATTAGGAATTGTGTAAATGCTTAGATTCACTTTTGGTGGATTTTTTGTACTTTATTTATAACTAATAAAAATGAACTGCATTGCTAACTACACCTCGCTGGTGCAGGGTGCTTCTTTCCACGCGTACCCAGGGCGTGTCTGGGGGAAGCCTCTCGCAGACCTGTCTTGTGTAAGAAGTTAGGTAACACCATCCCCATCCATTTTCCTCACTGTCCTTCACCTGTTTCCCTTCTCCTCCCCCTCTCCTCTCCCCATCTCTTCCTCCTTCCTCCCCCCTCCCCTTTCCTCCCCCTCCTCCTTGTTCATGGCTCTTCCTCCCCTCACCACCTCCTCCCCCTCTCCCCTTTCCTTTCTCCTCTCCTCCTCCCCCTCTTCCCCCCACCTCCCTCCCCTCTCCTCCTCCTCTATTCCCCCTACCTCTTCCTCCTTCCTTCCCCCTTCTTCCTCCACCTCCCTCTGTCCTCCCTCCTAGCCGCCTTCTTCCTCCTCCACTCCTTCCCTCTTATCATTCCTTTTTACCTCTTCGTCTCTCAAGAAATTTGTTCAATGCCATGGATCTCATTAACCTGTTTCCTAAACTTTAGTTTAGGAATCTTAAAGGGGAAAGTTCTCATTTTTGATCAAGTTTCAAATGTAGCCTCTGGTGTTCTGAACGAGAGGGCTCCCCAGTTGCTCTTAACAGAGAAGGAGTCGGCTTTTCAGCGGTTGTCATGGATTTCTCATTTCTTTGTAAGAGCCCCAACCCAGATACTCTGCATCGTCTAAAGTCCGTTTCTCAGTGTGTGGATTAGCAAACTGAAAGGTGACTCTCTTGCATCACCTGGAAACAGAGCCCACATTAATAAGCCTTTTTGTTGTTGTTGTTGTTGTTGTAATGGACTTCACTGTTCAGAGCCGGTTTGGGTCGACAGAAGAATGAGCAGAAAGTACAGAGAGTTTCCGTGTACTATCTCACCTAGGTGCTGCTATTAACATCTCTCCTTAGCGGGGCAGGTTTGTGACAACGGATGAGCCAATATTGAGTCATTGTTATTAACTAAAGCCCATAGTTTACATTAGACGGATGAATGTTCAAATCCCTGCTTGCTGTGCCGGTGAGTGATCCAAAATGCTGTAGCTTTCCACACATTTCCATGTATGTTTCTTGGTCCATGGACTGGGGCTCCGTAGTCCTTAGCTCACCACTCACCACTAACCGTCAGGTGCACAGGGGAGAGACGTTTCCCTTCCCTGGTCTTGCAAACTATAAAAACGTGGATGGCGGACCCGGCTCCTTCCAGTGTTTGAATTCCACGGGTTTCTATTTACATATACAGGCCCTGCGTCCCTCCGTTATCCTTGTCTGTTCAGTCTCTGTACCTGCAATGGAGGTGACCCTGGGAGGACAGGTCTGGGCTAGCTTTGGGGTGGGGGCAGGGGGCTGGGACAGTAATTCTCTTTCTGTGGATTTTATGCCCCCCCCCCCGCAATGGGCAAATGTACACCCTTCCCAATCCCCTCCAACCTCGCTTCCCCCCACCTTTCTAAGGCAGTGCCAGGGAGGAAAGAAATATCTCAGAGAGCATCTAGGCTCACACTCTGCACAGGCCTGTGACTCCTAGGCGCTGTGACGCTCCCCCAGGAGGTCAAGTGAAGGAAGAAGAGTCTCTATTAGTGTTCTCCAGAGAAACAGACCAGTAGGAGATATATTCAAAAGGAGATGTATTGAGCAGAATTGGCTTGCGTGTTTCTGGAGGCTGAGTCCGGCCCCTGCTGCCCGTGGGCTGGAGCCCCAGGAAAGCCGTGATGAAGCTCCACTCTGAGTCCAAAGGCCTGAGGACCGGCAGAGCCGATCGTGAGAATCCCAGTCCGACGGCAGGAGAGGACCCAAGTCCAGCTGGAGCAGGTGAGCAGGAAGGGGACAACTTCCTTCCTCTGCTTTTTGTTCCGTTCAGGCCCTCAAGGCGTTGGAAGGGGCCCACCCACACCAGGGAGGGCAGTCTACTTTTATGAGTCCAGTACTAATCTCATCTGGAAACCCTCACAGGCACGTCCCAAGTAACATTGAACCGGGGTACCCCACGGCCAACCGAATGAGCCATCACATCGCCCTCACCTCACCCCCAGGCTCCTGGCTGTCTCCCAGCCGCTTCTGTCCTCCCTCCAAGCCCTGCCCTGCAATGAGACCTCTCACATCGGGCCTCCTGTTTCTCCCCAGCACTCCCTGTTCTGGGGGGTGGGGGTGGGGGGAGACCCCCACCGCTCCTGGGAAGCAGGAAACAAGGAATTCTCTTGCCAGAGCATTATCTTCCCCACTCCCCTTGCCCTCAGTGGCAGGCCCTATGCAGCCGCCTGAAGCCCAGCAAGTAACACTTCTTCTCCACACTTGCCCTGCACGGTGCTGATCTGCCTTCTGTCTCAGAACCGCCCCGGTTGTCCCCACATCAGCCAGAGCAGCTGTTCTTTCATCTGGTTTATGTACCCAGCTCTCATCCAGCATTTTTTTTTTTCTTTTTTTTTTTTGAGGAAAGCCCTGCCCTTGGGTTTCCTGTGCCACCTGTTAGCTGTGTGCCTTTGGGCAAGCTACTTAAACTGCCTGTGCATCAGTGTCTTTGTCTATGAAATGGAGATCATAACAGGACCTCCCTCGTACGTCTTTATAAGGATCTAATGAGCTAAAGTGCTTTAACACGTGTCTGGTATATAGTATGCGCTATATAAACATTAGCTACAATGATGATGATTTAAAAAAAAATCCCTGGGGCGCCTGGGTGGCTCAGTCGGTTGAGCGTCCAACTTCGGCTCAGGTCATGATCTCACAGTTCATGAGTTCGAGCCCTGTGTCGGGCTCATTTGCTGCTGTCAGCACAGAGCCTGCTTCAGATCCTCTGTCCCTCTCTCTGTGCCCTTCCTCCGCTCACGCTTGCTCTCTTCTCAAAAATAAACATTAAAAAAAAAAAAAATCCCTGCGTTCCATAGTCTTTCTCCTTGGTCCTCTTGTTCTCCCCTCCCTTTCCTTTTCCTAGAGAGTTTTCCAGGCCCCATCAATGTGCATTCTTCCCCGCTGGCCGACCCCCCCCCCGCCCCCGTGGTCAGCCACCAGCAATGGCTTGTCCAGTAGGAGAGCCAGTAGCCGAGGCCTCAAAGCCAAGACTTCTGGAATCACCGCTTTGTAACAGTCTTTCCTCATTCGGTTGGGAGATTCTAGAAGAAAAGCCACATTGAGGCTCCTAGGCCAGAAGCACAGAACTCCTCTTTTCTCCAGCTCACAAGCAACCCCACCTCTCCCACCATCCAGGTGCCCCATCCAAATCCCCCTTGTTAAATTTAGGACGAAAATGCTCTTTCCTCTCTTACTCTCCAGGCCCATCTGTCCAAGACTTCCTTCTTTCTCATAGGCTCTCTTTACTTCCTTTGTCCAAAACTGAGGCTCCCTGACCTGTTCTCCGAAGCCCCTTACCTTGCCTTTGAAGGCTCAGGGCATTTCCTTCTCCTGGTGCCCCCCAGGGGTCGACGCCTGGTGCCATGCTCTTTCAAGGGGCTGGATAAATGGGGGCCCCTGTTCAGGATGCACACACAGGACCAGGGGTCCTCGGGGCAGGGGGTACCCACATTACTTCTGACCTCATCTAGTTGGACCCCACACAATCAGAATTCAGAAGGCGTGTAACTGAACTGGCGTATAAAAGTAAACTGAGTTTACTTTTCTCGAAATCTTGGAAGAAAAAGGTTGTTCAACCAAAAAGCTGAGAGAATAAAATTGGAAGGTTTTTGTTTAACCTACTTAAGAGCAGAAGTGTTTTTTAGACTTTGGTGCAACAGTTTGTATGTAAATAGATTGTGCTAACTGCAAATGAGTCTTATCTTTTCTTTGATGTGGGCCCCTGGGGATATTTATTTGGAAATACTTTGTTAGCAGTTACTCGAAAGCAGTGCAATTAAGTTTCTCTCCAAATATTCTTTAATGGAGACTTGTCTCTAAATCAGGAGAGGAAATGTGGAGCTGGTAGAAAACCTTGTCAGTCAAGAAGCCAACCTTATAAGGAAGAAGTTTCCAGCAAAGCAAGCTGTGGGTGCCAGGGGGATTTGGGGAGGGAAGGAGCAGCCCTGGCAAGATCGGAAGGAACGGAAAGGAGGCTCTGGGGGAGGCAGAGACCATTCCTTCGTTTCCTTCACCCTGAGCTCTAGTGAGGGGCTCTGTCTTGGCTGGAGGGTTGACGTGTAGCGCCTCCCGCCCGTGGCCGACTGCCCAGCAATGACCTGGGACTCTGGTGGCAGCCCGGCCTCGGGCGAGCTGGGTTCAGGAGGGACCGTCCCAAGAGGGTTCACCCTCGCCATGGCTGGCTGCTGGGTCTCAGCCTCAGAATTCGGACTGCTGGGGTACAGAGCTTGGCCACTGCTACGGGTAGAGTAACTTTCTGCTTGGGGCCAGGACTAGGGGGAGGCAAGGCGGGTGCCCGGGGGGCAACATTTAAGGGGCCTCACTCTCAGGTGCAGCCCTGCCATTGCACGAGCCTGAGGCTGAGCTCCCTTAAAGCTTCTTGTTTGCTTTATCCTAACCCCAGCCTTGCCTTCTGCCCTCCAAGAGGAGGATTCCTGGGACAGCCTACAAGGAAGAGACCAGACTTGAAAGGCAGAGCATCTCGTGGGTGTCCCTCGTTCCTTCCTCGGGGCAGAGTGCCCTTCTCCCCAACCACCTTATAGGGGGTGCTCCCCACCTTTGCCTGCATCCTCAGCACAGCCTGATGGAGAAAGGAGGGCGGTACGACATGACTGGCCGGGGGCCCCAACACTCCCTCGGGCAAGGTGGTGCCCACAGAAGCAGGGCTGTGGAGACTGGACCTGCCAGGTGTTGAATTCTGCAAGCCCCTGTGTTCCCCTGGCTATCCACCTCTCCCCCCACCTCCTCCACCTCCTCCATGGAGTGTGAAGGGCGTCGGACGGCCTGGTTCAAGCCCCGCGTTGCCCCTGGGGACCTGTGGGCGAGTCAGAGGCCCGCTCTGCCCCTACAGAGCAGAGAGAGTGGACTAGCATGAGGCCTGGGAACATGGTGGAAGGATGGGTGGCTGGGCGGGCGGCAGGAGACCTGAGGCAGACGGCGCCGTCTCAGCAGGGGCCCAGCAGGGAGGACAGCATGTGTGGTGGTGCTGGAGGGGAGCCCGCGGGACCCGGAGCTGTGGGCATCTCGCCCCTGATGGAGATGGCCCAGGTCCCGGCACTCAGGGAACCGGGCTGGGGGGAACGTGCCTCGTGGGTAACAAAGTGCGTCTTCGTGCACCAAAGGTGTGACCACTGTTTACGGGGTCTTCACAGCAGCAGGGTCGTGGGTCTCAACAGGCCACCTGTTAGGGGGGCAGAGGAGGCAGGCAGGGAAGGGGTGGAAAGGGCTAATGAGGCCGTGGGTTGTGTTGGCAAACCAGGCCTGCCCCACCTGGGTAAGAGTGAGCCCACCCTGGACCTGGCAGCAGCAGGATGATAACAGGGGCTATCCCTGTGCCAGCTCAGGAGGATCAACCGGACGACAGCTGCCGCATTCCACAGCGAGAGCACGCGGTGCTTGCCGGGGGGCATGGAGGAAGACTGTTTTCAACTTTGAGCTGGTTCAGACACAGTGGAGAGGCTGAGGAGGAGGCCGTGGCCACGGGAACAGGACACGCAAAGATTGCTGTCGGTGGCCTGGGAGTACCCCCTCCCTCCTGGCTGCCCTTTTACCCAACGCTAGTGACCGCGACTTCCGCAGGGCTACCCGGGGAGGGGATGTGTCCACCTCGCTTGAAGGCATAGCATCCTGCCCCATCCACAGAAACCGTAGGGATGAAGGATGGGCTGGCTGGCCGCTGGAAGCAGAGATGAGTGGCCCGAATGCCCAGAGTTCGTCAGAGCAAAGGATGCCGCGGGAACTATCTGGGTGTCTTAGGTCCTAAAAACAAGGCAGGTGGAGGCTGAAGCACGGAGAAAGAACCCCCGTAGGCATCCTTCCCTTCCTTCCTTCTCCAAGGGATCGGAACCTGTGGTCAGCAAGAGGGGGGCAGGAGTGACAGTGCAAGGTGGGGGAGGGGCGCCCCCATGCACCCACACGTGTGCGCACACGCACCTGCACACACAGTTGCACTCGTGTGCACACACACGCGTGTCCTTCTCCTTCACTTCTGGTCCCCCCTGTGATAGCACTGAGTTGGGGGATGGCAGAAGATGAATTTTGAGCCTGACTTTGGCCTTTACATCAAAGCCAGACATTTATTATTTTTTAATATTCATTTATTTTCGAGAGAGAGACAGAGTGTGAGTGGGGGAGGGGCAGAGAGAGAGGGAGACACAGAACTCAAAGCAGGCTCCAGGCTCCGAGCTGTCAGCACAGAGCCCGACGCCAGGCTCGAACTCACGAACTATGAGATCATGACCTGACGCTCAACCGACTGAGCCTCCCAGGCACCCCCAGAGCCAGACATTTAAATTGCACACCTGTAATGGGCTTTGTGACTTTTAAGGTGGTGGTTGCACTTTTTACCACCTAAGAGTTCAGAAGAGCCGAGGCCTGGCTAAGTGTTCATCGGGGGCATGGGGGTGCTGGGGAGGTGGGGGCTGGGCGGAGGCCAGTTCCACGGAAAAAGATACAAATAAAGGTGTTTCATGATTACTTCTCCCCCACCCCCATCACCCCAGCTCCCCGGAGGCCCGCTTGTTCAACATGATGGACATACCCTTCAGTGCAGGTGCTGAATTAAACTGCCCGCAGGTTAATTTATTTAGTCTGTATGACGACCTATGCAGTAGCTACTATCATTGTCCCTGTTGGACAAGTGAGGAAACTGAGGCCCCAGGAGATGAAATAATGTGCCCAAGCTCGCCCAAGCTCTCTGGCTGCCTCTGAGCCAGCGCTTGCAAACTCAGCCTTTCTCCAAGGGTCTCTGGGAGCTCCTGGAACTTGCTTTAGACCCATCAGCCTCGATAAGAGTTTACACCTGTCTGGGCTACAGGACACAGGGTGATGGGGGTGGGGGGGTGCCCTCCTATAGGAAGACTTCCTTTCCACTCAGTCCTGCTTCGGCAGGAAAATCAGAAGTCAGGTGCTGAGACCTGAGGCGCTCTTGCTGCCTTGCAAGGATCTTGCATTGCAGATCCCTTCGTGACTGTCCACGAGGGAGGGTGTGTGTGTGTGTGTGTGTTTCTCCTGCAGCCTCGTCATCAAGGTCATATCCCTTGGAGGGCAGAGACTGCACCTTTATTTTGTGTCCCTCTCTGTCCCCCCCCCCCCCAGCCCCATCACCTTCTGTTCAGGTCTGTGGGTCTCAACTGTGTTCTCACAGGTTAGAACAACCAGTGGGCACCTGGCACAGAGTTTCCCGTAAATGATGGACAGAATCACATACCTTTTTGCAGGCTTATAAACCACCCCCCGCCAGGGCTAAAACACTTCCTCCTGCTGCTTTTCTCTGTTTGCCACTGGAGTCATTGAAACTGGGGGAAAGGATGCATTTCTTCGTGAGCAGATGCCAAGATGAGTTCTTCGTGGGGTGTGGTCAGTAAAAAATTTAATTAGCCCAGCTTTGGGGGGAAAAACGTGTTAATTAGTTTTCTCTTCAAATACACCACCTCGACGGCCTCCTCTTCCCCACTTCTATCCCCTGGGTGAAGCCCCAGTTTCCCATCTACACTTGGCAAGTCTCAGCCTGGCCACTGCTGTCACTGGAAAAGAAAGCGCAGAAAGTTATTTTTGTGCAGCCAGGGATTCCGACACGCGGTGATCGGTTCCTGTAGGTCCAGGGGACTGAGGAGGGGCGGGGCCCACAAGAAATCCCCTGCAGCGGCCTCCGGAGAACCGTGAAGTTCCGGGCCACCGTGCCACCCATGCCACCCTTCTGGCGCCCAGTCCCGGTCCCAGGAGGCTCTGAGAAAGGCCTGCTGAAAGCCAAGGTGGAGGCAGCGGGCTGTGGTCAGGAGCATCTCGGCGAGACGGTGGGATCGAGAGCCTCCGGCCCCTCAGACGGAAGGGAAGAGGTCTCTCCAGGTGAGCCTGTCGCCTCGCTTCTTGTCCAGCCACCGGCCGCAGTTAAAGATGGTGGCCACTCCGGTGCTGGTGTTGGTGACTTCCACCTTCTCCACCAGCCAGCCCGAGTAGTAGCCGCTGCTGTCGTGCTCCACCCGCACCTTGCGCAGCTCGCCCAGCTCTAGCGTCTCCAGGAAGAAGCGGTCGGTGCTGCCCCGCTCGAAGAGGTTACGCATTTTCTGCTTCAGCTCCCGCTTGCCCGTGTCCCCGTTGGCCCCGAAGATGGTCACGAAGACATTGGCGTCGGTGCCTGCACCCGGCTCGTAGCCCGTCGTCACGATGACCTCGTACTTGACCGGCACCAGGCTCTGGACCTTGCTGGCAAAGCTCTCGGTCGTCTTGGTGACCTCGAACACCTTGAAGTACTTCCTCTTCCTCTTGAGGGGGATGAGGCAGTCACAGTTGAAGAAGTACCTAGCAGGGACAGAGGAGGCTCAGTCGATACCAGCCAAGGCTCTCACCCTCCCCCCGGGCCCCCTGGGCCATGAATGATCCCTTCCTCAGGTGGCAGGAGATGGGATCGGAAATGTCTGCATTAAAATATGAGGATGGGGGGGGCGCCTGGGTGGTTCAGTCCGTTAAGCGGCCAACTTCGGCTCAGGTCATGATCTCTGGGTCCGTGAGTTCTAGCCCTGCATCGGGCTCTGAGCCTGGAGCCTGCTTCAGATTCTGTGTCTCCCTCTCTCTGACCCTCCCCTGTTCATGCTCTGTCTCTCCCTGTCTCAAAAATAAATAAACATTAAAAAAAATAAAAAAAATAAAAAAATATGAGGATGGGTCTTGTTTGTGTTAAAATCCACGGCGAGAGGCATCTCTACCCTTCCAGTGTCTCTTTGATTCTTTCGTTTCCATCCCCCCCCCCCCAACTCCACATCAAATCTACCAGCAAATCCCATCTTTAAAATAGGTCCAGAATCAGCCACTTGAAAAAGTATGCAGTATTTCACTATCTGTCCTGCCCCTCGTCTGGTCCAAGTCACCACCACCTCCTCCCTCCTAGATCGGCCTCCTAGCTGGTCTCCCTGCTTCTGCTATCTGTGGTCCATTCTTTCCACAGCAGCCAAGTGACCCCGTGGACATGTAAGTCCAAGAATGTAATTCCTCTGTTCAGAACCTTCCAATGGCTTCTTAGATTAAGTAAAAATCACCACCTTACCAAGGGCTGCAAGACCCTATGTGGTTGGACCCTCTGCCTGCCGTTTGCCTTTCTGACCGAGCACCTGGCCTTGTCTAACTAAGCTCACTCCGTGCCAACCGTGCTGGTCCCCTTGCTCTTTCAAAGGGACTGATGAATGTTTGTACCTGGTATTCTCACCTTCAGGGACAGCTGCGGGATCCAGGCAAAGCCAAGTGGGAAACGTCCCAAATCCCTCGCGCTGGGCTGAGTTAAAGTATGAGTGTGTGCGTGAAAACACGTACATGCACGTGCTCATGGTCTGAGGGGTGCAAGGGGTAAGAGAAAATCCTCTACTGAAGCAGTGCCATAAGCAGAAGCAAGTACAGGGCCAAGAGTCATGGTCTTGGACCAAAATGTCCCCTCTCTATCCCCACCCTCCACACCCTCAATTTTACCCTCTGCGTAATGGTAGTTAGTCTAATAATTGATTACAAGGAGGAAGTCAGGAGGCACAGTGGGAAAATGCTGCCTGGAGTGCAAGGGGGCCTCGGGTCTACTCCAGCCCTGCCACCTGCTACTCTTGTGACCTTGGGCAAGCCGCGTCTCCTACCCAGACCTTGATTTTCCCATAGGCAATGCTAGAGGTTTGAACTGAACAACTGCTACGGTTTCTTCCCACTCCCAACTGCTGATATTATAACAGCTTTGGAAATAAGCCGTCCTGGCACTGACTGGTGACTTCAGGAATGCATCCCTAAAAGGGCGTGCCCAGTGGTGCAAAGTCAGACCCGTTTTAGATGAAAATCCATAACCGCAAAAAAAGCAGGATTTTCTGCTTGCTTCCTCAGTGCCGACCGGGGCTTTGCACCCTTGCATCTCGTCGGCTCCCATGACAACCCGGAGCTTCAGGCATCATCCTCCCATTTCACAGAAGGGGAAACTAAGTCACTGCCCAAGATGAGCCAGAGCGGGCCCAGAGCCAGCCTGCCTCGCCACCTGAGGAGACAGCCACGGAAAGACACTGGCAGGAAATCCATATTCTGTTTCGAGATCTCTCTTCCCCCAGTTCATCACTTGATAAATTCGGATTGTTGTTACATACCACACTTTCTCGGAGGGGGATATAACTTCAATCTTTGTTTAGACGTTCTTTAAAAATGTATTTCTTTATGCAAATGCTGACTGATATACATAATTCTCTATAAATGCACAAATCATGTGATCACATGCGTGTTTTTCTAAATACACTCTTCTTCTTCCCCTTTTCGCTTGGCTCTCTCTCCTTTTTCCCTCCTTCCTTTCCACTTCCACATCCCACCTTTACCTCAGATAACCCATGGAACAGTTGCGGGTGTATCTTGCCAGATTTCCTTCCATTTCACCCAACCATGCACAGACCCACACAGACACAGACATATGTAGGATGTCAGTGTTCCCTTTACAAAATGGCATCATATAATATGTGTTTTCCCATATCTTGCTTTTCCCGGGAATCGCTCCAAGTCATCTGGTACATATTTAATTCATTATTTTTAATGGCTGAAAAATATTCCCTAGTAGACCCATAAGGAAAACATTTCTCATACATATAAGATCACCAAGATGTGGGACCCTAGGGCTCCGTGGGGTCATGACTCTAGGTGCGGATCCACTGGAGAGGAGGGTAGGGACATCAGAAAGACTAATGACAAAAGTAAAAAATAACAAATGAAAAATTAAATATATTTGAAAAACATGTAAATAGGATCACACTTCTGTGAACAGCGTTTGTGAGATGTTAGAAAAGTGTCAGAGAGAGCGGGGTCACCAAACACTCATATGGTGGCTGTCTCTGATGGGTAGGGCTTTCAGGAAGTTTTACTTAAAAGACGATTTGTATTATTTGAATTTTTATAATGGCTGGGTATTATATATGGTATTGAGATAAAACAATGAAGTTATATTTGGTTAAAAAAAGAAAGAAAGAAAGAAACAAAAGCCCCTGGGTGTGGCCTTCCATTGAATCCGGAGGATCTCAGTGCAAAGGAGAACCTTAGAAGTTACGGCCCACCCTAAGGAGGAGTCACCACTGGAACCGGCTGAAAGATGAAAACTGGAGACTCCTGTGTTTACAGGAGAGTGAGATTAAATTCATTTGTAACTCCTGGAAGTCCGAACGGTACGGTTAATGTGGTGGCTGGAAAGGAACTGTGGACGCATGTATGCCATCCATCAGGAAGGAACCAAGCTCGAGACCTGCACAGGCCGGTGCACTATGACCTCCGAGAGCTCCCTGAGCTGGACCCCTGTCGTCCTTCCCCCAGCGCCAGACTCCAGTGAACATCCAGCTCTCTTCCCGGAGGGAGACAGCACAGAGAGGTGACGGGTTACCTCCTGAGGCCACACAGCTGACTTGGTGACAGTTCTAGTATTCGGGGTCTGGACTCTCTGCACCCCCTTCCCTTTGGGCAGAGCCCCCACTCCACGGACATCCCTTCCTCCCCCTCCAGGCCTAGTGACATACTGACAAAAGGCCACCCTCTTTTGAGGGTGTGGGAATGGTGGTTTCTTTCCCTGGATGAGAAATTCTACAATTCGGCCCCAGGACTGTGGGGTAGGAAGCTCCCGGGCTGAGCTTGTATTTCCCCTTCCTTCTGAGACTGGAAGGTGCTTAGTGGTGCTGAGATTTTTGGCTCTGTGTCTTTCTTACAGCCACCATGGCTGGTTTAAAGCTAACTCGAGGGAAGACTATTTCTTATTATTGCATAGTGTTGCACTGTATTATATTGTATTTTCTTGTACCCTTTGGTTTTTTTGGGGGGTGGGGCTTGCAGAGGTGTGGTATCGGTAGCAATACTCGATGTGATCGGCAGGCCACTAGTGCTGGGTTGCAGAAGGGGCTCTGCCCTGGGCCCGGCTTGCTGGGTGAGTTGGTAACTCCTCTGGGCCTCTATGTCTCAGCTCTCAAGTCTCCATCAGTAATCGCTCCAGGCAGCCAGGACCAGCAAGTCTGGCAGGATTTACTGTAACCGGCTGGTTTTTCACTAAAAGAGCAATGGATAACACTCTCTCTCTCTCTCTCTCTCTCTCTGCCATGACGATGCGGCAAGCCAGGGAGAAAGGCCTCACCAGCACCCAACCATGCTGGTTCCCTGACCTCTGACTTCCAGCCTCCAAAACTGCGAGAAAAAGAGGTCTGCTATTGGAGACACCCTGTCTGTGGCATTTTGATACGGCAGCCTGAGTTGGTCAAGACAGAAGTTTACAAGTCAGGACGCTTCCTGACCGATTCCCAAAGGGGAAGCTTGGGCATCCCAGGGAGCCTACTGTCACAGGTGGAGCGTGGACAGACACTGTTTTGAGCGACTTGAGCTCCTGAGGCCAGAGAGGGCAGCCGAGGGCGCTGCCCCGGTTGAGCCTGCACCGGTCTGCTGTGCTCACCGTGAAGGCGTCGCCAGGGGCAGGGCCAGCTCGGGGAGCGGGTGGCAGCAGCTCTGGGGGGTGACCCAGCGAGCAGTGGCAGGCTGGCCCCGGGAGCTGCACGTGTCACCTGTCACTCACTCCTCGGGTCTAGCCTCCCAGAGGCAAGCACTGCCCTCGGCTTCCCCTTCCTCCTCTCCCGGTGCCTTCACACTGCTGTTCCTGCCTTCCAGGGCCTCGGGGCTCTTTCTGGCATCCAATGTGGTAACCAAGTGGTTTTAATTAGAAAAACTGATGGCTGTGGACTGTTACCCAGGTAACTAAAACCCTTAATCCTTCAGAAATGCCTGAGTCTCCAGAAGGCCCCGGTGGGGGAAATGCAAAGCTCCTTATCCGGGGTCCTCAGAGGCAGGTGGGCCATGGGATTACTCCAGTTGGGCTCGGATCCCCACTCTGCCCACAAGGATGGCAGGGCTTTCACTGTGCCAGTGGAAGCATCAGGCTTCAAAGCTGTATTTCTTTGTCATCGCACAGTGATGGGAGGGGGAGGGAAGGGAAGCGTCCGCTGTCTGGTCTTGTTTGGCTTACTTCTTCCAAGGAAGCGTCCCTGGATTAAAGGGCTGGAGCCCTCAGATTCATCTGGCCGAGTCCCTGCCTCTGAGGGTAGGCCTATGGCTCAGAAAGCTCCAAAACAGTACGGCTGCCTTTCCCTCCCTATCTCGTAAGTTTCCTGAACGAGGTGGCCTCGAAGGGGACAGCTCCCTGGGTCCTGGCGTCTTGCCCGTGGTCTAGCCCCGTCCCTCTGTGCGGAGAGAGCAGCCCTTCCGGGGGGAGCGGTGGAGGCACGGTACATACACGTTGCCGTACTCCATCTCGGTGATGGTGATGGTCTTGACGTGCCAGACCAGCTCTCTCTTGGGGATGAACCGGTCCTCCCTGGCGAGATGGCCCACGCAGAGGGAGGCAATGTCCCCCAAGTAGACGCTGTCAAACTCGAACGTGTCCGTGGTCCCCCTGCAGGACACAAAAGCATGGCCTCTAATAAGAGATGCCGATGTCCGCTGTAGGAAGTGAGCCTTTATTGAAAGCCTACTGCATTCCAGGCACTGGTCTAAGGAGGAGGGATAGAATGGCAACCATGACCTGATGCCAGCCCTGCATTCTTGGAGGGGTTCAGTGTCATTCTGGAACAAGACAACCACAGCCTGGTCCCAGCAGGAGGGGGTGGTAACATCACGAAGCAGACAGAGGTGGGAGGAGGGCGAGGCCCTGAGGGTTAGGCTGGGGAGGGTGGTGGGGATTCAGAGAGCACAGCAAAGGGAGGGAGGGAAGAGGCCCCTGAGGTGGACTTGTCGAAGTCATGGGATGAGGACTGAGGGCAAGGAGGCATCTGTGGGGGGCGTGTTGGCTCGGCTGCAGTTGGGGTCCAGTCAGGGAAGCCGCCATGGAAAAGGTGGGGTGCGGCCATCTGTGGTGGTCTGCGGGTGCCAGTCTAAGGAGCTCATACTTCATCCTGATGCAGAGGGAGTTCAAATGCAAGGTGCAGTGGGTCACAGGAGGGGGAGACTTCTGTAAGCAGTTCTGGGGGAGCGGGGAAATGAAGTGGGCATCTGGGCAGTTCAGGGGTGGCTCTGGTGTGGAGGAGAAGTTGAGGTTTCCCGGCTGTGCCTGTCAACCAGGAGGGGTGAGAAGCACCTTTTCCCGAGACCCGATTTTGATTTTCCTACAAAGCATCTAAGAGGCTCTCTCCTCCCTTCCTCCTCCTAAGTAGAACTTAGTCTGTGCTGTCTTACACGGCTCCCTTGCAGACTAGACTGTGAGGTCTGCACGGACTTGGATGGGGTCCGCAATGATTCCTGGTCCTGCCGCACAGCGGGCTCTCTTTAATTAATTAATTACTAATGTTTGCTGTAGCTGTCCATTAACTTTTTAAAACTGAAATATATTTGACACAAACCCGTGTAAATGTAAGGTGTACAATGTGCTACTTTAATATATTGATATATTGTAGTAGGATTGCCACGGTGGTGATATTGGCACCTCTGGTTACAGAATTATCCTCTCCTTTTAGTGGTTGGAATAATTAAATTCTCCTCTCTTATACTGGCCTCTCTTTGCGTGGCAATCTCCCCCTTTCCCTTTTATAAATCTCCTGTTTCATCCATCCGTAGGAGTTCGCATAGGATTGGCACAAAGTAGGTACTCAATTAAGTGCTTGCAGTTTAGGCCCATTTGCATACTTAGGGCACCCACCAAGGGGGTTGATTTGGGGGGTCCCTCTCTTACCCACCCTACCCCCCTCACTCCCCAGTGGGAACCCCCTCTTCCTACTTCCTAAAGGCCCGCTGTCGGGAAGAATTTTCCACGAGAAACTCTTTGGATCGGTTCTTCCTGCCCTCCAGGATGAGCCAGACGTTCTCCCTGGTTTCGCCTCCGTTGCCTGTTTCTATGACGATCTCGTAGGCTGCAGCGGAGAAGGTGGGAGAAGGTCAGCTGGGGGAAGCAGCTTCTCTGTCCTCCATCTGATCTTAGACCACAGCCTGGGGATAGGCTGGAGTCCCCACAAGGAGGCACTACCACAAAAACCTGCCCCAGTCTGGCCACCATAAGCATGTCTTTTATTTATAGAGCAGCCACTCTGCCTGGTGACCATGGAGCCGCTGGGAGTGAAACACCAGGAAGCAGGGGGTGGGGAGTTTTTTGGGACAGGTGCTGGGGCTGGATCTCAGGGATGGACAGCAACCCCCACCCCACCCCGAGATGCAAAACGGAGATCCTGTGCAGAAAGAGGGCAGAGAGGGAGAAGTGAGGGGGAAGCTACAGGCAGTCCAGACTCCAGGAGAGCCGTGAGCCCTATCCACACACTTTGCTCGTGGAGATCACCCCACCCACCCTAAGATGGCAACTCGCCTGCCCCCAGCGCCCCCAGGTGGCCTTAAGGGGCTCCATGACATTCTCTTTATCACCTGCTACCTCCTAACAGGCTATGTGGTTTGCTGCTTATGTTATTGTTTCCTGTACTCCCCTCCCACCTGAATGTGAGCTCCAGGGGGGCAGGGGACTTCGTTTTGCTCACTGATAGATCCCAAGTGCCCAGAACAGTGCCTGGCATGCAGGAACTCAGTAAGTATTTGTGGAGTGAATGAATGAATGGTTGGGCCACAGGAAGCTTCAGGAAGGAGGTCCCTTGTGCTTGAAGACGGAGCCAGGATTCCCGTCTGCGGAAGATGAAAGGAGGTTCTAGGCAGAGGGAGGAGCGCAGGCAAAGACTGAGGGGGGGAGGGGATGGGAGTTCACGGGACCCGGCTCCCACTCCCAAGGGACCAGGCCAGACTCAGAGCTGGCACACGGGACACAACCAATGTCGGTCAGAGTGTCCCCTGTGCATATGGCTCTTGCCACAGTAAAGGACTCGTTGAGGGGTTGGGACTCTGGATGCACAGGACAGCTCTTTCCGCCCGGCTCTCCCAGGGACGTGATACAGACAACGGAGACGAGGCGCCTCTGTGTCTGTAGCTCAGTGTATCGCTAGCCCTTCTGCCCTGGCGGCTTCTCTCCAGGACAGTGCGTGCTGCTGAGACGCGTGGAAGCAATTCTGACAAAGAGGCAGGTCGCCGACGAGAGGGCAGGAAAGCCACGGACAGCACAGAACTCCTGAAGAAGGTGGGGCTCTGTGGGTCCATATAGACCCCAGCCCAGGAGGCTGGGGCCGACCGATGGCCGAGCCACGGTCAGGTCTCACGGCCGGTCCGCTTTCCCCACAGAGGGTGGGGTGAGTTCTGCAAACCCAATACCCGTGAGTTCAAAGTGGGTCCTGGGCTTTGTTGAGGACGTGGTTTGTCAGCGCCTGGGGGAGGAAGCAGGGGCGCTAGGAACCCATGGGCTCACTAGGTGAACTCAAGTCTGAGATTTGAGAAAAAATGCAGATGGGGTGCAAACAGACCATTCTTCCCTGATGGTCCTGGGTTAAAGTACATCAGCAAAGACGTTTAGAGAGATTAGGAACAAATGTTGCCAGGGGCATCTGCCGTCTTTTGAGGAGAAGAAGTTTCAATGAGCGTAGTTCACCTTGCCCCCTTTCCCAGTATTTCATCGACAGCTTGATACAAATGTGGACGGCGTGATTCTCAACTTTGTGTCTATGTTGCTGGGGGGAAACGGACAGAGGAGCATTAGGGACCTGAAAGAATGGGGGCAGTGGGGAGCCCAGGCTAGTGGGGATCAGTGTAAGGTCATCCGTGGGGCCAGCACACCCACAGGACAAGCTCAGCTGGAGAGAGGGGCTCAGCAGCCATCGTGTGAGGCACCAGCACTAAGGGGCTGCCAGCAAAGCCACCACAGGCTCTTGGGGCATGAGTGTAGTTCAAGTGGCAAGACAGGAGAGAGGAGAGCAGACCACCCTTGAAATCTTGCTCTGGGCATGGCATCTGCAGAGGGAGATGAGCAAATAGTTGAGGGCCCCCCCCATCATGTGGGCAGGTACTGGATAAACAGGTGTTCGTCCCGAGGCAAGAACTGCAGGGGCACATGACGCTGTGGAGTGCCAGCAGGACGGCAGTGGGCTTCCGGAACTTCCTGCTCCAGATCACCTTGCCCACCTCACAGTGTCAGGAGTGTCTCCACTCTAAGGAGCTCCTGCAGTGTGGCTTGCATGGCCAGCCAGAATCTTCCCGTGGGAGACACTCTCCCCTTCCACTGAGGCTGTTAAGAAGGCTGTGGGGCTGGGGCTCCCAGTGGCCGTCTTCCCACGATGCACAGGAAGAAGCAGAGCTGAGACGAAAGGGGAGACGGGGATGTACTGAAATGACTGGAGCCTCTGGAGACAGCCAAGTGGAAACCAGCTCCGCCCGAGCCTTGGAGTTCTGGGAAGCAACACGCTTCCTCTCTGCTGGAGCCAGCTTAGGTCTGGGGTTCAGGCGCACACAGCCACGAGTCCTGGCCACTCCTGAAATTTTCTGTTTGACTCCACTGGGACTGCCAAAGAATGGAAGCTTCAAGAACGTGAGTATAAAGATGGGTTTTCCAGCATCTTCTAGAGCTGCCCGGTGATGCGGTGAAGTCCCCCACCCCTGGGGAGCTGGCCATCAAAATGGACTATATTTGGTCTGGAAATGTTGCAGAGAAGGCTGACTGAGCAGCCCTAAAGGTGTCAAGGGAGGGAGAACAGGGAGGGGAAGGGCTGTAAAGAGGGAAGCACCGGTCCTGCTGGAGGACGTCCCAGCGAGACAGATCTATTTTGTCCTCCCAAGGGTGTATGTGTGCACGCGCGTGAGCGTGACCATGTGGGCACATGTGCAAGTGTGCATGCATGTGTGTGTGCACGCATGAGCAGGTAATCCTATTGCCCAGCCTTACTCCGGATTAATCGCAACAGAATTTGGGAGTAGGACCCAGATGTCAGTGTTATTTAAAGGCTGCCAATGGCTTTCAGCTCTGCTGCGCATTGGAGTCATCTGTAGAGGCAGGTGCTTGAAGAGGGCTGGGAGCAGCTTCTGGAGCTGCTAACAGGAGTTGGAGGTGAAGGTAGGGAACAGGGGGCCGAGGCAGGTGGGGCAATCGACCTATCTGGAGTAGCAGCCAGGCCCAATAAAGACAAAGCAGCCAGCAGCGGTGCAGCGAGCCCCGGTCTAAGAATCAGGTCACCTGGGTTGTACCAGCTGTGAATGGGCCTTAGATGTGTCACTTCGCCTTTCTGGGTTTTTGTTTTCCTTACCCATGGGATAGAGGTGTGAATTTGTACCCTATCTAGCTCACGGGGTGGGAGTAGGACTGTGAGGATCTAATGAGAACAGAGGTGTAGAGTGCTTTGCACATATGAAGCTGTTTGAGTATGAGAGGGTGTTGTTCTCACAAGCTGAGTGCTCAGAGGCGCCCCAGGGGTCACAGACACTGAGAGTAAGTGCCACAAGGGCAGGGTCTTTTTTTTATCCACTGGTGTGTCCCAGAACTCAGAATAGGCTGTGGCACTTAGTAGGTGCTCAGTAAATCTTTGCCAAATGGTTAAATAAAGGTAGCTGAGGATTGGGATGTTCGGCTCCGGCTGTGTCCGTGGCTCTCCCCAGGATGACCCTCCAATCTGAGGACACAGGTGTGGCCGTCTGTCCCTCTATGGACTCCTAGAGGGTGCCCCTCTGCCCTCCACAGCCTCTCAGTAAAGACCAGTCATCCAGGCCGGCTCCCGGGCTCCGTGCCCTTGCCGTCCAATCTCCAGTCTGTAACATCCTTCCGGAACTAACGCAAGTGCCGCCTCCCCTCTGCAATCTCCCTGCCAACTCAACCCTCGCAGGTCTTAGCAGCTGTTTGGCAGGAAATCTGTGAAGGAGACGCAGTGATTATGCTCTGAGCATCACGAATCTCTCCTCCCCTGGACGCCAGTGGCCCGAGGAGCCTCTAGCGCTTATGTGGGCACGTGGGTCAGGGGCTTAAGCATTCCTACCGCGTAAGGGGCTTCAGCGTCTCCCTCTAAGGGGATTATGAGGCTCCAAGGAAAAGGGCCGCCTCTTCTTCCATCCCCTGAGCGGTGACAGCACACCAAGTCCCAAAGCCTACAGAGCTGCAGAAGGCTACAACAATGAGCGACTCTGTCCCTGACCTCTGGGAGCTTATAATTGTACAGGGAGACTTACCATGTGCAAAGGTCAACACAAACTGGAGGTCACAAAGTGGTGTGTGCCACTCACAGCATCTACAATGAAACTGGGCACCCAGTAATTCCTCAGCTGAGTGTGGTTTACAGAAGCTGGGAGTCCACATTCCCAGAATGTTGAAAATGGCAGAGACACAGATCAAAAGAGCTTGGGTCCCCCAATCACAGCGTGGAAGGTCTCCTGCCAACAACCACACTGTATGGTTTATCACATGAGTGAGAAATACATTTTGGTTTGTTAAGCCATTGAGATTTGAGGGTTCACCCCTTACTGCAGTTAGTGTTCCCTTAAAAACTAAGGATAAAAAATCCTTTCTTTACACCAGGCTCTGCCTTTGATAAGGTTTCTTTGAATCTGTTGGACCCAGACCCCGGCATCTGTATTAAAGAAACAACTCCCCAGTCCTGGATGGCCAGCCACTTTAGGGATCAATTTAAACTCTTTCCTTTTAAATATCACCTGAGGAAGGATCAAAGAAAGTGGCCGATGGGGATGCTGGCTCCCCCTGCAAATTCTGTTTCCAGAAGTCTTGATCTGTCAGCTGTGGCCACAGGTGCCAATTGTATGGAGCCCATGATATAAAAACAACCCAGAGAAGGCTTCCCACCAAAGTGCCCCGCCTGGCCCTCGGGACAGGGTAAGCTTGTCCCCAGTGTTTTTCCTGCTACCTAATTAATCCCCGTGATTGGGGCCAAGATTTGGTAGCAGTGTCCTGGCTGTTCCAAGTTCACCGAGTAACATTTAGGGTGTTTATTTATGTACCTTCCCAAGACTCTTTCCTTCACTGCACGTCTGATTCCCCTCCAGCTATAAGGGTCTCTCCTTCAGACTTACCAACACCATTTCCATCCCGTCCTGAGCTACCTCGCATTTAACTCTGAAGCTTCAGCCCAGGAATCACACCTGGGTGCCCACCCCCACCCACCCCGCCACGTACTGGTCTCCTCCAGCTCATCACGGATCTCGTTGTTGGCACAGGCAAAGTCGCGGAGCGTCTGCCTGTCACCCTCACTCCTGGAGAGCCAGCAGTCACATTGGAAGCGGAAGGTCTCATCACGCGAGTTGTCCTTCACGTCGATGTAGCTCACGTGCCAGCCAGGAAAGATCCCTGGGGAAAATACGTGATGGGGATTGGGAGATGAATGCGCTTTCACCTTTCTGCTACCCCCAGCCCACTGGCCGTGTGGCCCCGCACAAGTTCTCTGTCTTCTCTGGGCCTTGGTTTCCTTGTTAACAAAATGAGGAGGTGGGTTAGACGATCTCTGAGGGCTCCTCTAGCCCCGAGCATATAATTCTCTTTGCAAAATCCTTAACCTGGGGTTCATGGGCCCTTGGAGGATTTGCATATGGGCATGAAGCAGTCTAAGGGCCCTGAGAAATTGTGCTATACATAATTCCACATTCACCAGGGAGAGGGCTCATGGCCTTCGTCAGATTCACAGTGGGGTCACTGACTTCCTGGGAGTTCACACAGCTGAACGATGAATCCTATTGCTTCCTGACGCCAGTATCCACTTAGTTCATGCCCATTAGCCTTTCAGAATCACTGCAGGCATCACTTCCTCTGGGGAGCCTTCCCTGGTGTCCCCTGATTGCTCAGGAGGCCTGTATCTGATGTCCTCCTTGCTCCTATAGCTCCCTGCACCTGCCTTGGCCACATCCTGACCACCCTGTGTCATCACTGTTTACATGTGTCTCCTCTCCTGACCACGAGCTTCTGGGGACAGGGACCTGGTCTTACTTGTTTTTGTTTCCCTAATGACTTGCATATCGACTGGCAGGTAGTACCTGCTCAGTGGATGCTGAATGTGTATGTTAGGACTTTGAGGACCTTGGCTGTTCGGCAGTTACAGAATGAATAAGAAGCTGCTATTTCGTCAGGGTATATGTGAAACTTGAAAGGTCTTGGCCTAATATTGAACATACAGCTACTTCTGTTCTAACTGGCAGGGCGTCCTTCAAAAGTGTTCCCCCCAGATCACAGCCATCAAGTATAAGTCCGTGTGCATTTGCTGTGGCAGCTGCGTATTATTTGTACCATGCACCAGTTCAGTTACTCTCCACCCTTCCAAGTCCCTGAGCACTCTGAGAGCCAAAGCACCTGCCACCAGTGGGGGGAAATCCAGTGGTGTGACAGGTTATGGTGATGATACGTGCTGCTCAACGTATGTTCACAAGGCAACCTCACAAGGAAGGCTTGTATGTGCTCTACTCTAATGTCTGGCCCTCTAAGGTCACCAGGGGGTGTGGGGACCACTCCAATGTCCGCACCAAAAAGCCATTCTCTAGGACTGGACACTGCCCACGGCAACATCTGCTGACAGCAACATCTGTAGATCCAAAAGCATTAAGGTCTTACAAGCACAAAGACACAGAAAGATGGGCACACACTTCAGTCACGGGACTTCTGGGGTGGGTGACAGATGTGGAGGCTCTGGGCAGGGCATGCATATTGGCAGTCCTAGGATACTTCAATTCTGGGTTTAAAAAGTACTTCATATATTTTTTTAAATGTGAATCTCAACTGAAGTGGAAAACAATGAGTGCTAAAACAATTATGCTAAAATTTAAAACACTTCTGTTGAGTTAAAAGAGTGGTGAGTTACGTTATCAATAAACTTTTAAAAAAATCTCAATAATCGTTTTACTTTTCTACACTAGGGCCAGTTCCGCCCATAAGGTTATAAATTGGTTGCTTTCTGAGATGATTCCTGATAATATCATGAAACTAATTAACCTGCTTAATAATCCCCAATGTGTTCAGTCTGGAAATGATGTCCATAAGACCTGCTGGAGTGGCTCTTACAGGATTCCAGAGTGGAACAGAGAAAGGGTGAGGCAAGTAAAAAGGAAGGCAGAGAATGAGAAGCCAAAATGTTGGTCCTTTTGGAAGGCGTGTGTGTGAGAAAGAGAGAGAGAGAGAGAGAGAGAGGCTGATTCTACTATCCAGGCCTTACCCAAATCACCTACAGTAGAATCTCTGGAGTAGGACCGAGGTATCAATAGTCCTTAAAGCTGCCCAGTGATTTCAATGTGTATCCAAGGCTGAGAACTAGCACCTGCAGTGCAATCACCTGGAAGGCTTGTGGAAATAGATTACTGAGGCCCCCCTCTCCCAGAGACTCCGATTGACTGGGTTTGTGGTGAGGTCCAAGAATTTCCATCCCTAACTAGTTCTCCAGTCATGCTGATGCTGCTGGTCCCAGAGCCACACCCTGAGAATCACTGGCTTAATGCCATCTCTTCTGACTCCAGGATGATGGTCTTTCTATCATATCACATCATGACAAAATGACCAGTGGGAGTCAATGGGAATTATAAGTGTGTGAGTGTGTGTGTATGCATGAGTGTTGGTGGAGAGGGATGGCATTCATTGGAGAGGTGGGTCATCATGAGATCATTTCTGTTGCTGGAACACACTATTCATCTTGCCTTACACCCCAGGTAGGTTTCACTCCTGAATTTCATCTCCTGGATTCCAAGCAAGGTGGTGACAGAGGAAAGCCATCGGCTGAAGGGAAGGGTGGATTCTGGGCTGGCTTTAACTCTATCCATGGACAACCAGAGAAGGACTCTTCCTGGCCCATGTTGCCCTGGTGCTTGGTGGCAGGTTGCTTCCCAACCCACTGCACTTCCCTTCACCTTGTCCTCTGAAAGCATGGCATCGCCTCACCCATCCCAAATTCTTTTCTCAAGTTAGAATTCTATGAAAATAAACAAACCGTTCCTTTCATGGTAAATACCATGGTAAAAACTCTAACTCCTTTAAGATGAAGCACACTTCACCCTCAGCATTTTTTTCATTGCTGATTTAGTTGTCTTGTTTTGAAAATATTGGATGTGATTGACAGGGATCCTACCACAACTAGCTCCACGAAGAACTTATCAAACATGTAGCTGGGAACAGGTAGCTCTGGGAAGGCTGATATCACATGGTTGGCTTTCACTAGTGAAGACAAACCCACAGTTACAGCTTGGCTAACTGTGTGGCCAGCACTAGCCTGAGAGTGGAGACCCTGGGGATCCACAGCGAGTCATCTGAAACCTATTATGAGCGAGTCTGCTTCTTAAACAGTCTCCTCTTGTAAAATTATATTTTATTTATTTTTTTTTACAAAAGCATTCTAGCTAGTAAGTGGATAAGAAAGGACAATTAGAAAATCACCATTCGTAATCCTAATTGATCATTACTGGATGAAGCCATTAGATGAAGAGTTATGGGACTGGTGGTGGGGGGCGGTGGTTGGGGTAACCAGGCTGACAGTCCCTGCACCCACTGTTGGATGGGAGAATCAGGAAGAGTAGAGCTGCTGTGGTGTAATGTGAAATACACGATTCCCATTGTAAAGAAGTCCTGATATCACCTATAAAGTATTCTTGCCAAAGAAAGTTGAACCTGAATCCAGGCAAGCCTTTAGAGCTGACTTCCAGATTGTATGAAATATGGGGAATAAAGAGGAGGTGACGCCATGAAGAAGTAGACAGGCAGGTCCAGAATAGAGACATGCTACAGATCATTGGGCCCACTTCCTTCGACAAGCCAATAGCATGAAAAAAAATAAAGGGAGTCAGCATGCTCTGCATTAACAGATACTAAGGGGAAGTCACAGATAAATGCAGTGTGTGTGGACCTTATTTTCATCCAGATTCAAGCAAAATCAAAATACAAAGACATTTTTCATATTAAGGAAATTTGCATACGGAGTGGAAACTGGACGACACAAGGAAGTCATGCTTAAGTGTAGTGGCACTGGATTTCATTTAGAAATGTGCATTTTTGGGGCGCTTGAGTGGCTTGGTTGGTTGGTGGCTGATTTCAGCTCAGGTCATGAACTCACGGCTTGTGGGTTCGAGCCCCGCGTCAGGCTCCATGCTGGCGGCTTGGAGCCTGGGGCCTGCTTCGCATTCTGTGTCTCCCTCTATGCCCCTCCCCTGCTCATGCTCTGTCTCCTTCTGTCTCTTGGAGATGGAAAAACGTTAAAAAAATAGAAGTGTCCATTTTTAAAAGGGAAACATAGTAACCAAAAAGAAAACAAGAAAGAAAAAGAAAAAATGAAAAGAGAAAAGCAAGTATGACAAGTCATAACTGTTGAATCTACATGATGGGTATGTGGAAGTTGATTATACTATTTCCCTCACTTTTGTGCAGGCTTAAATCTTTTCATTAAAAAATTGCTGGATAAACAGAAAAGATGGAAAGGTAGAATCAAGGAAAGAGATAACTGCCATACTATTAAGTTAACTAAATGTTTGTAACTTATATGGTATCTGTTCAGGGATCCACAACTTTTTTTGGTGGAAGGCTCTCAAATGAAATATTTTTGTCCTCATAAATTGCTATGCAAGGGAAGCATAATGTAGCTTGAATATTTTTAAACTAAATATGAAAAAATGTGGCATAGAGAGAGCGCTTAAGGACATATTTAGCTGTCTTGGCTTATATTAACATTTAAGCTTCCATCTATGGAGGAGAAAGTTACTATAAAGAGGAAGCTAAGCACAGAACCTGGACTTCCCTGTACCTCTCCTGACCCTAGTATCCCAACCACTTGGGTTCAGTGAGGATACAGACATCTTCCTTTCCCTGCTTTCAGATCCAAATTCTGGTTGGAGGCGAGGAGGCCCACTTCTCTGCTTTCAAAGGAATGAGGATAATATTGGTGCCTCTGGGTTTCTTTAAGCCCAGGAGCCATTATAGGAAGAAGGCAATCAGATAGTCTTGAGTTACCAAGAGAGGAACCAAGCTTTTTGAAGAGTATGGCATGTAATAAACCACAGTAAGCAGCAGCCAACAATACAGTAGGACCTGTATGCAGCTGTCCGTGGTGCTGAGGGGCCTCCCTTTTCTTTCAGGGTTTTGACTGTGAGGAAATACGAAATAATTGGCAGTCAAGTTTTGGCATAAAAGAAAAATGCACCAAGAAAAATGAGCAAGTCTAGATATGTACACAGTCAGTGCTGGGGAAAAGGTGGGGAAGCTGGTATTAGAGGACCTAATCATGATCCTGAGATTCATGGCCAGGACTCAATTTTTGAAGTATTAGGCATGGGGGAAACTCTGTTTCCAGAGAAATGTGGGTTTCCTGTGACTGAGGCATGAACAAACCAGAAATGGATCTGAGAGAGTGAAACATGGCTATAAATAAATTCCATTAAAACTATATCAAGTCCCTACTATAGTCCAGGCAATGTGATAGGCATTAGGGGAAGAGCAATGAACAAGAAAATGGTGTTAGGAACGAAGCTTGATTTCTAAAATTTGTCCAGAAACATAGGACATTTTCTAACTGATGCAAGTGTAAAAATGGTGACAATCAACAGTTTTTAGTTGCCTGTCACCCTGCAGTAAAAGGTCAACATGCAGCCAGGGGGACGGGAAAGGGCTCAGGTGGAGAGCTGGGGCCTGCCATCCCCACCACCTCTGACCTTGAGCAGGAGTTACCTTTGTTGTCATGCCAGACCCTCAGCTTGCAGAGGTGGCCCAGGCTCAGCATGTCAGAGAAGTTGAACGTGTCCGTGTTGTTCCGTTCAAACTTGTTCCAATTGGCTGACTGCTTCAGGGCCAGGGTCCCACTGTCCCCATTCTCCCCAAAGATGATGATGAACACATTGGCATCGGTGCCTGCTCCTGGGGTGCAAAGACAGAGGCTCTAGCTGCTAGCCTTTCCAACGCACAGCCCACTTACTCTCCAGGTCTCCATCCTGGCTTCCTCGGAAGCACCAGTGGTGCGGATGGGAAGTTTAATGTTGACGAGGCCACGGGTGAGGTTGGAAAGGGCTGGTTAGTTTCCTGGGACCCTTGGGTCTCCAATTCTATCCTTCGTCCTATCTCTGTACCTTGTAAATGCTGTTGAGCTAACTGGAGTCCTGGTTAGCAAGTATGAGTGGTTTTAGTGCAAGAACTCATTTATTTCTGGGGGAAATGCACCCATACTTAAAAGGTATGCCATGAAGACTGGCTTTGTGGTTTAGAAATACAGACTCCTTCCTGCACAATGTGGGTTCAGAGGGAAATAGGAAAGTTCCTTGCTCCCCAGATCTACGCTTGGTTGACAGTCTACACTAGAGCTTCATAGCATCTGCTTAAGCCAAATAGAGGTATTGACCCTAGTTAAAAAAAAAAGAGATGCTTCTGGAAGAGGTGGCTCCATGAAAGTTTCCTGACACACACCCCCTATGGTTATTAAGGAACTTATCAACTATTTTCTGAGAACACATCATGAGGAGATGGAGGGTGCAAAACATGTGGACACTTGGAACTTCCACCAAAAGGAGTGAAGGTTCCACTGTCAAGAGCAAGGAGGAAGGGAGGTGCCAACAGATTTACCAGCTATATAACCCATCACTTGTGCCTGAGATCCTACCAGGAGAGCCTAATTTCTTTGGCTAAATGCTTCTCTGTTGAACATGTAAGCTATTAGGACCAAACAGGCTCATCCCTCACTAGTCATTTATAATCAGTGTGAATGAGTTTGCCATATTCCTCGCAACAGCTCCTGGAGAGCAGGTTTGATATAGAGAAGGGTAGGCGGGAGACACTGCCTCCATAAGAGCGTGTTCCCTCTCAGCTTCAAGCCTTTGCAAACACTAGTATTTTTGCTCGTAAGACCCTTCATCTGGTGTTCCATCTGCCTCAGTGGCTTCTGTCTGTATTTCTGAACTAGACTTTGGCATTGCCTCTGGGAGGCCCTCCATGACCCTTGCCCTTTATCCCCAACCGGGTAAGGCACCCTCTTGTGAGTTCCCCAGCTCCTATGCAGACCTTGGGCAGAGCTTCATGTCACGGCTGTGCTAGAATGTCAGATTCATAAGGGCCCAGGGTCATATCTCCATCCTAAGACCCAAGGCCTAAAGCTGGCACACAGAAGATGGCTGCCAAGCACACAGATGTGGGAAGGAACCCAAGGGCCTCTGAGATGCACAGCATCTGCGTGAGAGGCATGGGACAGCAGTAGGAAGACAGAGGGCCTCTGAGTTAAGCTCCTGCATAGCTTTCAAAAGTTCTGACCACACTGCCTCATCATGTTCTCCCAGACTGCCTTGGGGGATGGGGGACAGAGCCAATTCAGTAACTGGGAGAACTACTTTGTTCAGACAGACAGTGACATATGGTGGAAAGGACTTGTGTTGACTAACATTTGGAAGGTCATCCAAAGAAAAGTGCCCTGGCCTGGGCCCGAGTTTGAGGAAGGGCAAGGGTAGTGGGATGTGGGACTGGGAGATGGGAGGGCCCCACCGACTCACCCAGGATGTCACTGGTCTTAACTGAGACAGTGTAGGAGGTCCACTCCATCATCTCCTCCCCATCGATGACAGCGCACATTTCACACACCAGAGTCTTCTTGCCCTTCCGCTGGGACAGCCAGTCTCCATAGTAGAACATGGTCAGGTCTCCAGTATTCATGTTCTTCAGTAGGATCTGGGTGAGGGAGCCAGTGTGGGAACACCTGCCCTCACTTCCATCAGCTGCCCACCTGCTAATGCATCCCCCTTGGCTGAACCCCAAAGACCCACGACTCCAGACCTGAGATGAGTTCTTTTGACCTAGACTCTCCAAACAAAGACCCTGCTCTGTATGACTTGCACAGGGTCCGAAGCCCCTACTGTGACCACCTTAGTTTGGAAATTTGGAAATGGAGAATTAATCCAAACGTGTTTCTGAGAGGTACCTATCACTGTGCACAAGGAACGTTTGCAGAGCAAATCACAGAAGAACGGACGAACAAAACCACTGTCAGCCATAAACACCTGAAGTCTGCCAGACTGTCCTTGGTGTGGGCACCATATTGTTGGTTCAAGGAAAATCTGTTAATGGCAGAACAGGGACGTAGGAGCCTGAGGGGACTCAAAACAGATAGCTTTTGGTGGATGGGAGAGGAGAGGACTGAGTGGGGGAGAGCAGAGCCCAAGATGGAAAAAGAGGCAGCTACCTAATGTGCGATTACAGGGGCAACCGAAAGCTTCCTGCCTTCTTGCCTGAAGTGCCCACCATTAAAGCCTCTGCTGCCCCAGTTCCTGCTGGGAGCCTGGCTCGTGTAATAACCCTCTAAAGTGACATCTGCACTTTAATCAGGTCCACTGACAACACAGAAGAGCAGGAAGAAGGGCTGGGCCGAAAGGGTGGAGGGAAGACATTTTACCCTCTCCAGGAACCACTCAGGCCGGCTGCCCAGGCCATCAATTCGGATCCGCATCTTAGTGAATGGAGCGATGTCCAGGATCTCCATGATGAAGGTATCATTCTGCTCCCGCTCAAATCTAGGGGAAGAGAGGAGGGGCATAAAGTGGGGACCTAGCTACCATGAGGGGCTGGGCAGGGGTGAGGAGGGTACAGGAGGCCCTTACTCAGCTCCTATCTCAGCTCCCAGTGACTCCCCAATAGCCTGTCTCTTACACCCCAGATGTGTTCCTGAAAGCCTGGATTAAGTGAGTGTGGCTGACAGCAATGGCCCTGCATCAAGAACTACCAGCTCTGGTTCCTAATCTTATTCTTCTAGCCACCTAGAGCAGTCCAAGCTTCTCTCTGGGACTTGGTTTCCTTATCTGTAGTCTGGGGGAAACGACACGGACCCTGCAATCTCACAAAACTGTCAGGAGGACCGAGTGAATGTGAAGTCAGTTTAAAATGTAAAAGGAATTCTATACCTGCAAAGCTTTAAATGATATTCTATGAGTGACAGGGTTGCCATGAATGGTGGGGCAGGTTATCCACTGCTCAGCTCTAGAGGATATATTTCTATACACAATCTGTAAAACTAAAAGCAGTGGCCTTAGATTGGGTAATAACTATTAAAAGGCAGGCAAACAGAAGGTACATTGCGTTTGTTGCTATTACTGTTTTTCTGGTGAATGACCTCATCATCTGTGAGATGCTCTATCTTGATAATCTTACTCCTCTTCCCACAATGCTGCATGTATAATGCAACCTTCCATACTGACTGATTGCTTGACTGCTGACTGATTCCAGATGCTGCTGTTGATAAGCCCCTGGGGTAACGCAAGTGGCACTGAAGATAGGATGCTGCATGGCAATTATGCTTCCTTGTATACAGGAAGTATTTTTAAAAACAGAGGCCACCGCCAGTGTGGCTGGGACTGAAAACCAAGAACTACTCTTTGCCTTAAAGGCAGTGGTGGGACAGAGGCCTAATCCTTTTCGATAACATACTCATGTGCACTTTATGATTATAAGTGAAAACATTCTCCAAAAGTCTGCCCTAAATCCCTCCTGCTCTAATTTAAGCCCTGTCTGTCCTTCTGGTCTGCAGAAGCTAGGAGGAGGTGCTCACTAGTTCCCTCATCAGGCTCATGTCACATACTAGAAATTCCCTCAAATAATCTTTCAACTAGTTGACTCCTCACCAAGTGTATAATTTTGCAGATCAAAGGAATTTAGAATTCTTGGCTTTACGCTTCTCGTTAATTACCACCCTTTGAATTTAGCCAAGAATCCCTATTTTATGGAGATTTTATGGCGGGGCAGGTATAAGGAAAAAGGGACAAAGAAATAAGTTTTTCTTCTAGAAGACTCCAGAGTGGATGACTCTGCCCTTTCACCTTTATTATGGACTAGACCCCAGTTACATCCGGATGGACCTCCTTCTCTCAGGGAGAAAGGCCCGCAACCAAAGTGAGAGCCCCTCCGTGACCCTTCATCCCTCCGTGACTCACCAACCACATCTTTCCTGCTGTCGCAGAGCCCCTCAGGACACCTCAGCTGACACTCAGAGGGGCTCACACATTGAGGGGCACCTTTGGAGAGGCAGTCAGCCTCTGACCCAGGTCCCCCTTGTTTCTGGCTCAGGAGGACAGGGCCGCCCCAGTGGCCCAGAATGTACCCTGCTCATCTGCTCCAAGGAGCCTCTACTCAGCAGCTAAAGAGGTGGAGTTCGGGGACTGCAACCTTGGCCTCCCCTCAATCCCTTCCTATTCTGGTTTCCTTCTGTTCCCTACTCCCTGGCAAGGACCATCCATCTTGGGAAAGGGCCTGGCACCCAGCCACTCATTGGTCTCTGTGACTCAGAACAGCCGGAGAGCTAACCAGGACCAGGGCTTTTGTGTGGAAAAGCAATTAGTTAATGGAAGAATTTGAGACACTGCTAAGAAGCTAGGGAAGGTGTGTGGGTAGGGAGCCTGGGGAGGGACTGGCTGGAAGACAGGGAAGAAGGGTGTGGGGTCCAAAACCAGCCTTGCTGGGGGCAGCTGCTTAGGCAGTCTGCCTTTGTGCATCTTAAGAGACATGGCCGGGGCTCCCAGGAACTGCCGGGGTCAAGCCTCAGCCGCAGCTTCATGCTAGACCAAGTTGCTTCCAGGCTGGGCTCTCCACACCAATAGGGTTAGGGTTAGGGTTAGTTCATGCCCCTGTCACCTCCAGTGATGGCCCCTGCGTCAGCCTGGGGCAGCTCTTTCTCTCTCTGGATGGCGGTCACCAACTCCTGATATGTTCTGTTTACACTGAGTTGGGCCTCCCCTCAGCTCTGCCCCAGCTCTGGCCCCAGCTCTGCCCACCTCAGCTCATTGTTTCATTGGCAACAGCTCGGCCACACCTGGTGCCTCAACTTCCCTCCCCGGTCCCTTGCAACAGGCCATCTGGCCTCTCTTCTCCAGGCCTCCGTCAATAGAATACTAAGCAGCAGTGAAGACGAGCAAATAAATCACAGCCACACTCAGCAGCTCAGAGAAATCTGAAAATCCTAACGTTGAGGAAAGAAATAACACATAAAATGCCTGCAGCCTGATTCACTTCCGTAACCCAGAGATCAAGACGAAATGGAAGCTGATTGTTTAGGGAGGCATGCACAGGGTAGGGGAAAATGTTGAAAGAAAGCAAAAAAGTACCTTCAAAACCAACATAACGGTTACCTCTAGGGATGGGGGGGGGGGGGGTAGCGTGACCTGGAAGTGTTCAATTCCTGGCCTAGGGGGTGGCTGCATAGGTTGTTCCATAAGTATTTACGATTTAGGTACAAATGTATGTTATATATGCCACATTTGTTATGCATATGTGAATGGATGACTGGATACAAATAAATACAACTATATTCTCTGATCAATCTGTGCCAAAGAGGCATGAAGTCACTAAAGTATACAGGTCATCGAAGGAGATGTATCCCCACCCATATATGTTTCAAAATAAAATTCTTTTGGGAATTAAATGTCCCTGGAACTTTTGGCTATTCCTTACATGACAGGGTTTTCAGATCCATGCTCTGTGGGTCATGGCCCTTGTGGTAGGCTGACAAATACCCAAGGACGGCCCTTAACGCAGTCCCGAGTGTCTTCGTAAGAGGGAGGCAAAGAGAGATTTGACACATCTGCAGAGGAGGAGATGATGTGAAGATGGGGAGGGAGAGACTGGACAGATGCTGGCCTTGAAGACTGAAGAGATGCGGCCACAAGCCAAAGAAGTCTGGCAGTTTCCAGAAGCTGAAAGAGGCAAGGAAAGGATTCTCCCCCGGAGGCCTTGAAGGGGGTGAGGCTGGGCTTGATTTCTGCCAAATGCCACTGATTTCAGATTCCTGGTCTCAGGAAACGTAAGAGAATATGTTCCTGTTGTTTTAAGCCACTAGATTTGCAGTAAATTTTTGCCACAAGCCCAAGAGGCATGGAAGGAGCACTTTGGGGCCTAAAGGGGGGCAGATGATCTGCATAGGGGGAGCTCCAAGGAGCGGGATGACTGCCTTGGTGGTGGTGTCAGTGTCCACGGGTGCTCACGTGCCTGGGGGGGTAAAAGGCAAAGCCAACAGCCCCTGGCCCCTCAGATCCCTCCTCAGGACCGCTGAGATAAAAGTGAACATGGCACATGCCCCCATGAGATAGAAGGTGGCAACAGGGAGCTGCACCCACCTGCCTGCATCCATATTGCGTGAGTATGCTTGCAGAGGTTTGAGTGCAGACCAAAGCCAAAGAAACCTCAAACAGATTTTAAATATTTATCATTCTCAAATGCCAGAATCAGGCTGAGTACCTGTTCAAATCTGCCAATGCCCTCTTAAATTGTGACCTCCAAGCTGAAGGTGATGTGTCTGGAGGGGTCACCCAGCGGCGGGCCTGGGACTTTCCAACTGCCTGACCTGGGTGCTCTCGAAGGCAACCTGCATTCCTCTTCTGTCCCCTGAGACTTGTCTCCAAGCCCAACTGAGAGAAGGACTCAGCCTCACCAATGACTCCTCTGCCCCTGAAGTCCCCAAAGATGGGCTCTTTCCATTCTCAGAGTTTTAATGCTAACCAGGCAGTATGAGTTCCAAATGATAAAGATATGGAAGGAAGACTCGAAACTTACAAGCTTATCACCACCCTGGCCATGGTCACTGGTCAAATAGTTCCAAACTGCCTCCTGAAGTGGCAGCTAGAACCCTAGCATTCCCTTGAGCTCAGCTCCTCCTCTTCTTTGTACTGAGGGCTAGTGAAAGCCATGGGGCCATTCTGTTGGTCAGACCCAACAGAACTCTGAATTCCTTTTGTTTCCAGACCAAGGAATCTCCCAGGACATGAGTTCTCTACTAGACCTAGGAATGATTCCTTACAGGCACTTACTTCCCTAAAAAAAACCTCACATACCTTTGTCTAAAAATAGCACCTATGCCCACTGGACATCAATTGACTCCAATTCCACCATTAGGGACTCATTCCTTAGTTTTCACATTACCTTTTGAGGATGACCCCTCTTTTGGATGCCACATTAATTCACCAGCATCTCAGTGTGAATTAGTTTACCACAACAGCCTCCCCCAAAGTGGCAAGATAAGAAGTTGGGGCTTCAGCTGGGGAGTGGGGTGAGTGCATGGCTATCAACTTTGGCCTCTGGGTATAACAGCATTTGACAACAGGGCAATTGCAGCAGGCAAACCCACATAAGACCTTCTCTGTGTATGCGTGCATGTTTCTCCCTCCTATCTGGTCGCACACCATTACTTGGAGGAAGCATCTCCTTGCAGCACATGTCACAAGCACAAATGAGTCTTACTATCCAAGTCCCTGAGTCAAGATGTGGACACCCAGAACAAGGCATGGGGCAAACAGAGCCACTTGCAAATGAAATAAAGTTTAATTTGAGCTTGCAAACCAGTGATGGCTCTCATCACAAACAGCAAGTCTTTATTCAGAAAAACAAAATACTTTAAGTAACAAGGTGCCTCAAATCATTTATGATATGGCTATACTTATAATGTGGCTTTTGAGCAACACTTTTGGAGTTTAAGTACTACCAGAAAGGTGTCTATCTCTCTGTCTGAAAAATAAGGTGGGACAGTGACATGGGATGATTAATTAAAAAAAACAGCAACCATAGGACTTTGAGGTTGGGATGGAAGTAAGGGTCAGAGTATAGAAGTGAGGACTGAAAGAGCATGAACATCCAAACAGACAGCATGCAAGATAGCAGATCTCTGGCCCACAGCTCTGTGGCAACCATCCCAGGCAGCCAGACCACTGCCTACGGTGGTCGAGACTTGTCCATGACTGCCTGCTTGGGCTCTGAGTCTCCCCCCTCTCCCCTCTGCTGCTCAACACATCAGGGGCCAGGGATGGCTTGGCGGACAACAGCTGAACACAGAAAACCATCCCAAACCCAGGACTGAGTCAGGGATTCGACGAAAGGTGCAGACAGTAAGGGCTATGGGAGGTCCACTATCATCATCCTTACCACTCACTTAAGAGGCAATAGAACCTAATGCTTAAGACTAGGGATGGGTGCAGTTCCCAGTGCCACAGTGTACCGGCCATGTGGCCTTCGACAGTGTGACTTCACCTTGTTGTGCCTCAGTGTCCTCACCTATAAAACGGGGATGATGATAATGGTCCTCATAGAATTGTAGGGAGGGCAAGGTGTGCCAACACATTCAAAGGGCTTAGAAAAACTCATGGCACACAATAAGGCCACAACAGTGTTCGTGCTCTTGCTATGGTTCCCTCAGGTATTAAGCCTTGTGAACTTGGGGGTCTTCTCTTCCTGGTTGTACTCCGTCTCCAGTGTCTAAGACAGTGCCTGATGGATACTAGGGGTTCAATCATTTTTTACTATTTAAAAAATTCTTTTAGCTTTTTATTTTGCAATCATTTTAGACGTGTAGGAAGGTTGCAAAAATAGAACTGAGTTTCTGTGTTCTCTTCACTCAGCTTCCCCTAATCTTAAATCTTACATCACCACCATCCAGTGAATGAAAGCAGGAGATTCACAGGATACAGTGCTATCAACTAATAAATATATAGGCTTTACAATAAACATTTTTAAGTGATGGATGAATGGAAGGCAGGAAGGCAGGGAGGCAGGAAGGGACGAATGGATGGACTGTGGGGCTGATCAAAGAAGGTGATCAAAGAAGGCTTCCTGGCGGAGGTAGATTTGAGCTGGCCCCTGGAAGAGAAAGGTCCTGAGACAGAAGAGAATGGATGAAGGGCATTCTGGGAGGGAGGAATCACATGGATAAAGGTGTGGAGGCTGGAAGTCCCTAAGGCATGAGGGGAGAGTGAGGGAGGCAGGGTAGGACTGGAGGCTGGGGGATTGGATGCGTGCAGCAGCAAGGGTCAGAGGCCACCTCTGGATACCTGGCCTTCTTTTTGTCCAGCTGCACTTCCTCTGTGCTGCCATTGATGCCATAGAGGGTCATAAAGATGTTGGAGTCTGTGCCACCGCCAACCACATCACCCGTCCACACTGTCATCTCATAGAGCACCTGCAGGGAGAGGGATGCGGATCCTGACCCTGGGCTTCACCCACCAACCCCACCGGCTTGCCTCATTCTCTCCAGGGCAGGGCAAGCTGCCAGCTCTATGGCTCTGAAAAGAATCCCGCCCCTGATCAATCGCTATCATCTGGAGAACAAGAGTCAGGCCTTGTTACTCTATGTCCTCAGCTGTGTCCAGTTTGGTGCTAGAGAGGAGTTCAGTTTCTGCAGAGGACGTGTGTGCACAGAAGCATGACTGAAAGCCCCAGCATTCACCGATCTCTTTGTCAATCAAATCCCAGCTCAAGCCCATGCAGTTGAGCAGCACGTGATGGCGGGACAGCAGCTTCTGGAGCTACCCAGTCATCTGCATCCCCAGTCTGCCACCTGCCAGCTGTTGAACTTGGGCAGACACTCCAGCCTGGCCAGCCTCTGCTTCCTCCACTGAGAAAAAGGGATAAACGTTTCGCAGAACTGTGAGAGCCGCAGACAGGTAAACCTGGGCCCATGCCCAGCCTTCCGTGTGCTATGGGCCCGGAAGCAGCAATTCCGGGTCCATCCCTGCTTCCTGTGTGGCCAGCGCACATCCTGAGCCTTCATGAGCAGTTACTGTTGAAGGAGCTCTGGCTCCATTCACTTGGGAGGTAGGACAACCACCGATTCCACGATTTGCTAGTCAAGTTGGGATTTTGCCCTTTTGCCTGAGGTTTGCTCCAGAGAGAATGTATTCCTTTTGCGTGTACTCACTGGAGGGGGAGGGAGCAGCCTTCTCTTTCCTAGACGCTGCCCTCGCTGGGCTCTTCCTCCAAGAAGCAGCCTTGTGGCAAGGGTGGCCACCTTCACCGCCTCTCTGGCGTCCTCTGGTCCTGGCTTCTTACTCCATTCCTTCTTGCCAGGTGCCCAAGGACCAGCATAAGCTCGGGAGAAGTTTGCACACATGGCCAGGGAAGTGCCGGGCCGACCCGTCTCCTCTGAACGCGTCTGGCCGTTCCCTTCCCCTTGTGGCCGCCACACTGCAATATCACCTGTGTAGGTGCCTGGTCCCCACTACCCAGACGCCCTCCAACTCAGAGCCCAAGTTATTTGTCACAGTGATCATGCCCCTGACATTGTGCCTGTTGAGTGCTGGGTGCTTTGCATACAGTAACTAGAATCTTTACCATGATGCTCTAAGGTCAGAAGTGGCATTTGCAGGCCTGGCCCAGAGGACAAGTTTAGCACTTGTTTGCTGAGGACATGATTGAAGAGCCTCTTGCGTTACCAGGAAAATCCTCTCAGACCTTAACAGGGGCATCATGGTGGCAGGCGGAGCTATTGGGAATGAAGGCAGGAGCCTGGCACTTTTTGCTTTTAGTCAGACAGGCATGAAAAATAGATCAAAATGAGTGCTTTGGCGACTGTATGGAGACTGGCCCCTTAAGGCTGGTCCCTCTGGACTCTTGTGTTCTCTGGGCCCACTTCTTTCTCCTTTACACGGACACATCTCTTTTTAGGTAAGAGGTTGTTTCCAGAAAGAGACACAGAAACAGGGCTTTTATAATTCTGGTCCGATATCTCCTGGGGAGATGGCCAGTCCAAAGAACCCTGTGGTGCTTTGCAAACTGATAAACCTATGTTCTTTTGTCACATGAATAATAGGGGCGTGGGTCTACATTTCCACAGACTAAAGGGCTCAGGGGGAGACGCGGCTGCACTGAGTGGGGTGTGCATGTGTGTGCCGGGGGGGGGGGCAGCACACACACACAGACACACTCACACCCACGCGCATGCTGGGAACTGGGTCAGGATGGAGGTCCCTGGATGAACTGTGTGCTCACCCACACCATCCGTCTGGCCACAGATGGAGATGTCTGGGGAAGGGAGGGGAGGATATCTGTGCTGTAGAAGGTTCTGCTTTCTGGCTCTCAAGCAGGCGAGGGGCAGGCATCCACCCTCCTGCCTGTCCAGGTTTTCAAAGCCCCAAACTCAGCCCTTCCTTCTGTTTCCATATAGAAATAAGCAGGGCACCCTCAGGTCTAGGGTGATTTCTTCTTATCTTTGTGGGACACCTTCTGACCTAAATCTAGTAGCTCGTTGGTTTGGATTTGGGAACAGAGATGAGGGCTGGAGCTTCCTGTTGATGCCACAGCTTTTTGGGGAGAAGGAGAAGCCTGTACGGGCACGTGAACCGAGGCCTCTGAGCCACCAACGGGCCACGTATCCTTGGGCACCAGCACTCAGGCACCCCGACTCTTGCCTAGCACCGACTTGTGAGTTTACACAACAACTTGTTCCGGTCATTTGGCCACTTAGAGGTGGGGCCTGGACAGGAGCTCAGAGCTCCTGCCTTCCAGCCTTTTCCACTTAAAGAGGGTCCCGTGCAAGCAGCTCTAACTGCACTGCAAGATCCCGAAGTGCACAGCATCCCAAATGCTATCATTTCCCACCCCTGCCTTTGGGTGTTGAGGGAGCCTTCAGAAAAAAATGACTCCGCACATCTACGCAGAGCTTGCGAAGTTCTTCGTGGACTATTCATGATCTCATTCATGCTCATCGAGGTCTCACGTGGAACAAGATGGGAAGTGTTACTTCCATGTACTGTATGAGAAGACCAAGGCCCAGAGAGGCCAGACGTCTTGCCCAAGGTAACCCAGCAGCAGACCCAAAGAGGCCTGAGCAAAGTGAATGTGGCTAGTATACCAGGCTGCAGCCCCTGCCGGTGCCCCAGCACGAGTCTCCTTCTTCCTTCACTTCTGTCTCCCCTTCTGCTCTCCGACCCCAACATGCACTGCCCTTGCCACGCAATATGTACACGCAGGTCCCCCCTATACCTTCACCCCAATGTTCACCACCATGGCATCCAGGAGGTCGAAGACACGGGAGGTGACACCGTCGCCTCGGTCCTTGGCAAGCCAGCAGTTGCACCGCAATGTGTACTTGGTGCCCTGGGTGGGCACGGCCAAACACAGCTCCTCCACCAGCCAGCAGCTCTCCGGGGAGGCCCCGTCATGGCCCAGCTGGGAGGGGACAGGCCAGGGCCATGAGGGTCTGGGAAGGAAGCCCTCGCCACTCAGCATCCCCTTCCCCATTCTGCACCCTCCTTCCTCGGTGCTTCCTCCCAATGTGCTCTGCACGCACTGACCCAGGTCTTTCCCACGAAGGTGAAGAATTTGCAGATAAAATAAAGGCCCCTCATCAGATGATTTTGAGTTAATCCAAGATTATTCTGGGTGAGCCTGATCTAGTCAGGCAAGCCTTTTAGAAAAGGGTCCCGATGTCAGAGATGGGAGAAGTTAGAGAGATCTGAAGCAGAAGAGATTGTGTCTTATTGGCCTTGAAAAAATAAACTGCCATGTTTTGGAGAAGGTCACGTGGCAGGGACACACATGGCCTCTGGGAACTGGCGGCCTCGGTCCTACAGCTGCCAGGAAGTGGATTCCGCCAGTGACCTTGGAAGAGGACCCCGAGCCTCAGACGAGACCACGGCCCCAGCAGCAACTTGATTCAAGCCCAATGAGATGTTGGAAAGAGGCCCAGCTAACTCGCATGTGGACTCCTGGCCTGGGAAACGGGGAAATAATACATCTGCGTGTTCTTTTGCTAAGGTCACGGGAATTTGTTACCCGGCAATAGAAAACTAATACATCAGGCTTCCTCACTGGGTGGGTGGAAAAAGACCTGGCTGGGTGGTGACTCATTCCAGGTTACCAAGCCAGCTGATGACAGAGGCCAGGGACCTTCCCCGACTACCTGCTCTGAGGTGGAGCTCCAGGTTGGTTGCTCGGCCTGCCCTCCACACTCCCTCCCACTATGTACTGGTTGGCTCCTTCCTTCCCTCGGGGTGGGCACCATCCCAGGACCCCGGGACCAGCACCTCTATTTTCTTGATGATGCCCACATCCAAGCCAGCAACATAGAACTCCTCCACGGAGCCACAGCTGAAGCCCTTCTTCCCCCGGGGGAAGTCCAGCCAGATGCGGTTACTGCGTTCATCATCCTCCCCGATGAGGAGGACAAAGGCCCGGCTGTCAGTGGCTGCGTCCTTGTGTTTCCCGGTGGTGACTGACACGTAGTATGGAATCACTGCAAGAGATCAGGGGGCCCAGCCTCAAAATGGGCCAGGTGGGCTCGGGGTGGGCTCACAGATTTGGAAATGACTTTTGGAGAGCAAAGTGCACCAGAGCTTTCTAGACTGGTGAATTATCTATGATGAGCGTCTACTCTCCGGGGGATGAGAGATCGGTATCTCCCAAGCGAAGATCATCCTAAAAGAGCATCCTTGACACTTCTGGAAAGCCCCATTGACCAATTATTTCAGTTGTGCCCAGCACTCCCTTGTGAAGTAGGGTAAGAAAATAACCTTTCACCAGGTACAGGGGTTAGATGCCTGAAAAGCTTACTGCAGTCAGCGAAAATAAGGTTGTTAAAAACAAGGCCTCACAGAAAGTAGGAATTTGGGGAAGAAAAATAAAATAGCATTATATGTGTAGCATGGTGAATGAAAGTTCTAGAAGGCATCCCCAGTTCCAAAACAGACTAGATTAACCCGCAGGAAACCTTGCTCAGGTAGTGCAGCATAGAGTTCTAGTTGCCCAATGAGTACCCATTCTCCTTGCAGCTAGGGGTGGTCATAAAATGCAACCAGATATATTGTTGGGCGGGTTTCTGGGGGAACTTTCTGACTCAGCTGGGAGGAGCACCCTTTTACCCCTTATCCTTGCATTCATTCTGCTTGGAATGTGGGTGTGATGGCTGGAACTCCAGCAGTCATCTTGGAACCATGGGCAGTCTTTAGGAAGGAAGTCACTGACTTTATTGGAACTGCTGTGCCTGTCTCGTTGCCTATATGTGAACTTTTATGTGTGAAAAAAGGAAAATACCTCATTTGTTTAAGCTACTATCTTGTCTATGTCACTTGCAGTTACTAACTGATACAAGTTGGAAACCCTTCTCTGGGAATATCTTGAGAGACAATGCTCTGGTATAGGTTAGAGGTTATATGGTTACAGGTTATGTAATTTGTATCTCTTTGAAAGTTTCCAAACTAGACCTTCTTGGCTGGAATTACCAGTACTGTTTTGTGCACCTGCCAGTGGCCTTATTTCACCTTTATAGGAGGATCCCCTTGGCCTTTCACAGTTTATCATAGTGCTTAATTCAGGAGAAATACTTCTTGTGGGTCCTGTCATTTATTCACATAATGAGAAGGTAGAATAGAAAATGATTGACGCACTCTGGCCAGCCCCAGAGACACCCCCTCCCCCCCCCCATACACACACACATTGTCTCCTGGGGAGGAATACAGTGATTGTCATGCTCTATGCTTAAGAGAGCTGAACAGATAGGCAGTGCCTTTAAATGTCCAATAGACAAACACAGAACTACTTTTTCTCAAACCTCTGGTTGGAACAATGAGCTTGTCAGGGCATTACACCATCACTTTATGGAGGAGGGGAAAACTGAGGCCAAAAGAGTGACTGTCCAAGGTCACATATATTATTGTCTAAACCAGAAATGGAACTTAAATCCCCCTAAAGCCATCTTAGAAATTCTTCCTCTGTCTGACCACATCACACTGTGCCTTAAGTCTACACGGCTGAAGTCCTCTGTGTGATATTCTCCTGACATGCAAAGTGTTCTGACTGCTGCTGTGTGGGTCTGGAGAGAACTGTCCCAGGCCCACGGGGCTGAATCTACATCCTGAGAGTCTGGGTGAGGGCAGAGTTCATGGTGACAGCCTCCTGGTAGTGGGTCAGTGGATTAAGGGTACCATCACCCTGACTGCTCTTAGCCTTCGTTTCTCCATCGGCAACAGGGCTGATGGCTGCCCCTGTAGGGCTGTTGTGGGGATGGAAAACTCGGTGTGAATTACAAAGCGCTAGGTAGAAGTCACATGACGGCGGGGCTAATGCATGGCCTGTCCAAGAACAGCTTGAACACACGTCCCGGTGCCTGCTTCCCCTCTGCTGAGCCCCCAGCTTGGCCTACCTGGGCCCTCCTGCACGTAGTCAGCCATGGGCCCCGTCACTGTGGCAATGTCGATGTCGGCCATCTTGGAGCTCAGGGCGATCTCCCAGAAGTCAGCCGGGCTGCTACAGTTGCTGCTTCGGTCCCCAGTGTACTCCTGCCCAGGAGCGTGACCCAGTCCCCATTACGGCTCTGGCCCCTTCTGCCACAGTACGAGGTACGGCTGAGCCAAGTCCCCCCACCCCACACCGCCTTTCCCACACCTTCTCATAAAAGAGCCTCTCGAGCCTCCCGTCTTCCTTCTTCAGGGACAGCCAGCGCCCGCACAGGAACAGGAACTCATCCTCATTGGTGTCATTCCAGATCTCCACCTTCTCCACATACCAGTCTGCACACCACTTGGTGTTGTCGTGGCGGAGCTTGATCTTGTAGATGACACCCAGGTCAGCGGCCTCGATGATGAAGGTGTCGGCCTGCGGAGTCCAGGTGTGGGGACTCGGGTGGGGGTGTGCCCCACCTGCACCCACTCCAACCCCGACCATCCAGTACCTTCCATACCCCGCTGTTGTGGGGCTGAACAGACCTTCCTAGATGGAAACCCTCCAGGCCCAAGTCCCTACCATTGAGCGTTTGGTATTCTGAGGCCTCCCTCACTTCCACAGCGGCCCTGTTTTGCAGTCCTGTTCCTCCTGGGATAAGCCTTGTGGATGCTTGGAGGATGGAACGCAGGCAGGAGTGGGCTAGACGAGGGCGCTCAGCCTGGCCCTGGTACCTGGATGTTCCTTGCTTATGTTGAGTATCAGCACCAGTTCAGGTGGGAGGCAGGAGGGAGTAACGGGGAGGGGCTCAAAACGCCCAGGGGGAAGCTGGGAGGCAGTCAGAGTTGCTGCTGGACCAGGCCCAGAAGAGAGACAGAGCTGGGGGAGGTCAAGCTGAGGGCTCAGGGACAGCAGCTGTGGTGCAGGTGGTTTTATGTGGGGTGTGACGTAAGGTCCTCTGGGTCCGATTACCCCTTCCATAAAGTGTCCTTACACTCCTGGGCACTTGGACACTTTGGGGGTTGCTCAGTGAGATGTGGAGATCCAGGCCCTGAGTGAGGTATGGTCAAAAACACAGGCTGAATGTGGCTGGCAGAACCGTGAAGCAGGGCAGGAGAGGCCGGTGACCCTGAGCTACAGTGTTTTTCTTCCAGAAGGTGGAAGATGTGCTGAGTCACTGCTGAGTGCTGGGAACCCAGAGATAAATCCGATAGGCAGCGTCTGCCCCTCCTTGGGACCTCACGGCCCAGAGAGGGAGAGGGCCAGGTGGATAATCACAGCCCATGGGTGAGGAGCAGCCACCTGCCTGGGGACTAGAGGCGGAGCTGGGAAGACTCTCCAGGAGGTGGCATTAAGCTAAGGGTGGGGGCCGGGCCTTTCTGGCACCACAGCAGGTGACTGCAGGCAGAGGAAACTGCAGGTGGGCAGTGCGCGGCTGACCCTGCAGGCTGCAGGGCCCTACTACCTGGCTGAGATCACCGGAGCAAAAACAGGCACAGCCTATGACACAGCGATTCCACCTCTTTCCTTCTGTCCTCAGGAGGGGACAACTTTATGTGTGCACAAGGATGCTTATTGCAGGGTAATTTTTACAGTGGAAAACTGGGAGCCATCTGGTGTCCAGTGTTTGGGGAACGGCTAAATAACCATGGTGATATTGTGTGCAGAATGTCACATGTGTGGTGGTTCCAAAGAATGAGCCAGCTTCATCTACACTCGAATATCCTGACATAGGGAGATTGCACGCCAAAGGCAGGCTGGAGAAGCATTCGTATAGGAATGATGTCATATATATATATATATATATATATATATATATATATATATATGGATTTTCTATGGGCACACGTACATGGATGCAGAGAAGATGCCCAGAAAGGTCTGGAAACAGGAGAGAGCATGGGGGTATTCTGCTGTGGACACTCCATACAGGCTGGCTGGTGGGCCATGAAAGGTTGTGAATCCTACAAAGGGCCCAGGCCAGATCTGGGGATCAGCGGAGAGCCCTTGGCCAGCTGAGTGACTGTCACCTTTGGCTAGGTGACATGAGGAGGTGCGGCAGGCAGCCAGGGTGGTTCAGGAAGCCAGGTAAGCTGAGAAAGGGCTAAGGAGCTGACAGGGCTGGTCTGGGAGCCGTGTGGAAGGGAGACTCTCCAAGACCTGGCTTTGGACTAGATGTGGGTGGGGGGATGCTGAGTGGGGGAGGGTGTCAAGGGGGACTTCTATATTCTGGAGGAGATAATTAGAGAAATGGAAGCTGCTAGATGCTCAGCAGTGAACTTAAAGTCATGTAAATCATCCGTGACTAAGCCAGAAGTAGCTCCAGTTCCCTTGATAGGACATCATAACTGGCAGGAAGGAAAGGGAAGAAGTGGTGTAGAACGGGACAAAGGTTTTTCTCGTGACATAACAATTGCCTAGAGAGAAAAAAATCTGACTCTGAATCCAGGTGGAATGGACTGCATCACCTTCATTTATAAGTTCATTCATTTATGAGTATGTATGGTGCCTCTTCTGTGCCCGGCTCCGTGGGTGTGGCCACAAACCAACATCTACCTGTCAGCTCTGCACATTGCTGTCTTACAGTGCAATCACCAGATGCTGGCTCCGGGCATCAGCGAAGGCAGCCGAAGGTGAGCTCCCCAATCCTCAGCACTGATGAAGAGTTAGGCACCTCAGAGTTTCTAACTCAGTGAACCTACTTTACGGTGGAAGAAACTGAGGCACAGAGATGCGAAGAAACTTGCCAAAGACCACAGGGCTAGTCAGTGTCAGAGCCAGGATGTGAACATGGGTGATCTGGCCCCAGCTACAGGGCTGACTGCTGAATGGCACTGCCACATCCCACAACAGCATAGGTGACAGAACTTGTCCCCAGTATAGAGTCCGGGACATCGCGTGAGCCACTTAAGTGTACCTCTCTGTATTCCGTTTTTCCCCAAAATGGATAGGCCTCCTAGTAGCTACCTTACTGGTGCAGCAAACCATTATATCTCGCGTGTGTGTGTGTGTGTGTGTGTGTGTGTGTGTGTGAAATTATTTCTCCCTGATACAAAGTGTTCTTACATCTCTTGTCCTGTTTTTCAGCCCAGGGGTCTAAGTAGCTATCATACTGCTACTCCCACTTCCAAAGCAGTAAACCAAAGCTAAAAGTCAATGGTTCCTATCTGGATGATGGAACAAATGGATGGGAGCACCAGGGCCTGACTTCCCCGGGACCTTGAGGCCAAGGCTGGACTCCTTCCAGATGGCGGGGCCCATGAGGTCACCAGATGGCCGCAGACCCGCTTAGACGACACCTGCTATCCTTGCTCCAGAGCTCATTTCCTCCTCACAAGTAGGAAATGTTTCAGTGCCAAGGATCATGCCTGGCTGAGAGTCAGGCTTAAACAGACCCCTACTAAACACCCACTGCTCAGTACAGGAAACCCCTGCATGTGCATAGCCAAAGGCAAGACCACAGATCGGGTTACCTTGCTCTGATCACCTTGCAGCTACAGCCTGGTCTGTGGGGAGTTCTGGCAGATTTAGGTGAATGGAGTGAAGGCAAAGAGGCTGAGGCTGTGTGAAGGGGGTAAGGCAGAAAGGGCCTGGGAGAGAGCAGAGCTACCGTGGGGAGAGGAGGGAAGTCGAGGGGCTGAGAAGAGAAACTGGGACAGAGGTCTTCCTTTTCCTAAAACCCCAGCAGGTCAGAGCCCTCTGCCTAATAGAGCACTTTCTTGGCACTTCCATAGATAGTTCAGGTCAAAGCGGACCTTAGCTGGGAGAGCGGGGTACTTGTCTGCTCCTCTAATCCCTCCGTGGCTCCCATGGGCCTCAGTTCTGCCCAGAGCTCTGCACAACACCCCTCAGCTGATTCACACCGGGCTCCTCATTTTACAGATGGAGAAACCAAGTCCACACAGGTTCAACCAGATGAGGAGCTGACAGGAGAGGCAGGCCTCCAGCCCCTGCCACTCTGATGTTCACCCCCATGCTCATGATCCGCCCATAGTGGGCTGGATTTTCTGATGACGACCAGCATCCCCCCCCCCCGCCCCGCCCCAGTACAGCCAACTCAAACAGGCTTCTCATTGCCCAAACCCTACCCTCTGGTCTACCTCCACCCCAGATGCAGGGCCCAGGGCCCATGCACAGGCTCAGAGAGGGGACCAGCTGCTCTGCAGGGAGAAGTGCAAGGCCAACCGCCCACATGAGGGAGCTTGACACCCCACAAGGTTCACAGACAGCTTCAGGGACCAAGAGCTGGCCCCCAGACACCTGGACCCCGGAGGGGAAGGGAAGGGGGTAAAAACTCTGTGTGCCCCGCATACCGTTCCTTTCTCGAACTTGTTGGTGCGGTTCTCTGACTTGCCAAGGTACCGCTCCCCAGTGTCCCCCAGATCTCCATAGATGGTGATGTAGACCTTAGCGTCCGTCCCTGCCCCAGGAACATTTCCTGTAAAGATCTGCACCGAGTACAGCACAACTGGGCATGCAGTCAGACAGACAGACAGACAGACAAAGGGAAGAAAAGAGTGGCATTGGCTTTAGGATTAAAGGAATCCTTTAGCTCCTGGCCCACAGGAGCTCCTGGCCCACATCTCGAGCTCCTTTAGCTCCTGGCCCACATCTCGAGGAGGCGTTAGTGTCTTCCTTTTATTTGGTCAATTATGGACCTTCTGCTACAAATCTGCAGATTCACCAGTGGGAAGTTTGCCCATCTGATCTGGACACAGGTGGCCCCTAAGACCCAGAGGATGGAGGTTCCTCCCCGTAGCCCTCAAGCCATCCACCCATCCAGCTGTCTGTGCTTCCAGCGGGGGAAGATGCCAGAGACTGCCTGACGTGTGTGCACGCTGTGGTCACTAAATCTACCTTCCCTGACACACGGACAACAATATGCCTGCCCGGGGCCCCTGGGTGGCTCAGTCGGTTGAGCATCCTACTCTTGATCTCAGATCAGGTCATGATCTCACGGTTGATGAGTTCAAGCCCTGAGTTGGGTTCTGTGCTGACAGCACAGAGTCTGCTTGGGATTCTCTCTCTCTCTCTCTCTCTCTCTCTCTCTCTGCCCCTCCCCTGCTCTTGTTCTTTCTCTCTCAAAATAAATATAAATTAAAAAAATAATATGCCTTCCTACTTGAGGGTGACTAGTATCCATGCCAGTTCCTTCTAAGTGGTTTTTAGAAAAAAATCAAATGTTTTTGAAAGTATAGCTTCCCCATAGTGTCCATTTCCTGATTTTTAAAAAATATTTATTTACTTGAGCTGAAATCAAGAGTCAGACACTTAACCAACTGAGCCACCCAGCTGCCCCATTTCTTTATTTTCCTTTATTCTCCAACTCCCTGCCATCCAGCACCTGCCCCAGTGACTGACACCCTCTTCTTCAGCTCCCATGGCCCATGGGAAGGGCTGGATAAATACTGGTGCCATAGTTATTAAAAGTTATTCATGAAAATAAAAACAAATGCTGTCTTGTCTTTGTTTTGCTGCTGCGGGCTCATCCAGGAAGAATAAAGTATCTCTTTTTCCAACTTCCACCCCTAGGGGAAAGGCAAGAAGTGCATTTTTATGTGGCTAAGAATTCTCTGTCCCCTCTCCATATTCCTCTGTCCTAAAAGCTTTGGAGTTTCAGGCCAAGGAAGAGGGGACTTAGCCAGATTATCCCCAAGGGGAGGGATGGAGATTGTGGCTTTGAGGTGAAGGGCAGGAGTGGCCAGCCTGGAGGAAGGTTGGTTTCCCTAGCCTGCGTGGGGGTGAGGGTTCGGGAGTCTGCTTGGGTGGCGGGAACCCCTCATCTGCACACAGAGTCCCCGCAGGGAGAAGGCTGAGGTGGTTATCTGGGAAATTGAAGCAAGGAGGCCTCATGGCCAGAGAGAGGGTCTCATGATGAAGCTGAAGTGTTTCTGGCCACACAGAGAAATGCCGACCCGCGTGTCTGCGGAGAACCAGCAGCAACCAACCGTCACCATGTGTTGGGAGGACATAGGTGTCGGTGGTACCCGCCCTGGACTAAGGGCCAGGCCCCTCCTGTGAGGCTCAGGATTCTTATGAAGCCGAAAAAGAGGGATCCCCCGCTCCCTGCAGTGACGGAGATGGACTTTCTCACCAACCCCTGCAAAGTGGGCTCAGACCACATTTAATTAAATCAAAAAAAGGAAGATGATGTGAGTTACTCATACCCATGGTTATGGAACACGTTCACGCCCACAGAGTGGTTCCTATTATTTTCCTCTTTTTCCCTTGGACTCCACAGCATCATTCTCTCCTGCTCTCCATCTGCCTCTCTGATCGCTCCTTCTGGAGCGGCTTTCCGGGTTCCTAATCTTCTTCCCGCCCCCCAGATGCCTGGTTCTGTCCGCTTCCCTCAGCTCCCTTCCTGCATGCTTTGGGTATTGACCTCTCTGAGTTCCCCGAGCCTGTGTCTCCAACCCAGTTCCCTCCTATGCCCTGGATCCACAGCCTTGTCACCTGGGGGACACGTCCGCCTTGACTAGATGTCACAAACTCACATGCAAACCTGAGCTCAGCCCCCTCCCGCAAGCCCCTTCTCCAAACCTTTTCCCCAGCCACCCTCCCTGCCCAGTGCTCTGCTCTGCCGACCTCTGACCTCCGAGGTGCCCCGTGAGCACAGCTCCCCAGAGCCTGCCCCCTCAGCCAGGGCGGGAACCAGAACCAGGCCCACTGCCCTCGGGCCCTACCTCGCTCAGCTCAGCACGGCATCTGTCAAGCATTTCATGTGCTGCATTAATAAATAAAACCTTCTCTTTGGTGTTTGAGCGTCAACATTACCCAAGTCTGTCTGGCTGACACTGACATGAGGTGACATTAGGAATCCTGTCACAGTTTAGACACAATCGACTGTCCTCCCCTTCATGTTTTCTCCGCCTCCACTTCCCAGCCGTGCATTCAGCCCTGCTCCACACTGAGGTAGGACCTTTGCTAGGAGCCCTCATCCCAGAGTGGGGTGCTGTGTCACCAGGGGCTGTGGATGGATGGCCCTCCTTCTCCCCCTCCTGCACCCCCACTGCTCTTTCCAGTCCTTGGGGAATGGAACGCTGACTCCGCTTCTGGGCGCTGAGCAATGCAGTTGTGCAGTCAAACCCGGCTATTTCTGGATCCTCCTCCCTCCCTTGTCCCACCCAAGCCACACGGCTCTTGGTGGAAAGATGTTTCCCTAGAAACATCGCCAGGCACCGAGTGGGTTTGTGGCATGTTATTAATACAGAACAGCCCGAGTGTGCCGCTGGGACAGCTTTCCAGGGCATCCTCTGGGACCCAAGTCGAAGAGGGAATTTTCCTCCAGATTTAACAGCAAAGGGATTTGGGTAGGGAAAGGCACATTGCGGAGGCAACGCTTGTTTTTATCTCCAACCGAGTGGCGACTGAGATCAAAGGAAATGTTAGAGCTATAGCTGGTTTACATCCCCCTGGTTCCATCTGGGGCCGGGAATCTTGGATTTTAGTCCAGTTTTTTCCAGAAGGAATGCAAGGCAACATATATGAGCCGAGTCTCCAAGCCTTCGGGGCATCTCTGATCCATGCAGACCGCCCCCATGGGGAGCCTGTGGTATTTTGTACCTCTCCAGTGGTAGAAAGCTTGTTTTTGGCAAGGAAACTTGATTTTTGATACAGCTAAAGCTTATTTAGGGCTGACTGAATAACCTGGGGATTGACAGGACAGTGGCATTGCTGCTCAAAAAAGAGGTGTGACTATCCCTGTCGTCCAGGAGGAATGCGTGCCTGTGTAAGGGCGTGCCCACACACTCGCGTGCACACACAAAGCAGTCCAGGATGCTTCTTGAATCATACGCATCCTGTGAGGGCAGAGAGGACCAAGCCTTGCAGAGGAGTAGTGAGTAAACGAAGAGGAGGGAGGCCACAAGGATCAGGAGAATCCAGGCACAGAGCACACATGGGATGCAGTGTCACCATCAGGCCACGGAAAGACATGCAGTGACACAGCCGGGACCCTGAAGAAGAGCCTGCCATTTATCAGCTGTGTGAACCTGGGCAGGTTAGGCAACCTCTGTGGGCCCCAGGTGCCCTCTCTACGGAGTGGGGATAATAACAGACCCTGCCTTCTGGGGTGCAAAGACTCAGCCTGGCACGGGGCAGGTGCCCTACAAGGAAGGGCTGCTGCTGACCGTGAGGAGGGCATCACACTTACTGTCTAGAGGTTCCTCCACTTCCTTGTAGACTTGCCTCAAGGACCCATCTCTCATGTATTTCTCAGTGAAGATATCATAAGGAACCAGTTCTCGAATGGTCTTCTTGTCATCTTCTGACGTGGCAAGCCATCGGTCACAAGGGAAAGTCAAGGTCTCTGTGCCCTGGGGTGAGGAGGCAAGAGGAAAATTAGCCCTTTGTGTGGAACCTTCTGACTTCAGTGATTCATCAGCATGTCAACACTCATGGGGACCAATGACAAGGGTCATTGAGCCCCACAGATAATGCAAAAGCCACCAAGGGAGGCCAGTATATCCAGTCATATTCAAAGACTTCAACAACCACATCGGGGGTTGGCTCTTGACGGTGGGGTTCCCAGGGTAACTTAAAAATAGGCACCAGTGGGGCGCCTGGGTGGCTCAGTTGGTTAAGCGGCCGACTTCGGCTCAGGTCACGATCTCGCAGTCCGTGAGTTTGAGCCCCGCGTCAGGCTCTGTGCTGACGGCTCAGAGCCTGAAGCCTGTTTTGGATTCTGTGTCTCCCTCTCTCTGACCCTCCCCTGTTCATGCTCTGTCTCTCCCTGTCTCAAAAATAAATAAAAAACATTAAAAAAAATTAAAAAAAAAAAAAGGCATCAGAACCTCATCCCACAGACTCAGATTCAGTGGGTAAAGGGAGGGGCTCTGTATTTTTAAATTGCTCTCAGGTCACTCAACCACAGCCACAATTGAAACCTGCCTTCCACGTTTAGAACTGTGTGGCTTCAGGATGTTTGCCAAGTTATTCTGGTGAGTTTTTTTCTGTGAGTTGACTTTGAGCAGTGGGAAGGGCATACTCGGTCACTCACATACTGAGGGTCACTCAGTAATGTGGCCCTGGGGGTGGGGCACAGAGACGGGGCTGCCCAGACGCTCCTCCTTGACCCTTAAACCAGGTTCTAAAAGGTTCTGTCCTGGACCTGAGCTGGTTCCTGTACTCTGAGTGAACTGGGTGAACTGTCCTCAGATTTTACCTCAACTTAATAAGGCTGCAGATTCTTATCAGGAATCCGCCTTGAATCTCCGCTGGAAAGGGGCAAAAGAAACAGCAGGACAGATTGGTCAGAAACTCACATCTTTATCAGGGAGGAGCCTGCGGATGTCCACGTGGGAGCAGTGCCACCCCGGATTTATGCCTGTGTTGTCATGGCCGATCCGAATTTTCTCAATGATTTCCCCTACATCTTCTAACTGTGGAAAGGAGAAAATGCACCAGATGGTAGTAGAAAAGTTCAGGAAAGTAAAACTCAGCAACATACTGTCTGCCCAGAGCATCCACTCTTGAGTCCCTTTGAACTTCCAGGGGCCGCTTTCTCCCAGTATGCCCCCACTGTCCAGCCAAGCCCGCCCCCACTCTCCTCTCCACACACCATGCTCATGCTTCCCTTCCTCTCTCCCCACTTAAAATCAGCCTAGATTCCAGAACGCAGTTCCATCAACCTCTGGGAGGCTGTTCTCCTTCTCATGGTGGAGTCCACCTCTCTGTCTTCCATTACTTACCACTGTGGTAGTTCATTCCCTGCTTGAGAACTGATTTGGGTTTCAGAAGAGCAATTCTGGTTCTGCCCATGCCCTGTCTTGTCAGCCTGACCTTCTCCTTGGCCCCTAAGGGCCCCTCTGTCTCCAGCTACCCCTCTTCTATATCCTTCAAATTCCAGTCCCTCAGACTTGATGTTCTCTTGCCACAGGACCTTTGCACAGGCTCTTCCTGCTCTTCCACTCTCCTCTTCTTTAGCTAAACCTCAACCTCATCATTCAGGTCTCAGATCAAGGATCACTTCCTCAGGGAAGCCCCCCTCACCACCTCAAGAAACTCAAATCTCTTCATGAGAAGCTCTTACAGCATCCCATAGCACCCCTCTCCCCTGCACTTCTCACAGTCAGAAGTTTGCCTTCATTTGTGTAATATCGTCTTCTCTACCACTGAAAGCCACAAGGGCAGGCACTGCACCTGTCCTTGCCCATCATTCTATCCTTAAAACCTAGAACAGAGCCTGTGAACCCCAGAACTCAGGATACCTTTGCTGAAAGGATGAAAGAATGTTTCCTCATCTGAAAAACAGGTGTGACAGTATCAGTCAGGTTCTGTCATGTGCAATGTTGACCTTAACCATGATCGTACGTGTGGAAGACTCACTGAATGGAAAAGCTGATGCTTGTGTCTGAAATTCAGGAGACACCATGTCTTGTCTCTCCTGCCTGGAGCCTATGGCACAGGGTGCAGGGGAGGGACTCTTGTCAGGAATGACTGATGCCCTGATCCTTCCACATCCCTTAAAGAAGCCAGACACAAGGCAAGGGGGGATGTGCTGACTGGAGTGTCCTCGAAGCCTCTCTACGGAGCTGGCCGCCTGGCCGGCACCATCAAGTTCTCAGTGCTAGGAGACAGCAGAGTCAGCTCCACGGCAGGCAAGGGCTTTTGATGAGGGAACGGCATCTGAATGATAGATTAAGTCATTCATCAAATGCACAGCCTCTATAACCGCACACGGAGGTGACCTCTGAACGAAACGGAACAGCTTCCAACCACTGGTTTCCTTCTTCCCCACACACCCACCCACGGCTGGCAGCCAAGGACGGGCCCATCAGCCCTGCTGGGGGACCTGCCCGCACTCCTGTCTCCACCCTCATCCTTCCCAGTTGTAGCCACGGTGCTCCCACCTACCACCTGTATCATCTGAGGCAAGGCACTTGACCTTCCAGGCCCCAACTTTCTTCTCTATAAAATGGGGGGAGTCATGTGTTACTCAGCTGAAGGCAGGGGCGTGGGTGGGGTGACCCCTTGAGGTCACTTCCAGGTCTAAGATCACAGCCATGGTTCTGTCACCTCGTCTCTCCTTCCAAGTGACCAGCATGGCACGTCACTGCTGGAGCCTGCGTGACTCGACAAGGGTGCTGCCACTGAGGTTGGTTCTGCTGCCTGCAGCGCAGCCCCCCACCCCCTCCAGCCAGCTCACTCTCACTTCACCAGAGAAGCGCTGTCCCCTGTGATCCCCTGAGGGCCATTCTGATCCCCGAACAAAGATTGGTGACTTCAGGCTGACATTCATGCTCTGGGCATTTTAACAAGGCCTCGTTTTCTCGAAACAGGAGAGACACAGGAGCTGCGGGGGAAATCTGTGGCCACAGGACGTCCACTTACGGACACTGAGCTGCCAGATGCATTGGGCAGTGAAGATTCCCCTGCCCCTCCCTCTGTCCAGAGGTCCCTTTTCTTCCTTCCCCATTCCATCTCTGAGGTTCCAGATGTGTGGACCTTGGCTTCAATGGTACTTTTGGAACCTTAATCATCCAGCCAGTCAGTCAGGGATGCCACGTCAGGGTGGCCGTCTTAGCTGTGACCCTCAGGGAGCAAGGAGGCCTTCAGGGGAACGCGAGCCATGGATGACGGGCCTCAGGAATAGACTCGGAATCAGAAGAAACCTTAACATCCTCCCAAGAGGTGGAAGAGCTAAGCAGAGAAGGTTCTGGAATTGAACTGGAGTCCAAATCTTGCCTCTGCCTTTTGTAAATCATGACGCCCTGAGCGAGTTTCTTATCCTCCCCATGCCAGTTCAGCTGTAAAAAGAGATCATCGTACTAGCAACTCTTGGAATGGCGATGAGGATTCCGTGAACTGATGCACATGAAGGGCTCAGGACAGGGCTGGCACAAGGCAAGCGCTCAATAAATTCTAGTTATTATTGCTATTTTCTCGGCCACTCCCCGAGTCTTAGCACAAAGCCACAGAGAGAGGGAGTGGCTTGCTCATGACTTTCCGTCTGAGCCCAGAGCCAGAACCAGGATGCAGGGCTATGTGCTTACGACCCAGCCCTCTGCGTCCTACCTGAAGACCAGTCCGAACAGAGACACGGAGAAACAGAGACACAAAGCTTTTTCATTTGTTTCCGGACCCTCACACTCCCCCAGCAGCCAGAAAGATTTGAAAAGAAGAAAGAAAAAAACACAGCAACAAACTACTGGCCAACTATAGCTGCCGTTAGTGGGCATTCCATTGATAAAACTCCACGGAAGCCGTGCCGAGGTGTGATCACAGCCCCACCGCTGACGGAGTCAGGGCTGGATGACTCAGTACCACGCCATCTTGGGTGGATGAGCTGCCGCTTCGTGTGGATAAATGAATCAGCCTTGAATTTTCTTTGTTAAGACTCCACCAAGGTGGCAATCTTCCCACAAGTGCTGACTGCTCCCAGAGGAGGTGGAGAGGGAGCAGGGAGCCCCCCAGGACAGACACTGGCCGGGGAAGGAGGATGGGGCTCTGGATTTTGTTTCCCATCAGAAGGGGCACTTCTCCAAAGGTCCCTGCTACCTGGAGAGTCTAGCCTCGTGAGCCGCTTAGCTCTTCAGAGCTGTCCCCTCCAAGTCTTGCTTCAGCTGGTCTTCTACCTGTCATGTCCCTCTCCTCCTGTCCCTCCCACCAAACCACATGCTGTGTTTATTTCCAGCTCTGGCCCTTGGCCATGATGTTCCCCTTGCTAGGAATGCCTCCCCCTCTTGTCCCTCCTTTGCATTCTCGATCAGTCCCGCATGTGCCTTCATCACCATGGGCTAGTGACCTGCAGGGGCTAAGAGCACATATTTTGAGCCAGTACTCCTGGGTTTGAATCCTGGTTCCATTATACCCTAGCTGTGTGAATTTATGTAAGCTATTCAACTTTCTGTACCTCAGTTTCCCCATCTTTATACAGGGATAATAACAGCACAGAGCTGCTATGAGGCTTAAGCAAGTTAATAGAGATAAAGCCCTGTGACACTGCTCTTACCCACAGGATCAGTTATTCTCTCTTGTTGGCCTTGTGTGGAGGTCTGGGGTTCTCCAGCTGGACTGCAAGCCCCTTGCAGACAGAGTCTGGGCCTTCCCCTTCTTTTACCTCTCCCACCCAACCTAACACACAGCGGAGAGCACAGGGGAGACGCTGAGCTGAAGTGCACAGGACGCCAAGGTGCTGTGACCGACGCCTACAGTAAACATGGAACAAGCAAACCCCTAGGCCAGAGGGGAGCAGGAGACCATTTGGGATGTCCAGAAGCCAAGCTCTCGACGGATACACATGTGTTATCGCTGGCCCTGGAGGTGGCCCCAGTGGAAATGGGATTGTGCCTCTATTTTCCTCAAGCCCTGTCCACTCACTGTCTCCTTAGATCCTGACAGTAGTCCCGGTGGGGCCGGGTGAGGTGCCTGCCCTCCTGGTTATTTCGATGTACTGAGTGAGGCCCAGTGAGGCTGGATGAACTGCCTGGCCCTCTCACCACAGCAGCCCGTTAGGGTGCCTCCTCCCCTCTTCTGGTGCCCCCTGCTTCCCAGTCCCAGCTCCCCCGGCAGCCTCCCGGCATTATGGATCCCAGGCACCTCCATAATGAAGCGGGAGGCTGACTTCCTCTCAAAGAACAGCTTCTGCTCCCTCTTGTTGGTGCACAAGTACTTCTGCTGGGTGCACACTGCATCGCAGCCATAGATGACGATGAAGATGTTGGCGTCCGTCCCGGCAGCAAAGACGTCACTCGTGTAGAGGATGATCTCGTAAGGGACAACTGAGGGTGGTGGACAGACGGTGAAGTCAGAGGGGAGGTGAGAACAGAAAACAAACGTGGACAAGATCAAGTTCTTCATCGGCACCATGGTCCCAGGCCCCGTCACCGGGAGCTGCTGCCCAGGGACGTGGACCTTCACGTGGCTGCTTAGCAACCACAGGTGCAGGGGTGGGGGGAGACAGTGTCCTGTCACGCCTAGTGCCCACAGGCAGCGCCTGTCACCTCAGACCAGGGTCTCTGTGCCTCTCACAACACAGAGCTGGTACAGCAGTTTGGCTGAAAGCACAGAATCTACTCTGACCGTCTGTGTGACCTGGGCAAGTCACAGGAGCCTCAGTTTCCTCTTCTGTAAAGTGTCCATCATGCTCCTTAGCTGTGGACACTATAAACAGGAGGATTATATTTCAGGGGGCAAGGGACCAATCAGATCAGCAGTCTACAGGGTGAGAATCCTTTCTCTTCTCACCCTCACTTGCTCCACACTGGCTTGCCCTCCTAACCCGTCCATAACGCATCTGGCCCTTGCTGGGTTGGATGTGGGTGGTGGAGGGGGGTGGTGGTGACCTTGTGAACTCCTAAAAGGGAGGTTGACCCATCAGTGTTGTTGGCAAGCAGCTTCCCGATGGGCACCTGCCAGCCTGGCTAGAGGCCAGCACTGCCCAGTGTGTGGGTCACTGGCCCTTCACCTCAGAAACTGTTTGGGTACTTATTAAACACCCAGATTCCCAACCTTTCCTCAGATTCTCTATGGGATGAGTCTACTGATCTAAATATTTAACTCAGATTTTACACTGCAGTTTGAGACCAGTAGTTTAAAAGTGTATGTTGCTAACTACAGACTGAAATCCATTAGCAGGTTATGGAATAAATTTAGTGAGTCATCACCAGTATTTTAAAAAATATATGGAATTGAATAGAATCGACTAAAAAATATCACTGGACATCACACACAGGCTAAAAATTTTTTGTGACACTTGTTTCATATGTATATAAAGGTATATACACTTACTCTAAGTCACAGTAATAAAAAAACATTGAAAACCCAGAGAAACCGTTTAAGTGGAAATCTACCCTATCCTGTGGTCTTGACCTCGAAAGGAATCACATTTAAAAGTCACCTTCTCACAGGTGGCCCCAACCTTCCCCAAATTTGCTCCAAAGCCAATGAATTTTCTTTTCATTTAGTATGATGGTTACTCTGCTGTAGAACTATAACACCTGTATTAACGATAACTGCCATCTGCTGAGTACTTGTCAGGTGCCAGACTCTTTACTAAGCGTTCTACCTTCCTCATCCCCTATAACCTTGACAATGACCTCCGGAGGAGATATCATTGTACTTTATTTTATAGATGGGGAAAACAAGGCTCATACAGGTAAAGTAACTTGCCCCAGATCATATGGCTGGTCAGAAGTAGAGCTCCAGTGTGAGCCCAGGCTTGTCTGACCCCTAAATCCTGTGTGGTCAACCTCTAAGGGTGCTGTTGTCGTGAATTGGAGGCGAATATTGCTCGCTACCTACAAGTCACAGGGCCTATGGCCTACGGGGGTGATCGCCATTCCCACAATGGCCTGAACCGGGCCCTCACCAAGGTTAAGGGAAACAGGCCATCAGGCAGTAATAGAGGCAACTTCCTCTGAGGTCTCTTGGGTGTCTCCCTGGTCTAAGGCCAGGAGGAACTGAACTTTCCTGAGACTCTCTGGCAGCAGGAGAAGCCCTAAAAATATCTGGGCAGGAACAGCCCACCCTTCAGCCCTCATGCCTAGGCCTGAGCTCAGATTTGCTTCCTGATTTCTAGTTCTGCCTCTGCCATTGAGGAGCTGTGTGTCCTTGGGCAAATGGATATACTTCTCTGGGTCCTTTTCTTTGTCTGTGAAATGAGAGGGTTTGACATAGAATCTGTGGTTTTCAGATTATTTAACTGAATTTAATTTTCAGTGGAGAACTTTTGTGGAGTTCTGAAAAATACATTTAGGACAAGGGGCGCCTGGATGACTCAGTTGGTTAAGCATCCAACTTCAGCTCAGGTCATGATCTCACAGCTTGTGAGTTTGGGCTCCGTGTAGAGAGAGCTCTGTGCTGACAGCTCAGAGCCTGGAGCCTGCTTGGGATTCTGCGTCTCCCTGGCTCTCTGCCCCTCCCCCGCTCATGCTCTGTTTCTCAAAAAATAAACGTCAAAAATTAAAAAAAAATACATTTGGGAAGAATGCTCTGAAAAAACTTGACTTTTTAAAGCTGAGGAGTAGATCCGGACGGCACGAATTGGGGAGCTGTTCCCTCTCATCCCTTCCCTTCCTGCACCAGCTGCCCTGAGACACCCGCTTCGATACCAGCAATCCCCAGAACACAGGCTTCAGCCTTAACAGGACTCTGACGTTCAGGGCTCCATGCTACGTGGAGCCTGTAAATTCAGACCATCATATTGGTCCACTTCCTAATTGCCCCATCTCTACTGTGTGGGCAGCACATTTCAGTCGGCCAGGAGGCAGTGCCATCTTGCTGTGTTCTTTTGGTTTCACGTGTATTGGGCAGCCTTGATGAACTGCCAAATCTAGTTCTAAGCCTTCCAGGCCCCTGAGAATGACAACTGGGCACCACTCCTGGGACTGCAGCTCCTCATCCCTGGGAGCTCCCTGGCTTTGGGCCCTCAAGACCTTTCCCAAACAAGGAAATAGGTTCTGAGCAGCAGACCCTCCTCTCTGGGCACTTACTTGGGGAGAGGGGCACTTTGAAGCTGCCTCCACAGCTCTCTAGTCAGAAAGGCAAGTCTCTCCTGCGCTGTTTGTGTGTGTGCGTGTGTGTGTGTGTGTGTGTGTGTGTCTGTGTGTGCGTGTGAACTGAGTCTAAGACAAAGGGCAAATGGGCTTGCTTTAGTATGAGGCTAGAGCTGAATGTATTCAAGGTCAGGCCATACAAATTCAGGCCTGTCCTAGGGCACGAAGGGAGAAACAGCTACTTCTGTCTTAAAGTGTCTCACCCAGTATGCTGCCAGCTCTATGTACATCTGTCAGGTCAGTGTGTCTGTCCTAGACTGCAGGCGGCTCCTGGGGGCAGTGTCTACATCCAGGGTTTGCTTTGTATATGCAGAGATTTTACTAGAGGGAAATGTCACTTTGTTTCAGGCTTTGGACCAGAAAATATCTTGATGGATCGGGTCATTTCCAGTTTAATTGCTTTAGGCAAAAAAAAAAAAAAAAAAAAAAAGTCATCACTGAATCATATCATGTAATTATGAGCTGTTTGGGGGAAATCTTTTGGTATAGCTAATTATTTGGTTAGAAAAAAAATTATATTCTCTGGGTTTGGTTCTGATTTTAGCACATTTAAACAGATTTTTATAGTTTGGTTGATTTCAGTTTGGTTCTCAGTACCTAGTATGTCCTACATGTAAATGAACGTTTAATCCATAATTTCTGATGACACTGGAAAGGAAGTGTCAAAACTTCACCAAATTGTTCCCTTTCCTCCCCTGCTTTAGCTGGTGAGAGGCCTACATTTATCATCTTTTCAAGTCTCCACCCTCCACTCCCAATCAGGATAAAATCTTACAGCGGTGATTTCTTGGTCACGTTACTGACTGGACTGAACACCGGTGATGGGGCCCATATGACTTCTCACAGTTAGACTTTTGTCTTTCTTCCCTTTTGGGTCTTATGACCATGTTGTATTATTATCTCTATTTTGCAGATGAGGAAACAGCCCCAGAGAGGCCAGGCTCTCTGCCTGTTGTCACCAGCTGGTTTGGGGTGGAGGTGGGACTAAATTCTCTATTTCCTTACCGTGGATCCAGGGCACTGCCCACAGCCCACGCAAGGCCCAGGGAACTGGGGAGAGGAGGTACACCTGGCCTGGGGTCGGGGCTGGAGGAGGGGTTGGGGCCAAGACGGGGTAGTGGGCGATGGGGTCTGGGAAGAGGGTCAGCCATGCCGTGCACAGTTCTTACATGGTGTGTACAGCCTCGTCTGAAGCTCCGCGTGGAAGAGGTCCCTGACGATGGCACCGTCGTCTTCATTCTTCGCCAGCCAGCGGCCACAGGGGAATGTCATGCACTTTCCAAGAGACGGGGCGTCCACCTCTACCCAGTCTACAAACCAGCCTGGAGCCTTGCCTGCAGAGAAGGAGACACGGAACCCACCATGGAGCTCTACACAGATGGTTTACTGTGGGTGACCTCAGCCACTCCAGACACGCTCCCCTGCCCGTGGCTGACGTCTACAGCTGCACCCGTGCCCACGCGGTTCCTTTCCCTGATAGCATTGCTAAATGACTCCTGTTGAAATGTGCACCCAGCTGAAGCTGGGTCACACTCCAGGCTGCTGTCGGGGAAATTAACAAGAGCAAAGGAGCCTGGGGAAGAGGTGACAGGAGGTGACGGCAAGCACACTGTCCAGGGTGGAAGGCACTCTAAAAAGGGAGCTCAGAGATGCCAGAGAGAACTCGTATTAATGGGGATTTTGTCATTTCACCCAGCGACAAGGATGACACTGTGAGCTCTCTGGCCTTTGGTCCTGGAGGATTCCAGGAGGGTCATTCCTGCCAGTTTGTGGTGCATGAAGGAAAGGGAAGTCTGTGAAGGACTGAGGGTCTTCCCTGGAAAAATGAGCGATCAGGTTTAAAGAAGGAAGTAGGAGCTGAGCAGAGAACCCGTCTCTCCATCCCAGGGGCTGGGAAGGTGGCCTCCTTCCCTAGCCTTAAAATACTTAAAGACCAAGAACACATGTCCTACTTCACTAAGAGAACAAACTTTGTCTGGCTGTAGTGTCAGTGGCTTCTGGGAAGAACGGACTAGATCCATGGTTCTCAAAGTGGAGTCCCCAGACCAGCAGCCTCATGTGTGCGAAGCAGAAATGCTCCGGTCCCACCCCAGACCTACTGAATCAACGCCTGCGTGGATGAGGCCCAGAAACCTATGTTTAACAACCCCCCGAAGTGGTTCTGTTAAGCAACAGAACCTGTCAGGAGCTCCTGGTTCTCAGGTCAGAGAACCACTGAGCTACACTGGGGATTCTCAAAGGTGGGTGCACAGTGCAACCACGGAGAGTAGGGGTTTTGGGAAGTCACTGGTGTCCAGGCCCCAGCCCAGGCCAACGAGACCAGAATATTCTGCGTGCAGCTAGGGTTCCACTGGGTTGAAGGGTTTGAGGAAGTTGTGTCATCGTGGAAGGCAGATGACATTCAAGTTTCTTGCGTATTCTTTCCCAGACCCACAGGGACCTGTGTGTGGGCCTTATATTCTTAGCAGAAAACAGAGGGGGAGGGAAGCCAGACCTGTGTTGTCATGGCCAATCCTGACTTTCCACAGATCTCCCAGGTCCAGCGTCTCCACGGTGAAGATTTCGATGCTGTCCCTCTCAAACTTGTCGCTGTTGGTCTTGGAGGATTTCAGGAGGGTCATTCCTGTCAACCAAATGGCCCCCATATGACTGGCTGAACCTGAGACCTTTAAACCGAGCTGGACTACCCCTTTGGGTCCCTCCTCATAATGACCAAATTTTTCTAACTCTCATAAAATTTAGAGCATGCAATTACTATCCACCGGGAACCTTTGCACATTTAACAATTTGGGGTGTGTGTGTGTGTCTTTTTAGTGAGCTTTGTAATTAGCCTTCAAGGTGTGTATTTTTATTTCCAGTTTGTATCTAAAGAAAAGGAGGCACACCACGAGGTGAAGTACCGTATTCAAGACCATCCAGGAGAAAGTGGTGGGGTCCTAAGTCAGTTGACTGTGCCTCCACATCCCCCACGTTTTTCTACATGCAGAGGAAGCCAGGGACAAAACTAGCCCCGTGCTCCCTGGGGTCTCAGCCTTGAACAGAAGAAGAAAGCTGGCAGGAGTCACGGAGAAGAGACCAGTCACTGTTGGGACTGGGAGGCCCTTCACTGTGGTTTTAAAAGGTAAACAGAGTGATGCCTCCAGCAAGAGTACAAGAAATGGCAAAAAAGTTTCAGGAAGGCCTGGAGAAAGAATGACCATAGGATCAGGCACCATTACTTAGGGAGAGGACGCTGAAGGGAAGAGGATGCATATGGCTTCCAAACACTTCTGAGGTGGTAGACAGAGGAATGAAGACGGGAGAGGGGACAGGGGGCTCTCTGCCCCCTGGTGTACAGGAGAACCGGCTTAGTAAGCTTTAGGAAGAATCTCTAAAGGAACCAATGTTTACTATCCAGGTAGACAAGTCACGTCGCATGGAGATTTTTAAGAAAAAGGGAATATGCCTTCCTCCAACAGCACTAGTTGCATGCAATCTGTCAGGACACAGAATCCGAAGCAGGCTCCAGGCTCCGAGCTGTCAGCACAGAGCCTGATGTGGGGCTCGAACTCATGAACTGCGAGATCATAACCTGAGCTGAAGTTGGACACTCAACCTACTGAGCCACCCAGGAGCCCCAAAATGGATACAGATTTAAACATAAGACCTGAAACTGTAAAACTCCTAGAAGAAAACATAGGAGAAAAGCTTTGTGACGTTGGTCTTGGTAATGATTTCATGGATATGACACCAAAAGCACAGGCAACAAAAACTAAAATAAACAAGTGGAGGAAGCATCTGGGTGGCTCAGTCGGTTAAGCGTCTGACATCAGCTCAGGTCATGATCTCAGAGTTCATGAGTTCGAGCTTCATGTCCGGCTCTGTGCTGACAGCTTGGAGCCTGGAGCCTGCTTTGGATTCTGTGTCTCCCTTTCTCTGCCCCTCCTCTGCTCATACCAACCCCCCTTTCAAGAATAAACAAACATTAAAAAATTAAAAAAAAATAAACAAGGAGGATTGCATCAAACTAAAAAGTCTGCACAGCAAAGGAAACGATCAATAGAATGAAAAGGCAACCTACAGCATGGGAAAGAATATTTGCAAACCATATATCTGATAAGGGGTTCATTACCATAATATCCTACAACTCAATAATAAAAAGCTAATAACCCAATTAAAAAATGGGCTAAGGACGTAAACAGACATTTCTCCAAAGAAGACATACAAATGGCCAACAGTATATGAACGAAATGCTCATTGTCACTAAGCATCAGGGAAATGCAAATCAGAACCACAACGAGATCTCACCACACACCTGACAGGGTGGCTGCCACCAAAAATGAAAAGACAACAACTGTTGGTGAGGATGTGAAGGAATTGGAACACTCGTACATAGTTGGTGGGAATGCAAAATGGCGTCGTTGCTATGGAAAATAGTAGGAAAGTTCCTTAAACAATTAAAAATAGAACTACCATATGACCCACCAATCCCACTTCTGGGTATATATCCAAAAGAATTGAAATCAGGATCTTGAAAAGATATTAGCCCTCCCATTTCACTGCAGCACTATTCACAATAGCTGAGATGTGGGGAAAAAAAAACCCTAAATGTCCATTAACTGATGAAAAGATAGAAAAAAATGTTGATATATATATACATACAATGGACCACTCTTTGGCCTTAAAAAAGAAGGAAATTCTCCAATCTGCAACAATGCGGATGGTCCCTGAGGACATTACACTGAGTGAAATAAGCCGGACACAGAAGGACAGATATAGCATGATTCCACTTATACCAAGTATCCAAAATAGCCAAATTCATAAAATCAAAGGCTGGAATGGTGGTTCCCAGGAGCTGGGGAGAGGAGAGGATGGGGAGTTATTAAGCAACAAGCGTACTTTCAGGTTAGTAAGATTAATGAGCTCCAGAGGCCTGCCATACAGTCCATACCTACAGTCGACAGTGATGCATTATCCATTTCAAATTTGAGAGGATAGAGCACATGTTAAGTGCTCTTAATAAATAAAATAAAATAATAAAATAAATAAAACAATAAAATAAAGTAAAACAACACAGGGGAATTCTTCAATTATTTTCTTTGAAGAGAGAAAAACAGAGGCATGACCAGGATTTCCTTGGAAAGTTCTGCTGAGTCTCCTAGTCTCCCCGGGGAGGAATGTGGGTGAGTCTCGCTCGGCCCCATGCTGCGTTCTTACCAGTGTTGTCTTGCGTGCCAAAGAGCGTGATGAAGACATTGGCATCTGTGCCTGCGTTCTTCTTGTCCCCAGTCTTTACGGTCACTGAGAATGTGGTAGATTTGTCTGCAGGGAGAGGAGTGTGGAGAAGTGAGTGGTAGACTGCCCCTCTCGTGGAGGGAGGAGGGAGAAAACGTACTGAGTACATTTCTACATGCGTGGTGACCATTTCTAGGAATCCCTTTACTTGTAGCATGTGTTGTTCTGCAGTTGCCTGTAGTCTGGAAACTTCCTCAAGGCAGAGATGAGGTCTCCCCGCCTCCAGCTCACATAGGAATCTCTCAATTAGTAGAGTTGTAGGATGTTTAGGGGAGACTTGGGGTGACTGAGAGTCGGAGGCTCATCAGCCAGGAGCCTGGTCTGACTTCTCCACTGGGAAGTTTTAGGGATGTAAGTTTCAAGGAAGGGAAGCATCCTAGAATTCTTGAAAGTTCATTCTTTCCCTTGACAAAAATGTATTGAGGGCTTATGGTGTGTCTGGAGGGGAGAACACAGAACTAACCCTACCTATTCTTATTCTATTCTATTCTTATTCTATTCTATTCTATTCTATTCCATTCCATTCTATTCCATTCCGTTCCGTTCTATATTCCATTCTATTCCATTCCATTCCATCTCATCCTGTCCTATTTCATTCCACTCCATTCCTGACCATAGCTCCATGCCTAGTCATGTGCTTTATACCCAGCCTTATGCTAGGCATGTGGGAATATGTCTCCTCACCTCCCCATTCTGGCCATGGAGGGATAAGGGCGGTACAGACACACTGCCAGAGGAGGGGTTGCTCAGAACCCACAGGGGAAGGGAACATGGAGACCGAGGGAGGGAGGCTGGAGGGAAGAAACCAGCTCTAGTTTAGGAAACCTTTCTGCTCCAGGGCCAGGTTGTCAAGGGGGTTGTTGTCACCACCTCCCCCGGCCCCCTCATCCTCGCTCGGGGGCAGCACATAGGACTCATCCACTGGCAACAGCTCCCGGGACAGCTGGCCATCATCCTCCTCCACTGCCAGCCAGCGCTGGCATGGAAAGTAGTACCTGTAGGAAGGGGAATGAGGAGAGTTTAGGAACGTCTCTTAGGAAAGGTTTCATTAAAGAGCAGTCCTGGGCTGCAAAATGACAGGCCCTCAGAGGCCCCAACACTCCCCTATCTGCCCCCCATCCAAAAGCATGGCCCTCCCATCCTACCAAGCCTGGGGGTCACCCTAGGAGAGTCACTTGCATGGAGCAGAAAACAAACATGGGGACACGGTTTCAAGGCCCCCCCATTGAAAATGGCTGCGTAAGAGTTGCCTGGAGCATATTAAACCTTCACTCAGGGTCATATTGGAGGTATCTAGAAGAAGTGCTTCCAGGGACTGTGCCAGCCTTTTCTAGAATTAACCTGGTAGCCAAAGCCACTTTAGCAGAGAGTATTGTACATAGTAGGTGTTCAATACCTAAGGGTTGAGTAAATGGATTTTAATGGAATGATACCCAATTATGCTTCTGGAAGATACAGAAAGTGTGGCTAAGGAATGGCATAGCAGACAGCTGGCACCATGTAGGGAAGGGAGGTCCACGTTAGACTCCTCAGTGTAGAGGCTGAGCCCAGCTAAAATGAAGACACCTAAACAAAGCAAAGGGGGGTCCAGGGATGATGGAGGTAGCAACATGAACTAATTAAGGACTCGCCTCTGGAGCCAGACTGGGTTGGAATCCTGGCTCTGCCACTTATAGTCATGCGACCTTAAGCCAGTTTCTTTACCTCTCTGTGTTAGGGTTGCCAGATTTAGCCAACAGAATCACAGGGCTCCTAGTTAAATTTGAGTTTTCGATAAGCAATGAATAACGTTTTAGCGTAAGTATGTCCTACCCAATATTTGGGACATACTTATACTAAAACATTACTCACTGCTTCTCTGGAATTCAAATTGAACTGGCCATTCTGTATTTTACCTGGCAACCCTACTTTGTGCTTCAGTTTGCCATTCTGTAAAATGAAGATCATATTGCTTATGTCAAAGTTGTTATGAGGTTTACGTGGGTTAAATGTTTTAAAGTGCTTATAAAAATGCCTGGCTCTTGGTAAGAATTTGCTAGTACTATTGCTGTTGTTACTCTTATTGTACTTCCCTGTTTCTCCCCTGCCCATGCCTGGGGTCTATGGAGCTTGTGGGCTGGACAGCTGGCCTTGGGCCCCCAAGCTCCCAGAACAGCTCAGAGGGTTGGTGGATGCAGCCCATGTCTAAACTGGGGCCATTCTACCCAATCTCCACCCCTTCCTGCCAGACTGGATGCTTAAGATGCATTCAGGGACTGATCAGAGTCCCTGAGGAGAGAAGGAAGTCCCTCCTGGAGAGGAGGGAGCAGTGTAGGCTGGGGGTCTCATCCCTGTCAGAGTCCCACATTCCTCTAGAGACATTATTGCCTCCTAGCGCCAACACTTCAGAGAGGCAGAACCTCAGCCCACACACGGGCTCACACGGGGTGCAGAGGAGCAATTCTGTGTTCATGGACACGGATTCAAAGGGTGGGAGGAGCTCAATCAAGGGCAATATAGATTAAATTGCCTTTAAATTAGGGTTTAAGGGAAAAATGTATATTGTTCCACTTTCTAGTCTTTAAGTTATGAATGGGAAAGTTACATTTTTTATTCAACCAATTAACTTATGAATAATAGGCTTTGGCTCTTAATTATGGCCAATTAAAGGAGCCACAGAAATAAAGAAAGGAGTGGGGTTGCGGCAGAGGCGGAGACAAGGAGAGTGGGAAGCTGGAGCAGAACAAGGACAGAGGGAGAGAGAGACACAAAGAAAGAGTGGGCGACTTATCCCGGGAGAGAGAAACAAGTCAGCCAGACGGAAGGGGTAAGGCCCAAGCCCGCCCACACCTGCTGAGCGTGTGCCTACTTGGGAAGCAGAGGCTGGCTTTCATGGAGCGACTTCTCCAGTGTCCCCAAGATACTTGTACTGGGACATTAAAGCCCCTCGGCATGCCCAGAGTGGCAGCATCTCTTCCCATCTCTTTTCTCAGATCCATCGCCCTGGAGGGCAGAACTAGAGCAGGGGCTGGGACTGGCCTGAGTGCTGGGCCTTCAGCCTCTAGCCCCATGATGCCAACAAGCACCCACAGAAGGTTTAGCAGAGGATTCCCCTTCCCCTTCCCCCCCTTCCCCTTCCCCCTTCCCCCCCTTCCCCTTCCCCTTCCCCTTCCCCTTCCTCCCACAGCAGTAAGTCCTGCTCAAGCAGGTCTCTGGGTACCGGGGACGGAAATTGCCAGGGATTCTGAAGGAGCAAAGGAGAAGAGTGGCGAGTAGGTGCGCTGGCCAGGTGTGGCCACCGCCCTGCTTAAACAAGGCCACTGGAAGGAAAGGGAGGGCTTGGGTGAGCAGGAGGTTTACACTGATTATTGGAGCAAATCTTAAGAAGTTTCACTCAAAAGTAAAAACTGAGGGGCGCCTGGGTGGTTCGGTTGGTTAAGCAGTTAAGTGTATGACTTCAGCTCAGGTCATGATCTCATGGGTCATGAGTTCAAGCTCCGCCTTGGGCTCTGTGCTGACAGCTCAAAGCCTGGAGCCCACTTTGGATTCTGGGTCTCCCTCTCTCTCTCTGCCGAACCCTCCCCTCCTGCACCCCTGCTCATGCTCTGTCTCTCTCTCCTTCAAAAATAAATAACCATTTTTTTTTTAAAGTAAAAACTAAGGGGCACCTGTGTGGCTCAGTTGGTTGGGCGTCCAACTTCGGCTCAGGTCATGGTCTCACGGTCTGTGAGTTCGAGCCCCGCGTCAGGCTCTGTGCTGACAGCTCAGAGCCTGGAGCCTGCTTCAGATTCTGTGTCTCTGCCTCTCTTTGCCCCTCCCATGCTCATGCTCTGTCTCTCTCTGTCTCTCAATAATAAATAAACATTAAAAAATGTTTTTAAATAAAAAAAGTAAAAACTGAGAAGACAGAAAAACCTAATGTTGTAAACTGTACGTCATTTGGTATGGCCTTCCGCATTTTGTGCACAAGTGCTGGACCACATCAGGTGTAAGTCAACAGGTGATACTGGTGGGATGGCATGGCCACAAGAGCATGAATCTGGAACTCAGGAATTCAGGGTTTGTGTTTCTACTCTTCCCCTATAAACCTACGTGGCCCCAGGCCCTGAGTTCCACCACTACAAAGGCTGGATAAAATCATCCGCGAGGTCTTTTGTGTCTCAACATTCCAAGGGCCCTGAAAGAGTGTGGGGTTCCAGAGAACATCTTGTCAGATGAAACTCCAGAGGAAGAAGTCCAACAAGCTTTCTGTTCAACTCTCACTGAAAAGCCCACCCAACAGCATCTGTCTTTAATGAGGATCTAATGACACCCTCAAGCCACCAATCAGAATGGGAATCTCTATCTTCGGGCGGAAAACACGTAGAGAAAGCAAAATATATCAGGCTGAATATGGGCAAACTCGGGACACTAAATATATTCCTAACTTTTGCGGCATTTGCCTCTTCCTCTTTGAACTTGAGTGTATTAGATTTTAATGCAGATCAAAAAAAGCAGCTAACCTCTTAAAGGAGGAAGGAAGACATGACACAACCTCACTTCCTCAACAAGTCAAGAGCTATGGAAAAGAGGGAGAAAGCAGAGCCCGATGAGTCAACGACTTAACAAAGATGTGCTAGTTCAAAACAATGTACCCCTCCTGCCAAATCCCACCATTTCTGTCATGTGTTCTGAAATCCAAACATCCGAGGTTCATAGCTTTGGATGTTAGGAGGACTTTGAAGTTTTTAAGTCCTTGCTAATATGATTAGAATCTCTGGGCTGTAAGGAATCTTTAAGTCAGTGGGTGATTTGTCACACCTCTTTCCACTATAAGAATGACCGTGGACACATGTGTTGAGGAAAACGTCCCATCAGCCTGGGTCGCTGAGCGATCACATTGAGCAGAGTCCCCCGATGCCCTGTCCTGGACATGCGGTGTGAGCAGGAAATAAGCTTCTATTGTGTTAGGACACGACATTTTAGGGCCATTTGCTACTCAGCACAACCTAGACTATTCTGACTGGTACGACTGGAGATATAAATTGTGGGCACTATTCTCAAATAAATGGTCACGGAAGTGATGAGGATGGAAGAGTTTGCCCAGAGAGCATAAATCTGTCTGTGTCCCCCATTAGGCAAACTAACCCCCTGAGCTTGGGATCTTCTTGCTTCTTGCCATGTTCACAGCCCCACATACACCGGCAGCCATAAGTATCCACAGCATTGGAAGGCACTATCTCCTATCAAGGTGAAATGTTCTCATTTCCTCCTTCAAATTCTTGCAATAACTCTAAGTTTCTTAACCGGCCAATATCCTTTCCTTGAAGATGCATTTTTTCTTTTTTTTTTTTTTTTCAACATTCCCCTTAGAACGTGCTACTTAAAGCCAACCCAAGGCTCCAGGAATTATCTGAGCAGAGGAGAGGGGGTGGGAACAGCCTCTCTGCATTCCAAATACGGCTACCAATACAAAATCAATCTGACACTTTTTTTAACTTTTTTTTTTCAGAGTGGCGAAGGAGTGGGGCTTCCCAGGCTAGAGGAGGCTGGAGGAAGCCACAGATAAATTTCCCCAGCTTCACCATCTTCTTACTAGCCCAAAGGACCAGAGAGGTCCTTTCTTGAGGGAATGTGAGCCTGTGTGCGGAGCCCCAGTCCACCCACGAGGGACCTCAGACCCCAGGAACACCCACTCAAAGCCACCCTCGGCTGCAAACCACCGTTCAAAAGCCTTTTCTGAATCATCTTGACTGCCTCCTGCCAGCTTGGGACTCCTACAAAGGACCTCAAGCACTCCCTACTTGAAGAGAAAGAATGCTCTCCTTTTTTGGCAATTTGCATTGTGGATCAATCCACCTCTGCCCTTCCCCTCCCACTGGCCCTTCCTCCAGGTATTTCCAGTCAGGCTCGGCTGCTCTCCAGAACCGGCAGCCTTGGAGGCCAAAGGGACTGGGCATGGCCCCGCTGCCACCCTGCTGACCGCTAGCCTTGTCGGGGCATCAGAGCCCTGAGCCACTCTGAATCCTGCTTGGGTGACTTCAGTGTGGTAGCAGGGGCTCCGGAGATCACATCCTCTTTAATCTCTCTGCCCCCAGGCCAACATCTCTCATGAGTGCCTCCCTGCTCCTTCTCTGTCTTCCTACCTCAGCCTCAGAAGGCTCTCTGGGAAGGGCACCTTGGTGGCTCAGTCGGTTAAGCGTCCCACTTCTGCTCAGGTCATGATCTTGTGGTTCATGAGTTCGAGCCCCATGGCAGGCCCTGTGCTGACAGCTCAGAGCCTGGGGCCTGCTTCAGATTCTGTGTCTCCCTCTCGCTCTGCCTGCCCCCCTGCCTCCTCTCTCAAAAAAAAAAAAAAAAAAAAAAAAAAAAATTAAGAAGCAGGCTTTCTGGAAAAGCTGGCCACCTAGGAACCTCTGGCTGTGGAGCGGCACCCCCCACCCCGGCCTCCCTTCCCAAAGTTCTTGTCCTGTTCCCTTCATGCACGAGTTGGACAGAATTACCCACCACCTGCCGTTCATGCCCCTCTTGCCCCTCAGCTCCCACATCATCACACAGTTCAGCCGCTTTAGTGCCCTTTGTTCCAAACACCAAACATCACGGTTTGTGAAGGCCCATCTGAAATGTCACCTCGGACAGAGGAGCACCCTGACCCCCTCCTCACCCCCCAGTCCTTGAGTCCCATTTGGGGGGTGCCGCCCTGAGACAGCGGCCCCCTCGCTCTGCCTTTCCTGCTGCCCAAGGAGTTCCTTCATAATCCTGCTCATGCCCGTTCCTTCCTAGCTATGCAGCCACTTTTAGATGCCAACTGACTGGGTTCTTACTGCCACGGTGCTACCTTTTGCCGGGTGCCAGGCCCGGCCCTGGCCCTTACACGGGTTATCTTAATGCTGTGTGGGAGTTTTATTATCCCGTTTCATGGATGGAAGAACTGAGGCTCAGAGGGCTTACGTGACTTTCCCAAGGCCACACAAGTAAAGAAAGGAAGAGACAGGAAATGAACCTAAAACATCTGCCTCCTAGACCATCACAGTTTTCTGCTCTTCAGGGGCAGAGTCGGAACTAGCCGCTTGACTCTCCGCACTTAGTATGGCATGTGTTTGCTGAATGAATGAATGAGTCAACACAGCAAATGTGGTTTGTATTCATTAGTTGATTTAGTAAGCATTTATGGCAAGCCTGTTGTGCACCAGGCCCTCTTCTAGGTGCTGGAGAGGACGCTGCAGGGAACAAGACAGGTGAAATCGTTACCTTAGGCAGGGACCTTATATTCAGTTGTGGGGAAAGGAACTGATGAAATACTGCAGTTGATTGTAGGTCAAACGTTAGTGACGTGCAGAAAAAGAAACAAAGGAAGAGAAATAAAAGGTCCAGGGTGGGAGGCTTGCTGAGCAGATGACTGTTGAGCAGAGAGAGACCTTACCCAGAGAAAGCATGAGTAAGCCACTAGGGGAAGGAGGACCAGGGAGAAGGGACAGCACATGCAAAGGCCCTTGGCTGTTGGGCTCAAGGAACAGCAAGGAGTGAGCAGGAGGGAGACCAGGACCAAGAGTTAAGGAGGGGGTGTGGGGCAGGCCACTGGAAGTGCTCTGGCTCTCACCTGGGGGTGAATGGGAGCCTCTGCAGGTTGTTGAGTAGAGGAGGAACACACCCCTGACACAGGAGGGGCCAGGGTGCAGCAGAGGGACCAGGCAAGAGCCTCTGACCAGGGCTGGTGAAGATGGGGAGGTGGACCTTGACTCACACCAACAAGACAGGATGACGAGGGCGGGGGAGGCGATGAGGGGGCCAGGAGTAGGGGAGGGAAGGAAAAGAGAAAGGGAGGGAAGAAAGGGGATGAGGAACGAGAGGATACCATTCACGAGAGCGATAAAAATAGAAAATATTTAGGCATAAACTTAGTACAACTGTAGAAAATTGTAAAGCATCACTGGGATACCAGAAGGAACAATTGGATAAATGGAAATGTGCTCCTGGGGCAGCACTTAATATTCTAAATACACAATTCTCCACACATACGATTAATGGCATAACCATCAACATTCCAACGGGATTTTTTTCTTCAAATCACTTAATGTCTTGATTTGAAAAGGCAAGAAAAGCTAATATTTTTAAAGAATAATGAAAAAGGACAAGTACTGACAGATATTAAAATAGATTATAAGGCTACGATAATTTACAAATTGTTGGGCTGGCCCAGAAATGTCAAATCAATGGAACAGAGTTAACTGACCCTAACGGAGCTCTAAGGGGAAGCCAGGGATATTTGGTCTGTTCTTGTCCTTCTGTTTTTGCCACTACTTTATCCTTTTCCAGCTTAAATGCCTTAGATTTTCAGAACAGCTTGAGAAGTAAGCTGGGCTGACATCATTAAGCCTATTTATCAGAAGAGTGAATGAAAGCCCAGAGACACGGAGCACTTAGTTCAGGGTGACCTAGCAAGTTTCTGAGAGAGGACTACCACAGCTCAGGACCCTGGTTCCCGGCCACAGCATTGTCCCACTGCCCTTCTCCGCCGTCACAATGACCTCACGGAAAGCCAGGACACCAGGCCACGTGAGAGGTGTGCTTTGGTGTCCCCATCTGAGGCAGTCTCTTGAGCTGGTGGGGCGGGGTGGAGGTGGGAGATGGGGTGAGCCTCCTCACCCCTTGCCCTGCACAGAGAGTAGCCCAAGAAGAGGGCTTACTCTAAGAGACACCAGACTGCAGACCAAGAAATTAAGTCAACGTATGTTTGTTTATTGGGTGCATGCTACATTCCGGACACTGGCGGGCACTCAGCAGCCCTACAACACACTCAGGATCTTGCCTGCCTTCCTCTCTGTCTCCCCCTGCACCTCCCCATCACACCTCCAGCCTTTTTTCATGTCTATTGCTCCGTGGCCCCTTTTGCTCAAGAGGCAATGGGGCCTAATGATGGAGACGCACCAGACTCATCATTGATGGTCTGGAGTTCTGACCTTGGCTCTGGCATGAATGGGCTCTGGGGGTGTGGCGGCTTCACCTCCTTGGGGCATGGTTCCTTCACCTGTCAGGAGGATAATATGCCTTCCTCAACCTAGCTCCTGGTGGTAGCTGGGAATCCTGAGCAGGGGCCAGCAAACTATGGCCCGTGGGCCAAATGCGGCCCACTCACCTGTTTATGTACATCCCACAAACTAAGCATGAATTTTACATTGTCTTAAGTTTATTTATTTTGAGAGGCAGAGGGAGAGAGAGAATCCCAAGCAGGCTCCACCCTGTCAGCACAGAGCCTATTGTGGGGCACAAACCCATGAACCTCGAGATCACGACCTGAGCCAAAACCAAGAGTCGGACGCTTAATCGACTGAGCCACACAGGTACCCCTGAATTTTACATTTTTAAAATGGCTGAAAAAAAGAAAATCTAAGGAACACTGTTATTTTGTGACATGTGAAAATGACATGAAATTCAAGTTTCAGTGTTCACGAATAAAGTTTTATTGGAACACGGCCACATCCACCAAGTATCACCTGTGGCTGCTACCCTGCTGCAAAGTCAAATAGATCAATTATGACAGAGACCAAATGGCCCCAAAGCCTAAAATATTTCCTATCTGGCCCTTAGAGAAAAAGTGTGCTTACCCCTGGCCTAGAACATTAAAACATTGTACTGGAAGCCGCTTCATATGTGGAGACACGGATGAGTGACTAAGTCTAGGCATGGAGACTAGGCCAGTGGAGGTCTGACAGGGACAGGAAACCCGACCTTCTGAACTGATGGATATCAAGAACTAGATTGGAGGTCCTGTCACCTGCCAGGGCAGGAACTCCAGGGGACTGCCCAGTGAGAGGGGAGAGAGAGAGGCAGTGCCCACCCAGCCAGCCACAGGAGCCAAACTAACATACAGCCACCACCCGCCCCCCCAGCCTCAGACATCCCAACCACCCCACCCTCAGCCCTCTTCCCAGGACTAAGAAGCAGGCATGGCCTTCCCCCCCTCCCCTCGAGCCCCACTCACGTGACTTCATTGTTCATGTCGGTGATGTCTATTCTGTCCAGGAACCAGCCCGGTCTGTTGCCCGAGTTGTCATGGCGAATCCGAATCTTGGTCAGAGCCCCCAAGTCAATAGCATAGATGGTGAAGGTATCTGTCTGGGAAGGGCCAGAGAAGCACTCAGAGGGATGCCCCCCCGCCCCGAGACATGGTGCGCCCCACCCCCCCTACACATCAGCACCTGGGGGATCCTGGGGCCGGCAGGGAGACCCAAACCATTGAGGGAAAGGGGTGTGGAAACCTGTGGCAGCCAGTTGACTGTGTGTGATCTGCACTCTTTTATAACCTGCCCACACCAGGGGTCTTTTCACTCTGTGTCCCAAAGGGTGGCAGGAGGAGTGGGAAGGCCAGGAAGGTGACCATGAGGGGCAGAGGGGCACAAACCCGCGTTTGTGTTGTGGTGTGTGTGTGTGTGTGTGTGTGTGTGTGTGTGTGTGCGCCTGTGGAGGGCCCGTTGTTGGGTGTGTGCTGAAACCCTGTGCTATGTGTGCACATGTGTGCATAAGCCCCTTCAGCCACGCATTCTAAGCACCTGGGATGAGCCAAAGTGCAAATCCAAGGTGATTTACAGAATTCAAAGTGTAAATCCAAAGTGATTCACAGGAACAGGAGACTTGCACTCCCTCACCATGTGAGTAGGAAGGCCGTGAGCGTAGCCCAATATACGCGTCTGCACTGCAGGAGGCAGGCGACATTGGGACCTGATAAGGGATTCCTCTTGGCTGTAACTTCTTAAAATCTTTATATTGAAAAACAGTCAAGTCTACAGAAAATTTGCAGAAACAATACAATGAAATTTTATATGCCCTTCACCTACATTTTGCAATATTTGCTTTCCCTGTCTCTCTCTTTTGCTATTATTTTTCCGAAACGTTTAAAAGTAAATGGCAGATACCATGACTCTTCACCTCTGAATTCTTCATCATAGCTTTCCTAAGAACAGGTGATTCTCATACAATCCCAGGACAATTACCAAACTCAGGAAACACAATACTATCGACACAATACTATTATCTAACATACAAGCCCATACTCAAATTTCATCCATTGTACCAGTTATGTCCTCTATGACAGTTTTCTTCCAATCCAGGATCATAGTGGCTATGGAAATAAATCCTAAACCTCAAGTCATGGCAAGGCAGTGTTGAAAGAAAAAGCAGGCAGCCTCTGAAAGAAATCAGAGGAGCCCAGAAGTACTTTCATGGGTTTGGTTTCTCTTCTTCCTCTGTGTGGATGAGGAAATGTGGCTTTGGGATCAGGGGCAGGAATGAGAAAGGTGAGCTGGGGACAGTCTTCCAGCCAGAGAATATTGTAACATCTTGAAGGACAAAGATGACAGCTGGATTTTTCACACTCTCCCCACGATACCTGGAAGAGGGGTGTGCGTGCATTTCTCTCACCGCTCAAAAGCCTTCGTGGCTCCCGCTGGGGCAGGACCAGGACTGAGTCCAGGCTTCTCAACCTTCTTTCAAGGCTCTCATGCCCCACCCCCCTTAACTGGACCATCAAGCTTCCCAGAGGCAGTGTGCCCCCTGGCTCAGCGTTAACACAGCACGGTGGGAAGACTCCCTGTCCTCGAGCTGGGTCTTCCAGATTTCCACCCCACATCTCTGTCCCCCGGACCCATCCTCGGGGAACACCTCTCACGGTAATCGTGGGCACCCATCCCACACTCACCCACCATGGCCCAGTGCACAGCTCTCCTTCCTACCATGTTTTCCCCAAAGCGCCGTGGGCACTTCCTCCTTGAACCCCCCTGCTCCACCCCCTCAGCGCCTGAGCGTCTGCTACCTGTAATATCTCTGGTCAGTTCCTGTGGGCTTCGTGGTGCTCGACGCTCCCCTCCCCGGCCTATCTTATGCCCCCCACCACAAGGCGCCGGAGCTCACAGAGGAACCACTTCGATTACATCTGGGTGGACTCAACAAAGCACCCTGCTGGACACCGTGCTGGTGGGGGTATGGCCTCCGGAACCAGCAGTCGCCACCACCCACGCAAGGGCCAGAGAGCCCCCACTCTACCTGGCCCTGCTCAAACTTGTTGGACTTGTCCGACTTCTTCAGGGGCCGCTCGCCTGTGTCCCCGTACTCCTCCCCGTAGATGGTCAGGTAGACATTGGCATCGGTGCCGGCCTTGGGCACATTCCCCGTGATTACCTGGACCTCATAGGTGTTGGCTGGGGACAGAGAAAAACGTGGCGTTGAGGACACGCAGGCCTCGGGGCGGACCTGAGGCTCAGCCTCTCGGATCCAGCCAGCTCGTGGGAGCGGGAAGGACCTACAGATTCCTCCACATCTGCACTAACCTGGAAAGAACCTATCCCTCCCCACTGCTCAAGACTTTTCTTTGCCATGAGGCCCAGGAGCCTGAGAGTCAAGGGGAGACGCCCTTGGCCGCCCTCCTACGTTACGTCCCACTTTCAGTCATCGCGAGCTACATCCACGCTCCCCCTGAGAGCCGCCCGAGGGGGCAGAGCTAACCCCAGGCAGAGGCCTGTCACAGGTCAGGAGACCCACTTGGGAACCATGACGGGTGCCCCGCTATGGGGCTGCCACGTGACTGGCGAGCTAGACACCCCCCTTCACCGGGCCCCCTTCAGCGGACCTGCAGACCCCTCCTCGGGCTTACGCTCAGGACCCGGCCGGCCTGCCGGCACCAGCTCCACGACAAGTTCATTGTCCTCCTTGCCCCGGGCCAGCCAGCGGTGGGCTTCGAACTTGTACTCCTCAATCACCTCCTGCATCCCCGGCCCAAACTCCTCCTCTTCCTCCTCCTCCTCGGTCTCCTCCTCCTCCTCCTCCGCAGACGAGGACTCCTCCGACGAGGACTCCTCCTCCTCGTCCCCCTCGTCCTCCTCGTCGCTACCCTTCTTCTTCTTCTTCTTCTTCCTCTGCAGCTTGGCCTTCAGCCGCTCCTTCTTGAGCAGCTGCCGCAGCCTGTCCTTCTCCTTCTTCTTCCGGGCCTCCTCCTCGGGCGTGAGCTCCACCTCCCGCACCACCAGGTGCCGCAGCCACAGCGTGTCCACGAACCAGCTGGGTCCGAAGCCTTCGCCCGTGTGCCCCAGCCGGATCTTGAAGACCTCACCCACGTCCGCCGCCTCCAGCTGTGCAAAGCGCAGGGCAGTGGCTGGGGGGGCCCCTGGCGTCCTCCCCGCCTCCCCTGTGCAGCCAGGCCTGGGCCTATGTGCGGAGCCCCAGTGGGGAGGCCCGGGGCCTCGAGCTCACAAGCTTCCACCAGCTCCCTCTCTCTCAGCCTGCTTGTTCGGCCGGCCTTCCAGGACCTCTTGCAGCCCCTCCTTCCACCCACACTTACTTCCTTCTAACCCCTGGGTGTGGTCAGGATGGTCTCCCTGCCTCTCTCCCTTCACCCCGCCCCACATCCACACATGCACGCACACACACATGCACATCGCACTCATTCCTGTCACTCCTGGTTCCACACCTCTGTTCATGCACTCCCCTCACCCAGAGCGCCTTTATTCCTTCCTCTGCCTCCAAGGAAATCCATTCATTCCATTTCCTGAACCTCATTACTACTTTCCTTTTCAGTTTGTGCTTTTCTGCATTCTCTTTCCAAAGTTTTTTTCAGCATGAATCATACACAACTTTTGTATGTAATGAGCAAGAAAACCGTGTTATTTTTCAAAAATACACCCAACCCCCTCCCCCATGTCCCCAGGGACCCCAGGCCTCTCCCCCAGCTCAGGCTTCTTTCCCTGGCAGTGCAGAGGGAGCCCAGACCTTGGCCGTGGTTCTGGTCTGTTCTGGATGCCCTCCCTGTCCACATGAGCTGCTCCCCGCCCACCTGAACGGGGAATTACTTGAGGCAGGGACTGTTCTTTCTTGCTTCTCTCCAGCACGGTCTGGCAGAGCGTGGATGGATTTAGCTTTAGCTTTTCTTCAGAAGGTTAGGTCCTCGGCCTTCGATCTACTTACTCTGTTCTAAGCCTCACCCTGCAGTGAGGTCTAGCCCCACAGAGCTCAGGGGAGGGTCCACATGGGGTACCTGCTGGTTGAGCCACTCTGTTCCCCATTCTGATGGGCCCCTTCTGGGTGTCTGTCACTTTTCAAAGCCTGGTGCCACCAATTTTTCCACATGTGTCCTGGTGACGGGGGACCTGAGTTTCTCAGTGCCCCATAACTGGAGTCCAGGCCTAGATGAGAACTCAGGTCTTCTGACTCTGTTCATGAAGCCACAATGTAGGCCAAAACCACCTTTCTGAGAAAGTTATCAGCCAAAATGAGAGCCCAGGAGCCCTGAGGGAGAGGCATTTTTCCCTCTCAGCTACTTAGGGGATGGGCTCTGGGCCTGGTAAGTTCGTTCTTCAGCACATTAGATCTCCTCCCCAGCATTTTCCAAGTCAGAGCATCCCTGCCCTCAACCTCTCCAGTTGGGCCTGCTCACCATCCCCTCCTCCCACATCTGTCTTCTCAGCACCCATGCGTCTCCCATGACCGCATTCATGACCGCATCACTTCCAGCCACACAGCATGCTGGCATTGGAAGACGCTCTGCTCTGTTCCACCCCCACAACTGGCCACAATTTCCTGAGTACATTCCCTGACCTTCACCGTTTTGACCCTTCTAAGGACTTCGAAGCAGGCTAGGGAGGCACTCTAAGGCTAGGTTTGAACTGAGGAAGAATCTGAGGCTCAGAGAGGTGAAATGCTAGGGCCTCTACCTTCTCAGCAGTGTTATGGGGGGTTAGCCTCAGTGAGGCCCCCTCTAGCACCAACATTCCATATGCCCTGACCCAGCTCAATCAGACCCTGCCGGGCACTGGGGTAGGACTCTTTGCCGAGGGCCAAGTGACCTGAGGCTCACAAACACACACAGAGCACCCAGCATGAATATGCTCCCTGCACACACATACCTGCTTACACACACACACACACACACACACACATACACTCACTCACACGCACTAGTATCCCACAGGAAACATTCATGTGTCCCCCACAGGGCGTTACACCTGCATTCTCCTCCCCTGCCAACAACATGCTCACATTCTCATCTTTTTCTTCTCTACTCAAAGGGAAGTACAGAATCCTGGGGCATCGAGAACGCAGCCAGGAGGCTCCTCCCCAGATCCTGCCTCGAAGCGTGGCCCTGCCCACAGGCGGAGAGAGCTGTAGAATCACAGGCTGGCAGTGGATGCAGTAACCAGGGGCTTCAGGACATATTTTGTCAAATTAGAATCATCTACTCCAGCGGTTCTCGGAATTGGCAGCTTGTTAGCCTCCCGGCAGAGCTTTCAGAAGCATACCCTGAAAACACATCCCACCATAGAGGTTCTGACTTAACTGATCCGGATGTGGGCCAGGCAGCACTTTTTTTTTTTCTTAAAGCTCTCCAGGTGATTCTAAGAAGCCAGGGACGAGAACCACTGAGCTAGTCCAATCCCTTCATTTTGGGGCATCCCCTGGCCCTCTGTGGGCACTCCTGCTGCCTTACCCACACACACCTGGAACGTGTCCTTGGATGCCCGCTCAAAAACTTTCGAGCGGCTGGACAGGAAGAGCACTTCTGTCTTGCCATCCTCGCCATAGATCTGCACGTAGACTCGGGCAGTGGTGCCTGCACCGCCCACATCCCCCGTCCAAACCTCAACCTCATAATGGACCACTGGGTGGGCATGTGGGGAGAAAACAGCATATTCGGTAATATTAATAATAGCAGTGATAGCAGCAAAGCCAACATTCCTGACCCTGTGCCACGCCTGGTGCTTCACGGGCACCATCTCATCTAACCCTCTCCGCAGCATCAAGATGAGGACTATCAGTGCCATTTTGCAGGCTGACAAATTGAGGCTTAAAGGAATTGAGTGGGTGGTCGAAATGGCAAACTCAAGCAATCAGACTCCAGAGCCCAGTGATCCACTGTACTACACGCGACTTCCGGAGCCAGGCATGAGGAGTCGTTAATATACCAGTGAGCACTCACTGCTGTCTGCCGGCCCCTGGGCAGACACCATGGAGTAGAAAGAAGCAAAGGCTTCCTTATGTTCAGTAAAGGACATGGGACTGAAATTAGAATTTTCTTTCTTTCTTTCTTTCTTTCTTTCTTTCTTTCTTTCTTTCTTTCTTTCTTTCTTTTCTTAAAATACATACATTAACATGGGGCTTGAAATCATGACCCCAAGATCAAGGGTTGCATGCTCTACCAACTGAGCCAGCCAGGGACCCCTGAAATTATAATTTTTATTTAAATATATGCACCTTTCAGATGACATCAACAGATACATCTACACCCAGAGAGAGTTGTCTGTGTCCTGAAGTAATATGATAGTAAGCAGTTAGAGGGTGGAAATGTGTTCGAGGTGTGCACCACTAGGTGTGCACCATTTCTGACGATGAGGGAGATGTCTTCCAGAACTGTGGGATCATGGTTTTTCAGTGACTACTGTTAAGACTTACCCTCGCAGAAATGCCATAAGATGATATCGTGATTTTTATTTTCAAGGTAAGATTGTTATTTTCAACAAGATGGGGGCTCTTCCATTACCATAGCAATATGAGAGATTTGGGGCAGAAAATAAGAGGACTGGCTGAAAGCCTAAAGAAGTTGAACTAGAGATACCAGGATCAGCTGGGAGTGAGGGTAGGCAAGCATTTGCACAATGGGGGAATTCAGTAAAAGCTGGCATTCTGAATGGACAGAACCCACAACCTCATTCCCTCTGTCAGATCCTAGAGCAATAGGCAGCCAGAATTACACAAAACTATGATAAAAATGACCATTCAGAGAGCAAGAACCAGCTATTGGAAATCAACATGTGGTAGCTGAAATAAAATGGCCCATAGTAAGGATAAAGTCAAGGACAGCTCATAAGAACAATAGAGGAAATTTCTCAAGAACAAAATAACAAATGATAGAAAGGTAAGAAAAGTAGAGGAATTGCAACATCTTACCAAGAAAACAGAGGATAGAGAGTTAGAAATTGTTAAAGAAATACCCATAAAAGTCTCAGAATTAAAAAATTCTCCATAGAAGGAGCCCGTGATGAATCCAGAGTAATGGATGAAACTCAGATCACAAAAGGCAGTGAGGACATCATGAAATTTCAGAATGCCAGGTATAAAAAATAGGATCCTATAAACTTCTAGAGAGAAAAAACCCTAAAGGGTTGGATAACAGAATGGTATCAGACTTCCAAACTGCAACACTGGGAGTTAGAAAATGGTAGAATAATTCCTTCTAAACTTTAAGGGAAAATGAATTCTAACTAAGAATTCTATAATGAGCCAAATTCCTGATCAATTGTGAGACATTCCCAGACATGCAAGGTCTCAACTTTTCTCTTCCATGCACATTTTCTCAGGAAGCTATCCAGTAGAAACGAAAAGAAGGAAGAAACCAAAGAAGAGAAAGACATGAAGTCCAGGAAATAGGAAATCAAAAAAGAAAGGAATTTCCAAAAAGATGGGCAAAAGGAAGTCCCAAAAGGACAGCTTCATGGCAGCCTAGAGAGCAGAAGGACAGAGGTTCCTAAAGGAATGTCTTGGGGCAAGGAGTGAGCAGAAGGAGGTAGAGAGGAAACAGAATTATGAAAAGAATTTTAGTTCTATTGGGGAGATGGAGATAAAATGATGTTATGGGAGAATTGTCTCGTACTCCAACGCAAATTCATGTATTAAAGTCCTAACCCCTAGTATCTCAGAATGTGACTTAGAGATAGGACCTTTAAAGAGAAAATTAAGTTCAATTATGGTCATTAAAGTGAGGCCCTAATCCTATATGACTGGTATCTTTATAAGAGGAAGATACTAGGACACAGACATGCAAATGCCTAAAGGAAAGACCATGTGAACATGCAGCAAGAAGGCAGCCATTTGCAAGGCAAAGAAAAGGCCTCAGAAGAAATGTGATCTGCTGACACCCTGGTCGTGGACTTCTGGCTTCTGGAACTGTGAGAAAATAGATTTCTGTTGTTTAAGCCATCTATTCTGTGGTATTTTTTTATGGCAGCCCTAGCAAACTAATACAGATAGGTGGGTATATAGAAATACAGATGGATATATAGAAAACTATATAGATGAAAACTGAGGCTATCATTAACTCCAGAAAAAACAAAGAGTTGTACAAAAATTGAAATGTAATCATCATACAGTATGTGTTTCAGAATGTATAATATTTACATAGTCATAATAATGTAAAAATTGAATACTGATTTAATTTTATTGAAGGCTGGGAGGAATGGATGCGCGCGCGCACACACACACATTCATGTGTGTTAAAAGAGCTAAACCCTCCTCTTCCATTGTAAGAAGTCAAGAGTTCATGTCTATGAATAAAATAATCAAGGAATTGGCAAGCAAATTATTAAAAATATGGAGATAAACTTCAGAGGTAAAGTGAAAGCAATTGTTACCTTTGAAGAAGGGAGATGGTAAGGAGAAGGGAACTACTGCTTTCTAAAAATCTGTATCTTATTAACTAGTACCTGTATTATTGTGATGGAAATCAAGTTCTAACTTCTAAAAAGAGAAAGAGTTGATTCTTCACAGTGGCAGGTACCATTACACAGCATGTGTATATGATACAGCCCTCAAGAAACCTACAGGATAGTTGAGGAGAGATCACTGTGAACTTCACCCTCATTCAGAGATGTTGTCATCCTATCCAAAAAAGTCCCCCACCCCCATGTCATTACTAACATCCTATCCTGCTTCATTTTCTTCATAGCTCTTACTTGGCATTGTATTATATATTTATTGTTTGCCTCCCCTGGTAGAATGTAAATTCCACAAGGGCAAGTTTCGCCTATTTTGTGCCTAGGGCAGTGCTGGCTCAGAGAAACGGTCAATATATATACTTATTCAATAAATGAATAAATAAACAGCTTTATCTCCTCAGCCAGTCTTCCCAGAAGAAAACACAGACTATGTCTCAAACTCCTGTACACAGGGCTGAGAATGTACATTTCTTAATAGAATCATTTGCTGCCTTTATTCCAGAAAAAAATATTTCATCCACGGAGTCCTCACTTTCCCTATCTGTAATTTGAGCCGCTTTTCCCCTCCTAGAACCATGGCACCGCAGGCAATCAGAAGCACCATCATCTCCCCTAAGCCTCCCCCTTGGAATCAAGTTAAGTCACCCCACAGTCCCTTCTCCTTCCCCACACCCCATCCTACAGGGAAACAATGCTGGTGGTCCCATCACTGCTGCTTCCATACATTTCTGGATCTCCACGACCTCACTGGGATAGAGCTCCACCTCCAGGCGCCCATCAGCTTGGTTCTTGTCCAGCCAGCGGTTGGCAGGGAAGGTGTACTGCTTGCCTTGGCGGGGCACGCGGATCTGGACACTGCCGAGGAACCAGCTGGCGTGCATGCCTGTGCTGTCATGCCCAATCACCAGCCGACTGATCTAGAAAGAAACCCAGGGTGCGAGTGAGCAAAGAGCTGGTGCACAGAAATCTCCGTGCTTCCACCCACCTCCCACCCACCACCAACACTGGTACAAACTGCTTTCCTTGACCCAGACCTCCAGCTCCCCAGAAGAGGGGGGCTCAGCAGGAGGAGGCTGGTTCTCAGTCTTGTCCACCATCAGCCAGTCGGGGCACTTCTCCCGCCCGGAGCCTGTGTTCCCTCCTCTTAAGAGGAGCTCACCCTTGTGGTAGTTGTGAGAAGCAAGTTGGGGAGCGGGTGTGACTCCAGTATGTCTGTGATTGTGTTGAGTGGTGGCCACACAAGGAAGCAAACATTCAAAACATTAACCATTTGCTTCGGTAGCCGTGTTATTGGTTTGGCTTTGCTTTGTTTAAACAAGACAGTACCGTACCCATTTCTGCATTTCTTCTCTGATGTATCCCTCGGTTCTGTGCTCAATCCCTTCTCTCACTCTTGGCCCTGAGGAACATCTTTCTCTTTCCAGTAACGCTCAGTAGTCCACTTGCTTTGCTATTTTACATTTTAACATCTTTACATTTAACACAGACCACTGCATAGATCATCATGTTACCATCCTCACGAGTACTTGGTTCTTCAATGTTCAAATCCCTTTAGTGTGTTTTGTTTTTTTTAATGCTGTTTACGGGGCGATTCGAACATTAGACAGAATTATCAAATAGCCTTGAGATCCCTGCTGGTCCCTCCCCCTCCCCTCAGCTTCTCTCTGTGATGGTTTGAAGGGGTAATGCTAGCCATGAGTCTGGTGCCAGAAGGCTAGAGTTAGAAAATTGTTCCTCTAAGCCCTGTTCTCGCTCTTATGAGTGCTAAGTGCCTCTTGCGGCTGATAATGAAAATAGCATCAGAACTGAGTGCATGTAGCCTGGGTCCCCTGGAATTGTAGGAAGGAAACAAGCTTTGTTTACAAAGCCTGAGAACCTTCTGGGTGAGTGCCAAGGGCCACAGGAGAGCTTCATTGTCTGTGGTGCTGGGACAGCAATGGGATCAGCTGGAAGAATAAAGACAGGGACAAGTGTCTTCTACCTGACAGGATGGGAAGCTCCTTAAGGACAGAACTCCTGAAGTTCGTTCAATTCCAGAATGCCCAGCACCTACATGGCGCAACTGTTGATTAACCGCCAGCTTACTGAGCACCTACTGTGGGCACGTGGGTGCTATCAACATGGTTAATGCCAATAACAATCCCCCTGGTGTCCCCTGTTGTTATGAATGAGGACAAGCAAAGGTGAAGAAACTTACAGGCTCAGCAGGTAAGTGGAAACATGGAGCCTTGGGCCGTCAGCAGCCAGAGCTGGCTCTCCCAGCCTCTTGGCCACACTGCTTGTTGAGGGGGTTTCAAAAAAGCAAGGAAAGTCCCCAGATGCCACTCCCCTCCCCTCAGATGTCTCATCTATCTGGGGCGGTTGCCAGAAATCCTCAGTAAAGGGAAGAGCATCTCACTCCACGATTATTAATTCAGCTGAAAATGTAAATACATTTTGAGGAAGGAAGACTGTGATTTAAGCTCATTACCATCAAGGGATAAATGACTGACATGAGAGCACTTTGATGGAGTACCTGAAATATGGTGAGGCTTAGAGAGAGGGGAAAGGGACAGGAAAGTAAGGTCACAGATGGGAGCTTGTCAGCATCCCAATTCCTACTAGCCACACCTTGAGAAGGGCAGGTGCTAACAAGAAGCCCAGCTTGGACATTTCCAGAAAAGTTTCCAACACTCTGGCTGAGGGCATTAGATCTGTGTTCTTCTAGATGAACTGCTCAGACTTCTAGCAGCCGGGCCACTGGGTCCTTGACAGAGGGACACCCTCAGGTGCCATCTTCTAAGGTAGTATCTCTCCAGTGTTGCTGGGGTTGTACATTGTAACAGGTTTCCTGAGCATAATTCAGATAGATGGATACTCAAGTTTGGAATTAGGAAGATTTTCAGCCCCTCTTTTCATTTTTCCCTTCTCCTCTTTTCCTTCCCCACATGCCTGTGTCCCCTTCTCCAGTGTCTGGGACCCAGCTACATTGGTCTTGCCTATGTAGGTAAAGGAAATGTTGGAACACCAAAAATACACATTCTGTCCCTAAACGGACTCTGGGAGCTTAACCACTGTTCACATATATTCTGCTGCTCCGGGTCATAGCTGGAAAGTAATGTACTTCGCTAACCCCCAAGAGGGCATTTTTTCCCTTTAAAATGTGTTCACCCATGTGCATGTGAGAGTGTGTTTGTGTGTATGTGAGTGTGCAATGTGTGCATGAGTGCGTGTGCACGTGAGTGTGTGCGTGCACCCACACGTGGACACATGCGGGGTGGGTGAGAGCATGTCACATGGTCTTGGGAAGGAGACTTACAGTTCCAATGTTCAGGGTCTCCAGCGTGAACTCATCCACCCGGCCACGTTCAAAATAGTCCTGCAGATTGTTGTCAGAGACGAGAAGAATTTGCTTGATGGTGTCAGATTTATCCCCATAGAGCTTGATGTAGACCCTGGAATCTGTGCTGGCCCCAGAGACGTCCCCGGTCTTCAGGCTGATGTGGTAGCGGAAGTCTGGGAGTCCAAGGTGGGAGGCAGGGAGGGAGGGATTAGTGCAGGGTGGATGGAAAGGGCTGCAGCAGGAGGGCAATCTGCAGCCAGGGCGGGACACTGGTTTACGGGGGGCGGGGGTGGGGTGGTGGTGGTCAGCAGCCTAACCCTTGCTCTCCGTAAGTTGCTCTGTGATGGGGCAGGGCTCCCTTCATCTCTGCCAGGTCCCCTCATCAACAACACTGGGACGCTGATCCCTGTTTGGCCTGCCCGCAAGGTATGAACATGCCGACAACAGGAAAGCATTCAAAGACCACTGAGTGTAAAAGACTTGAATGAAGGACCTCAAACAACCACCCTGTCCACTTTCTCATCTGATGGATGAAGACACTGAAACAAAGGAACGTCAAGCTTTGCAGACCGTGTTTAGCGCATTATATATGCACTGTATATGTATTCTGATCTCGGCTTTACAAGTGAGGAATCAGAGCCTTAGAAGGTTACATGTTTGGCTCAAGATGTCAATAGTTCAGAAGTAGCCAGCCAGGAGTGAAATCCTCATGTGGGCCCGAAGCTCCCTGTCACAAAACAGGATGCCATGTTGGTGTTCTTCCATTTTATCACCCAGAAAGGTCTGCATCGTAGGTGCACAAGGGAGGATAGACACGTCTGTTTGGCTGATGCTGCCTCCTTTGTTGCTCTCATCAACAGAGGCCTGTGTGCACTCAGGGGCCCATACCCAATGCCACAAAGAGACTACAGAGAAGAGGATTCCAGATCCTCCCTCAGAGCCTCTTCCCCTCCACCCTCCCCACTGCTGCCCTCCAGGAATGATGTGAACAGTTCAAGAGCCGGAAGGATGCCTCTCTCATCAGGGGCACACCCACCACCTGGTCTCGGGACAACTTACTCTTCAGTGTCGCATTGCTATCACTGGGCAGCAACTCTCGGACCAACTGACCATCATCCTTATCCTTGTCCAGCCACCTGTTGGGCAGACAAGGGGCTGTTAGTTCTTTGAGTGGCCAACAACCAGCCATCACACTGTTCGTGGAGAGTCACCAGAAAGGCCAAAACTGGGAATTCAGCAAAGGAAAAGGCTCTAGGGGGGCTGAGAACAAAGGTCCCTGCCCAGACTGGGGAGGAAGACAGCCCTGAGGAGGCAGTATTGGCTGATGTTGGAAGGGTGACAAGGAGTTAGCTGGGAGAAGAAGAAGGTGCCATCTCCAGGGACCAGCAAATGTTGGGACAGAGCAGAGCCTCTGGGAGCTGGTGGAAGGCCAGTGTGGATGGAAGGCAGCAGGGGAAGGGCAGCTAGCCTGCAGCAAAGAAGGCTAGACAGGTGGAAGGGTCACAGGATGTAGGACCTTGGCAATTACAGTAAAGAGCTTGTCCTGAAAGTCATGAACACCGGTGTCACTGTTATCATCATAAACAATCACCTCGTTCTGGGAGAGCCTACCATGTGCGTGGCAGTGTGCTGAGGGCTCTGGGGAGGGGAGACGGCAGAGATGATGCACGGAGATCAGTAAAGACACAGCTCGGCCCTTAGAGAACCTACTGCCCAGTTAAGAAGACAGGCTAGACCAGCCAAGGTGCTGAAGACCAGGACAAGGATGGCTGTCGAACCAGAGTAAGTGCAACAGGAATTCAGAGCAATGAGGACAGCTTGTGGGGAAGGGGCTCTGCTCTGAGTCCTCAAGGAAGAATGAGATTTGCCAATAAGGAGAAGTTGGGTCTGGATCCTACAGGGCTGGGTTTGATGGTGGTGACTCCTCTATACGTCAGAGTGGGCCATGGCCCCAGCTCTCTGCTGGTCACCCACCTGGGGGCAACATATTGCACTGGTCACCCAAAAAGCGCCATCTGCCCTGAGCATGGGATGCAGCCTGAGAAATGAGACGACCGTGCAAGCACCAGGTGCCCAGGCCCCAGTACTCACGAGGGTCTGTGATATAGGTGACGGCAGCAGAAGAGACACCCTCGGTGATCTCCAGCACCACGGGGAAGCCAAGGCACTCCTCTCTTGACCAGTGTCTCCCCATCTGCCTCTGTGTTACAGCTGGTCTTGGCAACCCAGCCCTGTTATACTCCTGGCAGGGAGGCACCTCCCTGGCCACAGAAGCCATCGAAGGAAGCCAAGGCGTGCCTCCGCCCCAGCCCTCCTGACACGGAGCTCAGGCCTCTGGGAACCATGGTCTCTCTGCAATATACCCCCGCCTGAGTGTCGGCATCCCCATCCCTTCTCTCTTGCCCCTGCCCCAAGCACACGAACTTACACGCCGGCTGTTAGCTCACACAAAATGTTAGCTGGCAGCTGAGTGGCTACACTCGCCATGGGCTTCTCAATGCTGCGAGCCTAGAATGCCACAATCATTAGGGATTCCAAGACGTGAAGACACAATTGTAAAATTCTGAGGCTGACACCAGCGTGGGTGGGGCTCAGGGAGAGATATTTGTGAGCAGGGGCTACTGCCTAGAGCCCCTCCGTTAGGAGCCGCCACCCCTGTCCTGCGGAGGTCACCGCCTGCAGAGGTCACCCAGCATTTCCCATAGATGCAGACTGCAGAGAAGGGTGTGGCTCTGGCCACCACTCACGGGGACGGGGAGGATGGAGCCAGCAGGCCCTCCGCCATCGGAAAACCTATGCTCCCTCCCAACCTTCTCTCCACCACTCACCCATCCCCAGGCCCACCACAGCGGTAAAGGGACACCATGGCTTGCCATTTCAGTTTCCAATGAAGTACTTGCAGGGTATCGATCGAGATTTCCAAATACAGCCGTTTTCTTTCAGCTTCAGACGCTTGGGCCCAGCACCCAGAGGCTGCTCAATGGGTGAGCCCCTCTACAGGTGATTTTATTGCTCTTTCCCTGGGCTCACAAGAATGTACAAGCACGCACACACACGTGTACACACACACACACACACACACACACACACACCTGCCAGAGCTAAACCGCTCACCCTACCTGACCCTGGCAGAGAAGTTGGGAGAAAGAGGCCTGGTTTTTCCTCTCCCAGCTCAGGTGAAAAAAGAACCAGCGTGGAGCTCCAGCCCCGCCTCCAGCTTCTTCAAAGTCCTCCTGGGTCCCGAGTCGGCAAATGCCATCACCACATGGCTCAGAAAGGTACGAGAAGCCATTTTCTCAAAAATGCATGAACGCTTTATGTGTCTGGGGGCAGAGAGGGCTCTGGGGTGTTTGGGGGCCTCAGCTTGCCTTGTGCCCTGCAATCAGCATCACCTGTGCCTCTGGCAGACTGGCTCCTTTCAAAGTGCAATCCCATTCCATCCTCCCCATCACCGTAAGACACATGCTGGGCAGGAAGTGCAGAAGACCAGAGAGGTTAAGAAATTTGCCCAAAGCCACACAGCAGGGAAATGGCTAAGACTCCTGGTCCCACACTCCCCCTGCATCATGCGTGTGGTAAGGCAGGCAGTGTGGACACACCAACTTTTTCCTCATCCCCTTTCCAGATTCCTCATCCTCTTACTGGCCTGTCTCAGGGCTCGGTCCTCACCATTCTTTATCCATGCTGTCCCTGAAGGATCCTATATGCATTTCCCTGACTTTAAATTCCATCACTACGCTCTCATTTCCTGGATCTATTTCTCATGGCCTGATTCTGGCTACTCGAGTCACAAGCATCTCAAACCTAACGTGCCCCAGCTAAACCTCCCGAGTCCAGCCCATCTCCACCCTTAAACCTTCCTCCCCCCCCTCCCCACCCAGAACCCTTCCTCCCCAGGCTCCCCACTTCAGCAAGAGCATGACCTCTGCCCATCTGCCGAAGGCAGAGACCTGGGGTCTCCAATTCCCCTCTCTCTTGTGGGCACATCCTATGAGCTCTACCTCCGGGATCTGCCTCCAGTGTGGCCCTTTCTCCCCACCTCCACTGCGACCCCCTAGAGCTGAGCTGCCATGTTACAGGTTTAAATGCATCCCCTCAAAGTGATACGTTAAAGTCTTTTTTTCTTTAATTTTTTTTAGTGTTTATTTATTTTAGAGGGATAGAGACGGAGCACAAGTGGGGGGGGGGGGGCAGAGAGAGAGAGGGAGACACAGAATCTGAAGCAGGCTCCAGGCTCCGAGCCATCAGCACAGAGTCTGACGCAGGGCTCCAACTCATGAACTGCGAGATCATGACCTGAGCTGAAATCAAGAGTCACACGCTTAACAGACCGAGCCACCCAGGTGCCCTGATATGTTAAAGTCTTAACCCCTAGTACCACAGAATGTGACCTTATTGGGAAATAGTGTCCTTACAGGGGTAACCAAGTTCACATGAGGTCACCGTAGGGCAGGCCTTACTCCAAAATGACTCGTATCCTCATAAAAAAGGGAAATGTGAACACAGACACGGACATGCACAGAGGGAAGGCAACGTGAAGACACAGGGAGAAGGTGGCCATCTAATCGCCAAGAAATCCTGTGGCCACCAGAAGCTGAGAAGCATGGGGCAAACCCTGTGCAGAGCTCCTTCAGAGGGGACACAGCCCTGCTGATACCTTGAGTTTGAACTTCTGGCCTCTGTAACTATGCGTCAACAATCCTGTGGTGTAAGCCACTCGATCTGTGGCGTGTTATTACAGCAGCCCGGCAAACTAATACATCATGGGCCCCGCAAAGCTTCCTATCAGGCTTCGCTTCCCCTTTGGACCTTCCATGCAGAAGCCCTGCTGCTTTCCTTTTTATTCCTCCGGAAGTCAGCCTCACTGTCCGCTCTGCAGACAGAAATTTACCCAGCGCCCCCACCTCGAAGCCACCCCACCTCAGTGTGGCTGCTCCCAGCAGCCTCCACGCCATCGTGCGTTTCCTTCATCCCGTTCCTCACAGTCCATGGGTACAGCTTTCATCGTTTATTCACTTCCTTATTGTTTAGTCCCCCTCTAGGCTACGCACTGCATGAGGTCAGGGAGCAAGTGTGAGCAAGTGCTTAATAAATATCTTTTGAGCGGATGGGAATAAGTCTGCTCCATCCAGCTATCAGCCAGGCAGCCTCCTGGTCCAGTAGGGGGGAAAGGAGTGGGTGACCAGAACTCTCCCACCTCGTCCTTCATCCCCACGTGCATATCAGCCCCTTGCCGGCCTCTGCATGAGTCCCCTCCTCAGTCCTGTGCCTCATGCCACCTCTCCAGCCTGGAGGACCCACCACCCTCTCTGCTCCTTGCCATCCCTCCACCCTCTGCTCTTCTGATCTTAAATCTTAAATCTTTTTTTTTTTTTTTTTTAAGTTTCATTGAGCGGGGAGACTAACACTCCAAGGTAACTCAGTTACATTCTGCAATTGCCATATTGTATCTTTAAAAAGTAAGAACGCTTTGGTACATAAATAGGCACAGTAGCCGCGCACCGGGACACCTGAACCGGGTCTCCGCACCTGCAGGTGGGGTGGGGACGCAGGTCTAAGCGCCATCGGGAGGGCCATCTCTTTCTCGCACCAGCTACATCCTTCAGCCACTACTCCACTCCCCCGTCCACGGCGGTGGGTAGGGCTGAGTCTTCCCAAGGCGGGGGCCCAGGACCGAGGCGGGAGAGTGCCAGCAGCAGCAGGCCCCACGCACCTGAGACACGGGAACTCTACGTTGTCGCTCTCGGGCTGCCCTTCTTCTCTCACGAGCACGCGCTCCAGGAACCAGCCGCTGCCCCCACCTTTGCCATCGTGCCTGATCCTCACCCGCCTCACTTTCCGCATGGTGACCGACTCAATGGTGAACTCGTCAGCCTTCAAATGGGGAAGACAGCACGGTCAGTTGGACAGTGGCTCCCTTATGACCCAAACACCAAGGGAAAACACGGGCCCAGAAATCAAAAAAGCCAGGGCTGATGGGTTGGACTACTGGTCTTTCACAGGTGGGCTGGGGGATACCTAGAAAGAACAGGTCTTACCCCTTCTCTAACTGCTCCCACTGGGAAGTCACTCGATATCAAGTTCCCAACAATGGAAGTCTATGTTTTTTGGTTAAACAATGGCCATTCCTTATGATCTTTTTTTTTTAATTTTTTTTTACATTTATTTATTTTTGAGAGACAGAGCACAAGTGGGGGAGGGGCAGAGAGAGAAAGAGACACAGAATCTGAAGCAAGCTCCAGGCTCCGAGCTGATGGCACAGAGCCCGACACGGGGCTCAAACTCACAAACCGTGAGATCATCACCTGAGCCGAAGTCGGACGCTCAATGGACTGAGCCACCCATGCGTCCCTTTATGATCTCCTTCTAAATGGCAGATCTCCCAGGAGGATGGACACACTAGGCTGTTACCAGTCACTAACCATTTATCATGAATTAATTCCTTGGCTAATCAACTTGGGCTCCTGCCACAGAAAGATACTGACTGGGGGACCAGTGGTCTTGCTAATTTCACCATTCTGCCCACTAATGGGGCAGCAGAAATACAGTAGGGGCTGGAGAGTTGCCAAGCCTACATGAGCACATCTGGGAGCCTCCAGGAACAGAAACACTAGTGTGGGACTGGTGGACAAAGGAGTCAGAAGAGGTAGAAGGAAAAAGTTAAGAAAGGGTGGGTAGGTGGGAGGGAGAGAAGAAACATATTGGTCTATGTGAACTCTCCCTCTCCATCCCTCCCCAATGAACCTCCGTGTACCCACAACACTCAGATTACTTTTGCCACCCAAGAACCAGGCCAGCCTGGATTGGCCTCAGAGAGACCTCCACTCGAGTTCCAGGGCTTGTCCTGCCATCGCCAGGCAGGGAAAGAGCCAAGACTTATGTGAGGTCAGTCTGCAAATCTGCTTCACCTGGTAAGCACCTCCAGCCTCCCATTACTGCAACAACCACTCTACTGAGCACCTGCTCTGTGCTGCAGGCCAGGTCTGTTGGTGGGGGGGGGGGGGGGGGGGAGGGGAGGGGGGGGAATATATGCGCATCGCTAATGTTCACATCAGCTGGCTACAGGTAGGCATCCATCCCTTCCCCATTTTAGACATGGGAAAATAGGCTGGGGGAAGGGAGCTACTGGCCCCAGGCTGGGTTTGCCCCCAGATCTGCCCGCCATTGCCCCACTCGGCCTTTTCCCATTGCCCCACTCGGCCTCCCCAGGAAACCCATCTGACAGATGCTGAAAATGAGGGGGGCACCCAGCACATCAGTAAGGAGGCTAGGAGCAGATCTCAACTCTTCCATTCCCATGTTTAGTGCTTTCTTGGTTTTTCTTTCAAAAGGAAACGACAAGGTGCCCTCAGTGGTCATGTCGGGCAGAGAAGGCAAAGTTCCCAGCTTTCCACTAGCCTGTGTCCTCCGGTCCACACACAAGGTGCCCAGCATTCCTCCCTACCTGGCCACCTCTGAGGGAAGAAAGGTGCCACTCATACTTCCTCAAATGTCCTCCTATTCTGCCCCCTTCTCAATGCTTAAGGTGGGGAAGGGACCATGACCCCTCCTGGGTGGCTCTTCAGGCCCCAGCTGAACAGTCCCAGGAGCCTGGAGGGTGTCGTGCATGCTAGTTCGCCATTCCCCTGAGCAAGCCTCTCTGACAGCTGGGCCCCAGCACCCATATCAGCTCTACCTTAGCAGAGAAGGGAAGACAGAAGACAAGGGCACGGGACCTGGGACCAGTTGAGCGGCATGGGGGAGGGGCACGGCTGCACTCACATTGCCCTTCTCAAACAGGTCGGTGTTGTTCCTGCAGTTGTAGAGCAGCCGCTCCCCGGTGTCCCCCACGTCGCCAAAAAGGCACAGGTAGACGTTGGCATCGGTTCCTGCACCTTCGAGTTCTCCGGTGCACACGGTCACACGGTACCGGGCCACTGTCAGGTAGAGAAAGGGACATAGTGGCTGGCCACCCCCTGCTCCCAGCACTGGCCCTGCTGCTCCTGCCTCTAAGTGCCTCCTCCCTCTTTCCCTCCAGGTCTTGCTTGGGCTGGCCCTGCTCCCTCCCCAGCTACACAAATCCGGACTCAACCCACTCCAGGATCAGCGTCCCTCTTCCCACATAAACCAGAGGCTCCCAGTCCTGGTCAAGCATCAGAATCCCCTGGGAAATTCTTGAAGAATGCAGATTCCTGTGTCCCACCTAGGCTTCCCAAGTTTTAGTCTCCAGAGGTGGGATCCCTAAAACTGCTTTGTTTACATGCTCCCCCAGGAGACTCTGATGGGGTTGGCAGTGTTTGGGGACCACAGGTCTGATTCAAATATTTCGACACTTGATTCCATCCAACCCAGCAGATTCTTTTGTCTTAGGTTGTTCTCCAATTCATATGTGTCCTGTCTTCCCTAGTAAGAGAATTTTTCTTTGTGAAACAGAACTGAGCCCCCCTTTTCTTCAGAACTGAAAGGCACAAAATGCAGCCACCGTGGGAGGGGCAGCAGGTCCTTTCTCTGTTGAAAATGTACCTTGGAGGAGGTGGACTGCATCCCCACACATCACAGCCTCCCTTCTCACTTCAAATAAGCTAGAAAGCAAAGTTCATTCACTCATTCACTCACTCATTCACTCATTGGTCCTGCATATGTTGACTGAAGCCCAGTCGGTGTTTGGCATCATGATAGGACAGGGAATCAGCAGCGAGCAAGTCCAACAGACTCCTGTCCCCACGGTTACAGCAGAGTTGAGAGGGGGCAGGTGGAGAGGAAAGATGGACAGCAAAATCGTAACAAATTATAACCGGGGAAATTTCTGAGTTACATCTGCAACAAAGATTACATAGGAGCAGGGTGCCCTAAAGTGGAATGGAAGTGGGGAGGGGGAGTGTGGTGAGTGAGTGTAAAGGATTTAGAGATTCAGCGAGGAGGTGATGTCTGGCAAAATGCTAATGACAGGAGTGGACCACAGGAAGTTCTGAGAGAAGAGGGTACAGGAAAGTATGGAGCACCAGGGTGGGGATGGGTATGAGTAGCAAATGTTCCAGCAGAGAGAAGGCTAGTATATCTTGGGGAGGGGAGGAGGGGAGTTAGATGAAGTCCAGAAGGGGGCCAAGGCCAGCACTGGGGGTATGACAGGTCAAGGTAAAAGCGTGACTTTCTAATGGGAAGTCATTAGAGCACTTTTAGTGAGCATGTAACTCGATCTGATTTATGTTTTAAAGGGTACTCTGGCTGCCATGTGGAGAACTGATTGTAGGAGTGAATCAAAGAGGCCAGTTACAGAATAATTACAGTTGTCTAGAAAAGAGAGGAGAGTGCTTAAGACTGGGGTGCTGTGAAGATGGAGAGAAGCCAGTAGATTAAAGATCTATTTTGGAGGGAGAACCAACAGGGGCGCCTGGGTGGCGCGGTCGGTTAAGCGTCCGACTTCAGCCAGGTCACGATCTCGCGGTCCGTGAGTTCGAGCCCCGCGTCGGGCTCTGGGCTGATGGCTCAGAGCCTGGAGCCTGTTTCCGATTCTGTGTCTCCCTCTCTCTCTGCCCCTCCCCCGTTCATGCTCTGTCTCTCTCTGTCCCAAAAATAAATAAACGTTGGAGGGAGAACCAACAGTACTTGGCGATGGGTTGGATAAGTAATTGAGGGAAAGAGGAATCATGGATGACTCCTAGGGTTTTGGCTTGGGCAACTGGGTACTGTTCCCAATAAGAAGTATGGATGCCTAGGGGGAAGGATAGGTTTGGAGATACAGATCAATGGTTCTGTTTGTACATTATAAATTTGTGGTGTCTATTAGATGTTCATAAAGGGAGGCCAAGATGGCAATTGCATGTGTGTCTGGGGAGTCAGGACTGTTGGCATGACTGGTCATCACTGGCACATGGATTCCACTGAAATCTATGGGAATTAGATCCCCCATGGAGAGGATGTAGACAAGGATTAGAGGGACACCAACATTAGGGATCAAGCCCAGAAGAAGTTAGCAACTCAGATGAGAAGCAGCCATGGAAGCAGGGGGGACATGTCTCTGTAGCCAAGAGAAGGCAGGAATGATTTCAGTAGTAAATGCCACGAAAGATAGAGAGTGATCTTTGGTTTAGCTACATGGAAAGGACTTGTGTTGAGGACAAGAGCAGCCTCAGTGAAATTGTGGGGGAAGGGAAGAATCCCTCCAGCAAAGTCTGAACAGAGTGAGAAAGAAGTGAGAAAGTGGGTACAGCACCTGGATGCCTGGATAGACCTCTCTCAAGAAGTCTGTTGTAAAGAGGAATACAAAAGGGAAATAATAGTTGGAGTTGGGATTAGGTTTAAAGATGCTTTATTATAAAATATTTAAGATGTGAGATACTAGATTATTATACTAAGTGGGAATGATCCTGTAGAGAAAAGAAATGATGATGCAGGAGAGAAGGTGAAGTTCTTTAGAGAGGAAGAAGAAGAATGACCAGAGCATAGATAAAGGACTAGATTTTCCAGGGTTCAAGAAACTACAACTATGGAGACTGCAAGGAGGGCAGAGGTATAGCCTCAGAGGAGTGACAGGTTGTGGGAGAGCCTTGAGTACAAACTGAGATATACTGAGTCATAAACTTAAAATAAGGCCAGTCCTGGGGCACCTGGGTGGCTCAGTCACTTAAGCACCCAACTTTGGCTCAGGTCATGATCTCATGGTTTGTGAGTTCGAGCCCTCCATTGGGCTCTGTGCTGACAGCTCAGAGCTTGGAGCCTGCTTCAGACTCTGTGCCTCCCTCTGTCTCTGCCCCTCCCCCACTAGTGCTCTGTCTCTATCAAGAATAAATAAACATTAAAAAATTTTTTTTTAATTTTTTTTAATGTTTATTTATTTTTGAAACAGAGAAAGAGAGCATGAATGAGGGAGGGTCAGAGAGAGGGAGACACAGAATCTGAAGCAGGCTCCAGGCTCTGAGCTGTCAGCACAGAGCCCGACATGGGGCTTGAACTCATGGAGTGTGAGACATGACCTGGGCCGAAGTTGGATGCTTAACTGACTGAGCCACCCAAGCTCTCCCTTTTATTTTATTTTTTTTAATTTTTTTTAATGTTTATTTATTTTTGAGACAAAAATTTTTTTAATAAAAATAAAATGAGGCCATTCGCAAGGCTGCATGTTGTACTACAGTAAATCTACAATAACTGAATAGGTCACTTGTTGGCTTCACCTAGGATAAGGTTATCCAGGCAAGCATAATAGAGGGATATAAGGGAAGAAAAGATAAGGGCATGTTTAGAGGTAGATTATAATGGTGGCCCATGCAATCTCATCCAGGTACAGAAAAAACTAAGTACAAGAAGAGGTGATAATAAAATGAGTGGATTAAAGGTCCTGATGCAGTTAAAAAATGTTAGGGTGCGAAAGGGAAAACTATGGAGACAGTAAAAAGATCAATGGTTGCCAGAGATTGGGTAGGAGGGAAGGGACAGAAGAAGAGACAGAGCACAGAGGATTTTTTAGGGCAGTGAAATTACTCTGTATAATACTATAATGGTGGATACATGTCATCATAAATTTGTCCAAACCATTGGACCATTATAAATGGTCCAAACCATTTGTAGAATGTACAGTACCAAGAGTGCTCCACAAGTAAACTATGAACTCAGGGTGCTAAGGATGTATCAATGTAGGCTCACTAATTATAACAAAACGTAACACTCTGGTAGGGGATGATGATAATGGAGGGGGTATACATGTATGGGGGAACGGAGTGTACGATAAATCTTTATACCTTCCTCCCAATTTTGCTGTAAACCTAAAACTGCTCTAAAAAATAAAGTCTATTTTTAAAACTGAAGGAGCTATTAAAATACTCCCAGATAAACAAAAAGTGAAAAAAATTCATCACTAGTTGACCTGTCCTGCAAGAATATTTAAAGGAAGTCCTTCACATTAGACATTAGACAGCAACTTGAATTCAACCAAAGAAATAAGAGCACCAGGGAAAGTAACAACATAGCAAATGTATAGACAGTATCATGTGATTTTTTATTGTAATTATTTTCTTCTCATATCTTATAAAAGACAATTGCATAAAGCAGTAAATATAAAACTTCACTGGTGGATTTAAAATGTATAAAGATGCAATTTATATGATAGTATAGCACAAAGGAGGGGGAAGAGAACAAACCTACAATGGAGCAAAGTTTTTGTACATTATTGAAATTAAGTTGGTACTAATCTGAACTAGATTGCTATTAAGTTGTTAGTTGTAATTCTCTGGGAAACCATTAAAAAATTACAAAAAATGTATATATTAAAAGAAACAAGGGAACCAAAACAGTATTCTAGAAAATATTTATTCAATTCAAAAGAAAGTGGTAATGTAAAAATACAGGAACCAAAAAAAAAATTCGAAACATAGAAAACAAATAGCAAAATGGCAGGCATAAATCCTGCCATATCAGTAATTACATTAAGTGTAAATGGACTAAATATTTTAATCAAAAGGCAGAGTGTGGTTGTCATCCTGCAGAAACAGGATGGGTTTTTCACCCCATATTTGCTCAGATATCAAGGCTGATGACGCTACACATGTACCAAGAGTGAACATAAGATGTATTATTCACATAATGAGTTCTGGGGAGAGTATGGTAGGTTCCCAAGAAGGTCCAAAAATGGCTTGAGACAGCAGGGAAGGATGACTAGCTTGGGATTTTATGGTGATTAAGAGATGAGAGTTCCCTTGTGGGGGTCAGGGCTTGCATGGCTTGAACTTTCCACCAGTGCTAAGGGAGGAAGCATCCAGTCTTTTTATCAAATTGCCCAGATATTAGGCAGAAAGTGGGGGGGGGGGGGGGTAGTGTAACTTGAAAGTTGTCAGCAGTCAAATATCAAAAAAAGTCACACTGTTACACAGAGATTGGCAAAATTGATAATGGATCTAACTATCTGCTATATAGAGAGATACACTGTAGATTCAAAGACCTAAATAGGATGAAAGTAAAAGAATGGCTACCAGAACTGGCCACCAGCAACAGACAGTCTGAATAAACGTATAACAAGTGAAAAGATTAAATCAGTAATCTAAAGACTACTCACAAAGTAAAGCTCAGGCACAAATGTCTTCACCACTGAATTCTACCAAGTATTCAAAGAAGAATCAATACCAATTCTTCTCAAATTCTTCCAAAGAACAGGAGGGAATATTTTCCAACTCATTTTATGAGGTCAGCATTACTCTGATACCAAAACCAGACACAGATATCACAAGAAAAGAAAATTACAGACCTATATATCTTATGAATATGGATACAAAAATCCCCAACAACATATTAGCAAACCAAATCCAGCAACATAAAGAAGAATTATATACTTTGACAAAGTAGAATTTATCCTAAGGATATAAGTTTTGAAAATCAATTAATGTAATGTATCATCAATAAAATAAAAAACAAATATAACATGAACATTTTAATAGGTTCAGAAAAAAACATATGACAAAATCTACCATTCTTTTTAAAAAATTTTTTTCTAATGTTTACTTATTTTTGAGAGAGAGAGACATAGCATGAGCAGGGGAGGGACAGAGAGAGGGAGACACAGAATCTGAAGCGGCTCCAAGCTCCTAACCGTCAGCACAGAGCCCAGCGCAGGGCTTGAACTCACAAACCATGAGATCATGACCCGAGCTGAAGTCGGATGCTTAACCGACTGAGCTACCCAGGCGCTCCCAAATCTAACATTCTTTTATGACAAAAAAAGAAAACCATCAACAAACTAGGAATAAAAGGGGACTTTATCAACCCATAAAGTCATCTATGAAACCCTACAGCTAACACAGAATTTTTGGTGACAGACCGGATGCTTTCCTTAAGCTCAAAATAAGACAAAGGTATTTGCTTTTCAACATTTGTTTTCATTATGGTACTGGAGGTTTTAGCCAAGGCAGTTAGGCATCCAGATTGGGAAGGAAGAAGTAAAACTATTTCTATTCATGGATGGCATGATCTTATATATAGAAAATCATAAGGATTCCACTAAAAAATATTTGAACTAATTAATAAATGAGTTCATCAAAGTTGTAGAGTATTAAATTAATATACTCAGTCAATTGTATTTCTCTTGCAATAAACAATCTGAAAATGAAATTAATAAAACATCTCCCTTCAAAAGAGCATAAAAAGAATAACATATGAATAAACTTAAAAAAACAAGTGAGAAACTTCTGCTCTGAAAACTATAAAATACTACTGCTGAAAAAATTAAAGATTATGTAAATAACTAGAAAAGCATCCCATGTTTACTGATTGGAAGACTTAACATTGTTAAGATGGTAATACTTCCCAAATGGATCTATAGATGAAATACAACCTCTGTCAGAATCCTTTAGAATTGAAAAGCCAATTCTAAAATTCATATGGAACTGAAAAAGACCCAGAATGGCCAAAACAACCTGGAAAAAAGACTAATGAAGAAGCGTTGGCAAGGATGCAGAGAAATTGGAACCCTCACACATTGCTGATGGGAATGCAAAATGGTGCACCTATTTTGAAAAACAAAGAGTAACCATGTAACCCAGCAATTCCGCTGGTGGGTGTATATCCAAGAGAAGTGAAAGGATGTGTCTACACAAACACTTGTACCTGAATGTTCATAGTAGCGTTATTCACAATAGCCAAAAAAGTAGAAACAACCCAAATGTCCATCAACAGTTGAATGTGATCTATCCGTACAATGAAATATTGCTCAGCAATAAAAAGAAATGAAGTACTAACAGGAGCTGTGATGTGGAGGGACCTTGAAAATATGCTAAGTGAAAGAAGCCAGACACAAAAGGTCACCTGTTATATGATTCCACGCACATGAAATGTCCTGAATAGGCAAATCTACAGAGACAAAAAAATATATAGATTATTGGTTGTCAGAGTCTGAGGAGTGAGGTAGAGGGAGGAGAGTGTGACTGCTAATGGGTATTGTGTCTCTTCTGGGGGTGATGAAAATGTCCTGAAATTTGACAGTACTGACGGATGCATGACTTTATCAACATACTAAAAGCCACTGAACGGTACACTTTAAGGGGGTGAATTGTATGGGACGTGAATCATACCGCAATAAAGCTGCTGTTTTGAAAAATGGACACTACTCACGGATGGTTCGTCTACAAATGAAGATAAAGTATGCCAGGAATGAGACAAATCACCAAAAAGTTAAAGACAATGCACACATTACGTTTTCAGTAATATACCCATTTTTATCTGGAGATGTAGAGACATCTGAAAGTCACATTTGACCATTAAACATGTGGGTCTGTGAAGACGCAGTGTGTGTAGCCAAAGCTCTGGTCAGAAGGACAGGCAGAGAATGACTGCTTGCCCACAGAGCTGGCACAGGCGGGCACTGGAACCAAGGGGGGTGGGGGCAAAAGCATCCTGCCCCTACTCTGCCTCTTCACAGGGCCACAGCCCCTGAACTTATTAGAGCCTTTCTGCCTTCTCCAGTCACCTCTGCTGAAATGCAAACACGAAGTGTCTTCAACCTTCAGCCTTTGCGTAAGTGAAGCTGATGCTTCTCTGTTTAGCTCCCAGGGACAGAACTGGTAGCAGCAAGAGGGATGAACGGCATGAAGTGGAGTGAGTACTGAAATGGGGAAGCACAAACGGGAAGAAGGAACACCGGCCTTGCTGACTCTTAATTCTGATGGACAGTTCTGCAGTTTTAGCTGTAACCACCCGGCAATTCCCAGAAGCAAACTGATGAGGGAATGCAGCCATCCCTTCGCCCGGGGAATTCCAGTCCTCTTTGTGCAGGAGCGCTGAGGCCCATTTGGCTGGAAGTTCTCGGGGCTCCCGATCTTCTCCAGGGGCCCCTCCCAGACCACCAGCCATTGAGGTCCATCCTCAAGCTCCATCCTGGCGGGAAGTCTACGGACAATTAAAACTAGCTGTATTGTTAGCTATCAGCAGCGTAGACTTCCAACAGATGGGTACATACTACCAGAGCCTCTTGTACTTTAATTTAAAAATTACAGCTCGGACTGATTAACAAGAAGCTTCGATTTTCAGCACTCGAGTCCAGTGGTCTCCCGCCCACTCGTCAGCGGTGTGGCATCACATCTGCCGGGCCTGCAGTAGGGATTGCAGATCGCATTGCTTCTACATCTCACCGGGCTCCTGAGGGAGGGCAGGGTGCACATACATCATAAGCGGTGTGTCTAGTCCGTGTCCCGGGGCTGCGTGAGTCAGCGAGGCCGCTCCCGAAAGGCTTTCCCTCTCAGACATGGCATTAACTGCTTCTTTGAAAGGCCCTAGGATGCATGTACGTATGTATGTATGTATGTAGTAAACCAGGAGTACACAATTTCAAAGTTAGAGAACTGGTTTTAAATTGGGACTTATCTTATGAGTCTAAGACGCTCCACTTAAGGGACTGCCAGGAAGCCCTGCACATTATCCACTATACCGTGGTACCAATGGGGGACGTGGCACTTGTCACCAGCTCTGTTTACTGTTACAGAGAAGTATCCAGACCAAAAAAAGAGATCCAAGTTCCTGTAGAGGTGTGTAAGGACACCAGGGTGGGTGTTCCCAGCACAAGAGAAATTTATGTGGGCCAGATAAAACATCTGGGAGCGAGGAATCCAAGTTGACATGGGCTCAGAAGTACTGCCAAGGACCCCCAGAAGGCCCCAAACTGCCTTTAGAGCCAGGACAGACAGCTCTTTGATTCAGCTCTTCATTAGAGACTTTTTTCATTGGAAGGGTTCTTTAGCAGCATCACAGAAGACAAAACCAACAGCTATGATAGCCCCACATCTCATACCCTGTTTAAAGATGTTACGTGCACATTTACATATATAACCTACAGACATGCTCTTCCTGCCACGATCTCTCCTTATCTGTCACATCCCTATTCAGAGAACACCTAGCTCAAATGGCACCTCATCTACAGTTTTTCCCAACATCCTGAGCAGAAAGTTCACCTCGCCGCTGTGTTCCCATGGCATTCTTTCACCAAGTCCCGCCACAGTCACCTTCAAGCTCTCTCTTGGATTTATCCTCTCTCTAGTCTAGCCAATCTTTGCCCAGTCCCAGGACCTCTTTTTCTCTGCCCTTGATGACTTCTTAGAGACTCGCCCCTAAAATCCATCCTCCACACGTCCGTGAGACAGACGAGGAGAAGTGTTGGGAGTAAGGAGCTAGAAGGAATTTCAGGACAGGGTGCAGTGTCATCAAGGTCATGGGAGGGCTGGGAGGCAGGAGCCTGAGCCAGAGGTGGGACGTGTTGCTCAGAGGAGCTTCATGGGCTGATCCTGAGTGAGGCACGGGGACGGAGGGGACTGGGTAAGTGGGTGAGAGGTAGCGATCAGCAAAGTGGATGAGGACCAGGGTGTGGGTAAAGGGATTTTCCACATGAACATTGAAAGAAGCAGCACAGAGGCTCTGAAGTCTTGATGTGCAAACAAATCGCTTGGTATGCTTGATTAAAATGCAGATTACCAGGCACAGGCCTCAGAGAGTCTCATCAGCATATCTGGGGTGGGGCTGAATTGAGTCCCCTCCCCAATTCATATGTTTCAGTCCTAACCCAAAGTACCTCAGAATGTGACAAGATAGGAAGGCAGAACTTTTAAAGAGGGGATTAAGATAACATGAGGTCCTCCGGGTGGGCCCTGACCCAATGCGATTCATGTCCACATAAGAAGAAGAGATCAGGACACAGACGTGACCACACAGAGGGAAGACCGTGTCAGGACACAGAGAGAAGGCCACCGTCTGCAAGCCAAGGACAGAGGCCTCAGGAGAACCGAACCCTGCTGACACTTTGATCCCGGACTTCCAGCCTCTAGAACTGTGAGAACTGTAATTTCTGTTGTTTAAGCCCCTGGTCTGTGGTATTTTGTTGCGGCAGCCCGAGCAGACTAACAACACTGCCCCCAGAACGATGGCAAGAGGTGGAGGTGTGGACGATGACCGAGGGGCACACCACATCACCTTCAGCGAAAGAGGAAAGTGAGCAGAGGCCACCAAAAGATGGGACTGATCGGGGGCAGAGGCAACACTGTGAGATGGTGTGAGCCCCAAGTCTGAGAGTGCAGAGGGAGTCAGGCGAACTCCCTCCCCCGGGCCCCACAGTTTGTGAGGAGAGAAGACAGGTTCGGATGGACGGGGAAGCCAGGCTTCAGTCAGGGTAAGGAGGAGGTGGAGGGAAAGAACATCCAGGGCATTCTAAGTAGAAAAACCTCACTGAAATGACAATCTATCAGTATTTTCAAGTTTTAACCAAACAAAAAATGGTTTCATCCATAAAGCTAGGGGAGAGGGACAAGTACAGACAATGGCAACAAGAATTTGGGGGCTTGAGAGCCCCTGGAAAGGTGATTAATGCCTTAGCACAGTGTTTCCTCACCAGCAGCAGGGCCACCACTTAGAAATCTGTGAGACAGGGGCGCCTGGGTGGCGCAGTCGGTTAGGCGTCCGACTTCAGCCAGGTCACGATCTCGCGGTCCGTGAGTTCGAGCTCCGCGTCAGGCTCTGGGCTGATGGCTCGGAGCCTGGAGCCTGTTTCCGATTCTGTGTCTCCCTCTCTCTCTGCCCCTCCCCCGTTCATGCTCTGTCTCTCTCTGTCCCAAAAATAAACGTTGAAAAAATATTAAAAAAAAAAAAAAAAAGAAATCTGTGAGACAAACAGGTCCTGGGTCCCATCCCAGGCCTCCTGAATCAGAAACCCTGCAGGTGAGGGCCCACACGCTGTGTTTTCAAAAGCCTTCTGGGTGATAATGCACAGGGAAGTCTGAGAAGCCCTGACTTACCAGACCAGAGAGAACTGATCAGAGCTCTCACTTGTGCAATTTGAGAGGCAACCAGCAAAAAGGCTCAGGAATGACAGCAGCAGGGTCACTTCAGAAACAGGGAGTGAGGATCTAAAGTCGTGAGAATTGGTTAGAAAGACTGAGGAAGGGGTTAGTCCTAAGACCCCAGCCCCACTGGTTCCTCTCGGGCTCATTTCTGGTGCACAAAGGGGCCAGATCCAATAAGAGCAGGTTTATTTCTGCCTTGATGGGCTACATGTTATATAGTAAGTCTCAATTTGGGGCATAATGCTGTTATTGACCATGTCCATAGGGACATGATTGCCTTGTTACCACAGAAAACATTACTGAACGTGAAAAGACAGAGTGTAGACCCTGAACCAGGAGGTGGGAGACCTTGCTCTAGGTCTGACTCTCTCTCTGACTGTATGATCAGGGCAAGAACGCCTCACTTTCCTGAACTGCACCAGGCTATTTTAAAGGCCTTGAACCCAAATATTCTATGGTCACATTTTTATTTAAAAATGAAGAAGAACCATAAAGTAGATGATACATAATTGCAAGCACTGCCTAATTACGCTAACAGGGTGCTTTTGTAGTTGATATTTGCTATGTGGGGTTTCTAAGTTTTTGAGTATTTACCTCTATTTAAATCATTCAACAAACATATACAGAGCTTCTATTAGATGTACAAATGTCTGAGAAGTGACACTATCCAAATATTTAGAAGGGTTACTGCAACTATGAGTGACATTGTTTTCTATATATTCTTAACTCTGTAATTTTGCAATATTGCTATACTATTAAAAACTTAAGGACTACCACAGTGATAGCAAATAGATTAATCATCTTAAGTGCCAATTCTGATCAATTGCTAATGTCTGCTTGGGGAGCTATATCAAGAGCGCTGAAACTCATTTCAGACTCAATGGGAAAGAATGCTGTGATCACTCAGTAATGTCTGCCAGGGGCAAAGGCAGGACATGTGCTGTGTCTCTGTCTATTCTGCTACTAGAACCTAGAGGTAAAATGATCTCCCTTAGCCCCTTTCAATGTGGAACCTGGGCCCCAGATTAAAAGCTTAGTCCCTCTCCTACTGGCCTTAAATAGAAATAGAGGACTCATCAGGGGTAGCCAATCACCAGATACAGCCTTCCTTTTGGGGGAGCATTTCATGCATAATTTGAAGAAGATGTTTTCTTTAATGTCAGGAAGGCTGTGGAGAAACATTGCTCAGTGCAGAGTCTTCTCATCCCCTCACAGCCCACCTGAAGACCCATAAACGTCACCTCGCTCCCCCACACCCACTATCATAGAGCGCTGGTACCATGCTGTAGAGATGACTCCTTCAAGCCAGTCTTAAGGCCGAGAACTAAGTTCACCCGGCATTTGGAGGGGGCTTGATGAGGTACAGCAGACAAGACTACCAGCTCATGGGCCAGCCCCCTGCTGACACACCGAGGAGGAGTTCCACTGCCTCCCCCAGGACGGTGGGTACTCACTGGCCATTATCCTCTGCACCGTTGGGCCCTCTGCGGTCATTTCCCTCACGATCTCATTGTCATCCTCGTTGGCATCCAGCCAGCGATTGCAGTTGAAGTTATACTTGTCCTTGGTCAGGGTATTCATCAGGGTCATCTGGAATGAAGTCCTGGGTGAGCAAGGGGGTGTCCCAGAGATACACCACGCCCTGGGGGCCCTGTTCTGCTATTGCATCTAAGGGAGGCCACAACCATCCTGTCAAGAGGATTTTTGTGGAAAGCGGAGTGCCAGATTAACACTTGTCCCTCTTGGTCCCTGGAGACCCACGCTTGCCCAGCAGCCAGGTGACCGGGGAAGAATGCAAGTCTGCTAAACACCTGTGCATTTTCTTAGTCTGCTTTGGAGGTCCTCTCCCCTCAGGAAGTCCCCGTGTGTCCAAATTCGAGACCCACACTTACCCACCCCAACTCCCAACAGACTTATGTGACAGGGTCATTAGAAAGAGTTCCTCTCCCAACCACCTCCCAAGCCCCAAGATGGCACATCTCACCCTCTCTAAATGCCAGCCAGAACCAGGGCTCCTTCTGTCATGCCATGCCCGAATCTTGTAAAACCTGCCAAGATCCGGGAGCTCAATCTATGGGGTGAAATAACAAGCCTTGGGTGGACATAATCAAGTGAAATGTGTTTATCCTCACAGCTTACCCCCTCCCTGGAGGGCACCCACCCTGGGCCACTTCTTCAGCAGTGAGGATGGCTTTGCTTCAAGCCACCCTCATAGACTTTGTCCTCTCGTGACCTTGCGACCAGGGGCACGTGAGGGCAAGATAGCCATGTAGGGCCGGGATTCAGTCTGCCCTGGTGAAATTGAACAAAAATAACTGACCCACAGTAGGATCCAGAATAAAGAAAATCTTCCAAGCAGTAAACTCCCAGTAACAAAACCCATATGGCAACCCTGTAAATTAGCACAGGCCCACAGCCCCAGAACTCTGCTGGGCACTGAAACAGATGCAAAGATCAATACAGCAGTCACGCCCTTTCCCAAAGGGCTGGCAGTCTAGCCGGGAGACAAATACATGAAGAGCAATGAACTGAGTGCATAACAGAAGCACCAGCGGGGTGCTCTGGGAAGACAGCTGAAAATTACAAATCATTCTCACCTAAAGGTCAGAGCACACTTCTGTTGGCAAAATAAGCCTTGCTCCGGTTAAATATGCACCAGAAATTTAGCGTTAAACTTACAATTTACCTTAAATTTGCTCCTTTCTAATTCATTCCAGATGGGGTGGTTTGACGCTGCGGGCTCAGGGTCTCTGTTCTACTATGATTCCCCAGGATTCTAGGCTCCCCAAGAGCATTTCATACCTGCTTCTGTCCCCCAGGTTTGATTCTGCAGTGTTTGATTCAGGTGAAGGGCCAGATCCAAAGTGCACACCATTCAATCAATACTTTGCCTGTAAATCACTCTGGCACCCCTTGCAAGGAGCTGAACTTCTCACTGCACCCTTTTGTCCTCAAACTGGATTCAAAATCTGGCTTAGAAAACCATCCCCATGACAAACACGTCTTATGTCCCTTCCTCCTTCATCCCTCCCAGCCCATTACACTTCCTTCCTACCCTAAATTTCTCGATTATGCCTGGTTTGAACCACTTGTTGTTGGGATTCAGGAGAATCTCATCTGTCCGCCCCTTCTGCCCATAAATCTGGATGAAGATTGGAGAGTTGGTACCAGCTTTCTTCAAGTCGGTCGTCCAGACCCACAAGGACCAGGGGAACTCTGCAGAGACAGGTCAAGAATAAAGAGATTTTCGTGTTACCAGTGGGGAAGGCGAGCAAATCCAAGGAGCTCAGGAATGAAGCACAGACCATGCACAAGTGTGGCCCACTCTCAGAAACCCGCTCTAACAGGTGCCAGTATTAGGAACCCAAGGATTCCCTGCTATTTGAAAGAGGGTACCTCAATGTTCCTTTTAACGTGGAAGTCTATTAGTATGTTTTAAGTAGGGAGAAGAGTTGACACCTTGCACCTCTGTATATTTAGAGTGCACTGTGTTAAACCGTTCAGTTTAACATCTAGCCCCTCACAGCAGCTTATACAGTTTGGGGTCACAGGGGTACTAGGCCTTGGTGCCGGGTATGTAACTCTATGCCGGGCACGCAGCCTGTATCTTGGAGAACCAAGCTCTGCGGGGCCCATTCCCTTCCTTTCTAGAGGAAACCTGAGAAGCAGAAGTGGACTCCTTCGAGGTGAAGCTCTTGCCCAGGGGTCTGACATCCTGGCCTCTGTTGGCCCTGTCTGAAAGGCCACCAGCCTCTGATGCAGCCCCTGCACCTACTTTTTAGCCTCTTCTTCCTGAGAGACACCATCTCATAGAGCTGCCTCTCGATCAGCCCGTCCACCTTCTTCTCGTCCAGCCAGTTGCCGCAAGGGAAGGTCTGCTGGATGCCGGTGAAGGGGCACAGAATCACCACCTGGGAGGGCAGATGAGTCTCCTGCAGCAGGTCCCCGGGTTGGGACCCTTACAAAGTTTGACAGCCTCTTCATATTGAGGGTCGTCTACATCAGGTTCCTCAAGGAATGGCACTTCTCTTACTGTTCTCTGCCTCATTAAATCTTTGACCAAGAAATACCCACCCCCCACAAGAGGTCTTCCCAAGTAGGTATTATCCGTCCTCCAATTTACCAGCCCAAATCCCGAATCCTCCCCTATATATAACATACTCTTTGAACCCTGTGTTTCTTCACGCGCTTCATAAAACCTCAGACCAAACCAAATGAGCTAGAATACAACATTAATTCCCTACATTTGTCTTGTAGGGAAAAGGTCAATCACATAGAGAGCAATGTGTATCTGGAATTTAATACAAAAACAAACTGCTCTCTTTGGGGCTTGAGCCTCATTAAACCTTTCCTACACTTTCTCTAATCACATTCTGAACTCATGAGTTTAGAACTCAGAAGGGTATCCAGCCTAGGCCACTCACATTAGAGATGTCCAAAGGAATGTTCTTGTGACATCACAAGATTTTCTATCAACCAAGAAATTTTGACTATTCACATTGCTAGATTCTCTGCTTTATCTTCTTTTTAACTTGAAAGCTAATTTGACTCTAGCGCTGATCAAGCATTTTGACAAGCTACTGTCTTACTGGGTGTTTGTTGTCAGTTGTTTATGGTTATTACCATTGACTATAGTTTCCTTGGATTGAATTATTACACTTAGATATACCCAGATATCTCTGAGAATTCAACTAATACTGTATGACTGTCATAGCCGTATGAAACCTTGCCTTATAACCAAGGGGAAGGAAGATAAAAGATTAGGGTGGGGGAGGGGAGTGTGTACACCCTCAATCTCCCAGAGAAACTCTCCTCCCTAGAGATAAATGATGTCTCAGAGCCTCAGGCAGTAGCCTCCTCGAACAATTTAGTCCTGTGACACAAATGTGTTAGCAATTCATAGAGTCTACTCCAACATGCATTCAACATATGGGAAAGCTGAGGTCCAGAAAAGGGAATGAAGTGCCCAAGTTTGGAGTTAGTTGGTGTCAGTACCAGAAGCATAAATGCTCCTGACTCCTATTAGTTAGGGGCCTTTTACACCCATCAGCAAGAATTTCAGGATTCCTATTAAGGCTGAGGTCCCCTGGGACCCATTACTGCACGCCATCTTTTATGCTGAAGAGTCTATGCAACCATGCATTCAGAAGTGGACCTACCTGTACACAAAGATGGAGGGCACCCACAGAGGGTGGTCTAGGGGCACAGAAAGTAATAATCACCAACAATTATTTAACAGCCTTTCTTTCTTCCCTCTGAACAAATCCTGCAATTACTTCCTCTTAGTTTACTCCTGAATTGCTCTCTAGTTTTTACATGTGTATTAGTCTTGTTTGATCAATAGGAGGAGCAAACTCCTAAAAGGCTGAGGTTGTATGTTCTCACCCCTTATGGCTCCCCCAAAGATGGCTCTAAGCATACAATAAGTACTTAAAAATTCTTGTTAAAAGTTCTACTTCTGAAATAGGTAGTCCAACAAACAAGGTAGTCTGAAAAGCCTCTCACCACTGCAAAATACCCACAGGCCATATAAATAACAGGAAATATCATTTTATATACATTGTTGAGCTGACAAGAAGTTACAGAAAGGCCATAAGAGCCAGCAAAATTCAGAGTGAGCAGAAGCCAAGAGAATAGATATATGTGAAGGCTAAAGTTGGTGCTGCACCAAAAGCGAAAAGACAATACCAGACACTCAGAGATCAGGAAATCAACAGCCAATTGGAAGCAGGAGGCTAGCCCTTGGGCTTTGCAAACTGGAGGATCTGAACTACAAATCCTGAATAAGCAGAAACACTTGAAGGAGCTGCTCCCTCAGAAAAAAGGTAGAGAGGGGAACATCTGCAAAGGGATCCTATCTTCTCTGCCTTTGCTCCAGACAGATAATAATAATCTTCCCTGAGAATTAGTTACCATAAGCCTGGTCCCAGGCAGAATAAGTAGTAATACACGGACACCTAGATGTGTCAAAGAGAAGCACCAGCATGTCAAAGACAAAAAGAAGATAAGAGCATCAGAACAGAAAAGAGAGCTGACAGCAATTAGACTAACAGAAGCCAGAAAATGCCTGGGGTAGGGGAGGGGCAAAATAACTCAATCTAGAATTCTGTACTCCAGAATTATCTTTCAAGTATTAGGATGAAATAAAAACATTTCCCAAATGAACAAAAACAGCCCACCACCAACAGACCCTAACCAAAGGAACTTCTAAAGTGTGAACTTCAGGAAGAAGAAAATGGACACCAGAAATAAGGTCTCTGATGCAAGAAGGGATGGCAAGCAAACAAACTGGCAAGCACGTAGGTAAATCTAAACAGTGATTCTACAAAACTGTATCTCACGTGTGGATTTGAAAATAATTTAAAATAAGCTAAAACACTAAGCGAGAATAGCATGAGGCCCAGATGCAGGGTTATTACCATTAGAGATTTTCAAGGTCCTTGCCAAAAAAAAGTAGAGATGGTAACTGAATTTTGGGTTTGCCACATTAAGTATGTAGGGTAAAACTTCAAGAGTAACCAGTAAAACAACAATACAAAACAAACCAGAAACAGAATATAATTTCTAATTTAGTATCAAGGGAAAAAAACAACCAATCCGCAAGAAACAAAAACTATAAAAGTAGAAAAACCAACATGCCAGAAAGTACAATAAATATAAGTGGACTAAGTTTGCCAGTGAAAAGACAGATGGTGTCAGACTGGATTATGGTAAAGATTTAGTTAATTCACCAAGAGGCTATAGTAACTCCACACTTAATAACATAGCCTCACACTATATACAGCAAAAGCTGTTAGCTCTACCATAAGAAATTGAAATATCTACCACTCATGTGAGAAATTTCAACACATCTTTCTTAGTAATTAATAGATCAAATAAAATGCTAGTAAGGAAATAGATAATTCAAATAATAAAAGTATTAATAAACTGAATTTAATATATAAACTCAAAATCTTAAATTCAACTCTAGGAACAAATGTGCAAATTGAACATGCATTGTAAAGTAAATTTCAAATCTCCTTAAATGGCATCATACAGACTATGTTTGCTGGTTGAAATGATATTAAATTAGAAATAAATAACAAAACACAACAAAAGAACATGTATTTAAAACCTAAAAATCACACCTCAAAATAGCTAATGGGTCACAGAAAATTTTTAAGTAGAACAATAACTAAGCATAAAGCAAAAATAAAAAAGCATAAAGGAAAAAGCTGACAAATTGCCTTTCATCAATATTGAAAGTTTCTGCTCTTCAGAAAACATTGTCCTGAAAATGAAAAGGAGGGGCACCTGGGTGGCTCAGTCAGTTAAGCATCCAACTCTTGATCTCAGCTCAGTTCATGATCTCACAATTTGTGAGATGGAGCCCCACATGGGGCTCTGCACTGACAGTGTGGAGCCTGCTTGGGATTCTCTCCTTCTCTCTCTGCCCCTCCCTTGCTCGCTCACTCTTGCTCTCTCAAAATAAATAAATATACTTAAAAAAAAAAAGAAAATGAAAAGGTAAGTCACACTTTGGGAGATTATACTTAATACACCACAAACATATAGAGATATATCTGACAAAATACTTCTATCAAGAATATATGAATAGCTCTTATAAATTAGTAATGAAAAGACAAAAAAAAATTTAGATAGTCAAAAGATACTTCACAAAAGATATACAAATGACCAATAAGCACATGAAAATAATGTTCAACATAAGTGGTAATCAGAGGCATGTAAATTAAAATCACAATCAAATACCATGATATGCCCATTATAATAGCTAATAAATAAAAGATTGACAATATCAAGCGATAGTGAATTCTCATACATCAGATGGGCATACAAAACAGTATAGCCACTTGAAACCAGCTTGGGAGATCTTTAAAAAGATATGTGTATATCTACCATAGGATCCAGATATTCCACTTTTAGGTATTTACCCAAAAAAATTAAAAACATGCTCATACAAAGACTTGTACATGATTTTTCATAGCAGCTCTGTTCATAATAGCAGACAAAGAACAAAAACTGGAAGTGACCCAAATGTACACAAACAGTTGAATGGATGAACAAACTTGTAAACCCTAACAATGAAATAATACTTAGTGATAAAAATAATAAATTACTAATATGCAACACAACACAGATAAATATCAAAAATATTATACTGAGTAAAAGAAGTCACACGCACACGTGCGCATACACACACACAAGAGTGCACGCTGCATGATTCCACTTATATTAAATGCTAAGAAGGACAATTCTAATCTTTAGTGACTGAAATCATGTTAGTGTTTGGAGCCGTATAGACTGACGGGGGTGGGTGGAGCACAAGAAACAGGTTGCAGTGATGGAAATTTCTGTGTATCGGTTCTGGTAATAGTTACATGGTATATGAATTTGTCAAAACTCATAGAACTGCACAGTATAATTCTATGTCAATTATACCTCAACAAAGTTGATTTTTAAATGAAGCAATAAAATTAAACTGAATGGTAATAAAAATATTCCATACTGTAATGTGTGGGGTGCAGCTAGGGCACTACTCTGAGGCAAAGTTATAGTATCAAATGCTTATATGAGAAAACAAGTCGACTAAAAATTAATGAGCTAAGAATCCAACTTAAGAATTTAGAAAAATAAATGGGGCCCCTGGGTGGCTCAGTCGGTTGAGAGTCCAACTTCAGCGCATCAGGTCATGATCTCACAGTTCATGAGTTTGAGCCCTTCAATCGGGCTCTCTGCTGTTGGCACAGAGCCCACTACAGATCCTCTGTCTCCCTCTCTCTCTGCACCTCCCCCGCTCACATGCTCTTTCTCAAAATAAACATTAAAAAAAAAGAATTTAGAAAAATAGCAACAGAAACCCAGAGAAATTAAGAGAGAGAACAGAAACCGACAACATGGAAATAGAGATAAAATGGACTATAAACAAAGCCAAATGTTGATTATTTAAAACGACTAAACACACTTTTTGTGAGAATGCTATTTTTAAAAAGCAAGAAGGCATGCACAAATGATGTTAGAAATAAAAAGGGAATCATAATTATGGATGCAGCAGAAGTTAAAAAGATAAGGGAATGCTATATAAGACTAACGTTGTAAGTGCCAATACATTTGATACCTATAAACATACAAATGCCAAGAAAAATACAGCTCATTAAAACATTTGAGAAGATGGGGCACCTGGGTGGCTCAGTCGGTTGAGCGTCTGACTTCAGCTCAGGTCATGATCTCACGGCTCGTGAGTTTGAGCCCCGCATCAGGCTCTGTGCTGACAGCTCAGAGCCTGGAGCCTGCTTCGGATTCTGTGTCTCCCTCTCTCTCTGCCCCTAACCCATTTGCATTCTGTCTCTGTCTCTCTCAAAAATAAATAAACATTAAAAAAAATTTTTAAATAAATAAATAAAACATTTGAGAAGAAATAGAAAGCCTAAATAATTCTATAACCAACAAAACAAACACAACAACTTTTTAAATCAGTAATTTCTCTCTCTCTCTCTCTCTCTCTCTCTCTCTCTCTCTCTCTCTCACACACACACACACACACACACACACACACAATTTTGTAAGAGACTGCAACCAAACTTTGAGGGACAGATCACTGCAATTTTATACACCCTCTTTCAGGAAAGACAGTATTTCTCATTCCATGCCAGGATCAAACCTGCCAAGGACTATAGGAGAAAGGAAAATTAAGGGCCATGCCCTTCATGAACATATACACAAAAATTCTATATACAATGCTGGCAAACCAATTCCAGAAGCATGTAAAATTAAAACCTTTTATGACCAAGTTTGTCTTAAAGAAATTCGGAGTTGGTCTGCCACTAGAAAATGCAGTCCTAATTCACCAAATTGACAAGTAAAAGAGAAAAGCTTCATGACTAGAGCATTAAATGCAGAAAAAGCATTAGATAAAATTCAACAATAAATAATAAAAACTTTGAACAATACAGAAATAGAAGAGGATTTCCTAATCTAATCTAAGACTATCTACCAAACCCCTCAAAAATCATAATTACCTCAACAGAAAATTAGAAGCAGTTCCTGTAAAATCAAAACCAAAACAAAGATGTCTACTATTAACCCTACTGTTCAGTACTGTACTGCCCATGTGGTCAAATACAAAAAAAAAAAAAAAAAAAAAATTAAATATAAGCTTTGGAAAGAAAGAAACCAAACTGTCACCATTCACAAACAACAAAGTTTCTATAAAGAAACTTCTCCCAAAATCTGTAGACAAATTATAATTAATTAAAGTTTAGTAAGATGGCTATTTGTAAACTCAATGCACGAAAGTCCTTCTATTTCTACAGAGTATTTCTATTTCTTCTATTTTAAACAAATAGTTTAAAAATATAATTTTAAATTGATATTTATAATAGGAACAAAAATTATAAGGCCTCTATGAATATATCTAACAAAGACGTGCAAGATCTTTATCAAGAAAGATATAAAACTATAGAAAAACACTAGGTCTCCTGGGTGGCTCTGTCGGTTAAGCATCCAACTCTTGATTTCGGCTCAGGTCATGATCTCATAGTTGGTGAGATCAAGCCCCTTGTTGGGCTCTACACTGATAGCAGGGAGCCTGCTTGGGATTCTCTCTCTCCCTCTCTCTCTGCCCCTCTCCGGCTCACACACACATGTGCTTTCTCTCTCACTCTCTCTCAAAATAAATAAACTTTTAAAGTAAGGGAAAAAAAGGGGAAATATTAAAGAAGACCTAATATTAAAGAAGACCGAAATTTTAAGAGGTACATAATGCTCATACATATAAAAAGTACTTAGTAAAGATATCAATTCTTCCAAATGGATCTACATATCCAATTGAATTCTGTTGAACATAATTCTTCATGGAACTTGGCAAGAAAATTCTAAAATTTCTATGGAAGGGTTAAGAGCCATGAATATTAATACAATCCTAAGGAAGATGAATACGATGAGTAAATTTGTCCTAGAAGATACCAAGACTTACATAAAGATATGAAATGATGAGAGTAAGTATTGTATTAGTGTCAGAAAAAATTAAATCAATAAATGGAACAGACAAAAAAGCTCAGAGGCAAAACCATACATTTGGGGAATTTGATGAGACTAAATTGCCTTTTTAGAACAGTTGAGAAAGAATTACTATTTACTAAATCAGTGATTCTGAAACTTCCTTAATGATAAGAATTATCTGAATATCCCAATTACCTGGAAATTCTGACTCAGTAGACTTGCATTGTAGTCAAGGAATCTATATTTTTAAAAGAATTACAGGGTTGTTTTTAATTGTTTTTAATTTGTATTTATTATTTTGAGAGAGAGAGAGAGAGAGAGCGTGAACAGGGGAGGGGCAGGGAGAGGGAGCCACAGAATCCGAAGCAGGCTCCAGGCTCTGAGCTGTCAGCACAGAGCCCAACAGTGGACCATGAGATCATGACCTGAGCCAAGGTCAGATACTTAACCGACTGAGCCACCCAGGTGCCCCTGGATAAAGCACTTCTAAATTAAATCTTCCCTTGCTCAAAGAACATCGTAGGCAAGCTACGAAAAGATACTTGAACATATACTATCAACCAACTGGATGTTTGTACAAAGATGTATAAGAATGTCATGGCAACATTGTTTATATTAGCAAACATCAAGAAATACAACCCCAAAATGTCTGTAAATTAAAGAACAAACAAATAAATGGTGACTGATTCATGAAATGGAATGAATGTGAAATTGATGAAGTACAGTTTCTGTTACCAATTCAGATGAATGTCTAAAGCATAGTGTTGAATGAAAACTGCTACATACAAATAATATATACATAGGTAACAATTCATAATAGTGTATGCTCTTTGGGGAAAAGAAAATTTTATGATTGGGTAAGGGCACAGTGGAGTTTCAAAAGTATTGGAAAAGTATTTCTTAAGTAGGGTGGTAGACAAAATGTATATTTGTTTTCTTATCATTATCTATAGTTTACTTTCATTGAGTATATGCTTTAAAGCATAAGTATTCCACAATGCAAACATACATTCAAAAATACTTGCTGATTGACAGATTTATAAGGTGAAGTGAAACACTACACCAAGAACCAGGATAGTTTGTAACTACCAACTACTACCTCTGGATAAGCTATCCTGCAGTCTGGCCCTTGGATACGTGCACAGTGCAGCCCTCATTCCTGACCATAAGCAGAACAAGATGGACGGGCATGTTACCAATTCAATTGCCCAATGAAAGGGATTGCCCATGTGCTCTGTAGCTGGTCCAAAGCAAGCAGGAAGCAGGAAGCAGGTCAGAGTTTGTATTTTCAAGTTAAAGAAGAGAGGGGTTGAATCAGGAAAGGGCCGTCCCTGGGGCATCCCTTACCTTCTCACAGTACCAGCCTCTGTTGACGCCTACGTTGCCGTGTCCGATGGAGACCCGACTCAGGGGGCTAAGGAGGACAGCCAACTCGATGTGGAAGATGTCTGTGCGGCCACGGTCAAACACACCGCCTTCCAAGAAGATTTTCCCACTGTTCTTACTCCCTCTGGCCCCATACATAACCAAGTAGATTTTGGATTTGGTCCCAGCACCCCGGACATCCCCAGTGAAGACGGTGACAATATATGAAATAGCTGGTGTGGAAGCAACAGGGAAGGAGAAAGTTAGTGCCAGCTGATTACAAAATCCCACCCAAGTCTCCCCTCCCTGGCTACCGCCTCCCTAGGCCCTCCCTCTTCCACGCTTCCTCATTCCCCCCTCGTCCTCCTTCCCCAGATGACCTCCAGTGCGCCTCTCCGCTTTGTGCTCTTTTTCAGTTTGTGTGTCAATGTATCTGAGTTTAGGAATAAACTGCAGGTATTACCCTAAGAAGCTGCCAGCCCTGATTACAAGAAACTAACAGAGAGAAGGAGGAATTTGAGTTGGCTAAGAATAGTACTTGTTATTAATGTTAATTACCATGTGCATATTATTAATAGCTGCCGGACGAATTCTGTTATGTCTGATTTAATTATAAGAGTCAACTCCATTAATGGAGATTTATATTCGGGGCTAGCTGATTCATTTCGCTTGCTCTTTTGCTCATAAGTTAAAAAGATAACTTTTAATAGAGGGCACTCATGTCTGAGCCTGACGTGGTGGGTTGAGGAAAGAGTGAGGGAAGGAGAGCACATTGTGGTCAGGCCATTTGAGGTTTTGGTCAGTCGGGAGGTGAGACGAGGACATGAAGTTCTGGGCAAGAGCCAGCAAAGGGAGATTAAGCTGTGACGTGGGACTGAGTAAGAGAAAACACCAAAGACCAGCATCTGGACAGGAAACTCTGCTCAGGTCTGGCCTCCCTCCATTTTGCTCTGGGGTCTAAGGCAATGGTGTACAGGCACACACCCCTCCACCCCACCCCCTGCCTCACCCCTAGCCCCGGACCCAGGGAAATGAAAATCCTGAAAGTCTTTTGGAGCTAGCCACATGCAGCTACGGGATGCCTGATTCATTGAAGCGTTTACACCTTCCTTTGTTCAACAAACGCTGACTGAGTGCTTACTACATGCAAGGCCTCAGGGAGACTAGAAGATGAACAAATGGTGTCTCCAGCTCTGTTTCTCCAAAACACACCCAGTACGTACTCCCATGGCCCAGGCTACCAGTAATTCCCAGCCTTTGACAGACGTTTCTCCTTCTCCTCTACCACTGGAGGTCAGTAAGAGTAACATGGTTAAAGGGGTCAGAGCAGACCCATTCTGGGATCTGGTTTTGTTTTGTTTTGTTTTGTTTTAAGTAGGCTTCATGCCCAGTGCAGAGCCCAACACCGGGCTTGAACTCACGACCCTGAGATTAAGACCTGAGCTGAGATCAAGAGTCCGATGCTTAACCAACTGAGCCACCCAGGCGCCCCTCCTATCTGTTTCTGAGTAAATAACACGCAAGCTTCAGTTACAAATAACGTGCAAGGCTGGAAAGTGCTGGAGCAGAGGAACGTGTGATTTCCTAACTGATAGCAGTCAAGGTCTGCCCAAGTGTCTGGTGCAAAGGAAGGGAGGGAGTGCCTGTCTACAGGAAGGAGGGAGGGCTCAGAGGGAGTGACAGGGAGCAGGAATTTGAGGAGTGTAGAGAAGAGAAATGGCATTACAGGCTGAGGAGAAAGATATTCTAAAGATAAAGTGAGAGAAAGAGTAAGGCCAGCAGCTCAGGGAGGGGCGGGGGAAGGCACGGATGAGGAGAGGGCCAGGCAAGGGGAGAGAAGCTCCCTCCCCCCCGCCCCCCCAGCAGAAGCAGAAGACAAGTGGATGAGGCAGAAGGAGGGCAAAGGGGGCGTAGGTTCAGGAAAGAGCAAAGGTGTGCTGATGAGGTGGAGCGAGACAGGTGAGCATCTGGAAGTGAGACAAGAAGTTGGAAGATTCAGCTGACACGTATGTTGCAGCCAAACCATGAAGCAGTTTGCATACTGTGCCCCAGGACTTGGACCTCTTCTCTGTGCAGTGCTAAGCAACAGGATGCTGTGCAGCAGAGCACGTTCTCAGATGGGCACATGCACGACACTGATGTTCCGGAACATCCACGAACTCCCGTGCTGGGAGGTGCGGGTTTTCTGTGGAATCCACACAGGGTGGAGACTAAGGTGGCAGCCCGAATCCGGATCTGTCACTTGCCAGCTGCGTGACCTTGGACAGGTCTCTCAATGCCTATGTGACTCAGTTTGCTCCTCTGTGAAATGGAAATGATAACAGTTTCTATATTACGGGGTCCTTGTGAGGATTAAAGGGGACAAAACGGGTCAAGTGCCTAGGGTGCCTGGCATACAGTAAGCACGCAATAGTAAGAGGAGCTAAGAGTAAATCCACACCCTCATCCACTGTGAACAGGAGTTCACATTCCAGCTTCACCCAGTGGCTAATCTCTTCTGCCCTGAAAGTTAGTATCTGCTCAGGGGCACCTCCCCCGCCTCCTCTGGCATCAGCAGAGCCTCAGGCTCCAGCACAAAGGGACGGAACACTTTCAAGAGCAGGAGGAGTGGCTGGCTCCTGCTGGATCACAGGCCTCCAGGCCCACCAAGGAGAACACTGAACCTCAGGCAGAAAGTGAAATACCAGCCAATCGTGCTTCCCCTTTCTCAGTTCTACCTGTGGCCTCAGCTCCGCCCACTAAGATATCCCTTTGGATTTTGCCGTCGTCTTCATCCAAGGCCAGCCAGCGGTTAAGAGGGAAGTCATATTTTCTCTTGTTCCCAATATCTTCAATGACAATCTGGGAAGGAGAAGAGAGGGCGGGGACGGCAAGGGTCACTAACAGCGCACCCGGTGATCGAATACCTCCATCACTTGAATGCACTCTAAGAATACACTCTCACCTTCTTTGTGGCCCAGGGAAAGCTTAGCACAAGCACGTGCCTTTTTTTGCAAAGCACTGAGAGGCACATGGGGACGACTGGCAAGTACCTCCTACTTGAATGACTGAGCCACTGTTCCCTCCTCTGCTGCAGATCATTTTCACAACTAAGTGCAGGAAATTTGGCAGGATGTGCCCTGTGAGACCCGGGTGTGAAGCCTGTATTTACAGACTGCAACGAGAGCATTGCCTTCCCCACCTGCTGAAGCCTGGGACCCTACCCTCGGTGAGAAGCCGAGTCCACACAAGGAGAATTACAAGCCCCAAATGAGGCACACAGAATCCCAGGGGCTGGTGATCAGGTCAGAAAACATCAGCCACTGATAGCGAGGATAATGGAAGTGGCTGTCTACAAAGCCTCCCACAGGGCACTCACATGTGGGCCAGGCTGGCGAGGCTGAGATAAGAATGTCTTTCAGAGTTTACCAAGGAGCTGAAAGGCCCTTTCAAGCGTGCCAGGAACCCAACTGAAAACCCACTCTAAGATAAGCAGACTCATCAATAACTAGAATCTCTCCCCCAGTTGTAGCCCTGTGAAGGCAGAAGCATCTGGAGACAGGGTGAGTTGGAAAGTGAAAGTGTCTGCCCAGGTGTTCCCAAGATTGCCCAAGGGCGGCGGGGGGGGGGGGGTGGGGGGGGTGGGGGGGGTGGCGATTTCAATGAAAGACTCCCTTCCTAAGATCAAAATGTCTGCAGTGTGGAAACAGGGCACACACTGGGCTGCCTGAAGCCATCTCACCCTATTCTAATCCCGTTTTCAAAAAAAGAACTTTCTGGGCTAAGAGCTGTTTTCCCAAGGATACCACCCACTAGGGAAAAGCCGGTGGCCTGAACCAGTGACTGGAAGCCACTGTCCTCCCAGCCTTCTCTCCTCAGATATATCCAGCATTCAGGCTTTGGGTTATAAATCAGTCCCTTGTGAGTTTGGTTGGTGTGAGTCACCCTTCAGAGCCTGCTGATTTGATGGAGTGTCTGTACTTTTAAAGCTGAGCACCTGGAGGCCACTGTGGCACAGGCCAGAGAGGGTTCTGCTGTCAAAGTCCAGCCTCTCACAACATTTCTATCTGCACATTTCTCGCTGGCTTTCATCTCCATGTTAGGGGGAGACTGGGGAGTCAATGACAAAGGTCTGAGGCTTCAGCCCGCCTCCTAACCCCCTTTACTCTGGCTCCCACAAAATTGGAAAAGCAGAGTGAAGGAAAACAGGACTTCGTTTATCAGAGAAGCTATCAAGCCTACTAATAAACCTTGGCATACAGATTCACCATCTCTGTCTTTCAGTGTTCACAGACTAGCGTACCAGCCACGGTTTCAAGAGCGAGAACACCACCCTCACAGCTCATCATCAATACCACCCTCACAGTTGTCATCAATAAAGGGCCCCCTACTGGCCTGGTGTCTGATGGAAATTCCTCACCTGAGAAGTTTAGCTAATCTGAGAAATAGAACGTGTATCATTAACTACCTCTACAAGACAAAACTAGCTGAGCCACGAAGGAAAGAGACAATATTTGAATACATTTTTGGAAAAATTAGATTTTCCAAAATACTAAATACAAAGAAGGGCCAAGAGAGATGATGAGAGGTTAAATACCGGTGCAGAAAGTATCAGAGTCCATGAACAGGTCTTAAACTTTTCTAGGGGTGCCTGGGTGAAGCGTCCAACTTCAGCTCCGGTCATGATCTTGCGTGGCTCATGAGTCCGAGCCCTGTGTCAGGCTCTGTGCCAACAGCTCAGCTCGGAGCTGGGAGACTGCTTGGGATTCTCTGTCTCCCTCTCTCTCTTCCCCTCCCTTGCTTTGTCTCTCTCTCTCTCAAAAATAAACATTAAAAAAATTATAAAAAATTGAAAAAAACCTTTTCTAGATGCATATTAAAATATGTAAACAATTATTCATCAAAACTTTTGGCCCCAAGGTCTACAAGATGAGGCTGGAGGAAGCTGGCTCCCGGGGAGCAGGGTATCTGGGAGCACATCTGGTAGCAGACGGTGATCCTTCAGTGGGCAGGAGCAGAGAAGCGGAGGCAGGGAGGGAAATGACCACGCGCCAACTGCCATACGTAAAGACTGTACAGGGGTGTGTGTGTGGGGGGGGGGGGGGTAGTGGGTTCTCTCAGAAGCGTCCTGGCCCCTGCTGGGTGGGTTGTGGCTCACTCATGACCCCTGATGCTTAGACGGTCATAACCAAGAGCCCCTTCCGAGGGAGGAGTGAGCGGCTTTCCCACTTCCGTTTACAAGTTGCCCACACACCTCTGGGATTTCATGGAGTTCCTTTCAAGACTCCAGGACCTGTCAGGAATGGTTTTCGTAAGGGAATGAAATGGTGGTGTTCCCTCCAGACCACTGTTACCCAGATCCTGTGGTTGTGGCAGCGACCGCTGTAAAATAGGACTGGGGAAATAGAAACGCCCCTCACTATGACTGACAGAAGCACATACTTGGAGGCAGGAAAGGGGAGAGAGAGAGAGACAGACACTGTGTGTGTGAGAGACAGACAGACAGTCAGAAGCAATGACCTAATAAAAAGCAAGAACCGTTATCTCCTGGAGGAATACTCTCCATGGGCAGAAAGCCCCCAGGCAGCGCTGGCCTTCTGAGAGGCAAGAGGGCAAGCAGGGGTCACGAGCCCCCTGGGAGATGAGGCCACAGCCACAGCAGGCCTGTCCACGGTGGAACCCACTGTCTTCAGCAGCCACAAGGACACAGCAGAGTCATAAGATCAGACCAGCCAATGGTAAAAGTAGCTTATTCTTCTACCCCAAAGAAGAGGAGGAAAAGATGGAGCTGCCCAAGCAGGGGTCATTTCTTCCCTATTCTTCCCAATGGTTTAGAGATACACTCAGATGATCCAGGGCCTTGGGGCCTTCATTTCCGCCCCATCCTGCAAGGTAAACGTGCCCGTGTGAGCACATGGCATGGGTCCTGGAGTCAGTAGATTTTAGATCGATGGGGAGTGTCACGTATGATTCATGACAGCTCTCCCTGCTCTACACTGAAAAAATTTGCACCAATTTTATATAACCTATTAGAACAGAGGCCTGTTCTGGGCAGAAGTGAAACCCACACACACAGCAATTTGAGGAGGATGAAGGGTCCCCTCCCTCGCACTCATGCACCAAGGTGCCCGAGATGTGCACAATCTGAGTGGTCCACACAGCATACCCACTATGTACCAGGCATGAGGGCAGGCAAAGAATGTAGAACAAGCCTCTGCTTTCAAGGGGTTTTCAATCTTTCCTTTAAAAATGCATAAATGGGGACACCTGGGCAGCTCAGTCGGTTAAGCATCCGAGTCTTGATTTCAGCTCAGGTCATGATCTCATGGTTCATGAGATCGAGCCCCAGGTCGGGTTCAGGACTGACAGCATGGAGTCTGCTTGGGATTCTCTCTCTCCCTCTCTCTCTTCCCCACCCCTGCTTGCGCTTGTGCCCTCTTTCTCAAAATAAATAAAGACTAAAAATGCATATATGTTATCCAGTAAAAGTAACCTGTGACCCATAAGCAGCCATCATCACATTTCAAGAACCATTGGAGAACTGTGGCTTCCTTCCAGAGTTCTAAGATCAAAGGGCAAAGACCAGGTAAGTTCTGACACAGGAGAAAAAAGGAGGAAGACTTTCGGAGTTTATGAACCCACTAAAATAAATCTCAGCATCTAGCTTGTGGAAAAGCAAATGAATGTTCCTTGGGGGAAACTGAGGCCCACCAAAGGAAGGTGAGATCTTCTCCCTGTCAAGAGGCTATCCTTCCCCATATGGTCCAGGTCTCAGCCATCACACTGAAAAACTATAAAACGATGTCCCATAATATAAATAAGTGTAAATGGCAGCATTTGAATGGTGACAGCCTAGCATTCTCTCCACCCTCTGCACTCCCTCTCTTCTGAGCCCACCCACACACCCCCCACCACCTCAGGCTACTGCTCAGTGAAGGCCTCTGATGGCTTATTATGTTCAGGGCCTGTAGTGGTCCTACCCGCACCTTCCTCCCTAACATGACTTCCCACTTCTCAGTCCTCTGAGCCCTGTGCTCTGGCCCAGATCCACTCGGTATCCCTGCCTCGCCCTCTGGCTCCTCCTCATCTGACCACAGGAGTCCTCCTCCCTGCCCCTCCTGGCAAACCCCTACCCATCTTCATGGCCCAGCTCCAGGGCACTCCTGCTGCCCAGTGAGATGCAGCTCACCCCCACCACCTTGGTGTGTTCCTTACTCAAGACTTTTATCTCATCCTGCTTGGCATTAAAGTCATGGTAATTCTGATTTCTACTCTTCAAGCCAGGAAATCTGACCTGATCGACATTACTTTACTTGTGGGACTCTCATGACAGAATGTTCACTGAAAGCTGGACTCTCCCAGAAATTTAGGGGTATATGGGTATAGTAAGTATAATTATTTAGGGACTTGTCTTATTCTTTCAAGAAGAGTGATGCTTGGGGCACCTGGGCGGCTCAGTGGGTTAAGCGCCCGACCTCAGCTCAGGTCACTGATCTTGCAGTCTGTGGGTTCAAGCCCCACATTGGGCTCTGCGCTGACAGCCTGGAACCTGCTTCAGATTCTGTCTCCCTCTCTCTCTGCTCCTCCCCTGCTTGTGCTGCCTCTCTCAAAAATAATAAAGCAAAAAGAGAAGAATGAGGTTTATCACAACAGCTGCCGTTGGTAGCCACACAAATGTTTGTTGACTGTTGAGTTTTATCTGGTAACAGAAGGACACACTGAGCTTCCTGATGTCCCTAAGATCAGCTCCATGAGCCTTGGTCTCCTCCTCCTCCTGGAGCCTGTGGTGCGGGCTGCCGTTACACCGCCTACAGCATGCAGCGGGTGATCGATCTCCCGACCTGGACGGGCTAACACGTGACGCAGGGGAGGGAGTCCAGACCTGGAGTCCGGAGGACCAGGGTAAGTGCCAGGCTGGCCACTGAAGAGCTGCAAGGCCTTGGGCAAGTCTCTTTACTGCAGCAGATGGACCAAGGACAAGGCCCATTGGAGTGTGACGTGCCATTTTGTGATTGTTGCTCTTCTGAAGCGCTATGACCATCTGAGCTGATCACAGTTGTGGACTAACCCCACGTGAGGGCCCAAGCCATGGGTCGCGGGGCAAGAGCCGGGGGAGGGGAGGATGCCAGCCCCCTATGCTCCAGGAGAGGGTGCAACACAGGGGACAGGGGGTGTTGGTCACCCCGAGGGCCATACCCCTGGGCTGAGAAGCATATGTGGGCAATTGACTAGAAGGGAGACCACCTGTGAAGTGGATAATTATATTGGCTTTTAGGTTTATCCACCAAGCCCTTGAACGTAAATACCCAAGGAGCAACTGTCCTGTGAAGTCCAAGGCAACCAGCCTGGCAACTCTGAGGAAGAAGGGCACTTTCTGTGCAAGTGTCAAATCTGGAAACTCAGGCAGTTCAGCAGCCCCTTTAACTGGTGTCCCTGGGGACCTGAGGGCCAGCAGATCAGTCCTTATAAACTGTGGAGGGGCAGAACATGGCCAGAGATGGGGGAGGCAGAACACTAGAGCTGGCTGTCCCCAGTATGGTGACACAGTGCTTTCCCCCAGCCTCTGGCTTCGGGCTTGCACCTACCCTGCCTGAGATCTAAACCCCTCCTCCCTCTCTTCCTCAGGAAAGTATCAAGTAAATCCAGGCATACTGACCTACGAAGCACTTAGTTTCATGTCTTATCCCCAGGAAGCATTTTGGTTTGGCTTAAGTTACAGGAATAGGCTGTCAGGAGTCTGTCAGAATACCGTGAACCTTTGAGGACACCCACCTTAGCACTGGGGGGGACGGGTGGAGGCCTGCCTTACCAGACCCTGAACTCACCCTGCACACAATACGGCTGCACAGAGAACAACCAATCTAATCCTGAAAGGAGCCAAGTGCTTGGCCTTCTGGTTGAAAATAGTGCCTAATTAGCACATAAGAGGAGAAAAAGAAAGGAAAGAAGCAGGAAGACAAGAAGGGAGGGAAGGTGGGAACATCATTCCAAAGAACCAGAAGAAGGGGAGAACTCTGCAAAGGGCCTCACGCTGCATACAGTACAAGAACTGAGGAAAACACACACGCTTAATGGAATACAAGAAGACTGGTCTTTATGAAATAGGACTAAACATCTTTAAGATAGCAGTGGCCGCATTGAAAAGGCAAAAGAGGGGCGCCTGGGTGGCGCAGTCGGTTAAGCGTCCGACTTCAGCCAGGTCACGATCTCACGGTCCGGGAGTTCGAGGCCCGCATCGGGCTCTGGGCTGATGGCTCAGAGCCTGGAGCCTGTTTCCGATTCTGTGTCTCCCTCTCTCTCTGCCCCTCCCCCGTTCATGCTCTGTCTCTCTCTGTCCCAAAAATAAATAAACGTTGGAAAAAAAAAAAAAAAAAAAAAAGAAAAGGCAAAAGATGATAGTAAAAGGGAACCAGACTAAAGAAGGAAAAATATCAAGGAAACTAGAGAGCAGCAAATCTGTCAAGGCTCTCACAATTCTGCAAGCCCTCAGAATTTACTGTACCCAACTCCTCAGAATTTACTGTAAGAAGTAATCCTAGATGTGCATAAAGATAAGCTATAAGAATGTTTGTGACAGCACTCTTTATAGTATCAATAATTTTGAGGAAAAGAATGTTCAACAAAAGAAGATTGATTCAATAAGTCATGTTATATCTGTGCATTGAAATACTCTAGGACTAGGGGTGCCTGGGTGGCTCAGTCGGTTAAGCGTCCGACTTCAGCTCAGGTCATGATCTCACAGTTCGTGACTTAGAGCCCTGCGTTGGCCTCTGTGCTGACAGCTCAGAGCCTGGAGCCTGCTTCCGATTCTGTGTCTCCCTCTCTCTGCCCCTCCCCCGCTCATGCTCTGTCTCTCTCTCTCTCTCTCTGTCAAAAATAAAAATTTTAAAAAAAAGAAATACTCTAGGACTCATTAACAAATTGCACTGTAAAACCCTCATGTCACTCTATTTAAATAATGTGGGGACATATGCATGTTCTATTTCAAAGTGGAGACGCTGCAGCTTGTAAAACACTGTTTATGATATGACCCCATTTTAAAAAATGATACATGTATATTAATTCATAGAAAAATAGCTGGAGGGGACCTGCATCAAAACACGAACACTGGTCATCTCTGGGTGGTAAAACCGTGGTGGTTTAGGTTTACCTTATTTTTTGTTTATTGCTATTTCCTAACCTTTTACAATGAACATGTAAATGTTCCTAACCTTTTACAACAAACATGTAAATCTGAGAAACACTCAGAATTAGAATGGAATGCACACTGGTAGGAAAAGGAAGGGACTCGACAGCATGGCATGGGGGAGCAATCCAGGACAGGGTGAGGGAATGTGACACGTTCTCCTGGAGTGCAAAGAACAGAAAGTGGAAGGAACAAGAGAGAAGCTGAGAGCTTCGGAAAACAGAGAATGGAGAGCCCATAAATGGTTACGTGTGACTCCTGAAGAAGAGACCAGAACAAATGCCATCCAAGCCAGAACATGGCATATAACAGGAGATTCTCTTTCCTGAGCTACAACTAAATAAATTGTGAATAAATAAATATCATTTGGAAGATGGCAGCGTAGGAGGACGCTGGGCTCACCGCGCGTCCTGCTGATCACTTAGATTCCACCTACACCTGCCTAAATAACCCAGAAAACCGCCAGAGGATTAGCAGAACGGAGTCGACGGAGCCAAGCGCAGACGAGAGGCCCACGGAAGAGGGTAGGAAGGGCGGCCAGGCGGTGCGCGCTCCACGGACTGGCGGGAGGGAGCCGGGGCGGAGGGGCGGCTCGCCGGCCAAGCAGAGCCCCCGAGTCTGGCTTGCAAAAAGCGGAGGGGCCTGACGGACTGTGTTCCGACAGCAAGCGCGACTTAGCGTCTGGGAGGTCGTAAGTTAACAGCTCTGCTCAGAAAGCGGGAAGGCTGGAGGACAAAGGGAAGGAGAGCTGCTGAGCCCCCTGACGACAGAGCTCAGTTTGGTGGGGAACAAAGGCGCTTGCCAGCGCCATCTCCCCCGCCCATCCCCCAGCCAAAATCCCAAAGAGAACCAGTTCCTGCCAGGGAACTTGCTCGCTCCGCGCAAACACCCAACTCTGCGCTTCTGCAGAGCCAAACCTCCGGCAGCGGATCTGACTCCCTCCTGCTGCCACAGGGCCCCTCCTGAAGTGGATCACCTAAGGAAAAGCAAGCTAAGCCTGCCCCTCCTGCCCCTGTGCACCTTGCCTACCCACCCCAGCTAAGACGCCAGATCCCCAGCATCACAAGCCTGGCAGTGTGCAAGTAGCCCAGACAGGCCACCCCACCCCACAGTGAATCCCGCCCCTAGGAGAGGGGAAGAGAAAGCACACACCAGTCTGACTGTGGCCCCAGCGGTGGGCTGGGGGCAGACATCAGGTCTGACTGCGGCTCCGCCCACCAACTCCAGTTATACACCACAGCACAGGGGAAGTGCCCTGCAGGTCCTCACCACGCCAGGGACTATCCAAAATGACCAAGCGGAAGAATTCCCCTCAGAAGAATCTCCAGGAAATAACAACAGCTAATGAGCTGATCAAAAAGGATTTAAATAATATAACAGAAAGTGAATTTAGAATAATAGTCATCAAATTAATCGCTGGGCTTGAAAACAGTATAGCTGACAGCAGAGAATCTCTTGCTACAGAGATCAAGGGACTAAGGAACAGTCACGAGGAGCTGAAAAACGCTTTAAACGAAATGCATAACAAAATGGAAACCACCACGGCTCGGATTGAAGAGGCAGAGGAGAGAATAGGTGAACTAGAAGATAAAGTTATGGAAAAAGAGGAAGCTGAGAAAAAGAGAGAGAAAAAAATCCAGGAGTATGAGGGGAAAATTAGAGAACTAAGTGATACACTAAAAAGAAATAATATATGCATAATTGGTATCCCAGAGGAGGAAGAGAGAGGGAAAGGTGCTGAAGGGGTACTTGAAGAAATAATAGCTGAGAACTTCCCTGAACTGGGGAAGGAAAAAGGCACTGAAATCCAAGAGGCACAGAGAACTCCCTTCAGACGTAACTTGAATCGATCCTCTGCACGACATATCATAGTGAAACTGGCAAAATACAAGGATAAAGAGAAAATTCTGAAAGCAGCAAGGGGTAAACGTGCCCTCACATATAAAGGGAGACCTATAAGACTCGTGACTGATCTCTCTTTTGAAACTTGGCAGGCCAGAAAGAATTGGCACGAGATTTTCAGGGTGCTAGACAGAAAAAATATGCAGCCGAGAATCCTTTATCCAGCAAGTCTGTCATTTAGAATAGAAGGAGAGATAAAGGTCTTCCCAAACAAACAAAAACTGAAGGAATTTGTCACCACTAAACCAGCCCTACAAGAGATCCTAAGGGGGACCCTGTGAGACAAAGTACCAGAGACATCATTACAAGCATAAAACATACAGACATCACAATGACTCTAAACCCATATCTTTCTATAATAACACTGAATGTAAATGGATTAAATGCACCAACCAAAAGACATAGGGTATCAGAATGGATAAAAAAACAAGACCCATCTATTTGCTGTCTACAAGAGACTCATTTTAGACCTGAGGACACTTTTAGATTGAGAGTGAGGGGATGGAGAACTATTTATCATGCTACTGGAAGCCAAAAGAAAGCTGGAGTAGCCATATATATATCAGACAAACTAGACTTTAAATTAAAGGCTGTAACAAGAGATGAAGAAGGACATTATATAATAGTGACAGGGTCTATCCATCAGGAAGAGCTAACAATTATAAATGTCTATGCGCCAAATACCGGAGCGCCCAAATATATAAAACAATTACTCATAAACATAAGCAACCTTATTGATAAGAATGTGGTAATTGCAGGGGACTTTAACACCCCACTTACAGAAATGGATAGATCATCTAGACACACGGTCAATAAAGAAACAAGGGCCCTGAACGAGACATTGGATCAGATGGACTTGACAGATATATTTAGAACTCTGCATCCCAAAGCAACAGAATATACTTTCTTCTCGAGTGCACATGGAACATTCTCCAAGATAGATCATATACTGGGTCACAAAACAGCCCTTCATAAGTTTACAAGAATTGAAATCATACCATGCATACTTTCAGACCACAATGCTAGGAAGCTTGAAATCAACCACAGAAAAAAGTCTGGAAAACCTCCAAAAGCATGGAGGTTAAAGAACACCCTACTAACGAATGAGTGGGTCAACCAGGCAATTAGAGAAGAAATTAAAAAATATATGGAAACAAACAAAAATGAAAATACAACAATCCAAACGCTTTGGGACGCAGCGAAGGCAGTCCTGAGAGGAAAATACATTGCAATCCAGGCCTATCTCAAGAAACAAGAAAAATCCCAAATACAAAATCTAACAGCACACCTAAAGGAAATAGAAGCAGAACAGCAAAGGCAGCCTAAACCCAGCAGAAGAAGAGAAATAATAAAGATCAGAGCAGAAATAAACAATATAGAATCTAAAAAAACTGTAGAGCAGATAAACGAAACCAAGAGTTGGTTTTTTGAAAAAATAAACAAAATTGACAAACCTCTAGCCAGGCTTCTCAAAAAGAAAAGGGAGATGACCCAAATAGATAAAATCATGAATGAAAATGGAATTATTACAACCAATCCTTCAGAGATACAAACAATTATCAGGGAATACTATGAAAAATTATATGCCAACAAATTGGACAACCTGGAAGAAATGGACAAATTCCTGAACACCCACACTCTTCCAAAACTCAATCAGGAGGAAATAGAAAGCTTGAACAGACCCATAACCAGCGAAGAAATTGAATCGGTTATCAAAAATCTCCCAACAAATAAGAGTCCAGGACCAGATGGCTTCCCAGGGGAGTTCTACCAGACGTTTAAAGCAGAGATAATACCTATCCTTCTCAAGCTATTGCAAGAAATAGAAAGGGAAGGAAAACTTCCAGACTCATTCTATGAAGCCAGTATTACTTTGATTCCTAAACCAGACAGAGACCCAGTAAAAAAAGAGAACTACAGGCCAATATCCCTGATGAATATGGATGCAAAAATTCTCAATAAGATACTAGCAAATCGAATTCAACGGCATATAAAAAGAATTATTCACCATGATCAAGTGGGATTCATTCCTGGGATGCAGGGCTGGTTCAACATTCGCAAATCAATCAACGTGATACATCACATTAACAAAAAAAAAGAGAAGAACCATATGATCCTGTCAATCGATGCAGAAAAGGCCTTTGACAAAATCCAGCACCCTTTCTTAATAAAAACCCTTGAGAAAGTCGGGATAGAAGGAACATACTTAAAGATCATAAAAGCCATTTATGAAAAGCCCACAGCTAACATCATCCTCAACGGGGAAAAACTGAGAGCTTTTTCCCTGAGATCAGGAACACGACAGGGATGCCCACTGTCACCGCTGTTGTTTAACATAGTGCTGGAAGTTCTAGCATCAGCAATCACACAACAAAAGGAAATCAAAGGCATCAAAATTGGCAAAGATGAAGTCAAGCTTTCACTTTTTGCAGATGACATGATATTATACATGGAAAAGCCGATAGACTCCACCAAAAGTCTGCTAGAACTGATACATGAATTCAGCAAAGTTGCAGGATACAAAATCAATGTACAGAAATCAGTTGCATTCTTATACACTAACAATGAAGCAACAGAAAGACAAATAAAGAAACTGATCCCATTCACAATTGCACCAAGAAGCATAAAATACCTAGGAATAAATCTAACCAAAGATGTAAAGGATCTGTATGCTGAAAACTATAGAAAGCTTATGAAGGTAATTGAAGAAGATATAAAGAAATGGAAAGACATTCCCTGCTCATGGATTGGAAGAATAAATATTGTCAAAATGTCAATACTACCCAAAGCTATCTACACATTCAATGCAATCCCAATCAAAATTGCACCAGCATTCTTCTCGAAACTAGAACAAGCAATCCTAAAATTCATATGGAACCACAAAAGGCCCCGAATAGCCAAAGTAATTTTGAAGAAGAAGACCAAAGCAGGAGGCATCACAATCCCAGACTTTAGCCTCTACTACAAAGCTGTCATCATCAAGACAGCATGGTATTGGCACAAAAACAGACACATAGACCAATGGAATAGAATAGAAACCCCAGAACTAGACCCACAAACATATGGCCAACTCATCTTTGACAAAGCAGGAAAGAACATCCAATGGAAAAAAGACAGTCTCTTTAACAAATGGTGCTGGGAGAACTGGACAGCAACATGCAGAAGGTTGAAACTAGACCACTTTCTCACACCATTCACAAAAATAAACTCCAAATGGATAAAGGACCTGAATGTGAGACAGGAAACCATCAAAACCTTAGAGGAGAAAGCAGGAAAAGACCTCTCTGACCTCAGCCGTAGCAATCTCTTACTCGACACATCCCCAAAGGCAAGGGAATTAAAAGCAAAAGTGAATTCCTGGGACCTTATGAAGATAAAAAGCTTCTGCACAGCAAAGGAAACAACCAACAAAACTAAAAGGCAACCAACGGAATGGGAAAAGATATTTGCAAATGACATATCGGACAAAGGGCTAGTATCCAAAATCTATAAAGAGCTCACCAAACTCCACACCCGAAAAGCAAATAACCCAGTGAAGAAATGGGCAGAAAACATGAATAGGCACTTCTCTAAAGAAGACATCCGGATGGCCAACAGGCACATGAAAAGATGTTCAGCGTCGCTCCTTATCAGGGAAATACAAATCAAAACCACACTCAGGTATCACCTCACGCCAGTCAGAGTGGCCAAAATGAACAAATCAGGAGACTATAGATGCTGGAGAGGATGTGGAGAAACGGGAACCCTCTTGCACTGTTGGTGGGAATGCAAATTGGTGCAGCCGCTCTGGAAAGCAGTGTGGAGGTTCCTCAGAAAATTAAAAATAGACCTACCCTATGACCCAGCAATAGCACTGCTAGGAATTTATCCAAGGGACACAGGAGTACTGATGCATAGGGGCACTTGAACCCCAAAGTTCATAGCAGCACTCTCAACAATAGCCAAATTATGGAAAGAGCCTAAATGTCCATCAACTGATGAATGGATAAAGAAATTGTGGTTTATATACACAATGGAATACTACGTGGCAATGAGAAAAAATGAAATATGGCCTTTTGTAGCAACGTGGATGGAACTGGAGAGTGTGATGGTAAGTGAAATAAGCCATACAGAGAAAGACAGATACCATATGGTTTCACTCTTAGGTGGATCCTGAGAAACTTAACAGGAACCCATGGGGGAGGGGAAGGAAAAAAAAAAAAAAAAAGAGGTTAGAGTGGGAGAGAGCCAAAGCATAAGAGACTGTTGAGAACTGAGAGCAAACTGAGGGTTGATGGGGGGTGGGAGGGAGGAGAGGGTGGGTGATGGGTATTGAGGAGGGCACCTTTTGGGATGAGCACTGGGTGTTGTATGGAAACCAATTTGACAATAAATTTCATATATAAATAAAATAAATAAATAAATAAATAAATAAATAAATAAATAAATATCATTTGCACAAAAGTAAAGACTAATCGTGTCCCTGAAAAACCAAAAACAAAAGCAAAAGAAAGGAAGGAATGAAAGGAAGGAGGGAGGGAAGGAGGATGGGGGCATAAATGAACTAACAGAGCCCCCCAGTTGAGACTTATTATAAATATAAAGAAAAAAAAATTCTGCAAGCATCCCGGCTAGAAAAACAAAATAGAACAGATTATCCTGAAAGAAACAAAAATCTCCTTGGCCTCAATATCAAATTTCAGAAGGCAATGGAACGAGATCTACAACACCTTAAAGGAAAAAAAAGAAAAAAGAAAAAAATGTTTTCACTCTGCTAAGCTGCCCCTTCCTTTTGCAAAGGGGCCTGTTCTGGCACGAAAACCCACTTCCTTCATGAGGTTTCTGAGAGCACAGAAGTGGGGTGAGTGGGCCCATGTGGCCAAGAAGGAACCTGACCTCAGGAGAGGGCAGTTGGAAAACCTGTCAAGGCCACACCCAGGCCCTGGGGTGCACCTTGCAGCTCTTTGCACTAACCCTGGGTTTTCACTCAGATGGTCCTTCTTTCCCGGATGAGGGAACTGGGCTTCGAGGCACCTGCTCGTGCCTCATCCCGGCTGAGGTCACAGACTGCACCTGCCTCCTCTCCCTCCTCCAACCTGGAGACACACCCCGGCCTCTCATTGGCTATTCTCGTTCTGGACCCCTGCCCCATTTCTTCTGCAATCCAAGCAGCATTTAGCCTCCTAGAACCCTGTTCAGCACCAGGCTGGCTGCTCTTACGGCCAAACAAACCCCTTCCTTTCCAAAGGAACCTTGGCCATTCCTCACTTCACCAATTCATGCCCCACCCCAGGCCAAGAGCTGGGGAGAGGCCCTCAAGGAACTTCCAGGCTAGTTACGGAGAGGAGTGTGGCAGACATGAGAGGATGCTCTCAGCCCTTTCCCGATCACCTTCTTCTTATAAAGGCTGGAAAGCCAGCCATTTGTCCCAGTTTCCACTGTAGCTAGGTTGGTCACACGACTCATTTCTGGCCAATGAAATGTAGACAAAAGGCCTAAGGAGGACACTGCATCTCTCAAAATAAAGAAAGGCTTGCCAGGAAAAAAAAAAAGTGGTTTTCCCCTTGGGTCTTCCCTTTTCTTCCTGCCTGGAACACACTTAAGATGCCTAGAGGCTCAGCAGCCATCATGTGATCGTGAGGCAACAAGGTAGAGGACGAAAGCCACAGTGCCCAGGATGGTGACACAGCAAAAAAGCAGGTGTCCTAGAAAGCAGCTGCCACATCTGGATTTTGTGTGGATGAGAAGTCTTCTGATAACTGCAGGTCAACCACTGCTGACATTAGAAGTAAATGAAGTTAAGCAATAACAAAACCTCACCTATCAGACAGCCTCATTCTCCGTTGTCAAACTGTCTCAAATTGGAAGGGTTTCTGTTTTAAGCGCTAAGAGCTTTTTCAAAATATTTTTCAAAACTATGTTATACAATAACCTTTCCCTATCATTCTGGAATGAGCTGAAATATACTGATAGCCTCATGAAGGGAAGTATCTGCAAAGAGCTGATAGCCCATTTTCTAAGTGACCTCAGACTTCTATGGATTTTTAATTATTTTTTGGCTTTTTCTATCTTCTCTGAGTCCCCATTACAGTTTTCAACAGGCCTACCTAATACAAGGACTCTTTCCCTCTCTAATCTTCTACTTTAGGTTTAAAATTGCAGGCAAGAGTTTGCTAGAAGGGACTGTAAGTGAGCACTAGGCTATGAGAGAGAGTCTGAGGGGGTCTCTCCTTCAAAATCAGGGCAGGGCAAGATAAAGCCAGGGGCATGAGCTCACCTCACGAGCTCTGAACCTGCTGTTTTAGCTTCCCAGAAGCCTTTTTGCTTTCTTCTTGATTCTTACCATTGTCTTGGGTTGGTGAGACTACAAGGCATCTAAGATGCAAGGCAACAGCCCAAGATAAGTCACAAGAAAGCTTATGATTAGGGACCAACAAATGCTCTAAGCAGGCAGGGTTATAAACATTCACGGGAGGGAGAGGTTCTGGTGGGCAAGTCAGGGAGAGCTTCACGGCAGAGTCTTGAAGGATGATCAGGCCCTGGTTACTTTCCGATGGGAGACCTGGGCTTTCTGGGAAGGGGGTAATGTGGGCAGGGTCGGGCAGTATGGTTGGCCAGCAGGCTTAGGTAGAAGAGTGGAGACAGACAGACCAAGAGAGGGAAGTCAGGGCTGAAATATACCCTCTGAAGAGCCAGAATTCCCCCTCCCAGGCCACAGGAACCACAGACAGGCGGTGAACCTACCTTGGACAGGAACCAACCTGCAGACCCGCCCTTGTTGTTGTGGCCAATATTGATCTTCATCAGCTGCCCCAGATCGGGAGCATCCAGTGTGAACTTGTCTTCAGCTCCCCTTTCAAAGTTGTCCTTTTCATTTTCCAGCCTACGCTCCCCTGTACACACACACAGGCAAGAAACTTACAAAGGAGACCCGAAGAGGAGAAAGAACCAATGGTTTGCCCGCTGAAGGTAGTCTCAAAAGTCAATAAGGCGGGAGGCTGGCGGGCAGGGTGGGGGACAGGTGGTACATAGGTACTATCTGTACTTGCACCCACTTTTGCCGTGAACCTAAAACTACTCTAACAACAATGTTAATTTTTTTTTTTTTAAGTCAACAAGAATAGCTTTACCCTGAGATCTCTGGGCTCTGTAAATCTCTCGTGGCAACCTCCAGTCAAGCTTGTCCTGTGTGTGGCTTGTGCCCAGGTCCCAGAACTGGGCTTCTGATTTCTATCTTAGTCTGGAGTTCCCATCCTGGTAACCACATGTGTACCCCCATCCCTGGAGCTGAGGCCCTGCCTGGCTTGTGCCAGTTGCTTGTCCCAAACTGGGAGCACAACCATGGAAGTTGGTCCAGGATTGTGCTGGGACCCTGACAGCTGACACACTTCCTTAGGCCTGCCTCCTTTTCTGGAAAACAGGACGGCCACCATCAGACACATTAGTTTCACATAGATTTTTTTTTTTCTTTTCTTTCTATTTGTCACCACAATCTGCGAGGGGGTATTATTAATTCTGTCTTGTGGATGAAGAAACAAGCTTGGAGAACTGAAATTACACGTCGGAAGTCACACTGGGTGATAAGCACGTCATTAGGATCCATTCTAACCTGTTCTTTCTGCTTTTCAATTTTCCATTATTATGTTCCCAAGCTTACATATTAACCCTTATGGCCCCACCTAAGCACCAGCTCCGTGCTGATGCCATCCATTCACCTTCTCTGCTAAAATTTAATTCTTTAAATCTTTCTATGTTTTAAATGGCAAAAACTCAAAACCGTACAGAAAGTAGTATAAAACATCTGTAGAGGGGTGCCTGGGTGGCTCAGCTGGTTGAGCCTCCAACTTCGGCTCAGGTCCTGAGTTTGAGACCCACCTCGGGCTCACTGTTGTCAGTGCAGAGCCTGCTTCGGATCTTCTGTCTCCCTCTCTCTCCCCCTCCCCCACTCATGCTCCCTCTCTCTCTCTCAAAAATAAATAATTTTAAAAACATTAAAAAAAAGGAAGACATCTGTACACCCACTGCCCAGATTTCAGAGGCAGAACAGATGCTAACACTTTGTCTAATTTGCTTTAGACCTTTCTCTGTCTTGAAGAGATAACTGGTAAGTCTACAGTCTCACTGGCCATCCTGCCTTCCCCCGCCTTCTCCCTCCCCTAAATAAACACTATCCACAAGCGATATGTATCGTCCCCGTGAATTTTTGTTTGCACACGGAGGTATTCATAAAGAAAACGTGCTATTTTTGCATGTTTTAGAATTTACATAAATAACATCGCAGTCCATATCTCTCTGTCTCAGGTTCCTCATCTATACAGTGGGGATAATGGCACCACCACACAGGGTCCTGCTGTGAGGATGAACTGAACTGGTACACACTAAACACTGGTGGTGACACCCACCCATGGAAAGTGTTATGTTAGTGATGGAGGCTGTTGCTATCGCTCTCTAATCATCCTACCATCGTCGTCAACATACCCTGTGCAACTGACTTTCCTTTCAGTTGATATTATGCTTTTGAGATTACCCTGTTGATGCTGGTAGCTTGAGGTCATTTGTGGAACTGCTATATAAAAGTCATTGAATAAAGAAAATACTATTAATGTTTCTTCTGCTGATAGACATTTTGGTTGTGCCTGGTTTTTTGCTATTGTAAACAGCACTGAAATGGACTCTTTCATAACTGCCTTCCGCTGCATTTCTGTGACAAATGCTCTGAGTAGACACCTACAAAGAGTCGCTGGATCCTGGGGTGTGCTCACCTTTGGTGTATTAGGTATTGTAAAATTACCTTCCAAAATGCTTGTACATCAATTATCACCAGCAGTATATTCGGGGTCCCATTCCCCACAATCATCATTAACATATATACTTAAAAAGTTTATATCAATATATATACCATAGTATCTCATTGTGATTTTAATTTATATTCTCTTGATTATGTGGAGAGATTATAATATATACTGTTCATATACATTTATATTTTTGGGTGGGGGGAGAGATATACCCATATATGTTGGCCATTTAGATCCTGCTCTTCTGTAATTTTTTCTGTTCATATATTTTATATTCTTTATTACCTCTCCTCTGTCTATGGTGTCTTTTATCATACAGACACTTCTTTTGTTTTAGTAGACTTTATAAATATTTTCCTTTGTTGTTTGTGCTTTTAGTGAATAGTTCAAGAAACTCCATCCTAAATTGAAATTCAAAAGACTTGCTCTTAAAGTTTCTTCTAAAAATTTCATAGTGTTGCTTTTACACATGTAAGTCTGTAGCCCATCTGGAAGTTATTTTTGTGTATGGTGAAAGGTAAAAAGATTTAATTTTATCTTTCCTCATATGGTAAGACAATTGTTTGCACACCAATAATTGAATATTCCATCCTTTCTTTCTGATTTATAACACTACCTCTCTGTGTGGGTCTAGACTCTATTCTGTTTCACTGGTTTGTTTCTCCTTCTATCAATACCACACTGTTTTAGTTTTTAGAGATCTGTGGTATCTTTTAGAGATCAGAGTAAATACCCTCACTTAGTCATATTGTTAATATTATTTTCCTTATTCAAAATAGTCTTGGAAATAGTTAGCCCTTATGGATGGCAATTTTATTAGCAGCTTAAACTGTGGGATATTGCCTTTTGGAAATGTAACTGAAATTGCATTGCATTCATAGGCTAATCTGGGAAAATTTGACTTCTTAATGAATTTGAGACCATTCTCCTCCACGAGCATATTTCTCCGTTTAAATATTCTTGTATATCCTCAAGTAAATATTTATATTCTTTACAGAAAGCTCTTTTTGTTAGTTTTTCTTAGGCACCTTATAATTTCCATTGTAAGGTGATATTGGGCACCTTAATATTGCTATTAATTTATTTTTAAATTAAATGTTTGCTTGTTGTTTCTATTAAGATTTATCTATTAATCTTGTACCCAGCATCTTTATTAAACTTTCTCTCCCATGGTTCTGATCATTCTCCTGAATTTTATAGTTGATTATCATTTTTCATGAAAGTTAAAATTTGTTTCCAAATGGACTCAGAGGTTGGAGTTTCTTCTAATTTTACTGACTGTGATCAAAGAATCTTGTCTCTGTCTTATTGCTTAATTTCAGTTTGTTAAGATTTGCTTTGTGGTTTAGTATGCGGTCATTAAGTGCTTGAAAAGAATGTGTATTCTCTACCAGTTGGACACAGGAATCTACATAGATTCAGTAGATCAAGCTTATTAACTGTGTAGTTAAAGTCTTCTGTATCCATACTAAATTTTTATCCATTTTACTTATCAGTTATTGAGAGTGATGTATTAAAATCTTCCATTATACTTATGCATTCGTCAAGTTTCTTCAAGAATTTAGTTAATTTCTGTTTCCCATATTTTGGGAATATGCTGTAAAATTTATAAGCGTTCATAATTATTACATCTTGTAGGTTCATTGTTCCTTTTGTCATTGTCCAATATACTTTTATTTCTCACAAAGTGGTTTTTGCCTTAAAGTTTAATTTGGCGAATAATAATATGGCTACACAACCATCTTCTGTGTTACTGACATGCTCCTGACACATGTCATTCAATTTTATTTATTCTCAGCCCTTCGGCATCACATGTTTAAGCTGGATTTTTCTTTCTTTTCATTTAATATGAAAACACTATCCTTTCACTGATGAGTTTAGTTTATTTGTATTTATTGTGATTATTATACATTTACATTTTTTTATGATTGGCCATTCTTTTTCTTTGTTCCCCTTTCCTCATTTCCTGCCTTCTATTGCATTTTATTGAGGCTTTATTCTCTTTATTCCCTCTATTGGTTTAGAAGTTACACATTTTGTATTGGGGGGGGGCATGGTTACTTTTACAATTTTAATATGCATACTGGACTCACTGAGGTCTAAAGTTCATCAATGTCTCTACTCTCCTATCACTTGGGGAATGAACTGTGGCCAAGAACCTAATTATGATTTAACTTTCATTATCCACCTTCCTTAAGATTACTGTGTTTGAGTATTTTGGGTCCACATTTTGTCATGCCCTAATGATAGTCATTAGAATTGTTTACTATAGTCAGTGCTTGGTTAGCTTTGTCACATAATTATCAATAGTTTTGCTCACTTTCTTCCCTGCTTTACCTGTCTTGTGGGCATGATTTCCTTTTTCTTTTTACTATTTTTTTAATGTTTTTTCATTTTTTTTAATGTTTATTTTTGAGAGAGAGTGTGCACAGAGTGCGAGCGGGGGAGGGGGAGAAAGAGAGGGAGACAGCACAGAGCTGTCAGCACAGGGCCCAAGTGGGGCTCAAACCCACAAACCGCGAGATCATGACCTGAGCCAAAGTCGGATGCTTAACTGACTGAGCCACCCAGGCGCCCCAGATTTCCTTTTTCTTAAAGCATATTCTTCAGTGGCTGCTTAAGTCTATGAGTGGTAACTATTTCTCTTTGTTTGCAGGGCAATTCATTAATTTTGCCCTCCCTCTGGAATGATAACCTAACTGGATCTAGAGTTCTAGGTTGATATATATTCTTGCTCAGAACGCTAAAGCTATTATTCCATGAACGTATGACCTTGTGTAGGTAGCAGACAGGAATTTGCTATCAACCTAATTGTTTCTGTGGAAGAGAATCTGCCAAATCTGGTTACTTTTAAGATCTTTCCCTTTGCCTTTGGTTTTACCACAATGTATCTAAATGTGGATTTGTTTTCATTCATGCTGCTCAATGATTCCTTCTGTTACTTTAATCTGAAAATCCATATCTTTGCTCAATTTTGAAAAAGTTTCAGCCATTATCTCTTCAAATATATCCTCTTGCTTATTCTATGGATTCTCTATTTGGAACTCCTGTTCAACATCTATCACAACTTACTCTGTCCTACATATCTCATGACCTCTCATTTATATTTTCCAACTCTTTATACCTCTGCTATATCTGAGTATTTTGCGCTTATTTGTGTCACAGTTTATAATCTCTATTCAGTGGTTTCTAATTGTGTTGCCTAGCACATCCATTAAGTGTTTATATTTGGTAACTACATTTTCATTTTCTATATTTCTGTTTACTATATTTTTCATGGGGCCTTTTTATTTTCTTCCGTTGTTTTGTTCATGTCTCTAGTCCATTTAAACATTCTTCAACTGTAGTTTTTCTCAGATTACTCTATTATCTGAAATTCTGCAGGATTTAATCTGTTGTGTCCGCTGATGTTTCGTCATGGTGGATTATGTCCTTGAGTGTTTGGTAATTTTGGAAGGTGAAGTCATCTCCAGTACCTTATCTTTGGGAATGTTATACAATGCTTCTGTAAACTCCCAAGGGTATTACTGGCACGGAACCAATTTTGTGTCCTTTGGGGGAGTGGGGGTTCCCAAATCACACCTGTAGTGTAAAATCGGAGGTCAAGCCCACATGTATGCAAGCAGGAGGTATCGATTTCTCAGCAACTGTCTTTTCAATCTAGAGCTCTTGCAGAGATAAGGTTACTGTACTGTTGAGCAAATTTTTTCCTGGCCTATTTTTTCACTGAAGATGTTCCTGTGAACTTTCAGGGCTCCTGGCTTTATATGTGGTTCTAATTTTGCCTGTCTTGCTTCATGCAGGACGAAATCTCATTTTCTGACCCCAAATGGGGATGACAATCTAGCCTGTAGATAACTGAACATGAAAGGTCCCTCCTTCCAAGAGCCACAGCACCAATTCAGAGCTAATACTTTGGTTTTGAGCTCCCTCTTCATTTCTGGCACCTGGAGATTTCTCTTCTCCTCTTATAAGCTCAGCAATGCATTCTGAATTCTTTAATACATTGTGTCCAAAGTTCACACCTCGGTAGATTTTCTGACTCCTCTGTTATTTCATAAAATTGGAAGAAGCAGGAGAGACTCTCCATCCCAGTTCTACTGGCCTGAATGGTCTCCCAACACCTGCAGCCATGTCTGTGTCCTCAGCTCTTGCTTCACCCATGAAGCCAAGTCTAATTCTATCCCCTGATCCCATTCTGGTCTGCATCAAGCCAGTGCACTGAATCAACCCATGCCCAGCCACATTCAAAATATAACTCAAGATGGAGCTTAAGGAGGTTAGGAAAGTAACAGTTGAGCTCCCTGATGGAAGTAAAGCTTGGGTCTGTTCTTGTCTAGGATGAAGGACAATTTTAAATAGACCCGAACCCAAGAACACCTTATTCTGAAAACACATCACACACATACATTTTACAAGATGAGCACCCTGCTGCCCAGGGAAGGCTGTGACAAACCACACCACAGGCAGAATTATTGCTCAACAGAAGAGACTTGGAGCTGCCTTCCTCTGCCAGGAGTGGGCGGGGGGGGGGGGGGGGGAAGCCCAGCTAAGAAGCAGAACTGGGCACAGCTAGGGAAGAGAGGATTTCAAACCCATTACCCGTGTCTCCATACTCTCCGAAGATATTGATGACGACATCAGCATCGGTCCCTGCACCAATGACATCACCAGTGTATACCTTGACTTCGTACTTGTTACCTGGGAATGAGGACAGAGAAAGCCCCAGCTCATTAGGACCTCGAGAAAGAAGAACAAAGGCCCCAAGGCAGCTACCACATCACCTACCCTTCCCTCCAGCAATACAGGAAGTGTCACCATCGCTGTCAAAAACAGAGCAAGAAACAAGTTGCCTGACATTGGTTCCAAATGGTCATTGCTAGTATATACGTGTATCAAATCAACACATCACACACCTTAAACTCACACAATGTTATATGTCAGTTATATCCCAATAAAGCTGGAAAAAAAAGAAAAGTCAAATGGTCACTGCTAAAGCTAAATGGTGTGCAGAGCATAAATCAGAGATAGAGGGAACTTCTGTTTTCATACTGCCTTGGGATGCAAGAATCAGCCCAAATGCCACACTGAACCAGACCACCAGCCAATCTGCCCTGGGTATTGAAATGCTTCTTACTGGGCCCACTGCACATCTACTCTGCCTTCTCCAATCTGTTCTCCACATACATCACAGTGTAAAAATTACTCTGGGAAAATACATTCTGCATGTGAAAATCAAATCTATATGTAAATTGTCAGGGCCATAACCAATGCAAAGACTAGGGCACCAAGAGTAGCCAGCGCATGCATGCTTCGTGGTTACCTTACTTAAAGATCTGTATCGCTTCTTCTATCTTTCCCCCAACTGCTGAGCGGAAACCCATGCACTGTAACCCACAAATGCCTCAGCCTTGCCCAAGGCCTTGTAGGGGAGATGGGCTCACTGTAAACTTCACCAACATGCTGAGCCCACCTAGGTCTCCCCAGCTGGAGCCCGCCTTAGGATGGGGAGCAAAGGACAGGCGCTGGTGTGTGTATGGGAAGGAAGACTCCTCTAGACTTTCTTTGGGTCCCAACAATTCCGAGGGCTAAGGCAATTTTCCTTTCCCTCCTCCCTTCCTTCAAAGACTTTCTATTTTTTATGTAGAAGAATTTTGTTCAGATTTCTTACTCCCAATACGTGAAGTTAATAAAAATTAGAGGTGTTTCACTAACTCAAAAAGGTATCTGTACCCTCACGTTTACTGCAGCATTCCTTATGACAGCCATGACATGGAAAAAATCTAAGTGTCCATCCATGGAAGAATAGATGAGGAAGTTGTGTTATAATTGTTACAATGGAATACTATTCCGCCACGAACAGCATTCCAAGAAGAGAATCTTGACATTTGCAACAACATGAACGGAGCTTGAGGGCATTTTGCTAAGTGAAAAAAGCCTGTCACAGAAAGTCAAACATAGCATGATTCCACTGATATGTGGAATCTAAAAAACAAACAACAAAAACACCCCCCAAATCCCCAAAACAAAAATAAAAAAGAAACAACCCAAATTCATAGATACAGAGAACAGACTGGTGGTTACCAGAGGTGAGGTATAAGGGGGTGTGCAAAATGAGTGAAGGGAGTCAAAAGGTACAAACTCTGGGGCTCCTAGGTGGCTCAGCCGGTTACATGTCTGACTTGGGCTCAGGTCATGATCTCACGGTTCGTGAGTTTGAGCCCCGTGTTGGGCTCTGTGCTAACAGCTCAGAGCCTGGAGCCTGCTTCAGATTCTGTGTCTCCCTCTTTCTCTGCCCTTCCCTTATCGTGCTCTGTCTCTCTCAAAAATAAATGAGGGGTGCCTGGGTGGCTCAGTCGGTTGAGCGTCCAACTTCGGCTCAGGTTGTGATCTCACAGTTCCTGAGTTTGAGCCCTGCGTCGGGCTCTGTGCTGACAGCTCAGAGCCTGGAGCCTGGTTTGGATTCTGTGCCTCCCTCTCTCTTTGCCCCAACCCACTCGCATTCTGTCTCTGTCTCTCTCAAAAATAAATAAACCTTTAAAATAAATAAATAAATAAATACATACATACATACATACATACATTAAAAAAACATTTTTTTTTTTAATGTACCAACTCGGGGCACCTGGGTGGCTCAGTCGCTTAAGTGTCTGACTCTTGGTTTTAGCTCAGGCCATGATCTCACAGTTACATGAGTTCAAGCCCCACATTGGGCTCTGCACTGAGTGTGCAGCCTGCTTGGGATTCCCTCTCCCTCTCTCTGCCCCGTCCCACTCACACTGTGTGTCTCTCAAGATTAAAAAAAAAAAAAAAAAAAAAAAAAAAAAAAACTTAAAAAAAATAAATTAAAATTTTAAAAAAGGTACAAACTCCCAGTTATAAGGTAAAGAAATCATGACATGGGATGTACAGCATGGCAACTATAATTAATAACACTGCATTGCATATGTGAAGTTACTGAGAGAGTAGATGTTAAAAGTTCTTATCACAAAAGTCGTAATTATACGTGGTGATGGCTATTAACTAGACTTGGGTGATTATTTCACAATATGTACACACATCAAATCACTATTTCGTATACCTGAAACAAATATAATGTTTCATGTCAACTACACCTCAATAAAAACAAAATAGAACTGTTTTAATTGAGGCCCAGAGTTCCAGCCCCTCTGCCCACGGCCTCCTTGGGGGCTTCCCTGATGTCCTAGCCCCCCGGGCCTAGGGGTTTCTCCCCTGCATTCCTTGGTTCTGCTATGTTGTCTGTGCCGATGATTTCCAAGTTCACCAAGGACTGCCTTGTGCAGTCTGGTGTTTCCTGCAGGTGAGGCTTCTAAGATTTTCAGGAATTTACAAGAGGTCTGGGGCGGGACTTCCTTTTCACATATGGCTCCCCCCACACACGTTCCCTAGCACAGTGCTGGGCACATACTAGAGCCTCACTAAGTGTATCGGAAACAACTTGAGTCGAACTTCCTAAAGCTCAAAGTCCCAGGGAAGTTGCTCAGTGCAAAGGAGTGAGAGGTGGGCGCGACAAGGAGAAAACCTAATTTCACTCCAACCCCATCTCGAATCCTGCCCCGCCTCTGCCATCTAGAGACAACAGGATGCAGAATGTGGCAGGGCACCCACAGAGGACACCCCCGACATACGCCACAGCCCTGAGGCTGATCTTTAACCTGCTGAGAACCTGAGCCAGGAGGCAGTGATTCTCCCCTCAAACCTCACTCGGTGAGACCCATCACGAGAGAGGGAAGACCCTCCAATCCTGTCCCCAACCAAAGATCTCCGAGATTCTCACCCCCCCCCCGGATCCCCATGAAGCCCCCCTGAAATGGGAGGCAGAACCATGGTCTTCAGAAGAGGCCAGATTCAGGCAACCCCGAGGTCAGTGGCTTGAAATCTGGGCCATATTTAGGCTAGCTTGCTGACAAGGCAATTTCCAGGTTCCCTCCCCCCACCCCCACCCCCCACCCCCACCCCCGGAAGCTCCTGAGACCAAGAACCAAGAAGGCCTTGGCCATGTCCAGCCGCCCCTGCTCCTGATCATCTTTCAAGTTGCAGAGGCCCCTGGCTGCGGGGTTGTTCTCTCCTCTCCTGGTTGGCAGGGTCTCTGAGAACCTTTCATTTTGGCTCACATCCTTTCTCAGGTCCAGTCTGGGGCTCACTTCACACAGAAACAAGTCCCCTCTGCAGGGTAACAAGATGCCCAGGGCCCCCTGGCTGGTGATACCAGGGGGGTGGGGGAGGCGCTAAAGGCCACCGCTGAGCATCAGTCAGTCAGAGGGCAAGAGGACGCCAGACAGCACTGGGCACAGGGCAGCAGGAGAAAGGATGAGGGGGGGGTAGGAGAGCACTCAGGGCAGGAGTAGCAGACATTCTGCATCATTCCAAAAGGCAGAATTAGACTTAGCACTTGAATTATAAAGAAAGATATTTTAGCTCACCGAAAGAAACGTTTTCTAATACCTGGGGCTATCCAACAAAGGCATGGGATGCCCTTGGGGGAAGTGAGTTTCCCATCCCTAGAGACATCTAAGCAGTCACTTTGTGACAAGCACTTTGGTGGAGAGCCATCTGTCAGGGAGGCTGTAAAGAAAATGCCAGAGGTGAGAGAATGTGAGAACACTAAGGGTCCTTTTCAATCTGCAATTCCATGACATTTGACCAGGAAAGGCAGCCTGCAGACTAGAGAGAGAAGCCAAGAGATGGAGGGGGCCCCTCAAAGTACAGGGGAGGTGCCCAAGGCTGGTACAGGCAGGCCTGGGGAGCAGGACCCTATGCAGGGTTTAGGGAACACACAGCATCCCAGTCCCAGGGAAGTCCAGAGAAGGAGTCATCAGGGCTGGAATGAGGCAATGTAGGAGACAAGCCAAGGGTGGAAGGAGCTTCCAGAACTCTCTGGCTGAGGTGGACAAAGGGCCCAAGCCCAGGGGTCAGAAAGTCAGCTGAACAGAATGCAGTAGGAAATCGGTTCTGGAATAAGGCTGGACTGTTCTCTCACCTCTGCAGAACTCTCTATGGCAAGATGGGGCCCGGTTCTCCACATAGTTGGCTGAGTGAGAAGCAAGACACCCCCCCCCCCCCGCCATGTGCCAGATGACCTCTGACCACACTGGGGAAGGGCTGAGGGCTGCAGCAGGGCGGGCAAGGCACACCTCACAAAACCACTCTGTAAAAGGTCCCGAAGACAGACAATGAGCCTTATTATATTACTGTTCTCCTGCTTTTCGTCCACATTTCCTCTTCAAGCAGAACCCCCATACTATCTGATTTGCCATTTTCCAAACAAGGCCGAGGGCCCAGCGCCAACCCGAAATTGTGATTAAATGCATATACAGTGGAAAGAGCAAGACGGGATAAAAGCAGGGCTTCATTCTCTCCCGGCTGCCAGACTGTCAGCACAGTGCATCAAGCCTTCCTCCCAAGTGGTCACGAGAGCCCCCCAGTTCCCCGTGATCAGAATTTCAATGAGCACAAACTTGTAATTCTGGTCACAAGTGGGTTTTTATGTGTTGAATTCATCCCTTGGATCTGGTGATCCATGTGAGAGCAAAATGCCCATATGTGAAATGTGGCTGCCTCCCTGGCGAGAGCAACAGGGCCAGAGGGAAAGGTCCAAGGCCAGTAGAAATTCCCACCCCAGGGGCCAGAAGGGAACAAGGCAGGACAGAGAACGGGGATGGGAGGAAGGACTTGAAGGAGGACGGGCCAGGACTGGCCCACCTTCTAGGGCAAATAATAGGCAACAGTCACCCAGGCCTTGCAGCTCACGAGGTCCCTGCACGTCCTCGACGACATCTGAGCCGTACAACGGCCACATGATACAGGCAGGACAGATACTGTTGACATTCTCATTTACAGATGGGGAAACAGAGGCTCAGAGGGCAAGGTGGCTTCCCGGGGGACACACAGCTGCTAAATGATGCAAGAGGGGCTCAAAGCCAGGTCTCCTGCCTCTGAAGTCAGGGCTCTTTTTTAGAGCATGTCATGGCCTCTCAGTCTCTATGTCAGGGGTAGGCAAAACCTGTCCGTAAGGTGCCAGGTGGTAAATATTTTAGGCTTTGCAGGCTGCCCGGTCTCTGTTGCAACTATTCCACTCCGCGGCTGTATCATGAAAGCAGCCCACACACAATACAGGAGTCTTCCACGCCTTCCCCACGCCCCCCACCGCCACTTCCCTGCAGGGCCAGTCCAAGACCACCGGAGGATGCCTGCAACCCTGACACGGAACGCTTTATAAACTAGGTTTTCTCCTATCCATACATACTGTGACAGTCTGACTTCTAAAGTAGGCACAGTAAGAGTTTACCAACAGTAACTAATCGTGTTACGACCGTAATAATACGCGGTAATAACAGCGAGGTGAACGCGGTCTCCCTCTCTCAAAATTCCTTCCTGCCCTGTACTCACCCTTCTCCTGAAGATGGGGGAGGATAAGAGCTGCGTGATGACGAAGGGAAGAGAACGACACATGTTACGCTACTACTCACCTTCCGACCCTGGATCAGAGCGAGGATCATCCGCTCGCTCCGGATGTGGGTTCACCTAGAGAAACTCAAAAGGCGGGAAGGGAAACACAGCAGCTACGACGCTACGTAAAAACTACGTCAGCAAAGGGGCGTGGCCTTGTGCCATAAACTTTGTGGGCAGCAGACCTCGGAACTTCGTGTAACTTTCCTGTGTCATCAGCTGTTGTTCTTGTTTTAGTTCTTTACAGCCCTTAAAAAATGTAAAACGTCTTTGTTAGCTCCAGATCCTCGCAAAGCTACACCCAGTCGGCCACTGTACTTGTCGTTGGCCACCAGCTGCCCCAGGCTGCCTTGGGCGTTCAGGCCCTCTTCTGTGTGTCTAGGCAGGAACTTTAGGTAACTCTCCGCGCTGCGGCCTGGAACAGGATCCGAGTGGCTTGATGCTGCCGCAGGGTAATCACAGCACACTATTCACCAGCGAAGCAGCTCAAAGCTCTGAAGATTGGGGAACTATTGCCCTTTTTCTGTTGGGCTGGAGGGGGTGAGAAGGAGCATGTCCTGTGCCCAGTGTGGGTAGGCAGGGCCAGCTTTCCCTGCCCATTCAATGCTGGGTCATTGGCCTGAGCTCAATGTTCCCCTGAGTGCAGTGGAGAAGGGGGGGGGCGGGTTCGGCTGGGGTTTCCTAAAGGTGGAGACAGATGACAGCACCAGTTCTGCAACCTCGGGTATTGTGCCTTCAGCTCCTTGCCTGCCTGACAGTGAGCAAGGAACAGAGATGAAAAGAGAGGGGAAGGTCAAGTTGGAGGAGGGGCTAGCAAGTTCACTGTGCTTCCCGAGCAAGCGTGGGACCAACATGACCTAGTGATGGATGACAGGAATTGTTGCCCTAGCCAGTTCTGAGGTCGGCCTGTGGTTTAATCAATGCTATTAACATTCTCCCTAGAACTGATTTCTGTCTGGCCTTTTAGGGAGCTACCATTAGTTCATAGGGTGCCTTTCGACAAATTAGAAAAAGGCTTCCTTCCTCAAGACACTTTACTGCCATCTGTTGGATAACTGTCATCATAAATACACAAACCTACAACCTCTATGATGTGAAAGATGTCTCTTTACATAGTCTCAATTGTGCAGTGCACAACCTGCATATCTGAACCCAGGAACACTACCTTTCAGGGAGTAGTTGCCTTTTGCTGAAGGTCAGTGTGAGCTCAAAGACACCAAAGTAGTTTGAACATTGATCTGAACAACATACAAGAAGGGAAATAGACCAGAGATTAAGGTAATTACTTGGTACCTCTCAGAGCCAAACAGAATTGAGTTGGGGTACTGCACGGATGGCATTAGCAGCAGCCTAAAGACAGATGGCCCTCAAGGCCACAGCATATGGCTGTCTGTGCCCTGCTTGCCCTGCCCAGAGGATCCACAAGCCCGGCCTTGCCCCTTATTTCCTCTGTAGACTCCATGGCAGAGGCACAGGCCTGCTCCCTCTAAACAGGAACCGTGTCCCCTGTGGGCCAGCCGGAAGCTGCCTGTGTGGGCTTCCAGAAAAGGCAGGCACTGGCAGGCCCGAGCTGCCTCCTGCGCCTGGTGCGCCAACCACCCCCACAGCCTCGCCTGCGCTCTGTCTGGAACAGTCAGCACACGGCAGCGACAGGACACATCTGAGAGAACCACCCTGGGCGACGTGGGGGAGGCGCAGCCATGAGTGGGCTGGATCCCCCAAATCTCGGCGCTGAGCTGGGCTAAGCTGGTTGTCACGTTCCCGATGACAGGAGTCAAGCAAATGCCCGGAAACTAAGCCTCGGTCCTGCTTGCCAAGGAAGGGACCATCCCACACCCAACGTGATTTGTGCCTCGCAGTAGCTCACGTGGCCCAAGCTTTTTTAGGAAGCTGGGAATCATGAATGAAGTGATCCTGAATTGCCGCACGGTGTTTCTTTCCCTAGCCTTCGCCCCCCATTCTCAGGTCGTGCATATTTAGAATATTTAGACAGTGGCTTCATTCGCCCTGCCCTGCGGGTGAGCAGTGGGAAGGGGTGGCAGGAGGCTGGCTGCACCTGATTCCCTCCCGCCCCCACCCGAGGCCACGGCTGCTCCCTGGCACCTATCACTTCCACTCACCCAGAGCCAGGCACTGGGGAAGTGCCAGGGGAGAACACGGAAACAGGCGAGAGACGTGAAGCGGGGCTGCCCTGGGGATGGGGGCGAGGGGAATGTTCTCCCCCAGCCATGGAAGGCCCCAGCTCCTCTGGCCTGCCTGCACCGGTGCCGGGAGGAGTGTCCACGGACCCAAAGGATGGGCCGCAAGGCTACCCGTGGGGAACTGCTTCTTGGCCACTGAGCAGTGAACCAGGTCCCCAGACTCAAGTCTCCCTCCCCTGTTGCTGCCCCCAGAACGTTTCCTCTTCCTTCCCTTGGGTCCAGAGGCCCGAATCGCTCACCCAGATTCGTCTGCTTCTTCAAGTAGGACTGGAACTTCTCTGCTTTCTGGAGAATACCCTCAATCTTGCCGCCCTTGTAGACACATGCACGCCGCAAGCTGGTAAGAGCCTCTGATGCTTACTGAGGACTGACTGTGGGCCGGTCACATCTGTTTCTCATGTAATCCTCACGATGACAGACCCTATTACTACTGTGGTCACTGCTTACTGAGAAGAGAATGGAAGCAAGAGGTGAAGAAACCTCATCAAGTTCCCACAGTTAGAAAGGGTGAAGCCCGGACTCAAGAGGTCCAGGCAGGAGGGTTCACTCTCATCTGTCCTTTCGCCCACCCCACAAGGTCTAGCTGAAAGCCCACCTCCCAGGCCCAGGGTGTTCCATTCCAGAACTCCTGTGGCCTGTATCATTTATTTGGCACTTAACACGTGCTCAAGCACAGGCCATGGGGTGAACTCAGCTGAGCCTGGTTGCACAAGGACATTAAAACACTGCTCAGCCGGGGTGCCTGGGTGGCTCAGTTGGTTAAGCAACTGACTTTGGCTCAGGTCATGATGTCACAGTTTGTGGGTTCAAGCCCCGCACCGGGCTCTGTGCTGACAGCTCGGAGCCTGGAGCCTGCTTTGGATTCTGTGTCTCCCTCTCTCTCTGCCCGTCCCCCACTTGTTCTCTCTCTCTCTCTCTCTCTCTCAAAAATAAATAAAGTGTAAAAAACAAAAACAAAAAAACATTGCTCAGTCATTAACAGTTGCTCCCGGGTGGTAATCAAGAAAAAATACTCCGTCCTTTGTTTTACCCTCAAATCATAGACAGCTAGCACATCTTTTTGGGAAGCTGTGACGTAAGCCTGATGTGATCAGGTATTGAAAGAGTATGGAGTAGGTAGGCTTTTTCTCCTTTTATCTCACTGCGCTCAGCCCCTCTTATCCAGTTCACTGCCAAGCCCCGCAGAGCTATTTCCACACGCCCCTCAGTCACTCGTCTCCCTTGGCTCCCCCTCATGTGGCTCTACAGCAGACCCTCCCCTTCAACCTGCACACCCCAGCAATCTCGTCCATTTCTTCCCTTTCCAACCCAGATTCCACTCTGCTGCAGGAGCTTATCGTCCTCTAATGCACTTCTCATATGCTGCTGGAGGAACCAGAACACCACACAGCCTTCCTGGAGGGCAGGTGAGTACTGCCTGTCAAAAGGCTTAACATTCTGCAAATCCCGGAGCTAACAATTCAGTCCCTGTGCCTAACAATTCATTTATATGAGGAAATACTTGTGTTCACAGATGACCTGTAAAGATGTCTATCACAGCATCATTAATAACAAAAAAATTGAGAACAACCTAAAAATATCCAGAATGGGGGATTGTTGGGGTGAATTATGATATTCACCCATGTGGCCATTTAAAATAATGGTTTAGGAGATTATTCAATGTTTTAGTATTCAGTGAAAAAACCTAGTTACAAAGTCGACTGTGATACAACACTACTTTCCGTCAGTATGTAGTGTTTAATGCATTCATGCATAAAAAAGCACAGGAAGGAGATTCACCAAAATGTTAACAGCAGTGTCTCCGAGGCTCTCCTACACAGGGATTAAGTTCAAGGTTCTGGGTTTATTCTTGGGCCCTTCACTTGTATGCACATTACTTAACCACTCTGTGCCTCAGTTTGCTTTACCCATAAAATGGGTATAATAATAATAATAATATATCTGTCATGGTATTGTGAAGATGAGCTAGACAGATAGATAGTGATTAGAACAATATCTGACATTGAGTGAATGCCCAATAAATTTTAGCTATTATCATTTTGGGGTAATGGGATTATGGAAGATTTTATTCTTCTTCAAACTCTTGCTTATTTGTACTTTTAATAATTTATAGAACAGCCATTTTTCTTTTCCCTGCAATTGAAAACTAAAGATTGAAGTCACCTAAACTTCAATTGAATATTCAATTTGAATAACTCATGCCCTGTATAGTCTGGAAGGAGCTGTTGAGAACTGCCAGCTTGAGGAAAACCCATGCACATGATGGACATCCTTACACCCTCAAGCTGGCTTTGGTACCAGAAACCTTTGAGCTTGCTGGTCTGGGCAGCTAGGAGGCTAGGGGGAGGGTTGAGGACTGGATGAAGGAAGAGAAAAAACAAAGGCAGGGGCCACCTGATAGACATTCAGCTCCAGGTAGGTGGGAACCCCTTCTCTGACACCCCTGCACCACCCTGGCCGATGCTTGGGGCTCAGGGGAAGGGTCCAGCAGGAAAACATTGGTGGCTGGAATGGACACCCACAGCTGGATCAGACCCAAGGCAACGTCTGTATCATAAGTTCTGATTTCATGCACACAAAATGCAGCTCTGAGAAAGTACTCTCCATAAATGGGATGGGGGGAGTGTTATTATAAACACCTATTTGAAAACCTCCCTCTGTTGAAAGCCTAGCAAACTCCGTCTCAACTATGAAGTCTCAATTGGGCATCACTTACTCTATGAAGCCTTACTGATTCCTCCTTCCTCTATGCTTCTAGTGATACAGGTCAGTCCCTAATAAGAACATTCTATCTTTTTGCACTCACTATTTCCTGGCTTGACCCTCTCCCCTCTAGTTGCTAAGTTCCTAGAGAGAAAGGTCTGTACATATTTATCCTGAGCAAAGGATCTGGTACATAGAAGATTCCCAAATAGTGCCCATTGAATCACTGAATGACATCGGAGGAGCACAAGGTGGCATCTGGAGCCCAGGGCACTAGCTCTGCCCACACTGTGGCACCAAGAGCAGGTGGCTTAACTTTCCAAGGCTTCTGTGTTCTGCAAAATGGAGGAAGAGCAGATAAGGTCCCTTCTGGTCCTGAAATTCTCTGATACTCGTCACTGGGGCCTCATTGGAAACAGTTCTCTTCTTCCCACTCTTTCCGGAGATGATTTTCTGCAATGTTAGGTGGGAGCAGATGGGGTGGGCGGGGAGCTGCTGGGAAGTTCAGAGGAGGAGAGCGCTGCAGGACTGGCCCAGCTCCCCCCACCCCAAAGCCCTCTCGCTCTGAGTCCAGCTCTGAGTCCATGGGCCCAGGATCACCTCCCTAGAGGTCAAAGGAACAGTAACTCCCAACTGGCGTCCACAGCAAATCTAGCTCAGAGGGCTTTGGATAGCGTTTGAGCTGAGTTGAGGGGACACATCGGGGAGAAGGAAAAGCGTTTGGAAAAGAGGCACTCCCTGCAGGCTTTAACTGAAATCAAGGTCATCAGCCTGTTTCCAGTTGTCTAGATGAGCCTGCTGCCTTTTAGAGGCGATCCCGGCACTGAGTGGCTCCAAAGTCCTATCTGATTCTGAAAGGCCAGAATCTTGAGTCTATGCAACTCAGAGTCAGAATAAGCCTGGATGTAGGGGAAGAAGAAGGTAAAGCATCAGGATCATAACCACCACCACAATACTCGTTTACTGAGCGCTTACTCTACGTCCAGCACTACAGTCAGTCTTTATGTACATTTCCCCAATTAATCAGCCCAACCACTTTATGAGTGGGAATTAGTGTTATCCCCACTTTACAGACGAAGAAATAGAGGCACAGAACTTAAGACATCTGCTCATGCTTACCCAACCAGTAGAGTGGCAGGGTCAGGTTTTGACCACAGAGAAGGGGGAGTCCAGGGACCAAGCCCACAGTGGGGAGACAGACACTATGCAGAAGAATAGTAAGTATTGGGGTGGGAGTGGAATGAGGAAGAAGTGTCCGCAGCAGAAGGGAGGTCACCGAAAGCCAATTTCCCCTGCCCCATGGAGGAGGGCTAGCCCCAGACCCGTCCTGCTCTCTTTGGATATGACACTCTACTAATCCTAAAAAGACCCCCAGAGGCCACCTAATGCACCCATTCTATAGAGGAAGAAACTGAGGATGGGAGCAAAACTGAGATCTGCCTCGGGTCTCATTGCTACTGGTGGCAAAGCGAGAACTAGAACTCAAGGTATATAGTCTCATGTGCTTTCTGAGCCAGAGAGCTATATTTTTTAAAATCAATGATTTAATTACTCTGTGGTGTCATCCTGTAGAATGTGGAAATAAGTCAGGGCTGCTGGCTTGTGTGACAGAGCCCTCATGATAGGTGCTTTCTGCATCAATCACCCAGGCTGCTTTCATGCTGCATCTGCTTTGGCACCAGGCAGTTCTCAGGAAGGCCCATCATAATCCACCACAGGTCAGCGAAATGTGCACATGCCCCTAAAATGTTAATCATGAGCCCTTTCTCGTCCAATCACTTCTTCAAATGCACCGTGGGCACCATGCCCAGCATGGTCTTGCCAAGACTGGGTGCACATCTGGAGCTGTGTGATAATGACTGTGTAGCACAGTGTGGGCTCTAACAAAATTATAACCCAGTTGCCCGATGAAATCACTGGGCGTGGAAACAGTGATTATGCTGGACAAACACAGTCCCATTTCTACCTGTTCTAGCTGGCCTATGGGCAGCTTTCAGCCTCAGCATTAGCTGTCCTATTTGCTATAGCAAAAGAGAAGGAGGAGGAAGAGGAGGAGAAGGAGAAGAAGGAGAAGGAAAGGAAGAAGAAGGGGGAGGAGAAAAAGAAGGAAGATGGGGAGGAGGAAAAAAGGAAGGAAGGAAGGAAGGAAGGAAGGAAGGAAGGAAGGAAGGAAGGAAGAAAGAAAAAGCCCCAGACTTGGAATCTGGAAGAAAAGGGGGAATTCACCACTCCCCAACCTGCACGCTCCAGGCCCACCTCCCCAGTGGTTGCAACTTCTCATGGACCCCCTTCCCTTCAACGGCCAGCCCCTCGGTCTCTCTGGGACACAGCACAACATTGGCTGCAGCCATGTTTATTATTAACACACCAAAGAAGATAAATGCTCCTTTAGATAAAGGATTGTCCCAAAGGAAGCCTAGGGAACAGGCTCCACTGAGAATGGGGAGCGACAGGACCCACTTCAGACAGGGCCCTTCTGAATGCAGGGCCTCCTCCGCTGTCTGCGAGGCCTGGGTCTGCAACATCGATGAGCTGTTGTGCCTGGGTTCTGACAGCCCTGGGGTGTGAACAGCCCCCAGGCCAGCTGGAACTCAGCTCTTGGCTTCAGAGGCCTGTCGCATTGCCAAGTTGGCAGAACTTTCCCGAAGCAATGTGGTGTGGGCTCAGTACTAATTTCAGCCACGTGATCATCTCAGTGCTTTTTAAGGTGGGCGGGTTTGTGGGTTGGTGCTGGGATGAGAACAATTACTTGTCCAGGAAGCAGGAAATGACATCATATTGGCAGTGAGAAGGCCAGGCATGGTCTGTCTTAAACAGGTCTGGCCCTCTTCAGCCCCAGAGATGTGTTCTGAGCCTCCCTGGGGCCAGAAGGATGGGCAGCCCTGTGCTCTCAGCCTGTGCAACTCTGTAGCACAGTCAGCAGTTGCACCTGGGTGCCGTGCCCATGAATGTCACACCAGAAGTAACAACATCAAGGTTCATCAAGGGAGTGAGTTCGGGGAGTGGGAGACCCGGAGCCAGGTAACAGAGACAAGGAGGCATTTAGCTAGCAGAATACCAGAGAAAGCCAGTGATACAAAGGACCTCGGAGAACGTCTAGCCCAGCCTTCTGGTCAGATGAGGAAGCAGCCCAGAGAGGACAAGTAACCTGCCTAAGGCACACAGTTACCAAAGGGCAAGACTAGAAGCCTGTTATCTGCCTCCCACTCCGTGGTAGAGCTCTTTTCACTCATCTCTGCCGCTGGCCTTCATAAGTGATTGTGTCTACACACACACACACACACACACACACACACACACACACTCTCACACACACACACACACACTCACACACATGCCTGTTTCTTACTAATCTTCACTCAAGTCCCTTAGTGCCAGTGACCAAGTTGGCAGGTACAAGAGAAATAAATCACCAGGTGGGTAGACCCCAGTGTTATGCCCAGAGAAACCTGAGCTTGGCTGGAGAGCCCAGATAGACACATAGTCAGCAGTTAGCACCCAAAGAGGCCAACAGCAGTCCCTGAGATACAGAGTGTCTCAGCCATTTAGCCATCTCAAAATCCCTGGGGGCTACAACCACCCCATCAGCTATGGTGGCTCCTTCTGGCTACGAACTGGCCGGATCATGCCTACATCTCAAGGAGCAGGCTGAAAAGCTCCTCCTCTCTGCCCTGAGATTCCTTACACATCCTTGATGCAGTTGGGTTGGGGGAACCCCCTGAAAATCCACTTCAGTGGATGGCACAGACTTCAATTTCTCCAGAGTTTGGAGGAGGAACACCCGAGGTGAGGGAGCAGCCAGTGCTTTCCAGAGAGGCTGGGGCTTCCCCCGCAGTGGGGTTTGGGTAGCACAGAGAAGACTGAAGTATAGGATAAAAGAGAGCAGGTGGGGGGAGGGGGACCAGGAAGGCACTGGCTCTGACATTTCCTGACTCTGAGATATGTTTTAGTAGGAGATCCACAGTTTTCTCTCTAACCAACTTGACACAGAAGCGTGAGAGCAAGGATACCCCTTCCAGGCAGCAGGCAGGCAGGATTCTGGGGCTCTGGGGAGAGCAGTCCTACTGGGTCCTTGTGGGGCTTGATGGGACAGGGCCCAAACCCCAGAAACTTCTGTCAGCAGTCTGGCTTCTCTCCACAATCTGGGAGCAGGTGGGGAGAGAATGTCTCATTCTCAGACCCATTTCCTATGGGTCCCTTGAAACTTCCTCATGGTTTATTAGTGCTGGAGAGAACAGCTTTCAGAGACACCGCCTGCCAGACACTGGAGCCAACACGATCTGAGCAAACACGTTGACAAATGGGAACTGGGACTAAGAATGGGACTAAGGAACACAGGGAGAGGTGGGAAGTGCTCTATGCATGCTCATCTTGACCTTTGTTGCAGGTAGAAAATGGGGGAAATAATAGACCTTACCTCCTAGGAGTGCTGTGGATTTGTACAGTGTATACATATGAAGACACAAGACTACAGAAGTATTTTGTCCAAAGGTCACATAGCTAGAAGGTAGCGTTTGGAGATTTGAACCTAGGACTCTTATGACTTGAGACATGGAGCTGTGGACCATGTGATACCTTCCACTCCCCTTGAGGGTAGCTCATACTATGATGGTCTGTGTCCTCACTGTACTCCAAGCAACTGGAAGGCAAGGGTGATATCCTTACCCCAGACTCAGCATTTAAGAGCAGCTTGGGGAGCAGAAGGGCATGACCAATGACAGCTGCTAATGGTGATGCTTCACTTCGAGGCCTGGGAGACTGTGTTGAGATTCTGGCCAGGGGCTGCCCTCAGTGTATAGCTGTCAATGCAGCTACCCTGCCCCTCTGGGTTCTGGGTTGTCAAGAGGGGCAGCCATTCTAGGTGGAAATCCTCTCGGAAGAGAGTCAGGCATGCATGGCAATGGGGGGATGCCAAGAGGCAGATGGCAGGAGGGAAAATTCACTACAATTCTGGAGTGGTTCGAGAGCCAAGACTGTGTTCCCAGGGATAGTCGATGCAGACATGCTGAAAAAATGGCTGCCAACCCTCCCCAGACCCGAGAAGGTGCCAGGACCCCTGACACCCACTCTAAGAGGGAGATGACCATAGAGATGGCTGCTAGCTCCCTAGTAGTGTGCATGTATGTCTGCGACTATTAATCAGGAGGTGTGGTGTCTCCTGGACCTTCCCACTAAGATGTGGAGGGGAGCCAGCCAAGAATGGGATACCCGCTCCTGCTGACTCATGTGGGAATGAGTCAGGACAATCCAGGATGTTTCTCCAGAAGCCTTGAAGTCCTGGGCAAGAACTGAGGACTTGGGGTGGAGACAGCATTTTCATCTTTTCTTTTGGGGGAATAAGAGCCCTTTGGCCTCAAAGTCAATGTGATATATTGTCACTGTGAAAAACGGTTAATGAAAATGTAGGATGGATGAAAAGAAGCAGGACATCAAGGGAGCCTGAATATCCAAACAATCTTAAAAGAAAAGAACAAAGTTGGAAGTCTTACACATCCTGATTTCCAAACTCCGTCCAAAGCTACAGTAATCAAAACAGTGCAGTAGACTTCAGGACAGACATTTGGGTCAGTGAACAGAATAAAGAACCCAGAAATAAGCCCTTGTGAATATGGCCAAATGATATTTGACAAGAGTGTGAAACCATTCAGTGGGGGAAGGGACAGTCTTTACAACAAATGATGCTAGGAAAATTGGTTCTCCATGTGCAAAAAAATGAAATTGGACTCTTATAATGTCCACAAAAATTAACTCAAAATGGACCAATGACCTAAATGTAAGATGTAGAAGTATAACACTCTTAGAAGAAAACATGGGGCAAAATCTTCATGATATTGGGTTTGGTGATGATTTCTTGGATATGACACCAAAAGCACAGGCAACAACAGAAAAAATAATAAATTGGACTTCATAAAAATTAAAAGCTTTTGTGCACCAACAAAACTCTTTCAACAGAGTGAAAAGGCAACCCATGGAATGGGAGAAAATAATTGTAAATCAATCACATCTGATAAATGGTTAATACCCCCAAATATATTCTGGATGGACCCATACAACTCAACAATAAAACAGACAACTCAACTTTAAAATGGGCAAAGGACTTGAATGGACATTTCTCCAAAGAAAATGTACAAATGACCCATAAGCACAAGAAGAGATGTTCAACATCACTAACTGTGGTTATTATTTAAAAAACCCAGAAGATAACAAGTATTGGTGAGTATGTAGAGAAGTTGGAACCCTTGTCCACTGTTACTGGGAATGCAAAATGATGTCGCTGCTGTAGGAAACAGTACGGCTATTCCTCAAAAAAGCTAAACACAGAATTACTACCCGATCCAATAACTCCACTGCTGGGTCTGTACCCAAAAGAAATTAAAGCAGGAACTTCAACAGCAATTTGTACACAGTGTTCATAGCAGTGTTATTTACAATAGCCAAAAGGTGGAAAAAAACCCAAATGTCCATCGACAGATGGCTGGATAAATAAAATAGGGGCTGCGCATATAATGGAATATCATCTAGCCCTGTGCAGAAATGAAATTCCCACACATGCTGTAACATGGATGGAGCTTGAAGACATTACGCTAAAGTAAAATAAGCTGGTCACAAAAGAACAAATATTGTATGATTCTACTTATATGAGATTCCTAAGTCGTCAAATTCATAGAGACAGAAGAAAGAACAGAGGTTGCCCAGGGCTGGAAGAAATGGGAAAGGGGAGCTATTTTATGGGCACAGAGTGTTAGTTTGGGAAGAGGAGCAAGTTCTGGAGATGGATGGTGGTGATGGATACCCAATAATTAATTTATTTAATGCCACTGAATAATGCACTTAAATATGGTTAAGATGGTGAATTTTATCTATGTCTTACTGCAATAGTAATAATTTTTTAGAAGAAGTAGGATAATGGAGTCAGGGAGACCTATGCACTCTTGTTCTGAGGAGTCCACTCCCCCCGCCGCCCCCCCACCCCCGCCCACCACCCGCCAATCCGGAACATAGGGTTCTTGCCTAGGAGGTATATTCTTGGGGATCACTGACAAACCAGAGCTACTCAGGGATGCAGACTGGGCATAAGCCACAAGAGGAGAGGCCAAGGAACCTGGGGATGCAGTCCTGAGAGGAGGGCAGCCTTTCTTCACATGGCTGAAAGGCAGACATGAAAACATCCAGGGTGTTTGTTAGCAGAGGACTGCAATGGACAAGCAGAAGTCCCAGGGAGAGTGTATGGGTTTTAATTGCAGGAAGAGCTTTCTGAAAACCAGTGCCCCTTAGCACTGGGATGGCTGAGCTGGGTGGTTGGGAACCACCCACTGTCAAGAAAGGCTGGATTCAAACCAAGGCTGGAGAAGCAACTGATGTGGACGCTGTGGAAAGGATCCCTGTGACAGTCGACTGGTCCTACTAACCCCCATGAGCCCTAGCTGTGATCCTTCAAGCCTTGATCTCTTAGGGGCCAGGTTGGTTGCCCTTGGTCTTGGAGACACAGGAAGCCCATTCCAAGAATTAGGAGCCTCGCACTCTAGTCCCAGCTCTATCAGTGGTTGGCTGGTTGGTATTAGATGAATCACCACCTCTCTGAGCCCTCAGTTCAGTCCTCTGTGCAATTAACCCCTGCCTGCCATCCTTCACCTTGCCTCCCCCAGAAGTGTGCTAGGGATGAAGTGAAGCCAAGGACTCTTGAAGAGGACAGCCCAGATACCCTACCAGCCCTTCTCCCCTCCTCCCCACTTCTACTTTCCCTTCCTCACAGATCAGGGCTGGTAGTGTTTCCCAGGGTGCAGTTTGCACACCACGGGTGGCACACAGGATGCTAATGGTGATACAGGAGGGTTATCTAATGTTACGTATTTGTTTTCACATGTGCTGATATTTACAGGAATTGATAACAGTTTTTTGTGATAGTGATACTGCTTTCTTTTAAAAATAAACCTACAAGTAAATATATAAGTTGCCAAAAGTGAGTTAAAGAAGAATAAGTAAACAAAGAAAATTGCTTACTTGAATAAGACAAGACTCTTAAAGATGGAATGTGAATGGCTGGGGTTCGGGAGCCTCCAGTGGTTGAGGGGATACCACAGCCTGTCTCCCTGGTCCCCAGCAACAGATCCCCCCAGGTTTGGCAGTCAGATACAAAGAAAACCAAAAGGTGAAGGGTTTGGGTTGGCTCTGCTACCTGGTTTTCTTAAGGTGCCAGGTGTAGCGATTTTACCAACCAATTGAGAACAATTGAGAAATTGAACTTGGGCTCTAGGATCTTCCACCCACACAACTTCATTCCACACTAACTGAGTTAGTCATCATCCCCTTCCTTCTTTTGGAACCTCCTGTCCCTGCTTTTTCTCATGGCTACCTTTACCCTATGGGCTCCATGAAGGAAAAGGGTGGCCCTGACCAGGCATTCACCCCGACGTACTAGGAATATGCGGGGCATTTTCCCATGTTTAAAGAGAACCCAGAGAAGGAAAAGTCACCTCCGTGGCAAACGTCAGGCACTGCGTCATGCAGGAAGGGTAATGTTCTTGCCAGGGCAGCAGTCCTAAAGACAGCTCACCAGCAACCACAGGTGCCGTGTCTCTAACTAAGCATGATATATGAGATCCCCTATAGAGGAACCATCTAGAAACCTGATCAAGGTCCAGTCCCTCTGCCCCTGCCATTTTCTGCTGATCACCTTGGCCAAAAGGTCAGTCGGTCAGCCTAGAACACCTACCCTCCTTGAAGAGCAGGAACAAAAGAAGGTTCCAGCTATTTATCAGACAGAGCTTCAGGAGATGGTCCTGGAGGTGGGGAGAGAGGAGCAAAGCTACCCAGCTAATGACTCACTAACCCTTGGAGGATGAAATATGCACTAAAAAGTCCTCTTCTTAAGCCGCCATCCCACGACTTAAAGTATTTTCATCTGTCAAACTGCATGGATGAAGAAATAATTATCTTCCCCATTTTGACCATTAGAGGCTCCCCTGCAGCAACCACATATCAAGTGGGTATAATTCCAGGTGAAAAGCAAAGAGAGTTTACCTTTTGTTTACCAATGCAGTCCTCTGAATATTCGAAGATTCCTTTTTTCATTCCTTCTTTCAGAATCCAGCCTGGAATTACTAAAACTCCAGTGCCTCCAGCTCATAAAAGGGCAGGGGGCCCAGGCGGTCTGATTCAGGGACAAGGTCAGCGGGTGTCTTTGTCCTTCCTTTAAGAGGCAAGAACACTACCCTGGATGATTCTTGTGGAAAGCTGGGGAACTATGGGGTCACATGAATTCTTTCTTAATGGTGACTTCTCATAAGCTCTTCTAACAGGGGAACCCTAGATTTTCATGTGACCAAAGCAAACGGTAGCATGAAGAACTAAATAGTGGGAAAAGGCCAAAAAAAAGGGGGAGCCTGGGAGAATAGACAGGAAGATAGCCAGCTTGACAACTTGCTAAGGATTATTCCTAGTAAAGAGACTGGATCAAGAAGTAAAGATACGTAAAGTTTTGACGAAAATCTATGAAATTCACCCCAGTTGAAAAGACAGGCATGGGGTATGGGCAGATAATTCACACACGCACACACACACACACACACACACACACACACACACACAACACAATACCAATGACCAATAAACACAATAAACACATGAAAAATATCCAGCCTCACCAATAACCAAAGAGAGAACATTGTAAAACCCCCTTTCCTAGCCAATTAGAAAATTAAACAATACTAAGAATTGAGGGTGAGGAAAGTGGGTGCTTTTGCATAGCTGGTGGGGTTGTGCACTGATGTACCCTTTCTACAGCATTTTGGAAATGCCCATTAAAAGCTTTAACCATGTGCATTCTATTTGACCTGGAAATTCTATTTAGGAATTTATCCTAAGGAAAGAATCGTTTGTCTGTGCAAAGATTTGGGTGTATTATTTATAGCAACAATAAAATTTTAGAGGGGGACACGATGTCAATGTCCAACATAAGGGATTCAGTGAATGGATGATGGTGCCCCTCTATACAAGGACACTTCACAGCCACTGCAAGCAGGGGTGTTGAGCCATATTTAATGGCATTGAAACAAACATGCTCTAAAACAGGATGTGGTACCAGTCCATTCTCTCAAACTATGCATAGAAAAGACTAGAAATGGGGGCACAAACATGTAACCAGTGATGTTTCTCCAGATGATGGAATTACAGGTATTCTTTTTTTTTTTTTTTAATGTTTGCATATTTCTGTTTTCTAAATTTTCTGCAATGGTCAAATTTGGCTTTTGTCATAAGAGAAAGATCAATAGCAACTCTTTTTTTTTTTTTTTTTAAAGAAACAGTGAAGTTGCAAGGAATTATGGTGGGGGCCACAGAGGAACAAGGCAAGTTCAAGATTAGCTGGAAGGTAGGAAATCAGAGGTAGACAGAGAAAGGCGAGCTGAAGCCCAGTGGACACAGAATATGCTTATTTCTGCCCAGCTGGGCTGCAAGAGAGGACGGAACCTGGAGATGACAGGGCACACGCTGGAAGGCAGAATCTAAGGAGTGCGTCCGCCTTTTGTTACTCTGTTGAGCGACCCCGGCAAAGTCACATGGCTATCAAATGCCTTCACCTCCAAAAGTCTATGACACTCTGCAAGCAAGGTGCTATGATGGTGGTGCCCACGTGTTATGTCTCCGTTTTTGGAAAGGCAACTATGTCCAATAATGAGGTGAGGTGAGGTCAGAACTTTAGGGGACAGAGTGTGATTAAAACAGGCCACGGGATACGGTGTGTGTTTTTACATGATTTGTTCCCCCGCCTCCTGTTGAGCTAAAATGCCCGAATTTAAGGCCTTTGGCCAGAGATGCACTTGAAATTAGTCGTTTCCCTCCTCATAGAATCAGGAGGAGGTAGGGACAGCTTGATGGAGCCCCTGTAGCTGTGAGTTCTGATTCCCATCTGCCCTGCCCTGGCCATAGCTCACCTTCTTCTGGGCATCAGAAGAAGGGCTAAGAGATAGGAAGACGGAGGCAGCTGCCTTTGAACTCAGAGAGGACTCTAGGTAGATACCCATCAACAAGAAATGTTGAAAACACAGGATATGCCCAGGGCTGCTCCCACCCCTCCATCATGCCTCCTGGTTCGTTTGCATTTCCCATTTCCTTGAGTCCCCAGAGCACATAAGCTTGCTCTTGGGGAGGTCATGTGGAAAAGATGGGGCTTCAGCTGGGCCCCAGCCGACTGGAAGACCCTGGACAAGTGGCAAAGGGGACACGGGACTGCCCAGAGCAAGACAGGGATGGGGGCCAGCCCAGGCAGGGAAGGACGGCAGGCAGGCCCGCCTCGGCACTGACCTCGGGGCATGTCCATGGGGTTGAAGCTGGCTAGCAGGTCACGGCACCACTGGCGGTCACCTTCCACCTTGCTCAGCCAGTTGTTGCAGTTGAAGTAGTAGCGGAGGTGAGGCCGCTTCATGTCGGTCACGATCACACGATCCAGGTACCAGCTGGCGTTCAGGCCGGTGTTGTCATGCTCGATCCTGGGGCAGAGGCAGACACCCACATGTCATTGGCAGCAAGAGATGACACCCTTCCACACTGGCATACCCAAATGCTCACTCCAAAGAGAGGTTCCCTCATTTTGTCGCGGTCGCTTTCCCCCTCGAGCCTCAGTTTCCTCATCTGCAAAATAGGAATACCTTGCAAGGTAGATGTGCCTATTAATGAGTGTTAACGTTGTGACATCACCTGCAAGGTAATATTGCCTTCCGCGGAAAGTCCAGGATTGCCCAGGCTTGCAGTGGGACCATCTTGAGCTTCACTTCTCTCCCTGATCCCCAGACCCCCAGAGACCCCCCAGACACTCCCCTTAGTCTCTCTACCCAGAGGATACCCTGTAGCCATCTACACTGATGTTGCCTCACAGAAATATCACATGAGCTTGCATGTGTGAGCCATGTACATAGGTTTAGATTTTCTAGATATCTAGAAGCAAAAAAAAAAAAAAAAAAAAAAAACAAAACAAAACAAAAAAAAAAAAACAGGTGAAGTTCATTTTAATAATACATTCTATTTCATCCATTTGTCATTTCAACATGCAACCGTGTGACAATTTATCAGTGCAATATTTTATATTATCATACTAAGTTTTCAAAACTCCATTGTGCTCATATATGTACGGTGCATCTCAATTTGGAGTAGCCACATTTCAAGCACTCAGGAGCCACATGTGGCCAGGGGCTACTGGATCGGGCAGCATTGATCCACACTGTTCAAAATCTGGCCCCCCAAATTTCCTGCACTTCTGATAGTGCCCCTTATCCTTGGCAATCCCAGTTTTTTCTCTGAGGTCAGTTTCTCCCCCAGACCTTGACCCCTGCATAACCTCACTTTATGCCAAACATCACCTCCCTGTGCACTGCAGTGGGGCCTTATCTTTGCAGGCCCTCATGGGACAGACACAGCTCACAGCACACAGCCCCAATGGACCGATGACCCATGACGTGCCTGAGGATGTGTGCCTCTGTCTGGCACAGAGCCCAGCACCTAGTGGGACCTGAGCATAGCGGTTGCCTTTCCCCACAGCAAAACCCTCTTCCCGACCCTCCCCTTCCCTGTTTGTCACACCCTTCCCTCACACACCAGTGCCGGGGCCCTCATCTGTCCCTTTTTTCCAAGAAAGACAGTGCATGGTCCTATACTTTCTAGTGGGAGGAAGACAACTTAGGACTGAGGCAGCCAGGCCCTAGCCTGGGTGCAATCAGACCCCAGATGATGACATTCTGACAAATGGGCACGAACTTGAATGGGTGTGGGTCGTAGGGAGCGAGGAAGGAGGGGGGAAAGGAGGGCAATTGAGGACTCTTCCTTGGCAACCAGGCTGATAGAATTATCCTTCCCAGCACACTCACACAGACGCCCCCAGAGAGAGGCAAGCTCTCTGTCATAAGGCACCCTGCAATGTGACCCAGCATCTCTAATACTTGCTGAGTGCCAGTTACCGTCTGAGCACTAACTTGCTGAGTCCTCCCTAACTCTAGGTGGTAGGAATCGTTATTACAAATGAGGAAACTGGGGCTTGGAGAGGAAACGCCCGAAGTTCCACAGCTAGCAAATGGAAAGGCAGAAGTTTGAACCAAGGCAATCTGGACTCAGAATCCACTCTTAACCACTATGCTAGTGCCTCTTAGAGCATATTTCCCAAGTTTGTGAGAAATTGTCTTAAGTAGTCTCAACACAGAGAAGTGAATCTCTAATGGGCAAGTTTAGGGAGCCATGACTCAGCATGGGTGGGAAAGATCTGGGCCTTCAGTCACCCCTCAAATGACACCAGGGAGTAATTGACATCCAGAAAGTGTCAGTAGTGACATCAGTTCCTAATCTACTGGTTTTCATCTCACTTCCTTCCTGGTCAGGGGCCAGATTCTGACCTGATTTTGTAGATGAGGCCCACGTTGTTGGTTCTCACCCGGAAGACGTCGACATTGGCTTTCTCAAAGGCAGATTCACTCCTACAACGAACACGTGCACACTTAGTAATCTGCACTTGGCTCACAAGCCTGGGAGGAGAGCCAAGGGCTGGCATCCCCCTTCTTCCTCCACCATCCCAGTCCTGGGAAGTGCTATGAGTAACCACTCCCATTCTGAGACTCCTTTCTGACAGAGGGCAAGGTCGGTTACTACCCGTTCCTTGCTTTCACACTCAAGTTGTCCTGTGATGTTCGCCACACATCACTAAGGCAGGTATGGTGGGCAACAATTAGCCCCATTTTACAAACAAGGAAACTGCCAATTGATCGCAGGTCTGGGATCAGAACCTGGATCCCCAAAGTCATGACCCAATGCCCTCTGGCTGCTCTGCGTTGGGACAGCGGAGGAGGAAGGAGGCCATAGTGAACGCCATGGTGCTCTTGGGTCTGCAGGCCCCCGGGCCTCTCCTCACCTGCCTTGCTCTTGCTGGGGGGAGTTGCAATGGCAGCTCCAAGCGGATGTGGAGCTTGGGTGGTGGCCCATGGTCCTGCCATTCCAACAAGAAAGGAAACGCTCAACCAAAAAACCAGCAACCAGGGAGGCGGGTGGTGAGGGAATGCGTATCTGGCGTCACAAAGACGGTGTGAACAAAAGCAAGTACACCTGAGATGTTCCTCAACGAGCTGCCTGGGTGGGTCCAGACTCTGGAGCATCCTAGGTTGCATCAGCTTAGACACAGGAGGGCTGGAGCAGCCTCACCCGGAGTCCTCCGGGAGCAGAAACCTGAATCTCGCACGGACATCTGCTGTGTCCTCTGTGTGGGCTCGGACCCGGCCATCCAGTTCCACTCACAGCTCTTCCTGCCCACACAGCGACGCCCTCCCCCGGAGGCCGGAGAGCCGTCGACCTCCCCCGGGGCTTCCAGCCAGGGCTCTCGTCACCAGCACTCAGCCCACGGGAAAGAAAAGTGTGGAAGACAAACACATATAATAACTAGGCCATCACTGTGCTTCCAAATAAAGACAGAGGGGAAGAGCCTTCCCTCTAAGGCAACAAGGCTCAGACTTGGTAACAGAAGGCCTATAAGTTCTGCACACTCCAAAGCTGTGGTTCTCTGCAAACAGACCCACTTTAGCAAATAGTCTGTCCCGAGAAGTTTCCTTCAGGTGGGCATGTCGTGAGACATGAGGCCTAAGGTCCTCCAAAAGCAGGGCAGATCTCATGAAATTAAGTGGAAAATGTACACTGAGGGGTGCCTGGGTGGCTCAGTCAGTTAAGCATCCGATTTTGGCTCAGGTCATGATCTCACAGCTTGTGGGTTTGAGCCCCGCGTCGGGCTCTGTGCTGAGAGCTTGGAGCCTGGAGCTTGCTTCGGATTCTATGTCTCCCTCTCTCTCTGCCCCTCCCCTGCTCGCACTCTGTCTCTCTCTCCCTCAAAATAAATAAACATTAGAAAAAAAATTTTTAATGTACCCTGAGGCAGGCTTGTTGGGGGGAAAGAGGCCCCAAGTTGTGGTCTGGGCACCGAGGGGGAGGAGGAGAAAGTGATGGAAACTTCTGGCTTTTTGCTCGAGTGAAAGGGCCCCTTCTCTGGGGTTGCTGCACATACCTGTGAGAATCTTATCTCCAAAAGTGATGAACAACAACCCCATGTTGTGCTGCAGGGTAAGAGGAGATGTGCAACGACGTGGAAAACACAGGAACGTCAAATCTAAGCACCATCAGGCTTGTGTGGGTGGGATATAAGGAAGTGAACAAGAGGTATTTTCAACCTATGAGACCAGGAAATAAATGTGTAGAATAGACAAGGGTCTCTACACCAGATAAATACCCTAAGAAATAGCCACCCTGGGAGGCTGTGAGGTAGAATATTACGCAGCCACCAAAAACTCCCATTATAATGTTAATGGAACAGGAACAGGTTTATGATATGGGCTTAAAAGAAAAAGCAGTTGCAAAAGAAAATGTAGGAACACCACGGGAGGCCAGCTGCTTTTAAAAACAATGAAGAAGGGGGCGCCTGGGTGGTGCAGTCGGTTAAGCATCCGACTTCAGCCAGGTCACGATCTCGCGGTCCGTGAGTTTGAGCCCCGCGTCGGGCTCTGGGCTGATGGCTCAGAGCCTGGCGCCTGTTTCCGATTCTGTGTCTCCCTCTCTCTCTGCCCCTCCCCCGTTCATGCTCTGTCTCTCTCTGTCCCAAAAATAAATGTTGAAAAAAAAAAAAAAACAATGAAGAAGAAGGATTTATACAAAACATCATGTCTCGATGGTAAGAGTATTATGAAGTGTTGCTTATGTTTTCTGGTCCGTGTATGTATTTTCTAAGTTTGCCAAAGGGAGTACATCTCGATCTGTGATTATGCACACGGCGACAGGTCCTGTCTCCACAGCCCCCCATGCCCCGAGGCCAGCAGCTGCCTGGGCTGAATCCTTGGGGGATGAGTTCGAGGCTTGTCAGGCTTCATCTGCTGAGCCACCTGGAATTTGGAAAACGGCGAGTGCCCATGAGCAGGGGAAGAGGAGGGTGATTTGGAAGGAGAGCAGCTGGTGTCCTGGGGGGCCTCTGACCACAGCTCCTTCTGGAGAAGCACTGACAGCTCCCTGCGCCCTGCACAAAGGCCCTGAGCCCAGGGCCAGGGAGAATGTGGACGCATGCGTTCTAGCGTGTTTGTTAAATAGTTGACCGCCATGCTTCACTGTCTCATGGAAAACACTTTGCGAAAAGCAAAGCGGAAGGAGGGGGACCAGGAGAGAAAGAACTACCAGTGGGGGCAGAGGGTCTCAGGACCACACCCGAGTGTTCCAGGGCATCACACAATGTGGAGTGATTGTCTGCAGTGTCAACATCTTCCGGAAGACGAGAGGAAGGCCTTGTGAGGGCCTGTCCTCAGAGGAACGAAAAGAAGGACTGTGGAGACAGGCCTACCCGGACTCTCTTCTTGCAGGGAGCGGCCAGGATAATCACAAACAAACCCCAACCTCAGCCCACTGGGGTCAGATTCCCGAATCCCCACGTCTGGGAAGTCAGAATGCAATGCCGGTGGGTTTCAGAAGCTGGAGGTGAGGTGGAAATACCAAAGCATGGAGGGTCCCCTGTCAAAGGAAACATTAGAAATGCAGACCGCTCGTTTCTTTGTGGAGACTGCGGCTTCACCGGGGCTCCTGGACACTCAGCAAATGAAGCGTAATGCAGTACCCAGCCCCCTCCCTGTCCGTACCTGCCCATTCAGCGGGGACCCCTACCCAGGAGAGGCTTCACAGGCTGCACAGGGCATTTTAGCCGCCAGCCTGGCAGGGCCAGCAGGCTAAAATGCCAGGCGTTCTCTGACACTCAGCTGGCGAATTCTCAACAGGAGATCCGTGTTCCAGAAGATGCATGAGATCCCATCCTTTTGCCATATTCTGAACATGTGACCCAGTCAGTGCTGGGAGTGGTCCTGGGTCACCGGGAAGGGCGCCCAGCATATGGGGGCCTTCCTGTGGGACCCAGGGCTGTTGACACTCAGCTTGGTCTGGGGTTGGGGTGGAGCTAACAGAGGATCAAAGTGAACACGTCACACTCTTTGCTGCCCAAGAGACGGGCCAGTGTGTACGGAGGAATTTAGACACTAGACCAAGAGGATAAGCACAATCAGCATGTTAACCTCAGGCACCAAATAATTGCAGCAGAATGATTCTGTATTGGGAAATAAGCATGCTGAGAAGCCATGTGGGAGGTCCTGGGGCTCAGGAGAAAAGGCAGAAGACGGAGCAGGAACAGAAGGGAGAAAAGAGAGGATGTAGGCGAAGCGGGAGAGGACGGTGGGGTGAGGGGACAAGACCAGACGCTGTGGAGAAAGCAGCCAGGAAGAAATTCCAGGATAGGCAGTGGTTTAATCTTAAGATGAGGGAGTCTGTCTAATATTCCATTTTAAGCCATTTGCTTGGCTGTGCTGGGAACTCCCTCTGGTGCCCTGAGTATTGGTGAAGTCTGATGCACTCAAAAACACCTTGTAGCCCGTGTGTGTGTGTGTGTGTGTGTGTGTGTGTGTGTGTGTGTAAGGCAAGGAAAAGGAGCTCAGTTCCAGTTGACATGCGAGTTGGGTTTGGGTGACACAGCGTGGCAAGGAGGGACCAGCAGCAGACAGCGAGATGAGAGATTCTGAGCCAGACCCCAGGGCGAGGGTGGGGGTGAGGGGTGGGCTGGAACACCTGCATCTAAATAGCACAGAGCATGGTGACCTCTGCGGCCCTGGCATCTGGGTCACCCAGGCAGCCTGGGATTCCTTGGAAAGTGGTGCTCCCCTCCCAGGCCCAAGGTCTCCGTCTTGAACTGAATGCATCTTAGATGGTGAGAACTGACTGTGTCTTTGCAATTCTCTCTGCAGACATTTCCCTGGGGTCTTGCGGCAGCCAGATTCATCCTTCTGGGCCGCATCGTAAATCGGGCCTCTGCTGATCAGCTTGCAAGCAAGGCCTGCCACAGCCTGTCCTCCCCTCCTGGCCCCTTGCTGCCTCCATGTGTCTGCAAGCTGTTCCCCGTGGTCTAAACTACCTTCCTCCTGCCCCTCTCATCTGAGTCTTTCCCTCACCCAAGGCCCAGATCACCTGCCCTTCCCTATAAAGTCCCACTCTGGCCGCCCTGACGGTATGACACTTCCTGAGCCCTGGCTGTTTGCCAACAACTGGGAGAGGGGCCAGAGGGATGAAGCAGACTCCCCTCATCACCCCTCCACCTGGCATCCCTGTGCATGTCACCTCTCCAGCCTCCCAGGACATATGCTGATGCTACAAAAGGAGACCATCTCCCAAACCACCCACTCCCCATGGGCTCCTGCAGAGCCCTCCAGGCCAGCCTGCCCGGAGTCCTGGCCAGACCTGTGCCCCTGCTGTCCCACCTGGAGCACCACACAGGTACGGGAGAGACCTCGGAGTAGCAGGGGGAAGGGGTGTTGACTTCTGTCCACGGGGCTGGCGGGAGGGCCTGTGTGTGACGCCCGGAGACCTCCCGGCCCTGCTCGTGTCTTAGCCCCTCTGCTGTGAGGTAGTACCTTCCACACTGAGAAGGAAGGCTGGATCTCACACTCCTGGAAATGGGGACTCAGGGACAAACCTTCACACCAGCTCATGAAGGGTGACTCTGGGGCCTTCCCGAGAGGCTGTTTTGACAAATGAAAAGGCCGAGGGGGAAGAGTGAGGGCACTGGGTGCAAGAAAGTGGGAAAGACAGTGAGAAATGACCATGAAAGGAGAAAATGGCTCTTTTTGTTTCAAAGGGGCAGGCTGGGGATGCTAGAAACCAGCTTGGCTGCATTCCCAGAGCCTAGTGGCTTCTCCCTAGAACGGTGTGCTCGGGGGAGGTCACATGGCAAAGAGGATGGACATTTCATGTCTTCCCTTTACCGTGCCCACATCACTGGTGAGAAAGACTTCCACAAGCCAGTCACTCTGCAGTGTAAGCAGTACAAGAAGGCGCGTACCCCGTTCTGCAGAAATGGACAAAATAGGACGTTATGCCTGCCTCGATGGGATCGCACTTATACCACAGCCCGCGCTCGGGGTAAACCTGGGACACGGGGCCAGGTCAGTCTGTGAAGCACAGAGTTCAGGGATGTCCTGGCCTGTGGTCCCCACCCCTCTATAGCCTCCCCGGCGCCCTTGGAAGTGACGACCTGGAAGCCTGCAGGGGAAGCTCCCACGCACCCTCTGGGCCACAGGGCCAGCGCTTGAGGAAAACGTCCACATCAAGTACCTGGGGTTTGAGGACCAGCTTTATCATCTAGGAGCTCCATGGCTCAGAGCTAATCTCCATTCCTCTCTAGGCCTCAGTTTTGCCATGAATAAGTTGAAATAAATTTAGTGGTTTTTCAAACTTTTCTTGGCTATAGAACTCTCGGTACAAATAAAATCTGACTCCGAAACTCGGTGGGTAAGACAACCATCAGTGAGCTACTCTGCAGGAAGGATGGAGGCACGATGGGCCCAGAACCAACGGACCGATCCCTGGTTCCATTCAGCACAGATTGAAAACCAGGGCCTAGACCACGCCTGCAGCCCCTGGGAAGCTCTAGAACGCTAGAATTCCGCCAAAGCATTCCCATGTTTTGCTCTGGGTATATCTGTGTGCACCTGTGTGCGGTCGGGGGACAGGGTCAAAACAAAGAGATAGCAGCCCCTGCTGTCAATGGATCACAATGATATGGGGAACACAGGTGCACACACAAACACATACACAGAGCACGTCTACACAGACACGCACACGAGCACACATGCTAGCCTATACGGCTGACTCGAGTGTGCGTTAGCAGGTTTAGTGTGACACTGGGCCCCTGGAGAGACACAGGTGCAGAGCACTTTAAGCTCATGCTTCCTTTGAATGTATGCTTTTGTTTCTTCCTCTCAACCGCCCTGTAAGTTTGGTAAAAGGGGAATTCTCACTCCCAGATGCTAGATGAGGAAGCCAGGCCGTTGGATGCAAAGAGATTTGGCCAAAGTTACATGGCAACCACGTGGTAAAGCTGGACCTAGACCCAGGTTTCTTAGTCCTGAGTGTCCTCTCCCAAAGCAAGGGACAGCTAATAAGTTCCTGGGGAAGTCAGAGATCCAAAGTGGGCGATACTTCTCACAAAAGCCAACAGGGGAGCTAAGGAATATTGGCTGGAGATCACTGGGAGAGACCTGGTTGACAGAGGCCCCGTGCCACCTAATATGCCTGTGGACACACAGGTCTTCTCCCTGGGCTCCAGAACGGCACCAACCCCGACTGATGGCCCGTGACCCCCACTAAGGCCAAGTTGGTACTCACTTGCTGGTGAGGTGGAGCTTGGGAGAGAGCCCATTCTCTCCAAAAATGGTGATGAAGACATTGGCATCTGTCCCTGCGCCGCGAACATCCCCCGTGGCTATGACCACCTCGTAGACTGGAGGAGAAAAGAGAACACATCACAGGCTTCTGAGAAAACCCAGAATCCTACAGGGGCCTGGAGAAGTCACAGCTCCTGCCAGCTGTGCAGAGGATATCCAGCCACAAAGGCGTCTATTCTATAAACCCCGCTCCAGCCCACAAGCCATTGAGCCATGGTCAGAGCCACACCAACTCCCGTGTAAGACCCAAACCTCCCATTTAATGCCACACATTCATCTTACAGGTGAGGAGCCTGCAGGCAGCAGGGAAAGCCCAGGTCACATACCACTCGGTGTCAGCACTAGAGCCCAGCCCAGGGCCTCTGGAGGCCTGGTCTGTGATCTTTCCAGCACGGCACTCATGTGCCTCCTAGACCTGGCCTTCTTCAGAGCCTGCACCTGCCCCTCACTCTCCTCTCTGCCCTCTACGAACACAGCTGCATTGCCAGCCCTCGTCTCCCGTGAGCTCCCGGGCGCTGCCATCACAGGCTCCAGACAAGGCATCCCAGAGCCGAGCAGAGCTTTGTCCAGTGTCCCTTCTTAGCAGGGGCACTGATTTCCCTTCTCTGAGGTTCCTAGAACCTTGTGCTGTTTGTTGTCGATGCCTTTTCTCTTGAAGTCCCTGGTTCTGATGAAGGTCTCGATCAAGGCACTACAAGACAAGAAAGGAAGCAGCAGTACATTTGCACAACTCCTTGTCTCTGGGGACAAACAAATCCTAATTCTTCATAGCCTACACCACAAGGGTGCCTGATCTGTACACAAGCCCTCCTTGGACGACTCCGGGGCCTGAAGCGTTGCCCACACAGCTTTGCAGGTACATAAGGGCCTTTCCAAACTGAGGGTCCACAGAAGAATGAGCAGGATGGTGGAAATCCCAGGACCACATCACCTGCGAGAAGACAGAGGCCTGGAGACGTGTGGTTTGGCGAAAAGGAGAGTCTGGGGCACGAGAGGGATGAGGAAGCTGCCTCAAAAGCTGATTTCAAGGGCACACAGCTCCTTCAACAGCACACTGGCCATAAAAAAATGTGATAAATTGGACTTAGTGAAAATTAAGACCATCATGAGAATGAAAAGGCGAAGATATTTGGAACGCATATGGCTATCAAAGGACTCATAAGCAGAAGATATAAAGAAGCCATACAAATAAATAAGGAAAACAGATACCACACTATTAGGGTAACAAATTGTTTAAAAGATAAACACACACTTACAAGAAGACCCAGACATTCCACTTTGGGTATTCACCTGGGAGAAATAAAAACATGCCTTCTCAAAGACCCACGTACAAACATTCAAAGCAGCTTTGTACACAACAGCTCTACACTTGATCTTAGCCAAAAGGCCGAGAAGCAATAATAATGGCTCTAAACTGGACACAACCTAAATATGCAACCGCAGGTGAACGGATCAACAAATCGTGATATAACCATACGACGGAATCCTACTCAGCAACAGAAAGGAGTGAACCACCCTTATATGCAATATAGGTGAATCTCAAGCAGGTTATGTTGAGCAAAAGAAGTCAGACATAAGACACTGCACACTATAATGCCATTTGCATGAATCTCTAAAAAGAGTAAACTATTTTAACAGAAAGCGGAACACAGCTGCCTGGAGTTTGCAGCATGGAGAATTGACTGAGGAGGGGCTCAGGGAACTTTGGGGGATACTTTAAACACTCTATACATAGATTGGGCTAATGGTCACACAGAGGTGTACATTTGTCAATGCCCATCAAACAGCACATTTAAAATCGATACATTTTGGGGCACCTGGGTGGCTCAGCCGGTTAAGCATCTGACTTCAGCTCAGGTCATGATCTCGCGGTTCATGAGTTCAGGCCCTGCATCGGGCTCTGTGCTGACAGCTCAGACATGGGGCCTGTTTCAGATTCTGTGTCTTCTTCTCTCTCTGGCCCTTCCCCTCTCAAGCTCTGTCTCTCTCACTCTCTCTATCTCTCAAAAATAAATAAACATTAAAAAATTTTTTTTAAATAAAGTAAAATTGATGCATTTTATTAAAAAGTAGTTACAGTTCAATAAAACTGTATTTCAATAAAATTGACAAATGGGCCAAAGATTTAAGTAGGCAAGTCATAGGCGAAGATATCCAAACGGCCAATAAACATATGGAAGAGTGTTCAGCATCACTGTTCGTCGGGGAAATGCAAACTGAAATTACAATGAGATACTACTATATCCCCACCAGAATGGCTAAAATTAAAAAGACTGACAGTGCTAAGTGTTGGCAAGAACGTGTCCTGATCTGAATGGTAATTACCCAAGCACGCACATACCTGAAAAGTCACCCAACTGTATCTTTGTGAAAGTTTTATACTGTATATATATTATTCCCCAATTTAAAATTTTTTAATTAAAAAACTTAATTCAGATGGCCAAAGAACGATCTCGCGGAGGACACATATCCCGGGGAAAACACAACATTCTGTTTGGCTCCAGAGGGGACGACCCCAACGAACAAAGTACCCTCCCTGTTCAGCACAAAGAACCATCAATGGCACCATAGCATTGCTCCTGGCACAGAGCCTGGCACGTGGGAAGTGCACAATAAATAATTACCTGGGGGAATGAATGAGCAAATGAACGTGTCAATCGATGAAATGAACATAGACTATGGAACTCAAGTGACCAATATCTGACCCCCAATTCTACCATTACTGGCTATGTGATAGCAACCAAATTTTGTACACAGCCTCCATTGCCTCATCTCTGAAGCAGGAACAATTTCTTCCTTGAAGGATTGTGATCAGGATTGAATCAAATAAAACAAAATTTTCAGTGTTCGTTTTCACTGACTCTATCACTTGCATTTTGAGGAACTTATCTTACAGACGCTCTTCCACAGTTGGATAAAAGATATGCGTTCCTCGAGTGGTAGACTGCCCTCATAATCACCACCACCATCATCACCATCATCCCTATCATGGTCATCATCATCTCCATTGCCAGCATCAAAGGCATCATCATCATGCCCGCCATTATCCCCATTAAAAATTCTCAGGGAGGCTTTCTTGGGATATTGTACCGCAACCGATGCTGGGCAAGCCTGTCTGGGCTGCACAAGAGGAGAGGGTCTCAGGGCTGGAAGCGTGTGCCGGATGGCCCCCAAGGTCCCTTGGATCTCAGGTTCTGAAATGAGTCACACTCTTCCCCTCATGGCCCTGTCCGAGCCAGGAGACAGACCAATGCCGGGGCTCAGCCTTCCCTCAGAGGATTGATGGAGCCGCTCTGCTCCCACTGGCTGTTGCTGAGCTCCACTGTAGCCTGGAGGTGACCTGAAGAACAGAGACGGACACCGAGGCCTTTCTCCTTTTCCTCCTTCTTCTTCCCCATCCCACTCCCCAACAGTCTCCCAATAATGCAAGAACTGGAGTTCAAAAGAGTGGGAGACATGTTGTTCTAGAAGCGAGAGAGTAGCAGTGACCACGAGGGTTCAGCATGTGACTACCATTAGCAGCATCCACGTTTACTGCCAGTGTCCTGCACCTGACTGGGAGGCCTGTGCACCCACATCTCTTAGAAATGTCAGCGTTACACCCACCTCGCCTTGCTCTTCTCCAAGCGCTGGTACCACAGTCAAGGTCAAGCTGCACAAGAGCAAGCACGAGCCAGACCAGCTCGATTCAGATTCTGACTGGGACTTGGTAGCTTTGTGATCTCGGGCGAGTTATGTAACTTCGCCACGCCTCAGTTTCCCCATCTGAGAAAAAGGACAAGGACCCCACCTGCTCCTCGGCTGGTTATGAGGATCACACTGGTTAGTATGAGCACAGTTCTCTCGATGCACCCGGTGCACAGAGCACCATTCCGTCTGGCGGCACTGAGAGGTCAAGGGGGGACTCGCCTTGAGAAAGGATATTTTAAACTCTTCTTCTCTCTCCCGCCTGCGACTTTGCTCAAGTCACTTAAGTTCTCAGGACCTCAGTCCTTAACCTGTGAATTGGGACTGATCACACCTGCCTTGTTCTTAGGAATCTTCGAGATCAAACGAAGATGGCTTCACGAAGGGTAAAAAGAAGAGCAAACATGTGAGGGACCAGATAGTCACACAGGCGTGCAGAGCCCCTGAACAGAAGTGGACAGGGTGGCAGGTCCGGGAGCTTTGAGAATGTGCTTCCCGGCAGGCAGCCGTGTGCACTGGGGAGCTGAGAGTACTTGCCGAGGGTGCTGCACACACATCCAGCTGCAAACACCCCCCCCCCAACTGGTGTGGGCTTGTAGCACCTGCGCTGGGGGAGGGCGGCAATGCCTCACTCGTCCAGGCACATCTTTTCTTCCTGCAGCCCCCACTCCCCACCTCCACCCCAGGAGGCACCCGGGACATCCTGCTGGGAAAGGGACCCCAGCTGAGCCACGGCCTGCATGCAGCGACCACCTTCTCTGAGCCTGGATCTGTGCTGGCAGCTGGGGGAGGAGTGAGGACAAGGGAAGGAGGGCCCCACCTTCATGGAGGGCGGTGTGGCTGAGGCTTAAGAGGCTACGACACTCCAGGCTTGCGTGAAGCAGCGGAACAATGAAGAAGTGGATGTAATCAAGGAGTTCCCGGTGGGCTGGGATTAAGGAAGGCTTCATGGAGGAGGGGGACCCGAGCTGGGCTTTCAAAGTTAAGATAGGAAGAGGGAGAAAGGGGAGGGTGAGCAAGTCCACGGGCAGGCACAGGGCAGGCGTTCAATGGATATTTGGTGTCTCAATGGATGGATGGGTGAATGAATGAATAGGTGAGTGAATGAATGAATGTGGTGCTAGTGAGCCACTTTGGAGTAAGCACGGAGAATTTAAATGCCTTCAGGGGCCAGGCAGGCAGCGTCCATGGGCGAAGCGGACCTAGTCTGAGCGACAGAGAGCAGTGGAGACTGTGATGTCCACAAATTGGATGTCCACAGCCTATAGGCGTTCACAGGCCAAACCTTTGAAAACATGGTAACGGCAAAAAAAAAAAAAACCCTGAACACCATCAAACCAAACCAATGACAACCCTCTGCGGGCCAAAATTACTTTCTGGACCCCGGATTCTGCCCTCTCTGATTATCTGGCAAGAAGGTAGAACCCTTCAAAGCAGCCCCATCCACCCCGATCGGCGGTGGGGGCGGGGGTGTGCAGAGACTGGAAGAGCAAGCCCCGGGGTGCAGATCAGTAAGCGTCCTCCTTGCTGAGCCCCAGGCTCCATCTCCACCGCTGTGGTGACAGCCGTCCCCACCCCGCCAGGCCAGCCGTGAGGGGTCAGGCCTCCCTCTCTCTCCCCTCCACAGCCCGAGCAGGGGCTCTGGGCCGTCAGACCACAGGGTGGAGGCCAGGTTGGAGCCTGGCTCTTGGGAGGCATAGGACTGGAGAGCATGGGCACCGCGGTTTGGGTCTATTCTGTGCCCCTGAGACATGACTAAGGGCAGCTGGCCTCGACTCTGTACAGGGGGCGACCCCGTGTGATGCCTGCCCGGTCACTCCCGGCGACGCAGCACAGACCCAGCAGGAAACTTCGCGGGAGGAGCCGGGTTGGAACCCGCATCTCCTCCTCCAAGCACAGGAAAGGGCCCCGCGCAGCCCTGCCCGCCGCCCGCACCTTTGGCCTTGTAGTACTCGTGCTCCAGCTCCTCCTCGTCGTCCTCTGAGGCGTAGTTCAGCAGCTCCTCCTCGTACAGGGCGAGAAAGTCGATGTCTTTCTTTCTCCTCTTTTTCTTTTGGGGCATCATCTTGCCGGCTGCCCCTTCCTGGCACTCGCAGGCTGACGGCACCCACCACCTCGCACCCTCCTGGCCCCGAGGCCTTTTCTCCCTGAGCTCCGGCGCCCACCTCTGGGTCCCCTGTGTCTACAGCCCCCTCCTGCTCCCCTGTCCTCTCAGGCCCCTGAGCAGAACCCCTGTGCCCTATCTCTGCCCTTCCTGTCCCTGGCCCCTCTCTCTGCCACCCTGTGCACCTGCCCTGGGGTTTCTCCTTGGGCCTCATCTCTTATTCATGGGGACTGCGGGCACGCTGTCTTCCTTACCCCGCCCCTCTCCTCCCCTCATGGAGAATCAGGTGACATCAAGCCCTTGGCATCTTCTCCCACCTGGCCTCACAGCAAGGGGGCCCCCTGGGGCCTCTCCAGGTCATCCCAGGGGTAGGTGGGGGCCTCCCCCATGGAGATCCCCTAACCTCACAGCTAGAGCTGTGAACAACGTCCCCAGGCCTTGGGGCCCTTCCTAAGGAGGGCACGGCCCGGAATCGTCTGAGCTCCCAGGACTCAGAGGCCTCTGTTTCTCTCCATTATTCATGACCTCTGCTCGCCTTACAAAGCAGGCAAGGTTCTTACTGGATCCTTCTCGTTCCGTCTCTCTGCTTCCATCTCCTCGTGACCGCTGGCTTCTGGAAGAGACCATTTGGCTGGAGGAGACCCTGCTGCCCTTCAGAGACGCTTCTCCAACCAGCACTCAGATAATCCACAAAGCATTTTCTGAGGTGTGAGTTACCGGTACCACCAGGCCAGAGCCATGGACGCTGGAGAGTCACGCTGCATCATATGTGACCCCCACAATGCCTGGACAGGCCAGTCAAGGTTAGCCAGCATCTGTTTTAACCGGAACTCTCCATTGGCCCACATTGCCCTCTGCACTTTCAAATGAAATGGTACAAGCCCTCTGAGCCCCTCTACTTGGCTGACATTCCCCCAACCATGGCCCCACAAGGGGGGATTCTGAGCTGGGGCAAGAGAACCGAGTCCCAGGGACCCCTCTCCACCCTCAATCAGCAAGAAAAGTTTCCCTTAGGCCCACTGGACTCCTCTTCCTTGCTTATTTTATTTTGCTAAGATTTTATTAAAGCACTTTGGCCTTAATTTTATTAAGATTTCTTACAACCTGAGTTGTAAATTTTCTGTGTAAATCCCCAAATGCTAGAAATTTCCAGTCTACGTGCAACTCCTATCTCTCTGTCTTGGCAGTGTGAGGTCAAGAGGCTAGAACTGCCTCACTGCCTCCTGGCTGTATGGCCTTAGAGGAGGCCTGGCCCCCCATCAGTGGAAGGGGAATAATGACCCACGAAGGCATATTGGGTACTTGGAGAAAGTGCTCAGTAAGCAGAAGCCTCTGGAACACAGTAGGGGCTTACTAAATGCCTGTGACTCCTAATGAGTGTTTCTCTCTTATTTTGCATGGTGTGTGTGTATGGGGGGTGGAGGGGGGTAGGCAATGCTTTGATATCATCTCAGATTGTTCCAGAAGCCCCCCTTTGGGTCCCCTGTGCAAGGACTGGCCCCATGTGTTCTCGTTCTTCCGTGGGGCCCAGTCCAAAGCAGCACATCAGAGACCACAGGTGAACACGCTGAATCATCTGTGTCCTCCAACATAGGGCAGAGATGTCCGTTTACTTGTTGGTCTCTCCCCCCGCCTCTCCCAGCCACAAGCTCTGAGGGGGCAGGCATCACGCCCCCTTGTCCTGGACCTATCATATGCCTGGCACACGGCGGGCTTCGGTAAGCATCAGTTCAGTGGATGAAGGCACAAATTGCAGGCAGATCTATAAAGCAGCCATGAACACAAGGCCCTCTGTTTCCGAGGAAAACAGTATGGGCTGAAGAGAAGTCACTTTCAATGATATGTTGGTAGGGTGAGTGTCCCAGAATGGGTACTATTCTGAGCACATTAGGCCTAGAGAACAGGTCACTTCCTCACAAATGTGAACAACTGTCCTGTAGAGCAAGCACTGGACTAATCCGTGTGGCTGTGGGCGGTGATTACAGAAAAGCAGGTTTCAACCCAATCCGGGAAGAAGGATGGGACCCCCCCAGGCCAGAGGTCCCTGGGTGACACACTGTGGCTGGAGGGCATCGCTCATGACCTACAGCAGGGGGCGCTCCAGCAGCCCCTGTGGATTTGGATTGGACCGCCCTCCATCCGGGAGCTGGGATACTCCAGGAGGCTGGATGGCAGGTGCAAACAGACAGTGGAGGAACCATGCCAGGTCACCCAGCACCACACGACTTTTCACCAGCTCCTCCTTGGTCACCCCTGTGTCCCACCACCTCTCGGCCCAGAGCTGAGTCCACGGACTGTGCCCTTAGCCCAGAGCCCCAGCGCCCAGGACCCCCGGCCACCACCTCACCTTCTCTGTTGTGGGTCTTCTCCCTCTGAGACGCTCTCTGTCAAGGTCAATGTTTCCTAAAGCCGGATTCCAGAATGCCTGGATTAGCCCCGCGGGATTCACCAAATGCCGATTTCTGACCCCACACCCCTACCCCAGACCTACCGAGTCCAAGTCTCTGAAGATGAAACTTGGGGATCCAGAGTTTCGACAAGCCCCTCTCGTCAGGGGGGAGGAGGGGAGATGGGGGAATGTCCTAAAATTAGAGAGCAAGAGGGCCGATACCTGCCCAGGTGAACTCACTAACTTGATCAGTTCACCTGGGCTAAGGGGAGGGGCTCAGCAAGCTTCCGTCGCCACACACAGCCTTATCTGCACATTGGAGTCACCTGGAGGGTTTTTAAATGCCGATGCCTGGGTGCCACCCCCAGAGATGCCGATTGTCCCTGTTTGCGGTGGAGCCTGGGCGCAGGGAACTTCCGAAGCTCCCGGCAGATGCGGGACAGCCAGGCAGCAGTCAGCAGTCAGCACTCACACCCCTCCCCAGAGTCTGGGGCAGCATTGTTCTCTCGAACCACCCGCGTCCCCACCATGAGGAGGCATCTCTGACCCCAAAGTCGTCACCCAGGAAAGATCAACTTCACCTCTTCCCCTGTTCTGCTGAAGGATCGCCCTGGAATCAGCCCAAAGTCCTTGTGAGGGAAGAAGAGCGAAGTTCAATCGTGGACGATGCGCGCCCCCTGCTGGCAGCATGTGGTTTGACCTGTGTTGTTAATTCTACCTTTGGGTTCTTTAGAAACAGACCTTAAAGAGTACAGAGAAGTTACTAGGATTGCTATGGCAAATACTATCCGTCCAGAGAAAAAAATAAAACAAAGTGCTCATTTTGCATGCAGGACGGTTTAGATTTAAAAAAAAATAATAATAAAATGCTTATTGGACTGTTCTTTTTTTCAAAACATTTAAAATAAAATATTTTGAGAAAATCCATGGCATTAAAACACGATAAGAGAACAGGGTCTGAAACAGTACCACGTGTTGATGGGGACATGAAACGACTAGAGCCCTCACGCTGCTGGTGGCAGTGGTAAGTGGTGCAGCCACTTTGGAAAAGAGTTGGCCCTGTTTTATAAAGCTACCCAGACACTTCCCACATAACCCAGAAATTCCACTCCGGGGTATTTACCTAAGAGAAATGAAAATACATGTCCACACAAAAGCTGCATGTGAATGTTCACACAAGCTTTTATTCGTAAGAGCCCAAACCTGGAACAACTCACACGCCCATCAACTGGCCAGTACTACTCAACCACAAAAAGGCAGGAAGTGCTGGACATGCTACAGTATGGACGAATCTCGAAAGCATTAAGCCAAGTGAAAGGACCCAGCCAGAAGAAAACTGCATTCTGCGTGATTACGTTTGTGTGACATTCTGGGAGATTTAAAACTGGACCAATGGTGGTAGGGGGTGGGCCGGGGGGCAGGGGATTCACAACACGAGAGGCACAAGGAGGCAGCGCTTTGGCTCCCCCCTACCTCTCTTCCTGGTCCTGCCTCGTGCAGGTGCCAGCCCATCGGGGGAAGGCCCACCATGCAGGCCTGGCCGCTGACCTGAGCCTCGTCCCAAGCTCTGTGGTGTTAGGACCCTGTGTGTGGTTGGCTGGGAAACAGGGCTCAGGGCGGGTTTGCAGACCCACTCTCCTTCCAGGCAGGGCCAAGGTCAATGCCGGCCCCTTCCTCCAATCTAGGCTTAGCATCCTCCAGTCCAAACTATATAGGGTGGTTCTTGGGGCGCCTGGGGGGTTCAGTCAACTAAGCGACTGACTTCGGCTCAGGTCATGATCTCATGGTTTGTGAGTTTGAGCCCCGCGTCCGGCTCTGTGCTGATGGCTTAGAGCCTGGAGCCTGCTTCCAATTCTGTGTCTCCCTCTCTGTCTGCCCTTTCCCTGCTCTCTCTCTCTCTTTCAAAAATAAATAAGTACTAAAAAAAAAACAAAAAACAAAACAAAACAAAAACATTTTAAACTGTATAGGGTGATTCTGTACCCTAAATGATAAAGCTGACACTTGGATTCCCATCAGTTTCTTGTGTACTGGTAAAAACACCAAGACCAGACATGGCAATTATAGGAATCCCAAACCTCTGATTATAGGGAAGGGGCTGTTTATCCCACAGACCATTTGCACATGCACACAAATGCATGCACATACACACAGAATGATTTCATTGCCCCAGCCTCACTCTCCTTCCAGGGCATCCTCCTGCTGCTGAATGAATTCTCTTAAAGCTTGCCTTTGGTCATGTCACTTTCCAGTTCAAACACCTTCACTTACACCTCAGTGCAAACAAATTTTATCAGCGAAGATTCTGGAATGCAAACAGCAGAAACTAACACTAGCTAGTTTAAGTAGAAAATTTGTTTAAAAAGTTAATATCGGGGCAAGGGGGTCTCAGAATTTCTGAGAGGTCTTAGGAGCTGCTCCCTAGAAAGGATACCTGACCCAGGGAGACCCCTACTGCCCCCAGTGATGGGCCTGGACACACAGTTTGTACCAAGCTTCAGCACTGGCCCCTGCTGCCCCTGCTGATGCCAACCTTTCCAGAATAGACTCTGCTGACTTCTGCCAATTCAGAGTCTGGGGCTTGTGCACCTGATTGGCCGAGCCTCAGTCATGTGCCTATACTTTGCAGCAAAGGAGGCTGGGAAAGTGAGTTTGGGGCATGTTCAGCTCTTACATTGGGAGCTGTCCTCTCCTCAAACTTTAGAAGGGCGCTCAGACGCTAGGTTGCGGAAAGAATCACAAATGTCCCCAACACAAATTAAATTCTAGCATGTCCAGCTGACATCAGAGGCCCTCTGTAATCTGTCCCAACCTCCCGCTTAGGGGAGTTAACATTGTAGTTAAACTGAAGACGTCCCTGGGCACTTTCCTCCCGCAAGCCTTAGTTCACTCTGACATCAGAACTGTAGCGTGTATTTCTGTATCAGCCAGCTATTGCTACATAACAGACAATCACAAAAAACTCAGTGGTGCAAGTGTCACACGGCTGGGGCTTGGCTGGGGTGACTCACTTACCCTGGGCTCAGCTGGCAGCTCTGTGTCAATCTACAGGCCTGGCTGAACTTGGCTGGGGAGGCTCACCCTGGGGCCAGGCTGAAGGAACAGCTGCTGCCGGGAGAGCACTTCTCAGGGCCATGGTGGAAGGGCATGGGGGTGAGTCTGGTGCTGCCAGCACCCTTGAGGCCTCCACCTGCATCACAGCTGCTAACATCATTGGGCCACGCAAAGCAATACAAGTGGCTGAGCCCAGAGGCCCAGGCTTTAAACTTTCATAGCAAAGGGTGTGGACACAGCAAAGGGTTCTCCCTTCCACCAGTCTGCGCTCCCTTCTAAGGAAGTCACATGCATCCCCAGTGCCCACTGGAGTATGAATGTGGCCCTCAAGACATGTTGAAGGAATGAGCCAATTACAAGTGTGTGTGTTGGGGTGAGCAGGGTGTAAAGAGTCCATGTAAGAAGTCCCAGGAACTTGAGGGCGTGTCCTAGAAGCTCTGGTTCCCACCTGTTCCCTGTTCTGGTTCCCTGTTCTGGTTCCCACCTGTGGCTCCCCACCACCACATGTGCCCGATTTCCCACCCAAGGGAACCAGCTAGTCCGATATCTCAAAATGAACCACCCCTATTCTGGAAGCAGAGCAGGTGATGTAGTGTGGTGAGGTTGGTGGTTTTCCCGTGTCACTGAAATGTTAGTTCCCACTAACATTTCACTTTAGGCTACCCGGGGTATTAGGAAAGCTCACCCTCAACCACTTCTGCCCCCTCCGATCCACCCTGCTCACAAACACCGAGGGATTTTACTGAAAAACAAATCCGATTGTGAGTGTCTGATAAGTGTTTATTAAATAAATCAATGAACTACATTCAACTTCTGTCCCCCAGCTCACCGATTCATTTGATTGATTGATTCATCGATGGATTGACTGATTCATTCATTCACTCAAAAATATATTTTGAACTGCTGCTTCCCTGACCCTGAGCTCTTTCTCTTATGAAGATAGACTAGAATACAGTGCCGGGTCTCAGGGCTAACCCTCAAATAGCAACCTTAGATTCCACGGTTGCTTGCTTGAGTGTTTGGCATTTTATAGTTGTAATAAGAAACATTTAAACATCTTGCAGCCGGCATGGAAATTCTTGTTAGGAGGAAGGCGAAGTGTGACCTGAGATCCCAGTTCGGTAGGAGACCAAGTGCACAGAGACGTGTTCTCCCCTGGACACAGTTGAGGAACTGGGGACAGGGAGACACAGAAGGGACAAGAAGAGGAGGGGCCAGAGAGGCTGGCTGAGGCTGGGGCCACGTGCAGTGTCCACACTGGGAGGCTGGCAGGCGGTTGGGCTGGCCAAGGACATGTTAGCCTGGGGACGCCGAGAGGGCACTGAACATTCCATTTGAGGTTGCTTGTTTGGAAGGGGTTTCCATCGCTTTCTCCTCTCCTCCCGCATCACTGTATATACATTATATGATCATGGATATCAAGGAAAGGTCTACGTCTAGTACCTGGGTGGCTAAGGGATATGCAACCAAAACATGTTCAGAAGCAGGAGTCTGAATGAATGCCAGCCTCTGAGGGTTTACACATCATCTTCTCTAATGGGAAAGCACAGGGAAGGCTTTGGACCTCCCCAAGATGCAGATTTGGGGAAGTCTTTTCCATAGGTGAGCTCCAGTCAGGCTGTTTGTGCACAAATTAAAAAAAAAAGAATGTGTATATATGTGTGTATATATACATACATATATACACACATATATAGGTATATGTATTTACATATGTATGTATATGTATATATATGTATATGTATATATGTATATGTATATATGTGTATGTATATATATACGTATATATATACACACTCCTATTTTATTATTTTTTTTTAATTTTTTTTTTCAACGTTTATTTATTTTTGGGACAGAGAGAGACAGAGCATGAACGGGCGAGGGGCAGAGAGAGAGGGAGACACAGAATCGGAAACAGGCTCCAGGCTCTGAGCCATCAGCCCAGAGCCCGACACGGGGCTCGAACTCACGGACCGTGAGATCGTGACCTGGTTGAAGTCGGACGCTTAACCGACTGCGCCACCCAGGCGCCCCAACCTATTTTATTTTTATTTAAAAAAAATTTTTAACGCTTATTTATTTTTGAGAGAGAGAGAGTGTGAGCAGGGGAGAGGCAGAGTGAGAGGAAGACAGAGGATCTGAAGTGGGCTCTGTGCTGACAGCAGAGAGCTGGAGGAGGGGCTGGAACTCATGAACCGTGAGATCACGACCCGAGCCAAAGTCGGACACTTACCTGACTGAGCCACCAGGCACCCCTATATAATCCTATTTTAAACACACTCATGGACATTGTCATGGAAAGAGCTTTTTACAACATTTTAGGGGCAACTGGACGGTTCAGTCAGTTAGGCGTCCAACTCTTGATTTCGGCTCAGGTCACGATCTCATGGTTCCTGAGTTCGAGCCCCACGCTGGGCTCTGCGCTGGAGCCTGCTTCAGATTCTCTGTCTCCCTCTCTCTCTGCCCTTCCCCTGCTCTCTGTCTCTCTTTCAAAAATAAATAAACATTAAAAAAAAACTTTATAAGAAGGTAATTTGTGCTCCAATGCCTTTTGATGTGACTCCAGACCTTGACGGCTGCTTTGCTTCAAGAGAGGTAGGGCTGTGTAGCTTCCAGGTATGAGCGTGTCTGATACCCCACCTGCTCGGTCGGCCCTCCAGCCCTCCCCGGGACTCTCCCTCCGCAGACACAAGCCTGTGGTTCCCTCTCCGTGTCCTCCTGAGGCCTGTGGGGTGTTGCTTCAGGACCCCACCGACTTGGTCTGGATCTGGTCTCTGAGCCCACCTGCTCTCCTGCTCAGACAGGAACAGGTCACATGACCGCCCAAAGATATGCCCAGGGAGGCCACAGGTCCCTCCCAAGTCCCGGCGGCCTCTTCGCATTGGGCTGTGCCTCATGAGCCCAAGCCTCCAAACACACACACACACACACACACACACACACACACACACACCGCCACAGCCAGTCTTTGCTAGATGAACCACGTGACTGGTTTTATTGGGTAGAAACTGAGGGCCTTGCAAGCACAGTGACAGATACAAAGTGCCCTGATTATACATTATACTCCGAGGACAGATCAGTCATCACTTCCGAATCCCTCAGGGATGGCCGCACACAGCTATACTTTGGATGGATGTACTTTGGCCGGATGTACTTTGGCCGTACCCCTGGATGAACCCCTGCCCTTGCGCACGGACTGCACTCCCCGTCGCCCCGTCTCCACCCGGCAAGGAGCGTCTCCCTCCGAGGCATCAGGCCTCAGGGTGGCGGAGGGAGCGAGCCGGGCGGGCCAGAGAGGGACGTCCTTCAGCATCAGCCCCCTTGCCCTCAGCCTGCCCGTCTCCGCATCCCAGCAAGTGACACCTCGGCCTCCCTTTGCTTCTCCGGTGGGAACGGCCCCGTGGAGCACGTGCGGTGTGATTCAGCTCCTGGGAAAGGACAGCGAGAGAGGCACGGGCCGAGAAGCCCCCAGAGGTCACGGCCACGTGGCCCCTTTGTCTTCACACACGGCAGGCCACTCGGAGTGGCGTCGGTGCCACCAAGCCCTCGGGGACAAACTCCTCTGCCTTCACGTGAGCCCCTGGGCAGGGCTCCCTGCAAAGTGAAGCAGGGCCAGCACGGCCGCGGGGCGGTGGGCAGGTTTCCTCTGCTGGCCTCGTCGTCTGCCCCCACCCCCAAGCTTCATCCGGGCAGCAGGGTGGCAGGGGACTGACTCCACACTGTTAACACTAAACGACCCGGCGTGTGCTCATTGAGATAGTGTGTTAGTTAAAAATAATAATGATATATCTCCATACGTTTCACGGTTCAAACAACACAGCTTTGAAGAAGACGTACAGCTTTCTGTGGGGAGGGCGGTTGGGTCCAAAAATGAAATTTGCAGGCGACCAAGAAGACCCTGTTGCACCCTAAAACATTTGTGCAAAGTGTGGGAGCCCCCAGGGAGGACTAGCTGCCCCCCAAAGCAACGTTGGGCAGGAGGGCATGCTCAGAAGGCGGCCACGGTGAGAGTCAAGGGTCCCGTTGAAGAAGAGTGTGGGAGGGCTGGCTCCGGGATGGGCTGGGAGGACCTGTCGCTGGGGCCCCCACCAGCCTCCTCCCAAATAGCTACGGCGCCACGGGTCTGATGCTGACCTGCTCCACAGTCCCCCTCTGCTCAGACCTGTGGCCTTAGGCGACCCTCTGCCAAGTACAGCACAGCCACCCGGTGTTCCGGCTCTGGGCGCCCCGCGCGCAGGACCTCGAGAGGAATGAATGGTACAAAGAGCCCTCCACAGACAGAGGCAGGGTGCGAGGCCCGGGGTAAAGCCCAGGCCTGGACCAGACTCCAATCAGCCTGGCAACCTCAGCGGGAAGAAAGCAGAGAAGCCTGAGAGGCTAGTGCAGGACATGGCTACTACCCCCCTGTCCCCTCAGGAAGCTGGGGCGCCCGACCCCAGAATGCTACCACAAATCCCATGTGACCGGGGGCATGCCACAGTCGTCCTTCTGGGCCCCAGTGAGGTCGGGACGCCCCCTGACCGCCCCACCCTTCTCAGAAGAATACAGGGAGGCCTGGTGAGAAAACCGAGGACGACGGTGCCTGGAAAGCAAGAAGTGCTCATCTGCGGGCGGAGAAAAAGAGTCGTGTTCTTAAATTCACAAAGGACTCCGGGCCGGAGTCACTGCAGAGACCGCCCTGGCCCCAGCGTGACCAGGACACCACCGGCGGAAGCAGAGGTGCAGAGAGAGAATGTCGTGGCAACGACCATCTACCACGCTGCGAAGCTCCCTTCCAGGGATTGGTGGGGGGAGCGGAAGGGGCGCATCCCCCCCCCCCCCCGGCCTTCTTTTCCTTGGGGGAAGAGTCAGAGGGAACACGCCGGTCCAAAAGAGTGAGTCTGCCTATCTCGTTTACCCTACATTCTCAGATAATGAACTACTGCACCCACCCGAACTTCAAGAGATCTGAGGGCCAACCTTTTAAGCACCAAGATTTCTAGGATTGTGTTGTATGTGTTTGGGAACGGAAGTAATTCCGAAATGGGTAAGCTGCTCCTCCGCCTTCTTAAACACAGGATACTGAAGGCTGTTTGCTCCCGTTCCCCCGGTCTGGTCGCCGACATCACAGGGTGAGCAGATCTAAGATGCTCTGGGCCCTCGGGGCTACCACAGCACATTTGCACCTCCACTAACCGGCCTCAGATCACTTGCTGCTTTCCGAAATGTGTCGAGTTTTGGTCTTTTTAATGCCATTACTGTTAGGCTACTAGCTGCCATTTCTTGCTACATCTAGCACCTGTTGTCATTCTCTTCGTTCACTTTATTATGAGAAACCGGAATCAAGTTCCCTAGAATTGAATTTAAAATTAAAGCGAACGCCACAAGGGATCCGCTGTTTGCAGAATGTTTGGTCTTTAACACAGAGCTTTACAGCATCTATTTCAGGGGCTCAAAATCAATTTTCCTTCATCTGAGTCCCCAGCTACCTAAGGGCTGAGTGAGCTTGCTTGGGTAAGTGGTCCCGGGAAGTGAGGTGTGCTTTGACCTTGTTTCAGTAAGAAAGTAATCATAGTCTCCTTTAACAAGTCTGCAAGGTGTTCAGTGGGTCTTGTAAACTTTGCCGTTGAATATGGGCTTCTGAGCTGCTATGCGGATAAAGTTCTTGCTGGGACCACATCGTTGGAGGCGTCTCCAGAGGGAAGGGGCAAGGGACTTGCCTCCAGTTGTGGGGAGGAGGGACTGAGGCAGGATCCAGACGGTAAGATGATGGATTCAACTGGAACCTTTTCCAAAGGCAGGTGGAAAAGGAAGGAAGAGCCCAGCGCAATAGGGAGGGAACTTAGTCCCTGGGTCACATGAACCATTTCTGCGGAACGTTCCCTCATCACCACCTTCCTGCTTTCCACGGGTGTGGTGGGGGATAGGGACAGATCACTGCACCCAGCTTCCACCCTCAGTGGGCCAGGAACTCTGTGCTAAAGAGTGCAGCGTGGCAGAAGAGCCCGGGACTTACCCTGAGTGACAGTCACACTCGCGGGAGCCCTGGGAGTGACCATCTCACAGCACTTTGACCTTGTCACACCCTGACTGCTGGGGTTACCTTGGTCTGGGCACCGGCTCCCCACAAGGCTCCCTGGGCATGCTCTCCAGGGGACCACAGGCACGTCAGCAGGAAAAAGCAAACACTGGCCTGAGGGTTAAGGGTCCCGGTTCTGTCCTGTCCCTGCTCTGGGTCAGAATCCACCCCCACCTTCCCACCCCCCAGGAAACCTGAGGCAGATGGAACCAAGCAGCCACATGCATGGCACAGGCAGAAAGCACAGACCTGGAGTCAAGGGCAGGGTGCCCAAACCCCCCAGTGTGCCCAGGACTGGGGAACTCTGCCAGGATGCAGGGCTTCCCTTGGGTCAAACCTGGAAAATCTGAGGCCAACCAGGATGGGGCCCCCTCATCCCTGGACCGGCATCACCATCACTTGGGAGCCGGCAAGAAAGGCCCCACGCCAGCTCACCGAAGCAGAGACCGCAGGCTGGGGCCCGGGAACCCCCAAGCTCTCCGAGTGACTCTGACGCAGCTTCAGGTTCAAGAACTGCTCTAGAATATGGTTCTCAACCTTGGCTGCGTATTCGAGTCATGGGGAGAGGCTGAAAGACTTGACTACCTGGGTCATACCTCAGACCAACTGGATCAGAGCCTCTGGGACGGACCGGGTCCAGGCACAAGTATTTCTCAAAGCTCCTCAGATGACTGCAAAGTGCAGCCGAGGCAGAGCCCCTCCGCCCTAGGACAGTGGATCTTAACCACTGTGCCGCAGAGTCATGTAAGATTTTTGAAAGGATCGAGGCCCTATCCCTAAGCCAACTGAATCAGATTCTCTGGGCGAATCTCTGGGACCCGGCGTGAGGGTTATTTTATAAAGATCCCCGGGTGATTCTAATGTGCACACAAGGCTGAGAACCACAATTCTAGAGGAAATAAAACTTTTACCCCAAAGCTGAGCAAGTCATTTTTATTGAAGGAAATGAGTTACTTAGTTGCCAAGGGAACCGTCCCCCGAATGGAAAGAAAGACAGTCACTGATTTCTGGCTTTTGTGCCAAGCGCTAAGTCACTGACTGAAGTGTGTATTTCTCTCTCGCTCTCCCTCTGCCTTTTCTGCTTGTTGAAATGAAAAAAGAAGGAGGGTTCACAGAAGAGACTCTGCAGGGGAAACATCTAATGACTTAAAAAAGATGGGCAGAGCTGTTGCCTCTCAGGAGACTGGCTGTGGCCAGGACAGCTGAGCCCAGCTAGCAAAGCAGACCGGGTCTGCTGAGCCTCAGCAAAGGTGTCAAGGTCATCAGAAGCCAGGGATGGACCAAGGGCTCAGGAGAACTGCTCCGGACCAAAAGGAAAATCAGAATTGTATTACAGAGACACTGAAAACAACGAATGCCATCTGAGAACAGCTTGTACCTACCTACATGATACTGTATGAAATAAACCAGTCACAAAAAGATACCATATGATTCCACTTATACAAGATACCGAGAATAATCTCATTCACAGAGACTGAAAATAGGGTGGTGGTTTCCAGGGGCTGGGGGAGGGGAAGTGGAGGCTGTCCTTTAACGGGCATAGAGTTTGTTTTGTAAGATGAAAGGTGTTCTGGAGACTGGTTGCACAACAACGTGAACGTACTTAACTCTACTGAACTGTGTGCTTAAAAATGGCTCAAATGGTAGATTTCATGTCATGGGTATTTTACTACAATCAAAAATAGAGAAAAAAAAAATCTCTGATCGTGTCAAGGCCAAAACAGATTTCATAAATGTAATCGATTCCCAAGCAATTATTTTTGTGTTGCTAGTTTAATAGTGGGTTATATCTTATATTCGTCTTCACAGAGGGGCAGAAGTGGGGTTGTGTGCCGGATTTTCATTTTCACTCTTTTCTCACTTAAGACGCTATCTCGTCTGAATTCCACGCCGGACATCACCACTCACCGGGCAGCCGCCACTGAATGGCAGGCATTGCAGAGTGTGGTTCTCCATCAGCTGTGCTGATATGGAAGGTGACAGAGAAGGAGGAGCCAGGCGTGACCCAGGTTTTTCGGGTGAGCTACCACCAGTGCAGGAGAGCCATTCACTGGGGGAGGGTTGGGGGAGGGAGGAGGCCGAGGAAGCTGGGCTCACCGAGTGTCTAGTTTGTGCCAGGCTCTGTGCTAGGCATTGTGCAGCCCTATTTCACTTGACCCTCGCCACAGCTGGAGAGGCTGGTGTCCTGGCCTCGCTCCTCAGATAATGAATCAGACCCTCCAGGGACTTCAGCAGCTCCCTCGGGGTCACGCCGCTAGTAAGTGATAAGAGGCAACCTTGAATCCAGGGTGTCCTTTTAACTACGCCAGTTGAGGACATGATGAGGTTTGCAATGCAGCGCAGGGACAGATGTTCAGGAGGCCGCGGTGAGCATGCTTCCGAAGATCCAAGGGAGAACCAGCCTGCAGGTAAGGGGGCTAAGACGCAAGGACGGGAGAGACAGGCTGGGAATAGATGAGCTTTCTCTCCTGCTGAGAGAAGAGAACCCTGAGGTTCACAGAAGATGAGTCAACAAAGGGGCCTGAGAAGGAGCATTCAGAGACAGGAAGGAAGTCAGGGGAGAGTGGTTTGTTAGGAAACAAAGGAGGAGAGGACTCAAAAGGACAGCGAAGCCACCCTTGTCACATGTCACACGGATTTCAAGGATGAGGCCTGAGAAGCAGCCGCTGCATTGGCAATCACCAGCCTGCAGAATTCCAGCTTAACTCCAGCACACCCTCGTCCTCTTTCCCTGGTAACTGTCCCCGAGCTCGGACTTGCCAGCTTTTAGCACACGTGTGGGATCCTGGTTCAGTGTCTGGACACGCCCACCAGGCTGTCAGCCCCGGGGACGGGCAGGGGCTACGTTTTGATCATTTCGATCGATCGTTCATCCCCCAGCACCTAGCACGATGCCTGGCGCAAAGTGAGTGCCCAATAATTATTTGTTGAAGGCCTGGCTGAAGCCAGCTCTGCGCCCTCCCTCAACTGTCAGGAAGTGCCATCCCTGCCCCCTCCCCACAGTCAGCAAAGTCAAGGGCCGTGAGGCCCTCTGCTCTCTGTGGCACCAGGTGACTGGTGGGCAGAGTTGCTTCGACAGCATTGCTAAACCGCCTCAAAGGCGGCATCTGACCTTGAGCTACCTTCCGTTCTGCTTGGCTAAGCACTGAGTCATTTACTTGTTTCTGCTGCCTTTCAACCCTGGAGCCGTGGGTTTAGCACAAAGGAAGACACGAGGGTTGTTTTATTTGTGGGGAATCGATTTCCCTTAAATAAGGATTTAAACTGCTAGTCTGCACTGCACGGTGGGAGGGCGTCGGGGCTTCGAGGAGCATGGTGGGGGCTTCCTGAATCAATGCCCAGGTCTCTCCAAGCCTTTGAAAAAAATGTTTTCCCCACAAACACTGACTGCGGGAGAAGGAGGATGGCCTGGAAGTCAGGAGACCAGGTGAGTCCCAAACGAGGCCCTAGCTGGCCATGGGGCCTTGGACAAGTCAGTCAACATGTTGTCACTCTTCCTGGGCATCTCTCCTCACCTGCAGACGTAGAGATGCCCTCAACCCACCCCACCCCCAGTGCCAGGACAGCACACGTTCACTGTGGGTGGGGGTGGGGGACAACTCCAGGCAGAGACTGCCTTCGGACCCAAGACGGCCTCCCAGAGCATGTGTCCCTGAAGCAGGGTCCACCCTGCAGCGCCACCTCCGTCAGGATCCCTCTGGTTCCAGCCCTTGTGACACTGGCCGAGAGGCAGCTAAGACAGAGGTCCAGAGCGTGGGCTTTGGGGTTCCACACGCCTGGGTGTGGTTTCCTCCTCTGGGTGTCTGACCTCCTCCTCACCTGATGGGAGCCTTCTTACCTACGGGGTCTTGTGATGATCACAGGAGATAATGCAAAGAAAGTGCTTTGTGCAGGGCCTGGCACAGAATGAGAACACACTAAATGTTAACTATCGTAATAACAAATACTATTTGTGGCTCAGATCCATACATCAGGAACACCTCCAACAACAAATTAGAGATTGCAAGGACCCCAGAGATCTTTCCTAAGCCTCTAGTTGTAGCGATGAGGAAAGTGAGATCTGTGGGGAGAGGAAGCAACTCACCCTAAGACCCGCAGGCAGAAATGGGACCACGAGTCCCGATTCCTCTATGGGTGTGGATCATTATGTCCTATCGCCAGCTCCTACGAGGGCCCTGCTGGGGCAGATGCCAACCCGCAGCACCCTCGAGCGGTGGGAACCCTGATGTCTGATTCACCGCGGCTCCTGCCCCCCAGCCCTGCCCCACCTGGAACAGAAGTGTCACTCAGGGGCTCTGGCCATTCAGTAGAGCCCCAGACACGACCCAGGCCCCCTCCCCCTTCTAGGTCTGTTCCCTTAAATGGGACAAAATGGTCTTTAGGAGTCTTGCAGTCTTAACATTCCACAGTTTCAAGAACTGCACTCAATTAGCCACAAACAAGTGGCTGGAAACCTCCATAAGTACCTTGGGAGGAACAGGCAGAGACCAAGAAAGCGCAGCCCTCCACCGGCCCTGGGGAGTTTTCCCCAGTTCATGGCGTACTAGGGTCTACTTAGTCTCAGTGGCTACTTCCCTGCCCTACAGACAAGCAGCGCGAGGTCTCCCGGTCAGGATCAGGGCTCAGAACAGAGGCGGAAGCATGCACTCCATGACAACCCACCAGCGTGGAACACAAGCCCAAACAAAGCGGTTTTGCCAAGAAAGGAGCCGTGCGCCGGGAGCCTGGAGGCCTGGGACCAGGCCCACGCTCCCCTCTGTGTCTCACTGGCGGGATGTGCTGCTCTGCGTTGTACAAGGAGGCCATCAGATGGCAGGCCGCACTCCCTGCTGAAACCTCACAGCCCCTCATCCTCCCCAGAGCACCCAGCAGCTGGGTTCGGGCCTGCATACGGTCTGCCCTCCGGCCCGAGGAGAAAGCAATACTGAATTGATTTGTCATCACGTCTTCCCAAGGCCAACCCCAGACCAAAGCAGAATAGGCTTTCGGAAGTGTCTAAGGGAGGAAGGGAAGAACGGAGAGAGGGAGGGAGGGAGGGAGGGAGGGAGGGAGGGAGGGAAGGCGAGAGGTTGGAGTCTTAAGTCCCTCCAGAACTAACATTCTATGAGTCCGTGCAGCTAGGTTCTAAGGCAATTCACCGTGGGTGTCTATTAGGTACAGCCACGCTCGTGGTGGTAACACCCTGCGGGGAGCAAAGGGAATGAACTTCAGATGTGAAATGCCACGTTAACCCCTTTTGGCCCAGGCACAGTTAACTTCCCAAAGCACAGGCGCTCCACAGCGTCCGTGTGCGTGAGGCCACCCGGCTGTGTAAAGTGCCAAGTCCTGCCTTCACAGCAGAAGCCTCAGTGATGCTGGTGTCGGAGGCCATGATGCACTCCCGTCTGCAAAGCTCATCGGTTGCATCTCAGTGCTTTCCAGCCCGGAGCCCACAGGTCAGAAACACAATGTAGCAGGATTCTGCAGGATTCTGGAGCATAAAGAGGAACAGATCTTATAAATAACTCCTGGTTAAAACAGAGCTGGAAATAAGGAGACAGGAGAGGAAGCAAATTGCTAAGCACGTATTGAGTCAATCACATTGGCTTGGAAACCTTAGTGCAAATGGCTGGTCCTTCTCATCAGAATATCAAACACAGGATTGAACCCGGAGGCACCAAGACTGTGCATGTGTGTGAGGATGTGTTTGAAAGGGTGTGGTTAAGACCCTGGACCCCCCTGAGCCACTCTGTCTTCACAGGAAGGTCTGGCTGCTGGGTTGCTCTGTAAGCTCTGAGATTCTAGACAGCGATTCACAGCTGAGGCCTCAGTATAAAACTCAGGAAGCCAAAAGTCTGAATTAAATCTCGACCATGCTCACACGTCCAGTCTCCCCCTTTTCCATTCCGTAGGGCCTTTCTTTAGCTGCGACAAGGCCACTACAGCCTGCACTCTCCCGAATGCTAAAATTGAGTGCAAATGTGCTTTAATCACTGGCAATCCTCAAGGCCCCTGATCTCGGGGTGTGGCCCAGCAGCATGCTACCTACGGGCAGGGTGGGGTCATAGGGCCCCGGCTGAGGCCAGGAGGCTTGGCACAGAGCTGACTGTGCCCGCGCCTCCCCCCCATCCCTGCCTCCTGGCCCACGCACTGCCCGGTGCAGGAAGGAGAGGAGGAGCGAGGTTCTGCTTGCCGGGGTGTCCGGCCAGCCTGTGCCGCCCTCAGCAGCAGGTGCAGGTGCCCGTGTGCACGCGGAGGATGCCTCGGCTGTGCAGGTGCAGGAAGTTGAAGATCTCAGAGGGCATGGCGTGGAAGCCGGGGCGGGGCTTGACGTTGTCATAGTAGTGGTGGGTGATGTAGAGGCCCGAGGGGTTCATGGGGAAGGCCCAGAAGCCGAACAGGTGCACCTCCTCGCAGAGCTCGAGCGCCGCGGTGGCCAGGATGAGGCCGGTGCTGATGCGCTTCGCGCGCACCCCCAGGCTGAGCCAGTAGCGCGACACGTTGACCAGGTATTGCGGGTGGAAGTAGTACACGGCCTGCGTCGACTCGAAGTCGTCCAGCACGTACTTGACGCGGATGGACACGTCGGTGTTGCGCGTGTTGTAGAAGGCGGGCAGCAGCACCGACGCGTTCTCGTACACCTGCAGCACCCGGTAGAAGGGCCGCCGCCACTTCTCCAACTTGTGGAACCTGGGCGGGGCCGGAGCAGAAGGGTGGTCGGCCCACTCCCCCCACCCCACCCCCACCCCCAACGTGCCTGTGCGCCTCTTCCCCCGCCCCACCACCCCTGCTGCCCCCATCCGGCACCCTGGGGCCTTTCCAGAAAATGCAGGGGACTCAAGGCCACCCTGCTTCCTTTCATCTCATTCACCTCCTAAGATGAATGGCCTGCCTTCTGTTTTCTAAGTAGAAGCAATCTGAGTCCAAAGGGACGACCATGTAGGGAGGGCAATGCTTAACCCAAAGGGATGAGAGCATCCGGGGGCGGGGGCGGGGTGGGGGTGGGAAGGGGGGACTCGGTGGGGAGGTAGGGAGGAAGTGGAGGCTTTCCCTGGGCCCTCAGGGTAGACGCGTGTACTTTCTTTCCCAAGATCCCCAATGAGTACCCCAAATGAGTGTGCCTGCTCTCTCCTTCCTGCCCCGCAGCCCCTCACTCGTGTTTTCCTCGCCTGATTTACCAACTCTTCGGCCTCTGGTCTCTGGCTGTCCCCTCTCTTACCCCTGGTCTGACCTGGATGATGTGACTAGGCCCTTGGCTGTTGTTTTAACCCATTGACCCCCGTCCCCAAGGCCTCCCAGGCAGACAAACCCCAGGAGGGGAACTAGGTGGGGACTGAGATCTTTGTTAAGAGTCTTCTCCCGGGGCCCCCTGGATACACCAGGGTAGGGAGCTGTCTTCCCCCATCACACTCAGGAAAGCTTTCTGGCCCATCTACGTGAAGACTGTCTAGACCGGTGCTGTCCAAAAGAAATAGAACTGAGGCCACATATCTCACTTAAAATGTTCTAATGATCATATTTAAATAAGTAGAAAGGAGTGGGTGAAGTTAATTTTTATATTATATTTAATGCTCACAATGTTTTATTTAACCTGCTGTACCCAAAATACTACTCTTTTTTTTTTTTAATTTTTTTTAACGTTTATTTATTTTTGAGACAGAGAGAGACAGAGCATGAACGGGGGAGGGTCAGAGAGAGATGGAGACACAGAATCCGAAACAGGCTCCAGGCTCTGAGCAGTCAGCACAGAGCCCGACGCGGGGCTCGAACTCACGGACTGCGAGATCGTGACCTGAGCCGAAGTCGGACGCTCAACCGACTGAGCCACCCAGGCGCCCCCAAAATACGACTCTTTCAACAGGTAATCGATACAAACAATGGATGAGATATGGTCCATCCTCCTTTCCATGTTAAGTCTTTGAAATCGGGTGTGTGTTTACACTTATAGGCAGCCCATGTCAATCTGGATAGCCACATTTCCAGTGGCCAGTAACCACATGTGACTAGCGGGTACCATACTGGACAGCACAAGTCTAGAAGAGGGTCAGTTACCTCTCGGTGATGATGCTGGGGTTCACAGTGACCACATCCGTCTTCACTCCCACATCCATGGTGTACTTCTCCGAGATGGGGGGTAGGTTGCACCTGCACAAGAGACAAGGCACCCAGGCCGTATGTGCTCAGTCATTCTAGACACAGCTGGAGAGCAGGCAGGGGGAGGGCATGGGGAGGGAGGAGATGTTGCTCCTATGGGCAGAGGGAGGCAGAGGCAGCCAGCTGGATGGAATCTTTGTGGCCTGTGCATAGAGAGGCAAGTTTACTCCTCCCCCCTCCCCCGAGTGGCACAATGATGGTGGACAGCCTCAACCCCAATCCCTCTGCATGAAGCCTTTATTTTCAACCCATCTTCTTTATCCAGGCTAAAGATGTAAGCGAGGATACCCAAAGAGGCTAGAAGGGGCTCTATCTGAGGAAGAAGAAATACCAGGACCCATCTCTGACTTAGTTAAAGCCAGGGCGAAGCCAATATTGGTGCCAGCCCCAAGGCCGCCCTTGTTCCAAGCCCTGCTTCTGGAAGAGAAGAACCCAGTTGGGGAGGGTTCTGCACACCCACAGATCTGCACAGACCTTCATATAGCTGCTATGCTCTTTTTAAAAAAATTAATTATTTTGAAAACAGAGGTGTTCTTTGCACACGTCTCATTCCGCAGACGTGGAGACAGAGGACCTGAGAGGTTTGGCCACTGGCCCCAAGGGATAGGGCTGGAGAGGGCAAGAAACAACCCAGAGCATGAGGGTGTGCAGGGCTGGGGAGTGGAGGCTGATCTCTTGAAGGACAGCATTGGGGGATGGGGGTGGGGCACCACAAGAGGGAAGGGCACAGAGCCGGAGGGCCGTGGGGGCAGAAGCAGCAGGTGCAGAGCCTGGGGGATTCTTTACCGGAAGACAAAGTCAGCGCTGTTGATCTCTCTCCCACAGCGGCTGTTCTTTAAGATGCCTCCATTGCCCACCACTGCACACTTCTTAAACTGGGACCGGTAGTAGGGCATGTCCTGGGGGAGACAGGGACGCGGCTGTCACAGGCAATGCCCTCCCTGCCTTCTTTGGGTGCCCTCACCCCTGTACCCATGATCAGGTCTACGAGCCAGCCTTGCAGGGAATGTGGGAGAAAAGTGGTTATTATTCCACTTTGCAGATGAGAAGAGAGGCCAGGAGACTTGTTCTCAGTCCCACTGGCCAGCACGAATGAGCTGGAACAGAAGCCAGGTCTCCACAACCTTTTTCAATAAGCTCTGGGATGCCTCAGGTTTCCAGAAAGAAGAGAGTACAGGTTGTGGCTAGTCCTGCTTGCCTTTGGTTTTGCCAATGTTGGGAAGCTCATCTTTATGACTTCTAGTATGCATGTTTTATTGGTTAATGCAGATGTTCTGGGGGGTGACAGCAGCAGAGATGGGGACAGGGCCGCCTGGGACCAGGGCCCTAAACCTGGCTCTCACCCCTTTCAGCTCAGGACATGGTACAGACCCTCCCTCTGCTCTGCAGGGGGGCACATGTGCCTGGGATTCAAAGATCAGATGGACCGGGACACATGGCAGGACTTGGCAGCAGCAGGGACAAGAGACCAAGGGCTGAGTAAGCAAGGCCACACTGGGGAACAGCGAGAGGCCGGAAATTCCTGAAATCTCTGCTAAGTGCAGAGGAGCCCGGGACTTAGCCTGAGTGACAGTCACACTTGCGGGAGCCCTGGGAGTGACCATCTCACGGCACTTTGACCTTGTCACACCCTGACTGCTGGGGTTACCTTGGTCTGGGCACCGGCTCCCCACAAGGCTCCCTGGGCATGCTCTCCAGGGGACCACAGGCACGTCAGCAGGAAAAATCAAACACTGGCCTGAGGGTTAAGGGTCCCAATTCTGTCCCGTCCCTGCTCTGGGTCATAATCCACCCACCACCCCACCCCCCCACCAAGGAAACCTAAGGCAGATGGAACCAAGCAGCCACATGCATGGCACAGGCAGAAAGAAGCACAGACCTGGAGTCAAGGGCAGGGTGCCCAAACCCCCAGTGTGCCCAGGACTGGGGAACTCTGCCCGGGATGCAGGGCTTCCCTTGGGTCAAACCAGGAAAGCCCGGGACCAACCAGGATGGGGTCCCCTAGGCAAAAGACCCAGGTTCAGCCCTGGTTTTGCGTGATAATGAGGTGAAGGAACCATAGACAAGTGTTTTGAGTTCTCAGCAACTCGGTTTTCCCATCTGTAAAATTAGGATAATTCCATGTGTATGTCGTGCTTTTCAAAAGTGAGACAACGTGAAGCAGAGTTTCTCGATCTGGCACCGTTGACACTTTGGACCAGCTCATTCCTTGCTGGGGGGGGGGGGAGGGGGCTGCCCTGTGGACTGCAGAATGTTTAGCAGCATCCCTGGGCCTCTCCCCACCGGATGTCAAGGGTAACGCCCAATCATAACCACCGAAATGTCTCTAAACGTTGCCAAATGTCCCCAGGGTTGAGAACCACTAGTGTAAATGAAAAGCCTATCCAGGGTGATGCTTGGCCCAGAGGTATCTCGGCAGGAGGACCAGATTATTACTGTCATTAGTCCCCAACGATCCGTCCCCCCAGGAGCCTACTGGACAGCTCCCCTTCCAGCACACATCACCTGGCCAGCCCTGAATGACAGCGGCCCCGGTCGGCACCTTGGCCTCCCGGTGGGGTCATGGGCAATCACACCACAGTGGGTCCTCAGGAAGGAGACTAAATCTGAAGAAGATGCTGCATCCGTCTGTGGGAGACTGTCCTTCAAGGCCCATTGTCCCTGAAGGGACAGGCCCAGGGGCCAGGATGGGGAAAACAAGGGTGTCTCACAGCCATTGGGGAAAACTGCACTGTTCGACTTTTACCAGGGAAAGGAAAAAACCAAAGTTATCTTTGGAGAGATCCTCAAAGGCCTTTATGTTCTATGTCAGTGTCTCCCAAACTTCTGTACATCAAAAACAACCTGGAGTACTTTCTGGAAATAGAAATTCCTGGGCTCCTTCCCAGAACCATGGAATCAGAATCTCCAGGGTCGGGGGAGGAGGTGGAGAAGCTGAATTTTATACAATCCCAAAGAAGTACTTACCTTGAGGGTATGAATCCTTCTAAGTCACGGGCTCTAACTCAGGGGGTGGCTAATTACAGCCTGCGGGCCACCTTGGACCTTCTGCCTGTTTCCGTACAGCCTGCGAGCTAAGCATGGGTTTTGTATTTTTAAATGGTTGGGGGTGGGGATCAAAAGAAGAAGACTTCGTGACACGTAAAAATTATGTAAAGTTCATGTTTCAGTGTCTGATAGGAACTAGAGTGTTCCTGCAGCCCAGCCACACTCATTTGTTTGTGAAGGTCCGTGGCTGCCTTGTGCTGGAACCATAAAGGTGAGTGGCTGTGACAGAGACCATATGGCCTGCAAGGCTTAAAATATTTGCTCTCTGGCCCTTTCCAGAGAACATTTGGCAGCCCTGCTCTCACTCCCTGGGCCTCGGCCGTCTATACCCACGGCCCTTGTTGGACCCATATGTCATAACTGAACTGTCACCCACTGGCATGACCCGCATGAGATGTAAGTCCACCTGTCGGACATCAGCCTCCTGTTCCAGGCCTTGCAAGACCCACGCTGTAGGGGTGCCTGGGGGGCTCAGTCGCTTAGGCATCTGACTTCGGCTCAGGTCACGATCTCGTGGTTTGGGAGTTCGAGCCCCGTGATGGACTCTGTGCTGACAGCTCAGAGCCTGGAGCCTGCTTCGGAGTCTGTGTCTCCCTCTCTCTCTGCCCCTCCCCCCTCACACTCTGTCTGTCTGTCTCTCTCTCTCTCTCTCTCTCTCTCTCTCTCTCTCTCTCAAAAATAAACATTAAAAAAAAGAAAAAAAAAAGACCCACCTGGTAAATGTGGCTTATCCCCATCATCCTCCAGCCCAGTGACGTGGGGAGAGAATGTGTGACACCTCTCCACCTTGGGCTCCTCCCCACTGCCCCCACAAGGCCCAACCTTATCAGCACCCTCCGTTTAAGTAACAGAACTCAGGGACCCGTGGGCTTTGTTTCATGAGCATTCCCGTTGAAGCAGGGCAGCCCAGGCCCTCAGATTTCATCCAGAAAGACCTGACTCAGCATTTCTGCAAACTGGGCTCACTAAGCCCTGCCTTGGACCCATTGCTCTCCAGGTGGTGGTTATGAACACATCCAGTGGAACCTTCTTCCTCTTCAGATGGTAATAACCACCAGAATGAGCTGAAAAGGCAGGTTCCAGGCCCTTTTCTCTGAGATTCTGACGCTGTGATCAGGCCACAAGTGAAGCCAGAGCTTCAGTGCCCTGAGCCGTTCATTCATGAGATCACTTATCCTGTGGTCCCCCATGACCAGGGAGCCACCGTACTAGCCCTCCCGACTTCTTTTATGCGGAAGGAAAACAATTCACGTCTATCTTGTTTTACTTAGATTTTCTGTTATAAGCAGCCAAACCTATTCCTAGCCTAAATCAGTCCAGTGTGATGGACAGGGAGACTGGGGCCTTGGAAGATATAAGAACCGTCCAAGGTCATCCAACGTGAGATCAAATCGTTCTCGATTTGCTTTCTACTGGTCCGTGATTTCTCGTGCATGCAAACCTTTGCGTGAATGGTTTTGCTCCTGCGCCTGCCTCCAGTGGGGGACAAATGCCTAATCACTCTCCCAGATATCTTCGGGATGTCCTCTGCAAGCAATGCAATAACCAAAATTTGACACCATTTTCTTGCCAGAAGTCGCTCAAATAATAGCCAGTTGGCACTCACTCTGCCCAGACGGGAGCCCCGGAGGACAGTCCACTGAGCCACCCCGAGCCAGGACAACGGGTGCAGAGAGCACAGCAGAGTGATGCCACACTGCGTGGGCGTGGCCACAGAGGGCTACGTGAGGTCGCCCCTTTGCCCTGCCCAGACTGCCCTGCCCCAAGCAGCACCTTGGGAAACATGCGGAAGATCTCCTGGTTGATGTGGTAGATTGCCGCTGGTGTCCACTTCATACTTGAGCTTCGTCCCCAGGGGCGTGTTCTTCTGCGTCGTGAAGAGGAAGGAGGGGGCGTTTGCAGCACCTGGACAGAGTGGACCTGCCAGGCAGGAGACACAGCAGGAGGGACAGGTGACACAGGGCAGAGCAAAGCCTCTGGAAGAACAGAGGGGTCAGGGAGCTGCGGCCCCTCGGGGTGAGCCGTTCTCTCCCCCCCACCCCTTCCCACACTCACTCCCACCCCCTCGCCTCTGCTCATGTTGTCCCCTCCCCCTTCAACATGCCTCCCCTCCTCACACTTGCCTTTCTCTCCGGGAGCTCCCAGCTGCCCACCCCACTGACCTCACTGGCCTCCGAGGACCCGGAGCACAGACCCAGCTACCACCCACTTCGTCACCCACCAACCCCCTCCCCACTTGAACGAAAGCCCCTTGATGGCAGGCACCCTGCCTCTCCGGATCCTGCACGGTGTCAGTCGCACGATGGTTCGGGTGTTCGACAGCCAGCTGCCGGCCAGTCGTGGGATGAGTCATGCCTCAGTCAGGCGTTTGCCAAGATCTGCCAGGCATTCTACTACTTTCTGGAAACACTCTTTATCCAGCCTTGATGGAAATCCGGGGACACAGAGGGTTCTTGGCCCCTTAGACAAGGTGTTTACCCCTATCCCACGGGGGCAAAAACCCAAGACACCGATGGTCAACAGAAGCATTTAGAAAGTGTCTGAGGAACAGGGGAGGTCAGGAAGTGGGCTGGTGCTGGTTGGTGACTTCCTGCAGAAAGAGGAGCCTGACTTCCTAAAGAGGTTTTCAGGAGTCCATGAAAGAAAGAAAGAAAGAAAGAAAGAAAGAAAGAAAGAAAGAAAGAAAGAAAGAAAGAAAGAAAGAAAGAAAGAAAGAAAGAAAGAAAGAAGGAAGGAAGGAAGGAAGGAAGGAAGGAAGGAAGGAAGGAAGGAAGGAAGGAAGGAAGGAAGGAAGGAAGGAAGGAAGGAAGGAAAGAAAGAAAGAAAGAAAGAAAGAAGAAGAAAGAAAGAAAGAAAGAAAGAAAGAAAGAAAAGAAAGAAAAGAAAGAAAGAAAAAAAAAAGCCCTGTGGCTTTCACTCACAAGAGCAGTCAAACACAAGCCACAGAAGGGTTAAAGCTTAGAGGATGCAAGCAGCCTTTGCAAAACTAAAAAATAAAAATAAAAATAAGCCCTCCAAGGGAGAAGGCGGCTGCTGAGGCCGACCTGGGAGTCGGCCAGGCCGGAGAAGGCTGAGTTTTCCCTCTGCCTCAGCTGGTGCTCTGCCGGGTCACTCTCTCTCCGAGGCCTGCTGAGGGGCGGGGTCCTGGGCACTGCTCTCCCCTGCCCTGGGGGCCCAGAGCCCCCCACCCTGGCTGCCCAGGGCCTGGACCTGACACGGGAGGCAGGCAAGCTGCTGCTCTCCCACGTGGTGGGGTGGGGAGTTGAGCCCGCAAGGCTCCGTTTTCTCCCAAAGCAGCAGTGTTATGCTGAGTCCACACTGGCCTCCTCCCGCCAACACTGGCTCCAGGCACTGTCACGTGCAGTGTCTAGGCGGCCCCAAGAGGGACGGGACACCTCCACAGAGCCGGGATGACAACGACCACAAACGTTTGAGGAGGGGCTTATGGGAGAGTTCACATCCAGGGTCTGGGATGGAAACTTGGGCTGCCAACCCAGTGTCAGGAGGCCTGGGTTCTAGTTTCTTCTCCGCTCCTGCCAGCTGTGGGGCTCTGGGCTCTGGGCCTCCACCGCCTCATCCATAGAATGTAGTCTTGGCTCTTCTCCCTCTGAGCCTCTATAATTCTGCGACTCCAGGTTGCCAAAGCCAGGAAGGTTATAAAATTATGTTTTATGACTTTATTTCTCGTAGGGATTTCATTGGGGAAACTCAGCTGGCTGCTGATCGGAGAGGGCCTTCCTGTGGAGTGATGAGTTTCAGAATGTTGACTGAGTCTTCTCAGAGGGGAGGCCAGGGACCCGGCCAGCAGAGGCCACGAGTCAGCACTGGCCCATTTAGCTTTGCTGGTCCAGAAACTCAATCTTGCCAGCCAGCTGGAGAGTTCACCACTGATGGAAACTCTCTCATATTAACCAAGCTTACCAGTGACGGAGCTATAAACCAGAATGCCAACACGTCCATTTGTAGGCAGTAGGGTGAGGGAAGGCCTCAGTTACAGGACTCCTTCTAGCACGTTCCCTCCACCCCTCCCCATTTCACCATACCAGGGTCTTGCAAACCTGAATGAAGGATCTCATCATCGTTGAATGAGCTTGTAATGAGAGCAAAGGGAGGCAACCGACTGGCTTTGAAGGCTTTTCCATTTGGAGCCTGGCAAGACCTGATGTCATCTCCCTTTTCCACACCTGAAACTACGCCCCTACCCCCCACCCCGAGAAGGGGCTCAGCATGCCCGCCCCGCGCCCGGAGCCTCTCTGCTGGATAGTGCTGGCTGATCCCTGCCGAAGGCTCCCACACTTAATCCTTGTTTTTCTGTTGCCATATCATCTTCCTGCTGCTTCGTTATCTCCTTAGATATGTGACTCCCACGGAGGACACTTCTGTGCAGCTCCTAGCCCAGACAACATCTCCTTGCACCTCGCTGACCTCTGCGCTGGGTGTTTTATCAGCCTGCTCAGGCCCCGCCCACCCCCGGGGGGCGTCTGCCAGGGCAGTGCCTACACTAACACCTCTTGCTAAGGGCTGGATTTGGGGTGGCACTTGCCGCACAGACCTTGGACCTGTTCCCGCCTCCCAGCACTTTCCTCAAGTTCATGTTCTACTTTTATGATGGCGGGGGGGGGGGGGGGGGGGGGGGGAGTGGAGGCGAGGCGGGGTCTTCCTGCCCTCCTGTTGGGCCTTAGCTGGGAGTCTGCAGTCTCACAGAGGCCTCTGGTTTGCAGCTGCTGGTACCTGCTCTTCCGGGGTTATCACTTTAAACATCCACATTTCTAAAAATGTGCCACTTAAAACTACTACTCAGTCTCTAGACGTGGCCTGGAATTGCAGAAAACTGGACCAAATGACTCATAAGGAAAAGACAAAATGCTTAGTGTCATTTGCTTTTCACAGCCCCCCCCCCCCCCTCCCCGGGGTAGGATTCCTGCATGCTGATGGCTCCTGACTGCATCCAAACTTCAGCCTGACTAGCCTGCATCCGGTCTATACCCACATGCCTGGGGTCCCATCAGTCCCATTCGGTAAGGTCTGTCTGCACTAAAATCCCACCGTGAGCTCACAGAATTTTAGCGATGAATCCACGGTTCACGTTAATCTGCTCATCTCTTGCAGACAGGGGAACCTTAAACTATGGCTCTTGCCTCTCTGGGAGTTTATAATCTATCGCTTTGGGTCAGGGAGTAATTAGAAGCTCATCTACAGCAGGCCTCAGGCGTCTGGTGCAAGCAAGCTGCCCCCGGAGGGGCTGGTGACAGGGCGCGGCCATAGAAGAAGGCTCAGTGCACCTCACCCCTCAAGCCTGCTGGAGACCTGGAACCAAGGTGGAGCTGTAGTGGCCACACCGCACCCCCCCAGCCCCCCCACGGGGCTGCCGCAAGGCCTAGGGGCCGGAATGCAGGGGTCGTGGCCAGCAGGGTGCCCACCTCGGCCTGTGTACTGAGTCAGAACCTCCCCGCTGCCCAGATCCCAAAGCCCAGCCAGGGCCAGCTCCGGGGAAAAGACGACCCCGGGGCCGGGCCTTGCAGGACGGGGCAGCAGGAAGGAGAACATCACCAACGGGAGGGCGGGGGAGGGCAGACAAGTCACAGATACTTGAACTGGTTGGCCTCAGAGATATTCATTGCCCATCTGCACATCTGCAGGCTCTTCCATCTGTCGAATAGCTCCGACTGCTTCACCCTTTGGGAGTAGAGACAGAAGAGAACGTGAAAGGGCCAAGCTGGGCAGAGCGTCGGCATTCGCGATCACCCCTTCCTGCTCCCCATGTGCCCAATCCTGGTGTGGTCCTTTACGCTAACTGTGGTTTCTTATTTTTGGTGTCCTCGATGCTCGGGCACCCAGGGTCTTGCTCACTCCTAGAGGGAGTGAACCGCTCTCCTCCAAGCCTGCCTTCCACATGCAAACCAGCCCGTCCTGAGCCCAAAGCCTCACGGCCTCCTTTATCAACAGAGCCACCAGCCTTAAGGGAACCCAGGAGCTCTCCGAGTTACAGGCACGATGCCATTTCTGTCTGCCCATGTGCATATATTGGGGAGAATCTGAAGCTTTCACCGGCTTCCCGTAGAGGTCCTTGATTCCAAAACCAGGACAAACACTCACTTAACTGTAAAGTAAAAACCAGTTTCATTATGCAGAGCTGGGTCCCCTGTGTTTATTTATTTTTTTATTTTTTTTTAACGTTTCTTTATTTTTGAGACAGAGAGAGACAGAGCATGAATGGGGGAGGGTCAGAGAGAGAGGGAGACACAGAATCCGAAGCAGGCTCCAGGCTCTGAGCGGTCAGCACAGAGCCCGACGCGGGGCTCGAACTCACGGACCGCGAGGTCATGACTTGAGCTGAAGTCGGCCGCTTAAGCGACTGAGCCACCCAGGCGCCCCAAGATCCCCTGTGTTTAAATGGAGGGGAAAGGGTTGTTCCCAAACAGGGCAAGCCTCACCCACAGAAGGAACACATACATGACTGGTACGGGGAGGGGTGATGGGGGAGCGGTGAGTACAGGAGAAATACAGAATAGCGACAAAGTATGTGGATTTTGCACTCAGAAGAGGAGCTGGGCCTCAGAGTTCATATTCCCCCTAACTATGGGACCTCGGGCAGGTTATTCGACCTCTCTGAGTCTCATCTATATAATGGGCATAATAATAGATTATCACTCACTGTCCCAGATCTGTGAAAAGTATTAAATAAGGTGATGCAATAAAGGCCTAAGCATAGGAAGTCCACACGGAAAGTACCTGGTAGATGTAAGCTATCGTTATGGTTAAACTGCACTGCCTAGACTCTGCTCGCTCACAGCCCCCTGGACTTTTCCCCTTTTGTGAAACCCATAACCCATCCCTACTCACTCCTGATCCTTCCCACAAGACAGTAAGTAACGGGAGGGGCAGGGGATCACGCCTGAGTTCACGCCATAAATCCAGGGCGAAGGCACACGGCCGACGTGCGGTAAATATGTGTTGAGCGTATTAATAAACTGGTGAATGAACCAAGAAGTCTGAGTTCCAAGAGAGTCTATAATTATTTATTGAACTCTTCTCTGTAGCGGGAACTGGGGATACAGCAGTGAACAAGACAACTGTCTGCTTCCACGGAGCTTAAATAGCAGGAAGGAGGCAAGTGGAAAACAGGTACATATGCATATGACAACAAAAGCACAAGCGATGAAAGCAAAAATAGAGAAGTGGGACTACGTCCAACTAAAAAGCGTCTGCACAGCGAAGGACCACAACAGAGTACAACGTCAACACAGAGAACAGGAGAAACTATTTGCAGGCCATTTATCTGATGAGGGGTTAACATCCAAAACACATAAGGAACTCTTACAACTCAATAGCAAAAGGCCAAATAACCGGATTTTATTTATTTATTTTTCAATGTGTATTTATTTGCAGGGAGAGTGCACGAGCAGGAGAGGGGCAGAGGGAGAGAGAGAGAGAGAGAGAAAGAGAGAGAGAGAAAGAGGGAGAGAGAGAATCCCAAGAAGCCTCCACGCTCAGTGCAGAGCCCAATGCAGGGTTCAATCCCATGACCGTGAGACCATGACCTGAGCCAAAGTCAAGAGTCAGACGCTTGGGGCGCCTGGGTGGCTCAGTCGGTTGAGCGGCCGACTTGGGCTCAGGTCATGATCTCGCAGTCCGTGAGTTCGACACACTGTCAGCTGTGCTGACAGCTCAGAGCCTGGAGCCTGTTTCAGATTCTGTGTCTCCCTCTCTCTGACCCTCCGCCATTCATGCCCTGTCTCCCTCTGTCTCAAAAATAAATAAATGATAAAAAATAAAAATTAAAAAAAAAAAGTCAGACGCTTGGGGCGCCTGGGTGGCTCAGTCAGTTGAGTGTCCGATTTTGGCTCAGGTCATGGTCTCACGATTCGTGGGTTTGAGCCCCACTTCAGGTTCTGTGCTAACAGCTAGGAGCCTGGAGCCTGCTTCAGATTCTGTGTCTCCCTCTCTCTCTCACGCTCTCTCTCCCTGTTCGCACCCTGTCTCTCAAAAATGAGTAAATGTTAAAAAAAAAAAATTAAAAACAAAAAAGAGTCAGACGCTTAACTGACTGAGCCACCCAGGCACCTCCAAATAACCTGATTTTAAAATGGGCATAAGATGGGGTGCCTGGCTGGCTCAGTTGGTTAAGCATCCAACTTCAACTCAGGTCATGATCTCACGGTTCATGGGTTCGAGCCCTGCATCAGGCTCTGTGCTAACAGCTCAGAGCCTGGAGCCTGCTTGAGATTCTGTATCTCTCTCTCTCTCTCTCTCTCTCTCTCTGCCCCTCCCCCACTCATGCTCTGTCTCTCTCTGCCTCAAAAATAAATAAAACATTAAAAAACAATTTTTAATGGGCACAAGAATTGAAAAGACATTTCTCCAAAGAAAACATACAAATGGCCAACAGACATATGAAAAAGTGCTCAACATCACTAAATATCAGGGAAACGAAAATCAAAACTGCAATGAGATAGCATCTCATACCTGTTAGGATGGCTAATATCAAAAAAAACAAAAGGGGTGTCTGGGTGGCTCAGTCAGTTAAGCGTCTGACTTCGGCTCAAGTCATGATCTTGCGATTCGTGAGTTCGAGCCCCGCCTCAGGTTCCTTCTTGCTGTTAGCACAGAGCCTGCTTCAGATCCTCTGTCTCCCTCTCTCTCTCTGCCCCTCCCTGGCTCACACACACCCTCACAACTGCTCTCGCTCTCTCTCTCTCTCAAAAATAAATGAACATGTTTTTAAAAAAAAACAAAAAAATAAAAACAAAAGATTGCAAGTGTTGGCGAGGATGTGGAGAAAAAGGAGCCCTCGCACGGTGTTGGCGGGAAGGTAACATGGTGCAGACAGCACGGCAAATGATACGGAGGTGCCTCGAAAAATTACAAAAAGAACAACCACGTGACCCAGCAGTCCCACTTCTGGGTATATATCCAAAGGAATGGCCATCAGGATCTAAAAGAACTACATACAGTCCCATGTCCACTGCAGCCTTAGTCAACGTAACCAAGACAAACAATCTAAATGTCCACTGACGAGTGACCAGATAAAGAACATGTGTTATAGACGTACAATGGAATACTACTCAGCCTTTTACAAGAAGGGAATCTGTCACATGTGACAAGCTGGATGAATCTGGAGGACGTTATGCTAAGTGAAAGAAGCCAGTCACAGAGGATATATACAGCATGATTCTGCTCATGATGTATCTAAAATAGTCAATCTCATGGAAACAGAGAAGAGAACGGTGGTTGCCAGGGACTTTGGGAAGGGGACATGGTGAGCTGCTTGCTGTTCGATGTATATAAAGTTTCAGTTATTTAAGATGCCTAAGTTCTAGAGATCTGCTGTACAGCTTAGTGCCTACGTTTAACAACACCGTATTAAACACTTAAGCATTTGTTGACAGGGTAGATCTCATGTGAAGTGTTCTTTCGCCCACTAAGAAAAAGGAAACAGCTGATAGAGCCATGAAGAAAAATGAAGCAAGGCCAAGGAACCAACGAGGGACCGCTTCAGAAGGGTTGGTCAGGGAAGCCTTCCCCAAAGAGGCGAACTTTGCACACAGAACTGAAATGATCAGGAGTGAGCCATGCAAATTATCCGGGGGAAGGAGTATTCCAGGCAAAGAGAAAAGTGAGTGCAAAGGCACAAGGCTGGGAACTTACTTGGTAGCTTTAAGGAGCTGGAAGGAACCCAGCCTTCCATCCTGATGCCTTCCTTCTGGTTTTTCCAAAGCTCCCACAGCAACCGTCACATCTCAGGCTAATGTGACATCAGACGAGGGTGCCATTACACAGCCCCACCCTGGCTCACCCACTGCTTCCCTCCCCTGCACCCTGCAACCTCCAGGCCCTTAGAGCAGTGCCCTACATGGCCAATGTCCCAAACACCTTCTAGAAACACAGCCCTGGCAAGACTGAGGCCAGGGTCCCAGTTCCAACTGTTACCAGTGTCTGGGCCCCATTCTATGTGCCTCCAATGCCTGTCACACACTGGACCAAGGCTGGGGCCTGAACACCCAACCTTGAATCCTGGCTCTGCCCCAACTTGCAGTGTGACCTGACACAAGTCATTTAATCTCTCTGAGACTCAGGTGCTTTATCTGTAAGACAGATACAGTGATCTCTGCCCTGCTAACCTCAAGGGTTGTCAGGAAGATCAAATGAGATAATGTACATAACGATATTTTATAAACTGCTTTACCAAAGCAGAGATCATCTTGAGTTTAAAGATGAGGGGTTGATCACAGGCTCTTATCTCCTTTCTCCCAAGATACCACTAATATTCCGGATGAATAGAATGACTGGGATGGGGGGAGTCCAATGGAAGAGAGATTTGACAAGTGTGTAGAAGGAGGAGGGGGGACATTAGGAGGGGTGACACAGCCCAGAGACAGAGTCCAACCTCATGGGATATTTTAAAGAGGGGTGGAGGGTGGGGAAGGGGCACGGTGCTGAAATGAGCATCATTTGTAAGTCTGTATCTGGAACCATCGAAGCCACCCCCAGAGCAGCCAAATATTTAGTGTCCAGCAAAGGGAGGGGAGGGATTGAACCAGACTGTCAGTCAGTCCCTAAACAAAAGACCAAAAGCGGTCACTCCCAGGGAAAAGATCTGGACATTCTAGCAGCAAAAGGAGCAGCCTCTCCGACAGTGACTCTTCTTTTATTATTTAATTTTTTTAAGTTTATTTATTTTGAGAGAGAGAAAGAGAGAGCAGTGGAAGAGCAGAGAGAGACAGAGAGAGAGAGTCCCAAGCAGGTTCTGTGCTGTCAAAGCAGAGCCTGCCGCAGGGCTCGATCCCACGAACCGTGAGATCATGACCTGAGCCAAAATCAAGAGTGGGACGTGCTCAAAGGGAGACTGAGCCACCCAGGCGCCCCTCCAACAACAACTCTTAAGGAAAGCCTGCTGTCAGTTTCTATCAGCTTTTTACTGTTCTAAATTTAAATATGAATAGATAACCTAGAATCACCTGGTCAACTGGATGGAAACAGAAGACAAACCATTAGTTAAAATATTCAAAGAGGGGGCACCTGGGTGGCTCAATCTGTTGAGCATCCAACTCTTGATTTCAGCTCAGATCAAGATCCCAGGGTCATGGGATCAAGCCCCATGGCAGGCTCCACATTGAGCATGGAGGCTGCTGGACTTTCTCTCTCTCTCTCTCTCTCTCTCTCTCTCTCGCTCTCTCCGCCCCCTACCCCCTCAGTGACTCTCCCCCTCCCTTAAAAAAATATACAAAGAGAAAAATGCTGGAGGAACAAAACACAACTTTAAAATATTCTACTTAGTGTCTCCAGAGATAGTCTAGAAGACACGGCATCCTTAAAGACAGGAATAGACTGCACTCAGAACAAAGAAGGAGCTCTTGGGGAGACAAGTTTGCTCAAAGAGCTGGAAGATGAAGTCAAGGACTCGTCTCAGAAAGTGGAAACAATGGGCAGGGACAGAAAAGCTGAGATCAAATGAGCGATGCAGAAGGTCCACTGTACAACTCTTAGAGGGACTAGAAAAAAAAAGGAAGTAGAGAAGAATAGAGAGAAGGAAATATTTTTAAAAATCCAAAAGAACATTTAAGAGTTTGGACATGAGCCCCAAATTAAGAGGTCCCCACAGGTGTCTATCCCGAAGGACACCACTGGGACATTTCAGAACCACAGGCTCCGGAAACACTCCAGAGAAAAGAAAACGGGTCACCTCCAAAGGAATGACTAGCAACACATTCCTCTAGCCCAGGATGCCCAAAGGTGATGGGGAGAGCCGTCGGCATTCTAAACGACTCGCCCCTAAAACACCAACCCCGTCCAACCAGCAATCAGGTATAAAGGTAGAATTAGGTCATTGAGACACAGAACTCAAAGAACTCAAAACCCTTACCCCTGATGCATCATTTTTTGGGAGATTACCAGAAGATGAGTGGGAAGCAAAATGAAGGAGTAAACAAGCAGCAGCTATGGGTTCTAAGCAAAAGTGAATCCAACCCAAGGAGGCAGAGGAGGGAAGTTCCCAGGACAATCGCGTGTGACCCACCAAGAGAGCAGCCTGTCCATGCTGGAGCAAGACGATGAAGGGAAAAGCTGAGGGGAAGGCCTGGCTGATGGGAGAGGCAAGCTAAAAACCAAAATAGGGCATAAAAGAGACAAAGAGTTCAAGAGGGAAAAAATGACAAGAAGCTCCAGGAAAAAGGGGGAAGGGGAGTGTACAAGGAAGGAAGCAGAATCACTATTTTCTGATCTTGAAATTTTAGAGTCAACCTACCGAGAAAACCCCGAAACGACTCATTATGGGTACAAACCGAATGTAAATGTTATCAGCCTTGACCTTTTAAAGGTAAACCCGTGGGTGACTGGAGCCAGAGGCTGGAACCAAAATAAGGGGATAATTTTTTTTTTTTTTATTTTTTTTTTCAACGTTTATTTATTTTTGGGACAGAGAGAGACAGAGCATGAACAGGGGAGGGTCAGAGAGAGAGGGAGACACAGAATCGGAAACAGGCTCCAGGCTCTGAGCCATCAGCCCAGAGCCCGACGCGGGGCTCGAACTCACGGACCGCGAGATCGTGACCTGGCTGAAGTCGGCCGCTTAACCGACTGCGCCACTCAGGCGCCCCAAGGGGATAATTTTAATAGCCTCATCTCACAAAGTACGGGATCAAGAGACACTGCCAGTATTTGGTAGAACAAGAAACAGGTTCCTCGGGCAATCTATAGACAGAAGAACTAAAAATAGCAATATCTCTCAACCCGGAAGAGAGGGGAGGAGGCGGGGGGGGGGGGGGTGTAAGGGGGCCGAATCCTCACCCACTGAGGCAGGAGGCGAGTGCACGCTGTGCAAACTTGGTAGGTCGGTGGGTCAAGAAATAACAGCAGGTGCATATTACCAATAGGTGTGGAAGTAATTACAGGAAGAAACAGCCAAGAGTCAAAGGAGCAGGGTGGGTGGAAGAAGGTATGCAGGAGGGACCTGGCTTTTTATTATCACCAGCTTTTGTATCCTACTTGATTTTCCATGAGGGTAATGACTAGGCGATAAGGGCCATCTCTGTTCTCCTTCTTCTTTCTCCCCCTTTTCTTGATGGCCTCCCGTTTCCACCCAGTTCTCGGGTATACACGTGCCCAATCCGCTCATTCATGTAACAAACACGTCCTAAGCCCGTGCAGGGTCACGCTCGCTCGGGGGACCCAGAGAGCTCTGGGCGCCAAAGGGCCTCTCAGCCCTTGGAGAACCCTTGCTCCCAGCCTCCCTTCCCGGGTTTAGTGCAAGGTTGCCCGCCCCAGAAAGATGGAGGAGGAGTGGCATGAGAGGCCCCGGGGAGACGTCCCAGGTACCACCCCCATCTGGCTTAAAAATAAAGAACCTCTAAATAAATAAATAAAATTAAAAACTAAACCAAACTAAAATAAAGAGACTCTAGAACGATCACATGCAAACAAATAACTTGTACAAGCCCTCGTGACAATGCGTTTCATGATAAATGGCCATGGAGTAATTCCTCTTGCGTCTGACATTGTCAGGGACCGAGGCCTTTTCCATGTGGGAATTTTCCGGCTGACTGGTTTCTACCAGCGTTCCGAGCAATTCTGGATCGGAATCATTCCCAGATGACTCACACCCCTCCCTGTCTCCTCAGAACGCCAGCTGACATTCTTACGCCCAAAGGGCCTCGCGGCCCATCCGTCCAGCCCCCTCCGTTCACAGATGGCGATTTAACCTTTCCCCAATGACTCAGAGTCTCCGCTGCGAGCACCGCTCGTGGCTCTGGGCCAGAGCACAGTAAAGCCCACGGGTGCCCTGGTGATGCCAGAACCATCCGAATCAGAGGTCGGCCTCTGGGCTCTCTGATTTCAGCCCTGGAGAGCCCACTGAGGCTCACAGAGCCAGGCTGGCAGACAGCAGGCTCGCTGCTCCCAACCGTCCCACCAGCCTCAAGCCGATGCCCCGCAAAGAGCCTCTGTCTTGCCTCTCCCCTCAGAGCCCGGGTACCACAGGGATCCAGGGCCCTGGAAGAAATGGGGTAGTGCGAGGCCCAGGGGTCACCAGCTCGGATGGCTGCTCAGCTCAGGAGACCAGAGAGGGCGCCCGAGGGCAGGGATGAGAGCTCGAGCTAAACATGCGGAGCACCGAACCCGCATCCACGACATGGGACAAAGGTTTGCACAGATCACGGAAGCGCGAGGTTCCTCCCTCCCACCCCACCACGTTTGTGGTGTAGGGCCTGGGTCATTTTGACTTTCGTCCCCGAATGGAAGCTGCAACAGAGACTGTTATGGGCTGAATCATCGTTCCCTCAAAACTCATATGTTGAAATCCTAACCCCTGAGGCCTCAGAATGTGAGTCTTGGGAGACAAGGTCTTTACAGAGGTAGTTAAGCTAAAATGAGGTCATTAGGGTGGGCCCTAATCCAATATGACTGACGTCCTCATTAGAAGAGGAAATTAGGACACAGACAGGAGGGACAGGAGGAAGCCCGTGTGAAGACGGAGAAGGCGGCCATCTGCAAGGCAAGGAGAGAGGCCTCCGAAGAAGCCGTCCCTGTCGGCACCCCGCTCTCAGACCTCTAGCCTCCAGAACTGTGGCGTATGAAGTTCCGTTGTTTAGGCCCCTGGCCTGTGGAACAGGAAGTTATGTAGAAGGATGACCAACTCATGGGTCTCTCAGATCTCCGAGTCTAGACCACGAAGTAACCATGAAGAGACTATCTGCGTTGTGTAATTTAAAAAGTAATTATTTGCCTTTGAAAACACTAAGGAATGTTGTCAACAGGTGCGCTCTGGCTTTCCAGAATGACACGGTTAAGGGCCTGAGGTCTTTGAATTCTGGGAAAAGACAAAGGATCTCTGCTTAGGAGCTGATGAATTTGGCTCGCGCCTGAGGTCCCGGTGGCCACGTTTGCCACTAAATCCCAAGTCCTCAACCAAGCACATCACATGCACTTGCACTGCCACTTGCTTAAAGCTTTCTCACGGGTTCCCACGGCCCTCAGATGATGATAGAATCTGGATCCCAGACCACACTGCTAGACCTCACAAGGTCGGGCCCCCATCTGCCCCTCCAGCCACATGGCTTCCGGGTCCCCCTCTCACACTGGCATTCAAGCTCCCCTTCAGAGCCTGGGACACAGCGGGCTTCCTCCTGGCACAGGGGCCTTTGCACAGACTGGAACCTCAGTCTGGAACCTTCCTGGCCTACTTAATTCCTATTGCTCGTCCGATGGGAGCACCGGCATCCCTTCCTCAGAGAAGCTTTGCCTGACAACCCCCTCCCCACCCGAGCCCAAGTCAAGCTCCCTGCCATCCCCTTGTCTCTCTAGGGTAGTTATTAATGTCTGCTTCCCTGCCGGGCTGTGAGCTCCATGAGGGCAGAGACCACGGTGCGTGTGCAGCCGAGGGCTGGGTGGTGTTGATGGGAGGCTGAGCTGCCTCACACGTTGACCTCTAGAGAGGGTTACGTAGACCCTTGGTTTGCAAAGGGACCAGAAACAACGCAGCTATTCCCAGCTGGATTTCTTGGAGCTTTCCTGCAGCTACTAAGCTTAAGGATTCTGAATGACAGCCCAGAAAAGCTGCCGCTGCTGGTGGTGGCTCCAAAAAGGAAAGAAAAGGGAGGGAGACACATTTATTTGTTTATCGAGCACCTCTGTGTGCTACTATGGATGTGGACTCTCTGCTCTCACATGTTATTTCATCTAGTCTTTATGGAAACCCTTCAAAGCTAGGTAATAGTGTCCCAATTTCTATAGGTAAGAAAAGGCTCAGAGAGGTTAAGTAATTTGTATAAAGATGCAGAGCTCGTAAGATCCCAGGCCTGCCAGACCCCGGGGACCATGCTCTGACCTGATTTCCACACCACATGGAAATCATGTCAAATAGCTAAAGGAGCCATGGCTCCTGCCCGTGGGCCATGGACAGTGGTCCCAGCGATCACGGCAGGGGCCCACGAGTCCACAAGAGCATCCAACACCACCTGACCCCGAATAAACCATATTCCTTCCACACCCAGCTAGAACCGTTTTCAAACACATAGGAATTTTATTTGAAATTAAGTATCGTGGGGTGCCTGGGTGGCTCAGTCGGTTAAGCGTCCGACTTCAGCTCAGGTCACGATCTCGCGGTGCGTGAGTTCGAGCCCCGCGTCGGGCTCTGGGCTGATGGCTCAGAGCCTGGAGCCTGTCTCCGATTCTGTGTCTCCCTCTCTCTCTGCCCCTCCCCCGTTCATGCTCTGTCTCTCTCTGTCCCCAAAATAAATAAACGTTTAAAAAAATTTTTTTTAAGAAATTAAGTATCGTGATTCACACAACAAAGTCCCTCTCAGGGGGGACGATGGACTCATGGTGGTCCCGTGTGGGAGAGAAGGAGGGGGTGAGCACACGCGCTGAAATGTTCCGCACAGGATGCGCTTCTCCTCCCGTGGCTTATAAAAGAGCCATAGGCGCCGTATTGTTGAGCGCGAAGCAGAAAGTACAGTTCTTCCGCGATGTGTGCAAAAAGAGAAAAAAGAAATAGATCCATGCGCGAGGCTGGTTTACGCAGACTCTCTGGGAAGACGCACAAGGACACGCTGGTCGCCTCTGACAAGAAACGGGGGGCTCTGAGCAGGGGAATCTTCACTGTGTACCTTTTTGGACTACTTGAATGTTGTATCACTCCAACACCAACATTTGGTAAGAAATGTAATCAATCAATATAAAATTTTTAAAAGGCAATAGCAAAGGGCCATGCTTAAAGCCTCCGCTCGGAGTACTGGATTTCAGGTGAGATGCTCCTGTGCCCTCTTCGGTTTCTGTACAAGAGGAGCCCGGCGATGATATCACGGAGACTGGAAATTGAGACAGGGACTGAATCCCCAGAGTCCTGGGGACGTGCAAACCTGGCCTTTTTTTCATTAAATGCAATTTTATCCCTGCTCTCCAAATGCCAGAGGCCCTGGGGGGGGGGGGGGGGCGGGAAGGAGGACCTAATTCTTGCTCTGCTGAGATCAGCCACCTTCCTGTCTTCGGCCGTGCCCCACCCTGCCCCCTGGTCCTGCCCCATCCCACGTGCACCGTCACCCACCACCCACCCCGGCCACACTCACATGGACAGCACCTTCACTTCCAAGATTTCGTGTCTCAGCTCCAGGCATCTTGTGGAGTTATACTCAAACGGGCCCTCGTAAAACTCAAAGTACCTGGGAACCAACAGGGACAGAGGTTACTATGCAGAGAAGCCGGCCAGACCTTTGGGGGACTGCGGGGTTCTCGTGGGGGGTGGGGGTGTGTCTATTAGCCGGTCAAATACATACAGCACATCAATGCCACCCAGCAGATGACCTAGTGGGAGGGGGCACCAGGACCTCGGGGGCCCTCTGGCTTGATCGCCGGGTGGTTGACTACTCAGAGCACCCCGCTATCCCAGGAGTGTAAGGCTTTACGAGGGATGAACTCATCGTGGCAAATCATGGCATTCTGAAGCAGGCTGGGTTCCAAACTAGTGGCTGCAAAGGAGAAGGGAAGCGGGGGGGGGGGGGGGGGGGGGGGAGACGCTCTGAGTACCGTGTCCTTCTCCAGCTTCCTGTGATCGGTCCCTGCCGGAGGCAGTGCTGGGAGTCTGGGCAGTGAGACCCAGACTTTCAACCGGTCCTGCCCTTTCCTGCCCCTTTCTCCTCCCCTTGGGCAAGTGCCACACGGGGACAGCCTCAAACACGGCCAAGATCTTCTGCTTTTGCTACACTCATTAGCCCCCTTGACTCTCATGCTCCCACCGTGACTGGGTGAGACTGACGTTTCTTTCTCCCCATTTGGCAGCTGAGAACACTGAGGCTAAACAGATAGAGCTCCAGGGCACACCAGCGGTAGGGCAGGGTCAGGCTCGGGCCGGGTCCCACCGCAGAGGGGCACACGCCCTTTCCAACACCGGCTGGCTGGCTCCCCCAGCCAGAGCCACCTCGGGATCCCTTCCGCAGCTCCACGCAGAATAACGCCAATTTTGGCCAGCGCCTGCCGAGCCCTTTCCTCGGGCCACACGCTTGCCCTGGATGCGCTCCCTTTTCATCTTTAGAACCAGCCTACGAGGCAACTGACCATCGCAAGCATCCCGAAGAAGCCCCGGGGGTTGACTCGCTGGCCCAGAGTCGCACAGATGGTAGGTGGCAAAGCTGGGGCATGAACCGACACGTTGACTTGAGGCTGCTCTTGTCCACGCTCCACCGAGGACAGCTGGTGGCCCCTGAAAAGGGCCCTGTGGCCTCCCGCAGCCACCGGGTGAGGAGACCTTTAAAACACCCTCCTCGTTGGGGCGCCTGGGTGGCGCAGTCGGTTAAGCGTCCGACTTCAGCCAGGTCACGATCTCGCGGTCCGTGAGTTCGAGCCCCGCGTCAGGCTCTGGGCTGATGGCTCAGAGCCTGGAGCCTGTTTCCGATTCTGTGTCTCCCTCTCTCTCTGCCCCTCCCCTGTTCATGCTCTGTCTCTCTCTGTCCCAAAAATAAATAAATGTTGAAAAAAAAAATAAAAAAAAAAAACACCCTCCTCGCACCTGAAGTTTCACCAGCCCAGGGCAGGAAGAGGGCCTGGGTGGGGGGAGGGTTCCTGCAGACGAAACACAGCAGTTCACTGCTGGGCTCGGCCAGAGGCAGGACGGGGCCTCTCCTCGTGGCCTCTCTCTCTCTCTGGAGTGGCCTCTCTCTGGAGGTTGCTCAGAAGGGGTTGGGCAGGGGCAGGGGCGCCTGGGTGGCTCAGTCGGTTGAGCGTCTGACTTCTGTCTTTGCTACCTCTGTACCTTTTGCACTACAGGCCAGAAAGCTAAAACCTACATTTCCCAGACTCCCTTGCAGCTAGGGTTTGGATAGAATCTAGGTTCAACCAATCAGAAGCATTTGCACGAGACTGACTCAGAGCTGGGTTAGAGGTGAACAATGACAAGGCTCCAGGCATTGTTTTGCGGGTGCAGAGTGTGGCGGAAGGGCACAGGGCACGGCTCTTGGAAACTGCAGGCTTAGCAGCACCTTCTTGATTACATCAGGGGCAGCAGCTTTCACGGTGGCCCCGTTTCACGGTGCAGTTCGGGGAGGCTCAGCCTTCGGTCTTTCTTCAGCTTTCCCAAAGATTCCGAGCTAGCCGTGCCCTAAATAATCCCTTTCTGTTTTCACTAGCTAAATGGGCTCTGTTATCTGCAATTAAGAACAGGGGGTCAGCATGAGGCCACCAGAAAAGCCTGCGACCTTGGCTGTAACTCACGTCATTTTCCAGTCACACAACAGTAAGTGAGGTGTGGCATCTTACCACGGAGATCACTGTTTGCAACCAGAGCCAGGGCCACTAGGTCCTCTGGAATCCACTGGGTCACCTGAAGCCGTGGTCTCAGGCTGCTGCTAAGAAAAGCTCCAGATTCAAATGGTGCAGGGGTTATTTCGGGGGAGACTTAGCCCAGAGCTCTCAGGGGGTTGGGGGTCTTACAGACACATCGTGGACATGCCTCTAAACCCAGCTGTGTGACTTTGGTAAATCGCTTCCCCTCTCTGGGCCTCTTCTTTCTCCTCCTGAAAACAATCGGTTTAAACTAGGTGGTAGCCAAGGCCCCAGCCAGCACGACAATATGATCCCAAGTCTCCCTCAGTGTTTCCCACTCGCTAACCAAGCCAGAGTGAGACACAGTTTGTGGATGAATGATCCACCGACACGAGGAAGAAGCTCGCGAAGATCAGCCAGCCCCTCCGCCGCCTCCATGAGGCCATCTCTGCCTTACCTCTGCCAGCCTCCACTCGGTCTCCTGCTGTCCTGAACCCCCAGCCTCACCCATCCAGGGAACCAGGCAGTGCCGTGACTCCAAATGGTCTCGCGCCTCGTGTCTGGTGGCTATTAGGTGGACAGGCCTTCAGAACGGGGTCACGTCCTTTCTCTGCCACCCCCCCGCCCCCCGGCCCAAGCCACCCTAGGCCCATCGCTTTTGTGAGCCTTAGTTTCCTCATCTGTAAAATCCACACACGAGAAAGGGGCAGTGCACGTGTGACAGGGCTGAGGTAAGATAGCGATGAGAATTTCACGGAAAGCCCCGGCACAGTAGCTGGCACGCAGCAAGAGCCCAAGAAATGTTTGTTCCGTTCTTTCTCCTTTCTCCTGCCATCAAAGGACAGGAGTGGCCAGAGAGTCAGCGACTTGCTTCTGGACCTCAGCTGGCTGATGGCAGAGCTGAGTCAGGCACGACGAACCTCAGGAAGCTTCTCCGCCATCTGGACCGGCTGGAGTCCTCCTTCCGCTGCTACTGGTAAACCTCTCCCCTGCCACCCTGCGCATAAAGCCCATGACGTGTTCTGCCCGGACATGGGACTGTCCCTGATCACCCAATTCTGCGGCAGACTCCGTGCCGAAGCTATATGTGTTTCGGATGCTTTAATATCCGGGGCCTTGTTGACCCTGGGGCTAGCCAATCCCTCCAGACGGTAACCTCCCGTGAGCGCACGTTTCCTACGCAAACAACCCAATCCAGAGCTCATAACCCACCACCACCACTCCTCTCACATTCAGGGCCTCTTTCCCCCTGCCCTTATCATCCCAGGACCAGGTACCACACAGCTAAGGACAGCCCTTAGGCCCCAGAGTCCACCAATCCCTGTGCCCCTGACTCAGCTGTTTCTTCCCCAGAAACCCCTGTGAAGGCTCTTGCCCACTTTCCCCTCTCACCCTCTCTGCCTCCTGACCAGCCCTGGTGGTCCCCTATGTGGCCTTTACGGTGCGACGTGCCTCCTGTGTCTACGGATCTGTGAGTATAAAGTCTTCCTCCTTCGTGGCATTGACTCCCACTTCCGTGGAGTCTTGCCATACGTGACGATACCGAACCCCAGCTACCCCGAAAACACCCCACGTGATGCTTCAGCCAAGTTGTCAAAAGCGCCCCACACCGGGGTCTACAGCCCCAGGTGTCCTGTCTGAAGACGGAGCCAATGGCCCTGTTCCTGTCTCCATCCTACCCGGCTTTGCTGTTTTGAGCTGCACTGCTTCATCTCCGTCTCTAAAGCTAACACTCGAGGAAGCAAGATCATAACAACCGCTGCCGAGAGCCCCCCCTCCGGACTCCGCTTCTGACGGGACACCCAAGGACTGCGTTCTGGAAAAAGCATGGTAATCCCTGTCTGGCGGGGACACAGACTTTGATGCGGACGTCACAAGTGAGGCTTCCGTCTCCTTGTGTAATGACGTGGGAAGACGCTCCCAGGATGATGCTGAACGGGAAACACAAGCTACAGCACTGTGATCTCCCGAAAGAACGGTATATACATCTGTGAGTGGACAGGCCGCAGGGAAGGGCCCTACCAAAGCACTGATGGGCGGCTTCTTTGAATAATGGGATTGTGAATGACTGTTAAAACACTTCTCTGTACTTTTGTAAGTTTTCTGTAATGGGGTTATGACTCTTTCGCTATTGGAAAGCACTAATAGATGCCCCTTTATTTAAGTCCTAGATCTCCCACGAAACAGTTCGAGCTTCCCGTCAAACTGCCAGTAGTCTGAGAGAAGCAGTCTCTCCAACTCTCTGGACTCCACTGGCCTCTCAGGGTGAGTCAGTCGCTGTCTCTTTGTCCAATTCTCGAAAGCCGATCTCTGCCCGGCGCAGAGGGAGGGGCCCCGGCATCGCATTCGGCACCTCACGGGTATGAATAGTCACGGCTGCTCAGACCAGCTCATCTCAGATGCCACTTGGCTTCCGGCAGTCAAGTCTGGGGCGGGCGCCAAGCTGCCTCCATCCTGCCCCCTCCTCTGTGCCCTCAGGGACCATGGGGGGTGGGGGGGGAAGGGCCAGGCAGCCCAGGCTGCCCAGCCAGCAGGTGATGGCCTCTGCTAAGGGAGAAGACAAACTCAGAGGTGACCACGGCAGTCCTGCGTGTTAGTTTCCATCCTCCTACCCAGACGCGGGCTCCAGTTCTGCAGGCTGAGGAGGCCTCTTGTCAGCGTGGCCGGGGGCCCTCATGCATCCCTGCCAGCCTTTGTCCATGAGCCTGCCCCTCATAGGGCCCTCCTGTTGGTCTGAACCCTCTCAGGAGCTTCATCAGGACCATGGGGTCTTTTTTTTTTTTTTTTCAAGCTTATTTATTTATTTTGAGAGTGAGACAGCACAAGTAGGGATGGGGCAGAGAGAGAGACAGAGACACAGAGAGACACAGAGAGAGAGAGAATCCCAAGCAGACTCTGCACCACCAGCACAGAGCCTGATGTGGGGCTCAAACTCACAAACCACGAGATCATGACCTAAGCCGAAGACGGATGCTTAACCGACTGAGCCACGCAGGCACCCTAGACTGTGGGGTCTTTCTTGGAGGTCCCAGAACTTGAGCCCCAGCAAGCACCTGGCTGGAACAAGATAAGGTGCATGCCTTCAGATTTCTATCTAACACTGCCCCTCGTCCCCGGGTGCTGATGGTATTCAAGAGGACAGGAGCCCAAGGAGGTCTCTATGTCCTTCAAGAGCCTCCACCAGCCCAGAGCAGGGAAGCGGCCCCAGCTCAGCAATCTGAACCCCTGCACTCTTCTCAAACCTGGTACAGAGTTTCAGAGGACCACAGAGTGGTTTATGTATTCCACGCTGGGTAGGAATACAGTGAGGGTATGGCACCTCTGTGCAAATTAGGAAAAAGTACCTCTTTCTCCAGATGAATTAAGCCACATGCCAGTCACATGATTTATCAAGTGAGAGTGAGCTGGATGTCAACCCTGCCTGACCCCTTAGCTGGGTTCTTTGTGCAGTGCCCATCCTGCACAACTGTATGTGGCAGTCTGAGACTAGACTCTTTAACTTTGTCTTGTTTAATTCTCCCGACAGCCCTACGAGGACAGGCATTGTTTCCCCACTTTTATACCCAAGATTCAGACTGTAAGTGGAAAAGCAACTTGCCCAAAGTCACTCAGCTCATAAATGGGGGTGCTGGAAAGGGGACCTCAGGCTTTCAGGAGCCCAGAACCTATGTTCTTCACTGACTGCAGTGTACTCCCTCTCCCTGATTCTGACAAGCCACGGTTATGGGGGGGTGGGGGGGATTTCTCGGCGAGCAACCCCGTCCCCTTCAGTGAGCTCCGTGCTATTTCGGGGCCAGAACAGCTGCCATCTCGAGACAGCGCGCTACCCGTCAGAGCAAACGCACAGAAACCAGAGTCTGGAAACTGCAGCCTGACAATTCAGAGGACTGCGGCGTCTTCTCAAATAGGTGCAGAGAGAACCAAGAAGAGCTGGGCTGTCAACTGCAGGTCACAGCTGCCCAGAGGAGACACTCCCCCCTCCCCGGGTGGCAGAGAGACCTGACTCGGCCCCCTGGCTGGACGCTGGCTCTCCCTGGGCCACCATTTCCTCATTTATCCGTGGGAATCTGCAGAGGGGGTTGAAGGATCAGAACGGAGAGCTAAGAAAGCCTGATGTTCTGAATACAACCCTCGATAGTCCCGTGATCCATCCACTGTCGGCGCGAGCTTCCCTGGAGGGTCGTTCCTGGCATGCGGTGGGGGCTGGGGGGTCAGGGGCAAAAGCCTGTTGCCACTCCTCCTTTCCACCCCCCCACCCCCGCCCTGTGGGTCTGCAGGGCCCCACACCCAGTGTGCCGACAGTCCACGCAAGAGTGCACGCGCGGGAGCCTTACTTTCTGCGCTGCACCAGGGAGCCCTGGAAAGCTCCCCTCTAAAATCCGGCCCAATCACCCGGCACACCTCCACGTGTCTAAACGAGCATGGTCGGCCTTCCACCCGGACACCGCCCTACTGCCCCTCTGCGCCTCACCACCATGCCCCGGGGGCCCAAGCTAAACGCTGAGACCTACTGGCCTCCTCGTACTTCCCCTCCCCTCCCCACCCCAGCTGGCCACCTCTGCTCCCTTCGGGGTCCTTCTCTCCCTCCCGGCACCAGGGGCGTGAATCGGTCCTCTTTTCCCACTGGAGGGTTGTCTCTGTCGAGAACGCTCTTTCCTCACCGTGTCTTCTGTGCTGCTACCTGCTTGCACATCAGAGGCCAGCTTCCTGGCAGCCTTCTGTGTTCTGCCTCGAACGTGCCTACAGCCCCCGGCACGCTCCCCAGCTCAGCCCTTAGTAAACTGGACTTTGTGCAGCTCCCCTCGACGGATGGCTCTTCTCCTCTTTCACTCACCGAAGATTTACTGATCCATTGCTACACGCCAGGCACAGTTTCAGGCCAGGATGCACTGACGACCAAGCCAGATACAATCCCCGCCCCCCGCCCTCCTGGACTTCCACGAGAGGAGACAAATGAAATATTAATGCAACATAGTGCCAAGTAGTAATGAGCTCTATAAAAGTAAAACAGGACAGGGGGCTGGAGGGTCCCTGGAAGGCTGGTAGGAGGTCAAGGAAGGCCTCTCTGAACAAACAGAAATGGAGCCCTCAGCAGGAGCGCAGGAAGAGCATTGCAGACAGGGAAGGGCGAATAAACACAAATACCCCGAGGATGGAAAAAGCCAGCGGGCTGCAGGGACAGGGCAGTGGGGGTGGTGGGGTGGACAGGCAGAGGACATGAGGCCGGAGAGGCGAGCGGCACCAGGTCAGGCTGGGCCTGTGGGCCCCTCAATACAGCCGGGCGTTGAAGCAGAGGAATCGCACGGTCTGATGGAAAAGTTCCCTCTGGCCGCTGCAGGGAGGACGGACTGTAAAGCGACAGACAGACGGGACTGTTGCCGCCTGAGAAGAGGGGGATTGCACAGAGTGGCAGCTAAGACGTGGGAGAAGGCGACAGAGCAGGAAATGGGTTAAGGATAAGCTGATGACAAGATCTACGCAGCGACAAAGAAAGAGAGAAATCAACGGTAACTCCTAGGAGTTTCGCTTGGACAACTGGTTGCATCACAGAGCCATTTCGAGAGGAGGGAACGATGAAGATAAACAGCGTGGGCGGAAGTCAGAAGCCCCCGGGCCACGGTAAGGCTGCTGGGACTCTCAGACATTCGGGAGGACATCGTAAGTAGGCAGTCAGCAGTGCAGTGCAGAGGCCAGGGTTAGAGATACATGTTCCAGAGTCAAGGCACAAAGGACGAAGTGAGATCTCAGAGGAGGGCAGAGCACAGAGGGGCGCGTGCAGTCAGCTCCGACATTCAGATGGTGGCAGGGGAGAAGGGGCCACGGAAGGAGACTGAGAAGGGAAGTCTGTGGGAACAAGGAAAACCCAGAACACCCAATGCCACAGAAGTCAAGAGCAGAGAACATTTCCAGGACAGAAGGGTCGGCTCTGTCCAGAGCTAATGGAGGCCAAGGAAGAGGAGGATGGATGAGGTCTTGCTGCCCTAGCAACCAGACGGTCATCAGTGACCTTGACCGGCGCAGATTCAGGGGAGCCGGGAGGCAGACGCCCCACTGGCATGGCTTGAGGTGAGGACGGAAGTGGGAGGTGCTGGACACGGTCACCGCGGCAGTCTGCGTGACGAGCAGAGTGAGTGCCACGGGCTGAAGGTGTGTGCCCCCCCCCCAAACTCACGTGCTGAAACCTAACCCCCCAATGTGATGGCATTAGGAGGCGGGGTCACTGGAGGGCCATTAGGTCATGAGGGCGCAGCTCTCACACATGGCATCAGTGCCTTTATAAAAGGGACCCTACAGAGCTCTCTCACCCTCTTCCCACCAGGCGAGGGCACAGCACGAAGATGACGGTGTGCAAGGCAGGGTGGGCTCGCAACTGACCCTGAACTGTGCTCTCCTCCTGATCTCAAACAACCAGCCTGCAGAACTGGGAGGGACAGTCAGTTGCGTGTGAGGGACCCGCCAGAGGAAGAAGGAAGAGACCCGAGTGCTCTGTAGGAGCCCCGGTGGAGGGTGAGGGGGGGAAGGTTTACATCTGTACAAGGAGGCCTGCGCGGGAGGACAGCCTCTGTGAGCCCCATCGCCCCATCACCCCCGCCCCAGCACAGTCTTTAAGGCCATCAACCTAGCAGGTGCCGGCCGTGTGCATGGCTACGCGGAGTGCGAAACTGGGACGGCCTCGGGCGCCTTCCTATCCGGGAGCCCCCTAAACTGCTGATCACGGGTGCATGCTTGGTCCTCCAGCCTGACCCCACTCCCCTTTTACTTGGCATTCTGGGAGCAGACCTGGGGGAGGCCCTGGCAGGCACCTTCGATCATCTGATCTGGACACCAAGGCTCAGAGAGAAAGTCCTCATACTCAGCCATGAGTCAGGATGAAGCTGGGGCCCAGATCTACCCAGAAGGTCCTCTCGGGGGACCCCACCACTAGTGCCTGAACAAGGTGACAGTTCAACGGATGAGGGAACTGGGGCACAGACCCATGCACCCAAGTGGTCACTTGCCCAGGAGACTCCATTCAGACTCAACCAAGGGCCACAAAGCTCGAGGGCCAGGGGGACTTTACCACACGGGACACCACCACTTGATGAGTCCCAGGACGCCAACGACCTGGCCTCCACAGACAGCCTCCTGCCTGTTGTCCACCAGAGGTCCACGTCAGGTACGTGGGAGGAGATGCGAAAGCTGCACCATCTTTGTTTTGCTCTTCCAGCACCCAGCCCAGAACATTCTGCTAAACCTGATCCCCCAAATTCTTCCCAGCTGGATAGAGCCTGAGAAAACTCCGGCCGTCTTTTTATTTATTTTTTTGTCCTTTCTCACAGCCTTAAAAATTGACCGGAAAGGCTGATGCTAAACCAGACTGCACTCACGAGTCAGGTGTGTAGGGCGCAGTGCACGAACATTCTTTCCCTCGGGCTAATCTTAAATTTTTTTTTTTTTAATGTTTATTTATTTTTGAGACAGAGAGAGAGAGAGAGCATGAACAGGGGAGGGTCAGAGAAAAGAGGGAGACACAGAATCTGAAACAGGTTCCGGGCTCTGAGCTGTCAGCACAGAGCCCGATGCGGGGCTCGAACCCACGGATGGCGAGATCATGACCTGAGCCGAAGTCGGACGCTTAACCGACTGAGCCACCCAGGCGCCCCTCCCTCGGGCTAATCTTGCCCCCAAGGGCTCCTCTTTGAAATGTGGAGCCTCCAGGAGCAGGTAGGAGGAAGCATTTGTCAGGGGTAACAGTCAAGAAAGCACTAACCACAAAGGGGGTGGGGGAAAGACACAGAGGATAAAAGGCGGCAAAGAGATGGCGGGGAGGGGGGCGGTTGAGAGACCCTAGAGAGGTACCCGAACACCCGACCCTACCCGGGTTGACCTGTCCACAGTCCAGAAAGAACAATCCCTCCGTCTAGCACGGGCTGTCAGTCCGGGGAGTCTGGAGTCACACGGCACATGGTGTGACCAGCTCCATCCCCCATCACTTGCAGGGCCTCGGTTTCCTCACCTGTAAAATGAGGGCAATGACAGTACCCACCTCAAACAAGGGAGAGGGGGATGAAATGCAGGATGGGGGGCAGGCGCCCGGCACAGCGTCGGGCACCCCGTCAGGCCCCAGAGCACTTGCCCGTGGGCATCGCCTGTCAGGATCCAAGCCCGATTCTGCCCCCCACGGAAGCACCTCTGACTTCCACACTGAGCTCTTGGCACACCCACCATCCGTGCCACGCAAATGTAGTACCTGATTACACACTGTCTTGAAACAATTGGGGAATAGCCGAATACGGCATAACACAATGCAAAATTGAATGTCAGCTCTGAAAAATGACAACCCCAAACCCTGGACTGCAGAGGCCGTGCTGGACACGCACACAGACCTCACCCCAGAGCCAAGGGCTCTGGCCCAGGCCCTGGGCACTCAGCTGGCTCGCTCTTCTGCGGAACAGAGTCTCTCGTCACGTCAGTTTGGGGGCTTTTGCTCTTTCGTCCCGTGGCTGGTGCTACCCTCCCCCCCCCCCACCACCACTTGGGAGGTCCCCTGCACCCCAACCTGGAAGCCCAGCAGCACAGGAAGAATGCTGTCCCAGGAACGGGCAGCTTGGATGGGCAGTGGCCTGGGGCCAGCTCTGCTCTAGACATCAGAGGGAAAAGTTCCTGGAATCGTCTTTGACACCGGCTCTTGCCGTATCACCCAGACCAGGAGGGCCAGGGCAGTGCAGACTCTGGGAGATGGGCGGATGAGGCCGGCCAGTCAGGGCACCTGTGGGCTGTGTCTGAAGCTGGAGGGTCTGGAGGGCCCTGGAGATGCACGCACCGTTCTTGGGATTTGGGGGATACCTGAACAAACACAGAACTGTGTACGTGCACTTGCTGGAGAGTTCTCTGGCGTGAAATGATAGAAGCATTCCTCTGTGCAGATACTTCTTATAGAATATAGAGAGGCTATCCAGGAAAGCTTCAAGGAGGAGGTGGGGTGGGAGGTGGATACTGGCAGGATGATAAGGAATTGATGTGGGGCTGGGGTCCAGCTGGCAGCAGCTGAGCCAAGCCCTTTAATGCTGCGGCCGCAGGCCTGGCTGACAGTCAGCACCTGTAGGACTGACTCCTGCCCCAGCGGCCCTCGGCACCCCTGACCCGGTCCTTTCCCTGGGACACGCGGAGGCAGTGGAAGCAAAACTGCCCACCCTGCAGGACCGTGACCGCCAAGAGCGCTGCTGCCTCCCCGGCCCTCTGGGTGGTCACGGGGAAGGCAGGCGGCTGGGCCGGGCGAGGTGGCTCAAAGCACTGAGCTGGCCATGGAGGACAAGAGCTCTCCCTCATCCGCGTCCCACAATTGCCACGATGCTCTGTGGGAGGTGTTTGGGAGGGCTTCTCAGTCAGTTACTGCACAAGTACACAACCTGCCTTCACTGCCTTCTCTACTTCTTAGCCGCCCCTCTCCCCCTCCCACAGCCTCCCTTTCCCCACCCGGCTGCCCAGAATGCCCAGACTTCCCTACCACCTGCTCTTCTCAGATCATTCCACACTGTGAACGAGTTTGTGATTCAAAGTGCGGCCCCTCTGGGGATTAATTTTCAAAGCCAGTACCAGAGACAGACTGATTCAAAGGAATACATCTCTAAGGGAGAATTCGGCCACACTGACATCTAAGTGTGCTTTTTTACCAATAGCCTTGACTACGTGCCTGCTTAATTCATTTCGTAATTCAACTAACGTTTACTGAGCCCCTTCTACTTACACACTGGCTGCTGAGAATTCAGAGGTGGAGAAGCACAATCACTGTCTAGTGAGGGAGACAGAAACATAAACACGTAACTGGAACGTGATGAGAACGGTCTCCTAAGATCTTCCTGCTTGTTCAAAGCACCCCACTTACATAGCAGCAGTTGCTGATTAAAAATTATCCCTATCGGCTCCCTAAAGCAGTTCCCCTAAGGACTCCTATTGGACACTTTTAGACCTGCACTTGAATTAATAAAGCTATATGTCGATGTATATTTTACGACTCACACACTTTCCAATTCGGCCTGGCCTTCCCTGGTCTTCTCCTTGGACAACACTTGACCGCAGCCATTAGGAGCTCTATCTGGCCTGGGTTTTCTGTGTGGTCTTATTTGGAGCTTTCCAGACCGATCGCTTGGACCTGCTCCTTCTCCTGGGCTCCTGGTTGAATATACAATTTATGAGTCATTCGCTTTTTTTTTTTTTTTTTTTTTTTTTTGCCTCTTCTTGTCCTCTGGTTATATATGGTAACTCCTGACTTTCCCTTCCAACCGTGTTAATAATAAATAACACACTTCACCACACTCCGACACACCACACAACTATAGCGAGCAAAATATGGCATACGCACTGAATTACTCACTAGGTGAATAATACCACGAGGCACAGCACACGTTCCATGCGTGGAGGGCTGTTCACTGCGGTGTTTTCACCCGGAAGAGCACTTTCCACAGCAGCGTGAGCTCCCTCCCCAAGCCCTGCAAATCTCCTGCCAAGAGCTGTCCTACCAATTTTAAGGACGGCAGAAGGGCAGAAGCTCCAACATATAGTCCAGTTCTAATTACATTAACCATTATTTCCGACACATGGGAACTGTACGTATTGTGGTTTCTCACATACGTAGTAGCTACTTTGCGGGGTCAACCAGAAATTGGGATCTGACCCTGGGATTGTCCCAGAAGAAGTTGGGATGTGTGGTCATCACATTTATTCCATGACCAAGGGGGCTCTGGGTCAAATGGCAGCCCTCCAGGAGGAAATCAACTCAGCTAGCTGGGGAGGATGTGGAACAAAGGGTGCCTTAGTTCCAAAGCCAAATGGAAGAGGCCAGCAGTGACCCTGACCCTGGGGGATCCTGGGTGAAAGGGGAGGGGAGGCTGGCCTGGGTCACTGGGAGGGGGAGTAGTTAAGAAAGGAGGTGGGAGGGAAGCAGGAAATGGGAACCAAGAAAGTGTGGCAGGAAGAAAGGGAGGGGAGAGGAGGTGGGGCAGGGAGGCAGAGAAATTAGCAACAAAATGCAGAGAAAGGAGGAGAGAGAAAGGCTGTTAGCAGCCGGAAAAGGAGGAAACAGAACTCTTGCTGGAGTCTCCCCTCCCCCCGGAAATGCCTGTGCCACCTAGCTCAGTTCATTAGCACCTTCTAGCCAAACCTCTCCCAGGGGGTTCTTCAGAGTCCTTCCCAGGAAGGTGGACACCTAGACCGCCCGCCATCCAGGCGAGCGAGTCACGAAAGGAAACGGAAAGACCAACACTGGGGGCTCAGTGCTTGGAAGGGGCAAGTCTGGACTCCCTGACTCCCTGCTCTCACCGGGTGACAGCCCAGGGGCCCAGCAGCCGGCCAGGGCTCCTACCACTCATATATGGAAAGAACCGTACTAGTAAAGGCCAGGATAAGACCAGGTCCCCGAGGCTACCCCACGTCCTAAGGCCTGTCTGTGGACACTGCCCCGACTGATGTTTTTCTGACACTGGCACCACTTTTTTACTTTTTCAGAGCATTGAACAAAATCACACATATTGGGGGGGGGGGGGGGGGGTCATCCCTGAAAAACACACTACTTCTCCTCTGTGGGGTCCATTTAATGTTCTGATGTCAAAATGAACAACAACAAAACTCAGGCCTCTTTCCAGGGAGACAGACCTGAGAGTTAGCACGCACTTAGAAATGCAAAAATGAAGGGACCAAACGACTTAATTGGCCCCTGGAAACCCTTAGCTGGCGGGTTCCAGCCACACCCAGCTCTGAGCAGAGAGAGTTCGGCCAGTCTGGAAGAATTCCCCGTGACGCCTTCCCTGCAATGAGCGTGCCCCACCTGAGGATTCAACAAACACTGAACTCCGGAACATACAGAGTGCCCTTCATTACTGACTGAACTCCAAACACGGCAGCAGGGCAAGTAGAAATATCCCTGTGACCGTATGAATGTCAAATGTCAGCACCATCTTGATGGGAATGGCTCTTCCCCAGTCAAGGTCGGCCCCGCCCGGGGGCACAGTAGGAAACGCCTGCCCAGTGGGATGTCAGAGGACCCGAACCCACGCCCAACACCCAGCCCTGAGGCCACCCACACACCTGCTCACACTTGCAGGGCGACATCCGAAATCCTTGTGGGAGGGACGGAGCCGAAGCCCCCACCTCAAATGAAAGCTCAAGACCCAGACTCCGCACCCCTTCCAGCTCCAGTCAGAGAGGGGCCAGTGGGTCCCTACCTTGTGGTTGGGTCTAGCCCTCACCCCTCACGGCAAAGGAGACAAGGCCGATGCCAAAAGGCAGTAAGCTTAGGGCCTGCTTCTTCCCTGAGGGTAGCTCTGGGGCGGAGCATGGGGCAGGGGCTACGAGGTCACCTCAGGATGGGCTTCCCCCCTCCCTGGTCACTCGCCGGGGGTCTGTACCTGGAGCTGGAGTCACTGCCGCTCTGCACTGCTGGGTCGTCCGTGACATTAAAGAGCCCCGTCCAATTGGCCAGCTGGTCGCCACTCTGCCAACCAAACTGGAGGCTTCTGGCAAGAAAACGAGGCAGTCGGTACTCAAGGCCCACATGCCGGGTTAAACCCATCTACCACAGAGCCACTTTCTCTTGTACCAAGTGACACATCGCCTTGACCACGCACTCGCTGGAGACAGAGGTGACGTCTACCCACGAGGATGACTGACGGTAACAAACCACAGCTCTGCTCACTTACATCCAGCACCCCCCCCCCCCTTCACCTCTGCCTGCAGAGCTGAGGTTACATGCTGGATACACAGGGAAACTGAGCCTTGGCGAGGTCAAGGTCACAGAGCTCTCCTACCTCCTGTGTGGTGCGTCCCTCCACCCCCACCTTCTAGAGACTTCTACCAGAAGAGCTCCCGCCTGCCAGCACTTTGCCGTCCTCGGGGGTCAGGCACGCTGCAAAGCTTTTAATGAAGTCTGGCTCTCCTGGTCAACACACCTGGTTATTTCCGCTGCCTGCCCAACCCTGACTGAAATGATAGCAAAGGAACAGACAAGGCCACGAGCATGGAGAGGTGACAGGAGAGGCCAGCCGCAGCACCGCGCAAGATGAAAGCAAATGGGTAACTAACTCCCTCAGACCTGAGAGAGTGGAGCCCCGTTTATGAGGAGCGCATCTCTTCCCCGTGCACAACTCAAGAAGGCTCTCAAACCGGGGGGCCGAGGCCCCTGAAGGCAGGAGCGCGGAATGGGGCTGAAAGGCCGGGGACCTAGGTTCGTATGAGGTGCCCATGGACGCTGCTGTGGCATCGGCCTGCCCGCCCCACGGCTGTCAGGAGGCCGTGCCACGGGGAGCTGACCCACGGAAGTGCCTCAGTTCTCCTCGATTCACGGACACGCTAATCTGAAACCCACCTGCCCCACACCCCGCCTCACCGGTGGCTACGGTGGGTTTGCGGAGGGAACCAGACCAGGTCAAAAAAAGGAGTGGGGGGGAGGGCATGGAAAAATAGGGCTTGGGTCACCCGATCGCCCTAGCACAGGGCCTCTCAACCTGGTGCTGCTGTCATTTGGGGCTGGGTCATTCTGTGGTGTGGGACCGTCCTGTACATTGAGGGGGGCTGAGCTGCACCCCCAGTGTCTACCCTCTAGATTCCAGGAGCACCCCATCTTCCACCCTCCCATTGGGACGATCACAAATGTCTCCCGCGCCGCCAAGGCAAAATCCTCCCAGCTGAGAACCACTGTCCCAAGACAATGCCCTCCTCACAGGGCTCCAATGAACCTTCTGGAGACTGGCTTGCCCTTAAATATGAACAGGCGTTGTGAGAAAAGCTTGAACTTCAAAGTCAGAGAACAAAACAAACAGCAAAAAGGGGGGAGACTCAGGGGAAAAGAGATAAATGAAAGAAGAAACAAAATTTTTAATAAAAACCCTTAAAATACATAGCCTCTAAGCTACAGGAACAGGACAGCGATGGTTGTCTGAGCTGCCGTCTGGTCAACCTGGATCGGCCACTAATGAGCCCGGTGACCTTCGGCAAATCTTCAGAATTCTGTTCCCATCTTTCAGGCGAGGGGAGCTGTCTCGGATGTCTCCAGAGCCCCGGACCAGAGTATCACAGAGTTAAGCTGTCTCCTCCATGCCCACCCTGCTCCCTCCTTGGGAGTCTAGGGCGCCCCAATATTTAAGTGCCGCCCATGAATTCAAGGTGGAAACACTGTGCGGACCAAGTACGCCATGTTGCTTGCTGGATGCCGTCTGGGGGACCCCCCCGCCAGAAGCCCCTGTGCATAAGGGAGACAGTGTGCATCATCCATCACAGCTGAGGAAACTGAGGCACTGGGTGAGAAATTACCTCTCAGCCAGCGGGTGGCAAAGCTAGACCTGGAACTCAGGAGTCCCGACTCTCAGTCTAGTCCTTGTGCCACCGACGTTCTGGATCCTGTCCCGGGAGCCGGCCGCACACAGCACGCATTAGGGTCTTCCGTCCCGGGGGCTGGGTCAGCCCCCTCAGCCTTTTGCCTCATGCACAGTGCACAAGTTCACCGCCACAACAGCACCCCCTCCGGGGAGCCCAGGGGAGCACCCTTCCCTTCCGGAGCCCATGACTACCCTCTTTCAGCCCACTCGCGCACTGATGGAGCGTGCGGTAGGAATCCACATGCCTGACCTGCTATTATTGCAAAGGTAACCTTGAGTTGTCTCTATGTGAAAAAAAAAAAAAAAAAAAAAACCCACAAAAGAAGAAAGTCATTCAGAAAACATCAGTATGTAACTTTCATGGGAGGATAATCTGTTGAATTATTTATTCCCTCCCCCGCTCCAAGAAGGGAGCTGGGCTTTTTTATCCTCTTACTTCAGGGCCATGTGGGTTGTGAAGGCTGAAGCTTCCCAGCCCCCTGAAGAAACTGAGCTGGCACCAGGAGGGGAGGAGGTCCCCCAGGTCTAGGAGGGGTGGCTGGCAGAAGATGCTTCAAGTCCAGGAGGCCTGCTATGGTGGCCGGGGTTTCCCCACCACTTCCCCCTCTAGACAGCAGGGCCTCAGAAAGCCCACTGCTCGGGGCACCCCAGGAAGCTGCACCTAGGGCTCCAAAAGCCTCCAGAAAGCAGTGCGCAGACTGATCGAGGCTGGGGTGGCTAGGGAGCCCCCAACTGTTTGTTCCGCACAAACCCTGGGGTGGGGGCGGGGGGTAAAAGGAAGGCACCTCCATGATGATAGACTCAGTTACCCACCAGCTGGTGGATAAGGTGGGCTTTTTCTTTTTTTGAAATAAATGTTTATTCATTTTTGAGAGAGAGAATGTGAGCAGGGGAGAGTCAGAGAGAGGCGGACAGAGGATCTGAGCGGGGTCTGGGCTGACAGCAGCGAGCCCAGTGCGAGGCTCGAACTCACGAACCGTGAGATTACGACCTGAGCCGAAGTCGGATGCTCAACCAGGTGAGCCAACCAGGCGCCCCTGGATAAGGTTTAATTAAAAGGAAAAAAAACAACAAAAAAAAGGAAATGAGCTCTTTCGCACCAAGTTTGTGAAATGAAATGGACAACCACTTTTCCATTATTAACCAGCAAATCGCTTGTGTTGTCCCTCACAGCTGACTGAGGAGACCTTTCCTTTGTCTTCACGCTATTTTATTTTTATTTTATTACATACATAGACACATTCCAAATATTTATTATATTATTCTATGTTTATCGAACAGCCCTGCCAGGCTGGGGGCTCGGATTCAACAATGAACAAAGTAAAGACAAAAGCCCCGCCCCAGAGGGAGGGACCTCGACCAGAGAGAGACGGATAGGACGACAATAAGCAAACAGGTCATCGACGTGCAGTGTGTCAGAGGGTGAAAGGTGCCGTGGAATAAATAAAGGGCGCCGAGGGGGTAAGGAGTTTCGGGTCAGGGCGTCTCTGAGAAGGCGATATGGGGCAGGACAGGAAGTGGGTGATGAGGCAGCAGGTGGGTCTGGAGGAAGGATGTTCCAGGAGAGTGCCAAGACCTGCAGGGGCCCCGAGGCCGGAGGTGATGGCTTCTCCTGGGGCTGGCAAGAGTGACCCCGCGTGAGACAGGGCAGGTGGCAGGTGATGGGGCATCCATTCAGAGAAACAGCGCCACCTTTCTGGTCCCTCAAAACCATCTGAGAGGGAGATGAGACCAATGTCATCTTCTGAGGAGCCAAGAGCTCAGCTGGGCCACCAGGAGTCTGCAAGCGCTAAGGCCCCCCAGGCCTCCCCCAGCTCCGGGTCCACAGAAGGAACTGGTCAGAAAAGGCCTCTCCGAGAAGGTGCTTGGACCTTCCCACCCGGATCAGAGCGGAAACGCCTGCCAGCCGGGAAGCCTTTTCAGTGGGATTAATGGGCCTAACTGCCAGGTTCCCCATGCTCCCTCGCCTGTCCCCGCTCCTGACTCACCAGTGACTCACTACTTCTCTGTGAAGGGCCGGGTGGTAACATCCCCCTCAGAAGAACCTCAGGAGGGCAAGGGAAGTGGAGCACGGGGTGAGAGAGGAGCTGCGGGCACACACACAGCCTTCCTGCTGTCCTCTGGCACTCCGGGCCCAAATGGCACACCACAGTGAGCAGAGTGGGGACCCCTGGCTCCTTGGAAGGCAGAGGAGTGATGTAGACATCGGGGGCGGGTCCCCTCAAACACTCATCCATGCATTTAGTCCAACCGCTCTGAGAGCTCCCGCTAATTCTGTCTTTTCCCTCTGATGACGTGTCCCAGATCCTGTGTGGGCGCGTGTCTCCGGGGTCAGCAGCCCACACTCTTCTCCCAAACCTGGGGAACCCCGTCCGGCTGAACTTCTCCAGTCATTTCATTCCTGCACCAGCCTTGGCTCCCGCTACGGGTTGTATCCGTCCCTCCGAAATTCGTATGTTGAAGTCCTGACCCCCACTACCGGTGAAGGTGACCTTACTTGGGAATCACAGACGGTATTAGTTAAATTAGGATGAGGTCATACTGGAGTAGGGTGGGCCCCCATATAAAAAAAGGAAATTCGGGGCGCCTGGGTGGCGCAGTCGGTTAAGCGTCCGACTTCAGCCAGGTCACGATCTCGCGTTCCGTGAGTTCGAGCCCCGCGTCAGGCTCTGGGCTGATGGCTCAGAGCCTGGAGCCTGTTTCCGATTCTGTGTCTCTCTCTCTGCCCCTCCCCCGTTCATGCTCTGTCTCTCTCTGTCCCAAAAATAAATAAACGTTGAAAAAAAAAATTTAAATAAATAAATAAATAAATAAAAAATAAAAAAAGGAAATTCGGACAGCGACACGTACGCGGCGGGGGGGCGCCATGTGAAGATGAAGGGGGAGACCCTATAAGCCGACGAAGGCCAAAGATGACAGGCAAGGCCGCAGAAGCTACGGGACAGGCACGGAACGGGTTCCCCCTCACAGCTCGCAGAAGAACCAGCCCTGCTGACACCTTCATCGTAGACTTCCAGCCTCCAGAACTTTCGGTTGGAGCCGCCCAGTTTGTGGTACTTTGTTACAGCGGCTCCACCAGACCCGACTAGGGTTGCTTCTCTGATCCTCTAGGGCAAGACCTTCCTCTTTCTTCAAGACTCCCCTCAAATCCTCAGCCTCGTCCAGTGATTCCCAAGCTTGGCTCTGTGGAGCACTGGGGTACCCTGTGAGACTCTGCAGAGGAGGGAGGGGACGTGGTGGAGGGTGGGGGTGAGGAAGAGGGAGCCAGGTGGGGGGACTGGAGCCCCCACCCTGTTTCAAACCGGTAGTCTCCTTTATCCATTGAAGACACAGGTTTCCACAAGGACTGAGACCATAGGAGTCTCTCTGTCCTGGAGAGAGTTAGAACGTAACAGAGTTTGTGAACTTTTCATGAGTAGTTGGTCCCTCTCCCCCTATGAGCTCCTTGAAAGGGAACCTGTTTGCTACATCTCGAGCCGAACAATCCAACAGAAATACACCAGGAGCCACAAGCATAATCTAGAATGTTCTGCTAGCCACAATAAAAACACCTAATAAAATTCCATAGAAGTGACTACATACGGACACACAAATGAGTGGTGTGTAAAACCAGTGAAGTCTGAATAAGGTTGATGGGTTGTATCAATGTTAATTTCCTGGTTGTGACATCGGTACTATAATTTTGCAAGATGTTACCATCTGGAGAAACAGGAGTAGGGTATACAGATTCTCTCCGGACTATTTCTTACACCTGTATGTGGGTCTACAATTCTCAAAATAAAAAGGTTTCTACGAAGTAAAAAAAAAAAAAAAAAAAGTGAAATTAATTTTAACAATATATTTGTATTTAATCTAATATATCAAAAAAATTGTCATTTCAACATATAATCAATTTAAAAATTAGTGGGATATGTTACATCTTTTTTCATATTGTCTTTGAAATCTGAAATCTAGCGTGTATTTTATACTTACACAGAACACACCTTAGTTTAGATCTGTCTCATTTCCGGTGTTCCACAGCCACACGTGGCTAGTGGCTATTATATTGGACACCAAAGGTCTGGTATAGAAAGGGCACGGAAGTTATGCTTGCTGAATGAACGAACAAACTAATGAATGAATGAACGAATGAACGAATGAAGCGAGAAGGCAAGCACTTAATCAACCAACCCAACGCGAGGCTGAGTGAGACTGATGTGCAGAATGCCCCCACCCCACCAGCTGGAGGGCACTGGGTGGGAGCTGTGGGAACATCAGCTCTACATGCACTGGACCCAGAGTCATGAACCTGTGTCAGGACAGCAGCCCAGCCTGACAGGGAAGAAAGAGAAAACACTAGGCGAGTCCCGCCTCCTTTAAGCCTTCTTTTGGAAGGTTGTGGTTTATTTCTGGGGAAACAGCAGTGGTGATCCCAGAAATACTGATCCTCAGCCTGATGGGCTGGGGAAGAATGGAGGGGGAAGAATGGTGAGCTGGGGTTGGGCGGGGGGTGGAGGCGGAGGCTTAGGTTCCTTTGCTCAGAGACTCAACAGAAGCAGCACAAATCGCATACACTCTCAGGCTGGGGTGAGCACGGATGCATTTCATTCTCCCAATAAGCTTGGCACCCTCGCTGTGCGGTGTCCCACACGCCATCTCCTGGCTTACCAGCCTCGTTTCCATCCCCCACCATCCAGGGGCTCTGCAGGACCCGTGGGCCCCTTGCAAACCGGATTGGCAAAGCCCGGCCCAAGCCTCTGTCCGGAAGGGCCGGCCCACCTCATCAGAGCCGGGAGAGAGAGAGCAGCCCTCTTGGCCATCCACTCACACTGCAGAGGACTCAGCAGAGACCAGAGAGGCCCCCCGGCTCACAGAGCACTAGGGAATAAAAGAAATTCAAAAGCCTTCGGTGGTTTCCATCACCTGCTCCTGCAGCCTCAACACCCCAGCCTGCCCCCTGAATCACCCCCCTGGAGCGCACTGGCTCTCCAAAGCCCACATCAGGTCCCACCCGGCTACTCATCATCCCAACTGCTCTCACCTTTGAAACCTACGAAATTTGTCGTCTATGCCACACAGTTACAGGCTTATTTATACAGTTTACATATTTTTGATGTCTGTCTCTTTAAGTGTGCTGTAAGTTCCTTAAGAACATGTATCATATCTAATAAGTCTTCGGTAACATCCCCTCCTCCCCCTGGTTCAAAGCCGAGTGCACATTTAGTTGACGTTTGTCTGTTTTTAGGAAAAGTTTAGAGGTTCCCTTTGTATGTATCCATTCACTCAATGATCAATGTCAGGCACTGTGCTGGGTCCTGGGAATTGGGAGATGGGTAAAACATCTCTTTTAGGGGCACCTGGGTGGCTCAGTCAGTTAAGTGTCTGACTTCGGCTCAAGTCATGATCTCATGGTTTGTGAGTTCGAGCCCCACGTTGGGCTCTGTGCTGACAGCTCAGAGTCTGGAGCCTGCTTCAGATTCTGTGTCTCCCTCTATCAAAAATAAATAAACATTAAAATTAAAAAAAAAAAAACACCTCTTTTAAGGGTCTTACAAGCTTTGTGACCTCATACAAGTTACTCACCCTCTCTGAGTATTAAATGAGGGTGACTGTCTCTATTTAGCAGGACTGCTGTAAGGATTAAATGAAATAATCCTCCTTTAGGATTATCTCCTAAGGTCAGAGCCTGGCTCATAAACCCTTAAGGAATGTTAATAATATCATTAGCTAATGAATCCTTCCCCTGTGTGTGGTGGGGAAGGGGCGGGGGTCCTTACACACAGGGTGAAGGGCTAAACTAGAGATGTTTTGGATGAGAGGGTCTTAGATGAGAAGTGAGTGGGCCTGGATAAGTCAAAGAAGAGATGCCAAGTCCTCTAAGAGGTAAAATTTCCCTGAAAAAGTACAGATGTCAAAAAGAAAAGAACTGGCCAGAGAAAAGGGTAGGGAGAAGAGTGAGAGAACAGCACTGTGCCTCTGGGGGACCTCTGGGGAAGGGACGGGGAGCTGACACCCCGACCAAGAGCGGAAGGGGCACACAGCAGGTCAGACGCGGGACGGCACTGAGGCAAGCAAGACTCCCGGGGTGCAAAATTGCAGTCAGCCCCTGATCCCAGGCTCGTGCAAGGGCAGGGTAGACCCCAAAGAGGAGGCCTTCATGAGTTCTGTCCCCTGGGTGCCTGGCTTGCCTTACCCGAGTCCCAGCCCTGCAGCAGGTGCTCAAGACAAGCTTGCTCTGACCAGAGAAATGATAAGGTCATGACCAGAGAAATGATAAGGACAGCACACACCCCGGTGGCAGTCAGCTTGGCATCTTTCTCCTCTCTGGGGGACCGTCCATCTCCACCAGGTCCCCACTAGGCACCCTTCCCCTCCAGAACCAGCCCCTGGGTAGACCCTCCAGCCCCTGTGGTCCCATCTCCTGGGCTGTGCCTGCTTCTCAGGGCAGCCGAACAGAAGGAGGGGTGGCTCCTCGAGGAGAGGCTTCAAACACACACTTCAGATACAGCACAGAGTCAGGCTGTGCTTTTCCTTGACCCAGTTTCATATCCTCAGGTCTCAGGCCTGCACCAGCCACATGCAGGCAGCCCAGATCTGCACCCTCCCGACACAGGAGAGAGCAAGGCTGGAGGGAAGAGAGCGTACAGGGGAGTTTTCTCCACGAAAGGCAGGACAAAGTAGACCCAACCTCTGCTCCTGTGTGATGGAAAAAATAGAAAACCCAAATCATCTTTAACCATTAAAGGAATGGAATTAGTAACTTATGGCCTTCCCACAAGGAAAACATTAGGTGTGGATGGCTGTGCAGGCGAGTTCTACCAAGCTTTCAAAGAACAGATGATCTCAAACCTGCATAAATCATTCCACAGAATGAAGAGGGAATATCCCCCAACTCCTTTTACAAGACTGGTTTTAAGACAAGACAAAGGCAGCATTATAAGCGAAAATTACACACCAGTAGCATTCAATAACATAAGATACAATATCTTAAATAAAAATTTTACTCAACAAAACCTCACGTCACAGAAAATAAATAATACACTATCAACAAGCTGGGTTTATCCCTAAAATTATAAGTTTAACATCTACTAATGGAATTTATCACATCAAAAGATTGAAGGCAAGAAAAACCTATATATCACCCAACCAAGGTAGAAAAATCATCTGCTAAAATGAATATCCAAATACCATAAAACAAGTAAGCAAAATGTGTTGGCATATTCTACAACGGAGTCGTCTTAATCTCTTAGAGCTTATCTATAAAAAAACCAAAACACTAAGCAGATATACTCACTGCAGACACTTGAACCATCATTCCCCTTAAGGTTAGATTTGGTCACACCATACACAAAACTCAACTCAAGTGGAGCAAAGACTTCAACCTAAGAGCTAAAATTATAAAACTCTTAGAAGAAAACACAGGGGTAAATCTTTGTGACGCTGGTCAGCGGGCATGGGCAGTGACTTCTTAGATACGGTATCTAAAGCACAAGAGACCAACAGCAAAATACATATACATGAATCAGAATTCACCAGAATTAAAAACTTTCACGCTTAAAGGAAGTAAAAAAGCCAACCCCCAGAATGAGAGAAATGTTTTAGAAATTATATATTTGATAAGGGACTTATATTTAGAATCTACAAAGAACTCTCACAATCATAAAAGGACAACTCATCCAATTTGAAAATGGGCAACAGATCTGAATAGACATTTCTCCAAAGAAAATATACAATTGGCCAGGAAGTACTTGAAAGTCTGTTCCACATCATTAGTCATCAAGGAAATACGAAATCAAACCCACAACGAAATACCGCTTCAAACCCATTGAGATGGCTATGACCAAAAGGATAGACAATAATGAGTGTTTTAAAAACTGTGGAAAAATTGGAGTGCTCATGCACTGCTTGGAGGGAGTATAAAATGGTGTAACCACTTTGGAAAAGAGTCTGGCAATTCCTCAAATGGCGTAACATAGTGTTACCACATGACCCAGCAATTGCACTTGCCAGTATATACCCAAGAGAAATGGAAATGGATGTCCACACAAAAACCTGCACACAAATGCTCATCACAGCATTATTCATAACAGCAAAAACAAGAACCGAATCTCTACCACTGAAGAACGGACAAAATGTGGCCTATTTATAAATGGAATCCTATTGAGTAACAAAAAGATAAACAAAAAGAAATGAAGTACTTGACGCATATCATAACATGGATGACCTTTGAAAACATCAAGCTTAATGAAAGACGCCAGTCATATTGGACACATAGCATATGATGCCATTTGTATGAAATGCCCAGAAGAGACAAACCTATAGAGACAGGAAATACACTAGAGTGTGTATATATCCCTACAGCTGGGAGAGATGAGAGTACCAGGGGTCATGATGGTGAAGGAGTCCTGGGTTTCTTTTTGGGGTAATGAAAATATTCTAACGTTGATGGCGGTGATGGACACACAATGGTGTGAATATACCCCAAGTCATTTAACTGTACGCTTTAAGTGGGCAAATTATATTTTGATAAAGCTATTTAAAAACAAAGTTTAAAAAGAAGGAAAAAATGAGGATTAAGGCCAGGATATTCACTATGACATTTTTATTGAACATTACAGCAAAGGTCCTAGCCAACTCAATAAGACAAGAAAACTAATTAAGGTATAGGGTTGGGATAAAAGAGAAAAAGTCTATGTAGAAATTCCAGAAGACTCTACAGATAAATTATTGTCCTTATGTATACATTATCCAGGTTGCTGATTATATAATCAGTATACCAAAAAAATCAAATTTATTTCTATATACTAGCTACAAGTGCTTAGAAAATATAATTTTTAAAATTATGTTTTTATGGGGCACCTGGGTGGCTCAGTCGGTTAAGGGTCTGACTTTGATTTCAGTCCAGGTCATGATCCCAGGGTTCATGGGATCCAGTCCCAAGTCTGGCTCTGCACTGACAATGCAGAGCCTGCTTGGGATTCTCTCTCCCTTTCTCTCTGCCCCTCCCCTGCTCACTTGCATTCTCATTCTCTCTCTCTCTCTCTCTCTCTCCCTCCCTCCCTCCCTCTCTCAAAATACATAAACCTTAAAAAAATAAAAATTAAAAAATTAAAGTGAAAAAAAAAAGGCAGGTTGAGACCAGATTGTACAAAAATCTGCAATGACCTTTCTTTCTACCTAAAAAAGAAACAACAACGACAACAACAAAAACAACTATTGCCCTTTCCCTGACCCTCTGTTAAGGTGTAAGTCCTAGAAGTCCCCAGCACTCTAGGGATGCAAGTTTATGTGAAGTAAAAGCTTCACTAACAAAGGAGCATGGAGGCAGTGGAGGGCTTAAAGGAAGAGGGTACAATTTTCATGCCCCTGATTCTAGAAACTCCTTCTTTTGTTTGACCCATCCTCCCCAAATCCAAGTGGGCGGTATCCTACCTGATCCCTCTGCTGCGTGTGTCACAGGTGACTGCTCCTTGCCTGGCACCAGTATCCCTTGGTTTCCTTAACACCTGTTCCCCTCTACTCTATGCAGCCTGTTTCCAGAGCCAGCTCTCCTCTCCAGACCCTTAGGTGCCGGCATACCTCAAGGCTCTCCTTTGTGCCCCGACCTTCATCATCTTTCATTCTGTTCTCTCCTGGGTGACCTCATCCAACCTCATCACAGGGACCAGTGTTTTTCCAACGAAGGGTTTCAAACCAACAGGTTATAAGATCGTGTGGGTGGTTTGCCCCTAGAATTTTTTAAGTTTTTGGATTGTGGTAAAATATACGCAACAGAAATTTACCATTGTAGCCATTTTTAAGTCTACAGTTCAAGGGTATTAAGTGTACCCAATCTGTTGGGTAACCATCACCCCCCTCCATCTCCAAAACTTTTTCATCTTCCCAAACTGAAACTCTGTACCCATTAGACACTAATTGCCACCCCACCTCCAGCCTCTAGCAACCGCCATTCTACTTTCCATGTCTATGAATTGACTACTCTAGGTGCCTCATGTAGGGGAAACATACCATATTTGTCATTTTGCGCCTGGTTATTTTAGCAGAATGTCTTCAAGATTCATCCACGCTGTAGCATGCATCGGATTTCCCTTCCTTTTTAAGGCTGAATTTGTTTTTTAAAGTGAAGCGGAATAAAAAATATTAAAGCATATTTCTTTTCTTTTCTTTTTTTAACTGTTTATTTTTGAGGGAGGGAGAGAGAGCACAAGCAGAGGGATGGCAGAGAGAGACAGAGGATCAGAAGCAGGCTCTGTGCTGACAGCAGCGAGACCCGAGGTGGGGCTTGAACTCACTGTGAGATCATGACCTGAGCCGAAGTTGGATGCTCAACCAACTAAGCCATTCAGGCGCCCAAAGCGTATTTCTTTCTTTCTTTTTTTTTTTTTTAATTTTTAACGTTTATTTATTTTTAAGAGACAGAGTACAAGTGGGGGAGGGATGCAGAGAGAGGGAGACACAGCATCTGAAGCAGGCTCCAGGCTCTGAGCTGTCAGCACAGAGCCCGATGAGGGGCTTAAACTCACAAACCGGGAGATCGTGACCTGAGCCGAAGTCGGACGCTTAACCGACTGAGCCACCCAGGGGCCCCAAAAGCATATTTCTTATCATAAGGCCAAATACTGTTTCACAAAATGTTTGTTTCAGATGGATGTGTATATGGGTGTGTTCGAGATCTCTGGCCTATTTCTTACTGTGGATAACAATGATAAAGGGTGGGAAAATGCTGATTTCGATGGTGACTGCACCAGCTCCATTGCTAGCCTGGCTCTCCACCCCCCACCCCGACCGCCCCCCCCACCCCACCCCCAGTTCTGGAGTTCATTCCCAAGGAGCTGCAGGATTGCTCTAGGTGGATCTCTTGTAGTGTCTTAACAGATCCAGACTCAAATCTGTTACCCTCCTTCCTCCAAACATGCTTTTCTCACACATCTCCTACTTGACTCTCCATAATCAAGCCCTGCCTGCCTCACCTTGCACCCCGCCCCCCACTATACAGCTGTGACATTCTAGTTATGCAGAATTACTTCGCTTCCCTCTGCACTTTGCAGTCCTTATCCAAGCTGGGTTTCATCCCCCTTCCTTCCACCTCCCCCTATGCCTGTAGTCATTTCTCTTTCAGACTCCCTTCATATGCCTCCATGTACCTTGAAACTATCCTGATCCACTATGGCCCCCTACTCATTTTTGGAGTCCTTTGCTCACACCTCCAGTTTGGCTTATGCATGTATCATGTGCCTTTCCGTCTTCCCAAGAGACTGCACGCTCCCCAGAGCCCCTGGGCTGTGTTCGTCTTGCACACCACTGTCCTCAGAATTTAGTGCACTGTTTAGCATACAGCAAATCTTCACTAAGTACTTGTTCAACCAAGACCAGACACGAGGAAGCCAAGAACATCAAGGACAAACTTCGCAGTTGCGTCTCATGTTGTTTCTTCCCAATCCACAGAGTCTCCTTAGAGACACTATGCCCCCTGGGCCCTCTGCACTGCCCCCCTTCTCCCCTCCTGACCACCAGAGGTGTTTGCAAGATGGGTCCCCAGAGTCCTGACTGGGAACTCCCAGAAGTGACCACTGCACAGCACATTGAGAGGCCAGGCGTCCAAAGAAAGAACACATATCCACTCACATCCCCCGCTCCCTTCTAGTGAAACCTGTCCCTGACTCTCACTGAAAAAGTCTGCTATCTTTGTGCCCGTGAGCTCTTTGTGAGGTGGTTAACAATGGAGGCTTTGCTGAATACATCATCAACCCAGTCCAGCCCAGACGCAAAGGGCAGCAGCCTTCAGGAATCCCCGAGGTCTAAAGGGGATCTGCCCCTACACCAGATTCTCCTCGCTTTTGACCAGGTTGTGACAATGGCCTCCCAGTCTCTCCCCATTGCTAACCTCTCCTTACAAAACCCAGAAAACCTTCCTCCCTAGTGGCTTTTATCATATCACTACTCTACTCAAAGACCCCATGTGGCTCCCTACAACTGAATGAACCAAGTTCAAACTGTCCTTCCCAATCCACAAAGCACCTACTGAAGCTTCTCGCCCAACGTTACATCCGGTCCTCCTTGTCCACACTCCGCCTTCTACCAGCTGGACCCATTTCTTCACTTCGTCTTCCGATTACCCTGGGCGCACACACACCACTTTCAATCATTTCCTCATTATCCAGTATTTATCGAGAGCTTGCTGTGTGCCAGGCAACCATATCTGGTGCTCAGGGTGCAGGTGGGAACAAAACAGAGCGAATCCCTGCCTCCTGGGGCTTTCAGTCTAGAGCAGGGTTTCTCCGCTTCAGCACTGGTAGTTGGGGCTGGGCGATGCCTTCTTGTGGGAGGCAGGTGATGCACTGTCAGATCTTTAGCAGCATCCCTGGCCCCCACCCTTAACATGCCAGTAGCACTCTCTCCCAGTGTGACAACCAAAAATGTGCCCAGATACTGCCTGGGGGTAACGCTCCTCTCCCCGCAGAGAACTGTGGATCTAGAGCGGCAGGGGGAACTTGCTACGAGTCAGCTGGGGAGCCTATGAAAAAAGCAGGTACTGGCTCCATCCCCAGAGGCTCAGATTCTGAGCCCAAGAATCTGCATTTCAGTGGCCCCGTGAGTGATTCTCATGAGGCTGTCTCAAGACCTCTGTCTGGGGAACACTCAAGTGTGGAGTGTTTTCCAGACAGGACACAGACCAATAATCACATCAGGTCAGTTCATCACAATGAGATGTGTAACAAACGAGACAGGTAAACAGGTAGGTGGGTAGTCCAGGCACGGGAGATGTAGAAGGGTGTGGTGCCTTTGCTCGCACCCTCTTCAGTTCTGGAATGTGCACTAGCCCTTCCACCCCCCCCCCCCACGCCCCGAACACACCCACCTAAATCTTCTGCTTCCTTCAAGGGCCCGCTTAATTTCTACCTCCTCCAGGCAGTCTTCCCTAACTACTCCAGTCCACTGGAACTTCCTTCCTCCAGCAATTGAATTAACACTGACTACTTATCTATCTCCTTTGTGGTCCTTTTGTTTCCCCAAAGAGACCTCAAAGCCCCTGAACACCAGGACCGCGGAATCATCTTCACAGACCCTCACAGCATCCTTCCAGGATCAGGTATGTGCAGGTTCTGTATGCCTGACTGGATGAGCCCAAGTCGATGGAGTGCAGCCTGGGAGGTGGCAGCTGAGATTTAGGGAGTCAGGATCTCTGTGTGAGGGAGGGATGGGAGGCAGCTAGCACCCCCACCCGACACCGACACCCGGGAGGGCTTGCCAGAGCAACCAGTTAGTAGTTGAGCTGGCGTTTCCCCTGGGCGCTGATGTTTTCCCACTGTTGACAAGGCAGCAGGGATCCCAGCAGCCCCAGTGGTGCTGCAGGTACCAGCAGGGTGCAGGAACCCAGAGCCACCCCGCTGCATCGCAAGTGCAGGTGGAGGCCGTTTGGGGCCCAGCGGCCCTTGTGTAGGGTTATCTTGCAGGGGCAGCTGTGGCCGGAAGAGGAGGCAAACCGGGGCAAGCCAGGAAACTCTGAAACTGTCCTTCAAAGCCCCCAGCACCATGCAAAGCTCAGCAGCTGCTTTTAACCAGGCAACAGTGCTGCCTGGGGAGGTCAGGAGCAGAGGCCAAATGTCCACAAACGTCCTGGACAAGGGACCTCAGACTCCCCAGCTCTGGGACGTGGAAGGGGAAATAGCCTAACTGCCTGGCTTTCCTGCTTCTGGAAGGAAACCCAGCAGCAACCCTCACCCAAACCAGGGGCACGAACTAGAGGCACAAGTGACTGATGTGGAACCCAAACGACGAAAAGAGAACAACAGTTTTAATATTTGGAAGTCTGGAGAAGACAAGACGTGTATGCAGCTGGAGAGGCCTCTTGTTTTCCATCGGCCTGGGGGGAGGGGCAGTGAGCGAATGTGGGGAGGCACCGGCAGCCAAGACCTGCAGCCCTAAGGAGAGGTAGGCTATTTCCAAAAGAGGCTCTGATGTGGGAGTATCCTAGGGTCAGCACTCTCCCGCAGCTCTGAAACCAGCTAGAGTAACCCGAAGCGTCTCCCCCCCCCCCCCCACCCGCCCCCCAGCAGAAGGAAACGGCTGGCATTTCGCACACACAGCGACCGAGGCCGTGACACCCTCCCACTGCTCTCTTTCTCTGAACGGGAGTTCGCGCGTGGACGGGGTGGGGTGGGAAGCGAGCCAACGAGGGGAGAGCTAACTTCTGCCGCAGCTCTGACCTTCCTGTAAGGTGGAGAAAGAACAATTTGTCTCAGAAGGGATCGGGTTGTGAGTTTCACACACCCAGCGGTTACTGGGTGATTAAAATTCCCTATCCCTGTGGCACCGTCCCGCCCACCTCTCTCTCCCCACCTTACCCTGCACTCCTGCGGGGAGGGGGAATGCTTTCCACCTGGAAGCCCTACCAAAAGTTCAGGATTCACGGGGTGATCCTATTGGGTTTTGAGTCCTCCGCTCCTGGGAGCCTCCCCTCCAACCAAATGGCCAGGGCACTGTAGATGTGGACGACTCCGATCTGACCCCGTGGCTCCTCGGGGCATTCAGATGGATTTATCGGCAGCTCGGCGGCTCGGAATTCCAACCTGCCCCCCATTGTCACAAGAGAACAAAGTTGTCGCACCCCTCTGGCCCACGCTGGGCAGGCGCTCTCCTCCCGCTGGGAGATGAGATGCGCTTCGGAGAGCCACGACCCAAACCTAACGCGGCAGTGCTGGAAGCCAAGTGCGGAGCCACGGTCACTCAGCCCGGGCCGACTCTGTGGCCGCCACCCGGGGGTTCGCCCGCGGGCTCCGTGCACCCCCCGCCCGCGCTCAGACTTTCTTACCTCTTGATGTAGTTTCTGCCATACAAGATCTGTTGCAGCAAGGTCACCAAGGCGAAGGCGCAGATGAAGATGAAGAGTAAAGTTCGGTTCCCCAACAAATCCCGGTTCGCCGAGGGGTCGGCGTAGCGCATCCTGGCGGCCGCTCGCGCACGGCGGGGCGCGGCGGGCGCCGGGCGCCTGGCGGGCCCCGCAATCACGCGCGGGGCTTCGCGGCCCCGGAGGGCGCGCCGCCGACCGGGAGCCTCTCGGCGCTGTTAGGCGGGCAGGGGACGTGGCCAGGCAAAGTTTCCGCCCGGCGGGGCGGGCACAGGGGGCATCCGAGCGTGGCCGGCGCCAGGGCGGCGGGCAGGGCAGGGCTGGCCGCGGAGAGCTCGGCCGCAGCCCCGGGCCCTCCCTCCGGACGCCTTTACCTCTGGACGCCCGTGCCGGGCAGCCGCCGATTTCCCTGCGGAGAGGCGACTCCAGGTGCCCCGGGCCTGGGGCGGCCCCTCCCGCCGAGGTGACGACCAATGGGGAGCGGGGCCCGCGCGCCGTCCGCCCGGGCACCCACGAGCGCGGCGCACCGCCCCCTCCGGCCAGGCTCGGGTAGCGGCCGCCCAGCGCGGCTCCCTGCCCCGGCGGGCCCCGTCCGACTCTCGGCCCGCAGCGAGGGAGCGCGAAGGTTGGCCTTCGGCTCTGCAGATGGGAGGTGGGGGACAAAACACCCGGACAGTCTGGCGAATGACGGGAGGGCGGTGGAGAGGGGGAGGGGTGGAGCGGAAAACGCCGGGTTTGAATCGTGGAATTAAAAAAGAGGGCAGGAAGGGGAAGCCGCGGCGGAGCTGGGCATGCTGGAAGGGAGCATTTGCTCGCGGCGCGCAGGGGCACTGAGTCACCGCGGTGGCCGCGTCCTCGCGCCCGGGAGATTTCTCCGGAGAAAGCGGAGCAAGGTCAGCGGGCAGCCCTTCAAGGACGGCGCGCGCGGCTCCTGCATGCTGATGGCCTGCGGGGCTGCCGCCTGCGCTCCGGGCACCCAGCTCCTGCCGGGAGAAAATTCCGAGGCTCTACACCCCGGCCACAGGCCTCCTCCCTCCCCCCCAGGCTGCAGCCCGCGGCCGGTCGTCAAAGACCTTGTTGTTACCAAGACACAGGGACCCTGTCTCATCCTTAGAACCGCTCGTAAAGCCTAGGTCAGGCAGGCAGCCGCCTTAGGGTACCACGGTCGCCAGAAGCTTTAGTAAGTCAGTAAGTCTGGAAAGGTCTGTGCTTCAGAGTGCACGCCAGGGAAAATAAACAGAAATGCAATGCCAGAGTCGTGCCTCTTCAGAAATCCAATCCCCTAAATGCGCTCCTCTTTTCCCAATCACACCCCGCCCTGCGGGCTGGGCGACAGCCCTGCCATCCTGACACCGCGGTCTCTCGAGGCCCGGGGTGTCACGTGCCAGCGGCGTTCACCTCGCTGGATGATTTCAGGGCGCCGCTTCTCAGGGCCCTCTAGCCGCTAGGGAGGTTCTGGAGTCAGGGCAAGGACTCAGCTCTCGACGGGACTGACTCCAACCGCAGCCAGCAAATAGAACTTTGATGAGGACTCCCCTGCTCCGGCCTTACCCTTTGCTACTTCGTTCTTCCAGCCGGAAAGAGCAAGGAACACGGGGGTAAATCTCGTGATCGGGGATTCATCAATAACTTGGAATGCGTGTTAATTGACAAGGTGGAAGCGGACCCTGTGCTCTCTGTAAAGAGTTTATGCACCAGATATTTAGCTATGAGGTCATAGGTAGGCTTTTTAACCAATTAAAGAAATAACGCATAACCATTTAGATGGCCCATTATTATAATCGCGCCTGTATTTATTTGGTGTCTTACAAGTGCTTGCTCTTGCGCATATCAATTGAATTAGCGCCTCCCAGCCTCTAGCTAACCCACTTTACAGTCCAAAGGATCCAAGTTCTAGATGCCCAAAGTAGCTCATCTAGCAGGAAGTCTTTGGAATGGGAGATGTGACATTTTCTCCCACACAGGCTTCCTGGGAGGCAGACCAGGGCCTCCCCCACCGCCTCACCCCTCACCCAACGCTCCATTCTTGCCGTCTTTAACTTCTTAATAATTTTTGAACTAGGAGACCCCGCACTTTGCTTTGCACTAGGCCACACAAATGAGGCAGAGGGTCCTGCGCATGCATCCAAGCTGATAGAGTACGGATGTTCCACTTGGTTGGTCCTCACCTGTGCAGCTCGTAAGGTACCATCACCACTCCAGGCAAGACCCTCTTGTTTCCTTTCTTCTGCTTGTTCCCCACCCCTATCATGTACCCGCTCTGATAGTTGTCTTTTAATGCACAGTTCCTTGGAAAAACAAAATGAATCTATTTTAAAATAAGAAATCTAAACGATGCTAAAAATGCACAGCTTGCTGAGATTTCACGAGCTGAACACACCCGTGTAAGCAGCACACAGATCAAGAAACAAAAATATTATCGCCGCCCCCCCCCACAAGACCCCTCTTCTGCTCTTTTCCAGTGACAATGTACTCAAGAGCCACCACTATTCTGACTTTTAACCCCAAAGATCAGTACGTCCTATTCTTGCATTTTCTACAAATAGAATCATACATTATATATTCTTTCGTGTCTGACTTCTTCCGCTCGCCGTTGGCTAGAAGATTCATCCATGTTGTCGGGCGAGGTGGGCAGAATTCTAAGATGCCCCCGGAGATTCCTCATCCTCTCCTAATTCACACTTTCTCCCAGTTACTCAATCAAACGTGAATCTAGGTGCTGCTGTGAAGAGATTTTGTGATGTCATTAAGGCCCAAATCAGTTGGCTTCAAGATAGGGGAGACTATTCTCAGTGGGCCTGATCACATGAGCCCTTAAAAGGGACTAAGCTCTTCCTGGCGAAAGAGCTTTGAAGTATGAGACAGATGGACGCGAGGGAAGTTCTTCATCGTTGGCTTTGCGGACAGAGGAGTCCGCATGACAGGAGGTACGGGCGGCCTCTGAGAGCTGAGAATGGCTCCCGGCTGACAGGCCCCAAGGAAATGGGGGACCTCAGTCCTCCGATCACAAAAAAAGGCCCTGAGTTCTGCCAACAACCTGAATGAAAATTAGGAAGACGGTCTGAGCCCCAGCCTGTGAGGCCCTCTGCCGAGAAGCCAGATTTCTCGGCAGCTGTGAGCTGGTAAGTGTGTGTTGTTTTCATCCACTAAGTTTGTGGTCTCTTGTTTCACGGTGTTAGAAAGCAAGTACTTTGTGTGCTATCATTTAGTTTGTGGATACACTTCTAGTTGGTTCCATCTTATTTCTGTAGAGAATGTCATGGCTGGCCTGGAGCATGGCTTACTTATCCGTTCTACTGTGGATGGACCCCTGGATAGCTGTCTCCAGGAATTTTCCAGTGTATGCTTTTCGTGACTGTATGCATGCATATCTATTGGGTATCACTATTCAGAAGTGAAACTGCTAGATCACAGAAGGTTCCACTTTAGTGATTATTGGCAAACGGCTTCCTGAAGGGCCAGGTTATTTTTTTTTCATAGGTATATTATTCAAACCTGCCATGACCTAATAGCAATTGGGCCCCACCCTAGCTGACAATAGCATTAACTAGCTAATCTAACAGCAAAAAACCAAAACCAAAAACAAAACCCAAAAAGCAAAAAACACTGAGCCAAGAGCCAAAATAGTCAAGAGAAAGTAACTACTTAACCCTGGGTACTGGCTCTTCTCAACGGCCCCGTCACCTGCAGGGATCAGCAGTGAAGGCTGATGCTGACTTTGGCCACTTGATAGCCGGCAAGGAGATCAGCAGTCGTCCAGTGCGCCTCTGATGACATGGCTCGTCTAATCCTAACGGTGCCTGAGATCTCACCATCTTTATATCAAGTCGGGAATTACCTTTAATGTACACACAAACACAAGCATAGTCTGTGGAGTCAGCAAAGATCGCGAAACACGGACGTCTGCAGCCCGTTGCGGCTATTAATATGGATCCAGGTTCCATTTTAAGCCGAATTTATATTCTGGTTGTGGAATTGCAGCAAACACTCAGAAGGCCTCGCAAACAAAAGAGTAAACACATGGATAGCTGATCGCCATGCCAGATTCAGCGAACACCATTTTTATATCCTAATTGCCAGGAACGGGGACAGCTGCATCATTGTTGAAAACACACACGCACGCACAATTAAGCCAAGAACAAATGTCAACACTGGCACAATCTGCTAAATTACTGATAACTGATGGGCATTACTCATGCTGTGAGCATCGTCTCCCATAGAAAATGAAAAGATTCCTTTTTAAAAAAGACCTTAGAGATTCCTCCTGGTTTAAGGAAGCTGGGGTGTGTACTGTAACGGCACAACCACAGCCTGCCAGATTATGTAAGTGACATTCCAACCATGTGTTCAAGGAGTTTGTGATAAGTACACGCTGTTCTTGTGCCTCTTTATATTTGTGTGAACAAGACAGGCTCCAAGAGGCTGATTCCTGGTTTGGGGACACTTTGTCTGTGATGAAGTTGTCTTGCAGCCACTGAGCAGAAATGCCCGGTGATAACCTCATACTCTAGAGAGACGGGGCTTGCCATCGCGTGATCCAAATGCAGACACCGGATCCCGCTTCTTCCGTCGTGCTCTCAGTAGGTTATTATTACAGAATAGAACTAGAATTTAAACCCCCTTGTTCAGTTCCCTCACAAAGTACGAGGGGTCTTCGAAATAACTTATTAAGTGATCCTGAACAAGGCTATGAAGTCACATTTTGGCCTTCACGTCTCCAGCCTTGAGAGGGCACTTCCTCTGGTCTTAGCACCACCTCCCGGGGATTCCTCTCCGGCACCTGCCCCGATTTACCCACCCCACAGGTGGAGACATGCTTCTTGTTATTAATCCACAACGGCTCCTGGATCGCAGAGCAGAAAGACCCATTCCCCTCTTGGGAATGTCACGCTCCCACAGGTAGCCGGAAACAGCTATCCTATTTATAATGAGGTCACTCCGAGCGCGTTTAGATGACACGGTATCTTCTTTGCTCACCTTAAAGGCCAAGCCCTGGGGTAGAAACACTGGGCTCAGGTTCCACCCTTCGAGGAGCTCTGACAAATTCAGCTGAGACAATGTTTTCTACTTCCAGCCCAGTGCAGGCTCCTCGACACCTTGGGGGTCTGTAGAATACTAAAATTTCAAGAGGATGCCCTGTGAATACAGCTGCTTATAAATGTTTAGTGTTCCTTAGACACCTGAAAAGCAAAAAGGAGTGAGTGCCCCACTATGATCATCCATTTCTAATTTTTTTTAATGTTTATTTTATGGGGGGGAGGGGAGCAGAGAGAGAGAGGGAGACAGAGACTCAAAGCAGGCTCCAGGCTCTGAGCTGTGAGCACAGAGCCCGACACGGGGCTCGAACTCACAAACCGAGAGATCATGACCTGAGCTGAAGTCGGACGCTTAACTGAGTCATCCAGGAGCCCCTGATCATCCATTTCTAAAACACCAGAGGAGATTCCCAATCCCAACGCCATGGCCACAGCAAAGTGTGTGTCATTTCACGTCTGTCCGAGGTTCTAAAAGCTCCAGGCTTTCAGTGGATGTGGTGGGAGTGTCCACAATGTGGTATCACGTGACGTGCCAGGGAAATAAGAATCAGTAATTCACAGTCTGTGCTCTTGAAGGAATATATGTGGCAGTGAAGAAGACAGAGCTCTTAGTAGAAGTATGCCTCTAACCCAACTGGGGTGGCAGGGTGGGGCGTGGAGGAGCGGGAGGAAAGGCAAAGAAGGGGTCCAAAAGAGGTGGTGCTTGCCGTGAATTGTGAGGCGGAAGGATGATGAGCCAAGGAGTAGGGCAAGAGGAGCAATGTGGACAAAGCCTGGCAGTGGGGGACACGGCCCCGTCCGCTCAGTGTGGCTGGAGAGGTGAGGCCGGGTGAGTGGGCAGGAGCCACAGCATGGGAGTTGGGATTTTATCGGTGGAACTATTGCAAGACTTTAAGAACGGGAATAATATGACCCGATTTGCATGTTAGTTAAATCCAGCCTCCCGGTCTGTAGAGAGCAGTTTGAGGGAGAAACGCCTGAAAAGGCATGGACGTGACAGCCTCTCTTTTCCCCGGCCGCCATCAGACCCCTCCCCGCTGCCGCAGGCTCACGTACCCGCCCTGGGCAGGCCGCCCCACCATTTCTGTCTCATTGCGGTACTGGTACCGGCTTGAGAAGGAATTCTCTGCCCCCTTGCAGAGAGAGGGGGAGCCGGCAGAGGGTAGAGGCACAGGATTACTGCCTTATGAAAGCTGTCTCTGTACTCAGCGCTTTTTCCTCCTACTCGTTTGGTAGTCATGGAAATCGGGTAGGCGTGGTCAGCGCCCGTCCACTGCACGCGCTGCAGTCGCAGAGCTGGTCTCTAGGCCACTCTTTTTGCCACTTTCTGGGGTTCCCTCTGCTCCACAGATTCCCGGTGCAGAAATGCTCTCTTCCTCCTCCCTCTGAAAACCCTGCCTTTGGGAAAGGCTCTGATAGCTTCCATTTATATCCTAGTGTTCCCGATGGAGAGAAGCTTAACCCGAAGGATCATCTGTGCCTGTAATAAAGGTGATGTCCTATGAGAACTACACTCAGAGCAAGGTAAAGAAACCCACAGGTGACCATCACCTTGACCACATCCTCAGATGTTTTCAGTGCAGTCGAACGGGGAGTGGTTTTCTAGAGAAATACATACCCGATATTATAAGTAGCAGTTAGTGGAAACAGGATTTGTTTTAAAGGAAATTTCTCGTCAGCCAACAATGTCAGTACTTACATTGGAAAAACAACAGAGTTGATGGAGTCTGCCGGAACGCCCTGGAAACAGATCATCGTTCACAAGTGTGGTCACCAGTGTGACAGTCCGAGCCCAGCCGTGTTGTGGGTTTGCCACCACTCATAGGCCAAGTAGACAGTGTGTATGCCAGGGGTCAGGAAACTTTTTCTGAAAGGACCAGACAGTAAATTCTGTAGGCTTTGTGGGCCATACAGTTTCTTTTGCACATGACTCTGCTGTTGTAGTGTGAACGTATCAACGATATAGAAACAAATGAGTGTGACCAGAGGTGGTCACAGGCTACAGTTTGCTGCCCCGGGTCCATACTATGTGATTTGCAGAGCCCCATGCAAAAAGTCTTACCCACTGAACTAAGGAGTCACTGTGGAAGCCATCCCCCCATGTTCAGGCATTATGTCTACAAAGGCCTGTTAATTATAACATGTTAATCTGTCATCCACCATCAACACGTTTGCACAGACTCAATTACCCTTGAAGTACAGCCTGGAGATCCTAGGATGACATTTCCATGCATAAAGTGCCCTCTCACTTTGACCATCTGCTCCATAAATACATGCCCCTGGTCACCAGGGACTACTGAACACATAGATGGGTTGCTTGGTGAGACTCTATCTCACTTCTGGAGACAATAAATTCTTGTGTCCTAGAGGTCATTGTGTTAGTTAAGATCTTTTGACCAAAGTAACAAAGGCCACAGAGAAATTTATTATCCCACATACCAGAAAAACTGGAGGTGGGGCAAGGATCTACAATTGGGTAAACAATATTTTTAGAACCCAGATTCTTCCTATCCTCTACTCTGCCATCTAAAGAATAGGCTTCTTTGGGGCGCCTGGGTGGCGCAGTCGGTTAAGCGTCTGACTTCAGCCAGGTCACGATCTCACGGTCCGTGAGTTCGAGCCCCGCGTGCGTGAGTTCGAGCCCCGCGTCAGGCTCTGGGCTGATGGCTCAGAGCCTGGAGCCTGTTTCCGATTCTGTGTCTCCGTCTCTCTCTGCCCCTCCCCCGTTCATGCTCTGTCTCTCTCTGTCCCAAAAATAAACAAACGTTGAAAAAAAAAATTAAAAAAAAAAAAAAAAAAGAATAGGCTTCTTTGTAAGAGTGTCCTCATGGTCATATGATAGCTGCCATCAGTAATTGGGAAGATAGTAGGAAAGAGAGAGAGAAGAAACCCCTCCAAACTAGACCAGTAATAATCACCAGAGGGATGCCATGTGCTGATTGGCTTACATTAGGTCCCTGAGCCAATCACTGATGAGAGGATGGTATTCTCCTACTTGGTTTAGTCTACTGAGAACCCTCCCCAGGAGCCAGGGTCAATTCCGGAAACCACATGGCTGCTTACACAGATGGAGATGGAATGATGTTGGAGAGTCAACCCCCACGTGCACCAATCAAGAGCAGCATTTTTTTCCACTTACGTTTCCTTTCCTCCTTTTGATGGAGCACTGTCGCTGTGATTGAGTAGTGTTGACGACAAACAAGACAGTGAGAAGATGTGCCCTTCTGATGTCCCAAAAATGTTGTTTTAGAACCATGAAGAGCATCACCTGTGGCCCTGTGTCCTGTCCATCTCCCCAAACACACACACACACACACACACACACACACACACACACACACACACACACACCTTACAGGTTCACTGATGCTAGCTAGCATCTCTGACTATAATCACCAAGCTATTAGTAAAAGAAAGAAGCCAGGCAACAGGTCAGCCAAATGACAAGTGTGGAAACAGATTATGTTTATGTCTCAATGACTTGGTGTTTGGCTGCAAAGGCTGTGACATGCTGGAGAAAGCAGCTGCCAGCATGGTGGTGGGAGGGGGCTGCAGGACAGCAGGAAGGAGCTCAGGATGGGGAGTCAGAAGAGACATGCTTCAGGTCACAGCCCTAGGAGCTCAGGAAAGATATCTGCCTTCTCTAACCCACTAGCGTCCTCACATGTAAACTGGAAAACATGGTATCTAGGTAGGAGTTTGTGAGATTAAGTATAAAAATGTAAAAGCATGTTGTAAGCTATAAAGCTGTATAACTCTAAGATAAACAGCATTATTTACAATGGCCGGAGATAGAGATTTCACAGATGTTGAGTCTCAACATGTCTCTGAAGGTGGTCAGGTGTCATCAGCGGCCTCCGTCTTCCCCCGGCAGCACTGACTACTCCAAGAGCCCAGAAATGTCTGCTGCCCATAACAGCATCCACCAGACCCGGATCCGCCCCCTCCACTCTCCTCCTCCCGAAACTTACCCATCTCAAGTCTCACTGTCCCATCTCCTTAACACACATCTGAAACTAACATAAGGAAGTGTGAAATGGTGGGACAGCACAGCCTTAAGGGTCAGAAACCTGAATTCTAGATCTGGCTGTAACACTAACTGGCCACCTGAATTTAGGCTAGATTAACCTATTGGTAACCATGGACTTTGAACCTATAAAATAAAAGACAGTTGTGGTTTTTCTAAAACTTTCTCCAGCGTGGAAACCTAGCTTCAAAGCAAAAACGGTGCTCCGTGCCTGCCATCCTTCCCTCCATCCTTCCGTCCTGCCCTTCTCGGCCTGAATGGCAGCGCAGGGGCTTTGCCAAAGCATAGTTTGAAAACCAGTGAGCTAAATGATCCCGCAAGGGCCCATTCATCTCTACAGTCTCTAACTCAGTTTCTACTTCTAAGACAAATTACTTCACGCTAATGTGAGGGGCACTATAATATGGTTCCCCCACCTAGAATCATTTTGTATTTAAGTAGGCATTCTCATAGATGTATGCTTTTATGAATTAACAAATACAGATGGAATTTCAGACACCATGAACGTGAAAGAGGCCATTGGGAGACTCCCTGATCCCCTAAAATCACTCGACTTGGGTTATCCATCCAGCTTTCACATAGGGCCTAATTTTGAAGCAGTTAATGGCGTTTTTCAGGGTGGTGAGTGACCCAGTGGTGGTGAGGCTTCCCAGCTTTGGACCCGCCTAAGCCTGGGCTCCCATCAGCTCCATGGTGAACCGCGAGGTCCAAGGAAGACAAAGGAAAGTCATCGTGTCTTTCACGTGACAGGGCGGGGAGGAGAATGAGTTACAATCCGGTACAGAAATCCCTCAAGTAACAAAGCTTCATATACACATTTTTTTTTTTTTCCTGTGACATAACAGATATTCAGAGGTAAACAACGTGAGGCTGGGAGAGTGGCTCCATTCAAAAAAGTCTTTGAAGATCCAGGGAGGGGGGACCCGTGACCAGTGGCGGGTTCCATGTCAGGAACCAGTCAGCCACAAGGAGGGGGCAACAATTCCCAGAATTTCAGTTCTGGGATCTATACATTGGTCCAGACTCTCGAGAATTTTACCAGAGTATCTCCAGATTCTTCAACATAACTTTTAATGTCATTTGAATAGATGCAGATTAGAGCTGCATAAGTAATCGGGTATGAACTTTAAAAATACATTTGTTCTCAATAACTATATGCTGCAAGGTTCCTATTTTCTTTTTGACCTTTTTAAGAAGTCTAACATATGTACCGAAAAGTACGCAAATCGTGGCACACAGCTCCACGGATTATCACAAAGTGAAGACACCCGTGTCACTACCGCTAAGAAAAAGGAAAGGAGGAAACTGCTGGTCCCCAGAACCCGCCTCGAGCTCCCCTCAGTCTCATGTGCCCTGTCCGGTTCTTTCCTTCTCAACTCTGTCCTATCCTTGTCTTCTCTTCTGCTTGCCTCACTCCCCCGGCCTCTCAGAAACCCGGGGAGCAGGTGGTGGTGGTAGTGATATGTTGGGGCAGTTTTGCCTTCTGGCACAGTGGCAATAGCATGACTTTTGGAGCCACATCTACCAAGATCTAGATCGTAGGTCCTCTGATCAGCAGTTTTGTGAATCCAAGCAAGAGGCGGAAACCCTCTAACACCTACCCAAGCACTGGCCGGTGGGTCAGACCACAGTACTGCAGTATGCCGGGCACTGCGCGCACGGTGGCCCATGTGACCGTCACTGCGTTTTCATTTGTATTCTTTTTGTTGGGCCCTGTGAGGCAACACTCGTTATTTCTATTTCACAGATTAGTGCCAAGAGGCACACTGAGGCCAAATGACTTGCCCAGGGCTGCATAGTGGGTCGGCGACACAGCGAAGGCTAGACTCGGAGCTCTGAGTCTGGGCCGGCGCACGACCTAGCGCCGTAGCCCTCGTGACCCAGAGGAGCTGAGACCGGGGAGGCGGATCGCACGTGCCTCCGGGCCCACAGCCACCCAGAGGCTCGTCTGGCCCGGAGGTGCCTGGTTCTTCAACAGATTCCCCGTCACCCTCATAGTCATCTCAGCCTCGCCAGAAGGTTTCCTAAACAGACACACAAATGCCAACCTTACGGCACCTGCTAATAGAAACTGCCTCAGCAGGAGTGAGTTCCAGGGGTGCCTAATAATAACCGCAGACACGGAGGAGCAAATGGCTGGCTGTGCCAAGAGCGCGTGGGACCCTCCAGGACCAGACAGAGTGTGGGCCAGTCAGGGTCAAGGCAGCGTCTGCAGCCAGGACAGGGGCGGGGCCTGGAGCTGGCAAACGGGGCACCTGGCGGGAAGATGAGGACAGTGAACCAAAGTCAGGCCCCATCCCGGCCGTGCTGGCAACGCTGGGGCAATTCATGCCATTACCCAACAAACACGACTCGGATAATGACCCTGGGGAAGGCACTGGGTGATACCTGGCTACAAATGGTTGGGGGGCTCAGAGGAGCATTCCTCTCCCCTCCCTAAGGTGTTGAGGCATTTATTTAGAAGGGGCCAGGTCTTTCCTTATATTAGAGACGTAAGACTGACAAGCAGGTAACCCTAGGAGAGGAGGCCTAGGGATGTGTCCAAAGTGACGTACAGAGGACAAGGATGAGAGCCTCCACTGGAGGCAGCTGGCTAAGCCCTGTGGCTTCTCCTTGTCCACTCTAGAAGCCTCTCCTCATCTGGCCCCGTCCTGTCACAGCTCCTCACCTGCTCTCTGCAGAGGCTGTGGAACGGCAAAGTCAACAGCACAGGCACTCGCCATGTTATGGGCACTGCTCGTGGTATTTCCCTGCCGGTAAGTCATTTAATCTCCCTTGAGTGACAGTAGATGAAGGGGAGGAGCTATTCTCAAGCCTGCCTGTACACAGGAGGGCACAGATGCGCCATCCAAGGTGACAGAGCTAGTAAGAGGAGCAGATGGGATCCGGACCCAGGCCATCGGGTCCTAGAGCCCACCCTTCAGCTTCTGTGTTGATGTCACTCTGCAGGGTGCTGGTTCCCTCGATTCTCATGTTCTCTCCGGTGCCACGGAACCACAGGGCCCAAGGCAGGGTCAGTCTGCTCCTGGGTGGCCCCGACTGAGCCCTTCACACCCTTTCAAGGCTCTCATCACAAGGTCCCACCCTCTTCTCAGCCCGGTCTGTAAACTCAGTGTTTGGCACTGAGGCTGGCTGCCTTCCCCTCCGCCTCGCCGCCGGCCACCAGGCTGAGGGTTTGGGTGGCCAGCCGGAGGATGCAACCAGCAGCCAGCCTCACGGGCCTCCATCTCTCTGCACTTGCACGGTGGCCCCGGCGCGGGCCAGGCACAAGAGCGGCGTGGCCGAGAGCTTGGGCTCTGGGGTCAGGCTTCCTGCGTTCTAATGTTGACCCAGCCAGTTACGTTTTGCTCCCTTGGAGAAGTGTCTTGGCCTCTGTGAGCCTCAGTTTCTTTCTTTATGAAATAGGTTAATAAAAGAAACTCCCTTCCAGAGTTATGCTAGGGATTGAGATTGAGCCCACTATCACCTACTTTAAAAGGCAGTCAGCTGCATAGGAAGCATTCAGGCAATGTTAGTGCTTACTGTGACCGCAACTTGTCAACCAGCTCTGAAACCATAAAATCAGAAATTCTACTTTCTAACCACAACTTCCCGTTTTCAATTAAAAAAAAAAATTTTTTTTTTGATGTTTATTTATTTTTGAGAGAGAGAGAGACAGAGAGAGAGAACGAGCAGAGGAGGGGCAGAGAGAGAGGTTAGACACAGAATCCAAAGCAGACTCTAGGCTCTGAGCTGTCAGCACAGAGCCCGATGCGGGGCTTGAACTCATGAACCGTGAGATCATGACCCGAGCCAAAGTCAGATGCTTAATCGACTGAGTCACCCAGGAGCCCCTGGTTGTCCATTCATTTTTTTTTTTTTTAATTTTTTTTTTTAACGTTTATTTATTTTTTTGGGACAGAGAGAGACAGAGCATGAACGGGGGAGGGGCAGAGAGAGAGGGAGACACAGAGTCGGAAACAGGCTCCAGGCTCTGAGCCATCAGCCCAGAGCCTGACGCAGGGCTCGAACTCACGGACCGCGAGATCGTGACCTGGCTGAAGTCGGACGCTTAACCAACTGCGCCACCCAGGAGCCCCTCATTTTTTTTTTTTTAAAGAAATTTTTTAAAAATTTTAATGTTTACTTGAGAGAGAGAGAGAGAGACAGAGACAGAGTGTGAGTGGGGAAGGGGCAGAGAGAGAGGGAGACACAGAATCGGAAGCTGGCTCCAAGCTTGGAGCTGTCGCCATGGAACTCGACGCGGGGCTCAAAGTCACAAACCACAAGATCATGACCTGAGCTGAAGATGGACACTTAACCGACTTAGCCACCCAGGTGCCCCTTGGGTTTTCATTCTTAAAGATCTTCTGCCCACAGTAGCCTACTCTGCTGTGCTAGTGTGCCAAGGGCTGGAGTCCCCATTCTCCAGTGTATCGGCCACCCCCGGCTTCCTGTCCTTTCCTGCTCCTTTAAGACCCCACGGGTGATCCCTTTACTGACATTCTTATAATTACCCACAATTTCCTCATGCTTGGTCTGTTTCTATTAGGATTAGTTTCAGTGGTATATCATAGAAAACCCCGAATAACAGTTCTTAAAATCATTAGTGTATTTTCTCTCTCACATAAAAGAAATCCAGAAGTAGTTAGCGCACAGGTGGGATGGTAGGTCTAAGTGCCTCAGGGACCTGTGCTCCTCTTCTCTTGCTGTTTTTTGTTGTTGTTGTTTTTTAAGCACATTGTCTCCTTGTCCAAGATGGCCGTTAGAGCTCCAGCCACGGCGTCTCCATTCCAGACAGCACAATGGAGAAGGAGAGCCTCCCCAACCAACACCTTCCTCTCCCATCCCATCAGCTTGAACCCAGTCACAGAAGCTCACCTAGTCACTGCTTACCTCCTGTCCCAAATAAGAGGGAAAAAGAGGGAGGACGGTCCTACCACTGTACCTCCCTGGCCAATCCACAGCCAGTGATGATTTCACCATCTACTTCTGTTTCCAGGCTGGCCTGCCGCTGGAGAAAATCACACAATCACGCTGACACACACCTCTGTAGGCTGTGGCTTCTGGCCCAGCTGAGCCCCCCACACTCCTGGACAAGGCCTTTTTTCCTCTCTTTGGCATATGCCTCATGGCAGTTATTCCAAGAATTCAGTCACTTTCCTGAGACACTCCTCCCACCCTTGGCTCGCTTCCCCCTTCCCTCTCCCCTGTTTAGATACCCTTGTCGCTCCTCTGAAGCAGCTCCAGCTGCAAACAGAGGTGACCGTTGCCCTGGCCGGAGCAGACCTTCTCTTTCCCCTGAATCCTACAATCAACAGGAATAAACCGACGAGAGGCCCTAACAACTACCCATTTCATCTAGAAACTGTGTCTTTAACCACAGCATCCATGCTTCACTCCAAAGGAGACTCCCAGGGGAGGTCAGAGGCCCCAAGCAGGCCGCCTCGGGATGCTGCAGGGGCAGTGGTCCCCCCAGCAGCTGACGGGCCTCAGAACAGAGAGCGATTCCCCCCGAAGAAAGCTCGGCATCCTTTGGCTCCCTCAGCGCCCCCTGACACTTGTGCCAGTCCCTGTCCTGACTTCACAGTGGCCCGAGGGCACCAGGCGCACCACCCACCTCTGCAAAGAGGCAAAATGACCTGGGAGAGAATGTCAGTATTTCCCCACGTTGAGGGGACCGTGTCCATATTCTTCTGGAAACGTCCCCTTCGAGTTCCTGGCTGCTTATAAGGAGCAGGCTGAGTGCACACGCCCCTGGGTTTAGGGGCTGACGGAGGTAGCCCCACCCTTCAATAGATGCAGGGGGAGGGGCCACCAACCCCTCCCGCACAAAACCTTGGTTCCCGCCCTGCCGGGAGGGCGTGGAATTGGGGTGCTGCTCCGGGGGCTCACGCGGGTTCTCGCGGCCCCAGCCGCATCCACCGTCCTCCACCGCTCCCATCGGGGCTGATGAGGGCTGGGGCCAGGAAACTGCTCAGGGGCTAAGGGTTCCTACTCAGTGTGAGAAGTCTGCCTTACAGGTTGCTATAAAAAGGAGCAAAAATAACAGAGGTGCCTCTTCGTCTGTCTTTATGTTCCCCGTTTCACTTGTCACACACATCTTGCAATAGCTACTCATTTTCACATTTTCTTCAGTCACTTCCTCCCTCCAACGTGAATTACCTAAAATAACAACCTCTCAGGGTCAGCCTCAGCCATGCATCACAGGCAGCTGCTCCAGGGTAAGGACTGTGCCCAGAAGAAGCCTCGGGTGACCGCTGCCCCATCACCATCCCCCAGACTCTCCAGCCCATCAGCGGCACCATGGCCTTTTCTGCAGGCGGAGGCAGTGCTGAGCGAGGAGGCCTGGGGACTCACCTCCCACTGCAGAGGCCGGGATGACATTGGAAACTTTCCTGCGGGCGAGGTGGGCTAGGGGAGCAAGAGAGAGCAGGACACAGGCCATCTGGCATGGAAGGAGCACCTGACCAGAGATAGGACCTGGGTTCTGGCCTAATACATTCTGTCAGCATGCTGTGTGACCATGGGCAAGTTGCATCCCCTCTCTGGGTCTCAGACTCCTCATCTGTAAAATAAGAATGTGTGAGGGTCCTTCCTGAGCTGGGTCCATGCCCGGAGCCTCTCCGGCATTCAGTCCTGGCCCCTAAATCTCTCTCTTCTCCATCCCTCACCAATTAGGCCTGTCGATGCCTTAGTCAACTGCCTATTCATAATATGTTGTGCCTGGTCTAATGTAGTAGACCCTGGACTGTCCCCTTCCAACTTCCCCCCAGCCTCTAGAGTCTGTTCTCCACACTGCCATACTGTTTAGAACCCATCAGGGGCGCCTGGGTGCCTCAGCTGGTTAAGCGTCCAACTCGTGATTTCGGCTCAGGTCATGATCTCGCGGTTTGTGAATCCAAGCCCCGCATTGGGCTCTACACTTACAGTGCGGAGCCTGCTTGGGATTCTCTACCCGCCCCGCCCCCCACCCCACCACCAACTCTCTCTTAAAATAGATAAATAGACTTCAAAACAACAACAACAACAACAACAACAACAACCCACCAGGCACTCTCCACTGCAGTCAACTCTTTAGCCAGGCAAAGATTATCACTGTCCTACTCTACGTCTCTTTCTACAGCTTCCAACCTCATTCACAAATATTTATGGAGCACCTGCTATGTGCCAAGCACTGTTCCAGGAGCTCCGAATACAGCAACAAACCTTCAAGACTCAGTTCAGTTGTCACGACCCCTGAAAAGCTTTCCCACACTCCTTCATGCCTACCTGCAGGGTGAGTTCATGGCTTCTCCCTCTGTGTGTGCAAGCTGCCACGCCTGTCAGATGGCGATGGTGAGATAGCGGCTTCCTTGCTGTATCACCGATGGGCATACCTAGGGAAGTTATGTTCCGTTGCTTTTGGCCGAATGTGATGGTCAGTTTTATGGGTCAACTTGGCTGGGGCCAGTACCTGGTATTTGGTATAACACTATTCTACATATTTCAGTGAAGGTGTTTTTCAGATGAGATTAACATTTAAATCAGTAGGCTTTGAATAAAGCAGATTACTCTTCATAATATGGGTGGGCCTCGTTCAATCAGTTGAAGGCCCTAGGAGAAAAAAGATCCACCTTCCCCGAGGAAGAGGAAATTCTGCTTCTGGACTGCCTTTAGACTAGAACTGCAACCAGATCTCTTCCCTGGATCTCCAGCCTGCCGGCCTGCCCTGCAAACTTAGGACTCACCAACCCCCACTATCACGAGAATCTATTCCTTAAACACACTCTCTCTCTTTATATGCACACACACACACACACACCCGATTGGTTCTGTTTCTCTGGAGAACTCTAATACACTGAGTGAACGATTCTACCCTCGTTCCCACCCCCCCCCCCCCACACACACACACTTATCTGGTACCAATGGCTAAAGAAGGTGTAGGAGGAGTAGGAGGAAGGGGAAGAAAAATGGATAGTTTTTTCATATCTTCCTTTATGAAGAACCTACATAGGTCTTTGGTTCTTTTCATTATACTGTTGTCTTTTATTATTGATTTGTAGGAGGCTTTCAAAATATATTCTGGGTACACATTCTTTGTCAGATATAAGTGGCTTGTAAATATTTCCTCCTGGAGTTCGGTCTGTGTTTTCAATTCTTAATGTTGTTTTTGGTTAGTAGAAATTTTTAATTTTAATGACGTCCAATCTATCCATTTTTTTGTTATGATTGGAGACTTTTGTGTTCTAAGAATGTTTTCTATAGAAGCTTTACAGGTTCACCTTTTGCACTTAAATTTATGGCCTACTTCAAATTCATTTTCCGGCATGGCATGAGGCAGAGGTCAAGGTCCACTTCTGCTCCATAAGGACATTCAGTATTCCAACACCATTTACAGAAAAGACATTCTTTTTGCCTGTTAAATTCATTTAGCGTTTCTGTTAAAAAGCAAGTTATACTATATGGGTTTACTTCCAGATTTGATATTCTATTCCATTTATCTATTTAGTGATCCATATGCCAATACCATATTGTCTTACCTATTATAATTTTATATGTCTTGAAATCTGGCAGTATAAATTTTCCAACTTCAATCTTTAAGACTGTTTTTCTTATTCTAGGTCCTTCTGCAATTTCATGTACATTTAAGAATAAGCTTATCAGTTTCTGCAAAAAGCCTAATGGGATGATAATTGGGATATCATCTTAACAATATGACATCTGGACCAAATTAAGTCTTCCAATCTATGAACATAGAATACCTCTCCATGTATTCATACCTTGAGCTGCAGCCATGTTCTGTAGTTTTCAGCATAAAGGCCTCCCGTGTCTTTTGTTAAATTTCTTCCTAATTATTTTTTCTGATATTATAAATAGCATTTTAAGAATAAACTATTCTTAGAACAGCTTTAGATTAAAATGTTTATTAATGTTCATTTATTATTCTTGAGAGACAGAGAGACAGAGTGTGAGCAGGGGAGGGGCAGAGAGAGAGGGAGACACAGAATCCAAAGCAGGCTCCAGGCTCTGAGCTGTCAGCACAGAGCCCGACGTGGGACTCGAACTCACGAACCATGAGGTCATGACCTGAGCCGGAAGCTTAACCAAAATTGCCACCCAGGCGCCCCAGAAAAGCTTTAGATTTAAAGAAACATTGCAAAGGTAGGACAGAGACTTCCTCTATAGCCCACACTCAGTTTCCCCTATGGTGAACAGATTACATTAGTGTGGTGCACTAATTATGGTCACAATTAATGAACCGATATTGATATGGTGTTACTAACTAGAGTCTAGCATTTTTTAATATGTCCTTAGCTTTTACCTAAAATCCCTCTTCTGCTCTAGGATCCCATCCCGAATGCCATATTACATTTAGTTGTCAAGTGTCCTTAGGCTCCTCTGGGCTGTGACAGTTTCTCGGACTTTCCTTGTTTGTGATGACAGTTTTGAGGAGTACGGCTCGGGCGTTTTGTAGAATGCCCTTCAGTGGGGTTCATCTGCTGTTTTTCTTGTGATTGGACTGAGCTCATTGGTTTTTGGCAAGAAGACCACGGAGGCAAAGTGCCATTTTCATCATAGCGTGTCAAGAGCACATATCATCAACATAACTAATCACTGTTGATTTTGACCTTGGTCACCCGGCTGAGGTAGTGTTGGTCAGCCTTCTCCACTGCAAAGTTACTCCCCCCCACCCCCCTCCATACTAGACCCTTTGGAAAGAAGTCAGTAAGTGCAGCCATACTTAGTGGAGAGTTATGCCCCACATCTCTTAGGGTAGAGTATAAATTACTTGGAATTCTTCTCCATGGGCCATCTGTCCTCCCCCATTGATTTATTCGCCCTCTACATCCGTGGTAATGTATACATTAGTTGCCACCTGTGTCTATTCTTTGGTGAAATTTCTGTTCAGATATTTTGCCCATTTGATAATTGGGTTGTTTTCTCATTCTTGATTAAATGTTTACACATACATATATATTGTATTTGTTCTTCCAGATACACGTGTGTTTTTTGCAAGTATCTTCTCCCAGTCTGTAACTCATCTTTTCATCCTTTCAACGGTGTGTTTCAAAAAAAAACAAAAAACAAAAAACCAGAACTTTATTTTAATGAAGTTCAATGTATCTTTTTTCCTAGTGGGTGTTTAGGGTGTTGACTAAAAACTCCCTGCCTAACAAGAGCTTAAAGATGTTCTCCCTGTTTTCTTCTGTCAGTTTCACAATTTCAGGTATTACAGTTAGGTCTGGGACTCATGTTTTCTTCACCAGGAATTCCTTTGTTTAGAGGCAACTGTTGATAGTTGGCATTTCCATGCAGTTTTGTTAAGCCGATGAGGTTCACAGTGTTTGAGGACACTGCCTTTAAAAATCAACAACGACAAACACAACTGTATTTTTCAGTTGGCAGTTTTAGGCTCACAGCTCACTTGAGCAGAAAGTACAGAGAGTTCCCATTCACCCCCCCCGCCTACCCCCTCCCCACATGTACAGCCTCCTCCACCATCAACACCCCCTCCCGGAGCAGGGAAGTGTGTCCCCGTCCCTGCACAGGCACATCATTATCATCCAGTCCATAGTTCATGACACAACAGTTCACATGGTGTTGTCCAGTAGATGGTTTGGGACAAATGTATAATGACATGTCTCCACCCTTGAGTATCATACAGCGTAGTCTCACTGCCCTAACATTCCTGTGCTCTACCTATTTATGTCTCCTCCCTCACCCCTATCCTTACCAACCCCTGGTCTTTCTACTGTCTCCATACTTTTGCCTTTTGCAGAATGTCATAGAGTTGGAACCGCACAGGATGTAGCCTTTTCAGATTGGCTTTTTTTCACGTAGAAACATGCATCTACGTTTCCTCCGTGTCTTTTCACGGCACGGTAACTCATCTCTTGTCAGTGCTGAGTAAACATTCCATTGTCTGGATGTGCACAGTTTATCCTTCCACGTCTTTATTGATTCCAAGTTTCGGCAATTATAACTCAAGCTGCTATAAACATCTGTGTGCAGGTTTTCGTGTGGACACAAGTTTTCTGCTCCTCTGGGTAAATACCAAGAAGCAGGGTTCCTGGATCATCTGGTATAAGAGGATGTTTCATTTTGTGAGAAGTTGCCAAGCTGTGTTCCAGCACGGCTGTGCCAGCAACGAATGAGACTTCTTCTTGTTCGACATCCTCGCCACCATTGGGTGTTGTTAGTGTTTTGGATTTGGGCCATTCTAATAGGTTGTTTTAATTTGCAGTTCCATCATGACATATGATCTGGAGCATCTTTTCGTATGTTTACTTGCCATCCGTATGTCTCCTTTGATGAGGCCCTTTGCCCATTTTTAAATCGAGTTGTTTTCTTCTTGTTGAGTTTTAAGAGGTCTTCGTATATTTAGAGTAACGATCCTTTATCAGAGATGTCTTTTGCAAATATTTCATCCCTGTTTGTGTCTCGGCTCCTCCTTTTCTTTACAATGTCTTTTGCAGAGCAGGAGTTTTTCATTTGAATTAAGTGCAGCTTGTCAACGATTTCTTTCGTGGATTGCGCCTTCGAGGTTGTAGGTAAAAAGTCATCGTCATACCCAGGGTCATACAGATTTTCACCTGTGTTATCTTTCAGCCCATTTGCCTTCCGCGTGCATTTCTGTGAGGTTGTTGCCTATTTCTCCAAGAAATCATAAAGACCGTGAGGTTTTAAATCTCTGTATTCTCCACAGCACCTTGCATACGGTAGAATGATAGCTGAACAGGCCAGTTTACCAACAAGGAAAAATGAAAGTCTCATAATTCCAGGCTGAACCCTACCTTTCTGGCTCCACAGTTCTCTCTGTACACATGCGGGTAGAAAAATAATGACGCGAGGTCACAACAAAATTGTGAAGTCCTGGGAGTCTTCTGTATACCCACCCTCCCTTTCCTATGACCTTGCCACCCTAGGCGGCCTCCGTGGTTTTCTCATCTTTTTGCTTGGTAGCTGTCCAAAAGAGGAAAAAAAAAAAAAAATCATCTGTGCTTGAAAGCAAAGCTCATTCACAAGAATGCTTGCCAGTTTCTTTTATGCCATGAAAACATTTTTCTCTCGTAAGAGAAATGAGAAGCATTAATAACGAGACGAAGAAGGTCTTACGGGCATGTTGCCCTAAAATCATGCCATACCTAGCACTATTCCTGAGGAGTATGGGGCAAGATCTGGGTCTGTGCCCTGAAATGTGTGTCTGTGTGTGTCTGTGTGTGGGTGTGCAGGAAAGAGAGATGGAGACATCAGCTAAGAGACTACGATTAATAGTCAATAGATTGCAGTGTTTACACAGGGAGAAGAGAAAAAAAATGTAATGAGTTGTCAATATAAAAATGATACTAATGGCAGTTGTTCAGAACTGCTTTGCCATTTCTAGCAGATTGTCATGCAGTGTTAAGTACAGAAATCAGTGATTTTTAGACCCTCTTCAAAGCGTAGGTTTCTGCGGCCGTGCTCCCAGGGCCCCACCCCCATTCCACCTCTTCCTCTACTTAGGAGATGTCATTTGAAACAAAGTTTCACCAAAGATGAAGGAAAGAGAAGAGGGACCAGGGGGCAAACCATGGACATGAAAGATGAAATCTAGAGTAGATAAACTTGTGACTTGGATTAAACTTTTTTCTCCCGTTCTGAAAAAAAAAGCAGCACAGTACGAGGGTGTAACCAGATATTACAATGCATTACAAACGCTCCATAATGAAAACAGTATGGTAGGGGGGCACCTGGGTGGCTCAGTTGGTTGAGTGTCAACTTCAGCTCAGGTGATGAACTAGCAGTTTGGGAGTTCGAGCCCCACATCGGGCTCTCCGCTGTCAGCGCAGAGCCCGCTTCAGATCCTCTCTCCCCCTCTCTCTGCCCCTCCCCCGCTCTCACTCTCTCCCAAAAATGAATAAACATTTGGAAAAAAAAACCAGTATGGTAGTGATACTTGAATGAATAGATTACTAAAAGAACAGAATCGAAAGTCCAGGAATAGACCAAAACATGCACAGCCATTTGGTAAACAGTGGAGACAGCTTATAAAAGAGAGACAGCTACTCTGAATCGTGAAATGATCCTTGACAGGGAGACAAATGAGAAATCTCTCGAATTCTTGGAGGAGGTACACTCTGAATGGGGCCTCTACTTTTTCTCCTTCTACCCATGATTTTGGGTTTGCCGGACCTAAAATAAAACACAGCACTTGTCGTAATCGTGTGTTCTTTTCTAAATTCAGATAATTTGGGGCAGCTGGACAGCAGGCTGAGTTCCTGCTTCATTAAGTAAGTCTCCGTTCACCAGAAAGCCCTTCAAAGCTGCTTGCCTCGTGCCCTCCGGCCTCAGGCTCCATGTGCCTCCCTCTGCGGGGCCAGCCGTTCCTGGGCAGTGAGGCAGAGCTTGTCCAGAGGCCAGAGGCCCTTTCCACCCCTCACACAGGCCAAGGCCCAGTTACTGTTAGAGCAGAGAGCAGCTCTCCATGCGGCTACCACTCTGCCTGGCTCCTAGCCCCTGAGCTCCGACTGGCCTGGGGTGCGGCGTGGCCATCACAGATTTTTAACTCCCCTCCAGTTTGTTTCAAGTATGTAGCTAAGGTAGAGAATGACCATCATAAATTGTAAGGCATCTTTCTTTCCATAACGTGTGGTACATCGTTCTCTGGTGCTGGGTGGTTAAGTAAGAGAATATATGTAAACGGGCTTTGAAGCTACAGTGAATGTCACCTATTAGTGTCATCAGAACCTGCAGGGTGAGGGTGACAGGATGAGGCTCTCAGACCCTCGGATGCTCCCATTGTAGCTGCTGTTCGGTGACACGTCGTGCTGGGCGGCAGCTGGGCCTTCAGTTACCAGTGCTGATTTCAGATGGACCGACCTCCTCCATGTTTTTCCTAATAACTCGCTTGCTCAAATTACAGGGGTTGTCGCCGATCCCTCGTGGGAGTTCTCAGGTGAGCAGGCTTCGTGAGCCAAGAAGCATCCCTGCTGCCCAGCCCGACCCTGAGGGTTATAGCTGCCTCTCTCCTTTTCCACGACTGCCCCTCCCCCAGAAAGCACAGGCCGATGCTGTTTCTGAAGAGCCATCCATTCCACGACTCAGGTCTCCACACTGCCTCGTGAGGCACCTTTAAAACACTTTCGTTGGGGCGCCTGGGTGGCGCAGTCGGTTAAGCGTCCGACTTCAGCCAGGTCACGATCTCGCGGTCCGTGAGTTCGAGCCCCGCGTCAGGCTCTGGGCTGATGGCTCAGAGCCTGGAGCCTGTTTCCCATTCTGTGTCTCCCTCTCTCTCTGCCCCTCCCCCGTTCATGCTCTCTCTCTGTCCCAAAAATAAATAAAAAACGTTGAAAAAAAATTAAAAAAAAAAAATAAAACACTTTCGTTGTAGCCAACTTGGTAATATGTTGTAGTTTTCCACCTAATTATCAGTCTAAACCTAGTTTATTTAAAAATATACGCACTTGGGGCGCTGGGTGGCTCAGTTGGTTGGGCGACTGACTTCGGCTCGGGTCATGATCTCGCAGTCTGTGAGTTTGAGCCCTGCATCGGGCTCTGTGCTGACAGCTCAGAGCCTGGAGCCTGTTTCGGATTCTGTGTCTCCCTCGCTCTCTGACCCTCCCCCGTTCATGCTCTCTCTCTGTCTCAAAAATAAATAAACGTAAAAAAAAATTTAAAAAAATATACGCACTTTACTGCACCCCAACGTTTATAGCAGCATCATGTACAATAGCGAAGATATGGAAGCAGCCCGGTGTCCATCGACTGATGAATGGATCAAGATGTGGTATGTGTATGTATGTGTGTACACACACACACACACACACACACACACACACACACACACACACACTGGAATATTACTCAGCCATAAAAAAGAATGAAATCTTGCCATTTACAATGATGTGGATGGAGCTGGAGGGTATAATGTAAGTCAGAAAAATAAGTCAGAGAAAGACAAATACCATGTGATTTCACTTATATGTGGAAAACAAAACAGAACAAAACAAATGAGCAAAGAGAAAGGGAAAGGTGGCGGCAGGGGCGGGGCGGGGGGGGGGGTGCGGACAGGCAAATCAAGAAACAGACTCTTAACTTCAGAGAACAAACGGATGGTCACCAGAGGAGAGGTGGCTGGGGGGATGGGTTAAACAGGTGATGGGGATTAAGAGTGCACCTGTTGTGATGTATGGAAGGTGCTGAATTACTATATTGTCCACCTGAAACTAACATTACACTGTATATTAACTAATTGGAATTCACATAAAAACTTAAAAAAAAATGTATACGCACCTTATTTTTATTCACTAATTTATATGTCAACCTTGGGGTTTTTGTTGTTGTTGTTGATAGCTTGATCATAATAGTAGACTTTGGTTTCCATAATTTGTTTCATTTACCCATTAAATACAAACAAACCAGTGGTCAAGTGGACACTGAGTAAGTTTCAGTACGGCTTACTAAATAATTTTGGTAAAAAACCACCACATTTGCTAAGTGAAGTAGGCATGGAGATTTGAACTTCACAAAATTCATTCTGTTCATCATAAAGCAGTTGGCTGGCTTGTCACTTTATTCGGTTAGCCCCCCCTCTGCCCTTGGATCCTAAGTGGTCCTGGGTCATAGCTAAATCTGAAGAGTGGGACCCTAGGGCAGGGGACCTCAAGGAGAAAACTTTGCAGACCTCCTGCTACAGACTAAATGTTTGTGTCCTCCCAGAATTCCTGTGTTGAAACCTAACCCCCAGTGTGATGGTATTGGGAGGTGGGGCCTTTGGGAAGCAATTAGGTCATGAGGGTGGGGCCTTCAAAAATGGGATGAGGGTCTTTATAAGGGGATGAAGAGACCAGAGCTTTCTCTCTTCAGCACATGCTACAATGAAGTTAGTTGACTGCAATCCGGAAGCAGGCCCACAGCCGGACCCAACTCAGACTTCTGGCCTCCAGAACAGTGAGAAATACTTGTCTGTTGTCTGTAAGCCACCCACTCAGTGGTACTTTGTAAATTCAGCCCAGAATAAAGCACTTCCTAAATTCTCCTAGGCCAGGATGTCAGTTTTGAGATTGGGTCCATGTTCCTTATTTGTGCAGTGTTCTACTTGGCTCCCTAACAGGACCATGCACACTTATACGCAGGAATCAGCACAGTCCCTTCTCTGGTGCTCCCATAAAACTCAGCACTGCTTTGGGCATAGGCTAGGCTGCGAGTGACTAATTCTTTAACCCAGAGGAGGCTTTACCATGAAGCTGAAGAAACTTAAGTTCCTGGGACCCCTTGAAAGGCCCTGCAAGGGCCCTAGTAATGTGTTTACCTAGTCATATGCATTTGTAACATTTGTAAGTAATGCAACATTTACAATCATAAATGCATGATTTTTTTTAATGGGAATTGTGAAAAATCAAGTGTATCAGAATTCTGGTGTTTTTCAAACACAAACAATAGTGAGTGGACTACAAACAATGGGTGCATCTGTTTGTGAAGCTGCGTCTTTATGCATCTTAACTATCAGCAATAAATTCTGATCAACTGCTAGAAAACTGAACTTTCTGTTCTCTCTATAGAAAATATTACAAAATATGAAAAGACAAGAATATGCAGTAATGTAGGAACACTGTTTTATAGAACTATGTCAAGCAATTAATAAAAGCATCTTTTCCCGGGGCGCCTGGGTGGCTCAGTCAGTTAAGCGGCTGACTTCAGCTCAGGTCATGATCTCTTAGTCTGTGAGTTCAAGCCCCGCGTCGGGCTCTGTGCTGAGAGCTCGGAGCCTGGAGCCTGCTTCAGATTCTGTGTCTCCCTCTCTCTCGGCCCCTCCCCTGCTTGTTCTCTGTCTCTCGCTCTCAAAAATAATAAACATTGAAAAATTTTTCTTTTTAATTTTTTCTGGACTTTGTGGTATTTGTCAGTGTGCAGTAAAGGGTTAACTCAACAGATTCAGACTGCACATTCCAAAGAAAAGATTCTCAACCCTTCAAGGCCTCCGGAGAGAGAATTTCTGAGCTCTTGGAATATCCTGATAGGCGGTTGTTTTTAAATACCTGAGGCCTTGGGCCACATTCTATCAGTTTGAACAGGTAGTTTATGCTAACAGTGAGACTGAGAGTGAATGCCTGCTCTTATATGTCCAAAGCCCTGGGCAATACTCTATCAGTTTGACCTCTGGGGGGCTGGAGACTGAGCGGCTAAGGTCAGCTGCCCGGGAGCTGCATGCCCCTGTGACTGACACCTCCCCCCAGTAAAACCCTAGACCCAAGCCTCAGGACACTTTGCATAAGCTGATGCACATCATGGGTGGGAGAATTAAGTGCTGCCCATGCAGCTCCCCCGGGAGAGAACAAAGCCTGCATCTGGTCTCTCCTGGACTCCACCCTCTCTGCCTCTCCCCTTTGCTGGTTTTAATCTGCATCCTCTCACCGTAATAAACCACCACTAGGAACATAACTGCTTTTCTGAGTCCTTCTAGCTTAACACTGAGCCTGAGGGTGGTCCTGCAGACCTGCAACATAGCTTTTCAAATTTTGAACTGCTATAATCTTTTTCATTCTCAGTAAATATCTACTTTCACATCTAACCTTCTATTCCTAATACTGTATTTCCCAAAGAGGGACCTCAAAGTTGCATAATTTTCAAGTTCTACAGAATGTGTATCCACCCTGGGGCGCCTGAGTGGCTCAGTCAGTTAAGTGACTCCAGCTCAGGTCACAATCTCGCGGTTCGTGAGTTCGAGCTCCACATCGGGCTGACAGCTCAGAGCCTGGAGCCTGCTTTGGAATCTGTGTCTCCCTCTCTCTCTGCCCCTCTCCCACTCGCGTTGTCTCTCAAAAATAAAAAATAAACATTAAAAAAAATGTGGATCTACCCTTGAGTACAGGTTCTCTGGTCTCTTGGACCTTTTCTCATGCTAATACCTTCCCTTGGGATGAGTCAAGACACCTGAAAATTTCCTACTTCCTTCGGTTTTCTGCCAGAACTTTGCTCTCCCTCCTCCGAGGCAGTGTCGTTACCCTACCCCCACCATCCCTAACACTTCACACTTGACTTTATTTTAGCACTTGTCACATTACAACATCATTGGTTACATTTCAGATGCACGTGTGCCTGCCTTGCTAGGCCAGGCTAGGCCTGGCTCTGTCATTACTCCCTCTGGAAGGGAGGGAAGACAGAAAGGGGCAACGTGGTGAGTCAGAATTGGCATTTATCACCAGACAGATGTTGAGCCCCCCCATTTATAGCTGTGATGGGTTGGGCAAGTTTACCTCTCAGTGCCCCAGTCTCCTTGATGGATAGTGGGTGAAATGCACTCGCCTGAGAGGCTATCTTGAGGACGGTGAAGGTGCAGGTGAAAACACAGCCAGCAATCTGAGTAAGATGCTGGAACCAGGAGCTCTGAACTCGAATGTCGTTTTCCCCACCTACTGGCTTGTGACTCTGGGCACCTCCTCAATGTCTCCATTGTGTAATGGAGACAACAGTGCCTTCCTCACAGGGTCAGTGTGCTGATTAAGCGAGCTAACCAGTGCCTGGCTTGTAGTAAGGGGTCAGTAAATGTTAGCTATTGTTAGAGACTGGAGGAAGGCGAATTCCTTTCTGTTTGGCAGCATGCGTAGCAGGAATAAGTCTGTTCATAAACTCTGGCATTTGTGTTTATTTCGTCTAAATAAATATGATCCTGTTTGTGTCTCCATCCAGCTCCCACTCACGGAACAGATAGGAAATTCAGCCTCAGGTATGTGGTGAGCTTCCCCCACACCCAGACCCAAGAGGTACTGGCGTCTGAGAGGTCCCAGGTACCAGTCACTGGCTCCTGCGGGCACTCTGGAGTGCAGGTTCTTTGGACATGCTTGGGAACTGAGCTCTTGACACACCTTTGGCTGTCCTGTACCGGATCGCCATCAGAAACCCACTGTCCTCTCCCCGCTTGGAAGGCTGTCTTAAGTCTGGGTGGGGAAAACCATCCTGACCACCCCAAGGCCCGGCAGCAATACTCCCTCAAAGGGCCAAAAGCCAGGGTAGCTTCCTAACTTAGCACAAGCGCCCAGGAGCTGGCACCCCCTGGGGTGCACAGTTACGCTGGGGTGCGAGGGGAAGACGGAGTGGAGGAAAGGGGAAGAAGGAAAAGGAATTGGAGCTTCTGCGTGTGCTTCTGCTACTCCTATTGCTGACTGCAGCAGGCTTTCCATCACAGCTAGTGCTCTCTCATGTACAAGGGAGCCTCTGGAATAATTAACCTTCCCTACAGCAGGTGCCTGGGCCTCAGTGAGCGGCAACTTCCTATACTCCTACAGGTCCACTCACCTACCCCTTCATTCCAGATATGGACCCTACTTGCAGGCACGATGGTTCTTAGCCCTGGCTGCACCTTGGAATCTCTCCACCCACCCCCCATCTGGAGCTTTTAAGAAGTGCCCATGCTGGATCGCCATTCCCCAGGAACTGACTTCACTGGTCAGATGGGGGCCCAGGCACAGGTTAATTTTTAAAAGCTCCCCAAGTGACCAGATGTGCAGCCAGGGCCGGGGACCGATGGATTAGGAGTTTGTGGCTTTGGATGAAATGGGTGAATTCACAATGTCCTTTGGCACCCACGTGCCACTACCTCCTCTCGAGCTTTATGTAGGATGGTTACTGCTCCTCCCAGGACAGCAGGGCCCGAGGGAAAGGTGTTGGGTTGGAAATCGATTTGGAGTCCTGTCTGACCTTTGGTGAATATTAATATTCTGTAGTCTACTTTCCCTTTGGAAAATAGAGAGAGAGAGAGAGAGAGAGAGAGAGAGAGAGAAGATTTCTGCCATCTGTTCCTCATGGGATTATAGGATATAACTCTTTGGGGATAAAAAAGTTATATAAAAGTCTATTTTCTATATATCCCTAATAAATTCAATACCCTAATACAGGAGATATGTTTTAATATCTTTAACCTTCTTCAGAGCTTACAGTAATCTTACCTCTAAGCTCTGAGGAGAACCGCAAAGAAATTGGCGGGGTTATTGCCAAATTAATAAAGGCAACACAATGTAGGCCTGGTGTGAGTCACAAAACAAAACAAAAAAATGTAGTAACATTATATCCAAATATATCTAATTAGAAAATATACTAAAGAGCATTCTGTTGAAAACCAAAATGGTTTCAAACCAGAAACTCAAACTGAGTGAAATACATGAGTTCAGGCAGCAAATACTTTCATGCCTTTGGTTTCACAATGTTATCAGCTTATGTTGCTTCACTACTTTTATTTTGCTTACATCTGAGGTCCCTTCAGGAGGAAAAAATTTTAATATTTAGGCTTAATTAGGGGTTTGGCAAATGAGAACCATTTATTCTAACCTGAGATTTAATAATCAGATCGTTTCGATCACTTCTGCAAATTGAAAGGGAGTGAAATGATAGTACTTATTAAGTGCTGGGTATTACTCTGATAGCTTTACATGTATTTTACTTAATCCTCAAAAATGACAAACCCAGAAGTAAAGTACTCCAATCATCCTCATTTTGCACGAGGGGCAACTGGAGTATAGAATACTTACATAACTTTGCCAAGATCACACAGGTAGCAAGTGGTGGAGAGGACACAGGATTTGAACCCAATCTAGCCCCAGAGTCCACGCTCTTAACCACTGCCACGGGAGCTGGCCAGACTGTGCTCAATTCCAAGTGACAGGAAGCATCTCTCATTCAGCTCCCGTTCCGGTTTTTCTCCCTCCAGAAACCTCCTCCCAAACCACAGAACACAGGCCTTTGTGTTTCTACTGATGTCGAAAGAGAGTGTTGTCCCCACTGCTTGTGAGCACTACTAATAGAGGTGTTTCACGTGTCATTATTCAACGAATATTTACTGAGTGCCTTTCAAAGCATGGAGGGTCAAAGAGCAAAGGAGGCAAGGTCCTTGCCTACAAGAGGTTTACCTTCTGGTGAGAGGACAGGTAAGCTGCTAGTTGTCTGTTCTGGGCAGCAGGATACTTGCTCCAGGGCAGGGCAGCATAGGATGCCGGGATTGCTCCTGAGACAGAGACATGCCCAAAGCTTAGGAGGACAGGGATTGTTGGGGTTTTCCTGGAGAAGTGGCCCTTAACCTTGGCTGCACATTAGAAACTGCGGGAAGATTTTAAAAGATTGTCAAGCCCAGGCCACCGCCCACACTAATCTATCAGAATCTCTTAAGTAATTTTTAAAGAGCCCCTAGAACAGCAGCCTCTCAAAGAACAGCATTAATATCCTGTGGGAACTTGTTAGAAATCCCATCCCAGATCTACTCAATCAGCCCTCCAGGGGATCCTGCTACAAACTCAAGTTTGAATAGTGGTTCGAACAGTGGTTCTCAAACAGCCATCAGAATCTTCTGGAGGACTCCATAAAAAACAGATTAATGTTTGTAGAGCCTCAGAGGCCTCACCCCAAGAGTCTTGGTTCAGTGCCAGTTCTGACAGATACCCAGAGTGCACACTTAGAGAACCACTGTCCTAGAGAAAAGGATGGCCAAACTGAAATCTGAAGGATAAGTTAGGAAGCTGAAGAGGGTGTAGGGTGGGATGAAAACATACTGATGACGCCCTCATATTTTTATTTCAACTCTTATTTTTTTGACTTAGGATGCTAGTCTTACTCCAACTTCATATGGATGTTTGTCTCATCCATTTTCAGCCTAGCTTTTCTAATGTACATCTTTGAGGCTGCAAACCTCCCTCTAAATATTAATTACTCTAGAGGCGCCTGGGTGGCTCAGTCAGTGAAGCATCCGACTTCAGCTCAGGTCATGACCTCACAGTTCATGGGTTCCAGCCCTGCATTGGGCTCTGTGCTGACAGCTTGGAGCCTGGAGCCTGCTTCAGAATCTGTGTCTCCCTCTCTCTCTGCCCCTCCCCTTCTCTCTCTCTCTCTCTCTTTCTCTCTCTCTCTCTCTCTCTATATATATACACATATATATGTATATATGTGTGTATATATGTGTGTGCATATATATTTATACGCACATATTTATACACACATATACGCATATATATGTGTGTATATATGTGTGTGCGTATTATATTTATATATAATATAAATATATACATATATACATATATATACATATATATACACATATATATATATATATTAACTCTAGTTGCATCCCCAAAATTTTGCTGTATTGTGTTTTCATTATCATTCAATTCTAAATACTTCCTAATAATGCCCAATACAATTTCTTCTCACACTCGGGAGTTATTTAGAAGTAGGTTTCTTAATTTCCAGACATAGAATTTTTTGCACTGGCTTCTAGCTTAATTACATTGTGGTCAGAGAACGTATTTCCCTGTTTCAACCCTTTGAGATTTGAAATTTATGGCTCTAGAATTTGGTCAGTTTTTATGACAGGTCCCACCTGTGCTCAAAAGGAATGTGTATTCTGCACATTTGACAGAGTGTTCTGTATCTATTCATTAAATCATGCTTTTAATGTTATTTAATTCTGTACATTTCTAACGTTTGAATATACTTCTTCTATTCCTTACAAAGACAGGTGTGCTACTATTTATTACAACTGGATTCTTTAAAATTTTTTTTAATGTTTATTTATTTTTGAAGGAGAGATAGAGTGTGAGTGGGGGAGGGGCAGAGAGAGAGAGAGAGAGAGAGAGAGAGAAAATCAGAAAGCAGGCTCCAGGCTCTGAGCTGTTAGCACAGAGCCTGACGTGGAGCCCAAACCCATAAGCTGTGAGATCATGACCTGAGCCAAAGTCAGACGCTCAACTGACTGAGCCACCCGGGGGCCCCACAACTGGATTTTTAAAATTCTGTATGCAGTTCTGACATTTTCTGCAATATATATTTTGTCTATGTTACTAAGTGCATGTAGCTTTGAAACTGTTTTATCTGGTAATCTTACGGCTTTTTTTTTATATTAATGCAGCTACATCAATGTTCTTGGTATTAGAACATGCCTAGCACATCTTTTGCTATCTTTTTAAGTTCAATATTTCTGCACTCTTCTTTCAGATTTTTTTTGTAAACAGCATATTCATATCTGACCACTTTTGTCACGTAAGTGGAGATTTAGAATCTATTTTCACTGTATGTAGTTTTTGAGATATGTGCCTCCCATTTATCCCAAATTTTGATGTTTCTATTTCTATCCTTTATTTCTATTGTTGGAGCTATTATTATTATTATTATTTGTTTTTACATCCCCATCACCCTCCTCCTAGTTTGGAAGTTGCTTGTTTTAGCAGAAGGCACTCACCTGGTTACGCATTTGTCTGAACCCACCCGCAACTGGACAACACCCAGTGTTGTCAGGCAGTGCTTTTCAAACTGCTGCTTGACACAGTTTAATGTGTCAGGAAATCAATGCAGTGGGTCACAATCAGCCTTTTTTAAAAAATAGAAATAAGTATCAGAAATAACTATTAAAAAAGATACTGGAATAGGAAATACCTAAGTGAGAGCGCCCATGGACTTTCTGCAAGAATTCGACATGCCTCACTAAACACTATAGCCAACCAAGACGAACAGTATAGGAAAATTAGTGAAGGGCATGTGATGATATGAAATGGAAAGACCGGGTCCTTTCACCTTTTGTAGAATGGTGTTCCATTTGATTTTCTGGCACGTGCAGGGTCACTGCTGTATTATTTGAATTTTCTATTAACATAATCCACTCTTGGTACTGTAATCTACTGTTGGTAAACATGTCAATACTCTGACAGTTTTTCAATCCTGATGAGTCTGTTGTTCAGAGAGAATATCATCAAGGGTAGCATTTTCCAAGTCAAAAACAAGACTCATAAGTTATCATTCTACCATATTTCCTAACATTGTTAGGAATGTGAATGTTTTTATGACAATGGTCTGAATGAAATCTATAAATAAGGATGGTGTTATATCTCATTTTTCTGTCACAAACTTTTACTACATTCCAAGAGAGAAATTTGAAACATTAAACAAAATTTCAGTGACCTCCTCTCTGCCCAAGAAAGGACTGGATTTAACCTCATGCCTGCAACAATCAAAATATCCAGGAAACATGTAAAGCAATTGTTCCTAAGACACTGGACATCAGGCGACAAAGGACAGTGATCCCTGAGAGTGAGGAAACAAATGGGGTGCACCCTACCGCCTTGAGAGATTCTAAGCTGCAGCACAGAAGAGAACCCAGGCAGAGCCCAGCAGAACCCCTGGATTAAGAAAATGGAGCCAAGAATCCAGAGAGACCAAGGTGGTAAGACTCTGCCAGAAAGAGTATTGGAGACAAGGAGCTAAACAGAGAAGCATCCTCTAAGAAATTCATCATGGTAGTTATAAGTGCATGTGAGGAAATTATCTGAAGCTGGGGAAAGAACTGCCCTGGAGAATCAAAGGAAACAATACCTAGGACACTCACAGGGCCAGGAATAGTACCTATCCCCAACAGCCAGAGTGTAAAACCTCATAATTCAAGAGACACTGTGCTTAACACCCAGGTAGATCTTGCCTCAGTAGTGGGGAACAGTTAGCTCTAGAGAGAGCACTGTTCTGGAGGTACCTAACAAATCCTAAAAGCAAAAACCTGAAAGGATCGAATGTTTCCAAGTAACAAAACTGCATCCCAGAGCAATGCTCAACTATATTCATGGGAATACAAATATATCCGGCACCTGACAGGGTAACATTTACAATGTCTGGTATATAAACAAAGATTACCAGGCACACGTAGAAGCAGGGAAACACGACCGATAATGAAGAGAAATATCAATCAACCAAAACCAAAACAGAACCCAGATGTTAGAATTTGCTGATAAGTACAGTAACATAGTTATTGTAACTTTATTCATATGCTCAAAAATCAAATAGCAACTTGCAAGAGACTCAATTCAGACCCCAAATGAACTTCCAGAGCTGAAAAATACACTGAATGAAATTATCAGATGATTAGTAATGCTGTATTTAAATGTTAATGAAATCATAAATGCTTCTTAGATAAGGACAAAGACTGTTTCTTGAAACTTTTGTTAAAAATATGTGTATATATAAAGTATATATATTAAGATATAATGTAAAATATATTTCTTAGTGGGGTCACAAGTGAAAGTTTTAGAATCACTAATGGAGGGCCTGGTAGGTCATGGTAAAAACATTTGGATTTTACCCTGAGTGAGCCAGGAAAACATTGAAGGGTTGTGAACAGAGCAGTTACATGATCCGATTTGTGTTTTAAGATGACAAATTTGTTGCTATAAGTAGTAGTTGTAGGGACGGGGCGCCTGGGTGGCGGTTGAGTGACAGACTTCGGCTCAGGTCATGATCTCACGGTGAGTTTGAGCCCCGGGTCGGGCTCTGTGCTGACAGCTCAGAGCCTGGAGCCTGTTTCAGATTCTGTGTCTCCCTCTCTCTCTGCCCCTCCCCTGTTCATGCTCTGTCTCCCTCTGTCTCAGAAATAAACAAACATTAAAAAAAAAAAAAAAAAAAAAGAAGTAGTTGTAGGGAGGCTGGGATGAAAGTGACAAGACATGTTTCCTACAGTTACAATAGTCCAGGTAAGAGGAAGACACATATGTAGCATGACCCCCCGCCCCAGAGCATGTAATTACCTGCTGAGACAGAAGGAGGTTTTCCTCAAGAGTTAAAAACCTAGGCTTGTGTATCCCCAACATGAATGACAGAGTCAGCCCATGAGCTCTGAAAATATGCAACTTCTCCAAATCATTATATAAACCACCAAGGAACCAGGATTGGTTCACATTCCACACATTTTAGATCAAAGTTCTCTTTCAGCTTTATCTTTTAAAATGAGTAATACAGGGGCGCCTGGGTGGCTCAGTCGGTTAAGCCTCCGACTTCAGCTCGGGTCACGATCTCGCGGTCCGTGAGTTCGAGCCCTGCATCGGGCTCTGGGCTGATGGCTCAGAGCCTGGAGCCTGCTTCCGATTCTGTGTCTCCCTCTCTCTCTGCCCCTCCCCCGTTCATGCTCTGTCTCTCTCTGTCTCAAAAATAAATAAAATGTTAAAAAAAATTTTTTAAATAAATAAATAAAATAAAATGAGTAATACAGGTGCACACAGTCCAACCTGTCCAACCTGCCACACAAAGTTATTATGAGGTTCAGATGAAGTAATGATGTGGGAAATACAACTCTACATTATTTTTTAAAACTATTTACTTATTGGGGTGCCTGGGTGGCTCAGTCGGATGAGTGTCCGACTCTTGGTTTTGGCTCAGGTCATGATCTCAAGGTTCATGAGTTCAAGTCCCGCATCGGGCTCTGAGCTGAGAGCGTGGAGCCTGCTTGGGATTTCTCTCTCCCTGTCTCTCTCTCTCACACACAAAAAATAAACATTAAAATTTTTTAAAATAAAAAATAAACGATTTACTTACTTAAGTAGGGCTCTACACCCAACGTAGGACTCAAACTCAGGACTCTGAGACCAAAAGTTGCACGCTCTACTGACTGAGCCAGCCAGGTGCCTAACTCTACATCATTTTTAAGTTAGAATGCTATTACTACCGTGCCTTCTCCCATTTAAACAAAATGCCTTTAAGGACCTAATTGTACTGCTAGAGCTTTACTTCTTTAACTGAAGACATGAGTGGGGTTGCTTTGAGGCGAGCTATCGTTTGATGTTGTGAAAGACGAGGACGGACTCTGAGGTTAGGGCACAGGGGAGAAAGGCTGTAGGTTCTCACAGCCTGGGCAAGAAGAGGTATAACCTGTGAGTAAAAGAGTTTCCAACAGCTGGGGAAACCAGCTGGGAAGCTGGGGTGACCCAGAGAAATGTTGCCAAATTTGGCTCAGACACAGGTCAACGGGTGCTTCCTTTACGTCTCATCTCATTCACTTAAAGTAAGCAGGCCCAAGAAATAAAGGTAGAAATAGAGAGTGTTTGGGAGGAAAATTGGCATTAAATATTATTATTGAGGGGCGCCTGGTGGCTCAGTAGGACGCGAGACCTATGTCGGGCTCTGTGCTGACAGCTCGGAGCCTGGAGCCTGCTTTGGATTCTGCATCTCCCTCTCTCTCTGCCCCTCCCCTGCTCACGCTCTGTCTCTCTTTCTTTCTCTCTTTCTCTCTCTCTCAAATATAAATAAACATTAAAAAAAGGTTTTTTAAAAAATATTATTATTGAAAATAAAACTGGCTGCTTCTGCTTCAGGTCAAGATTGGATAACAGGAGTCAGATTGACTCCTCTGAGACAGTGAAAAAAAAATGGGAAAAAGTAGTTCTCAAGCCACTGGACATACGGCAATGAAGGAAAGTGATCCAAGAGAGACGGGGAAACAGCCCAGATGAGCCTATATTTCAGGCCACAGGGCAGGGAGTGGGAATGTGGGAGGAAGCCAAGAGCCCCCTTTAAAAGTTGAAGAGTCCAGTCCAGCATGAAAGGAGCTTAGAAGCTGCCACTCCCGCCCGAGCAACAGGAAGAAGGCTGAACAAACCGAAAACCAACCACCCTTCTAGACCCAGCAGAGAAGTAGCATCACAGTGTATAAACTGCTGTCCCCCAAACTGGACAGATGGACGGGCAGATGCAGAGAATCACAACCAACCAGAGCAGGAGCCCAGGAGAGAAATCTTCACAGGAACCAGTACTGGGCTCCGTGTACCCAGTATATATTACGTCTGACTCCCAACAAAAACACTGTAAGGCATACTAAAAAACCAAAACAGTTTGAAGAGAGGGCAAGCCCCAGAACCACACTCACACATGGCAGAGATGTTGAAATTATGAGACCGAGATTTAGAGCAATTTATGATTAATAAGGTAAGGGCTCCAATGAAAAAGAAAACAAATGGGACACCATGCAGGAACAGACAGATAACACACACAGAAGGATAAAAATTCTAAGAAAGAATAAAAAATAAATTCTAGAAATAAAAAACTGTCACAAAAATCATGCCTTTGATGGGCTCATCAACAGACTGGACATGGCTGAGTAAAGAGCCAGTAACCTCGAAGAAATGTTAGTAAAAACTGCCAGGGGCACCTGCGTGGCTCAGTTGGTTAAGTGTGAGACTTCAGCTCAGGTCATGATCTCACGGTTCGTGGGTTCGAGCCCTGCATTGGGCTCTGTGCTGCCAGCTCGGAGCCTGCTTGGGATTCTCTGTCTCCCTCTCTCCCTGCCCCTTCTCCACTAGTGGTCTCTCACAAAAATAAACGTTAAAAAAAATTTTTTTTTAAACCTCCAAAACTGAAATGGGGGAAAAAAAAACCAGAATATCCAAGAACTGTGACATAGCTATAAAGGGATACATATACTTGATGGGAATACCAGAGGTAAAGAAAAAGAGAAGAGAACCAAAGTACTATTTGAAACAATAATCACAGAGAATTTCCCAAAATTAATGACACACCAAACCACGGATTCAGGAAGCTCTGAGAACACCAAGCAGGATAAATATTTAGAAAATCCACACCAAGCATATTATATTCAAAGTGCAGGAAATCAAAAAGACAGAAAATCTTGCAAGAAGCCAAAGGGAGAAAACATCTTACCTATAGAGGAGCCATGATAAGAATTACACTGGACTTCTCTTCAGAAACCGTGTAAGCAGAAAGAGAGTGGAGTGAAATATTTAAAGTGGTGGGAGAAAACAAACCTACCATCCCAGCATTATCTCCCTAGCAAAATTATCCTTCAAAAGTGAAGGCAAAATAAAGACTGTCTCAGATAAGCAAAAATAAAGGGTATTTGTTAACCATAGCCTTGTCTAGCAAGAGAGGTTAAATGAAATTCTTCAGAAAGAAGGAAAATGATGTCGGTCAGGAACTCTGATCTGCTTAAAGAAAGGAAAAGCATTAGAGGAAGAATAACATGAAAGTAAAAAAAAAAGCTTTTCTTTTTCTTATTCTTATTTGAACAGTTTGTTCAAAATAATGACAGCAACAAAATATTCAGTGATTATAGCTGTGGGTAAATTCAGTGAAGGATAGCAGTATCACTTTTTTAAAAAAGTTTATTTTGAGAGAGAGAGAGAGAAAAAGAGAGAGTGAGTGAGTGGGGGGAGGGGCGGAGAGAGAGAGGAGAGGAGAGAGAGAGAATCCCAAGCAGGCCCCGTACTGTCAACATGGAGCCCAACACAGGGCTTGAACTCATGAACCAGGAAATCATGACCTGAACCAAAATCAAGAGTTGGACACTCAACCGGCTGAGCCCAGGCACCCCAGGACAGCAGTGTCATAAGAGATGAAGGGAGGAATTGGGGACACTCTGTATAAGACACTTATATTACCCATGTAGCAGTATAGTGTTAACCTGACAGAGAACAGGGCTTAGTTGTAAATGGATCTTGCAAACTCAAGGGCAACCACTTAAAAAAAATTTTTTTTCAAAAATAAAATTGACATCCTGCAAAGAAAAAAATGGAATATAAAATGCACAAAAAGAGGGGGGAAACACCAAATAACATAGGCAACAGAGAACAAGAAAAAATACGGCACATATTAACCCACCTACATCAAAAATCACTTTAAATATCAATGGTGTAAATAGACCAATTAAAAGCAGAGACTGTCAGAGTGGATCAAAAAAAAAAAAAAAATCAAACTATGCTGTCTACCAGAAACCCACTTTATTTATTTTTTTAAGTTTATTTATTTGAGAGAGACAGACACAGCACAAGTAGGGGAGGGGCAGAGAGAGAGAGAGAGAGGGAGAGAGATGGAGAGAGAGAGGACCCCAAGCAGGCTCAGCGCTGCCAGTGCAGAGCCTGACACGGGACCCAGACTCATGAAACTGCAAGGTCACAACCAGATCGAAACTAAGAGTCTGACACTTAACCGACTGACCCACCCAGGTGTCCCCAGAAACCTACTTTAAATGTAAAGACACAGCTAATAAAAAATAAAGGGATGGAGAAAGACGTACCATGCTAACACTAACCAAAGATAGCTAGAATAGCTCTATTAACTTCGGACAAAGCAGAGGTCATAACGAGGAAAGCTATCAGGGATAAAGAGGGGCATTATATGATAACAGAGTCAATTCTTCCATTAGACACAGCAGTCCTTAATGTGTGTGCACTCAATAGTCAAAATATTTCAGGCAAAACCAGATCGAATTTCAAGGAGAAACAGATACATTCACCACACAGTTGGAAATGTCAACACCTATCAGGAATGGGCAGATCCAACAGCACAAAATCACTTAGGATGTAAGGAACTGCACGGCACCATCAATCAGATCTAAGTGACAGCGACAGACTACCTCATCCGCCAACAGCGGAACACACATTCTTCTCAAGCTCACACAGAAATTCATCAAGACTGACCACCTCTGGGCCAGAAAACATACCTTTACAAGCTTAAAAGAGCAGAAAACATATAGTATACTCTCAGACCACAAGAGAATTAAATCAGAAATCAATAACAGAGTAAGCAGAACCTGCCATCCCGCCCCAAATGCTTGGAGATTAGATAGCACACTTCTAAATAACACATGAGCCAAAAATTTCAAGAGAAATTTTAAAATATTTTTAAATAAATGAAAATGGAAGTACAATGTATCAAAATTTATGGGATGTAGCAAATAGCACTGTGTAGAATAAAATTTATACCAATGGATGTACACATTAGAAAAGAAGAAATATCGAAAATCAACCATCTGAGCTTCCTTTCTAGAAAACTAGAAAAAGAGGAACAAATTACATCCAAAGAAAGTAGAAGAAATAATAAAAATTAGAGAAGAAATCAATGCAATTAAAAACAGAAAATCAGTGGAGAAAACCAATGAACCACTCCCCGCCCTCCATCGTTAAAACTGATAAACCCATAGGTTAATTAAGAAAAAAAGGGAGAAGATACAAATAACTAATATCAGAAAGGAAGCCATTTCTGATACCATGGACATTAAAAGGATAATAAAGGAGGGGCGCCTGGGTGGCTCAGTCTGTTAAGCAACTGACTTCAGCTCAGGTCATGATTCGTGGGGTTGTCGGTTCGAGCTCTGCGTCGGGCTCTGTGCTGACCGCTTGAAGCCTGGAGCCTGCTTCAGATTCTGTGTCTCCTTCTCTCTCTGCACCTCCCCTGCTCGTTTTCTATCTCTCTCTGTCTCTCAAAAATAAATAAATATCTAAAAAACTTTTTAAAAAAAGGATAACAAAGGAGCACTATGCACAATTCCATGCCCACAAATTTGATAACCTAGACGAAATGAGCCAATAAACTTTAAAATAAAATATATATAATTAAAAATATAAACTACCAAAATTCACACAAGGAGAAATAAATAATCTGGATACTAAGCCTGTATCTATGAAAGAAACTGAGTCAAATATTATTCAGCTTCCAAAACTGAAAGCACCAGGCCCAGATGGGTTCACAGAATTCCACCAAACACTTAAATAAGAAATGATACCAATTGTCTATAAATTCATCAAAAAATAGAAGCAGAGGGAGTACTTCCTAACTAATTCTAGGAGGCCAGCATTACCCTAATACCAAAAGCAGGCAAAGATATTACAAGAAAACTACAGACCAATCTCTCTCATGAGCCTAGCTGTAAAAACCCTCAACAAAATACACTAAAATCTTGGATTGTGAGTAAATTGTTCTGCAAGTGTTCCACAAGACGAGCAGACATTTGTAGTATTTTTAAATTTGATAAATGATCGATGTCTTGCAACATGAGTAGTATGTGATGCCAAACGTCATATGATCACAACTAAGCCACTGGTTCTTGAAATTTGCTTTGATATACAAGTGCTTTGGATTACAAGCATGTTTCTGAAATGAATGATGCTTCTGTATTAGCCAATCAAGTCCAACAATGTATAAAAAGAATTATCCACGATGACCAACTGGGATTTATTGAGGTATGCAAGGCTACTTCAACATTAAAAAAATCAATTAATGGGGGGGTGGTGGTGCCTGGGTGGCTCAGTCAGTTAAGTGTCCAGCTCCAGCTCAGGTCATTATCTCCTGGCTTGTGGGTTTGAGCCCCGCATCGGGCTCTGTGCTGACAGCTCAGAGCCCGGATCCTGCTTTGGATTCTGTGTCTCCCTCTCTCTCTGCCCTTCCCCTGCTTGCACTCTGTCTCTCTCTCAAAGATAAATAAACATTAAAAAGAAAAGAGAAAATAAATAAATAAATAAATAAATAAATAAATAAATAAGAAAGATCAATTAATGGGGCACCTGAGTGGCTCAGTCAGTTAAACTTCCAACTTTGGCTCAGGTCATAATCTCATAGTTCATGAGTTCGAGCCCCACATCGGGCTCTGTGCTGACAGCTTAGAGCCTGGAGCCTGCTTCAGATACTGTGTCTCCCTCTCTCTCGGCCCCTCCCCCACTCACACTCTGTCTCTCTCTCTCTCTCTCTCAAAAATAAAATAAACTTGGGGCGCCTGGGTGGCGCAGTCGGTTAAGCGTCCGACTTCAGCCAGGTCACGATCTCGCGGTGCGTGAGTTCGAGCCCCGCGTCAGGCTCTGGGCTGATGGCTCAGAGCCTGGAGCCTGTTTCCGATTCTGTGTCTCCCTCTCTCTCTGCCCCTCCCCCGTTCATGCTCTGTCTCTCTCTGTCCCAAAAATAAATAAACGTTGAAAAAAAATTAAAAAAAAATAAAATAAAAATAAATAAAATAAACTTAAAAAAATCAATTAATGTAATCCATCACATCAACAGGCTAAAGAATACAAACACATGGTCACATCCATAGATGCAGAAAAAGCATTTCACTAAATCCAAGACCCATTCATGATAAAAATGCTCAGCAAACTAGGAATAGAGAAGACCTTCCTCAACTTGATGAAGAATATTTACTAAAAATGTACAGTTAACATCATACTTAGTGATCAGAAACTCAAGGCAAGGATGTTAGCTCTTACCACTCCTATTCAGTAGCATACTGGAAGAACCTGCTAAGGCAATAAGATAATAAGGGGTATATAGATTGGGAAGGAAGAAATAAAACTGTCTTTGTTTGCAGATGACATGATTGTTTAGAAAATCCAAAATAATGGACCCAAAACCTCCTGGAACTAATAAGTGATTACAGGAAGGTTCCAGGCTACAAGGTTAATATACAAAAGTCCATTGCTTTCTTATATACCAACAACGAATAACTGGAATTTGAAATAAAAAAACCACAATACTATTAGCACCAAAGGAAAACAAATATTTAGGTATAAATTTAACCAATTATGTATAAAATCTATGTGAATAAAACAATAAAACCTTCATGAAATAAAAGAAGATAAATATATGGATAGACATTCCATGTCTATTTATGTGAATACTCAATATTGTTAAGACGTCAGTTCTTTCCAACTTGATCTATCTATACATTCAACACAATCACAATCAAAATCCCAGTAAGTTGTAGATACTGAAAAACAGATTCTAAAGTTTATATAGAGGCAGATGACCCAGAATAACCAACACAAAATTGAAGGAGAAGAACAAAGACTGACACTATCCGACTTCAAGACCTAATACAAATCCACAGTACTCAAGACAGTGTGGTATTGGCCAAAGAACAGGCAAATAGATCAACGGGAGAGAATAAGGAGCCTAGATACAGACCCACACAAATACAGTCAACTGCTCCTTTGCAAAGGAGCAAAGGAAAGTCAACAGAGAAGGGATAATCTTTTCAATACATGGTAGTAGAACAGACATCCACATGAAACAAACAAAACAAAAAAAAACCACCCAGACATAGCTTTACACCCTTTGCAAAAGTTAACTCAAAATGAATCACAGACCTAAACATAAAACACAAGGTATAAAACTTCTAGACGATAACAGGAGAAAATCTGGATGATGTTGGATTGGTCACAATGATTTTTTAGATACAACATGAAAACTATGATCCATGAGAGAAAAAAGAAAATTGCTACATTGGACTTCATTAAAATTAAAAACTTCTGCTCTGCCAAAAAAACACTGTAAACAGAATAAGAAGACAAGCCACAGACTGGGGAAAGATATTTGCAAAGCATGTATTTGATAAAGGACTGATTTCTAAAACAAACTCTTAATACTCAATAATAAGAAAATGAACAACCCAATTAAAACATGGGCAAAAGATCTGAACTGACATCTCACCAAAGAAGATATACAGATGGCAAATAAGCATATGAGATGATACTTAACATCACACATCATTAGGGAATTAAAACAATGAGATACTGCTATATAGCTATTAAAATGGCTAAAATCCAAAACACTGACAATGTCAAATACTGTCAAAGATGTAGAAAACACAGGGACTCAAATTCATCGCTGGTGGGAATGTAAAATGGTACAGCCGCTTTGGAAGGCAGTTTGACAGTTGCTTATGAAACCTGACATACTCTTACCATCAAGCAGAGGAACCCTATATGCTTGTTACTAAGTGAAAGAAGCCAATCTAAAAAGTGTACATACTGAATGATCCAAAACAATATGACATTCTGAAAAAGGCAACCTATGGAGACAGTAAAAAAGATCAGTGGTTGCCAAGGATGAGGGTGGGGGAGAGGGATAAATGGGGGAGCAAAGCATGCTCATTTTTGTTTAAAAATGGGCAAAGGATCTGAACAGACACTTCTCCAAAGAAGATATACAAATAACCACTGAGCACATGAAAAGATGATCAACATCATTAGAGAAATGTAAATCAAAACCATAATAGGTAACACGTCAAGCCCACTAGGAAGACTATAAATAAAAAAATAGTAATAAACAAAAAACAGATGTTAGTGAGGATATGAAGAAATCAGAGCCCTGATTTCTTTGTTGGGGCGGGGGGGGGGGGGGGATTTAAAATGGTGCAGCCACTTTGGAAAACAGTCAAAATGTTAAACATGGAGTTACTATACGACCCAGCAATTCCACTCCTGGGTATATACCTAAGAGAAACAAAACATGTCCACATTAACACTTGTACACAAATATTCATAGTACCATTATTCATAATAGCCAAAAGACAGGAATAACCCAAATGTCGATCAACTGGTGGATGGATAAACATAGTATGGCACATCTATACAATAAAACATTATTCAGTCATAAAAAGGAATGAAGTAGAACGTGTTACAACATGCATGAATTTTTACATTTGGGGCTAACTGAAAGAAGTCAATCACAAAGGCCACAGATTTGATGTCCAGAATAGGCAAATATATAGATAGAAAGTAGATTAGTGGTTGCCTAGTGCTGGTGTAATGGATCGGAAAATGAGGGTGGCCGATTGCTAATAGGCATGGAGTTACTTTGTGGGGTGAGAATAATGTTCAAAAATTGATGGTCACACAATTCTGTGAATATACTGGAAACCAATGTTGTATGCTTTAATTGGGTAAACTGTATGGTGTGTGAATTGTATCTGAATAAAGCTGCTACTTAAAAAAAAAAAAAAAAAAAAAAACCTACACCAGACACCATCAGGAAACATGTCATCATGCCCACATCTCTGTGAATGTCATCACAGGAAGCCAGAGAATCCCACATCCACCTAGACTGTCATCCCATTAAGACACGGAACATGCCCCAATAACATCTGCCATTACTTCTCGATCCTCCTTCCCCTCCCCTTGGGCACTCTGCAATTCAGGGTCCATCCATCATCAGCAAAATCCCCTAAATTATCATGCATTATCTGAAATTTCCCTTCAATGTCTTGATCTAGTAGAACCCTGTCTCTCCCCTAAGGACCTTACTTATCCTGCAATACTCTCGAGTGAATGGATGTACCTTCTCTTACTCCTCCCAGTGGAAAGACCAATTACTGCATCCAGATGATTCTCCCTTTCCCCTCCCTGAAAATCGCCAGCTCCCACCGTGGGATTATACCACACCTCCCTGGTGCAGAGTCATCTACAGATCTACAGGTCACTTACCTCACTCCCTGAAGCCAGCCCCTGGCTGAGTGGCTCAGTCCCTCTGTCCCACGCCGTGCCTGTTGTATTTCTTGGTGACCTCAGTATCTGCATGGATGGCCCTTCCAACCCTGGCCTCTCAGTTCCTTCACATCCTCTTCTTTAATAATATTGCCTTTCTTCCCATCCTCAGACCCCTTCTATGAATATACCTCAGCATTAAAGATTGCTGGACTCTTGGGGTGCCTGGGTGGCTCAGTCGGTTGAGCGTCCGACTTCGCTCAGGTCATGATCTCATGGTTCGTGAGTTCGAGCCCTGCATGGGGCTCTGTACGGACAGCTCATAGCCTGGAGCCTGCTTCCGATTCTGTGTCTCCCTCTCTCTCTGTCCTTCTCCCCCTCGTGCTCTCTTTCTCTCAAAAATAAATATAAATAAACGTTAAAAAAAATTTTTTTTAAAAAAGATTGCTAGACTCTTACCGAAGTGGTCAGTAATCACTGACTTCACTTCCTCTCCTCCGCTGCCTCGTGAACCCCTCCAGTAGGCTCTTGTTCTTACCACTCTACTGAAACTGCCTTTGTCAGGGTCCCTGATGCCTTCCACATCACTAAATCCAGTGGCCAGAGCTTTTGCTAGACTTTTTGTCCTTTCTCCCCTGAGAGGTACAGGCATGTGATTTAAGAAACAATCAAATCTCAAACAATTATCATCCCTTGAAACGTCTATTAATGAAGCTTTCATGTTAACGGATTGGCAGCAAATTGAAAGAAAACAAATGCGAGACTAAAAATGTAATTTTTTTCTGGGTGAAACATCCATTTCATCATAATTTCAGATCTTTCTTTTACAAGGACTATTATTTTTGTATTCAGAAGAGATATACACATCCCGCTCTCTCCTGCTCCCCCACCTGTGAAATCCTTCTCGGATATCGTTCCGCCATGGCTCCCAGGGAGGAGGGGAGGGATGATGAAACCACGACCAAGGCTACCTATCTATTCAGAATCTGTGATTAACACGGGGGACGCTGAAATTCAAGAACTTTGCAAAAGACAATGAAATCCCATATGAACAACAGATTGACAGAATCATTCCACACAACCTGAGATTAACCACTGTTAACTCTTTAATAATGTATAGTAGTTCTAGCAATTTGCTGAAGCTCTTTCCTTAGAGATTTCTATTAGCCAACACTTGCTGTATGGCCTTTTGTTATTGTTAGAGAGGGTGAGGGGAGGGGGGGAGCGAGAGAGAGAATCTCAAGCAGGCTCCATGCTCAGCGCAGAGACTAACGCGGGGCTCAATTCCCCGCCTGTGACCATGAGGTCATGACCCGAGCAGAAATCAAGAGTCGGATGCTCAACTGACTAAGCCACCCAGGTGCCCGCTGTATGGACTTTTGAGAAAACAAAACATTCTGACATCTTAGTTTTTGTCTGCTTGTTTTTAAATCATAATTTAGACAGTAATCACTCCAGTCAAACACCACAGGAAAAACTTCAGGTTTTTCATCACTACCCATCAGCAGAGGTCAAGTGGAAAGCCTAGACTTCTTCTCTCACCCCGGGATGGGTGATTGCTAATGGGCAAAGAGTTCCTTTTGGGGGCGATGATAAAGTTGTAAAAAGGTGTGGTCACACAACCGTGAATTTAACAAAAACCAATGAGTTGTACACTTTGAATGAGTGAACTGTGTGGGCTATGTGTTGAATTGTGTCCCCCACAAAAAAAGTTATGCTGGAGTCCTGACCCTCAGTACCTCAAAATGGGGCCTTATTTGGAGATAGAATCTTTACAAGTAATCAAGTTAAAATGAGGCCATTAATGTGGGCCCTAATCCAATATAAATAGTGTCCTTAGACAGGCACGGAGGGGAGACAATGTGAGGTGACATAGGGTGAAGATGGCCACCAATAAGCCAGAGAGAGACCTGGAGTAGATCCTCCTCAGAGCCCTTAGAGAGGGCCAACCCTCCAGACACCCTGACTTCAGACTTACGGCCTCCACATCATGAGAAAATACGTTTCTGTTGTTTAAGTCTCCCCATTTGTGGAACATTTCACAGCAGCCCTTGCAAACTACAACTATATGTGAATTATGTCTCAATAAACGTTCTACCATAAAACAAACCATCCGCTATCTACAAGACACTCACTTCAAAGGTTATGGCATGGGTTAAAAGGAAAACTATTCTAGGCACTTGCAATAGTGTGGTTAAAAAAAACCAAAGATTCTAGCCCTCGTGGAAATTACATTCTAGTGGAGTAGTTGAGTGTAACAAGGAATGTGGGTCAAGTGGCTGGGAAAAGCAGTCAACCAAGCAAGGTCACAGCTACATTTGCATTTCCAGGGCAGAGAGAAGAGGAGTTCCTGAAAAAGTCAGAAATAAGAGTTGTGTTGTCACAAAAACCAAGGAATGGAAGGGACTGTGTCAAATGCAGATGTTGACAAGTCAAGTCCAACTTTGACGATTACATGCACGTTTTGACTTCGGTAAGAATAATTTCAGGAGTGTGATGGCAGCTGAGCTTTCATTGTGTCAACTACTTGCCAGCTCCCTCAAGATGTTATTCCTGTCATTCTTCTGTTGCACGAACTTTACCAAAACCCAACCCTGAATAATAGACTTTACCAATGAGCACTGCTGAAAAGTCCTACAGAAAAATGTATGCCATTGCCAAGTCTATTGTCCATTATAGTTACCATTTGTCACTATATAAAATTGTTACAATATTACTGCTTATATTCCCTGTGCTGTATTTTTCATCCCTAACTTGTAACTGGAACTTTGTGCTTCTTAATCCTCCTCGACTGTATCGGCCATGCCGGCACACCCTCCCCTCTGGCAACCACCAGTTTGTTGTATTTGTTTGTTTTTTGGTTTTCTAGATCCCACATGTGAAATCATATGGTATTTTTCCTTCTCTTCTTTCACTTAGTATAATACCTTCTAGGACCTTCCATGTTGCTGCAAATGTAAGATTTTATAATTTTTATGGTTGCATAATATTGTGTGTGTGTGTGTGTGTGTGTGTGTGTATGTGTGTATGTACACACTTTATCCATACATCTATTAAATCTATCTGTTGAAAGTCACTTAGGCTGCTTCCATATCTTGGCTATTATAAATAATGCTACAACAAACATAGATGTGCATATATCTTTTTGAATCCGTGTTCTCATTTTCTTCAAGCAAATACCCACAAGTGGAATTGCTGGATCGTATGGTCTTATTTTTGATTTTTTGAAGATCCTCCATAATGTTTTCCACAGTGGCTGTGCCAATTTCCATTCCCATGAACAGTGCACAGAAGTTCCCTTTTCTCCACAGCCTTGCTAACACTTACTTCTATCTCTATTGTCCTTGTATCTCTTGGTTCTCAAAACATAAAAGCAAAACCATTAGATGAAAACTTCAAACTCTCTGCTATCCAACTGACACACCTGTGTGCATACCCATCCCTCATATGCCTCTGATAGGGATCCCAACTTCTCCCTCTTGCTTAAGAATCTAGATGTACCAATGATCTTGGCCAACCCCTACTGCACCACCCATATTCACCTCTCCCTCTCTACAGACTGCATCCCACTGTCCAGTTAGCACTTAAACAGGAGACTCAAGTTTTTCCCATCTTAAAAAAAAGATTCCCTCAACCATACACTTTTCTGTTGCTAGAGCCTCACCCTGAATCAGAGCCAGCTGCGTTATCTATACTTGCACACTTCATGTCTGTACTTTGCAGTCCTCACTGCAACCTAGATTTACCCTCATCGTGCTGCTGAAATTGTTCTTGGTGAAGGGAGTAGATATGGCCTGGTTGAGAAAACCAGGGAAAGAGAGAGATTATCATAACTCTTAAATTCTTAGATAGATGCATATTCACTCCTCCCCCACATTGTACGAGGCTACATCTTCCTAAAGTCAATGGGATTGAAAAGCAAGGGGGCACAGTTTAATTAGGTTTTTGTTTACATGAAGCTGTTACAATCAGTTAAGTATAGATTCAATCAAACACGGTGTTTCTGAAATTCATTTTTTTTAATGGATACTTTTTACGTTATAGGAGCTATTAACTCCACTGACTACTCTCTTCTTGAAATACTCTATGGTTTTGGGCTCTCTGGTATCATTCCCGATTTCCTTTCTACCACAGGTGTTTCTTCTCAATCTCCTTGTGTTCCTTTTCTAGAACTTCTCTCACTGACTTCTCTGGTTGGGCTCTTACACCTCCGTGGTTTCAGTACTACCAGTGTGTTTTAGGATAAACCTATTGCTCATCTAATGGCATGTGGGCATGACTTCCAGAGACATCTGGAACTGACGTCAACTGATTCTTGTTCCAATTCCAAAGTACAGAGTCCCGTGATGACTTGGGTCGTTGTTGGCCTTCAGAGACTATAGCTGATAAACCAGAATTACATCTATGATTGTACTGTGAAACTCAGTGTGGTGTACCTGACCGGGATGAGTGGTCCTAAGTACATAGATTACACACAGAATTTCCGCAGTTGTATATACACACAGGAGGCTGTGTCTGCACACATATCCTCAGTGCGCACTGCCCTACCAGTTCCCCATTCCCGGGACTTTTCCCTGTAAGATTCTGGAGTCTAGGTCACTGCACTGACTTCCTCCCAAATCCCAAGCACCTGTCACCTCCACCTTCTGCCCCAAATGTGTACCTCCTCTTGTTTTCCTCTCTTGGTGAACGTCTGCTGCTTGCGTATTAAATCAGTTCCAGTCAGCACAAGTCAAGTACAAACGGTTACCCACCATTTCTTCATTTACGAATATTTATTGAGCACCTACTTTGCACCACACACCTTGTTAGGCTCTGGGATGCAAGTGAAAGGAGATCACCCCTGCCCTCACGGAGCTTACAATCTAGTAAGGGAAACAGACAACACACAGTGAACCAACACGTAAAATAAGCACAGGTTGTGGCAAGTGCCATGTAGAATTATAAATGGGGTGATGTGTTAGGAAATACGTACTGTTTAGGCAGAACGACCACGGACGGCCTGGGGTGGCAGAAGCTGGACTTGAAGCCCACCTCCCCACTCACGAGGGGGCCACAGGCAAGTCACTCAGCCTCTCACGATGTGTTCACACACTTGTAAAATGGAGACCATTGTACCAAACTCAACGAACGGTGCTGTTAATGACCGTGAGAACACCTCCACCCTTCGCACGTCTTTACAGGGCCCTTCACGATTTCTTGCATTCCTAATACTCCTTAGCAGACGTCCAGCTATTCTGAACATTTGCCATTGTCTTGACAGCTCCTCCACTCCCATGGTCCTACTTGTGCGACACGGCCATGAAATCAATTCGTGGCCCCGTCTACACGCTACTGCAGCACCCTGTATTTTGCCTTGTACCACTGCACTGTAATCTCCCTACTTCACTCATCTTCACTCTACTCAAGCGCAGCTTTGGTGAAGAGGATCTCTCCTGTGTTCTGAGAACCTGATATAATGCCTGGCATGTAACAATACCACCTAATATTGGATAACTGAGATTTTGTTGGCCAAAAGCAGCGGTAGAGAGGTGAAAGGCAGGCAGGAAAGAGGAAGTGTGATGGAGGAAGGTCCTGAGGATGACAAAAGGAGACAAGAGTCAAAAAGCCAATGTGGCTGAATTGGCCTTTGGGCCCACCTCATCCTCAGACTGGAATGAAGGAGAATGAAAGTGGGCACACATGGAGACAAAATCGTGCTGACATACTGAATCTTCTGAGTGCATCAGGAAGTAAGGTCATCTGCAGACACAGGTGCGGTTTGAGAGTAGTCACACTTGTGATAATTGATGAGAATGGGCAAAAGGAACATGCGATGTCAAATCAAAGGATGAATAGATGACCCTGAAGGAGGGGTCTGAGGATATGTTTGTGGCTGTAATAATGAAGGAGGAGCCTTAGACAAGAAATACAGAGAAAATACAAGGGGTGAGATGGTGAGATAGTGGCCGGACATTTCAGTGGAAGAAACTGGAGGTAACCAAAAATCTTACAGGCTAGACTGTTGAATGGATCATCCATCAAAACGTTGAAGACTAACTACAAAGTCAGAGACGGCAAGAAACACGGTGAGTCAGGAAGCGACGCCTTCAGCAAATCCAAGGTCACGATCAGGTTCCTTGGTAAGAGTAGAAGTACTAACAGTATAACCTTGGCATGGGCTACAAATGGGGCATATTTTTGTCAGAGGCCTTGGGAAAAATTATTTAGAAACTGTAACAGAGAAAGGGCAGCAACCACCCACCTCTTTAAGTTACGTGGAATGTGAGTGAACACAGCCCACACTGACGAGAGGTGCAGGGTATGGGTGACAAGGCAGTGAAGGGAAAAATCCAAAGAAAAGGCTGAGACGCCGTGAGCATGGTTTAGCAAAAAGGGTTGATGGGCAACTGGGAGTGACCAGAATATCTACAGAATGAAGGCAAGTGGATGAAATGGCAGATGAAGGAAGGCTGCACATCTTAAAAGACTGCAGAAAAGCAAACATGAGCTTCGTGGACCCTTCCCTTTTGAAATCTCATGCTTACCATCAAACTCACGGTCTTTCCTAAACGACTATGCCCATTCTAACTGCCTCCTGTCTCTGTAAACAGCACCATTACCCTGGTTATCCAGGCTTGAGAAACAGACTCAGCCCCTACTCCTGTATCTATTCACGACACTGAATCTTGAGTCTTCCTTTGAAATGGCTCCAGTATCCTCCTCCTATATTCCTGGGGCCATCACCTAAAATCAGTTCTCATGATCTTATGTCTAGATTCCCAAATAGCCTGATTAATGTCACTTCCATTTAATGAGGGCTTTTGATGTAGGTCCGTTTAAGACTTCCAAGTCCACTGAGAAACTTCCCTAAATCTAGTCCTTCATCTGTTAAATGTGGACAATACCTCTTTCCTTTGAAGGGCTACTGTAAGGAATGAGACACTTTTGTAAAATTCTTAGCACAACATAGGTTAAGAATTCTTGATTTCTGAAAAGTTGATTACGAGCCCTTTGAAGCCTGGGACCAGATCTTTTATTCTACTCTATCCCATAAACACTTATAAAACATACTGAATATCTGAATAGTTTGACAAAGGCCAAAATAAGAGGCATATTCTATTTTATAACACAATATTCTTCTTCACGTAAGAGTTAAGCTTTGAGAACACAAGATGAAGGAAGCTTTAAAAGCCATTCTGAAATAAAAAGCAGTTTGGGAAATTATGTGGTATGCCAATCAAGAAAATAACACACCTTGAACATCTGAGGAAGCAATGTTTTTCTTTCGCCAGAGCTGCCCTTAGAACACCAAGATGCCATTGGAAACACAAAAGAACACAAAGTGAAACAAGCAAAATTTGGCCCTGCTTTCATTATTTAGCCTTACCACTCTTCCAGTTTGGTTTGGACTGCCTTGGGCTCAGGAGATCCTACTGGCTTTGGGGAGCTCAGAAAACCCAAAATGGAGCCTACAGAAAGGAAAAAAGAAAGCTGGCTACTAAGGGCTGGCCCTAGGCACAAATGCTTTATTAAAAAAAAAAGTCAAGACTTTCTAACTAGGATGGAAAATACAGTCTTACAATGGACTTTCACAGGGCAAGTAAAACTATGTGAAAAATTACTTGGATATCTTAGGCAGGTGTTTCTGGAACATGTCAGGTAGAGGTAGTTGAAACTGACACAGCCGGGGAACATCTTTGCCAACCATTTCCAAATCAGCCCCCGCTCACCAGGGTGGGGAGGGTTGAGGGTCATAGTGTGGACGCCGGCACTAAGGTAAACGGTGCATATTCTTGAAAAATATGGTTAAAGGGTTCTTCTCATATCATATGGTTGGAGGACAAATCAGTAAAATCATTTGGAAAAGTGGCATGAGTCAAGAACTACAAAAGCGTTCATATCCTCGACCCAGAAATTCCACCTCTAGTAATTCGCCCTAAGGAAATAATTTATGCACAAAGACATTTGCTGTAACTTTATGAGATGCAATCTAAAATGCCCCATGGGGAAAGGTTACACAAATCATGGCACATCCATACAATGGAATATCAAGCAATTAATAAGAGTTGACAGTTTTTAATGACATGTAGACTGAGGAAAAAACCAAGATACAAATTATACTGAGAATGAATAAACCTATGTAAAAACATGTACAAGAAGCAAAGAGACCGGCAAGAATATGCAAAAATATCAAAGGGCTTTTTTTTCTTGGGTGATGTAATACAAGCAATTATTATTTTTCTTTATAAGCCTTCTGTATTGTCTAAAATTTCCAAAATGAGTGTGTATTACTGGCATAGACAAAAAAAAAAAAACCCAAACATTATTGAATCAAGGATTAAAGAAGAATGGGCATTTTTATACAGCTTTATTTGTTCTGCTAGGAATTGGGAGTGTGGCTCCTAATAACAAAAAAAGGGGGCCTACAAACCATTCATTTGACAGGAGCATCAGACTAAAAACAAAAACAAAAAATGTCAGAGAACTTCTTAAATTGTTTTCCCCAAGTTTCACCATATTCATGTGGAACTGCAGCAGAAAAGATGGTGAAGAGGGCCAAGCCAGCGATCACTGATCTTAATGACAGTTCCCACAGCACGTGGATCCAGGGCCACAAAACACATCAGACCCAAGTTTAAATGGCGCACTGTTCTGCATTTTTCAAAATGAAAAAAAATTAGGAAAACAAGTGTTTACTTAAAAAAAAAAAAAAAAAAGAGGAGAAAAAGTAAATAGTTAAGTGCTTTTGTACCAATTAGGGGCTAGAGAGAAATAAAAGGCATATTTGAGAATTAAACTAATGGTTTGTAAGAATTAAATGTACTGAAAAAGACAAAACGTAACTAATGAATACTTATTAGCAGAAGAAAAACAAACAAACTTGGTTACTAAGTGACACGTGTCCAGGACTGGTCTGAAGGCAGAATGCCCGAAAGGTCTAATCTCAAAGTCAAAATAGTCTCTGTTGAATACCATTCCACCTACAGTCCAACATTTTAACCTTTCTTCAAACTCTTTAAGATTCTACCCTAGAGAAACTTGTTTTACACCAAGAGTTATATGGCTCAACTTACTTATGCTGTTACAACCCTCACCTAATCATAGTATTTTCATCCTAGCTTTCCTGAAGCACGTTCTAAGATAAGTGCCACATAACCTGAATTTAGCTCTATTATTTCATTTGGCCATCTAATTATCCTATGACACGTGCCAAGGATTTTTACCTTCTGGGCAGAAATGGACATAAAATCCTAAAGCGGCTCACCTTAGGGTCAGAAAGTTTGTGAATGTAAGCAGAGCTTAGCTGTGAAGCTATATTCAGCACTGATTACAGTGTCAAGAGTCACCAAAGGCAAGAAAAGCCCTTCCCATTTCTACACAGGAATAAAGACCAAAACTATAGGTTGCCTCAGTGTTTGTAAGAGGAGACTAGAAGCTGCAGTTCCCTTCCTTAAACAAGATAGTCCACATAATCACTGGTTGGCTGACAGCTAAGACAATGTCCTCTAAAACTGTATTACACTTGGTTAAGCAGAAATCTGGGCAAGCAAAACACACTGCTGAAAAGTCAGGGTCTCAGTAAAAGTATTTGGTGACCATACTAAAAAAAAAAACAAAAATGCAAATGAAAAGAAACCATAATGGCTTAATGGATCATGCTGTTGTCGTAAGGCAAAAGCATAAAGAAAAGTACTCACCTTCAAAGATAACACACTAAAAGCCCAATCTTAAGATTATAAACTTAAAAATGTGTTTTTAAAAACATTAGTTGCCTGTATAAATTAAAATCTTATATGTAATTTCAGTGTAAAGCACCAAAAATGAACACTAAAACTGTTCACATAAAATAGTAGAAAAGGAAACAGCAAAACTATAAAAGCACAGAGGTATTGGTTACAAGAACCAAGTACATAAATGAACTTCTACGAGTATTTCCATTTACCTTATAAAACTCTAGTAGATTAAATGGGGGAGGGGGAGTCTCAGAATCTACAGGGTAGCAAAATGGTAACAAATATACATCATTTATTTATTAACAAATTATACCACACAAATGAGGGTTACGTTTTCTATCTGATTACAGAGTGAACAGAAATCGCGTCTGTCTTTCGAGCAGCAACAGAAAATTTTACTAAAAGAAATTCCCTACCTGGACCAAAAGATTGTAACAGGGACTGGAGATCTGATGACTAAGCAAGTAAAATGGCCACCATGGCGCAACCCCGGGCGGGGAGACGTGGTTTTGTTTCTACGCTTTAATGGGAAGCAGCTCTCCAAAAGGGGGTAACACATTAAGTAAAGGGAAGATGTAGCCAAAGGGGGGGATGATGTAAGAAAATCACATGAAATTAAGTCTGTTTACAAAGAGAGCAGTGGCCCTGAAAACTTGAGGTGGTGTTGAGAGGGGAAAAAAAAAAAAGAAAAAGAAAAAGAAAACAAACAAACCAAAAACCCCACAAAACAACAGAACAAAACAAACCCAAGCAGTGACAAATCAGCTTCTGGGAGTTACACCAGCCCTGAAGTAATGCGACTGTGTCCCTAGTCTAACTGACACTGGGAGACTCTTCATCTGGGTACTTTGGTTTGAGAAATCAGTTAGATTAAGTCATTTTTAAAAAGGGTTTTATTTTTCAAATAGACACAGCTAGGGAGAGAAAGCTAAACATGAAGTATTAATTCCTTGAGACCTCAAAAATTTAGGAAGCCAAATGAAACAAAGGGAAATAGAAAATTTGGATAGAAATGTTTCTCTAAGGGTAAAACTCAGTCTCCTGAGGTTTTTAAAATCAAGCACATTCTGAATGAGTGGTTTTCAAAGTGGGTTATAGGCCACTCTCCCCAAACCTTCCTTACTCAAATTCAAACATTTCTAATTCTGTTTGTCCTTCATGGTATCAGGAAAGATTGCCTTTTAAAAAAAAGTAAAAGGAAATCTGATGCAGTCCCTATGCCTTGCTATTGTTTGTGTTTTCTTTACGTTTGAAAATCATCACGGACACTGAAACTGTATTGGTGAGAAATAAAACCAGGGTCGTAAACCATATTTGCATTCTTAGTGTTAGTAAAATCTGAAAAGGTTCAACAAGTATTTGTGTGTTATTCTATAAAATAAATGAGCCAAAGAAGTTCCTAGGAAGAGATTAAACTCTTGTTATTCCCGCCGCCCCCCAATCTGGTCTTCTGCTGCCTCAAAGCTCTCGATATTTCTGGTCAGTGTGAACAAAATTCTAATGAACATTCTAGCCACATGTTACTCCAAAAACATTTCACTCAACATTCAACGGCTGCATAGAATTTCTTTTTCGAGAAGGCAAGCCCAATTTTATAGAGATCTCTAGAATGAGCATGTACAATTACCAAAAATAACACACGTTATGTCAGGGCAGAATCTGCATAGCGTTCTTTAGCACTATCATTGATAAAGAGCAGCCAAGTCCCAGAACTTTCCTCTGCAATTGCTAGCAAACAACATCAAAGTGTAAATGACAACCAGGGAAAATACACAACACAGGCCATTTCTCTTTGATGGCTGATATCAGGAAGAAAAGAGGAACCCAAGCTGTGGCCACTTATCAGGGTTTCACTACTTCAATGAAATGGAACAAATCTCCGTGGAAAGGACTCATTCAGCAAACACGACTTCCTTCCATGTATCTTGCCTTCACATCAGGTTAAACAGAAGTTGCTGTCATTTTAGAATCACTGATTACATCTTTTTAGTTAGAAAAAAGTTTACTTGAATATTTACATAATTTTATTGCTGTTTATTACAACAAAAAAAATTTTTAACCGATGTGTATGCAGAATCCATCCAGTAACACATGAAACTGAAATCCATCTCTCGAGAAGATACAGTTATGGCCGAATGTATCTGATGCTCAGTACAGCATGAGTAAGAAAAATCCTTGCATGTCATTTGGTTCTTGCTGTAGTCATCTGCGTTCATCTCAGAAAGCAAAAGAATCCATTTGACGTTTCAATAAATAGCAAAGTAACCGTTACAAAAAAAATAGCTTCCACGGACCAGAGATCCAAGAAAGAACAGTTTTGATGAATGATTCCTAGAATCGAGGGAGTCCTCCTTTAGTCCAATGAGATGATGTCAGGAATGTTACTTCCACTGCTGGTTATGACCCCTGTCTCACTCCTGCTGCTGGATGAACTAACATGAGTACTGCTTTCATGGGGGCTGGTGGTGGTGACAGACGTACTGCTTGCTGTTAAGGGTGAGGTGAGACTATCCAAAAACATAGGAGGACAGTACTGCTTGAAACAAACAATGATGCCGATGAGGAAGAGGCTACATTGGTTTTAAATAAAGAGACTAGAAATTGTTAGATATGCATAAGTGATAGCCACATATTTAAATCCTAGTGGGATTTAGAATTTCTCAAAACTTCACATCTTCGGATGGAAGGTGGTATGATTTTAGCTATTTTACTGTTTAGTGAGTGCAGCATATTTTTGATTCTCTCAAGTCTTGCAGAATTTGTAGACCAAGTATACAGGTCCAAGTACAAAATGTCAACAACTACTAAGATTATTTAATAGTAAATACTGGCCCCACCATTATGACTCATACTTAACCTCAAAAAGAATTTGCTCACTAAATGCATTTATGCCAGCTTTAAAGCACATAAAGGCTAACAATATTTATTTCTAATGGCATTAAGCAAAAATGCTAGTACAAAATTCAATAATTCTTTTAAAATTTAGTGTCAATCAGATTCTTTAGCAAGAATTTTAAGACTGATCAACTCAACAGTACCACTTGAATCCTTTAGACATACATGAAATGATACCTCTGTAATCAGGAAGAGAGCATTCATTCTAAAACAGAGACCATACAGTAGCTAACTACCACAGGATACTCAGAACAGAGAATTATCCCACATAATCACAAAATTTGGGGATAAATCTGAAAGGAGATATAATCTTCCTTGTGGGGCTTGATACTGCCCCCCTTCAAGAATTCTGATTTCAAGTCTCCTTACCATCTTGATCGCTGACTCTCAAATTCAAACCTAAAGTTTTAACACTATAATATCGTCCAAGAGGAGTAGAGAGACAAGAGCTAAATACCGCCACGAAAATATTTAATGTGAGAAACAGCAGCACCGACTAATTTTAGTAAAATAAGTGAGGACCAGTTATATACAAGAGGAGGAGTCCTAAAAATTTGTGTTCAGATCAACTATTTGAAAAAAGATCAGTAAGAATATTCAATCAATGGTATCAATTCTATAAAGTATTCCAGCCTATCGTTAGAGATACTAAGTTACCAAACAGTAACTTAAAACTGAAGTTTTTTTCACTACACGATCTTCCAAAAAATCTTAAAATGGCAACGACAGCCCCAGGCTCACGTTGCCAATCAGTGGAAGAGCAACGACCGAAATGTAGGCCGCCTGACAGAAAAAGTAGTTCAGTGTTTAGCATGGGTAACGGTCTTGGTTCATCCATAAAATAAACGTCATACACAAAGAGATCAAAGGGATACTGGTTAAGGGGGGAGAGCGTTTCGGGTGCTCTAAAGAGAGTAGACTTCTAAGGCATTAAACTTCTTTAAAATTGAATCAATTCTGATTTTCCGCTAAACAATCTGGAAAAAAGCCCAGAAACTTACATTTTATTTCTACTTCCTCTCAGGCAGTTTTTGACTGTCTAGTAGTAAAAAGGTACTCTCTTCATTTATAAGATGAACGCTTGATACCACAGTTCTGCTATCAATAGGCTCTACGAATTCTTGTCATACTCAGGGTGCAGCCATTTTACCTCTAACCATGTGTATCTAACCACGTGTATTGGCACGTATCTGCACAAAGGAAAAAGGGCCTAAGGGGGGTACTATGGAGGTAAAGGAGGACAAATCTAAGGATTTTAAGGAAAACGGAAGGCACAACCTTACCCTTCTACTGGCTTATCAAATAAGTTAGCCTGACACTAAGGATGCCAAATAGCACTATGAAATCAAAATCCTATGGGTTCTAAGATCATTTTTTAGAAGGGTGGTTCTCTTAAGATTCAGTAATATTTCAAGCCTGAAGAATGCATTTCCTAGAAAGATGTATAGATACTTTTGCTATAGAATCTACTAATGTAACAGAGTTGACTCAGAGTGAGAAGAAATTCCTCACTCTGCACACGTTATCCTGGGCCCAAATTTCCAGTGTTGCTTGCGTGATCAGATACAGAGTACGGACACAGGAGGCCGGTATAAGACTTGTGGTTAGCGGCCTCTGCAGCCTATGAAGCAGTGCTCTGTGGGTCTTCCTCTGGCCCTCCCTACCTGCAACAATTCTCCCAAAGTCACTCTCTGCTTCACTTTCCCCATGCCTTTCCCTTCTCCCCCACCCCGTTCTGCCTCTGATATATACGTCCGTCAGTCCACGTTTACTACTGGGTCCCTGGGATCCTCGAGTTTCTTACTGCTGACAGAGAAAACCGGAATGATCGGTTTATAGCAACTTTGGATTGGGGCATCCCCAAAGTCTGTATCTGACGGCCTTTAAAAACAAGGAAGAATCAAGCTAATGATTCAGGACTATTGAATCAGCTTCCGCTATTTTCTATGCATAGAACGAGTGCTTCACAGATAATCACTGAAATTTTAACTTCCAGTCATCAGCACTGTTTCCCCTCACTTTAATCACCCAAATGCTTGTAAGAAATGCTAACTGATTCTGAAAACTAAATAAAATATAACTAAAAATTCAGGTATTAAGTCAAAATATCATAAATTTGAAAACAGCAACTGTAGTCCTCCAAATAAAATTGTGAAATATTTACATAGAAATTCCTTTCCATCAAGTTAAGTAACTGCAAGTTGACTGTCCTGATTTTATGCAACTGGTCATTTTTTAGTTAGTATGACATAACCAACAATCAAATACAAATTAGTTGCTTAAATTCAGGATACATACCTGGGGATCAACTGGAATAAGGGAAAGAAAATCCAAACCTAAAACAAAAATGTTTTGTTAATAGTTGTCTCATAGTTTGGAGACAAGAATTATTTCCCCAAATCATTTTGTATTTATCATGAGTCATAGAACATTTGGGTAAGTGCTTACCATTCTGCCACAGAGAAGTTCAATACCATGATCAGTGAGAGTCAGATGCATAAAACCCCAAAATGAACATATTCCCTCACAAAACAACTGGAAAAACCACCACCCAGAGACTTAAAGGGAGCAGTCCAAAAACTGCCAGAGGACTGTGAAGTCAAAGTCAACTTTTCCCCTTCATCATTTAATAGAATGAGAAGCAATAAAAATGATGAGAGAATGATCTGGATTCGGACTATTAAAAAAAAAAAAAAAACATACTTAGGCTCTTAAAAGATACTTCACATTTATTTTTTTAGAAATACACCAACCACATTAAGCTTCAACTAAAGTAGCACTTCTTAAACAGAGATCCGTTTCATGGATTGCTCTCTGTCACTCTGTCCCCACATCAAGAGTAGTACACAGTTCAGTGCTCTGCACAAAGCAAGCACCTGGTTAACTGCTGCTCGCTAACAAGCCAAATCTTAGGGTTTACTGGGTTATAAGCTAATGCAGTTTTCTGAACCAAAGATCTGGGACTCTCCAATTAAGCTTTAGAAACAGGAATGTGGAAAAGGTTGCCCAGTAATACCATTTTAAAGTATTAAAATTATAACAATAAATAGTAAAAATTTTCAGATGTGAAAAGTCTAGCAATAAACTTCAAAGTCAGTTCCCCTAAACCTCCCTAAATTTCAAAACATTAAAAAAAAAAAAAAATCACATACTAGGTATAGGTCAGTGAGACAGGCCAATTTCTTGTTCAATTCTATGAATTTTTATATGCTAGCATTCAATGTCACCTCAAATATAACGATCATACAGAATACAAGTCTGATATTAGACTGTTACTCAAAATAGAGAATATCTGTGGAAATGATATTTAATATATTAAATAACCAATATGAATAATTTATAACTCTTTTAAAGTATATTTATTCCCTTATAATCTCTAAGGATATGATAAAAATGCTTATCAAGTGATACACGCTATAGCACCAATCATTTCAATGAAATCAGTTTCTAAAGCATCTTTAAAAACTGTTAATATGATTTTTCACTCCATATGCCTGTCACTAGCTATATGATACAATGGAATTTGAGCCAAAACTGGACAAAGGGGATCACAACGAACTTTTCCAACGACTTCCCCATTAAACTGATACTCACTAGATGACATCTCAATAAGCCAAGAGTTTCTTCACATTAATATTGTTCAGCAAATCCTGTGCTTCTGAAGAGAGTAACTCAAAATCTGTCTAGCCCTTATAGTACCTTTTGAATTTTATATAGTCAACATTTCATACTATTGACCAAGTCACAAAGACAGTTTATTGGCATGTCTTTTAATTGACTTAATTTTATTAATTTGGTTTTGCTTCAAATGGTATAACATTTTTCTTTTTAAAATAGCTTCTGCTTTTTGTAGCTTACTTAATTTTATATGTTCAATCACTTTTAATGTCTGTTCAATCACTCAGTCCATTTGAATAACTTAAACCTTTCTCTTTTTTTTTATAAAGCTAAAGGAAGTATTAATATCTCTTGCAATATTGTGTATTGGAGCCAAATCACTCAAAAATGCTCATTTTCTACATGTTTAAATATCCCCACTTCATAACCAATTGAGATAAATATACAGGCTTGATATAGTCTTCAAACGGTTTGTGCAGCTCCAGCACTGGAGGCTGCCCGGCAAGGTGCAAAGATGCTTCACTTTTTCATTAGTTCAATTCTCAGCTCTTCAGATGTACTCTAATTGTCTTTGATGATCATTTCATGTGTGCCAGTCAATATACACCGATGAGAGATTTAAGACACTTGATCTGTATCTTTTGACACTTTATCCAAAGATAACTGAATATGGTGACTTATAAAATGCCGTAATAAGACACCTAGAAATGTTTCTAAGTTTGGTTAAACTTGACTTTCTCCCTAGCATTACGCAGATGCTCTCTATACAAAATCCAACATTGTAATGAAATACTTTCACTGAAACCATTTTTTCTCAAACACTAACACTGAGGTTTGATGCGGTATTTCAGATGTTATTCCTTCTGACAAAAAAACTTTAAACTATTATCAAAGTCCTGCATTTTACATATTAAGTATACTATTAAAACTCTTACATGAAATAGATGAGGTTTCATGAATACTGATTAAAACATTACTGCCTTGTTTTTGTAAGTTTAGTAAAATGCTGTTTTCTTATTTCACCGTAAGTTTCAAATGCAATACGTTGTATTGATATGTTTTTACGCCCACCTACATATTTCATGGGTGAAAACGCTCAATTATTTTTAACTAAAAAGCAGGTAGTGTTAAAAATTCAGATGGTACATTCTAAATGTTTTATTAACACTGATGAAATTGTAGTTTCTGGATTTTAAATGCTTCCTTAAGTGAAACTGACTCTACATGTCTTATTAATAACACCACATTTTCCTTACTTGAGCCATGAACTTTAACAAAACATTAAGTATGTAAATGTTTAGCACTTTCCAATTTTAATGTACAACTTTTGAGCACCATTCACACCTGACAATATGGCACTAGCAATAATAAGGCAGTCATATTCTTTCTTGAAATAATCAAGCTGTTTTCCATTCCATAAATACAAATTTTTTGTTTTATTTTGTAATTCATTGTTGCACAGTATCAGAAGATGATCCAAGCTGCAGTTCATTATTAATATCATTTCTTCTTTGTTCTCCTGCAGATTCAGAAGATTCATATTTATGATGTTTAAAAGGAATGTTAAGAAATGTATTAAAACTTTGTCATCTCTCCATTCTTGTTCTATTTAATATTTTATTATAAATTATTAAATTTATAAATATGAAAACTCTGCACAGTAGGACTAATTACATAAAAATTATGCACAAAAATAAAACTAAAATAAGCACTAACTACAGAAGAGCACATTAACAATAAAACAAAGTAAAAACTAGACTATTTAGTTGTAGCAATTACTGCATAATTCATAGATGATGACAAACTGGTAATTCTTCTGAAGTACAACAGACCCTATTCTGTTCAATTTATCAAACGGTAAGAAAGCAGGTCAACGTTCTAATAAGCAGTGTCACCATCCTAGTTCACACTCGCTAAGTATCAGCCCTGCATATCAGTCTTAGTTCCTTAATACCAGCTTGGAACGTATTTTACAAAATACACAGTTCACATAACTTATTGCTTCTTACGCCTGCACTTTTTATAGTCTCCCTTATGCCCAAACTTTGAAATAATGTCAATTCTCCAAAATTAAAAATTCATCCAGACTCACGTAATTTGAAAACAAATGATCTGTAAACTGTGGCTGTTCTATTCCTAAATGGCCAGGGTCGCTTTTGTAAACAAAAAGTTTTTTCAGGATTATTTGTGATTTCAAGGTCTTTAGGAAAACGAATCCTTCTGGAATGTTTGTTTGTAACACACATGAAGATGATACACACTCTTCAACCTCCTTTAAAACTAGCCACAGTTAAAGGAAAACTTGGCAGTTACGAACTAAGTATCTCTGAGTTTCCATCTGTCTTATGGACCATGAAACTGCCCCTGTACCTTAGAATCAAGCTTTGTATACAACAAATATTTTTTAATTGGTGCCCGCTGGACTTAACCAAGTTTTAAAATGCCAATTCCCCAAGTACATACGGAGTAAACATAGACAGTTAAGTAGGTTTTTTGAAATTTTTTGATAGATACTATTATTAGTCTATTCTTCTCCATTAAATTTTACTCAAATAATCTGAATAAATTTCAAGTGGCAAGATTACACTGGGCCAGGTACCACAACTATCAACTGTTTCAACAACACAAATTTTGCCCAACAAAATATATGCTGTGCTTGAAATAAAGGCCTCATATAGAGGGATATGAAAAATAAATTGTAGGTCAAAAGTAACTTTACAAATCTAGAAAAGAAGATTATTAACAGGAAAAGAGAAGGGTATTCCACTAAAAGGGCCCTTCGGAAAGAAGGAAAGTCATGAATGTAAGAGGCACTGGCTTCAGCTTGCTCCAATTTGATTGATCAAAAATGCCTACAAAAACAATGGCTATGGAGGGAAGAAAAGTGGGGGGTCTGTGGGGGAGTTCCAAATTTCATAATATGGCCTTGGTTCTAAGGTTATTCGAGCAGCCTTGACTTTTTCAAAAGATATCCCTAAATATTAAGCAGTGCTCTAAGGAAAGAGCTGGTAGATCCTATTTTTACAGAGCAAAACAGCCTCACAGGGCAAAGCCACTGATAATGTTAACCCTGTGGTACACCAGGACGTTCTAAAGCTGTGATGGGCTACCGAGAAGATTATGAGAACACTCTACCGAATCTGCGAAGCTTCGATGACAAAGACAGTGTCTCCGAGTACAAATTACTCATGAGGGACAGCAACCCCAGAAAAGTTTCCTACCGTCCTACTAGATTTCCTATCATCAGTAATCCACAGATTGCTCTGTAGTTAAAATGACAGGAATTGAATGTGATATATTAAAACATACTTTTATATGAAGGCTTCAAATTTCCTCAGTATTTCCGTTTAAATTGTAACACTACGTTCGCTCCACAGATTTAGAGGAAAAACAAATAAAACTTGGTAACAAAAGAAAACAACTCTTCACATACCTGGCAAATCTGATGACATGCTTGATATTGGCGTGTGGTGGAATGGTACTGAGTAGTCTGCTAATGAAGGCGGAATAGCAGCCGGGTCAACCGAAGTCACACTGGGCACCCTTACAGAAGATGGCTGATACATGAGAACCCTGTTTTAAATAGCATGGGAAATTACAAACAATCTGGCTGTTAGTTCACAGGAGAGAAGGGCTGCACCACCGGGCATTCTCAGTCGTCAGCGCACTAAGTTTCAACACAACTACATGGCGGCTACTCACTACACAGTACTCCACTCTACTCTCCTCTTTCATAACAGTCTTCATTTTAACATGAACGTATGCTGGCTCTCAACAGCAGCTGTGACATAAGAGCAAGTTGGCATTAAAACATAGTGTACGGTGCTGGAGGAATACATAAAACTTTCATCCACAGAGAGAAATATATTTTACATATGCTTTTATGAATGTATGTGTAACATGGATGTGGATATTAGTAACTGCATCTAGAAAGAAACTTAGAGGGGCACCTGGGGGGCTCGGCCGGTTAAGTGACTCTTGATTTCAAGCTCAGGTCATGATCTCACAGGTCACGAGACCATGCCCCACATCAGGCTCTGCGCTGACAGTGTGGAGCCTGCTTGGGATTCTCTGTCTCTCCCTCTCTCTCTGCTCCTCCCCTGCTTTCACTCACTCACTCTCTCTTGCTCTCAAAATAAATAAACGTTAAAAAAAAGAAAAAAAAAGTTAGAAATAAACTAAGGCCTCCTAAGATTGGATTTAAATCATGGCACCTTTATAAGTAAAGCTATCTATTATATACAGTTCAACCAGAATTTCTTCCATTCTAACTTGAACTGTGTTAATTACTAGCAATCTTATCTGAGAGTCACCTGAGGCAACATTGCCAATCCTAACGCCAGCCAACCTGACGACAGGCAGCAATCAGAAATTAGAATAAGATGATTTCTCAAGACTTAATATAAAACATCCAGAAATAAAAATGTTAAGTTACTATGATATCATCTACTCTAAGAGGGTTTATAGACTTTGAAATTAACTAATCATGCTACTAAGAATACAAATTAAATACACTTTAAAAATACATTAACTGATTAATAGATACACACACACACACTACACACACACACACACACACACACACACACACACACACACACACACACAATTACAGCTTTATAATTTCAAGAAGCAGTTTAGTTAATCATATTTTTTCTAATGCTCAGGAATAAAGAGATGATTTTGCATTCTTCCTATTGAGCTTTCATTTTCTCTTAGCCCAGGTTAAACAAGACAGTAAACCTTACAAGACAGTATAAGCAATGTGATGGACCCTATGGCTGATGGTGGCCATCCCTTCTAGCCATCATCCTGGTGAGGCTGCAGTGGTAGCAGCTACTCTCTGAGCTTCCTGATGCCACCCAAGGACGACAAGAAGAAAAACAGGCAGGCAAATCAGACAAGAAAGGCAAAGACCCACTGAACCAATCTGGGGGCAAGACCAAAAAAGAAATAGTCCAAAGGCAAAGTTTGGGATCTCAGATCACTAACCTGGTCTTGTTTGACAAGGCCACATATGACAAACTCTGCAAGGAAGTTCCCATCTCTAACCCCAGCGGCTGTCTCTAAGAAATTGAAGATTTGCAATTCCCTGGCCAGGGCAGCCCCCTTCAGGAGCTCCTTAGTAAAGGACTCCTTAAACTGTTTTCAAAACATAGAGTTCAAGTGATTTACACCAGAAACACCAAGGGTGGAGATGCCTTGCCGCTAGTAAAGAGGCATAAATAGGTTCCACCAACTGTACATTTTGAAAAATACAACTTTGTTATTAACTGGAAAACAAAAAAGGAGAGGGGACAGAGACATAGGGACATTAATGCTGGCATCCCAAAGCACTGCCAATGAACTACTTACTATAAGCTTCATGAGAGAGGCACAGAATTATGTAGCTGGGAGGGACCATTACAAAAACGAAACCAACAGAAACTTAGGACCATGGTCACAAAGCTAGACCAAGAGGACCGTCAGGACCTCTAGGCGTCCTTTCCTTTGGCTGGAACTCTTCTTGTCACTGCTCAGATTATTAAATACGAACGGTAAGAATTGATGACATGGTTTCATGACACTTTTCATATCCTAAACAACTGACAAAATATTTCATGACCTCAATTTAAACCTCAAACCATTTAAATAATCACAACCTATTAGGCACTGGAGTCATTCTAAAACCAGTTTGCATGATGACACGAGGATCTTGTCCAGCTCTTACTCTACACTATCTGTCAAAAATATGGATGTCACTGGAAATGTGGAAAAGGAAGGCATCTTCAGAGTACATATATGGCTATGTTGACAACTGTGTTATTCTCAGAATAATGAATAAATAACACAGGTCAGAGTTCCGAAGTCTTAAAAGTGGACCCACCGGGAACAATACACTTGAGACAATTAACAGAAGCCTGGCATTTCAAACACATTTTCCAGAGGTAGATGAAGATGGAAGTCATCATCCAAACAGCAACCTGCCTAACTTAGAATCAGAAGGCTTCCTGGTCTCCACTGTTACCTAGAGACCTAAAATCACAAGCAGGAGGTGAACAATACTAGAAAAGGCAGATTCTCTGGAGGGGGAAAGAACAAACCGGGGATGAGATCAAATAAGTTATGTTGTATTAAAACACATCTTTTCCTAGAGGTTTGAAAACAGTGGTCCTCTACAGGGATGAAAAGTACAACAAGTAATCACCAAAAGCGTTTTCAAATTACACGTGATCCTACCATCAACATGGGAATACGTATCTGAAACAGGGGGCAGAGGGGGTAAAAAGGAAAGAGATTGGCGTGCTCATGCTGAGGAAGGGATTAAAAGAGTGGCTCTGATTATTCTATCTCATAGTATTAATATCCTAATCGTATTTTTTAAATGTAAGAGATAAGCTTTTGAAGACAGACACCCACACCCCCCCCCACACACATGCATGTCTGTGCCTACCTTCCTCCTGCTCCCCGTTCTCTTTCTTTCATATCTCATACTGAAAGTGTCTTTTGTCTTGACCCTGAACTGAACCCTGAACTTGAATCAGATTTATAGGTGACAATAACAAAACTCCTTTCCTCCAAGCCCCATTACTTACACCTGTAGAGTCAAGTCAGTGTCCCAACTCACTATCATCACAGTAACATCTAATTACTGCATAGGTTCTGACCTCATAACATGAAACTTTAAATGATTAAGTAACTACTCCTTGTTTCTCCAATACAAAACGCTGACTGTCACAATATGTGAAAATGTCAAAATCCAATGAAGCTACAAATTATTAGATCAACATCTAAAACCTCAGCAAACATCTGAAAAACTATTTAATGTAGATTAATTTCTATTAGCTGAACTTTGTAACCATTAACACAAATTCAATTTTTATAGAATGGGTAAATTAGCCATTTGTTACCATTATCAAATTATGTACTGGTAGCAGATTATGGTTTTAATCAGAATATTCACAAAGACAACATTCAGAAAGGTAAAGGATTCTAATGTCTATGCAAAAAATAGATGCATTTATAAAAATGGAATAACAGAGACCATGGAGAAATGTAAATGGCTATATCTGACGGAACTGTGGGTGTAAAAATGTGATGCTATAAAGTAATAAGAAAAATTTAAAGTTTGTAACATGTTACTGCCTCCTCATGGAATTGGCAAATACATACACGGGCATATGTATACATTAGGTACATATGCCTAATGTATACATATGCCCGTGTATGTATCTGCTTGAAATTTTTGTAGCTTTACCTATAACATCACAGCACAAAGATACTGCTGGAACATTGCTGGACAGCAAATAGTATTCTACAATGTGCACTGGATCACGGAATTCATCATAGTTGGCCCACATTTAGATGTCTGAAAATGAGTTAACAGTTCAATAACTTGAATATTTATCCATAAACCTGAAATTCCCTGTATGTTCCCAATTTATCATACAAGCATAAAAAAGACTCAATTTTGCTACCAATTGCTAATGAGTCTTAATCCACAGAAATACATATTTATCTCTATTCTTGTCTATTTCTGTCTTTAGAATACCTTATTAATGACAAAGCAATCATTCATTGGCTCAGGGAATGTGGTAGGGATACGATATTTAAAATTATCTTTCCATGTACAAAAATATCAGAGGTTTCTCTAAGTCTTAGGTTAAGGTGTCGATCTCTTCTGATTGGTACTGTATGATGCATTTAAGGACTACAGTAGGTACATAAGGTGAGAGGCTAAAAGGATTCCCGTCAAAATGTTAACACAGGTTATGTCTAGGTGGAATGCATTCTACTTCTTGATGCACTGTGAAATTGTTCTTAAGAGTAATTTTTACTAAAACAGTACCTCCTAAAAAATAACTGCTCAGATCTCCGGGATTTAACTGAAGGCAAGTTTTTCCTGCTTTCTTATTCTCTATTCTTTCTCATTTGCTTACTATCACTGGCCAAGAAGTCCTATGATAAACTTCTACAGCAATGGAAAACCATGAAAATGTTGGATGTTGAGCCACAAGACAGAATAGGGAAAGGAAGACCAGGAACAAAACCAGAAAAGCATTAAGACTGGGAAAGGATTACAGAGGTGACCTAACCACAGCATAAGTCTGGATCCATGACACCCACTGGGACAGGTGGCATCCACTATACCTCGACACAGAAGATGTGATTTTAGTATAAAACATCAACTTTCCTAGTGTTCAGCTCCTATGGAAAGTCTTTCCATATTATCTTTTCCTCCACTGGACTTAGATCTCCCAAATATTATAACAAAGAATAAACTTAATCCTCTTCATCAACGATTGATTCCCTTTTAAGAATTACAAGATATTCGCACATTCACATATTCTCTTGTCCTGGTTTAACAGCTTCAGTCCGTAGACCCATCCATCCATCACGTTACAATCTGCACAGTTTACCAGCCTGTTCTCATCTCCTGATGATCAACACGGACTAAGATGGTATTAAGTGAAAATCACTTAGACATAAACAGAATAAAACTAGCATGGGTATATCTCCTGGACGCTATGCTTCTTTCATTAACATAGCCTAAGAATCAATCAGCTCCAGAGTGGTAAACCTTTCAAACCATTGTGAATTCTAACATTTCAAAGAGTTCCTATCAGGAATGGCTACTGATGAACTAAATAAATACCTTTCCAGAATCCACTAAGATGACTTCACAGTCATCCTTATGACAAGATTCATTTTATCAATGTATTTCCTAATAATAAAGCATTCCTGAAGGTACCCTACTTTGTCCTAAGGATGGATATTGTTTGAATATACAATTAAATGATTTCCTAAGATTGAACTGAGAACTCTCATGGAGTTTTCTAATATGAGCCAGCTTCATTCTGTACGGTTGTTAATGTACAAATCTCATTTGGGTACTAGGAATTATGTTGATTTCATGGAACGAGCTGGGTAGCTGCAACTCACAGACTTTTTAAAGCAAAATGCAGAGTAGAAGTCCATTTATATAAAATGTCTAGAGCAGGCAAATTCATACAGATGGGAAGAAGATCAACAATTGCCTAGTTTAGGGGTATGAATGGGGATTAACTGCAAATGAACAAGAGAGAAGTTAACTAGGTGTTAGAAATATTCTACAACTGAATTATGATGATGACTGGACAACTGAATTTATTAGAATCAATGAACTGGGCAACTTAATAGTTAAGACAGGACATTTTTATGGTATATAAGTAACGACCCAATAAAGCCATTAGAAAAAGTAAGTGCACCGAGAGGCCCAAAGGACAAGACTGGCACACCCAAGTCTGAAACAATATGTTCAAGGAATGTCAAGGGAACCCTCTGCTACTTTCTTGCAGGTTCCAAAATTTTTTAGAAGCACCTATTGCTAAGTATTCAGACCTGTCACTATACAGGACAGTAACAGCTTCTACCAGCTGAATCATAAAAACTACATGCTAGAATGCATTTACTTGCCCATAGTTTGCCCTGGAGAGGATGAAAAGGGAAGGCAATCAATTTAACTCTTTCCTTATCTTACTGAAACCTGAAAATAATTTTATGAGGTAGGCATCATTTAACCCCATTTTACAGAACACAAAAAAAGAGGCTCAAACAAGTATTTCATCCAAGATCATAGAACGAGTAAGCAATGGTGTCAAAATTGGAATCCACACTTGTTAGATTCCCAATTCCACACTCCATTTTACACCAGGCTTCCTCATGTTGGTCTGTGACGCCAAATATACTCCTTACAAATTGGTTCAAGAAAATGACAAAAAGGATCAAATATGAAATAAATACTCAGACATGAGAAGACCTGAACTCTCACTTCCCAAAGATGTAAATAATTTCATCAAAATTTTCTTTCCTTTAAACAATGTGCTCTCTTGAAAAGATTTCAACTGAACAAAGGCAAATTAAAATAGCCTTCTACGGTTATGCAACTCTCAAAGAGACATTTACAAACCTATACCAAGAACAGTTAGTTCCAAGTGTAATAAACAATAGTGAACTATAAATTAACAAACCCTTTGGTTGGGCTGCTTTGTGTTTCTGACATAAAGATGCATTTCCTTTTGGCAGGAGGGTCTTCCTCTTCATCAGAAGAGCTTTCTATAGTCAAGTCAATAACATCCACTTTCTTCTTGCTTGTCTCATTGGCTACAGTCACTGAACAAGGCTTACTGAGGACACTTGAACCTGATGTAGGGAAGAGAAGGAAAAGAAAAAAAAAAAATCAAAGGTGCAATACACATCCAGGAGAATATACAGCCAGTAAAAAGCCACATACTCTGCTCTATGGATGGAGACTAACTCCTTAACTCTGGACATCTATCTATAAAATGACTGCTCACCTGGGAGAAAAGGTGAGCTCTATGCCCTGCCAGACAGTCAAAGCCTCCTTTGGACAGCATGCTCTTAGCTATCTCCCCAGTACTGCCAAAAAATCTGTTCAGATCCTGCTGCTCAAGCTGTCTCCCCAGGTAAGCAATCATTTTACAGACAGCCTGGGGTTAGGGGTCCAATCTCCAGTCACAGACAAAAGTATGTGGCTTCACTAGCTGTGTATTCTCATAGACGTGTGGCAGTGTTGAGTCAGAATCAGGCACTTCCATTACAGCAAAGCGGTACCCATGTCAAAGCATGTATAGGCCCCTCTCTGTAAGCCAAAACTGGGTAAAAATGTTCACCTCGATGAACTGAAAAAACTCCAAACCTCTCATTTAAGTTATTCAGATATTTGAAGCTCTTCTTATCAACCATCTACTGATCACTTAGGTTCTCCTTTCTGCCCACATATACCTACCATATGTTAACTCACCATTTCACAGAAATTACATTATGCCCTATAATCTGTTTAACAGAAAACTAAGGCTGGCTGATAGTGGAAAAGCAGCAGCAACTACTCAACTAAATCACTATTCTTCTCAAAGATGAGGGAAACCTCGATCATTCTACCTACAGGTTCGGTAACAATCAAAGAGAATTTTTTTTTTTTTTTTTTTTAAATAGGCTCCATGCCCAATGGGGGCTTAAACTCATGACTCTAAGATCAAGAGTCCCATGTTTTACCAACTGAGCTACCCAGGTGCCCCAAAAGAATGACTAATAGTGACATAAATCTTTTACTTTTTACTCTGAATACTCACTATTCATTATATTGTTAGAATGCCAAATATAATCAACACAAAACTCAAATGCAGTGAATGGACATGGTCAGATAAGAAGAAACATTCAGTTCACCTATGGGTTCAATTATTATAACTGTCCCTTAGTTTCCCCACTCAGTGTGGGCAGATATAGGGAGTTGAAGGTTAAGCATACATCCTAGGTAAAGGCAATAGTCAAATTTCTTCCCACAAAGAAATGGAAACAGTCTGTTCACTTCGTTAGCAACTAACCTGTGAGCACCTGCCTCTACCCTCCATTGATGGGTTATGTGGCCTAAGGACACCTAAACTTGGGGTTTCCCCCAAAAGTTTCAAAAAAATTCTGAAAGCTATCCATAAAAATGTCATTTATAACTTTTCACTCTGTAACAAACACATTATATTAAAATGACTTGGGGTGATTATTTCATTTACTTTATATATGACAAATATACTACGAAAAAGCTAATTATAAGGTGACATACACTTTACCAAATTTCTTAAGAGTAAAAACTGCTTGAGGGAAATTACGTATGTAACAGACGATCAAAAGATACAGTTCACAAACAAAGCTCCAAATGCAGGTCTAGTGGCCAAAGTTAACGATAAAGACAACGGTGCGGGGGTCTCATTGCTTTGCTCTCCGTGGCTATCCTGCACATACTTTCTATCTTTGTACACGGCTGGCTGGACACTTTCATAGCTTCTTTCTTCGGTCTCATTGGACACCAAGAGCCATCTTCTTGGAATTTGATCTCATCCACATCAGAACAGTCATTGAGAATTTCCATGAAAAGCCTATAAACCAATTAAGAAGTGCATAAATGTAATCCATGGCTTTGTTCAAAGGTGAGCTAAGTAACACATACTGCCTTGGAGACAAAAGTGATGCTATTTGACCTTTTTGTTTGTTTTGGTGTTTCAATACTTCACACTTTACAACAGCTGTTACACACCCCCCCCCCTTCCCCTCCTAGGTTTTAGATCTTTAAGGGGTTTACTGAGAATCATCTAAGAAACCAGTTGATTAAATAGACACCTGGAGCCTCCTAGCCAGGACTGGTAGTAAAGAGCAACCTCCAGCATAACATACAAAACAGACATGAGCAAATATAAAGGTTATTATACAAAAAATAATTTATAAGCTTATTATCAAGAAAAAATGTCATAGGGGTGGGGAAAGGAGCATTAGGGCCATTAAAAAGCCTCAATAAATTTAAAAGAACTCAGCATACAAATTATGTTCTATGACCATAATGAAATCTGAATCTTCAGAAATATCTGTGGAAAACGCCCAAATATTTGGAAACTAAACAAAACCACCAATGAGACAAAGAAAACATAAATTAGAAGGTATTTTGAACTGAATATGAAAATTAATAAAATTTGTGGAATATAGCTAAAGCAGTACTTGAAGGAAAAGTTATAGCATTAATCTTCTTCTATTAGGAAAGGACTCAAATCAAACCTCAGCTTCTACCTAAAGGAAACTAGAGAGCAAATTAAAATGAAAGTACACACAAAAAGGGAAACAACAAAGAACAGAAACAAATGAAATAGAAAAAGAGGAAAATCAATCAAAACAAAAGGCTAACAACCTTCAGTAAAACTGACAACCTTCTGGTCAGACTGAAGCTCACTCAGAAAGAAACAGATCACCTGAGGAACCCCACGTATATTAAAGAAACTGAATTTGTAGTGAAAAACTTTACCACAGAGAAAACCCCAGTCCCAACCATCTTCACTGGGGGATTCTACCAAGTATTTGAGGAGACAAAATACCACCACTTCCCAACTCATTTGTATGGGGCCAGGATTACTGTAGTATTAAAACCAGACAAAGGCATTACAAGAAAGCAACAGACGAATATCCCTCGTGAAATTTAGCAAAACAAAGCCAATGATAAAAAGGATAACATGATGCTAGACTAGAAGTTACATGAGGCTGTACTGCATGTTTACACAGCTAACACTTATGCTGGGATATACTTACCCATCTAAAATTAGACTTTCATAGGCAGCCTTTTTGTCGCACACAGGACAAATCCAGGTGGGCTTCTTCTCATTCATTTGCAGATAAAGGGCAGCATCAAAACACTGTAGATGTGTACAAGTCACTGCACGGCATGGGATCGTCAGCCTCATTTTCCCTAACTACAGAAAGGGAAGACAACAGGGGAAACCTTTCAGAAAGGGTAGCAAAGCCTCAAAGGCAAGAGTTGGTCATAAAAGTCTGAAAAGATCTCACAAGAAGATCAAAATGAAAAAGATTTTCAAACCAGAATTTCTTTCTAATCAAGATCACTACATATATTATTTGTGTTCACTCACTGCCCTATGACTTTTAAAAGACTATTTCAGGGGCACCTGGGTGGCTCAGTGGGTTAAGCAAGCATCCGACTCTTGATTTCAGCTCAGGTCACGATCTCACAGTTTGTTAGTTCAAGTACCACATTGGGCTCTTCACTGACAGTGTGGAGCCTGCTTGGGATTCTCTCTCTACCTTGCTCTCTGCCCCTCCCCTGCTTGCACTCTCTCCCTCTCTCTCAAAATAAATAAACATTTTAAAAAAATAAACAAAAGCCCATTTCAGTTTTTGAAAATAATTAACACGCGGGGCGCCTGGGTGGCGCAGTCGGTTGGGCGTCCGACTTCAGCCAGGTCACGATCTCGCGGTCCGTGAGTTCGAGCCCCGCGTCGGGCTCTGGGCTGATGGCTCAGAGCCTGGAGCCTGTTTCTGATTCTGTGTCTCCCTCTCTCTCTGCCCCTCCCCCGTTCATGCTCTGTCTCTCTCTGTCCCCCCAAAAAATAAATAAACGTTGAAAAAAAAATTTTAAAAAAAAAAGAAAATAATTAACACGTAAATTCAGAGGCAGAAAAAAATATATATACAACAAAAACCTGTCTCTTTCTCACCTGTTACCCTGTTTAGAGGGAACCGCTATTACCCACCTCTTGTATGCTCTTTCATAGATATTCTATGTATAACCCAGTGTGTATTTTAAAAATACATTTTCCCATAAATGGTGGCAAGCAATACACACAATTCTGTGCCATCTGTCACATAATACAACTTAATAATTATTTCACGTATATTCAGTACATAAAAAGCTACCAGGATATGAAGATATAATTGATGTGAAGTACGTGATATGAATGATCATTATTTACTTAACCAGTACCCTCCCCTGGTGATGGACATTTAAATTGTTCCTAATATTTTATCACTACAAATGATGCTGTAATAAATAACTATAGGCTAAACTCCCAGAAGTGATATTTTTGGGTCAAAGGGAAAGTGCATTTGTGATTTCTGTCATACTAACAAACTGTATTGATTTATGCATATACGTGCATTAATGAGTTTGGTTCCCCTCAACTTTGTCAACACAGTCCTATTAAATTCACTTTGATCTCTGCCAATCTGATAAGTGAAAACCACCCCATTATAATTGTGAACTACATTTCCCTTATTATAAGTGAAGCTGAGCTTATTTTTACTTTTTATTTTTAGAGAGTGAGAGAGTGAGTATGGAGTGGGGCAGGAAGAGAGAGAGAGAATCTTAAGCAGGCTCCATGCTCAGTGCAGAGCCCGATACAGAGCTCGAGCCCATGACCCTGGGATCATGACCTGAGCTGAAATCTACTCATCCAGCCAGGTGCCCTGTTCTTTTTTACTTCTAAGAGTTATCTGTGTTTCCAAGAGCAGTCTATACATAACCTTTTCTCCTTCCTGATTGGCTATTAGTCTTTGGTTATTTATCTACAGAAGCTTTACGTTAAGTCAGCTTCGTGTATGTGATATGAATTGCAAATGTGTTTTTTATTTACAAAAATGTTTTACTTGTGTATAATCACATGTGCTGATATTCCAATGTACTTGTATATAATTCAGTGCTCTATTCAATTCTTATTCCAATTGGGAGAGGTACACCAACATCAAGACACACACCCAGATTAGACAGAGTCTTTCAACAACCTTCCCTATACATTTCCTTTACAGAGAACCTATCAGTTTATGACCAGCTCTCTGTTATTCTGACAGAAAATGTGTTTCTCCCACTATGGACTCTCAACTCCACAAGGACAAGGTCCACGTCACTGTTCACCACTATAATCCAAGTGTCACAGCACAGTACCTGGCACACAGCATATGCGCAGTATTTGTTGACCAGATGGTAGAACAAATGGAAAGAGACGGGGAAAGTGGCAAAGGGAACAAAGGGGAGAAAAGGGAGGAAGGAAGGACTTCTTCATATGCCCTCTAAGTCCAGAAGAATTCACAGCAAAATTACATCGTTAACTTTGCCTGAGGGGTAGGATTTTTAGAATGTTCCTGTTTGTTTTTTTTCCCTTTTGGTTTACCTCTTATTTCTTTCTCCTAAAATGAACATTTGGTTATTTTGTAATTAAAAAGAAAATAATGTAGCCAAGCCATCATCACAGCCATAACTAATGTTTGCACAGTTCTACTTACACGCGAAGTGCAACGTTGAGTATATTTATTAATCCTAGTGAGCTTTTAAACCTAACAAGTGTGCTACATGATCCATCTATATTATCATCCGCCCCTGAGAACACTGAGGCACAAAGAGGGTAAGTAATGACGACCATTGCAAAGTCAGAAAGTGGCAGGGCCAATATGTGAACCAAGCAGCCCTGGCTCCAGAGTCTATACTCCTGATCACTGTGCTGACTCCATCTGAGGTCTAACTAGAATTCTAAACGGGATCTTAGAGGTTACCGTGATTCGTACAAGTATGTAGCACAAACAACTCATTATTTAAGGCAGAAAAAAAGTGAGAATAGAACTAAAATAGGCAATTTATCTTCTTATGATACTTGCTATGTTTTCCCTTCCTTTAATAACAAATTATCCCTTAAGTGATGTAGAATCTTACTGTGTGCTAAGGAGTTTTACCTAAATTTCACATAATTTTCATAACAACCCTATGACTCCAGAAAGAGTAGTACCTATATTAATGCTTTTGAAATGAAGATGCTGAGGCTACATGAGACTACCGACACCACACTCACTGAGACACAGTGGCTGGAGCTAGAACGCAAACCCAAATGTTTTTCACTTCCATGAGAACCCTCCTAGTTTTTACATCATACATGGTCCTGGTTCTCGGTTTTTAATTATCTATCCTTCCCAATTTTGCTAACAGTTTTTGTTCTGTTAGGAATGGATTTAGCACCTAATGAGATGATCACAGGGGTTCCCTCCCACCTTTCAATTATTAATATAAATAATTTTAATAGATTTTCTAAAATCAAACCATTGCATTCCTAAGAGGCATCCCTTTGTTATCACATATTATTCTTTTAAAATACTGGATTCTTCTTAAAGTACTGGATTCTAGTGGCTAGTGTTTTATTTAGGAATCTTTCATCATTGCTTTTTTTTTTTTTTTTTTTACACAATTTAGTGCCTAGAAATAACCGAAATAATAACTTTTTTTAAAAAGGTTGAACAAGTAATTTACACCATACCCAATCAACAAAATACCTCCAGTGACTAAAATAAGATACATCTACACATTAATTTTTAAGATATACTGTTAATTTTAAAAAAAGTAAAGCACAGAACCGTGCATGCAGCACAATTTTTTCCAATAAACATGCATGATTATGAACAATAAAGTTAAATCTAGAAAGATGTATTTCATACCATTAGTAATAATGTTACTTCTGAGTAACAGACTTAAGCAATTAAAAATTTTTTATCTGAATACTTTTACAATAAAGTAGGTATTAATTGTCAACTTTCAAAATTTATTCCTTTAAAATAATGCTCTAACTTGGCCTACTGTGTTTTTTTTGACTACTAGTTCTTGAACTTTTGGCCTCAGAATCCTTTTACTCTCTTAAAAATCGAGAATCTCAAATAATTTTTATGTATATATTAATCAATACTTACTACAGAAATTAAAGCAGACATTTTTTTTTTTAATTTTTTTTCAACATTTATTTATTTTTGGGACAGAGAGAGACAGAGCATGAACGGGGGAGGGGCAGAGAGAGAGAGGGAGACACAGAATCGGAAACAGGCTCCAGGCTCTGAGCCATCAGCCCAGAGCCCGACGCGGGGCTCGAACTCGCGGACCGCGAGATCGTGACCTGGCTGAAGTGGGACGCTTAACCGACTGCGCCACCCAGGCGCCCCTAAAGCAGACATTTTTAAAACAAGAATACACAAGTACACACTACACCACCATCAGTGACCCTTGTTAACCACCACTGTCTACTCAGGATAGAATGAGAGCAGAAAAAGGACAAACTGTGTCCTGGTATTATTATAAAAATAGCTTTGACTTCATGAACTTCTTCAAAAAGTTTCAGGAGACCCCAAGTATCTCTGGGTCACACTTTGAGAATTTGCTTTTTATCTTCTTCAGTGCCATTTTCATTTCTCCTGTCACTGCCTCAGAATTTCCACAACATACAGAACTGAAAACATTCACTGTTGTGGAAGTTAATGATCCTAAATTTAATCCTACTCTACCGTCTCTCAAGAGTTAATGAGCATTTCCCAAGTTAAAAAAGCCTTTCTTACCATCTGGCCAAATGTGATCAATTTCCTAATACTGATCATGGTGTGTTAGTAAAAGAAATTTTGAATGTGTTAAATTCTATTTAGTCAGATGTCTGATGGATAACGGGCACCTGGGAGGTTCAGTCGGTTGACCACCTGACTCTTGATTTCGGCTCAGATAATGATCCCAAAGTCATGGGACTGAGCCCCGCATGGGGCTCCACACTAAGTGTGGAGCCTGCTTAAGATTCTCTTTCCCTCTCTTTCCCTCTCTCCCCATCTGCCCCTCTCCCCATTAGCACATGTCTCCAATAAAAAAATAACAAAATAAAATACTCTATTTAGTCAGATGATGGTGCTGTTTTATGAATGAAATGGTTCCCAACCAATTCAACACTTTTTTTGATTTGTAAAAATTTTTAAGTTTTAAATGCCAGTTAACAGTGCAATATTAGTTTCAGGTGTACAATGCAGTGACTCAACAGTTTCATACAATACCCAGTGCTCACCGTATCAAATACACTCCTTAATACCCATCATCTATTTCTCCCATCCTTCACCCACCTCCTTTCTGTTAACCATCAGTTTGTTCTCTGTAGTGAAGAATCTGTTTCTTGGGGCACCTGGGTGGCTCAGTTGGTTGAGTGTCCGACTTCAACTCAAGTCATGATCTCACGGTAAGTTCGAGCCCCACACTTGGCTCACTGCTCTCAGTGCAGACCCTGCTTCAGATCCTCTGTCCCCTCTCTGCCCCTCTTCTGTTTGTGTTCTCTTTCTCAAAAATAAATAAAACCTTTTTTTTTTTTTTTTTAAAGTCTGTTTCTCAACAGATGCTAGCGAGGATGTGGAGAACGGGAAACCCTCTTACACTGGTGTGAATGCAAACTGGTGCAACCACTCTGGAAAATGGTATGGAGGTTCCTCAAAAAGTTCAAAACAGAATCACCCTATGATCCAGCAACTACACTCCTGGGTATTTACCCAAAGTATACAAAAATATATATTCAAAGGGGTACATGCACCCTGATGCTTATAGCAGCATTATCAACAATACCCAAACTATGGAAAGAGCCCAAATGTCCACCGACTAACGAATGGATAGAGGAAATGTGGTATATACACAAGGGAATATTACTCAGCCATCAAAAGAATGAAATCTCACCATTTGCAATGACGTGGATGAAGCCAGAGTATATTATGCTAAGTAAAATAAGTCAGAAAGACAAATACCATAGGATTCCACTCATATGTGGAATTTAAGAAATAAAACAGATGAACATATGGGAAAGAAAAAAGAGAGAAGCAAACCATTAGAGACTCTTCACAATAGAGAACTGAGGGTTGATGGGGGATGGGATAAATGGGTGATGGGTATTAAGGAGAGCTCTTGTTATGATGAGCATTTGGTATTATAAGTAATGAATCACTTAATTCTACTCCTGAAACCAATATTACACTATAGCTTAACTAACTAGAATTTAAATAAAAACATGAAAAAGAAAAAAAGGGTCTGTTTCTTGGTTTGCCTCTCTTTTTGCCCCTTTGCTCATTTGTTTCTTAAATTCCACATGAGTGAAATCATATGGTATCTGTGTTTCTCTGACTTACTTCGCTCAGTATTAATGCTCTAGCTCCATCCATGTTGTTGCACATGGAGAGATTTCTTTCCTTTTATGGCTGAGTAATATTCCAGTGTGTGTGTGTGTGTGTGTGTGTGTGTGTGTGTGTGTGTGTGTGTGTGTACACACACCCCACATTTTTTTATCCATTTATCAGTCAATGGACACATGGGCCATTTCCACATAATGCTGCTATAAATATCAGGGTAAGGGGTGTGTGGTTGGCTCAGTCAGCTGAGCGTCCAACTCCTGATTTCAGCTCCAGTCATGATCTCATGGTTCATGGGTTTGAGTCCCGTGTCAGGCTCTGTGCTGACAGCACAGAGCCTGCTTAGGATTCTCTCTCTCTCCCCTTCCCTCACTCATGCTCTCTCAACATAATAAACAAACATTTAAAAATAAGTATCAGGGTACAGGGTGCCTGGGTGGCTCAGTCGGTTAAGCATCTGACTTCGGCTCAGGCCATACTCTCACGGTTCCTGGGTTGTTCAAGCGTCAGGCTCTGTGCTGACAGCTCAGAGCCTGGAGCCTGCTCTGGTTTCTATCTCTCTCTCTCTCTCTCTCTCTCTCTCTCTCTGCCCCTCTTTGCTCCTGTTCTCTCAAAAATAAATATTGAATCTCTCTCAAAAATAAACAAACATTAAAAAAAAATTTTTTTTTAAATAAGTACCAGGGTAAAATGTTAAGCAGAGTGTCTAAATTGATTTTCACTCTACTATAGTCTAATCAGTATCTATCTAAATTAATAAAGAATGTGTATAAGTAAAAAATGGCCCAAATCAGTGGTTCCAAGCTATATATGAGTCAGAATCTTAACAGTTAAAATCAAACCCAGCTTCGTTGTTTATCCCCCAGCCACCCAGCCCATGTCTGCAGGACAGACTGAAAAATCACTAGCTGCTATCACTACAACTCCTGTGTAAAATTCACTGTGTTCAGAAATATAATTACACACACTCAATCAGATCCCACCTTCAATAATGACTGTAAAATTACCTTTCGTAGGTCCCAAGGAGAGAGGCATTGGACTGTGCTCCCCACTATCCAGATTCATGTCTACTCTGAATCATTTTATAAACATACTGTGAAATATAACTAACATCTCTGCCACTACCTTAAAGCTATCATTTTCTCTCATTTTTGCCTCCTATCCCAGGGTTCACCTCTTAACCTTCCAAATGCCTACGATCCATTCTGTGCTTCTCTATTTCCTACCACTGCACCACACCCTGTGTTAGTTCCACAGCCAGCTAGCTGCACTCTTTTCTGCTTTCTTCAACTAATACCAGTACTGTCTCTTCCTCAAAAACGACTGTCATTCGTTTCATTGCATCATATCCTACAGTTAGCTTCAACTTCATGTTACCACTACCACAGCCTGAAAAGAACCATTCATGCTTTTCTTAGTGCTGAGCAAACCAGGTAGGATGAATACTTAAGCTCAAAAGACAGTCCAAGGAACAGACTTGTTTCACTTGTCAGCAGAGAAAGAGAGTATTTAATAAACTTAAAGCAGGATCTTGTTACTTCATCTCTTTAAAAAATTGAAACGTTAATGTTCTTAAACACGGTCAGCTTTACTGAAAAGAAACTGCTCCCTATTCTTATACAGAAGGAACCTTAACCACTCTGATATACCACCTTCACTATTTTGAAAATCTGAGAATCCATTAGTATGTTGGGCTATTGTGTTTTGTTTTGGTTGTTCTCATACAGAATGGCACAGTGGTTGAAGAAAAAAAAAAAGGAAACAAATTAAAAGAATAAAAAACAAATGCCAAGAAAATAAGACAGAAAATGGCATCATGCAACTGTTAGAACTCCTCAGGTAAGTTATATCGAAGCACTTTCTTCCTGACTGAACATTCTGCTACTAAAGCATAAAAATAATACAGGGCACCTGGGTGGCTCAGTCAGTTAAGCATCTGACTCTTGATATCCGATCAGGTCGTGATCCCACGGTTCATGAGTTCAAGCTCCGCATTGGGCTCTGTGCTGACAGTGCACCACCTGCTTGGCATTCTCTCTCTCCCTCTCTCTCTGCCCCTCCCCTGCTCACTCACTCGCTCTCTCTCTCTTAAAATAAACAAACATTTTTTAAATGCTGCAGACAAATTAAAAAGAAAACAATAAAGGTAACATGAATTCCCTTCCCATATAGCGACTATGCCTAGAATATAGCCAGCAATTAACATTTACTCGATATACTAGTGTTAAACCATAAAGAACTGTCAATATTCAACTGTTTTTGACCAACAGAATGACAATTTCCTGTGTTTCAATTTAGTATCAATTTTAACACAAGAGGGAGGAAAGGGTAATGTGAAGATACTCAGAAGAACTCGTGCCTCAAGGTCTTGTAAGTAGAAGAGGAGGTCCCGGGTCCAAACACAAGCCCTACAGGGCCTCTGCCTCCCCATCGGGGCATGAGTTGTGTTCCCCCCCTCTCCTGAGACTGCAGACATTCTCTCTGGGTCTAATAACCAGAGATTCCCAATTTCTAAGCAATCCCAATTTCATGCAATTCTAATCCTTTTCAATAAAGCTAAGTTAGTTCAAGTTAATGATAATTAAAAAAATAAACTCAGAAAGAAAGATATCTATAGACACCACTTTCCAGGGTGAGAGAGAGGTGGACTTATAACCAGGATATATTTCAGCCCAGTCTGGCATTATGGCATGTTGTTCTGAGAACTGGAATAATGTCAGAAGATCAAAATTTTTATCCTTGTTCTACTACTAACTGTGTGATTTGGGTTAGCCAACCTCTTTTAGTCTTAGTTTTCTCATCTGCAAAGTTTTGCTAAGACAGTTAAATTAAGGACCATATGATAGGAACTCAACAAAATATTCCCTTCTCTCCCCCTCCCTCTGACACAATTCTCTCTCCATGTAAAATACTGTACATTTCTCACAATGGTGGCTGGTCACGAGTTGCTCCCAAAACTACACTCCTGATTCCAGGACTTTTCTCATAAAGCTCCTCACATCTGGAAAGGGTCCCCTCCAACAGTACTGATTTTAAAGAAACTGTCATTCACTATTCCTGACCCCTCCCATCTCTTTGGCACTCTATTAGCAAGATTACATGCAGTAAGTACGAGTTAGCTTTATCTCTCAAACTAGACTCTTCACTTTCTGACAACTTCCTATCAAGTCCTCAGTATTTTCTCCCGAAATTAGCTCAGTACCAAGCATATAGGAGAATCTGAATGTTCCTGACTGATTTCTACCCCTAGCCTCTATGTAAAGAGATATAAAAATTATCGTGCAACTTGGGTGCCTGGGTGATTCAGTTGGTTGACCGTCTGACTCTTGGTTTCGTCTCAGGTCATGATCCCAGGGGTGGTGGGATAGAGTCCCATGTCAGACTCTGCACTGGGTGGGGAGCCTGCTTAAGATTCTCCCTCCCTCTCCCTTTCCCTCTCACCCCCCCTCTGTGCCTCCCCCAGTCGTGTGTGTGGGCTCTCTCAAGAAAACAAAAATTATTGTGCAACTCTGAAGTATATTATAGATTAAGAATCTCACACATTCTAACTCATTAAACCAGAACTATCAGTCAGCATTATCAGGTACTGGTAATTTTACTGCTATTTTCAATACTGTTTATATTCCGATAAAAGGAGCCAACTCTCTACATACGTTTACTGTTAGCTGTGGATGGTCTAGAGCAAAAAACTCTGACAGATTATTTTGAACCTACTAAATAAAGCTCTCTTCCCTCTTTGATAAAATCTTTTAGGTCTCTTCTTGTTCAGTTAGTGCTTAAACAATGTCTGCATTCTTTAGAATTATAATGCTTAATCATTAAACTTCCTGAATGGAAAAACAACAAAAGTTCAGAATTCTATCATAATAGATCATTCGTCCCACACTTACTTTTATAGGAAAATTAGTAATTCATAGAAAGCAAAACACCCCAGAATGTCTTGCTGCGTTACTTACAGGGCACATCAAGGATACCCGGAGGCTAGTTGTAGCAATTTCACTGTCAGGATCTGCAGTAAGTTTTTCTTTAACTTTAAAAGAAAGAAAAAGAATTTAAAAATTTTTTCAACGAACTGTAATAATTATGAACAGAATTACAGAAATATATATCATCTTATTGTTGATACGTTTCCCAAACATTTCCAATAGGTCAACCAACTATAAAAACATAAAAACCCCCGAAACATTAAGGATTAACATACTGAAAACACAATCCTACTTCCAGCATCAGGTTTAAGCATTACAAACTTGCAAACTCTAGATCACATGTTTAACTGAATTTTTAAGTTTCCTTTTAAAAGTAAAATTGGAGGGGCGCCTGGGTGGCGCAGTCGGTTAAGCGTCCGACTTCAGCCAGGTCACGATCTCGCGGTCCGTGAGTTCGAGCCCCGCGTCAGGCTCTGGGCTGATGGCTCAGAGCCTGGAGCCTGTTTCCGATTCTGTGTCTCCCTCTCTCTCTGTCCCTCCCCCGTTCATGCTCTGTCTCTCTCTGTCCCAAAAATAAAAAGAAAGTAAAATTGCAGGTAAGGAAGAGTTTCAAAAACAGAAATCTGCTTAAGGCTTCAGAACAATCCAACGGTTAGGAAAGGCACTTGGAAACCAGCAGTACTCTGGGCTTTAACGCTTTCCTCACACACACTCATAACTTTATTAGGGAGTAATTTGTAAACAGAATGGGCACAATATTCTTACACTTCCTTTGACAACTGAAAACTACAATGGACGTGGAATGTCTCTGCAATTTTATTGACCAGGTGATGGATACAAGGTACTGTATACACAAGCTAACAATTATACGTGTGGCCTTTAGGTGCCTAATTCTCAACACCATCCTGAGAATACATCAGGAAATGAAGGCCGCTGAATCCGAACAGGGCAAGCAAGAAGAACTACGGGCTTCTCTGGCTTCCCGCTCCAGGCAGGAAGATGGATACTGTGTCATTTCAGGAGATGAGGATGGTTTAAGTACAAGAAACGCAACATCATTTCAACAGCCCTACTTGGCTCCCTTTTCAATCTGTAGATCCTCTTTTCCTTTCCGGTTCATTCAGTTGGTATGGAAGGTAATTTGAGGGAAAATATTCTCTTTCCCAGGAAAATATCTGTTCAATTGAATTAAGTTACTGAACTGAATTATTTACAGTTTGGGTTAGACTTTTTTCTCTATTATTACATAAAACAAAACATCTGAGAAGGCAAATACTGTCGATAGTTATCAACATTCTTCTGCAAAAAGAGCCTCTTATTTAGAATTTTTTAAAAGGTACATTCTATTACACACTGGAGGTTCTGAAGACTTGCATTTCTATTTGCAAGTCAATGTATGCATCCAAATTACCACCAACCTGACATTTACCTAAATAAATTTTCATGAAAAACCCCCAAATCAGACTAGTTGGGATTTTAAAATTGATCCACTGGGAGTGATTTCTAAGAGAATGGTTTTGCACATTAGAGGGCTCTGTTCTTAGAATACTTTTAACTCAAAATTCATTTCAAGTTTCTAATAATTCTTCCCAATTATTCCTGTATTGATGTATATGTGAGGCTTGCTTTTTTTTTTCCTCCCCATTAAAGCATCTCATATGCTTAGTCTTACAAACATTACTTACTTAGTGCTCTGGAATGATCAGGGTTTCTAATACCTTTCATTTTTAATCTCTGTAATAACATGGCTGACGTGAGCTGTCGTACAAGATATACAGACATGGAGTAATTCTACAAAGAAAGATAATCTGTATTAAAGACAAGAGATAATAGCCTATTTACAAAAAAATACTTGTCTAAAAATTCTGGTTGCTAAAAATAACATTCAAGATAACTTTCACAGGAAGGTCAATGACTGGGAAGGGAAAAAAAATCAACTCAGCTATTTTACAAAAGACAAAAACTCAATCATATTAAAGGTATTTCTAAATCACTTAACCCTTCAAAACATCCATGTGAAAGATAACATATATCAGTAGTTTTCAAACTGTGTTTCTAATTTAGCAAAACTGCTATCTTAGGGGCAATGATGATATGAATGAGAATGTACCCTCTCATGCCTACTTCTAACTAAAATTGTTCTGTTTTTATGTATTGGAACTGTCAGAATATTTTCACTGAAGAACAGGTTCCACTGCAGAAAAAAAGTTCAAACACCAGGGATGTGAATTAACACTTCAAATCCAGAGTTTCAAAGTTCCAATTCTGGAAGAAGAAACCACTTCATACATGGCCTTGAGCAAATCTTTAAATGAACCCAATATTGGCTTTCCTCTAAGAAAAACTCTGACAAATTAACTCCTGTTCCCAAATGCACATTAGGGAAGGGACAGCTACTGTAGTAAATAAGACACACGGAGAAAACGATAAAAATCAAAAAGACAAGCCCAGAAAAAAAAAACAGCATCCAATCCCATACCTCTAGGATCTGGCACAAAGGAACCTTCGTTAGCTATTTATAGAGCTATGAAGAGATGAAATATAATTTTACCTACATACTAAAAATCTCTTGCAATTTAACTACATATATTCATTCAATTGATTCTACAATAAATGGAATACTTTTAATAGTTACCAAAACAAGTATTTTAAATATTATTTTTAATGTTCTGCAGTAGTCCTTTTAAGTATCTGAGGAGTACCCAATATATATAGTGTGCAGGTTTTAAGTCAATTAATCATTTTAATTATAAGGAAAGAATATTATTCCCATTATGTGGCAAAAAAACCCTCCCAGGTCTTCCATGTCTACAATCATTTACTCAAAAATCTGCAAGTTAATAATTACTTCAAAAAGATATACTCTTCTATTCGAATCCTTCTCCTAAGCTTTAAAGCCTTAATACTTGCTCATTTAACAACGTTCCTTGCATACAACACCCATTCTCAAGATTTTACTTATTCGTTAAGTAGGCCTCAGGAAATTAAGCAACTCTGCTAAAATCAAACAAGGGCCAACTTGGGACTAAGCCAAAATTTTCTGAATCCTTATCCAATGCTTCGCTACATTACACATTCAGTTTGTGAAAATGAAAAATATTAGGAATCAGTGCCCTATGATAATAAAGACAAGTGAACAGTAACAATTCAAATATGAAAGCTCAAGAAAACAATCATTAAAGGGACAGTAATATTTTTATAGTCCAAATATTAATACAAAATATTCTTTATGTCCAGCTCTGCAACTGCCTTGGTGACACAACCACAAAATTCCTGCTATAAACATAGGACTCGATTTCTCCATCCATATAATAGGAATATTACCCTTTACCTCTATGAAACAGCAAGATGAAAGTTGATGTTCAGAAATTAACTGAAATCTCTTTTGCCATTCTATTATTTCTAAATATAAACAAATAGTTCTAAAATAGAAATCCCATGTTGTATTAGTCAGTACCCCATAAATGATATAACACATTTTGAGACTAAGAATTAGTAGAAAGCCAGGTTCAAACATAAAGGTATTGAAAAAATAATGTATTTTCATAATTCAGGGAGGTGAATTAACACTTCAAATCCAGAGTTTCAAAGTTCTAATTCTGGAAGAAGAGACCACTTCATACATGGCCTTGAGCAAATCTTTAAATGAACCCAATATTGGCTTTCTTCTAAGAAGAACTTTGACAAATTAACTCCTGTTCCCAAATGCACGTTAGGGAAGGGACAGCTACATTATGAAAAAATAATGTATTTTTCACCATGTTATCTGAGGAAGGTGTTCATGTAAAGCTTGGAATGGATTATTTCCAACCACAACATGAGCGCATTTAAACATTTTCCTCAAAGCCTGATAAAGCTTTGTTCCCCTTCATAAATATATAACATCATCCAAAGTTTCCAGTTTCTTAGAACACCACTTAAACACACAAACACAACTGTGATTAAACAATTTCCTTAAGAAATACTGTAATTACACTGACTTCTTTTCCAAGAAAATAAAGAGATGGCATTCAGGAAACCTTAAACTTTTTAACTTTGAGAATCTCTACATCTTCACCCCAAACTGAAAATGACTGCTTCTTGGAGATTACAATCAGAAAACTGACAAGTTAGAGCTAGTAGCATGAGCTAAGAAAAAACAAATCAGCTCCTAGTGAGGTCACTTTCAGGCTACCCAGAAGAGAGTCTTTACCTTTCCGATTTCTGATGCCCACGAAATGGAAATCTGGTTTGGCACAGCTGAAGATAACCTAACTAAAGATGTAATATTCAAAGGGCGTCCAGGGCGCTTCTGTTCAATCCCATTTTTAGGTGGTGGTGCATAGCCCTAGAACCATAAGAAAGAAAAATAATTTTATATTCTCTGCAGGGGATCAAACATCTTCTCCAAGATAGATACAGATTTGCCTGATTTCACTTATACTAAATTATTCTTTTCTTATCCTGGAAATCATACAGTTGTCATCCTAAGTTCACCAACCCAAAAGAGGAAAATGATCTTCTTAAAAACGTTCTATTTTGGGGCACCTGGGTGGCTCAGTCAGCTGAGTGTCCGACTTCGGCTCAGGTTCTGATCTCATGCTTCAAGAGTTAGAGCCCCGCACTGGGCTCTGTGATGACAGTGCAGAGCCTGCTTGGGATTCTCTCTCTCCCTCTATCTCTGTCCCTCCCCTGCTCGCTTGCTCGCTCTGTCTCTCTCAAAATAGAAAAATAAACTTAAAAAAAAATGCATTCAAATACCGGGGATGGGAAAGAGGGAAAACAAAGTCTGGGAATTAAAGAACAAATTAATGCAAAAATAAACTACTGGGACTACATAAAAATAAAAAGCTTCTGCCCAGCAAAAGGAAACAATCAACAAAATGTAAAGACAACCTACTGAATGAATGATAGTTGCAAACGATATATCTGATAAGGGGTTAGGATCCAAGATCTATAAAGAACGTAAACAACTCAACACTAAAAAAAACCCCAAAGAATCCAAATAAAAACCGGGCAGGACGTGAACAGACATTTCTCCAAAGACAACTTACACATGGCCAGTAGACACATGAAAAGATGCTCAGCATCACTCAACATCAGGAAAATGCAAGTCAAAACTACAATGAGGTGTATCACCTCACACCTGTCAAAATGGCTAAAATCGAAAACACAAGAAACAAGTGCTGGCAAGGATGTGGAGAAAAAGGAACGCTTGTGCAAACTGCTGGTGGGAATGAAAACTGGTGCGGCCACTGTGGAAAACAGCGTGAAGGTTCCTCCAAAAATGAAAAAGAGAACTAGGTATCTATCCAAAGAATGCAAAAACACTAACTCAAAAAGATATATGCACCCCTACATTTACTGCAGCACTGTCCATAATAGCCAAATTATGGAAATAGCCCAAATGCCCATCAACAGATGAATGGATGGATAAAGAAGAGGTGGTATATATGTACATTTTTAAATTCAGCCATAAAAAAATGAAATCTTGCCATTTGCAACATGGATGGAGCTAGAAAATATAATGCTAAGTGAAATTAAGTCAGAGAAAGACAAATACCATATGATTTCACTCATATGTGGAATTTAAGAAACAAAACAAATAAGGGACAAAAAACAGACCAAGAAACAGATTCCTAACTATAGAGAACAAACTGACGGCCACCAGATGGGTGTGGAGGATAATTGGTAGGGATTGAAGAGCACACTTATCATGATGAGCAGTGAGCAATGTGTAGAACTGTGCAATCACTATATTATACACCTGAAACTAATGTAACACTGTATGTTAATTATACTGGAATTAAAATTTTAAAACAATAATAATAATAAAATATATTTGTTGTAGTTTGTGGGGAAAAAAGGAACAAATTAATGAATTTCAAAGGAATTACTACAGTCTTATGAATAAGAAAAAAGCTCTCCACTGCCTTCTCTCCAAGTAGGAAAGAAACGGTCATCTTTAAAACCAGATCATGTTGACAAAGAATAATCATTATTTCAATTGACATTAAACTAGCTTGATGACTCTAACACTGGAATTTAAGCTTTATTCTACTTTTTCCAGTTAGTATTTGTTTTAAATAGCAAGTGTACTCATTTTTGATTCACATTACACCCAATTCTCAATTACCAAAAGACTTTTCAGTTTGTAATTTTCAAAAGTAAACTAGTGAAATAAGCCATACAGAGAAAGACAGATACCATATGTTTTCACTCTTATGTGGATCCTGAGAAACTTAACAGAAACCCATGGGGGAGGGGAAGGAAAAAAAAAAAAAAAAAAAAGAAAGAGGTTAGAGTGGGAGAGAGCCAAAGCATAAAAGACTCTTAAAAACTGAGAACAAACTGAGGGTTGATGGGGGGTGGGAGGGAGGGGAGGGTGCGTGATGGGTATTGAGGAGGGCACCTTTTGGGATGAGCACTGGGTGTTGTATGGAAACCAATCTGACAATAAATTTCATATATTGAAGAAAAAAAAAAGTAAACTAATATGTTTTTTAGAAAATTAAAATTTCTGGGTGGCTCATCGGTTAAGTGTCTGACACTTGATTTCCGCTCAGGTCACGATCCCAGGGTTGTGATATTGAGCCCCAACACCACGCTCCATGCCCAGAGTGGAGCCTGCCTAAGATTCTCCCTCTTCTTCTCCCTCTGCCCCTCCCCCACTCATGCGAGCCACAGGCACTCCCTAAAAAAATTTTAAAAATAAATAAATAAATAAATAAAATAAAATAAAATAAAATAAAATAAAATAAAATAAAATAAAATTTCTTAGCTGTGAAAACATCTATGTATTTAAAAAAAAAAAGCAAATACCATATCTTGGTATGTAATTTAACTATGTACCACTGAGAAGAAAAAAATACAAAGTTAGTGACACAGTCTAGCATATCACTACTTATTTCTGCATGCACAGCAAAGAAATACAAGCAAAATGAATTGGCTAACGTATTCCTTTTAAATATACCGAAGAATCTTCTGAAGGACTTTTCACTCAGTTATCAATACATATGTTTCATGGTATCTCCCAATACACCACCAAGAGCTCTGGAGATAAAAGTATTCCTCAAAATTATATTCTATTCCACTAGCATCTCTCAGATTTCCCTGAAGGTCACTGACACCCTTGAATCAGCTGCATGTGTTAATGTTGATACAGTCTGGATCTTATGACAATGTACTGATCAAAGGTTTCAAACAACAACCAGGATTCATGAACCTTCCTTAAAATGTTCTTAAATCATTTATTGGCTAAAAAACCCAAGGAGGCTAGCTAACCAGTCATGCCACAGGAACAACATCAAGGCTGCGCCAAGTATAGGCAATGACAATACATTACAGCTGCCACCTGGTAATCGGCAATTGTAAGATACCTCTGGGTTTTGGTGATGTTGAAATATGCATGTTAGAAACAATGAAATACAGTATTGGTGGTATTACACAATTAGGGGACATCCTTCACTGCCTCATAGGAGATGATAGGATAGTAATTAAGTGGGAATTCACCTAACTTGCAATCTACAACTTGCATCAAGACTCTGAAAATCACTAAAAACAGTTTGAGCAGGGGAGAAGAAAGTCAAAGAGAGTAACAGCCATTTATACTATGGAAAAAAGAAACTGTGTGTGTGTGTGCCTGTGTACATGTATGTAGGAAGGTTATGTCCATCTAAAGTTGTTCAAGTGAAATAAAACAAACAAAAAATCATTCCCTTATAAAGAGACTCTAGGAATTGGTTCAATGAGCAAACAGTATAAGGAATATCAACACCAAGATCTGGGTAACTCTGAACGAAACCTGTTTTGTCTGTTTCTGGCCTGGAAGTTAATTTGGTCTTCTGGTATGTCCACTGGTAGGTTAACCAAATAAAACAATGGTACAGGGTCTGCCAAGATGATAAAAATAACACACCAACTTGCTAAACAGTGAACTCTGTAAACTGGAATCTGAGACACCGAGCAACAGCTTTAAGTCAGTATGACACAGGAAGAGTGCGCCAAGAGCAGGGAGAATAAGAGACTTTAAAAATGAGGTTGTTTGCAAATGCAAAATCAATTATGGTACTAGCCTTAGCCACCTAAAGTATTTTAAATCTATTCTCCATCCCACCTGACCAGTTTGATTTCATTGGTAGTTCTGAGTTACCTGTTAACTTCTCTTCTCCTTCTGAGCATTAGCATCACCTCCACTCAATCATCAATTACCTGGTTACTGAGAACAGGTTATATAATTGCGATTTTCTAGAATATAAATGTGTAGCTTTAATATATTTCTAACAATCTTCCACAGCTAAAGCAAAAATAAAATTAAGTTCTTTTGACAGGGGACTTCTGGGACAAGTTTAAAAGCTTTCTTAAAAAAGGCTGCCAGAGGGGCGCCTGGGTGGCACAGTCAGTTAAGCGTCCGACTTCAGCCAGGTCACGATCTCGCGGTCCGTGAGTTCGAGCCCCGCGTCGGGCTCTGGGCTGATGGCTCAGAGCCTGGAGCCTGTTTCCGATTCTGTGTCTCCCTCTCTCTCTGCCCCTCCCCTGTTCATGCTCTGTCTCTCTCTGTCCCAAAAATAAATAAACGTTGGAAAAAAAAAAAAAAAGGCTGCCAGAGAGCCAGTAAAAGATAGTCTGTTAGTGTCAACCTAATATTCCAATAAAAGATTCAAAAACTTTCTGTGCTGTGCTGTATGACATCCTACCTGACTGGTAACTGGGACAAAAGTTGATGGTGTTGTTCCTTTACCATTTCCCCCTATATTTTATTTTTTTTAATTGAAAAAAAAATTTTAATGTTTATTGTTCTTTGAGAGAGAGAGAGAGAGAGAGAGAGAGAGAGAGAGAGAGAGAGAAGGAGAGAGAGGTTGAGCATGGGAGGGGCAGAGAGAGAGGAGACAGAGAATGTGAAGCAGGGTCCGGGCTCTGAGCCATCAGCACAGAGCCCCACTCGGGGCTGGAACTCACTGACCATGAGATCATGACCCAAGCTGAAGTTTGACGCTCAACTGACTGAGCCACCCGGGAGCTCCTCCCTGACATTTTCTAATTACTACTACTACCACTACCTTAAAACTACCAACAAAGATTTACTTTTTTACTGCATTATAAAAATTGTCAAGGGGCGCCTGGGTGGCTCAGTCACTTAAGCATCCAATTCTTGGTTTCAGCTCAGGTCATGACCTCATTCATGGTTTCATGAGTTTGAGCCCCGCATCAGGCTCCATGCTGAGTGCAGGGCCTGCTTGGGATTCTGTTTCCTTCTCTCTCTGTCCCTCCCCCTTTTGCAGTGTCTGTCTCTCTCACAATAAATAAACTTTAAAAAAAGTGTTTTCGGGGCGCCTGGGTGGCACAGTCGGTTAAGCGTCCGACTTCAGCCAGGTCACGATCTCGCGGTCCATGAGTTCGAGCCCCGTGTCAGGCTCTGGGCTGATGGCTCAGAGCCTGGAGCCTGTTTCCGATTCTGTGTCTCCCTCTCTCTCTGCCCCTCCCCCGTTCATGCTCTGTCTCTCTCTGTCCCAAAAATAAATAAACGTTGAAAAAAAAAAATTTTTTTTTTAAAAAGTGTTTTCAAGCATACACAAAAGTAGAGAGAACAGGAAGTACCCACCAACTAGCTTCAATAATTATCAACATGTTGCCAATCTTGCTTCATTTGACTCTGGCTCCACCCACAGCCCACCCAAAAATACACACCCTACCCATATACACATTTATTCTAGACATGCCACTTGATCCATACTTTTATACACATCTTTAATAACGTCTTTCAAAATAAAATCACAACCTTACAAAATTAACTTCAATTCTTAAAAACTACCTAATATCCAGTCTATATTCAAATTTCCCAACTACCTCAAATGGTTTTTTTATTATTGAACATTTGAAACATACAAAAATAGAGAAAAAAGTATAATGAATTCCTATATACCCATCACTCAATTCAATACTTTAATACTCCCATCCCAGATTATTTTAAAGCAAATCCCATACATACCATTTTATCCATATACAGCCTGGTATACAAGATTTTTTACAGTCTGATTCAGAATCCAAACCTCAGTAGGTTCTGAATCCACTGATTCAGAATCTAAGCCTCACACTATGCTTAGCTGTCTCTAAAGTCTCCTTTATTTATATGTGTGTGTGTGTGTCCATATATATATATATATATATATATATATCCATGCACACTATATATACAGTCCATATATATGTCCATATATACTATATATATGTGTGCGTGTATATATACACTAAAGAATAATATATATATATATATATATATACACACATACACATACATATATATACACACTAAAGAATAAATATTATTCTCCCCCACCCTCGCTTCTTCTTTTCCAATGTCATTTTCTGTTGGAGTTACCAGGACTTTTGACCTGAAGAATGACCTCACCTTCTAAATGAGGCATATTGCTTCCTCATGGTACGAAGTTCTGTTGTTCTATCTCCTGTACACGTTTTAAGCTGGTAATTAGCTATGCAGACTTGATTAGATTAAGATTCAAATCAGATTCAGACACAAAACTTCAAGGGGAGTGTTACATACTTTCCATTGCACCACATCATGAAGCACATGAGTCTGCCCCATTTTCAGGGATGCCAAGATTGAACAGGAATTCAGCTCATGTCAGCCGATCCCTCCACAGTAACATTCCCCCATCAAGCTTTGACCTAATGGTTTTAGCATCCATTGATGGTTACCTAGAGTGATTATATAATTAGAGATTTGAAAAGAACAGTTTTCTCATCCTTTGCTTATATTAAAATTTTTCCTTAAAAAACTCGACCATGTCAATATTGGGTTACCCTGAAATCAATGACTCTCTGCCTTTACCAATTTCAGAATAATGAATTGGTGCAACTCCAGCAGTTTATTTCAGCATAATTATAAACTTGATCATGTATGTGATGGTTTTGAGTCCACTGTAGTAGTTTTTAGATGCCAACATTATCCCATCTTAAGGCCAAAGAATCTCTTCAAATTGGGGGACGGAGGTATATGTTTAAAAGAAGAAAATGCTGGGGCGCCTGGGTGGCGCAGTCGGTTAAGCATCCGACTTCAGCCAGGTCACCATCTCGCGGTCTGTGAGTTGGTGGTCTGCCCCTCCCCCATTCATGCTCTGTCTCTCTCTGTCCCAAAAATAAATAAACGTTGAAAAAAAAAAGTTTAAAAAGTAAATAAATAAATAAATAAAAAATAAAAGAAGAAAATGCTGACTTTACCTCCAGATTTACTGTGAGGCAGACCCTCTGCATGACTAATACATACAGGAAAAAAAAACATATATCAGAAAAAAGAAATCCATGAACACAGAAATGAATATATTAGGATAAGAGGCCTAGCACTGAGAAGAATTCTGACTGCACCAAGAGGAAATATTTGATTTTTGTCAGCTGAATTGTAGCACATGTCCTCGCCATTCTACAAAATCTTTCCGAGTAATACTCCCACTGTCAATCCACTTCTACGACCCCCCCCCAACCTTACAGCTCCACAGAATGATAGAAATTTCTCAAAATCTGTTTAAAAAGAAAAATAATTCAGTCTCTCACAATAATTCTAATAAGCAAGGAGGATCTTTCCCTCCCCACCCCTTCTGTCCTTAAAAACATAAAATGTTCTCATCTTGCTGTCAGTCTGGAAGTCAAAGATAGGGTGAGGGGGATACTCTCAGAGACCACTTCATTTGTGTCTGTCCATGCTGCACTTGTCATTCCACAAGTCCTGCTATGAGCTGCTTACTGCTGTCCCTGTATCAAGGTAATCTGGAAAATCAATGCATGAAGGCGTCTCCTAAAACTTGTTACCATGACATGGGTAAAACTGCACAGAAACTGCTTTCATCACTATTTGACCCTTAAGAATCTAGGGACACGATGCTATTATCAAGGTTATACCCTTTCTCATTCAGTTGTCTCCCTGTACACGCAGTATCATGTTCCATAATGACTGAGTACTGCAGTAAGGTCTACACAGAGGAACTTGTTCCAGGACACAAATTCAAATATATTCACAGTTCTCATGGGAAATTCTATGACTGTGTCAAGCTTATTCCTCTAGGATTTGCTATGCAATAAACTAGGATCACAGGCAAGGACCAGATATTAAACTTCTTTGAGACCTGTCAATGTTTCTTATAACTGGAACAAAGTCCCTGAGGATCTTCATGGTGGTGAAGAGCTCAATATATTAATTCCCACAAGGTCACTGGAGTTTCCTCTTCTGAGGCTGCAGTATACTCAACATGATTTTCATAAACCTGCTTCATGCCAGTAAACACTCCATATTTCATTACCTCAATCAATAACAATTGTGGATCGAGAGAGGGTTTGAGGAGTTTTCTATCAGTTGCATATAAATTTATGTCAGTCGTTCACAGAAGTTCACAGGGCTGAAAAGCCTCTTTGGGAGAGGCTGGCATTTGATTTCAGGGATGGCCCTATCAGGGTCAAAAAAAGCCCCCCCACCCATCCCCAAGCTCCCACTGCTTTGTTTTTAAAATCTGTCTTTGCCTTTGTCCTAACACTCCACTTCTTCACCTCCTTCACAAGTACTCAGGGAGCTGCTGCAGGGCCCTCGCTCCAGAGGGGAAGGCCAGATTCATCACACAGTAACTGATCTGTTCATAAACAGCCTCATGTAAGTACTGAAGGGTTAGCTGGTGCTTCGGGAAAGAAACCAGCAGTAACTGAGTAACACTGTACCAGAGAAAGTACTCCACTGCCTAATTTCTTCTCTCTCAAAAGGACTGAAAGAGTGACAAATTCAGAGATACTCAGAGTTCCATAATGGTGCTGCAGATCTCATGGATGAGGACATCATTCCAAAGCATAACACTGCTGTATTTGGAGTATTTTGTGGAACTGGTGTGTGTACCCACCATATTTTCTGCAGCAAAGCCAGAGTTTCCACAGAACCTCACACATTTCAGATACCCCACATCACTGGCATAGTCATATACTGGACAGGTCTTCAAGGTAGGTCTCATAGACACCAAAAAGATCCTCACAGCTCTTTCTTCAGGGGTGGTGACAGTTAAAATAGCAATGAAAGTCAAGGGTCAAAGAGATTTTAACACACCCCAAACAAAGAAAACTGGATATGAACAGCCATGGAAAGTGTGCACAAGGGGTTCCACAATCTGTGATTTTCTCAGAATTTCTCTGCCACACATCTGGCCACCCACCGGCATCCTTCAGCTCCAAGTAAAACTGCTTCTTTCCTTAGTTCAGATCTTTGTATGATCGATCCAGATAAAAGACAGCTCCTGAGAATCCACTGTGGCTGACTGCCAACAACCCGAGAAGCAAAATGTCTCACCTGGGTTTTGAACATGCCAGAGGCCTTGTAAGCATTCCTCCTGACCACACCTCCTCAGCCTCTGTAATTTCCCCTCTCATCCCCAAAGGACGATCTCCATGCTCTCAGACCCACAGACATCTTTCAAAAGGAGTCACGCAGCAACAGTGCAGTGTTGCTCAAGCTCTTAGGTACCTCTCAGGTCTCTAAACCCATAAGCTGTGAGGAGACAAATGGGACTCCTGACGACCAAGTCAGATCTTTGACTACAAGGACTGGCTTTGGTCATGGGCTAGCTTCACTTTGGGGGCACAAATACCATCATCTGGCTCTGGTAGAGCCCAGAGTCCTGGACCATGTTGTCCGGCCTGCTTAGCTATTCACGAGTGCTGCTTCTATTATCTACTCCAGAGCCAAGTCTCGAGTGCTCAGCAGGGATGCTAAACAGCTCCCCTAACTCCTTCTCTGTAGTCACGATGGTTTCTGCTGTGCTGGAATGGCAACTTAGCATACTGGTGGAATCAGTGTTCTCACAGCACATCCTCAGTTAAATACACCTCCACTTGGTAGTGCCTGACAAACAGGCCATGCTCTCCTACTTTTCTGATTATGGCTTTACTGAACAGCTGCACTGATTCACTGGCTTATTCAAAGCCTTAGAGAAGACAGATACACAATCAAGTTCAACAATTAAGTGTTATTTTTAGATCTGACTAACAGGACTTAAAGAGTCTAGAGTTATCTATCAGGCCAGAAACAGGCTGTTCCCACTCTGTGTGTGTGTGTGTGTGTGTGTGTGTGTGTGTGTGTGTGTGTGTGTGTGTGTGTGTCTCCCCCAAGTGCTGACGCCCATATACAGCTTCACTGCTTAAACAACGGATTGTCAATCAAATACCACTTCATCCATTCCCCAAAGCCCAAGCCTGGAACCCTTGATCTCCAAGTTCGGTCGCTCTCAGCAGCCTCTGCCTTTCACCATCTCATCCATGGAGTAGGCCCCGCTCAGTCAGACAACTACCACAACATGCTGCCCTTTATATCCAAGTCATGTCCTATTATGCCATTTGATACAATCCTAAGAGTCATTCACAGCTTCCCTGCTTCCTGGCACAAGACATTCCAGGCTCACCTTTTCCAACTCCCCTAGACTTGGAATCAGCCATTTCTTCAAGGAGTCATGAATCCCTCTAGTGGAAAACAGTATTTAACCTGGAGAGTAAGACTGTTCAATGGTGCTGAGTTGTCACTGATTCTACGCCTTGTATTTAGACTAAACTTACACACAAGCCTGGTAAATAAAAAAGAAACTTACAGGCAAAGGAAACAGCTTCCCATTTACTTTTATACATAGACTATTGGGATAGTTGTCTTCTTGAGGGCAACTTGTCTCTGCCAGGCAAAGTCTGCATTAAGAAAAAAAAAATTCTTATTAAAGAGTATACCCAAACATGCTTATGTATTTTCAAGTTCAGGACTATATGCACATAGTTAGCAAGTATAAAATTAACAGAAACCTTCAAACTCACCTCAGCTGAACCTGGACTGTATAATCTCTCCTACCACCTGGCAAAAAATCCCTGTTGGAAAGAAAAAGAAACTGGGTTAAGAAGGTAAAACAAGAATTCGCAGAACATTCTCACCAGAAAGAAAGCATTATTAGTATTTTTATTCTTATCTCTGAAGAGGAACAATACCCTACCAACAGCACAAGCCTTAATCAAAACACTGTTGTGATGACAACCATCATTCACTTAACATTTGGTCATGTCCTTACAGCAATTTTAAGGTATTTTCAATTCACAGGAACTTTTCATGATACAGTGTTTATTGCAACAGGCAACAGATTTTGGTTAACATGAGAAGGAGCACCCTCAGTTCTAAAAGAGTTTAATAAATTTAGCTGTTTGTTTATAATGGTTAACCCTGGCTGACCATTTTAATCATGTGATTTTTTTTTAAACTATATAGACCCATTCACCAGATAGTCTATTGTCTGCAATACAGACTGAGCATTAGTTTGTTTTTTTTTTTTTTTAAATGTTTGTTTATTTTTGAGACAGAGAGGGACAGAGTGCAAGCTGGGGAGGGGCAGAGAGAGAGAGAGAGAGAGAGAGACACAGAATCCGAAGCAGGCTCCAGGCTCTGAGCTGTCTGCACAGAGCCCAACATGGGGCTCAAACCCATGAACCGTGAGATCATGACCTGAGCCGAAGTCGGACGCTCAACCGACTGAGCCACCCAGGCGCCCCTAGACTGAGCATTAGTTTTTACAGCAGGTGATTCTTATATAGAAGCAAAACAGAGAACAAATGCCTAGAGTCTTGGCATCTCTGTACCATAGCAACTTTATAATCAAATATCCAATTAAGGACACAGAATGTCTTAGAATTTCTAGATGAGAACCTAAAGGAGTGCCAAATAAAATATTTCTGGCACTGAACCTTCCAAAGCCTCGCCACCCCAACTGGAGCCTACAATGCAGCAGCACTGTGACTGTTTGGGAGCTTGTCGGAAATGCAGAATCCCAGGCCCCACTACAGACCTACAGAATTAGAATCTGTGCTTTCCCATGATCCCCAAGGGACACGAAAGCACGTTATACTGTAAGAAGTAAATCTTGGGACCCTGTCAGAGAGAAGCATATTAGAAATGAGCTCCTTCTTGAGAGGGCATTTAGCCCTCACCTTGCTTTAACTGGGTCAGTCTTCTGCTCCACTTTGTTCCCTCGAAGGCAGTAAAGCACAACAGTGACCAGCTTGAGTTCCATAGTCCGGCAAATTACTGAACCTGTGTGTGCCTCTGTTTCTCCATCTGTTCAAGATGGAAAATTGTTGCACCTCCCTCATGGAGGAGTTGTGATGATTAAATGTGTTAATAGCACATGCAAAGTGCCTGGACAGAAAAAGTGCCCAACAAGTGTGAGCAGCCAGCTGCTACCATTACTAACTCTGCTTGCACGTTCCCTTGCCAAGGGTGGGAAGCCTCCACCCTTCTCAAATGTCTATTCAAAACCTCCCAGTATCCTAGACAACACTGACCTCTTGTGAGTAACCCATATCACTCCACTCATGAAAATCGAGAAACATTTCACAGTCTGGGTGCTGGTTCTACCACAAATGAAGACTCCATATTTGCTCTCAAAGGTGTCATGCTAGTAGGTTAACAGCTAGTAGGTAACAGATACATACGACTAAAATGTGTTAAAGGTTACAGTAAATTCTGAAAAACAAGTGCTACAGAAAAGATGTAAGTTTAACTCTGTCTTAAAAGTTCAAGGCAGGGGGGCACCTGGGTGGGTCAGTCGGTTAACTGTCTGACTTCGGCTCAGGCCATGATTTTGCAGTCTGTGATTTCGAGCCCCATGTCAGGCTCTGTGCTGACAGCTTAGAGCCTACTCTGGATTCTGTGTCTCCTTCTCTCTCTGACCCTTCCCTGCTTGCTCTCTCTCTCTCTCTCTCTAAAATAAACATTTAAAAAATTGGGGGGCTCCTGAGTGGCTCAGTCGGTTAAGCGTCCGACTTCAGGTCATGATCTCACGGTTTTGAGTTTGAGCCCCACATTGGGCTCTGTGCTGACAGCTCGGAGCCTGGAGCCTGCTACGGATTCTGTGTCTCCCTCTCTCTCTGCCCCTCCCCAGCTTGCTAGCTCTCTCACTCTCTCAAAAATAAACATTAAAAAATTTTTTTTTAGTTCAAGGCAGGGGCGCCTGGGTGGCTCAGTCGGTTAAGTAGCTGACTCTTGATTTTGGTTCATGTCATGATCTCACAGTTTGTGAGTTCATGCACCATGTCAGGCTCTGCACTGATGCAGGAGCCTGCTTGGGATTCTCTCTCCCCTCTCTCTCTGCCCTTCCTCTGCACACACTCTCTCTCTCAAAATAAACGTTAAAAATTTTTTTAAATTTATTTTTAATGTATATTTATTTTGGAGAGAGAACGCGAGCAGGGGAGGAGCAGAGAGAGGGGGGGAGACACAGAATCCAAAGCAGGTTCCAGGCTCTGAGCTGTCAGCACAGAGTCCAATGCAGGGCTCAAACTCACAAACCATGAGATCGTGACCTAAGCCAAAGTTGGACGCTTAACCAACTGAGCTACCCAGGCGCCCCCCAAAAAAAAAAAAAGAATTTTTTTTAAAGTTCAAGGCAGTTATCACCATTAGTTCAATAAACTAGAAAATCGGGTTTGCACAGCAGTGGTTCTACCTACTTCTATTTAGACACACTTCCATCAGTAACAGTGGTCACCAGTGCAGTGATTCTCAGCAAAAAAAAAAAAAAAAGCGGGGATCGGGTGAGGACGAACTGGAGATACGTAACAAAATCTAGTGGTGGGAAACGTTTGGAAAAAGAGAAACGGCAAAAAACAGAACTACAAGGATAAATGGGAGAATGATATAAAGGGTTTTAAATAGCTTGTTTAAGGATTTATACTTTATTCCAGGATGGGAAATTAACATCAACTGGGAAATGCAATGGGCTATATATCTTCACAAACATGATGAGTAATGAGGAAGCATCTTCTGACATTCAGTTTCTACCAGTCACTGGTCTAGGAACTTTCACATGTCCATCCCATCCATCAGATATGAAGCAGGAATTACTATATGCCAGGCACTGTGACAGGCTTTAAGAATATGAAAATGAGTAAGGTGTTGCTTTCATCAAGTTTGTAAATTCAAGTACTCAAATAAACGCAAGGAGGCTTCAATAGAAACTAAGTACAAAGTGCAATGAGAGACAAAGTGTGTGTTGGGGGAAATCCAGAAAGGCATCATAGAAGAGCTAAGCTTTAAACTGGCCCTAAGATATGCCCTAGGACAGGGAGGAAGAGGATATGCAAAGGGACAGAGCTGTGACAGCCCAGTCGGGAGTATAAGCTGCCAGGGAGATGTGAGCATACAGAAGATGAGCGGCACAAGAAGCTGGAGACAACTGCCAGGCAACAGAGTGTGGACTTCACAAAGTATCACTCCAGGGTTTTTAAGTAGAAGAGAGAGAAAACTGAGTGGGCTTTAGAAAGATCACAGGATCAGCTGGGAGAGTCAGGGGACCACTGCAACTATATAGGCCAAGATGAAAACTATTTCAACAGAAACATCACTGAGTGATATTTAGGCATAAAAACGTGACAGAACTCAGTGACTGGCTACAAGAAGGTAGGATAAGGGAAGGGGACCATCTAGGCTGGACCCAGGTTTTGGAATGGTGCCACTGGCTTCACGTTGCTGCTACTCAGCAGGTTAAAAGGTAAAGCAAGTTCTGGCATTCAATCGCCCCAACCACAGAGTGAGGTGGTGATTATCTTTCCAATTTTACACACTGTACAAGTAGGATTCAACAGGCTTTAATAACTTACCCACCTAGGGGCATCCAGACCTAAGTGGCTGAGCCAGAATTCCGATTCCAACTGGTATGACTCTAAAGACCATGCTAGCTCCCTCAAGGGGAGAGTTGCATCGAATTTTAAATCACAAAAGAGACATAAAAGAAGGATCAGTGGAGAGCAGCAAACTGATGAGATGTGGCGGAGGCAGTGTGGGATAATACAACGAGGGCTCTGTCTGGGCAGATCCTATGGCACTGATGAAATGGGCAACAGGAGAAAATATACCAAGCAAAAATCTCCTTGAAGCCAGTTTATTTTTTCAACATTGCACCCCTGGTGCCTGGATCATCATAGATAGTAAATAAATATCTGCCGTGAGACTAAATGAATGAGTGAAAGAACAAAAGACAAATAAGCAGGTTTGGGAGGAAGGCAAGTTCAATTCTGGATGTGCTGTGTTCGATGTGCCTGTGAGTCATCAAAACAGGGCAGTGAGTAAGGACTCCAGGGCAAAGCAGAGATTTTGTAACCACCAACATAAAAACAACAAAGCACATTCACGGATACTATCAAGGAGTAGTGAGAAGAGAATCACAGACTGATTCCCGGGAACATGTAAGTGTAAGGAGCTGAGTCGGCCTGATTAGAGAGGCAAGTGGAAGGGGTAGTGTGAAAACCAAGAAGAGAGCTGAACTCACTGATCAATCTTCACCAAACATAATATAAAAAGAACCAACCCAAACCTGAATGTATTAGAGCCTCATTTAGACCTTACTACCATTACAGGCAAGGGGGGAAGCTGGATGCACAACAGTGATTCTCAAATTTGTGAAACACTGGAAACACCTGGGGAACTTGAAAAACTGGGTTAATACCTGGGTATTTAGAGCCTTAAAAGCCCCCCATGTGATTCTAATATGCAGCAAAGCATTTTGAACCACAGGCATAGAAGTTAAATGACACCACAAGAAGTGCATCTGGATCCAAATCCAGAATGTGTAATATGCTACAGAATCAATGAACTACTATTTTCAAAGAGGATAGTAAGAAGCATTGTAAGAGAGGAAACAGAGTTCCTTGGAGAAGTGATCAATTCCAGAACTTGGGCAGAGAAATGACAAAATGAACCTGAAGCATCCTGTGGTGCCCAAAAGTAATAGTGCTCAGAAACAGATGGAGACATACCAAAGAGCACAAGAGCCAACCGGAAAGAACAGCCAATGGCCAAAGGTAAGGCAGTTTGAACAATATAAATTACCATAGTGCTGCATTATAATCCAGAATACTCAAGAGCCTACACGGATACAAGTAAATAACTGAATAAATGGGAAAGAAGGGGTAACTCTTCCTTACAAAAGAATGACTGTAATGTGAAAAAGAGTAAGGACAACAGAAAACGACACCATTGAACACAGAACGTTTAGGACAAAGTAACTGCTGAAGGAAAGGTCCATCAGAGAATGCTGAATTGGTGGACAAAAATCTGACGAGAAACAGAACAGGTGCCTGGTCTCAAAGTATCTCCCTTAAGATTTATTACTAACAAAGGAAAAACCAGCAACTTAGTTTTTCCAACTTAGATTTAGTGCCAAAATCTAGTAAAGGGTACCTTACTCAAGTGATCGAGGTTAATTAACACACCAAAAATAAGATGTAGCAATATTACGTAGCCTGATATGATACATTAAGAAGGGCATATAACCTGAGGTATTCTTGCCAAAAAACGCATAGTCTCATGACAAAATATCAGACAAACCCAAAACTGAAAAATATTCTACAAAATACCTGGCCAGTGCACTTCAAAACTATCAAAAGTTATGAAAAATAGGGAAAAACTAAGAAACTGTCAAATACCGAAAGAAACTAAAATGACATAACAATTAAATGTAATTTGGTATCTTAGACTGGATCTAGCAAAAGAAGTTCATTAACAGAAAAACTGATGAAATCTGAATAAAATTTATAGTTAACAGTATTATACCAACATTAATTTCTTGGTTTTGATAACTGTTCTTATGGTTATGCAAGATGTTACTATTAAGAAAAGCTGGGTAAAGAGTATATTCTCATAACTTTCCTATGAATCCATAACTACTTCAAAGTATAAAGTTTTTTAAAGTCTTCAGAGATAAAGAAGTCAAAAGTAATTACATGGCTGTGTTTAAGTTCTAAAACAACCGAGAAAATCTGAATAGGAGCTAGCCATTGTTTTATATTAAAGGATTATTAATTTTACTGTGATTAGATTTAAGAATTGATTTGAAATGTGTCTTGATATATTTCTAGCTGAAATTATATAATACTTGTGATCTGCTTTAAAATCTTTCAGGAAAAACGGGGGGGGGATGAGGGGGTGGGGTGTCCACATACAGACTGCCAAAATGTTGATAATCACTGAGGCTGTTTAATGGGTACCAAACTTTCACTTCCATTTATCAGGATGAAGGAGATACTGTATTATTACACAACTCAGTAAACACTGGATGTTGTCTAGACATGTGTATGTTCGATCTATTTTTTTTTTCCTTTGGAAGGAGGGTTATAAATAGTCTTAGGTTTTTTAAAAAATTTTATACATAACATACATAAGATAAAATTTATCATGTTAACCATTAAGTGTATAATTCTGTGACATTAAGTATACTCACATTGTTGTGCAACCACCACCAGTATCCATCTCCAGAACATTATCAAAGTTTTTAATTGAGATTATTTAAATTTTAGTCATTCATTTTTTGACTACTTAATAAATTCACATAGTTCGAAGTTCAAAAAGATACAGAATGAATATAAACTGAAAAAGACCATCCCAGCTCTGGCCCTGGCCATCCAATTCCCCTGTCCAGAGGCAGTTGATCATACTTGTCCAGACATATTCTAGGCACTTAAAGCAAATTACACACACACACCTTTTTAGGGCAATTGGTTGTATATTATTCACATTTTGATGCCTTGTTTTTGTTCACTTAAAAATGTATCTTGAAATCTGTATCTTTAAATCTACTTACTCTAGGGGCGCCTGGGTGGCTTGGTCAATTAAGCACTGGACTCTTTGGCTCAAGTCATGATCTCACAGTACGTGAGTTCAAGCGCCGCATCAGGTTCTGCGCTGACAGCACAGAGCCTACTCTCTCTCTCTCTCTCTCTCTCTCTCTCTCTCTCTCTCTCTCTGCCTCTCTCCCGCTGGCATTCTCTCAAAATAAATAAACGTAAAAAGAAATCTACTTACATTTGGTTGAGTGCCTGACTGTTGATTTCGTCTCAGATCGTGATCCCAAGGTCCAGGGATCAAGTGCCACATTAGGCTCTGTGCTGGGCTTGGAGCCTGCTTGGGACTCACTCTCCCTCTCCCTTTCTTTGCCCCTCCCCCATGCTCTTTCAAGCATTCTCGCTGTTTCTCTCACAAAAAATAAACATTAAAAAATAAACAAATCTACTTACTCTAAAGAATTTCCTTCCTTCGAAGACCCACCCAACACTTGGTTGAAGCTTTCCAAGACCACCAAGGTTAATAGTAACCTCATCCCTCCTATATATCAGTAGTTATTTGTAATTACTGAAATTGGATCTTTTCATGACACCTTCTAATGCCAAGATCATTTTATATATATGGGCTGGTTCACTAACAAGACTGCAAGCCAACTTGTAGAAAAAGGTCATGTTTTATAATATATGCTTTGTACCTAACAAACAGTAAACATTGATATCAAGCAAAGGATCATCAATGAATAACAAACAAAACTTAATGATACGGTTTTAGGTATAAAATATAATTTTAGGGCACCTTAGGTGGCTCAGTAGGTTAAGTGGCTGACTCTTGATTTCAGCTCAGGTCATGATCTCACAGTTTGGGAGTTCAAGCTCTGCAGCAGGCTCTGTGCTGACAGTGTGGAGCCTGCTTGGAATTCTCTCTCTCTCTCGCTCTCTGCCCCTCCCCCACTCATGCACGCTCTCTCTCAAAATAAATTTTAAAAAACACTTAAAAAATATAATTTTAATAATATAAACATAATTTTTAAAGTTTTAATTTAGTCTATTTATTTGTTAGTTGTTTTAAATCCCCAAGATTTAAAGCACTTCTAATGTACAAAAACTCACTGCAATGTCTTGCCCTTGGTGAGAAGGAACCATTTTATTTCTGTGATGATTTTCTCCATGTTTTCTGAAACTATTACTTGGATGTTGGATCATTTGGACTAATCCTTACATTGTCTTTTTTTTTTTTTTTTTTTTTTTTTTTTTACTTAGTTATTAACACTTTCCCCCTTCATGGAAGAGGCAGTCTATCTAACGCAATACTCTTTGAGAGCTCAAACTTTACAGGGTCAGAACATAACAATCATTTTGAGATTCTGACAACAGCACTCTCTCCCTATATATATTGATAAGGGTGATATGATTAATGAAAGAATCTAAAATTTTCTCCCAGACTTTTCTACAGAAAAACAGCATCCTCAAGAAGTTAGTGTGCTTAAAGGAGACATGAGGCCCCTAAGTTTGGATTCACCATCTTGGGAGATTGACAATGCACATGAAGATAGTAAAGACCAAAAAGTCCAACTGTAAAGAACTTATGTAATTGGGCTAAATACAGAATTTCCAAAATCTAACTACAGACCTTATTTTTGTAAATTAGTAACATCTCAGAGAAGACGAGCTTTCTAATGAACAGCTGGAAGGAGGCAAAAAACCTCTAATTTGCTCAATTCTTTGTTCTACTTTTAACCTTACAATCCCAGAAAATCATTTAACCTCCTAGAGCCTCTGCTTTCTAATACTGTATCTTTAAGAACACAAGTTCAAAGAGTCATGTTATTGACACCTAAGATGACTATATTTTTAATTGGAAAAGTATACACTACATACTTCCTTTTCTTTCCTCTTACATCTTAGTTTATTTGTTCTTCATAAATGTGTTTAAGGTTCTCCAATTTTTCTAAATGGTAAAGCTAAGTATCTTTCATAATTGTTTTCTGATTTCTGCTAATTTTATGGCCCAGGTAACCGCCTAGCTCAAAACAGTCCCAGTTTTTTGGGTTTTTTTTAAGTTTATTTATTTTTTGAGAAAACAAGCAGGAGTAGGATAGGAGCAAAGGGAGAGAGAGAGGATACCAAGCAGGCTCCACACTGTCAGCACAGAGCCCAACACAGGGCTCAAACTCATGAACTGTGAGATCATGACCTGGGCCAAAATTAAGAGTCAGATGCTTAACCGACTGAGCCACCCAGGCACCCCAGAACAGTTCCAGTGTACTCATTTTTCTGGGAAAAGAACATGATGTCTACTTTAACTCTTAAAAGTGCCTCAGTTTGGATGATAAGGTTTATACACATCCTACTTTGGGCTGTTGTCACAAATTCTTTTTTATGTTGCTATATTTGGAATAAAATTTTCATTAAAAAAGTTATTGCCAAAAAGGAATTCAAAAAGTAGGATGAGGTTTTAGTCAAAGGTTAAAACTGTTTTCTAATACAGAGTATTTATTAAATATTTGGCTAACATTAGTCAATGCATACTATGCTTACTTAAGGAACAATAGTTCAACTGTTGTGGACTGAACTGTGTCCCCTCCCTCCCCCACCAAATTGACATTGAAGACCTAACCACCCCCCCCACCCCCAATCTATTTGTGAAGATGGGAACTTTAGAAAGGTAATTCCAGTTAAATAAGGTCATAAGGGTGGGGCCCTAATCCAATACAACTGGTGTCCTTATAAGACCAGAGATGCACAGACACAGAGAAGAAAGGTCAAGTGGGTACATACAGCAAGAAGGCATCCTCGTAAACCAAGGAGAGAGGCCTCAGGAGAAACCAACTCTTGACTTAAGCCTTAATCTTGGACTTCAAGCCTTCTGAATTTTGAGAAAATAAATTTCAATCGTGTAAGCCTCCCACTGTTGTGCTTCGTAAATGGCAGCCCTAGTGGACTAATGTAACAACATTCATGAAGAAACATCATATATTCCAAACATTCTTCTTACCTGGATATGCATATCTCTCTAACTTGCTGAGGTGTCAGAGCAAAAATAAAAAACTTCTCTTGAAATCGTTGAATACTGCTTTGAACTGAGGAGGAAAAAAAAAGATAACATTCCAATATCCAAAACGAAACAAGTACAAGGATGTAACCATCTGCAATAACAATGCACTTCTGATAAAGTCTGCCAAATTCTGGAATTTTTATGGTTAAAATAACTCCAAAATAAGTACTAAATTGCAATCATCTTGGAATCATGAAAGTAAAGTCACTCTAAAGCAGGCTCAATTTTAAGCATTTAGTCATTACTCTAACAGACTAATTATAATAAGGTCAAAATACAACACAACTCTTCAAAATTACATTTCATTCTACTGACTCAAATGAAAACTTGAAGAAGTCACAAACTCCCCCCAGATCTCTATCCCAGATTTAGGTGTCTTTTGGTCTTTTGTTTTGTTTTGTTTTGTTTTCGAGCCTTTATATTCCATTACATAGAATACTCATAGAAGATAAAATTTTAAATTTTAGCTTCTAAGTTGAAAAAATTAAGATATATAATAATTATTTGCATACAGATTATCTAGTTTAAAAAATTACCTAATGAAGTCATCCTTAACTATATTATTAAAACTGAAATGTATTTCCTTCACGAAGAACTTTAAAACAAAACAAAGCAAAAGCTAATAGAGACCGGCGGCTTCCCAACAAGTATTGCAACAACACACAAGAAAAGGTCAAACGGCTCTCGTGTGTGTGAGTGGCCAGTTTTCCTGATGCACGAATATGAATAAACAAGGTGCCAGTTGAATACCCAGTGTCAGAAAACTTCCTTCCACAAGACACACCAAATCAAGAAAAACATTAACTTGAGTAAAACATTTTTATTTAAGCATAGTTTAGTGTAACAATTATGCTCCTAGAAATCATGTCATAAAGTGGCTCTTATTTTCCCAGCACATTTAAAAAAGGAGGGTAGAGAAAGGAATGCTATTTATGATGAAAGCCTAAAAGTCAAACAAAACTCTAAGTATGGGGCAAAAAACACAAAGGCAGCTACAATAGTATGTCTGTCCATCTCTTCAATTCCTCCTATTCACTTCTCAACTCTTTCTTGTGCAAATTCCATTTCCCACTCTCTATCCACAGTTAAAGGCATCAATGAGCTCTTAACTGTCAAATTCAGTAACATTTACTTTGAGATTAGAGGTGCACACTCTGCATTTTCAAACAGTTAATAAAAAAAAAAGTTGCAGAAATAATGAAAAAATATTACTTGATTGGGGGGAAGCCCTTACAGGATCAAACCTCAAGCAAAATAAATACAAAGAAAGCTACCTAGTCACATCAAAATCAAACTACTGAAAACCAATGATGACTACAAAATCTTGAGAGCAGTCAGGAAAAAAAAGAAACATTACATACAAGGGGAAAACAATACAAATAAAGGCTGACTTCTCACCAGAAGCAACACAAGCCAGAAGTCATCTTTAAAGCGGTGAAAGGAAAAACTGTCACTGAAAATTCAATACCCTTCAAAAACAGGGTGAAATAATGACTTGAAGATAAACAAAGGCCAAGAGAATTTGCTGAAAGCAAGTACTACAAGAAATGTAAAGGAAACTGCCAGGATAAAAAGAAAGGATACCAAATTCAAAACCAAATTTTCAGGAATGAAAACCAATACAAACAGTAAATAAGTGGTAAAGGTAAAAGAATACATTGTTTTTTATGAATTCCTTAAAAAGATAACCCTTTAAAGCAAAAGGAATGGCACTGAAAGGCAGGATTTTTAACATACGCAGAAGATGTGACAATGGCAAAAAGGATACAGTTATTTCTGCCCAACGGCTGTGATTCTTACTTCATTCTGATAAACTTGATTAACCTAGGTCTGTCTCCCCAGGGACAGATCCACTCTTTGTGCACTAAAAATGTCAGATATCTACAACTGCAAAACTAGGTGCAAGACCTTTGGTCAATTCACCCAGTGCAAATGCCAGTATTTGAGGCCTTGCCTGGGTGACTGGAGTCCACCTACCCAGAAAAGTACCCATATACCATGAAACTTACATTGAAACTGGAATGCTTCCATAATCAGCATATGCCAACATGTACAATTTACAGAATCTGCAGTTTCATGTTAGCAGTTTATATCTTAACATGTTTTTGCAGAGCCTTTTTTCTGACATAGTTTTTGCCAATTTATTTGATGCCCAATTTTCTGTCCTTTAAAATATAATACCAAATAACTACCCTGTTTCTATGGGGAAAAAAAAAAAGATGTTTCATCATTGTGTACCATTACTGAACTTCAGGAACTTACAACAAAAAAAACAGTGCATATGCTAATAAAATCCAATTTGTATTAACACCGACAAGACAATTTTATGACAGAATAGCAGCCAAAAGCACACAAAACTTGCCATAAGGTAAATCTATTAGCTGAACTGTCATTTTTTTTTTTTTTTTTAATTAATTTATTTTTGGGACAGAGAGAGACAGAGCATGAATGGGGGAGGGGCAGAGAGAGAGGGAGACACAGAATCAGAAACAGGGTCCAGGCTCCGAGCCATCAGCCCAGAGCGTGACGCGGGGCTCGAACTCACAGACCGCGAGATCGTGACCTGGCTGAAGTCGGACACTTAACCGACTGCGCCACCCAGGCGCCCCTGAACTGTCATTTTAATACAAATCAGGAAAAAAAAAATGGCAGGATATCAAGCAGAAAGTTGCAGGTTTTACAGTACATTTTCTACCCAGTAGTGTCTCCAACTTGGGATCAGAAAACCAAATCTACACCGATCCCATGAACACTTTTATGTTAACAGCAGCAAATGAAAAATGAAAAAGACCATGACTCCGGGACATGAATCAGGTATGACTTTACTCAAACCCCTTCTTTTTTAAACAAACCTCCATAAGGTATGTTCTGTTTTTCAAAGACAGCTACAACAATATCTTCCATCACACCCTTCTTATAACCTTGACATTCTTCCAGTGAAGTGGTGGGGTCTCTATTACCCTCCCTTTGAACTTGAATGTCCCTTTGTGACTGCTTTAATCAATAGTGTGTGGCATAAGTGATGGTATATAATTTTCAAGGCTAGATCATAAAAACACCATGCACTTCTTCCTTGCTCCTGAGCACAAAAGAGACCACAGGAAGAAGCCTTATGCGAGTATTCTAGCCAAGAGCCAAGCTGAGTCCAACCAACAGGTAGCATAGCCACCACACTTGAGTGAAGATGCAATCCCAGCTTCCAGCCATCAAGTCACCCCCAACCCTAAAGTCTTCTTAGTTAAGACCCCAGACATCTTGGGGTAGAGACAAGCTATCCACACTGTCCTTCCAATTCCTAACACATAAAATCCATGAACATAATAAGATGGTTGTTTTACATCACTGTACTTTGAAACAATGTTTTATACAGCAATAAGTAAAACTATGCCACAATTTCATAAAGTAATTTTAGCATTAATCTTGTAAATTCCAAGTTCTATCATTGTGTCCAGCTTCATTTATAATTAACTAACTGACGAGGCCTGCTGATATGACATAATACTTATGACTACTCTACCTTTATGGATATTGGTTCCTTCCACCTTTTGAAGCATTAGTGGACCAGAATATTCCCGTATCCTCATCTAGCCCTACTGGTTACTATCCAAGTGATATAGGAAATTCACATAAGATCTTCCAAGTCCTTCTTTACTCCTCAATTAAAATGGGAATAACATTTTGCTCAGCTGCCTCTTAATGGCTATTTTGTGGATCAAATCAATAATGTATGTGGAAGCATTCTGAAAACATGTGATAATATTTTCAGTTCCAGAAGTCTTACTAATTAAAAGTCTTACTAATTAAAAGCTTTTTACTAATAAAAAGCCTGTTTTTATTTTTTTGATGTATATTTTATTTTTAAGAGACAGACAGAGACAGTGAGGGAGGGCAAAGAGAGAGGGAGACACAGAATCCAAAGCAGGTTCCAGGCTCTGAGCTGTCAGCAGAGAGCTTGATGCAGGGCTTGAACCCACGAACTACGAGATCATGACGTGAGCCAAAGTTGGACTTTGGCTCAACCGACTGAGCCATCTAGGTGCCCCAAAAGTGTCTGTTTTGAAAGAGATAGCAAAATTTCAAGAGAAAAAAGAAATACAGTCCAACAGATGCATTTTGCCAACTATTCAATAATTATGACTTTTCCTGGTAAGATATTCAGGTAGAAAATACTGTAACATGCCTAACAATGTGAAATATTCTTAGTGAAACAGGAAACCTCCCAAGTTCCCCCAGCGCAGAAAGTTACATGGACACCTTTTGATAAACTGGTTTATACTTGGTCAAGAATACTTCCTAGCAGTGAGTGCCTAGGTTAACAGGGGCTTTCCCACTCAGGAAACAAGAGAGAAACCAAGATGTTTTATAGGCAGCTTTGTGCATTATCATGGCTCAGTCTAGCTTATTTGTAAATAAAATAACTCATAAAGTAACAATGAATAAATCAGTTTATTACACCGCATTACCTAAGATCTGTATCCTGAGCTATCTGCTTCCCTGTCACCCATCAATTAACTGTACCATCACCGCCAATCAAAGCATACTCACTTTACTTCTTTTCCCATCGTATCTCTGCATCAAAAGTAGAAGGAACAACTTCAACATGTACAAACACACACACACACACACACACACACACACACACACACACAAAACAATATAAAAAGTTATAATAGAAGAAATATAAGGAATTCTGTTCTATATTCACAAATTATTCACTTTTGATAACTTATTTCTTAACACACTGGACATAACAGGCACATAGAATGCTTTTGATAAACACCTAAGTGATTTTATATTCCAATATTCAACTGTTTACAAATAGCTATCACTCCTCATTGTTTTATGTGAATACTTTTTAAATGATAATCCTCCTATATACACACCCAAACTGTTCTAATTTAATGACATTTACTCAGAAACCTGAGTCGTTTAAAAGAATTTTATCTAAACAGAAACCATCACTATATTAATAATCATCAGTGATATTTAATATGAAAATACTTATTTCCCTAGACAACAGCTGCAAAGATCACGAGGGGAGGGTAGAGTACTGAGGTTTCATGCTTCTTATAAAAACAGTGACTTTAATTCAGAAATTTTTTTTAATGTTTATTTATTTTTGAAAGAGAGGGGGGTGGGTGGGAGCAGAGAGAGAGGGAGACACAGAATCCAAAGTAGGCTCCAGGCTCTGAACTGTCAGCACAGAGACCAAACTCATGAACTGCGAGATCATGACCAAGCCGAAGTTGGACACTTAACCTACTGAGCCACCCAGGCAACCCTAATTCAGAATTTTGGAAAAGGAGACTAGTCACCAATTTTCCAGTCACTAGAAATCATTCATTCCCTTTCCAGTCCTCTTCTTCATCCTCTATGTCCAATTAGTCATGAAGTCCTGCTTACTAAAATGTTCTCACTGACGGCTTCCTCTCCATTTTCACTACTACCATCCTATTCAAAACCTGTTTGTGCAAAGTCTCAACGCTGCCCCTCTGCTGTCTCCTAGCAGAAATGAGCCAGTCACCCTTGGCATCACCTTCACCACCTCTCCTCTGCTCAGACATGCTCAGCAGCGCCCTACTTCCAAATGAGCCCAATCTAAACCCCTTTATCTAGAAGGGTCCCCAAAACAATGGCCACCTCTTCCCTAGCAAACCTGCATTTCCAATGTCTCCCCTCAAGGCGTCCTCTACTCAAAAGCAGTTTCCTCAGTGAGGTCTCACAACTGTGCCACTTTCATTTCTACTCCTGGGACTACTCACAGTTCTCCCCTCTCTTGGTGTTTCTTCTCCTATGAACGCCACCAATTCAAAGTAGACAAATTCATCCTTCAAAGTCTCACTCCTACTCCAACAAGTCTTGACTGCCTTCCCCATTCTTTAGGCTGACATTTGAGTTCCAGATACACAATTTACAGTGCTTCATCATACAGGCACATACCTCATTGCTACTTGACTCTCATGTTAACATTACCTCCCCAATTACATAACAAACTTCTTAATCTCATCTCATACTTCTGACTTCTCCACAATTAGACTACAATGACCATATTCAAATGACATCCTCATTATATATGTGTTAACTGGGTTAATAAAAATGATGTGTATAGTGTCTGAATGTATCCAAATTCTTCAGAAGTGAGACTCTACTTTAATGGCTTTCCATTAATGTGCATACCACTTTAAACCTGTTTAATTGTACCCAGAAGCTTAATGACTATTTCCTAATAACTTGGGAATTTAAGAATATGAAAAGATGCTGATTCTCATTAATTTTTCAACTTTTAAAGATTAAAAGACCAATAATAAATTAAAAGACCAATGCTGATGACAGTGTAGAGAAAACAACACATTCATATACTACTGGATTATAAACTGGCACAAGGCTTCTGAAGCAACTGCTGAAATTCTCTCCAAAAGTTGAATATCAAAATATTAAGTACTCCTAACTCTTTGACCCAACAATTTCACAGACACATTACACTTCATAAATAGGCACACGAGTATTCAGAACCACGTATGCAAAATGTTAACAGTGCAATGTTGAAAAACTACAAGAATAATGACTGACACATGCTAGATACCAAAGTATTTCCAAATAAATAATAAAAAATTGAAAATGCGTATCAACAGAATACTGGTTAAGTTATGGCACATCTACAAGATAAAAGATCTACTGTAACCCACAAATCTATAATATATTTCCAAGAAACTGTGTTAATTAAGAAAGATTATCATGATACAAAGCTCCAGGAGGTGGTGTTCACAGAGCATACAAGTAGAATCGTGTCCTCTCTCGCTAGAAATGTGGCACAGTGGCTCTGTAGTTAGAAAAAGCTTTTTTTTTTTTTTTTTAATTTTTTTTTTCAACGTTTATTTATTTTGGGGACAGAGAGAGACAGAGCATGAACGGGGGAGGGGCAGAGAGAGAGGGAGACACAGAATCGGAAACAGGCTCCAGGCTCCGAGCCATCAGCCCAGAGCCTGACGCGGGGCTCGAACTCACGGACCGCGAGATCGTGACCTGGCTGAAGTCGGACGCTTAACCGACTGCGCCACCCAGGCGCCCCAGAAAAAGCTTTTTAAATAAACAAGGAGAAAAGAAGATGACACAACATATGCAGAAAAACAGTTAACTATTGATACAATTCTAGCTGAGTAACAGATGACATTATGAGGGGCTTTCCTTTTCCGTTATATTGCTATTGAATTTTCAATTACTAGCATAAATTACTTCTGTAATCTGAAGAGCAAAATGAGGAGATTTTAAGGAATGAAAGGCTCAAAATATATTGAAGGTATCTCACAAAATACCAACAGCCAGATGTACCAACATATAATGCTTTCAGGCAGAGTGAACAAAAAGAGCTAGCCACAAAAGAATATATATACCATCACCTAATTTCAAAAGTCAATTAACATTACTTTTAAAAAAAATGCACATACACATATGGTAAAACAAGCAAAGAAGAGGAACATAAATTCAGAATAGTGATTTAACTCAGAAAAGGCAAGGAGATGGCTTGAAGATATTAGCAATATTCCTTTTTAAAAAAGGAAGTTGAGGGCGCCTGGGTGGCTCAGTCAGTTGAGTGTCTGTCCGACTTCGGCTCAGGTCATGATCTCGCAGTTCGCAAGTTCGAGCCCCATGTCAGGCTCTGTGCTGACAGCTCAGAGCCTGGAGCCTGCTTCAGATTCTGTGTCTCCCTCTCTCTCTGCCCCTTCCCCATTCATGCTCTGTCTCTCTGTGTCTCTCAGGAGTGAATAAACATTTAAAAAAAATTTTTTTTTTTTTTAAAAAACGAAATTGTGGTTTCACAAGTGTTCATTTCACTGATGTCCTTTATAGCTTAATATTTTATATATATTCTTTTTGTACAGATTGAACACAAATTTCTTAAATAGAAAAATCCCAAAGGATTGCATCTTTAAAAGAAGCTGTCTTACAAAAGAAGGAGAAAAGCTGTCTGTGTCATTTAGTATTGTGTACACTCATGTTTTTTTAGATGCCACAGTTTTTCATTTTAAATGTTAAAGTATTTTTATTTTAACCATTCTTAAAGGAAATAATTCCAAACTGCAAAACTATGTAACAATCTATCTTATTAAATAGAATATACAGATGATGGTTGTTTTAGGGGTTCTTTTTTTTTTTTTTTTTTTTTTTTAAGGTCGTTTATTTATTTTGAGAGAGGCAGGGAGAGAGAGGGAGTGAGAATCCCAAGCAGGCTCCGGTGCTGTCAGCTCAGAGCCGAATGCAGGGCTTAATCTCACAAACTGTGAGATCATGACCTGAGCTAAAATCACAAGTAGGACACTTGACCAGCTGAGCCACCAAGGGACCCTATGTTCTTTCTTTAAGCATCAATGTATGTGCCATGCTGTAACAGCAATTCCCTCAATACTAAAGGGTTATTGGCTTCAATATCAAGAGGTTTTAGAAGGACATTTTTTTTTACCTCTTCTATTCTCTTTCATGTAGTCAATAATTTCCTACCTAACAATATGCTGATGGCCTAAAAATCATCTAATCAACTGTATATAAAAACAAGAATACACAGACTGGCTTATAGATGTCAAGAGTATGTGCTTTGAAATATGGATTTGACATCGCTTGACTCCTAAGGATTTTAAATTCTCAATTCCCAAATGTAAATAGGTTTCTCCATAGCAGGATTCCAAACAAAAGGACTTTCCCAGAATTTCTATTTTTATAATGTATTTTCAATATTATAAAACCAAATTAATAAAACTTAAGAAAACTTTTGGATGTCATTACGCTGCTTTAGACAATATGACACGAAAAATTCTCAATTGAAGGTCATTACTGGAAATGATTAAATTTTTGCCACTTTCATTTGGCAGACTATACACTAATGTGGATTTTCTAACTTTCTGCCTCCAAATCTAAGAGCATTTCTCAGATCACTGCTTTATCAATCTAACATAACAAGATGATATACAGTAAGAAAACTTCTTCTCTTTAGGGAAGGTAGGGTATGGAAATGTTTAAGCCTCATTTTAAAACAAGTATCAGGGTGCCCTCGTGGCTCAGTCGGTTAAGAGTCTGACTTCAGCTCAGGTCATGATCTCGCGGTTCATGAGTTCCAGTTCTATGTCCAGCTGTGTGCTGACAGCTCAGAGCCTGGAACCTGCTTCAGATCTGTGTCTCCCTCTCTCTGCCCCTCTCCCCCCACCTCAAAAATATATAAACATTAAGAAAAATTTTAAAGTAGATAAAGCAAGTATCAGTTTATAAAGTTCATAAAAATAAAGATAAACAGAACTCTTGAAATACAGAAAAGCAAGAAAACTATTTTCTATTTTTGAACAAAGCAGGAAAATGAGAAAAGATCTCACGAAGCCCCTCCAGAGTTCACCCCTTGGTGCACCACTGACGCTAATAAGCACAGAAGACACACGATTCACCTTCTCTCCAGTCTTCTTTCTAGGCATGCAATCATGTCTCTTAAGTACCTTCCACTGTTAACTACAACCCCACAGACCCTCTTACCTCCCAAGGTAAGACCCTCACCTTAGCCATACTCCTGAGGAGTCCCATGAGGTAGGGCCTCCTAGTAGGCATATTACCAGTCTGAATCTTTCTCAAAATACATACAAAAAATAAACTCGCAACAACTGCTGAGAAAGAAACATGGGAATGAGCCGTGTTGTCCACTGGTATAAACCAAAAACCATGACAAGAGGGAGAAATAAAAAGAATTATGGAAACATTTTAACCAGTTAAATGAACCAGTTTAAAAAAAAGGGTTAAAGATGATCGTAAAATCATAAAAGAAAGTTAAATGGGTAATAAACAATTAAAATGTTTTAAAAATAAAAAATCTAAAGATACAAGCTTTTGACTGTCGAAACTGCCAAGATCTGTTTTTAATAATACCTAATAAAGGCAGGAAGAAAGGCAATGAGAGGCATTCTCTCATTTTGCTTGTGTAGTTTAAAATGGCACAGCTTTGGGACGCCTGGGTGGCTCAGTTGGGTAAAGCAGCCAACTTCAGCTCAGGTCATGATCTTGCAGTTCGTGAGTTTGAGTCCTGGATCAGGCCCTATGCTGACAGCGCAGAGCCTGGAGCCTGTTACAGATTCTGTGTCTCCCTCTCTCTCTCTCTGCCCCTCCCCAGCTCATACTCTGTCTCTCTCTCTCTCTCTCTCAAAAATATATAAACATTAAAAAAAATTTTTTTTAATGGCACAGCTTTTCTGGGAACTAATTTACCAATAGGTTATCAAGAGTTTAAAGTTAAAATGTTCTTACTCTTTGATACAATAATTCTACTCAGAGGACTTTGCACAAATAATAAAACATGAACACAGAACCCTTACTTCATAATGAATGTAATGAAGGAATAAAATGCATTACTCTGTCTGGCTAAGTATTGCTAAATAAAAACATTCAAAGCGAGGAGAAGGGAGGGAGGGGCGCCTGGGTGGTTCAGTCAGTTGAGCATCTGACTTCAGGTCAGCTCATAATCCCAGTTTGTGAGTTTGAGCCCCACATCAGGCTCTCTGCTGTCAGCACAGAACCTGCTTCGGTTCCTCTATCCTCCTCTCTCTCTGCACCTCTCCTGCTCACTCTCTCTCAAAATTAAAAAGAAAGAAAGAAAGAAAGAAAGAAAGAAAGAAAGAAAGAAAGAAAGAAAGAAAGAAAGAAAGAAAGAAAGAGAGAGAGAGAGAGAGAAAGAAAGAAAGAAAGAAAGAAAGAAAGAAAGAAAGAAAGAAAGAAAGAAAGAAAGGGAGGGAGGGAGGGAAAGAGAAAGAAAGATAAAGTGAGGATAAAGGAGCTGGGAAAAGCATAGCCACCTTGGCTTACCATCAATCAGGCCATACCAACCCCATTAACAAGCCCTACCCCTCAAAATTTCCTTCTGGCTCAATCAAGATATATACCAGCATAATGCTAAACAAAAGGAAAAAAGCGCATTGATATATTTAAGAGAATTTTCAGATGACTTGAAATAAAAACCTAAATAAAAAGGGTTTTTCCCAGGATGGGGGGAAAAAAATCTCCCAAATTAACTATGAAACGCCATCTCCCAAACAATTTATTTCATCAATAAATCCCAAGAACTCTATAAACAATTCCATTAGGTGGTTAAAAAAAAAAAAAAAAATCATACCATTACAACAAAGAAGCCATCAATGTTGGTAAAAATTTGTTAAAGTCCCATGTATCAATTTTTAGTAATGATAAAATCCATTAAATTTTCTGAGCAGTTGATGGGTATTAAATAAAAACCTACACTCTGCATGCCAATTTAGAAAAAAATGAAGTATGAAAGGTTTATTTCTTAGGAAAGTAGTCTAAACACTATGTTAAACAGAAACTAAATCTCTGTAAAAGCATCAAAATACCAATTACAGACAGTAAGTAATATTTGTATCTGTTCCTATATAGACAGAAGCAATTTGAGTTCTAAGCCATAAGAATGCTGGTAAGATGAATGAACAGTTTTATATTAGATTTCCATCATGGTTGCCAATATTTCTTATCTGGCATTTATTTGGCATTAATGTCTCAATTTTATAGTAGTAACAGCAAATCATTAATCAATAGTTGAAAGCCTCTTGCTTTATTTATTCTCTCATCTACAAGGAATTGATTTCTCTAACACTTACCTAAACTCGTGGGCTTGATGAGAACATCAAGGACATCATAAAAGGGCAAGTTTTTTAACTGCACATCAGGATGGACAGGAGGAATTGGGGGAGATGGCTGCTGCATCTCAAACGTGGGCTTAGTATCTTGAAGCAGCACAGAACCAACAGGAGAGGATGGCGAGTGAGGTGTAACTGAAGTGGAAGGCAACGAGTGGATTCCAGCCACGGCCAAGTCAGGTTCTACAGGTGATGAGCTACCATCCAAAGTGAAAACCGAAGATTTGATTGTGGATAAATCAGAAAGTCCTTCAAGAGTCCGTGGATATCGGCGTCTGTACAATTCTCGGATTTTAATCTGAACCGCAGGGCTGCAGCCACTCTTCAACAAATGCAACGCCCTCATCAGGAGGTCATGCTTGCGTCCACTTTTATTCCGTCCAGCAAAGCCTAGTAACACTTGTAGTTCAGAAACCCTAAAGCTAGAAACCATATTCTAAAAGGAAAGGAAAAAAAAAGGACATAAGCCAAGAGTCATCCCCAAGCTTATAAAAACTCCATCCAACTAAGACAGACTGTAAAATCTGATTTACCAGCATTTTATCAACTGGTATACGCCAATAACCAGCATTTTCACATACCACTTAGAACTGATCCTATTTATAGAGCCACTGCCTGTCCAAGTTATATTCATGTTATGCTGTTATGTTTTGCTGTATTCTTAATTTTGATAATCTACGGTCTATCGGTTTCTACTAACCACTTCATTATCTGATTATGCTCAAGTGTAAACGCATATTTGCTTTACGCCTATGAAATTTATAACCAATGAAAATTTTCTTTTCAAAAGTAAGCCCTATCAACACACAATGTAATAAATCAAGACAAAATTGTGATTCAAAATCCAACGAATCTTTCATCCCAACTCAAATTATTGAGGAACAGACCACGTAAGTGTTAGGATGTCCTTGGAACCACAGTAGAGGGGGCGGCCATCTTGCCAGCGCAACCCAATGAAAAGCCCCCAGTAGCGTGCCAGAACGAATTGGAGGTCAACCAATCACCGAGCGACAGCACGACCTGACGCGAAAAAGGCCCAGCCGGACCTAAACCCGGAACCGCTGCGGCTTAAAAACCCCACCCCACCACACCTGGGTGCGACTTCCCTGACTCCTCTCTCTCTCCCTGCGTCACAGACCCTCGCCCGAGACCTTAGTTCCCAAATAAAGCCTTTGACTGCTAAAACTTTTTAGCCTCTGACTCCTATCTTTACCCTGCCTTACGCCTGACCCTAACAGTAAGAAAATAAGTCATTTTTAAATATTAAAGCTAAAATTCACATACATCTTATTTAGCACATTTCTAAAACCAGTGAAATCCCCAGCTGAGTATCCAATGAGGAAAAGACCTCTGAAAAGCAAGGAAAAGATCGGTCATAAATCTTAAAGGGCAAGATTCTCCCCATGCCACTCTGCTAACTTGGTCTTGGGTATAAGATGAAGTTTACAAGCAGTTCTTGCTTCACATCTCGCCATCTATTTATTAACAAAACCTAGCATATACTTTTAATAACTGGCTGCCTCTTACATCCATCTACTTAGTGATTCTCAGAACTTGGGAGGTTAAACCACACTTGGGTCAGATTTACTGGTACACAAGTGCCCCATCTAGTCAGAAAGAAGAGTAAGATCTGAGTTGACCCTCACAAATCGTCCCTAAGGATTATTTGCCCACCTCTCCTCAGTGCTACACACTCCACAGCTACCTGGGATTCCTTCCCAATCTGGTAAGTATGCGGGGCAATACCTACAGCTGGTACTGATTCATGTAGGTCCTCAGTTCTGCACTTTTACGTCTCATGGATAGCCCAGCAGCAATTGTTTAAACTCTGGATGGCTTTTAAATAGTTGTCAAGAATGATACTTGTTAGTTTTCTAAAATGCAAACAAATTTAAATATGTCAAAGTACTCTGCATGTACAAGCTGTATCATAGTTCTCCTTCATATATCTTCGTATTTTATACTGTACAAATCAGAGAACATTGTAATCCTAGAAGCTGCAATCCTAGCAACCATTTTTTATACTCAACTAGCACTGTCCGATTGAAATAGGAACCACATATTTAATTCTAAATATTTAGCAGTTACAGTAAAAGTTAAATTTTTCATATGCTTTATTTAACCCAATTTATCAAAAATATTATTTCCCCATGTAATCAATTTTTGTGATTTAAAAGTAATCCATTTTTTTTTAAAAAGTCTCAGATGCTTTTTAATACTAAGTCTTCAATATCCAGTATATTTTACACTTGGAGCATATCTCCATTTGGACTAACAACTTTCAAGTGCTTCAGAGCCTCAGCAGCCCACAGTTACCACACTGAACTACGCAGCCTAAATCATCCTCTAACAGCAACATATACCATGGCCATTCCACTTCAACTCACTTCCATTTCCTCCATATGTTAAAATGAGGATTTTATCTATCTTACCCCAATGCTATGGACAATGATGAAAAACAAGAACATTCTTGGCCTATGTCAAGTTACAGTTTACTCAAGGTTTCACGTATAAAAAGGACCAGGACAGCTTTGCCAAATGCCTTCCCAAGCAACAATGCAGGGCACCTTTCCCAAAGTCCCCAATCCTAATACTTCAGTTGAAGCTGGCTTATATTATTACAGTAGCGTAAGCAACATTAAATCATGAGAACACTAACAAAGGCAGTCATACAGATATATCTGTGATACTTTCTAAAGAAATCTAACTCTGAATTCATTACTTTGCTTCTCTCCTTATTTTCGGACAGTCTTTAAGGAGACTTGTTTTACAGAAATGACAAAAAAGAACACAAAGTCACCCTAAGTTGTGATCTCAAAACTGAATTTCTGGGAGGTCTCATATCATTTATTTTCCAATGGTAACTTTATCTGGCAAAGAATGCTAATGCAATTGGCTCTATTAACTATTGTAAATATATAAACAAAAAGGAAGAGATAAGAATGCAGCACATGAATGTGGAATCAGGAAATTCTGAAGCAAAAAAAAAAAAAATCCCTTGGTTTGGGGAAGGGCAAAGGAAACCAGGAAAGGGCATTCTCTGTATTGCAAAATACTGCAAAGGTGAAGTATTGCTGAAAAAGGACGGCTTTGAGCCAGTGGTGTCCTGTGGAAAACCTCATAACAGCAATTAGTAATTGCATGTAGGTCAAGTCCTGGCATCAAAACTCAGGATGCTGGAAAAGTCACGTCATCCCTCTGGTCATCTATTTCTATTCAAAAACAAACAACAGCAAAAACTCTCCTCTAGTTAGCATTTGCTATTAAGATACTTCTCTATGGAGCTAAGTCAAGTTCTATGGGTGTATTTTTCTTGACAAATCTTGCTGGATCCCATTTCTTCTTAAAGGGATTTTTTTTTTTAACTCAGTCTTCAACCAAATTTCAGCTGTCACCAGGTAAGGTGGGCCTGCTACGAATCCTACCAAGAATGGATTTCAGCTGTTGTTCTACACCAACCTCTAATGTCTATATCTTTAGTATAATTTTTAGTGTAATTTTTTTTCAAATGGACTTTATCCAGTCCACCCTGCTGCCTCCCAAAGTCTGTCTCCTAAAACTTCAGTGACAATTCCTATATGCTCTACACAAAAGAATTTCAATAAATACTTGGTTAACTGATTTTAAGGCAATTCTATGAACTAGAAATGTGTTGGCATGACTAATTTTTAAGAACATACATAAACAATCTGGATTTCTAAAGAAAAGCTAATATAAATTAAGACTGGAACTTTAAATCAACCTTATTTATCAAATTAAAGTAACAAAATTATTTTAAAAATTAAAGCTGGGACATATAATTGGAACATTAGTTATAGGAGTGAAGGCAAGTTGAAAAGCGCTACATTTAGAAAACACCTCATTAAGGAAGTAAACATGATACTCACATGCAATACCCAATGAGTAGTAAGAAGATTTCTGAGACTGCTCTTCAACTTTATTTTTTTTAGGTTTATTTTTTTTGACAGAGCAAGCAGGTCGGGGAGGGACAGAGAGAAAAGGGGGGAGAGGGAGAGAGGGAGGGAGGGAGGGAGGGAGGGAGGGAGGGAGAGAGAGAGAGAATGAATGAATGAATGAATGAATCCCAAGCAGGCTCCATACTCCCAGAGCAGAGATCAACACGAGGCTTGTACTTAAAAACTGTGAGATCATGACCCGAGTTGAAATCAAGAGTCGGACACTCAACTGACTAAGCCACCCAGGTGCCCCTGCTCTTCAACTCTTAAACCTAAGACAGAAACTGCGCAAGTAGTTCAGAATTTGGGGAAGTTCTAATAGGTTGGAAGCCATGGTAAAGATCAACACAAACTTTGTAGATCCTCCATCTGCTAGGATGTATTATATACGGTAGGGAAAGGAGCTACAGTGGGAAGCTGATAAATCACATTATTAACACTGTCTATGCCAACAATATATTTTTTTAAATGTTTATTTATTTTTGAGAGAGAGAAAGAACATGAACAAGCAGAGGAGGGGCAGAGAGAGAGGAGGACAGAGTATCCAAAGCAGGCTCTGCACTGACCACAGAAAGTCCAATGTGGTGCTCGACCTCACAAACTGAAAGATCATGATCTGAGCCAAAGTCAGGCACTTAACCAACTGAGCCACCCAGGTGCCCCCCAACTACAATATTAAAACAGCTTACATCTTTTTTTATAAGTAGGAATGGATAAAGAAAAACTACCAGATGTATACCAATTCATCAAAGGAGTGGCCAAGCCGTAAGAGAAGTTATGTGACAAATTAGAAAAATACTCTAATTCCTATCCATTTCAGAGGTCACAGGAGGCTTTAGTTTGTAGCACTGTATTCCTGTGAATTCATGTTTTCCCTATAATTAAATCCCTTTTACCTGAGAGAACATATGTGGATCTCTTCCTTACAACACATTGATTAAATTAACTCCTAGGCTGAAGGAATCAAAATTGAAAATCAACTATTAAAAGAAACAATAAAGGGGTGTCTGGGTGGCTCAGTCAGTTAAGTATCTGATTACTGATTTTGGCTCAGGTCATGATCTCAAGGTTTGTGAGTTCAAGCTCCAAGAATATAAAGCCTACTTGCGATACAACTCTCCCTCTCTCTGTGTCCCTCTCCGCTGTCTTTCCCTCTCTCAAAAATAAACCTTAAAAGCAAAAAACTTTTTAAAAATAAAAGAAATAAAGAGAATACTACACTTCAAAATTTATAAAGTAAGCCAAAGCTTGGGAGAACATCTCCCTAAATGCTTCTATTATCATACAATACAAAATTTAAAATTAGTGTTAGAAAAGCGAAACAGTAACGCACACCCTCAAAAGAGTAAAGAATTAAAAGATTAAAAAAGCATGAATTATATAGCAAACGCAGAAAAGTCTCTAACATCAGGTCCAAAAAAGGGAAAGAAAACAGTCTTGAGAATAAGAACATTAAAGACCACAAACACCAAGCAAATTTCTTTAAACAAAGAGAACAGCACATGCAACTATATTCTAATAACTTAAAGTTACTTCCTACAAAAATATACGCAACCTGATTTGGAGAAGAGATCTATTATCTTTGCCCCCACTACTTCCAAAAGCATCTACCTGGACCAAACAGCTTAATGAATAGTTTCTACCAAGCCTTCAAGGAAAAGATGGAATTCTGTTTCTTAAAAGCTGTTCAAAACAGTAAGTCAAAAAGTTAAATACGGGGGCACCTGGGTGGCTCAATCGTTGGGCCTCCGGCTTCGGCTCAGGTCATGATTTCATGGTTTATGGGTTTGAGCCCCGCGTCAGACTCTGTGCTGACAGCTCAGAGCCTCGAGCCTGGAGCCTGCTTAGGATTCTGTTTCCCTCGCTCTTCGCCCCTCCCCCACTGGTGTGTGCGCACGCGCGTGCACGTGCGCACGCGCGTGCGCGCGCTCTCTCTCTCTCAAAAGTAAATAAACATTAAAAATTTTTTGGGGAGCACCTGGGTGGCTCAGTCGGTTAAGAGTCCAACTTTGGCTCAGGTCATGATCTCACGGTCCATGAGTTCGAGCCCCACAGCAGACTCTGTGCTGACAGCTCAGAGCCTGGAGCCTGCTTCAGATTCTCCGTCTGTCTGCCCCTCCCCTGCTCGTGCTTTCTCTCTCTCTCTCTCTCTCTCTCTCTCAAAGATAAATAAAGATTTAAAAAAAAATTTTTTTAAGTTAAATACGTGTTAGAAGGCAAACAAAAAAATCTGTTGAAGACAAAATTTTTTAAATATGCAATTTTTTGTTTTCTAAACATCAGGGAGTCAGACTCATCCCACCAAATTTTAAGCAAAAGCCTGATGAAAAAGGGAGCCTAGAATACCACCTATTTCTTCTCATTTCCCAATGTGGACCAGCGAAGTCTCTCATCAATATACCATTGAGTATAGACACAAAAGCCCTCAAAGTACCCAAATATAGTCTAATCCAGGAAAATAAAAATGGCTTAACATAAACCTTGTACATTATTTAGTTTAGAGGATTTCTATCCTTATAGTAGCATATTAAAATATTTATGGATAAGATTATACATGAGATTTCCTTTAAAATCATTTGGGGAAGACTGCAAATAGTCAAAGCAGTCTTGAGAAAATAGAATAAAGCTGAAGGCATCAGGCTCCCTGTTTTCAAACTATGCTACAAAGCTAAAATAATCAAAACAGTAAGGTACTGGCATGAAAAAACATATACATCAATGGAACAGAATAGAGAGCCCAGAAATAAACCCACTCGTATACAGTCAATTAATTCGTAACAAAGGAGCCAAGATTATACAATGGAGAAAGGACAGCCTTTTCAATATGGGAAAACTGAACAGCCACATGCTAAAGAACGAACTGGACCAACATCTTACACTATACACAAAAATGAACTCAAAATGGACTGAAGACTTGAACACAAGACCTGAATCCATAAAAATCCTAGAAGAAAACATGCTGGCAAGCTCCTTGACACAGGCCTTGGCAATGTTATTTTAAATCTGACACCACCAGCAAAAGCAACAACAACAAAAACACTAAGTGCAACTACATCAAACTAAAAAGCTTCCACAAAGCAAAGGAAACCATCGACAAAATGAAAAGGCAACCTATGTTAATGGAAGAAAATATTTGCGAATCATGTATCCAATAAGGGGTTAATATCCAAAATACATAAAGAACTCATAAAAAGAACCCAAAAAATCCAATTAAAAATTGAGCAAATTTGCATGGACATAGATGGAGCTAAAGAGTATTCTGCTAAGTGAAAGAAGTCAGCCAGAGAAAGACAAATACCGTATGATTTCAGTCACATGTGGAATTTAAGAAGCAAAGCATGAGCAAAGGGAAAAACAGAGCTGCGAACCAAGACTCTTAACTACAGGGAATTGATAGTCGCCAGAAAGGAAGTGGGGGGGGGGGGCGGGGGGGCGCTGGGTAAAATAAGTGGTGGGGATTAAGGAGTGCACTTGCGATGAGCACCAGTCGTATGGAAGTGATGAATCCCTATACATTCACCTGAAATTAATATCACACTGTATGCTAAGTGGAATTTAAATACTTTTTAAAAATTGGCCAGAAAATCTGAATAGACACTTTTCAAATAGACATTTAAAAAAACGGTCAACAAAGACATGAAACGATGTTCAACATCACTCATCATCAGGGAAATGCAAATCAAAACCGCAATGAGATATCCCCCACACCTGTCAGAATGGCTACTATCAAAAAAGACAAGAAATAACAAACGTTGGTGACGATGTAGAGAAGAGGGAACCGCTGCGCACTGCTGGCCGCAGTGTAAACTGGTGCAGCCACTATGGAAAACAGCATGGAGGGTCCTCAAAAAATTAAAAATAAAACTGTAAAAAGATCCAGCGATTCCACTGAATTCCATTCAGGTATTTACCTGAAGAAAATGAAAACACTAACTTGAAAAGATATATGCACCCCTGCCAAGTTTGCTGCAGCATTATTTACCTACAATAGCCAAGATATGGAAACAACCTAAGTGTCCAAAAACGGAGTGAATAAAGAAGCTGTATATATACACATACACCTCACAGCTTTATATATATAGCAGCTTACGCACACACAATGGAATATTACTTAGTCATATAAAAGAATGAAATCTTGCCATTTGCGAAAACATGGACAGACCCTGAGGGCATTATGCTAAGTGAAATAAGTCACATAGAGAAAGGCAAATAACATATGATCTCAAATGTGGAACCTAAAAACAAAACAAAAACAAGAAAACCAAGCTCATAAAACAGTTTGGTGGTTTTGGTTGGGGTGGGGGGAGGGAGGAAATGGGTGAAAGGGATCAAAAGGTACAAACTTTCAGTTATAAATTAAATGTTATGGGGATATAATGTTCAGCACGATGAGTATAGTTAGTAATAGCATATTGTATATCTGAAAGTTGCTAAGAGAGATCTTAAAAGTTCTCCTAAGAAAAAAATTTTTAGTTGGGCGCCTGGGTGGCTCAGTCAGTTAAGTGTCTGCCTTCGGCTCAGGTCATGATCTCATGGTTCGTGGGTTTGAGCTCCGTGTCAGGCTCTCTGCTGACAGCATGGAGCCTGCTTCGGATCCTCTGTCCCCTGCTATCTCTGCCCCTCCCCCGCTTGCACACTCTGACTCTCTCAAAATAAACAAACTTAAAAAAAAAAGACTTAAAAAATGTTAGTAACTGTAAGATGATGTATATTTGCTAGATTTATTGTGGTAATCATTTGCAATACAAATAGTGAATCATGCTGTACACCTGAAACTAATACAACATTATATGTCAATTATACCTCAATTAAGAAAGTAATAAAAAATATCTGAAACTTGAAAAAAAAATCACTGGGGGGAGTGGATACATGAAAAAAGATGAGTTGATAATTGCTGAAGCTGAGTACTGGGTACAGGGGGAATTCTCAACCTTGCAAATATAAGAATCTTTCTATAGTAAAAAGTTTGCTTGAATGGAGGAAACTAGTATATAGCAACTCTCTGCACAATCTTCCTAATTTTTCCATAAATCTAAAAGTATTACAAATTTAATTAAGTAAACATTGTTTGAAGGTAGGGAAAAACAGACTGTGATCTAAATACCATTTCCCACAAAAGGAAACCAGGCTCCTTTAAAAAAATGGCTAACTCCAAGTCAGGGGTAGAAAATGCACAAGATGAGCCTAGAAGATTTTATCATACCAGAAAGCAAAGAAGTTATTAGACACTACTGGAATCTTGTCAGAAGGACACAGAAAACAATCCAATAGCCCCAAGACGACAACTGGACCATCGAAGACAACAAAAACCACATCAATTCAAACACATCAAATACATTAAAAATCATTCGTTCACAACAATACTTAAAACACATATACACAACTGGGGCACCTGGGGACTCAATCTGTTCAGCGTCCAATTCTTGATCTCAGCTCAGATCTTGATCTCAGAGTCATGAGTTCAAGCCCCACACTGGGCTCCATACTGGGCATGAAGCCTACTTAAAAAAAAAAACAAACCCAGGGGCACGTAGGTGGCTCAATCTGACTTCGGCTCAGGTCACGATCTCACAGTTCCTGGGTTCCAGCCCTAAACTGGGCTCCATGCTCACAGCTCGGAGCCTGGAACCTGCTTCAGATTCTGTGTCTCCCTCTTTGTCTGCTCCCCACTTACTTATGCTCTGTCTCTCAAAAAATAAATATTAAAACAAAATTTTTTTAACGAAAAAACCAAAAACCAAAAAATACAGCTCACTGATCTCTGTTACAGGATGTTGAGAAACTCATTATTCTGAAAATTGATAAAGGAAGTAAAACAATACAAAAAGATTTGTCAGTTAAAAAAAAAAAGCCATATGATTAATCTGCATTAATGCCAGAAAGGCATTTGAAGAAGTCCTATCTATCCATTATTGATAAAACTTCTCAATAAACAGAATGAAACTCTGTTAACATGATAAAGGGTAGCTATCAGAAATCAGTAGCAAATATCACCTTTAAAGATGAAACACTATATCATAAACACCTACAAAAGATAAGTTTTCTCATTGAAAGTTATTCTGAAGTATCTAGGCAATACAAATTGTCTACTACAAAAGTAGTAACATTTAGAGGTGCATGGGTGGCTCAGTTGGTTAAATGTCTGATTCTTGATTTTGGCTAAGGTCATAACCTCATGGTTTGTAAGATCAAGCCCCACACTGGGCTCTGCACTGAAAGCATGGAACCCACTTGGGATGCTCTCTCTCTCCTTCTCTGCCCCTTCCCCACCTGCACATAGTCTCTCAATCGCTCATCCTCTCTGTCTCTCTAAATACACATTTAAAAAAATAAAAGAAGTAACATATATAATTTGCAAATGACAGAACTTTCTACACTGTAAATGTAAAGAAGGGGCGCCTGCGTGGTTCAGTCGGTTAAGCATCCGACTTTGGCTCAGGTCATGATCTTGCAATTCATGGATTTGAGTCCTGCGTCAGGCTCTGTGCTGACAGCTCAGAGCCTGGAGCCTGCTTCAGATTCTGTGTCTCCCTCTCTCCCTGCCCCTCCCCTGTTCATACTATGTGTGTGTGTGTATGTCTCTCTCTCTCTCTCTCTCTCTCTCTCTCTCTCAAAAATAAACAAACATTAAAAGAATTTTTTAAAAAAAGGAAAAATAAAGAAATCCACTGAAAATTAAGACCTAATAATACTAAGTTAAGAAAATTTGTAGTTTTCTCTACATCAAATAGATTTTTAAGTGACTGATAAGGAAAACCAGTATTTTAAAAAGTCTAAATAACATAAAAATATAAAATGCAAAGGAATAAATTTAAAAATTTTGCAAGAGCTGCATAAAAGCAACAAGACATAAATGAACCCTTGAATAAATTAAGGAATATATCATGTTACTAAATAAAAATAGTAAATACTGAAAATATGTCAATAATCCTCAACTTTATTTTACAAATATAATAAAATTCCAATGAATAATGAGTTGAAGGGTTTCACAGATTAAAACTTATCATAAAAAACAAAATATATAATATGGCAGGTGGTGATGAATACAAAGAACAAAAATAATGGAAAAAAGGAAACATAATGAAAAGGTAAAGGATGTGCAATTTTAAAGAGGGAAGGTCTCATTCAGAAGGTAATTGAATAAGTAACTGAAGGAGTAACAAGGCACCCAATGGGTATATAAGGAAAAGCATTCCAAAGCATAGGCCACAACAGGTGCAAAAGCCTTTGAGGAAGAAAGCATGTCTAACACAGGGAAGGGAAAGTAAAAAGCTCATCACTGCTGAACCAGAGGAATCTAAGGTAGCAGAATGATAAGCAAAGAAAATGACAAACCCAGGAACGAGGCGATTAGCTTAAACATATATTTCCTATATAAAATTACAGTATCGGGGCGCCTGGGTGGCGCAGTCGGTTAAGCGTCCGACCTCAGCCAGGTCACAATCTCGCGGTACGTGAGTTCGAGCCCCGCATCGGGCTCTGGGCTGATGGCTCGGAGCCTGGAGCCTGTTTCCAATTCTGTGTCTCCCTATCTCTCTGCCCCTCCCCCGTTCATGCTCTGTCTCTCTCTGTCCCCAAAAAAATAAATAAAAAACGTTGAAAAAAAAAATAAATAAAATAAAATTACAGTATCAAATTTGTGAGGTTAAGAAATGACAGAACAAAACCTCCAGGCAACAATGGCATGTGTGTAGGTTGGTAGAGTGGAGAGCAGGTTGAAGTATTCTGTAGATTAAAATAGGATAGTTTTAGACTTACACGTATTAAAATTTCAAAAGAAAATTAAGAAAACTCTAAGAGTACGTGAGAAAGCAAATGGCAGGAAACATGAGAAAGAGGGCAGGAAAATATCAGCCCAAAAGGTGGCAAGAAAACAGATGGGGAGACAAAACACACAAAAAATGGATAGCACAGAATAAAGGAGTAAATACAAATACAATATAAATACATCAATAATCCCAACAAATAAAAAGGAAATAAACTTTCCAATTAAAACAGCAAGATTAGGAGATATCACTACAGAAACCACAGACATCAAAAAGATAGTACAAGAATACTAAGAACAACTCTATACATAGGAATTTGGCAATTTATATGAAAAGGACTTGGGGCGCCTTGGTGGCTCAGTAGGTTGAGCATCCAACTTCTGCTCAGGTCATGATCTCACCCTGTGTCAGGCTCCCATGTCAGGCTCGGTGCTGACAGCTCAGAGCCTGGAGCCTGCTTCGGATTCTGTGTCTCAATTTCTCTCTGCCCCTCCCTCACTTGTACTCTCTTTCTCAAAAATAAATAAACTTTTAAAAATATTAAAAAAAAAAAAAAAAGGACTAATCCCTTGAAAAATACAAACTACCCAACTCACCCAATATGAAATAGATAATTTTAATACCCCACCAACTACTCAGGAAATTTAATTCATAATTTTAAAACTTTCAAAAAAGAAATGATCAGGGCTAAATGGTTTTACTGGAGAATTCTACCCAACATTTAAAGGAGAACTAATATTGGGGTGTCTCAGTGGCTCAGTAGGTTAAGTGTCCGACTCTTGGTTTCAGCTCAGGTCTTGATCTCACAGTTCGTGAGTTCAAGCTCTGCATCAGGCTCTGTGCTGACAACATGGAGCCTACTTGGGAGTCTGTCTGTCTCTCTCCCTTTGCTATTGCCCTGCCCATGCATGCGCTCTCTCTCTGTTTCTCTCTCAAAATAATAAACTTAAAAAAAAAAAAAAAGAATTAACACTAATTTGATATCATTTCTTCCAGAAAATAGAAGATGAGAGAATACTTCTAAATTCGTTTTATAAATCTAATATCACCCTGATGGCAAAACCAGACAAAAGTAGTATAAAAATAAAAACTACAAGTAGTATAAAAATAAAACTACAAACCAATATCCATCACAACTATGGATGTTAAAATATTTAACAAAATGTTACCAAACAGAATTTTGTAATATACAAAAAAATTATATACCACGACCAAGTGAAGTTTATTCCAGGGATACAAGGCTAGTTCAATGTTTGAAATCAATGCAGTATACCTTAATAGCTAAAAGAAGAAAACCATATGATCAAAACAGTCAATGCAGAAAACGAATTTAATAAATTCAACACCCACTCATAACAAAAATTCTCAGAAAAATAGGAATATAGAACGTCCTCAACTTGATAGAAATTACCTACAACATATCTAGAGCTAACATTACGCTTTTCGGGAAAAGACTGAACACATCACCCCAAAATTGGAAATTAAGCAAGAATACCAATTCTCGCTCTGTTAATCAACATAGTACTGTAAGTTCTGGATAAGGGAAAAGAGAAGAAGAGGAAATAAATGGCATATAGTTTGGAAAGAAAAAAAAATTTTAATTGCCTGTATTTGCAAATCCCTCAAGACTCTATAAAACAACTCTTAAAACCAATAACTGACTTCAACAAGGTCACAGGAGACAAGACCAATACACAACCAATCAAATCTCTATATACTAACAAAGAACAGGTAAAAACACAAGTTAAAAACATGATACTATTCATAATCATTCCCCAAAAAATGAAAATGCATGTTTAAAAGTAAAACATACACAGGAATTATATACTGAAAACTACAAAATGCTAATGAAAGAGGTCCAAGAAAATCTAAATGAATGGATTCTCCATGGCTTTTAAAGATTCAACAAAGGAACTACATCAATTTTCCCTAAACTGACACAGATTTAACACAGTTTCTGCCCAAAGCCCACCAAGACTTCTTTATATAAATAAGATTATTCTAAAATTTTTCTGGAAAGACAAAGAAACTAGAAGAACTTAAACAATTTTAAAAAAATAGAAATCAGTCTATTTCATTTCACAACGTAGCTCTGTAATCAAGACTATGTGTTATTAACAGAAGTAACACATAGGTCTATTGAACAGAACAGAGAACCCAGAAACAGACCTACACAAATATGCCCAAAGAGGTTTTGACAAAGATGCAAAAGTAACTCAGTGGAGGAAAGACTGCCTTTCAACGAATGGTGCTGAAGCAAATTATGCATCCCACTATGTCTCACATTTCATACAAAAATTAACTCCAAACGAATCATGGACTTAAATGTTAGAATAAAGCTATACAGAAGAAAATCTTCAAGAGCTAGGGCTAGGTAAAGAGTTCTTAGACTTGACATTCAAAGCAAAATCCACAAAAGAAAAAATGATACATTGGACTTCATCAAAATTAAAAACCTGTGCTCTGCAAGACCCTGTTAAAAAGATGAAAAGACAGTCAACAGGCTTGGCAACAGTATTTGCAAACCACATTATCTAACAAAGGACTGGTATCTAGAATATATCTAGAACTGTCAAAACTCAACAGAAAAAAAATCCAATTTAAAAAAGAGCAAAGGGCATGAAGAGACATTTCATCAATAAGGATATACAGATAAAAAATAAGCACATGAAAATATGTTCAGTATCATTATAGCCACCAGGGGAATGCAAATTAAAACCTCACGGAAGGATCACTAGATACATACCAGAATGACTAAAATGAAAAACAGTGATAACACCAAATGCTGGCGAGGATGCTGAGAAACTGGATCGCTCCATACATTGCTGGTAGGGATGTAAAATGGTACAGCCACTCTGGAAAACAGTTTGGCAAGTTCTTAAAAAACTATATATACAATAACCATACAACCCAGGAACTGCACTCCTGGATATTTATCCCAGAGAAATGAAAACTTATGTTTACAAAAAAACTTTTGCAAAATCTTAAGGTACTTTTATTTGTAACAGCCCAAAACTCTAAACACGGATGTCTTTCAACAGGTAAATGGTTAAACAAATCCAAACCTATTAACACGTATGAATCTCCAGAGAATGATGCTGAATGAAAACAAAAACAAAGCAACAAAAAACAAACCCAAAGGTGACATACTGTATGATTCCATGTATATAACATTCTTAGAAAAGATAAAACCATAGAAATGAAGAACAGATGAGTGGGTCCGAGATATTAAGGAAATGGGAAGAAAGTGGGTGTAGTGATAAAAATGACAATACAAGGGGCGCCTGGGTGGCGCAGTCGGTTAAGCGTCCGACTTCAGCCAGGTCACGATCTCGCGGTCCGTGAGTTCGAGCCCCGCGTCAGGCTCTGGGCTGATGGCTCGGAGCCTGGAGCCTGTTTCCGATTCTGTGTCTCCCTCTCTCTCTGCCCCTCCCCCGTTCATGCTCTCTCTCTGTCCCCAAAATAAATAAACGTTGAAAAAAAATTAAAAAAAAAAAAAAAAAAAATGACAATACAGAGGAATCCTTATAGTGATGGAAATGGTCCATTATCTTGATTGTGTCAATGTCAATATCCTTGTGATATTGATATGGTTTTGCAAGATGTTACCACTATGGGAAACTAGGTATAGACTACGTGAAATGTCTCTGTACTATTTCTTAACTGTGAGCAAACTATTATCTTCATAAAAAGTTTAATTAAAAATTACAAAGACCAAGACTACCAGAGCAGATTAATTTTTTTAATTCAATAGCATGATATTCACAAGAGAGAAAACTAAAACAAAAGAACACAAAAATATAGGAGGGAGAATTTTAAAAATCAGAAAAAGTGAGCTGACCAGAAGAAAATACTATAATACAAAACAGTAGTATGTCATATAAAAAGCACTCATAGACATAGTCACCACATAGAATAAATATTCCAACTCAACAGGAAAATACACGCTTACACTTCCATGTACTAGTAACAAATATATTTTAAAAACTGGTAGAACTACAAGAAAAAAACTGGGGGAAAAAAACATTCTGCTGAAAGATTAACATACTTCGGCTCTCTAAAAACATACAGAAGATTTGAACAGAATTAACAAGCCTGACTACCAGACATGTACAAAACTGTGCTTACTACTGCAAAATACAAATTCTCTTCCATGTACAAACAAAAATAAAAACTGACCACAGTCTTATGAGATTTCAAAGGATTAGTAGCGTATAGATCATGCTTCCTAACCCAACACAATTACAAATCAACAACTAAAGAAACTCCCATGTGTTTAGAAATAAAATCTTTAAATAACTCATAAACTAAAGAATTCAAAGTGGAAAATTGTAAAGTACAAGTGAAAAATAATGAAATTATTGCACATCAAAACTTGTGTGATGCAGGCAAAGCAATAAAGACCTATGTTAAAAGCCTGAAAATTAAAAAGGCGTACAACTTAAGAAATTAGAAAAAGAATAGAAATAAACCCAAAAGAAGCTTAAGGAAACAAAGAGCAGAAATTAACGAATGGGGGAAGGAAACAATGAAGAACATTAAAAAACAGAAACAAAAACAAAAAAATAGGGATTTGGTTCTTTTTTAAGAAGTTTTTTTTTTTTTAAAGGCATTAAAAGAAAAAAGATAAAAGGGACATTAACTACAGACTACAAAATTAGAGATTAACAACTTAATACCATAAATTCAAGAATGTGAATAAAATGGACAACTTCTTATAAAAGTATAACCTACCAAAACTGGCTTGAAAACTGAAAATATGAACAATCCTATAACCAAAGCAACTGAATCAGTGGTTAAGAAGTGTCCCACAAAGAAAACACCAGTAAAAATTTTACCAGGGAGTCTACCAAACACTTAAACAGATCACTCTAATCTTAAATAAATTCTTCCACAAGAAGAAAAATGTATTTTTTTAATTATAAGTCAATATTACTAATTATCAGAAAAAACTTAAATTCACTATCTTCAATTTGAGTCCAATAATGAAAAAGGAAACAAATCAAGGTTGACTTTATACTTGAAATTATATGTATTTCACCATGTTAACAGGTTATTAAAGAAAAACATCTCAAAAAATGCAGAGAAGGCTTTTGATAAAATTCAACATCCATTCAAGACTTTTTTTTTCCTTTAGCAAGCTAGTAATAGAAAGGAACATCCTTAACCTGAAAAGATTATCTACAATAAACCTACAGCAAGCATCATACTTAACTGTGAAACTTTGAAAGCATTCCCTTTAAAATCAGGAACAAGATCAGGATGCCCCCATCACCGCTTCTATTCAACATTGTACTGGAGATCCTAGCCAGCACATTAAGACAAGAAAAAGAAAGAAAGAAAAAAAAAGCATAAGAATTGGAAAGGTGGAAACAAAGAGGTCATTATTCACAGATAGGTCTGTCTACACAGAAAATCCAAAAGAATTCTACAGATAATTTATCACATTTAGGAGTAAAGCAAGGTTGTTACACAAAGTCAAATTGTGCTTCTATACACCAGCAAGGTAGAAAATTATGAAAAGACATAATTTATGATTTGATACAAAAAAATAAAGCACCTAAAAATAAATCTAACAAAATATTTGCAATAGCTTAATGGAAGAAAATTACAAAACTTTATGAAAGATATTGTAAAAGACCTAAATAAATGAAGATCACAATGTTCATGGTTAAGAAAATTTCATTCTCTCCAAACTGGCTTACAGATTCAGTGCATTTCTCATCAAAATCCCAACAGATTGTGCATGTTTGCCTGCGTCTACATAACTTAAAAAAAATGATTTTAAAATTATACAGAGGATCAAACAGCCAAGAAGTTCCCTCAAGAACTACAAGGGAGGAGGAACTGACCTACTTCTTATCCCTCAATGATGGGTAAACAGTTTGAGACCAACCCTCTCTGTGAAAATTTAAAAACGGAATATAATATGAAAAACATCCATCTGAAGGCATGAAGCACTATCAAGTCAGCAAGGACGTGAGAGGCCAACACTGTGGAAAGAAGGGAAGTCTAGAAAATAGAGTCCAACATTTGAGGCCTCTTTTCGCCTAGAAATATTTGCCAATGGGAAAAGGGCAATGGATAGGTTGAGAAGTCAAGATCTTTGAATAGACTTATAGGGCTGGGGAATCGAGAAGATTACTAACAAAATATAAACCTGCAAAAGCTGATATCTGGTATATATGATGAACTCCTACAAATCAGTATGAAAAAGATAGATGGCCCAAAAATGGGCAAAAAATCTGGCAGGTCATATTAATAAAGACTGCCAAATGGGCAATAAATATATTAAAAAGGGCTTAAAATCATTACTCATAAGGAGAATGCAAATTAAAGTCACCATTCACCAAAATGTCTAAAATTAAAAGAGTAGACAAGAAAGAACATGGAACTGGAACCCGTATTTTGCTAGTGGAAAGGAATGAACAAACTACAACTACCTACAAATGAATCTTGTAAACAAAATTGAGGAAAAAGTCAGACGCAAACAATATATACATCATACAATTCCATTTATATAAGGCTCAAAAAATAGACAAAACTAATCTAAGACTAACGTCAAGCCAGTAGTACCTTTCAGGAGGCAGAGGTTAGTCATTGGGAGGGAACTCAAGAGGAGTCTCTAGGGTACTGGTAATGTTCAATTTCTTCATCTACAGATGGTTATATTGAAAAAAAATCATTCAGCTGTACTCTCACGATCTATGTATTTTCTATATGAATGCCCTAGAGCAACAGAAGTTTTTGTGGAAGTTGTTACAGAGTTAAGAGAAATTAAGACAATTTGATGGTGCTGTTAGCACAGACTAAGAGGTAAGAATCCAGAAAGCACAGACAGATCCGATCGTAGAACTATTACAAATTAGTAAAAAAAAAAAAAAATATATATATATATATATATATATATATATATATACATGCTAGTACAAACACATGCAAAAGACACAGAATAGGCAATCAGAATCTCCGAAGAGTTAAGAAAATGGTAATAAGCATAATAAAAGATGCTCACCTTCTTACCAAAGGAAAACATTAAAATCCAACAAGTGAAATTTTATACTCATTGGCAAAAACTTTCAATTTGATAAAAGTTAAGTGTTAGCAAGAAAGCTAAGCAATGAAAACTTCTGCATTGATGGAGAGAGCAAATATTGACACAACCTTTAGAAAACAATCTAGCATCATCCAGTATTTGAAGATACACACACCCTTAAATCCCAGCAATTCTACTCCTAGAATTTGTATGGTGAAGTGTACAAATATTTATACTAAATGAGATCACTAAATTCACAAACAGTGTCACATCAGTGCAGGGTAAGTTTACAGAATTTTTTTTTTGCATTTTCAAAACTTTTTGGATTTCCAAAGTGTAGACAAGGAATGTGAGAGACTATAATAGGAAAAAAATGGAAACTACACAAACTTCCAACAAGAGAATGGATAAAGTGGTATTCATACAGTGGAAAATTAAAAACAATGATAAAAAACCTCAAATACAGTATTATTCCATTTGTATAAAATGTTTAAGCACATAAAAACTTACATAGATATAACATGATTTTATATACCTATAAAATAATAACATGATATCATGTTATCATGGATTAAACCAGGAAAGGGCACCCTGCTGACCTAATGAACTATTTTCTTAACTTACATGATGGCTATATTCATGTTTATTTACCTGTACCTTCACCTGTTATAAATAATCTTTTGTATTTATGAAAGAACTTAAACATTTAAGAAATAAAAAAGGGTAGCATGGTGTACCCAAATACACAAACCACGATTACAATAAGAGAATTGTCTCAAGAGACCTTTTAAAAGCAACTAGCATCCTCAGTTCAAGGCATTTTTCCCCATAAAAAGAAGACAAGTTGCCACAGAAAGAAAGAAAGAAAGAAAGAAAGAAAGAAAGAAAGAAAGAAAGAAAGAAAGAAAGAAAGAAAAAAAAAAAAAAAAGAAAATTAAAGATTCTATAAACTAAAAATACGATCACTGAAATAAATTCTATGGAAGAGTTCAAAAACAAAACCAAGGAAACCTTCAGATAAATAAACATCTATCTAGAAGTCCAACATTCACCCATCAAGAGTCTCACAGAAAACAAAAAAGGAGGGAAAGAAATTATCAAAGAAATAGAAGACAGTCTCCAGACCTGGTGAGTCTTAGAACTGAAAAGTTACTCCCCCAAGAATGAAAAAAGGCTTACAACCAGACATATTTCACAAAATACGAAAGATAAAAAGATCACCATAAAGATTTTAAACAAGATGACTACAAAAGGATAACCATAGGATTTGTAACTGGACCTATATTAGCAACATTGGATGTTTTAAATTCCTAGAGTAAAGTTTTCAAAATCCGTAAGGAAAAACCATACTACCAATTTATAGTTCTACATCTAAACTTCCAATCAGGAACAAAGGCCAAGTCATTTTTCAGATACTGAAGAAATTAAGACTGTTCATCACGTGTCCTTACTAAAACAACTATTCATGATGACATTCCAGTAATATTAAAAAAGGAATTTAAAAAAGACACGGGATTCAAGCAACAGACCTAATCCAGGAGTACAATGTAAGCCCAGGATGACAGCTGTACAGCAGAACTAGACAGCAAGCTGCCCAAATAAGAAAAGGAAGGTTGAGAGCTCCAGAAAGCCTACCTTCAAGAAAAGCTGAATGGTTACATATAAGAACACATTATAATATTAAATTTAAAAAATAATTTCCATAAGCTCTCCTCACCCAAGCAGGACTTTATTACATTTCTCCTTAAAGGAGCACAGGTTTAGTAACACAAGCTCTTCTATAGCTCCACATTACTTGGTTTTACAGTGACTAATATTTCTATCAGGATACATATTACAAAGGCTGGTCATCAGTACTCAATTTCTACAATCTTCCTATATAAGCACAGAAAAGCTTAGAAAAGTTATAATATAAAAGCTATAAATCTTGACAATGCAACAGAAAATGAAGGTTACAAGCAGACAAAGGGTGGAGGTAGGAGAAACAAAGGGAAGTGAACTGGGAACTGAAAAGATGTTGTCTAAAACTGATCAGTCAAGAAACAGAAGTTTAACTATTATGAAAAGTAATAATTAGGGGCGCCTGGGTGACTCAGTCGGTTAAGTGTCTGACTTCGGCTCAGGTCGTGATCTCATAGTTTGTGAGTTCAAGCCCTGCATCGGGTTCTGTGCTGACAGCTCAGAGCCTGGAGCCTGCTTCGGATTCTGTGTCTCCTCTCTTTGCCCCTCCCCGACTTCTGCTCTGTCTCTCAAAAATAAATAAACGTAAAAAAAATAAAATAAAATAAAAAGTAAAATTAACACGAGAATTAGAAACAAAAAAGAGTTTTTGCTCAAAACTGGGGAGGGGGTGGGATTTATGACTTGGGCCTCTTGGGCTCTGTCCCCTTCGCTCCCCCACAAGCATTTATTTCACTCCTCTGCCTTGGGTCTGTAATCTCTGCCACTTAACCCCCTCTTCTGTCTCAGACTTACATGTAGGCAGTAGGTCTGAGCTCTTTCCCTTCCTGGGTTGCTGAGAGATGCCTTTCTTCAGAAAACCTTTGGGATTTGGATTTCCCCAAGAACATGGAGGATGGAATACCCATTCTTGGATCTTATCTTTCCCCCTGACCCAAAACTTCCCACAAAAATGTCTCCAAAAAACAAAAAACAAAAAACACCTTCCTGAGATGTAAACCTTCTGTCCCACCCACTAACTGCCAATTCTCCCAGACTGAAGAGGGGTGAATAACTGGGCATATGTGAGGGAGCATTTCTGTGTCAGAGATGTATGGAGTCAGGAGATAGCCACCTTCATACACTGATGTGTGCAAAGAGGAATAAAACAGATCTCCTTTTAAAAAAAAATGTAGTTGGTAGAAGAAAATAGATAGCCAACAGACACATGAAAAGATCCTCAACATCACTCATCATCAAGAAATGCAAATCAAAACTACAACGAGATATTACCTCACACCTGCCAGAATGGCTGAAATCAATGACACAAGAAACAAGTGTTAGTAAGGATGTGGCCAAAGGGGAATGGACCTCCCTGCACTGTTGCTGGGAATGCAAACTGGTGCAACCACTCTGGGAAACAGTATGGAGGATCCTCAAAAAGTTAAAAATAGAACTACCCTATGATCCAGCAATCTCATCACTAGATTTTTACCCAAAGAATATGAAATACCAATTCAAAGGGATATAAGCACCCCATTGTTCACAGCAATATTATTATCTACAATAACAAATTACAAAAAAGCCCAAGTATCCATCAATACAGGAATGGTTAAAGATGTGGCTGGTCACACACACACACACAAGAATATTACTTAGCCATAAAAAATGAAAACTTGTCATTTGCAATGACACCGATGGACCTACAGAGTATTATGCTAAGTGAAATATGTCAGAGAGAGACCAATACAATTCTACTCATGTGGAATTTAAGAAACAAATGACCAAATGGGGGGGGGGGGGGGGGGGGGGGACTAGAGACCAGGGCAAACCAAACCAAACCAAAAATAAAAACCCCAAACACGGTTAAAAGCAGTTACATCAGGAATGGAACCTTGGAACCTACTGGGAAAGAAAGGAAGGGCTTTTACTTTCCCTTAGGAGTTTTTCTATACTATCTACACAGTATTGCTTTCATTTGGGGGGGGGGGGAAATGAGGAACGGAGCAAAGAATAAAAACTATTATTAAAACCAGGGTACCTCAGTCAGTTAAGAGTCTGACTCTGGATTTCAGCTCACGTCATGATCTCACAGTTCATGAGGTCAAACCCCACATCAGGCTCCATGCTGACGACATGGAGCCTGCTTGGGATTCTTTCCCTTCCCCTCTCTCTACCTCTCCCAAGCTCAAGCTCGCACGCTCTCTCAAAATAAACAAATAAACTTAAAAAAATTATTATTAAAACCACCTTCCAGGTTAAAGAAAAAGTGAAATAACTTGGCCACGGTCATACAGTCAAGAGCTACTCATCCCAAAGCTAATACCAAAAAGGAAGGGAGGGAGGGAGGGAGAGAGAAAGAGAGAGAGCAAGAGAAAGAAAAGAAAACAACAACTGTCTGGCAACATTATCAAGAAGTGCTTTTATTGACCTGCATGAATAATCAAATGGAGCACTCTGAATGGCTATGTTAGGCTTATACTGTTCTCTGCAAAGTCACAAAAATTCTTGTGTCAAACCAGTCTTCCAATAAAGTCTAGGAAACAAGTCACATTACCAGAGGATTCAAAGTAAACATTCATAAAGAATAGTTTGGACTATGATACCAAATGATTCCACACATCACTTTTATTTCCACTGTGCAATTTCTTAAACTCAACAAATAATGCTGGGCAATTAGATATCCACATGCAAAAGAAGATTGAATCCTACCTCACCCCATAAACAAAAATGAACTCAAAATGGATCAACAACCTAAATGTAAAAACTAAAACTATAAATACAAACTCTTACATGAAAACAAACATAAATCTTTATGATATTGGATCAGGCAATGTTTTCTTATCAAAATTAAAAGCAAGAAAAGAAAAAAGTGATAAATTAAACTTTGTCAAAATGTAAAAACTATTGTATTTCAAAGTACATTATGCAGAAAGTTAAATGACAGTCCATAAAAAGGACTAAAATACTTGCAAACCATGTATCTGATAAAAAAAAAAAAAAAAAAAAAAAACCATGTATCTAGACTATATAAAGAAGTTGAACTTGGGGTGCCTGGGTGGCTTGGTCGGTTAAGCAGCCAACTTCGGCTCAGGTCATGATCTCACAGTCCATGAGTTTGAGCCCCGCGTCGGGCTCTGTGCTGACAGCTCAGAGCCTGGAGCCTGTTTCAGATTCTGTGTCTCCCTCTCTGCCCCTCCCCTGTTCATGCTCTGTCTCTCTGTCTCAAAAATAAATAAACGTTAATTTTTTTTTTTAAAGAAGTTGAACTTAAAAAACAAAAACCCAATTTATAAGTGAGCAAAAGGTTTGGGGCACCTGGGTGGCTCAGTCAGTTGGATGTCCGACTTCAGCTCAGGTCATGCTCTCGCAGTCTGTGAGTTCCAGCCCCGCGTGGGGCTCTGTGTTGACAGCTCGGAGCTGGAGCCTGCTTCAAATTCTGTGTCTCCCTCTCTCTCTCTCTGCCCCTCCCCGCTTGTGCTCTGTCTCTGTCTCTCTCTCTCTCTCAAAAATAAATAAACATTAAAAAGCAATAATAATAAATAAAATAAAAAAATAAAAATGGGCAAAAGGTTTGAATAGACATTACTCCAAAGAAAACATGCAAATGGCCAATAAGCACATGAAAAGATGCTCAACATCTTAGTCACCAGGGAAAAGCAAATCAAAATCACAATGAGAGCCCACTTTACACCTGTGTGGGTGAGGATATGGAGAAATCAGAACTCATAACCACTAGCAGGAATGTAAAATGACGTAGCGAAAGTTTGGCAGTTCCTCAAACACTTAAACCGAGTCACCACATGTACCCAATAAGGCCCCTCCTATGTAACTACTCAAAATAACTAAAAATGTATGTCCATACAAAACTTATACACATGTTCATACTAGCCATGTTCATACTAGCCAAAGAGTGAACATCACCCAAATGTACATAAATTCATGAATGAATAAACAAAATGCGGTATATTCCATACAATGGACTATTACTCACCCATAAAAAAGGAATGAAGCACTGATACATGCTACCACATGAACCTTGAAAAGGTTATGTTAAATGAAAGAAGCCAGACACAAAAAGCCATGTGTACGAATCTATTTCTATGAAATGTCTAAAACAGACAAATCCATAGAGACAGAAAGATTACTGGAATCTGAGGGCTGGGCAAAAGAAGGAACAGGAAGTGACTGCTAACGAGTATGGGGTTTCTTTTGGGGTGATAAAAATGTTCTGGAATTATGGTGGTGATGCTTGCACAACTTTGTGAATAGACCAAAACTACTTTAAAAGGCTTAGTTTTAGGGGTGCCTGGGTGGCTCAGTCAGTTAAGCATCCCACTCTTGATTTCAGTTCTGTGCTGATGGCCCCCTCCCCTTTCTCTCTCAAAAATAAACATTTTTTTTTAAAGACTGAACTTTATGGCATGTGAATTATATCTCAATATACATATTGTATAGGTATTGTATATGTACATTATATGTATATTGTATACATATACAATATGTATATTGAGATATAATTCTCAATTTATCTCAGCCTCAAATTTCTCTCAAAAATAAACATTTTTTTAAAGCCTGAATTTTATAGTATGTCAATTTTATCTCAATAAGAAAATTTAAAAATAAACTAGCTAAGATGCAATCCAGAAAAACAAAGGCAAAATGCCAAGAAAAGAGAAACATTTGGACAATATTATACTTAGAAAAGTGCCAGCTTTATCAGAAAAGATATTCATGTTTACTAGAGGGAGGGGACGGACCTAAGGACCAAACCAATGCAAAAATATCTACTATAGCTAAGAATATCTTGGCTTACTATTAAAAATTATCTATTTAAGTTAAATATTGAGGTGAGAATTTGCTTTCATAGGCAAGATCTCAAGTGAAGTCATCTTTGAAATTTTAGTTGTGTCCAATGATGGCTTTGAATCATACGGTAGATTCTGTTACATCTGTCATATATATTAGTCTATTTTCTTGCCCATTAGTTGGGGGGTATTACGAAAGATGAAGAACTCTAACCTCAAATCCCCGATTCACTTCTGATGCTCCCTCTACATCCCAAGAGCATCTGAAGCTACCAGAATGGCAAGTCTTCCTAGGTGTAAAGAACCAAACAAATCCTCAAGCTTTCTAGGTAGAAAATCGCTGTTCTAGAAGTACTTAAGACTCAGCATAAACGATCTTCTGCATCTGGTTTACCAGTATCTATCAAGAAAGTTATGATCACTCACTTTCACTTGCCCAAATACACACCAAGACTTTGCACACACACTCACTCTCGTTCTGACACACACAGGGATAATAAACTCAATGCACAAAAAGGATGAGGATGAGGAATACAGGAAAAAGAGACTTAAAAAAAAAATTACTGCAATAGATCCCCCCTCCATCCCCACACTCCGGTGGTGAGAAGTAAGGAGAGTGGACTAACGAGGTTAAAGTAGCAGGAACCTTTTTTTTTTTAATGTTTATGTATTTGCTTACTTACTTATTTAGAGAGAGATTGTGTGCACTTGAGCAGGGGAGGGGTAGACAGAGAGGGAGAGAGAATCCCAAGCAGGCTCTCTGCTGCCAGCATGAGCCCGATACGGGGCTCAAACCCACGATCCGTGAGATCATGACCTGAGCCAAAACCAAGAGTTGCACACTTAGAGAGCCACCCAGGTACCCTAGCAGGAACCTTTTTAAGAAAGACTGCCAAAAGACTGCACCCGCAGCCCACAGTATACAATTACGCAACTGGAAGAGGAAGACAAGGATTACAAAAAAAGCCACTCTGGTTGAAAGAATGAGGGACTTCAGGACCCCCACTTTTCTGCCTCTGTGCTTAGCTCTGCTACAGACTATCGTGGGGGGAAAGGAAGGTGGCAATAAGAGAGGCCCAGGCCATCAGATCTTATGAGCTTGTCCCAGGTTTTTTCATAACTAGCTAACTAGTAAATTCACAAACTTCTACCAACATAAATGCTATAAACGGGCAACCAGTGGATTGAATAATTTCTTCTCTAGCACCTTGAAAGTTTCAAATACATGACACATTATAATCATCCTTGACTACTCAGCCCACAATTTCCATACTGAGAACTTGCTCTTTCCTTTCCCCCAATCCATCAAGATAATCTCATGAGTCAGGTCTGCGTAATAGGACTCTAACCTTCTGGCCATAGATGCTTAGAACACAGGTGGATGCTCACCTAAGCTCAGCCAGTCAGACCCTCTCTCTCAGAAGAACTAGAAGAAAGGTGTGCTGGTATTCTATTAAAATGAAAGCAGCAAAGCATAGAACTGCCATATTCTGCTATGACCGGACAAGAACTCCGGTATTGGCTTACACAGCAGTCTCAAAAACTAAGATCCTCTGGCAGCCTCTTAAGGTTCCACAGACGTTGCCTCATCAAATATCCCCCACCCCACCCCAAGCTTACAAAGCAAAGGCACAGGAGTCACTAAAGAACAGTGAGGATGACCTTTCCCAGCATTCCTGACCTCCAGTACAGGAGAGGGCAGCAGAGCCAGAGTGACCTGCTCTGGTTATACATGCCCCTAGGGAGTAGCCCTGAATGATGATGGCTAAAGATAATGGAAATCCCTTCAGCAGCAGAATTAGCAGCCAAATACGTGACATCCAGGTCGGCTATTTTTTCTACTGCCAAGTTAACCAACAAACTAATGCTGGCTATTTTTCCTGGTCCTTTAATTTACTTGACTATCTCTCTGATCCTCAGAATATATTCTGAAACAGAGACCATTTAGAATGCCCTACATGTTTCTTCCCCTTTTCCTTTCTATTAGATTTTCAGTCAGCTGTCCTATTTCCCCTCCAGTATTGTATGTCACACAAGAAGGGCATTGGCTATTTATCATTCAGTTTAGCTCACAGATTGCAGGATGATGGCTAGCAGCACCAGGTGGACCTGCAGGAAACTGCACACAAGATAGACTCTAAAGCCACACATCTGAGGTTAAAAACCTCAGGTCTTCCAGCTCAAGCTGTGTCAGGTTATTCAATCTGTCTCAATTTCTTCTGACAATTTCTTCTAACAATTCTGTTACAACTGTCCTGAGAATTAAACAAGTATATGAAGTGCCTAGACCACAGCCAGGCATGTAATAGCCACTATATGACAATGGATACCTGCCATTATCATCATCACTGTTTGAAATGGGGGGGCAGGGCACAGAGAGGGACAGTGCACCTTTAAATGTAGAGGGTGCTGCTGAGCAACTAAGGCAAAGACTGGGATTGATGACTCTTCCAGCATCTATCTGCACACCTTCCCCTCCTCTGAAAACTCTCCCCAGTCAGTCTCTGTTGGGCACCTGATGTGAACTGTGCAAGAGGGGCCATCTTCCATCAAGTATAGGGAGAAGCAAAGACAGCTGGTTTACAGAAAGAGATGATGCAGCTGACCCACAAAACAAATTGTGGAGGGGAAGATGAGGGAGGGGGAAGAAGGAGAGGGCCAAAGGGGGAAAGGAGGTGGGGGAAGAGAAAAGGAAGAAGAGAAAGGTAGACCCAAAGAGAGAAAAAGCTTGCTTGGTTGCCAACCACTTTGCAGTTCCACTTAGAACCTCAGCACTGACTGCCCTTTGTGCCCTCTACCGGTAAATAAATCCTCCCCTTTTTATTAAGATTGACCAACAACATTTATAAAAGTCTAACACAAGTCTTGGAAAGATTTTCATCAACAAAAATCTTAGAAGAGGATAATGTGTATGCATATACTACTACGCAAAAATTAAGAGGATACTGCAGGTTAAAAAAAAAAAAATAGCCTCAATTTCAGTTTTCTCAACCAATCCTAAACCTAACGTATTAATTTACATAGCTGAGGCTCAGGCCTGGCTGTTTCAAAAGCTCCACAGGTGTTAAAAGCTCCACAGCTGGGGCTCTGGACACAACAACCCTTACACTTACAAACACGAACACCCCTTAACCTACTGTTAAGGTTCTCTGCATAAACTAACATGGGGCATAAAATGCATTAATGCACTTTTCACTAGGAATTAAGCAATTCTTTTTGAAACAAAAGACGGGAAAATGGCAGGTATTTTGCAAACTATAACACACTCTCCCTTTAGATCGGAATCACCAATCCGTTCTTTTGCTGATGTCCACTGTATCAGCCAGGTAAGCAGCCAACATCCTTCCCCGACTCCATCTCTCGTCGAAAAAACAATAAACATACAAAACTGAATCTTTTATCGGATTCCTCTTCCTTTCTATTCCAAAAAAGTAACCCTGATATCCTACCTCTGTGACGCAAAAAGATTGCAGTTAATTTCAAGTTCACATTCATCTCTACTTTGACTTTTTTTTAAAAATCAGGGTTTTCGTCCTTAAGTAATCCATTTACGTCGCCAATAATTCAGGGATCCGTAAAACATAAATTCTGTTCGTTTACCACAGTTTTGTTTCAGTTGAGGACTCTGAAGGTTAGCAGCCCGGAGAAAGCTATCTTTTCCGTTCCATCCCCAGCACACCCATTTTCAAACCTCTACTATACAAAGATATCAACAATAAAGTTGTGACCTTGTTTTAAGGCTACGAAGAAAAAATGTTTTCCCTCAAGAGCAAAACGAGTTCACAAACCTCCTGACAACACGGCCTTTGCGGGTGTTCTACCACCGCACTAAGAAAATATTCAAGGTTTAAGGTCGATTACTAAAAGCAATGCTCCCCCAAAGACCACGCTTCTCTCAAAGAGGAAGCACTGGTAGGTGGAAGGGGCCTTTCTCGTGACAGATCTCACTAAACAGTAGCATCAGCCACAAGAGAGGATTCCTAAACGCAACTTCACGTTTCAGAAAACAGTCTCCCACCAAGTGAGTAACGTGGAGACTTCTGAATCGCCACGCACACGTACACCCCGTAAAGGTGGAAAAGCAAATCCCGCTTCCCACCTCAGCCCTCAAACGAGGCAGGAGGGTCCCCAACGAGCCCCTCCCGACGGCGGCCCCAGCCCCGCGCCAGGTGTGCGGACCCCCGGCCGGACCCACCGACCGCTGGCCGGGGCCCAGGGTCCGCCGCCCCCGCGCGGCCCGGGCGTCCTCGGCCGCCTCGCTCCCCTCCCCTCCCCCGCCCGCGCCCGCTCGGACTCGGGCCGGGCTAGCGGCTCCGCCAACCGGTCCCCGCGAAACAAGAAGGTGGCGGCCGGCGACGCTGCGGCTTCCCCGCCTCCCCTCCCCTCCCCCGCGGCCTCCGCTCTCCACTCCCGCGCCCCCGCTTACCCTCAACTCCTCGAAATCCGCCATTTTACACCACCCGCGGGCGCCGCTGCCGCCACAGCACCCCCTCCCGCTGCCGCCAACGACGCCGCCGCCACCACGGCCGCCGCCGCCGCCTCCAGCACCATCCTGCACTGGGCGCCGCTGAAGACGCCGCGGCCGCTGCCGCCGCCGCCGCTGCCGCCGCCGGGCCTGTCACGTGACCGGCGCGGGAGCTCCGCCCCCGGGGCGCGCGGGCCCCGCCCTCCGGCGCCCCCACCCCCACCCCACCCCCGGGCCCACCACCTTCCGCCCACGTCTTCCGCCCGGGCTCCAGTCGCGCGGCGTTCGCCGCGCGTCAGCTCCCGCCCTCTCCCGCGGCCTACCCGCCTCCCGCACGCCTTCCATCGCCCGGGCCTGCGGCCGTGCACCCCTCGGCCCCGCACGGCGCCTCCCTCCCCTGGAAGCGCGGTGGCGACTGAGCGTTACCGGCCGGCCCGCGGGAGCGCCTGGCCCGGGGGAGCGGCGGAGAGGAAGAAGAGGTGAACGGGACTCCTGACTCCTGGCGGCAACATTTCGGGAAAATTCTAACGGTGCCCTTCCACACGGTGGCTGTAGCTGGAGGAAGCAGCCGCAGATAAAACCATCCCCCATTGTAGTAGCGGAACAATCAAAATATGGGTGTCGGGTAAGCCATTGTTCCGATCTAATGGTGCAGGATGGGTGAGATCTCTTTGGATTGGTAATATCCTCAAAGTACTAACCTGGCTGATTCCTTCAGACTTTCAAGGGCGACTGAATGTCATGGACTGCAGAGTTGAGAGGGCCGGGCGGTGGGACTGGGGAGACGTGAAATAAGAGAGCGAAATAAGAGCGCTCAGAAGAACCCTGGTTTTTAAAAAGTCGAGGGGTCAGGGAAATCAGATAGCTAGGAAAGAATGAAATGCCAAGGGCAGAATAGATGGAAGGAAGCTTGATGGCAGCCTTGACGTGCTGATAAAGGATGAGAGAAGATGCTGAGTCAAGCTGTTGAGAAAACTCACCGGACCAAGTACAGGGTTCAAATTTCTTTGAAGAAGTGGATGAAACCCACCCACGACAGAATATTAAAACGCTTATTATAATTTGCAAGGCCCTGTTTAATCCGGTTCCTGCCTAGTGCTTCTTCCCATTCCTTCTTGGATGTTTAATGAATAAAAGAAAGTGAACAGTATCTAGAGTGGGTTCTAACGCTGGCTCTCTACCATGAACATTAGGGTCTTAGCGTGGCGTATCCTCGATCTTCGCTGATTCTCCTTAGGCCTTGGTTTATACCTCAGTGGAGTTTAACATTGTTCAACAGGCGTTAAGTGAAGGCCACTGTGAACTGGGAGCTTTGAGGGAATAACAAAGATGAATAGAATATAATACAATCCTTCCATCAAGAAGCTTACAACACATAAGAGGGACCAACATACACACAAAATTAAGAGAAGCACGGCCTCACTGAGGCTTGTTTTGTAGTATTCATTGTAGGGTTAGGCAGGTTTGACTGCAAAGAATTCTAAGTGCTGCCCCAGACAGGCCTAATAATAACTAATGTCTTCCTTGCCACGTGATTACGTCAGAACTGAACCTGTAAATCCACTACTACAGGGCATTTTCAGGTTTTGCCAATGAGAGCAAGAGTGGGCCCATTTATGCAGTGATGAGAGATGAGACTTTCTAGCTTGTGGAGTGCTCTAGTTTGCTACGATGAGGGGCCAGCCCAACTCATGGAGAAGAATCACCTTAACAATATCAGAATTCACTTTGACCTCTGTACTTGTCAACTTGCATAAGCCAATACCCTTCCATAACTGTTTCAGGTAGTTTTAGATGGGTTTGCTATTAGCATCTGAAATACGATGTTACTTTGTCTCCCTAGACAGATTACTAACTTGGCATCTTTTCTAAACTATACTCTGAATACTCATTCCAATACTTGTTTTAAGGAAGGCCTGAGTGCTAAAGGGTAGAGAAGACGCCTGTCTCTTTACTGTCACAAACAGTTTAGCTCTGGTCTAAATTTGTGTATCCTACTCATGAGAAAGAAAGCCCTGCACTTACTTGAATCTAACTTCCTTATAATGTGGCATGAAATGTCCTTGGAGCAGAGTTGGGAGGAGGAAGGTGTGGTAACCTTACCACCACTTGAGGCCACATACCAAAGTACCACTTCTGGCCACACACAGAACTATTACCCCAGGGGGGAATTACATTAAATGCAATTTTCTCCTTATTACCTTTTGCTTAAGATTTTATTTTTTGGTAATCTCTGCACCCAATGTGGGGCTCAAACTTGCCACCCTGAGATCAAAAGTCACACACGTCACCAACTGAGCCAGCCAGGTGCCCCCCCCCCCGCCTCATATTTTCAATGATAGAATGTGTCAACAGTTTATATGAATTGATGTTCAAGGCAATTACCTGATTGATCCACCCCCTTAATCTAGCTCAAATTTTATTTTTTTTTTTTTTCAACGTTTATTTATTTTTGGGACAGAGAGAGACAGAGCATGAATGGGCGAGGGGCAGAGAGAGAGGGAGACACAGAATCGGAAACAGGCTCCAGGCTCTGAGCCATCAGCCCAGAGCCCGACGCGGGGCTCGAACTCACGGACCGTGAGATCGTGACCTGGTTGAAGTCGGACGCTTAACCGACTGCGCCACCCAGGCGCCCCTAGCTCAAATTTTAAAACCTCAGTATTGTAATTAAAGTGGCCTAAGGTTACATGAAGTCAAAAGTCTCAGGAGTGGCTTTTTCACTTATTAGCTGTGTAATGTTAGCAAAGTCACAACCTCATTTTCTAATCTATAAAACAGGAATGATTATTCCTGAACTCAGGACGGTGAAGGAGTAAATGAGTTAAGATACATGACTTTATGAACTTACAAAGCAATAGATGATAATTTTTTTATATCTAAACAGCTGATAAACACATACCAAAATAAAATTATTAAGAGACTCTCATATACCCATGTAATATATACCAGTGTCTTTAGAAAAGACTTAACGTGGTTGGGCCATGCAGTGAAGTTTTTAATTCAGTTCCAAGCACCTGTCTTGTTAATCCTTTTCCTTCCTATCTCTAAACCCATCAACCCTCCCTGATCTCAACATCTCTCTTTTCCACTGATTTCTTCCTCCGTATAATCATGATTTTCAAGCCTCCTATATTTCCAAGCCACCTTTCTTCCTTTGCCAAGCATACATCTATTTTAATCACATTTCTTCACTCCTTAACACTCTTCTGATAGTGTTTGATCTTGACTGTTATTGAAACTAATATGAAAGAAACTGAACAATGAATTTATCTTTTAACTTCATATCCCCAACTTTTTATTCTGAAATTTTTATTTTATTTTTTAATGTTTTATTTTTGAGAGAGAGACAGAGCGTGAGCTGGGGAGGGGCAGAGAGAGAAAGAGAGGGAGACACAGAATCCGAAGCAGGCTCCAGGCTCTGAGCTGTCAGCACAGAGCCCAATGCGGGGCTCGAACTCATTTACTGCAAGATCATGACCTGAGCCCAAGTGGGAAACTTCACCAACTGAACCACCCAGGCGCCCCTCAAATTTTTAAACACCAGGAAAAGTTGAAAGCATAATACAATGAACACCTGTATATATCCCAACTAGATTCAATAATTATTAATATTTGAACAATAATTTTTACTAAGGCATAATTTACATATAATGAAATCCTCATATTTTAAGTAAATTCTTCAATTAGTTTTGAAAAATGCTTATCAAGATACAGAACATTTCCATCAGCCCCGAAAGTTCCAAGTTACTTCTTGCCCCTTCCCAGTCAAAGCTCCCACAAGAAGCAACCAATGATCTGATTTCTAATACTATAGAGAGAACTAAAAAAATGAAGCAACATTCTCTACTTATTTTTAAGTGCTATAATAATTTTGATGCCAAAACTAGACAAAAATTAGTTTTTCCATCTAACTTATAAACAGCTCTTACCTTTGTAATGCAAGGATGGTTTCACACAGCATATATAATAAACAACTTGGTCATTTGATCCAACTCATCACCTGAAAACCACCATAAAAATCTGGGTTTAGAAAAGCAGAACCACATGCCCAATACTATATAAGGAATTATCCAGCCAAAATATTAGAAGGAAGTATTTCAGGCAGTGAAACCAAACATTTGTCCTGAAGGCATTTAATGATCCAAAAGTAAAATCTATAAAGTAACTATGACTTTTGCAGGATTGCTGAGCAAGAGAGAAATAAGTCTAAATGTAGTGCCACAGAAGATGGAAAGTCTAATAAACACCCCACATATTTAATATAAGACCCTATAGGGTAAAGATGAACCAGGAGTCAATCAGCACTTCCACAGATTGCAATCAGGTTTAACAGTAATAAAATCTCAAGTTTTGTATATTGAATAAACAGAGCCTAGAGTGGCAAGCTATAGGCACTGGGCAGAAACAAACTGAAGTTCTCTCCAGATGAAGATATCATCACCCCAAACCTCAAGTTACCCGACACAGATAATTTTCCAAATAACATGACCAACATGTAGTCAGAAGACTGAAATAAAAAGCATGCTTGCACTAAAAAATAAAAGGTTTAAAAAAAATAACCTAGCAGAAACTCTATTCCAGAATTGAGAGGTTTAAGAACTCAATGCATAGGTTTAGTAGTATATTACACACAGTTTAGGAGAAAATAACCAGAACATATGTCAGAAGGAAGTACAGAGAAAACAAAAGAAAAAAAAATGGAAAATGCCTAGGAAAATATTGAAGACATCTCATGGAGACATGAGATGATGTTGAAAAGGTCCAAAAGATGTTTAATTGGAGTCCTCAAAGAACAAGAAAGTCAGAATCAGGCAGAAGTAATATGTGAGGAGAAAGAAAACCTGAGACTTTCCAGACTGATGAAAAACACTAGGTGAAAGGGTAACAAAACCCTTTCCCATCCTGCATGAGAACTTGACCTTCAGTTAACTTTCCAACTTTGTTCACTGGAAACTGATAGAGTGTTATGATTTAAAAAATGGCCTCTGGAGGCACCTGGATGGCTCAATTCATTAAGTGTCCCACTCTTTTTTTTTTTTTAAGTTTATTTATTTATTCTGAGAGACAGAGGCAGTGTGAGCAAGGGAGTGGCAGAGAGAGGGAGAGAGAGAAGCCAAAGCAGTCTCCTTGCTGCCAGTGCAGAGCCCCACTCAGAGCTCAAACCCACAGAACCTTGAGATCATGACTTGAGCCAAAACCAAGAGTCAGAGGCTTAACCGACTGAGCCACCCAGGCACCCCCGAGCGTCCCACTTTGATTTTGGCTCAGGTCATGATCTCAGTTTGTGAGCTCGAGCGCAGTATTGTGCTCGGCACTGACAGCAAGGGGCCTGCTTGGGATTCTCTCCCTCCCTCTCTCTCTGACCCTCCCCCGCCCCCTACTCTCATGTGCTCTCTCTCAAAATATATAAACATTTAAAAAATTAAAAACGACTGCTGCCCAGTAAACTGCCTCTAGATCAGGAGGAACTGACTATAAATGAACTGAATACCTTACAGGGAGGCCATACTTGGGATTTCCCAAGGGAGTTTAATTCACCAATAAAACATAATTTTAAATTTGTGTGCAACTGATGGCATGACTTCCATGTACCACATAGAACCACAATGAGAAATAGAATAAATCCACAAGTACAGTGAAGCATTTTACCATACCTACCTTAGTAATTGATCCAAAAAGGCAAAGAAAAAATCATTAAAGATCTAGATTTTTGTTAGAACATGATTAACAAACTCAACCAAGTGACTTTAATGTGCAGAAAATGTGTTATTTCAAGCACTTAAGGAACATCTGCAAAAATTAAACATACACTGACCATGAAGCAAGTCTCAACAATTTAAAAAATTGTAATAAACCACACATAAAATTTACCATCTTAAACCATTTTAAGTGTACAGCTTACTGCCATTAAGGATAGTCATACTGTTGTGGTGCCTGAGTGGCTTAGTTGGTTAAGCATCCAATTTCAGCTTAGGTCATGATCTCACCGTTTGTGAGTTCGATCCCCGCATCAGGTTCTGTGCTGACAGCTCAGAGCCCGGAGCCTGTTGCAGAATCTGTGTGTCTCCCTCTCTCTGCCCTTCCCCCCCCCACCCCCCACTCGCAGTGTCTCTCTCAAAAATAAACATTAAAATAAAAATTTTTAATAAAAAAGAATAGCCACTGTCGCGTAACCATCGCCACCATCCATCTGCAGAACTCTTTGTCTTTCCAAACCAAAACTCATCTAAAAATAACTCCCCATTTTCCTCTGCCCCTGGCCCCTGGCCACCACCATACTGCTTTCCCCATGAATTTAGCTGCTCCTGGTACCTCATGTAAGTGGAATTATAGGGCCTTTGTGTCTGTGACTGGCTTATTTTCCTCAGCGTAATGTCTTCAGAGTTCAACGATGTTGTAGCATAGGACAGAATTCTCTTCCTTTTTAAAGCTGAATAATATTCCATTGTATGTATACACAATATTTTGTTTATATGTCAACACAGGTTGTGTCTTAGTTTGGGCTACCAAAACAAAATCTCACACACCGGGTAGCTTGAACAACAACTTCCCCCCACACATACACAGTTCTGGAGGCTGGGAAGTTCAAGATCAAGGTGCCAGCAGATTTGGTGTCTGATGAGGGCCTGCTTCCTAGTTTACAGATAGCTGCCTTCTTGCTGTATTCTTACACAGTAGAAAGAGCTGTGGTCTCTTCATCTTCTCATAAGGGCATTAATCCCATCTTAGAGCTTTCACTCTCGTGACCTCAGCTAAACCCAGTTACCTCCTAAAGGCCCCATCTCCAACAAACATCAAATTGGGAATTAGGGCTTTAACACAGATGGGTTTGGGGTCGGGGGGGTGGGGTGGGTGGTGGGGGACACAGACATTCCTTTCATAGAAAGTTGCTTCCACCTTTTGGCTATTGTGAATAATGCTGCTATGAACATGGGTATAGAAATATCTTTGAGACCCTGCTTTCAGTTCTTTTCAGGATATACCCAGAAGTGGAATTAAGTGGAATTGCTGAGTGATATGGTAATTCTGTTTTTACATTTTGAGGAACTGCCATTCCGTTTTCAACAGTGGCTGCACCATTTTACATTTTCACCAGCAGTGCACAAGGGTTCAAATGTTCCACATCGACATCAACACTTGTTATTTTCTGTTTTTTTTTTTTAATAGTAGCCATCTTAATAGGAGCAAGCTGATATCTTATGGTTTTGATTTGCATTTCCCTAATGATTACTAATGTAAGTACTTTTTCATGTGCTTATGGGCCACATGTATATCTTCTTTGAAGAAATGTCTACTCAAAACCTTTACCAATTTTTAAAATCAGGTTGTTTGGGTTTTTTTGTTGTTGATTTTCACTAAATTTAAAAGGATTGGAATCATACAGATTATGACTTATGCACAATTAAGCTAAAACTCAGTAAGAGATAACTAGAAAATTGCCACATTTTTGGAAATGAAGAAATACCCTTCTAAATAGCCTATGAGTCAAAGGAAATATCACTATGAAAAATTTTAAACTATTTACCTGAATGGTAATGAAAATACTACATATCAAAATCTCTGATCACCAAAACTAAAAGGCAACCAATGGAATGGGAGAGAATATTTGCAAATGACCTATCAGATAAAGGGTTAGTCTCTAAAATCTATAAAGAACTTATCAAACTCAACAACCCCCCCAAAAAAAATTCATTGAAGAAATGGGCAAAAGACATGAATAGACACTTTCCAAAGAAGACATCCAGATAGCAAACAGACACATGAAAAAATGCTCAACATCACTCATCATCAGGGAAATACAAATCAAAACCACAATGAGATACCACCTCACACCAGTCAGAATGGCTAAAATTAACAACTCAGGCAACAGATGTTGGCGAGGATGCAGAGAAAGAGGAACCCTTTCGCACTGCTGGTGGGAATGTAAACTGGTGCAGCCACTCTGGAAAACAGTATGGAGGCTCCTTAGAAAGTTAAAAACAGAACTACCCTACGACCCAGCAACTGCACTACTAGGTATTTATCCAAGGGATACAGGTGTGCCGTTTCGAAGGGGCCATGTTCCCCAATGTTTATAGCAGTGCTATTGACAACAGCCAAAGTATGGAAAGAGCCCAAATGTACATTGATAGATGAATGCATAAAGAAGATGTGGTATATATACACAATGGAGTATTCTCAGCAATCAAAAAGAATGAAATCTTGCCATTTGCAACAACATGGATGGAACTAGATGGTATTATGCTATGCGAAATAAGTCAGTCAGAGAAAGACAAATATCATATGACTTCACTCGTGGAATTTAAGATACAAAACAGATGAACATAAGGGAAGGGAAGCAAATAGAATATAAAAACAGAGAGGGGGACAAAACATAAGAGACTCTGAAATACAGAGAACAAACAGGGTTGCTTGGGTCGTGGGAGGGGGGAGGGGCTAAATGGGTAAGGGGCATTAAGGAAGACACTTGGTGGGATGAGCACTGGGTGTTATACATGGAGGATGAATCACTGGAATCTACTCCTGAAATCATTATAGCACTATATGCTAACTAACTTGGATGTAAATTAAAAAAAAAAAAAAAAAAAGATCCCTGAGTTGTACCTATAACTACAGTTATAGAGAAATTTAACCTTAAATTTACAGTTAGGGATAAAAAGCTGGTGGTCAGTTGACCTGAACAACTTTAAATAAGAGAACAGAAAAATATCCAAGGAAAGTAAGAAGAAAGACATACTAAACATAAGAAGAAACTAATGAAGGGGAAAACTAATATATAATTTATACACAATGCTTGACATGTGCTCAGAAATTACCAGACATGCCAGAAAACAGGATCAAATGACTGAAAACCAACATGGAGATTTGTGAGGAGATGCTACAAGTCTGTTTCTCAGTTGCTTCTGTATCACAGAGACTGTCATGAGACAGTTTTTTATCATCTCCCCAGTTCTGATGAGATACGGTAAGTTATGATCATAGTATGCACCCTTGATATGATATCATGAGAATGGCAATTTACCTCTGTGGTCTTCCTCTCAAAAACCTATAACCCGTTTAATTAAGAGAAAAACATCAGGGGCTTCTGGGTGGCTCAGTCGGTTAAGCGTCCAACTTCGGCTCAGGTCATGATCTCATGGTTTATGGGTTTGAGCCCCACCTTGGGCTCTATGCTGACAGCTCAGAGACTGGAGCCTGCTTTGGATTCTGTATATCCCTCTCTGCCCCTCCCCTGCTCACACTCTGTCACTCTCCGTCTCTCAAAAATGAATAAACATTAAAAATTTTTCAAAAACAAAAAGAAAAACATCAGACAAATCTCACTTATGAGATATTCTCCAAAGTACCTGATCAATACTCCTTAAAAGTTTCAAGGTCATCAAAAAACAAGAAAAGTCAGAAACAATCACAGCCAAGATGAACCTAAGGTGATATAACAACTAAATATAATGTGGCTGAGATCCTGCTACAGAAGGACATTAGGCAAGAACTAAGGTAATCTGTATAAAGTGTGAATTTTAGTTAATAATAATGTACTATTATTTGTTTATTAATTGTGACATATATACCACATTAATATGAGGTGTTAATAATAAGGGAACTGGGTATATGTGAATTTTCTATACTATAAGCACAGCTAGAATGTAAAGCCTATTTTGTTGATCATAAAATGATAAATCATATTGTAATGATAAAATGTTTATCATTCAAAATTGTATTTTCCAATGATAGAAAATAAAATGGCTATTAGATTTTATTTTTGTTATTTTATTTTGGGGGGCATTAGATTTTTTTAATGTTTATTAGTTTATTGTGAGAGAGAGAGTGTGGGTGTGTGCAGGTGAGGGAAGGCAGAGAGAGAGAGGGAGAGAGAGAATCCCAAGCAGGTTCCACACTGTGAGTGCAGAGCCCGATGTGGGGCTTGAACTCACGAATCCATGAGATCATGACCTGAGCTGAAATCAAGAGTCAGATGCTTAACCCACTGAGCCATCCAGGCACCCTGGTGGGTATTAGATTTTTTTTTTTTTTTTGAGAGACAGGGCACAAGTGAGCGAGGGGCAGAGAGAGAGAGAGAGAGAGAGAATCCCATGAGGCACAGAAAGAGAGAGAGAGAGAAACGGGACTCTATACACAGTGCTCATCACCACAAGTGTACTCTTTATTTTTTGTAAGTATTTATTTTTGAGAGAAAGAGGGAGGGATGGAGAGAGAGAGAGAAAGTGCTCACAAGTTGGGGGTACGGGGCAGAAAGAGAGATGTTTACACAGAAATCTGAAGTAGGCTGCAGGCTCTGAGCAAGCTGTCAGCCCAGAGCCCCACGCGGGGCTTAAACTTACAAACAGTGAGAGCATGACCTGAGCCAAAGTCAGATGCGTAACTGACTGAGCTACCCAGGCACCCAGCAAGCGTACTCTTTAATCTCCATCACCTATTTCGCCCGCTCATGGCCACCTGTCTTCTGGTAACCGTCAGTTTCTTCTCTATAGTTAAGAGTCTGTTTCTTGCTTTGCCTCTTTTTTTCCCCCTTTGCTCATTTGTTTTGTTTCTTAAATTCCACATATGGTATTTGTCTTTCTCTGACTTATTTCACTTAGCATTATACTTTCTAGCTCCGTCCATTGTTTTGCAAATGGCAGGATTTAATTTTTTAATGGCTGAGTAATATTCCTGTGTGTGTGTGTGTGTGTGTGTGTGTGTGTGTGTGTGTGTACACCACATTGTCTTTTTTTTTAATATTTATTTATTTATTTTGAGAGAGAGAGAGAGAGAGAGAGAGAGAGAGAGAGTGAGCGCAAGTGGGGGAGGGGCAGAGAGACAGGGAGACAGAGAATCCGAAGCAGGCTCCATGCTGGATCCCATGAACCTCAAGATCACAACCTGAGCCAAAATCAAGAGTGGGATGTTCAACCGAGGCCACCCAGGTGGCCTATACCACATCATCTTTACCTATTATTCATGTATTGATGGACACAGGTTGCTTCCATAATTTGGCTATTGTAAATAAAGCTACAATAAACATAGGACTGCACATATCCCTTCAAATTAGTGTTTTTGTGTTCTTTAGGTATATACCCAGTAACGTGATTACTGGATCACAGGTCTATTTTTAATTTTCAAGGGAACTCCATTCTGTGTTCTACAGTGGCTGCACCAGTTTGCTAACAATTTCAACCTTTAAATAATGGTAAAAATGTAAAATTTATTTTCAGATGTATCTATGAGAATTTGAAGACATTGTCGTTAAAATGTCTTGATCAGGAAGTATAGACGTTTCAAGCACTAAATCTGCTTATGAAGTTCTCTCAAGCTTTTCATTAAACTTTTGAAATTTTTTTTTTAAGTTTTATAGAAGTTTAATATTTCACAGTTTCCATAGCACTTTACTATTCCATTTTTTCTCATAATTATAAGAAAAAAGTAATGAGCTTGTTTTTTGTTTGTTTGTTTGTTTGTTTGTTTGTTTGTTTGTTTTTTACCAAGGCCCATAAGAGGTGTTCTAAATCCCCTCCAAATTATCAACATGCCACAGAAGTTTTATCATTTTCTTTGTGTGCTGTGACCTGAAAAAGGCTAGGAAGCACCCACCTAGAGAATCTCTTACACCCGCACAGGCACAGTAGGAGATATGTACAAGAGTGTTTCTTTCTTTTTCTTAACGTGTATTTTTATTTTTGAGAGAGAGAGACAGAGCATGAGTGGAGGAGGGGCAGAGATGGAGGGAGACAGAATCCGAAGCAGGCTCAGGCTCAGGCTCAGGCTCTGAGCTGTCAGCACAGAGCCCGATGAGGGGCGCGAATTCATAAACTGCAAGATCATGACCTGAGCCAAAGTCGAACACTTAACTGACTGAGCCACCCAGGCACCCCATGTACAAGTGTGTGGTAATAAACACTGTTTGTAATAATGAAATCCTGAAAACAACTTATCTCCATCAAGAAGAGAGTGGATATATACATTGTGCTATATTCCTGAAAAAGAATGCTATGTGTATGGTATAAGAAGAAAAATGAATAAGCCAGAGTTACATATAATAAATGGACAAATTTCAAAAACTATGAAATGAAAAAATCAAGGTGGGAAAAGTTATATATCCTTTCTACAAATTTTCCCAAATTTGAAACAATGGTATATATTTATGGATATACACATATGTGATAGAAGTTCAGAAACAAACATGTGAATGATGAATACCAAAACCAGGACAGTTGGGGCCTCTGAGAAAGGAATGGGATCTGTGGGGGCATTCTGGGAGATTGTACTGTATTTATAAAGTTTTTTGTTAAAAAAAAAAAGGCATGAGAGCTTGGTTGCTCGGTTGGTTAAGTGTCTGACTCCAGATTTCAGCTCGGGTCATTATCTCATAGTTTGAGAGATCGAGCCCCACCTTGGGCTCTGTGCTAACAGCTCAGAGCCTACTTGGGATTCTCTCTCTCCCTTTCTCTCTGCCCCTCTACCCACTCAAAAATAAGTAAATAAAAATTAAAAAAAAAAAAAAAAAAAAGGACCTGAAGCAAATACATGGCACAGTGTTAAGATATGACAGACCCGGAAGGTGGATATACCAATCTACTTTTCTCTATATTTGTGTGCTTGAAACATTTCATACCAAAACAAAACGGATCCTAAATCTGATCATTCTTTACTAATTCCCTGTTCCTGAATGACCACGGTAGCCTCCCGTCTCATTTCCTTGCTTTCTGTCTTGTTCCACGATTATTCTCCACATGCTAGCCAGAATGATATTTTATAAATACATATCTGATCTACCATCTCCCTAGGCAAAACCTTTCAGTGGGTTTAATCACTCTAAAAATAAAAATTCAACTCCATACCGCAGTCCACAGGCCCTTGCTTTATCTCTGGCATTTAGCTCTTAAGATCTTATTCTTCCTCCACTATCATTATTTATCCCCTCAAACGGTTTTATTTTTCTTTTGGAACTTCTCACTACCTCAAATTATATTAATTCATGGTTTATGGATATAGTTATTCCTAGAGTCCTCAGCTTCCACTAGAATATAAGTTCCATGAAAGTGGGGACCTTGCTCTCTGCCATATCTTTGGTGCTGAGAATATTTTTGACTTGTTAAGTATGACATATTTTTTGGATGAACAAATAAATGAGAGATTTCTTTTTCATTCAAAAAGGAGAGGAATGACACTTTAGTGTTTTGTTTTGTTTTGTTTTGTTTTGTTTTGTTTAAAGGTGTAATCTAGGGTGCCTGGGTGGCTCAGTTGGTTAAGCATCCGACTTCGGCTCAGGACATGATCTCACGGTTCGTGGGTTCAATCCCCACGTCAGGCTCTGTGCTGACAGCTCAGAGCCTGGAGTCTGCTTCAGATTCTGTGTCTCCTTCTCTCTTTGCCCCTCCCTCACTCATGCTCTGTCTCTCAAAAATAAATAAATGTTAAAAAAAAAATTTTTTTAAGATATAATCAAACACATAGAAGGGGAAAACTACAGGGTACTCTGTCAACAATAACAATAGCTAAGGCTCAGTAAGCACGCATTATGTACCGGGCATTTCCAGACACGAGGACCACATACTTTTGGGGTGCGCATCGGCCTCACTCCCTTCTCGTAGGCCCTGAGAACCTATCTGTGACATGAAATCTTCCTCCCTAGTCACAGCTAATTGGATCTGGATCAAACGCTGGGTGAGAAAAGCTCATCTGTTAGCCAGGAGGAAGCAATCAGATTCTTTTTCTTGAAAATTTGTGCTGAGAGACGCACAGGCTAAAGAAGTTTGAAGATGAGTCACGTTAATGGCAGGACAGTTTTGAATGATGGGAACAGCTGTTGAGGTCCCTGAAGCTGCACTGGTATCTGCCCTTTCTGGACTTGTTGGTCAATATTTTCTTGGCTTAAAGACATAGTTACCCCTCTATCCTTCCCATGAAATCCAGTCCCTTCATTTTTAAAATGAGTGTGGGTAAGCCTCTTTGTTTTGTTGATGACTCATCCTAAAAGCAGAAAAGTAAACAACCTCTTGATCAAAGAAACTTGACTAAGACAGTCTTTCCCAGGCATGGCCTCATTTAATTCTTACAATACTATGAGAGGGTATTACTATTCCCATCTTACAGATGAGGAGACAGCACTTGGGCAGGTCCAATACTGTTGCCAGTATCACAGAGCAGGAAAGGTTGCCATTCTGGACTCTGACTCTGGAGAGGAGGGCTGAGCTGCTACCTGTGGCTGCAGGAAGGGCAGAGGGAGGGGCTGTTGTGGAGATGAAGTTAGGAAAACAGAGCAAACATTTTAATACTATTGGGGGTAAATTAGAAAATGAGCCTGATCTCCGTGATGGGGCAAAACCCAGATTTCATTCTGTTTTTGGATAAGATCCAGAAAAAGTTTTATTCTTGCATTTCAACAATCTTTGGCAGAGGGAGATTTCTATCGACACGGAATGTCTGTATGGTTAAAACGTTTTCTCTTCCCATTGACGGAGTTGACAGTTTTGAAAGAATGGCAGGATTTTTTTAGCAACGTAAAATGTGGAGTTTTAACGACATATATTCAGAGGTGACTTATAGTTGACTGTCACAGCGTTTGCAGTTAGGCAGGTATATTTCTGGTCATTCTTAAAAACTCCCCCTCATTCTTGCACGTCTAGAGAAGTCCCGTAGAGGGCGGTTTGACACAAGTGAAGTTGTGAGTACAGAAATCCAAGTGTTCATTTGGGGGAGAGGCTAGGGGAAATCGGTAGGGATTGATGGATTAAGGTATGATTTGAAGAGAGTAAACAATAAATCAAAGTTTATGATTGAAAAACATTCAGAATTCACTTTATATAACATCCTTGCTGTGTGAGAGAGAGGAATAACTTGTTTTCTCCAACTGAAGTTGGACTGTGTTTTGAATACTTTATTTTTTTAATGTTTATTTATTTTTGAGAGTGGGGGAGGGGGCAGAGAGAGAGGGAGACACAGAATCCAAAGCAGGCTCCAGACTTTGAGCTGTCAGCACAGAGCCCTACGAGGGGCTCGAACTCATGACCCATGAGATCATGACCTGAGCCAAAGGCGGAAGCTTAACCAACTGAGCCACCCAGGCGCCCCATGTTTTGAATACTTGAGAAAATAATATGCCCTGTGAAACAAGTGGTAAAGCTTGAGCTCTGTCTCATATACATCAAATGACACAATGTGTACATCAGACACAATTTTGTTACTTTGGTAAGTATTTAAACTGTTAAAAAAATTTTTTTTAAATGTTTTATTTATTTTTGAGACAGAGAGAGGCAGAGCATGAGCAGGGGGGGCGGGCAGAGAGAGAGGGAGACATAGACCGAAGCAGGCTCCAGGCTCTGAGCAGTCACCACAGAGCCCGACCCGGGGCTCGAACCCATAGACCGTGAGATCATGACCTGAGCCGAGATCAGACGCTTAACCGACTGAGCCACCCAGGCACCCCAGTATTTAAACTGTTTAAAACACAAGCATAAGAAATATTAATGTGATGTATAAAAGGAGGGAAAATAAGTTTTTCTTGTTTCCCCCAATATTTTATTTTTAAAAGAGAAAGAGAGAGGGGATAGAGGATCCGAAACTGGCTCCACACTGACAGCAGAGAGCCCGTTGTGGGGCTTGAACTCACAAACCGTGAGATCGTGACCTGAGCTGAAGTCCGATGCTTCACCTACTGAGCCACCCAGCCGCCCCGAAAATAAGTTTTTCTAAGAAAAAGGAGAATTTTTCTTTTTCTCTGTAGGTATTAACAGGTTAGGAAGCTAATTGACACCTTAAAAAACTTGGTTCTGAGAGCCTGGAACCGACCATTCGCTCACCTCACACCGTCACAGTCCCTGGAGTTACCGTTGCACCAGAAAGGAAGAGGACGCTGGGCCACACTCACTTCCCGTTGAGTTGTCTAACGGTGTGTCGGTCAAAGTCCTACATGATGCTGAAGGCCACAACATGAGAGACAAACACTGTTGAGGTGTATTGTGGGAAACTCAGAGGCAGAGGACAATGGGAACTGCCAGATGTCCAATATCACAGTCCCCTATGGAGATGACAAATGGCACAGCTGGAGGCATACACCTGGGATAGCAAGATTGTTCTGATCTTGCCTGACGCTCCCAAAAGTGTGCCCATGTTAAAGAATGGAAAAGAAAACCAGGCCCAAGGGTCAGCAGTGGAAGAGCTTCATGTGGCCCCAAGAGGAGGAGGGCATGGGATGGGACATGGAAACATCTTCCAGAAGTGAAGATAAAATGGCCTGTTGAACAGAGGGGATGGGGAAATAGCTGGAGGTGATTAAGGGTACACTTACCTTGATGAGCACTGAGTAATGTGTAGGACTGTTGAGTCACTACATTGTACGCCTGAAAATAACAGAACACTCTATGTTAACTATACGGGAATAAAACTTTTTAAAAAAGAAAAAAAATTATCTGTTGAACAGAATTTTGCTCTTATTTTTTTCTTTTAATTTATCTGGGTTGGGGAGGGAAGGTGTGCATGCCTATGTGTACATCCTAGATTCTAATCTAGGGATGAGTTTACTCCCCAGGGGACATTTGGCATTTGGAAAGGCGTGGAGACATTTTTCTTTGTCACAATTTTGGGAAATGCTACTGGTGACTAGTGGAGAGAGGCCAGGGGTGCTACTAAACATCCTAGTCTGCACAGGTCAGTCCCCCACAACAATGATCTTTCCCCAAATGTCAATAGGGGCAAGTTTGAGAAATGCCGCCCTAGCGCAACAAATCTAGCTAGCAGAGAACTTCAGTGAGAAAAGTTGAGTTCTTTCCTTTTTTTTTCTTTTAAGTAAATTCTATGCCCAACGTGGGGCTTGAATTCACATCCCTAAGATCAAGAGTTGCATGTTCTACCAGCTGAGCCAGACAAGGCGCCCCTGAGTTCCTTACTCAAAGGGAAAACTTAGGTGTTTGCTTTTTCTTTTTAAGTAGTGTTTTTTTTTAAAGATGTTTATTTTTTGAGAGAGAAAGGCAGAGAGAGAGAGGAGAGAGAGAAAAGCCCAAGCAGGCTCCGCTCTGTCAGCATAGAGCCTAATGCGGGCTCGATCTCACAAACCATGAGACTGTCACCTGAGCTGAAACCAAGAGTCCACACTTAACTGGCTGAGCCACCCAGGCTCCCCTAAAGTGGTGGCTTTAATGAAAACTAATTTTAAGACATGGTGAGATGAGACTGGGGAGGGACATACATGTCAAGATGAAGAGTTTGGATGATCTGGGACACCACTCTGGGCATAACTCTGTGGTCAGGTGATGTCTAAAGACCTCATCTGAGAATCTCCCCTATCAGTCCTTACAGTCCCTGCCCCATTATTCTTCATCTACACTACTTCCATAGCCTCCCTTCTGACCTCTCAGCTCTTGGCGGTCATCTTTTCAATGTCACCTTAAATTTCTGAAGAGTATTTTCACTGCATATAGAATTCTAAGTTCATGGTATTTTTTTTTTTCTTTCAGCACTTTAGAGATGTATTTCTCTAGTCATCTAGATTCCCAGGTTGTTTCCATGTCTTGGCTATTGTAAATAATGCTGCAATGAACTTGAGGGTACAGATATCTCTTCAAGAGGGTGATTGCATTTCTTTTGGATATGTATCCAGAAGTGCAATTGCAAGATCAAATGGTAGTTCTGTTTTTAACTTTTAAAGGAATCTCCAGGCTGTTTTCCATAGTGGCTGTGCCATTTTATACTGCTACCAGCAAGGCACAAAGGTTCCCTCTTCATATCCTTGCCAGCATTTGTTATCTCCTGGCTTTTTACTAATAGTCATTCTTACAGTCAGGTGTAAGGTGATATCTCATTGTGCTTACAATTTGCATTTCCCTGATGATTAGAGATGTCGAGCATGTTTTCATGTACTTGTTGTTCCTTTGTAGCTCTTCCATTTTTTAAATCAGATTGTTTGGGTTTCTTTTGCTGTTGAGTTGTGTAAGTTTCTTGTATATTTTGGAGACAGACCCCTTATCAGAAAGATGGTTTGCAAATATTTTCTTCTATTCCATAGGTTGTCTTTTCATTTTGTTGATAGTTTCTTTTGTTGTGAAGCAGCTTTTTAGTTTGATGTAGGCCCACTTGTTGATTTTTGTTTTTGTTGCTTGTGCTTTAGTGTCATATCCAAAAAAAATCATTGTCAAGATGGATATTAAGGAGCTTTTTCTTACATTTTCTTCTAGGAGTTTTATGGTCTCAGGTCTTATGTTTAAGTTTTTAATCCATTTCAAGTTAATTTTTGTAAGTGCTGTAAGATAGGGGTCCAGTCTCATTCTTGTGCATGTGACTATCTAATTTTCCCAACATCTTTTATTGAAGAGACTATCCTTCTCCCCTAGAGCATTCTCAGCTCACTTGTCAAATATTAGTTGGTCAAAATGAATTTCTTAATGTGAGTCTTGGTTAGAAACGTTTGAAAGCCAGTAGTCATGTGAAGGAGATTCTTTAGAAAAAATTATGTTAAATTTGGAAATAAGGCAAAACAGAGTATTATGACCTTTCAATGTCACACCAGAACAATGTTTAAGAGGTTCAACCTCTCTCCAGTAGGACTTTCTGTGATGATGGAAATGTTCTATCCGCGTGCTGCCCGATATATTAGCCTCTAGCTGCATGTGACAACTAATCACTGGAAATGTGGCTAGTGTGACTGAGGGATTGAATTGATAACCTTATTTAATTTTAATTAAAATTTAAATGTCAATGGCCAAAACTAGAGGAATGTATCTGTGTCTCTTAGAAAAAATTCCAAAGGCTGTGGTTCTATTGCCCTGTAGAACATTAACCAGTTTTGTATCTCACCTAGCAATCTTATGCTAACTTTGTTTTCTTTAAGTGACTGCAAATACCTGGTACCTCAAAATGCTCTTTAAACCGCCTTTACCATTTAACTGGCTCCCTCAAGGACTTAAGGGGAATCTTTGACATGTGTCCATTCATATTAAAGAGTTACGTTTTTAATTTTATGAAAATCACATCAACACAATGTAATAAGAGCAGCATGAAAGGTATGTAAAGAAATCAGGAACAATTTTCTCTCTGCCTAAACTCTGCTTGGGGTAACTGTAGTGATAGAAAAAGCTCCACTGAATTGTCCTAGAAGGTGACTTCTGAGCTGAGTCTTAGGAGGCAATATAGGGTTTTATTGGGCAAATGAGGTGGGAGTGATCCTCCAAGTAAAAGAAACCGTTCAGTACTTTATAAATCATGTATGCTGGACGGTGGGGTGGGGTATGCCTGGGTTGGGTTGGGAATGACAATTGAGCCTGGACAGGGAGGGTAGAAGTGGTGTAGTGGAAAGGCACAGTGCTTTAGTTAGGAGACCTAGTTTTGCATCCTAACGTTATCTTGTTGGATAACTTAGAATTGGCTAATTTGGCTCTTTGAGCCCATTTCCACAACTGTAAATTGGGATTAGTAATAACTTCTCCATGGGGTGTTAGGATTAAATTAGATAGCCACGTAAATCACATAGTGCATTGTCTGGTACTACAGATGTTTAGTAAATTATAGCTAGTGTTTCTAAGGAGAGTGGTCAACAGTTTCAAATGGTGCTAAATTTAAATAAGATAGAGTGTAAAATAATCTATAATTGGCTTTCCTAATTAGGAGGTTATTGAAGACTCTAGTAAGGACAACTTCAAAGAGGTAGAGGCAGAATGCGTTGAGAAATGAATGGGAGGTAACAAAGTGAAGAGGGTAGCCAGTCCTTTCAAAAACCTTGAAGTGGGGGCGCCTGGGTGGCTCAGTCGGTTGAGCAACCGACTTGGGTTTAGGTCATGACGTCCCAGCTCATGAGTTTGAGCCCCACGTCAGCTCAGAGCCTGGAGCCTGCTTTGGATACTGTGTCTCCCTCTCTCTCTCCCCCTCCTCAGCTCATTCTCTGTCTCTCTCTGTCTCAAAAATAAATAAACATTAAAAAAGCATGGAGTAGATGGGAGAGAGGTGATTCAATTCAACAATCATAAGATTAGAAGGTGTGTGTGTGTGTGTGTGTGTGTGTGTGTGTGTGTGTGTGTGTGTGTTTTAGATTGAGGAAATCTGAATATTTTTGTATCCTCTGGGCAGAGGATGGAAGAAGAAACCCGAAGATAATGAAGGAGGGATGGTTTAGAATAGGATTAACAGGAAGGGAGACAGAAGGGAAAGATTTCGAAGACACAAAGTAGCTAACACAAAGAAGAAAATGAAGCAGAGGAAAATGTCAAGTCCATGTTTGTCCACTTCGAGTGAGCTTAGGTCTGGTGTGGAGGGAGTTGGGGGAGGAGGGAAAGGTTGATGCACACTCTGCATCCCAGAAAGCCTCTGACAGCCAAAGTCCACAGCAGATTCTTCCAGTCTAAAAGGACCACTTGGAGGCATCTCAAAGTAAAGCAGGAAGCTCCTTCCAAACCTTTACCTTAAAAGGGAGGGAGAAGGAGGCCTGGAAAAGATGGATGTTAAAGTGTAGTCTTGGGAACGCAAACATTGGGTCACAAAGAACTCAACAATTGCCGAAATCAAGGACAAGTACTCTGGTACACAAACCTGGTAACTTGCATTTTAGAGACAGAATTAAGCCAGCTGAAACAATTTCAAGCCCCGCCCAAGTCCTGTCAATCATCCCCTCTCCATTTCTTGATTGGTCAGTGCAGTGCAAACGCTCTGGCTTAAACGGGCTTAGTTTAGCATTGATTGGCATGAGAAAGAATCCAATGGTGCCCAGTGATTGGCTGACCTGTCTAGGCCCCGGCCAATCCTGAAAGGGGCGGGCTGGTTAAGCGTCAGGTTCCCCCAAGCAGCTTTCCTTGGAAGTACTGGTCAGCCCAGTGACTGGCCCTTTTCTCCTTTCCGGCCCTAATACAGTAGCCGATGGAGCTTTCTTACCAGACCCTCAAATTCACGCACCAGGCACGGGAAGCGGTAAGGAAAGCATATACAAAAAAGAAAAAAAAGGAACCGTACCAGGAACTCCTCTCCCCTGTTGCTTCAGGCCGATTCGCGTGTCTCTGGTTGCTATGGCGACAGAGTACCCAGCCGCGTGGCGCAAGCGCAGTGAGGGACGGTAGGCCCCACTGGTCAACTCCCGGGGCTGGGCTTCAGGTGGTGATGGGGATAGGATGGATCCGGGACAGGGGCGGGTTTGGGAGTGACTACGGGTTTGATGAAAGGAGCTGCAGTTTGTGATTGAGGAAACGGTTTGGTATTTATTAAACAGGCTGCCTTGATGGGTGAGCGGGTTTGGGGGAGTGGTCAAAATGAAGAGTGTTGAAAAGCAGGACAGCTCTGACCTGCGAGCTGGGACACTGGGTTCTGGTCCTGATTGGCCACTTACCGAGGCCGAGGGATCTTAGGTATTTAGTTCCCCCCTCGCGCTTGAGTTACCTTATTTGAAAGTAAAGTAAATGGACTATAATCCTTTTCACACGAAGATTACATGAACTTTACAATACGTACGTGGTTTCTGTTGTATCATCTGCTAAAAGGCCAGCAGTACTTTCCACAACAACGCACATGAATTGAGGACATAATGCCAGGCACTGGGGAGAAAACAATGCTTTGGTGGGGAGAGAGGATAAATAAAATTAAGTTAAAAAAAATACTGATGGGGGTGCCTGCGTGGCTCAGTGGGTTAAGCGTGGGACTCTTGATCTCAGCTCACGTCATGATCTCACTGTTGGTGAGATCTAGCCCTGCTTAAGGCTCTGCACTCTTAGCTCCTGGGATTCTCTCTCTCTTCCTCTCTCTCTGCTCCCCCCGCTCCCCACGGCTAGCTCTCTCTCAAAATAAATAAACTTAAAAAAAAAACAACAACAAAACTTATACCTGGGCCCCACCTCTAGAGATTCTGATTTACTGATGTGGGATGGATTCTGTGCATCGACATTTTTTTTTTTAAGCCCAACAGGTGATTACAGTGTGTAGCCAAGGTTATGAATCTCTGCCCTAGTGTGTCCCACTTTTTAAAAATACTAACAATACAAAAGATGATGTAATCTTCTGTTTGGCCTCACATTCGCCTCTACCTACCAACCTCCATTCCATTCCAGCTTCTGGAAAAGATTGGTGACGCTTGGTGTTGCTACTGCCTCATGTCTGGATTGTGCTCAAGCCCATTTCAATCCAGCCCAAACTACCCACATCAGAGCCTTTTGTGTTGTCTTTTAATAAAGCGGATTCCTGGATCTCACCAAGATTTACTGAATCAGAAATAGTTTGGGATAGGGTCTTGAAAAGTGCCTTATAAACACACACCCAGGTTTAAAAACCACTGCCCTCCGATTAAGCTTCCCACTTCTGCTCAGGTCCCAGCCTCGCACAGGGCTCTGTGGTGACAGCTCGGAGATTTGGAGCCTGCCTGGGATTCTGTGTCTCTCTCTCTGCCCCTCCCCTGCTTGTGCTCTGTCTCTCGGTCTCTCAAAAATAAATAACCATTAAAAATAAATAAAACCCATTGCCCTAAATAGTCTCATACATTTTCATGATTTCCAATGCCATCTATATGCCCACAACCCCCTACTACCCAAACTGACTCTAGACTGGATTACTTTGCTGGGCCCCAAGCCCACATAGTGTCCTAGAAGATGGAAATACAGAGAGGACAATGAATCAACAGATTACTTGACAAATCTTGTGTCATGTGTCTGCATCTTAATTTGTTCAATATCTGACTTTTTGCCTTCTCTTCTAAAACCTGTACCTTCGTCTACTTGGGAATGTGAAACCAACATCCACCCAATTGCTCAAATCAGAATTCTCAGAGTATCCTTAGCTCCTTCCTCCTAGTCCCTCCCTTCTGTCCTCTACATAAGGAAGACAGCAGCAAACCTTTTGTTCCACTTCTACAATAGGTCTTTAATCATCCCTCTCTCCACAGCTGAGAGCCTGACCCAACCACCATGATTTTTTACCTGAACCACCGCAACAACCTCCTAACTATTCTTCCCATTGGTTTTTGCCTCCCTCTAGTCCATTCTTCATCCAGTGATCTTCCTAAAATCGTGTCACTCCCTGGCTGGGGTCCTTTTATTGGCTTTTCATTACCCTTGGGATAAAACCCCCGAACTTTGACATAACCTACGGAGTACTGCAATGATGTGGCCCAACTTCCACATCCGGCCTCTTCCTCACCACTTTCCACTTTGCCTCCCACAGCTCCTTTGATCTGTGGCACGTTCTCTTTGATCTGACATGTCTCTGAACTCCATATACTCTGTACCATACAAGTTAGTATTTAATTGTGATTAATTTGTTCCTACCTGTTTCCTGCATGTAACGAGGCCTCTCCAACAGAATTCATGTAACCTGAAGGCACACCCAGTTTTATTTTTTCGTTTTATTCCCTAGGTGGTGCTGAGAGACATATTTAGGTATGCCCATTGGTGTCTCGATTTTGCAGGGGGTGCAAGTGCAAGGAGTTGTGATTAGTTGTGTCTGCAGAAGGAATAAGGTGGAAGTGGGTGCAGCGATCTGGTGAACTGGATATAAAAAGGACTGTGTGGGGGCGCCTGGGTGGCGCAGTCGGTTAAGCGTCCGACTTCAGCCAGGTCACGATCTCGCGGTCCGTGAGTTCGAGCCCCGCGTCAGGCTCTGGGCTGATGGCTCGGAGCCTGGAGCCTGTTTCCGATTCTGTGTCTCCCTCTCTCGCTGCCCCTCCCCCGTTCATGCTCTGTCTCTCTCTGTCCCAAAAATAAATAAACGTTGAAAAAAAAAAAATTTAAAAAGGACTGTGTGTCCACAAGGAATTTTGATCATCTACATCATCTACTATATTAGGACTTCCAGAATACATGCTTTTTATTTGGCTGATTTTTATTGTTGTTTCAAATATATATATGTATGTATACATATGTATATACATACATACATATATATATATATATACATACATACATATATATATATATATATATTTATACGTATATATGTTGCTCTGAGGTCTTCGATTTCTCCAAGAAGAAATCCTCTACACTTTCCTACAGGAATGAGGGCAAAATAAGCATGATTGCCATTGTTGTAGGAGTTAAGCAGGGAAAGGCAGCTATGTGGAAGGTGGGGGTTTCTCCTCACTTAATTACTTATTACTTATACTTAATTACTCCTTCCTTAATTACATAATTGGGTACTGGAGCACCTGGGTGGCTCAGTCAACTAAGTGTCCAACTCTTCTTGATCTGGGCTCAGGCCTTGATCTCAGGGTTGTGAGTTCAAGCCCTGCTTTGGGCTCTGCGCTGGGCATGAAGCCTACTTTTAAAAAATATATGTAATTGAATACTTAATTACTCTTTCCTTCCCAAAGTTTATCCGGCTGTGTTTCTCCTCAGGGTAAATGTCCAATCTTTAGCCAGGGGAGGGGAGGGATTGTCACCTGACTGGGGTGAGGGAGGGAATCTCTTATACTGTGTTCAGCCTGCTCCTCATTACTTCTGTCCTTAGAGGTGCCTGGTGACTCCAGAAGTAGCCAGTGCCGTGAGTTCCTGTAATTGTCTAGGGCTCTGTCATACTTAATGTGCTTCTTGTTCACTACTTTACCTACAGGTGTTGGTTTTCTTTGATTTTGGTTGTCTTTGCTGTTGTCTTTTTTTGCTCTTTTTAAAAAATGTTTATTTGTTTATTTGATGGCGGGGGAGGGCAGAGAGAGAGAGAGAGAGGAGAGGGAGAATCCCAATCAGGCTCCATGCTGTCAGCACAGAGCCCAACATGGGGCTTGATCTCATGAACCGTGAGATCATGGTCTGAGGAAAATCTAGTCGGATGCTCAACCGACTGAGTCACCGAGGTGCCCCTCTTTGCTCTCTTAAGTCAGCAGGCATTTATCTATTTGCTTTCCATATTTCAAATTTTTTTATTTTTTATTTTTTAAATAAATTTATTGTCAAATTGGCTTCCATACAACACCCAGTGCTCATCCCAACAAGTGCCCTCCTCAATGCCCATCACCCACTTTCCCTCTCCCCCACCCCTATCAACCCTCAGTTTGTTCTCTGTATTTAAGAGTCTCTTATGGTTTGCCTCCCTCCTCTCTGTTTGTAACTTTTTTTTCCCCTTCCCTTCCCCCATGGTCTTCTGTTAAGTTTCTCAAGACCCACCAATGAGTGAAAACATATGGCATCTGTCTTTCTCTGACTTATTTCATTTAGCATAATACCCTCCTGTTCCATCCACGTTGCTGCAAATGGCAGGATTTCATTCTTTCTCATTGCCAAGTAGTATTCCATTGTATATATAAAACACATCTTCTTTATCCATTCATCCATTGATGGACATTTAGGCTCTTTCCATAATTTGGCTATTGTTGAAAGCGCTGCTATAAACATTGGGGTACATGTGCCCCTATGCATCAGCACTCCTGTATCCATATGTCAATTTTGTGGTCATAACTGCTTGTTGTCACTCTTCTAGGGTCTTTGTCCTTTTCTTTTTCACTTATTTCTGCTCTAATCTTTATTATTTCCCTCCTTCTACTGGCTTTTTGGACTTTGTTCTTCCAGATCCTTTAGATGTAAGGTTAGGTTGTTTATTTGAGATTGCGAGATTTTTCTTGCTTTTGAGGTAGGCCTGTATTGTTATAAACTTCACTCTTAGGACAGCTTTTGCTGCATCTCGCAGATTTTGGACCATTGTGTTTTCATTTTCATTTGTCCCCATGTCTTTTTTTGATTTCTTCTTTGGTTTCTTGGTTGACCCATTCATTGTTTAGTAGCATGTTATTTAGCCTCTGTGTATTTGTATTCTTTGCAGATTTTTTCTTGTGATTGATATCTAGTTCCATAGTGTTGTAGCTGGAAAAGATGCATGATGTGATTTCAATGTTTTTTAATTTACTGAGATTTGTGGCCTACCATGTGATCTATCCTGGAGAATGTTCCATGTGCACTTGAAAAGAATGTGTATTCCGCTGTTTTGGGATGGAATGTTCTGTATTTATCAGGTCTACCTGGTCTAATGTGTGGTTCAGAGCCACTGTTTTCTTGTTCATTTTCTCTCTGGATGATCAATCCATTGATTTAAGTGGGGTGTTAAAGTCCTCTATTATTACTGTATTACTGTCAATTTCTTCCTTTATGTCTGTTAATAGTTGCTTTATGTATCTGGGTGCTCCCATGGTGGGTGGAGTCTTTGTTCTTGACGGATCATTGTGTTTTTATTCCTTTATCATAGTTTTAATGTGGTTTTGGGAGGAATAAAAGATAAATGGTCTCTACAGCATTTTTTATTTTACAGATATTTATTGAATACCTACTGAGTACAATGAATCACAGTAGTTGCTTTTGCAGGGGTTCAGAGGAGTGAATATATAAAATCAACTAATGTATGATTCATATCTAAAAGATAACTTAGGGGTGTCTGGGTGGCACAGTTGGTTAAACGTTGGACTCTTGATCTCAGCTTAAGTCATGATCTCACAGTTTGTGAGTCTGAGCCCCACATCAGGCTCTGCACTGATGGTAGAGCTTGCTTGGGATTCTGTCTCTCCTTCTCTCTGCCCCTCCCCTACTCATGCATGCTCTCTCTCTCTCTCTCTCTCTCTCTCAAAATAAATAATAAAAATAAACTTTAAAAATTTTTAAAAAGAAAGAAAAGATAACTTAATTTTTTTGTTGGTTTCAAGTTAGGTGTTTGTCATACATATACTTATGTATTCAAATTTGGTTTTAAATATGGTTATTTCTTTGGAAATGATAGGAGCTGATGGCTGAGCATAAGAGAGTTAGACATTTTTGAATTCATATCCTGGTTTTTACTTAACACTGAGGTAAATACTTAGTAAACACTTAGCGCCCAACATGTATCAAACATGGTACTGAGATATCCATAAATGGGAGTATTGACTGTTGATTACCCTTAGAACATGACTCTTCTCTTGGTTTTCATGATACTACTACTTGGTTTTCAGTCTCCTAGTGTTCTACTTTCCTTCTTGGCTTCCTCGATGAGCTTCCCTTTCTCTGCCCCTTAAAGTCTTGTGCTTTAGGATCTGAACTTGCCTTTCTTGGTCAGCCTGCTTCTCAGACTTGATGCCTCCTTGATGCAGTAAGCAGACATCACCACACCTCCTTTTTCCCTGGAAATCATAATTGAATTCTTCCTTGTTGACCCCTTTCTCCCACCCCAGGAGACAATAAACTCCTTAAGGGCAAGGACTCTGGCAAGTTTCTTTCCTGACAAGCACACTGGTCATGCTTTTTCAGCGCTTCTCAGTCCTTAACATGCACACTAAACACTGAGATGTTTTGAAAATGCTGCTTCGATCCGGTAGTTCTGGGGTGGGGTGTATGTCGTGAGCTCTTGTGTAATACTCTTACTGCTGGTGATCTTTGGGTAGCAAAGATCTGGGAATGGAGAATTTGCTCCGATTCCATTTTAAACATAGTGTTTAATTTAAACATAGTGTTTAAACATAATTTCCAATCTGTATGCCCCTGCCACTTTCTTCTTTCCAACTTGAATTTAAAATCCTCTAAAATGTGCTAAGGGCAAGGCACCTCCAAGGAGCAGTTGCTTCAGTGTTTTTAATTTGACCACACGTTCAAAACAAATAAACAGTAATTGGTATCAGTGTACAAGAATGCTTTTGGAAAGCCATAATTGATCCACACATTCATGTGTGACACAAAATAATCCTGAAGCAAAGTTAATTTTATTCATTCTCATGTGTCATCATATGTACTTTTCAAAAGTTGTGACTTTGCGTCTGTGAGCCTTTGTATTAAAAATATCTACTCTAAGTGTTAGCTAATTAATGAGGTGGTTGACTAGGTTTGCAAATGAGTGTTGTTAAATGCCTTAGCTTTTATTAATTGCATGGGCCCCTAAAAAAAAAGAAGAGTAATTGAAAATTTAATTACATCAATGTTTTTCTTCAAAGAACTGAGGCGTATTAAACTTTAAATGTTTAAGCATTTAAGCATCTATTGAAATACCAATAGCTATAAACAATGTGCAGTTCTAAATACTAATTAAACAAACTCTAAATCACCATAAAGCAAAGCTGAATTTTAAGTAACTTTTATGTTTTAAGTGCTCTTCTCTGCTCTTACATAAGGAAGATTAACCACTTCACTGCTGACCACTGCTGCAGCCTTGTGGGTATCCTGTAAAATGTGGTGGCTGCCGTGGGACCACATTCTTTCTGAACTTGGACCAAGAAAGGGAGACTAATCAGACAACCTGGAACACTTTGCTGATGTCAGATGGCTACTCTTGGACACTTGTTTTTGTGTTTTATTTCTTTTTTTAACCACTAAAAGAGAATATGAGAGTATACAGATACGAATTTGTATATTTGATGTCTTGGGTTAAAAACACCCTTTCCTTTGGAAAAAATAACATTTATCAGGTTTTATTTTTAAATGTAAAAAGTATATATCTCACCACCCAGATAAAGCTTGTAGGCATTAAAACAATTGATATAGCCTTCTGCTTTCCACTGTGATAGCCTTCCTGCTGTACAAAGCTAGAAAACTGGCCTGCAGTTTATTTGTATTATAGATGAATAATCTGTTTTCAGACAGTGAACAATGTGCTCATGAGTAAAGGCCTTCCGCTTGAAAGAAGTAACTGGGTTCTGGCCCACACGGGAGTATCTACGCAGAGCACAGATGAGACAGAAAGGAGTTTGGGGAGAAAGGGGACCAGAGAGGAGGGTCTATGCAAACAAATTGCTCCATATTTCTGAGTTTGGGGCTGAATACTAAGCTGTGCATCCATCGAGTAAAAATGTACAAAGCTGGGGGGGGAAACCAATTACCAGGGAACAGTAAACTGAACACCTACCTACTGGTGCTCATAGAACCTCCTTATAGCATTGAAAGTCATCTTAATGTCAACCAGCCTGAGTGGAGAAATGTTGTGGACCAGCAGAGCACTTAGCTGAGATTCCGGGATTCTGTGCTAAACCAGCCCTAGAGCAAGGCTACTTTAGATATATCTTTCCTAACAAAGCTTAAGTACAAGACATGATAAGATCAGACTTACCTGTAAGTAACTGAACTATCTGCCAAAGTAAAACTCAACACACTTAAAAGAAGACAATAAAATCCAGATATTCGCAAAGACTGACATCCAATAAAAAACTACTAGCAGTCATAAGAAACAGAAAAATATAATAAAACCAGGACAAGCATCAGTTAACAGAAATGGGTTTAGAAATAGTAGAGAAGACAGCATTAGCAGACAAGGACTTTGGGGACCTCAGGAAAACATAAAGAGGAAAAAACCAGAAGATACAAAAAGAATAAAACACAACTTACAGAGTTGAAAAAGACGGTAATTTTAATCTAAAAGACTCACTGGAAACTATCTAAACCACAGCACATAGAAAAAGTCTGAAGAAAAAAATGGACAAAGCCTCAGTGACCTGAAGGACAATGTCAAGTAGTCTAACGTATGTGCAGTTCATAGCCCAGATTGGAGATGAAGACGAGGAAAAAATATGAAGAAACCATGGCCAAAATTTCCCCACAAACCCAAGAAACTCAAAAACTTGCAGGCAGGATACACATTTGTTGACTGTGACAACGCCATCTGCTACATCATAAGCTGCCCTCGGAGACACCCATGTGGCAAGGAACTGAAGGAAGCTTCCAGCCACTAGCCGACAAGAAACTGAAGCTCAGAGTCCTACAACTCATAAGGGACTGAATTCTGCCAATAGCCATAGGGGCAGAAGGAACACATTTGGGTGACAGAAATGTTCTAAGTCTGGGTTGGAGTTTTGATTACAGATGTGCACACATTCATGGGACTGGACACTTGAGATGGATGCATTGAACTATATTTAAAGGATACCTTAATAAAGCTGCTTTCAAAAATGGTATAAAAACGCAGGGGTGCCCAGTGGCTCAGTTAGTTGAGCATCTGACTCTTGACTTCAGCTTAGGTCATGATTCCAGAGTCGTGGGATCAAGCCCCACGTCAGGCTCTGCACTGAGTATGGATCCTGTTAAAGATTATCTCTCTCTCTCTCTCTCTCTCTCTCTCTCCCTTTACTCCCTCCCCGACTCGCACTCTCTCTGTCTGTCTGTCTCTCTTTCTCTCTCTCAAAAAAATACATAAATAAAGGGGTGCCTGGTTAGTTAAGTGGCCAACTTTGGGTCAGGTCATGATCTCACAGTTTGTGAGTTTGAGCCCCACGTCAGGCTCTGTGCTGGGAGCCTGGAGCCTGCTTCAGATTCTGTGTCTCCCTGTCTCTCTGCTCCTCCCCTGCTTTCGCTCTGTCTCTGTCTCTGTCTCTCAAAACTGAATAAACGTTACAAAATTTTTTTAAAAATTAAAAATGGTATAAAAATTCAAACAGTATTTAACCGAAAGGTATATAATGAAAAGTAAATGCCTTCTTCCCTACTCTCTGCCCCCCTGCCCACTTCTGGTTTCTCACCCTGTAAGAAACTATCATCTATAGTTTCTTATATATCTATTTAGAAATATATTTACATGTCATACTGCATATATATTTATATCTTTTTCTTTTCACAGAAGAGATTATTTTCTTCATTCTGTATTTCCCCCTTACTTTATTACATATCTTGGAAGTCTTTCCACAAATATTTATGGAGAACCTGAATGAGATACGTTAAGTTCTGGGGATATAGTGGTGAAAAAAAGATACTTCCTCTACCTTCATGGTGATTATATTTTAGTAGGAAAGGCAGCTAACAGGTAAACATAGGACCCCCAGGAAAGGAATTGCTGAAACATAGACTAGCCATACGTCCAACTTCCGTAGGTAATGCCAGACAACTTCCCACAGTGGTTATATCAGTTTATATTGCCCTTGCAGTGCATGAGAATTCCCATTGGTCCACACCGTTATCAATATGTGGTATTACCAATTATTTTTCCTTTATTTTATGTTTCCTTGATTACAAATGAGGTCAAGTACCTTTTGTTTATTAGCTATTTGGAGATGTCATTTTGCAAGGCACCTATTTTTCTTGTCCATTTTTCTATTGGGTTACTTTGTCTTTTTAATTGATTCTTTTGGGGAATGCATTATGGATTTGTATATTAATTCTTTCAAATGTTGATATTTTCAACATACCAAAATGTTCTCTTTTATGAACACAAATTCATATTTTAATTTTTTTTTTCAACGTTTATTTATTTTTGGGACAGAGAGAGACAGAGCATGAACGGGGGAGGGGCAGAGAGAGAGGGAGACACAGAATCTGAAACAGGCTCCAGGCTCTGAGCCATCAGCCCAGAGCCCGACGCGGGGCTCGAACTCACGGAGTGCGAGATCGTGACCTGGCTGAAGTCGGACGCTTAACCGACTGCGCCACCCAGGCGCCCCACAAATTCATATTTTAATAAAAGTCACTTTATTTATTTATTAAGTTTACTTATTTCTTTTGAGAAAGAGAGAGAGAGAGTGCTAGCAGGTTAGAGGCAGAGAGAAAAGGAGAGAGAGAGAATTCCAAGCAGGCTCCGCACTGTCAGGGTAGAGCCCAATACGGGGCTGGAAGTCACGAACCGCGAGATCATGGCTTGAGCCGAAACCAAGAGCCGGTAGCTTAACCGACTGAGCTACCCAGGTGCCCCGTAAAAATCACTTTATCAATCTTTTCTTCTACAGTTAATGTGGTTTTTTTTGTACCCTTAGAAAATCTTCTCCCTATTCCAAAATCATGAAAATATTCTTTTATATTATCTTCTAAAAATCATATTGTGCTCACATTTAGATCTGTAATCCATGTGAAACTGATTTGTGCACACACACACACACACACACACACACACACACACGTCTGTGTGTAAGGAAGGAGGTAGGACATACAATTTTTCCAAAAGCATTTACTGAAAAGATGTCCTTTCCAACACTGTTCTTCATCCATGTATATGCAGAATTGTTTCTGGGCCCTCAAGTCTGTTCCACTGGTCTAGTTGTCTATTTCCTGTGCTAATACCACACTGTCTTAATACCTATAGTTGCATAATCTCCATACCTATTAAATCAAATACTTCTACTGTTTTTTTTTAAATTAAATGGTTACTATTATTGACAAGACATATTTATATATTTCAGAATCAACTGTCAAACTCCACAAAGATTGGTGGACTTTGATTGGGATGGAATTGAATCTGAAGATAAACATGAGGAGAATTGACAATTTAAAACTAATGAGTCTTCTGGTCAATGCCTATCTTTTTTCTGACAACGTTCGTAATTTTTTGTCAGGAGCAATATAGGGTTTTCCGCATATTTGGTCCATCTTTTGTTAGATACGCTTTTAGTTTCTTGATACTATTGTAAGTGGTCACTGCAAATGGTTTCTTGTTTTTTTAAACTTCATTTTATGTTTATTATTGGTATGTAGAAACGTCATTGATTTTTGTATGTTGATTTTATTTGAGCAGCATCGCTAAATTCATTCATTCATTCTAAGAATTGTTTGTGGATTCTTTTGACTTCTTTTTCTACACAATCATATTATCCATGAATAAAGACAGAATTAATTCTTTTCAAATTCTTATGCCATTTGGTTTTCTTGCCTAAACTTCCTGATTTAGACCTCTATTATAATGTTGACTAGAAGTGGGGATAGGAGGCATTATTGTACCTGAGGGGGGAGACACTAGCAATCCAGGAACATCTTAATCCAATTTCGGGGACTGAGATTTTTCTGAGCCACACAGACAATGGGAAACTGAGCTTGGGCAGCTTAACTTCTCCTTTGTCCTTAGCCCTGAGTCCTAGGACTGAGCCCTCCTTCATATTTTTTACCAGCATCCCCTATTATGCTGTGTCCTAGATTCTAACTTTTGCACCTATAGCACCTTGAGGTTGTCAAACATACTACTTGGCATCTTAGTATCTTAGAGGCAGGCAAATATACTTGGGAAAAAGTGGCTTAAATGTCTTGGTTATGTCTGTGGATTAATGAATACATGTACATACGCAGGTAGATCTATAGGGCAATAAAATCCTATAAGTGAAGTTGTTATGTCCAAGATTTTTTATATGTGTATATTTGGCATAGGTGCATCTGTAGACTAAAGTTCTTGTGGAACTCAATGAAAACCATCCAAATGAGAGCATTTTTTAACCATCCCCATTGAGCTTGCTGTAGCAAAGGAGTCGGGTACCGTCACTTGCATGTATCTGGCAGAGAATCAAAGGCAGGCAAGGGAGTGGGAAAGCTTTGCAGTGAAAAAAAGGAAGGCTTCAGGTATTTTCTGATTGGAGGTTGTTGACTTGGGGAAAGCTGGAGGCAGGCTACCCAGAAGCAGGGTACCTTATGTACCTGATTTGGACAGCATATTTGGCTTTCTCTGCTCTGTCCTGATTTGGAAGCTGGGGGCAAAAATTGTGAGGCTGTCAGTTGTTGACCGAATCCTAACCGTTCTGGGCCAATTGCTACAAGAGGCTGTGATTTAGTTGTCTGGACTGCTTGCCGTGGAGGCTGTGGTTCGGTGTTCTGGGTTGGTTGCTGCAGAGGTTGTGGTTTGGCTTCCTGAGCTTATGTGGGTCTGACCATTACCCATTTATATATTCAGTCTCTCATTCGTAAAGTGATGTTGCTGTACCAAAGAATGTATGCTTTCAGCATTTTGCCTATTAACTCCAATAAACGTTGTATCAATTTACACGTCTACTAGTAATGCATGATAATTTGTTCTAACACAGCAGGCTGTTCTTTTGAACTTGACTCATCTAATAGGTAAAATTTTGTATCACATTATGTTTTTCATTTGCATTTTTGTAAGATTGAGCATCTTTTCATACAATTAAGAGTCATTTGTGTTTCCTTTCCAGTGAACCATCTTTTCCTATGTTTTGCTCATTTTTATAGCAAATTGTGGTCTTTTTTTCCCGCTGATTTGTGAGAGCTTATTATATATAAAGGAGGTTGGCCTTTGAATGTTTAAAAAAAAAATGTAAATCTTTCCCAGATTGCTGTCTTTTGACCTTGTTTTTGATTTCTAAAATTTTTATGTAGTTAAATTTATCAGTCTTTTTAATTAATGGTTTCTGGGTTTGTGTCCAAGAAAGCCTTATTTACTCTGAGATTAAAAAAAATAATCCCATGCCAAGTAGTTTTATGTATGTATGTATGAACAATCTGAGAATACTACTTATTAATTAAAACAATGTCTTATTGTTCACAGAGGGGCTACTTGACAAAACTCTAATTGATCTTAAAATCCTCAGTAAAGGGGCGCCTGGGTGGCTCAGTCGGTTGAGCGTCTGGCTTCGGCTCAAGTCATGATGTCACAGTTTGTGGGTTCGAGCCCCGCCCCGCATCAGGCTCTGTGCTGACAGCTCAGAGCCTGGAGCCAGCTTCGAATTCTGTGTCTCCCTCTCTCTCTGCTCCTCCCCCGTTCATGCTCTCTCTCCGTCAAAAATAAATAAAAACATTAAAATTTTTTTTTTTTTTTTTAAATCCTCAGTAAACCTGAGGCTTCACGTCTTGGGAATTCTGGCGTATTCTCCAAGCGGGGAGGCAGTGGCTGTGGCACATAGATTCTCACGTGCAACATTTGCAAACTACAGGAGGGAGCCTCCCGAAGTTTCCACAAAGCAAGAGCCTCTGGTCTCCTGGGGAAGTGCCATCTCGGAACCCCCGCCGCCCTTGTCTCCCCCACCCCAAATTCCGTGTCCAAGGCAAGTCTCAGCTTATGTGGGGAAAATGTGTTCTTGAAGTCTAACACTGGCTTCGCTGTCACCTGGGCACTTTTCCTGGCGGGTTTCCACGGCCCAGTGGGCACTGCGGGAGCTCGGGCAGTCGCAGGCCAGCTTCTCTGAGAATAGGTTAAAGCTGTCCCTCCGTCACCGCCGCTGAGGGCATGGTGTGGTGCTAGCTTGATCAGCGGCTCCTCCGTGCAAACGTCTCCCCGCTCCTTAGAACATCAGTAGGGCGCTGGGCCACCGACTTGAAAAGGACCAGCTTTGCTGGTCAGCCCTAGGGCTTATTGGCCCGTGCAGACCCCACGTTCATTGTCAGCCCTCACAGCCGCCGCCCTCGGGCTTCCCGAAGCTGCACGAACATCGCCCACCACGCCTCACGCTCTTCTGGATCTTCTCATTGGTGTCAATGAGTTTTCCATAATTTATCGATTTCTTCAACTAGCACACGACTGTATTTCTGTATGCGATATAGCTGATCGGCATAAAATCTCCAAAATGGGTTCAGGAACGGAATGCGTGGCTCCTCCCACTTCAAAGATCGATGTTGTTTTTAAGTATCCGGATGCACTGGTTGCACCAGGTCATCATTTTGTGGAGCTGGGCACACTTGGGACCACAAAACACCTGCATCTTTGAATTCATTCTGCGTCCGGTAAATCCAGCTTCTTCCTCTTCCTGGGATGAAGACAGCGATTCTTGCTTTGGTAGGAAGGAGCACAGCAATGCAAAGACAGGAGAGGCCGTAAGGGGCCTGTGCCCTGGGTAATGGGAGGTCTGTCAACACTGGTAGTGAGTCAGCGGGGACCTCTTTCCGCCTGGCCCGATGGGCTCCAGACGGTTGTGCCTTCCCTGACTTGCTTTTTTGTTCACCTGAGGTCATTTCTGAACCGAGTCCAAGTTTTCACTAGTGCTTTTAGAGTCATTCTGAATTCCTTTTTCTCAGAATGCAGTAGCTGAAGTTTTCAGTCTTCCCACCCCCTGCCCCGGGGGGGCGGTCATAGTTGAAGCAGGACTCAAAAGACACAGTGGGTGGCTGCAATTCATCATCCAGATCTGCCTCCTCAACTTCAGGGAGGGAGCCCATTGGCTTTCTATCCAAATTAAAAGTTTTTATTTTCCCTTCCTGAATCTTTGGGTTGTTAGAACCTTCTCTTTTGCCTTGGGCAACAGGCCTCCTGCCCACTTTCCAAGTCTAAGCTGTCTAGACTTTGCTTGTTTTTGTCTGATTTGGTTTTCTCTGAGCCTTGCGCTCTTGCATTTTAAGGCGGTGCAGTCTGAAGCAACCGCGACAGAGTGAACACTTGTGAAGGCAGTGGCCCTCTTTCCTTCTTTCTGGACAGCCCTACAGAGGGCGTTTCTTCCTTGTGTTGTCTTGGGAGAGAGGCCTTGGGCTTTCCTCCCTGGAGAAGGCCTGGCGTGATTTCTGGCCGAGCAAAGCAGAGGACTTCTCATGTCCTTTGGCACCCACCAGGACTTTGTCCCTTTGGGAAGACTGGTGCCCCTTGCTTTGACTCACAGCCCCTTTCCTTTGGGGCCACCCAGGTGGCATTCTTGGCTGTGTCCCCGTCTGTCCTGAGAGGCACCAGAGTGGCCTGGAGAAGGCCACTGCAGCGTGGGCCTCCGACAGGGATCTGTGCTGGTTCCGGGCAACTGCTGAGGACCCGCAGACAGTGGACGGGACAGCGTGTAACCAGAAGATTCCTGTTCTCAGGGCTAAATTGGAGCAACGCTGTGGCTCTTCCCGTCTCCTCTCACGACTGTGGGACACCGGGTGAGGCCTCTTGAGCTCGGAGGCTTTTCTGTGGTTTTTCTGTCTGTGCTCAGGGCCGTCTGATCGGCCGCTGGAGGCTTTTGCAGGGTTGTGGCTGGTCTCCCTCGGTTCTGGCCTCCTAAGGAGCAGTTCCAGGATGCTTTGGGGAATCCTCTTCTCCAAAGCAGGCTCAGTGTTTGATCCATGGGAGCCAGCCTCTGCCCCTGGGCCACGTCCCTGGCCAGGTCACCAGATTGCTGGTATTTGTGCAGGTGACTGACTGTCCCGTCACCCTGGTCTCGGGGAGCACAGCTACTGAGTGGAGCCAGGCAGAGAGTCCCTTCAAATCTTGTTGCAGCTTCTTCAGGTCAGGGCCTGTGGCTGGCTCGCCTGCAGCTCCTGCACCACGGGGTGCCCCGACCTCTCTGCCCTTGCTCGGGCGGGGCTCATGTGCCACCTCTGGCCCCATGTGGACCTGGCCCGGACCAGCGTGCCCTGGAGAGCTGGGCCTGCAGCCTGGGCGTGCCCGGCAGCCCGGCTTCTGGTCCTCGGCGTGCGGAGCCAGCGCAGTGGCCAGCCCAGCCCCGGACCCTGACCCTGGCCCTAGAAAGACCCACCCACGCTGTCTGTGTGGGCTGTGGACCTTTACCCCAGGAAATTGACTCCTGTAGGGGGTCCCTGGGCCCCCTGCCCAGCTCTGGTCTGGTCCCTAGTGCCCTGCGCCTGCTGTTGACGACCTTTTCTAACCTCAGCTTAACCCAACAAAACGGGTAATACTGCCCCCATTTTATGAATGAGAGTACTGAGGTTTAGACAGATCAAATTAACTTGCATGTGGTCACATAACGGAAAGAGGTGAAGCTGGAACCTGAATCAAAGTAGTTTAGGTCCTGGGTGAACACACACCTCTGAGTAGGTGGAGGAATTGAGGCCTAGAGAGAGAAAGGGAATAGTTCAAAGTCACACAGTTTAGCCCCGTGAGGGCGGTAATAGTTCCTACATCTGGCTTGTCCCCAAAGTGGTGTAGGACACAGGCATCGAATACATTCTTGAATGAATGAATGAATGAATAGCCATTTGCTCTGACCACCTGAACATTGGCAGTAAAGCCTGAGTCAGATGAGCCTAAGCCCAACTCCCCCCAATTATCCTTGAGGGCACTTACCCTTATCTTAGAAGGACTACATTTTATTTAGTATTTATTTATTTATTTGAGAGAGAGAGTGCAGGGGACAGGGGCAAAAGGAGAGAGAGAGAGAGAGAGAGAATGTAAGCAGGCTCCATGCTTAGTGCCAAAGCCTGATGTGAGTCTCCATCCCATAACCCTGGGCTCATGACCTGAGCTGATATCAAGAGTCCAACACTTAAGAAACTGAGCCATTGAGGTGCTCCTGCACTTTATTATTACTACTATTACAACTAAAACTAATCACTTAATAGTCTTAACTTAAAATGGCAGCATTGATTATAGCTCCTTTGATTGGATTGGATCCAATTAGATCCTAGTCAGATCTCCAGGAATTCACCTGGCCAGACCCCTTGCCCAAATCAGGAAAGCTCGCTGGTTGCACTTCCTTTATCTTTTTATATTTAAAGTTTTTAATCTCTTGAACAATGCTATGGGTATATGTTTTAAGTATTATTCAACTTTTCCTTCACTTTCCAGTTGTCTTAACATTATAAATAGTAGTTTACTTAGTCTAGATTTTCCCCATCATTTTAGGTTTAAAGATACCCCAAGTCTTAGAATTTATTAGATTTAAGAATTCCTGACAGTTTTTATATTTTCAATATTCTCAGGAGTATCAATTGGCAGTTCTAATGTTGCATGATTACTTCCATAATCATAAATCAAGTGTAAAGAAACGATAGGTAATGAAGAGAATAAATAAAATAAAAACACCACATTCCCACAACCCAGAGACACTATGGCGTTAACCAAAGGTGAACCTTAGTGTATATCCATACACCCCCCCAGATCCTTTTCTATGTGTATACAGTTACATACACACACACACGTTTTATCAAAATGAAATCATATAGTAAGTACTGTTCTTTAACCAACTAGTTCTCTAACCAGAGAACTTAGACAGTTCTCTAACTAGTCATGCATTGTATCTGGTTGTCATAGCCCTGAAGTCTCTTTGCATTGCCACAGCCCCCACCTGTACTTTCTCTATTGTTCTCTTCTTTTCTTTTTTATTTTCAACGGCACTGACTTGTTCCAGAAACCATGAGAACCGTTCTGCAGAACATCTCCCCTCCTAGATTTGTCTGATTGCTTCCTTGAGATCTCTATCTCTGAGGCTCGATCCCTGGAGAAAGAAAAGTTGGTTCTAAAGGCTTGATGGATTTATATCAAATCCTTTCATTTACCTCATAGGTGATACTGAGAACTTCACATCGCACATGTCAGGGGACTGATATCGCCTTTCTGTGCCCGGCAGTCTGATCTCCCCATCGTGCAGCTCTGTTGCAAGCAGAAAGTACCCTGTGTGAGCATGGGCTTTTGAAAAGAACACAAATATCATAATTCCGCAATCTGGTTCAGTGTTGAATAACAATGGCACCGTGTGGCATGGAAAGTCTTCTGTGTTTCAGTAGACTTTATACTTCTCTGAAATCCCAAATTCCATCACCAGTTCATACTCAGGATTAACAAGTGTCTCTTCTCATGGAACACACTGTTCCTGAGCATAGCTGACCAGTTCTGACTTTGTATTAAATACAATAAATGCCTTCCCTGGATCCGTAGACACTCTTTTGGTAGTTCTAGTGCTTTGTCAAGTTGTACAGTGTTTGAAACTTCGCAAGTTTCCTGGTACAAACAGGAGGTAATCAGGAAACAAACAAAAAACAAATTAGAACCTATGGGTATATATTCAAGCTTTTAAGTGAATATCAGATGCAGGGACTGTAAAATAGAACTATAATAAAAACATTTGAAAGAAGAAATGTGTCCTTTTTAACTGTTTGTTTTTGAGATGGAAAGCTTAATGCAAAATTTGGATCTTATTACAGAAATTGAAACGAGCCCATGCAAATTAATCTCCATTGCACCCGTAAAAAAGAAATTAAAAGCACTAATGTTGCATGTGGTGTATATACAGTAACATTTCCTAAATATCTTCTGGGTCTAAAACTAGGAATGATATTCAATGCTTCCTTTTCCTCAGGCTACAGTATCATAGGATTCAATTTTGAAACTGATAATGGAGGCATTTTTGTTGCACAATTGCCCACAAAGGAAATGAAGGAAGAAGAAAACAGCCAGATCATTGAAGCAGAGACAAATGAGATACCTCCCGTTCTATGTTCACTTCTGGTCCTCCTTTCTTTGGTAGACAGAAATTAATTGAGCATCTAATTGTGTCCATTGCAGGGGCACACCATCTTTTACAGTTTAAATTGGCCATTTGTTGATGGTCCATTCTTAGTTTTTTCATTCAGAAGACAACTTTCCATGCTAATTTGAATGGCCGGAGTATAAAGATGTTACAGATCTGGTAAACTTTACACTTTTAATCAATAACTTTATAAGACCACATTCTGTGTTTCAAGTGATAGCACATCTTAAATATTTCGCATTAGGTATTTAAACAGTATTTTCTTATACCTTTTTTCTGTTCTTACTAAATTCTGAACTACCACCAAACTTGTTTCAAAGAAAAAGTTGAAGTATTATTTCGAGGCCTGGAGCCCCCAAGTACAAGCCGTTTCACAATCTGCATAGTAGGAAAGCTCTCTTTGAAGCAGCTTCGTTACCAAACAGAATTCTGAATCACTGAACCAAAGGATGCCCCTGAATCCCCATCATCTGCCGTAGACATCAGGACTATTTGCCAAACATTGTGATTCTGGCCAAAACCCCCCGGAAATACTCTCAACTAGTGCTGGGATGGCTACCATTTTCCAGGAATGAAATCAAACCCCTGAACAAGCCTCTCTGATAGGTTATTTATATTCTTTGAAGAATATGGCCAACATTGCCCAGATCAGCCTAGGGTCCAGAAGTGCCTCCCTCTCAAGCATTAGACTTTTGTCCTCCAGTTCAGCCTGATCTCCCAAGAGTTCACAGGTCAGAGGGTCCACTGTGTAAACAACACTCCAGGGAATCCAAGGGAGATAATTCTGACAAATCCTCCAGTTCAAGTTGTGTCGAGGTGGCTGTGAAACCAAAGGCCCTACTTATGGATGGTGGACGATACGATTCCTAGGTTTTCCAGCCTCTGTGTATGTGAGGTGAAGTGGAGCAGGTGGGGTCTGGAGTCACGGGGGTGGGCAGCGTGGTGTGGAGGAGGAGGTGCCTCTGGGTGACTTTGTATGGATCTTCCCCTCCCTGTGAATGAAAACATAGCCCTGCACCCCATACCTACCAAGCCTGGGCAGGGAACCCGGATGTCAGAGTGGCTCTCTGCCAAGGTGGTGGATGTAATTCCTTGGCCTAGAAATTTTCTAATCTGTGAACAGTCCAACCCAAGTTGACGTTGTGTTTGCTTTTTACTTGCCAACGTATTAAATTTAAACAATTCATATGGATTGGCACTTAAGTTGCCATGTCCCCATCCCATTCCTGTGCCCAGAGGTAATTACATATCTGGGTTTTATTCCTTACTTCTTCTATGAGTGAAGGATTGTAGGTGTGTATGTGATTTTTCACTTTACAGTATGTCTTAGAATGATAGATCTACATATGCTGGAATTGGAAGATTCACAAGATACATTATTAAGTGGTGGGAAAAGGCAGGATGCCCAACAGTGTAAACAAAACTATCCTGTTTTCATAAACTTTAAAAAAGTTGCACATAGCTATGTTGATAGGTATGATATAATATTCTGAACGATTACACAAGAAATTAAAATAGTGGATAGAAGGAAGAGAGAATCTTTTATTTTTATTTTTTATTTTATTAAAAAAAATTTTTTTTAAGTTTATTCATTTTGAGAGAGAGCGACACACAGCGAGCAGGAGAGGGGCAGAGAGGGAGAGAGAGAATCCCAAGCAGGCTCTGCGCTGTCAGCGAGGAGCCCAATGTGGGGCTCCAACTCACAAACACAGGGATCATGACCCGAGAGGAAACCCGGAGTCAGATGCTTAACCGACTGAGCCACCCAAGGTCCCCAAGAATCTTTTCTTTTTAAACTGTACTGTTTGAAGTTTTTTTGTTTATCAAATTTAATTCAGGCTTGTGTTTCAAGCTTTCTTGCCCCAAGTAACACAATATTTGGGGGCGGCGGGGGGGGGGGGGGGGGGGCAGTGAGTGGGTGGAGCGAAAACACGATGTGCTCAGAATCTTTCCTCAGCGGTGTGAATAGATCCGGCTCATTCTTCTCACCGGTGCCTTGCTTTCCACGGTGAGCTTGCGCCGTGACTTATTTAACCACTGATGGATGTCTATAGCCTATTGCTATTTTTTTGCGAACGCGAATAATGTTGTATTAAACATCCTTGAACATTAATCACTGTGCATACATGGACTATTTCTACGATATAATATAATTGATCTTCTACAATGGAAATTGCTAGGAGTGGAATTGCTGGGTCAAGGAGTCTGTGCGTTTTTCATTTTGATAGATTTTGCCAATTTGCTCTATAAAAGGTTTGCACTAGTTTACATTTCCACCAGTCATATGTGAGAGCATATTCTTTCAGACCTTGCCAGATCTTTAAAAGATCTTTCTTTTAAAGAAATATGAGGGGCGCCTGGGTGGCTCAGTCGGGTGAGCGTTGGACTCTTGATTTCCACCCAGGTCATGACCCCAGGGTCATGGGATTGAGCCCCACGTTTGGGCTTGGGGCTGGGCATGGAGCCTGCTTAAGATTCTCTCTCTCTCTCTCTCTCTCTCTCTCTCCCCCTGTCCCTCTCCCTGTCCCCCACTCACGCACATGCACACACATTCTCTCTGTAAAAAAAAAAAAAAGGAATTTTTGTTTTACTGAAAGAGTCTTATTTTTGTCCAATGAACTGAAGAAATATTAACAATATTTAAGGTGATTTCTTCAACTTTTTTTTTTTCAACGTTTTTTATTTATTTTTGGGACAGAGAGAGACAGAGCATGAACGGGGGAGGGTCAGAGAGAGAGGGAGACACAGAATCGGAAACAGGCTCCAGGCTCTGAGCCATCAGCCCAGAGCCTGACGCGGGGCTCGAACTCACGGACCGCGAGATCGTGACCTGGCTGAAGTCGGACGCTTAACCGACTGCGCCACCCAGGCGCCCCTTCAACTTTTTTTTAAATACTTAAAAAATTTTTTTTAATCTTCATTTATTTTTGAGAGACAGAGAGACAGAGACAGAGCATGAGCGGGCGTTTTTTTAAATACTTAAAAAAAATTTTTTTTAATCTTCATTTATTTTTGAGAGACAGACAGAGACAGAGCATGAGCGGGCTTTGGGGCAGAGAGAAAGGGAGACACAGAATCCAAAGCAGGCTCCAGGCTCTGAGCTGTCAGCCCGGATCCTGGCACGGGGCTCAAACTCACAAACCATGAGATCATGACCCGAGCTGAAGCCAGAGGCTTAACCAACCGAGCCACCCAGGTGCCCCTAAGGTGGTTTCTTCAACTTTTATGTGCGTGGCCCATGATGACAAAACCAAAAAGTATACAGTAAAGGGAAATGTCTGCCCAGAGGGTTTCGTGTTTTCTTTTCTGTCCAGCACACCTACCCAGTGCTCACTCTGGGCTCGCTGGCTGGACATAGCTGATTGATCAGAGCACATAAAGGAGCGCCAGTGGTCGCCGCATCCCACGACGGGACCCGGGACCAGGACCGGCCCGGGCCCTGCCGCCAGGGTGGGGAGCAGGCTCTCACAGCGATGTGGGTGATCAGCAGCTCTTTCTCCCCACCATTTCCATTTTGAATCACTTCAAAATGTTGCACAAAAGGATTTCTATTTTCAGTCAGACCATTTGTTTTGTGAATCAGGGTAAAAAAGTTACTCAAATTATTTACATTCATTTTAGTCTTTTTTTTCTCTACCTCTCTCCATTTTTTTTTTTGAATTTTAAAACAGTCTTATTTGAGATATAATTCACATATCAGACAACTCACCCGAGGTATATTTACAGAGGTACACATACAACCATCACCACGGTAATTTCAGAACATCTTCACTATCCCAAAAAGAAACTGTACATCCCTTAACTGTTACCCACCCCATTCTTCCATCCTCCCCAGCCCTCCCATCCCCCACTTTTTTTTCTTTCTTCCCTTCTTTCTTTCTTTCTTTCTTTCTTTCTTTGTGAGCTCTATGCCCAGTGTGGGGCTTGAACTCACCACCCTAAGATCAAGAGTCGCATGCTCAGATCAACTGAGCCAGCCAGGCGCTCCCTCCCATCCCCCCCCCTTTTTTTTTAATTTTTTTTTTAACATTTATTTATTTTTGAGACAGAGAGAGACAGAGAATGAACAGGGGAGGGGCAGAGAGAGAGGGAGACAGAATCTGAAACAGGCTCCAGGCTCTAAACTGTCAGCACAGAGCCCGACGCTGGGCTCGAACTCACGGACCATGAGATCATGACCTGAGCTGAAGTCGGACGCTTAACCAACCAAGCCACCCAGGCGCCCCTCCCATCCCCTTTTAAAAACATCCCTCTCAAGATCTTTTCTGTTCACATAATAAGTTTTCTGGCTCTACCCAGACCTTCCTCTTTAGGAAATCTAGAGCTATCATCCAAACACAGTGCGGTGTGTGCAGTACTGAGGAACAAAAGCAAAACGCTCCTTAGCTAATTTTTCTCAGCATCCTACTCATAAGAGAACATGTGCACCTGAGCACGTTTAGATTAAGAAGTGCATGCTTCCAGAGTGAAGGATGGAGAGACTCTGAATTATACGAACAAGCAACTAACAGCTGTTGAGCACCCACCAATCACTGACCCTGATACGGGCACAGCACCCCACAGTCTGCAAAAACACTGCCCAGTTGGAAAGGGCACTAGCCAGTGTCCACTGAAGCGCCTCTGAGAACGTGCATGGCTTTCATGGCTCTTTAGCTCCAATCCTTTTGTTCTCAAAGACCTTTACATACATGTGAAATGGATTAGCTTCATTTACAGCAGGAATCTGACTATTCGGAAATTAAAAAGCATGATCATCCTACGAGACACAACACTCCTGGTGCACCAGGGAGACTGACTTTTTGAAGGAGGTCTAGCCAGTAATTGCTTCGAAATGGTCACTAAAATTGTGGGATTTTAGGTTTGAGGAATTGTAAGAGCCACCACTTGTGTGTTACTATGTGAGGTCAGCTAAGAAAGACTATTTGGTAACCACAGTTGTTTGATTTTAGCAAATTTGGCAGTTTTTGGCAAATTAAAATAGCAGTTTCTCTTTAGTCTGTAGTCAAGGTGTAGGGGTGGGAGCAGAGATTGAAGAGAAGGGGGTTAAACCGGGAGGAACTGATGGAAGAGCACTGGGTTCTGAGCTCAAGTCTGCAGGCTTTAAGCAAATCCCTTAATTTATCTGGATCTTAGGTTCTTGAGACTCAATGCTCTCCCAGTACCTTCTAGACTTCTAAAATTCTGTATCAAAACCCCAAGCCTGAACTTGAGAATTTTTCTACTTAGAAACATATCCTATCAATCTTATTACTGCTTCTCTAACATGTGGTTATATCTTTATTTGCAAACCTGATTTGGACTGAATTTTGCGATGATTGTCATTTTTTATGCGAATAATAATTTGGAACTAACATAAATTTCATGAAGTGTTCCCCTCCTAATACACTAGATGGCACTACAAGCAAGTCAAATCAAATTACAAAAAAACAAAACACAAAACAAACAAACAAACAAACAAAAACGGAGTGGGGGAGGGGAGTAGATTTTGACTATCAGAGTCAAAGTTACTAAATATGGTAAATTAGAAAAGCTTCAGTCTTTATCAAGAGTGTTATGTCAACATCTTCAGAAAAATGAGCAAAAATGGCCAGTGTTGAATATCTTAAGATCAGGAAAATGTCATTTTGTGTAGTGACTTTCAATCTGTTACTGTGACCCAACCGTAAGACATTTTAGGTTGGGTCCCAACCCATATACACACACGCTAAAGCAACAGAAGCTCCATAGGGCAATCCTAAGCCTTCTTCCCTGTCGTGCATTCTGAGACTATTTCTTTTGCACTGAAGGAAAATGCATTCCTTGGAAGAATGGGGAAAGTGTATGTGACACATTATCTGATGTATTTGATGGTGAACAAAGTGATAGGAGGGGACTTTAGAGGTGTGTTGCTGTTTGAAAATTAGTAATATGTATACAGCCAAGCTACAAAAAAAATGGGGCAATTATTCATTCTAAGAAAAAATAATGTACAGAAATGGGTAAGTGCTTTCTGACTCAGCAGTGAACATTATTCACATGCTCATAATAATGTAAGCACTGAATATTGATATAAGTGTAGCGGGGAGGGGAGGGTGAGAAGTTGGATAGCAACGTAGTTCTCATCTACTTAACAGGATGTGAACAGTTAATGCCTAGTGTTCACGTATCGCAAAACAGTGATGTATTTAGAAACATGGAGGTGAGTGTCAGAAGAAACGGCTAAGCTATTTAAGGTTGTTGCCTCTAGGGGAGAAGTGGGGAGTGAGGTAGTGGAGTGGGGGCACAGTCTATTGTTTTTTGTTAAAAATTTATCGGGGTGCCTGGCTGGCTCAGTCAGTGGAGCATGAGACTCTTGGTCTCGGGGTTACGAGGTTGGGCCCCACGTTGGAGGTAGAGATTACTTAAGAAAATACAATCCTAAGAAAATTATAAAAATAAAAATTTATAGTACTATATTATTCAGCCTTAAAAAGGAAGAAAATTTGGACACATATTACAACATGGATGAACCCTGACAACATTATGCTAAATGAAATAAGCCAGACACGAAAGGACAAATACTGTTGAAGTGAGTCCACTTACGTGAGGTACGTAGTAAAGGCAAATTCATAGAGACAGAAAGTAGACTGGTAGAATGGTGGGCGCCAGGGCTTAGGGGGAAGAGGTTAGGGCATTATTGTTTAATGAATACAGAGTTTCAGTTGGGAGAGAGAAGAAAGTTCTAGAGATGGATGGCAGCGATGGCTTAACAACAATATGAATGTACTCAATGCCACTAAACTGTACTTATAAATGGCTTAAATGGTAAATTTTACGTTATGTATATTTCATCATAAAAAAGCGATGTAAGAAAAAAATAATTTATAATACTGTTTGATTCTTTTTTTAATGTTTATTTATTTTTGAGAGAGAGACAGAGACAGAGTGTGAGCAGGGGAGGGGCACAGAGAGACGGAGACACAGAATCCAAGCAGGCTCCAGGCTCTGAGCTGTCAGCACAGAGCCCGATGCGGGGCTCGAACTCACAGACCGCAAGATCATGACCTGAGCCGAAGTTGGATGCTCAGCCAACCAAGCCACCCAGGCGCCCCAATACTGTTTGATTGAAATAACTGCACACATGTTTTCATTGTATTACATTAATTTTTAGAAAGCTTCGGATGAATGTCTGAAAGTCTTTATACATGTCATGAGCATGTTTATTTGGGCCACCGAGGGGCCTTTTTTGCTTTTATCCAGTTCTTACCTGTATGCTCCTTAGAAAAAGATGTCAGGTAAGTTATTCACAAATAAGGGAGGTATTACTGAAAGTAGGTGTCTTATGAATACATTTCAGGGGAATTTGAGATACCTGATACCTAAACACAGCACACGAATGCTGAATAAACGTACACATGCATCGAGTTTGAATAAGGACATTATTACGCAGGAATTTCCGTCTTTTGGCCTCTGCTGCTCTCAGTGGGTATGCTAAATGTTTGGCTGTGTAGTCACCCGCTGAGTGGCTTGTTGGAACTCAAGGCCACTTTGTGCTGGGACTGGGTGCGACTCCGGGTGAACCAAAGATGCTGTGCTGTCAGAGCTGATTTCTAGCTCACAAGTTTCTCTTTACCATCACTTTCCTTAACCTGGCCCAAACAGGAGCGTGTATACTCATTTCTTTGCACTTATAAGCAATAAAATGCCAATTAGCTTGGCAGGAAGAAGTTGACTAGTAAAGTGCAATTCTAATTTAAATCATTGTACCTTCAGTGTACAATTGAGAAGGCAGCTCTAAGAAGAAAACGACAATGGAAAATAACTTTACATATCCTTAGAGACGTTGAACTGCCTTCCAGCCTTTAAGTCATGCTTCTTGGTTTTGACAGGTTACATTTACCTTCGAGGGTTTATTGCTATAAAAAGAGTGTTAGATCTCATTGTTGTCCCATCTAAATTCTCCTGTTTGTTCACAGTGTGAGAGGAGAACAGAAGCACGACGAAAAAATCTTCTTATTTTGATTCTGCATTATTTAACACAAGAAGGGTATGTTCTGTTTCAAAGATTTACAGACGTGATTCCTCTCTTTGTCTGACCTCCACTTTTCTAGATATACACTTATAAAAATAGCTAATAGAATTTATTTTTTATAGCAGTTTTATATTTATAGAAAAACTGAGCTGAAAGTATTCAGAGTTCCCATATATTGGGAATCCCCCTACCCTAGCCAGTCTACCCTGTTACTAACATCTTACACTGGTGTGCTACGTGTGTTATAATTGGTGAACTAATCTTTATATATAAATATCTGTGTGTGTGTGCATGTGTGTATGTAGATGTACCTATATGTATATGTGTGTATATATACATATTATTTTAGAGACAGAGTGTGAGCAAGGGAGAGGAGCAGAGACAGAGAGAGACAGAGAGACAGAGAGAGAGAGACAGAGAGAGAGAATCTTAAGCAGGCTCCACACTCATTGTGGAGCCCAACACGGGGCTTGACCCTATGACCCTGGGATTATAACCTGAGTTGAAATCAAGAGTCTCATGCTCAACGGACTGAGCAGCCCAGGTGCCCCCAATCTTGATATATTATTGTTAGCTAATGTCCATAGTTTACATCAGGGTTTACTCTTGTGTTGAATGGTTCCATGAGTTTTGACAAATTCATAATGTCATGCATCCAGCATTGTAGTATTACATTGAATAGCTTCACCCTTAAATATCCCCTGTGCTCTGCCTGTCCCTGTCCCCACCATCAGCAACCCAGATTCATAATTTTATGGCCTCATTGACACATATAGTTCCATTACGCATTTTGAAAACTCTAACAAAGCTACCCAGTCATGAGATACGTTCCCTTTCCCATTCAGGTTTCAGGCCTATCAAATCAGATTCCCAGGGCCCTACAGCAGGCTACGTACACAGAGATCACACTCTTATTCCTCAATTCTCCTTCCCTCAAAATAAAGGTATCGGATTTACTGGATGACCTATGTCCCCCTTTCTTTTCCGGACAATGCCATTCAATAACTGGCAGGGGAGGAAATTTGGAAGCATCTGAGTTTGGCCACCTACCTGATCTGGAAACGTGCAAGCCTTTACAATGAAGGCTGCAGATGTGCTGGGTTTTATGAGGAAGAGAGCTCATCCACTATTTACTTTCCAGTTTCCTTTCTTTCCAGGTTTCATCTAGGAAGAAAATATTCAGGTTTCAGGCTTAGGGCTTGAACTTGCAAGTTAGAGCAGCAGTTCTCAACTGGGGTGATTTTGCCTCGTGGGGAGCATTTGGCAATGTCTGGGATGCTGCTAAACATCCTTCAATGCACAGGACAGCATCCCACAACAGAATTATCCAGCCCTAAGTGGTAACTGTGCCAAGAAACTATCTCAGAAAGGAGAACCACGAAAACAAAAGACAAAGAAAAGTCAGCATAGTTTATCCCTTCAACTGTGTATTTACAAAGCATGCATTTCCCCTTTCTGCCACGAGATGGCCCCTTGCATCTCAAATCAATGAAAATTCTAGTAGAATTGACCATTTTCCTGAGACCTGCTGGTAAAGGCACTTAGGAGTGTATGTCAAGATGAAAAGTAAACTGTAGGTATTTTTAAAAGACATATCAATGTTGGAAAAGCAGACCTGTCTTTAACAAAAGACCAAGGATTTATCCTCATCAAGAGGCTAGGTTACAGTGGATTGGAATAAACAACCAGAGAAAAGCTTTGTAGAGACGGCAAGGTGAGCTGGTCTAGAAAGATGTGGAGAAGATGGATAGACATGATGCACAAGGACATCGCAGGCAGGCTCACAGAGAAAGAAGAGCCATAAGTGGAGACAGACCAGAGTTGGGCTGTGTGTGGGAGGACAGGTGAGGTCCGACAGTGGAGGATCACAGCTGCTGGTTCGAGGACTACACATGCTGCTCTCTGGGTCTGAGCACCTGTTAACAGCCTCCCCATCTCTCCCACTATGTCATGCTCATTACTGCTCACTCCTCTTCCTGACGTCCCATCCTGTCACTCCGTTGGTTGAGAACCTCTAGTGGCTCCTCCAGCCAACCTCATTAAATTCAGATTTCATTCAAGCTCAAACAATGTAGTAGCAACACGCAGAAGCAGTTTTGTTCCCCGATTAATTAGTTTGGGATCTATGAAGCCTACTATCATCTATTCTTATAATTTTTGTGTAAGTCAAAAGCCCATGATCCTGGAAAGAGTTCAATATAATGTGATGTGAGTAAAGACTACAAGCAATCTGTAGTGTATGTTCTCACACACACACACACAAATAATATATATAACATATATATATATGCATATATATATATGTGTGTGTGTATATACATATATAGAGCTTTACAAGTGTATATATGTAAGTATATATGCATTTAGTCATTAAAAATGTTTGGAAAGACAGGCAAAGGTAGTGGAATTTTCTTTTGACTTACCTATATTTTCTAGTTTTTTCTCAAATGAGCATGTATTACTTAATACTAAACAAAAATTATTCCTAGGACAGAGTTAGTTTTTCTCTCTGTAAAATGGGGATTAAGACACAGTATAGAAGCCTGGTGAGCCATCAATGTGTCTAGAGGCTGACTGACTACAGCCAATTGATGTTTTGCAGTTTCTTTAAAGTTTAGCAAGGTCACTGGAAATAATCATGGCAACCTTGTTTAAGAAAGTTCAGTGTTCCAACTGACCTGAATCTGGTGAAGGGAAGAAAGCATAATATAAAAGAAAGTTTTCTCCTACCTTCCCAGATTTGAATCAAACAGAAAGAAGTCTATCCTGAGGCAAAAATTCTTAATCCAATGTCCTTGGATGAAATTGTATGCTGATTTGGGCGTATTTGCCCATCTTTCAGGAGAGTCTTTGGTTTCATAAGAAGTTGAGAACTAAGATTAAAATGTGGAAAGTCTTTCCACTTTCAGAGGATTGGGAGACAGAGCATTGCTGAGACAACAACAGGTTCAAAGTGACAGTGAAGAACCCCGGTGAAGATCATGCTTCTACCCACAGTCACCGGGTAGTGTAGATGTGTGACTGAAGAAAAATGACCAGAAATAACATGGCCCAGCAGATGACTTCTTCTTATACTCAATCTCCTTGATGATATTGATCAACATATTTCTGGAATTTCCTTTAGAACTCATGACCTGTGCTTTTCAGTTGCCACAATCATGGCACATCTTGCCTCTTGGGCTTAAATTTGGGTTTAACAATTGCCAGATGTTATCTAAAATTAATGCTGGTGAATAAAGAGGTAATCAAGTTGGGCAAATACTCAATTTTGGCTAGAAATGAGAAAACACAGGACATTTTCTTAGTCGATTTACTTATTTGACTTCTAAGCACTTCCAAAAATGTTTTGAACAATGATGACATCATTAGAATAAGTATGTAGCTTCCAGAGGCAACTGGTTTGAAAAACAGTACTTGGATATACTTAACATATGTGGGCTCCTTCTATAGGCAAACCTCATATATTGTAATTTTCATCGAATGTACTGCTTAATATAAGCTAATATTTGTATTGAGTCTCTGTGGACTTGTAATGCCTGTTTGCCTTTATTCTTTTTACCCAGAGTTAATTTTTGTTCTTGTTTTTTCTTCTGTGAAATGGCCAGATATATCGATGCAGCCAATGCTTTGGAGCAAGAAACTAAACTGGGGTTACAACGCTTTGAAGTCTGTGACAACATCGACCTTGAAACTATTTTGATGGAATATGAGAGCTATTATTTTGTAAAATTTCAGAAATACCCCAAAATTGTCAAAAAGGCATCAGACACAGGTACATGGCTATTTTCTAGAAATAAGGTTTTTTCTCATCTTTAAGATTAGTGTTTCTTCCTCATTTTATTCTCAGATAGATGCTACTCTCCCCCTCCCCACACTGAAAGAATAGACCAGAAAGATTGTATAGCCTGTATCAGATCCTGTACAGAAATAGAAACATGATCGGCCAGGCAGTGATGTCCCTTTAGTCACGGTGGCATTTGTTTGAGGTATGTGTGTTTTAGGACAATGAACGCAAAACCCCAGTGCATCACAGGTGCTTTTTAGAAGACCAATGTTACTTTCATTTCTTTAAAAATGGAAAGAGCTGTTGGAAGAGGATAAAAGACAGAAGACTTTTTGTTGTTGTTGTTAGGAAGACCTATTATCTATCTTGAAAATAACATGAAAATGAGTATTGGTGAAGCTAATAGCTCATGTATAGATAATGAAATGCTTTTGAAAGCCATCAATCCAGATAATGATCAATATAATGCAAAGACCCAGTATAGGTTAGCAGTCAAGGAGGCTGGCTGGAGGAAAGATCTAAAGCGAGGGCCCTATGTTTTGTAGTAACATTGACTTGGAAGTCTGTAAGTGGGGGAAGTAATTATAAACCAAGGGAGATCATTGTCCTGTTTACAAGGCACTTGTTAAGCCACAGACTTTAACATTTCATGTGGGGACCAGGAAACCAAGAGGAATGTCAATTAAAAATAGCCGGGGGCGCATCTCTGAGCTGGAAGGGATATTTATCTGAGCTCCTTTCCAGGGCAGAGTTCAGAGCTCCCTGTCCTTGGCTGGTTGCTGGGTCTGGGTTTGGGCAGAGAAGCACTGACTCCTGGGCCACCAGGACTATTACTGACATGATCTAATTTCTAGATTGCTGGTTCTGATTTAGCCTGGAACCATATTCTCCTGGGATATTAGACACAATGTCTTTATTTTAAGGTAAACTGGCAGAGTACGACTGGTAAGTGTTCATGCAATCATCCTGGTGTCCCACGGACCACAGCAAAATGGTGTCAAGTTCATGAAAACTTAATGTAATGGTAACCGTAAAGTTGGCCCACACTGAAGTTGCCACCAGGTTCATGGTCTCCAACTCAATTAATATCTAAGGGCTTTGGGGTCTTTCTCCATGCAGAAATGCTTGGGAAACATGGGTTTCTTTCCTTCTGCTGGTAGTTTCACTTCTTTCTATATGAGAATAGCTTAGAGCTCCTGGACCCCACAAGGCTATAGCACAAATTTTGAGAACAATGTAAAAGGGCAAACATATCTGAAAAATCACTTTCTCTTAAAAATTAAATTCTTTCCTTTTCCTCCAATATTTGTTTTGCTACAGCGGAAAATAATTTACCACAAAGAAGTGGAGGGAAGACCAGAAGGTAAAGTGAATGGTAATTCCTCTCGACCAACCCAACTCTAAGAGTTTGTGGGATCCCTTTCCAGAAGATTCTCCAGCTCAGTTCCCTATCTGTCTACCAGCAATTGCAGACTGTGATCATGTGACCTTAGTGGGCCCAGCAATGGGTTCCCCACACGTTACAGACGTCCAAGACATGAGCCAACATCTATGGGTTCTCCTGGTTTTACCACAGATAACTGCATTCACTAGTGCTCTTTCAAGGCTATGTGCTATGAAGAGTACGGACCTCAGAGATTGCAAGACCCAGGTTCAATTCCTGGCTCTGCTCCTCACAAGCTTGGAGCAAGTTTCTGACACACAGTGAGGTCCCCACACGTAGCAAGCACCCATGCATGCCTCATGATAATACTCTCAATAATGCTCTGCCTGAGGCTAACTTTGTTTTGTACTATTCTTTAGGAACAATTTTATCGTTTTGACCAAAGCATTATCCATTTATTTACAGTTTCCATAAAGCTAGTCAAACTCTGACAACAAACGATAACTACTTTTGAACCAAAAAAGCGAGGAGCATTTAAAGAAGCCAGCTTTGGCATGCATTTGGGTTCTGATTATGTTTCAGCCACATATTCATGCCTGGAACTTCCCCAGCATTCCTTACCTAGGAGAACATTCCAGAAGTGAATGTCTTTCGAGCACTTTGCTTCTCTTCAGGGAGGCAGCTTGACAGCTTGGGTGTCCTCAGCTCGTCTCTGAGTAAACGTTTGTACGTGGCAGGCGTAAAGGTCAGACAGCAAATGGCTGGAGTCGGGAAGGATAATTAGGAAAGTAATGAATGCTGTTTGTTTACAATTTTGTAATTGAAGATAGCTATTGAAATGAAAGGTTGTGTCATGAGACTGGCTATTAACAAATGAAAGTGCCTTTTCCTAATGCTTGCATTTCACACCAGAGAGCAAGCTCCCAGTTTACAGATTTGCAGATAACTCAGTGGAGGAAAGTTTATTTAATGTGATGGATAACAGAATTAGGATGCTAAAAAATCTGGACAATTTGGAAGATGGGCCCAAAATAACACGATGAAATTTAATGAAATAAGGTGTAAGCTCCAACCAAAGACTAATGACAAATAGCTCCCTCATTACAAAATCAGGGACCTAGAAATCTGAGTTCACAACAGATAAGGTGTGAGGGTGATCACAACAGTGTGATGTGACTGCTAATGTGGTCTTGGGCCTCACTGATAGAAATACAGTGTCCCCAAAATAGGAGGTGACTCTGTTGTGGTCAGAAGACTGTGGACAAAGGAAAGGTGATCAGGATGAGGATGAATCTGGGAGCCAGGTAACCTTAGGAATGATTGGGGCAACTGGAGAGGGTTAGCTTGAAGACTGGAACCCATGGGGAGGCGGTGCCCCTAGAACAACACGGCACCAGTCTTCACCCTCTAAAGAGGGACTGAGCCTTCTTTGTAGAATTCCACAGGGCATACTCAGGAGGGGCACCTAAAATTATAACGGGGTGGATTTGGTCCCATATTAGGATGAATTTTACAATCATTAGAGCTGACTGGGAATGAATCACATTGCTTTGCACATTAGGAACTTGTCTCTGATCGTGTTAAAGCAGATCTGTGAACCACTTGCCTCCAAAGGGAAATCAAAGCAGGAAAACAGACTCCCTGTTCCCTGTCTGCCCTGCAATGACGTTAGGCAAGCTTCACTACATATGTGTATATATATGACCTCATTGCATTTAAATCAGTGCTATTCATAAGGGTTTGCACTTGTAACATGTTTGGTATTCATTTCATAGACACTTCATTTTTGTGCCAGCCAAAGGCCTGAGGGACAGACGTTTGTGTTCCTAGTTTACAGATGAAAAACAATGTTCCGAGAAACTGTCAGCTGTCCACCTCTTATGATACCCACCCCAGTGGGCCAACACCGGGGTCATGGTGTGTGGACGCTGGCGTTATTATTGGCATGGGTGGTCTTTTGCTGGCTAGGTGTTTATATTAAATACAACTCCTCCTTTCCCAAAAAGAAATGGAGAAATAGATGCTCCCTGAGACCCCTTAGGACAGGGGAGAAATACTTCCAGCAAAACTCCTGCAAACACATCTTACACGTAAGGACAAAGGAATGGAGAAAACCCAAACAAGTTCAGATGTGGGACTTCACGGTCGGCCCCCCGAGCAGTCCTGCCTTTCTCTGATGTCATCTCCTATCTGCTAATTTTCCAAAACTGAATTTCTCGTTCCAAGGACCTAGCGAACAACTTTATTTTACCTTTATATTGATGCATATAACACATATGCAGTCAAATGTCCATAGACTCTCGTACGCGCCACCACCCCAGCCCCCCAGCAGGCTCTCTTCCCGATCAATGCATCCCATCTCCAAGAGAGGTAGCCACTGTCTGGCGTCCAGACCCATCAATATGTTTTGCCTTAAGTGAACAATATTTGGTGAAAATCTGTTTGGCAAATATGAAGATCTGTGACAACAGAGATGAGGTAAGGGTTGCTTCCCTTGCACTAGCCCCTTCGATGTTTTAGTATACGGGCTGCTGAAGTGAGCACCTTTCCATGTTGGCTGTACGCAGCCTGATGAGAACTATTTTAAGTACATCCAGCACACTGGATCAAAACTACAGGCAAATCCCTAGGCTTCCTCCTTCCTCCCCACAACGTGACCCCTGGGCTGCATACTGTTCTTTAAGGAAGGTGGAAGAAACGTTGGAAAATGCTTGCAAAAGTCATGTGTTCTTAGGAATACAGAGCTACCGGCAGAAGAGCTGGAGCCAGGTGGCTTGAAGGGAAAATGAAGAGGAGGTTGGGGGCCTCCAGAAGGAGGTGGACCCTCTAGCTTGCTCTTGGAGGAACCCAAGGGGTAGAGTGGAGCAAGTCAGAGCCAGGCAGCCAGGGTGTCAGGACAGTGCAAATGGAAGGGCCCAATGGTGCCACATCTGCACATCTTTCTAGAACTCTTTTTAAGTTGGCTACACAGGTTGTTTAGTTACCTCAAATTAAATGGTTTGAATAATTTCCTCCAGGGTCTTTGTTCCCTCCCCTAGGGTGATGAGCGACAGTTGTCAAAATCTTCCCAAGATCAGTCAGCAGAGGCCACGGTCCAGAACCACGGTGGGGAAGCCAGGGGATGCCAAATCCGTCCATAAGGAGCATCCTAAACAGGTCTGGATGGCTTTGCTGGTATTGGTAAAACTGCAGATGGCTGAGAAATAGCCCTGAGAAAAGAGTCACATTTATTCATTTTTGTGTGATTTTGTTACATTGTAGATTTTCTTCCAGTATACTGAATTAAAACCACAGGCAAATCTCTAGCCTTCCTAATGTTTCTTAATTCGAGTGGAAAGTCTCCTTCCTTCCGCCAGCCTTCCCCCTGGTTGGAGTACTGGGAAACAGTCCTCGAGGGGTAAGCCCTGGGTCCAGTCAGAGCAGGGGGCTGGTTGCTACAGAGCTCAATCATCCCATTTGAGGTAACTATAGGTGGCACATCTTTCCTGTCCCAAAGCACATTCCTGGACTCTTAAGACTAAGTCAAGGACGGCCTCAGGAATGGCTGGGTTTCTCCAAAACACAAATGGTTGGTCTTCACTCCAGACCTCCCCGCAAAACAATCTTGGGGACAGGGTGGTCAGCAAGAGGACAGAGCCCAGCAGGCGGGGGAAATCAATGGCTTCTAACTCAGGGGATTCATACCTCCAACCTCCTGGGTCAGAACAAACACACCAGGTTTCAGAGGAAAGAGAACTAATGGAAATAGTGAAAAAGAATGGGAAGAAAGAGTGTCAGAGATCCCTGGCGGGGGAGAAAGGAGTCCTCGTGAAACTCAATTGTCAGAAGGAACCTCTCACTCTCGAGGAGGTTGTACACTTCTGGCCATTGCAGTCTGGCTCAGGTGGAAGGGAGCCGAAGGTGGTGCAGGGGAATCCGCAGGAAGCAGTTGACTGTTGACTCAGCTCCACCTCCAAACTCAGCCACCCCTGGCCTCAGATACCTCGTTATAGGAGAACAGGCAAGCCAGTGTGAACGGGGATGGGTTGAGGCACAACGGTTTCCTCCACCGGAAAAGCTGCTCAAAGCCTGTAGCTTCTGGTGACAGCTCTTCCCGTATGGCACAGGCAGACAGTGAATTCATCTTGTTGGGTCTGCACAGAAGTGGCCGAATGACACATGAGGTTCCCGTTTACTGAACTGATACCCAGTGTGTGATTCTGGATGCCGGAATAGGCATTTTCCACCAGCATGTGGAACTTGCTTCCCCAGCTGGCTTCTTGCTGTCTTCCTCTTTCCCCAGGAGCCTATCAATAATACTCCCATGGAGGGCGCTGACTTTGGCTTGAGTATATCAGGAATCCCCAAAGGCAGCGGAGAAGAAAACGTCCGCCCACAAAAAGTAAGTGGCACTCGTGAACCTAGAACCAAAGGGGGGCATCCCTTTTCTTTGTAAAAATGAAAGTAAAAAAGGCTGTTTTTGTCAAAGAGGAAAGCTAATAGGTGACGGTCAAAGGCTGGCTGTGCAGTGAACTAAGAGGAGCACTGGATGAGGATTACAGCCCTGGTGTTCTGGTCTGGTCTTGAAGGATGTGCCCCACCTCGAAGAAGCTCAGTTTCCCTATTTGTAAACTCAGGAGTTTGGAAGAGATGGCTTCCAACGTCACTTTCAGCTTGAAAATCCCACGACTGAAATGATCAGCATGGGTGTTCTGTATTATTGAAGGAGTTATGATGGCCTGCCCATTCTTTCTTCCCCCATTGGTGGTAACTGATGAGCGATGGCACTTTTTCTCCATGGAGATGTGGCTCTAGGCTTACATGTCATTCCATGTGAACCATGAAACCTCAGTTGAAATAGGGTGGGTCTTATCCATACTAAACATTTCTACCTTTTTCATAATGAACCTCATTTCTTGATTCAGAAATAACCGTTTCTCAAACAGAGAAGACCCAGATTGGGTGGCTGTAGGCAGAAGGTAGGTTAAAACCTGTCCTTTGGAAAGGTGAAGCAGTATCAACACCCAGCAGGTTTCTCTTGATTGTAACTTCTGGGGTTGGGTGTCTTTTTAAGAGTCATCTTTCTTCAAGCAAGTTCTCAAACTACAGGACTTCAGACTTACCCCTGGCTGGCTCTTCTGGGGCGAACTAAACTCTGACTGTGTGTGTGTTTGGAGGGGAGGCTGGGAGCATCTCCCTGGAAATTAAGGGAGCTCTCATTGGCTTGAACTGGCTCCTTTTAAGGTCCTCAAGTATATGGGTTCTTTCTCTCTCTCTCTCTCTCTCTCTCTCTCTCTCAAAAATAAATAAACATTAAAAAAATTTTAAAAAGGGGTGCCTGGGTGGCTCAGTAGGTTAAGTGCCAACTTCAGCTGAGGTCATGATCTTGCGGCTTATGAGTTCCAGCCCCACATCAGGGTCTGTGCTGACAGCTTGGAGCCTGGAGCCTGAAGCCTGATTCGGATTCTGTGTCTCCCTCTTTCTCTGCCCCTCCCCTGCTCACACTCTGTCTCTGTCTCTCTCAAAAATGAATAAACATTTAAAAAAATGTTTTTAATTAGAAAGATATCATAACGAGTGGAGAATGTTAGCATAGTGTCCAGCATATAATATACACTCGGTAAGTGCTGGCTACTGCTAATTACTTTTTTCTTGCATGCATCCTTTCTTTCTCCTTCTGCCTGCGGGGGAGATGAGGTGGCATTGGGAGGAGTACGGGAGGCAGATATCTGGGTTTAAACCTGGCCTTAAGTCACTTGTTAGCTGGGACTCTACTGAGTGGAGAATGTACATGGTGGTTAATGGGAACTATCATCACTCTCCTGATGATGAGTTCTTCCTGTGTGTGAAACGTCTCAAAGGATGAGACAATATAGGGGAGCCAGACCTGTAAGGAAGCATATGGCATGGCGTCAGGAACTGAAAAATGCTTGTGAATTTTTATTCAAACCAACTTCATTCTAAGGAATTTATTTCAACTTATTTTTTCTTCTAGAGTGCCCAACTTGAGGAAATCATCTTGTTCATTATTAGTGCGGGTTCTTTTTATTTTATTAAAAAATATTTTTTTTATTTTAGAGAGAGAGTGAGCACATGTGAGCGGGGAGGGGGCGGAAGCAGAGAGAGAGAGGGGCAGAGAGAGAGAAAGAGAGAGAATCTTAAGCAGGTTCCATGGTTAGTGCAGAGCCCGACATAGGGCTCAGTCCCACGACCCCAGGGTCATGACCTGAGCAGGACTCAAGTGACTGAGCCACCCAGGAGGCCCAGTGCAGGTTCTTTTCAAAGCTTCATTTTGTGTGTCCTACATACCAAAGTACATACATGTGTCTTGATTTACAGAAGCTGAGCTACTGAGGATTGTCTTCTCTTATGTTTTAATGGTGTAAATAACCATTACTCCCTTTCAGGGCCAAATCATTGACTTCCGAGGGCTGCTCACAGATGCCATCAAAGGAGCAACCAGCGAAGTTGGCTTGAACAGCCTTGACTGTAACCCAGACCCCTCAGTAAGTGGCTAAGACGTGACATTCGTCTTGCAAACTACCAACATCAGGACGAACTTTAGAAGTATAATTTTGAGTCCAGAGAAATTTTGAGATCAACTCAAAGGTCACAGCTATCTGCCACCATTTATGTCACTGAGATCCGCATCCTGTTTTGCTTTCTAAGTTATGAACAATATTGTAACGTAAAACTTTCTGTTCTCATCATCAGGAACGATTGTTGAAACCTCTGAGTGCATTTATTGGCATGAATAGTGAGATGCGAGAATTGGCAGCCGTGGTGAGCCGGGTAAGATCTGATATTCAATTCACAAATTTACGGAGGCGGATCGGGGCTCCTGGAGCATTGTGGGCTGCTTCTTTTATTAATAACAATAAATATGATCATTTATTTATAAAGTGCCCCCACTTGCAAAGGCACTCATATTGTTTAGAGGCACAATAATGCATGATAAATAAATTATAGAATCATAAAATTACAATACAAAGAGCCCACCATCTCACTACAGAGGCCAAGAAAACCAAAAGGGAAACAGACTTGAAAGGCAAGGGACAGGTGAAAGGTTTTAGAGCAGAGCCAACAGTTAAGGAGAGAAAGTCTCTTAGAGAAGGAAAGAGCATGTCTGTGTCTTGTTTAAACAAAGTCTAGAAACAGAGATATTGGGAGTCTGATGATTTCATAATTGGAAATTTCCATGAAAAACAAGATTAGCAGGAAAGAGCTTATCATCCAGACTACTGAATTTCAAGCTTACCCTTCAGAATTTAAAGGCAGTGGAGTCTCATGGTTAACGATACCGGCTCTGGAATCAGTTGACCTGGATTTGATTTCTACATCCTTCTTTTTCTAGCTGTGTGACTTTGGGCAAGTTCCTTGGGAACAGAATAGATTCCTGAGTTATAGGCTATTTATCTGATATCCAGCGATCTCATATTTAATGAAAGACTGCAACCTAGGCAGACTCGGAGAGATGTTTAATATGTTCCAAAAAATGCACAGCTATTCTGCAGTAATTAAGGGTTCCCCAGCTCTGGCTGTTCAGTTCCGCAGCTGTTACCGCACCTATTAGGTGTCAAGCACGCGGTGGGGGCTGGAAACACAAAGATGAACAAATCAGACACAGTCCTTGCCTGAAAGAGTCTCTCATCCCATGGGTAAGGTGCACTTGGAGAACCCAAAGGAGGGGTGTTTTGTGCCAAAGGGTGGGGAAAGTACTAGGGAAGAAGACACGTAAGAAATAGGCACGTGAAAAAGTAGAAGAGGGAGGGTGGAGGGTTCTGGGCCAAACACACTGTGAAATCGTACTGCTTTGAGCTGAATGAGCCCCAAGGAGTGGTGGGGAACGGGGTTGCAGAGAGAGGCCAGAGTTCCTGAGCTAGGGGCATAGTGAGCACTAGCCCAGCATTGGAAGTTGTCTGGAGGACATGCGGAATCTTTGAAAGGTGTCCATCGGGAGAATGGGCTACTCAGATGTCCTGATGACAGTGTGGTGGATGGAGATCAAAGAAATAGAGATAAGGAGAGCAGCTCTCAAGTTATTACCAGTGAGAGAGGATGAGGATTGAGCCAGGCTGTGGTAATTCGGATGCACCAGAGAGCAGAGAAAAATATCCTTTTTGTTACTGTTTCTGCAATAGGATACCATAACTAATGATAACAGAAGTGTAGAGAAGTGGCCTGAAATGATTCCACCTGGCATCTTTCCTACAGTGCCACAGGAAGTAGTCGTTCAGTCCCTGCTTGAATGCTTACAGTGTTGGGGAGCTCACCACCTCACGAGGCAGTCCTGTTGAGTTCTGACTGATAAGTTTTGCGGCTATGAGGAGGAACTTCCCATTGGGAAATTAAGTACTGCTATGTGGAACTCAATGTCAGCTCTAGAAGAGGGCAAGGAATACTGCTTTTATCTATGGCTGCTTTGAGTTCCAGGGTAGATCAATCCCCACTGTGTGCCAAGCTTCTTCTAAGAAAGTGTGGTAGTAAGAATGTGAGTGGCTGGTGGGCTAGCAGGCAGATACACTGTCTAAAGACAGGGAGGGTTCTCCCAAGATTTTGGAAGATAGATGTGCTTTCGCTGCCATCCCGTCCAGGAATGGATCATGCCTAAAATCACTTGAATGAATAGTTTCTCTAATAAAAGTTGTCACCCGTGGCAGAGGGATACAGAGAGACAGGCAACAGGGGTGGGGGCATTGAAAACGTGTGTTTTTGAACCATGTGCGTGTATTGTTTATTTAAAAATTAAATACACATAAAACTAGTTCCCAGATTGTTCTGTGGTCACTCAGAATGACTTGAAAGAGGGAGCTTTTTCTTTTTTTTGATGTAACACACTAGTTACTCAGTTTGCCTGAAAGAGCTCCTACTGAGAAAGGCCCTGAGTGACTGTTCCGAGGTGGCTTGTGAAATTGACGTTTGGAAACTTTAAATGAATTATCAGTAAAACCGGCCTTAATTGATTGCCCCAGATGGTTGCTACAGGGCTCCACAAGGAGAGGGCAGACCGCACTTTTGCCCGGTTGTTGGCTTCCTTGAATTTTGTAGGAGCAATTGCTCCTGATGGAAAGTAGGGGTGATCACTAGGGAAAAAGAGAAATTGGTTTCAGAGGAGCGTGATCTCTCTTAGGCCACAAATTAAGAAAGCGTTTGAGAGAGCAAGGAGCAAGGGGAGCCAGGCACTGGCTAGGAACTATGTTTTGCAGTCAAAGCCAATGTAATTTGAAGGCATATTCTGTAGCCTCTTTGATTACAGCCGTAAATCAGCACGGTTTGCTATTAACTGAAGACAGGTATAGTCCATCGTTAGGAGATTTTTTTTTCCCCTCTTAAAAGTACCATATTGTATCACCAATATCTTCTTCAGGGAAAAATCACTGAATATGTTCATGGCATCCATTTAGTGAGCTAGCCCATGATTACAATATGCATATATACGTATATCTAACATGAAAAGTTTTTATCACCTTTCCATCCTATTGTAAGTCAACTATTCTGCTGCTCCTGTGTTTATTACAGCTGTGGAGGAAAACACTAGTTTTAATAAAATGATCAAATGTGCATTGCAGGACATTTATCTCCATAGTCCAAACATAAAGTGGAATGACATTATTGGACTCGATGCAGCCAAGCAGTTAGTCAAAGAAGCTGTCGTGTACCCTATAAGGGTAAGGATGGGAAGCCTCGTGGGGGTATTTCTGTTCATTATCCATTGGACAAACTGTATGTCATGCACCCATCAGGAAGAGGACAGGATGTTTTTCTGCCATCAAGTTAACTTTTTGCCTGTGTCACAGTATTTGGTTAAACGTTGGAGTACCAAGGCCCAGTCCGTTGTAGGCAATTTGGAATCATGTTACATATTGGTTCAAGGCAGGTGTCTGTTCAAGTGATCATTTAAGATCTAAGACTCTAATATATATGATTTGCCAGTTGCTATAGATAGGTTCAAATTAGCCTGCCTCCCTAAAAATATACGTATTATAGCAGAAATACCTCCTGTAGGAGAGGGCCTCTCACTTTGCTTCTATACATCTTACTGCCTACCCTCCCCAATACCCACATCACCTGGGGTTTTGCTTTGACTGGTTGTAAGGACTAGACAGCCCCTTCCAGGGCACCAGCAGGAAAGCCACCGTGTTGTGCTCATTGCTTATTCCTGACAAGTCTTTGTGCAGAGTGGTTCACTAAACAGGAAAGAAAATAGAAAAACGGGACTTTCCATGGTGGGTTTACAACTGTGGTACTGAGAAGGTCAGTGTACCACATAGCTGTGGCTGTAAAACAGACCACCCCAAAACTTCGCACCTTAGAAAAACAACCATCACTTACTTATGTGCGCCTGTGGGGGTACGCCGTTTGGGCTGGGCCCAGCAGGGCCAGCTCATCTCTTTGCCACATGATACTGGCTGGACTCACTCCCACATCCGGGGCATCAGCCAGGGTGGCTGGGAAAGCTGGAATAAACGGAACGACTGAGACTTCTCCACGTGCCTCTCATCCTCCGGCAGGCAGACCGAGTCTTGTTCCCATGGTGACAGAGGGTTCCCAGACAGAAGCAAGAAAGGGCAGGTCCCAATCCAACAGCATCTCCCACGTCTCTTCTTCTACTTGCTGATGTCTCATTGGCCAAAGTCACAAGGCCAAGTCCAGATTCATGTGGTGGGAGGAGCTGCAGATAATTTGCGGCCATTTTCTGTGATCTTCCCCAGTGAAGATAACAAATTTATTGTATTGAATAACCTACTTATTATTACCACTGAGCCCATGCAGCCCCTGATTTTTGGCTGCTTCTATTCTAATGAGACAAAAATCAATGAATTTGGAATGTCTTTCCCCTCTCTTTCTTTCTGTGTTCTGACATGGGAGTAAAAAATATGCTGGTATTCAGAACTAGTGGGAATTTATTCACCCTTTCCTCTGAATGGCTCTACAATACAAGTCTTCTGGAAAGGATAGGACATCTCATTGAAACTCTGGATGTGTTATCTCCATAGTGTCATAAGCTCTGTATGTGATGACATCGAGATTTTGACATTAGCATCAGCAAGAAACTAATAGCTAGTTATAATCATACTATTGTTTTTCCTTCTTCCTTGTTCTCTGTCAACTCTACCTATGCTCCAGATTGTCTGAATTTGAACTAACGGGAGAGAATCACTAAAGTTCATGTATGTCCTGTTTGGAGTCAGTGTCTCCTAATGCATTCAGCACCAAGGTTCCCAGCTTCTAAATCAGGCTTCACCATAGCTTCATGCCTAATTCGCACACACCTTTGTCGGTTCTGGTGTTTATCTTAAAGGGCACTCCCTGTTCACAACATTCAAAAGATTGCCAAATACCCTGTATATAGACCCCTGGGGGAAATGATGTTATGTATGTAGGCAATAACTACTGTAATGGAGAAGAAAAGTACCCACGTATGCCTTTCTTTTCCTTAAAACAAAACAAAACAAAACTGCTCTTGTAAAAAGCCACAAATATTAAGCCACGCATTTCTATCAAGTGTGAAAGTCAACCTGGGATAAATATGATGTAAATAGAAGCAGCCAGCCTTAAAAAAAGGCTGACTGTCTGAATTGTGCTGTGTTTCACTCTGGCTTCGTTTGATTGTGCTGAGGGTGTGTAGGCTGACATACGGATACCAAACCTCTTCTTTGTTCCTTGTTTCCATAGTACCCACAGCTGTTTACAGGAATTCTCTCCCCCTGGAAAGGACTGCTGCTCTATGGCCCTCCAGGTAAAGGAATCGTTCTGTTTGGGTCTTGATATTAAGTGTGTGTGTGGATGACGACTTGTCCTGTCCTCATTCAGCACTGGGGCTAATGACCGCTAGGTAACCATCTCCTTTTTCACCGACTTCTTGTGACACTGACTTCTATCTGTTAGCAGAGGAATGGAGTTCAAGTGTTGCTCACAATTCATCCCCATGTGTCTCTAGGTACAGGGAAGACTTTACTGGCCAAAGCTGTGGCCACGGAGTGCAAAACAACCTTCTTTAACATTTCTGCGTCTACCATTGTCAGCAAATGGAGAGGGGATTCAGAAAAACTTGTTCGGGTAGGAATTCCTGATTTTGTTTTTTCAGAATAAGTGCCAACGAATACAGTGGTACAAAATGATGTTAGAGCTTATTTGTTTTTAAGCGATTTATATGTTAGAATTTATCCCGGATCTTGATTACTAAAAACCCAAAAGATGGATTGATTGACTATTATAGGTGGATATTAATCCTGTCCCCATCAGCAAAACATGATGTCCTTTCCTTTGGGAATTTGACCAATGGTCCTTTTGTGATTCATGTAACTTAGGAATGGAATCTGGGGAAAAGGTTGTTTATGAAGTGGAATATTTTTTTCTTCATTCAAGAAGCATTTATTATTAAGCATGTGCAGTATATTCAGTTAACATTTGAGAGGCTGCTACTGTCTGCAAGTCCCTACACTACATACTCAAAGAATCAAGAAATTTAAGACAATTATTCTTTCAGATGGTCTGAGCAACTTTCCTCCACAGTGCCCCATAGCCTTAGAGTTTTTTCTCTCCTTAGGAGAGAAATAGAAAGTATATTTTATATAAAATATAATGTAACATTTTTTACTATACTTCCCAGTTATCTTATGAGAACACCTGTTTATGATTTACTCCTCAATGTAAAGTGGGTCCTTCTCAGAAATCCTGTTAAACTATTGAATTCTGTAGAATGACTGGCAAGTAATCAATACTAAGTAAATGTAAATACTATAAATTTTCTGAAAAGAAATTTACTCTAAAATATTTTGCTTAGGTTACATTCCCTTAGATGACTTATTTTCAAAATATTATGGCTTACTTGGAAGTCATAATAGAATATTTTTATAGGATTGATTTACCTAAAATGACCTATTATTTATTACTTTGATACTTTTCTCAAGTTACTTCAAATGTGTAAGTTTTTATAAATTCTTCCTTTGAATGTTTATTTATTTATTTTGTGAGCAAGAAAGCATGAGCAGGGGAGGGGGCAGAGAGAGAGAGGGAGAGAAAGAATCCCAAGCAGGCTCCATTCGGTAAGCACAGGGCCCGATGCAGCTTTGACCTCATAAACCGTGAGATCATGACCTGAGCCAAAATCCAGAGTCAGAGGCTCAACCGACTGAGGGTCCCAGGGGCCCCTACGAATTCTTATCACCCCATCGAGATTGTAATTTGTAGAAATCCATGTTGACATCTGTTTCTTTGTTCTTTGAGTCTAACTTAGTGCCAGGTCCAAAGATAGGGTTTGAACTCACCTGTTCCTCAATTTTGGGGTTCCATGTGATTCTAGTTAGCTTGATTTCAATGAGCTGAAATCCAACTAACTATAAAATCATCAGCCTGAAGATTTTTTTTTTTTTTTTTTTTTGGTCAGCTTATTTTGCCATCTCTGTTATTTCTAGACCTCTTTCTCTGGTCTGAATTTTCTCCTAAATAGTATTCTCATATATAATAGTTATTTTTTTTTCAATGTTTATTTATTTTTGAGAGACAGAGAGAGACAGAGCTTGAGCAGGAGACAGAGAGGGAGACACAGAATCCAAAGCAGCCTCCGGCTCTGAGCTGTCAGCACAGAGCAGGACGTGGGACTCGAACTCATGAACCATGAGATCATGAACTGAGCCGAAGTCAGATGCTAACCCAGGCGCCCCCGAAGATTTTTTTTTTAACATTCCATTTCTATTTGCTGCGGAACACTAAAACCCTTAGGAGATGCCCCCAGACTCAGTTTAGATTCATCTCCTGTCATGAAAAAGTGGTGTTTACAACTATGCGCTCAAAACACTGCAAGATGCTCAAAGAAAGATTACATTATATTCTCTGGACAGGACTTCCTTAGACAGAAGAACGAATTCAAATATTTTATGAATATCCTTAACAAAGATTGAAACTACTAAAAGAATTGTCTTGTTTAATGTGGGATAGCCAGAAAAGTCACTTAACAAGAACTCTCTATTCTGTGTGAGCATTTTATTTAACTAAAGTTTTCTTCTGCTTCAGAATTATTTTGTTAAAATTCTAGGGGTGAGGAAATGATTCCTTCCTCAATTTCTCCCCCTCCTTTCCCATATATTTTAAAAATAATTCGTAATTTTGAAAAAAAAAAGATACAAAAGGGCATATAGACCCCTGAACCTTCTCCCCAGGGGCAACTGCTACAGTTGCTAGTGCAGCCTTCCAGAACATTTATCATATTTATATAAATACCAACAACTGCATCTATATCTTCCTTCTTTACTAAATGTCAGTAGGAACATACTACACATATCCTTCTATAACTTTTGTTTTTGTTCACACTTACCAATATAACTTGAATATTGTTCCACACTATTGTAGACAGAACATGTTCTTTTATGAGTCTGTATCAGATTTCATTGCATGGAATGTTCATTGCAAAATGTATTTAACCAGTCTCTTCTTAATGGCTATCTCTAATGTAAACAACAGGTTGTTTCTAGCCTCCTGCTATCATGAACAAAGCTACAGCAGACAATCTTACCATATCCATGTCCTTGCGTATATAGTAGTGTAAGATGATTTCTCTTAAGTAGAATTGCTAGGTCAGAGAGAATGAAAGATCACTGATTGCCAAATTGCCTGACAACAGGGTTGCACCAGCTTCTACACCCATAAATGGTGTGCGTGTTTGCTTCCCCCACCCTGGCCAACACTGTGTACCACCCAAATTTAGAAATCTTTGGGACACCTGGGCGGCCCAGTCAGTTAAGCATCCGACTTTGGCTCGGGTCACCATCTCGTGTTTCGTGAGCTTGAGCCCCGAGTCGGACTCTGTGCTGACAGCAAGGAGCCTACTTTGGACCCTCTGTTCCCCTCTCTCTCTGCCCCTCCCCTGCTTGTGCTCTCTCTCAAAAATAAATCAGCATTTAAAAAATCTTTAAAAATAATAAAAAAATCTTTGCCAATCTGATAGTGAAATTAATATTTCAGTGCTCAAATATGCATTTAACTCTGAATGAACTTGAGCATCTTTTTATAGGTTTAGAAGATATTTGTATTTCCTTTTTTTTTTTGTGAAATGCACTTTTGGTTTTGGATATTTAAAAAAAGTAATTCAGGGGCGCCTGGGTGGCGCAGTTGGTTAAGCGGCCGACTTCAGCCAGGTCACGATCTCGCGGTCCGTGAGTTCGAGCCCCGCGTCAGGCTCTGGGCTGATGGCTCAGAGCCTGGAGCCTGTTTCCGATTCTGTGTCTCCCTCTCTCTCTGCCCCTCCCCCGTTCAAGCTCTGTCTCTCTGTCCCCCCAAAAAAATAAATAAACGTTAAAAAAAAAAATTAAAAAGTAATTCAAAGGGAAAACAGATAACCTCTCCTAACCTTGAGGGATCTCATCCTCTATCGTCTCAGAAATTCTTTTCTGAGCTCTTGGAAGGATCCTCAGGAAAATCTTGGTCATGCTGTCAAAATCTTTACTATGAAGCTTTCAGATAAAGAGAACCCTTCAGGACCTTCCTCTACATCAGAGAAGCTTTCCTACCATTTGTTTCTCTTCCTATTCCAATCAAAGAGTTATTTATAGGGAACCCTTGGGTTATGTTCCTCCCTCCCCTCCTAATGTTCATGCCTCCTAGGAATTGATGCTATTGAATAGTTGAGTGGTCTCTTTAGCAAATGCACACACCTGTTGGTGCTTACATCTTTCAACACCCTCCCCCACCCCCACCCCTAGTTGTAGGATTTAACTTCCTCCAAGTACTTTTGAAAATTTTGGACTAACGCTTCCAGCGCACTTACCTGGAGTTCTATGTATTCTTTGGCAGTGGGAACAGCAGTGGTATGGTCAATATGGAGACACAGGGTCCGGATGCGGTTCTCCTTCCAACTGGGCGTTTGGTCTCATAGGGCCCCTTGGTCTCTCTGCACCTTGGGGAGCACCTTAAAAACATGTATGGTTCTATGAAAGAGTTCTGATATTCCACTTTTCATTGGGTAGATTGCTGCTATTGTAATCACCCTTAATATCAGCTGTATTGGGGCTTTTCTTTTTGTGACAAGGAAAACAAGTTGCTTGCTTCTAATGAGCGCGTCACTATCGTGTCTAAAAGGCATTCGTGATGGGTGTCCGGGCGTTGACACTGTTCTCTCAGTTCATTAGGCTGAGCCAACTGTCTTGGCTGAATGAAACAGGATTCTGTGAAAGGAAAATACTTGCTCATGAGCATGGGTGCACCACACGTACAAGCAGTGGTGAAGGTGAGGGACTTCCCACTCAGTGACGGGGAGACTGGCAAGGGGTAACCTGCCACTATCCAGGAAAACACAATCTGGCCTTTTCTGGGCTCTTCTCCTCTGATTTGTTCTGTGATACTTTGCTAGCGCTAAGTGACATGGAGAATAAATCCCCTTTGCCTATTAAAGAACCTCTATTCTTTTCTAAGTCTCTACTGCTTTCTCCGATCAACCAGTGAAGAATTGTATATGATGCTCAAGAGATCAGTTTCAAGGTTAAAAAAAAAAGCTTTAGTTTTTTATACTCTTTTCATCACTACCACATCTCCCTTTAGAGCTCTTTATTTTGTTTTTATATGTCTGTTCTTTTGCTGGCTGTTTTCCTGTTCTTGTTCAGTCTATAATATTTTATTCTGGAATGGAACATTTTATTCAATTGGGAATTGCCTTAAATTCCTTCAAAGTACCTGAACCTACCAAACAACAGTGTTTGGAGTGGCATAAGGACCCCGTGGAGTAATTTGGGGAGCAGAAAGGGGCAAAATTCTTCTTGTTACCCATAACTGGAACTGTATCCTTCCCCTACAATTCTTCCTTCTGAGAATGACCCTCTCTCATTGTCCTGAAAGGTTGAGGGAAAACCATTAAATGACTTTACATATCCCAAGGCTTTTTTGTCCATACGGAACATGTTATTGGCAGGGAGTCTCGGGGGCTAACTAACCAACTAGAGCTCAGGTATTGAGTTTTAGCTTAAGCTCTCCCACTTATGATTAGTAACCTTGAACTAACCACTAACTCTCTCTGGCTCTAATTTTGTCAAGTGATAAATGGAAATAATTGGACCGTCCAACCCCATGGGGTTGTGCTAAGGAGTAATGATTATAAAGTTATTATGAAAGAACGGAGTGCAGCATAAATACTTAACATTACAGCCATTCTAAGCTCTTAATCTCTGGGAGCATCTGAGAACTTTAACTTAACTATATGAATTTGAACATGTGGTTGCTTCTCTCCCACCCAGGTGTTATTTGAACTCGCCCGCTATCACGCCCCCTCCACCATCTTCCTGGACGAGTTGGAGTCAGTGATGAGTCAGAGAGGCACGGCTCCTGGGTAACAGACAGGGTTTTTTTTTTTTCGGTCATCACTTCTCCCCTCTTGTAAGTGTGTTTGATGGTCGGAAGCCCATCGACATTTACCAGCAGAATGAGCCTATTAATAAGCCCACAAATTTTCTGCAGACACATGGAAAGGTCTTTAAATTAGATCCTGTTAACTGAATAGCTGATTTAAGTAGTTTTTATAACCGGAGGAAATGTCATCCTCCCTTCCCCCTTTCCCCACAGAGTGGTTTTCAGGCCTGAAGATCACCCAGCCCCACGATCCCAGGCTGCCATAACGGTCTCGCTGGCTCAAAATAGCTGCTCGTGACCACCTCCTCTGGAGCCAGAGGGGCTGCCTGTGGGGAATGGGGCTGCAAAGGCCAAGTCCCAAGAGGTAGCTCTCGACAAAGTGTGTGAGGCCAGGGAAGCCACCACTTTTCTGTGACATCAGGTGGTGGGTCAGCCTGTCTGATTTTAAATATGTCACATATGTTACCTCTAAAGATTAAGTGTCCACTAACATCCCCAGCAGGAAAGAACACATCTCAGGCTACAGTGAGCCTTGTGTGTGTGTGTGTGTGTGTGTGTGTGTGTGTGTTTTAAGAAACTCTTTCTGTCTTCATCAGAAGTATTCTTCTTTGAAACTTCTTACTAAACCTGGCTTGGAAAAACAGGTCTCTGGGAAATCTCAACACAGCGGCATTTATTAATGGCCTCTCATGGACGGACCATCATCAAGGCAGAACTAATAGTGATAAAAGGCAAATACTCAACTTCTTGGAAGTACAACTATAATTTATGAAATTTTACTTATTGGAAATCATTTTCCTAACAGGGAAAAGCAACCATTAGGATGCACCCAGGATGCATGGGATTGATGGCATTGAGGTCAATGGGACAATTTCCATGGCTTCATGGGTGCTTGTCAGCCTCAGGCTAGATGCTCTGCCTCTCTATACAGGACCTGACAGAGGCAGACATGCACAGGCACCTGGATAGGCACCCACCAGACCACCTTAGTGGTCATTCTGTCTGCAAAGACCCAGCCCACCTGGCCTGCCCTACCAGAGTGAACTGTGCACTCATTCTTACATTCACTTTGTCAATCTCCATTCCTGGGGTTTCCCACAGCTTTGAATGGCTAATTTGGAAGCTTTATCTCCTGCCTTTGACTGTACTCCGAGTTTTACACTGAATGGCAGCTTCCTTGCCTGGAACTTGACCCCTAAAACTAGAGTCAGGGAATAAAGGCAGGTGCTCTGAGAACTTCCTGGGTCATATGAAAAGAATAAGTATCGGTAAATCCTAAATAAATACATAACTATACTGTGAGACTATCCTTTCTCTTGGGAAAAGGTAGTTTGACAGTGAGTGGTACAGTTCTTAACAAAAACACATACCTAACTGATGCTGCCACTACACATGCCCAGAGAGGAGAAGTTGAATGTCGTGTTGTCCAAGAAAGGCATTTTTTGTCCTTTTAACTCAGTCTATACAAGTGAAGAGGAAGGAGAGCCTGCTGAATATAGTCCGGATTCAGAGCCAGTTTAGATTGTTAGGTCCTGGAGTGAGCTCCTTCATGGCGGGATGGTCTTTGGCTGCGGTGGAGGTGGGGCTTGGAGGGTGAATCTGCACAGCAGACAGCCCCAGCAGGCTGTGCAAGGAAAACATACTCTCCATGTCGTTATCGTGCCTTTTATTAGAAGAGAATGAAATAGATTCAATGCAGTAGCTTATCTCTCTTCTTCAATAGAGTATATCCATAAATTATATGAAAAGAACTATGGTGTATAAAAGCACTTTCATGCCTGCTGTATAAATGAAAGGATTATTCTCAATTATCCGTTTTTACAAAGGGCAAATAATACTACTACAGAGAGACCCAGCCTGGCTGTGTTCAATCGATTCGTAGTACTGTCTGCCCTTTAGTTATTTTCTAGTTCACTGCCAATTTTTGGTTTTCTTCTCAGTGTCGTCATTATATTCATTTACTTCCTTTCTCTCACTCTCTATGTGAAAATAATACCAAACTACTCGTTTCCTTCAACTCTCCTACGAGTGGCTCCCGGGAATGAGGCAAGGAACCTGTCCTACAGGCACTGAATCAATGTTGTGAGTGCCACTCTTGTCCTGGAAGCAAAGACTCTGTCCTGGGAGAACCTCACCTCTGTGTCTCTCTGTAGGGGAGAACATGAAGGAAGCCTCCGGATGAAGACAGAGTTACTGGTGCAGATGGACGGGCTGGCTCGCTCAGAAGATCTTGTGTTTGTCTTAGCAGCTTCTAACCTGCCATGGTAAGAGATCTTAGTACATTTTAAATGCATTTCCATGAGACACTGAGTACAGATGAAGACGTTATATTGCCCAGTTTGGGCAAAGTCTCAATGTTTGGTTCCAGCCCTGGAAGATTAATCTGAAGTCTTTCTTGGTCAAGGCCTAAGTCCTTGCTATCTGTACCATGAAAGAATCTGCCTTAAAAGAAGGAACATAAGCCAGGCCTACCACTAGCAATACTTAAAATGGACATTTTGAAGGGTACCCGGGTGGCTCAGTTGGTTAAGTGTCCAACTTCAGCTCAGGTCATGATCTCATGGTTCGTGGGTTCATGACCCATGTCAGGCTCTGTGCTGACAGCTCAGAGCCTGGAGCCTGCTTCAGATTCTGTGTCTCCTTCTCTCTCTGCCCCTCCCCCACTCATGCTCTGTCTCTTTCTGTCCCTGTCTCAAAAAGAAATAAACATAAAAAAATTTTTCAATGGACATTTTGAGTTTAAAGCCAAATTATTTACTGTATTTATGCAGGGCTTTGGCAGAGAACTAATACAATGCTAAAATCTTTAGGACTCAGGAATATTCCAGAAATAATATGTTTATTCTTTAACAGTATTAAAATCAAACTTTTTTTAAATTAGGAGGAAAACCTTTAATGTTACATAGTAAATAGGAAGCTAAATAATCTCTAATTGAAAATATAATCTACTCTCTGAGTGTTTTATTCAAGCTGTATCCCAGAGTGGTTAAAGAACAATTCTAGAAGTAGAATTGGGAAATAAGAGATGTTGACTAGGGAAAACTATCTACTTGGAGAGTATATTTAAAAAATAACTCTAATTCCTTTATAGTCCCAAGAATATAATTTTCACACACATTATCTCTTTTGAGGCAGGTAAAACAGGAGACAGATAAGGAAATGTTGTTCTTCCCATTTGCAGGTAGGGTCCAAGGTCAAGGAAGGTCAATCCACCCAAAGTCAACAGCAAATCTGCAACAGAGCTGGGACTTGTGACACTGTTCCCCCACCCCCACCCCATCCATTTGTGTTTCTACATTCAAAGATGAATGTTGTGCGTGCTGTTGTGCATGCTGGTCATCTAGGCTCCCAAAGAAGTCACTGCAAAGAGATGATGACATTCATGTGGAATCTGTTATTTTAAATATATTCCTAATTTCAGCCTGGCTCCACCTCCCCTCAAATTTATAAGACTGCACTAATGTGTAAGGTGATCAGCATCTTATGTTTTCATGGTAGAGGCATTTATATACAAATATTACAGTGGAGTCCAAACAGAGAACTATCATTCAAATAAACGATTGCGAAATGCCTCCGAGAAAGGACCTCTGTTGCTTCAGCTGTTTGCAGTGGGGTTGGTCATAACCACATTCCTCTTGTCCCGGGGTGACTGTGGGAGTCAGCTGGGGAGGGTGCGTGGAAACTGAAGCTTCGTGCATGACTCCTGGACCGTCTGTGCCCCCCGGGGAGACCTACACATTTTCTAGAAGGATAGAGAAACTTCTACTGCCAGTGAACACCTAGGGTTTTGTTGAGGAAGTTTCTGTGCTGCCACAAGTCCCCTGAGGTGATCATTTTCGGTAAACCCCACATAAAATGGTCTGAGAAGAAAAAAAAAAAAAAGACAATAAAAAATTAAAGAAGCTTAGAAGGGCTTTTCCAAAAGAATTGCCCCTCATTATGGCAAATGGCAAATACACACATGCTTTTGGGCTTTGCTTGCATCATTACAACGTACCTTCGGATCCAGGGGTGCCTGGTGGGCTCCATCAGTTAAGGGTCACACTTCGGCTCAGGTCATGATCTCGCCCTTCCCAAGTTCCAGTGCCGCATTGGGCTGTGCTGACAGCTTGGAGCCTAGAGACCGCTTCACATTCTGTGTCTCCCTCTGTCTCTCTACCTCTCTCCTGCTCACTCTGTCTCTCTCAAAAATAAATAAACATTAAAAATTTTTTTAATTAAAAAAGATACGTTCTTTTGGATCTGTCCTTGAGCAATGCTGGGCTCTAAAAAACTTTTTAGTATGAAAAACTCCAAACAGACACTAAAGAAGAGGAAAAAGCACCATTTCCCAGTTTCAGTAACTAACATCTTGCCTGATTGATATAATCTATTCTTGCCCCCTCCCTCGTTTTGCTGCAATGTTTTAAAGTATATTCCAGATTGTCATGTTACTTCTCACAAATATATTTTACTATACATCTTTTTGAAAAGGACATTTTCGGCACGTCTGAGTGGCTCAGTCAGTTAAGTATCTGACTCTTGATTATCGGCTCAGGTTGTGATCTCACGGTTTGTGAGTTCAAGCCCCACATCAGGCTCTGCATTGACAGTGCAGAGCCTGCTTGGGATTCTCCCTCTCTGTCTCTGTCCCTCCCCTATTCATGTGCTCTCTCTCTCTCTCTCTCTCTCCCCCCCCTCTCAAAATAAACATTGAAAGAGTAAAAATAAAAAAGGACATTTTCTTATATTACTGTACAATGCCATTATCATACCCAACAAAATTAACAGTGATTCTTTCATATCATCAAATACCCAGTTTATATTCAGATTTCCCATATTGTTCCAAAATGTCTTTTTAGAATTGATTTGCTGAACTGGTATCCAAACAAGCTTTGCATTTTGTAATTGGTTGTTCTCATAAGTCTCCTTTAATCTAGAACAGACTCCCCCTCCCCCCCCCCCCGCCTTTTTCCCCTTAGTTACCACTGCCTTGATTGCTGCCAGGGAGACTGTCCTGTAATATGTCTAAATTTTCTGAATTGTGCTCATCATATCCTTTAATGGGAAAAATAATATTTAGAGACTGAAACTTCACAATTAGGGGTGCTCCTTGCTAACTGGGTTATCATTGCTTCTTAGCCTTTTGACTGGACAGAACTAGGGAAATACACAGGTTTAAAAAGGGGCAAATAATGAATCCATACCAGTATCGCTCATTCAAATGTGAGATTACAAGAGTTTTAGTGAAATTATTTGATTTTATAGCCATAGCTTTTCTCTAATTGGGAAAATCACAGTTCTTAACATTAATACAATTAATATTCACCTAATCCTAATGTGTAGATAGATCTATTTTGTATTTGTGTGTGTAACAGAGTTTCTCTGTAATAATACCAATACTCTCAGGACAGCAACATTTTGATGAGGAAAATGGTACACACGTGGCCCAGGATGGAAGTGCTAATTTGGGATGTCTCAATGTCAGCGCTATTGACATTTTGGGCCAGTTACTGACATAACTGTTGGCTGAGGGCGCCGCCCTGTGCATTGTATGAGGCCCCCAGCACCCCTGGGGTTTCCTCACTAGATGCCGGTAGCATGACTCCCCATTGTAACAGCCCAAATTTGTCTTCAGACATTGCCAAATGTTCCCTGGGGGGCAAAACTATCCCCGGTTGAGACTCACTCAACAGAAGTAAGTGACAGGCATTATATAGAGACCAACTGTCACATGCCCCACAGGTGAACTCATAAGGTTTTTTGTTTGTTCTTTCTAACACCATAAAATAAGTGAATTTGGTTTACACACACAAAAGGTGGCATATCGTATAAATTGGTCTGTATCTTGATTTTTTTTTTCTTAACCAAATATTCTGAACATAAAGTTCTTCCTTATTCCCTTTATAGCTGTGTATGTTCCATTTTGTACCTCTGATAATCTACCCCAATCACCTGACGATGGGCATTCGGGTTATTCCTATTCTTGCTATTATGAATAATGTTACAGTGAGTAATGGTGCACATATACCACTTTGTGTATTTGCCAGTATATCTTTGGGATAGGTTCCTGGAAATAGAATTGCTGGGTCAAAGGGTTAATGTGCATGAAATTATAGTAGAGATTGCCAAATTTCCCTCCATAGAGGTTGTACATTTTGTATTCCCACTAGTGTCCTGCTTTCATTACTTAACATTAGAGTGAGAACATTTCCAAAGTCATTAAATAATTCTTGAAAATTGGATTTTGTAATGGCTGTCCAAAATTCCCACATGTGAATATACCACAATTTAGTTAATCATTCCTTTCCTATTGAACATATATGATGCTCCCAACTTTTTCTCTATTATAAATAACACTGAAATGAACTTCCTTGAATCAAAATCTTTGACCAAAATTTGGTTATTTCCTTAGGGCAGATTTCTGGAATTAGGATTACTGTGTAAAAGGATAAGGATGATTTTTAAGTCCCTTGCTACATATTGCCCAGGTCCGTTTATGAGGAAATACTGCATTTTTATCAAGGCTTTGGGACAGACCTTTATCTTGGCTTTAGGGTCTTCCATGAGGGAATAAAATTGTCTGATTAAAGCACACTGTCCTTCTGGGGGAAATAACTAAATCATACCAAACTATATAAAAACCCAATCTTAAAATCCCAGAAGAAATTCTTTATGGTTGGTTGGTTAGTGGTAATGCTCATCTGTAGCATCTTTCAGGGAACGAGGCTACTGTTTACTACTCGCTAACTTATCATTTTCCCTAGAGGAGTACATTCTGTCCCAAAGGGTTCGTCATTTTCTCCCTTCTCCGCAGTGAGATGGCGTGCCCCATCTTTTATTCAGTGCTTCTTCTCCGAGGAGCACCTTCGCTCATCTACACTCTCATAGGACAAGAAGGAAGCAAGAAATAATAGTACATCTGTGTCACTAAGCCAATGAGTGAATAAGCAACGTGAATAAGCATTGAGAAGAATAACAAATGTTGCATTTGTAATATTATCATTAAAATAACAGCCACGTAAGAAATATTTAGTGAGCACAATTGGGGCTAATTTGACCCGCCTCAGTTGTTAGGTATTCACAAACTCAGACCGAAGAGTCCAGAGGGAAACAAAATACCGAACAGGGCCATTAAGGCAAATGCTATCTTTAGATGTCTAGTTAACTTGATGATAGTTTGTACAACTAAGGTGTGAAAATTTTATGTGTGAGGTATGATGAAACTCATCTCTTCTTTACCATTGCAGAAGGGCTAGAAAATTCATTATCCCTTAAAAAATCAAACACTGGGTATGACCAAATTTTGGATTAAAAACAAACAAACCCAAATCCTAATATTCAGAGGAAAGCATAAGATCCAAGAGATTATTGCACTGGGGATGTGCAAGAACTTACCTATGTAAACTGATTTCTTCCTGTATGAACTGCCTCCTCTCTGGCATGATATTTCTTTAAAGTGTGTGCATGTGATTGAAGAGCTCAGCATACAGAACCTCAGTTCCTTCCACAGTATCTTCACGCATTTCATAGGCTCCAGGGGAAAGTCTCATGCCTTCACCATCATTACCCTCTGGATCAACATTTCTCTGAGACTGGTCTGCCACAGGTCAGCATTATCCCCCCACCCCCCCCCCAAAAAAAATAGAATCTAGTGATCTAATAATTTCAAGAGATACTGAATTACAGACCGTTCAACTGGTTTCCCCCACGACAGGACTACTCAGTGTCTTTAAGATGTCATTGGGTGTTGTGACTCTCCAAAAGTAGCTATGAGAAAGCAGGACTTTCCACACGTATATGATCCAAGAGTCCTTTCCTCAAGGAGCATCTTACAAGGCCAGTGTTCCATTCGAGAATGCTCTGGGAAACAGTGGTTTGCCTGAACTCACTCTGATCTGATGATTGCATCCTTCGTTGTAACTGCATTCAGTCACGCTTGCAGGCTTTTCATCTTTCGTTGTATTTTTGTGTCTACCAGTGGTCAAATTGTTTTGCTTGACGTTGCTTCTGTCCATACATAATATCACTATCCCCTGCAATAATAGTAAGTCCATGATCCTCCACATGAGGTTGATGAGTGATTCCAACACAAGCAGGAAAGAAGTGTGTGGTGCAGGATTTGGTAGGTGCAATGGGGAAGGCATGGGACTGACTGAGCAGGAGATTGCTAGCAGTAACCTTGCCCTTGTCCCATTCACACCTTCCTTAGTTTGCTTGGTTCCATCAGACACAAATCTTTTTCAACCTGGCCTATTGGGCATTACTTTTTCTTCTTAATGGCACAGGCTGACACATGAACTATATATATTTTTGAGTTTATTTTGAGAGCGAGTACGCACATGTGAGCCGGGGAGGAGCAGAGAGAGAAGGACAGAGAGAATCACAAGCAGGCTCCACGCTGTCAGTGCAGAGCCTGACGCGGGGCTCAATCCCATGAACTGTGAGATCATGACCTGAGCCAAAACCAAGAGTTGGGCGTTTAACTGACTGAGTCACCCAGGCGCACCTGAAATATAGGTTTTAAAACCAAATGTTATAAATTACTCAGTTGGTTAAGCCTCCGACTTCAGCTCAGGTCATGATCTCACGGCTCGTGAGTTTGAGCCCTGCATCGGGCTCTGTGCTGACAGCTCAGAGCCTGGAGCCTGCTTCGGATTCTGTGTCTCCCTCTCTCTGTCCCTCCCCTGCTTGCACTCCGTCTCTGTCTCTTTTGCACTCTGTCTCTCCAAAATGAATGAACATTAAAAAAATTTTTTTAAACCAAATTTTACAAATTATAAAATACAACTGTTTTATAGGAAATGTAAGTGCTAGGGAAAAAGTACTCATAATTTTACCACTGTGACACAAGTATTATCATCTTTGTATATACCCATCTGGTGAAAATGGTTTGGTTATTTGTTATCATTTATTGCCTGTGTAGCTTTCTGTGGGAATTTTTTTTTCCCAAAGGAGGAAATAGTTTTACTGTTTTGGGCTATGCAGAAAAGTAATACAAATTCATAAAATATTGTATATGCCTCAGTATTGCTTGAGTGAATAGTCCCCTGTAACTGTACCTTGGAAAGATATCTTTCCAGAGTCTTCTGTGTGTACAGGATATACGCACATACACAAAATTAAAAATGTGATCATCCTATGGATGCATATTATTTTGTTAGATGGCCTGTGTTTCTTTTTTCTTTCACGTCATAGATTGTGGACCACTTTGAAAATCTACCCAATCCCATACAGAATTCCACTGTATGGGTGGGCCATGATTTACTTGATTTTTCTTTTCTCTTGAGGGTTTTAATATGGCATCAGCCTGTTGAGCCATGCTCTTCCCACCATGACTCAGCTCCCAGATCAGCCCCACAGACACACTTAGGTGGGGGAGCAGTTTTTTCTTTGGTGTTTGGCTGGAGTAGGGCAGGTATTATCAAAAAGATTTTCTGCCCTGACAGACCTCCTATTCACGGTCCCTTGGAAAAAGAAAATGGCCTTTTGTCTGTGCATGTTAGCAGTGTTGGGGCCCAGGCTTCTCCAGTACCCCATCGGGGATATACGAGAAGCAAAAAGAAAACCCAGAGAAGCCACTGCCACGTGATCCCTCAAGTCCTGAAGTGCCTAGCCTGTCCTCCCTCTTTCCACCTTTCAGTGTTTCCCAGTGTTTGTCTGCTGTATCATATCCAGAGATTTTTGGTTGTACGAGGATGGGCTATTCCATCTTGGCCAGAAGTGAAAGTCTCTTCTCGTTGATTCCCTTTTATCTTTTCATACATCTCAAACACATCTATTTTATGCTCCAGATCAGTGGGGTCTAATTCTATTGGATGGTGACCTTACATTGAACGAAGCAGACTCAATCTGTGGGTCTTCCATGTGCCCTTCCAGAGAAAATTTGTATTTGACTGTGTCAAGCTTTCGACCACTTGAAGCTAATTCCTCAGCTTTGGGTTTCTTTGATCACGCCAGCGAGGGTAGGTCTGTAGTTCTGAATTATGAAGGCAGACTTCTTCCTACCCTCATGTGCAGATTTCCTGTTCCTTCCTTAGTAGTGGGCATGTTTTTCTAACCCACCCTTTCATAGAGGATGTGCCCTCGTTGTTTTATGTGATGGGCCTTGATTCCACCTCCCATCTTGAATGGGACCAAGGCCTTCTGTGTTATCCCACATGTAAACTTTCAAATCTAAACCTTTTTGTAACTAAGAGGCAAATACCTCAAGTAAGCCACAGCTTCAACTTCAACTGCTCAGTGTTGATTTTCAGCTTCCTCTTCATTTTTGGTCCTCAAGAATTTGGCCTTGCTTCCTTATGGGCTCATTTATTGTGTATTCAGAAGGTGTTTCCTATAATTCATCATGTAAAAAAAATTTTTTTTAATGTTTATTTATTTTTGACAGAGAGAGAGAGAGAGAGAGAGAGAGAGAGAGAGAAAGACAGGGTACAAGCAGGGGAGGAACAGAGAGAGAGAGGAAGACACAGAATCCGAAGCAGGCTCCAGGCTCTGAGCTTTCAGCACGGAGCCCGATGTGGGGCTTGAACTCAGGAACCATGAGATCATGACCTGAGCTGAAGTCAGACGCCCAACTGACTGAGCCACCCATGCGCCTCTAACTCATCATTTTTAATGGGGCTTTATAACAAGAGATTTCTGGATATCTAGAGTTTTTCATTTTGTTGGAAACAGAATCTTCCCATTCCCCCCCCTCAATTATTGATAATATATTTGTTGGCAAGAGTAATGGGAATATATCTTCTTCATTGGTATTGTGGTAATTAGGAATACTTTTCATTCTTTATTATAAAGAAATGATGCTCTTAACCCAAATGTCAGTAGCGCATAAACTGAAACAATTGCTCTAGACTCTACCGCTGGATCCTCTTGTGTCAGGCTTGTGAGCTCAGTCCTGAGAATGAGCAGCGGAGTCTCTGGAGATAAGAGGCCCCACATGGAGACTACATCTTTCAGTTCATCTTCAAAAGCATTGCCCAGCCAAGTGAGTTGGATGAATCATCCCCCAAAATCATTGTTTCCCTTATTTTCACCAGAGATGAAAATAGAAAATTTTATTCCCATTGCTCCAGTTGATGTTGATTTTCTCTATTAATTAGAACAAATGACTATGCAATGCTAATTTTCAACAAAGCATATAGACCTTCATGAATAAATGCTGGGCTTTAAGGAAGCAGATCATTTTACATGAAGCCGGTAGCCCTGCACCAAGAGTTCATGCATTCATCCAAATAGTATTTATTGAGCATGTAGTTTGTGTATTCGGCATGATGGATGGATGGGGAATTCAAGAAATACGGTCCATGATCATTGGCCTCTGGAAGTTGGCTAATGGGACAATGAATGAGATATAAACACAAATAATGAGACGGGGATATAGCAGTACTATGTGAATGGTACAAACAATAAGTAAAATAGAATTGTATAGGGAAGAGGCAATTTCTGATAACAGAAAATTAACATTTATTCATTTTTGAGAGAGAGAGACAGAGTGTGAGTGGGGGAGGGGCAGAGAGAGAGGGAGACACAGAATCCGAAGCAGGCTCCAGGCTCTGAGCTGTCAGCACAGACACCATTGTGGGACTCCCAACTCACTGACTGCGAGATCATGACCTGAGCTGAAGTCAGACGCTTAACCAACTGAGCCACCCAGGCACCCCTGATAACAGAAATTTAAAAGAAAAGCAAAAGCCTTTATGGAATGGAGCACACTTGAACTGGGCTTGTAAAAATGACTTGGCTCTTGGTAGGCAAAGTGGAAGAAAATAGCTTGAGCAGCAGCTCAGGTAGGATGGCAAAAGGTGGATTCAGACAACAGCAAACAGCCCAGTTTGGCCCAAGTGGGAAATGTAGATACAAGTCAGCTTATGTGGGGTTCTGGGAGGGAGGCAAAGTAACTTTTAGTGCTTTATGCACTGGCTCCCCATTCTCCACTACAGAATACTGCATCCTTACCCTGCCCTTCGGGCCGCCATGATCACTCCATGTCGGTCATGGACGTTCTGCAAAGACTGCTTACAGAACTGAAGGTTCCTTTCCTCCTACCATGCTGAGATAGTTTGAACTTCGTATGTTTTAACTATTGAACGAGCGAAAAAGAACTAGGCTGTTTCCAAATTCTGTAAAATTTGGAATTATCTCTGTCCCAGGAACCACACGGTTTAACAGGGGAGAAAAAAAGCAAAGAGCCGGGGAAAGGCCCTGAAGGTTTGGCACAGAAGCTGGGGTGCTCAGGTGCAAGGCCTTGGAGCCCAGGTAACTGCCTAGGAGGCCGGTGAGCAGAAGTCCAGCAGCCAGGGTCTGAGGCCTGTGAGGCTTTGCTGTGTCTCGCGTCACTCTCGCAGTTTGCTTTGGCCTTCCGAGGTGATGAAAATACCAGATAATCCAAGTAAAGGAGGCATGAGAACAGAATAACTAGTCAAAAATCAAAATGTAAGAGCTGAAGGGAGTGTTTTCTGCTTGCCACACGTTAAATTTCTTCATATAAATATATTGGCAGAAAGAATAATTCCTGGGTACATTCCATTTGTCCTTTGTTTCCTCCCTTGTATGATTATATTATTATTGATGTCATTAAAAGTGCATTCATCAGACCTGGCTGTCAGAGAGTTGCACTTATTTTGTGCCCACAAGTAGTTTTGAGGTAAATCTCTTGCTTTAGGGCATTAGCTGATCAATACAGACATCTATCGTGAGGTATTGTTTTCCCGCCTCCTGCGTGACTCCATTTTCCTAAGGCATTCTGGGGCTCTGGTCTTCCTTTCAATCAGAAGTCACTCAGGATGGGATGGGGAGACCCAGGAGAAGGTACCCCTACAAAAGAACCTTCCTTCTGCAGTCCCTGCCTTTGCAGAAGGGGCAGCTGGTCCAAGTAAAGGCCTTGAGAGAAATATGGCAACTGCTTATCACCCCCAGCCCTGTAATTTCCTTCAGTGTAGTCTCTGTTCCTTGTTGGGTTTCAGTCTGATCTCAAGTCCCAGGTTTATCTTTGAAGTTTACAGGACCAACATCCCTGAAGTCCACGGCCAGAACCTCCCTTGTATTGCCTTTAGTTACTTATAAGTAGGGAGTCTGTCTTACTAATTTCTGTGTATCGGAGACATAGCAGCGACAATACACTTACTTGTCAAATGGTCAGTGTTGCTGAACTGAATTCCTAAAATGTGAATTTCGTGGTTTCACCCCTATTAAATTATCCCTCCCTCCCCTCCTTTCCTTTCCTTTCCAACGCACTTCACCTGCTCCTCCGATTCAGCCACCACACTCTGCTGTCTGAATCCACTGTGGATTCATTCAAACATGCCAGCTCTCCTATCAATTTCATCTTCTTGGAGACATGTCTACCAGAACCTTCTTGCCAACACCACACTGCCCTGATGATCCTCTGTACCCAGTAGATCAGGAGACCCTGGGACCTCACCTCATCATCCTGGAGACTTCCTTCTGTTTCTTGAATCCCACGTAGCCCTTTGGTTTGGTTCACCCTCTCCCTTTGGTCTTCCAGCACTTTCCTGATAAAGGGTGCAATGGAAGGTAAATAGGCTTTTAAACACTTTTAGTGTTGAAAACATCTTTATTCTATCCTCTAACTTAATTGTTTGATTAATATATATACTACATTGGAAAGTATTTTTCCTCAGAAGTTTGAAGGCATTGCTCTATTTTTTTTAGAAACACTTTTTAATTTTTTTCCAAATTTTTATTGAAATTCTAGTTAGTTACTCTATTTTCCTTTAGTGTCTCACATTGCTGATGAGAAGTCTTATTACTGATCCTGTATATGGAACCTGTTTTTTTCTCCCTGGAAACTTTTATACTCCTCTCTCTGTTCCCAAGGTTCTGAAATCTCACCGTGACATGAGCTGGCAGTCGACTTGCTGTTACTATACTGCCATCAGACAAGTCCCTTAGGTACAGGCTCTGAAGTCTCACTTCAGGGTCCAAATCCACTGCTACCATTCACTAGCTTTCTGACCTCAAGCAAGCTACTCAATCTCTGTGCCTCAGTCTTCTCATCTTAAAACGGATATAAAAATAGTACCTACCGGGCGCCTGGGTGGCTCAGTCGGTTAAGTGTCTGATTTCAGCTCAAGGTCATGATCTTGCGGTTTGTGGGTTGGAGCCCCGAGTCAGAGCCCTCTGACGGCTCAGAGCCTGGAGCCTGCTTTGCATTCTGTGTCTTCTCCTCTCTCTGCCCCTCCCCTGCTCACACTTTGTCTCTTCGTCTCTCTCTCTCAAAAATAAATAAACGTTAAAAAATTTTAAAAAAAATAGTACCTACCTCATAGGGTTGTGTGAGAGTCTAAAGAGTTAGTATCTGTACAATGCTGAACCCAGTGCACACCACTTAGTAAGTACGACTGAAGCAACAGCCTATATTAATATCTCAAATGCAAAAAAACAATTTCCTAGAGTTTTCAAAGTTTCCTTGACCCTGTGCCTTAAACAGAAATGTTGGCCTTGAGAGGGGGAATGGCTGGGGGGTGGGGGGGGGGAGGGGCTAAGTTTCTGATGTAAAATGAATTTCAACAGAGTGAGGCTGATAAAGAACAAAGCAAATACAAAAAAGAAATAGGTAATTGTTACTGCTGGTAAAGCACTCCCGGACTATAGATTCTCAGCTCAGGACTGGAGGAATAACAGGTAGAGGCAAGACAGAATCTTTAAAGAAATCTGGTCACCCCCCAAGTTAGGATTCACATATGCTCCCTGAAAGGGTATTTTCATTTTTCAATTTAAAAGGGCAGAGATTCACGATGAAGGTAAGAAGAACACGAAGATGCACTGGAAATTCTGTGTTTTTATGAATGAGAAATATCTGGTGATGATGCTTTCACTGTTACTCTCTATTAATGGATAAACCAGACCAACGTGCAGGCATTTCCTAATTTTTATACCTAGGAAATCAAATAGATGTTTCCCTCAATTCTAGGAACCTGAAATGTTAACATATAAAGAGTTCACAAATTCACACTCAAAATGATGTGTTAATAGGAATGGTAATTCAAGGTAACCAAAGAGCCCCAATTAATGAGGGAAAGCTCAATTTTACATAATAGTGCCAAATAATACATTTGGAATGAAAAAAATTTTTAATCACTGTTTTGCACCACTCTCGTGAAATAACCAATTCAAAGATCATTAGCAGATGCTAAGGCCACTAGTTGAAAGGGGATAGGGAAAATGGTATTCACCTGGTGCCAAAGTATTGTACGTAGAATTCTTACTACTTGTGAAGAGATGTTTACAATGGAGCTGTCTATGGTCACGAGGTGATCCCAGTAATTAAACACCACACCACGACAAACATGTGGATCCCAATGTAATGAATATGAACACATAACAACTGTGAAATACACTAGCCCAAAATCATTACCCTGATTCTAATTAAGCTTTTAGACCTAAATTCCATCTTAGAAGACAAGGAACAGACAACCAGTTACACTCTATGATGAGGAAAATATCAGCAGAGTCCAGAATGTGGGATATTCTACAACTAGCCTCACCGTGGTCAAGGCAAGGTCCAAAGCACGGGCAAGAAGACTGGATTAGATTAGAGGAGATTTAAGGGAGATAACCAAATGTAATGCATAATTCTTGACTGGATTTTGGTTGGAAAAGCTCTAGAAGATATTTTGGGGATCACTGGAGAGATCTGAATATGGAATGAGCACTAGACATATTATGTAATGTGTTAATTCTGTTGGGTGTCATAATGATATAACTATGTAAAAAAAAAAAAAATGTCCTTATTGGGGAAAATGCATGGTAAAGCATTTAGGGATGGGGATCATGATGTAATCTACTTTGAAATAACTTGGCTGGATAGATATGAAGCAGATATGGCAAAATGTTAAATGTTGAATCAAGATGGAAGGTATATGGATACCCATTGTTTTATTCCACTTTTCTATTTGTTTGGAAATTTTATATTAAGAAGTTTAGGGTGGGGCACCTGCGTGACTGTTGGTTGGGCATCTGACTTTTGATTTTGGCTCAGGCCGTGATCTCATGGTTCATGAGATCAAGCCCCACGTTGGGCCCTGTGCTAATAGTGCAGAGACTGCTTGGGATTCTCTCTTTCTCCAAATAAATAAATAAACTTAAAAAAAAAATCAAAACAAAAATAAATTTAGGGAAATGGCCTGCAGATACAAAATCACATAAACCTGGCCTGACAGTGTTTTGGGAGGAGCAGGCGTGAAGGACTCAAAGGGCCACATTTGCGTTGAGCATCCTGGAAGGACGCTCTTTGAGTTCAGTGGAGCAATGAAGTGAGACAGTCATTCGCTCCAGAATGTAGGAGAGTTTGGGAAGAATTAATGTACTTCCCAGAGTGCCCAAGTTATTGTCAGGAATAATAACTCACTGGCAGGGTCAGACTGAATAATTCATGGTACAACTACAATGGGAATATTCAAGTTCAGTTGTTAGCTGGATTTTTTCCCCCACCTAAAATTATCTCCTTTACATGAGGTATTTCAGGGTTGTATTTTCTTTTTTTTTTTTAACCAATTCTTTAGCCCAAACGACATGAATAATTGTCCGATCCATTCAGGTATAGATGTAGAGTAACAGTTAAAATGCGGAATTGCTTCCTACAATGCTACATTGTTCTCACAATATAGTTGTCACTTAAGAAGTGAGTTGAGGGGCGCCTGGGTGGCTCAGTCGGTTACGCGTCCAAGTCTTGATTTCAGCTCAGGTCATGATCCCAGAGTCAATGGGACTGAGCCCCTCGTAGGGTTTCATGCTGAGTGTGGGGCCTGTTTGGGATTCTCTCTCTCTCTCTCTCTCTCTCTCTCTCTCCCTCTGCCCCTCTCCCCTAGTCACGTGCACTCTCTCTCTAAAATATAAATAAATAAATAAATAAATAAATAAATAAATAAATAAATAAAGTGAGTTGACTGCTCCAACTGGTCCCTCTGTTTCCCACGTGATCTCAGGGAGCTGGACTGTGCCATGTTACGCCGCCTGGAGAAGAGAATTCTGGTTGATCTCCCCAGCCGGGAGGCCAGGCAGGCCATGATCCACCACTGGCTGCCCCCTGTGAGCAGGAGCAGAGCCCTGGAGCTGCGCACAGAGCTGGAGTACGGCGTGCTGAGCCAGGTAAGCTGCCCTGGAGGGAGCATCTGCAGGCCAAGCAGCCGCCACACGAATCTTCTGGGCAGGGTCTTCTCGTGAGCTGTTTGGGGCATATTCCTTGAGTCACTTAGAAAAGACCCACGCTGCCCCAGAAATGCAATGGACCTCTTGTTCATGAGAGTAAGCTCTCTGTCCCTTGGAAACATTCAAGCAAAGAGAAACAGTGTGATGTCGTGGGAACAGCATAGGGTTTCAACTCCAAGAATCAATGGTCAACTCCTGATCCTGCCCCTTATTAGCTATGTGGCCTCAGGGAAACCACTTACTCTCTAAGCCGGTTTCTTCTTCTGAAAAATGGGTAACCGATATGCCGCAAAGGATTACTGTGCTGATGAAACAGAAAACTTTTACAAATGGAAATGGGGGTACATGTCTGCTACCCCCACTGTCACTGGTATCACTGCCTCCTGAGTGGACACTTGAACATGATGTTCTCAGATTCCTCAAAGGCAGGTATGATCTTATTTACCAGAACAAAAGCATCTACCAAGTTTGATCATGCTTGGATTTGAGCACAAGGGCCCATGAGGTTATCATGGGCAGGGTAGTCCGGCATCTTCGAGCACGCAGTGGATGGTGTTAGGAAGTTGTTAACTGCCCCGTTTCCCAGGTTACCCAGACATATAAGCAGCTTCTCTCCCTCCAGGCTTTATAGATCTGGGCATCTCTGTGTATGTTCATGGGGGACAGAAAACAGATTCCAAACAGGGGCTCCGATACCGGGTCTTGCCTATTGAATGTAATCGCCACTAGTGTTCTGCCTGCTGACCCATGGCTGGTTTGCGGCTATTTCAGGAGACTGAGGGCTACTCGGGCTCAGACATTAAGCTTGTCTGCAGAGAAGCAGCCATGCGGCCTGTGAGGAAGATCTTCAGTGCCCTTGAAAATCACCAGTCAGGTACGATTGGGATCACAGCAAAGGTGATCTGGGAGAAGAAATTGTTTTAAAAAATCCAGCTTTCACCAGCAGATGGAGCCTTGCTCCTGTTCTCGGTGGTTCTTGGCACCTGCAAACATTCTTTGGTCAAATTGCCCTCCATGTACTCAACTCGTTTCTCCTCTGGTGTTCTTTTGGATCAACTTTGCCCCAGATAATAAACTCCTTAGGGCTGGGGCTTTTATTTCTCTGGCAAACTATGATGCTGGGCTGGATCCATCTGCAGCACTATATAACTATTAAACACTACTTTGATAGTGATACATTTAAGTCATATTTTTTCTCTGGGCTGCAGGAGCCGAGTCGCACATTAAAGAATTTCTTCCCCAGCTCTCTTTAGGTTTGCCTTTTGCTGCAGTAACCATTAGGCGTGCTGCATTATGCATTGTCTTGAAAAAAGGTCTATTAGCATCTCAAGAGCACTGATCAACTTAAGGTCATACGCTGTACTGTTACTGCTGTGTCTTTATCTAGAGAGCAGCAATTTACCTGGAATCCAGCTGGATACAGTGACCACTGCCGACTTCTTAGATGTGCTAGCTCACACCAAGCCTTCAGCAAAGAATCTGACTCAGAGATACTCAGCCTGGCAAAGTGAGTTCGAGTCCGTATGAAATCACATTTATCCCGACCCGGCCACAAAGACAACCAAAGAGGCTTCCTGATTTATTAGTGTAAGCGGGAGAAGAACATAATGATTGGAATAGAAAAAGTTATCCTTGAAGACCAAATTAGTTTGAACAACTGTACTGTTTTGGAACTAGGATATAGTTTTGTCAATTTTTCATGACTGATGCCAGCAGTATGTTGGAGATTTCAATTACAGGTCTATTTGCTTTTAGTCACACAGTGGAGACTTTTCTCACAAATGGACTCTGTACAATTTCTTAGTGTTCCTTGTTTGCGAATTGGTATTTTCATTTTGAAGACAAAGATGCAGCTTGGGAAGTTGTGTTGGAACGTACAGAGCGGCTCTGAGCTGCGGAGCCAATTAGAAGCTAAGCTTGACGGACCATCTGACCAGCAGATGGGCTCAAGGGTGGTTAAGAATGGGTGCAGGAAAGGAAATGTCCAGTCTGTTTCCTCTGACAACATCCTGAATCTCCTCTGTTCTTCCTAACTCTGACCCCAACGAGTATTTTTTTTTAATGCTTATTTATTTTGAGAGAGACAGAGAGAGAGAGAGAGAGAGAATGTGCACACAAACACGGTGTGTAGGGGAGGTGCAAAGAGGGAGAGAGAGAACAAGAGAGGGAAAGAGAGAGAGAGAGAGAGAGAGAGAGAGAGGGAGAGAGAGAATCCCAAGCAGGCTCTGCGCTCAGGCCCGAGCCCAACATGGGGCTCGAGCTCACGAACCATGAGATCACGTCCCGAGCAGAAATCAAGAGTCGGACACTCAGCCGACTGAACCATCCAGATGCCCCAACCCCAACCGGTTTTTTCCGCAGCAAACCCCCTACCAGATGAGTTCCCACCCAGAGAAGCTGCTGATCCACTTCAGGATGGGAGCCTAAGGCTAATAGCAGGGGTGACTGCACACCGACACCACCAGCTACCCAGTCTGAGTGTTCTGAGTTCTGGTGCCTGATAACTAACATCTTTGGACTCATCACATTTCACGTCCCACGTACTCTGCCCTTCTCTTTCCATTGCCACAGATCCTCAGTGGACCCAAAGCTTAGGATGGGGAACCCAAGATTCTAGAGGAGTCGTCCTGAGTCTCCCCTGCTCTTGGACTTCTCCACATCTCCTTACGGGGTTGTAAACGGTTGGAAGCATCTCCCTCAGAATCTCACGGTCTGAGGCATCTACTTCCAACTCGTGATGGCTGCCACTGACATGGCGCCACCCCTCTTGCCAACCAGAACTTACCTATGGTAGTCACCTTCCTCCGTTTCCCCTCCTTGCCTCATTTTCTTCATCCCTGCAAGGCAGACTCCTCCTTTGAAGAAAAACTTCCAGGAAAAGGGACATTCGGATAGCTAAATATTCCAAAGGACTTTACCCTAATTTGAAACAAACATCAAGCATTTTGGGGGGGGGGGTACTGATTATTTTGGGCAGAATATTCTCAAATGCCTTTTACAATGTCATTTCATGGAAAATATAGTCAAACTGAAAACATACCATATATAACAAATCAAAAATAAGCAACAAGATCTATCTTAGTATATGTGAAACTTAAACTTCTTAATGATCGTGAAGGTCTTACACGATGCAACACTAGTGATACCCCAGATGTAGAAGTCTTTCAGCTAAATGGCCTCAGACTGCTGTACTGCTGAATTTCCAGCATCTGCTTTCCACGCGTCGGGTTGTCTTCCTTGTCGGGCTGTCAGCTGACATTTCTTACGGCTGTTAGTCCATTCGCTTGTGGCCACTGCCATCCTTTCTGATCTCCTAAAATCTCAACTGGTTGGGACCTCAAGTGTTGTTGCTGATTTGTCATGGTTGGGAAGTAGATAGGTTTGGGTGTGTGGACTTAAGAGTGAACAGGTAAAGGGGGCAGAGGAGACGCCCCTGTGGACAGCATGCTTTGTGACAATGTTTGGCCCCTTTTAGCTCCCTGCTCTTCCCTTACTCCATTCAGGGGAAGTGTGATTTTGCCATCCGTCGCAGGAAATACACACAACCGCCCCCCACAACAGCGGACCATGTACTTGACACACCTCTACATCCTTCCTCCGTCTCCAAGTTCATGCTTATTAATACCTCCATCGTATTCAATCCTCCTCTCCTCTTTTCCTTGGAAAGTTGGTCTGTAAATAATCATGCATGTGTGTTTTCAGGTCACGCTTTTATTTCAGTGGCTTTATCAGTTTCATATGCTATCTAACGGCTTCTTGCTTTGGAGGAAGTGAAAGGTAGCTCTTTCATCACCCCGCTCTGTCCCTACCAATACATGTCTTTCCCTACCATCACCAAATAGTAATAATTTTAGGTTAACTCAGTGATCAGTACTCCTAGGAGAACTGTATACTGTTCATGCAGGCCCAACTAGTGAATCAAAATTACATTTCCTTTTTTGTGGAGTTTTGTCTTTTGGGAATTAGTAACTGCCTTGTTTTATCGTTTGCCTCATTTTTGAAGTACTTATTTTGATTTTTTGCAACACATGCTCCTATCTGTCTGATCTTGTCAGATACCTATCAGTATTTGTTTCCAAATGGCCACATAGCAGATCAACTTTTGATTCCATCCACATATGCTCTGGTCCTAGAGTTGTACGGGGAAAAGAACCAGGGAACCATTATAGAATAAGCAGAGATGTACCTGGTCCCCTGTGGCTCACCCTGGCTCACCCTCACGCCCAGCCCACTATCCTTAAGGCCTTAACTTTCCTGGGTCCACCCTTCCAGAGATCAACTTCCATTCTTCTGGCGTGGCTGGGGTGCTCATCTGGATGCTCAGAGTGGGGAGGCTTTCCTGGGGCTCCAATCACTTTACCAGTTTCAAACTAATTCCTTGCTTCTCAACACCTCACACCTCATCTCCTCTCTACCTAGTGTCTCCAAGCCTTGGATCTTTGAGGTTCTACAGGATGACTTTTGATTGTCTTTCTTTGCACTGATTTTAGTTATCAGCAGCCCATCTATTTTCCATCCTTCAAATTACTATACCCTCTCATCCACTGGTATCTCTTCTTGTGGGCTGTCCTTGTGAGTTTATACCTTCCTTATCCCTTAACTTTCATTTTTAGTGGGGCTCTGAGATACAGAGACCGACTAAGACATACAACTAATTTATGTTTAGAGTCTCTTATTATTTAAAAAGTAGATTAGAAGTGTATCCAAGTTTATAAGGATATAGGAGCCTGGCCTGGGAGGAAAATTTAACTTAATCTGACATGTGGTATTTTCTCCCAACGCAGAAGTCACAATGCCTATAGGAACTCAGAACACAGTAACATATGGGTAAAGTAAGCTTGGTGGAAGATAACCCAACATTGCCACATCTTCCAATCTTCCTAGGAAAACCAGTGGTCATCGATCTGCATTTGAGATCCCCTGATCTTCAGATGTCAGCAACTAAGGTTAACCATCTACCTTTAGAATTCACGGCTTGTCTCCACATTTCATTCGGGTCACCATCAGAAGCCTTCCCAGATGGGCTCTACTTATCTAAAATTACTCCCTCCCTCTTCTTCATCACTTAGCCATAGATCTATTGTATTAAGTAGGTGTGTAGGTTTTATTGTGTTAGCCCCATGGTTGTGGTACTTTTTTCACTGTTACTGAATGAACAAAATGTTCTTTAAAATGAGCACTGTATCTGCTTTACAGGCTAGAAGCTGTGATTACTGTCCCAAGGCACTCAGCTCACTGCACATGACCTCTTCTACGAGAGGACTTCTACAAAATATCTTGAACTTGTCACAGCCCTTGGGACAGTTCAATATATTTTTATATGCTTCCGTTCCCCAACTAGAAGACATGCATCTTAGGAATTGGGAGCTACATTCTACTCTGTCTTCCTTTGTACTTTATCCACAGTTGGCATTTAATAATTTGGTTTCCTCAGGCACATTAACCAAAGAGAAGTTGAGATGTGTAGGACATGAAGGTAAGCACTGACAAAAGGTATTTAAAATTGTTTGATTTTAACACATAATGTAAACGATAAATGATTTCTGGTGCTCTCGTGCTTGCTCTGGTTGTCCCTTAAAGAGAGCATGCTTTGGGGTACTAGGCCTTGATGGCTGACATAACAGAAGGTCAGCAAAGGTCCTATGTGTTTATGCTTAAGAAGAGTTTTTATGACAAGTCAAAGGAAACTGATAATGCAAACATGGGTTTATGCAAGCAACTGCCAATATGAAAAAGGGATTCTGCTGTTTAAGGCAGGGTATTTCAGTGAAACAGATGAGTGCAGTTTTAAAAATTCTTTACTGTAAGTGCCCAAGGATTTCAGTTCCATGCTATGCGAACAACCACTGAGTGCAAACTAAATGAACACAACCCGTGTAAGGTGTGGTGACTTTCGGGTCTAACGCGGTACAACAATTTTTGAATGTGGGGTTAAGGGTGAGGTGATGGCACTATCCTTCCAAGGGCGTTCCTGACATCCAGGGCTACAGGTGTTTGGTGGCTCGGACAGATGTACAATGGTGGGCAGGAAGAGCTACAGTGAGACCAGCTGATTCTGGAGGCACGGAGAGAGGTAGTGGGGCAGCTGTCCGTGTCCACCACCAGACTGCTCTGCCCTCTTCCACACCCGGCATGCACCTGGCTGACAGCAGAAGCTCAGTACTCCTCCCCTGACAGTGGGTGTTCTCTACTACCCTTTCCAGTCCCCAAATGGGCCTAGAAGAGGATTATAGTAAAGCTGATGCAAACACTGTCTCTGAGGTCATATACCATGGGGTAGCTCTTTAAATGGGACAGCTGGAAAAAGAGGTCTTTTAGATACTTCAGTTATTACATCTCCTCCAAGGCAGACCACCCAGCTATGCTGGGAATGTTTACAGTAACCCAGGTCTAAAATAAGATTTTTATTTATCCTCACGAACCTCCTTATGGACAGGTCAGCCAACAAACCCTATATAATGTTTGTTAAATAAATAAAACATCAAACAAAGATTTTAATGGCCTATAGGGCCAAACTAGAATGGAAGAAGGAAGCCATTTCTCTTGGCTGGGGGCCTTATGCTCACATGGTCTTATCCATTCCTGTCATTCTGTTTGATCCCTGACCCATCAGTGATGTCTACTTCTTTGCTTTAGCTCTAGTCTGTCTCCAGAGCATCAGATCCACTATTTCCAAGTGTCTGATGGGACCTCCCCTATAGGCAATGAGTCTAAGATGAGACTTATTTTCTCCTCTCTACTCATAGCTATATGTTCCAACATTAAATTCCTATAATATTTACAGCTGGTTTGTACTGGTTCCATAACCATCTGAGTGCCTGTGTTGCAGGAGATACAATAAAGAAAGAGACCCAGTCCTGTCTGGTGGGCAGAAGGGACATGTGAGGACCAACATATAATCTAACAAGTGGTATGAGGGCAAGGAGGAGGGAATGCCTCATTCCACCTGCAGTCAGGCGGACATCAGAGAGGAGGGCCACTGGAGTCCGAACAAGGTCTTGTATGTTCTCCCTAGCTCCTCCACGAGGAAGTTGCCTCAGGGCAAAATCCTTGTCTTATACACGTGATTATTTCCTAGCACGGCACTTAGCACGTAGCAACCAGCAAACACTCGATGGTGCCTGGGTCAACGAATCACTCACCCAGGGACCCAGGTAACAGGCCGAGGTTGAATACAGCACATCCCCCAGGTACCGGGCAGCACACTCTACCTGCTGCTGAGCGGCTCTCTCTGTGCCTCTGCACGTGTGGTTTAGACGGAATAGAATGTCTCGCTCTTTTTGAATCCTCAGGAAGACTTTCCCCATTGAACCAACTGTAGAGGTGAATTCTATCAACCCTTACCAGATTACCCGGTGTGGACAGTCCTGCTACACCTGCGTCATCGTCAGCGCCGAAACCACACAGCACTCAGCATCTGTCCGATTCTACTTGATACACCGGTCAGGCATTTCACCCCCACAACAAGCCTAAGTGGTGGGTGCTGGCACTGTCTCCACTTCACAGACAAGTCTAGGTGACTTGCCCACGGACCCAGCTCGTTAACTGCTGGCTAGGCCCCCGAACCTCTGCTCCTGGCCATTCCACTCACGCCTCCGATCTGGGGCGGCAGGCCCAGCACACGTGCTTTGCACTCTAGGACGTTTAAGTACTAGGTCGGGGCATCTGCAGAAACAAGAACAGAGTGATCGCCAAACCACCGAAAGGAGAGGGAGCTGCCATTTATTTAGCTTTGCTCCCTCCCATCCAAGACCAAGCTGATTTCTAAACAAGCATCAAAGCCCGAAACTCATTAACATCAGTGTGTGCTTCAATAAGGTGAACACCACAATGATGTACAATTACATGCTAATAATTCAATGCCCAAGAGCCCTGTAAAACAATTGCAAAGGCCCAGGATTATCACAGTATGCAAATGCACTAGGAAAATCATTACCTACTTAGTCCCCTTCATTTTGGTGGGCTTAACATGAAAAGAATAATCCATGCTACAAGACGAGATTTCATTTTACAGCTGTAGTAACCAAGTACATAAAAGCTTGAATCTGTCCCAATAGCTTCTAAAAGATTTTTCCCATAGTGTCAGAGGCAAAAATAATGAAATCTTGCAAATGTACAGTTAATAGGACCCTGGTGGACACTAACTTCAAAAATGCATGGTCTATAAGACATTAAAGGCTTGATTTTAGTTTCTGCACTGTTCCTGTTAATAACAATGTCTAATTAAAACATCTGTAAAATACTGATAGTTTTAATTTTACATAAAATTTCCAAAACAACTGTTACACAGTATAATAGGTATCTGCAATGAATAGGTTATTAATGGAAATATTATTTTAAATTAAAATCAGGTTCTAAATTTAAATTAGTCATCTCTGGCTAATGAAGAGAAAAAGAAGTCACCCGTGCTGGGAATAATACAGGAGATAATCTAGTTTTCAACATCCGTTAAAGCAAATTCACTTGATCACTTGGGCTAAAGGACAATTTATTTTGCTTCTTCTGACTTGTACTCCACTTGGCACTTCTGATGAATTTCGCAGCTACGCTCAATGTTAAAACTATAGCCCGACACACTTTTTGACACATTATTTTATAATTTAAAAAATGCCATTCACTTTTATTCACAATCTGAACACTCCCCCCTCCCAATGTGCCAGTGAGGAGACAGCAGAGAACACGACTCCCTGCAGGAGAGTCCCCCTCCCAGCCCTGCCTAGCCTGATGAATATTTTAAAAGGAATGACATAAAATCTCAGCTTTCCCTTTCTCTGGGTCTCATCTTCTTTTACAAAATAAAACAAAAGGGATAAGCAAGGCTCAGTGGCTGGCTGCAATTCAATACCTTTCTTTCTAATTAATGCACAATAGAGGAGGGTTGGTCCATGTCTATCTATGCGGGCGTGGAGTTGGGGAGGGATTCATTCCAGAGTTGCTTCTGATTCACATAAAGGATCACAGTAGATGCTGCAGGATGTGGTCCACAGCATGAGGGAAGCTCTCACAAGTTAAGTAAGGAGGTGGATTAATTTTTTCTTCATCTGCTGCTCGATATTTCCCTGAAATGAAAGTAAAGCCAGTGAGCAAAGGCTACTGTTAGGAGGCCATGTTAATCACATCCCATGAGCATCTGGGCGGCCACGGACCACGCTGGCAAGTGCTAGAGAATCGGGCTCCACGTCTCCCAAAGCATCTCCTACTGAAACGTCAGACGCAATGAGGCGATTCAAAGAAATATCACATCCAACATTTTCCCAGGACTCTGGTCTTTTACAATGGACACTCAAAGGGCCTGGGTCACCTGGCGGCTAAGGTTTCCTTCAGATCTCCACAGCTGGTAAAATCATTTTCTTCCCCACTAGCTCTAAAGAAAGGAATGATGGTGGAATCAATGCTTTTCACTGGAAGCCAGGACACCACAGAGCAGAGGCCCTGTCAGCTCCTGAGGATAACTGGAAATGGCCTGTGCTCCTGCCACACAGGGACCCTGTGAGCCTGACAAATGAATGCCCAGGGGTGGGGATGGAAAGTGACAGATATGCACAGGCCTGGGCCAGGCCGGATGGTCTGCCCAGCAGGGCACCGCGGGGCAGGTACACTGCCTGTGTCTCCCCGTCCCTCCGGCTCTGGAATGCAGGACACACAACTGAACAGCCTTACATGGAGAGGAACCTTCCACACAGTGGTCACAGAGCTTTTACAAATGTCAACCAGATGATGCACGGTCCCTCTTTAAACACCCTTAATGGGTCCCAAATGCCCTTCAGGAAGAACCCAAATCCCTACTGATGCCCACCAGGCCCTTTGTCATACGGCCCCGGCATCCCTCTGACCTTAGCATGTGCTGCTTTCACAAGACTGCAGTCCTACACTGGACCTGGCTCTCTGAGGACCTTCACAGCTGCCATCCCCTCTGCTTGGAGCACTCTTCTCACCTGGCTGTCTCCCTGATGCTTCAGGTCAAACTCCATATTCCCATCCCAGTTAGACCTCCTCCTTGTTGTTCTCTCTCCGCACCCTGTTCCTTGCCTCCACAATATTTACAAGTTGAATTATACATTTATCTGTTTAATGTCTGTATCACTCCTAAGACAGAGTTCTCTGACAGCAGGGGCCATGTGTGTTACATTCCCCAGTGAGTTCATTCCCAGCACTGAGCACAGCAACCAGCACATGGTGAGCATGCCACATTTTTTTTTTTTCCTTAAAAATGAGAAGGAAGGAAGGAAGGAAATGCAGAACACTGCTTCAGCTGAGGCCCTGGAGACAAGGCCAAGTGTCCTGTAGCCACACAGGCTGCCTTGTTGCCTCCACACGTCCCCCTTCTCTTTGTTCTCTCATCCCGTTTTCTGTGATCTCTGCCAATCATCCTTCGGCACCTTCTGGGCAATTTTCCATAAATCCAGCTCCCCTAACAACAGACCCACCATTTTCTACAATTCCTGCCATTTTCTACGACTACCTCTTCAAGAGGCTTTGCCCAGCAAACACAAAGCCGAAAGATCCCTTGTTCTGCACCTCTGCACGGTGAAGACGCTTCCTGCCTTGTCTTACTGTGAATTCTTACAGAACAGAGCCAGCATCAAATGTACAGAGGTAATGAAGATCTCCCTCACTCACCTTAGTGTCCTCAAGGCACCTGTTCACAGCATGGGCCACACAGAAAATTCTGCTGCTAGTTTTTTCTCAAGCTTAAGTTCCATGAAGTATAAACTCTTGCCATGTTTCTACTTGGTCTCATCCATGAGTCAATGACCGACTACTGCTCATACCACCTACTTCCTGGATCCAGAGGCTAAGGGCAAATATGTGAAAGTCAAGTCTCTCAACCATGGAGATAAGGGCTCGCAGAATGCTTCTGCAGTCTGGCCCTGCAAGTGGGGTGTCTACAAAGTACAAATGGACACAGTGGCTTACACAGGTGTGAGAGTTCCAGCACCTCAAGTTGTGTCTGGCATACAACACGTGCTCAATAATGTGGGCCGAGGGCGTGAAGCTGGCCATGTCACTCAAGACTGCCGCATTCACTGTGGCACTCGGTGCTCTCCTGGGTGGATAAATGATGAATGGAGGGAGAATACAGGAAGCCGTTTTGATGATATTAGATAAAGACTGGCCCTGTCCTTTCTAGGTGATTGTTTTACATGCTAAACAAATCAATTTTGTGCAGGACCAGCCACAGACCTTTACTAACAAACCGCTGGGCAAACGTATCCTGAGCGTCTACCGTGTGCTACTCACTGAGAAACAAAACTGCTCAAGACTATCCACAAGAAGCCCTTCTAATCGAAGAGGTTAAAATCTTTAGGATAATTTTCAACACCGGGAGGCCTACTGGTTGTTCACATGCATGGATTTCAAGTTTATCAAGGGAGCCAGCTGTTTTGTCTGCTTTTACAACAGTGGGCTCACCTGGGATTTTTTCTGGCCAGAGATGAACAGCGCAGACAGGCCCGTTTCCCTGCACTGGACATAGCTGCTTTACTGGTTATACATTTTCAATCTGATTATGTTACGCTGCTGGCTTCTCTAAGACTAACTGGGTGCCTCTGTGATAGGCTGATCACAACCAACTGGCAGTCAGAAAAGAAGGGACAAGCTGCAGAGGCCAGCCAGGGGAAGGGGGAGCAGGGCCTATGAGACACTGGTGTGGGACGGTTTTGACACTTCGTGTAAATCCTTAATTACGTGACCTAAAGAAAGAAAATGTTCACGGGACTAATACACAAGAGCAAAAATAGTTACCTGAAGATTTCCTCAGTGACCAGAAAATAAAACAGCGAATGGCAGGAATTTGGAAATTAAGATGTAGGGAGGGATCACGAGAGTGAGGACTCTTCTGGACTTGACCTTGATACCTCCTCTGTTCTGCTTACATCAAAGGGCAGTAATGTTCCCGGGACGGTGCTGATCATTTTGACTGAGAGATGTGAATTCTGGAGTGACCGGTGTCACCCTCTGCCAGGCTCCAATGCCTCCCTCCGGAGCCCTGGCACAGCCTGTGCTCTTTGTTCACGCGGGGCCCTGCCAAATGCTTCTTGTTCCTTGGGTGCTGCAGCTAGGTTTTCTTGCTTCTATTTTTAAATTTAAAATAGCTTTTCTGTAGCCACATTTCCTTGAATAAATGTCAGTCAGGAGGAAATGTACTTTTTCTAAAAAATTTCTGAGTTGCAGCTCTTTTGTTAAATATGACACCCGGCAGATGCACCTGCATGGCTCGTCAGGGCAGGCTGAGGCCAGGACCCAGGACACTGAGCGGGACCACTGTAGTCATAATGCTGTGTCAGCCGAGTCCTCCCCGTTAAGGTCTGCTTTTCCTTAAATTTACTTTGAGGGACCACAAACAGTATTTCTAATTTTGGTACAGGAAAAATAGTTCCTAAGACGGTAAGTGAAAGATAAAAACTTTTTGTGTAATTTTTTTAAAATGCAAACATTAACACAAAGTATCAGATCCCTCGGCTCACCTGTTCCTCAGGAAACCAACTTTATCATCTTCTAGCTGACACCGATAAAAAAAAAAATTAAAAAAAGATACTTTCATAGAGCATCACCATCAGTGGTCTCTGGTCCGTTCCAATGTGGTGATTTGTATATCCAGAAAATCATATAAATGCTAACTGTCAACCAGCACGATAGTTACCTCTGGGTAAGTTGCAAAATGACCTCTCAACTCTCTCTGATCTTCTTAATTTTGTGCAGCATGGGCCCTCCCACACTGTCTTTTTCCCCTGAGACCCAGAGTCTATTTTATTTTTGCTTTGTGACAGAAAGACAATTACAGTGCCCTGTGGGCTTTCTCATTTCTGCAAAGACTGTTCTTTAAGCAAGTGTATTTTACCATCTGTTTTAGAGAAGGCTTATGTAGAGGATACATACCAGTTTTTACTAAGATACCCAGCATGCCGACATTCTGAGCCCCACCAACGTCATCCCTGCAATCCTAGAAAAGCATAAAGAAAGCATTTAGTTCACTGTCTTCAGTGAGCTCGACAACAAAACCCTACCAATTGGCTGATGGATTAGGCTGGGATGGCCAACCGTGAGCATTTTTTTCCTTAAAATACAAGAGAGGAAAAGGGGGCAATCCACATGGAACCAAGGGAAGTGTTACAGAGGTGGAAAATGTACAACAGAATACAGCAGTAATTCTAGTGACCAAACACAAACAGCACATCTATAGTTCATATTTTCTTTTCTTTTTTAAGTTTATCTTTTTTGAGAGTGAGCAAGCATGAGCGGGAAAGGGGGAGAGAGAGAGGCAGAGAGAGAATCCCAAGCAAGCTCCGCGCTGTCAGCCCAAAGCCCAACGTGGGGCTCGATCCCATAAGCTGTGAGATGATGACCTGACCTAAAATCAAGAGTCAGATGTTTAACCACCTGAGCCACACAGGCACCCCACACAGTTCATGTTTTCCACATGGACATCTGTCTCCTCTTAAAACAGATCATAGGAGAAAGCATTCTATGCATTTGGCAGCCTTGAAGGTAAATGATCCACCTGCAGATAGTGAACGGACTAGGTTCAGAAGTCAGCTTTTCTGCTGCCCAAGTAGCACACTATCCTTACTTTCCAGCTGGCCCTCCCTCACAGGTGGATTCAAGCCAAACCAGAATACTGAGATTCTCGGTTATCTCCACCCTTGGGGCTAACAGATCAGTTAGAAAAGGGAGCTTTCTTTGCAATTCTTACCCAAGGTAGAGAGGAATATGCTTGGTTGACTGAGGATAAACGTCAGGAAATAAAAATCCAAGGGCTGGAAGATATATCGAGAAAATCAATCTTGCCATCTCATGTCTTTATGGGACTTTTTACAGACAGGATTCATTCAAGACCATGCCTGAAGAAAAGTTTTTTCCTCAAAAATCATTAATATTCAACAACAGACCTTGGAAACGAATTCTAGAATGTCAAAATCTCTACTCAAGGTCTAATTTAAAACCTTCCGTTGCATCTAAACTTGCCATAGTGAAGCGGCAGAGAGAGGGGAGAGGAAGAGAAAGATGAAGGGAGGTGGGGAAAGTGGACAAGGAAAGGGAGGGAAACCCACCGCCTCTCAGGTAACAACCTGCACACCGCTGAACAACGGCCATCACATGCCCTTGCCATCTCCCATCCTGTCCCAATACCGGAAACTCCTGGGATAAAGAATTCTGACATCGCCACGTCTTCAGACACACATGTGCCTAGGAAAGTCAGCTACTGCTTTGCCAAGGGGGAAAGATGGGGCTGAAAAGATGGCTTCTCAAAGCTACGTCGAGTTTAACGACCACCCTATTCAGGTTCAGGTGAGTGAAAAAGGAAGTGGAAGAGGAAATGAGGCCCACGATACACCTGCACCATCACAAGTCAAGAAAGCAAGGGATCTATGGTTTATTTTGGAGGGAGTCCAGAGCCTGCAGTTTACCTCCAGCTGGGCCACTAATTAGCTGTGGGAATTTAAGCTTGAAGCTTCACCTCTGGGTTTCAGCGTTTCAGTCTATCAAATGAGGGGATTTGGACCAGACAACCTCATTGGTCCCTTCTAGCCCCTAAAGCGTTTATTTAAAATTGAAATCTAATCCTTGCCACTGACTTGCCATAAGCCAATGTGCTTTCTGGCTCTTTCCTCCTCATAGCACACATAGAAAATAATGTTTTCCCAGGACACTGGGCAAAACTGACAAGGTGCTCTCCGGCCGGAGGTCACTGGCTAGAGCCTACGATCATCCAGGGTCAGCTCTACCGCTCAGAGGGCTGAGGTAATCAATATCTGTAGCTATTTGTGGCACACTGATTGGGAGGTTCGTCCATAAAGCATATACTAGGAAAAAAAAATCAATAATGGTAGAATTCTTTAGGTATACGTTGTTCTCTGCGTAAGTAATATTCAAAAAAACTGAAATTTGTGTAGAGGTTTTCTTCAAAAAGACATACAAAGCATTTAATTGACTTGCATTAAATGGTCTTTTGGATCGCACACATCTCACCACACTGTGAACAATGTCAGAAATGATCAAAATTTCAATTCTTTAGAAGAGCATCACTATGCATCTACGGACAAGCCTGTTTATAGGTAGGTACCACTTACTACCAGCTGGTATCAGCAGTAACGGAGTCTGTGTGGCTTTCAAAGCAGTGCTTTGGAGTTGGGTCTTCCCAGCATGATGGGTGAGCTCAGGGCATTTCCTGGCCTTTGCTACTTACGTCTCCTATCATCACGGCCTCCTCAGGTTCACAGCCAGTGCCCCGCAATGCTTCCAAAAAGAACGTTTTCTCTGGTTTTCCCACTACTGTGGCTTTGGTGTCTGTGGCATACTCTAAAGCCGTCACGAACGGTCCAGGCCCCAGGGCCAGGCCATCTTTCCTCTTGTAATACCTGGCCTTGTGGATTGCGATCAGAGGTGCCCCATCCAGGAGTAACCTGGGGAGACAGAGAAAATGGAAATTGGCTAAAAGCAAGGCTTTTATGACTGGAAAAGAATGTCAGACTCACAAAGTGGTTTTATTCACACTCACAGAAACAAATAGTTTCTTATTAACTTTTAATGACTTGCTGTCTTCTAATGAATTCGCTGAGAACTGCTGGGAATTACACTCAGATACGCACAAGAAAGGTGATAGATTATTAAATTTGGGATTGCTTCAACCTTTTACCTTTAGTGGTTTCAGACACTTTACCCAAATCACCAGGGAGAGAATGAAGAGAAGTAAAGCTAAATAAGACACTCGAGGGAAGAAGCTTAACTTAATGAGACAAGTTGTTTCAACCTTCCCTAACGGTAAGCAGGAGGCTCTTGAGCCTTTTACAATCTGACACAACTGTTGCCGCGCTGACACATTCTGGAAGTATCTGGATTCCTCTTTACTCCAGAATGTAAGTTTCCTTCTAATTCAGAAATTTAGAAGAGCACTTTACAAGGACTTTCTGCTTGTACCTTTACCTCTTCGTTGTACCTCTGACTGCTTGGGACATTACTTTGCAAATGAGGCCATCTTCCCTGAAAAACACACCAAGTGCCGAGTCCCTTCCTTTGTCCTGATTTAGGACAAATGCTCTCAGGCCAACGAAAAGGGCAGAAAGAGTTTTCCCAGTCTTTTGAGAACCAAACTCTACATAGAGCTAAGGAGCCTCATTAGTGACTCAGGCAAAACATAATCCAAGAAACCGCACCAGCTTCTTCGTACTTCCCTCCCAACCCCCTTCCCCAGACACCCGTCACCGATCCCGACAGTGCAGCCTGCAGTCAGGGACACAGCAGAGACTGTCACGCACACAGTCTCATCTAATGGGATGCGGGGCAAGATCTATTTCTTCAACTGCTTTTAACCAATGTAATAAATGATCTCACTGGCTTAATTTACTTTAAGCCATCTCCTTAGTTAAAATATTTAGTATGTCCATCGAGGAGGAATTCATCACGTCTTACCCTTCACAATTATGAGTAATTAAGCGCTCAACTATGAAACTGCTAAATTATTCTTGTCAGTGGGCACAGAAATGCCTTCCTGTGGGAGATGCAGAATTCAGACATTTATGATTAAATATTTTATTAAGTAAAACCAATACTGGACTATTACAGGGCTTTACTGTTAGTTACTATGAATTGTTCACAGCATAGGATAGATCCTCCAAATGTATTTGCTAAGTATTAATACAAATTTACTTCTTAAAGCTGATCTTGAAATCCAATGGTTAGGAAACCTGATAAAGCCACTATGTTGGCCTTAAAGAAACACTGCTGATAGTGAGATAATAACGGGTAATTTATCTATCCCCTCCTCTTGTCATCCCACCCCCAATCCCATTTATTTGCTACTCTACCACGGAACTGGAATTCTTTATGCAACAGACCTCAAAATTGCTTTCCACTGATATAGCTAAACTAAAAACTCATTTGATTTAGCTTTGTTAATATTTTATTATATATTAACTGGGGATAAGACTTATCAGCTTGATTGATGTGTGTACTTAATTCCCAGGCAGTACTTTAGTGCCTTCCCTGGAAGGGCTGAAACTGTGGGTTCATCCACATCTCTCTAAATGGGAACTGGTTCTTCACCAGGCTGGAGAAGACAGGCATCTCGCAAGGAAGTGGTGCCTGCTTTTAGCGTCCTTCTCTGCACAACATGAGCTTTACTGAATCTCTGAAGAGCCCAGGTATATTCAGGATGGCCTGAAAGGTAAATGTTTTCTAGGACACAGATAAAAAGATATTTATAGTTAAACATTAAAAAAAAATATCAAAAATAGACACCCCAATACTTGTACACTTTCTAGACAGGGGAACAAATGGTTGGTTGCCTTTGTAACCACCAGGAATGCATCAGCAATAAATCTGAGAATTTTCTGTCTATATCTAACTGTAAAATTATTGAGGTTCAAGAAACAAGGGAAAAAAGGCACAAGGAAGGCCGGATTTAAAAATCTCTGGCTGGGTCAGAGTGGCTAAAACGAACAACTCAGGAGATATAGATGCTGGAGAGGATGTGGAGAAACAGGAGCCCTCTTGCACTGTTGGTGGGAATGCAAACTGGTGCAGCCGCTCTGGAAGACAGTGTGGAGGTTCCTCAAAAAATTAAAAATAGATCTACCTTATGACCCAGCAATGGCACTGCTAGGAATTGACCCAAGGGATACAGGAGTGCTGATGCACAGGGGCACTTGTACCCCAATGTTTATAGCAGCACTTTCAACAATAGCCAAATTATGGAAAGAGCCTAAATGTCCATCAACTGATGAATGGATAAAGAAATTGTGGTTTATATACACAATGGAGTACTACTTGGCAATGAGAAAGAATGAAATCTGGCCATTTGTAGCAACGTGGATGGAACTGGAGGGTATTATGCTAAGTGAAATGAGTCAGGCAGAGAAAGGCAGATACCATATGTTTTCACTCATATGTGGATCCTGAGAAACTTAACAGAAATCCACGGGGGAGGAGAAAGGGGGAAAAAAAGTTACAGAGAGGGAAGGAGGCAAACCATAAGAGACTCTTAAATACTGAGAACAAACTGAGGGTTGATGGGGGGTGGGGGAGAGGGGAAGGTGGGTGATGGGCATTGAGGAGGGCACCTGTTGGGATGAGCACTGGGTGTTATATGGAAACCAATTTGACAATAAATTATATTTAATATAAAAAAATAAAAATCTCTGGCTGTTGGGGCACCTGGGTGGCTCAGTCAGTTAAGTGTCCAACTTTGGCTCAGGTCATGATCTCACGGTTCATGGGTTCAAGCCCCGCGTCGGGCTCTGTCCTGACAGCTCAGAGCCTGGAGCCCGCTTCAGATTCTGTGTCTCCTTCTCCCTCTCTGCCTCTCCCCTGCTCATGTTCTGTCTCTGCATCTCTCTCTCTGAAATAAATAAACATTAAAAAAAAAAAATCTCGGGGCGCCTGGGTGGCGCAGTCGGTTAAGCGTCCGACTTCAGCCAGGTCACGATCTCGCGGTCCGTGAGTTCGAGCCCCGCGTCGGGCTCTGGGCTGATGGCTCAGAGCCTGGAGCCTGTTTCCGATTCTGTGTCTCCCTCTCTCTCTGCCCCTCCCCCGTTCATGCTCTGTCTCTCTCTGTCCCAAAAAAAATAAATGTTGAAAAAAAAAAAAAATCTCTGGCTGTAGGGGCGCCTGAGTGGCTCAGTCGGTTAAGCATCCTACTCTTGATTTCAGCTCAGGTCATGGTCTTGAGGTTCATGCGTTCGAGCCCCACACCGGGCTCTGCACTACAGTGCGGAGTCTGCTTAGGATTCATTTTCTCCCTCTCTCTCTCCTCACCCCCTGCCACTCCCCCACCTACATGTGCTCTCTCACACCCTCTCTTTCTCTCTCTCAAAATAAATAAACTTAAAGAAAAAAAAAAAGGAAAGATGGGATCATATCCCTTCCACATGCAGAATCCCTCAACCAACTCTCACTTCAAACAGTATAAAACCCAAAGTCCTCACTACAGCCTAAGTCCCTGCCTTGTCTGACCCCCTGTCTACTTCTCCAGTCGTAAGTCACCTTCCCTATCCATGGTTGTGTACCAGACACAATCATCTTTTCTCACTTAAAAGAAAATGTCACTCTGTTGTGTTTCAACCCATACACCCAGTGTTGCCTCCTCCTGAAACAGTTCCCCATACTTTCACAAAGCTATCTTCTGCTCACTCATCAGGTCTCAGCTTCAACGTCCACACAACAAGGAAACATTTCCAACCTCCATATGTAAAGTGGACTTCCTCCTTGCCTCCAATCTCTTCCCTCATCACCCTTTGTCCCCTGTATCACTTCCTGTATAAACTATAGTTTATAGTCCTTACTCAACTGTGACTAGTCTGTCTTCCTCACTAGAATATAATTTCCACCATGCCCATCAGTTTTACTCATCATGGTATCTCTTACTTCCAAGACGCAAACAAAAAAAAGCCCCGGCACCTCTCACTAAATGGCTACTGAATAAATTCATGGATGAAGCCCTGTACGTCTGAGCGTCTTGATTTAATATGCGGAATAATGCCCACCATCTTGGGGAACAGAGATGATATATGCAAACCTTTTCAGAGTATCTGTCTGACAGTAATGGCAATTATTTTTCTTCATAAATACAGGAAGTGTGGTATCTATGCTATTTACAATAGGTAACAGCAAATCACGTCATGTTTGTGGGCCTCAGTTTCTTCTCAAATGAAGAGGCTGAAGTAGATCGGGGGGCTTTTCAATCTTGGCACTACTGACCTCTTGGACTGGAAAATGCTGTTGTCAGGCTGTCAGATACCCTGTAGGACATTTAGTGGCATCCCTGGCCTCTGCCTACTTGGTACCAGCAGCACTGCTCATCCCCAGTTGTGACAACCAAAAATGTCTCCAAACATTGCCAAATGTCCTCTGGGAAGCAAAAATGTCTCTGGTTGAAAACCACTAGATTAGACGATCACCAAAGTACTGACACCCCTGACTGACCCGTGAAACACAAACTACCAAAAGCTCAAATTAAAACAATAGTAAATCGTGAAATATATCAAAGGAAAAGCTCATTAACAATTAACAGAAACCTTCAGAATAGCAGGTTACCTATCATCACCACTTCTGTTTAGTACCGCAGTTGGGGTCCCAGACGGAATAAAGCAAAAAAAAAAGAAATAAAAACATAAAGATTGGTAGGGGAGAAGGAATACTCTCATTATCTGCAGGTGCCACAATTGACTATGTAGAAAATCCAATCCAAAAGACTCTCCAAATAACTTATTTTCTTAGTAAGTAAATATAAGATCAGTAAATGCAAGGTTAACATACAAAAAGTCAATTATACCTCTGTATATTAGCAACACCACTTAAAAATGAAATTTAATAAAATGCCATTTATAACACCCTCAAAAAACAAGAAATAAAAGGATTAATTTGACAAAACATCTAAGGCCCATCCTGTAAAAACACTGCTGAAAAAGCACAAAAATAAAACCTAAGTGGAGATAGATTCCATTGTCATAGACTGTAAGAGACATCATTGTTCAGATATCATTGTAAATTCTACCCCAATTCATAGATTAAATAGAATCCAATCACACTCCCAGTAGGCTTTTTTTGTGTGTGGAAACTGACAAGCTAGTTCCAAACTTTATATGGAAATTCAAAAGATGTAGAATGGCCAAGACAATTTTAAAAAAGGTTAAAGTTGGGGAATGAACACTACTGGATATTAAGACTCATTAGAAAGCCAGAGTATTGAGACAGTATGGAACAACACAAGTGTAGATAAAGAATCTACAAACAGAGCTGTACATCTATAGTCACTGAATTTATGTCAAAAGCACCAAAAGCACCACTGCAACTGGATATCCGTATGGAGAAAAGTGAATTTTTACCTCACATAATTCACAAAAATTAATTAAAATAGACCCCAGATGTATTCGTTAAAGGTAGAATAACAAAGCTGGTAGAAAAAAAACTCGGGAAAATATCTTCATGACTGTGGGGTAGGCAAAGATTTCTTAAGCAGAATAGAAGAAAATATGGACAAATTGGACTCCATCAAAATTAAGAACTTCATGTCCTCATATGATTAGAATTCTCATACTACTAACGGAGGCAAACCACGACAGGGATAAGATAGCTGCAGTACATATGTCCAACCAAAGACCTGTATAAAGAGCTCCTATAAATCAGTAAGAAAAATACAATCCAGTCAGAAAAGGCCAAAGATTTGAACGGCACATCACAAAAGCTATCCAATGGCCAATAAGTATGTGAAAACAACATTACTCATATGGGAAATACAAACTGAAACTCAGTAAGATACCACCACCCACACCAAACAGAACAGCTACAATTACATAGACTAGCAAGACACTGACGAGAATGGGGAGCAAGTAGAACTCCTGTTGATAGCTAGTGGGAACATATGACCTGGTACAATCACTGTGGAAAGCTGTTCAGCAATATTTACTAAATCTAAACAAGTGCTTATCCTATTACCCAGCAATTTCCTTCCTAGATAACAGACCCGAGAGAAATGAGCACATATGCCGCCCAAAAGACATGTAGAAGAATGTGCGTAGCAGCTTTATTCATAACAGCCAAAACTGGAAACAATCTACATGCCATTAATGGTAAAATAAATAAACAAATTGTGGCATATCCATACAATGGACTACTGTACAACATAACAACAATAAAAGAAAAAGAAGAAAACAAAACTAAGTACTGTTATATGCAACAACCTGGGTAATCTCACAAACACACAAACATGCTACAATTAGATGATTTCATTCACATGAGGATCAAGAACTGGTAATACTGACAGAAATCATGGTGGTTACCTTACAGAAGAGGTAGTGTTGACTGGGCTAGGGAGCCTTCTAGGGCGCTCTAAATGTTCTGGCTCTTGATCAGAGTGGAGGTTACACAGTTTTGCCTATGTGTAAAATTTTATTGAGGGGCACCTGGGTGGCTCAGTCGGTTGAGCATCCGACTTCGGCTCAGGTCATGATCTTGTGGGCTGTAAGTTTGAGCCCCACATCGGGGTCTGTGCTGACAGCTCGGAGCCTGGAGCCCGCTTCGGATTCTGTGTCCCCCTCTCTCTCTGTCCCTCCCCCACTCATCCTCTCTCTCTGTCTCAGAAATAAATAAACATTAAGAAAATTTTTTTTTAATTTTATTGAGTTGTATACTGACAATCTGTGCACTTAACTGTGCCTGTTATACATCCAATTTAAAAAATCAGTAATATATTCATGTGATTTACTCACCTGAAGGTTTTATTTGGAGCAGCAAGAGCTGCCCTGACCATAAAAGAATCTCCCCAATTGATTAAAAAAGAAGAGTAGTTAGTGACTCATATTCAACTCAGTTCTGTATTCTGATTTTCAAACTGGCATATAAAGTGCTCTTGCATATATATATATATATATATATATATATATATATATATAATGGAATGCTTTACGTAACTCATGTTCATAAGTCTTAAACAATTTCTCACCTCCGAAGTGTTTTATTTTTATTTAAAAAATTTTTTTTCAACGTTTATTTATTTTTTGGGACAGAGAGACAGAGCATGAACGGGGGAGGGGCAGAGAGAGAGGGAGACACAGAATCACAAACAGGCTCCAGGCTCCGAGCCATCAGCCCAGAGCCCGACGCGGGGCTCGAACTCACGGACCGCGAGATCGTGACCTGGCTGAAGTCGGACGCTTAACCGACTGCGCCACCCAGGCGCCCCCAAAGTGTTTTATTTTTACAATCTGGACTTCAATTTAAAAAACTGCATCATAGGGGTGCCTGGGTGGCTCAGTTGGTTAAGCGTCTGACTTCGGCTCAGGTCACGATCTCACTGTCCGTGAGTTCGAGCCCCGCGTCGGGCTCTGTGCTGACTGCTCAGAGCCTGGAGCCTGTTTCAGATTCTGTGTCTCCCTCTCTCTGACCCTCCCCCGTTCATGCTCTGTCTCTCTCTGTCTCAAAAATAAACGTTAAAAAAAAAAAATTAAAAAAAAAGCTGCATCATAATCGGCCTTTTCAAAACAGAAAAAGCCCACAGAAATATTCCTACTTTACGCCCTGCTGCCACATCGTTTTGGAACTGCTCTTATCCAGGGCTCCAAACACCTAGAAAAAAATTCAGGAGTTACTGTCCAAATGCATAATATCTGAGGCCAGTATCGTTCATTTTTTTCTTCCCTTTCTCTTCTTCTCTTTCTGAATATACCAGAGTAAACGTCGTATTTCCTTTCTTAAGGAGATGGGGTGAAGAAAGCAATTCAATATTTAACAAAAACCATTCACGGTAATAAGAATCTCCTCCTCCAAACCAAAAAAACCTAATTTCTACACCCCTTTAAGACTTTTTGGGGACTCATGTACCTTGCAACAATTATAGGAAAGAAGTCATTAACGAAGTCCTGAAACATTATCATTAAGCAGCCTGCATCTCTGCATTTACCTGTGAAAGTTGTGATGTCACTTATCTCCAGTGATAAGGACATCTTAATAAGCTCCTCTAGAAGCTCCAGGGCAGCTGCGCTTAATTTAGGGGGAAAAAAAAAAACAACTTTAATTTTTCCTAGGTTAAGCTATTCTCTGCAATTTTTTCCCCAAATTCCTTTGACCCAGCAATGATACTTCTGAACACAATCTTAAGGAATTAACACGAATACTGCTTAGAAAACATGTTCTCATTTTTTCAAAACTAACTTTAAAATCCTGGAAATAACTAATGGGAAGCAGACGGCTACACAATTTATTGCACTTTTTAAACTGGGATATGCTGTGGGACTCAAACACATTTTGGAAGACTACTTAAGAATATAGAAAAACAGGGGCGCCTGGGTGGCACAGTCGGTTAAGCGTCCGACTTCAGCCAAGTCACGATCTCGCGGTCCGTGAGTTCGAGCCCCGCGTCAGGCTCTGGGCTGATGGCTCGGAGCCTGGAGCCTGTTTCCGATTCTGTGTCTCCCTCTCTCTCTGCCCCTCCCCCACTCATGCTCTGTCTCTCTCTGTCCCAAAAATAAATAAATACGTTGAAAAAAAAATTAAAAAAAAAAAAAAAAAAAAGAATATAGAAAAACAGGAGCCTGGGTGGCTCACTTGGTTAAGCATCTGACTCTTACTTTCAGCTCAGGTCATGATTTCATGGTTCATGAGTTTGAGCCCTCCCCCAGGCTCTGCACTGAGAGCATGGAGCCTGCTTGGGATTCTCTCTCTCTCAAAATAAACATAAAAAAAAAAAAAAGAATACAGAAAAACATGTACAATACATCGTGGGGTTATTATTTTTTTTAATGTTTATTTATTTTTGAGTGAGAGAGAGAGAGACAGTGTGTGTGAGCAGGGGAGAGGCAGAGAGAGAGGGGAGGACGGAGGATCCGAAACAGGCTCTGAGCTGACAGCAGCAAGCCCGATGTGGGGCTCAAACTCAAGAACCCTGAGATCATGACTGGAGCCAAAGTTGGACGCTCAGAAGACTTAGCCACTCAGGTGCCCCCATCGTGGAGCTTTTAAAAAGCAAGTTACCACACAGTGTCATACATTCTTATTTTTATCTAAATATTTATGTGCGTGGAAACAAACGGGCTATGTGCTAGCATGTTAACTGGGGTTCTCTTTAGGTGGCAGGATTACAGGTAATTTTATTCTTTTTTCTTTTTTGAACATTTAAACTTTTCTACAATGAAGACATATTACTTTTGTGCTGATTTTTTTTTTTTTTTTTTTTTTTTTTTTTAGTTTTGTCACTAACTTCAAGTTAGGTTATTAAGTGAGCTGCTTGCCCAGCAGCCTTTCTCCTCATAGAGATCATCAAATTTAATTATAATTGGTCCATTACTAAAATGCTCAAGCTTTGGGTTTCTAACTCAGATCAGAAGATGAAAAAAAAAACCTTGCTACAAGCTCATACTATAGCTGGGAAAACGAAGGAACTAGAGCTTTGGATATTTGCGTTGATGACTCATACAATACTACCAGAAGATGAAGAAAATTGATGAATATGTACCATATAAAACACGCAAAATACTACTACATACTGTCTACGGATACCTGTGTATGTAGTATAAGTATAAAGAAATGTATGACAACCATAAACACAAAATTCATAACCTTGGTTACTTTTGGGTCTTGGGCAATAAAATTGGGGAGGGATATGCAGAGGATATCAAATGTGTTGACAGTTTGCATTTCTTAAACTGGTTGACAGGCATATGAGTGTTCATTATATTATACTTTGTTATCTTTTAGTAGGAGACAAAAGGGGGAAAGCCACCAACCAACGGCTCTTAGGATTTGAATGTCTTACAGAATCCAAACCCAAATCGTATCTACTCCTTATAGGTGGTTCCTATCCTTGCCCAAAATCAATTCTTTAAATTCAGTGCTCTCAATTTCATTCAGACATTTAACACACGTTTGTAGACAGACTGTACTGTGCATTTGTGGGGGGCGGGGAAGTACCCATTCAAAACACAGTAAATAAGAGGCAGTGTAATGTGGAAGGTTGATGTATCTGCCTGAGGGCAATATGCCCCTGAAGCTGTTATTCAAGGCAGCTAGGCAATGGGGTTTAAAATCCAATGCTTATTCTCATTATCAACCTGAATAGTAATTTAGCTAATCGGTGGTTCATTTGAGATGTCTGTATTTGCCACACACAATCCAAACAGCTGTAGTCATTGGTTGGGAGGCATAGTCTCGGTGGAGACATCAATATGCAAAGAAGGGCAAGACCTAAAATCCTTCTGTTAATTCTCCACCCAGCTGTTAAGTGCATTTGTGAAATTAGAGTTGACCTATAAGTGCACTGTAATGCTTTAAAACGTAGTGTTTAAAAAAATCAATATGGTTAGGGAAGTGTACTAATTAGACAGCATCCGAGCAATTACAAAGTCAGTATTATGTCAACGTACATTTTTATTACCCTGAGTCTAGTATTCATCTAAGACAGAGACCTCCCAACTTCCTATTAAATATGTCCTTCCCAAATTACCAGCTAAAATCGATCAATACCTTCTCCTTGAATTCTGTGGTTAAAGAAATGGGTAAAGGGTAGTGGGATAAGTTCAGAAGTAAGAATTCATAGCAAGTTCTCTATTTTAAATGAAAACTGATTATGGCACAGTTGTAAATTTTACTTAAGGAGCACGTCAGATAACCACCCGCCCCTTTCCCCAAGAAGCAAAAGGAGGATAACTGAAGGAGGCGAAGCAAAAGAAAGTTTAATACTATATACCCCAAAGTACATCTTCAAGCAACATGGCATAGCAATGGTTCTCCAGCAAATATAGTAAATGGATACTGAGCAGCTATAAAAAGTGGGTTCATTCCTTTTAGACAAAGGCTTGACCATCACAGTGACTAAGAAAGTCACAAATAAAAGTGCATAAGTAGCCATAGGTTCCATTAACTGAGGTTCTAAAATTAATGCTCATACAGGGGTAAAAGGTGGATGTTCCCAAAGTGCTAGTTTTGGCCATAAAGACTGTCCATGAGAACATCCATTTCCAAGAGCAACAGCAAAAAATGTGCCCAGATGTGTGAACCCTGTAGTGAATTTTAAAGTTTCCTAAAAACATTCTGATTCTTAGACATCTACATCAAGAAATGAATTCTACATCAAGTACACATTATAATGATTTTTGCAGATCTCTGTACTAGAAAGAAAATGATGTTTTTATGGCATTCTTTGTAATTAAATACCAAAAATTTACCAAGCTATTAAAAGTTTTTTAACAAGTTCAGTGTAACCTGATGCAATATTTACAACTACTTAGCTCGTCATAAATTCAAAGGCAAATTACACTGTTTAATGAATGGTTTGACAAGAAATAAAAGACAAGATGAAAAATGAAAAATCTATGAAAAATGAAAAATTCAAGGAAAAAGATCGATCTCACTCTAGAGCAGATTTGCGGGTAAATTCTGACACAATTTATCTTAGGAAGTATGAGAAACAGTATGCCGTCTTCTTTTTGAAGCAGCAGTGAAAAGTTCACGTAAAAAAATGGACACACAAGTGAAGGTTTGTAACATTTTCCGTGTTGTTATTTCCCCCCATTTCTACCAACAGCCTTTGGAACACCCCCACTTAGATACCCCAAAGGCCCAATAGCCCCAACCTAAACTTATCACCTCCTGAACCCTAACTGGGAGTGTTCTGTCACATGTGCTCACATTAGAAATCTGGACATTTTCCTTGACTCACTGGTCTTCCTCACCCCCTTAACCCAGCCGTCCATCAAGTCATGTCAACACTACCTAAATCTGCTTCTTCATTCCTATTGCCACCATCCCAGTTCAGACTACCATTATCACTTATCAAATAATCTCTGAAAGTGTGGCCAAATGTGTCAACTTTTCTTGATAGCCTAGACTGTCATTGGAGGAGGAATCACATGTACTGTTTTTGGAGAGTTAGCCTGGATGATATCTTCCTCAGAGAATAGCATAGTCAATGGAGAATCACAGAAATGATAATAAAACATAAAACTGAAACTATGCCCCACGGGATTGACGAGGTTAAAACGAGCAGAAAGTTTAAATCTTGTTTTTCAGAGAACTGTTGCCCCTTAATCAGCTATTTTGTCTTTTCAGATCCCACTAACAAATCCACTAGCTGTCTCTGCAGAAGCTTGGACTCAAGGTCATCTGATATGGTTCCAGTCTATGAACAAGCAAAGCCCTGCACTCCTTACTTAAGATAATGAGCCCAAGACCCCATTCAGTTTATACCAGCTCTCAGAGCATGCCCATAGCCCCTTCTTCTCTTTGTCCTAAGATAACCTCCTGATGTCAGGGGCTGAATTTTGCCTTATTCTGGGGTTAAATCTCCACCCCAAAGTGAACATGGGGATATGTCATATATATGTTTGCTCAGTGATCACACTCCATCTTTCCTCATGAATACTCATGTAAGTTTTCCTGCCCTTTTCATCAATATTTATGTAATCTCAACCCCTATGATTACAAAACACTTGTTCTCTACCTCTCTGGGGAGGCAGATTTGAGGTTTGTCCTCTGGTCTCCTCCTCTGGCTGCCTCTCGAATAAGCTTTCCTTGCTGCAAACCTGTATCTCAGTGATTGGCTTTGCTTCCCATCGAGCAGGTGGACTTGGGTTCCATTACAAAATTGCTAGCTTCAGAGTTGCAATTTTATTATGAATTTCTGCCCGAGGATATTGATTCTACAAACCAGAAAAACCCCAAAGATCATCACCACTTTTTAACATATTGATTATTTTTAAAAAACTAAGCAAATAGTAAGCAATGTGATTTAATGTTGATCTTGAAGTGATCTTGAAGATATCTATCGTCATGTACAATTTGGGTGGCCAGAAAGTAAAATATATCTATAACCTGACATGACAGAGAATAAGGAAGGGAAGAGAGTAGTATATGATCAGATGAAAAATAAATAGCTGAAGACTTACCAGAATGCTTGATTCAGAATTTGATAATGGAAATGTTCTGGTGCCAGTCCTATGACCACAGCATTAGGATCACTTGTTTGTATTCCTGGGAAAGGAAAAATATGTAATTGTTGAAAAATGCAATTAACAGTAATGATACATTTTATAATAAAATAGCTTTAGTCAATCAAATACAAATTTTTACTGTAGCCATAATCTGAAATTTAAGAGATTATCCTGCCCAATATACTTTGGAAGTATAAATAATACTTAAAGGAAAGGGTCTTCTAGTGTTTTTGCCTATTCCTTTTGCATGGTGTTACAGCTACTCAGTAACTAGAAGATCTCCACAGAAACTTGTAACTTCATGTTCTCGAACAAGTGACAATTTCTAACTTTAAAAAGCTTTGCTGATTACAATCAACAAGAACAGTCATGAGTTCTCTATGAGCTATCAGATCAATAGCAACTGATGAGGAACTGAAAGTCTAAGAGGCAAGGGAAATTAGACTTTCTAATTGACACAGTTGAGGCAAACACACTCGTGATAAATATGGAATGTAGATTCATTCTATAGTTTCCTACTGAAATGCCTAATTTAGTTTTAGTTCCACAAATATTAATTGATAATTAAAGCATGTTTAAGGCCTTGGTATCTGATAACAGAACTTCAGATCTGAGAACCAAACGAGTACATTCACCATCGCCAATTAGTAAAAGACTGATTAAAGGTTCTGTGGATTATCCACATACCAATTCCTATTCGCCTTTCTCATTCCCTGTCTTGAACCATGTGCATCATCGAGTCCACCAAAATGTGAGGGGAAGAAATAGAAAGAGCAGATACCCAAGGTTTCCAATTTCCTCCTTACTGGTAGCCCCGAATGTAGAGTAATTCAGAAATGGTAGTACACCATCCTCTGAGCATTGTTTGTCACTGCTTCTAGACCTTGGCAGTGGAAAAGCAAATAATGTGTATTTTTTAAGAGAACAAGGGAGTTGTTAATGATATTTTAAATTCAAAATTAGTAATACATAGCTTATTTGTTGTTATATTTGTATCTCTTTTCACTTACACATAACATTTTGGGTACTACCAACATTAGCATGATTACTACTTTGCTTTAAACATAACAGTATCAAAAAAAAATAAAAAAATAAAAAATAAAAAAATAAAAAAAAAATAAACATAACAGTATCTGGGCGCCTGGGTGGCTCAGTCAGTTAAGCATCTGACTTTTGATTTCAGTTCAGGTCATGATCTCATGGTTCGTAAGTTCAAGCCCCTCAATGGGCTCTGCAGGACAGCGCAGAGCCTTTCTGGGATTCTCTCTCCCCCTCCCTCTCTGCCCCCATGCATGCTCTTTCTCTCTCAAAATAAATAAATATTAAAAAAAATAATAATAACAGGGGTGTCCGGGTGGTGCAGTTAGTTAAGCGTCCAACTCTTGGTTTCAGCTCAGGTCATGATCTCATGGTTTGGGAATTTGAGCCCCATACTGAGTTCTAAGCTGACCGCATGGAGCCTGCTTGGGATTCTCGCTCCGTCTCTCTCTGCCCCTTCCCCACTCTCTTTCTCAAAAATAAATAAAAATTAAAAAAAAAATAATCGTAGGGGCACCTGGGTGGCTCAGTAGGTTAAGCATCCGACTTTGGCTCAGGTCATGATCTCACGGTTCATGAGTTCGAGCCCACGTCAGGCTCTGTGCTGACGGGTCAGAGCCTGGAGCCTGCTTCAGATTCTCTCCTGCTCTCTCTGCCCCTCCCCCAATCATACTCGGTCTTTCTGATTCTCTCAAAAATAAACATTAAAAACAAAATAATACTAGCCAACATTACTAATAACACTAAGGCTACTAAATGCAGTTTACAATTTCTTTGCAGTTCTTTTATCCTTAGAATTTATCCTACTATGAACAAAGAGTAAAAATATTTTATTTTAAAGTCACTTGAAGTGCTTCTTTTCTCTCAGTGGGTATGAACTTGATTGCAGAGTTAAGTTTATTTGTTTCTATTTGATTTTATTTTTCAGGGACTGGCTTCTTTTTGAAGTCTTTTAAATATACAAAATATATATACAGTTCCAAAGGCAAAGCTATATAACAAGATACTTGTAGAGCAGTCTTGTCTCTTAATCCCTTTCTCCCTCCCTCCCCCTTTAGGTAACCAGTTTTCCATTTCCTATTTATCATTCTTTACTTTCCTTTCACAAATATGAAATATATATACATATGTACATATGTATACATATATACACACATATATACATATATTTGTTTCATATATACGTGTGTGTGTGTGTGTATACATATATATCCATTTCCCTCTCATTTTCTTACACAGAAAATACATCAGATTTTCTATACCTTACTTTTTTCACTTAATATATCCTATGAAGGCCACTCCTTATCAGGAGATAGAATTTGCCCTTATTTTTTAGGCATTCCATTTTTTGTGGACATATCGTAAGTTTAACCAATGAGCCCCTTCTAATAACATTTGGGTTGTTTCCAATCTTTTGTTATTTCAAATAAGGCCAAAATGAACAACTTTGATTGTAGGTCATCGTGTATTTTTGTAACTATCTCTTAGGGGCAGATTCCTGCAAAGGGCAGTTCTGCCTCAGATGTGATTTTGCTAGCTATTGCCAAATTCCTCTCCATAGAAGGTATACCATTTTATATTCCTGCCAGCATTCAGATCCTTTTAATAAATGTATTTTTAAAAAATGTTTACTTATGTATTTTGAGAGACAGAGAGAGAGGGAGAATCCCAAGAAGGCTTCACACTGTCAGCACAGAGCCCAATGCAGGGCTCTAACTCATGAACCGTGAAATCACGACCTCAGCCGAAATCAAGAGTTGAACACTTCACTTGAGCCACCCAGGCACCCCAATAAATGTATTTTCTATTTAATTCAGCCAAAGTTGGCTTCTGTTTCTTATAAATAATAACTGTTTGATACACTGGTCTATCTCCTGATGGGACAAGTTTTGAGATTTAGCCTAACTATATATGCACGCTGAATTTCCCTAATCATTATCTGTAAAGCCATCATATGGTTTTATAATGAGGTATTTATATACCCATTTTTCTATACTGTGTCATTTCACTCTGAGTATCATTTATAAAAAGAAGGAATGTGACAAAGCTTCATAAAACCAGGATATTTTCCCAGAGTCTGTTAAGTTTTCCAACGAAAAAAGTTTAATCTTCTAAAAACTTCACTATACAGAATGACATCAATTTTCTTCACATTATTAAGATTTATTCATCAGTCTCAAAAACCATGCCCATCATAAATATAAATTCCCCATAATCAATCATTTTTAAGTGGAATCAGATTAGTTCTATTAACACAAATTGAAATAAAATGTAAGATTCCAATATCTATCTTTAAGTAAGAGGATCTTGAGTTTATCTCATTTAATCAAATTAATAGGGTGGCTCCTGAATTGAGGATTATAATATGCAAAATGATTTTGACCTGTGGTTTTTCAAACTGTGGGCCATGATCCATTTAGCAGATTGTGAAACTAATCTGGAGGGTTCTAAGCAGCATCAAATTCAAACAAACAAGTAAACCAAACAGAAAACAAAGAACACCTTATAGAGTAAGCATTGTTTAACATACATAAACACACACATAGATGTATTGGGTTACTACATATTGTATTACTGTGCAGTGTGTCAAAACAGGTTTGAGAAACATGAATTTAGATTCAAACTTTTGACCATTTCAATAATAATAATAATAAGAGGAAGTCTGGGGAAAAACAAACACTTGTAAAAGTCCAGTTTTAAGACTGATTTATAAGCAAATATGAAGAACCAATTTCTGTATCTTTCCAAATTTCCTGTACCTTTGAAATCAGGTAGTGCCCGGTCATCTACTAGCAGCATGGGTCGAACCTGTTTCTGCTCTACTAAATTTCTGGCTGCAGTCAGAGAAGTGAATATTTCATCTTCAGAGATATCAAACTCCAATTTTTTCAACCTTTCCAATAGGTCTTGCTTGCTCTCTTTGGTTGTATTGGTCACAAACCTAACCATTACAGAAGCACCACGTAACCTGGGAAAGCAAAATTCAGATGTCAATAGGCAGCTTTTACATTCTAGCCCCATACAACCTAATTTGGTAGCACTTGCCAAAGGTCAGAAAATGAACGGTAAGTCACCAAGTAAATGTTTTTATGGCAGATAAGCTTTTCTGTAATCTACCTAGATATTTTTTTTTTTTGAGAGAGAGAGAATGAGATGGGTGGAGGGGGGTGGATGGAATGGGGGGTAGAGAGAGAGAGAGAGAGAGAGAGAGAGAGAGAGAGAGACAGGGAGGGAGAGAGAGAGAGAGAGAATATCTTAAGCAAGCTCCATGGTCAGCACAGGGCTCAATCCCACAACACTAGAATCATGACCTGAGCCAAAATCCAGAGTTCGACATTCAACCAACTGAGCCCCTCAGGCACCCCTCTCCTCAGAGACGTCCTATGGACCGCTTAATCTCCAAAGGCTGCAAAGTCAAATTGTAAGAGCTATGTTTACCTTTTTGAGGGCCTTCAATAACTAAGTTTTACCGCAGGGTTTTAGTAAAGAAGTGAAAAAAAAAAAAACAAAGCTCCGTAACTACTATACTCTCAGATTATGAGAGATAAAGTTATTGTAGAGATTGTGTACCAGTGCAAATTTCTCTCAAACACGGGACAATAGAGGCCAGCAGAAGTTCGGTGACTGCTCTGCTTTGCACAGCTGGGTGCCAGCAGAGCTCAGATGAGACGGAACTCTGATCCATGTTCTGGTACAGCTTCTGATCTACACTAAGAGAACAGGGGATATCTCAGAATGTTTTTTCCTCCTTCCTAGTCAATTAGAGACTGGTAGACCCCCATGTGTTACTAAGTTAAGAAACAGAAACTATCTAGATTGCTCAAAGACATATTCCAGTTTTACACACTGAAATGTGTTTTCCCCTTGAACTATCTACATACAGGATTGTTTTGATTCCATGATCTGCTTTTGGAACCTAAACTGGCAATCAGGTACCAGAAAGAGAATTCATGAAAGCTTTCTTTAAAAATAAAAATTATTTTCTTGGTCCTACAGTATTCTATTTTATTTTTTAAAGTTTACATATTTATTTTGAGAGAGAGAGAGAAAGAGAGAACCCCAAGCAGGCTCTGCATTGTTAGCACAGAGCTTGACACAGGGCTTGAACTCACGACTGTAAGATCATGACCTGAGCAGAAATCAAAAGTCAGACCCTTAACTGACTGAGCCACCCAGGTGCCGCAGCTCTACAATATTTTAATCTAAAATCTAAAAATAATTTTAATTTAGCAAAAATTTAAAATTTTATATTAATACCCTGTTGCTTTTTATTTTATGCCTATCTTGAATGGACATAAAATGTAATAGCACTAACCACAATTTAAAAAATTTTTTAATGTTTATTTTTGAGAGAGAGAGAGCACGAGCAGGGGAGGGGCAGAGAGAGAAGGAAACACAGAATCTGAAGCAGGCTCCAGGCTCTGAGCTGTCAGCACAGAGCCCGACGCGGGGCTCGAACTCACAGACCACAAGATCATGACCTGAGCCGAAGTTGGATGCTCAGCCAACCAAGCTACCCAGGCGCCCCAGCACTAACAATTTAAAAGAAGCAAGCATATAAGTCAGAAAAAATCTTTTTAAGTATTCACCCAAAGAACATTAAATAAATCTGCATGATTAAATGGTTCACTGTAATCATGATTAACTGTATAATATCTGTGTGATAGCTCTTCTGAAAAACATATTAAACTTATCTCTCAAAAGAAACTGATTACTTCAACATAACTATTATTAACATAATTAAAAATGAACAAGTTCAAGTTGTGAAATTACCACATCACTTTTAATGAGGATTTTTACAAAACTTTTCTTTTTACTAGTCCCTCAACTTCCCTTAGTCTGTTTGTTTCCATAGAAACCAAAACCAGGGGTGCCTAGGTGGGTCAGTCAGTTGAGTGTCTGACTCTTGATTTCGGCTCAGGTCATGATCCCAGGCTCATGGGATCAAACATGGAGCCTGCTTGGGATTCTCTCTCTCCCTCTACCTCTCTCCCCAGCTCACCTTCTCTTTCTCTCTAAAATAGAAAGAAAGAAAGAAAGAAAGAAAGAAAGAAAGAAAGAAAGAAAGAAAGAAAGAAAGAAAGAAAGAAAGAAAGAAAAAAAAGAAAAGAAAAGAAAAGAAAAGAAAAGAAAAGAAAAGAAAAGAAAAGAAAAGAAAAGAAAAGAAAAGAAAAAAAGGAGGGAGGAAGGTAGGGAGGGAGGGAGGGAGGAAGGAAGGAAGAAACCAAAACCAGAAGTGACACAGTATAGTGATTTCTTTGGGATGGAAACCGCCCAGTGCCAGTAAGAGAATAACTTGTAGGCTCCTGTCCCCCCAGACTGGCAGGCTCACAGTTTATGAGCTACTTAGAGATGTCACTCATTGTTCACCAGAAAGAAAAAGATTTTGCTTTCAATCCAGAGCAGAAAGCTCATCATTATGGCAGTAAAAGCTCTTGGCTTTGATCACGTTGCCCATGTATAATGAACATCATGACTTTAACTAAACTGATAGATTCCAACTGAACCCTAGCAGATTATACCAGGCTCTTCATGTCTGGTGTTTCCCCAGATGGAAAATAAGCTCCTTGAGAATACAAAATCCATGTCAATCTTTTGCTCTAATACCTGGCACTAGATTTTTTGAGTAACAGCACATTCTTGAATATTTTAAGGTTGGAAAATGATAAGCACCACATGCTAAGTATTGCTGATTTTTGAAAACTTTCCTAAATTATTTTAAAAGGAAGGTACTTAGCATTATTAGCTCTGTCATATGGCGGAGTATTTTTTTTCAGAACTCAGAAGCAAACATTCACATTCAGTTCACTCTAACAAGCTTTTACCATAGTCTCAACTTGTATCTAGACTTGTGTTAAATACCGTTGGTTGATACATCAGAAATAGAAGATAGTCTCTAACCTTTGAAAGCATTAAATTAGTTGATGGAAATAAATATAAAACTTCAAGTCTTGGGGCACTGGGTAGCTCAGTCGGTTAAGTGTCCGACTTCAGCTCAGGTCATGATCTCATGGTCCGTGGGTTCGAGCCCCGTGTCAGGCTCTGTGCTGACAGCTCAGAGCCTGGAGCCTGCTTCGGATTCTGTGTCTCCCTTTCTCTCTGCTCTCTCCCGCTCATGCTCTGTCTTTCTCTCTCTCTCTCTCTCTCAAAAATAAGTAAATGGTAAAAAAAAAATAATAATAAAATTTAAAAAAAAACTTCAAGTCTCTTAACTAAATGTTACTTGATGAGCTGCACACTCAATGCAAGGTCTTGGGTGAAGGGGGAGAGGGCAGAACTACGCCTCTGTGTATGTGTGTGTGTTTCACTTTGTGATTCCAGAATTCATTTGTGATTTTTCCAATGCTATTTATTCCAGATTATTTAGAATCTTGAGTTTTCATTCCCAAATTTACATTACTGACTTAGATAAAGCCACACATACACAAAGAACAAAAAGACTAGATTGAAAGGCCAAACCTAATAAAGGTTTAGAACACAAGCGTTTGGAGGCTATTACAGTATATACATCTTCTAGCTAAACCCAAGGCAGTTCCTGTATATCTGGTAAGCTGGGAAAGTGCCATCTTAAGGCCATCCATTTAGCTAATGATCTGCCTTGGTAAAATGGCACTTACAAACATATTTGTCAGCTGAACCTGGAGAATAGCTTGCCTTTTAAGAGCTTCCTGTGCGCCTGGCACAGCTGCATCTTCAATGTGAAGTGTGCCATTGAGATCCACCAAAACAGCTTTTAACGCACGGCGTGCTGCCATCTTTCATTCCCTAGGAGAGAGCAAATGAAATTAAAAATACAGTTTAGGAAACAATGGACAATTAAAAACTGGTAAGTCTTCAAAAATATCATTTATATCCAGAAAGATACTGCTTAGTGTTACGCTGCTGCTCTTCTGGAAGAAAATGTGTTTTTAAAAATCAAAAATCCAAAATTTGGTCCATAGACTTTTACAATGGTTAGGTTTTTTGTTTTTGTTTTTAACCTTGAATTAAAACCATAGGAAGGGGAATGCTAAAAGAGAAGTTACTATTTACTTTCAGATTTCTTACATTAACTTTTTGGTGGAACAATTCATTCATTTATTTTTAAATATGAGCAAATGTACTCTGAGAATGAGTGATGGAAGCCCTAAATCATTGGCAAAATCTTTCTCGTCTTTTGTTATATACAATGAAAATGTTCTAATCGCCCATCTCCACCATTATGTTCTGATACGGCCTATGTGGTCAAGGAGCTACCAGTATTTACAGATTACTGAAGAGGAAATTTCAAGTTAGTTTAGTAATTTTAGTCAGGAGATGTTTTCCTTACCTTAACCACATCCAACTTTCCTTTTGTGTATTTTCCCCTTTAATTTGTTTATTATGAACTACATCATTTATACAGACGAGTGTGAAAGAGTTGCATGGTTCAAAAATAACAGAGTAAAGGGGCACCTGGGTGGCTCAGTTAGCTGAGTGTCTGACTCTTGGTTTTGGCTCAGCTCATGATTCTTAGGTTCGAGCCCCATGTGAGGTTGTGCGCTGGCAGCACGGAGCCTGCTTGGGATTCTCTCTTCATCTTTCTCTGCCCCATCCCTGCTCATGCTCTCTCTCAAAATAAATTTAAAAAACTTAAAAAAATAAAAAAGAGGAAGCTAAAGAAAAGAGGATGGGACTTCATTTTTAGTTTTCTTAAGCGTATTCATTTTTTCTTCCATTTTTTTGTTTTTATAATAAAACAATAATATAATATTTCACACATGCAAACAAGTATCAAAGATATCACCCTAAAAATTCCCTATGGATCCCCTTTGTAGTCAACTGTTCTCCCCTCCACTAACTCCTGGCAACCACTAATGTTTTCTGTGGTTCTGTCTTTTTCAGAATGTCATATGAATACAATCATATAACATGCAGCCTTTTGGGGTGGGTTTCTTTTACTTAGCAAAATGCATTTCAGATCCATCCATGCCTTTGCCAGGATCAATACAGTTTATTCCTCATTGCTGAATAGCATCCCATAATGTGAATATACCACAACTTATCCATTCTCCTGCTGAATTCCACTTCGGTATTTCCGGTTTTCAGCGATCATGAATACAGCAGTTACAAACGTTCAGGCACAGGTTTTTGTGTTAATGTAAGTTTCCAATTCATTTAGGTAAATAAATACCTAGGAGTGTGATGCTGGATTCTATGGTAAGCCCAAGTTTCATCTTTAAAGAATGTAGCCAATAAAGATATTTAAAAGAATATGCTACTGGCTTTGAAACCAATTCCAAAAAAAAAAAAAAAAAAAAAAAAAAAAGAGTTCCAAATATATCTTGAACAATGGCAGAAACTTGTAGTCTCCCACGTTGTGTACTTTGAAAAGTAAATACATATTTGTGGATGAATAAACTCTGGTATGCTCATTTAAAAAAAAATATTCTTGGACTTGGGTTTCCAGTAACACAGCTGGCAACACTCCAAATGAAACCTAACAATACTAGATTAAAATATACACACACAACCCTTGAAAAACCTGGGGGTTAGGGATGCTGACTCCTGCACAGTCAGAAATACAGGTATAATTTTTGACTCCCCCCAGACTTAACTACTAATAGCCTACTATCAACAGGAAGCCTTACTGACAACATAAAAATTGACTAATACACATTTTGTATGTTGTATGTATTATATGCTATATCTTTACAATAAAGTAAACTAGAGAAAAGAAAATGTTATTAAGAAAAATCAAAAGGGGGGGGTGACTGGGTGGGTCAGTCGGTTAAGCATCTGACTCTTGATTTCAGTTCAGATCACGATCTCACGGTTTGTGAGATTGCGCCCCATGATCAGCGCTCCGTGCTGAGTGTGGAGCCTGCTTAAGATTCTCTCTTCTTTCTCTGCTCTCCCACTCTGCTCGCACACGTCTGTGCATGCTCTCTCTCAAAAATAAACATTTAAAAAATTTTAAAAAAGAAAGTCATATAGAAAATACTTTTCCATTATTATACTGTATTTATTGAAAAAAATCCCCATATAAGTAGACCAGCACAGTTCAAACCCGTGTTGTTCAAGAGTGTATACATGTATGTATATATATGTGTGTGTGTATATAAGCTTCAAGAAGCAAGGAAGAAAATAAGGAATTCTCAGATCTAAATAAAAGCAAGAAACCAGAAGGTGAGCAAAACACCATTTTGGCCCTAGAGCATCTGCCCACACTAGGCTACCTTGATTTCCCCCTCCCTTGGCTCCTTCAGGGTATAAAAGATAAAACTCAGAACCCACCTGAAGAGATAGACCCTCTCAATCTAAAAGCAGAGTCTTCACTATAAGGATGAACCAGAAGTAAACCATCACTGGCACTCCACCCCACATCATCTCAGTCAGCTACAAGAATATCAGCTGCTATGAAACTTGGCCCAGAGAGTGAAAGGAAGAAAGTGCTACAGCCAGCCCTGGACCATCAGCCAGCCCTGGACCCAGCCTACAGACATTATCTAAAGACAAGTCCTCAGAGAACCTTCAAGATTTTAATTAGGATGACCTGGACTAGCAGGTGCCTGGCTGAAGCAAATGCAAAACCTCCCCAAATATTACTTTCAGCCCAAACAACAGAGAAATCCCATAAATAAAATAAAATAAAATTCTAAGCATAATGAGCAAGTTGCCTACAGAAACAAGGACCAGAAGGAAGAACATCCAGAAACAACAATGCACAGAGCAGTCGTATAAGGACTCCCGTGATAATGTAATTATCAGTCACTGGATATGCCTATGTGTTTAAAGAATAAAAGCCAAGATTGAAAATCTGTGCAAAAAACCACGAAGAACTACCAACGTACAGATTCAGAAAGCCCAAAGCATTCCTGCAAACTAAATACAAAGAAGTCCATACCTAAACCGCATACACTGAAGGCAAAGAAAGGATGTTGAAGGCAGCCAAGGGAAAAGACACATTACTTTCAAAGGTGCAGCAGACTGACAGCTGACTTCACACTTGACACAATGCCAGCCAAAACACATTAGAATAAGATTTTCAATGTGCTGAGAGAAAGTTAACTGTCAACATGGTAATATATAAAACACCTCACGACTAAGTTGGGTTTATCCTACTACTGGCTTGGTTTAAATTAGAAAACTGATTCCTGTTGTTTACCACGTTAATAGACGAAAGAAGTCAAATGATGTTTGATCATGTCAATTCTTGCAGAAAAAGCATTTGATAACATTCAGTATCTATACACACTAAAATACTCTAAGCAATATAAAAATGGAAGGGAACTTCTTTTAGCTGATAAAGACTATCCACAAAAAGCCTATAGCCAACATTAGACTCACCAGTAACACACCGGAAACATTTTCTTTGAGATAGGAATAACACAAGGAATAACCACCACTTCCATTTAACAGTGTAAATAATACCCTAGATAGAGCAGTTAAAGCAAGAAAAACAAGGTATAAGAATTGGAAAAGAGCAAACTATTATTATTCAGATATGATTCTATACATAAAAATTCAAGATTTTAAAACAGTAGGAAAATACAGCAATTAATATTAAAAATCATTATCATTTCTATGTCACCAACGAATAATTAGAAAACTGATTTAAAAATGTTACTTGCAATAGTAGCATAAAATATTAGGTTACCAGGAAAAGTCTAACCAAAGATGTCAACTTTCTTATGGCAAAATTTTAAAACTTCAATGAAAGACACAAAGAAGACCTAAACATACAGAGACACCATTTCCATGGATTAGAACACCCAATGTTGTAAAGAGGTCAGTTTTCCCTATAATGATCTATAGACTCAGTGCAATTCGATTCATTATCTCAAAAGGTGTTTTGTGGAACTTGATAAGCTGGTTCTCAAAGCTATACATCAGTGCGAATGGCCAAAGATAGTCAAGATACTTCAGCCAAGACTGAAGAAGGAAAAGAGGGTGGGACCCTGCTTTACCTAATATCTGGATTTGATTAATGTGGTCTAGTAATTAACTAAGATCTTGTGGTATTAGCACATAATGAGACAAACTGATCACTGGAACAGGAAAAGATTCCCCACTCCATGTGTAGAAACCTGATACAAAAGAGGTGATTTCAGATTAGTGAAGAAAGAATGAGGTGTTAGAAAACTGAATAACCACAGGATAAAAAATTAAATTGCACTCCCATATTACACCACACACAATTTTTTCCCAGGTAGATTAAACAACCACATGTTAAAGGCAAAACTGTGAAACGTTTAGATAGGAGAATATCTTCATGACTTGAGGACAGGAAGGGCTTTTTTAAGATATAAAAAGCACAGACCATAAAGGAAAAGGCAGATAAATTCAATTACTGGAAGAGAGAATTTTTAAAAGTACTGGAAAGAGAGTAATAACATACAGAGTGAGTGAAAAACAAATTTCCAACACATGTGAAAAAGAACCAGAATCCAGGAAATATAAACTTTAAGTATTAAGACAAACAACCTAGTAGAAAAATGGCATAGGGGCGCCTGGGTGGCTCAGTCGGTTAAGCGGCCGACTTCGGCTCAGGTCATGATCTCGCAGTCCGTGAGTTCGAGCCCCGCGTCGGACTCTGTGCTGACCGCTTGGAGCCTGGAGCCTGTTTCCGATTCTGTGTCTCCCTCTCTCTCTGCCCCTCCCCCGTTCATGCTCTGTCTCTCTCTGTCTCAAAAAATAAATAAACGTTAAAAAAAATTTAAAAAAAAGAAAAAAAAGAAAAATGGCATAGAATCTCAATATATCCTTTACAAAGAGCAAATCTGAATAGCAAACAAATGAAGATGTTCAAACCTCATTAGTAATCAGGGAAATACAAATTTAAAGCAGAATGAGATCACTGCAAACAAGAGATTGGCAAGGTTTAAAAGTCTGAAGATACGAAAAGATTTTCAACAGGAACTCCCATATGCTGCTAGTGAGCCAATAAACCAGTATAATCATTTTGGAAACCAGTTTGGAATCACCATACTCTACCACCCAACAATTCCACTCCCAGGTATTATATCCTGGAAAGATTCTTTCCTTCTGTACCATTAGACTTGAACAAAAATGTCCATAGCAGCACTGTTTGTTAGGAGCCAGAAACTGGAAACAATTCAAATGTCTATCAATAGCAGAATGGGCAAAGAAATAGTGGTATATTCATACCCAGAATACAAGCGCTGGAAATGAACAAACTACAGTTATGCGAATCATCCTGGATAACTCTCAGAAATTTACTAGAGAGCAAGAAGCAAGTCACGGAAGAATATCTTCAGTATGGTTTTTCATATTTTAGCATTCAGAAATAGGTATGCATACAAAGGTGTAAAGAGAAGCAAAGGAATGATTATCACAAGAATCCGGAGAGTGATTTCTTCAGGGGACAGAGAGGAGCTGCAAACTAGGAGCACAAAGGGAGCCTCTAGAGTCTTCTTGACCTAGATGGTGAGTATGTGGGGTGTTTTTAATTTTATTAGAACTCTTTAAAACTTACATGTATGTTTGACCGACTCTTGTGTAGACATATTTCACAATAAAAACAGTCTGTTTATAGTTCATCAATCATTCCTTATGTATTTAATACAGCTGTAAACAACTAAATTAGTCCAGACAATTATTAATACACTCAGCATAACAACCCTCACCCACAAACTATTTTGATTTTAAACAAATCCCTGGTTCTGTCTTTTAAAAAGTATCTCTGGGGCGAAAAAAGGTGCACAGAGACCAAAAAAAAGAAAAAAGATATTAAGAGTTCTGGCTAATCAACATTATCTGTAATTTGTCTTTTTATAACAGTCTTATACATTATTCTACTTCTGAACTCGATTGTGACCTAAAATGGAGGATTACATCAACAATAGCATCAACTATTACCTACCTGCCAGGGCAAACTGCCAGTCAAAAGACTGGATTGTTCCTACTCTATTTGGATGAGTAACAGTTAAAAGGATTCTTTAATTTAAAATACACTGCAGCACAAAAGGTAAGGCTACACAAAATAAAGACAAAACATTCTCTTTTTTATACACAGAGGAACCTAAAATTGCTTCTCAAAACTCACCTTTTATGGGAGACATGTAATACTTAATAAAAAATGTTAACTCCGAAGGAGATTATGGAAAAAAATATAAACAAGGCTAGACAAACAACAAAAGAATTGTATTGTTAAAAAAAACAAACAAACCCGTACAACTAGAGCCAGCAAATGGTCATAATAAATACCGATCATTTTAATCCTTACAGAAGCATCCACATAGGCTTAATGTTAACCACAGCATTTAAAAAGCCTATGTTTTCGCTTTCATCAGTTCCACAGAACATACCTTGTAAACTCTAAAATGCTCTCTCTGGAGCATTACGTATTTGACAATGATTGCCTGGGGCCTCGAAGAAAAACGCTGAGGTGACCCACTCAAACCTCAAAATATTCCAGCTCAGTTCACCCTGGTATAGGCCTTGACCACTTCTGCCATGATCTTGTCTGAAACTTCGTCATACTTGTTACTTGAACTATGAGGTAGTGTTTGCTAAAATATAATCGTAAAATAAATGTGTCGCCTCCAAAAGAACCATAAAGGCTTCACAAGTAGTCCCCTGTTTTTTTGTTTATCTTGGGGCCATTGTCCCACCATCTCCCACAGTTTGAACAGGTTATATATGCAGCATACCTTAGGAAGTCATCAACAACTGAGAACGAATGGCATATATTCAATGCGAAGAAAAGTAAATTCTCTCTCGTGCCAAAAGGAACTCTGCAAGACACTTCAGAAGGACCGCCCCCCTTGAATATCGCGGCGCATCTCAATCTAACAAGCCCTCGTTACCCTCAAAGCTGCTCTTTTCCCTGCAATTCTTGTGAGTGAGTGAATGGCAACCCCAGCAACCCTGATGCAGCCACCAGGCTCTCTCACTCCTTGCCCCCATCCAGTCAAATGCCAAACCATGTCAGTTCTACCTTCTTTGAACCCGCTCGCTTTCCTTCATCCTTGCTAAAACGATCTTAGTTTTGAAATCGGCTCTCACCTAGCCTATTTCAACAACTTCCTAGATGCCGTCTCTGCTTCAAATCTTATTTCCACCCCAAATCCATTCCCTGAAGCGAAGCAGTGCAGTGAATGTTTGAATAGCAGCTCACCAGCTGTGTGAACTTGGGCAATTTTCTTCACCTCTCAGCCTCAGTTTCTATCACTGCTTAAGTAGAAAGATTACACCCACCTGTAACGGTTGATAGGATGATTAAAGAAAGTAATACATGTATTGTGACCAGTGTTCCCCACATGGAAAGGCTGGGTTATGTATCTGGGGGAGGGGAGGGTACATGATGGATTATCAAGAACTACAAAAATAGTAGTATGATATGATGCAAGGTTGTAAGGCATTAGAATAACTTGAGCATTTGGGAAAACATTTTATACCAAGCCAAGTACATACTTTGGTATGCCATTCAAATCTTGTGTAAATATTTAAACCAGACTTCAATAAACAATTTTCTCCTGGGAGGTTGTGGCTTTTCAATATAGGCCTCCTAGACCTGCCCCCCCCCCCCCCCAAATACAAATTCTCTTTTCTTCCCAATGTACTTCCGGTAGAAAAGTCTAGAACCACTGTATGCCCTCAAAAAATGATACTATTAAATAGTCACTATCCACTTAATCTTCCAGTTGATCTGCACTGTCCTCAGGATGAAGTCTGAACAATGAACACGGGTGTGCAGAGCCCTGGTTTACCTCTCCAACTTGTCTACTCCCACACCAAAGTTCCACGGCACTGAGGTCGGCCCCAAGGCCTACATTTGCCTCCCTCATCGCTGGACTTTTGTCTGGAACCACTTTTGTTCCCTGACTTCTACCACCCCTGGCCATCCCCTACGTCCTCCTTTTCCCTGGCCAACTCCTGCGGTACATAGGTTTCAGATTAGCATTCTTTCCTCTGGCATTCCAGAGTCCAACTCCTCTCCCAGGGCTGGGCCAGGACCTCCCAGCGTGCTCCTTCCTGCTCGGTGCCAACTGTTAAGCTCCGTGAGGAAAGGGGCTGTGTTCTTTTTCCGCTGCACTACTCATCGCTCAATACAGACCTGTGAATTAACTCATGCATGCTGGTCACTAACTGGAAGGATTCCAAAAACAAAGGTCTATCAGCACTAACAACTGCGATTCCATCCCCTGAGTGGGAAAGGGTCCCAAGACTGGTCACTGCACTCTGGCCCAGTGCAAACTCCAGGACCTGGTCAGACTGACCCACAGGGACGCCAGCTTCAAAATACAGTCCAGGGGCACATTCTGAAGAATGACTACCACACCTGACTCGCGATGTGTCCCAGGGCGACGGACTGCCCCACGCCCCCGGGGCCCGGCCTAAGCTCCAGGAACAGCGCTGCGCGCATGCGTGGTGCCGCCCCCACCCGGAGGGGTGGGGCCGTCCTCACTGAGCGCGCGCGTGGGTTGGTCCGCGGCCCAAGAGGGGGTGGTCTAGGGACGCAACCGGTGTATCCCCGAGCCCTCTCATAAAGAAATGCAGCCTCCATTATGGGTGGGTGCTCGCTCGTCCCAGAGCGGCTCCTCACCCCTGCTCCGCACGCCGTCCTCACCAAAGGCCCCGCTACCAGGAAAATCAGCACAGCCTCGCCGTCCGCAGCGTCCTCGAGACCAGCCCAGGGCGCCAGGCAAGCGGCCGCTGGACACCGGAAACAGGGCCGAGGGGCGCACCGGAAGTCCCTCCTCTCCCTATCTAACTCCGCCCCATCCGCCAGCAGCTCCCTAACCGTTTAGATTGTCCGCTCAGTTCTGCTCCTTCAGCACCTTCCAGAGGGAAAAGTTGTTCTTCACATTCGCACTCTCAAGGGCGCGACCAGCCAGCCCCAAATGGAAGAGAAGAAACCAAAACCAACGCCTTTGCTCAGCAGCTATGTCCTACAGCACCACTGGTGAACCAAGTATTGAGTACCTTTCTTTGCCACGGCCTACCTCGCGCCACTACTTCTTGCCTCTTCTGGATGGATATCGGAAGTCATCTCCTTGATATTTTCCTTGAAATACTCAGTCTCCGGAGTCATTTCCTGCTTTGCAACCAGAATAGCATCTGGCACTTGTAGCTATTAACCACTTCCTTAGGCAGCGAGGTTCCTCTTTTCCTGCATCAGCTATTACAAAACCTTAAGCTGTCAACTCTCGCACCCTGCCTCTCATCAGAGAGCTACCACAGGTCTTGCCTGTCGTCCCTAGGGGAGCAGTTCCTTGAGGTACATGGAACCATGTCCCTCACTGCTCCCCTCCCATGCACATGTTGGGAGGCTCTACTTTGATCCCATTGCTGCCTTTGATTCAAATTAAACTCCTTCAGTGCAGTTGATCATCCTATGCAATCTCTATGAAAAGGACTAAATGAAAGACTTTCTGGAGCAGTCTGACATAATAGGATCACACTCTGGGACCCCTTGACTGGGGACCCATGCTGCCAGAACCCATCCAACATCCCCTCTGTCCAGAGCTGCAGTTGGCCATGTTGTGGGCTAGAACACTTTGCTTTGGAAAGTGTTTTCCTCCACACAGGGTCTAAGAGTTGTTTTTGTCTTATTATTCATATTTGCTAAGTCTATTTTCTATGTGAGGGCATGCTTGAAGGAAAACAAATTTCCTAGTTTACCCATGAGAACTAAGAGCCGCAACCAGATTAAAACAGCACTGAAGGCTTCTAAGCAAGTGGATAATATATCTATCTATTTATATAATATATCTATGTCTATAATATCTATCTACCCAAGACAATCTATATGTTCAATGCAATCCCTACCAAAATAACACCAGCATTCTTCACAGAGTTAGAGCAAACAATCCTAAAATTTGCATGGAACCAGAAAAGACCCTGAATTGCCAAAGCAATACTGAAAAAGAAAACCAAAGCTGGAGGCATCACAATTCCAGATTTCAAGCTGTATTACAAAGCTCTAATCAAGACAGTATGGTATTGGCACAAAAGCAGACACACAGATTAATGGAACAGAATAGAGAACCCAGTAATGGACCCACAAATGTGGGCCAACTAATCTTTGACAAAGCAAGAAAGAATATCCAATGGAAGAAAGATAGTCTCTTCAGCAAATGATATAGGGACAACTGGACAGTGACATGCAGAAAAATGAACTTGGACCACTTTCTTACCCCATACACAAAAATAAACTCAAACTGGATGAAAGACCTAACTGTAACACAGGAAACCATCAAAATCCTCGAGGAGAAAACAGACAACTTCTCTGACCTCAGCTGCAGCAACTTCTTACTCCACACGTCTTTGGAGGTGAGGGAAACAAAAGCAAAAATGAATTATTGGGACCACATCAAGATAGAAAGCTTCTGCATGGTGAAGGAAACAATCAGCAAAACTAAAAGGCAACTAACTGATGGAATGGGAGAAGATATTTGCAAATGACATATCAGATAAAGGGTTAGTATCCAAAACCTATAAAGAACTTATCAAACTCAACACCCAAAAACCAAACAATCCAGTGAAGAAATGGACAAAAGACATGAATAGACACTTTTCCAAAGAAGACATCCAGGTGGCTAACAGACACATGAAAAAGGCTCAACATCACTCATCATCAGGGAAATACAAATCAAAACCACCGTGAGATACCCCCTCACACTGGTCAGAATGGCTAAAGTTAACTCAGACGACAGATGTTCATGAGGATGCAGAGAAAGGGGAACCCTTTTGCACTGTTGGTGGGAATGCAGACTGGTGCAGCCACTCTGGAAAACAGTATGGAGGTTCCTCAAAAAATTAAAAATAGAACTACCCTACGACCCAGCAATCGCACTACTAGGTATTTATCCAAAGAATACAGGAGTGCTGAGTCGAAGGGGCACATGCACTCCAATGTTTACAGCAGCACTCTTGACAACAACTAAAGTATGGAAAAAGCCCAGATGTCCATCGACAGATGAATGGATAAAGAAGATGTGGTGTATATATATACAGTGGAATATTACTCAACGACCAAAAAGAAGAAAATCTTGCCATCTGCAACAACATGGATGGAGCTAGAGTGTATTATGCTAAGTGAAATTAGAGAAAGACAGATTTGATTTCACTCATATGTGGAATTTAAGATACAAGAGATGGACATAAGGAAGCAAAAACAATATAAAAACAAGAGGGAGATAAACCATCAAAGACTCCAGAGAACAAACTGAGGATTGCTGGCAGGTGTTGGGTGGAGGGATGGGCTAAATGGGTGAGGGGCATTAAGGAGGGCACTTGTTGGGATGAGCACTGAGTGTTCTATATAAGAGATGAATCACTAAATTCTATTCCTGAAAAAAAAATTTAACCCTGGTCTTTAGCAAACCAAAATATTGTGCTAACATTATTTTGGTATTGTAAATTAATTTTTTAAAACTGAATTATGAAAAAATTTTCTTACCAATGAATTATGAAATAACACGATAATCTGAACCAAATTTCCTAGTATTTCCTTCTATAAGCTTATGGAATCGTTTCCTAAAGATTAGTTAACTAAATTATTGTCTGCTTACTGTATTCTGTAATAAACGTGTTCCAGATAAATATATCTAACCTCAGCGGGGAAAAAAAAAACCTTGCATTTTTCTAAATGTTAACTCTGCCTGCAGTATGGACAGACGGGAGAGGGGCCAAAACATATGCAAGGTAAGAAGCTCCTACAGGGCTACAAAAGAGGTGCTTAAACTAAAATGTGGGGAAACAGACAAATTCAAGAGATCTTATGAGGTAAAATAGAAATTGTTGACAGATTAAATTGGGAAGGGAGAGGAAGGCATCAAGATAATTACTACGTTTCAGGCTTGGGCAATTCAGTAATACAAATAATGGTGTCATTCAAGAGAATGTGGAATTAAACAGGACTAATGGCTTCCTCCTTAAAAAAAAAAGGAAATAATTTTGCTTGCCAAAGGGCAAGAGGAGTAAAGAAGGGATGGGATATCTAAACAGATGGTAACTACACCTATGGAGGTGAGCACTGCATAATATATAGAACCGTTAAATCACTATGTTGTACACCTGAAAGTAGGAACATTGTATGTCAACTACAGTAATGAAAAACCATTTTCAAAGTTACTGACAAAAAAAAAAAGTGAGGGACTGAATTTGGAAAAGAAAAAGATGGTGTGAAAACCCAATAGGGGAGTGAAGAAGGCAGTGACAGAATTGAAACAAAAACAGTAGGATTATAAAACTCACCTTGATCAATACCCTTAGACACTGCCCACTATGTGTCCCAGGTTCTTGCACAGAATGTTTTCACAATGACTGGCATCTAATGACCAATCAAGGGCCAAGGAAGAGGTTGGCAAAAAATAATTCCATTTTGCTTAGTATCAAAATTTTATTATTGGTAATAACTTTGAAACCATGAGGCACTCAGAAAGTGATTTATTTCACCAAAAACATTTACTTCAGGAGAATATCTCTTTGGCTGAGGTACATCTAGAGTCAAAGGTTAGTGATGTGGAAAAGGTATACATATATACATCACCTGGAGCAGATTTCTGTTCTGAAATAGTTATTGACCAAGTTTGCAGATGAAGCAACCGGAAACAACTGAGGTTATAGGAAACTTGTCTTGTGATGAAAGGTTTTGCTTGGCATATTAGAAATATCCTGCTTCCCACTCTTTTTACTATTCAAATATATATTGCTTTCAAGTCATTTCATAAGTACATATACACTCGTGACAGCATATACCTATAGACCGCAGATCACATTGCCTACTCTATATACTCTTTTTTAAAGAGAACTTTTTTACCAATGTCTTGGTAACTTAAGAGTTTTGTGGAAGTGCCTTAGGAAGGGTGACAAGAGTAGGGTGGAGGTGAAACAATGGGCCTGGGACCCTAACTCTGCTTCAACTAGAAATAAATGGACTGCTCTTATCTGTTGTAGATAATGGAACATTACAGTTGTGTTCTCCCTTTTGCAATCTGGTTCTACCATTAACAAATTTGAAAACCACTGTACTTAATTAAGGTTTAGGGTATGGATTTGGTTAACATGTATATACTTGAGCCAAGATCCTTCATGATAGGTCAGAGGTGTACAGACATGGAATACATAAGGACCATAAACATGGATATGTGGAGTCTAGAACAATCACCAATTGCTAATACTGAGAATGGCTAAGGGAGAGGATGTAGGCAGGCAAGCAGACACTGAAGTTATTGTCAACTAAATGAGATACTGTGGTTACTGAATCACGGCTGCTCTGGGGAAATCGGGGCTAACCTGTGAACGCTTACAGACCTGCCTTCAAGGGCACTGAAGCTAGAATTGCATTAAGTGGCCTTCAGAAATGAAATATTTTGATGTTCAGTGCTTCACTTTCCTCAGAACCACTTTGCTACGGAATACTCTGATCCTGCCCTGCTGTGACTGCTCTCCAACAGACCGTGAACTCGGGCAGTGCCCTGCCACTAAAGGAACGTGAAGTTGTGCTGTAAAGTTTTACATGAGAAATGGCATCAGGTCAAGGTCTCTTTCTTCTTTCCTTCAAAAATTCTGTACAGCCTCAGAGTGCTCTCAAACAACTGCATCTTTTGAATCTGTCCAGTGGATTAAACTTGGGCTCCTGCATCGGATCTTTGTAAGGCCAAAAGAACACTGCCTCTAAGTTATATTCTATGTTAGTTACTCACATGAGCCAGATAATCAACTAAGAATCCCAGGTACATCTCTTCAGTTCAGCTGCCAGCCTGCGACCCAGAGATCATCTAATTCAGGCATGGCCAACAGGCATTCAATACCTGCTCCAAAGTTCTAGAAGTAACTTAAGTCATGGAATAAAAATTGCTCATGAGTCTCTTTGATGCAATCAGCAATTCAGTTAATTCACTGAAGAAAAAAAGCGTGATGTTTACTTCCATTAAACTTATGCTCAGTGATTTTACAGCAAAGCAAGTATAAAACAAGTGTCACACACGAAACAGGATTCAGTTAACACTGACAGGTAAGGTACAAAAAAACAAATGCTTGACTTGGAAATTTAACTTTATTTACAAATGTTGTCCTATAACAAAGATGGCATTCTATTCCTTTAAGCTATCATAACTGATAATTTCCAGAAAAAAGCCATTTACATAGTTTGAATCTTCCTGCATAAAACTGTATTAATGGATGAGCAAATATGGGATGGTCTAAGACATAAAAACAGAACGAAAAACTTATCTAGCATGACTCTCTATTGACAGACAGAATAAAGAATTATACCCCTTAGTTTGCTACTCCAAAACACGGAAATGTGATAATTTGGGGGAGAGGTAAATACTTCACAAGTCTTATATAATATAGTTTAATTGTGATCGTTCAGGATTGCTCTTGCAGCCTAATATTTATGCAGATTTTTTAAAAAGTCATTATTGAAAAAAGGGCGTAGACTTTTTCACACAGATTTTTCTACCAATGGAAATATGTAGAGAGTGGTCTGTTCTCATCATTCAGGCCAATTAATAAAATAACAAATGCACGAAAAAAAAGCACAACTATCATGTGACTATCTGACTCACAAAATTAGAATTCTCCCTGAAATCAGAGAGTATTGCTCAATAGTTCTATAAATTTGAATTTGTCACAGCCAAGATGATACACAGACAAAATAAAGAGTTCAAAGTAAAATTATCCAAATTACCTATTTATCATTTTATCTGTAGTAATCACTTTTAAAAAATCCTTTAAATTTTATGTAGGAAGATAAACACTCTCACATCATAGCCACGTCATGAGGAACTTCAAAACATTGAAAATTTATCCCTGAGAAGTGAGAGAGAAAAATCTCTATAAACGTGACAGTCCTGTACCCTTTTAACAATCTTTACCATAGCATGAACTTTTATTAACAGTTAGCAATCAAATGTATCCCAATCTTGGATTGTTACTGCCTCTGATGACCTAATTTTTTTTTATAATGAAATTATAAATGCAACATTTGTAAAAAAATCAGATAAATAGGACTCTGGTTTTATTGTCAGGTTTACATTTTTGTCAAGTGCAAGGACGACCAGCGAAGACACGTATATTCCAATAATGACCGAAGTAATAACTTCTGCTGGCATCTCTTCTTCTGAGTCTCCATTTCCCCCACTGTTCTTCACCCAAATAATAAGAGTAATACAATTGCAATTGAGTTTATTATTATCAATGGCACTGCAAAGAAAAAAAAAGTTTGTTACTATAAAGAAAATAGCAGAAAAAAAGTAATAGTTACTAGCATCCAGGAAGGATGAAAATCTCTACCAATGTCATTCATAATCATGTTGCAAACACTTGTAACAAAGGAACGTGCACTGGATCATAAGATCCAAAACTTATTATAAAGAGGGCTTGTGTGACTGGGGTAAGCGTCACCTGGTGCAACGAGATCAATACGAAGCATGTGTGAATGGTGCTGGTGCAATGCTGGGAACACAGCAGCACAGTGGACCCAGGCAGAAGTAGACCCACGTGGCTGTGACACTTGACGTTACAAATGAAGAGCACAAAGCGCCTGGGTGGCTCAGCCAGTTAAGCATCCAACTCTTGATTTCAGCTAAGGTCATAATCTCGTGGGTTGTGAAATCAAGCCTCACCCTGAGTGGAGCTCCGTGCTGGGTAGGGCTGGGCATGAAGCCTGCTTGAGATTCTTTCCCTCTCCTTCTGCCCCTCCCCGCCCCCAAACAAACAACAAAAACAAAGAGCAAAGACTCCAGTTTCACCACTAAATTTCTTAACTTTTATTTATTTAAGTAATCTCTACACCCCACATGGGGCTCGAACTCACGACCCTGAGATCAAGAGCGGCACGCTCCTGAGCCAGCCAGGTAACCCATTTCACCACTAAATTGAAAGTGAACTTATTTACCATTCTATCCAAACTTGTGATCAAAACAGCTAATAAAGCGGGAGAGAGAGAGGCCCTAATTTTAATTGTGTTAAATAAGTTTTGAACCCTTTTTTCTTCAGTTGCACTAAAATAATTTCCAATAGAATGGCAGACACAGGACTTTTCTTCTTCTCTCAAAAGCCTTGTAGGACTCTAGATGACTTTACTACTTGAAGCAACAGAATTTCCAAAAGGCAAGAACACTGCTTTCAGGTCTGAGAACAGGTTTCAGGTCATGCGAACAGATTCTACCACTGGGCATTCCATTTGCTTCAAGTGGTTTAGACAGAAATGAGAGGTAAACTAAGAAAGAAACCAGTAGCTTCTGAACAGTAAAGCCAGGCTAAAGAGAATAAAAACTGACACAAAAACAGTATGTGATGATGTTCACCCTCAGAAGCTTTGCTACTTAAACCAACACCGCAAAATTAAAACTTTAAAGAGTGTTTCACTAGTTTTTTTTCTTACCTCTCATCACAGTTCTTACAGATCGAATAAGATTCATTAGCTGAGATTTAATTCCTGGCTCCTCTCCGAATCCACCAATTCCCTGGTCTGTTCCCCAGCCAACTGCATGATATAAAAATGATTAGCTGTGTTAAAATTTGTTATGCACTCACCTTGCTTCCTCATTAGTCATCTTCTGAAAAATTAGCTTGAGTCATTGTTAAAGACATAAAATATAAAGGCATCTGACTTCAAAGTTATACAGTACTGATTAAATATTGTATATTCTTTACTTTTTTTTTTTTTTTTTAATTTTTTTTTCAACGTTTATTCATTTTTGGGACAGAGAGAGACAGAGCATGAACGGGGGAGGGGCAGAGAGAGGGAGACACAGAATCGGAAACAGGCTCCAGGCTCTGAGCCATCAGCCCAGAGCCCGACGCGGGGCTCGAACTCACGGACCGCGAGATCGTGACCTGGCTGAAGTCGGACGCTTAACCGACTGCGCCACCCAGGTGCCCCTATTCTTTACTTTTTGATAGCAGCAACAATCTTATTTCCAGTTTGATTTTATAAAGTACTATATTATATAGTACTTTATATATAAGGTCTAAATTATTCCACGATGTTTAATTCAGTGAATATGATTGTTGTGACATGCTGACTGGTTTTTTCCTCCTTTTGAAAAATTTTCTTTTAATATTTCTTTATTTTTGAGAGAGAGAGAGAGAGCACGAGCAGGGGATGGGCAGAGAGAGAGGGAGACACAGACTCCAAAGCAGGGTCCAGGCTCTGAGCTGTCAGCACAGAGTCCGACGCGGGGCCAGAACCCACGAACCGTGAGATCGTGACCTGGGCCAAAGTCGGATGCCTAACTGAGCCACTCAGGCGCCCCTTTCCTCCTTTTTTAAACAAAACATTTTCCAGGTCAAAACTGAAAAGCAAGGCATACTGTCAAACTCAATAATTAATTAGCTCAAATCAGAATTTCTAAGATCCAACACAATTATCAGTATGAAAATGTTGCAGCTGAGACATACGGGCTACATTACTTGAGGAAATGTTAAGGGACACCTAGCTGGTGGCGCTTGCTTAGGCTTTCTGAGAGCTGTGCTCCATCCCACCAGCAAGGGCAGGGGACTTTCCCCTCCATCACTCTCCTCATTTCTCAATTCAGAGCTGAGGAACCGAGCCCGCTACCCCACTTATTCTCTGTAAATGAGTCATTTACCTTCTTCTGCATCATTTTCCTGATATTATAAAACATTATTTTTTCCCCTTTACCTGCTAGTTCTTTCTTTATTGTCATACATTCTTCTGAAGACCTACAAGTCCTCATTTCTGCAGGCTATCTCTTGTCCGCATTTCAGGCCCACTTCCCACATCTTCAATTATTTTGTATCTCCCATGACTGTAGGGCTTAATTCCTGACAGGTTGGCCCTTAATCTCAAAGATGGTCTTTATTTTATACACGAAAGAACCAAGTCTCAGGTAATAAGACTGTAACTCATTTAGTCAACTTTTATTTGGTTGAAATAAAGGTTAAAAAATGGTTGTCTGCTTTTTTGCACTGAGATATGCTGTGGGATAAAAGTAATTTAAAAATCAAGTTCACGGGGCGCCTGGGTGGCGCAGTCGGTTAAGCGTCCGACTTCAGCCAGGTCACGATCTCGCGGTCCGTGAGTTCGAGCCCCGCATCAGGCTCTGGGCTGATGGCTCGGAGCCTGGAGCCTGTTTCCGATTCTGTGTCTCCCTCTCTCTGCCCCTCCCCCGTTCATGCTCTGTCTCTCTCTGTCCCAAAAATAAATAAAAAACGTTGAAAAAAAAAAAAAATTTAAAAAAAAAAAAAAAAATCAAGTTCACAACAGAGCTGATGTGTTCTAACTAGCACTCCCCCCTCAGGGCCTAGCTTGTGTTGTGCTGACGGCCTTCCCAGTCGGCAGGGGTGTTACTCTTTGTTGGGCTCCCCCAGTACAGACACCATCACAGTCCGACCCTACACCATCTCTTGCAAGACTCTTTCACCAGATGCCTCTGTAATCTAGCTGTCTTAACCCTGTGAGTTTTCTCCCTTAAAGGGTCAGATCTTTCTACCTCACAATCATGTGATGATTCCCACTGCCTACTGAATAAAGTTCAAACTCCTTAAACTCACATTCTTGCCCAATATCCCATCACCACCCTCCACGTGTTCCTCATCACTCTCAAGGCCCACTAATTGTGGTACATGTTAAAGACAGCTTCTGAGTCACTGCCTTCAGTGTCAGGGCCTTTCCGACATTCCTCTCATATCATAATGAACCTTCTTTCTCTTTGTTCCCCAAATAGCTGACTGACTGTAGTGACTCTGTTCTCCTTCTTGGTTAGCTGTTTTCAAGTGTCTCTCATTCGACTGTATAAAACCCTGGAAGACAGGGACTAAATTTATACTTTCTTCACCTTCCCACTCTCCCGCACCCTCACCCCACCGCAAGTACTTAGTGAATGTTTGTAGAATTGAAGTGAATTATCTGGGTTAATCTGGGACAAGGTGAAATTAGGTAAATTCTAGGACCACAGACGAAGACTTCCAAAGAACTCTACTTCTTAATTTTTACGACACAGCAAGTTATAACATGAACAAATCAATCCATTGTAGCTTTAGGGGAGGGGGGCAGGTCCTCCAATATTAAATGTATACATCTATCCAAGCTAAAAATAATTGTAGAAAATATACCTGCATCTTGCCTGGGCAACGTTACCCTTCCACCTCCAGACGTACTCTCTCCAGCAAGCAAATGTACTTATGCTGCTTTCCCAGCATTTGCTTTTAATGTATTACGAATTTTACTACAATGTCTTTCCTCCAAATAACTGTCTCACTCTTCCAGCAGCTCAGCCAGCATTCGCCACTGAATGGCAATCCTCTTTTTGTAATTTAAGTTCAAACTGTGGCACCAGCCTTCACCTACTTACAGTGTGGCAAAACGATTTCATATCAGACTCCGCAGACACACAGGACACACAGCATGACGTCCCACCAGCAGCGGTGTCAGTGTCCAACCTGCATAACCGCTACAGGAAAACTTCTATGGGAAAGCAACATGGCTGGGATAACGGACTTACAGAAGCCTCTGTGACAGTTCTGCACGACGAAAATGCAGTGTGGTTCTGGTTCAACACGATGGGGTCGGGGAGGAAAAAGTTGACCCTGACCCTCCTGGGGTCCCTGGCTACTTCCGAAAATTAAACTGATAAAAACAGATAAACAGCAGAAAAGCATACAAACTCTATTAACTTTTTACATGTACCTGGGAGCCTTCAGAGAAGGCTTCAGTCACTTCAAAGAAGTGACCAGAGCGGGAAACTTTTGAGACAAAGAAACAATACATTTGTGAAGAACTGATAAGATAAAGGGAGTTTGACCTGAGAATGGGGGTAATAAATGGGGGGAAAGTAACAAGGTTTGTTTATATAGTCTTGCATTCTGGTGAGATCGGCAAGGGAGACTAAGCTCCTGCTTTGGGAAAGGAGGGCAAGGCGGGAGCAGATGGGGAGGGTGGCCTTCCTGTGTCTGCCATTCTCTCAGACTCCTTCAGCTGAAAATACTCAATACTGCCAAGGTGTCATAGTCTGGGGTAGCATGTCCTGAACCTTGAACCTCATCAATGGATACACACTTTTATCTTAGCCTTCACCTGTGAAACCCTACTAAAAATGACAACAGAGAATACAGACTAACAAGAGACACGTTTCCAGGCCAGAGAAGTCAATCAAAATTTGAACAATAAGAAATAAATGAAGAAGAGTGACTGACTCTAAGAGAAAGCTAGACACCTGCACCCTGCAGGAAGTGCACAATGGAACACTGAGGTGAACGGTGCTGAGACTGAAACCCTGGGAAAGTGAGAGGAAGCTCAAAGCGTCGGTGCGGACAACAGGAAGGAAAAAGAGGACTCAATGAGAGTCCACAAATGAGCAGTGGGCTGCCCCCTGCCCTCCCATCTCCGTCCCCGGACTGACCTGACAGAAGGGCGTGCCACTCACACCATCAAAGGCAAGAGGTTCACTCTCAGCAGAGAACCAAAGAAGCTCCAGAGTGAGGGGTATCCAGTGTGAGCAGAAGGAGTGAAAATCTGCACACCGAAGTGTCAGGCTCTTGCCCATTTTCCCCGCGCACCTCTAAGTCTGATCACGGAACACTGACATTCTGCAGGCAAGAAGTTAGAAAATTACTCTGGTAATTGGCCAGCGACCCAGGAAGAAAGACTTCAGATACTGATATCTGGGGGGGGGGGGATCCTCAGCAAAACAGACAACTTTAAGCACCAGTGAGGCCCACCAGCAAACAAGCCCCAACCACACCCATGGCTTCCAATGAGCCCCTCTGAGCCTTACACTTAAAAATGAAGTCAAGGGGCGCCTGGGGGGCTCAGACGGTCAAGTGTCCAACTTCGGCTCAGGTCATGATCTCACAGTCGGTGAGTTTGAGCCCCGTGTCGGGCTCTGTGCTGACAGCTCAGAGCCTGGAGCCTGCTTCGGATTCTGTGTCTCCCTCGCTCTCTGCCCCTCCCCCGCTCGTGCTCTGTCTCTGTCTCAAAAATAAATAAAAACATTAAAAAAAAAAAAATGAAGTCAAAAAGAAACAATCCGTAACATGGAAAGAGAACAAAAACAGAAAAAGAGACTCGGAGGAAGAGACAATGCAAGAAGTAGAAGAAAACATTTTTACTATTCATGTATTTACAGTGACTGGTTTAATTTTTTATTTCATTTTTTTAAGTAATCTCTATGCCCAACATGGGACTCAAACTCACGACCTCAAGATCAAGAGTCGCATGCTCTACTTACTAAGCCAACCAGGCACCCCACAACACATTTTTTAAGATGAACATCTATAGAGAGTAAAGCTATTGGACCTATGGAACAAGAACAGGATGCCATAAAAAAGAACATTAAGGAATCAAGATGGAGCTCTTGTTCTTGCTATGTTAGCATCACAAGTTCAAGAGGTTGACAGATTAAGTTGAGAAAACCTATTCGACAGGCTAACAAAGGGTATATACCTGTCAAAATAACTGGAGTTCCAGAGAGAAGGAAAAACAGGAAGAAATTATCAAAGAAATATTAAGAGATAATATTATAGAACTGAAGGACATGAGTCTTTAGGCCAAAAGGGCCCAATCAGAGAAGAGCTTAATGGGGGGGCAGGGGGAGGCACACATTGTACATTCTCAGACCTCTGAAGATAAGAATACCCTAAAGCCTTTCAGAGAGACCAGTCAGGTTGCACAAAGAATCAGGAAACAGAATGGCATCAGACTTCTTAACAGCAATACTGGAAATTAGAAAATTAAGTGAAACAATGTCTTCAAAAAAAGCTCTGAAGAAAAATTAGTCCCAATCTAGAATCCTATAACCAAACCACCAAAAAAAAGCTAGAAGAATGACAGCACGTTTTTTTTTATTGTTCAGCTGTGAGCAATATTCAGTGATAGTAATGTTAAATATGGAATACAGATATCACCAATAATTGGCTGAAAATGGGAGAGATGGGGTAGGGGAAATGTGTATGTACTTGTGCTCACACAAGAACAAATGTGCTGATGATGGTATAATTATACTAAAAACCCTTCCACAGCAGTAAGTCAGGGATTCGAAACTTGGAAGAGTTGAAAATAATTGCTTTTAAGAAATGAAGCTCGGGGCGCCTGGGTGGCGCAGTCGGTTAAGCGTCCGACTTCAGCCAGGTCACGATCTCGCGGTCCGTGGGTTCGGGCCCCACGTCAGGCTCTGGGCTGATGGCTCGGAGCCTGGAGCCTGTTTCCGATTCTGTGTCTCCCTCTCTCTCTGCCCCTCCCCCGTTCATGCTCTGTCTCTCACTGTCCCAAAAATAAACAAACGTTGAAAAAAAAAATTAAAAAAAAAAAAGAAATGAAGCTCAGGTTGAAGAGATGGGGCAGGAGGCTTCTATCTTTCTTTACAAACAGAAGAGCTTTTTGACTTTAAACACCAAACACACTATACATTACACTGATAAAGAAAAGTGAAATTTCAAAAGAAAGCCTGTAAAGATGTTCATCCACTGGAGAATCCCCTCTGCAATTAGAAGTTCCTCTGCAGAGCATGAACCCCCTGAGGGCAGAGACAGTCGACAAGTAGAGAGGTTTCATTCAGGAATCACTCTGAATATTTAAAATTACATTTTAAGACAAGCTTTAATGATGAATCACAGGAATCTACTCCCAAAACCAAGACCACACTGTATATATACACTGTATGTCAGCCAACTTGACAATAAATTATATATATATATAAAAAAAATCAAATCAAGTCAAACCAAACCAGCTTTAAATGGAATTGTTGGTTTCATTTCCTTCACTTGCTTTTCGGAAGTTATCATTACTAAAATCAATCCTTTCCACCCACAGCCACAATCTCTCAGATCTAGGTAAAAAGGACTTGTTTCTACACACCCAGTTTTTATCAGAAAACATAATTTCTGGGGCACCTGGGAGGCTCAGTTGGTTAAGCATAGGACTTTGGCTCAGGTCATGATCTTGCTGTTTGTGGGTTTGAGCCCCGTGTCGGGCTCTGTGCTGACAGCTCAGAGGCTGGAGACTGTTTCAGATTCTGTGTCTCCCTCTCTGTCTGCCTGTCCCCTGCTCACAGTATGTCTCTCTCTGTCTCCAAAATAAACAGTAAGTTATCAGTTAGCTTTAGCCTAGTCTCTATTCTCAAGTCCCTAGAATGAAAACTAAATTTTGGGTAGAGAGTAAATCATCTGTCTAGATATTCTATAGACAAATACAAGAGTGACAAGTAAAAGACCAGGTGCCATGGATTATTCTTTTATTCTAACAAATAGCTTTCCCTCCAACTGCTACTTAGGGAGTCTCGGTTGTTTTCCTAAGGAAACTGGCCAAAAGCTTTAAAGAGTTTTGTCCTTTTTTTTTTTTTAAGGAGAAAGATTTAATTCTGCAGCTCTCTTGACACTTCCATAGCTAGAGGGCCTAGAAAAGAATAAATGATAAGACCTGCCAGCACTGGCCAGCTGCCATAATTTTAGGAATAGAATTAAATATAAAAGTTACTTATTAGCAAACACCAAACATGTTCTTCTGCTGCCCAGACTTCAAAAAGTCATACATAAAATAGCAATCCATCCAGATTGAACCAAAAAACTTCAGCTAAATACATTCTGAAGAAAAGCATTAGCTACTGTTCTGAGGGCTGGCTGACCCTGGGCAAATCTCAGTCTCTCTAAGATCAGTTTCCATATCTGCAAAAGAGATGAGTGTGCTTCACTTTGTCAATGTCACCAAGTTTGTATGTGAATCAAATGCCATCACAGACGTGAAAGTACCTAATAAACTACACAAAGAACTCTGCTAACATACGTTTTAAAAAATTACCTTGATTAAGGGGCGCCTGGGTGGCTCACTGGGTTGAGCACACAACTCGATTTCGGCTCAGGTCATGATCTCATGGTTGATGGGATCAAGCCCTGCATCAGGCTCTGTGCTGACAGCGCGGAGCCTGTTGGGATTCTCTCACTCCCTCTCTCTCTCTCTCTGCCCCTCCCCCGCACATGCAAGAGAGAGAGAGAGAGAGAGAGAGAGAGAGAACGAACTCTAGCTCTCTCTCTCTCTAAAAAAACATTAAAAAAAAGAAAAAATTACTTTGATCAACAAGATCAAGGTTGAAGTAAACGATCTGGTACACTTGGACTAATCTCTCGTGGGTCCACGTAATTCTCAGCCCAATGTAATAATTTCTGCTTAATCTGTGATGAAATTCAACAAATGCTTTTCAGGAGTATATATTTACAGACATATAGTTACAGATCTCACTACTCTAAACTCTAATATTACATTGGCTTTGGAGCAGTCACTTAAACCCTGAACCAAAATACCTTGTAATAATATTTTAATTACTTGTGATGGACTGAATTGTGTTCTCCCCACATTCCTGTGTTGAAGCTTACGTGGAGATGGGGGTCTTAAGGAGCTAAGTATGGTTACGTGGGTCATAAGGGCAAGGCACTAATTTGATAGGACTGTGGCCTAACAAAAAAGAGGAAGAAAGAGATCTCGATTCCCCTCCTCACTTCCACCTAGCCATGTGAGGACACAGTGAGAAGGCGGCCATCTGCAAGCCAGAATACCCCCACCAGAACTCAACCATGTTGGCACCCTTATCTCAGACTTCCAGCCTCTAGAACTGTGCGAAAATAAATTTCTGTTGTTTAAGCCACCCAGGCTATGACATTGTTATGGCAGCCAGAGTGGACTCATAATGTTTCATGTACGGAATGCTTCTTTTGTAGCACTCATAACTACTACTGGACATGATCCTCGTCAAAGGGATACATACTGGGCACCATAAGCAAAAACTAGTAAGAATAATTTGGACAGGTATTAAAATACACTATGTCTTTTTTTTTTTTCCTTGCACAAAAAGGGAATTTGTGTCATTGTGAAACACTAGAGGATACAACACATTCTCTGCACTGCAATCAAAATACTGGTTCAACTATTTGAATAAACATACAGCTCTCAAATCAGGAATTGCAAGAATACGATAATGGTAACATTATTCAGTTACTTAGAAAATACTCACTGACTGATGGAATTGTAAAAATGAGAGAGTCCCTGTCATCAGCCTACTGGAAAAGACGGAATGAAACTGCAGTGGTGCTACGGCCCACGGAATAGGTCAGTGATGGTTTCTGGGAGAGGCAAATGGCAAAGATATGCCTTAAAGGTCATTCTGACCTAAGTCAAAGTCACTGAAGGCGGAGAAGTATGAGTAGAGAAGAGAGAGAACCATGGTAAGAATGGCACATGGGGTAAATACTGCAGAAGGGTCAAAGAAGGGAAGGAAAGGGAGGAAGGGACACATCATAATGTGATGTGAGTTTAGAAGTCACACGAGGAAGTCTGACTTTTATGTTAAAGGCTATGGATGTTAGAAAATTCAAGAATTTCAAACCACTGAGGAACACGTTCAGCTTCTCATGGAGGGTAGAACAAAGAGAAACAAAATTGGAGGGAGGGGACCACTGAGGAGGTTACTATAAAAATCTAGGCAAGAGTTAAGAGCTTACATAAACAATATTTAACAAATACTTAAAATATTTTAAAATTCTATTTTAAAACATAGTTTTTTTTTTTACTATTTAACTTTTTAAAATCTTGTCAAATTTTTATTCAAATTCCAGTTAGTTAACATACAGTACAGTATTGGTTTCAGGAGTATTCAAGTGCTTCATCACTTACAGACAATACCCAGTGCTCATCAGAAGTGCCCCCCTTATACCCATCACCCATTTAACCCATCTCCCACCCACCTCCCTCCATCAACCCTTAGTTTGTTCTCTATCATTCAGAGTCTCTTATGGTTTGTTTCTTCCTCTTTCCCATATGTTTTGTTTCTTAACTTCCACATATGAGTGAAATCATATGGTATTTGTTTTTCTCTGACTTATTTTGTTTACCACAATATACTCTAAGTCCATCCACATCATTGCAAATGACAAGATTTCATTCTTTTTGATGGCCAAGTAATATTCCATTGTGCATATATATCACATCTTTATCCATTCACTAGCTGGTGGACATTTGGGCTCTTTCCATAGTTCGGCTAGGTATTTTGTTTTTTATTATTATTATTATTTTTTTTTTTTTTTTGTAGTAGTAGTAATCACATGAGGGTCAAACTCACAACCGAGTCCTACCGTCCTCTGACTGAGCCAGCCAGGCACCCCTAAATAAAGGTGTTGTTGTTGTTATTTTTAAGTAGGCTCCATGCCCAATGTGGGGCTTGAACTCACGACCCTGAGATCAAGAGCTGTATGCTCTACTGACTTAGCCAGCCAGGCGTCCCTTAAATGTTTTAAAACAGCTTATCCACTTAAGGTATGACAATGTAGGTTTTTCCTTAGCTCTGAGACCATATTCAAAACACATGTTCAGATAAAATATCTGTGCTACTTCTGGAGAGAAGAGGAAATAAAGACAAACTTCTAGGAGGCAAAGTATTAACATTTCCGGGGCATTCCAACGGGTTTGTAGCAGTGATTTTCATTTAGGGGCAAAAAGCTAAGTCACCTGCAGAAATTTTGGAAAAGACACTGGTGAACTTCACTTCTGGAAAATATTAATGCAGGTCTGGAGTAAGGTCTGGGCATTGTATTCTCTTTCAAGATCATTTTGGCAATTCTGGGTCCATTTCCTTTAGAAGCAACGTGTCAGTTTCTGTAAAAAGCCAACTGGAATTTTGATAGACATTGCATTAAATCTGTACATCAATAATATTAAGTATTAATACTAAGTATTAATATATTCATCTTTTTAAAAGTTTATTTATTTTGAGAGAAAGTGAGACAGAGAGAGAGAGAGAGAGAGAGAGAGAGGAATAGAGAGAGAGCAGGGGAGAGGCAGAAAAAGAGGGAGAGAGATAGAATCCCAAGCTCTCTTGCAAAATAAAATTTTTAAAAAATGGGTAGAAGATTTGAATAGACACTTTTTTAAAGACACAAAAATGGTCAACAAGTATAGAAAAGGTGCTCAATATCACTTATCATCAGAGAAATACAAATCAAAACCACAATGAGAAATCACTTCACACCTGTTAGAATGGCCATTATTAAAAAAAACCCAAAAAACAAAAAACAAGAGATAGAGACACTTGAGGAGCTCAGATGGTTAAGTGTCTGACTCTGGATCTCAGCTCAGGTCATGATTTCGTGGTTCGTGGGCTCGGGCCCCCCATCAGGCTCTGCGCTAACCACGCAGAGCCTGCTTGGGATTCTGTCTCTCCCTCTCTCTGCCCCTCCCCTGCTCGCGCTCACGTGCTCGCTCTCTCAAAATAAAAAACAAAAACAAACAAACAAAAAACACCCAAACTGTAGATGCAGGGGGAGGGGGGGAGAGACAAGATATAATAAATGCTGGCAAGGATGTGGAAAAAGGGAACCCTTGTGCTTGGTTGAGGGAAATGTAAATGGGTACAGTCACGATGAAGAATAGTGTAGAGGTTCTTCAAAAAAATTAAAAACAGAACTACTACATGATCCAGCAATCTCACTTCTGAGAATGTATCCAAGAGATGAAATCACTATCTTGAGATATCTGCACTCCCATGTTCACTGCATTATTCACAATAGCCAAGAAACAACCTAGGTGCCCACTGACAGACGAGCAGAAAAAGGAAATGTGGTGTATATATAAAATGGAGTATTATTCAGCCACAAAAAAGAGAAAGCTGTCATTTGTGACAACGTGAGTATATCCTGACAGTATTACAGCAAGTGAAATTAAGTCAAAGACAAATATTGTATCATCTCACTTACATGTGGGATCTACAAACATCAAATTCACAGAAATAGAGTAATATGGTGGTTGCCAGGGGTTGAGCAGTGAGGCAAATGGGAAGTTCCTGGTCCAAAGGTACGAACTCAGTGATAAGATGAGTGAGTTCCAGGGATCTAACGTACCGCGCGGTGACCATGGTTAACGATACTGTACTGTATACCTGAGAGTTGCCTTGAGAGAAAATTTTAAATGTTCTTGCCCCCACAACCACAACAACAAAATTACAATTATGTGAGGTGAAGAACACTATCTGCGGTAATAAGCGTTCCGCAGTATATCCGTGTAGCCAACGATCCTCGTACACTTTCAACTTATGCAACGTTAGACAGGCACACCTTGCGTCATTGCTTGCCTTTATTTCACTTCCCCGATACTGTGTTTTTTACAAATTAGAGGTTTGTGGCAATCCTGTGTCAAGCAAGTCTAATGGTGCCATCTTTCCAACAGCTCACTTTTTGTCTCTAGAGGTGTCACATTTTGGTAATTCTCGCAGATCTCCGTCTTTTTATTATCGTATTTGCTATGGTGATCTCCATTTTATCACTTTCCACTCACTTCTCAACACATTCCAATTTGGATTTTATCCACAGTTACAGCCACCTGTGTAGAATCACCAATGACTGCTATTACTCTGAATGCTTAGGACACTTTTCCATCCTTATTCCTCAGAACGTTCCACTGGCGTACTACCTCTCCTTCTAACACTCCTTGGCTTCTGTGAAACCCACTGCTACGTGTTCCCTCTTCTCTTGTTTTGCTCACTCAGCAACTTCTCCTGTCAGTTCTCCCATCTCTACGTAAACATTAAATACTCAAAGAGATTCTGGGACTGTCCTGGTCACCAATTCTCTTTGTCATCTATTCTTTCCCTGAGAGATTTTCTCTCTTTACGTGGTGGCTTCATTCATCACCTGTGCTCGATAAACTCAAATGCAATCTCTCCTGTGACTCTTGCTTCTGTTCTATAGACTTAACTCCAACAGACTATTCCACATCTGCACTTGCCAATTCACAGAAATCTCAAACTCACCACGTCCAAAACTTATTTCACTATCTTTTCACCTTCTTACCCACCACTGCTGCCCTCATTTTTCTTCCAGTACTCTCTACACCTTGGTAAAGGTACTATGTTTCACTCAGGTGCTTAAGCCAGAAAACCAGGAGATCTTTGACTCTGACTTTTTCTTCCCTCCCTCATTCCCAACATCCAAACAGTAAATCCCGCTTTTTCTACTTTCGAAATATCTCCCGATCGGTATTAGTCTCCGGGACTACCATAACAAAGTGCCGCAAACTGGATGGCTTAACACGACAGAAATTTATTTTCTCACAGTTCTGGGGACCGGAAGTCCAAAATCAAGGCGTCAGCAGAGTTGGTTCCTTTTGGGGCCTCTGAGGAACGTTCTCATCTATGCTTCTCGCAGCTTCTGGTAGTTACCGGCAATTCCTGGCATTTTCCAGTGTCCAGCTACATCCCTGCACTCTCTGCCTCTGTTGTCACTTGGCCTTCTTCCCCCTGTGTGTCTCTCTCTCTCCATATATGGACACCTCATTGGCCGTCCTCATCCAGTGTGACCTTCTCGATTACACCTGAAAGACCCTATTTCCAAATAGTGTCATCTTCACAGGTACCAAGGGTTAGGACTTCAATGTATCTCTTGGGGGAGAAAAATCCAGCCCCCGTAAGATCTTTTCTACTTTTCTGCATAGTATACTAGTGAGGAGACAGACTTCTGAGTCAGAATGCCTAAGGTGAATCCTAGCTCTGCCACTTTCTAGCTGTGTGATCATAGAAAAGTTACTTCCTCTCTTTTGCGCGTCAGGTTTCCCATCTGTAAAGTGGGGATGAAAACAGTACCGATCTCACAGGGCGTTGTGAGGGTTACACGAGTTAATAATCTAAGCAAAGCACTTGATACAGATCCTGGTACGTGGTGTTCAGTGTTAGTTATTATTACACCCACTCAACTGATGTGACACCCACCATTTCTATTTGCGCTGTTTGAAATGGTGCCTCCCACACCCACTATTCTACCCTGTTCAGTCTGTTCTCCACACTGCAGTGAGAAGGATCTTGCAAATAACACGAATCTGGTCATGTCACTACTCTGTTTAAGACCTTGTTTTCACCTGCCCCAGTTTTCACACTCAGTGTTACTCCTCACCCTCCCAACTTCTCCCAACCTTTAGCCTTCACCGAATTAACGTTTACTCACTTATCAGATTTTGGGTTAGACCCGCTTCATCCACGAAGCTTTCAAAGATTCACACGTCAGCGTTTCCCTGCACTTCTGTTTCACAATACTCTGCATACGTGTCATTATTCCTTGTTCATTTTTTAATTTAAATGAACTTCCATTAGAAGGGCAGGGGGACTGCTGTAACCCCACCTCCTAATTACATGGGCCCAGCCCACAGAGTGTGCTCAACAAATCTGAAGGAATAAATGGGTCTGAGTTTCAGTGATTCACACAGATATGTCTGGTACGCTTGCAGACAAATGATGGTATCCTTTGTGTATCTGGCATACCTGTGCAGATAAATGACGTCACATCACAGACTATCCTGTCTTAATTTTGCCTCATACAGCAAAAAGTGGCCTGCGCGGGATGGCACGCAAATCGCTGTATTGTGAGTTACCAGCGGACATAATTGTGTCTTCATCTTGCTATTCTTAAATTCTAGCCTGGCACATTGTAGGCATCCAATAAGCTGTGCTGCATAAACTTTTCTAGGAACGTGGGCAGCTGGATGTCCTGATAATCCGAACACTGTCCCTTTCCTCCTATCCGCAAAGACCAGGAACCCTACGGCCCTCCATCAGTTCATTCTTCTAATTACCCACACTCCAAAATGAACCACGCCCCTCCCTCTGTACCTAAAAACTCAGATCCCAGGTTTCTGACCATCAAAAACAGTCAAAGACGAGTGCATTAAGTTACTAACCTAAACAAACCGCAGGGGCAGGGGCGCCCCTGGGTCTTCTGTATCCCTCCCCATCCCGACCCCGGGGGTCCGGCACACAGGGCGCACCTGTTAAACAATCTTCACCCCGTGTTGAGCTCAAACTCGGTGAGACGGAAGTGGCTCGGCTTCCTCCCTTCAAGGAAGGGCCCTAAGAGTAGAGCCCTCGGCCTCCCGTCGGTCCCGGCCCAGGCTGTCCCCTCCCGCGGCCCGACCGGGCACCGCTCCCCCGGGGCTCCGCCGCCGCCTCACCCCCGCCCCCCAGCCCGGCCCCGCGGCCTCACTCACTGTTCTTGAGGAAGCGCTCTTCGTGCAGCACGGCGATGGCATTGACGCAGAGCAGGGCCGCCTGCAGCAGCGAGTACAACGTAAAGGCCATAGCCTCCCGGAGCCGCCCGAGGCCCGACCGTTCTTTCTCCCGCCGCCGCAGGGGACGTGGCGCCGCCACGACCAGCGCTCTCCTACGGGAGCCGGGCAGGCCCCAAACGCGCTCTCCCAGAAGCTCCGCCCCCATCCGGCTAGGACCCGCCCCACGCTCACGTCAGCCAGGCGGGTCGGCTCCGCTGTCTAGACCTGTGAGGTCCAGTGCCGTGGCCAGCCACGCATGGCTGCTCAAAGCTGGAAATGTGGCTGGCGGCGGTTGGGGTGCTGTAAAGTGGGAAAGACTGTACACACGGGATTTCAAAGGCTTAGGACGAAAACAAGAACGTCAAATCTTTCGTTAATTTTTAAATGTTGATTGCCTGTTGAAATATTTTAAATATATTAGGTAGATAAAGTGAATTGTTAACATTAACTTCTGCTTTTTTTTTTTTTAATGTGGCTATGAGGACATTGTTAATGACATGTGAGGCTTGCATTGTATTTCTTTTGAAATACACTGTACTTGACACTCCCCAGAGCTGTATGGGATGCTAATATTCCTATTTTACAGATGAAGAAACAGAGGCTTTGGCAAATACATTTGTTAAAAATTTAAAGTGAAAATGACATGTACTAAAATTACTCAGTGAGAAACAGTCTATCTTTGATCAAACTAGCCAGGCCTCTATTGAGCCCTCTTCTCCACTAGGCCTCAACCTCAGCCTATGGAAACTAGACTCTCAACACAAATGATTTCATCCACTTTCCTGCCCCTCCCTTAAACGGTAGCATAGTTCCTAATAGCTGAAGGCCACATCCTTAGGATGACCCCAGCCCCCCTTAAAGAAAGCTCAAGGCTGCCCAAAGTATTTACTGTTTGTTCTAGCCAACCTGAAAATAGGCCCCTGACCATCCTTTCTTGCAACATTTTACTTAAAAAGGCCTACATTGTGACTCCTTCCTCTGTGCCTTTGACATGTATATGTATTTCCTGTAATTCAGGAGTGTCTTTCTGACCTGAAAGCCATTCCTTTAAAATATAATCTTCAGAGAGAATAGGGCCTCTTGTTTCCCAGTGTCTGTGGGAGGGTAGAATCCTAACTTTGGTAATTGCCAGCCAACAGTCCCAACTGGCCAGTCAACATTTATACTGACCACCCCTCTGTCATTTTTCCCATCTTTTGACTTTACAGAGCCCCTGTTCACCTCCTTTTCTTCTCTCTCATTCTCCCTTTAAAATGCCCTGTCTTGGGGCGCCTGGGTGGCTCAGTCGGTTAAGCGTCCGATTTCGGCTCAGGTCATGATCTCACGGTCCGTGAGTTCGAGCCCCGCTTCGGGCTCTGTGCTGACAGCTCAGAGCCTGGAGCCTGCTTCAGATTCTGTGTCTCCCTCTCTCTCTGACCCTCTGCCGTTCATGCTCTGTCTCTCTCTGTCTCAAAAATAAATAAACATTAAAAAAAAATGCCCTGTCTCCTCTGTACAAATTAAAATTGAGTTCAGTTCACATTCGACTCTCTTTCCTATTCCTCTCAGTAGTCTCAGTATATTACTGATTAAAATCTATCTTTACCATTGTAACTGGTGTCTAGCTTTGTCTTTGACAGCAGCAGTAAGAGGCTGAGTCTGATCAAGTTGAATTTTAGATATTGAGGCCAAGTATGCAAATTAATCATCTCCTGAACTTCTCATGGTCCCCTAAAATAGAAAATAGAAAAGCAGCACATTAGTCCCAGAAAGGACTTTGGAGGCCCATGTGCTGCTGCTGGAAGAGACACTAGTCAAAAGAAAAAGAAAAAAAAAAAAAAAAGAATAATTAGTTAATCTGCCAAGAAGAAATTAAGCTTAAATAGGCCAGCTAGTTAGTATCTATAGGGAAGAAGAAATGTATCATTTCCCACAGACACACATAAACACCATCTCCAAAATCGGCCCTAAATGCAAATCAGGTAGGGAGAGACCCAGGAGGATAAAGAAAATAAAAGAAACCACAGGATACCAACAAATCCTCCAGTTTCTGAAGGCCCACAAAACTTGACACTGGTGATAGAGAAGGAAGGTTGTTCCTGTAAGTGGATAGTGACCAATCCAGGATTTCTACCCTGGGCTGGGAGAGGGGAGATGGCATCCAGGGGGACTTGCCTGGAAGCTTTGCTTCTGCAGTGAATCATAGGTTTTACTCGATTGTATACTTAATGAGGAGGAGGGTCGTGGGGGGATGCCTGGAGATTTGGGGGATAGATGCAGAGGAGGTGGGGTAAACCTCTCACAGTTACCTCTTTGTGTCACCCGCCCCTGGGTCACAACTCACGTGATCCAATTCTTTTATTTTCAAAAGAATCAGGTTAACCTCTCTGGGCCTCTGTTACTTCATCTATAAAATTAGGTGATTATGCTCTCTAAGGCTCCTTCAGCCCCCAAAATCTCCAGATCTAGCAAAAGCAGCTTAAAATATAAGATAATGTACAGGTGCTAGTACCACATTATCTGATCCACTATTTTTCAAAAATCCAGGCTTGTAGACCAAGCTGATAATGGCAGATGATATTTTTTGAAAGAATTGTTCCTCTGATGTTCCTAGTTCCGACAAAATTTAAAGGCCTGGAATTTTAAAAATTTATTTATCAAACAGTTGTCTCAGCTTGGAAAAAAAATCTGTCTCCAAACAAAGAAATGGGTAAAATGCATATTCTGCAACTTAGTAGCTTGAAAAAACAAACAAACAAACAAACAAACAAACAAACAAACAAAACCCAACTGGGTCAGGCCTATTTAAAATCAGAGCGTGAGGCATGGTGCTGAGCTGTTGATGTCCATGTGGTACATTTTCATGTGTTCACGTTAGACATTCTATCAGATCCTGCTGCTGAGTAGTTTTCAATTTCAGATACAAATTTCTCCTTATCATTTGTGTCAGTGTTGTTTGGTTTGATTTTTTTTTAATATGAAATTTATTGTCAAACAGGTTTCCATACAACACCCAGTGCTCATCCCAACAGGTGCCCTCCTCCATGCCCGTCCCCCACTTTCCCCTCCCTCCCACCCCCCATCAACCCTCAGTTTATTCTCAGCTTTTAAGAGTCTCTTATGGTTTGCCTAAGTGTTGTTTGGTTTTTGTCTTCAGACCATTAGATGGCACACTTTGGCATCTTGGACCACCTTGCCACAGATTTTCTCTGTAGCACTATGGAGTCAATGTTTTCATTCCGTTGACACAAATGGAAGAATGAATGCCTTCAATAAAGTTCCTTTAGGTAAGGGGGAGCAATGATTAAGACGATGTCTAGGGTAATCTTTATGCTTGGCCCCGGATTAGATGTGGGGGCAGGGTAGATGTAGTATTCAAATTTACCTTTTAAAGTTAAATGCTCCAGGATGGACTCAGTCCTTAGACTTAGGAGAAATTGCGTTGTTGAACTCAAATTTGTGCCCTGCGGTGTTATTATCGATGCCTTTGCCTTATAATTTTCCTGATCCTTGACTTTGGGTTCAGCTACATGACTTGCTTTGGCTGGTAGAGTAAAGAGGAAGCAATGCTATGCCAGCTCTGAACCTAAAGGCCTTATGTGTTTCTTTCTTGTGCCTCTGATGTTGCCACAAAAAAAACCCAAAAAACAAAAAACAAAAAAAACATGCCAGAGCTGGGCCACTGGTTCCAGGAGAAGGATGAGAGACACTTAGAACAGAACCAATTCACCCTACTCAAGTCTAGCCTAGATAAGCAAATCCATATCCAAGTACAGATCCATGAAAATAGACGATTGCTGTTTTACGTCACTAAATATTGGGGTTGTTTGTCCACGGTATTTTTGAAGGAACAGATTTCTACTCGTGGTCACTTCCTTGGTGATCTAATTTATTCTAACAGCTTGATATTTGTATACCCTGAAGACTCCCAAATTTATTTTTGTTTATTTTTGGGGGGGAGGGGCAGAGGGAGAGAGAGAATCTTCTTTTTTTTTTTTTTTTTTTTATTTATTTATTTTGGGAGAAAGCACACGCACAAGCGGGGGAGGGAAGGGGTAGAGGCAGAGGGAGAGGGAGAGAGAATCTTAAGCAGGCTCCATACTCAGCACAGAGCCTTAGGTGGGACTGGATCCCACGACTTTGGGATCATGACCTGAGCCGAAATCAAGTGAAGACTCCCCAATGTATATCTCCTACCCAGAACTCACCCATGGACCCTTAGCTGGTATTTCCAACTGACTACCACTTGGGCGTCTAATGGACATCTCAAACTTACCTTGCCCGAAGCTGAACTCCTGATTTCCCTCCAAAACTCACTTCTCTTGCAGTCATCCATGGCAATTCCATCCTTCCAGTGGTTCACGGAAAAATCCTTGGATTGTCTTTCACTCTCTCCCTTTGTCTCACACCCTATATACAATCTGTCAGCAAACTCTTTTGACTTTAACTTCGATATATATCCAAATCTGACTATTTCTCATCTTCTTACCACTAAAACCCTGGTGCAAGCCATCATCCACTCGTGCATAGATGTATACAATAGCTCCATGGTTTTTGCTCCTCTACCATTTATTCTCCCCAGAGCCGTCCATGTACTTCTTTCAAAGTTAAGTAAGGAAAGTAATTTATTTGTTGAGAGAACTGGGTCATTTGTTCTGTAAGACTTCCCACATTCTGGATTTTGCTGATTGTATGTATCCCCATGGTCCTGGCTGACTTAAATACTATGCACAATACTCGAATCATCTATAACAAAATGAAAACACTTGCTGATTGAAGAAAATAGTTGCTATTTAAACTGATTTAAACTGACTGAAACTTTTCACTCACTCAGTGAAAAATACCAGGTATGTGGTAAAGAAAAAAAGTTTGCAAGTCAGATCTTAGAATAAGTCTACCATAAATGTGTTGGCTGCTCTCTTTCCATTCCTATTTTTAAATCTCAGCGTTTCTATTCCTGTGTTCATTAAAAACTAGTTCATTAAGGTAAGGATTATGTATGTTACTTATCAAAAATTTAGACTCACCTTAAAGAATGATAAAAATGGATTATTCATTTTTAACGTTTTTGTCCTAATATATTTTGATATATATATGTATATATATATATATATATATATATATATATATATATATATATTATTGTTTAAGTCTGAGATATGAATCAATGATGACTGAGGTGTGTTTGCTTTTAATCCTGTTATTTACAATGGCAACCTTGAGTTTAAGTGGGTTTATGGCAGCAGAATTCACCTAAATGGGTTCTATTTGAGGTAAGCATTGGACTAAAATAGGAAAATCCCACAAGAAGAGCCTCATTCATGTTTATGGATTCATACAAGCTATTCCTGGTACGAGACTCAAATGAAACCATTTGCAAGCTGAAAGCCTGTGCATTATGAAGTGTTTCTGGAAATAGGGCTCTTGAAAATGGAAAGTTTCTTTAAAAAATAAAAGTGAGTCACTGTATCTATTTTTAAAGGGAATTAATCCTGAATGCCTACGTATAGCTGACTAGTTTTATTTCAAAAAAAAAAAAAAAACTACTGAGTAAATAAAAGCAGAATAAAAAAAACTAGAGAAACTACTTACTCAAATGCATATCATTCCTTCACTCACTCATCCATTTGTTCATTCTGTTACTCAAGGAGAGAATCTATTGAACTTTTAAGCCATGATTTATATTGTCCAAGGGGTTGGGTGAAGTGCAGTAGGCTAAGCACAAATAATAATCATACATGCTCCTGCTCTGATGACAGTGATCAACTAGTAAGAAAACCAAGGCATAGAATGCACGGAGTTACAAAGCAGTAAATGCTCAGTGCTTAAAATAAAGGGAAAGTAAGCATGAAAGATAGTTTAGGACAGTGTCTCCCCAACTTGGCTGATCATCAGAATCAGCTAGGGCCTTTAAATATATATGCTTTTCTTCTAGTTCAAGATGGCATACTTGTATTTCTCATTACTACTTCTCGAGACTCCATTAAATTACAAAGGAATAAAAAAGGGAAAGACATTTCTGATAGCAAGTATATAGTGGAACATAAGAAATTTCAACAACGTGTGGAAGATCGAAAAAACAAAACAGGGAAGGAAAGCATATTGATGGATGACACTCAGTGGATAAAGCTGTAGCTTAGAATGAACCATGAATGGGTTGCAGTGGAGGTGGAAGTCGTTGTCCTGAAGAACTTTACAAAACCGGCTGATTCAGAGCTGGAAGTACAACAGAGACACAGAAGGAGAAGCAGGCCTGAAAACATGGGTTGATTAACGATCTTTACATGAAGTACTCAGCTTTCCCAGTCCTCACTCTCAAATTTCTTGGACAATACAGCAAACAGTCTGCATTTGCCCCTGGACAAGCCCAAAAGGACTTTCCTCTTAAGAAATTAGACAATCTGGGAGCGCCTGGGTGGCTCAGTCGGTTATGTGGCCAACTCTTGGTTTCAGCTCAGGTCATGGTCTTGTGGTTTGTTAGTTGGAGCCCTGCGTTGAGAATCCGCTTGGGATTCTCTCTCCCTCTTTCTCTGCCCCTTCCCGGATCATGCGCTCTCCCTCTCTCTTTCTCTCAAAATAAATAAACTTTTTTTAAAAAAAGAAATGAAACAATCTGAGAAGAGCTAAGACTTTTAATGTGTGCATTGCTGCTCTAGAGTTGGACTGTTCTTATTTTGTCGTTTGGGAGGCTGTTAGCTTGACTACTGATTCCCTGCTAGTTCAGTCTACAGCTAACCTGCTGATTGTGTCCTTTTCCAAGTACACAGAGCTTCCAGTTAGACATTTCTCCCCATACCAATTATATAAATATCCACTCACATTCATTATTATTAAATATAAACAGGCAAACAGGACACATGATGAAAACCAGCAACATGAAAAGGAAAGACCAAGATGAAAAAAATCAGAAAACTGACCTGAGATGGAGACAGAGATAATTCAGAAAGAAAAAAAAAAAAAAGACTGTTTACCTGAAACTGATATAACACTGTATGTTAATTATACTTCAATTAAAAAAATAAGGCTAATTAGTGATAATAAAAGTGATTTGACAGGCATTTAAAATAAGTTTTTTCTGGGGCATCTGGGTGGCTCAGTTGGTTAAGTGTCTGACTCTTGATTTCAGTTCAGGTCATGACCTTGTGGTTTGTGAGATTGAGCCCCACGTCAGGCTCTGTGCTGAGCATGGAGGCTGCTTGGGATTCTCTCTCCCCCCCTCTCTCTGACCCTCCTTCACCTGCACGTGTGCATGTGTGTGAGCACTCTCTCTCTCTCAAAATAAATAAAGAAACATTAGAAAAACCTTTTTTCAGCTATTTATGTACAGAAGGCACAATCAGAGAAAAAGAATGAACTCTTAAGATTAAAACTATGATAGCCCTCCAAAACAGGTTCATTGGAAGATGAAGTCGAGAATATAGGGGGAAAAATGAGATAAAAACATGAGACAGAAATATAGAAAGCACAGGGAAAATGAGAGTTTCATAAGGACAGAAGTATAGAACAAGAAATACTAGAAGTAAAAATTTCCAGAGATGAAAAGTACACGAGTGGTCAAACTGAAAAAAAAGACTGAGGACTTACTGGGTACAGAGTAGGTTAAATGGTAATAAATAAATAAATAAATAAATAACATAAAAATTTAAAAAAGCATTGGCTGGACCCATCATTATGAAATTTCAGAACTTACCACATCTTCGATTTAAAGTCCTATTAAAGATTCTGAAAGCTTCAAGGGAGGAAACATGTTACCTATAAAGAAATAAGATGTGGAAGACCATGGTGCACTTCTTTCAAGGTTTTGAAAGAAAATAATTTTAGACCTAAAATTCTATAGCCAACCAAACTACTCATGGTGAGAGCAAAATAAAGATTTTTAAGACAAAGGCAAAACTAACATTTTTTAAGCAAAATTATTATTTTTTTTAAGGTTTATCTTGGAGGGAGAGAGAGCATGGGCATACTCATGAGCGGGGGGAGGGGCAGAGAGAGGGAGACAGAGGATCCTAAGTGGCTCCACACTGACAGCAGAGAGACCAACGCTAGGCTCGAACTCACAATCCGTGAGATCATGACCTGAGCTGAAGTCAGAGGCTTAACCGACTGAGCCACCCAAAGTTATTTTTTAAAGAAGTTATTTTTTAAAAAGACTTTTAAACATGGAAAACAAAGTTTTTGCCTGGTTAACAAATATGTACTGTGTACCTATTTTGGCATTCTCTTAGGCAGTAGAGATACAACAATAAACACAACAGATGCCTTGACCTCAAGACACTTATATTCCAAAGGAGGTAAGTTTCAAGCATCTTTTTGGAGAAAGTTATTTGGAGATGTACTCCAGTAATAGGCTAATAAAAAACAAGAAGGTAAAGAAGTGATGGAACTAAACTAAGCAGGCAATGAAAAATCTAAGATGAGAGGTATGCCATAGTCCTAAAAAACATTGATCCGAATTAGAACAAGAAGTCATTGTGCTCCATGAAGAATCTCTTAAAAAAAAAAAAAAAAGAAAGAGAAAAGATTTCATGTAATAAATAAAATGAGAATCCTCTGGAAGATAGAAGTGATAAGGTATGGTACTGATTGATAGTGTTCAGCAATATCCAGTTCAATCCTTCTTAGGTAGATTTTTCAGTGTTCCCTATAGTTAGGTAGGATTGTATAACTGAATTCTGGCCAATGTAATGTGAATTTGATTTTCAGGCCAGGGCAGTTGAGAAAGAGTGGATTTTCTGTTTGATCTTTCCCCCGGTGTTAATTGGTGGATAGACTGGATCCAATGGAGAGTTCCAAAGATCTCAGGATTGTTAGAGCCACAGCATGGAAGAAAACTTTCTCTTGAGCCACAGTGGACTGTGATCTGATTAAGAAATAAACTTTTATAATGTTAAGCCACTGACCAACTGAGATTTCAGGGTTTTATTTGTTATTGCAGCATTTCTTAATCTACCCTAACTATAAATACAGTAAAAGAGAAGGAGAGGGAGTAAGAGAGAGAGAGAGAGAGAGCAAGAGAGCGAGAGAGGCACCCTCTTCTCTCAATAAGAAATAAATATACTTAGGACTCAACAAAATAAAATAAAGAACAACAAAGTCATGATCCAATACAAAGGCAAGCTAAATGTGGCCATCTGTCAGGGCAGAAGCTGGGTTCGCAGGAGCAAATAAATCTGTGAAGAATTAAGAAAAAGGAATTGGCAGTGACGAGAAGGGGGCAGGCAGCAGCTTGAGGAGAAGACAGAGTGGAAGAACAACTGTGCTAGGTTCATTTATTCTTAGAGCCACTGGCATCATACCAACTACCACCAGAGTCATCTGCTGGTGTTATAGTGGAATTAACCTACTTTGGATCTGGAGCAAAGCTACATAATATATGAAAGTTTGAAAGTCAAGAAGCATCTGTATATGTATACGTATAGAGGATAAAGACTCTCAAGGGGACAGGTGGGGAAGTAGAAGTAGTGATAGTAAATGAACCATGGCTCAGAAAGATTAGCTTGGTCGGCCACATTTCTGTACATCGGGTCGTCCCCAAGTTCTGATAATTCTCTACAAACTGCACACAAGTTTAGAGCATTTGAGACATCCAAATCATCTGCATTAGGAAACACTTACGGAGCAGCAGAGCTTATCCAGCTAAGAAGAGTGCAGTATGGGACCGGGGCTATTTGTTCCTGCCCTGAAGGAGTTTACAGTCTCACCAGGCACACGTAAGATAGACCAATAAGAAACCCAAGGCAGCACCTAAAAAGGGCCAAGTGACTGGTGCAGAAAACCCAATACCCTAATGGGATTTAGAGGAGGGAGAATTTTTTTTTTTTTTAAGAGAAGGGAGAAAATCTAAGGGGTTAGAGAGCCAGGGCCAGTGGTGGCCTTGAGCTGCTGAATCTTGAGGGTTAGACAGAGCTTAAAAGGAAGGAGGGCCTTCCAAGTGGAGAAATGGTGCCAGCAAAGGCAAGAAGGTAGGAATTGGGGACCAATGGAGGAAGAGTCCAGCTATGAGATGGCAAATGTAAGTTGGGTCCAAGTTGTATAGGGCCTTGAACAGCAGGTGGGATTTGAGATTTCTTTTGTAGAAAATAAGTAGCATCAAAAATTTTCAAGGTAAACATGCTGGTACAAAACCTTAGACCATATTTATTTTCCTTGTATTAGTTTCTGAGCCTTCATTGGTGTGAGAATATTCTCCCAAGTTAGTTTGGTGCTGGCGTGGCTGTAAAGGTCAATTAGCCTTGGCTTATTGAAAGTTAGGAATGAAAAGTTCTGCTCCAGAAGATGATACACCCACATCTGTTGTTGCCAAGATTTTTCTTTCCTTGTTACTTAATGTTAAAAACAAGGAAACCTCCCAGGAGTTCTCAGAATTAAGTAGCATCTCCCCAGGGATTTTCTTATGTCTGTTGTTATTTATGCAGTTTATTAAAGGAAAGATGTCTTTTTTACAAACATTACCTTGTTAATCTTGGTTGAATTCACCTCACACACGCAGGAAAGATGGCGGGGGCCATGAGAAGGGGGTGCGGAGACCCAAGTATAGCAGGAAGTCTGCCTATAGGTGTTAAATAGGATTCTGGGACTGTGAGGGTTCTAAAAACCTGTTGTCTTATGGCAGAGCTTTCGTCTTTCCTTTCTCTAAGAAATGGAAAAACCGGGGCGCCTGGGTGGCGCAGTCGGTTAAGCGTCCGACTTCAGCCAGGTCACGATCTCGCGGTCCGTGAGTTCGAGCCCCGCGTCAGGCTCTGGGCTGATGGCTCAGAGCCTGGAGCCTGTTTCCGATTCTGTGTCTCCCTCTCTCTCTGCCCCTCCCCCGTTCATGCTCTGTCTCTCTGTCCCAAAAATAAATAAACGTTGAAAAAAGAAATGGAAAAACCATGTGTGTTTTTCCCCCAACATACTTGTCCTTGAACAGAGAATACAGAAAATGTCTTTTCTATCTTTAGCCACAGACGTAAGTAAAAATGGGACTACATAAAAGCAACACAGAGAGCGGGTTAAGCATTTGTTTATAGGTTTGGTTTAGTTTGTAGAGGCCTATTCAAGTTACCTCAGGCAATGGGAGTTGACAGAAGAATATAGATGGCAATACTTAAAACAGGAATCTTCTCTTTGCATCCAAGCCTCATAAAGATCCAAGAGCACCACAGAATCAGACTCAAAAAGATAGGAATGGAGGCTGGGAAATGATCTGAATAGTGAGTTACCAGCCCTGCAGTGGGTTTGCAGCTCCCTCTTTTTGTGCATGGTGATTATGTTGTTTGAAAAGGTAAGTTGAGGCACATTACAATTTTCGATAGTCGATTTGTTCATGCATTGACTTGAATTGGTCAGTGCCAAACTGAAGGTTGTTAGGAGCACTCCACTCACAGGGGCAAGGATTTTACATAAAATATGCTTAAACAAAGTAAATTATTTGATCGGCTATAGGTTACATCATTGCCTTGTTTAGGAAAGCCTAGTTGGCTCTTTGTTATTGGTTGTTCTTAAATTTCCCTTTCTTGGGATTCAAGTGCATTGACTCTGGCTTAGGCTTGAAATCTCCAAACATCATCCTGAAGAATGTATACCATTTTGCATTCCCGTCAACAATGTGTGAGTTCCAGTTGCTCTATGACCTTGTCAACACTTGGGTTTGTCAGTCTTTTACATTTAGTCATTCTAGCAGGCATGTGATAGTGTCTCATTGTGATTTTAATTTGATTTCCTGATGACTAACAATGTTAGTCACTTTTTCATGTTTATTGATAATTTATATATTTTCTTTTATGAAATGTCTATTCTTTTTGGTGAGTTTTTTTCTTAAAAATCGAATTGCTTCTTATTTTTATTAAGGTCAAGGTGTTCTTTATAAATCCTGGATACAAGTTCTTTGTCAGATATATGTTATGATTCCTCCCAGCCTGTGGCTTGCATATTTATTTTCTGATTGGTGTTGTGTGTGATAAGCACAAAATGTTAATTTTGGTGAAGTCCAATTTGTCAGAGTTGGCTTTTGGTTGTTTGGTGGCTGTTGCCTTGTATGTCTAAGAAATCTTTGCCTGTCTGAAGATATTCTCCCATGTTTTGCTCTGAAATTTTTATGATTTCAGGTTTTACATTTAGGTCTATCCTCTGTCTCAGATTAAATTTTGTATATGGTGTGAGGTAGGGTGTTAAAGTTCTTTTTTTTTCTTTTTCATATGGATACAGAATTATTCCAACACCATTTTGTTGAAAAGACTTTCTTTTCTCCATTTCTTTGGCATCTTTGCCAAAAGTCGAATGACCATATAGGTGTGGTCTATGTCTGGGCTCTCTATTCAGTTACACTAGTGTTCGTCAATCCTGAAGCCAGTAACACACCGTGTTATGATAGCGATAACTTTATAGTAAGTTTTGAAATCAAGTAGCATAAATTCCTGAAACCTCGCTCTTCTTTTTCAAAATTGTTCTGTGTACCCTTGTGTTTAATTATAGAGTCATCTTGCCAGTTTCTCCCCAAACTTTTTTTGGGAGTTTGATTGAAATTGTGTTGAATCTATAAACACATTTGGGGAGAACTGACATCTCAACAATAATGACTCTACCAACCTATGCCCATAGTATATTTCTACCAACTGTTTTAGGTCTTTTAAATTTCTTTCAACAATGCTTTGATGTTTTCAGAGGAAAGGTCTTACGTATCTTTTGCTAAATTTATAAAGTTTTTAAAAATTGAGATGAAATTCCCATAACATAAAATTAACCATTTCAAAGTGAAATTTCAATGGTACTTAATACAGTCACAATTTTGTGAAACCAGTACATCTATTTAGTTCCAAAACATCTTCATCACTCAAAAGAAAACCTTGTGCCCATTAAGCAGCTTCTACCAGATTCTGCCTTCTCTCTCATCCCTGAAACCCGCCAGTCTTATTTCTGTCCCTATGGATTTGGCATTCTAGGTATTCCATATAAATGGAATCATGCATTATGTGACCTTTTATATCTAGCTTCTTTCACTTAGCATAATGTTTTTAAAGTTCATCCATGTTGTAGCATGTGTCAATTTTTCATTTCTTCTCATGGCTAAAAAATAGTATACACCATATTTTGTTTATCCATTCATCCACTGATGGACCCATGATTTGTTCCACCTTTTGACCATTGTAAATAGTGCGGCTATGATCATAAGTATTTGAGTACCTGTTTCCAATACCTTTGAGTATATAGCTAGCAGTGGAATTGCATAGAAAAAAATTCTATGTTTAATTTTTTTAAGAATTGCCAAACTGTTTTCCACAATGGCTGCACTACTTTACATTCCCGCCAGCAATGTACGAGGGTTCCAATTTCTCTCACATCTTCACCAAATCTGCCTGTCTTTCAGATAATAGTCATCCTAGTGGATGTGAAATGAACGGTTTTTGACGTGAAGGGACTATTGCCTAACCCAAGGTCATAAAGATTTACTCTTATGTTTTCTTCTATGAGTTTTATTGTTTTAGCTTTGATAGACCACACTTCAGGTAACACTGTGTTAGAGCACTTGTAATTCTGAGAACATATAATACCTTAGTCAAAGGAATCATGCTAATGGAGGAATTTCAGCTTCAAGGGAGTTTGGTGAGAGATATTTTTGTTTAAGAGAGGTCTCCAGCATCCTTCAAATTATGTCAGTAATTGGACTTCCAATTCACCCATGTGTACAAAGGGTCTGGCTTGGCTCCCTTGGCAGTGTGCACCGGAGTTTAGTGGTTAAAAGCAGAGGTTTGGGGGTCACCTGGGTACCTCAGTCGGTTGAGTGTCCAACTTCAGCTCAGGGCATGATCTCACGGTGTGTGAGCTCGAATTCCGGAAAAGGCAGAGATTTTGAAGTCATAATAACCAAAGGTTCAAATTCCTAATTTTCCACTCACCTACTACGTGACTTAACACCTTTAAATAGTTAAATAGTCTCTGCCTCATTAGGGTTGTTGAGAGAATTAAGTGAAATAATGTGTTAAGACACTTAGCACAATGTTCAGCTTATTGTAATCACTCAATGAAAGTTGGCTGCTGCTATTATTATTGGCTGCCAAGTAATTGGATGATAGTGCCATATAAGCAGAGGGATGAGAAAGAAACGACATATAAAATCACAGTTTCACCAATGATGGTTTAGTACTGAATCCAAACAGTATTTAACCATGTTTTAAAGCACACAATTTGGGGTAAATGTTGATTCTTTAAAAAGTCAATCTCCAGAGGGCCATAAAAGCTATTTTAATCACTACAACTAATTACAAGGAAGTATAAATCAATAAACTTTGCTAAATGGTCTAAAATATAATAAAGAAAACCATCATTAACAATCATCCAGGAAGCCACTGTCCTTAATAGTGAGATGATGTAAAAGTTGGATGAGAAGAACGAATTTTTTTATTTGAAAACTCCAGACGTTAACAATGCTCTCAGGGAAGTTCTTAATTTGCTACAGAGTCGTGGCGTTTCAGCATGATTATTTACTTTAGGTAACTTGAGTTCATTGCTTCTAAACTATATGTATAGGAGGCCTGGTTTGGAAATAAGACGCCATTTGCAGCAAGGTATTTTCAGCTCTTAGCATTTTTTTGGATCCTTTCTCAGCTCAAAGCCGGCTATCTTTCCATTCTTCCTCCTGAAGCTACAACATTGTTTCAGAGCCCACATCGAGATTGGAGTCCAGAGGCCTTTAGAAAGCCTTAGCTCTCTTTTAGTCTTGGGTGGTGGTTACTGGCCCAAGTCTAGGGGGTCCCAGGGTTATCACCCGATTCCCACGTGTACCCTGCTGCCCTCCAGCTACGAGAGACAATGCCCACATGGGTTCCTGAGTCAAATTGCTCTCCACCCATCATATCCTTAAGTCAAGCACTGGGTGTGCTTCTTGCCAGCCTATTTATTCTCAGGGGTGTGTTTTCCCAAGGCTGGAATGTGCCCACGAATGCCAAGTGAACAGCAGGCACCCCTTATCAAGGATGATGATGATTGACAACCTCCTGTTCCTGAGATGTCTGTGCTGCTGGGCCCTGTTCCCTTCGTGGTCCCGGCTACGCACCTGGTCACAGCTTTGCTTGCGTCACACAAGAACCCGTGAGGCTTTTTGGACCGTGTCCCTTTCCAGCCTAGTTCCTGACCTACCCTGGGGAGCAGATCAAGTCCATATCTAGCCCCTTTTGCCATCTTCACCTATCTATATTGCAATGGGGGATATCAGAGATAGGGACTTGTTCAGCTCTGATGATGAGGCCAAGGGATTGAGCAGAAAAAGCTTGTCATGGCAGTAGAAGAACTAGATTTGAGGCTTGACTCTGCAACTAACTAGCCTTCATATCCACTGACCTCCCTTAGCTAAATCAAAGGGCTAATGACAACGTAAGAATATGCATTGGAACGTAAGTATGCAATGCAACGTAGGTATGCATTGGAAAATTGTTACACTAATAAGAGGGGTGTTACCGTCGGCTGATCACTGAGCCCCAAATGGAGAGAAGGGTTTTGCAATCAGAAATTTTGTTAACAGAAAATCTAAAATAATAGTGGTTTAGGCAAGACAGAATTTCATTTCTCTCCAGTACAAAAAACAAACTTGCAAGCGGGAAGTCCAGAGTTAGAATGTTGGTTCAGTAGTTGTTGGGGACCCAGGCTTCTATTTATTATCTTTCTGTGCCCATACTAGCATACGGCTTTTATCTTCAAAGTCACCTCATGGCCCAAGATGGCTTCTGGGGCTCCATCCATATCACAGACATCAGAAAAGAAGGAAAGGGAAGGGAAAAGGGAAACATGGCCTAAGTCAAACTCTTTTGAAGTGACCTTCCTGAAAATTCCACATATTTCTACCTACATCTTATTCACCAGAACATAGTCACATGGCCGCATCTAACCGTCAGTAAGCCTGGGAAACGTGGCCTTTTATTTAGGTGTGTTGCCACCAAGAATGGATACTGTTGGATGGTAACTAACATTTGCCACATACGGTCATTTGAAACCAAATGACATGTCAACATTCTACGAGAGAGAGTTTCAAGTGATAACCATGTAGCAATCTGCTTTTGTGACTGGCTTAAATAAACAAGATCCACTTAATCAACAAACATATTTTGGGTAGCGACTACATGTGCTCAGCAGTAGAGGGACGGTAGTGAGCTGAAATGGACGTCTCCTGCCTCCGGCAAGTTTATGGTGCACATCTTCTTACAAAAGGAAGAGAGTGTAATTGTAAACTGGGGTGTGGGTTGTGTATGGTGGATCGTGGCAGGTGGTCAGACTCGAACTTTGTGCCCTCAACTGTATAGGGAGACAAAGGACCTCTGTCACTGGGCCCGGGGTCACCTGGAAGCACCCCATTGAATGATGTGGTTACACATTCTTAGCACGCTGATGATACTCCTCTTCTCTGACCTTCCTCACTGCTGACCAAGGCTGTTTTAACTCTTACCCTTAAGTGAAAGGGACCCTATCTGCTTAGAGATAGGAGAGAATTCTCCTCTATTTTCCACAGAGCTGACGCTACACTCATTGCTCAATCTAAGGAAATTGGGGTGTGATGTCCCACTCTCCTTGCCTGTGGCAAATAGATGAGCAATTACTCAGGCGTCCTGAGTATCAAAAGCATCCCTCTGAAATGCCTGTCCCAACAGGAAAGGCTTTATTGTGTGGGTCCGGCTTTCTGCTTTGACTTGCTATGGCCATTTCTGATCTTATTATTTCATTTGGGATAAAAACAGAGAATTTTATTTGTATTGCCCTTACTCTTCATTAGCTAATAGTTGGCTTCACCTTGGAATTTTAACATGACAAAACACTCAAAGAAAAGAGCACATCATTTTCCTGCTGTCATTTTGTGGGGCCAAGAATTTTTATTTGTCCTTCTGAAGAGTGGCTTTATTTTTAGCCCCATGCAGAGCTTTAGATGGATGTCCTGTCTGTTTCCACAAGGCAGCTCAGATAACCCAATCACATCCAGTTTTAGGGACAACTTCTTTTTGTTCCAACTTAGAACCATCAAGCATTGCTAGAAGAAAGAAGAGGTATTCACTCTCCTCAATGAGAAAATATGTGGATTAGTGACATTTCCATATCATATGCTGGATCATGACTCTTGTGCTCTGAAGGTTTTGGGCTTGGGTGTATAACTTCATGGTTGGCACGGAGGACTGTTAGGCTCTACTGCTTGTAAGAAATAGAGTCTGATAAAATACCTAACAAGCGGGGAGACTCTGAGGTCATGAGTATAAAGACAGCTGCAGTTTCCAAGTGCTTGGGGAAAGATGCACAGCCGGGCTTCGACAGAGCCTGGAGTTCAGGAGGAGAACGGAGAGGCACAACGTATTTCCAGCATCCTCAGCAGGAGAGGCCAATGGTCTTCCACAAGAGCTTGGCCATTAATTCAGTTCAGAGCTATGCCACAGTTACGAACTCCAGCCTCTCAGACATACTAGTGAAATCCTCTGGCTCTAATTTCCTCTTTGCTTCAAAATTATTTGCTGATATTTTAGCACTAGTAACTCTGAGATGCTTCAAGCTGCAGTTAGAAAGGAAAAGAATGACATTTCAGGCTCGTTTATACAGCCAGTTGACGCAGCTGTAGGACAAAGGCCTTGAGTTCATCTGCAAGTCTGCTAGTTGACTCCAGCCTGCCCAGTCACTGCTCTTGCTATCTGGTCCTGGAGTTTACACTGGGCTCGGCAGAAAACGACCACTGCTGTCCCCTGGTGGCTGGTCATAAAGCCAGGTCTGCGTTCTCCCAGAGAATTTTCTTGTATTGGCTTAAAGTACAAAGCTAAGGGTGCTGGGCTTCCATCCCCACATATAATATAAAGCCTGTATGGAGAAAAAGGTCCACCGACTTGACTGTCCAGCTACCCCCCTGAGCACAGCCGCCGGTTTCAGAAACGTGTGCCACGTCTGAAAGGCCGTGTGAGCCCTATGCTCAGACCCAGGCCAGAACACCTCAGAGAGGGCAGAATGCCTCTCTGGTCAGTCCCAGCATCCTCATATTATCTTCCAGTAGTCGTCACTGGGAACCTGTCCTCGGAGTCCAGAACCCGGTTAGATCCTTCTCTGACTGGCTTCCTATCCTTCATGGGCTAGGAACAAAACCACTAATGAGTGAGCCCTCCTTTGGTTTCTCTCTCTGTTTTTTAAAGTTTATTTATTTATTTATTTATTTGGGAGGGGAAGGGGCAGAGAGAGGGAGAGAGAGAACCCTACGCAGGCTCCACACTGTCAGCGCAGAGCCTGATGAGGGGCTTGAACTTACGAACTGTGAGATCACGATCTGAGCTGAAATCAAGAGTTGAACGCTTAACCAACTGAGCCATCCGGAGCAACCCCCTTTTGGTTTTCTAAAGTGGCAGCAGAAGGTAAGAACATCTATCTCAAGGGTAAATTGAGAATTTTTTCTGATAGTTCGTGATAACGAAGATGGTGGGGGGAAAGTGTCAAATATCATGGTAATACATTCGAAACCTCTTTTGAAATCTGTCAAGGGATGCCACTGGTGTGGAACCTCTTCAGTTAGGATGGTCTTTGGCAACTTCACAGTAAGAGGTCTTCCACGGTAGATTTCTGTGTAACCCAGCAAGACATTAGAAATCCTGGCCCCAAAGGAGTTATGATTTTGGCCCTTCTACCTCATCTGAGAGGCAGAATTTTTGGCATAAAAGGACCTCAGACTTTCATTCAACATCACAGTAAGGAGGAAGGTACAATATCAACTCCATCACCAACACTGTCAAAAGAACTAGCGGGAATACAGAGGCTTCCTTTACCCATACAAAGATCCTAACATGATGGGAAGGACTCCAGTCACTAACAATGGCCAAAGGAGGCTCACCTAGACTTTAATAATCATTTTTGAAGGAATTCCATTTTCAAAAATAAATTTATTCAAATATTTTATGTCAAAATAATACTAAAAAGTATTCATTGCTATTAGTTGCCGCCAATCAAATGTGCACTTAACTACATGAACACAACTATTACTTCATAGTCTTTTTATTATAGACTTTTTTTTTTTATCCACATGAATGTTAAAGAAACTACAACAGAGTTAAATACCATTTTTGATAACATGATTATATTCTTAATTACACTCAATATTAAACTGTAAAATATTTCCAGAGGAATACAATCTTCATTCATACAGCAGGCAAAGTACCAGAGAGGAAGGGGCCACGTCTAAGTCTGTCCAGTTTGTTGTGAAAAGCAGGTTTGTGCGGCTGATGCCGATCCAGCTGTCGAAATGTGATCCCCACTCCTAGGACAGGTCTTGTGTTTCCACCAAGAATCACGTCTTCCAGTGTAAAAGACAGTCTTGCAGAGCCACCCTCTCCGAGTGTGCAGCACTGAGTTCACTTGGGACCGTCCACGGATTTCCCACCCCGGTTGGCTAACAGCACTCCCACGCTCTGGGTTCAGTTGGCCTTGAAAAACACAAAGACTCAAACTTTGGTTCCACCAAAAGATGCGACAAGCATTGACTGCTCTGGTTGGCTCCCCCCTCCCCCCCACTAATGAATGGCCGCTACAGTCTATTTTACATGGTTGTCCATGCTGCTTTGAGGTCACTTGTCCTTGGGTTCTCCCGAACCTGATTTTGTATTTGATTCCCAAGCCCTTTCAATTCGCAGTCTTTATGTGGGTCAGAAGTGCTCAGTGACAGGCTGTATCTTACAAGAGAACAAGAGTAAGTGATTCTGTGCACCTGGGATAGAACAAGAAATGCAGAATGACAACTTCAGCCCCATATAGTCAGATAGTTTAAAAACACATCAAGTAACATTTAGTGTATCCTGAAAGAAGACATTTTGGGTACAGTTTGGATGAAATATTGAAATGGTGACTTGAAAGCATCTTCCTGTGTACATATATTTGCCTGCTCTCTTAGTTTATGCATCTCTGCTGACACTGAGCCAAAGTAGAGCTATCAGATCAGAGTATGCTGGCTTGCGATGCCTCCTTTACAGGAAAGTCATGTTTGCTAGGTTCTAGAAGCTCCAGTTTGCTTAAGACAGCCTGTGGTGAAAGGGGCAGACAGAATTTCATGTGCCAGTGCCCTGCTTTGGCTTTGGCTGGACTGCCCAAGTTAACTTCTATATTTCTTGTCCTGGGGGGTCAGGGCAACCGTAGAAGCATGGCTGGAGTTTTTGTGACTAAACAGCAACAAAACCATCGGATTGGCTATTAACTGTGTGTTTACAACTGATGATAGAGGATGAGGGTCAGGCCACGGTCTCCTGGTATGAATCACAGGAGAGCAGATGAGTGTGGGGTGGCAGAGCCAGGCAGCCTGGCCCAAATCCTGCCACTTGCTCAGAGCAAGACCACAGACAACATACTCAGCTCTCTGCATGTCAGTTTTCTCAGCTGTAGCATATGGTGAGAGCAGTGGACCTTTTCTCAATGGGTTGTTTTGGAGATTAAATAAAAGAATTGACACAAAGCCTTGAGCAGACTAGGAGCACATTGTCAATCTCGATGGAGACTCTTGAAAGAACCTTGTCCTATAGGTCTGACTACAGAGGAGAGAAATGGATATGCTATTCCCTCCCTTTGCCTTTGATCTATATAAAAGGAAGACACAGAGTGTTCCATTACAATCCCTCTACATCATTTTAAGACCTTTTTCTTGTAGTGATTTTTGTAGCAATTATTCCAGAAATGAAGAAAACTAACAATTAGTTACGAGACACAAATCAAAGAGGTAGATGTTGTCAGTATAGGGAAAAAAAAATCCTCAAACTCTCCAGAAGGTGGAAGGAAGGATTAATCTGTGATGAAGAAAACGCAGACATAAGGCAAAAGTAGGTTGGTCATGCCCTTGGATGTTATATACGGTCTTGAGCATACTTTAATAAAAGCAGCCCCTTTGTGGGAAAGGAGAGAGAGTATGGCAGACGTCTGGTATGCAAGAGTGGTGGTCAACATTTTAGAACTGGCAGAGACTTTGATCAGGTTTGGCCACCTACATTTTATTGATGAGAGTGAGCCTCAAAGAGATTGTATGATATTATCCAAGATAATATGGGGCAGCAGTGTCAGATTTAGAAGCCAGACTCCCTCCAAACAAACCCAATGATCCTTGGGAGACAGAGAAGTAGAATAGAGTCACATGGACCTGAATTGAGTCCTGGTTCTGCCACGTGCTAGCTGAGTGGTCCCACTGAACCTCGGGGTTCCCATGTATGAATGGGGATGACAACAGGATCTACCTTCTAGAGTTGGAATGCTCAAAAGAGATAGATAATGTGGCAAAGAATTTAGCCCAATGTCTGGCATAATCAGTGCTCAACAGATGATAATTACTATTATTTCTGGCTCGGTCACGAGTTTCTGTATGACTACGAACGAGCCATTTCCCAGGATCCACTTTCCACTTCTGTAGAATGACTGAAAGACCTGAGTGCTTCATCTAGCACACGGATGACATCTGTATAATGTCAAAAGATGCTCGGAAGAAAAAGAACGTAATGATTAAATTGCTGCTGACATCATGGCACTTTTTTGGTGGTGCAGATTTCACAAAGATCACACTGGGTGTCTGGGCAGGACATGGGGCATGGAAACAACCACAGGTAAGAGAGATAAGAGAGACTATCAGGAATAATTCTGGTGTGAAAAACAGTCCTTGATGCAAGGACAAATGCACATAACATTTTGAAAATTTTTTTCAAATCATTTTCGTTGTACTGTGAGCTTACAGTGAAACAAATACGCAAAGCAGCCCAATGGCTAGTCTACTAGGGCTTGTTTTAGGAGGTGGTTTGAAGATAAAGAAAGAAAGCAAACTACACTTAACACAGCTGGTAGCTAAACAAATAGAATTCATTGCCCCAAAGGGAACTATGCCTAGGTTGAAGAAAGGTTTAGAGAAATCCATGGGTAATGGGTCTTTAAGGAGTTATCAAGGGAAAGCTAAGAGTATTCAGTGCATGTGCTTAAATTTTAGGGTTGGTGTTGTTAAGAACAACAATTTGGCTCTTCTAATGGAATTATGCAGTTAGTAACCTGGTCTGGGTGGAACCTTATTTTGACTCAACATGGAATTTCTTACATCCTAAGGTAGGGCAAAAAAGATTTGTAGAGCAGTGATATGTGGCGATACTTGCTCAGCTTATTAAGTGGATTGCCTGTGGTTTTGAAAAGCTTCCTCCTCTTAATAGTCATATTGGAATCCACTGGGTGGCAAGAACACAGCACACTACCTTAAGGGTCACTCTTGCATAAGACATTAATGCATCAGTCCCTAATTTGGAAACCTGTGGTCACTCAGCAAGGCAGAATTTGTCTCTCTCCCTTGGTGTAATGATTTTTATTTTGTAATCTCTCTTGGGGTAATTCCTTGCAGGCTTGGCATGTTGAGAATCAAATACTGCCTCTAACAATATGGTCGTGATTCTCTGCTTGGCTGATTTAGCTCAGCATTTAAGTAACCACTAATCTTCTGAAAGCACCAGGGTCTACTTAGAGAAATCCCTGTTGTCTGCAAGGATGGAAACAAAATCAGCATGAAGGAAGCATTAGTTACTAAACACAAATCAATCTTTTTTTTTTTTTTTTTTTTTTTTTCCACCTAGCTGTATGCGATGTCACCATCAGAGGCATGGTTTCTGGGCAGTCTTCATTTTGTAGGTACAAGAGCAGTCGTCATAAGCAAAGGAGATGAGTTGGGGAATAAGAAGGAATAAAAAGAGTTTATTGAAGTTCCTGAGTGGAGATCAAACTACATTATAATGGATGAATATCATAAATGAGGAGTAAAAGAAGCCAGATACAAAACAATGTTCTGTACAAGGTCCTTTGCTAAAGTTCCAAACCAGGCAAAGCTGATCTTTGTTGAGTGGAGGAATAACTGGACAGGGGTGCAAGGTGGCTCTCTGGGTGCTGGAAGCCTAAGTAGGTTCATCTTGTGAAAATCCATTGAGTTTTGATTTGTTGACTTCATGACTTGATTTTTGAACTTTGATGAATATGTATCATACTTCAATAAAAATGTTATTTAAAAACACATCCTGATATATTCTCTTTGACTTGAAAGAGAATTTGACATTTTCAAATTATTATACCTATGAGTTTATCAGCATTAATTTGGGTGATTCTTGCCTTGATTGCCTTGGTATTCTGAGTTAAGATTTAGTGAAGTCTGACTGTTGTAAAATTATTCATTTCACACAACTGGTGCAAACCTGTCCGCTCTAATGAGAAGGAAACTGTCCAATGTCAACTTCAGACTTAAGAATGCTTGAATATATAGACCAGAGCCAACTCACAGGCCCACTTGGTATAACTTCATGGGTATGGAAACACAATGACTTATTATTTGACTGTCTTTCTTGCGGAAACATCTGCTTACAGAGGACAGGAAGTGCATGCACTAGGGGCAAGTGGGCACTGAATCTAAAGTCAGGAGCCCTGGGATCTCTTTGCAGCTTTGCAACGTGGACATAAAATGTCACATCTCTCTTCTCCGTACCTCAGTTCCTTGTGTGTAAAATGAAGGGAAAGCATATGAATGAGAGACTGTCTTGGAAATAGTTTTGAGCTCCTGATGAAATCTGAGTGACATAATCATCATTATTTAAGACAAATTCTGAAGATTATCACTAATAAAGATGATGACAAGACGTGGGACTGTCATTTGTACAAGGACAGAGGAGGCTTGTGATATGCAGGAAAGAGGCATGAAGGGAAGAACAGGAACCACACACCCGCGTTGTACAGAATTCTTTTTGCCAATAGATTCTATTAAGTTGGAAATATTCCAGAGGGGAGTTCCAGAGGGAAGGATGGGGAAGAATGATTCTGATAGGAATGGGTCACACTGATAAATGACCACAATCCTAGTTGGCCATGAGCACTTACAAATGCTCCCTCTGACATCTGAGTTTTTCCCTGATTTAGCAATTCCAGCTGTTAGGTCATCCTAATGTATTGTCACAGAAACAGCAAGCCTTAGTTTTGACATCCCTTCAATTCTAACAATTATATATGTCTTCTGCATAAGCAAAAAGTTGCTTTTGAAATGTTTAGGTATGTTCTGAATACAGTCAATGAATTTTTACTGTCTTCCTGAGAAGCCTGGAATATTTGTTTTTCAAATTGTTGCCAGGGATGTGACCTCGAACTTGGCTTCAACTCTAGAGAAACAGTGATTGGTTTAGGGAAGGAACGAATGACTCTTCCTACAGAAGACGTTCTCCAAGGTCTGTGTTGCCTGCAATTGTTCACATCACCATCTGTCAGTAGCTCACCGAAAGCCAGATTTCGGGAAGGCTTTTACAAGCAAAGGAGAGGCAGAGAAGATGAGACACAGTAAGCATGATTGAGGACACTCCACTTTCCTGCAGAGGGGCAATACTCAGGCTGTCAGGGAGAACTGCAGAGAGCAGAACACCTCAAAACAGAACAAAGATCGCTTCTGCAGACTGATACAGACTTTTGTTACTTTTAGGAATTTTCCAGGGAATCTACAAAATGTACATAGCCACTGGCTTAGGAAGTCCCATGCCCGGGCATAACGAAGTTCATCAGTATATTGGCTGAAACGCAGGATGCAACTTTACTAATAATCCCTTGGGCTATGTCAAAAACATCAATAAAGAACATAGCTGAGTAATAATTCAGAATTCAGGAAAATCTCTTTCTTCTGGTAAGCTTACCTTTTAGCTTTTGCTGAGATGGGCACCAAGCTTTTCTTTCCTGATCAAGCTTGCTGCATAGGGGATCTGCAAGATAAAAACAGGCAAAGCTGTCCAGATGAGCTCAATTAAAAAAAAATTTTTTTTAATGTTTATTCTCGAGAAAGAGAAAGAGCATGAGTGGGGGAGGGGCAGAGAGAGAGAGATGGAAACACAGAATCTGAAGCGGGCTCCGGGCTCTGAGGTGTCAGCACAGAGTCCTATGCGGGGCACACTCTCGAGCTGTGAGATCATGACCTGAACTGAAGTCGGACGCTGAACCTACTGAGCCACCCATGTGTCTCCAGAGAAACTAAATTCGAAGACAGGTGCATAGGGGAGACCTTTCATCATGCCTAGAAATTTGAATGCCAGTAAATCCCTCCCTAAGGAGAAAAGGTCTCCATCCGATTGGCAATAGCATGGAGCTTCTGGGATATAGCAATTCCTAAGGCCTGTTAAAAAGCATATCAAGGACAACCAGTGATCACAGTAGACTCTTGCTAGAGCTAGTCTCTGAGGTCAGTATATGACATTTCACCTTAAGAAGTTTTTTTTTTAATTTTCATTTAATAATATGATACTGTTATTTTTTTATTTAGGTATGAAAACTAAGTTATGATGTTATAATGTATGTCCAAAGTAAAGAGACAAGGATGTGATTACAAACTAGTTCAATGCCATCTTTCATTTAATTACAGTGACCGACTATGCTATCATTATAAATCACAAAAATAAGATGAACTAACTAAACACAAATTATTACTCTGGGTAATTTCCCAATAACTACTAAGAAGCATCAGAAATAATTGCACTGAGTGGAAAATACAACCCTTGAGAATACTACCTGGATAAACTTGAAAAGTACTTTTCAGTACTGGGACTTCAAATGAAAGCCTATCCCATTTGATACGTTACCTTTCATTAGAAAATCTGAGTGGCTAAAATTGGACTGCATGTCTTATTTAGATTTACCTTTCCATTAACCCCAGTTAAGGTAGTCTATCATTATGTTACTTACCTTCATCATTATAGGACTCAGGACTCTAGAGATTTGTATCTATCATGCATTTAAAGAAATACATATTCAGCTTTCTAGAATATAACATGAAATATGGCTGTGATGTAAAAGCAGTGAGGGAAATAAAACTATTTTCATCCGATTCAGCAATGTTTTTGAATACTGGTACATACGCTCTCCATGTTTCCGGCATATCTGTGTTTTGTTCTCCTGATCCCCCATCCACAAATATAAGCCTTTTCTAGTGGGAAGAGACTATGAATCTGTGAGTGACTAATACGGTCCCAATCATATTGGGACCACTATGCCAAAATAACTGGTCAGCTGAATTGCCTTTTTTTTGTAATTTTTTTTTTTTAACGTTCATTTATTTTTGAGACAGAGAGAGACAGAGCATGAACGGGGGAGGGGCAGAGAGAGAGGGAGACACAGAATCAGAAGCAGGCTCCAGGCTCCGAGCCATCAGCCCAGAGGCCGACGCGGGGCTCGAACTCACGGACCGCGAGATCGTGACCTGAGCTGAAGTCGGAGACTTAACCGACTGAGCCACCCAGGCGCCCCTGAATAGCCTTTTGAATGGCAAAAAAGAGAGAGGACTAACATAACCATCTCACTCTTTTGATACACAGGCACAACATGGATGATTCCGATAGCCACATATCTGATCAAGAGCACAGACAGCATGAATGAAGTGCCCTTATGGCCTTCATATTTGAGTACCAACCTCATATTTGAGGACATGAGCTGCGATGAGCCGGATGACGACAACAGCAGTCACATAGGGACCTACTCTAGTCACCTCTTCTTCTCACAGGACATCATACTACATCTGCTCTCAACAGAGATGCATGTTTCCCATCACAGCGTTTGCTGCGACATGCCAAACACAGGGATTGCCTCTCTCTTTCTGTGCATGATATAACAGAGCCTTGAATGGAATTCTATTAGTTAGGATAACAAGTAGAAATGATGTAAACCTCGGGGCAAGAGGAATTACCTAATACAATGTGCTTGTGTCACGCTCACATTTAGAGACAGTCCTCGACATCAAGACTCCGGTACCACAGTGACTGAGAAAGTGACCCGTCCTGTTCCATCCCAGGCCCTACTGCAAGTTAACATCGCCAGGGGCCCACCGCCTCATCAAAGCCGATAAACTACTCATCCTAACCCTAAGAAAACTGTGGGAAGGACACTGCTTTCATATCTAAGTCAGAATGCCTTTTTCCTTCCTTCCTTTTGCCCCAGAAACAATGTAGCATTTCATTAAGGTGGGAAGCTGAGGAAAAAAAAAAAAAAAAGCTTTGGAAAAAAAGGATGTTTCCATATAAGCACATTTGATTCCCAAATCTACAGACTGGAATTTAAATCCGTTTGAAGAATTACCCACACTCAAACATTGTTGCATTTATGTCGTTAAAACCAAGTGAAATAAAAGCCAAACAAAAACAAAGGCAAAAAGTGCATGAGGTTGTGAGCTGAAAATCATGTGTTTTTAATGGTAGGTCCTAAGTCATGAATGACAAAGAATATACTGCCATGTGGCCCAACTGTTCGTGGGAATTACCCTATTTCATCAATTCTAAAATGTACTTTTTCCCCCCTCATGTTTTAATGTCTCTGAAATTAGGTGTCTTATAATTGATGGTATCTTGGAATGAATAATAGTTGAAAGTTTCTTTTCTTGTGATACATCAAGTAATGGTGTCTCTTACAACTGACAGTGCTTTGGATTCCATGAAATGCAATACTTGATTCACAGACACCTCTGCAAACACTCCCCAATTTGGGAGCTCACGCTCCTGGAGGCTCCATTTGAGCTAATTATTCCATTACGTTTCCTGTTCTGGAACTTACAAACACCTTCTTGCCATTTTGACCAGCTTACTATTTTTTTTAATGTTTATTGATTTTTGAGAGAGAGAGAGAGAGAGGACAAGTAGGGGCGGGACAGAGAGAGAGGGAGACGCAGAATCTGAAGCAGACTCCAGGCCCTGAGCTGTCAGCACAGAGCCTGACGCGGGGCTTGGAACTCGTGAACTGTGAGATCATGACCGAAGTCAGTGCTTAACTAACTGAGCCATCCAGGCGGGCCATCCATTTTGACCAGCATAGAAATCACCAAGATTTGCATGGAAAAAAAAAAAAATCTCTCAAAGCTATATAAGTTCTAAATTAGTCACTTAGTTGGCACGAGTCTATCAAAAGTCTGGGGTCTTACCAAGAAAGATAACTTCCTAGTTTGTGCCAAGAAAGAATTAGCCTGAGCTCAGACATTCAGGTGGGTTAACATGTCAAAAGGAGAATGAGGAGAAGGCCACATAACCAAGGAACAAGTGATTGCCTGGTCAGGATGCATGGCAATCGATCAGTAATGGGGAAAGGACCCACTGTAGTCAAAGTCTGGTCTGCTGCTGGGGAATGTTAAGGCAGCATCCAGTCCTCTGACTTGCAGGGACCTCCTTTTCTTGCATATTTAGCCACAAAACCAAAATCCTCTAGTGGCCTAGGGATCTTTTCCTAAGAATATAGTGCCAAACAGTAACTGTACTACCTACCTTTAAAAAACAAATACATAGGACATATTTTTAAAAACTCTCTGGGTTGAGACGTTAGAAGTCTGGACAAGTTCCCATCCTAATGAATCCTTGGAGGACAACCTCCAAGGAAAGACTGTATCACTGAAGAGCTGTGCCCTTGCCAAGGAGGGAGGGCCCCTCCAGCAGCAGTCAAGACCTCGCTCCTTTCCCTGCAAAGAAGCTCTGTGCTCCCAGCAACAGGAAGTTGTAAACTGCGTTTTTACAAGTCCACAGTGAACGAAACATTAGTACTAAATCTATCGATTGAGCATTATTTTAATTGAGGCTTTTAATGAAGAACTTTGAGACCAAGTTTCCCCTGCTGTGTGTAAGTGCAGCATTCTGGATAAAACAGCAGAGGGCACTTCGAGACTAGCACATTTTCTCCATCTACGCGCCTCTTGGTAGCAATCTAGCAAGTTCAAAGGATGTGAATCTGGATCTAGCCGTTTATCACAGGCTCTCTTCTGCAGCTGCACAAGGTCATTCGAGAACTCTGACTAAAGAAGAGTATGTCTTCAACAAACTTACAGTAGTAGTAACTTCTATACAGATGCACTGGCTTGAAAGAAAATTGTTGCCAAATTATCAATGAAAAAAAAGTTATCAAGGCATCATGATGTGTAAATTATGTTATATTCCAGTCCTTGAAAAACCTTAATCAAAAAAGGTGATACACTGAGTAAAACACCTTCAGCTTCTTTTTTAATTTTAAAAAATTGAGGTATAATTGATATACAACATTGTCTTAGCTTTTTCATCTTCTTACTGTACAGCACGATGGGTTTTGTTTTCAAAATTGAACCAACTTTTCCTTGAATCACAATCCATTTGTGAATGAGATTTTTTTCCTTTGTGCTATAATACAAACTAAGATTTTCACGAGCTTGTTAAGTTTTAGAACTTTTGTATTTGGTTCATAGTGAGAAGAATCTATTTCTTTGCTTGTACAGCTAACTCTGGCTTAGTAAGGAAAACACTTTAAACATTTGAAAACCCAGGGCAGGCGTGGAAGACTTTACTGCAAACTGTGTGAAGTACTTATAGACTCTAATTTTAAGCAATTAAAAAAAAATTAGCGTGTTGCCCATGTACAAATGTTAAACAAACTGCGTAGGCTTTAAATCTCACATTGAGATAAACGCACATTCATTTATAAGTGTACAAAGAGAGTCAATTATTTGACTCCATAGTCATTACACCTTTGCATTTAACAAACTGAAAAAGAAGCAATGGTGCAGAAATCGCAGTCAGCAGAGAATCTGAAAATGCAGGAGCCAAAGAAATTCATAAGTTTTCTTTCTACAGCAATGATACCCAAGATGCTTTCGATAAAATCTTTTGAATAAGAACACTGCGTAACAGCATAGAATAAATGCACTGTGGGTCTATGGGAATTGTTACAAAATATGATGGTTTTAATATATTTGAATTCTCCATGATTGCAGGATAGGATGGGTTTTTAAAGGAAAAAAAAAAGCCTATTCTGCAGGCAAATGACTATTCTGTCATATATGCTCTGTAAGCTTTAAATATAAAATAGTTTAAATGTAAAATAATAACTTTGAGTGAAATGCTCTATTCTCAGGAAGCAAAGCATGTAACCATATTTACTGATGAATTAGATCATTCAAGTAAAACTACTGAGAAAGTCAATAATTATGATATCTAGCAACTTCTTGAAAATCTTTAGATCGAAGTCTCTCAGGACATTACCCCCCACGTACTTTAGCAAATAAAACAAGCTGAATAAGGGATTTGATAAATTTCTGTTCAGGTGAACTGGAGTCTGCTGCCTCAATTCCAAAGCAGATGGTGTAATGTGAACCCAGGTCCTTCTGGCACAAAAATATATCTAGGCATCAGGACTTGAATAGTCCCACTATTAGAGGTACTGCTTTGAGAAGAGGCATGCTATGAAATTTATTACTCATACTGGCAGAGCATTTGATAACTTGCACGGGCATTTCATGTTTATTAGGCACCTGTGCCTTACTTACTATATTCCTATCAGGGCACAGGTTAGAGCTTCCGAATTCCTTTGGCTGAGAAGCTGACACTTAATGGACTATATGGGAGTAGTCTTGAATTGAAGTTTGCAGACCTGCCAGCCTGTGTCTGTTAGTCACAAGGACAGTGCAGTAATAGGGGAACACCTCATAATTCACCACTATGGCTTTCTTTAGTCGTTTTAGTAGTAGTTTCTTAGCACAAAAGACAGTTGGAGGAAATCAGGAACGAGCCAGGGAAATTTGGAAAAGAATTAAGAGGACCACTCTATGGGAGTATCAGAGTTGAGTCAGGGGTCATCCCTGGGTGGTGATTCATTCAGCAAATGTTTATGATAGCCATCGGATGATAGGTACTGGAGGCTGCATGAAGACCCTCCCCATATTAAGGCAGGGGACCCAAGAGAAGAAGTGGGAGGGACAAATCACATCTATTTCACCTGTCTCATGTTGTCAGCCTGGATGTGGTTTTGCGGATTTCAGAAATTATATGGTACCTACAGGGCTGGGGGGAAAAATGTCTAGCTTCTCCCAAGGAATTTAATTTGTGACCAGGAATAATTTGCTATCTAGAGAAATCTGAATTAATAACACTTGTCTACATAAATGAATATATGATGATAAAATATTTTGCAATATAGTGTAATAAAAACGCTTAGTAATACCAATTTATCCCTTGCATGCACCAAATATCTCAAAAGACACGAGACATTTTTTCCCGCTATCAATACTGTTTACTACATGGACGCAGTATCATTTCCTCTTTTACTAAGGAAACCTAATGTCAAAGAAAATTAAGACATTCAAGCTATATAACTGACCTTAAATAGGGGCACTGAAATAAATACCTACTCCCTCTTCTAAAGCCCATATTGCTATACGCAACCACTCTAAAATCACAAATTTTTGGTTGTATGCGTGGCAGTTTTTAAGAGTCAGAAAGTGATATGTAGAATCAGTAAGGTCTGAAAATTTTATATCCTTCTGTCTCCAATTATTTATTTAAATTCTTCCTCTATGTAGGGGTGCCTGGCTGGTTTGGTTGGTCGAGTGTGAGATTCTTGATCTTGGGGTTGGGAGTTTGAGTCCCACGTTGGGTATAGAGATTACTTAAAAATAAATATTAAAAAAATTCTTCTTTTGGACAAAGAAAACAATTAGAATAGTCACAGCAAGTAATCAATAGCTCTTATTATCTAGGTATCAAAAGCTAAGAACAGTAGATACATTTTTTTTAACCCTTTGGGGGCTTAGTAATCAATCAATTGAGAAAAAGCCTTCTGCACTCCCCCCCTCCCATGACTTTAAGTGCAAACAAACCAAACACAAACAAAAACAAAAGCAGAAGAAAAGTCCTGTTTAAGAGGCATCTTACATTGAGGTGACATTCAGAAGAGAGAAATGTTAACCGGCCACTGAGGTCAATGAAGACCAGTGGGAATGGTCTAAGAGTACAAACAGCACTTTTAACAGAGCCCCAGAATGGAGGCACTACAAGGTGGCTTTAAAAATGACTCCGAGGGGCACCTGGGTGGCTCAGTGGGTTGAATGTCTGACTTGGGCTCAGGTCATGATCTTACAGTTCTTGAGTTCGAGCCCTGCATCAGGCTCTGTGCTGACAGTCTGTTTCAGATTCTGTCGCCCTCTCTCTCTGCCCCTCCCCTGCTCGTGCTCTGTCTCTCTCTCTCTCGAAAATAAGTAAACATTAAACAAATTAAAAATAAATAAATAAAAAATAAAAAACGACTCCAAGCAATCTCCACTAACACCAGCATGATTTCTCTGATGCAGAAGGAAAATATTAATACTTATCTTCCTTGAGTTATCCTGACAGAGAGCTAGATACCTGGCTGTCTAGACAAGACAGGTGGATATACGTAGATACATGCTTAATAAAATACAGGTAACAGGGAGCAGCTCGGAAACGTCCAGCAACCAGGGCACCTGGGTGGCTCAGTCGGTTAAGCGTCCGACTTTGGCTCAGGTCGTGATCTCGCGGTCCGTGAGTTCGAGCCCCGCGTCGGGCTCTGTGCTGACAGCTCAGAGCCTGGAGCCTGTTTCAGATTCTGTGTCTCCCTCTCTCTGACCCTCCCCCATTCATGCTCTGTCCCTCTCTGTCTCGAAAATAAATAAACATTAAAAAAAAATTAAAAAAAAAAAAAGGAAACGTCCAACAACCCCAATTATAATAGTCATGCTGGGAATACCACTAAGGATCAGTGTATGTCTCCATCCAGGTGATTAAAAAATATCTTACAAATATGGAGCAGAAATTATCGTCCCCACTGTACTCAGGAAAATGAGAGAGTATGAGAGAATGTTTTAAAAGCCCTAATGATTAATACCAGATCTGTCTGCTTGGGGATGAAGGGTGGTGAATTCAGAATGAAAAAAACCCCAAAAACCCCACTACGTTTATTCACCAGGCACCTTCCTCTTCCCTGTTTCCACATAAATACAACCGAGTGTCCACTTTTTGGTATGATTAGAAGAGGGTGAATAACACACTTCATTTGGAAATAATCATTTCTTTGAATCACCCTTCGAGTGACTTTATTTTTTTTTGTTATTTTTTTTCTTTTTTCTTTTAATATGAAATTTGTTGTCAAATTGGTTTCCATGCAACACCCAGTGCTCATCCCAACAGGTGCCCTCCTCAATGCCCATCCCCACCCTCCCCTCCCTCCCACTCCCCCATCAACCTTCAGTTTATTCTCAGTTTTTAAGAGTCTCTTATGGTTTGGCTCCTTCCCTCTCTAACTTTTTTTTCCCTTCCCCTCCCCCATGGTCTTCTGTTAAGTTTCTCAGGATCCACATAAGAGTGAAAACATATGGTATCTGTGTTTCTCTGTATTACTTATTTCACTTAGCATAACATTCTTCAGTTCCATCCACGAAAACCTCTCTGACCTCAGCCGCAGCAATTTCTTACTTGACACATCTCCAAAGGCAAGGGAATTAAAAGCAAAAATGAACTATTGGGACCTCATGAAGATGAAAAAGCTTCTACGCTGCAAAGCAAACAATTAACAAAACTAAAAGGCAACCAACGGAATGGGAAAAGATAGTTGCAAATGACATATCAGACAAAGAGCTAGTATCCAAAATCTATAAAGAACTCACCAAACTCCACACCCGAAAAACAAATAATCCAGTGAAGAAATGGGCAGAAAACATGAATAGACACTTCCCTTCAAGTGACTTTAATTGATGAAGTGTATTTATACTAAGTTCTCTTGGCAGCAAAGGGTGTGGCTTAGGTCTGGGTAAGGGAAGGAAAGGAAGAGAGAAGACAGGAGCTTCTCGGGCATCCCAGCGCCCCGTGCTCACAAGTTTGCACAGTGGGAGGCGGTGCAGGTACCTCTGGTTCACCCACAGAGACAATTTACACATCTGTCTATTAACACATGGTAGGTAGTTACATCTCGAGAAAACGAACTGACACATCTGTTTATCCTGTGTCTAAGTAAATCTTTTGGTAATTAGCATCTAAACCAGCTGAGAGGTAAGTGGTAAGTGGACCAAAGGGTTTCACGGCAAAAAAACGTGAATAGTTTCTTACACGCTGGGTGGTCTGCAAACAAACCCATCAAGTCAGGTTGATTTTTAAGTAGAAATCATCTTACGATTTGTAATTGCTGCACCATTTCTTCTCGGTAGGCTAGTTCCCTTTTCATCTGATCCTGGAAATTATCTGGTAGGAGAGAGAAATAGAGAAAGACATCAATCAAAGTTGCAAAATCTTATTTTAGTAATTTTAGGAACAATGCTCCTGATGGTGCCAGAGAAGCCCCTCTCCCTTTTCGGTATTTTTAGAAAGTATTGTGTGTGTGTTGTTTTTTTTTTTTTTAAAGTATATCACATGGCTTTTTGAAGGGATGTTTTTAAGGCTCTCTAATGAGAACAGAGAAAATTTTGAGGGGGTAGGGTCTCTATCTCATAGTTCACAGTATCCCATGGCCCATCTAGATGATCCCTCGCATATAATAGAATGCCTGTGCGGTCATGTTCTCCAGCTTTGTGCACTCAAGCCAGTCACAGATTATCGACAGCTTCCACTGTCTACAGAAGGCTAGTGTGAGTGAGGGGGTGAACCTCAGATCTAGGTGGGTCACAGGAAAGGCAGACCCTTGTCTGCTAAGACAAAGGCCCGTGAGCCACGCCTGCCTCACCTCAATCCCAAGAGAGTGATAAACATACTCTGACTCTGCCAACCTGCAAACTCTCTCACCCTGTATCAGCCTTATTTGTCCTCCGTGGGCTGGGAGCAGTTCTACAGACCTTGCCTCCATCCGAGAAAGGGATCGGGGAGGAGCTTTCAGAGATACCGTTATGCAAAGTATCTTTGCCAGTCTTCATATTGATCATTTTTATTGGGAAACGACTTTCCAACATGTATCATGTTGCAACGTCTCCATGTGATCTTTTCATTTATTAAAAAAATTTTTTTTTAATTTTTTAATGTTTATTTTTGAGAGAGAGACACACACAGAGCAGGAGCAGGGGAGGGGCAGAGAGAGAGGGAGACACAGAATCCGAAGCAGGCCCTGGGCTCCGCACTGACCGCTCAGAGCCCAACACGGGGCTGAACCCACGATCCGCAAGATCATGCCCTGAGCCGAAGTCAGATGCTCAACTGACTGAGCCACCCAGGCGCCCCTCCATGTGATCCTTTTAAAAGCGTGGGCCCAGCTAACTTTAGCATTTTCTGCCTTCAATGAGAACGTCACACGGTTTCCTACTGAATCTGTTGTGGATAGTCAGGGTAACAGTTTGGGGAAACCAGAAACTTTGTCGTATCTTTTCCTCCGCTCTTCCCTTCACCTCTGCAGCCACTGGTGTGTGAGTCCTTTACGGTCTGATGCCATCCTCGCTTCCCTTTGCCATTGTCACCTCCCCAACACAGACACCTCTTCCCTGGGTAGCTTCCCAACTGACCACTTGGCCTCCGGTCCCCCCCCCTTGCAAATCCCCTTTCCTTCTGCTGAAAACTCTATGATGGCTTCCCAATGCTTACAAGATGATGAATCCTTTACCTCTTGTGAGGTTCTGGGGACTTGGAAATTAAAAACACCATCCTTTTAATTTTTTTGACTTCTACTTTTCTATATTATTTGAATTCCTTCCCTATCCCATGCATGTTTTTAAATTTTTTTTTTTTAACGTTTATTTATTTTTGAGACAGAGAGAGACAGAGCATGAACAGGGGAGGGGCAGAGAGAGAGGGAGACACAGAATCGGAAGCAGGCTCCAGGCTCTGAGCCATCGGCCCAGAGCCCGACGCGGGGCTCGAACTCACGGACCGTGAGATCGTGACCTGAGCTGAAGTCGGACGCTTAACTGACTGAGCCACCCAGGAGCCCCATGCATGTTTTTAAAATTAGTTAATTAATTCATCAATTAATTAATACTTGAGGTTTTTTTAGAGCAGTTTTAGGTTCACCACAAAATTAAGGGGAAGGTACAGAGACTTCCCATTTACCTATTGCCCCCACACCTGCATATCCTCCCTCATTATCAACAACCCTCACCAGAGAGGGACATTTGTTACAATGGATGGACCCACACTGACACATCATCATCATCCATAGTCCGTAGTTTGTCTTAGGGTTCACTTTTGGTATTGTACCTTTTATGGATCTGGACAAATATATAACGACATATATCTACCAGCATAATATCAGAGAAAATATAGAATATTTTCACTGTCCTGAAATCCTCTATGCTCTCCCTATTCATCCCTCTCCTCCACCCTACCCCTGGCAACCACTGACCTTTTATTGTCTCCACAGTTTTGCCTTTTATATTTTTTAAAAAGACTCTTTCCCTACTCTCAATTTAATGTGAAAGGTATTGTAATAGGGCACAATGTGTACGTGGCACAATGCAAGGGGCAAGGGAGAAGCCCTTATCCTCTTGGGGAGTAAAGGCGGAGGAAATGCTTGAGCAGAGATGTAAAGAACAGTGTTTTATAGAAAGACAAGGGAGGAGGAGTGGGGAATAGCAGGTGGCTTAGTTGGTTGCAGCACAGAGGGTAGAGGAAACCCCTGCACCCCATCACCCACCAAACCTTACCGGGGTACCTCCCTGGGATCCCAGAAGATGATAAGGACAACTCAGAGTGGAATGGTCATACTTAGTCCTTACTTAACTCATGCTCATTGCTCTAGGAGGGTACACTTAATATAATTCTTTAAGATAAAATGAAAAAGGGGGCACCTGGGTGGCTCAGTCAGTTAAGCATCCAACTTTGGCTCAGGTCATGATCTCACAGTTTGTGGGTTCAAGCCTTGCATCAGGCTCTGTGCTGATGGCTCAGAGCTCAGAGCCTGCTTCGGATTCTGTGTCTCCCTCTCTCTCTCTGCCCCTCTCCCACTTGTGTTCTGTCTATCTGTCTCTCTCTCTCAAAAACAAATAAACATTAAAAAAAGATAAAATGAAAAAAAAAGCCATTAAAGCATCAGAAAAAATGGTGAATATTTTTATAAAACTTGGGTGGGGAAGGGTATCAAAGATAGAAAAACTGAAAAAGGAAAAGATTGATAGATTTGATTAGACAAACATTTAAAACTTCAGTATGACGATAAACTACAAAAAAATTGAACCCTCAAAACATAGAAGATCATAGTCAACATCCAAAGCTAATTGACACAAATAAAAGAATATGTGTGATGTGGCAAAGAATATTTTAGTATATAAAGGGTTCATGGAGATCAATAAGAATACTGAGAAGAGAATATGATGGGCATTCACAAAACCTACAAATGGAAAGCAGACATGAAAAATGTTCACCATCCCGAGCAATGAAAGAAAACAGTATGAGCTACTATTTTTTTTTCATTTAAGTTAGCAGCGATTGAAAGAAAAGGTGTTCCTTTTAGTACAGCCTTTCTGGAGAGCAAATAGACATTACGTATCAAGAGCTTGAAAAAGTGCATATTCTTTAACACAGGAAGCCTTTCAAGAGTTTATCCTGAGGGAATCGCCATAGATGTGGGTACGGATTTAGCTACGGTGAAACCCATCACCTAAAGCTTTGATAACTTTAACGTCCAACATGGAGTACATTCATAAACTCAAAATGTATTAAAGACCTAAATGTGAGGCCCAAAACCATAAGGACAAGAACACAGGCAGTAATTTCTTCGACATCAGTCATAGCGACATTTTTCTAGATATGTCTCCTCAGGCAAGGGAAACTAAAGCAAAAATAAACTACTGGGACGATATCAAAATAAAAAGTTTTTGTACAGTGAAGGAAATCATCCACAAAACAAAAAGGCCACATGCTGGATGGGAAAAATATTTGCAAATGACATATCCGATAAGGGGTTGATATCCAAAACACATAAAGAACTTATACAACTCCGTAACAAAAGAAACGAATCTGATGAAAAATGGGCAGAGAATCTAAAGAGACCTTTAGGTTGTCCATCCAGATGGCCAACAAACACATGAAAAGATGCTCAGTATCACCCATCGTGAGGGAAATGCATATCAAAACCACCATGAGATGTGGTTACACCTCACTCCGGTCAGAATGGCTAGCATCAAAAACACGAGGAACAACAAGTGTTGGCGAGGACGTGGAGAAAAAGGAACCCTTGTGCACTGCTGATGGAAACGCAAATTGGCGCGGCCACGGTGGAAAACAGCGTGGAGGTTCCTCCAAAAATTAAAAATAGAAATACCATAGGATCCAATAATTCCACGACTGGGTATGTGCCCAAAGGAAACAAAAACACAAATTCAACGAGACACGTACCTCCATGTTTACTGCAGCGTTATTTATAATAGCCAATATATGAAAGCAAACTAGGTGCCCATCAATAGACGAATCCATAAAGGAGACGTGCTATATATACACAAAATGGAATGTTACGCAGCCATAAAAAAATGATGAGCGTTTTTTTTTTTATTTTTAATTTAATTTTAATTTTTTTGTCACTTGTGACAACACGGATAGACCTCGGGGGTGTTATGCTAAGTGAACAAAATCAGACGACGAAAGACAAATGCCACATGATTCCACTCATATGTGGAATCTGAAAAACAAAACAAATGAATGGACAAACAAACAAAAAGCAGAATCAGACCCGTAAGTGCAGAGAACGAACTGAAGGTGGCAGGAAGGGAAGGGTGGGGGATGGGCAAAATGGATGAAGGAGAGTAGGAGGCACAGGCTTCCACTCATGGAATGAATAAGTCACGGGGACAAAGGTACAGCATGGGGAATATAGTCAACGATACTGTAATGGCATCATGCAGTGACTGGTGGTAGCTATGCTTGTGGTGAGCATAGCATAACATACAGACATGTTGAATCACGAGTGTACATCTGAAATGAATGTAACTTTGTGTATCAACTATACTCAAACAAGCAAAGGTTTAAAAAAAAAAGTACATTTACTTGTAGTAATGGAAAGAGGCTCATGTTACGTGAAAAACGGGAGGGTAAAAGATGGAGTGCTGAATATTTCATTTTGTTTAAAAAAAAAAAAGGATTGGGGCGCCTGGGTGGCTCAGTCGGTTAAGTGTCTGACTTCAGCTCAGGTCATGGTCTCGCTCAGACCGTGAGTTCGAGCCCCGCGTCGGGCTCTGTGCTGACCGCTCAGAGCCTGGAGCCTGTTTCAGATTCTGTGTCTCCCTCTCTCTCTGACCCTCCCCCATTCATGCTCTGTCTCTCTCTGTCTCAAAAATAAATAAACGTTAAAAAAAATAAAAAAAAAGGATTCAATATGCATTAAAAACTGAAACTCTAAAATGTTAACATTGGTTATCTCCAGGTGACAAGACTACAAGTGATTTTTCTTTCCTTCTCTTTGAGTTTCCGTATGTTTAAGGTTTTCTACAACAAGCTATGTGTGTGGCTTTGGGGATATAAAAATTGCTAATCGGCAAATGGGAAAAAAAAACCCTAAAATTTCTTCTGTGTTCTAAAGGGTGATGAAGGCACAATTTAAGGAGAGAGAGAGAAGAAATCATTAAGTTGATTTCTCTAATGAGACGCACTTAAAACCCAACTATTTCTGGAAAATGATAGTAGAAAAGGAGGTAGCAGAGGAAAGCACTGAGGACAACGTGCGTGCAGCCAACACAGCAGCGAAGGCTGTGCTCTGCAAATGTGGACAGTCTGAAAAGCCAGTGTTTTACAAACAGCCTACCTTCCTCAGACTGGAAATAAGAAAACCCATATGGAATATCTGGTCTACCCGGGAGATTCCCACTCATGAACCAATAGGTTTGGGGGCTTATTTTGTTTGCATCATGTTCATTTTGCTATCACTACTTAAAAAAATTTTTTTTAAATGTTTATTTATTTTTGAGAGAGAGAGAGCATGAGCAGGGGAGGGGCAGAGAGAGAGGGAGACACAGAATCTGAAGCAGGCTCCAAGCTGTCAGCACAGAGCCCGGCGTGGGGCTTAAATCTCACAAACTGTGAGACCGTGACCTGAGCCAAGTCCTACGCTTAACTCGCCGAGCCACCCAGGTGCCCATTGTCAGCACTACTTTTAACAGCTATCAGGCCTTTCCTTCTGTATCATGTTCCAGAATTCCCCCATCGCTCCCTCTCTGGAGGATGCTACAGAAAGAGAGAGGAAACCACTCAACACAGAATGACTGCAGTAACAGCCAGGGGTGAAAGTTGGGATTGCCGTATTCAAGTAGATGAAATGTAGTTTAAAAAAAAAATTTTTTTAACGTTTATTTATTTTTGAGAGCGGGAGAGAGAGAGCGAGAGAGAGCGAGAGCGAGCATGGGCAGGAGAGGGGCAGAGAGAGAGGGAGACAGAATCTGAAGCAGGCTCCAGGCTCCTAGCTGTCAGCACAGAGCACGACTCAGGAGTCAAACCCACGAACCGTGAGATCATGACCTGAGCCAAAGTCAGATGCTTAACCTACTGAGCCACCCAGGTGCCCCTCTAGTTTGTTTTTAATAAAAGTAACCTTAAAGTAACATGGAAGAGTAGTTCTTTATAAGAATCTAAAATGATGACGTAGTCAAAATCTACTACTGAAATATTTCATGAAGCCCCAGTCACTGGGCCTTCCCTGTCATAACTCACTGGCCTTTCCATCAGTTCTCTTAAGTGCCATGAATTTGTCACATGCAAATCCAAGGACTCAACTTATGAGTCCTCACTAATCTCCTTTATACAACAGTTTTCGGTTTCCCAATCTCATCCTTCATTGTCAGTTTTAATCTCTTTGAATATAACACCAAACTGTGTATCAGTCATTTACTGAGAGTATATCATGTGCCCACAATATGTCAGGTGCTGCGCGGCCAGCAACAGAACATTTTCCTGAACCTATTGACAATGCCATGGGGTAGAAGGTGGCAGCAGGTGTGAAACAATCAAAAAGAAATCAACAAAAACACCCATAGGGCTAGAAATAAACATAGTAGGATGTCAGCAAAGAGTGCCTACTGTAAGACTATGAAGGCTTCCTGGAGGTGGTGGCTTGAAGTGAGTCCTAAATGATTAGGAATGTTTAGGCGAGGGGAGGCATTCCAGACTAGAGAAACATAGTCCGCAGAGGTCGAAAGCAAGAGGGCAGAGTGATCTGTAGGGTAACTGGAGCTCAGCAAGGAGGAGAGTGGAGGTGAGACTGGAGAGGCTTGGTGGGCCAATTATGGAGCGTTTTAAGGGTCAGTCAGGAGTTAAATTAGATACAACATGATCAACAGTAGGGAATCACTACAGCTTCTTGGGTGGAAGATTTGGAGCCAGAGGCACAATTTGGGCAAGACTGGGCTAATGGCAGCGACCAGAAAGGGCTGGAGAGAGGAAGGGAGGAGACGCCCCAGGGCACCCCGCTGCGGGGGCACAGAGGGAGAGAGGTGTGAGGGCCCTTGTCCATCAGTTGCCTCATCCAGCAACTTTTTAGCTGGTCCTCAGTTCAGGCCTGGGCTCCTCCTCCTCCTCATTTCCTCCTCCTCCTGATCTTTACCTTTACCCTCTCCAAGGCCTGGATCCATTCCCGTGGTCCTTGTTAGCCCTCAGAACCACAACAAGAAGGCTAAGAGAAACTCAGCAATTTGGACCCATGTTAGAAATGCTTCTCTAGAGCTCAGCGCTAACAATCTCCTCTTCCTCCTCCTGCATCCTTTCCACCACCGTCCTCACAGCTGATGGTACCGAGCATATATGTTTAGCTGGGATGTGACAGCCCTTCACACTGGTCCTCTCATTTACTCCTTGCATCCTCCTACAAGACAGGAATTACCTAGCCCATTTGACAGTTTCCAAGGTCCTACAACCAGGAAGTGGCCGAGCCCCACAGTGAACTCAGGCCTGACAGCTTAGCCTAGGTCTGCAGTGTTCTAAGTGAACCAGGCTTTAAGTGTCACGACTGAGGGTCCACTTCCTAGGAAAACGGTCTGCGAAATTCTGGCTGGGATTCCTCTCTGCTTCCTCCTGATGTGGCTTCACAGTTCCACTTTCCCCTTTCCATCTCAGCAAATCTAAATCTGCCTGCCAGCCTCATGGCCTCTCACATTTAGTTAACGAGCACATAATGTGCATTTGCTATTTTCATCCGTGTGAAATTAACTGCCTCTTTGCGGTATGTCTAAACCACGCATCATTCACACTCGGGCACATGCATGCCACTTCCTTGGTCAGTGGAGTACACTGCAGATAAAAAACAGGAAAAAAGTTTTGTTGTTGTTTAATTGAAGTGTTTCATACGTGTGGCAATCACAAAGGATTAACTTTAATTCAAAAGGATGAATGACAGATCTGAATCAAAATGGGCCAGTTATACTATAACATTCTAACCTTTTTTTTTAATGTTCATTTATTTTTGAGAGAGAGTTGGGGGGGTGGATAGAGAGAGGGGGGACAGAGGATCCAAAGCAGGCACTGTGTTGACAATAGCAAGCCGGATGTCAGGGTCAAACTCACAAACCATGAGATCACGACCTGAGCCGAAGTCGAACACTTAACCAACTGGGCCACCTAGGCACCCTTTCTAACTTCTTTTTAGCAGAAACATGTGCATATTCTATGGGAGAGCAGTTAAGAAGGAAAATGTATCAATTATTATCAATTACTTAATTCCCTAAAATGGTTAATTAACTTTTATTAAGGAGATTAATTAGGGAGTTAGGTGGGTACTTTATAGGGAGTTAGGTGGGTACTTTAGGGGTTCAATGAGACTTTGACCCACCCTGCTGGATCTAAATTTAAGATTTCAGAGATATGTTTTCAATGTTTCTCTTTTTTTCAAAGCTATAATGTCACGACGATCCCAACACACTGTCAAAAGCTATGGGCCAGTTTGCTAGTATACAGAGAGGGAGACAAACCGTAAGAGACTTTTGAATACAGAGAACAAACTGAGGGTTGCTGTTGGGGTGTTGGGTAGGGGGATGGGCATTAAGGAGGGCCCTTGAAACCCCGTGGCACTGTTGGTGGGAATGCAAACTGGTGCAGCCACTCTGGAAGACAGTAAGGAGGTTCCTCAAAAAATTAAAAATAGATCTACGCTGTAACCCAGCAATAGCACTGCTAGGAATTTACCCAAGGGATACAGGAGTGCTGATGCAGAGGGGCACTTGTACCCCAATGTTTATAGCGGCACTTTCAACAATAGCCAAATTATGGAAAGAGCCTAAATGTCCATCAACTGATGAATGGATAAAGAAATTGTGGTTTATATACACAATGGAATACTACGTGCCAATGAGAAAGAATGAAATCTGGCCTTTTGTAGCAACGTGGATGGAACTGGAGAGAGAGTGTTATGCTAAGTGAAATAAGTCACACAGAGAAAGGCAGATACCATATGTTTTCACTCTTATGTGGATCCTGAGAAACTTAACAGAAGACCATGGGGGAGGGGAAGGGGAAAAAAAATGGTTAGAGAGGGAGGGAGCCAAACCATAAGAGACTCTTAAAAACTGAGAATAACTGAGGGTGGATGGGGGGTGGGAGGGAGGGGAAAGTGGGTGATGGGTATTGAAGAGGGCATCTTTTGGGATGAGCACTGGGTGTTGTACGGAAACCAATTGGACAATAAATTTCATATTAAAAAAAAAAAAAAGGAGGGCTCTTGATGGGATGAGCACTGGGTGTTATATGTAAGTGATGAATCACTAAATTCTACTCCTGAAATCATTATTACACTATGTTAACTAAACACGGATTTAAATTATAATTTTTAAAAAGCTATCCGCCATTCTCTTCCCTTCCGTCTTACTTGAGGCCTCAGCAAACATTCCTGAAACTGAAAACACTAAAGCGCCTGAGCTCCTCCCCTCTGGGTACCGAGAGATCACAAACTTGACACACCCTATTTCTCCTCCTGGTTAGAGCTCTCTTCCAACACACATCTTCCTTGTTTGTATCCCTGCTAGAGGTGTGGTGCAACCCAGTCTGACGTATGCAGGAACCCAGTACTCTGCAAAGCTGCTACCCGAGAAGGCACGTCTTTTAGTTGTGCTGACGATTACATTTGAGAAACCCTGGGGAATGCAGACCTTCACGCTCCTATTATTAAAATTGTCACAAGGACCGAAAAAGCTTCTCCCGGAGGCTGGACTGTGGCCCTAGCACAGGAATTGCCAACATGAGTTTTGTGATTACCAGATTAATAACAAGGGGCATGTCGACATTTTAAAAAAGAGTCCCAGAAATAACTAATCTTAAATTTACAGAATTCAAAATACAAACTTAACATACTATTTTCTTTCCCACTTTTCTTTCTCTGGAGAGAGGTATATGACTAAATGAAACTCTAAAATGCTTGAAACAACACCGCTGTGATGTATTTGTCCAAACGTAACCCAGGCCAAGGCTGGTGAATTTTAGAAATCTGGACACGTAGCATTAAGTCTTTCTGAAATTCTAGGCCTCTGGGAACAGAACTGATAGTTTTTATGCTACATTATCTGCCACCAAATTTGGAACAGAATTTTAACATTAAATGTGGATGGAGAATCCAAAACTACTAAAATTATACTAATCTGAATCAATAAAATAAATATGTGTACGTTGAATTGTTAAATCGTAAATCTTCATATTTATATATATTTCAAGCACCAGAAAGCACTCCAGCTCTGAAAATAAAAATTCTTTTGTTTTTCCTACCTTGGAGAATAAAAATACCCGATATCTTTTGTTCTAAGATATATAACCTAAAATATCAAAGTATTTAAATACATCTACGTATTTAATGATATATTTGCATATATATTTTAAAATATACATAACACATACAGATATACATTTATCGATACAATAAACACCTAAGGATTCTTGTAAGAAATTTTATCTGTGAGCTGATTCAAAGCATAAATAACAGGCTACAATTTCCAAATATTTGGACAGAGGCCACAGGAAGAGCCTGTGGCACTTTATATAAGCACGTCAGACTCAGAAACCTATTTTTAAGCATTTTAAGCATTTTTAATAATAGAAACATCATCAACTATCATAATGTAATAAAATAAAAGTGATTTCTTACTGAATACTGGGAAAGACGTATTTCCTTTTAACACTTGGAATTCTTGTTCTAGTCGTCTCCGTAAATCTATTTGTTCAAATAAAACCTTCTGAAGTTCTTCTAATAAAGAAAAACAGAAGAGTCATTTTACTAATCTTTACAAATAACTCTCCAGAGAACTGTTATACATGGCAATTTATTATTAGAAGACAAAATATTTTACCAGTTTAAAAAGTGTTGCATAGACATAGGATAGATTTTGTGCAGAAATCCATGAATATAAATCAATGTAATATATTATTTTAAAGTATTATATTACAGTGTCATGTATTGATTGATATGTATGCATTAATCTCAATTATATCCACCCAATGGTCCATATATTATTCATATGTTGCTTGTCAAGCTTAAAATATGGTGTAGAACAAAAATATCCTCCTATTATCTCCATGGTCTTTTGAAGCTAAGAGAAGTTCTACAGAATTAAAACTTTTCTTTACCTTTCCCCATATTTTCGACATCCTTTTTGAGTGAATGAGGTGAATTTGTTTCTTGTGTGTGTTCACCTTTAGAAAGAAGAGAACAAATATTGGTTTTGTGTAGGCTATTTTCTGAAAGTTTTTCTTTTCATTTTCTTTTCACATCTACGAAGAAGCGTAGTTGGTATGACTGGAAGGTGGAAGTCCTCAGAACCAAATGTTGTCCTCATTTACTCACGTACAATTCCCCTGAGGCACAGCGGCAGCTACAGGAAGCAAGGGCGCAGTCAACCTAGCCTGAAATGGCGGCCCCGTGAAAGCAGATTCCGGAAGTTAGCCCCCTCCCAGGCCCCACCACTATCCATCTTCTACAACAAAGGTACTTGTTAAATGGGCAAAAGAGGAGGTTGAACAGTTAACATATCCAGAAGAATTCAGATCAGTTCCTCTCCTTCCAGAAGTGAAGGAGCCTAGTGTCAACCAGAAGGCCCCCAAGGCTGAGGAAGCAGAAACCTCCTACCTTCTTGGGTCACCAAAATTTGGGACAGTTAGAAAGAAACATACTTTTGTTGCCCTTGGGAGCGAATTTATAAGCCTGGAATAATTTCCTAATAACTGATAGGTATTTTTTTTTTAAATCAACCTAAAACAGAGGTGTGAAATGTTATCTTATGTTGTTTTGTAATATTCACATGCTTGCTGATAGTTTCAGAACTACTTGTCTTCAACCAATAAAAACTAGATTGTAGATAAAGGTTAGGTGTTATTCTCTCCTATTTTGTTTATGTGCTAGGATGGCAAGCTAGGAAAATGTCCTTATCTACAGTCATAAATTGAATCTATGTAATCTAGAAAACATAAATAAACCAAAGAAATCCAATCACTTAGCTAACCAGAATCTATTGTTCCAATTTCAACTTGCTATCTGCAACTATCCACATAATGTAACTAAGCTTTCTATTTTCATGTACAGACGGTATAGACAAAGGTGCTCTCCGGTTTCAGGGATCCCCTCACCCCTTGACCCCCTTCTGGGTTAGCTCCTTCCTCTGCACCCATGGTGCTGTTTGCTTACTCACTTTCCACACTCACCAGGCAGCGTGCTCCTTGGAGATAGGGGCTCTGTGTTTCCTGCACGGCCAGTGCTTAGCAGAATGCTGGATACATAATAGGTATTCAAGAAAGTGTTTTCAGTTGTCACTGAAAGGAACTCCAGGAGCTCATAAATTCTAAACTATAGCGTGGGCCCGAATGCAGCATTTCAATTCTCTCCTCACTATGTATTCATTTCCCTTCTTCAGCAAGAAATAGAATATAATGGCCCTAGGCACTTGTAGGAATACTGGGAGATTTCATCGTCAAGGTAAAAGTTCCCACAAAGAGGGAAACAGAATTTCTCCACAAAGCAGTGGCCTACAGCATCAAGGACAGACAGGAAAATACTTAGCATGATATTATAAATGGATGGGGATTCTGCATTCTACCCGATGACCATTGGGAGTAAGTATTTGCAGGGATGAGTGGATGCATATATGTGTGCATATATATGCAAATATTCCTGCACATGTGCATAGTGATGAAAAGATGCTTGCCCTGGATCCCCATCATAAGGACAATAATATCTTAGGCATCCCTGAGTTCCTTAACGACAGGTATTTTCTCTACTGTCTAGATCATATCTGCACAACCTCATTCCCACTTTCATCTTGGACATGACCTCTCTCCATAGGCTTTCAACATTAAGACCTTGGCTTTCTTCAGGGGCGCCTGGGTGGCTCAGTCGGTTGGGCATCCGACTTCGGCTCAGGTCATGATCTCACGGTTGCTGGGTTCAAGCCCCGTGTCGGGCTCTGTGCTGACGGCTCAGAGCCTGGAGCCTGCTTCCAATTCTGTGTGTCCCTCTCTCTCTCTCTCTCTGCCCCTCCCCAACTTGTGCTCTGTTTCTGTCTCCAAAATAAATAAATCTAAAAAAATTTTTTTTAAAGACCTTAGCTTTCTTCATACAGAATAATGAAAATATCTGTGAAGCATTTTAAGCATGCACCTTAATCTAATTCCTGCAAAATACTACTATCTAAAAGAAGAGTAACATGAAGGCTGATGAGAAATCATAAATATAGAAACCAAGAGTAATGGTATTTTGAAATGAAACAAAATGCATGTTACATGCAGTGTTACCTCTGTCTCCTCCAGTCTCAATCAGTCAAATGCATAGCTGTTTCACACTCACATACAATGTTGAGTCTGAACAAGAGAAGAAACAAGCACGCCCGTCCCTCTGTATCCATCTGCAGGGCAGAGTGACATTTCACCATCTTGCCACTGTCCCAACTACTAGGGAGCATGGTTTAATGGAGATTGTTCGTGTCTGAACAGGCAACTCTAGAAGTCATGTCCTTACCACACTATAGACCTTTTTGATTCATTAGTGTATTGTGTGGCCCGTTTATCTTGCATTACATTTCAGTGAGATAATTAATTGAAAAATTACAATGGGATATGTAAAAATGCAGGTCTTGCAACTTCACAATTTGGAGGTTTACATAGGAGTGAAACCATTAAACAAATGGCTAGCAAATAGAAAGCACGTCAACAACAAACAAATGTGATAATATTAATAATAAGCTTTTCTTTTCATTAGCTTTGTGCAGGTTTTATTAATACTTTACATGGGGGTCTATTTCAGATAGACGCTTTGCTGCAACTTCTCGGTAAAACCTGCCAATTTGGAGCTTGGATGATTCAAATGTCTCACTTATAAAGGTTTTTTTTTTGTTTTTTTTTTTTAAATGGTTAAATGTTAGGTAAATAAAGAGCACAGACGTTTCAGCTGCCTTTTGTGTATCTTTTACTGGACCGTTGCCTTTTGTATATTACTAATCTGTAAAACCAGATTGTTAATGGTGGTTAAAAATGACCTCTGGGAGCCTGGATATGTTTGTTCACTATTACTGCTAATGTTTTCCATCTGGTTTAAAAAAAAAAAAAGGCAGTCTAATACTAGATTAAATAAATGAGATTTAGTTGACAATAAGCTTCCGATTTTTATAAATATTCCATTAGGTTAGATGCATTTTACTTTTCCAAAATTAATGAATAGGTTTGGAGACATCCAAAAATTAAAATGTTTACTTTCCTTCCCACTGTATTTCCCCCTAAAAAAAAAAAAGTTACAAAAAGGCAGAGGGAGACCTTAATTTTCCTTTGGAGTTATAGGAAGGAAAATTATAATATGGAAGGAACATCTTTCTTGGAGGCCAGGCCTAAAATATATCTTAAATCAGACTGTAAAAGAAAACAGTCAGGTGGCTTAAAGTTGGAGAGTAATGGATAATCAGGATATAAAATGCATCCAGTGAACTGATGTGACCAGAAGCTGCTGCTCAGGGACATGTCTACACCAGGATTCCACAAGTACACGTTCCAGGAGCCAGTTTGCTGTGACCTGCCTCGCTGCCCATGAATCCTGCCTGCCCTGGAGGGGAGGGGCAACATAGAGCCACATCAGGGAAACTACATCCCTGAGGGCAGTGAAGCCCAGAGAGCCTGGGGCTATTTGGTTCCTGCTCCCGTGGTCTCTCCAGGGTCCTCCGGCACCAGGCGGACCCACATTCCAGGTGAAAGTTCCATTCATAGCACCTCCTTTCACGGCACAAGGGTAATTACTTTCTCTTAAATATCATGGCACACCTCTGCTCGAGAACCGTGCCATGGCTCCTGATGTCTACATTGCACAATCCACTCTCAGTTCCTCCCCCGTCACCTCCAGGTTCTCCCACTCAGCTGAGCCAAGCTTTCTCTGTCAGTAAGCACAAACCTTTTACTCTAATCGGGCCCTTATTCCTCATGTTGGCTGGCTTTGCCTTATGTTTTCGCTCTTGCTTCAGGTGCCCCTGCCCATCCACCCACAATGATAATGCCACCCAAGTCCCTACTCTTCTGTAACGCCTTTCCCGACCTCTGCAAACGCTGCTGATCCAAGGGCTGAAGTTCCAAGTCCCTATTGTCTTCACTCTGCCACCTGACGTCCTGGGGTTTCAACTCTGCAAGTCTGGTCTTCCCCAGCTAGAAAATCTGCTTTCTGAGGGGAGAGAGACCCTACCCAACAGGTAACCCCATCACCTCTACCTTCAGGAGGGTGAAATACATCCCGCAAACACCGTTTCCTCTTAATTTAATTCAATCCGGTTTGTGAAAGAAATACAAAGTAATGTCACTTTAAATCCTCAATCATCATCATTTTAAGCACTAACTCATTCCTATGAATGAAAAAGCACATGTTGATCCATTTGGCTATCTGAAGACGTAGTCTATATTTTCAGTTTACTGGGGAAGTTTGCAATATTTCAATTTTTCTTCCTATCTGACATTTTGAAAATTTCTTGCGGAGCTAAAACCATAGCACTGAGTTTTAACCAGGACATGAAAATATTAATGTAAAAGTCTTCCATGATCTCCAAGAGCCAAAATACCTTACATTTTTAGAACTCATTTAATTTTAGGAGTCAAACGAGTAGGTCAGATGACTTGTTCTGTTGGTGGTCACGGGATGATAGGACAAAAAGCTGATTAAATAGGTAATTACTCTTCTCAAGCTAAACTTGAATCCAAAAAACAAGATCATTCAAATATTTTGTACAAATATGTACAAATGTGTGTACATACAGGGTACAAAATGAAATGCCTGACCTTTGGATGAAGAGTGAAAACGCTGACATTCACATCCCTTCTACGGAAATATATTCTCTCTCTTTTCATTCTCCCCTCAGTGTTATACTCCCTGGAGCCTGCAACCAGCATTCGGAGGCTCTGCCCCACGAAGCAGCCCCAGGGGCTGGCAAGTTGCTTATCGCTAAAAGGGCCTCTCTGTTCCTTTGGGACTGTTGACAACACTTGATGAAAAACATTTGGAGAAAATGCTTCCATTATGGAAAGAAAGAATGTTATTTAATTGCACACTCAAGGATGAATGTGGTCAAAACTATTTTGGTTTGTGGCTGTGCCTCAACATAAGACACACGTGCCTTTTAACGTCTGGATAAAGAGTGAAGATTTCAGTCAAATGCCCAGATGCTTCTATAGTTGTCGGGTAGGGGTCTCAAGGAGCAGACCTTGGAAGAGAAGTAGTGACTGCAGATTATAGTTGCACTGTATTCTCACACCCATGGGGCCGGCCTGATGGACGGTCTGCTCTCTGCCTCCCGACAGCCTCAGCCCAGGGCCTAGACTTCTGTTGAACAGACTCCATTTATACATGTTTAACTCTGAATTGTAATAATTAACCTTAGCTTTATAATCTGGTTTTGATTTAGATTTCCAGGGATTTTTTATTTTCTCTTTCTCTAACAACTTGTCTTAGAGGTACAATTTGGATGGGGTCAAAGACCGTCGACATAAGCGAACATACGTAGTACCTTTAATAATTACCAAAAGGTAGCACAACATACGGTTTAGAGAAGTTTTTAAGAACACTTTGCATTAGGGGCGCCTGGGTGGCGCAGTCGGTTAAGCGTCCGACTTCAGCCAGGTCACGATCTCGTGGTCCGTGAGTTCGAGCCCCGCATCAGGCTCTGGGCTGATGGCTCAGAGCCTGGAGCCTGTTTCCGATTCTGTGTCTCCCTTTCTCTCTGCCCCTCCCCCGTTCATGCTCTGTTTCACTCTATCCCAAAAATAAATAAACGTTGGAAAAAAAAAAAAAAAAAAAGAACACTTTGCATTAGGGCATTAAAAACTCAATTACACAGAAAACAAGGTTAAATAATTTTCTCCTCGGTCAGTAGTACACGGACTTCTGCTAATTTCTTGGTGTTAAATTCTACATTTAATTCTTCCCCTGTGACGTGTGGCACTTTAGTGAGGTCACAGAACAGAAGAGAGAACAAAGTCAATACCACTGGAGAGGGTGTGCTACAGAATGAAGTAACTAAATATTAACTCCATTAGTGAAAGAAAAAAAAGAGAAGGAGTAAAGGCAAGATTAATACAGGGGAAATTACAGCAAACTAAGAGTTACAGCAAACTTTATGCTGCATGATCAGAATGTATTGTGAGTTTGCATACACACTGCTTCTCGAATTAGTATATCTTGAGTTCACTTAGAATTCTCTGGAGTTTTAGAACTTGTGCTTTCAATTAATGCTATTTGTTTTCTGGAGAATTTTTCACTGTCTTCCTTTATCTCTTAAATTTCATAGAAATTTTAAAAAATCATAAGAAGGGACATTTTTTAGAAATAAAAAGAAACTGACAGCTGAAATACGGGAATAATTTAATTTTGAATACATACATTGAAAGATCCCAGAATTCATTGTTTGTAAAAATTGCAGCAGTAATTTAGAGGTGGGAGGTTTTGTCAAATTTTACAGGTGGATAAACCGAGGCACAAAGCAGTTAAAGTGTTTACCTAAAGTCACCTAGTGAGAGAATTAAAACTCAGATCTACCGGTTGTGGATTTTAGAATACGTCCTCTTCTTCTTTTCCTTTTTTTTTTTTTTAAATCATAAGCATGTTCTAAGATTGAATGGAATAATAAATCAGAGTGCCTCATTCGCTATATATTCATGAGAAGTGTAACTGCTTCTTACTATTCTCAGAAATCTGTCCATAGCATATTAAGTACACTAGAGAATCATACCAGTGAAAATCAAATTGATTTTAAAACTCCTATACATATAACAAGATGCAGCCACGCTCAGACTCCAATGGTGCCGGCGTTTCCACAATGAAATGTATTGAAATCAGGGATGACTCTACTTGCGTGATTTCCTTGACCTGCCATAGCTTTGAGCTGTCTCACCAGCTTGCCCCACTGCATTCAATTTCAAATCACTTAACTTCACTAAAGTTATTCAAAACGGATATGCAAAACCTCACTCTGGGATTGCAAGCAAAATGCTGTCATTTATATTTTTCAGTAGGTGATATTTTGACCAAACTACCAACCCCCTAAACTATATTGCTGGGCTTTAAAGCCATGGGTCTAATTTAAAAGATACCTATGGATAAAAGGCTTCCGAGGAATTTTGGCTGCTTAAAAACTTCATGTTTGGTCCTTCGAATTACATAGAAGTACAAGATCTGCTGTGTGTAAGCTTAAAGATCATTAGCAGGGAGGTTCTTTAAAAAATCACTTAAAGATGCCATCTTTAAAATTCCTAAAAAGAACCAGTTACTAATAAGGCTGAAAGGTTGAAGGAAAGCTGCATTTAATTAAAGTGATAACCTAAAAAAATAAACTGGAACTAAGTAGGTTGCTAAACTGAATTTGTATCGGGGAACAGTTGAAGCAAGTATCCAGATTTTAAAGAAATGGCTATCTCCTTACTTGTTTTGAGAAAGGACGCAGAAATCTCTTGATAAACTACATTCGTAATTGCCACAGGAGTGAAAAATTTACATCAAAATAAAAAATCGCATCCTGACTTATTCGGTAGTTTGAAGAGACATTTTATTCTTCTATGTTCTACTGCGTACGTGCTGAAATAAAATACCGGTACTTTCCAATGATAACGATTGAATTAAACACTGGCTAACGGAACACCTGGCTCCATACACCTTATCTGACGGTATGTGATGCAGACCGCTGACGGTATTCATATGCTTTACAGTTTACCTATCCCTTCCTCTTGATTGGAAGCAACTTGAGGGCACAGACTGGTATGGATTCCATCTCGAATCCCCAGAGCCTAGCAAAGTATCTAGCACACAGTAGGCATTTGAAAATATTTGTGGCGTAATCGAGTAAATAAGCAATGAAAATCAACAGTGGTTAGAGGGGTAGATGTGGAAGTTAACAGTTGTTCCACGGGAAGAAATATCTCCAGTACCAGTCAGGGTGTACTGGGTAAAGCTTTCTACTGCTGTCACTCCAAAGCAGTTAATCACAGGCCTTCATCATCTCATTGGCTCTTCCGGAGTTTTGACACTTTGCTAAACGAAGGGATTCTTGGAGTCTGACCATAAGTAAATACGTTAATACCAAAACAAACGTAGGACAACTGGATGCCCACTCTAGGATTTTCTCGAATGTGCATTTCAACACAAAGACCATGAGCTAATAATCTTCCCTGCAAGACAGGATAGCTGAAGATCCACCAAGTTAAGTCCCAAAACAACCCAAGGAGATGTAACGCCTTAACATCTTCAGGGTTTAAAACATCATCTCCACATGCTCAGCAAAGCAACCATAAGGATGAAGTTCTTGTGACCCAAGATTCCAAGATAACTTTAACAAAATAAAATTCTTCACTGGAACATTGGTTCATTTCAATGATATTTTGCATCCCTCCCATGTCCTACCTATCTCCCATTCAATACAGAATAATAATAATATAATGAATATAACATACTACCTACAGACTCCTCTGAATAATGTGAGAATAAAATTGTAATATGGAAAATCAATGTAGAGCAAGTTTCTCTGGGAATCTGTATCAAATTAATTATTGTGAGGAAGGGACTAGTAATATATCAGTAGTATGACTAGATATTATTACCAACATAACTATTGACTGTACTACGCTGAGCTCCGGGCGCTGTGGAATTTTTATGTGAACACTGATCCTGACTATACTTTCACCTATTTCCTTTGGCGTTTGTATTTCTGTCTGAATATCAAACAAGAGTGGATTCTGTGGTTTTTATCCGTTCTGGCTACCATCCTTGGGGTTCTGATGGCTTTTCAGGGTTTACTGAACTTACTAAGCATGAGGGAACCAAACCACTCTCAAGAATAGGAGGAACGTATTTTCAAATGGAACCGGCCCAGCCATCCAAATCGGAGGAAGATGGAGAAATTCAGTTTTTAACAGATCTACGGAGACTATTAATATACATGAAGAGAACACAACTCTGTGAAGAAATCAGTATGTTCTAATACCTTTGGATTTCTCATGGGTATGCACATTTTGTCAAATGTTAACTTCAAAATTTTATAAAAAATATGAATACCAGCTATTAAGTGCAACGTAGGAAATTAAAATTCCTAAAAAGAAATTATTCCAGTTTGGGTAATTCGGGTTTTCTCATTAAATCTACGGAATCTCCTCTAAATTTAACAATGCAAACATCAAACTACCTCATAGTTTTGTTCAAATCATTGCTGCCTCTTGAAAAGCTACACACATTTTACATATTTTATAGAATATTTACAAAATTTTTATTTCCTTCAAAATTTGCACCCAAATAGAGTAACAGTTTAGCACAAGCAGCCTTATGATGATTTATGGTTTAGCTAAATGAAGGGTAAGGTCTGGCACGAATTATTCCCTAAATGTGTTATTTTATACTAAATACATGGACCCTATAGTTTTGAGCTTTAATATCACCAACAGCCAACTCCGAAATAAAAACTTCTGAATCCAAGCAATTAAAAACAACTTTCAAATTAATGCACGTAAACGACAGAGTACTAATTCTAACAGGCAACACTAAGTTAAAACCTGTTTTAACATTAGTAAACCAAGGATGGAGTCTACATCCTGCCTCTGAGTGAATTATAATTATTTAAAAACACACCGTCACTGCTACACGAAACTCTTCTTAGAATTCATTGGACTTTGAGCTTCATGGGGCCTCCTCACAAAATGAGGTCATATGTAAAATAAAGTAAAACTAAATAAAACCCCCCTTCTCAGAGTAAGTTATTGATGGTGCCACCGGAATGTGACACAGCTTTTGAACTCCCTGAGCTTGCCATATTTTGGTACAGGGGTATGAGAATTCTTTAAGAGCTCATTGCTGGTACAGCACAGACCTAGCACAGGTCTCCATCCACTTTGGCTGCTGAAACAGCCCGAGTTAATTTGCATTCACCAGAATACATACAGACTCCCATCTGCGGTTTCCAGGCATGGGAGAAATTGGGCTACTTTTAAATCTATTTTTAGCTCTTACAGAGCCGCTAAATAGCATTTGATCTGGGGCTGAGGAATGTTTCTAGAATTGTTTTTTCATATTCATGAATGTGTTGTTTCCAGTGGCTATTAATTTCTATACATATCAAACAAACAAAAGCAATCGAGTATCTAGAAATGTCTGGGAAATGGCTAGATATTACAGAATCAATCGAATAGAATTAGAAACCTTTTCTTGGGTGTGTGTGCAAACCCATTAGAAATTCCTTGGTAGCAATCCTTTTCATTTCAGGCCTCAATTTTGTGAAGTATCATACTAGGAAGGTGGTCGTTTCTGGGCAAAGAGCATTGCTTTTGTGACTTTACACAGTACACTATAGACTATAACAGGAAAAAAAAAAACCAAATCCACATTTAACAACAGTATCATATAGACACTTAAAAGTAAATTTGTGGAAGGTAATTTTATGAAAAGGTATAAGGCCTCAATTATTGAAGTGATGATAATAAAAAATATTTTAAACGTGTTAACAAACAGGTAAAACCAGCTTGCACAAAAAGCCAACATTGTGTATTGCATGTAGACTTCATGTGGCCACTAACCAATGACATACCACAAGACAATTCTTAGTAACTCCTTAGCGCTGTCAACCAAACTTGGAGGTTGATCAATATTTATGGAATATATTCATGAAATAATTTGGAAATATCCGATGATATAGAAAGCTTTCTTCCCGTGATATAGAAAGCTGTGCTTTTCATTAAAACAAGTATTTGCCTGTCGCTATTTAAAATATTGAGGAGTTCCTCTAAGAGAAAATAAAAACAAAGGTTCGGAGACCTTTTTCATTGTACTTTGCTGTTATATAAGATTCCTTTAAGATCCTATTTTCTTTATTTCTGCTCCCCAAACCACTCTTTCTCCCTCTCCCTCACTTCCTAGCTGGCTCTCTCTGTCTCATTTGACAGGCAAATTTGCAGACATTGCCGCAGGATAACAACCTCGTTTGACAGTCAATTAACCGTGAATAGTCAAAGCCAAGGCAGTTTGCATTACATAAATGGAAAATTAGATTCCTTTTTCCCAAGAAACAAAACCCTCTCCTTAAGACACTGCAATAGACAACTTAGTATCAAAACTTCTAATCACGTCTTCCCCAAACCCCTTGGAGACATTTAGCAATCAGTAAAAGGTGGTTTCATTTAATTTGTATAATGTAATTTTTGTAAATGTATTATACATTTTGTGTAGAGATCATTATCATGGAGATAATATAAATGTTGGCATAGATGTCATAAAACACCTTTAATGTCTTTCTGACAGATATTAAAAGCAATAAGCTGTGATCCTTTTTAATGGAAGGTTTCTAAGAGAACATTTCAATTATTGTCATTTTATGCTTTTCCAGCCTGTTTCATTGTGTAACCTGATATATTTCTGAATTTTCTTCTGAAATATGCCCAGCAATTAATAATCTTATTGCTATTAATGTCACTGCTTTCCCATTTGTGTTTTTCTTAGTTATATCTACTAGGAATTGTGTGTGTGTGTGTGTGTGTGTGTGTGTTTTATCTTTACCCTTGTACTAAATATTCAGTCTTTTGATTATGAATTTCAGCCCCTCTCTCTGGCATCTGACTCTTCATTCTTATCTATTTGTCCCCAGCATACCTGATCTTTCTCTCCAAAAATCTCCTCCGGAAGCATCAGAGTCTGTGATGAAAAAGCTATGATCCTTGTTCTTATCTAGAATCAAACAAAACACAAAATCTACAAGTGATCACACTGACAAGTGGCAAACAAAGACATCCAAGAATTTTAACATGTGTTTATGTATTTGTGTAGGTTTCTTGAGTGCTGATGGCCAAGAGTTATGTTGAGATTGGGGGCAACAGCATTGTTATTTGGGGAATCACCATTGCTTGGAAACTAAGGCAAAAACTGAAAAGTGCTGCCTTTTAAAATGCACACCTTACACACACACACACACACACACACACACACACACACACACACACACAGCATAAAATTCAATGGGTGAAAACCCCCAGAATGGTGGGGGCGGGGGGGGGGGGAGATGCTGGGTGTGTAAGTCTCACACAAACGATTAAATGCAGTAAAGAAAAACTGGTGGTTTGTTTTTATTTTACCTGAAAAGTTGCTGTCATCCTTTGTAGGTAAAATAACTTGGTTATTTTCCTTAGTTTTCTGATTCTGTGTGGAGAAGAATTAGATACACAAATCAATGCCTGGATCAAACCATATGCTAATGTCAACAGTCAGCAGGAAGAAGCATCAATAAAAGTGACTCCATGGAGCCTCAGGAGACATCATTTTTTGATGATGATCTTCTCTGAATAGTCGTGGTACTTAAACATGCATGTACCCCCACACATACCTGTACTGTCCTTTAAGAAGTAATATGTTAATTAAATACACACCTATGATATGTTCTGTAAATAAACATACCATGTTATTTGCCAAACCTATGTGACATTAGGACAGATGCACTTCACTCTGAAGTCCTTGCGCGTGTTTTCTGTGCACACTCGAGTGAACACTGAATGCAGAGCCATTTAAATGTAACTTTGGTTTTTGGGGGGGTACCAGCACCACTTGCATGTCTGTGGAGACTGGTTTGGGAGAAGCTGGTCTTGCTGGAGAGCCTGTCTTTTGTTTTACTGGGCACAATATTTTACAGATGTGTCCATTTTGGCTAGAGAGCTCTGACGTTCAAACCTTGACTAAAGCAGTTCAAACGAAACTGAATTTAACTTTTGAAGTCAATGAGTTTTCCATCTTTTTTGGGTCACGGTTGGGGGAGGCGCTGAACTATTGAGAAGAAAGGGAACAGCATTATTCAGACTGCTCCAGTTTTTGTGGTCTCACTGCTTTGGGGGGGAACAATTATGCTCCGCTGGGGTGGGCGGGGGGGGGGGGGGGGGGAAACAAAGGAGATTGGTGGATTAGAGTTGGTCAATTAAAGGGTCTTTTCCAACTTCTATAAGCAGCCAACTCAAATGTAGTAAGGAATCGAGGCCCTAAAGCCTTTGAAAGGCTTTGTACAAGACCAGAAACCACATTTTTATGGAGGACCATTGGCAGAAAAGAAGCCCTCTCAAACACACTGAATATTTCATTTCTGTGGGGAAATCTGGTGATTCATCTTTCCTGCGCATATGTAACTGATTCAGCCTAAAGGTGCATTTAAATAATAATAATTAGCTTGAAGGAGCCTAAAGGGGATATTTACATCTTTGTAGGAGGGCTGCTCCTCCAGTGATGGATGGTGGACCGGGCTGCCCGGGCTGCTGCCACCGCCGCCGCCAGCTTTCTGGGAGGCCAGAGGCGGGGGCGGGGGCGGGGGCAGGTCTGAGCCGCTGGGGTCGCCCAGTTTCCCGTCCTCCTGCAGCAGCCTGGAGGAGTTCAGGGCGAGTGGGAAAGCGCCCGCCGCGGCCGGTGCGCGGTCCCGGCTGCTCGCCTTCTCTGACAGCCCTCGGCCCTGGAGGTAGCGGCCGCCCCCGACTAAGGGGTCCCCTAGCAGGATCCCCGTCTCCTCGTCTTCCTCCTCGTCGTCGTCGGGGTCTCGACCTTCTTCCTCCTCTTCTTCGCCCTCGGGGGGTTTGTGGCCCTCCACGTCCACCTCCTGCTCTTCTTCCTCGTCGTCCTCGTCCTCGGAGCTGTCCTCGCTGGGGTAGCTGCAGCTGGTGCCCCCGGGGGACAGAAGGCCTCGGTGGTGCGGCTGCAAGGCCAGCGGGGGCGGCGGGGGCGGGGGCGGCGGCGGCGGGGCCGGGTGGTGGCGCTCAGAACCCGGCTCGTCGGGCTGCGGGGGCAGGAGCAGCAACGGTGACGGCGGCTGCGGGGGGTGATGATGATGGTGGTGGTGCGGGTGGTGATGGTGATGGTGGTGATGCGCTTGGGCCGAGTGTGGCGCTCCCGCTGACGCCCCGTGCAGCTTGGCCAGGCTCTCCGCGTCGTCCTTGCCGCCCACCGGCCGGAAGGCGCTCGAATGGTGGTAGCTGCCTCCGCCTGCCTTACGCCCCTCCAGGAGGTGCGGATGGTGGGGTGCGGGCACTCGGGCTCCCGCGGGGCCCGCGCCGGCGGCCGCGGCCCCTGCACCGGACACCGCGCCGGGGTCGGCTGGCGGCGTGGAGCCCGCGCTGCAGTCCCCGCCGCTGCCGCCCGGGGGCGACTCGAAGAGAGTGTCGCGAGCACCCGCGCCCCCAGCCGGAGGCGGAGGGCCGGAGCCCGGGCCGTTGGCCACGACCGGAGGGGGCTGACCTGGCGGGGGAGCGGCATCAGCACTCCCACCGGCGCCGCCGGGCTCGGCCAGGTCCAGGAAGGCCTGGCGCAGCAAGGCGGGGCTTTCTCCAAGCGCGCAGCCGAGAGCCGAGGGCGGCTGGGGCGGGGGCTGCAGGTAGGTGGGCACGGGAAGCCCGCCTGGGGTCCGCGGAGGCCAGAACATGCAGAAGGGCGGGTAGAAGGCGTCCTTGCGGCCCGCGGGCCAAAAGAGGCCGGACAGGCCGGCCTTGGGCGCCGCGCCCGCGCTGCCGGCGCCCCCCAGGGCCTCGGCCGCAGCGCCCGCGTCCTCCTTCTTATGGCACAAGCCGAAAGCGGCGGCTGCGGCCGGGAAGGTGTAAGGATGCGGGAAGAGCCCCCCGCAGCCGGGAAACTTCTGCAGCACGCCCCCGAACGAGCCCTTGCTGGGCACCGGGATGACCGGGTAGCTGCGCGGGCCTTTGGCGCCAGCCGCCGCGCCCGCGCCCGCGCCGGCGCCAACGCTGGTCACGCAGCCGCCGCCGGCGCCGCCCCCTCCCGCCCCGGCGCCGCCCGAGGCCGCGGCCACAGAGAGGCTGGCGGCGGCGGCCGAGAGACTGGCGGCGGCCACAACGGCCGCCTCCTGCAACGAGTCGTCGTCGTCGTCGAAGCGCGGCCGCTTGTGATGGGCGTGGGGCGCGCCCGCCAGCTCGGCCAGGGGTGGCGGCGGCGGCGGGGGCGGGGGCGCCCCCAGCAGGTGCGGACCCAGCAGCCCCCCGCCTCCAGCCACCGCAGCCGCCGCTGCCACGGCGGCCGCCTTGACCGAGCTGAGCGGGTGGCAGGCGGGGTGCGCGCCGGGCTGGGGCAGCGCGCGCTTTCGGCTACCGCCGTTGAACATGGCCTTGACGTCCTCCCAGGCGAAGACTAGCTCGTCCTGGGGACTCTTGTCGGTGAGCTTGAGATGACGGCGCCAAGAGTTGAAGTTGGCTGCGTCCGGCTGCGTGTACTTGGCGTCGGGCGTACGGTGGGAGTGGAAGATGAACTTGTTAGGTGAGAAGTACATGTTGCAGTAGCTGCATTTGATGCACTTGGCGCGGGAGCTGTTGTAGCGCGCGGGGATGAAGCTACCGCGGCAGCCCCAGGCGCACTCGTGAGACACGTCGAAGGCGAAGTTGTCGGGCAGCTTGGGCGGCCTGTTTTCGCCCAGGAACGACTTGCACAAGCGCTCGGCCTCACGCTTGGTGATCATGCCGCAGCGGCGCGATGAGATGGGCATGGCCCCGGCGCGCCGCAGGATCTCCAGCTGCACCGGCGTGCACTGCACGCACGTGATGCCCAGCGCCACACGACGGTTGTGGATCTCGTTGTAGCTGAAGTTCTTGAGGAGAGTGTTGGAGATCTGTGCCAGGCACAGGCGCTCCTGCCCGTCGATCACCAATGACACGATGGGAATGCCGTAGAGGATCACCTGGCCCACCTGGTTGGGTTTGAGGTTGGCGTGGCCCGGCCGCGGCTGGCTCAGCGCTTCGGGCTGGAAGGCGCTCGACGGCGATGCCAGCAGGATGTCGTTGGGCCCCGGCAGCGGGCTGGAAGCCATTTCCTCCGCCGCGGAATCCCGGGCCGAGCCCTCCGGGTCTGCCTTGGAGACTGGAACGGAAAGGAGAAAGCGTTGACTAGAGCTAAGACAGAGGGGTGGGTTGAATCGCTTAACTAAAGAATTATAAGAACTTCCTTGCTTTGGTTGAGACAAGGTTAGCGCTGGGCAAAGGAACCAAGTTTCAGACAGAGGAAGTCATTTCTCTCAATTTTCTTCAAGGTCACCCTTTGGAAATGCAGGGATTGGGAAGTACTTTTCTTCTGTTCTAAACATCCAAAGAAAGTTAACTGTTTAAAACAATGCAATCAATTCCTAAGAAACTCAAGACCTTGTCTGCGATTTCTAAAAGTTGTTAGAAAAAAATGGCGTGCCCGCCAGAAATTAGAAAGTAATGATGACAGTTGTAACTCTTGCAGATTCTAAAAGTTCTGGAAAACTGGGGGTTGGCCATTGAAACCCAAATTTAAAAAGAGAGACCATTTACATTTGCTTAAAAATAGATTGATTTTGGTTAAACAGTAAATCCAACCCTTTACGGAAGTGATTTTTGTGGTATTTGTGGTTTCCTTGGGGGAAATACGCTACTGGTTGAGACACGACTTATTAAAGCAAAACGAAATCCCTTCTCCCCACCTTTGCCATTAGGTATTTTGGTACTGTAATTAGATTTGTTTTGAAAGATGGGGAAATGTACAAAGCCATATACATGATTGCACCAAAATAGGGCGCCTCACTTTCAATCTTTCAAAAGCCACTTGCTGAACTCAGTGGTTCTGGTTCCATAGAGGTAGCTCAGAACAACGAACTTGTAGATTTGTAGGCATTTAAAAACAGTTTTCTGTCATTTCCGTGACAATGAGCAAGTAAGTACAGGCCAAGTTTGAGAAGCCCAGAAATAGTCTAAAGAAACTAACAATTCCTGGGGATCATTATTGGCGGGCTTTAAAAGGCCAAGTGGGTTTTGAGATGAACCTCTTTCTGTACGCTTCTTTTTCTGATCTATGTATTCATCTCTGTATCTTTAAGGGGGGAAAGATGACCCTGGGTTTAGAGGTTTCGTGGACAAGGTAATCTGTAGGAATGTCGGAAGCGAAGCCCAGCGTTGGGCCTGCGGTAAAATTTCTATCATCTTCGGTCATTGGGATACCGTAAGCAGGGAAAATTTCCAGTACGTTGAAAAATACACAAAAAGCAAGCGAAAGAAATCTTTGTGATAAATGCTGCTAAGTCAAAACCAACAGAGTTGTTCATTCCCTAGGAAGACAGACAGTGACCTTTCCATGGCTACATGTCATGTGGGGTGCCGTGGCTACCACTACCCTTTGCCCTGGAAAATCACCAGTGGCCACTAGCATCTCCGCTCTTGGCCAAGTACGCTGGAGTTTGCTATTACAGCGATTTCAGAGGATATACTGTCCTACCCTTTCACCCAAATTGCCACATCCTTGCCCTCTCTGAGCCCCTGAGACATCTATCCCGTCGGGTCCCTTTGCCCTGCTGCCCCCCGGATCCTCAGCTCTCATTACGTTCTGCGGCCTCTAGGAAGGTTGAACAAACCTCGGCGCAATCAAACGAGAGGAGAGCCTGGCTTGTCACTTCGGGTGGATCGGAGACAATATTTCCAGGGGACAGAGCGTTAAATGGCAGTTCAAGGCACAGTGATACCTGAGCCTAACATAACCAGCACTAATTTCTCCAAATGGTCCTTCAATGCTCATTTGCCCCCCAAACAGGATTCTTATGATCGTCATAAGACCCTGGGATTAACAGGAACTCTCGCTCAGGAGCAACGGCACTCCCCCGGCCTGGCCCTGGCGGAGAGCTGACCTCACGTTCGAGACCCGAATTCTTAGCAGCCTTAAATTGGGTAAGGTGTCTCTTCCTGAGTGCCTTCCACTTTCACCCCAACCCCACCCAGAAACTCCTATCAGAACAGAGACACAAATAAGAGGGTTGAGGTTGGGGGAGGTTAAAAGCGAGTGAGGGGAGAAGAGACAGAAGTTAGTTGACCTGAGAAAGGAAGCTGGCGAACTTCCCTGTCCGGCTCTAGAGCCAGAGACCCCCAATTTGACTCCCCTTGTTCCCAAACCAATCGCCACCCTAGCCCGCCGCCGCCGCCGCTCAACCTAACCCGGAAAATCGCACCGCTGGGAATCTCAACTCGTGAGTCGCGTGCTGTGTGCCCAGGCAGGGCCGGCAGGTTCCGCAGTACCTGGTAACCCCTAGGTGTCTTTACGCGCGTGGCTGCCGGCCCATCTTCCGAGGGCGCTCGGAGGCGAAGCATCCAAGCGGGTCCTCGAATCCAGCGGGCGGGACTCCGAAGGGCTGCGCGTGAAGATCCTGGCGCTCGTGGGCGCTAATGGAGCTCGAACCCGGGTCCGGGGAGAAAGACAGCCTGAATTGTGGCGGGGCGTCCCCTGGACCGCAGAAAGTGTGGGCGCGCAGAAACCCGCGGCAGGCGAGCCCCAGGTGGAGCGCAGTCTGACAGCGCCTTTCTCTGTCTCTGAACTCCTGTCGGACCGAGGGGACGCCACCCAGCGGGCAAGGTGACGTCACCGTCTCCCTGACACTCCACATTAAAGGGCTGGCATGTTACAGGGAGGGAGGGGGAGAGCGAAAGCGAGAGCGAGCAACACCGAGATCCTTTCTCAGCAGGCAAGAAAGCTAACACCTAACCACCCCGCAATTGACAACAACCTCTTCGACCCAGAGCAAAAAACATCAGTAGTGCTGTAGCTGTGGACCAGATTTAGGGGTGGATAGTCGAACAGTCTGCGTGCATCCCGGGGACCTGGATCCTAGAGGCCCCGGATCCGAGAAGGACGTCTCTAAATTGACTGTATCCCTGCCGGTTGTTTGTCCCCTCCCCTTATGTCTCTGAGCCACCTCCTTCGTGAATGATCCCTCTGGTACGAGGTGCAAACCAGTAGCCTCACTGTGTCTCCGAAGGTATAGAAACCACAGTCAGCTGGAGAACAAATCAGCTTCAGCGCCTCGTTTGAAACACTGTGAAATGAGACAAAAAGGAGAAGTTTCTGCGTGGGGTTCCCAATCTAAAAACCAGGAAGAAAGCATGTCCTTGCTTTCAAATATACATTTACTTTTTAGGACAAGATACAGAAACTCGTTGTAGCAGTCTCTATTTTGGAAAGTGTACAGTTAAGTAAGGACCCCAGTGAATGCACACAGGCATCCGTCAACTTCACTCAGAATAGTTCTCCAACCCATTTTATAAGACCCAGGCAGGCCACCTCAGCACAAGGAAAAGGTGAGTCAGGAAAGCAGGGAGGTCCCCAAACCTGACCCGCCACTGAGCCACTTGCCAATTCTCCCAGAAAAGTAAATTCCTCAGGGAACTATGTAGGAGCATGCACAAAGTAAAATACAAATAAAGGCAACTGGGATGAGAAAGAACCATTCCCCACAGCTTCCCCCAAGTGAGGCATACCCTAAGATACAGTGAAATGTCAGTGTATTGCCTCCTCATTGATCACCTGTCAGGAGTCAAAATGACTATCCTTAGTTCATCAGAAAGAGAAACAGCTATCTGTTGAGAGGACATTCTAAGAAGGATATCGGCAGGGGGTGAGATTGGGGGATCCTTTAAATTCTTCCTTTACTATCATAGCTGAATTTTTTTTTATTGCCGCCTCATAAACACACAGGCTTAGAATTGGGCGGGCACATTGTGGAAGTGACCAAATGACCTCCACTAGCTGGGAAGCCCAACCAGCCTCCATCACAACATTAATAACAAACTACCACTAAGTACAAGAGTGAAAACGTGCAATCCTAACACTTCATCAAAAGTCAAGAAAACCGAGAAGAGTGGATTAAACAGAAAAGTGGGAGGTATAGGATTTGTGGCTGTTTTAAATCAAAATGCCAAAAACACAGTTTCAGAGCCATGAATATTGTGACTTTTTTCGGGAGGGGGAGATAAGTTTCAAAGGGCAATGAAATAACTTTTTGCCCATTTCCTAGTTTCTAAAGGCCTTAGTGGCACAAATTAGACTCTGTCCTAAGGTGCTGAAGTCAATGGACTGCTCCTTCTCCAGTGCCTTCCAAGCCTCCCATCCTTAAAAAAAAAAAAAAAAAAAAAAAAAGGAAAACTCACATTTTGTGTTTCCCCAGTCCGTTAGCCAAAAGAGCATCATTGTCATTCACAAACCCCTTCCCTCCTAAGGCTGAAAGTCATTTCGCCCTTCCGAAGGTTCCAGATTTTCCTACCTTCCCTGCCTCCTCTCTGGGGTCTGGAACTTTCAAAAAGCGAGGTCCCGGCTTGCTTACTGTTCCTAGAGCCCAGGCTGCTAGAAAGAAAGTGTGAGCTGCTTAGAAAGGAAGACTGACAATGGGCCAGATTTTACGACTTGAAAACAGAAAAATACCCGAAAAGTCCTATCAACTCATTAGCGCGCCCATTACGTCGCTCTTTGGTTGCTGCAGAGGAGGAAGCACCATGGGGTTTTCCCTTTTTAGGGAACTGTTCCCATCTTTGTCCCCTCTTCCCAACTCCTTTTCCCCTTACAGATCCCTAATTTGAAAAAAAAAAAAAAAAGTATCTTCAAAATTATCTTTCCTTGAAAAGAGAAACAGGAAGAATCTTTATCTTCCCTCCCACCCCGGGTTATCCTGAGAAGTGAATCCCCTGCACTCGATGGTACCTGTAGCCACCTCCTTCCCTGACTGTTAAACACAAACATTTATACATTACTTTGGGGGCTTACTGCCATACAAACCTGGGACTTTATTTTAATGCAAAAACGTTTCACTGGGAAGAGAAATGTGTGGTGTTAGGTTAAGTTCCTTTGTACAAATAATTCTAAGGTAGCTCAGAATTTTACTTCCCTCAATGAGTCTGGGGTGCCTGGTTGGGCTGTCAGACCAATTATATTTTTGGAATGTGCACGGGGGGGGGGGAGGGGGGAGAACAGTTGTTCAAAGCCAGACTCTCTATTCCAGAGAATCTGCAGCTGGACTGCAAAATTACATCTTGTTAATATGTTTTGAGCAACTTTTTGCCACCCACTCTCTCTCTGACTCTGCTTTTCTTCTCAGTTTGAAAAAGTCTCCTGGTGGTTCTCCCATTTTCCTCTCGTGGACCAGGGGCGCCTGATTCTTGTCAGTCCCTGTCCTTGCCCCTGAGACCCTGGCAGGCTCAGGGAGGAGCCAGCAGTGGTGGGAGGCGGCAGGTCGGGCCGAGTTAATCAATGCTTTCCTATTCGAGCTGACATGCATTTTACACGTCGGGACTCTCCTCAGCCGGCTAATTGATTCAAATTGTTTTATTGGTTAAACTGGTGTCACCCGTTTGCATGATGTATCACCGCACGGAGGAGAGCATTTCCACTCTCATCTCCGTTCCGGGCGGCTGCGGTTCACCCAGGCCAGGGACAGGTAAAGGAGCCCAGACACCGGACCCAAAGGAAAACCGCAAACCGAGCTGGCCCCCGCGGAACTGGAGAGGCGACGCCTCGATGCAGGCTCACGGGGCTGTACGGCAGGCTGGATGGAGGTTTCCGGCTCCTGCTTTTAATAACTGGGTGAAGCGAACCCAAACCTGGCCGGGGAGTCCTCCACTTTGGACGCAGTCTGTTTCCGAGCTGCGCGGAGGACCCTGCGGGTTTGAGCCCGAGGCCAAAGCAGAGGCAGGATCTGTTCGCGGTGCTGACGCGAACGCACCGCTCAGAGGCATAGCCGACCCTAATGCATTCAAGGCCCTCCCGGAAGAAGGCTCCCATCCTTGTAACCGTCAGAGCCCTAGATTCGTCTCTAGGCTCGAACATGGCTTTGTAGCCTTAAGAGGCAGGCAGAGTGGGGGCACAGAAACATACTGCCTACTTCTGCCACACCTGCCCCATTTCCATGGACGGTTTTTGCATGGGCCCACAAGGAAGATAAAGGCCTTAATATAAATTCATTACAATTACAAACACCAGGTATTTTCTCTTCTCCCACTCTGAGTCTTGGTATTGGAGAACCCATGACAGTTGCAGAGAAAAGAAATACTCTCTATCCCTCTCATTCATTCCCCTTTACCCCATTCTCAGCTCTTAGGCAGAAACATTATTTTTTCTGTGTCCCTGACTTTGATATTTCTGCATCAGGCAGGGCAAGAATGTTAGCTCCAAGTCTGCTAAAGGAGACTCACATGATCCAGAAGGAAACTGGAAGGCTGGCAGAACTGGAAGGGACACAAGCATTCGGGTGTATCAGAAAGTACAGGAAATTCAGTCAGATGAAATGCTATAAATGCCTCCTTGATCACTTAGGAGCTGTGGATTTTTGCTTTTATAACCTAACCTCCCTAAACCCCAGTTTCTTCATCTGCAAAATGAGGAGATTGATATGTAGCTCACAGGGGTGTTTGAGAGTTAAATAAGATAATGTATGTAAAGTGTTTGGCACACAATAGTCATTTAATATCTGGTAGCACCTTCCTCAGAGAATGGGTACAAGAGCTAGGCCTGCACTGTTACAACATAACATTAGGAATGTTCAATAGTCCCAGAATAAAAGACATCAAAGGTAGTTTAGCTTAGTGGTGAGCAGAGAGGGAACCAAGTTCCCTGGAGGAATCTTAGTCCCTTTCCTTAGAGCTTCGTTATCCTGCCCGTAGCTGGTCTAGTGTTTATTTTGTATACAGGTAGCCAGAACCCCAGCAAGTGTTTGCTTATCCCGTTTTAAATATGTTTAATAGAAATTAGCGATGACAATGACCATAATGATAAGACTTACTGATAGTCCCTAGTTTTCACTTTCTATCCAAAGGAGCTTCCTGAAGCCTGGCAAGCCCAGCTCAGACTCCCTGGTTTTTCCTCCATTGCTCTAGCTGGAGTTACATGAAACAAACCAAGGATGAGAAGCAAGTCAAAGACTCATCCATGATGGAAGTCACGGAAGAAATGAGAAAAGCCTCTGCGCATTCTGAGGCTGTCTCTTTTTCTTTGACTCTTCTCCAAAATATTGTCTATAAACAAGGAAGGGCCTTTTTTCCTCGGGTAGAGAAGCCTGGGAGGATAAAATGGGAGCACAGACATATGTATCTAAGCCAGAATTGGGGAAAGGAAGGGGCAATGAACATATCTGCACCTGTATCCCTGCCTTGGTGATCCCTTGAGATCCTCATGCACCAATGGCTATGGAAATCTTATCTTTCAAACAAACAACTGTCAGAAATGGACTGTGGGGGAAGGAATCAAGACTTAAATCCCCTTAATCAAAGGAAATCATTCTCACAAGAAAATTTGCCCTTGGGTATGTGGCAGGGAAGGCTCTTACCCCACCAGTTCCCAGAGGCCAGGGACGAATGGAAGCATTTGCTTTGGAACTTTCTTTTTTATAACAAAGAATTCACCTTTCTTTACGAATCCTCACAAACGTGTAAACACAGCAAGGTATACACATGGGCACGTAGTTTACATGAAGTAATAAAATCCAGAATGGAACATATCCTTGGTGTGCTTGGTGGTTATTTAGCAAATATTACTTGACCAAGATAAAATTCAAAGTCACGCAAAATACCTGAGGACACACATATGCCCATGAATACATGCTCCTTGAACACACCTGTGAATGTGCATGGAAGAGGGACTCTGGCACAAGGAATAGCCCACTAGGCTCTCTCCCCTCCCTCTCTTCTTTCTCTCTTTCTGTGCATGCATACACATATGTACCCGCCCCTTCCACTTCCCTCCTCCTCATATTGGGAAGGAGGGGGTCCTTTGAAATGGAGGTGGTCCCAGCTGGAAAACCCCAGAGCTCATTTAGATCACATCACTTCAGGCTTTTGTCTCTGCTCCTGAATAACCTAGGTCGCTACAACAAAAGGATAGGCATCTACATGGAGTTTTCATTGGCAAAGATGTATCTCAAAGATGCTGCTATAATAATGAATAACGAGGCAAGATGCTTGCTTTTTTTGATTGCCACTCCTAAAGAAGGGAGAGGACAAAAAGGGAGAAAAAGAGGGGGAGAAAGTGGAGCAAGAAATACAGGTTGTGGGAGAGAAAGCCAAGGCAAGTATTTGGGTGAATTTACGCAAAAGACTCTTTAATTGGAGGAAGACCAGCTATCACCAAGAATAAGAAATGTGGTTTGGGTTTTTTTTTGTTTGTTTGTTTGTTTTGTTTTTTGTTTTTTTTTTATAAACGAGCTCTTTTGTTTCAAGAAACCAATTTAAGAAGTAACTGAGGCTGAAGAAGCAGAAACGGTGTGGAGCAGGACCTTTCAAAGCTTGGGGAGGGGAGGCAGAGAAGTGGGAATAGGGGGAGGGGGTATGCATTGTCTGTTGACATGTCACAAGAGAGAAAATGACATAGATATACATTTAACATCTTCCCAGCTGACACTGGTGGAAGGAACATTGGATTTTATTTCCTGGGGAAATGAGGGCATTTTTTCCTGTTCTCTTCCCTCCCAACCCTCCCTATTAGAAAATTTGCTACTTTGCCAGTGAGCTTGATCCCATTAGCTAATACACTATTAAACTATCATGTGCTCTCTGGCTACCCAGTGAACATCATGCTTTCAGCTTTTCTCCTGCCTGCAGTCGTTAACTCAGTAGTAGCAAAAGGTGAAATTAGATATTAGGAAAATAAATCCCAGGAAAGAGGGGGGCAGAAATCTGAGTCATTGATTTTTTTTTTCCCTGAAACATAGCAACCAGTGAACATTGAGAAGAATTTTCTTTTTGTGTATTTAAAAGTTTTTTTTTTTTAAACAAAAAAGGCTTTCCTCTGTGGGATTAGGGGTTCAAAGTGAAAACAGCTAACCAGACCAAAGGCAATACCAATCCCAAACTTTTTCAAGATGCATTATGATATCATCGACAAACTCTTAATGTTGGCAAATAATTAAATTTTCCATCTTTTAGAACTGTGTAACCTTGGGTGTCTTAGAAACAAATTGTACAAACAAACCGCGGAGATGAGCACTGAGGGTTTCAGAGGAGATATAATGAACCAACTTTAATTACTAACTTGAAATTAAAAATGTAATATACAGATTTAAATTTATTTTCACCTAAATTGTGTATAAAATTATATGGCTTTTGCAGGCTAAGAAATGCTTTGTAACCAGCCATGCTACTAAAAAGTCTGAAGTAGTTTCCAAAACCGAGTTCCCAGACTCACACAGTAATAATGATACATTTATCATTACTGATGACCACCTACTGGGTAATTATTGCTTTGTTACTACTATTACAATCAAGAGATTTCTTTATTTACTGTTAACATTCACTTAAAACTGAATGTTAATGACTGTTTTGAATTCACCAAAGAGAGTTTTCTGTTATATTTCAGAAGTACTTACGTTCTGGTTCAGAAATGGAAAACCATATTATAACAGAGTGGAAGACTGGGTGAACACTTGGCTCTCACCCTCTCTTGAGAATGAAAATGGCATTCTGAGGAATTCTGGAGCAAAATTTTCCAGCTCAGAGTTGCAAAAGGTTAACATAATGCAACCACTTGACTTGTGCTAATTATGTAAGTATTTTATTACAGGAGATTCATTCATTATTGATTCTTGTTTGCAGTAACTTCCTGCTTGGGGGAGTTATATTTTATATGAGAAGTAAACAACCCATGGTTCCAGAGCTCCCCACCCCCCACCCCCTAGATCTGATTTCCTCCCACCCCTTTGTTTAGTTTCACAATTCTGCTAGGTTGTTATGTCCCTATTGAGGCAAGGAGACAATTCCCTAAAACCCTCCCATTCTCTCTTCATTTTCCTTTCCTATCCAGAGTTTCCCAGTTGTTAAAAAGGTAGGAGCTCAGGGTTTGGAGAGTGTTGGGTTGGGGATGAGGTAGTGAGAAAATAAAACAGGTTTCAGTGTTTTCTTTCATATAACATAAACATAAACATATGTAGGTTATATATAACATGTAAGCCTCAGCTCCCAGCCCAGAAAAGTCAGGATGACCTTTGGGATATCCAGAGGTCAGTAGGATTATTAAGGAAGTAGGTGTACTGGAAATTGTTAGCCAATGGAAAGGCTCAGAAAGAGGCTCCTGCCTGCCCCTAAGTCAAAACCCAGCCTCACAGCCAGTGGTGGTTCCTAGTCTCCAATATCTTTTTCCCAGGGCCTATGCCAAATTGCACTAGGAGAAGACATGCTTTGCTTGTGGGGTGGCCTCAGGGAGCCCTTGTGAAGAATTATGCTGGCTGCTAGGCTGAGGGGCCTTCAGTAGTTTCACTCTAAAAACATGCACTGGCCATTTGAGGCTGCCTGCCTGGTGAGAAGCCAGTGTTTCCTAGAAGGGTCAAAAGGCCCTGACTGGCATAGGCCTCCAACCTAGGAGCAAGGGTTTCCTTTCGGGCTTTCTTTCATGTTCTGAGACCCCTGCCTAAGAGTCTCAGTTCAGATGGGATGGACACAAGGTACCAGAGGTCCATATGCTTGAGACTCTTAGAAGAAGTCAGTAATTGGAGATGGTGGAGGGGCAGTAGAAGAGCATGGAGGAGTGTGTGAGTGTGTGTGTGTGTGTGTGTGCGCGCGCGCATGTGAGTAAATACCCTGTTCCTCCAGGTTCTGGTGTGAGCAGATGGGAAAGAATAGCTTGAAGCTGGAGTCCCAAAACTTTGGATCAGCTTGAAAAGAAAGACATGGTATGGTCTGGGATCAACGGGGTGATTTGGGGAGGTGCGTGCAAATTAGTTGGGATTGGGCAAGACCTGCCAAAGGCCTGGGTGGAACTGACAGAGTTCAAAGCCCAGGTTCATCCCTGGGTCTCTTCTACTTAGGCTAGAATTTTTGCACTTGGGCGTGGGCCCGGGACTGACAAGATGGGAGAATTTGAGGGGAGGGGTGGGTGGTGGGTGGGGCGGGGATGACGGATGACCAGAGGATGACTAGAGGTTCAGAGGGCTTTGGGAAGATAAGTCCTGGGTGGAGGAGAAGGGATGGGGAGAGTGCTGAAACCGGGTCCCGAATGGGTGCTCCGGGCTTGGTCAGCACCACCTCCGCTCCCCTGGGTGCCTCCTCTCCCTGCTTTTACCCAGGCCTGGGTGGAACCGCTCTGCGTGATCTACGGAGGAATGCCGTTCCCAGCAAGGCTTCCTTAATGGTCCTTTAACAAACTCTTCGATCTCTCTTTGGCCGCCCTGGCTCTCTCTCGCCTGCCTCCTCCCTCTTCGCCTCTCCACTGCCTCCATCAGTTATTTATGACCAGCGTTAATTATTCATGAGAAGAGAAAACTCCAGCTTTGGGAACTTTTGTAGGAGCGTTTAGGGGTTTTCTCCTTTTCCTGACTCTATTCGGTCGGATCCTGCCGCGAAGTGGTGAAAGGGAAGTCCAGTGGTTGGGCCGAGGACAGAGCGGAAGAGGGGAGAACTGGGGGGAGTGGACCCTTCGTGCTGGTCAGCTCCTGCCTCTGCCTGCGCTGGGTAAACTCCTGGAACCCGGAAGTTACCAGGCGCGCTCGCGGGAGTCGCTGTCCTGGGGTGGAGGTGCTGAAACCGCTCCATCTGCTCTGGGCTGCGGGCTGCCGGGGTGTGGGCGCGAAAACGCGGCCGCAGTCCTAGAAGGGGTAGCCTCTTTCCACAGTTCTCCAAAAAGTCTCGTTCTTTTCTCTATCTCTATACCGCCCCCCCCCCCCCCCGCACAAGTGACACTAGAACGCTGTAACCAAAGATTAATTGCCTTAATCAAATTGACCCACCCTCTGCAATTAATCTTTTAGCAACAAATTAGAGACAATTTACCTGAACCTCCCGGGTCAGGCAGAGAGAAGAGGTGGGATGGGGTGGGGGACCAACAGGATGGGAGAAATTGACAAAATCCACAAACGATGCGGGGTGGGGACTTGGGAATGGATGTGCGTTTAAGGTGGGAGGGGAGGGGTGGAGGTAGGGGTCAGCTGTGGGGCTGTACCGGGAGCCGGAAGTTCCTGGAGTCCCTTTCAACCCAGTTTTCTCCAAAGGAGGGGAGGCCGAGGGCGGAGGACGAGGCCACTTACCTGACTGCGCCGCCCTCGCGGTCTCCGACCCTCCGCGCTCGATCCTCCCTGCCTGCCTCTCGCTCTTCGGCTCCACCGCCGCTCTCGGCCTCCCGCGGCGCCTACCGCCTCCCAGCGCGGGATCCGCCTCCGCTGCCCGCTGCCCGCCGCCCGCGGTCCTCCGCACTCCTGCTCGCGGTCGGGTCTTCCGCGGCTACTCTGTCCCGTCCCGCCTCTCCCCTTTTCGGCGGTCCCCCGCAGCCACCCAGCTCTTCCCACTCCTCTCCTGGGCAAGTTCGTAAGTTTGGGGTGAGGGTCGCTCTCCTCGCGCCCAGCTTCTCGGCTTAGCTTGCTTAGATCCGCACCCCCCACTCCCCAGCTCAGACCTAGATCTCTGACGCCGCCTGTTGGTCAGGCAGGGCAGGGCAAGGCGAGGAGCGCCGCGCCAGCCCAGTCCCCCACCCCCACCTTTCCACGCCCAGTGGTCTAAACAGGAGAGAAAGGAGGCGAGGGTTGGAGGCCTGATAATTGGAGTGGGGCCAGGGGCAAGAAGGAGCAAATTGCCTTGGGGGCGTGCAGCCCGGGATGGCAGCTTGGGCTCCCTGCCAGGAGAAGGGTTATCCCGGGGCGCGCAGGTGCGCCTCTCCCTTGCCGCCCTTGGGCAGTTCACTACCAGCAGGCACCCCTCCCCCAGACCCCCGGAGAACGGCCACTGGAGGTGAGGTCCGACCTGGAGCGCAGAGTGCATAGGGAGTGCAGGTTAAGACACTGTGTGTCTCCATTACGTGGAGATGTGTGCGTGGAGATGTGTGCGTGGATATCTAGGGGCTGTGAATGCTGGAGATGAGTGAGTTCTCAGCACAGCCACAGAGTCAGGCTGTAAGACTAAACTTTATGTTGCTTTAAAAAGAAAAGTTAGCCGAATCCATCACCGTGAAGTGTTAGACCTTTTGGCGGGGTGAGTGCCGGCCAGGGGTTCCAGTGGGAGTCCAGCGCTCCAGGGCGGTGATGGTGAGAATATGGGCTATGGGCCGAATTCGGGAGGACTGAGTGGTGTTACAAAGGCAGCCTTTCGGCTTCCGGCCTCGTCCCTCCCTTGGCAGCTTTCCAAACGCCGGCAGTGCTCACCGGGCCACCCTACGCTTGGAGCTTCTTGGGAAGCCTCGGTCTAGCCCTGGCTCCATCAAGACATCCGCGCGCAATGGAGGTCGTATCCCCCTCCCCACTCTCATCCTGTCTTTTTCATTGAAAGAATTGATGGACTGTTTCTCCCCTACCCCCTCCTTCTCTAATAAACGCTTCCCATAGATTATTCGACACAGAGAAGGAAGGCGGCTGCTTAAAAAACAAAAAGCCATAGCCCTAATGAGTTCAATTACAATGTGGTAAACACATTGCCTCTACGCTTTAATTAAGCCTGCTGCCCAATTTTAACTCATTAGTAATTCATTAAGAGAACAGCCCGATGCTGGCGGGTGGAAGGCACCGCAGACCGACTGTGCGCCACGTAGTCCACACACGCTCCAGCCGCCGCCGACCCTGTCCCTAGTGGTGCAGGTGATCAGGTCGAGTTTGCGACCCAGTGACTTCGGTACCTACAGATACTTAGAGTTCTCTCCCCCAGATGAAAGGGGCTTTGCCACCCTGAGCCGGGAGATGACTTTTCCTGGCTCAAGTTCCTCGGACTTGAAATGGAGTTTGCAAACCTGTTGGGTAGGTGGTGGTGTGGACTGGCCCAGAGTGGGGAAGAAAGTCCCCGGATTAAACGTGTATTTTACTCCAACGTCAAATCCAGTCTCGGAGTTCTGGGCACACTCCCTCCCACTTCCTTCACTTTGCACTAGTTTCTGGAGAAAAGTCTAGGTCCAGCCTTAGAGACCTGCTCTGGCTATCTGCTGCAAGCCTCAGACACTGCCATCAGAAGCTTCCATACAAAACAGATAGTGACTTGAGGGGTGGGGTGGGTGGATGGGTGTGAGGCTGGGAGAGAAGATGTTAGGCTAGAGAAGTGGAGGGCTGATTGGGAGCTCAGACCTCTGCTTTCCCCTTTCACTTTCTACTCCGCTGCTTGGGAGCAAGCAGGGGTATGGCCGCATTTGTAATTATGTCAGTTGAGAACCGTCCTCTTTCTGGGAAAGAAAGGGAGACAGTTGCGAAGTAAATCACGCCCCAGGCAAGGAGAAAACTGTACGGCTTTTCCCTTAATAATCGAGAGGAGAGAAAAGAGTGAGTGCAAGCAGTTCACCCCTAACTGGGCGGGTTCTTGGAAGAAAGTGCCTGCGTGGTTTGAGCGTCCCACGGTTTGGATGGAACTGAACTCAGAGGTCCCAGCCTCCAACGTGGAATTTCCAAAGTGAGTGTTAGTGGGTGAAGCTTCGGTTGAGAAAGGGACCTTTACCCTCCTTCGTTCCCCAGCCCTGGCGCTTTCTTCCGATAGGAGGAAGAAACCGGCAGCGCACCGCTGCGCTGGGCGCCCCCTACCTAGGAGAGACAGGAAACTTCTCCCTCGGGACTGCCGCTAGCCCGGCTCCCATAGGCGGCTGGGGACTCCCTGGAGAGTCAATGGAGAGCCCTCAGCCCTGCCCCTGGACCTCGAAGAAATGCCAGAAGCTGTTTGCCCTCCCTTCATCCTGGAGCTCTTTGTCAGGGTTGCCAGTTGCCTCTGCAGGCGCGGGGCCCTTTCATTCCCTCGGGTGAGCGGCAACTCCTCCAGGAAGCCAGTGGACTGACGGGATTTCCTCTCCGCGAAGGGTATTGGAACCTGCAGTCCAGCACCGTCGCCCTGGAGGAGCGCCGGGCGTGCGTAGGGGCTTCTTTGACGTGTGTGTGTGTGTGTGTGTGTGTGTGTGTGTGTGTGTGTGTGTCTGTGGTGGGTGTGTGTCTGTGTGTGTGCGCCGTACGTTCGGAACCATGGGAGGCAGGAGTAGGTCTATAACTTTGGGTCTACCCCATCCCTTCTCTCTTTAAGTCCGGAGTCAAGAAATGGTGCGGGATCAGATTGGGTGCCCCGAGGACCAGGGTCAGGCTGGGCTTCTCCCTCCAGGTTCCGGGGAGTCGGCTGGCTGGGAGGAACCGTGGCCCAGCGTGGTCCCTGTGCCAGCTCCTTTTAGGAATTTGCGGGGGACCGACCGGAGGAGGGCGGATGCCCGGCGGTAGCTTCCAGAAGGGTTAGGCGCAGAGCCGAGTGGACCCGGGTCTTAGATGTGAGGCTCAGCCGAGGGTTTCGTGGGGATTTGTTGTTGTTTTCCACGGGATATGCGGGGGCCTCGCCCTGCTGCCGCTTGCTGGACTCTGCCGCAGCGCCTTCTCATGCCCCGAAGATTGTCGCGCGGGACTTGCCTGGAGAAAGGTCACTCTCCGGCCCAGAGTGCTATGAAAGTATATTTAAAAAATAAATAAATAATAAATAAATAAAATCCCTACCTCAGGCGATCAGGGTGCCTGAAATGAAGGAGGGCAGCGATGGGATCAGAAATGCTCGCCAAGTTGACAGCTTTGCAGGAAACCCGCCTGGTATTTCCGAGTTTGGAATCCAGTTGGACGTCTGCGGGGAGCTCCGAGCTCTCACCCAATAGTGGCGTTCTTGGCTACTCTGGGGGAAAAGTGGCTGGGGCAAACGTTTCAGAAATGTCCCTCTTGCCCGATGTTAGTGACATCTTAAATAGACTCTCTTCCTTCATTTTTTTCCTGCTCTAATGCAAGGACGGGGAGGTAGGATATCCTTTATTTCTGTCGACAGTGGGAGAAGTGAGCACATTTTTGGATTACTAAGACTTTCCCGGTGGAGGAGGGCCTCTTTCGGACAGCCTCAGACGGAGGCTTTAGAATTGCCTCTGGGGCACGGAGATGGCCGTGTTTGTCTAGTGCTTTTTTTTCCCACCATTACCGCAAATAGTTCCTACCCTTTTCTTTCCTGACCTGGGATATGGAGAACTAGGGCAAAGGAGGCTAGTTTAGTGGGCACAGCTGTTAGAGATTTGCGGGGGTCAGCTTGAGCCAACCTTTAGGTTTGCCTTTCATTTATTTCTTTTGCCACTCTTCGGAGCACTGGCTGCTGTGAAAATACATCCTTAGATATCTGGCCACACCAGATATCAAGGGCAGATACCTGTTACTATGTCAAAGCATTTTTTAACTTTCTTGAGAGGTCACTACGGTGGCAAGGCGGTTACCCCTTAGTTTAGGTCTGTACATGAAGAGAGGTGTGGAGAGGGGAGGAAATGGAAGAGAATCAGCTCTTTGGAATTGCTCAGAAGGCAAAGATACCAGTTTATTAGTCCCAAGTAAGCAGCCTACTTGTAGCTGTTTACAAGCCTGTCTTAATAGGCACTGGGAGAACCTGGGCACCTGCTTGTGAAGGCAGGACTTAAGCCCGAGCTGAGAAGGTCTGCAGGAAAAGTGTCCTGAGACTCAGTGTAGTACTAAAACAGGAAGTATGTGCTGACTCATGTTTGAGGAATTTTCTGAAGAGGAGGAGAAATGTGTCCATGCTTGAAGTATTTGCCATGTGCCAGGCATATGTGAAACATTTGACATGCATGTTTTATTTAGTTTAGTCCTCATGTGGTTTCCAGGAGCTAGGTATTATTATCGACATTTTACGGACTGTGGAATTTGATGCTTAGAGAGGATAGGTTTTCTCAAGGCTACGTAACAGGTAAGTGGCAACACCAGACATCAAGCACAGATCTGTTTGGATCTCAAATGTGTCGCTAATCAATAAGCCGGAGTATGGCTGGACACCATAATATTTCGATCCCTCTAACAATCTCATTAAGTGTAGACGGCTTGCCTTAGTCCCATTTGCCAGGTAATAAACCCAGAGGCCTTGGACCATGGTTCTCAAATATGAGTCTGGCCCCACCCCTAGAGACTGATTCTGTCATTCAGCCTGGACTGGAGCCCAGATCTGGAGCCGGTGATTCCGAATCTGGGATTCTGGGTGCATTTGGAGAAACACTGCCACAGAGGTTAGCAGTTTGCTCAAGGTCATAAGGATTGGGCCAAACTGGTAGCAGACCCCGTTCTCCTTTCGTCTTCATCAAGGTCTCAGTGGAAAGTGATGTCTCCTTTATTGAAATCCACATAGTCAGAAGCCAGAGGCTGGGTGGGGGTGGGGAAAGAAAGCTGTGGCTCTGACAGCAGAAGGCGCCTCCCCTTCACTTCCCAGCAGCCACCAGCCCAAACTTCATGGAGGTCAGGAACCTGAAGTACCTTAATATCACACACATCCAGCTCACCTGGACAGGCAGACCCAGGCACTCCAAGCAGCCGGGAGTGCTTATAGCTGGGACTCAGCAACACCCTCCAAAAGAAATAGCGAATAGAGAGAAATGAGCCACAAACACGGACTTGTCCTTCTCTACAGGGTGCAGCTTAGAAGGAGGCGGGAAACACTGTCAAAGAAGACAAATGTCTGGACCCAAATGGCGTACAATTTAAGAGAAACTACAAATCAAGGTCTGTAGGAATGTGAATGTAGGACCTGCTCCATCCCGAAAGGTTTGGACTTTCTCTGGGTGCATCCTGAAATGTACCCAGGGTTCCATTCAGGGAAGCAGACAGGTTCTGTCCCACCGGACACCAGAGAACCTATTGGTTGATGACCCTTGTTTTTTCGGTCCCACGAAACTCTCACCATTTTCACGGGAAATTCCCAGGAGCGGTTCCCTTGTTGGTCTCCAGTTTTAGGCCCATGCAAATCTTTATTATCAAGATGAAACCAAATCACTCTCTGAATCCTTGAAAAATGGCATCTGTGAAAGTAGACAGCAAGAGGTTCTTACCTGCCAAGTCATAACTAGGGGGTAGTGATAGGAACCAAACACTTAGACCCACAATCTAGCTTGGCTTTTAGGCGTCGCAAGACTGTATTAGTCTGTTCAGGCTGCTGTAACAAAACACCACAAACCAGGTAGCTTATAAACAACAAAAATGTATTTTTTTTACAGTTCTGGAGGTTGGGAATTCCAAGATCAAGGTGCCGTCATGGTCAGATGAGGACCCCTTTCCTGACTTAAGGCTGGCACCTTTTCCCTATGTCCCCACATGGTTGGAAGGGTCTCGGGATCTCTCTGGAACCTCTTTTATAAGGCACTAATCCCATTCATGAGGCTTTCACCCTCAAGACTTGACCACTGCCTAAAGGCCTCACCTATGAATACCATCACTTTAGGGGGTTAGTAGTATTTCAACATATGAACCTGGCAGGGACACAAACATGCAGACCATAGCTCTGTCTTAACTGTGATATATCATATATTTGCATTATGCATGAAATAACTTGACATATGCAGTTTTAGCAGCACATTATTAGCTCCAGATGGAGTGCTTATCTGCCCTGCCTTTTGGATGACACACATTCTGTATTTATCTGGCTAGCTGAGTAGCAGAAATGTATTTAATATAATGAAAGGGCCAGATTTGTCATTATTACATCATGTGGTGTGAACTTATTTGATAGTCAAGCTATTTCACTGCAACAAATCACTTGATGGAGGGGCTGATAGAATTTCCATGCTTTTTTCTTGTCCAGGAAAACAATAAATATCCCACAGTTGTTTTCTTTTTAATTTAAAAGGCTGACTGTAGGGGCGCCTGAGTGGCTCAGTTGGTTAAGCGTCTGACTCTTGATCTCAGGTCCAGTCATGATCTCAGGGTTCATGAGTTCAAGCCCCGCCTCGGGATTTTCTCTGACGGCACAGAGACTGCTTGGGATTCTCTTTCTCCCTCTCTCTCTGCCCCCCTTCTGCTTGCTCTCTGTCTCTCTCAAAATAAATAAATACACTTAAAAAAAAATGAAAAGGCCAGCTATAAGCAAGAGGTAGGAAGTAGGAAAATAATTGATGGATAGGCTTTTGTTTAGGCCCAAAGAGGTAGATGCAGAAGTCACTGGAAAGTCTGGAACCTCAGAGGCGCCAGCAAAGCCCTATGCCCCTCAAAATGATGTCATTGCCAATCTGCCAGTACTTAAAATTCTAGTGGTATTTGTTTGTGTGGGCATTTCCTTAAACTCAAGCATCATTTGTATGTTAGGATGAATTAGTTTACTAGATTTTCCCCAAGATCTTATTTTGATTTGCTTGAAGGTTTCAAAAGTATGAAGATGCCAGGTACCTGGGATCCGAGAGGAAGTGGTGTAGTCCATAAAGGGAATCAGGAGCAAAAGAATAGGGCCCCACGCCTGGGTGGCACAGTCGGTTAAGCGTCCGACTTCAGCCAGGTCACGATCTCGCGGTCCGGGAGTTCGACCCCCGTGTCGGGCTCTGGGCTGATGGCTCAGAGCCTGGAGCCTGTTTCCGATTCTGTGTCTCCCTCTCTCTCTGCCCCTCCCCCGTTCATGCTTTGTCTCTCTCTGTCCCAAAAATAAATAAACGTTGAAAAAAAAATTAAAAAAAAAAAAAAAAAAGAATAGGGCCCCAGAGGAAGAAACGCTTACTTGACAAACTTTACCAAGGGCTGGTGAGGCACTATGGGGCACTATGAGGGATTCAGGCATGTTGCCAACGAAGGTCCTTATATTCTACGTGGCGAGATAAGATTGACATCGACATTACGGAGGACAAGATAGGACAGCATGCAACCAAGGCTAACTTGCGTGATTCAGAATAAGAACAATACAGGGGTACAGAGAAGACAAACCCTTTTTTTGTGTTGAAGGTCTGGGGCAGAGATTTAGGGGACTTTTGTGGTGCCAACAGAACCTCTGTGATTCTAAAAACACTGAAACCCAAGGGCGCCTGGGTGGCTCAGTCAGTAAAGCATCCAACTCTTGATTTCAGCTTGGGTCATGATCTTGTGGTTCATGAGTTCAAGCCTGGATCCAGCTCTGTGATGTCAGCGTGGAGCCTGCTTGGGATTCTCTGTCCTCTCTCTCTCTCTCTCTCTCTCTCTCTCTCCTCCTCCCCCACCTGTTCTCGCTCTCGCTCAAAAATAAGTAAACTTAAAAAAACTCCACCCAAACCCCAAACCAAATAAACATTTTTTGGATCTACATTTTTCGTTACGGAAACCCCTGAAGAAATGAATCTTCCTATTGCGGTATAGAAAGTAAGAAACAAGAAAGAAACATGGAGAAGAGTCATATACCAGCCCGTGTCAAGATTAGCAATCGTTGCACCTGCAACCCAGAACCAGTAAAGGCAGAGACTCCTAAGTTCCTGCTTGCTGCCAGCCCTGACTCTCATCTCTTGGTGGAAACCTCTTCTGTCGCTGGTCGCACTTGGTGACGTATGGCCCAATGGGTACCTTCTTGAGGAAGAAGAATGCTAATTGAACTGGTCAGATTTTAAGGAGCTGATAGGACCACATTTGCTGGTCAGTGCAGGGTGTGTGGGCCTTGCTTTTCGTTCACAACCAGGAATACCGTAAGATTTGGCATTTGAGGGCAGTCATTGGCAAAAGTAGAGCTGAACGGGAGGCCTCCTGGCCCAACTTTAGTTGGAGGCCTGACCAACTTGAAGAAAAGAGCGGGCTGTCTGGCCTAACCTCTCCCTAGAGGATTTGGGGTCCAAACTGAGGTAGTGATAACGTGTTACTTGGTGGGACATTTTCTTCTGTTCCTTCCTGTATCACGTTCCTTGGGAACCTTACGGGGAAGGTGGCTTTGTTCACATCCCCACCTTTTGTAAAAGTTTGTCTCTTTTCTCCCAGGATAATCTTGGGTTATCATTTGAGGTTCAGCTTTGATTTCTTCTCCTTCAGTCCTACAACCTCAGTTCTTGGCAATTTTTCCCTCCTCTGATCTTTTCTGGACCTGGACCCTCTACGACCTGCTTTATCATTTACACACCACCTTGCTGTTTGCTATAATTTGCTATGCTTTAAGTGTATCTTTTTTTTTTAATGTTTATTCATTTTTGAGAGAGAGAGACAGAGAGAGTGAACAGGGGAGGAGCAGACAGAGAGGGAGACAGAACCAGAAGCAGGCTCCAGGCTCTGAGCTCTTAACACAGAGCCCAGCATGGGGCTTGAACTCACAAGCCACGAGCTCATGACCTGAGCTGAGGTCGGACACTTAACCAACTGAGCCACCCCGGTGCCCCAATCTTTTTTTTTTTTTTTTTTTTTTTTAAGTAGGCTCCATGCCCAGTGCAGAGCTCAATGCGGGACTCAAACTCACAACCCTGAGATTAAGATCTGAGCTGAAATCAAGAGTTGGATGCCAGACCAACTGAGCCACCCAGGCATCCTGTTTAAGTGTATCTTAAATGGCCAACCAGAGCACGGATTTCTCAGTGGCCCATACCTGCCTTTTCAAGGGCAGGGGACAGCTGCCTGTTACATATAAGTCTTTGTGCTGGTCTTCGATTATTTAGATGTTTAGAGATTATCTTCCTGACTTTGAAGGTTATCTTCTAGCTTGGCATCCACTAGCACCGTAGTGGAGAGGTGAGCACTAAAGGGTGGTCAGTAAATGCTTGCTGACAGTTTGACACATCCATGATACATATCCTAACATTTTCCGAGATCTGTGACCCACAGTGGAGTAGGCTGGACTTGATGAAATGTGGGGGGAATCCCAGCACTCGGTTTACAGTCAGAAGAGAAGTCTTTAAATGGCAGCGGGACTCTTGGTGCGTGTTTTGAACACAGCAGTGACCTAAGCCCCTTGAGATTTTTCCTAATAGCCTGCCTCTCGGGGATGAGCCCCATGATATTCCCTAGCTGTCAACGTCTGTTAATCCATCAGCATATCATACAATATTCTCTGAGATTTTCTTGGGGTTGCTTCTTAGCATTGTATCTTGTCCAGTTGTTTTGTGGTTTCCACCTGTCTCCCCACCTAACTAGTTCACGCTTCAGTCGCATTTCTACTAATGATGTTTTTTTATTTATTTACTTATTGAAGTTTGTTTACTTTGAGAGAGAGAGAGAGAGCATGAGCTGGGGAGGGGCACAGAGAGAGAGGGAGAGAGAGAGAATCCCAAGTGTGCTCTGTGCTTGCAGCACAGAGCCCAATGCAGGACTCCATCTCTCCATCTGAGATCATGACTGAGCAGAAATCAAGAGTTGGACACTTAACCAACTGAGTCACCCAGATGCCCTCAGCGCATCTTGGCCTATACTGACTAGTACAGCTAACAGTGTTTTTTTAACTAGATAATTCGATTGATTTAAATGGATTTATTTTGATTAGTGATATATTTGAATTTCTTTCTAGCATTTTCTTGTATTATTTGCCCTGCTTTTCTGTTTACTTCATCCTTCCTTTCTTTTGGGTTGATTTAATTTTTTACAATAATGTTCTAATTTTATTTTGCACTTCTTTTCATTTATCATCTACACACTACTTTACAGTTATTATTGTCATTTAAAAAATATTTATCTATTTATTTAAGTGATTTCTTTGCCCGATGTGGGGCTTGACCTTACGACCCCAGGATTGAGATCAGGAGTCATATGCTCAAGGGGCGCCTCGGTGGCTCAGTTGGTTGGGCATCCAACTTTGGCTCAGGTCATGATCTCACGGCTGGTGAGTTTCAGCCCCGCAGTGGGCTCTGTGCTCACAGCTCAGAGCCTGGAGCCTGCTTCTGATTCTGTCTCCTTCCCTCTCTGCTCCTCCCTTGCTCATACTCAATCTCTCTCTCTCTCTCTCTCTCTCTCTCTCTCTCTCTCTTTCGAAAATAAATAAACATTAAAAAAAAAATTAGGAGTCCCATGCTCTTCTGACTGAGCCAGTCAGGCACCCCAATTATGGTCATTGCCTAAGACACTTAACAAAGCCTAAATATCTTTATCATCCACCTGAATAATACAAAGACTTTATAATGCTTTAACTCAAATTACCCCTTGACCAACTTAACAGCTACTGTTGCTTTGTATTCATTTCTTTTTTTTTTTTTCAACGTTTATTTATTTTTGGGACAGAGAGAGACAGAGCATGAACGGGGGAGGGGCAGAGAGAGAGGGAGACACAGAATCGGAAACAGGCTCCAGGCTCCGAGCCACCAGCCCAGAGCCCGACGCGGGGCTCGAACTCACGGACCGCGAGATCGTGACCTGGCTGAAGTCGGACGCTCAACCGACTGCGCCACCCAGGCGCCCCTGCTTTGTATTCATTTCTGTTGTGTTTTAATCTTGTCTTTTAGTCATGTAAGTTGGACATTATTAATATTGTTTTGTAGAGCCAGTACTTATTAATAGGTACTCATACATTTATCTATACATTCATATTGACTCCTATTGTTCATTCACTCGTTTTGCATGGTTTTTTGTTTATCATCCCTTTTTTGCCTCTGGGAATTATTTTCTGCCTGCCTAAAGGACTTTGGAATTTCCTTTTTTTTAATTAATTAATTTATTTATTTATTTAATTTTTTTTTTCAACGTTTATTTATTTTTGGGACAGAGAGAGACAGAGCATGAACGGGGGAGGGGCAGAGAGAGAGGGAGACACAGAATCGGAAACAGGCTCCAGGCTCTGAGCCATCAGCCCAGAGCCCGACGCGGGGCTCGAACTCACGGACCGCGAGATCGTGACCTGGCTGAAGTCGGACGCTTAACCGACTGCGCCACCCAGGCACCCCTGGAATTTCCTTTAATAAGGATTTGTTTGTAGTGTGTTCTCCCTTTTACTTTCTCTAAAAATTATTTTAGCTCAGTTCGCGAAAGATACTTCTTCTGCCTATAGAATTCTAAGTGGACTGTTGTTTTTTCTTAGCACATTGACGATGCTGGCCCATGTGTTCTGGCTTTCATAGCTGCTCTGAGAAGTTAGCCATCCTTCTAACTGCCACTCCTCTACTGGTGACTGCTCACTTACCCCTGCCTATTTTGAATGGTTTCTTTTTGTCTTTGGTGTTTTTCAGTTATCCTATGATGACTAGATTTATTTTTCTTGATTAGGTTTATGTGGGGACTCCTGATTTTGACGACTGGTGTTTTTCAATAGTTCTGAAAAATTCTTAGCCACGGTCTCTTCAGATACTGCCTCTTCCATGCTCTCTATGGTCTCTTTCAGGAAATCTGGTTTGCTATGTGGGACACCTTCTCAACCTATCCTACCTGCCTTGTAAACTCTTTTTGGTTTTTTTGGCCCTGACTTCTGATTAATTTCCTTCAATCTACCTTGCAGTTTGGTAATTCTTTCTTTAGCTACCATTAATCTACCATTAAAACACTTTATTAAAATTTCTTTTTTTTATTAAAAAAATTTTTTTTAAACGTTTATTTATTTTTGAGACAGAGAGAGACAGAGCATGAACAGGGGAGGGGCAGAGAGAGAGGGAGACACAGAATCTGAAACAGACTCCAGGCTCTGAGCGGCCAGCACAGAGCCCGATGCGGGACTCGAACTCACGGACCGTGAGATCATGACCTGAGCCGAAGTCGGACGCTTAACCGACCGAGCCACCCAGGCGCCCCTAAAATTTCAATTTCAAAAAAAAATAAAATTTCACTTTGAAGTGCATATATATAATACATAAAAATAAAATATATAAATATAAATATATATTTGTATGAATATTTTATATAATTTTTATATATTTTATAAATATTTTATATATTTATATACATATATTTATTTATATATAAATAAATATAAATATAAATCATATGTATATATATGATTTCTGGAATATCTCCTGATTCTTCCAAATATACTTGGTTGCGGGTAGAGCTCTGTTGCTTGCACTATTTCCAAGGGTCCCTTTTACTTCATAGTTACAATTAATAAAATTATAGTTATTGTTTATTTTGTGTCGTTTAATTCCATTACATGAAGTCTTTGTTGGTCGGATCTGCTGTCTGTGTGTTTGCTAGTTCTAACTCATAATGTCTTGGCTTCTTGTGTGTTTTATGATTTTCAGCTATGACTTGCTCACTTTACTCGGAACGTTAATGTGTAGGGATTCTTTATGAAGTTATGTTCCTCCAGAGAGGACTTTCATTCCTTTAGCTGGCCACCCAGACACTGTTGACCCAGGCAACTTTATTTTATTTATTTTTCTTTTCAACATCTTATTTAAATTCTAGTTACTTAGCATACAGAGCAGTATTGGTTTCAGGAATAGAACCCAGTGATTCATCACTTACATACAGCACCCCATGCTCATCCCAACAAGTGTCCTTGTTAATGCCCCTCACCCATTTATTCCATCCCCCACCCGTCTCCCTCCATCAACCCTTAGTTTGTTGTCTATCATTAAGAGTCTCTTGCGGTTTGTTTCCCTTTCTCTTTTTCCTCCCTTCCCATATGTTCATCTGTTTTGTTTCCTAAATTCCACATATGAGTGAAATCATATGGTATTTGTCTTTCTCTCACTTACTTGCTCCATCCACATCACTGCAATTGGCAAGATTTCATTCTTTTTGATGGTTGAGTAATATTCCATCATATAAATATACCACATCTTTTTTTTTTTAATGTTTATTTATTTTGAGAGAGACAGAGCACAAGCATGGGAGGGGCAGAGAGAGAGGGAGACACAGAACCCAAAGCAGGCTCCAGGCTCTGAGCTGTCATCACAGAGCCCAATGCAGGGCTCAAACTCATGAGCTGTGAGATCATGACCTGAGCTGAAGCTGGATGCTCAACCGACTGAACTACCCAGGTGCCCCTGTACCACATCTTCTTTATGCATTCATCAGTCGATAGACATTTGGGCTCTTTGCATAGTTTGACTATTGTTGATAACGCTTCTATAAACATCAGAGTGTGCGTACCCCTTCGAATCTGTATTTTTGTATCCTTTGGTTAAACAGCCAGTAGTGTAATTGCTGGATCATAGGGTAGTTCCATTTTTAATGTTTTGAGGAACCTCTATACTCTTCTCCAAAGTGGCTACAGCAGTTTGCATTCCCGCCAACAGTACAAGAGGGTTCCCCTTTCTCCATATCCTCGCCAGTACCTGTTGTTTCTTGTGTTGTTAATTTTAGCCATTCTGACAGGTGTGAGGTGGTATCTCATCGTGGTTTTGATTTGTATTTCAACCCAAGGAAATTTTATTTATTTATTTATTTATTTATTTATTTATTTATTTATTGTATGAAATTTATTGTCAAATTAGTTTCCATACAACACCCAGTGCTCATCCCAAAAGATGTCCTTTTCAATGCCCATCACCTCCCCTCCCCTCCCTCCCACCCCCCATCAACCCTCAGTTTGTTCTCAGTTTTTAAGACTATCTTATGCTTTGGCTCTCTCTGCCACTCTAACCTCTTTTTTTTCTTTTTTTCCTTCCCCTCCCCCATGAGTTTCTGTTAAGTTTTTCAGGATCCACATGAGTGAAAACATAATGGTATCTGCCTTTCTCTGTATGACTTATTTCACTTAGCATCACACTCTCCAGTTCCATCCACATTGCTACAAAGGGCCATATTTCATTCTTTCTCATTGCCACGTAGTACTCCATTGTGTATATAAACCACAATTTCTTTATCCATTCATCAGTTGATGGACATTTAGGCTTTTTCCACAATTTGGCTATTGTTGAGAGTGCTGCTATAAACATTGGGGTACAAGTGCCCCTACGCATCAGTACTCCTGTATCCCTTCAACCCAAGGAAATTTTTTTTTTTTCTTTTCAACGTTTTTATTTATTTTTGGGACAGAGAGAGACAGAGCATGAACGGGGGAGGGGCAGAGAGAGAGGGAGACACAGAATCGGAAACAGGCTCCAGGCTCTGAGCCGTCAGCCCAGAGCCTGACGCGGGGCTCGAACTCACGGACCGCGAGATCGTGACCTGGCTGAAGTCGGACGCTCAACCGACTGCGCCACCCAGGCGCCCCTCAAGGAAATTTTAAAAACAACTTTGTTGAAGTATCATGTACATATCATAAAGTTTTCCCATTTTAAGCATACAGCTCAATAAGGTGTAGTGTGTTGGCAAGGATGTGCAATCATCACCATCATCTAGTTCTAAAACTTTTCCATAATTCTCCAGAGAGCCCTTTGCTCATTTAAAGTTATTCAGCATTCCCACACCCCAGCCCAGGCAATCACTAGCCTACTTTCTTCTTCTGTAAGTTTGCCTTGTCTGGATATTTCATATAAATGGAATCATATTATATATGGTATTTTGTATCTCGTTTCTTTCACTTAGCATAATGTTTTTGAAGTTCATTCATGTTCCCAGGATCATTTTCAATTAAAGTCTAATCTTGAGATTTATTGGACCACATAAGTAGCATGAATTCAGACCTAAATCCTGGGTGAGGTCCATCTTATAAATACAGATTCTGACGGAAGAACTTTTCTTCCCGCTCAATGGTTCAACTAAGGCTGAAATAGACAAAGTTCCTTGTTGACTGTTTCTCAACAGCAGATTTAATTATCGTTTGCCCTTTACAAAGGGTGGAGTTCTTTGTGATCCCACCTTCACATCAGGGTCCCATCAAAGTGGGAAATTGAGGTGTTCAGGTTTCAGAAGAGATGCTAAGGGCAGCCCTGGCACCCATTTCCCCCCAGAATTCTTGCTTTCACTTTATCTTTGATGTTTGTGTGTTTCTTATGATTGCGCCAATTCAGCAGTGCATTTAAAAATATAGTTTTTATTGGGGCGCCTGGGTGGCGCAGTCGGTTAAGCGTCCGACTTCAGCCAGGTCACGATCTCGCGGTCCGTGAGTTCGAGCCCCATGTCGGGCTCTGGGCTGATGGCTCAGAGCCTGGAGCCTGTTTCCGATTCTGTGTCTCCCTCTCTCTCTGCCCCTCCCCCGTTCATGCTCTGTCTCTCTCTGTCCCAAAAATAAATAAAAACGTTGAAAAAAAATATAGTTTTTACATTTATCCAGTATTTTAGTATTTTAGATGTTTTCATCGAAAGAGAAGCACTGCCAGAAATGGAAGGCTGGCAAATGCCTCTTACCAAAGTCATTTGCTCACCTGTTCAGATCTCAGATAGGTGGATAGTGAGGGGGAGATTATTCACATTTTGAGCAGAAGGCCATCCCATCCCTGCCTGCTGCCTCCCCATCCTCACTTACTTACTAGTCTAATTAGGAGTCCTACCCATGGGTCCACTTTGTTAAGCATGTACTTCCTTCATATACACCTGCATATACCCCTCTTCTATACCTTTGCTGATCCTTTTGCACTTCTGGTGGGTCATTAAAAACAACCATTTCTTAGAATGCTTTGGGGATTGCTAAGATCTCTGACCAGCTTAATGCATGTCAATATTTGTAGTTGAGGTGGAAAGGGCAGGGATTAGAGGTGAGGAAACTGGGGCTCAGGGAAGTGAGGAGACTTACCCAGTTTCATAGCGAACCAGAACTGGAGCCCAGACCCGCAGACTAACTGGGACAATGCTCTTTCCACCACCCATTCAGCCCCGTGTTGGCGACTAAGGAAAACGGAGTGGGAAGGCACAGTATCGACACATTCATTGATTTGAGAAGGAAAGCTTTTGGAGAGTCTGGATTTTCCTGATCTTTGATTTCTCAGGCTCCATTGCCCCTTGTTAGGTGAGAGCAGCAGTTGAGAAAAACAAACCGACAAACAAACACTGCTGCTCAAGGTTTCTATTTTTAAACAATATGAATCCTTCCACAGAGAAATTACTGGCATCTCAGCATGTTATGGCTGGCTGGCTGGTTTGACCCTTTAACTGGAGGAGAGTGAGGGAGAATCCAATAGTTTCAATCCCAGCCCATTCACCCCTTTTCAAGGAGTTGTTTGCCCCATTTTGGGGGGAAGGATAATGTTATTAATGTCCTTTCTAGCGATTTGGAAAAAACAGACAAGCATGGCTTCGAGAGAAATCCTCAGTGATTGAAAATATCATTAGACACAAGCTCCTGGTGTTCACTGTGTCATTTCCAAGTGTTGTGATGAGTCTCATTTGAGCGCTGCACTGTACGGAGCTGGCGGCAGCCCATGACAGTGAACGTGCGTGTTGGCGATGGGGGAGGGGCAGGCGGGCAGGTGTCACTGAGTCACCTGCGTTTGAAACCAAGAGAAGCCCCAGACAGAACCTGCAGATTTGCTTCTGGTGCACTTACCAGTTACTGCCTCCAAATCGCCTCAAGCTGTGTCTTCGCAGTGCCAAAATGATGCACTGATGAGTAAAAAAAAAGCAGTCAGGATGGTCATCTGAGTCATGGAGACAAACAATCACGACAGCGGGGAAAAACTCACAACCAAAACACCAGCTGTTGGACTGACTTCAATAGTTTAAAAAAAAAAAAAAGAAGAAGAAGAAGATATAAAGGAACCTAAGGAACCTTCTCCTTAGGGTCTCATTTGCATGTAGGTAGATTCAAAACAGGTGAAGTTGTGCACGTCTAATTGCATGGAATTCAAGTTCCTTCCCTGCGCTGTAAAAAACATCAAAAACGAAAACAAAAAACAAGCGGGGCCCAGAAACATGACTAAGTGTTCTTCAGGTGACAAAGACTTGAAACTGCTGCTCATGACACTTGGAAGAGATTCCTACATAGCCTTCAAGGCCATACCGCCAAGGAGGTGCCGAATCGGCACTTTTTCCCATCTTTACCTACATAAGAAATGCACAAATGGAACAGAGGTGCAGCAAGAAAAATCACAATGGATAATTTCGGCCGTCGCCAAATCTTGAGACCTGATTTCATTTGCACTGGACTCTCTTGGAAATAGCGGGACAAACAGTAAGAGGTAAGAAGGCATCCACTTCAGTCTCCAAGTTGTCACTAATGCTGTTGATGTCCTGCCCATAACGTTTTGGCAGTAACTGTTCTAGTACGTGTCCCTGGTTTCTAAGGGAAAGCCTGTGACTTCCAAGTGAATCTGTGACTCTCCTTGTAGGCTGAAAGTGTTGGGGACTTCATGCCCTTGGGCGTGGCTCCGAGGCAACAGTTGACAGAAGCCAGGAGTATGATTGTTCTGAGTACTTGCTCCCCAGGCAGCACAACTCCATGGCCTGTTCCGACTGACAGCATGACTGAGCTTGCCGACAGCGGTCACTTGACTGCTGGCCCACACAGGGTTGCCTTCCTTTTCTCTCCTGTCTCACTTTCCTACTTCCCTCCTGGCATTTGCTGGGATCATCTCCCAAATACAGTATTTGCACTCAAAGTCTTGTCTTCGAGTTTATTTCTAGGGAAATCCAACGGAGACACGGGGGATCTTTTCCCGTTAACTAAAAATTCTTTGCGACATCTGATTCTTTGTCCTACTCATTTGGCCACAGATTCAAAGCATGTTAAAGCTGAGAGTGCAGAAATCCCCACCCCAGTGGTGTATTTTATGTAAGAGGAAATTGAGGCTCATCGGACACATGGCCAAGTGGTTACAGAAATGAGACTAGAAGCCAGCGGTATCCCCCCACCCCCCCAGCTGGCACTCTCCAATCCCCACAGCTCACCCCCTGGGTGTCTTTTAACTCTCATGTTTAACAAAGAATCCTCCCATCAGGGTTGTAGTAGGAGAAATCACTGATTCTCCCCTTTCTCTACCAGGCAGGACTTTACCTAAGTCAACATCCCTATTATTATTATTATTGTTTTCAAATTCATGTGAGTCACTTTGTCTTAGACTGGCAGATCATCATGCAACTCCATTTTACTTTTACGCTTTTGACAAATATTTACTGAGTACCTAGTTGGGCACCAGGCAGTGCATGAGGTGTAGGAGGTATTATAGGATGCGACAGTTCTGCCCTCACAGAGCGAACAGTCTGCGGGGAAGAGGAAACAGGGGAACAGGAAACTGTAATGCAGAGCAAAAAGGGGGTTGCTGAGTGCTCTGAAAACACAGAGGAGGGGCGTGTAACCCCATCCAGGGGTTTCCGGGAAGTCTTCCAGGAAGAAGTGGGACGTGTAAGCTGAGACCGGAAATTGTTAGGAGAGGTGGGTGAGGGGAGTGTTCCGGTCCCCGCATAAAGGCCTTTGGAAGGCTGCAGGAGAAAGCATGGCTACTGAGAAGGACGGAAAGAGGTTCAGTCTGGCTGAAGCTTACATTGCACGTGTACAGGTGAGTCCAAAGAGGGAGGAAGGGCCCCCATCACCAGGGGCCTCGTGAGGCATGTGGTAAGATGGGATATTATCTGGGGGACAATGAGAAGCCATTCAGATACTTTAACCAGAGGAGTGACAGGACCCCAACTACATCACAGAAAGACTGCCTTGATGGTCCTTAAAATGGATTGGAAGGGTGCCAGCCAGGAGGCAGGGAGGCTGGTTAGGCAAGACCGATAGTGACCTGAGTTAGAAGAGGGGTCATGGGGGTGGAGAGACAACAGCAGAACTAACTAGGAGGGAGCCTCAAGAAGACCTGGGAAGGGATTGGGGAGGTTGGGTTGGGGGTCAAGCCCATGGCCAGCTTCAGCAACTAGGTAAATGGTGTTGCTGCCAGTGTGCCACTCTTGTGGCTAATGTAGAGCTCAGATCTGCTGGGATCCAGGAGAAATAGAGGAAGGGAAGTACGGGACGCCCAGGTGGCTTCGTGGATTGAGCTTCTGACTCTTGATTTCTGACTCTTGAGTTCGGCTCCGGCCATGATCTCACAGTCTCGTGAGTTCAAGCTCCGAGTTGGGCTCTGCGCCCTGACCACGCAGAGCCTGCTTGAAATTCTCCCTCTCTTCCTCTCTCTCTGCCCTTCCTCTGCTAGCCCTGTCTCTGTCTCTCTCAAAATAAATAAATAAACTTAAAAAAAAAAAAAAAGAAAGGGAAGTCCACTATCTTTCAGTCTGGCTGGGAGAAAGGATTAACACATGCAGGGAAACATTAAGCACAAAAATTCAAAACAGCAAAGCAATAGGAGAGAAAAGAGGAACGTGTGTTTTAGTCCGTGAAATTTCAAACACATATCAAAATAAAGAATATGGTACAATGGATCCCCATGGATTGATTGCCCAGCTTCAAGATTTGCCAACTCAAGGCCAGTCTTATTTCATCTGTACCCCTAGCCCCCCACCCCCACTGACTTTTTGAAGTAAATACAGACATTATAGCATTTCATCTGCAACTATTTCAGGAAATACCTCCAAAACATACTGGTAAATGCGCTCTATAGAAAAAACATAACCACAATACCTTTATCACACCTAAAATGCTGAAAAAAAATTCTTTAGTATCATCAAATATCCAGTCAGTCAGTGTTTAAATTTTTGGGGTATATACACATTTTTACATGTATACATCCACATGTATACACACATATATGTATGCATTTTGGTCTGAATCAGTGTCCAAATAAATGCATTGGATTTATTTAACTTAAAAAAATAGACTTTATTTTTTAGAGCAGTTTTAGGTTCACAGCAAAATTGAGAGGAAGATATAGAAATCTCCCATATACCCCATTTCTCTCCCTACCCCAGGTATAGCCTCTCCGTTCTCAACACCCCCTACCAGAGTGGCACGTTTCATTTGTTATAATCCATGAACCTACACTGACACATCATAATCACCCAAAGACCGCAGCTTACACTAGGGTTCACTCTCAATGTTGTACCTTTTGTGGGTTTGGGAAATGTATAATGACATGTATCCACCATTATAATATCATAAAAGTAGTTTCACTGTTCTAAAAATCCTCTGTGCTTTGCTTATTCATGATACTCTCCACCCAACCCCTGGAAACCGCTAATCTTTTTACTGTTTCCATGGTTGGTCTTTTCCAGAATGTCATATAGTTGGATTCATAGTATGTAGCCTTTTCAGATTGATTTCTTTCTTTGAGTAATACTCATTTAAGTTCCCTGCATGTCTTTTCATGGATTGGTAGCTCATTTCTTTTTAGCACTGCATAATATTCCATTCTCTAGATGCACCACAGTTTATCACCTATTCACCTACTGAGGGACACCTTGATTGCTTCCAAGTGTGGGCAGCTATTTTATTTATTTATTTATATACTTATGTATGTATGTATTTATTTTTAATGTTTGTTTGTTTGTTTGTTTACTTATTTATTTATTTAGAGACAGGGTGTGAGCAGAGGAGGGGCAGAGAGAGAGGGAGACACAGAATCCAAAGCAGGCTCCGGGCTCTGAGCTGTCAGCACAGAGCCTGACACGGGGCTCGAATCCATGAATTGCAAGATCATGACCTGAGCTTACGTCGAATGCTTAACCGACTGAGCCACCCAGACGCCCTGCAGTTATTTTTTAAAAATGTTTATTTATTTATCTTGAGAGAGACAGAGAGAGAAAGAGAGAGAGAGAGACCCAAGCAAGTTCTCGCTGTCAGCCTAGAGCCTGACGTAAGGCTTGATCTCATGAACCATGATATAATAACCTGAGCTGAAACTAAGAGTCAGGCGCTTATCCAACTGAGCCACCCAGGTGCCCCCAAAGCTTGGACAGTTATAAGCAGAGCTGATATACACATCCATGTGCAGGTTTTTGTGTGAACATACGTTTTCCAATTCCTTTGGGTAAATACCAAGGAGCATGATTGCTGGATATCTTTTAACTTTTAATCTACAGATTCCCCTTTTGTCTCTTTTTATCCATGTAATTTATTGATTGAAGAAACTGGGTTGTTTCTATAGAATTTTTCACAGTTTGGATTTTTCCAGCTGTCTCCCTGTGCCCTTGTTTAATGTGTTTTCTCTATTGATGTATTTCCTATAAATTGGTCATAAAATCTGGTGGTGTCATCAGATTCAGATTTGATTCTTTTCTTTTTTGGTAAGAATACTTCACGGGGCTGTTGTGTTTTTCCAAGAGCCTTTTCATCAAGCTGTCCTGAAGATGGAGTGTTATAAGATTAGTGAGGGAGATTGCTTTTAGTGATGTGGGCAGAGATGTTTCTAAGGCTTCAACTTATGCTGGGTAGGTGTCTATTGATTTCACCTGTGCATAAGATCAGCTACCATTTGGGTGCGTGTGTGTGTGTGTGTCTGTCTGTCTTTATATATGAATTTGCTCTCTGGGATGAGAAGATTACAGGATTTTAGATTGAAGCTTAACCAGGGTATGCTAAATTTTCTGGCTTCTCAAGGAAATAGAACTTAATAGGGAGAAGACATTCTGACATTAACAGTGAAGATTGTACGGTAATATTACTATAATAAGGGGCTGTGGCCACAAAGAACGAGGAAAACAGTGTTTCTGTTTCTGAGCTGACTTTACTGTGGCAGTTATTTTCACTTTCTCACCAGGTCCCTCTTTAATTTTTCCATCTGCATTTGGCAATCACATTAGTTGCCATATTAGTTTATATATATATATATATATATATAAGTTTATATATATATTAGTTTATATATATAGATTAGTTTATATATATATATAAAAATACATGGGATATTTGTTCTTAGACTTTTAGGACTACTGCTAATTCATGGTACAGTTTTTTATTAGTGTTTGAAGTTCTAAAAACTACAGTACAAGGAAGTTCTAATATTGTTTAGAATGTTGCTTCTTAGGGGCACCTGGGTGGCTCGGTCCGTTAAGCATCTGACTCTTGGTTTCGGCTCAGGTCATGATCTCATGGTTCATGGGTTCCAGCCCCGAGTCGGGCTCTGTGCTGGCAGAGAAGGGCCTGTTTGGGATTCTCTCTCTCCCGCTTTCCCTGCCCCTCCATGCTTGCTCTCTCTCCCTCTCTCTCCCAAAATAAACAAACATTAAAAAGCCCACTTTTAATTAAAAAAAAAAAAAAACCCAGAATGCATTGCTTCTTCATGGATTGCCAGATTTTCTGACTCAGGTTCTGAATCTCAGTGAGTTTGTATTCATTAAAAGAGGACACCGCAGTTTAAAGCCCTTCTCTTTTGCTAGGTAGAGAAACAATTCCTTGGAACCAGGGTTAATGCTGAATAGCTTGTTGCACATTCCATGCCGATGGCTGGTTTTCAAGGAGTTGTGCGAGTTTCTGTGACTAGTAGAGAAGGGCCTGTGTAATATCCACCCCCCCCCCCGCATCCCCCCACCCCTGCTCCCAAAGGGCTGCCCCTCTTCCTGTTCATCCCCCAGCCCATGCTCATTGCCCTGTCATGGTTCCAAGTGTTCTCTCAGTGGGAATGTCTTCTTTTCTTCCTGGTCATGCTTGCCCACCTTCTCAGGGCTTGCTCAGGTACCATTTTCTCCATGAAGCCTTCCCTAGTCCCAACTGCCCAAAGCTCGCTGGTCTATACCTCAGTTTAGCATGTAAATTTATCTTGTGTCATTCGTTAACTGCCTCTTGCGAGTTACCATCATGACTTTAACTGGAACGTAAACCCCGGCAGGGTAAAGGTAGACCACCTCATACATATCTTCAGTATACCCCACAGTCCTGCAGATACTCAACACTCTGTCGATCTGTCGTTCCCTATTTATGGCAGATGAGGGGTCAAGAGTGAAATTTCAAAATGAAACTTATGACCCATGTCGATAGCTTTAAATGTAGAATCACACAATCATCAACAATTGGTTTCAGACATGCATCAAAGTCTTGTCTTCCCTTTTCTCCCACAACTGCATACTGGGCACCTGCTAGGTATCGTGTCTAGGTCGGCACTAGAGACGTAAAGGTGACAAAGACACAGAGCTTGCAGTCTTGTAAGTGAGTAGCTGGATTGTGATGTGGCTCGTGCTATGCTAGACACAAGTCCCAGGTGATGGGATGGCAGAGAGAAGGGTGAGAAAGTCCTCTTGGGGACTTTCTTCATCTCTCTGGATCCTTATTGACTTCAGTGGGTCACTTTCCAATGGTGGGGTTTTGTAACATCACTGAGTAATAGATTCTGGCATGATTATCCCTTAACATCAGGGAGAAAGCAGTTTCACATATGGCTTTAGAGCACAGGCCCTGGAGCTAGATCTGGGTTCTAGTCATGGTGCTGTCACTGTCTAGGGTGGCCTTCCAAAAGCCTTCCTAACCTCTCCCTGACCGTTTCCTTGTAGGAAAAGGGGGGATCATCATTACCCAACCACAGGTGGAAGATGAGGATTCAAAAGGATGACTCAGGAGTTGTGAGTCTGGCACATGGGGGATACTTGGCAAAGGTTGGCCATTAGATGGCTGGGAAACGTTCCTTCGAACTTGACTCACCTTCTCCTCCCCCTCCCTATGACTTAAGTTCTTTTCCTCTGCCGTCATGCATGGTGTTCAGCCTCAGAGAACTATCTCATTGGATCCCAGGGCTTAGATAGATTAGAAGGCAGTGGGAGGACAGGGACGTGGAGGTTCCCGGTTCCGAGCCTGCTTTCCATCACAACTGCGGCCTTTGCTGGGCTTACTCTTTACCAAGTGCAGAGCCAAGGGGTGAGGATTTTTGTCTGTCCCGCTGGGACCTAGGGGGTGAATGAGTTAACATTTACAAAGTGCTTTGAGCTCCTTGGAGAAAAGGCGCAATCTAAGTATTCTCATTACTGCATGAATAATAGATGAGCATAAAGCACTTTGCAAATACGAAGTTCTTTAGCAATGCTAAATAATACTCCCACCAACCTACCTGTGAGCGAGGGCTCAGTTCTGGAAACTCCGATGGCTCTGGTCTTGGCTGTCACTAATGCGAAGGCTGATCAGAGGCAAAATCGTCATCCTCCTCTGGGCTACGGCAGGGGTCAGGGCAATGTCATTTGTAGGAAGGAGGTGATGATGACTCCTTCAAAGCAGGACCGGTTCCTGGGCAGAGATTCTGGGCAGGATGTGGCTACTTTCTCCTCCTCAGTGCCTTTTCTCCATGTGTGGAGGGGATGGGGGTCCTTGCACCCAGGACCGTGGAGAAAAGATCTCCTGGATTTGAGGGCTCTAAAAATACCTAATAATTTTCTCTCCCGCCTTCCCTCCCTCCCTCTCTCTCTTTGAATTGTAATAAAGTACACATACCATAAAATTGCCATCTTAACCCTTTTAAATATACAGTTCAATAGTGGTAAGTACACTCACATTGCAGTGCAACCAATCTCCAGAACTCTTTTCATCTTGCAAAACTGGACGTCTGTACCCATTAAACAGCTGTGACAACTGCCATTCTAATCTCCAGCTCAGAATTTTCTTCCTTTTTAAGACTGAATAATATTAAATATTATAAATATAATAAATATATAAATACATAAATACATATAAATATATTTGTATATAGGTATAGACCACATTTTGTTTATTCATGCATCGAGGGACCCTTGGGGGCTTTCACCTTTTGGATATTATAAATAATGCGGCTAAGGACATGGTTGTATGACTCTCTTGAGACCCTGCCTTCATTCTTTTGGGTTTATACCCAGAAGTGGAATTGTTGGATCATATGGTAATTCTGTTTTCAACTCTTTAAGGAAATGATCATATCTTCTTGTTCTCCAAAAATGTAGAGCTGGAAAATAAACTTTGATAGCCTTAGATGCTCTATTCTGCATGGTTATCTCCATCAAGAGTCCCTGCGTTTGCTTGTAGTCACTAAATGTTGACCTGGAAGATCATTTGCACTTTTTCAAGAGGATTTTGTGATTTTATTTATTTATTTTTTAAGTATTTATTTTGAGAGAGAGAGCCCAGACAGGGTAGGGGCAGGGAGATAGAGAGAGAACCCCAAGCAGGCTCTGTGCTATCAGCGTGGAGGCCGACACGGAGCTCAGTCCCATGAACCGTGAGATCATGACCTGAGCTAAAACCAAGAGTTGGACGCTTAACGGACCGAGCCACCCAGGTGCCCCGGATTTTGTAATTTTAGACTCTTGGGCTTGGATGGGACCTTAAAGACTTGTTATATAATAAAGAATGCTTTGATTTGGCCACATGCAGGGGCCAGAAGACTTACAGCACGTAGGTTTCCTTGGGTTGGGCAACTCCAGTTAGAAGTATCAAGCTAAGGGGTGCCTGGGTGGCTCAGTCATTTGAGTGTCCAACTTCAGCTCAGGTCACCATCTCACAGTTTGTGAATTCGAGCCCCGCATTGGGCTGTGTGCTGACAGCTGGGAGCCTGGAGCCTGCTTCGGATTCTGTCTCCCTCTCTCTCTCTGCTCTCCCCTCTCGTGCTTTGTCTCTGTTTGTATCAAGCTAAAACTCATCTCTCTTAACTTTCCCCCATGAGTCCAGTGGGACAACACAGAATAGCCTCCATCCTCTTCCATACCCAGACCTTAAAAAAACTTTAAAGCAATTCTCATGTGGCTTCAAGTCTTTTCTCTCCAGCCCACACATTTGTCCATGACCACTTCTTACCAGGCATTTCTCATCATCTTTGGCTTTAGAGGTAAAATTAGGTGGGTGGCACCTTTTCAGAATTCCTGACACTCCAATGAGGGGCCCAGATTTTTCCTCCTGTGCCAGCACTCTTTGAATGACACAACGCATAGTCAGACCCCACCTGCTTTAAACCACAGCTCTGGGCTCCTGGAGAGTCTGCCAAATACAACATGTGGGATAATGTCGGGAAGCTGGATAGATGGCGATGTTTCTTCCAGAACATGCACAGAAGAAGGAGATCTCTTCTTGAGGATAGGCGAGGTTACATATACCATTCGGGAAGTGTTTGACTGCAAGTAACATGTACCCTAACAGTGGCTAACATAAAAAAGACATTTAATGAACTCAAATAGCCAGAAGTCTTGGCAGTTTTAGACTTGGTGTGGTGGCTCAACCCTCTGGTGTCATCTCGGAAGCAGGTTCTCTCTGTATGTCACTCAAGCCCAGATTGTTAGCTTTTCGTTCTTAGGCTTCTTGCCAGAAGGTCGCAAGTGGCTGCCTCACCTCCACAGAGCAAATCCTCACATACTCATGTTTTAAGGGAAGAGGAAGCAGAAGCCCCCAACCTTATCTGTCTGTCTTTCTCTCGCTCCTTTTCTGACAGGGAAAAAGATTCTTCCAGGAGATTCCTCAGAGCAAACCTCCCCTTTCGTATCTTTTACCAGAACTGAGTCCCACGTCCCTACCTAAAGCAATCACTTGCCATTGGAAATGGCATTCCTGGGCTCATCATGGACCAATCACAGCTGATCCTTTGGGAATAACGGCTCTGCGAACAATGGCGGACACCCTAGCCCCAAGGAAGCAGGCAACAAGCAGCGTCTACACAAATATGCTACCCAGAAGAAGTATCAAGAGTGACCATAATTTTTTACCTAAAAAATTTTACTTTACCGAGGCACCTTTAATTCAGGGGCTTTTAACCTTAGCAGTCAAACTTGTGACAGAAAGAGCAGAGCCTTTGCCATATACCTTAATTTCTCTTTCTTTAGTTCCCCTTGACCGCTTCTCAGCCACTCAGGAAAGATAATGATGCTAATTACATATCTGAGTGACATTTCATGGTTCATAAATAATTTTCACGTACATTATCCATTTGACCCTCACAAAAACTGTGTGGGGTAGGTAAAGGATTATTACAATTTTCATTATTTTTTTATTGGGCTTCGGTTCAGAGGGCTGAGTTAATCATACTTCTCAGCCCATGGCACCCGGCACACTAGCATCTATTGTTTGTAATCTGCCCTTCCCTTGTTTTAATAATTAATTAATCCATCCATCCCCTTTATTACTCTCTCCCACTCACACTTTCCTTCTTCCACACAGGCCACCATTCTAAATGTGTCTGGCGTTTACCTTGTTACCTATCTGTGTGCACGTAAAATGTGAATTTTGCTTAGCGTGCATGCAACTTTCGTTTACAGAAGTGGTACCATACTGTCGATCTCACTCTGCTTTGTGCTTTTTTCGCTCCACACTAGGTTTTCAAGAGGGGTCCATGTTGCTGTATGTATGTACTCCCTTGCCTCAGTATGCTGCATCACGCTCCGTGGTGTGGGTGCATCTGTTTTATTCATCTACATCCTCGAGCGGAAGCCTTGACGGTCTGCTCTGTGCACACAAGCATCTTCGCCACCGCTGCTGGGCCTGGGTGGGAATTTCCCTGGGATGCAAGCCCCCGAGAACCGCTGCTGAGCCATATGGTAAACGCCTACTTTGAATAAGTACCACCCAAATGTCTTTCCGGAGAGGCTGCACTATCTGTAAGGGATCAGGAATTGCTCACGTTTAACTGGAAACTGTGTCTGGAGGAGGCTTCACTTGTTCGAGCTCACATTAGCACTAAAACCAAATTCGGATGTCATGAACCCAAACCCAAGTCAGTTCTTCTGACTCCAGAGTCTTCTCACTTTCCGGGGCATCACCCGGAAAGTCTCTGGATCGTAATATTGAACGCTTAGAAGATTTCTTGAGGCTTTTATTATTTAGGGAATGCATGGACTTTCAGAGACGGCTTCGCTGGTGCTAATGGCAAGCTGCAGTGAAAGGGGACAGGTCCCTCATGTTCTGTGACCCGGGTCCTTTTGGCTGCTTTACCACACAGTTGCCATCACATTCATTTGGGCAACATTTGAAAAAGGAGAGGACTTGCCGCATGTCTAAGCTCCCTCCCTCCCTCCCTCCCATTGGCCAAGGGCCAGCACGCGCGCCTCCAAGCTGGTTTGACTTAAAAGAAAATGAAGCTCAGGGTGACGTATGCAAGTGTTTCATTACATATTGTACACCTGAAACTAACATAACACTGCATGTTGACTACTCGGAATTAAAATAAAAAGCTAAAAAAAAAAAAAAAGGCAAATGAGGCACCATAGGTCGGATAGTTCTATAATCAGAAGAGGTCCTAGAGATTGTCTAGTTCAATCCTCCCTTGTTACAGAGGGGGAAGGGGAGGCTCAGAAGGAGGAAGCCACTTGCCCGAGACCATATAGCTAGAAGTAGAGACAAGACAGGCACGCGGGTCACCTGAAAACCAGCCCATCACTCTTTCCTCTTCCGTCCTCAGCAACTTTTCCTGCCTACACTCGAAATCTCAACAGCCTGTGAACAGTGGCATACTAGCAAAAGCATACGAACCCCCTCTCTAGGGGGAAAAAAAAACCAAATAAACTCTATTCGTAGCATTTGTCAATTTCCGTGGTGTAAATACTCCCACCACGGCCATTTCAAGCTGCCAAGGTGATGTCACTGAATGTGGGGGTGGGGCGTGAGGGGCAGTGGCGCCCCACGACGAGGCATTTTCACCGCACTGGGACAAGGGACACAAAGGGCTGCAAGAACATGGAAAGAGCAAAGTCTAGGACAATGATTAAGAAGCGATGCATTTTGATGACTTATTACCTTTGTTTTCAGTATAATTTATTTGGTTGTAAGTTTATCTAATTTAATGCCTAATGACGGCTGTGTTTGCCACTGGCTCACAAAATTCCTGAAAACGTAACACCCCGCTCCCACGAGCCTGCGTGCCCCAGCCCCAACACACTATTGCCTGCAAAGTGATGAAGCCAGCTTCTCAGGATGGCAACCTGTCTTCGTGGTTTATAAGTTTGTCTGAGTTCTTTTGAATGCTCTTTGGTGGAAATATGAATAGATTGAAAGAGAAAAAGGCAGAGGATAAGTAAGTCATTCTGGAGATGAATTTTCTGCATGGCTGATGGCTTAGCTCTTTAAGCTGCCAAACTATGAAAGTTTTAACTCTGATAGACGGACTTTTAAAAGAAGGGGCGCCTGGGTGGCGCAGTCGGTTAAGCGTCCGACTTCAGCCAGGTCACGATCTCGCGGTCCGTGAGTTCGAGCCCCGCGTCGGGCTCTGGCTGATGGCTCGGAGCCTGGAGCCTGTTTCCAATTCTGTGTCTCCCTCTCTCTCTGCCCCTCCCCCGTTCATGCTCTGTCTCTCTCTGTCCCAAAAATAAATAAACGTTTAAAATAAAATAAAAGAATAGTGTCATACCCTTTCCTACTTCATTATGCATGTGGTATTATAGCTTATTACTTTCTTATTGACACCTGGGGGCACGTGAGGGTGTGGATCGCCCCTGGAATAAGTGACCTCGGGCTGCCGTGCTGTTGGGGTTCTTGACTCACTTTCTGAGGATGTTTATTCTCGCTCAGTGTCCAGAGCTATGACTTCTTCCCACCGTCAGCGTGTCTGTCTCTTGCTTTCCTTCTTTTTTTCCTAATTGACTGGAACAACAAAGAGGTAAACTTATTAGAGTCATATTAAAAATTTCATTAATCTGCTGGGATGCGGGCCTGAGGAGTAAATGCTAAAATTTTAGAGCCCAGATTTTGCAATATTTGTTTTGGCTGTGCAGAAGCCCTTTGGCTTCCATTTTGCTTCTTGCAAAGTCTCTGGGGAGGGGATATTCCCAGATGACTATGTTCCAGATTAGTGGGTACGACCACAACCTTATCATTATTTTCTGTAAGACTATACTAAAGTTGATTAAGTATGGCAATATTTTTTTAACATTCTATCTCATCAGTAAAGTTAAAAAGTTAAATTCAAAAAGTTAAAAATTAAAAAAATTAGATACAATTTTGCACTCACCAAATTTGTGAAAGTTGAGTCGGACAAGAACAAGTATTTGTAGAACACAAACAAAACAAAGGCTTCTCATACGCTGCTGGAAACGTTTTCCTTGCATGCCTGGTGCTCCATTATAGAAGACAGGAACATTCATCTCTGGCCAGGCACCGTGTCAGATAGGAATTAGAGCGGTCCTGGCCTGTATGTTGAGGGACTCCATGATGCTGCTGGAACATGAGGTGGTTCCACTGGGTGAGCTTTGAAAGAATGGTGAGAATTCGATGGCAAAGTCTGGGGCATGTCTGCTTGCTATCAAGGGGATCCCTGGACTCTCGGTGCAGCCCCAGGGGATGGGTGAGGAGGCAGATCTGTGTCTGAGAGTTTTCCCTTGTGGAGTAAGGGAGGTCCCTCCGTGCACCTGCCACCCCGGAAGTGCTGCTTGCTGGGGCTGGGAAAGGAATGGAGCCTGGTGCCCCCGTGCTGCCCTATATTCACCGCCGTACCCACTCCTTTGCTGAGAAGGAGACAACGGCAGGTCATTATCAGAGGAAGGGGTTTTCCATCCCTCTGTCTTCCTTAACTGCAGCAAAGGCAACCTGGGGTGCTGATTGAAGGGCCAGCCTCTGCCGGGCAGAAAAGGGGCACCCTGTGCCATCCCCAGTACCTTCCTCACAAACTGGCCTCTCAGCCCTTTGGAGCCTCATTATACTTTCTTCCCTTAAGACTTGGTTAACTCATTTGAGGAGGTTCGTTTGATGGGCCATGGAACAGAAGCAGGGTCCGGGGCTGGGAGGCCGCCTCGGGAGGGCCAAAGCCAGGAGGCGGGCAGGCCCAGAGACAAACTTCCTTTCCGGCGCTGGCCCTGGGCTGGCTGCCGTTGACATCATTCGGGCAACTTCTCTGAAGTCTCTGGAGCTGGGGTCACCCCGCATAGGGCAGCGGGGAGCCCAGTAGCAGGGCTTGCTCCCCCACACCCCCGTCATTGGCCTAATTAACAAGTTGGGTTTTTTCCAACTCCTTTCTGTGGCTCTCGTGGGGCTGGGCTCCACTGCGGGCGGGCAGACAGTCTTACTTTAAGCAGCGTATTGATCCTCGCCTGGTCATGTGCCCCTCTTGGGGGAGCACTCTCATGTTTTAAGTGCATGCAGTTACTCTCTTGACTGGCTTGTAAACAGGTTTTAATGGGGCTATTAGTGTAAAAGGACAGGAAACTTTCAAAAACAGCCTCTTAAATATTCATGAGGATGTTAAATCTGGCGCTTAATCACCAGTGTTTGCACACAGCTAACTGGGAGGGAGGACAGCTGACAGGCTGTCTTCACTCTGAACAATTGACAGGGCATTAATAAACGCTCTTACAGGCATGATTAATGACCAAGAGAACAGGCCCCCCCCCCTTTTTTTTTAAACAAGCAGAGCCCCTCTCCTTTGGGGACTCCTGTTCGGGGAGGCGGGGAGGACGGGGGTGTCCCTGTGGGGGTAGGAGTGGGATTCACGGGGAGATGGAAGCCGGCAGGGTGCCCCATCCGGAGAGATTCTATCCTCTCAGAAATAGTTAAGTGGACCCCTCCCCTCCCCAATATGGCGGTTCATTTCCTAGAGCATGGTTTCTCAGGGGAAACTTTCCAAAAACTGAAGCAGAAAATAATCTCTGAAGAATTCCTACCTGGAGGATTCTTAACTTAACCTTGGCAGGGCCATGAGGGAAGCACCTGGGACCTCATTGTGGGAGCTCCCTGGAGGGTCCTTACCAGCTGCCTCTTCGCTAGCTGAGCTCACACGCTTTCAGAGTGGAGTTAAATGCAGACAAAGGTGGTGGACTGGGGCTCGGGGGCTCCTAAGAGCTGCCCCCCTCCCCAAGCCACCTGTCTGCGTGTGCGTTTTAATTCCTGGAGCTGCATCTTTCTCTTACTTCTCTCCGCAACGTTTGATGTAGAATCCCCATTGGAAACATCTGGGAAGAGTGCTTTTTAACTAGTCAATGATCCACACTGTTTTACTTCTGGAGTGGACCTTGGAGACTGTCTAGGTCCATCCTCCCTCCTGCTAGATAAGGAGACTGAGGCGCAGAGAGATGAAACAGGCTGTCCAAGGCCACGTACTGAGGAAGTGACAGAGGGCACTGGACGCTAGGTACCCTGACTCCTAGTTTACCCCACGTTGGCATGAGGTGACTTCTCCAGGGAGAGTCAGAGAACACCCAGCTGATTCCTCCACAAGTGCTGCGGCTCGAAGTCCAGATCTGTCTCAAGTATGGCAAGGCTAGTGCTACTAGAACCCAAACCAGGTTAAGCACAGAAAGTTCTGGAGAACATCCCACAATTTCTGTGTGGCGGGAAACCCCAGCTTCATTCTCCGAGACCCACTCAGAAATTCAAAACTGTTTCCTCACTGTAAGTGTCAGTTGGGATTTTTGGTTGACAAGTTCTATTTAGAAATGAAACCAAGGCTACCTGCCCTGCATAAAGTCAGAAATCTATAAAAATCCATTTAAAGGGCTAGGAAAACCCCCCACTATGCTTTACAATGGTAGGTCAGCATCTTCCATAAAACTTTTCCCAGTGCCTAGCCGTTGCTGCCTGTATTCCACACGCTTCCTTCCTGTGCATAAGCTACTGAATTAGAGGCTGGGGTAGGGGAGGATTGCCACGAAGACGGATAACAAATGTCCCCATCCCCACGGCACTCTTCCTCTAGTTAGCAATATAATGCTAGGGCCATGTCAAAAGACGGGGTGCAGTACCTTGCTGAGTTGTTATCAATATCACTTTTTTGTCATCTCATGCCCCTAAAGTGACACCCTCCACATTTGGGGCCAGCCCTTGTTGACCCTCCTCTGAACAGCCAGTTTTAGCTTCTCCTCTGAGACAAACGCATCCCCTCCTTTCTAGTCAGTGGACCTCGGAACATTCTACAGGCAACGCAGATATGATTATTAATCATAGACTTGTTTAGAGACTCAGTGCAACATTTTTTTTTTTTTTATGGAATGCCAACCAGGAATGAAAAATCAGCCTCTCTTGCTAAACAGTTTGCATTAATGACTTCCATAAGAGCCAATCTATTGATTTTTTTTTTTTTTAAACAAAACTCCACTTGTCTCTTTCATCTGGATATATAGCTGGTAGGTGCTGTTGGTAAAGCAACCAATTTGAGAAATAGTTTCCTTCTCACAATTAGAATGAATATATTTTGACAGTTTTTACCAATAATGGTTACAATGGTTGGCACAAACGCAAAGCACAGATGAAACTTTAAACCCCAGTGGAGTTGGGCACTCTTTTCTCAATGGAGAGCTGACTGTCAACAGTATGGAGTCTATGTGACACTAACATGACACATATAGACGGAGTCTATATGATGCCACATGTTGGACAGCACAACATTGATTTTGCAGAACATGACGTCGGATTGACGTTATGCCTCGTCTACCAAAGTCTCCTGTTCTATAATGTTATTTTTTGTTTTGTTTAATCAGTCAGATACAGAGGACTCAGCACGGCTTACTGAAATTATTTATTTATTTGTTTGTTATTTTGAATATGAAATTTATTGTCAAACTGGTTTCCATACGACACCCAGGGCTCCTCCCAACAGGTGCCCTCCTCCATGCCCATCCCCCCCCTCCCTCCCACCCCCCATCAACCTTCAGTTTATTCTCAGTTTTTAAGAGTCTCTTAGGGTTTGGCTCCCTCCCTCTCTAACTTTTTTTTTTCCTTCCCTTCCCGTACTGAAATTGTTTAAATTAGGATGTAGAAAAGTTAGGTTCTACTCCCAACAATCCCCCTAAGTTGTTATGTAGATTAGGCAAGCCTCACTTTCCTCACCTGTAAAATGGGTAGGGTAAAACCTGGCATATCCATTCTGTTGTTTCAAATGACGTAACGCATACATTGCCTATATGCTGTTTCCCTTTGCTGGCTCAGTCATCTTAAAATGAAACTTCCCTACACTGAGCTTAGATTCTCCTCCCCTCGAACCCTATTCCTTTTCCAGCATTCTCAGATCTATCGGTGGTATTACAAATCACTCAGGTGCTCAACCCAGAAACCAGAGTCATCCTTTCCCCTACATTATGGCTGATCAATATCACATTCTGTTCTGTCTTTTAAGTAAGTGTCAAATGTACTCGCCTCACTGACCAGTCTGGTCCAAGCCTGCTTGTCTTCTCCTTACTCTCTTGATCTGCCCACCATTGCCTCCTCTGGTTTTTACCCCTTAAAGCAGCCAGAGCCATCCTCTTAACATGTAACCTGCTTGTATCTATAACTGTCCTATTTATACTCTCTGTAACTCTCCAATGGCTGCCCAGGCTCATCAACATGATGATCTTGTTCCTACCTGTCGCTCCAGTCTTATTTTGATCTCATTCCACTTCAAACACACTGGCCTCTTCTGCTCCTTGTGTGCTTTTTTCAAGCCTTGGTGGCTTCACAGTATAGTTCCCTCTGCTGGAAAGTTCACAAGCCCATCATTGCCCAGATGGTTCCTATGCACCTGTTAGATTTCAGCACAAATATCAAAAGTCACTTTTGTAGAGACTTCCCTTCTCCCACTCCCATTTCCCACTAGGTCGGACTCCTATTATCATTATATTTTGCAGCATTTAACAAAATTGCAACCTAAGCATCTATATTTATGTGCTTGTTCGCATTGTAAGCTCCACGAGGACCACTTTGTTTGCCCCTGTGCCCTCAGTGCCTTGACAAAGTGCTCAACATGTGGCACATACGGAAAGTTAACGGGACGAACACATATGTGAATGAATGGCTGGAGACCAAGCATCCATACAAATTCAAGTTATTTTCATTCTTGTGTCTGTGGGATATTACATTAAGTGGCAAGATGAGACATATCTCATGAGTCAGAAATTTTTTGGGTGTAGGTTAACAGAAACTCGTCTCGAGCTAGTTTGAATATTTAAGGGAAAGTTTATTGGCCTCTGTCACATAACTAACCAAAAGCAATATTGGAGATGGCCTCAGGTATTCAAAAGATAGCAGTTAAACTCTGTCTTTTCCCCACCATCTTTGTCTCTCTCATTCCTCTTTGACTTCACTCTTCAATGCAACTGATTCTCCACTGGGTAGGACACAAGGCCATGGGGAACCCTCGATTCACAACCTTTTCATTTCTCCTGCGAGGAAAACTCCAGGAAAGCATTCTGATTGACTCTGCCTTGGGTCATAAGCCCATCCCTGGTCACCGTGGCTGCTGTCCCCACCATGGCCAAGAAGGTGGAGCCATTATTAATCCATCCCAGAGCTCTTGGGGTTGGGGTCTGTTACCAGAAGGGTGGGGATGCCATCTGGCATTGGGGAGAGGTCATGGGTTTGGCAGTTAAAAGTAATAACCATCATACAGCTCAAATCCCAGGGAATGGAGACCAGTTGATCTGGAGTCTAACGTTCGTGATTTAAGCCTCGATTTTTCTGACTCCTGGCACAGCTCAGCATCAGAAAACTCAGAGCAGACGTGGCTCTACTTGGGCATAAAGTAGGCAGCCAGCATCTTGAAATTCCACGAAAGGAGTTACTTTTTGGGTTAGGACAAGAGTCCTCAGTGGTTAATTACAATTCAGGAGCTAATATAAAGAGTCAGTCTTAGAATTCATCCTGTCAGCAGCCACCACTAACCTAACTGTTGTTCTCCCTCCTTTCTAGGGAGTTAGTGGTGGAGATCTTTGGCATAAAAAGGCAGTGATGATCCTGCCTGGTGATAGTTGAATTAAGAAGTAAGATGTAGAAGATGATATATTCCCACCCATACTCTATAGCCTAATTAAATGTCACCCTCTCTCTGAAGCTTTTCACTGTCCTCCTATAAGGACTAATAGTTAAAGTTCTATTTATAGGATTGTTATGAGAATTTAATGAGTTAATACATATGAAGCACTGGGTACATTGTAAGCATCAATGACTTGTAGCTATGATTCTTGCAGTAGGACAAAAGGGAAAATACATGCATGGTGGCTACCAAAAACAGATGTCACAGCCTTCCTCTGTCTTGGGTCTGTATATATTTTTCCACTTGATACATGTAACTTTTGCTTTAAGAACTTGCCTGGGAACCACACCATGGACATTTCCGGTTCAAAATAACTGTGCTGGAGCTGGATTATCTCACGCACAGACATTTTTTTTTAGCTGGATTCCTATAATAGCTTTACAAAATTTAGATACCTTTTGTGCTTAAGGCTCATTGGTAGAGCTTGTTTAAAATGTGGTTTTCCCGAGTCTCCTTCTGAGAGATTCTGATTTGATAGGTCTGGGAGAGGGGTCCAAGAATGTCACTTGTTAACCACAGCTTCATTGTTCTGCGGGGTGGTTTCATGGAGCATGGTTTGAAAAACACACCCAGAGGAAGGCACAGTAGGGATGAAGAAAGATGGGGAGATGAGCAGAATTTACTTTATAGGTGGGATTTCCCAAAGCCCCAGAGTGCTCCCTACCAAGAAGAGAAGTTCATTGTGTTCCTCTCATGTACCAGCCAAGGTGAGTGTCACATATGTATGAATCATCTACTGTGCCTACTTCTCCACTCAACCTGTAGCCATCTGGGCTAGTGACAGGGTCACACCTCTGTCAACCCCCGATTCAGCACCCATTCACTGTTGAGCTGCCCGTCTGGAAGAAGGGACGGTAGTGGGTAGAGGCCTGGAGTGTCAGAAGTTCCACAGAATGAAGGTCTTTATGGACATCATGGTGGACGCTCCCCTCAGATCTTTGTCCCCTTGCATAAGAAGATTTCCAGGAAGGTTCAGGAATAGATTTTGAATGGTCAGATGCAATCCCAAAGACCCTGCCTTTGGGCAGGAGTTGGTGTGTATTAAGGCAGCCTGACAGAGGAACATGCATTACCAACTCTTATGCTTTTGTATTAAGCATTATGTCTCATCTTTACAGTCAGATTAATGGAGATTAGTGGTTCCATTTAAGAGTTTAAACATTGCACTGACCCAAATTGTCGGAGCCATCGTAACATGGTGCTATATGTTTAAGGGCCGGGCCAGCTGGTAGTTGAGTGGGGGAGGGGAATCACATTTTCACAAAGCGATTTCATTAACTGTTTTGCGTCAGAAAGCTGGGGTGACTCTTTATACATAATGTATATATGGCATTTCCTCCACTTTCCACACATTTAAATGCCCATCAGCCCAGTCTGGTGATGCTCCTTTGCTAAGAGGACATTTAATAATCAACGGTCACTCATGCTTGACTCCCCTTGGCTTCTGTGGGTGGAGCCCAGTCCCTGAAGTCTCAAATGGTTTCATTAATGTCTTTTATCCACTTGAAGGATAAAAATAAATCTCTCAAAAGCTCTTAGAAACCCTATACTCTGTATGTAGGAGGAAAAAGAGCAGGCTGTTAATTAATAAACTTAAACCATCTCCACAGGAGCACACAGCTGTGATCCAGAGAGCACATGAACCAAACTCAGCCTTCCTGTCTAGTCAGAGTTGCTTGTGTTCATTGGACAGATTAATTAATTGAAAAGTCTACATCTCAGTTCAGACTGTTACGATAAAATACCATAGACTTGGTGACTTAAACAACAAATGTTTATTTTGTGTAGTTCTGGAGGTTGGATAGTCTAAGACCAAGGTGGGGGCAGATCCTGTGTCTGGTGAGGACCCACTTCCTGGTTTTCACGTGAATGCATATAGTGAGATGGGGAGAGAGGAAGAAAGGAAGGAAGGGAGGGAGGGAAAGGGGGAGGGAGGGAGAGAGAGAGAGAGAGAGGGAAGGAGGGGGGGAGATCTTATGTGCCTTCCTCTTGCTATAAAGGCATTAATCCCATCATGCGGGCCCCACCCTTATGACCTCATCTGATCCTAATTGCCTCTCAAAGGCCCTACCTCCAAAACCCATCACATTGAGGATCATATGCTTGCACATGAGAATTGGGGGTGAGGGGCCATAGAACTCCGTGGTTGTTATAAAATTAAAAAGGAAGTCACGTATGAATTTTGCTTTCAAGCAAAGCGGGTCTTCTTTAGTGAGTGTACTCAGGGTTGGCAGGAAAATCTTTTGCATATCCTCAAAGGGGAAGAACTTGGTTGGAAAGAATCGAAACCTGCTGGGAACCAAATCTGGTGAATAAGATGAGTGAAAAGCTGGAGAAGGACACGTTTGGCTAAGAGGAGAAAATGGAGTAGTTTCGTTGTGGGGCCAGCTGGAGCTGGACGTTAGCAAGAAAGGAAGCCCCCAGATGCTGGCATAATAGTGGCATCACCAGATACAAAGGTTATCAGTATGGGCAGAAAGGATCAGGATTTGGTGGAAAGAGGGGTGTGTTTGCATGGAAAAGGCTCTGACCATACCCTCTCCCCCAAATCTGGTTATGAATAACTAACTGATCTAAACTGTCAAAGGGATGTCCTGGAATATGAACATTCACTTAATATTCAGAAATTTTTGTTCTAAGAAATTTGCTCTCAACTTAAAACCATACATGTATATATGTGACTAGAAGGATTTTTTTTTTTTCTGAAGTGGCTTCTACTTCATGTTTTTCTAAGAGTATTTATACGTATCTTCACAGTTTCCTCTTTCAAGAAATTCCTCCAAACGCTGCATGTAATGCGAACGGTTATTTGAACCAGAAGAGTATCAACTGATTCCCCTACAAAGGCTGATGATGTCAGTAGCACTGGGGAGACAGGTGAGTATTATTATTTTCTCATGTTACAGAGGAAGAATCTAAGATACTTACATACATGTTAGAGTTAGAATTTTAACTTTTGGCTGTATGACTTGAAATGTATGCCGATGACAGTAAGATTTCTGTCATTTCCTGCCAATCTGGAGAAAAGGAAGGTGGGATTTCCCTCAAGTCAATCAAACCTGTTGGAACTGAGCCCTCCCCTTGGGCTGGTTCTTTTAGGGGGCCCAGATGGAGTTCAGAGGTCATCTCTCAGGGGCTTGAACATTCATATTAGCACAGTATTGTAAATGTTGGGTTAGAGACGAAACTTCATAAATGCCCAAAGACCTTGGAATTCTTGCATAGCACCAGGGAGCTGGGGGAGTGGAGCAGTGCCATTTTCTTACTTCTGTTGGCCATGATTGTTTGACATGTATTTGCTGTGAAATGTTAAAGCAGAGGTTGGGGGACACCTGGGTGGCTCAGTTGATTAAGCATCCAACTCTTGATTTCGGCTCAGGTCATGATCTCATGGTTCGTGAGTTCAAGCCCCAAGACCGGTTCTGCACTGACAGTGCAGAGCCTGCTTGGGATTCTCTCTCCCTCTCTCTCTGCCCCTCTCCTGCTTGTGCTCTCTCTCATGCACTCTCCCTCTCTCAAAATAAATAAATAAACTTAAAAAAAAAATAAAGTAGAAGGTTGGATTCCCTGTTGTGCCTACTCTTCCTCTCTAACTCTGTGTCCTTCTCATAGGCTGGTCCCTTCCCAGTGTCCCTGACCTGAGGCCCCACCCAAATGCTAAATCTATTCTACGAGGTTACTGATTCATAATTGAACGTAGGGAACATTCCATTGTCTTCTCTACTCTGTTTCCTTCTTTAAGTAAGCCAATGAGCTCACTCCTTCCAGGATTTAAGTGTCCTTAATTGGAGATCTTCTAAGGCTTTGCTACTTAATGGTGTAGTCAATGGACCAGCTGGAACCATCAGCATCAGCCACCTGGGAACTTGGAAGGCAGCAACTTAGGCTCTGCCCCAGACCTACTGAGTCAGAAGCTACATTTTAACAAGACCTCCCCAGGTAACTTAAAATTTGAGAAGCAATGCTCTAATGAACCCACAAAGCCCTTCTGCGCAGGTAGAGGTCAGGTTACCTCTGGTACAGGAGACACCCTCTGGGGGTCTGTGGTTGGTCTGGAATGAAAGGCCTGGAAGAGAGGGAGAGTTTGTGTGGGAAGACCTGAGATTTCCTAGTTCCTGCTCCATTCCTTCCTGCCTCGGTTTCCCTTAGAGTCAACATCACCCAGATGAACTCTTTGGATATTGCCTAATAGGCCACAGGCCAAGGGAAAGAAAAAAGAACTGTTTTCTTATAATCTTGCATTCTTAGGAGGGGAAGAGGTTCCTCTGTCTCCTCTCTTGAGCAGGAGTCGCTTCTACAGCATCTCAGATCCACAATGACCTGCCCTTTCTCAAATACTTCCGATGTTGGGGATTTCACTGCTTCCTGGGCACTTTTATTTTCCAGCACACGTTTGTCAGGTGCCTTCTGGGGGTCAGGCTGTTAGGGCACAAAGACAATCTGTCAGTCTGTTCCTGTCCTCGGATGGTTAACAGTTTGTAACTTCAGCTCCATAAAACGTATCATATTCTTTTGAAGTCTTCCCCAGGCCAATTAAACCTATTATGGTGATGAAATGTATACATGTGTATATAGATGTATATAGTATATATATAGTGTATATATGGAGTGTGTGTGTTTGTGTGTGTGTGTGTGTGTGTGTGTAAATATATATGTTTTGGAATTAGTGTTTTCGTGGATCCCTATGAGTCTCATTTGCTACATCTGTACTAGTATTATTTTGCTGGTCGCAATAGCGCAACTCTCGTTAGCTTTAGCAAAAGGGAAGATTTATTGACCCATGGAATGAAAGGCATGGTTGAACAGGCACACTGCAGTGAAGCAGCTAGGGTTTGGGAACTATTGCAACAAAGACCAGAAACTCAGGAGGTCCCCTTTGCCTCTTTCTGCTTGCCCTGTTGACTTTAGTCTCTGCACGTAATTTTATCAGAATATGACTCCATTTTATAGCTTTAAGGGCTTCTGTTTTCATTTTTATTTTTATTTAATGTTTATTCATTATTGAGACACAGAGCATGAGCAGGGGAGGGGCAGAAAGAGAGGGAGACCCGGAATCCGAAGCAGGCTCCAGGCTCTGAGCTGTCAGCACAGAGCCCGACATGGGGCTGGAACTCACAGACTGCGAGATCACGACCTGAGTCGAAGTCGGATGCTCAACCAACTGAGCCACCCAGGCACCCTATAACTTTAAAGGCTTCTAAGGATTTAATTAAGGTTAAATGAAGTCATTAGGGTGGGGCCCTGATCTGATAGGATTGGTGTCCTTCTAAGAAGAGCTAGCAGGGAGCTCAATTTCTCTATCTCCAAGCCTGCACAGGGGAAAGGCCATGTGAGGACACAGCCAGAAGCCAGCCATCTGTAAGCCAGGAAGAGAGACTCCCCAGAAACCCACTAGGCTGGTATCCTGATCTTAAACTTCCAGCCTGTAGAACCGAGAAAGTAAATTTCTGTTGCTTAGGTCCCCAGCCTGTGGTGTTCTATTAAAGCACTCTAAGCAGACTAACATAGTATGCGTTTCCCTAACAAGGAATGATGTGGAACTTTTTGCATGTGCTTATTAGCCGTTGGTGTACTTTCCTTGGAGAAATGCCAGTTCAAGTCCTCTGCTCATTTTGAAATTGGGTTGTAGTTGCATGGTAGGAGCTATCGCTTTTTGTTCATTTCATGCTTTCTTGTCCTTTCGTGATAGATATTCTTTCTTCCTCACCCCCAACTCCAGTCCATCACTGGTTGTTACTGCCATGCTCGAATGCGTCCTCACTGTTGTCATCTGGGATACAATCTTCCCTCTTTTTCTCCTCTCGCCGGTTCTCTCTCCACCCCTGAGTCCAGTCTTCATGCCACAAACAGAATATAAAATCTGTCATGTCACCGCCCTGCCACCGCCATGCTCAAAACCATTCAGTCCATCTTTAATTTCTTGTAATGCATTTAAATCCCCTTACATGGTTTTAAAGCCCTCCTTAGCCTGCCTCCTATCTACCCTTACCCCTCTGGCCTTATTTCTTGCTATTCTAAAAATCTAGAACATCTCTTTCTCTGTCTCTCAGGTTTCCTTGGGGTGCATTTCAAAGTCAGTTTAGAGGTCAGCGCACTTCACATTAACCATCTCAGCATGCAAATATCAACATCTCTTATTTGTTCTGGAAGCATTGAGGGTCTCCCATGGGGCTAGGTGACAGGGTCACAGAGATATGTGCAACTCAGGCAGGCTTTGAGGGGCTCCAGTCGGTTGGGGAGGGGGATTATGAAGAAGCAATTACTAACCAACAAGCTAAGTGCTGTGACAGAAATATGAAGAGGTGTCTATGAGATCAGAGAAGGTGAAGAATGGCTTCCTGATGGAAGTAAAGTCTGCCCTGAATTTCAGCGGTTAAGTAGGAGCTGGCCCCCCGCAAAGGCGGTTGGGATGTGGATTTCCTGGTGGAGGGAGCAGCCAGAGCAAAGGTCCTGAGGTGAGTTTACTCAACTGAAATATGGAGATCATAGTTCATAGCTTTGTCTCAAGGACTTTATGAAGTAACAAATGAAACATAAGGTTGTATTGTATGGGAGGCACTTACACTAAAAAAACCTTATTCATTGTTTATCTGAAACTCGAATTTACGTGGGCATCTTGCGTTTTTATTTGCTAAATCTGGCAATCTCAATGTGATAACACTTACCACAACATCCAAAAAATTTATGTTAAATTTAATCTTAAGCTGTTTACCTGGAATGAGAGAAGAGGAATAAAACCTAAAGGTAGGACGACTAATAAAGTATAATAAAGAAGTTAGTTCTTTTTTTTTTTAATTTTTTTTTTCAACGTTTATTTATTTTTGGGACAGAGACAGAGCATGAACGGGGGAGGGGCAGAGAGAGAGGGAGACACAGAATCGGAAACAGGCTCCAGGCTCTGAGCCATCAACCCAGAGCCCGACGCAGGGCTCGAACTCACGGAGTGCGAGATCGTGACCTGGCTGAAGTCGGACGCTTAACCGACTGCGCCACCCAGGCGCCCCGGAAGTTAGTTCTTTGAAATTGAAGTCATCGAAAATTTCCCTTTCAGGGGCACCTGGGTGGCTCAATTGGTTAAGTGTCCGACTTCGGCTCAGGTCATGATCTTGTGGTTCATGAGTTCGGGCCCCGCGTCGGGCTCTGTGCTAACAGCTTGGAGCCTGGAGCCTGCTTTGGATTCTGTGACTCCCTCTCTCTCTGCCCCTCCCCCACTCACTCTCTGTCCCTCAAAAAAAAAAAAAAATAAATAAATAATAAATAAATAAAATAAATGTTAAAAAAGAAATTTCCCTGCCAGGAGTAAGGGCATATTCTGCCAAGTGCAAACGTGTTTAGATAGGTCCTCCTTCATGGTTACAAATACTCTTGGAACAATGCCGAGGGGCTCCCGGGTGGTGGGGGTCCTTTGAGGTGAGCAGTGGGCATGGTTCTGGGGTAAGGGGACCAGAAGGGTAATACTAGGCACAGTTTCGCTCCAGGGCGTTGAATGTAAACATCCTTCCTTTCTCAGTCTTCTTTGTAGTCGGAGGAGTTCTGAAAATCCAGTGACCTCTTAGAGAAAAAATTTAGCGCTGAAGTGCCTCAAGAACCACAAGGCTTAGTTCCCCACCCCGGCTCCCATCTGGGCCTTCTTGGAAGCATGAGTCGCCTCCCCCCAGTCTTCTGGACACCCCAAGGGCCCAGCTTCCAGGACCACGCTTCCTGACCTGCTGTAGGAGGGGAGTCAGGGAGCTTCCAGCCCTAGGTGATATGGCTGTGTCTAGATGTGCTTAACAAATTGCCTGTTCACTCAATTACATTTTATTTAATCATCTGTAATCATATAAATTATGCCTGATGGTAGTAAATGTTCGTGTCAGTTCCTAATTACAGATTGATTAATTGGCTGGGGTGATCTGTATTCCTACTTATATAAGAATATATGAAGGTGATGATAAATGAAGGCTGGTGGTACTGAGCCCAGGAACATGGAACATTTCCAATTGCATCCTACTTTTGGGGGTGGGAAAGCCATTCTCCCTTCCCTGACCTGTTCCCATCAGACGCCTCCAGGAGGGTTTAGCTTCTATTGGTTGGTTGATTTCGGCAATATCTGAGTCAAGAAGTACTTATTATTATTTAGTTAGCGTATGTGTGTGTGTAAAATTTTTGCCACGCCATGCTTTCCTTTTTGGCTGTTGGCAGCTGCGAATAATGACAAGCTCATTAGGTTCAGTTGGGCTCATTACAGCCTGCTGGGCCCAGAAAGTTCCCAAGGTTGGATTTGGCCTGGAGAGCAGGAAGCCAGAGAATGAGGAGATGGCGTGACTCTATCAGCATCTATGGAACAATTCCCTATTAGGTAATGTTGTCTTTTTGTTTCCTTGCAAGTTTCAATGTCAAATGGCTCAGATGTACCTGACGGTTTTTCTCTAGTAACAACAGCCCTTTGTGGTGTCTTCAAGGCAACTTACCTGGGATGTGTCATTATTAATTCTCAGCTTTTGAGAATATAATCTAATTAGAATGCAGCCTGCTTCCATCATCCTTGCCCCCTCCTCCCACTCATACCTGAGGCTAAAGGTAAAGATGAGGCAACATGGGGTAAGACGTGGACCCTGGTTTTAAGGAAGGGACTTGAGACTTCATTCCAGGTTCCTTGCCTCCTGAGAAGTAATGGACAGTAAGGGGAGACACTCGTGGGCTTTTCTGCCATTCTTTCTCCTACACCCTGCAGACACAGCATCCCAGGGGGTTGCTAACCGGAGAAGACCTCGGCTCACCTCTCTCCTTGACAAATGAGCTACAGTAGGAGCTCCTTCCACTTACTTTATTAGCTGAAGTTTCCCCAGCTGGTTTTTTTCTCAGATCCTGTTGGCCACGATTAGCTCCCAAGTCCACCCTACATCAATCATTGTCAAGGGGACCGACATACAGCTGTGATTGGCTTAGACCGGTCATGATTGACTCCCTAGTGGTCCTTGGAAGAGGGCCACCTTTCCTGAATATGTGGCCTGGTGGAGGGTAGTCTTACCTGACGGTGACGCTTGAACAAAATTGAGGGTCTATCAGTTACCAAGAAGTAAGAGAATATGGGAGTGTGTGTGTGTGTGTGTGTGTGTGTGTGTGCACAGTTAGGGACAATTGTTGTTTGTCAAGTTGGCAGCCGATAGTGTCTGCTCTGGGGAAATCACAGCAATCCTGAAATGCAGGAACCATGCATGAATATCTCATATCAGATCCACAGAAATGAAGATTCAAGTGACTCGGAAGAAAAACGTAATAAACAAGGCATATCCTTCCATGTGACTTAGCTTTTACTTAGCTCTTCTCATTTTGCTTTCATAATAACACCTTGCAGTTATAGATGGCTTTCACAGTTTTATTCCGTGCATCGCCTGCAGCTGTCAAATAGCTCATCTATTAAAGACGCCATGAAAATGTCGGAGGACATGGTTAGTAGCCTCCTCAGCATCCGTTCTCCCAGGGTTCAGACTGAACCCTGATGAATGCCACCCCAGCTTCAGAGGAGGATCTTCACGATTCTGAGCCAGGTGGGGTCCGGCAGTCTCCTGGCAGTGGTTTTGGGGGAAGGAACAAGGCAGCACGTGATCACCTCCACTGTTGCTGGCAGTCATCGTGGGGGAGCAAGTGTGACACTGAATACGACAGGGCCAGGAGAGGGAAAGAATCTAGGGACTCAGCGGTCTCACTGAGCCAAACCAGGAGCTCTGCCTTTGACCTGCTGAGTAGGATGGCAACTTTCCTTATGACTTAAACCAACGTGTACCGAAGTTTTTGCTTGCCTGCAGTTCAAAGCGCCCTCTTGACTGAAACAGGCATCCGTTATTATTTTCTTTTACAAAGGAAGAAACTGAACAAGTCAAAGTAAGTGAGCTGCCTTAGGTCTTACAGCCAAGAGAGGGGTGGAAGAATTAGAAGTCCAATCTTCTGACCCTGAGGTGGCTTTTTTCTTCCCACTGAATTCTCTCCCGTAATGAGGGACTGTTTCCCAGCGATCAGAAGTATCTTGAGCTGATCTGGGGAGGCCAAGGGGAAGGGTGAAATGTTTCCTAGGAGTCCCAGCAGGGTCGGGCTGAGAAATCCAACTCCCCCTGGGATGGCTGCTGGCTGCCATCTGGATGAGCTCATTATTACCCTGCCCTTTCTTTGTTTAACTGGCTCCATAGTGGGAACAATGGATTCCAATGAATTGTGCTGGGAAACAATATCTTTTGCTTCCTGGGGGGCAATTTACAAGACAAAGGATGAGAATGCCCCCACCAAGAAAGAAGGGCAGGGTGGAGAAGGGGGATAGACTCTTGAGCCATGGCAACAGTGCCTCTGAGGCTGGTCATGGGGAAAGGTCAGGCTTGTGGAGACAAAGTGGCTAGAGCCACGGCTGGCTCCTGTCCTGAGAGGCCAAAGCTCCACACGAGAACTGGTGGATTCCCTGGTGCGGAGAAGTTGGTATTTGATGCAAGCCCAGCCACAGCCTGAGCGATTCTCCAGGGAGCTCTGGAGCTGAGATCTCCCCTCAGAGTTGTCCAGCACTGGGTGTTTCATAGCCTGGCCTTGATAGTTTTGCCTTCATTAGTCGCTGGCTATGAAATGCCCCTGGAAGGGCATGACTTTGAACAAGGCGGCTCTCTGCAGCTGAGGTAGTCCTGAAGGGGCAGACAGCTGAGGGCTGACCGCTGACCGCACTCCTGGGCAGCTAGGCCACCAGTCCTTCTGGAAGAGAGACCAGGTGGTGCATCTTTGTGTCTATCCCACCTGTCCCCACTGACTACCCACTGAGACTCTCCCATCTTTGAATTCTTCTCTGGAGACCAGGACTCCGCTGTCTCTTCCATCTATGAGGATGCCGCAGGAGAGGGAGCCCTTTGAACAGGGAGACTCTGTTGTAGCATCTCAGAATATGCTCATGCCCGCTGTGAGCCCAGCTGGTGTCCAGGAACTAACAGCCAAACCTTAAAGGCTTGGGGACCACCTTGCAGCTTCAGAAGGAGGTCCTATCAATGGGGAAGCAGCTCTGGGCTTTTCAGACGGATGGTCAGAACGAGGGTTGACTAGCCCCAGCCTGGGATGTCCGTGGCAAAGCCTACTTTTGTCTCTTTTCCCTCGTCTGTAAAACTCAGAAAATCTCTCCTTTCCGGCCCCTCATGTAAGACGAGTGTGAAGGTAACTATTGCAACGCATACGAAAACACGTATGAGAACAACAAATTAAAAGTCTATGGAATTGTGGGCAGTGCCGCTGTCGTGTTTGTTGTCAATGGAAATGGCTGATGGACTGTGTGAAAGCCATGCCCCACATGCCATGGCCCTGTCCTAGCAAAGACAGAGGTGAAATGCAGTGCATTTGGGCTCAGGGGGGATGACTTTCCCTGCGCACCAGTCCCCCTGGAGAGCCCTGTGCCTTCTTCCCTAGAGGGCAGCTGAACTCTGACTTCCCTGTGGCTCAGGGCTGGGCGCTTCTCTGACCTGCTTGCCTTGTGTTTCCTCCTTGTGCACTTATTAACGTGGTCTTCCAGAAGCCTCAGGTTATGTGTAACCCTGGTGAGAACGTCAACACTTGGATGGCGGGGACTGTCTTTGTTCTCGGTCCTGTCTAAAGCCTGCCTAACCAGGGCTGGACACACAGGGCTTTAGGTAGCCAGGTTCTCTGCCTGCAGCCACAGTCGAGAGGAGGTCGGGGGGAGAGCCTGGGCACGGGGTCAAAGCTGTTCCTCAGCAGTTCAGGGACTTACGGACGGATAGGCCGTCAGCCCTGGGAGAGACTGCAGTGGTCATTTGTCGTACTTCCTGCCACTTTTCTTCCCTCTTCCACGAATCTGATATTTAGCACATATGTTTGGGGCACCTGAAACACGCCAGACCCTGTGCTGGGGTGGCAGGAGATATAGTAGCAGTGAACAAAACAGAGTAAAACTCCGGGCCCTGTGGAACTTACATGCTGGTTGGGGGTCGGGAGCACATAATAAAAAAACCAGGTGTAAAATATATATTGTATCAGATGATGACAGAAACGCAAAAATATCAAGCAGGGAAGGGGAACAGGCAATGCCAGAGATGGAGAGGAGGAAGGGGGTGCCATTTCAAACAAGGTGGTCAAGGAAGGCTCCTCTGGGAAAGTGCCTTTTGAACAGAAATATGGAACAAATGAAGGAGCAGCCATGTGGATACGGGAAGGAAGAGCATTCATTCCTGGGGGAAGGGGTGCATGTGCAAGCATGTGCAAAGGCCCTGAGGTGGGCCTTGGCCTGGTAGTTTTGAGGTATGGCAAGGAGACTGAGGGCTGGAGCAGGGTGGAGGTGGGGGAACAATGGTAGGTAGCAGATGATCAGAGAGGTAGTGGGGCGGGACTGCTCACACCAGAAAGGGCCTTGCAGGCCTTCGCGAGCACCCCGGCTTTTGCTGTGTGAAACCTGCCCCTGCAGATTTCTGAGTGGAGGAGTGCCACAATCTGGTTTAAGTTTAAAAGGGTCCCTCTGGCTGGTGAGTGAATAGATAGTAGGAGGCAAAGGATGGAAGCAGGGAGATCTGCTCCTGGGGATTACTACAGGAGTCTGTGGTCCGTAACCTAGGTCAGAGGTGAGGTAGCAGTGGAGGTGCTGAGAAGCGGTTGGCCTCTGGAAGCATCCTGAAGGCGATGGCACGTTGATGACAGATAAGGAGACTGGCCCAGAGAGTAATTTGGACCCAAAAGGAGACATCTGCCTGAGGTTGTGCAGTTAAGTGACAACAGGACCAGAATCGGCTGAATGACACTGACCTCTGTGTCTGAACCGTGATTCTGGTGTGTTTGATGTGCCTGTTGGCTCATGGGCATGTGCCTGCGTGTGTCCTTGTGTCCATGCAGGGGGCAGGTGGAGCTGGCTGGACCAGGGGAAGGCAGCCAGCGGTGGGGAGGCGGGGTGTCTACATCTTAGCCCGCTGCCTCTCCCCACAGTCGGCTTTTTCTCGCCGCCTGGCACCTTCCACTGGCTCCCTGGGCGCCTGGCCCCGCTGCTCCCAGATCCCCCCCGATCTGGCTTTCGCGAAGCAGCCCTTCCTGTGTCTGCTGTCACCATGGAGAGGAAAGACTGAACCCTGAGGGCATCATGCTGATGACTTTTTTCCTACGTGTAATTTTCTCAGTCCGGGTCCCAGCTGATCAGCTCGGTGGCTGGGCATCCCTCCGTGGCTCGGAGGAGGGATGGGGACGTGATGGGTGGCAGATGGGATCGGCAGGAAAGGACCTGGTGAAAGGTCTTTGTGTGGAGGTGGAAGTGGACACTTAACCATCACTTGGGAGAAAGACCCTTGACCCTAGAAAAGGAATTCCCACTGGAATACTGAAAAGACCACGCCAGGGCAGTCCCTGAGGCCCAGGATTCCTTCTCGCGGTTTTATGGGTGGGCCTCCCTTAGTTCTGGCAGCCGTTACGTGAGCTACAGGAAATGCCTCCCTTGATTAGCTGTTCTTGACATTTCATCCAGGAACTTATATGGCCTCATGCAGGGAAGTCCTTCCATGTCTAACGTGAACTTCATCTTGGCCCATAGGTTGCACAAAGACGCAACTCTCAGTTCCCGTTATCATCCGCCCACCAATTTAAAAATGAAACGCAGCCTCTGATATGGCTGTCTAGAGGGTGACTCTTTGTGTTTTGGGAAGTTTGCCTCCCATGATTCTGTAGTGCCCGTGCCACGCCTGTATGGACACCCGCCCTTGTCTCCAGCCCCCGTGAAGCCAGGATCCTAACATCCAGACATCTGTTCCCCCAACTAGCCCTCCAGCACGACCGATGCGACTTTCTGAAAATCCTACCAACCATTGGCTGTAAGTGTTTCCACAGAGATTTGAATATAGAATTTGATCCACTGAATTGGATGAATGGCTGGCTTAAATTGGGGGGTGCTGGATTAGCGACTCGCCCTTTCAGCAGGAGGAGTCTGAGATCTGATGACAAACTCTTGGTTAAAGTGACTGAATGATGACGGGATCGGCATTTACAAGCGCAGCCACCGCACGTGGCTCCTTATTCAGCAGAATCAGTCATCGCTACATCCTCAAAGTGGTGTTCGCATGGCTGCTGGCCAAGGCGTGGGCAGGGCCTCCTTTGTGTGAGCTGAGCGTCTATGCGACCTTTCCTTACAACTACCCGTGGCACTCAAGACCCACCTCAGTCTGGCCCCAACCTCCCCTGGCTGCATGATGCTGTTGCTGCTTCTCTCCACACCTGTCCTTATCCTCCCCACCCGACACTCCAGCTGCTGCCTTTCCTCTCCCCGCTGCTCTCTGCCCGCCAGTCACCCAGCCCCTGGGACTGGACCTGCTTACCCGGTGACCACCTGCCTCTGCATCCAGCAGGGCTTCCTTCCCACGCTGGCAGCCGGATCTGCTCCCAACACTTCCACTTCCTGGCCTCTTCTCCCGCCGCATTTCTCCTTCCGCGTCCAGCGAGGCACGAGATGCCGAATTTTGCAATCACGTGGCCATCGGCTGGCTCGTTTCCTGCTGCCCTGTACAAATCGTGCTTCCCTAGCGGGCGTCTTTGCCTCCCACGTGGCCAGTCCTCTCTCTCTTCTGCCGACAGGTCTCTCGAGGGCTTCCTTTTCCAGGAAGATGGTCCTTACCCACAAGGTGAGCTCGTCTTTCTCTCCACCTAACTCTCTCACTCTCTCTAACTTTTGTTTGGGCTGAATCCCATGCTGTCTAGTGACCTCTTTGGATATTTCGTTGTCCTTTTGCATGACACTTTCTATGGACTGAATTGTGTCACCTCCAAATTCATACATTGAAGCCCTAATCCCAACGTGCTTGGATTTGGAGGTTGGGCTTTTAGGAGGTAATTAAGATTAAATGAGGCCATAAGGCTGGGGCCCTAACCTGACAAGATTGGTAACCTTACAAGAGGAACAGAGAGGGAGCTCTGTGTGCACACGGGCACAGAGGAAAGGCCACGTGAGCACACAATGAGATCGTGGCTGTCTGCAAGCGGGGGAGACAGCCCGCACCACAACCTGACCACACTGGTACCCCGATCTTGGGCTTCCGCCTCCAGAACTGTGAGAAAATCAAGTTTGCTGTTTAAGCACCCCCGTCTATGGTATCTTGTTAAGACAACCCCTTCTGGCACATCTGTCTATGGCTGGTCGGCCCAGGAAACTCTGAGCTCCAAGGCCCCCATTTTTTTTTTTTTTAACTTTTTAAGTTGAAGCTTCAATATGCCTAAACAATGGTACCTGTTATCATTCACATGGAGCTTGCTGGATGTGGACAAGCTGAGCACGGTCATGTGACCAACGTGCGTCCTCCTGGTCAAGAAATAGCACACGGCCGACCCCTCTGAGGTCTCCTTCGTGCAGCCTGCCAGCTTCTGCCAGTCCCCGGGGTAGCCACAATCCCGGCCCCCACGCGTAGATGACTTGCCCGGGTTTGTGCTATTGGGACCTAGAATCCCCTGCATGCACTCGTTCGTGCCTGGCTTTTTGTTGTTGTTGTTGTTGTTCAGCATTCTGCTTGTGAAATTCATCCCTATTGTTGTGTGTGATTGTGGATTATTCATTCACATTGCTGTCCAGTAGTCCGCTGCAGGAATATGCCACAATTTCTTTGTTTGTACACTCTACTGCTGATGGGCATTTGGGGAGTGCCTGGTTGTAGCCGTTGCAAATGGTGCTGCTATGGACATTCTAGTATGTGTTTTTCTCGTGCGCGTAGGTAAGTTTTTGTGCAGGGTCTGTGCCTCAGAGTGGAATAGCTCAGTCACAGGACAGACTTGTGGTTTTGTGGCACAGTTTGCCGAAGCAACCGAGTTATTTTGCACTCTTACCAGTCAAGTGTGGGAAGAACTATTTTTTAATTCTCGTGTATGCCTCTGGCATGGGGAGGAGTAGACACGGGGTATTTAAGAAATGTTGGGGCGCCTGGGTGGCTTAGTCGGTTAAGCGGCCGACTTCGGCTCAGGTCATGATCTCACGGTCCGTGAGTTCGAGCCCCGCATCAGGCTCTGTGCTGGCCGCTCAGAGCCTGGAGCCTGTTTCAGATTCTGTGTCTCCTTCTCTCTGACCCTCCCCCATTCATGGTCTGTCTCTCTCTGTCTCAAAAATAAATAAACGTTAAAAAAAAAAAAAAAAGAAATGCTTGCCAGATGAGGAGAGAGAAGGATTTTCTTGGTGTTTAGGCAACGGTGGACCTAGGAGAACATGAATGAATGCAATAGGTAGGGTTAATCAGGACCTTAGTTAGCAATCGATGTCACAATGTTCAGAAAGCCTCCTTAGCCATTGAAAAAGTGCTCTGTATGTGTGTGAGAGTCCTGGTTGGGGAGGCAGGGGCTCCACCACTCACTCCTGGGTTTCCTGATTACTTCTTGAGTATTTGCAATGGAAATTCATTTGGAGAAGTTGCCTGGCACTACAATGATGCAGAAGCTGGCTCTTTCCTCTTGTCAGATATTTCCACAGGGTAAGTCAGCAAGCTGGAAGGAAGTTAGGGGTGAGGAAGAATCCATCGCACAGCTTTGGAGCCATGTTCAGAGGATGACCGATAAAGTTGAGATGGAGAGGGGGTCTACTCCGTTAGAGGGCTGCCCCGGGAAGGGGAGAAGTGGCAGACAGGAGGGGGGCCCATTGCCTCAGGCAACTCTGAACACTGCGTTCTCTACACAAATGATGTGCGCTTCAGCAAAGTCCCCAGAACTCGGGAGAGAGAGGTGATATGGTCAGTGGCCAGAGCAATCATTTCAATCAAAGAATACGAAGGTCTCGCAAAGAACTTCAGAGGATTTCGAATTCCCCTATTGCTGGAAGAAGGAGACTCCCAGCATCTCAGCCCCCTCCTTGGGATACATACCAGACTCTGTGTGCCTTTTACAATCTGGAAGCCAGGAGAAGGGACCGGAAGCATAGATACGGTCTGTCTAACACAGAGCACAGTGGCATCAGCGCTTCCTTGATAGGGAATTTAAATCCACACAAAGATTTTAATTTGCTTTATTTTTGCAGCAACTATATTACATTGTTAATTCACACTGATTGTGTGGTGAATTGAAAAAACAGTCCACCCCTTATCTTCTCAATATAAACTGCTGCTTTATTCTGTTCGGGCTGCTGAAATGAACTACCATAGACTGGATGGCTTACACAAGTATTTACTTGAAGTCCAAGATCAAGGCACTGGCAGATTCGAAGTCTGGAAGACGTGGCTCTTGGTTCATAGACGGCTATCTTCTGGCTGTCTCCCTGCATGGTGGAAGGCAGTGAGAGAGCTCTCTCTGCTCCTTTTCATCAGGGCGCTAATCTATTCAGGAGGGTTCCACCCTCATGACCTGATCACCTCTCAAAGACCCACCTCCAAATACCATCACATTACGGATTAAGCTTCCAACATATGGATTTTGGAGGGATACAAACATCCAGTCCATTACAGCTGCTATCTAGCTTTCCCAGTTGGCTTGTGTGCAACTGCCATTGTTATTTTTAGCTTAATGGCAATACTTTACATTTCATCTTTGCTTGATTTCATCTTGAAGATTTTAGCTTGGGGCCTCAGTGTGACCTTCAGAGTAGGTTACCTAAGCGAAGGTAATTCCTGCTTATACTTTAGAACTCTGCTCAAATGTCCCTTCCCCCAGAAGATTTTCCTTGCACCTCCAGATTAGGTTAAGACTCCCAGCCCATGCTTTTATCGTACCTTGGACATCTCCTTTGGTCCCTTATCACAACCGTCTGTCTGTAATTTATTGAGCAATGTGTTTGGTTTTTGATTCTTGTTGTAGACTCTCAACCCCCTTGAGGGCCTCTTTATCCCCAGGGCTTAGCAAAGTGCTTGACTTATAGTGTGTCCTCATTAACATGGAAGGGAGGGAGGGATGGAGGGAGGGAAGAAGGAAGGGAAGGAGGGAAGGAAGGAAGGAGGGAAGGATGGAAGGAAGGAAGGAAGGATGGAAGGAAGGAGGGAAGGAAGGAAGGAGGGAAGGAGGGAAGGAAGGAAGGAAGGAAGGAAGGAAGGAAGGAAGGAAGGAAGGAAGGAAGGAAAGGAAAGGAAAGGAAGGATGGTAGGAAGGAAGGAAAGCTGTCCTAAAAGAATCCATATTTATCCAGTTATGTCCTCCCCCTACTCTGCAGAAGAAAGCCTTATGAGATGATCTCTCCAGCCTGATTATGAGCAGCATGAGGGACCCTCCCACCAAGAAGTTAGTGCTTTTCTTTAAATTAAAGCTCCTTCAATACGCTAACCAGTGTTTTGTTCTCAGTGGCACTGTCTCACCAGAAATAGTCCAGGCTCTGCATGCGGAGAGCCTTTGGCACTCATCCCGGTGTCCAACTCCTTTCTTGCCTCTTCCACTAGTGCACCTGGGGCTGGGAAGGGGGGCTGGGAAGCCACCTCCACTCTAGCTCTGCTGATGCCAGAGGAACTCTCCTCACCACCCAAGGGTCTACCAAGGGTCCGTAGTGACATGTCCTCTGTGCACCACCTGCCTTCCCAGCAACAGGGTGACAGTCCTTGGCTGCAGAGGTTTGGCTGGGAGGTTCTTCTGGAACAAGCAGGGCGGTTGGTGGGCGGCACGTTCAGCTGCCACAATGCTTTGTGCCATAGAAGGGGCGTGACCCCCACCCAGGTCTCTGGTATGTGGTGGTGGGGCCGGGGATAGAGATGTGCCTCCTTATCTAAACTTCCTCCTTCTTCTTCTGGTGCCCCAGACCTCTCCCTTTCGTTGGTTTTCCTCAGCCTTCCAATCACTCCCATTGCTTGTGAATCTACTTCCTGGTTCTACAGAAATAGCCTTGATTTGATCTGTATCAGTCCTTCTGAAAGACGACCTCAACCACCTCCATTTTGACCTCAGTCTGTTACTTTCTAATTGATGAGGTTCTTTCCAGCTTATCTCTTCACTCAGGCCAAAGACCCAGCAGGCAAAGTGTCCGTGATGGAAACCGGAACTACCCCCTCAAGCAATAAGGGCTGTCCTGAAGCCAGCAAGACCTGGAAGTTGACCACAGACAATGATCCGTCTGGCTTTACCACCTGCCTGTGTGTGCCCACTGACCTTTGTCCTGCATTCTCTTTACATAAACCTGGAAGTATTTCAGCGCTTGGGACACGGCCTTTGGGACGCTAGTCTGCTGTCTTCCCGTTGGTCTCACTGAAATAAATTCCTATTTCACCTCCACTGGTTTCTCTGCCCTTGGCTTTTGTCAGTGGCAAGTGGCTGAACCTGGTCTGTTTGGGACCCCCGGAGTCTGGCGCTCTTGCACCTGGGGGCCCCAGTTGCGCCTTCTCGGTCTTGCCAGTTTGGTAGTTGTGGGGGTTGGATGCCAACCTCTGCTGCCAGGTTTGCTGTTGCTCTGCAGAGACTTGGGGCGTTTTCTAGTCTTAGCGTCTGCTGGATACTCCCGAGGGCGGGAAGATCGGAACCTGAAGTGGTGAGGGATGAAATGATGCGCGTTGTTATAGGTGGAGTTTTGTCCCCTAAAAAGATATGTTGAAATCCTCATCCCTAGTATTTATGCATGCAACCTTACTTAGAAATAAAGTCTGTGCAAATGTAACCAAGTTAAGATGAGGTCATTAGGGTGGGTTTTAATCGGATAGGACTGGTGTCCTTATATGAGGAGGACAGCACAGTAGGGGAGGAAAACATTTTTTTCCCCTCTACCCATTTTAGGGTCTTTTCCTGGTGCCCAGTAAACTAGCCTGAGAAAAGATTATCAAGAGAAAGGAAAATGTAAGTTTATTAACACGTGCACGGTATATACACGGGGCAGCCATGAGTAGCTCAAAAGGGGGCTCAGAACGTGGGCTTATATTGCATCTTTACAAAAGAACCGTAACTTTTTAGAGATGTGGCAAGACAGAGGAAAAGGGCTTTGAGCTTTAGGAGCAGCAGATTGTGGGCTGGCAAATACATAGAGGAACCAACGGCGGATAGGGCTGGTTAGTACTGTGTGTTACATAGATTCCTCTGGTGCACGTCTGGGCTGATAAGGGCCTGGCATTGTTGCTGGTGATTAACTTCTGTCTCTTCTGGTAGAAAGGGGAGAAGAGGCAGGTACAAATTTATGTCCTGCTTTTAGGCAGGCGGGCGGGTGGGCGGGCGGCGGAGCGCTTTTCTTGTATCTGCTTCTCAGTCGCCTTCAGCTCAAGATAATCCTTACGCCCAAGTGGCACATTTCAGGGTAGCCTGTTCTGCTGCCCTTCAGCCCCCCCGTGAACAGAGACACACACAGGGAGAAGTTCATGCCATGACAGAAGCAGAGATTAGAGTCATGCGGTTGCCAGCCAAGGGGCACCAAGGGTCAGTGGCCTCTATCAGAAGCTGAATGTTTGTATACCACACCCCCCATCTTCCCCACTCATATTTTGAAGCCTTAACCCCAGTGTGGCTGAATTAGGACATGGGGCCTCTAAGAAAGAAGGAATTAAGGCTAAATGAGGGCATAAGGGTGGGGCCCCAGTCCTGTAGGATGAGTGTCCTTATAAGAAGAGACACTAGAGAGTTTTCTCTCTCTCTCGACCTTTCTATCTCTCTCTGCACCTCCTAAAAAGAAGGGCCACATGAGGACAGAGTAGCCCTCTACAAGCCAAGAACAGAGCTCTCACCAGAAGCTGAACTCTGCCAGAACCTTGTTCTTGGACCTTCCAGCCTCCAGAACCACAAGGAAATAGGGGTCTGTTGTTTAAGCCACACTAGGTCTTTGTTAGGGCAGCTGAAGCGGCCTAAGACAGCTTTCATTAAAATTTTTTTTTTTTTTTAACATTTATTTATTTTTGGGACAGAGAGAGACAGAGCATGAACGGGGGAGGGGCAGAGAGAGAGGGAGACACAGAATGGGAAACAGGCTCCAGGCTCTGAGCCATCAGCCCAGAGCCCGACGCGGGGCTTGAACTCACGGACCGCGAGATCGTGACCTGGCTGAAGTCGGACGCTTAACCGACTGCGCCACCCAGGCGCCCCGAGACAGCTTTCATTTAAAGAAAGGGTTCTATGGCCAAAACTAAAAGCTTGAGATTCTCTGCTTGTAGTCTGAGCCATCCATTTTGGAAGTGAAAGATGGACTTGGGAAAGACCAGATGAAGTGTTCGTTGATGGCATGATGACTAATTCCCATTCCACAAATGTTGCGTTTAAGAAGGTTAATCTCACTGTGAATGAGAATGATCTTACTGTTACTGAAACAAGGAAAGACAACTTGGTAGGGTAGAGATCCAAGCCTGGGTGTTGATCAGGACCAGACTCAGGGAGGCACATCAGAGGCACTATCAGAGAGGCACATGGAAAGTATAGTCCGACCCAGGACGGGGAGGGTTGAGGAAGGTGAATGGGATTTTTGTTACGCAGGATGTTTGGGCCGTTTGGGGTCTTGAATGAAGGGAGGGCTTTGAAACACAATCTCAGTGTAATTCAATCCCAAATCCCAAGTCCTAATGAAACAATGGGAGAAGAATGGGATCCCGGGCTGGGCTGGGAGAAGGTCACAGGGAGTGGGTGTCCCCATAGCGTCAGACTCAGGATTACAGCCTCCCGGTCAGTAATGGGCACCTCAGCTTTGGAAAGTTTTAGCAAAGACTGGACGTCCAGCGGTCTGAAACGCGTCTAAGAAGGTTCTGCTCCGGGTAGGGTGTTGGATCAATTCTCTTTCTCACCGGGAGGCTCTGAAATTCTGCAAAAAGAACTTGATGTCTTCACATATGGGTCTTTTAGAAGGTGGAGGCGTGGAATGAGAAATCAATAGACAGGAAATGGAGTGAGGGATGGACTTTAAACATGGATGATTATAAACCAAGGGAGTCAGAGTCGAGGTCCTGGATTTCAGGGACAAAATCGGTTGACCCAGGGAGAAGATACTGGTTTTGGGGTTGAGGACAGAGGTGGGAGACTATGGTAGAATGTGGCTCTCCCTAGAGATTGTCTGAAAGCTCCGCTGATGCTCAGTTTTGGGGGGATTAGGAGCAATTCTGCCCGAGGCAGAGTGTTGGACCAGATGACCTCTCAAGATTCCTTCTCTTCTAATGATTCCGGGAAGACATTTCTCATTGTCTTGACAGTCCCGAAATGTCTTTTCTTAATGGGGAATTTATCTGCTGGATTCAATTTAACTGTTGCATTTGTATTTTGTACATGCACCTGCCCTGGGGCAATGGTTACATTTTAAATAAATCAAATAAATCAATAAATATGATACGCCTCACTTTAATCATTACATAATGCAAAAAATTATGATAATGCCACATTAAGTTGCAAATTAAGACGTGCAAAAGTAAGGAAATGTGGAAATGAATGTTCTGACAGCAACATTAACTCCCCTGCCTTGTGATGTGTTATAATAAAGTCTATATTTATATCTGCCTACCTAGCAGTCTCCCATTCAGCATGGGCCAATGTGGGGGATTATTGCCACGATGAACCTTAACTTTTGTGTCTGATGGCTTGTTGTAAACGTGCCATCTTAAATGAGCATCAGCCTGGCTCCTGCCAGGGGGAGGGGAGGGTGTGACAGTGGGGGCACAGGCTTCGAGCAAGATTGCCTGGTCTGGGAATCCCAGTTCTGCCTCTGAGCAGCTATGCAACCTTCCCAATGTACTCAGCTCTCCGGACTTCTGTTTCCTCAACTGTATAATATGCGATTGAAAAAAAAAAAAACGGATTGAAAAATCTGTCTGGAGTGTCTGGATCTTTGCCTCCCGCACTTTCCACACCGGTATGGACCAGGGAAGGCAGTCTCCAGGGAGGGCAGTCTCGTTTTGATCGGTTTTATTTATTTATTTATTTATTTATTTTTATTTATTTTGAGAGAGAGAGAGAGAGATTGAGAGAGAGACAGCAGGGGAGACGCAGAGAGAGAGAGAGGGAGAGAGAATCCCTAGCAGGCTCCGCGCTGTCAGCACAGAGCCCGACGTGGGGCTTGAACCCACAAACCGCGAGATCATGACCTGAGCCGAAACCAAGAGTTGGACGCTCAACCGCCGGAGCCACCCAGGCGCCCCTGATCTGTGTTGTTGTGGTTCCTTTATAATTTCATTGGGAAGAAAAGGGCTCTGCTTCAAACAATTTGCCATCACGGCTCTAGTCCTAATGTTATGGAAAAGGAAGATCAGGGTGGTGAAGTAACTTGCCGGGGATCACACAGCTGTTTACTCTCAAAGACGCTTCCACCCCAGGCCACTACTTGCTCCCAGGTCAGCGACTTTCCACTGACCTTGCTTTCATCCCCCTCATGAAAGCCCTCTGGCTAGGGCCTGGCTCCTGGCTGGTCCTTGATGCAAAAGCACAGCCTGGTTGTTATTTGTGCAAGATCCAGGAGGTGTCTAGAGCAGCAGGGGGTGACTGGAACATCAGAGGTGCTGGGGTTAGGTTGATGTAAATTCCAGACCCACCACCTGCTGCTCTGTGTCCTTGAAGCATTTGGAATCTCAGTTACTTCTTCTGTGAACGGTGGAAGAGAATCCGACCTTTTAGGACCCTGTGAAACAATGTATATAAGATTGTTACCATGCTCAGCTCCTTGTGGGCGCTTAACAAATGTCAGCGGAGTTTTCAAAGCATGCTCTGATGTAAACAGCAGGCTGTGTTTGCTCAATTTCCCTTGAGCTGCCTCAAGAATTTTACTATCGAAATTCTGTCAATAGCGATACATTTATTTTCTTAAATGCTATTTATTTATTTTTGAGAGAGAGAGAACAAGCTACGCTCTCGTGCAAATGGGGAAGTGGGATAGAGAGAGGGAGAGAGAATCCTAAGCAGGCTCCGGGTTGTCAACACAGAGCCGGATGCAGGGCTTGATCCCATGAACTGTGAGATCGCGACCTGAGCCCGTATCAAGAGTTAGATGCTCAGCCTGAGCCGCCCAAATGCCCCAGTAGTGATACATTTAAATGGATTAAGCATTTTCCTCTCCCCACCAAATAACCTCTTTTTGCTTGCGGAAAACCTGAAAGACGATTGTACTCAAGGGTCCTACCTTTCCTGGCTCTGCATTCCCACTGCCTAGGGGATCAAGTAAAAGTCCTTTACTCTTCACCACCTGCCAACATTGCACACAGGGCGATTCCCTGTGTTGACGAAGTGTTTTTCGCTGTATGACCATTCCCATACTACAGGAGAGGCTGGGGCAGGGGAAAGAGGCTGGGCTGGGGGGACAAGGAGAGGCTCAGGAAGGCCGAAACGAACGTGGAAGCCCAAGCTTTTGGGCACCACAATTTTGTCAAAGGTGGGATCTGCAAAAATGGCCCTAAGAGCCCCACCAAGATCAAGCCCAGGAGAAGAGGGTGTTGGATGTGTTGCTTACTGCTGCCTTCGTTCTTCTGGAAGCCCATCCGTGTCATTAATGCCAGCCTCCCACCAGGGCCTGGAGCTTTCGAGTCCCAGGGCTGGCATTATTTGGGATCAAACGGGTGGAAATGAGATTTGTTTTTCCTGTTTGTTTCACTGCCGAGTGGGGTTCGTAATCCCTTGGGCTGCACCCCGAGGAGCCTTGTGTTTTATAGACTCCACTTTCTGCGAAGGAAGGGGTGGGTGGACGATTGAGGAGGTGACTTTCCTTCTCCTGTGAGTTTGGGGCAGAATGTGAAGTCCACAGCCATACCAAGAAATGAGGCTTTTGTGGGCGGAGTCAGACAGCAAGGGTGCCACCAAAGAGATAGAAGACGCATCCGCTGTTCCTGGGGGCCGTGTGCTGAGCTGGGTCCTGTCTCGGGCAGTCTGCTCCATGGCAGGGATTTCCTGGGTGCCAGTTAGATGCCCCCAACTGTGTAAGGACGAAACGGTTTTGACAAAACTATGCTGCGATCAGGATGTCTTTCACCTGTTTTCAGGTGTCCAGGAGGGTTGGACCCGCATGCAATCCAGGCTGCAGACCCGCCATGCACATCTTGGTGTCAGTGGCAGTCGCTGGGTCCCTCTCTTCACATCATTTGCACCTCCAAACGGATATCCTTTGGGGGTGACCACGGAGCAACTACCTGCTCTGGGTCATTCACGATGCAAACCTTTTTCTTTTATCCTTAAATCATGGAGTATTTCAAAAGTGCAGAGAGGATAAACTCTTTATACCTGCCCAGCATTCACATGTAGTGTTTGCTCATATTGGTTTCTTTCTTTTTTTTAATGTTTTAAACATTTATTTATTATTGAGAGACAGAGCATGAGCACCGTGGGGGGGGGGGGGTGGTGGGCGCAGGGGGGAAGCAGGCTCCAGGCTCTGAGCTGTCAGCACAGAGCCTGATGTGGGGCTTGAACTCACAAACCATGAGATCATGACCTGAGCCGAAGTCGGACGCTTAACCGACTGAGCCACCCAGGGGCCCCCTTTCTTTCTTTCTTTTTTGTTTTAAAGGTACCAGAAGCCTCATATATACACTTAAAGTCCTGTGAGAACCTTCTCTAACACGTGACCTCACTTAACTCTTACAACAACCCACTCGCTTTGACGATGTGGCATTGCCCTCCCCTTCCAAGAAATCATCAAGGTGAGGGTCCATGAGGATAAACAACAAGTGTAAACATCTATTGCTTGTAAACGAGCACATGATCCTTCACACTCGGACCCAGCTCACCTCTCAAGTTCGTCTTTCAACCTTCCCACTATTCCAGTTCTTTTCACAGGAAGGAAGAAAGCTTATATTCTCTAGGTTTTATCAAGACCCTAAAGGAAGCAGTTAGCAGACAGAGAATTTTGTTGTTGCGATGGGGATGATGGGGGACGTGAGAGCCTTCTGAGTCTGGGAAATTCTGCTGCTTCTGCTCTGTCTCCTCTATCAAAGCCCCTTTGAGAAACCAGGCAACCTGTGAACCCAAAAGGCAGGCAGAGCCCAAGCATGTGTGCCCGTTACATCTTATCTGTTTCTTTTAGGAAACTTTAGAGGAGGGAACAGAATCATTTAAGGGGCAAAGGTGGAAGGGGCATGTTGGTTTCTGCTTTTGTGTCTCCACAGCTTTTGTGCAAGTGTGGCCACCCACACCGCTGGTCCACCAAGATGATCTGAAGGGTTTGGGGTCCAAGCTTCTTGAGTCTGAAGCCCTGTGAGTGGCTGGTAAGATGTCCTCAGCTGCAAGGAACAGGGAATCTGACTCACAACGACTTACACGCCACCCTTCTGTTACCTCCAGGTCAAGAGGTTAAAGGTTCTGAGTAGAGGTCTGGAGGCTGGTCATCTAGGACTGCTTCTGAACTCACACTGCCAACAAGGCCATCTTTCCAGTGAATTTTGTCGCTGCCTATCCTTAGAATTCTATTCTATCCACACTATCCTTAGAATTTTGTCTTTTTGTCCTCATGCTTATTGCCTTATGGTCTCACGCTGGCTGCAGCAGCTCCAGGCATCGTAACAATATTTGAAGATAGGGAGCAAGAAGTGGTTGGGGGAAAGGGGTTGACAAAAAGGCAGCATTTTCTTCTCTTACCTGGGAAAAAATTTCCTTTTCAGAAACCTTTCAGAAGACTTCACTTTATATTTCACTGTGGGTTACATGGTCACTCCTGGCTGCAAAGAAGGCTGAGAAAGTGAGCTTATATTTTTTCTCCTAGTGTTAAGGGCTGAATGTTTGTGTCCCCCCCCCCACCATCATGCCCCAAATTCATATGTTGAAGCCCTAACCCCCAAAATGTGATGGTATTAGAAAGTGGTGCTTTGGGTAGATAATTAAATTTAGATGAGGTCATGAGGGTAGGACCCTTAGGATGAGATTAGTGCCCTTACAAGAGAAGGAAGAGAGATCAGAACTCTCTGCCCTTTGAGAACACAGCAGACCATATAGAAGGCTCTCACCAGAACCCAACCATGTTGTTACCCTGATCATGGACTTCTGGCTTCCAGAACTGAGAAAATAAATCTCTGTTGTTTACACTCCCCACCCCAGTCTATGGTGTTTTGTTACAGCAGCTTAACTGACTCATACACACAATAAATGTCTTTTTGTAGACACTGGGGTGGCAAGCAAGCAAGGGGAAAGGGACTGGGAGTTATTTTAGGTGTGAAGGATTTTGTGGAAATTGATTCCTAAAGCCTTGTAAAGAATGGGATGGTTTAGGTCTATGGTCTCTAAACCTGACTTTCTTCTGGCCCCCTGGGGAGCTTGTTAAGCATTCAGGCGCCTGGGTACTGCTTATGCAATCAGAATCTCAGGGAGCAGAGCCTGGATCCGGCATTTACCGTCTTCCCTCCTCCCCTTAGGTGATTCAGAGGCAGCCGGCTCCACACCATCTGGGGCTGGGAGCTGTTGGCTCAGGGCAGTAGAGTGTGGTGAAGAGGTCTGTGGCTGTTGTGCACTAGACATGACCTGCCTGGAGCACAGAGGTGGTTTGGCCTCCCAGCCTTCAGACAAGAGCCAAGGCCTTCCATAAATGGGCTCCATGTTGCCTCCTTAGGTTTATCTCTATGCTTTTATGTTCACTGGCCTTGATGCTTTCCCCCTCTTTGCCTTCCTGCCTTAGCACACGTTCCTTAGTGCCTCCCTCCCTCCCTCCCTCCTTCCTTCTTTTCTTCCTTCCTTCCTTCCTTCCTTCCTTCCTTCCTTCCTTCCTTTTCCCTTCCTCCCTCATTCATTCCTTCCTTCCTCCCTCAAACAACTCTTACTGATAGCTAATCCTCTTCCTGTAGCCTTGACCATCTGTTCCCCACCTTTCTGCTCATCTAAATCCTTTCTAGTTCCTTCTTCTTCTTCTTCTTTATATATATATATATATATATATATATATATATATATATGTTTCAATTTTTATTTTGCTTAGATTAAGCATGTTTAGGTAAATTGTTTACAAAAGTTCAAAAGTAACTTAGATTTTTTAAAATCCTCTTTCAGCCTCCCTATCAAATTTTGTTTTAACTGAGATATAATTGACCTATCAGATTGTATTAGTGTCAGGTATCCAACAGAATGATTTAATATTTGTATATATTGCAAAATCATCACCACAACAAGTCTAGTTAACATCTATCACCACACGTAGTTATATACCCTTATCTCCAGTTCCTTCTTAAAGCTGTTTTGGTCATCTTCCCACTACCTCCCTTTCCTCTGAGATTATTTTCCACCGCTAGCTTTAACCTCACAACAGCACCCTCTTTATCCAACACTCAGCAACTCTTGATTGAGCATTTCTGCTGCCCAGGAATTTCCAGATGGTGAAAACACAGAAACAGAAGAGACACACAGCACAGACCCTTAGAGTGGCTTATGGCTCAGTCTGGATTTGGTCTCTTTCTACAAGTGTATGTTAAACATTTGAAGAAGTAATACATTGCTGTAAAAAACATTCTGACAGTAGAGTCTAAAAAGTGAAAAGCAGAAGCACAGCTCTGTGGAGTGTCCTGGCTGGGAGGTGAGGGCGCCTGGAGGGGCCTGGGAGCTCCGCCCCTTCCACACACCTTGTCCTGTGCGTCTTTTCCATCTGGCTGGTCTCCAGATAGAGGCTTATTGTAATATAATAAACTGGCGATCTGATACCTGGAGGTCTGCGTAGCAAAACTCAAAGAATCTATGGAAAATCTTCTGGAGCTAAGAAGAACTAGAAAAAGACGAATATACCACCCGCAGAGTTAGCAGAAGGAAGGAAATCACAAAGACCAGAACAGAAATAAATGCAACAGAGATCAGAAAAGCGGGAGAAAAGATCAACAAAACCAAGGGGTGATTTTTTTTTTTTTGAAAAGATACAATTGACAGAGCTTTAGTGAGACTGAGGAATAAAAAACTCAAATACATAAAATCAAAAATGAAAAAGGAGACATTACAACTGAGACCACAGTAATACAAAAGATCATAAGAGACAACCTGAAAAATTACACACCGACAAGTTGGATGACCTGGAAGAAATAGACAAGTTCCCAGAAATGTACAACTTACCAAGACTGAGCCATGAAGAAATAGAAAATCTGAACAGACCAGTAAAGAGTCATTAAAAACTCCCCAACAAAGTAAAGCCCATGACCTGATAGCTTTTCTGATAAATGCTATGAAACGTTTAAATAAGAATTAATACCAATCCTTCTCAAACTCCTCCCAAAAATTTGAAGAGCAGGGAACACTTCCAAATTCATTTTATGAAGCTAGTATTACCCTGATACCAAAGTCAGACAAGGACACCATAAGAAAAGAAAATTACAGGCCAATATCCCTGATGAATATGGATCTAAGGAAGTAGATCTTAATTGTTCTCACCACACACATGCGCGCACGCACACACACACACACACACACACACACACACACACACACACTGGAAACTAGGTGAAGTGATGGATGTGTTAATTAACCTGATTGTGGTAGTCATTTCAGAAAGTATACATGTGTCAAATCATCACACTGTATACTTTAAACATATACAATTTTATTTGTCAATTATACCTCAATAAAGCTGGGGAAAAAAAGCACAACTTTGTTCTTCTTTTCCCTACTCCCATTTCCATTCTTCACAGATAAGTGGGAGCACCAGTGTCTTATATGTCTTTTCCAGAAACATTCCAAACCTTTTTATTTTTTTCCCTAATGGTTTTGTGTGTGAGTTCCAGTGGGTGACACATAGCACTTAGTTTTGTCACTGTCCCTCCACGTTACTTTTCACAGGCCTGGACACACTGCAGGTAATCCATATTAATAGCCTGGCACAAAATTCAGGGACAGAAACAGTTCTTTGGGATACTTGTATTACAGATCTTTTAGTATTTCTCATGTGGCTTCTTGCCCCACCTAGGTGAGATGGCCCTAGAAGGCAGGGCCACTCAGACTGTCACCAGATTTCTCTTTCAGGCCTATGGGGCTTTGGGGTTACCTCCCCTCGGGCCAGAGCTCTTAGGTGGGTTCCAGGAACTGGAGCCATTCTCTGGCTGGAGCAGGGACAGCCGGGGCATCAGCACCCTCCCCCAACCAGCCACTTGCATGACCCCACTTGTGTGTTCGAAGGAGTCTCAGAGACCAAACATCTTCGCTGGCACGATGCAGCTTGTAAGAAAGAAATTCAGGGGGCCTGTTGATGTGGTGTCTGGTGGGCACCCAAGAGAGGAGGCTGAGCTGTCGGAATGAGAGAGACTGAGAGGGAGCAGGGGACAGCAGGGGTATCAGAATGAGTGATGTGTGATGTTCGGGGGTCAGCGCATTACAAAATGATTCTCGTTAATTATTTAGAGCCTGCCATCTATCGTATGGCAGGTGTGGACAGGGGGATGGGATGACTGCTCTTCTCTCTGAGCCACGGGGAGAGGGAAGGCTGGGTGGCCACGGGTCAGTCTTTGGATGGTGGTTCTGGGGATGGCCCCATTGTGGGGGTTCCCTGATAGGACACCCAGGCTAAGCAGGGCTCCCCATCTTTGAGAATTATGGCATTTAGTGTCATGGTGGCCCTCGGCACTGTATAGGTAGAAGACTAAGGAAAATCACCCCCCCCCCTTCCAAAATATGATCTAAGACAAGATCACGTGCAGGCAGCTGAGGCCATCTGATTAGGCAGAATAAGCAGTAGGAGATGTGAATTAGGGAACACAGAGAGAAATGTCTGGAAAAGTATTTTCTCAGCCTTGGGGAGAATGTCTTGCTTCCTCTCCAGCTCTTCCCCTTCTCTGAATACCTCCCTGTCTCCCCAGCCAAGTCTAACTGCTCTCTTCCCAGAGTTGCCTGGGGCAGTGTCTGCTGGTCTGTGCTGTTCTTGGTTGCTCACCTTGTCTCCCCCGCTGGGTGTGGCACTGGCGGCCCCTCCCCTTCTGGGTGTGGCACTGGCGGCCCCTCCCCTTCTGGGTGTGGCACAGGCGCTCCCTCCTCTAATGCTAAGCCAGCTACCCTGATTGCTGAAGAAGTGTTTTCTTTCTTGGCTTGAATGAGATTGTTTTCAGAGAAGGACCAGAGAAGAAGATGTTGAGGAGAAATGGAACAGAAGATCTAGGTAGCAAAAACAACCATGGAGCAGAGCTAAGGGGTCAGTGGCACGGGCCTGGAGTCAAACACATTGGGGTTGGGCCTTGGCCTGCTGATGGAGAGCTGTGTCCACCAGGCAAATTGAGTGATCTCACACAGCCTCAGTTTTCTCGTCTGTGAAGTGGGGCCTGGCTGGGCACTGGGTACAAGAGTCTTCTGTGTCTCACAGTCCGTCCCTTGGGCCATTCTCATCGCAGTCTTCCCTGGGGCCGACTCTGTCGAACCTGGAAGGAATCTGAACGCCAGGGAAAGCCAACCAGCAGGCACCACGCTGCAAAGGCACATGGATAAGCAGACACACCACTGGCTCCAGGAATCCGGACACCCTCTTGTGGCCCTGGCTCTGGAGCTGCCCAGCTGGGTGGCCCGGACACACTGCATTTCATTCCTGGGCCTTGGTTTCTTTGTCTTTAGAATGACAGAGGTGGACCGGTCAGCACTTTACAACTTTAGCTGGAGCACTCCTGGTGGATGCCGCAGAGCCCCTGAGATGGGGCAGCAGATTCTGCAAGCCCTGCGAGGAGGAGGGGTCCGCATTCCCAGCTCTTGTGTGGTTTCATTTGGCCTCCGCTTGAACGGCACCCCCTCCCTGGATCTTTCACAGACTGCTATGAAGAGAACGCACGCCGCCCGTTCCTTGTCCGCCCTCCCACGGGTGCGTAGTCTCCTCCTGGTGGAGTGTGGATATTTAATCTTGTCTGGGAACGGCGTGTCAGTGTTTCCAGAGCCTCTGTGCGTTCATTCCAGCCATGCCTTCGTGCTCTGTGCTGGAACAGAAGTCCCTTGAGGGTTATCCTACGGGGTGGCCCGTGGGATGGAAGCCACAAGTCGCTGGGTTTCCACGGGAGCATCTCCTGCAGATGCAGCCCCCTTCCCAGGTTAAAAGTAGGCAGGCTTGCGGGAGCGAATCCCTTGCCCGGCAGCCACGCCCCTTCAGGGTGTGGCGCCCCGCCCCTTATGGGTGTGGTGCCGGCGGCCCCTCCCCTTCTGGTTGAGGCACTGACTGCGTCTGCGCCAGGTGTCCTTTGCTAGATTTGAGCCCTAGTGTTGAGAGGCCGGGGCTCCTCTGGCCTGTGTGTCCTCAGCTACTACTGCAGTGTCGGGCAGGTACGTACTGGGTGCAGGTACCTGTCGGGTGCAGGTACGTATCGGGTGCCTAACAAAGGTTTGTTGGAGAAGGGATGAAGGCGTGGTCCTTGCAGCCCCACGAACTCAGTGGGGAGAGGAGGCAGTAAGACCATCCTATTATTTACTGAGCATTTAGTAAATGCCAGGAAGTTTCCCCGGTGGGTTTTGTGTATTAAACCATATAACCCTCACAATAATTCTCAGAGGCAGATACTCCCACTTCAATGATGAAGAATTAGAGGCACAGAGTAGTTCAGACACTTACCCCAAGTCGCGCAGCTGGTGGGTGGTCAAACTGGAGTTAGTGTCCAGAGCAGTCTGGCTCAAGGGTTTATCTGCTTCATCGCCAAGCTGTTTGGATCTGAGAGGTGGGCTTCACGTTCCAACAAGCATCTGAAACTGGGGACAAGTGAGTGAACACTGAGAGGGACCCGGGGGCTTAAGTGTAATTCTGAGGTCAAGGAGTTGCGGGACCACACTCGGTGTCACCTGTCAGCCAAGCTGTCACTCGCTGTCTGGTGCAGAGGGACCCACTTTGTTCACAGTCCCTCATCTGCTCTAGCACGTCGGGGCTGCTTGGCTGGCAGTTTCAGCGATGGCGGTGGCAATGTTCGTGGCTTTCTCTCCCTCCTCCCGGCTTATTCTCTAGCCAGTTCTGATGGCCTCCCCCGCTACCATTGCTGATTTTCCTTACTGGAGGTTTGGCACCTCTGGGGGGCAATCGGCACATGCCGTTATCAAGCTGGAGGCCATCCTTCCTCACTCTGTGTGCCTAATCCTGGGCTGGTCTCGGAGAGTACGACAAGGGATGCCTAAGGCGTGGTTCTGGCACAGAACAGTTTTCTGATTTACTCGGAGAGAGATGAATGAATTGTTGGAGAGCGTAAAATCAGGTGCCCCGTGATACAGTTCCTGTAAGTGTGACAAGGGATTCAGAGAGGACAGATGAAGGCAAAATGAAGACAGTGGGAGTTAGGAGATGTGTGGTTCAGTCCCCGAGACTGCACTCACTTGCTGTGTGACCTTGGGTCACTTCCTTCCCCTCTCCGGGCTCAGTTAGCTGAGCAGTAAAATAAGGAGGTAGTCCAAACTCTAATGTTCGCTTCAACTGTAAAATTCAATACTTGTAAGACTTCCTGAGATGAAGAGGGACTTCAGATTTGTCCCCCGTATGAGGCAGCTCTGAATGGGGGATAGAGGACCTGGTGGGTACTTTCTTCAGGTCCTATTTGGCAATTCCCAGGGCTGCCCTTGGTCCCATCTCCTCATCAGCATTGGACCCTCCTCTCCGTTCCCCTCTGCTCCCTCGGTTACCCCGTGCTTTCCCCCACCTTCTTTCCCTCTTTCAAGCCTAGATTGTTCCAGTATTTGTAACTGGCTCTCTGCTTCCCTCAGACACCACCGAGTCCAGCTCAGCCAATTTCCCTCCCTCTTGATGCATCGCTTTCTTCCTTCCACGGTTGGACCTCCCCCCACCCCCCATCACTGCTTTCCCTTTCCCAGAACCTTGACTCCAGCTCATCCGTCTTCCTGGTGTGTGACTGGTCCTGGCGTTCCCTTTCCAGTTCATTCGGGGGACAGGTGCTGTCGGGATGCACACATGGAGAGAATGAGATGCTCCCCCCTCCCTGGGTACAGGAGGATAATGATCTGAGTGCTACCCTCCCAGGGCACGATGAGAATCAGTGAGTTAATGCCCATAAAGTATTATAATTACTCCACAGAGTCATCTGAGGGAGCGATGAGGAACTGGGCATCTGGCTCGAATTTACTTAGAGCTGGAGAATTCAGGCAGAAGCAGTAGCCTTAATTTTTTTTTTTTCTTTTGGTGCCAACCACTCACCCCAACACAGAGCAGATTTTCTTAGCGGAGGCTGACACCGTCTAGTGAGATATAAATGCACCGCATTCGTGACTCGTGAGACCTATGTCTGGAAGATTCATTCCAGATAGGCTTGTCCCCCTCTGCCAGCCTCTGGTGAACTAGGAAACAGGTTCTGAGCCCTTCAGTGACATAACCTTAACCACCCGGCTGGTTGGTAGTGGGTCCGGGAAAAGAAAGTTGGTTTGCTCATTCCCAGCCATGTGCTATTTCCCACCCCCATTTCTCCCTCCTTCCTTTTGTCCCTTCCACATGTATTTGTTAGGGTGCCTTGTATGCGATTCCAACCTGGACATGACCTCAGGTGTCCTCTTCTGGGTGTCCAGCCAGCAGAGTAAGGAGAAGCTACTGCCAACCGTGGCACAGAGGCAGGTGTCCTGATAACAAGAGTCACACAGTCCTTGGCTTCAGCTGCGCCCACCAGCCAGCTCTCCATCCATCTCCTTCCAGCTTCTCACCCAGCCTGGTGCCGCTCTTCCTTCTAGATCTTTGTCCATGTGGTTCCTCCTTCCACAAATCTCTTCCTCTGGAGTATCTGCTGAGACACAACCTTCTCCTTTCAGAAGAAGGATTCAAAAACCTTCTCCTTCTCAGAGCTCACCCCACCTGCCTCCCCCAGCTCACCGAGAAGCATTTCATCCTGAATCTTGCTGACGTGGGAGCACATTGTTCAGCCGTTGACTCTCTCCGTGCCCCAGGCTCTTTTGGCTCACTGATGTCCCGGTCTGCATCGCAGACAGATTTTGCTTTACATGGTGGACTTGATGGGGAAGACCATGCCCTTTGCTTCACTTGCTTGAAGGCTGGCACCAAACCCCTTCACCCTGTACTCGTGTTGCGCCACAAGAGCCCCAGCCTCTGGTTGCATTGTCTCTACCGTATCTGCAACCCCTCAACGGTAACAAAGGGGCATCGTTTGTAACAGAGGCACCTCAGGACCACTGGTCACATCTTGCTCGGTGTCTGCCTCACCTGGAATCCAGCCCTCCAGCGGTGAACTTGCATGTTAGAAATACTAACTACCCCAGTCCCTGCAGATGTCTCTCCTCTCAGACCTCCTTGAGCACCCCAGCTTTGTCCCTTTTAAACACGTAAGCCTTATTTCTGCCTTTGGACTCGAACATCCTGAAAGCAGAGGCCATGACTGTAATAGAATCACAATGAGCCTCAATAATATTTGCTGATGAACTGACTCGCCGACATTACTAGCCATCGATCTAATTTCTGCATTTCGGGATTGAGTCTGTTGCTGTGTTAGGCAGCTGAGGTCGTAGGTCTTGTCTGGCCCAGACTCCGATGGAAAGGTCACGGACCCTGGTTCCGGGGTGGGGGTGGGCCAAAGAATTAAAAAAAAAAAAAAGCGTTTGGCAACACCCTAGACTTGAGTTCATGCCTGTAAATAGTTGATGCTTTGTAGCAAACACTAATTCTGGTCCTGCTATAACTGTCAGGAGGAACCGTCATTTGTTAATATACACCAGCCCCGTGCTTCCTGGGGATTCTCAGCCTGGTGAAAGATTGGACCTGCAAAGCTAAGCACCATCTCCCTCACTGGCAGGCGTAATGAGTGGGAGAGAAAACAGCTTTGGTTCAAACGAATACATGTTTATCACCGATCGCAGAAACAAGAACGTGAGGCCGAAGAAGAAATTCGTAAAGCATCGTCCCCGCTTTGTAGACTTCTGCCCCACTTCTCTCTCTCATCCCTCTGCCCTCCACTTCCTCGCCCACTTCCGCATCCTCCTCTCTGTGATCACAGGAAACCTTTCTGCTGGTCTCTCAGTGACAGGGGGAACCTGCAGATTTATCCAGAAACGTTATGCACGCACACACCCACAAACGGTGGAAATTAGGTGGGTTCTCCAAGACACCGGCCTGGGGCCAAAAAGGGCTTGAGTGGAAAAGGCCCTTCCGGGAGATGGTCTGATGTCAGGCTTACGGCTGGATCAACTCCTGGCTGGAGTGAAAATCGTCTTGCATCCTTGACAGAGGACATTGGTGGGCCGGCCGTTGCCCAGGTGGCTGCCTTCAGCTACCTGGCCCCTAGCTGCCCTTCCTCTGGGGTCCCGCACCAGGCCCTCAACTGGCCAGGGAGGGCTAGTGCCCGGTCCCTGGGCTGCCTCCACCCAGGGGCTGGTGAGAGGCCGCGGTCTGTTCTGGGGGCCCTGAGCCACATCCAGCTTCCTGTCTCCTTTTCTTTTGTTAAAGCCAAATGAAACAATGTAATTAGCTTGTTACAATTAAAGTGACTCGACTGGATAAATTGTAATCACCCAGAATCAAGTCAGGCATCCCTGCAGGTCCCGGACATCGCAGCTGAGCTGCCTCATTTGCATAATTAAAATATACAAATGATAATGGATTTTGTACTCAATTTCCAGCGGCTGTGAATTTGAGAAACTCTGAAATTAGAATAACAGAGATGAAGCCCGCCTTGAGGTAATGGGGATGACAAGTTTTGACAGTAGGGGTGTTTATAACACTAGTTTCTCGCCACAAAATAAATAAGTACAAAAAAGATTAGAGAGTGATATTAGTTAATAGTTCCACGGGCAGTGGGAAGTGGAGCTAGACTATGATTACCTCTGTGAATTTACGCTGCCTTTTTTTTTTTTTTTTTTTTTTCCCTGACAGGCTCTCGCCTAACCTTAGGGGATACCATCCCCCTGATTATGAGAAATTGAGAATGAATTAAATGCATAAAAAGGGTTGTCACAGATCGACTCACCAAAGGAAAAGAAGAGAAATAAAATTAGTCTTGCTGTTCTTGCTTCCAGCTAGGGGTGGAATGAAGGCGAAGTGCGTGCTGGAGGAGGCAGAGAGAGAGGGTGAGAGAGTGAGGGTGGGCTGGGGTCGTTGGGGGAGGAGGGGGCCCAGAGGGCAGAAATCAGGGGCGCGGCCAGAACTGAACATGGGGCGAGCCAGAGGACAAAGTTACTGTGGAGTGAGATTGGAGAGTCTTGGATAGATCCCTCTGCTCCAAATCTGCTCTGCAGAGGGCACCCCAAATTCTGGAGGCCCCCACTTGTTAGTATAAGCTCTGTGTTCTCTGCCAATACACCGAACACGAGCGTATGAATAAGGTGAGTGCTTTCCTTCCTGTAAAACACCAAGGGGACAGAAGCATGTCCGTCCTAGTCATCTGTATTTCGAGGACCGAGCACATAGTAGGTATTAAGTACTTATTGAAAGAATACATGAATGAGTAGAAGATACTGCGGACGATGTTAGAGTGTCAGGAAGCAATGAGAAGGACTTCGAAGGCTTAAGTCGCCGATTTTCCCGTTTTTCTTGAAGCCAGCCGAGCTCTGGTATTGGAGTCCCAATCCGGAACGGCCGCGAGGTGTCAGAACCCGTCTCCCTGAGGCCAGCCTGCCTTCATCTTGCGGTCAGTTGTGGCAGCGGAAGCTGGGCGGGTTCCCTATGTCAGGAACAAATGGGGACGGGCACGAAGACAGTAAGCTGGTGAGGGCCAAGCACACCGCTGTCCGGGGAAGAAATGCACAACTAAGGCTCCGGGGCTCTCGCACTGATGGGCTCGGCACAGGGGCTGTGCAGTGTGTCAAGGAAGGAAACTGCGGGTCCCGGCAAAGCTGTTGGCTGATGTGACTTTCTCACCTCGCTGAAAAGGGTGTGCAGAGTGGGGCGATCAGAAAATCCACCAACCAGCCAATTCAATGTCTGGGCAACAGACGTGGGTGAGGAGATGTGCCCGAGGTGATGGGGCCTGGTGGTCAGAGTCTAAGGACGAAGGAGGAAGGGAGGCAGGGAGTCAGCTCCTCTGACAGGGGCTTGGGAACCATTGTTCTTGGGAGCACACGAACTGAATGCTGACCTTGGTGAAAGTGTGAGCCCTCTGAGCGAGGAGAGGGAGGAAGGAAGGACCACAGTCAGGTTCCCAAAGGGTGTTCCTCTCCCTTTCCTCCCGGTAGGAGAGTAGGTGGAAATTCATGTCTTCTCTTGAGGGTCCTAACTCTGGGGTGGCAGGACCTGCCTAATCCCAGGCTCTGAGGAATGATGGGACAAGATGCCACAGCAAAGGCCAGGCTCCTTGGAGGAAGTACCCCAAGGTGCATAGGTCTGGGAATCCATGGACTCCAGGGCAGGGCTGGTGACTGCAAATTTCTGGTTAGTGATGAGGAAAGCCAGCCATGCCCTTGTTGGCTAGACTAGGCTCGGGGAGAGACCCTTGGGTGTGCCTCAGCATCCCTGGGCATCATTGTCCAGGGAATCAGAAGTGCAACCATGGGCCATCCATTGGTTCATTCAGTCTTGGCATCTGTCCCTGATCCGGGGGGGGGGGGGGGGGGGGGCGGAATTTGACAATTACCACTTTAAGGGCTCAACAACTTTGAACTTTCCCCCAGTACCCCCAAACTTCCTCTTAATATTTTCATGAGTTTATCCAAATCATTCTCGAAACCACTTGAACTGTGGCTCGCTTGCTGCTTCATCTCAGAATTCCTGCCTTTTGTCGGTGGTCTTATTAATTGGGAGCCTTTTTCTTTTTTCTGTTAAGGTTGACAGGCAGAGGTGGTCAAATTCTGCCATCTGGGTAGCACCATGTCTGTTTTCCCTCCTAACTTTGAGCCGCGATCTCAGCCCCATCATCTGAGCAGCGGTCTCCATCGTTCTCCTTGTCCCTGGGCCGCTCGATCGCCTCCCTGTTCTGCCCAGCAGTGCGCAGGCCAATTCACAGAGGCCAGGGAAGCTGGCTTCACAGTCAGGGTGTGGCAAAGCCCTGAACTCTGTTCTTGGGAGTGGCAAGACCCGCACTCAGGATTCGAGGGACTGCCACCCACACCCCCGCCCCCCCCCCCCCGCCCCCAATGGGCAGGTCAGAGTTCAGGAAAACTCGGCAAAAGGAGACGTAGATCTTCAATGCAGTGATATTCACCATCCTGTGGGAGGCTTGGCGTTGCTACTTGGCTTGAGGGCCTGGTTATTTCTCCCAGGCATACAGTGCCAGGAAGAGAGGGGCCAATTAATGATCCGCTGGATGAAGAATTCCCATGGGTGGGCCACTGAGAGAAGTGGGAACAGCACGTGCTATTCTCACTTAGTTTTTCTGGGAAGCAACACACTAGGTCAACATGATGGGAAAAAATACAAGTGGACCGTATGTATTTTATTACTGTGTTTGCAGCATCTAGCATAGTGCCCGGCACACAGTAGGTGCTTAATAAGCATTTGTGGAATGACTTAACGAATGAGCCTGTGCTGTTTTTAAAGTCCAGATACACTACAGAGTACTCCAAGAGAGAAAATGTGTTCCTAGTTTCTAATCTGTCAGCTGTTTTACTGAATTTATTGGTGGTTATTGGTTGACCCACACTTGTTTTCTGGGCCCTTCCCTCCTTTCATCCCCTCACTCATTCTTTTTGCCAGGCTCTGTTCTCCGCCTGGGGTCAGGGCTAACTTTGAACAATTCCTGGCTCCATCAGTGATACTCTTTTTTTTTTTTTTTTTAATGTTTATTTTTGAGAGACAGAGACATGGCACGAGTTGGGGAGGGGCAGAGAGAGAGGGAGACACAGAATCCGAAGCAGGCTCCAGGCTGTCAGCACAGAGCCCGATGCGGGGCTCGAACTCACGAGCTGTGAGATCGTGACCTGAGCCGAAGTCAGACGGTCAGCCGACTGAGCCACCCAGGCGCCCCTTTGAGTTATACTCTTAACCCTGCCTCTTGACATTGCTGCCATATGGCCCCAGGCCAGCCACCATTGTCTCTCATCTGAATATTGTCTTTTTGGGCTCCCCAAATTCAATTTTCCACCCCTCTTGTTGTCTCCACGCTGTAGCTCCAGTGAGCTCTCTATAAAATAAATCTGACCACCTCCTTGTCTGAGGTGAAACCCTTCCTTGCCTTCAAGGCTCAGGGTGATCCAGCCCTCCAGATTCACCTCTCACCTCTCCATCTGGACTTCCCCCCAAGCCAGGAAGGGTCCCAGGTTATGAGTCCCCTCTGAACCTCACCCCAACCACTGCTGTTTCCTTGGATCTTCTGACTATGTCATTCAGGGCTCCGATCAGACTTCATGGCCTCCAGGAAGCCTCCCAGGTGATTCCAGCCCCCCTGCTGCCTGGCTGAGTGTCTCTTACCTCACGTCTCCACTACATTCTGAATGTCCTCCACCTTGAGCAATCGTTGGATTGCTCATTATAATCACCTCTTCCTTCTTCCTAGAATTGGAGATGCCAGGAAGGCAGGGGAGACCGTGCATCTGACTTGAGGGCGTTGTTCAGCATAGACCGGACTTGCTGAGTGAATGAGTGCACAGAGGCAGCAACCAGAGGTATGAGACTGCCAAGGAAGAGAAGAAGTGGAGGGAGGAGGAGGACCTCAAGGGAAATTTGCATCCGGAAGCGGGAAAGATAAAGCAGCGCTAGAGGGAAGCACTCTCTGACAGGCCAGAGACAGCAAAGTTCTGTGTCACTGATGCCAGGGCTGGGCTTTTGCACGAAGGATAGGACCCATCCTCCTCCCTCCCACGTGGTCCCAATCTGGGTCAGGGGATTGTCAAGGTATTCTATTTTCCAGTCCTTGATCAGGAAGACCAGCTCAGTGTTCCTTTCCCATCTGGAAGGATGAGGGACACCCTGTTCTTGGGGCAGACAGATGTCACTAGGGTTGCTCATGGGGACACCCAGGGACATGGATTTGGAGAAGCTCCACTCTTGGGCTGCCCCTGCTTTTGGGTGTCTCCTTCCTAGAGGCAACGCACATCTGTCTTATACCCGGAACCTCCGGGCAGCCAATTTGAGCCCTTGTCTATTAGAGAATTAATTTTTAATGGGTCTTATAGCATGGCGGATAAATCAGTTAGGGAGAGACAAGGAGCTGGCGATGCCTAATGAATATCGATTGGGCCATTTATAAGAGAAACCTTGCCAAAAGGGGGACAGCCACCCAGCAGAGTCAGATCAGCTATGCTGAGTCGATGGAGGGGCACCAGTGGCTTCTCTCTGTCATCAGTGACTGAAAAATTTCTCGAACTTGTTGGCCACTGATGCCAAAAATTTCACCGCTTTTGGATAAGAGTCATGCCTTTTGTTAATATTTGTATACCTCTGAGACGGGATAAGGAACCTATTACCAATACGTAATCCCCTAATATAAAAGAATTGTGTAGATATTTCCCAAGGGACCTGAGAGGGAAGGGGAGAACTGAGACAAGGCGATCCCGACCATTTTCCTCGGGTTGGGTGGATTTGGGAACCCGGAAGACACCTTCTTAAGAGGTACAAACCCTTTTGGGGGGTGCTTGGTGTTACAGAGGGCAGGCAAAGCCTTAGGAATAACACGACACATTTTGCAAGGTCACTTTTACTTAAGATTTGATGAAAAATGTTTTTCATTAAGACACATTTTCATGGAGGGAGCGAACAATTGGCAGGCGTAAAGAAATGTCTTCGTGCCGTGCCCCACCCCCTGTTTCTACTATAAGCAAGACTTCCTACAGTGATGGAGACAGGACTGGCCTCAGGGCAAAGCTCTGGGTTCAGGTCTTGCTTCCAAGCCTAACTAATAGAGGCACAACAGTAATGGACACACCATTCATTATTCTAATACAGAGTATATAATTCAGTGCTAAATTTTGCAGTATAGACTCTAACACGAGGGGGTTCAGTGATCTCCGAGGACCCTTCTAGCTCTAACATGCCTTGACTACTAAGAGGATCTATTGTATTTAATACGACACGGTGTTAAGACTTCTTATATGTGCCCTACTTCTCAATGAGGATGTCCTTCTCCCATCGGAAAGTCATCTGCTTTTTCAATGATGGTGTCTTAATGCAAAGCATGTCAGGAAGTTCTCTTCAAGGGTCACCTTCAGGGCCTGTGAGCCATGAATAAACATTCACTTTATTAAAAACATTTGCACCATAAGCACAATGTGCGCCGGGGGTGGGGGTGGGGTGGTGGGGAGGGGATGGGCAGCGGGAGGATGAGAGGATCAAGAAAGACCAGCTAGGAGTGTGGACTTCTAGGGGTTTTTACTTTAGGGGCCCCTCTGTCACCTGGTTCTTTTATCACATGAAATTTTCCTTTTCTGGTTCAGTTCAGGGTTCTGTTGATATCGCTAAATAGATGATACTCTCTGCCACCCAAAGGTTGGTCATGCGGTTCTCTCTGACCCATCCGAGGGAAACCTTTCAGCCCCCTGCCACCAGAGGGCCACCAGGCAGGAAAGGGCTGGACGGTGATTCTCACTGGGGGTAGAGACACATACATCTGATTCCCAGGGGAGAGGGAAGCATTCCGCTCCCTCCCCCTGCCTCGCCTGCCCCCTCCCCCCCCAATGCTTTTCTCTGTTTCCAGAGACGGTTTGGCTCATGCTGTGAAAGTCAGAGGAGTAACTTTAGCAGGGCAAATCGAAGACCATGCCATTCCAGAGGGGACTCAGCCAGATAGCCTGCAAGGTCTCTTGTGTTTCAAGTCATATGGCCAGCATGGAATTTCTGTGAACAAATTCACTTTCCTCCAATTTGTAGACTCATAGAATGGCATCTGGAGTTGGAAGCAACTTTAGGAGAGTATCTAGGCCAACCTTACTTCCTTTTGGATGAAGAAACAGGTCCAGAGGGGTTAAGTCTTGCTAAGGTATTAAAGCTAGTCAGTGACAGAACTGAGTATGTAAATCTTGACCCGCTAATCGGACTGTCAACTCCCTGAGGTCAGGTGCCGCATAATCTCCTGTATTCTTATACCATGGGGCATAATTGTAGGCATATAGTAAATGCTCATGAAAATCCTAATGGCCTGCAGTCGTGGTTCTCAAACTTGGGTGGGAACCAACATCACCTTGTGAAAACACAGATTGCTGGGCCCCACCCCCAGCGTTTCTGGTCCAGTAGGTTTGGGGTGGGGCCCAGAGAATTCCCATTTCTAACAAGTTCCCAAGTGACATTGATGCTGTTGGTGCAGGAACCACACTTGGAGACGTGCTGCCGTATGTGTTTTACAGACTTCTTCATTTCTATATCATTTAAAACGCTGCATTCCCAGGAAGGCTGCCTTATTAGACAGTAAGTGGCTACGTGAGAAATCCCAGACTTAAAAGATAGTAGTTTAAAAGTATTTAAAGTGAATGATTACCTTCAGGGTGGTCTAGGTGGAAAGATCAAATAAATTAAGTTGAGTCACAAGGAGTTTAAGCATCATTTGTGAAAGAGTACTATTAGTTTTTCTTTTCCTAGTGGAAATTCTCGCCTTGTCACATAATCCTAATTAATTATTGTATAAAGACCTGAAAACTTAAATGCACAAGGGAGTAATAATCTTATGTTTCATTAACCAGCAGCTTCGAAAGCCAGCACTGAGCGTGGAGGGAGAACACGCACAACGTGTGCTGAGCAGGGTCAAGGTCTTCCAAGCCGGCCCGAGGTCTATACCCCCTTTGCCTCCATTCGTCACCGAATGTGTTAATGTGGACGCACGTTTACGCTCTCAAATACATCGCCTCTGCTTCATATAATCTTATCAGAGCAAGCCAATCAATAGGAATTTCAGGAGTATTTATCATTGATTTTGCAATATGCTTTGTAATTACTGAATCGATATAAAATTCTCAACTCATTAGGAGATTAGCTTTTTAAATCATTTATATTAATGTGTTTAACCAAAGGCATTGGAGTTCCTTTTATAAAAAAAAATCGCTTGTTTAATTACTTACATTAAAAATGAACAAATGCCGTGGACTAAAAGCCCACTTTGGTCTTTAGTGGGCACTTGCCTTGCGCGTTGCCTTGGCAAGGATCTCAACAAATTGGTTTTGCTGGGCAGCCCAAACCATGATCTGGACAAAACGGGAATGCCCATCTGAATAACCTGATGAGAAATGGGGAGAAAAAAAAAATCCAACCAAAAAACCAGCCTTTGGGCTTGTTAAATATTGGCCCTGATGTGCTCGTTTAATTTGATGGCTTTGACTTCTGTCCCTTGCTAGTTGCGTACGTGTGATGCCTCCTCCCTGGAACAGAGTTTGCGGTGTGTGTTCAACTCAGAGAAACTGGCCGTTTGGGCATTGAATACACGCACGGTGGATTCAATAATTATGCACGTTTTCAGCGGGTGATAATAGCAAAATCTCACCACAGACCCGTGAGTGGTTTGGGAAGGTGTTCATCCGTTTTGTAAAGGAAGAAATTGAGTCCTGGGGGATGAAATGACAAACCCCCAGGTTACCTCACCTGTATGTGGCAGAGATAGAATAGGCCACAGGTGTTCCCGTGTTGGGCGGTAAAACCCGGGCAGTAAAGTTGTGGGGGTTTCGTAGGGGTTGTAGTGGTCTCTCATAGAACGTGTGCCTGTGGGAGGCATTCATGGGGACCTGAGAGCCCGAAGGATCCCCCTCGATCCCTCCCACCTGGTCACACCGACCCAGCTGAAGTGGATTACTAGTAGTGAGTAACCCCCAACGCGGCGCCTTCCCCCCAGGACAGGGAAGTGCCCTAAACTCTGGGTCCGGAGGCCAGGTTCTGGTATCCGCTCAGCTCTTTACTTCCTTGGATCTCAATTCCCATCTCAGGGAGGTAGGGATGGACCTCCCCCTCTCCTCTTCTCCTGGTGCCTTTTCCTTCAAACATCTAGCAACGTTTATTGGATTCGGCACCCATCGTGGTAGGGCTGCCTTGTTTCATACCAGGTACCAGGGAGCAGACCCGTTCTCTGGCTTCAGGAACTTTGCGTTGAAAACAGCATTCATCCAAGAACCCTGTCGGAGGATCAAGCTTCCCTCTAGTGCTCTGAGGTTGACGCGTCTCTGGTTGGTGCCTTCGCAAACACACTGTTTGTGTGGTGACGGTTTCAGCCTTTAAACGTCCCCCATGCTCTGTGGCCAGTCTGAACCTGTAGGCCCAGCCCTCTCAAGCCCGGCAGCAGCCTCTATGCACTCACACCATCCCTCATGCCTCTGGAAGGTTGGCAAGGCCGAATGAGGGGGTTCCTAGAGTACGGAGGATTCTGTGCAACTACCCTCCGCTGCGGACGAGAACAAAACAGCAGAAATGCTTGCACCCTTGCCAGTCAGGAGATGGTCTCATTTTGAGGGATGCTCTCTGATTTCAGCCTGCAGAACGGCCATCACCGGAAGCCCCAGAGATACCGCCTGGGGGCCCTTTCCCTTATCCGGAAGCCTGGAACAGAGATGATAGTAAGGACACTTGTGTACATCTGCAGTTCATAAAGTTCTCCCCAATGCGTGGTCTCAGCCGAGGGGTCAGCAACCCTGTGGGATGGCTGGGCAGCTCACCGAGCTGCCATTTTGAAGGTGAGGAGACCGAGGCTTGCTGGTCCCAAGTCTGAGTTGGGTGCTCCTCCTTCGTGCTCCCACAGTGCCCGCTCATCTCTTCTAGAGCACTTAGCCACATGCTACGGCGATTGCCCATTGACTTGGCTCTTCCCCTGCCAAGATGAGAGCTCGGGAGAGCGGGATTTTGTGTCACGGGGTCCCTCTTGCTTCTCCAGTGGTTTGTGCAGTGCCTGGGATGTAGCGGGCACTCAATATTTACTGAATGAAGTATGAATGGAAGGAGAGATGAACGGCCAGGTGGATGGGTGGATGGATGAACAAGTGAATGGCGAGCAGAGTCCCTCAGACTGGCTTCCTGTCCAAAGGTCGCCCAGCGCACGGTGCGGTGGCTGCCGGAGGTCAGTGGGGGTGCGGGCTCGCTGGTGGAGGTGGAGAGTAAGGGTTCTCCTGTTGCCCTAGACAAAACAGTGATGCTGGTGTTTGTATGGGGGCCCAGCTGCCTCTCCTCTCGGAGTCCCCTCTCTTCACTCCAGTGGACTCCATTGCCCCACAGGACCCAACTCCTTTTAGCATACCATTTTCAGGCTTTGAAATGCCCCCCCAAACCTACTATGCCGGCTTCCATTCCAATACGTGCCTCAGCTGTCTGAGCAAAGAAAGGAGCCAACAGTCATTCACGCAGAGGTGTAAATGACTAACAAGGTTTGAATGTGTTACCCCTGTGCCCTGTAGAGTTTCAGTCACCTCCACGGGGGCAGGGTCTGTCTGATCGAGGGCGCACATCGGCCAACTGCGGGGCCCTGCTGCTCCTCTGGGAGACTCCTGTTAATAAATCAGAGTTCTCTGCCACCAGCTGCTTGGCATGTTGTCAGTGGGTTGGGCTGGTGTAATTAACCCCCTCCATGCCCCTCACCCTGGAGTTCACCCAGAAACTTGGCTTCAAGATGGCCCACGTGGCAGGGGCACGGAGGTTCCGTTGGCCTCGCTGTCCTCACCAGCGAGGATGGATTAATCAGGGAAGGGCAGTCGACAGACTGGAGAGGGAGCCTCTGTCCCCCAGGACGGGGGCGAGAGGCGCTGGGCTACTGCCCGTGGGAACCCCGTGGAAAGGTCCTCACTCTAGATGGGGAACCTTGGCGTTTAAGCAGTAGCGTGTGTGCTTGGAACTTTGGACTTCTTTGTCCACGCTCAATTTCCCTCACAACATCTTTTAAAATTATTATTGAGAAGATAATGTAATAAGGAAAAATTTCTTAAATGACCTTTGAAGCTACCATCCCCAGGAATTTCAGATTTGCATATTACTATAGTGCTCCTATGCCTATTTATTATTAATTTAAAAAATCTTTTTATGGTTATTTTTATATTTGAGAAGGAGACAGAGTGCAAGCAGGGGAGGGGCAGAGACAGAGGGAGACACAGAACCAGAAGCAGGCTCCAGTCTCTGAGCTGTCAGAGTGGAGCCCGACGCGGGGCTTGAACTCACGAACTGTGAGATCATGACCTGAGCCGACACTTAAACGATCGAGCCACCCAGGCACCCCTTTATTATTAATTTTTGGTAGTTGGTAATCAAGGTACCCTCATCATTTTTGCACTCTCTTGTCATGCTTTTTCCAAGAAGCAGAAATAGGAGTAGGGCTGCAAGACTGCCTGCCTACCTGTAGAACCTGGTCCAGGGCTGGGCCTCCTGACTGGGGCTTGGGCTGCTCTCACTAGGGTACTTGAAGGCAAGGCCAGTGTTGGGGGTTTAGGGACAGAGAGATGGACAAGAAGACCGCTTGGGGATGGCTGGGTCACCAGCCGTATCTGATTCTGTGATTGACACGGGACTGCCCCCAGGTGTGTTGGGTGAAAGACCACTGTTTTCACTTTCTAGACTCTTGGCGTTAGCAGGAACCTGGAGAGATTCTAGCCCAACCTTTCCATGTAGAGATGAGGGAACTGAGGCTCTGCGACAGGAAGCGACCTCTCTTCCCTCTTCTGAGGAGGGTATTCGCTTATGAATTGCACGGATAGCAGGGGTCAGTTCAAGACCACAGAGAAAAATCTATGATTCACGTCCAGGAGTCTGGTGTGATACTGAGGTTAAATCACAGCAAATGAACATGTATTTTTGACTCCTAGAAACAGCAATTTTTATATAGTTCAACCTGTTATTTGGGGAGGCAAGACATGGGTGAAGAGACCTCCCAGAAGATAAGCAACAAAAACATTTAAAACACAATTCGAAGGAATGACCGAAGGGTTGCCACAAGACATTATCATTGAGAAAATTTTTACTTGGTTTGAGGGAAGCAGCAGAGTCATGATGGGAATTTGTACTCTAACGTATAACAAGCGTTTATCACAGTACCTGCCTCAGAGTAGGGGCTCGGTGAATGTTGATTGAATGCGTGAAGCGTTGTATTGTTTATTTCTGGTTAGTTGCTGACTCGGGGTTCCACTTGGCTGTCTATAACAGATCATGACCATGGCGGCTTAAACAACTGGGGACGTTAGTTTTCCCACATGAAAAATTGGCCAGGAATAGGTTGTCCAGAACTAATGTAGTCATTCAAGCCAGTCGTCAGGGACCACACTGCTTCTTTGTGCTCCCTGAGCCTTAGCATGTGGCCTTCGTCCTCCTAGCCCCAAGACAGCTGCTTCCCTCAGAGATCGGGTGCAAGTTCCAGGAAGGGACTTTTGCAAGTGGCACTGTGCACTGGTAAAGCGTTTCTTTTCTTTTCTTTTTTTTAATTTTTTTTTTTTCAACGTTTATTTATTTTTGGGACAGAGAGAGACAGAGCATGAACGGGGGAGGGGCAGAGAGAGAGGGAGACACAGAATCGGAAACAGGCTCCAGGCTCTGAGCCATCAGCCCAGAGCCCGACGCGGGGCTCGAACTCACGGACCGCGAGATCGTGACCTGGCTGAAGTCGGACGCTTAACCGACTGCGCCACCCAGGCGCCCCAAGCGTTTCTTTTCTTATTCAAAAAATCATACATTTTCTGGATGCCTACCCGCTAGACTTCTCTCCCCTGTCCCAGTCTGCATGCCTCCCCTGTCCCTCCCTCTGACAGGCTCCTACTTCTCCCTTGCTCCAGGGAGCCCACGGACTCCAGGGTCTGACGGTCTGGCCACTGCTACTTCCTTCCTTTTCTTCCCCAGTAAAGAAAGGCTTGCCCTCGCCACTGCCGGGGACAATGCGACACTTGTCCCTGCCAAACCACTGACACTGCTGATGACTTTCTCAGAGCCACTGGCCTCTACTGAAAAGGCAGTAATGTCTTACCCTGTAGTTTTAGAAATTGGACTCTGTGGGAATTTTAAAGTCTTGCCAATTTTTGTGAGATGAAAACCCAAAAAAGCTAACCTAGGGGGTCTTGTGAGGGATTTCCTTAACACCGAGAAAGGCCTCACAATTTTAGGACCCCCCCCCCCCCGTTTGTTTTTGTGCTGACAAGAGTACTACCATAAAGTAGTTTTTCTAATTAAAAAACTTTTTTTTTAAATGTTCATTTATTTTTGAAAGAGTGTGAGTGAAGGAGGGGCAGAGAGAGAGGGAGACACAGAATCCGAAGCAGGCTCCAGGATCTGGGTGGTCAGCCCAGAGCCCGACACGGGGCTCGAACTCACGAACTGTGAGATCATGACCTGAGCTGAAGTCGGGCACTCAACTGACTGAGCCAGCCAGGCGCCCCTACCATAATGTAGTTTTAATGGAGGAAGAACCCAGAGCATACCCAAAAATATGAATGTCAAATGAAGGCATTTAGGACAGTTGGATTCAGGGTAGCAGGAGAGGTTTGGGGTCTTTGCTGGCCCCTGAAACGATGTGATGTGAAGGCACGTGGGTGGGAGCACCTCTCAAGAAGTTCCAGCATGCCATGGCTTACGGCCAGAGGACAAGAAGACCCCAATCCTACTTCCCATCCCCACTCCTCTGACTCAGGAGAGCCTTGTTCCGCCATTGGGAAAGGTTCTGACCAGAAACTTCTAGGAACGTTGCTTCCAAAGCAGAGAAATAATGATGTCCCGGGCTCGTATTGTGTAGTTGGACCAGAAAGATATTTCCTGCCCTTAAAGGTCTTGGGGGTATTGAAGATATCTCCTTGTTTGGAGTAGTAAGTGGAGTGACAGCTTGTGAGAAAAACATAACCAAGCCCCCTGCTAAAGGAGCAGTGGGGGCATAATCCTGATGGCTTGTCTTTATTGAGCGCTTTAGGCAGGCATCGGGCCGCACACTTTCCGAGAACTCGCTTATGGAGTCTTCTCAACCCCACCAAGTAGCCAGGACTCGTCACTTCTGTTTTGCCAGAGAGAAAACCAAGATACAAAGCGATGAAGTAACCGGCCTGGGTTCACCCAGCTGGTCGTGGGTAGAGAGGATTGAAGCTTTCTTCCTTCTGAGGCTGTTGCAGTGCTGAACACGACACAGCAGGTCCGTGTTCTGGCCTGGGCTCCTCTACCTGCTCTGCGAATTTGGGTGGGGTCCCTCCATTTCTCAATTCCTCAGAGTCCTCAGCTCATGGTGCCGGGGTTAATGATAAAACTCTACTTGGGGCGCCTGGGTGGCGCAGTCGGTTAAGCGTCCGACTTTAGCCAGGTCACGATCTCGCGGTCCGTGAGTTCGAGCCCCGCGTCAGGCTCTGGGCTGATGATGGCTCAGAGCCTGGAGCCTGTTTCAGATTCTGTGTCTCCCTCTCTCTCTGCCCCTCCCCCGTTCATGGTCTGTCTCTCTCTGTCCCAAAAATAAATAAACGTTGAAAAAAAAAATTAAAAAAAAAAAAACTCTACCAACGTGAAGGGGACGAAGAGTGACGTCCTCCCGAGCCACCCTGGGAAGAACGACTCTTGGTCCCACAGTTATTTCAAGCCCTATTTCTTTATCACCTGCTACGTGGGGTCGCTGCTGGGCTCCTGAGGCTCAACACGCATTGGGGGACCCTTGAAAGGTTGGACTATTGGCCCAGCTCCATAAATATGTATTTAGGGAGCTTTAATAACACATATTATTGACAAGATAGGCCTGTAGAGCTATTTGTGTGTAAATCCATATTTAGGACACTATTGATCCATATCAGGCAGCCAAAACCATATTAATTTGAATGTGAAGATTAAAACTGCTTTGCAAAAGTTGTTGCAGAGGATAAACGAGTTGATGTTCAATTTCTAACGGCGTAATGTGCTTCGCTTTCCTTTTGGTGTCCCCTTTCAGCTGACGTAGCTGGTTTCTTTCCCAACTGGCTTCTCCCTCCCTTGGTTCCATAGTTGCCATTTGTATGGAGGCTGGGCCTCTCCCCCCCATGCTCTCGTCCAGCCTGCATGCTCTCTCAGAGCTGAAGCACTCTCTTTCCCAGCGGCTGGGGAAGTGCAGCTGACAGATGGCTCTCAGCTGAGTCCCCCTCCAGAATTTGTCCTCACCTGGAGGGCCCTTCCACCTAGTCTAAGGTCACCTTTGCTCCTGCAGACAGCCAATGACTGGCGGGTCACTCTGGGCTGTAGAGGGCTTTCCCGGACTCAGAGATCCTTATGTGGCCGGCGAGGCCTTTGTGACCGCTGCTTTGCTGCTCGGCTCCTCGCTCCGCTGGGTCGGGACCCTCTCCTTACTCTCTCGCGTGTGGGGACTCTGTCCCTGGATCTCTGCCTCTGAGTCTGTTTTCTGCGGAACCTGAGCTGAGACACTACTCAAACTGGAAACCATCCCTGCCCCTCTCCTCGTCATCTTCTGCTTTAAAAAAACAACATCATGGAGGTATACGTTGCACCTCATACAATCTATCCATTTGAAGTGTACAATTTAACGTTTTGTACTGTATTCACAGAGCTGTGCACCCGTTGACACAGTTTTAGAACATTTTCATCACTCTGAGAAGAACAATCCATGTCGTCCAGCCGGCACCCCTAATACCTGCATCTCACTCAACCCTAGGCCACCACGGATCCGCTCTGTGTTTAGAAACTTGCATACTGTGGACATTTGATATAACTGGAATCAGACACGATGCGGTCTTTTGTGACTGGTGTCTTTCACTTCAAGGTTCATCCACGTGGGAGTACGGATCAGTACTTTGTTTCTTTTCCTGGCCTCCTCCGTTTTACGGAGGGGCGTTCTATCTGTCTGCTCATGAGTTGATGGACATTGAGTTGTTTCCACTTTGGGGCTATTGTGAATACTGCGTTTGTGCTATGTTTTACTTCTTGAACTCAATTCTTGAGTCCTATGTCTCCTTTTTACCACCACCTAACACTCAGAAAAACCTCTTTGTTGGCCTCCATTTCTTCAGTCTTGTTTCTTTCAATTCATCTCCCAAATCTGGGCGTGCTATTCTAATGCCTAAAATTCTCCAGATACAGTCCAAATTCCTTAATGTGTAATGATAATACTGCTCCCCAAAACAACGCTCCCCTAGGCCACCAGGGATTTCACATCACCTCCCACATCTCGGCTTTTCTGGGTCTTCTTCCCCCATGATGGCTCATTGGCCTTCAACACCATGGAATTGTTATGCCCAGAATTCATGGTCCCCAAAGACCACCAGGGAGCCGAGTCCGATGCAAAAGCAAAGAGCCTTTATTCGAGCTAGCTCGAGCTCAATCCCCTACCTGCACCGACGCAGCGGTGAGATACCGGAGACAGAGAGCGAGGTTCAAAAGCACAAAAGGTTTTATAGGGATCATGGCCTTAGCCGATTGGCTGGGGAAGGGTCGTGGCCTCAGCCGATTGGCTGCCAAAGTGTGGTCCCAGATCAGCAATTATCAGCGTCACCTGGAACTTGTTAAAAATGCAAATGTTGGGCCTGGTGGTCAAAGACCTACTGAATCAGAAACTCTGTAGGTGGGGCTAAGCAATCTGTGTTTGAACAAGTCTTCCAGGAGATTCTGATGCACCTGAAGTTTAAAAACCACTGTGTCTGAGGATCTCTAACATGTTTGGCCTCCATTTCTTCAGTCTTGTATACAGAACGTTTCTCACTGGTCACCTATGAACCATTGGCTGTCAGCCTTGCTGTGCTATATAAATACCTAGCACCAAACACCATCCCCAGAGACTCTGATTAATTGGTTCGGGAGGGGTAAAATGCTCCCAGGTCATTCTAAGCCTGGGCAGGGTTGAGGGCTCCTGCCTCTGGCCCCTACCTGAGAGAAGCCCTCCCTCTTCTACTCACACTTTCCACGCCTCTCACACCCCCCTTCCTTCCCACTTCAGAAGAATGCATCAATCGGTAAGTTACTTAAGGGGAGGAGGCGTGTTCCGAGGTTTGAGCAGGAACTTCTTTCTGCGGCCATGTCGGGCACATAGTCACTAGTCAGCCGGCCTAGGTCTGCTCTTTCAGAATACTTTCTTGAAATATTCTCTAGTGAGAGTCTTATTTTCCTCTTACTTCCCAAGGCTGTTCCTTCCTTGCCTCCTTTTCAGGCTCATCCTTCTCACATCTTCTCAGAGGCTTGACCCTGGGCTCTGTCTTCTCATTCTTCACCTTTGTTTCCTACCACGTCATTCGTACCCAGAGTTCTAGATTTATCTCTCCAGTCCTGACGTCTCCTCTGAGTCAGAACCACGGAGGCAATAGTCCACTCAAGATCACACCCTAAAGTCTCCAAGAGACTTGGAGCTTAGTGTGGCCCTAGCGTGCCCCCACGTGGACCTGCCAGCCAGAGATGCTGGCTCAGAGGCTCACTCCCCAAACCTGAATGACAGCAGAGTTCACCCACGACGGCCACCTTCTACCTTTCTGCGTATTAAAATGTGATTCCTGGGATCTACCCTCTGGGATTCCAATTTTGAGGTCTGACTAGGGCCTCAGGAATCTGTAGTTTACTGAGTTCTCCAGGTGGTTCTGATGCAGGTCAGTGGTCCACAGTTTAAGCGGCGTCTTTTTAGGGGAAGTCAATCCCTGGACCCATGAAGGAAAGTAAGAATCGAGGTGGATGGGGTGAAGGAAGGGAACTGCCTTGTGACTCACGAGCACTGTGATGGTTTGAGAGGTCACGTGGCCCCAGGCCTCTCAGAAGTCATTTGATTAAAGGTTGGTCCATCTCTGTTATCTTCTCTTTCCTGCTGGACAGGATCCATTTGCAGGACACCAGTGACCGGTGGTCTGTTAGCCTCTACTGGAACCTTGTAATGGTGGGAGCTCATGACCTCACAAGTTAACCCCTTTTTACTGGTGACCAGCTCAGATTTTTTATGAAGATATTGTTATATTTTACCTGCAACTTCCACTAGGCCTAGTTCTGCCCTTTGGAGCCTGCCACAACTCAATAGATTCATCAGCAAGGCACGGGCTGGCGGGGACAGGAAGAAGCTGGTGGCAGGAAGGGTCGTGGTAAATAGGACTGATGGCACTCTAGAGCCGGCTTGTATAGCAACCTGGAAATCCACTCTCATCAGCCAGAGAGTCAAGACTGACCTTGCATAGGCTGGTCTCAAGAGAGTGGTTCCGATCTGGGTTCAAGGTGGAGCACGACATGTAAGTGGTCACAACATCTAGAGTCAGGCAGGTGGCACCAGGATTTAGGGAGCTTTGTTGAGGTCAGAGTAGACTCCGGCAATGATTGTGGTAGTAATAATAATAATAATAATAATAATAATAATATCTAACATTTATTGACTGCCCCAGAGTGCACCCTGCTCTCCTCTTTGTGAAGTCTTGACTTCATCTGGAAGCTTGTTAGAAATGCAGCATATAAGGTCCCAGCCCAGGTCTGCTGTATCAGAATCTGCATTTTACTGTTAACTATACTCAAATAAAAAAATAAAATTACTCCTACAAAAAAAGCTTCTAGAAAAAAAAAAAAAAAAAAAGACCTGCCTCTTAAGGGCCCCCTGAAGGGACGTTCATCACAGTCGGAGGAGAACTGGTTAGGACAGTCCAGGCTGTATTGGTCAGGCTTGTCCAGGGAAACAGAACCAGCAGGAGATAGATGTACAGAAAGAGGTTCATTCGGAAGGTCTGGCTCGCCCGGTTATAAAAGGCTGAGAAGTCTGAGCATCTGCCACGTGTGAACCCGGAGAACCGGGGGAGCCAGTCTGCGTCTAAAGCCTCGGACAACTCGTGGCACTGATGTCTGAGGGCAGAAGGAGGATGTCCCAGCTCAAGCCCAGGGAGCAGGTCACCCCTCCTCCACTTTCTGGTTCTATTCTTGCCCTCAGCAGATCGGGTGATGCCCACGAGCCTTGGGGAGGGTTGCTTCTTTATTCTGTCTACCAATTCAAATGCGAATCTCTTCCAGAGACGCCCTGAAATAATGTTTGGTCAATTCTCTGGGCATCCTGCTGCCCAGTCAGGTGGACACATGGAAGTTGTCACCACGCACCTTCGGGCAGTAAGACCATCTCCAGACACCCCGGGCTGGGGCACATGAGCCCACTGGGGGAGGGTCTGCCTTGGCCAGGGGTGTTCTGGGAAGTGAGGGTTTGGGGGAGGTGGGACTAGTTCCCTGGTAGCCTTTTGAGTATTTGAGAGCAGCTATCATGGCACCCTGAGGTCCCTCTCTCTACTGTGTCATTCCCACTTAATTTCTTCATCTATTCATTCATAGTTTTTGGATCTGTTACCACGCTGGTCACTCTGTTCTGGGAAGCATAGCAATGCCTCTCTTGACATGTACAGTTTATACTAACTGGATCCCAAGTTCATAATTAATTTCATCGGCAGCTTTATTATCTTCATGTCAATTAAATACTTGAATCCTAAAGCTGTTTCCCCCCTTCTTGCCATGAAATGATTATTTAACCAAGTTTCTTACCCTTTACTTGCATAGTAAGTTAACATGTTTGTTGTATCTGTTAAGTTCCATTTTGTTAGTTTGAGCTCTATTTTTGGACTGTCAGTTGTATCATCTGATGTACTCATAGCTCCTGATTAACAGGAAAGTCCAAAAGGACAGGGTCAAGGAAAGAATCCTGTGACCTAACGCTGTGTGTGTGGAGATCCACCTTCCAGCTGGTGCACCAGGTAAACACCCTTCCCAGGGTAAGTTGATCCCTGTGCCCAGGGATCAGCCCGCACAGAGCCACCCAGGCTGCATGTGTCCAGGTTCCCATGTCCATTTCCCTAGAGATGTGAAGGTGCCCTGCTCTCTCATAGGAGCAAATGAGTCTAGCTGCCCACGTCTGTTGTTGCGTCCGTGACAGATGCTTATAATCACAGTTTTGTCTCCTCAGTGTCCGTGATTCACTTAAAAAAAACTTCTAATTTGATAACAGTTTTAGATTTAACAGAAATCGCGGAGAACAGAGAGTCCCCATGTACACCGTGCCAGGATTCTCCTATTGTTAACATCTCACATTAAGATTTGTCACAACTGGGGCGCCTGGGTGGCTCAGTCGGTTGAGCGTCTGACTTCGGCTCAGGTCATGATCTCACAGTTCGTGGGTTCGAGCCCCGCGTCGGTCTCTGCTGACCACTTGCTCGGAGCCTGGAGCCTGCTTCAGATTCTGCGTCTCCTTCTCTCTCTGCCCCTTCCCTGCTCATGCTTTGTCTCACTCTGTTTCTTAAAAATAAATAAATGTAAAAAAAAAAAAGATTTGTCACAATTAAGGAACTGACGTTGGTATATTACTATTAACCAAATATCATAGATTCTCTCGATCTCACAAATATTCCCCTAATGCTTTTTTTTTTTTCTGTTGCAGAATCCCATCAAGGACATCATGTTTCCATAGGCTCCTCTGTGCTGTGACAGGTACTCAGAATTACCTTTATTTTGGTGACCTTGACAGTATTAAGGAGTCCTGGCCACTGGCCAGGATGACCCTCAACTTGAACTTGTCTGATGTCTGTCTCATGGTCGGACTGGGGTTATGGACTTTGAGGAGGAAAGATCACAGGGTTACAGTACTGCTGCCATCCCATCAGACCAGGGATACATGCCATTAACATGATTTGTCACCGAACTTCACCTTGAACGCCTGGCTGAGGCCGTGTTTGCCAGGTCTCCTCGCGCACAAGTCCCTTTTAAACTACTCTCAAAGTTAGCTGAGGGGAAGCCTAAAGGCCTCCTGCCTTGTGCTTTCCAGAGTCCAGTCCTTCCCCGTGCCTGAAAAGTGGAGCTTTTGCTTGTGCTAGGTTTTCTGACTCCTGTGTCACTCACCGTGATTCCTCAAAGACTTGATCAATCATTCTGCAATTACATTTGCAAAACCTTTCAGAATTTGGAGATGCAATAAATCTAGGGCAGGATATACCCACACGTTTATTTATCTGTTCAATGTATAGAGAGTTATCGCTTTTATTTCAAGGTATCTGCTAGGTTCTGGCTAAAACGATTGATAAGCCATGATCCTCTCCTAGTAGGCCAGCTGTGTCCCAAATCACCGTGGTTCAGTGTATCCAACGTATGCACACATTCAGTGTGCCAGGGCAGCGGGGGTGAAGGCCAGCCGATGAGCTCTGACTGAGGGTGGGGCTTCGAGGCTGAGAAGGATGCCACAGAGTTGGTGACACCCGGGGTGGTTTGCCTACAACCTTTGCGTAGCTTCCTTTGACCTTGACGGACTTTAACTACTTTCTGGCTGGGTTTGCATAAAACCCTAGTGCTACCTGGTGAATGTCTTGGACCCAAGACAGGACCAGATTTAGGCGAAAGGACATTGGGTAACAGCCACACCATCACCCCTTGCAGCCCCAAGTTGGCCCTGGGGAATCCCTTGCCGTAACAAGAGAAAATTAACAAGGCAGCGAGCTCCCAGCCAGCCCCGAGGGCAATTGAGGTTCTCCCGGTAGTGAGCATTACATACGGCCCACAGGCTATAAACCACTCTAACAGGCTTAATGACTGCAGCACCTCCACCTGAAGGGGCTCATTGCAATAAGGTAACAGCTCCTGCAGATGCCTCTAACTTTAACTATGGGAACACTTGCTTTATGGCACCACCTGAATGATCTACATCCTGCGCGCGTCAATGGCAATTTCAGGAGTGATTTGGCTTCTGTCTTTAGCGCATGTGTATCTACACGGCGCCCTGAAACCTTTGGCACTGGGAATGCGTCAAGGGGGATGTGTCCCCGTGGCAGAGTTGGGGATGGGTGAGAGACTGGCTTTGAACTAGAAGTTGCTGAGAGAGAACTCTCAGGAGTTTACATTAATCAGAGGGGTAACACCAACCTCCATGCTGCATTCATGCGTTCATCCATCCATTCACTCATTCATTCACAAATCCTTACTGAGCTGTCCTGTTTACCAAGCACAATACTGCTTACCAGGGACAAAGAGAGAAAAGTGGCACAGGCCTCACTTCACAGATGGCAGAGGGCAGCAGATGCAGTGGTGTGCTGGGGCCAGCGCCTGTTGGGTAGTGAGAGACCGCTGCTCAATAAGCAGGAATACTTGTGCATGTACCCTACCCAGATCAGTATTATAAATCAGAGGGCTTTTTTTTTTTTTTTTAATCTTTGGTGAGTCAGTTTCCCCCCACACGATGGTGAGATAGACATAATCGACTCAGTGTCCGTGTAAGCAGAAAGCACACAACCCAAGGAAGACTGTGCTTCATGGGCCCAACATCCAGGCCACTTATTTTAAGTCCCGGCTCTGCTGCTGAGCTGTGTGGCCATGAGAAGTTATTCAGCCTTTTTGAGGCAAGGCAGCTGGTCTATCCTTTGCAGAACAGTTGACGTCACTAAGGAACAAGCCAGTTAAGTGACCTGCCCAAGACAGGGAACGAGGTCTCCTAAATCCCAGCCCTCTGCTGCTTCTTTCAACGTATCTCTAATTATTGGAAAAGCAACTCAGGAAGCATGTGTGCTCCAGACAGTGGGGAAATAGCAAAATTCTCCTTGAGTGAAACACTCCTGCTCAGCCTGCATGGCTCAGTTCAGGTGTCTTTTCCTCCAGGAAGCCTTCCTTGACCACTCCACTCCTCAGTGTCATTATTTGCCCCTCTTCATCATCAGGACTCTGAACTTGTCTTTCTTACACTGCAAATATAGGTGTGGCTTCTTTGCAGTGTATTTTAACTGTTTATAGGACTGTCTTTCCCATTAATCCTCGAGGGCAAGAACAGTACAATTTGAAACAATTATGTTAACGATTTTACTTCTACCCCACCATGTTTTTAAAAAGATTTAAGAAGGGGCGCCTGGGTGGCGCAGTCGGTTAAGCGTCCGACTTCAGCCAGGTCACGATCTCGCGGTCCGGGAGTTCGAGCCCCGCGTCAGGCTCTGGGCTGATGGCTCAGAGCCTGGAGCCTGCTTCCGATTCTGTGTCTCCCTCTCTCTCTGCCCCTCCCCCGTTCATGCTCTGTCTCTCTCTGTCCCAAAAATAAATAAAAACGTTGAGGAAAAAAAAAAAAAAAGAAAGAAAAGAAAAAAAAAATAAAAAGATTTAAGAAAAGATATATATACCAAAAAAAAAAAAAAATCAGTAAATGAGAAAATTCAGTTTCTGGATGAGGTGAATGCTCCAAATTAAGTTAATACCCTCCAAAGGCATGTACGTTTGAGCCACGGTGAGGCTCTGAGATACCTGGGAGTCCATGCAAAGATGGGAATGTGATGAGTGACAGGATTGACCATGTCCATCAAATGAAAACAAGCCAGTTGCGTTGGAGAAGAGCAAGGTTTCCTGGTATGGGGCTGGAAAGAAACTTTTCCTGTGGATCCTCTTAAAGAGGAAGCATGTAATCTTAGCCACATGTTTTCCTTTCCATGAACCCATGCGGACACGCTGTGGAATGGCCCCAAGTGATAGCGGATGGCCAAGACCACAATTCATTCTTGTGTTTCCATAATGACGTCAAAATATGTAGTCCATGTGCCCAGGTGTCTAATGATTCTGCTTGGTCAACATCATGGAAGAGGGTCCTTAAACTTTATAAGGCCTATGAAACCCTAACACTGTATGCACAATTTTCACTGGGTATTTATGCACATTTTCCTAGGGTGGGAGCCCATGAGTTTTCTCCTAAAGGTTTAGAACCACGAAGTTAGAGAAACGGCAACGTTACATCCCCAAAGATTCTTTCTTACCCATCACACTTTGATGTATAACGTTTGGCCAGGAGTTTGGGGCTATCCTATGTGATGGGTACATGGAATTGGGTATTGGCTGCTGCAGGCGAGGCGGTCAATTGAATCAGGCAGGAGTTGATGTGTCCCAGAGAAAGCCGAGCTGCCCAAGGAGTGTGTACGCTTGAACCGAAGACCAGAGCTGGTACGTGGCCAAGTGTTTGTGGAACAAATACCTAGAAAGAGCAACACCCAATTAAGAGTGCCAGGTGCCACCCAGATTCAGGAAGTCTTCCATATTTTTTTTTTAAAACAAATGAACAACAACCCCCAAACAGAAACAGACGCATAGGAACGGGGAACAATCTGGTGGTTGCCAGAGGGGGTGGGGGTGGGCGGGGAGATGGGTAAATTAGGGGAAGGGGATTGAAATGTACAAACTTCCATCAGCTCAGGACATGACCTCACAGTTGGTGAGTTCAAGCCCCGCGTTGGGCTCTGTGCTGACAGCTCAGAGCCTGGAGCCTGCTTTGGATTCTGTGTCTTCCTCTCTCTCTGCTTCTCACCTACTCCCTCCCTCCCTCCCTGTCTCTCTCTCAAAAATGAATAAACATTAAAACTATTTAAAATGTACAAACTTCTAGTCATACACACAAGTGCACACACACATACACATGCACACACGCACACACAAAGGATACAATGTAAAGCATAGAGAATATAGTGAATAATATGTAATAACTTTGAACGGTGACAGATGGTAGCTAGATTCACAGTGATGAGTGAACACTTCACAATGTATACAAATGTTGAATCACTATGTTGTGAAACTAACATGGTGAAACTAACATAGTCAGACATACATAGTCTGACTAACAGACTAACATAGTCTGAAACTAACAGAAAATTGTATGTCAACCATACCTCAAGAAAAGGAAGAAAAGAACAAAAGAAAAGGAAAAGAAAACAAAACACGGTGACAAGGACCAGTACAGCCAAGCAGCCATCTTGGCTGTTGGCCACTGTGGACTCAGCACAGGACAGAGCAGGGACAGGCAGGGGAGGGAGGGAGACAGAGGCTCTGAAGGGAAACGTCCTCCTGACCCATGTTGCCTTTTAATCGAAAGATGCCTTAAGCCCTGAAGAACTCCCCTGCTCTTTCTCTGTTTATTTATTTTTGGATTAATTTTTTTCCTTGTGGAGATGAAAGGGAGCCATTATCCAAATGAGGCCGGGTAAGATGATTAGATGTTATTTACAGAAGGGAGCAAGGGGCAGATGAAATCATCCAGTGGACCCTGGGTGTGCTTAGCAAGACATTATTTTGTCATCAGTGTCACTGTTTTGATGGCTGCAAAGGGATGCCTCCGGTGTGGTGAGGAGGGATTCCCTGTTTCAGTAATCGCCGATTACGGGAACTTGAAAAGTCGGTCATTTCCAATATAGCAACGCTCAGGGGGCCTATGTCTCATGCAGACCACAGATCTGTCAATCAGTCAGTCCATCAATCAGCAGATACGTATTGATCGCCTACTATGCACAAAGACAGCTCAGGAGGAGGAGCAGGTGGAAAGTGCCACAGAGCTTTCCTGTGGATGCCGTGTGCTGAGCGGTGCTTCTTCCCTACCTTTAAGGTGCCCCGAACTGTCTGGAGACCTTAGTAAAATACAGAGTCTGATTCAGGAAGTCCGACCCGGAGCCAGAGACTCTTAGTTGCTAACAAGCTGGAGCGAGGACCAGCTCTGAGTAGCCAGGGGCAGAACCGCCCTGAAGCAGTTGCTGGCAGGTGTGGGTTGCAGTGAGGTTGTCGCTAACCTGCCGCGTGACCTTGGCCAAATCGCTTTGCCTTTTAAAAAATTGCCCTGCACGACTCCTCCAAGGTACCACTGATGCCGACTCCAGGCGAATGGTGCCGTACACAACCTGCCCGTGCGTACGCAGAGCCCCCTCACGGGCTGGGTTAGACAGTGGTTCTCAACCCTGACACATCAGGATCATCCGGTGGGTTTTAAAATAAAATGCTAATTCGTGAGCTCGATGATCTGATACAGTTCCAGGATGGGACCTGGGGCATCGGCATGTTCTATAAAGCTCCCTAGGAGATTATGGGATGACTCTCCAAGTCCCTCCCCGCTCAAGGTCCTGTGGTTCTGTGACTCGGGGGCTGTGCCCCAGAACCCCTAGATTGGCTGATTATGTCTAGAAGACCAGACAAGAGACAGATTACGCAGAAGGAGGAGCCCAGGGGTTTTCCTGGAGGAAGTTAGTAGGTTTAACAGAGTGGCCAGGAGGGAGAAGCCATTGTCCGTGGAGCGGCAGGAACAAACTGCAGAGAGGAACCCAGGCAGGGAGGCTGCTGTTCACGTGACGGGCTTGTGTCTGGGCTGGTGCTGGTACACACGTGTGAGCTCCCGTCTGTTGGGAGAGACGAATCAGTCACCTTGTCCGTGAATGTATCATCACGCATAAGGGTGGGGGCTTAGAAGGAAAAACAGAGCATTCTGACAGAGGCCCCGAGTCCCACAGGGGGGCTTGAGAAGAGGAGGAGGGGCGAGGGGCACCTCTTCCTGTCGTGGGTGTTTTGTATCGGGGCCTCTGGAGTCCCCGCCACGCAGCTCAGCTGAGAACACGGGGTGAGGGTCAGGGAGGGAGGAGTGGGCCTGTGCCCAGGCGGGCCTGCCCTGTGTCCCTCCTGAGGCCTCCGAGGGCATGCCTGGTGAGACCCGGTGGCCTGAATTTGCCCCTCACTGGTCTTGGAATCGAGGGTCTCAGGACACACGCCGGGGCGTGAGCGCGGAGCTGGGTTCTTTATCTAAGAAGCACCTGCGAGTCTTAGAGGCCTTCCTACTTCTCCTCTGGTTGGCCCAGCTGGTCACCCCCCGCTGCCTGTTTCTATCTCCATCTTTCTCCTGTGTGCTGGGTCTCTGCCTGGAGACCCTGCCCCGCCCCCCCGCCCCCCCCCCCAGGCCTGGCCGGGGAGGCAGCCTAGAGGGCAGCCTGGAGGCGGTGCACTCTCCCTCCCGCGGTCGCTCCGGCTCCACTCCGCCTCAGCCCGCTGTCCGTGGGCATCTTCCGTGAGACGGTTCCAGACGGTTCCTGCCGTTTCCCGGGCACAGGTGGCCTCCCGAATCCATCCGCGGCGTGACTGATAGCGTTGCCGAGGCGGGAGACAAAGAAACCCTCGCTGGTTTTTGTGTTAATGCTGGGCTATCTCCCACAGTATTGATTTTTTGTTTGGCTTTCGAAATTTCTCTTCTCTGTTTCTGAGCCTTTTCTATAAAAATGAAAGAGGAGGTGAGGGATGATGGCGCCCGGGCTGACAAGCTTTGCTGAGTTAGCTGTTGTTTTCCATTAGGTCTTTCCGAGTCTGTCAACTGCCTCTTCTGGGCAGAAATATATTTAAAACGTGGTGTGAGAAGGTCCCCGTGTGTCAAAAGGAAGGGCCTGCCACCAACTTTAGTCACTGGATTTAATCTTCCCAGTCTTAGTGCGTGGGTGCCCCTTAAGGGGGCCGCAGAGGTTTGGACCCCAGCCTTCCTCCCTCCGTGCTGGTCCTCCCCTCTTCAAAGAGCCACGTCCTGCACAGCTGCTTGGGGTGAGGCCGGTCTGGGGCACTTAGCCTCCCTTCCTCTGCCCTGCTGTCCCTCAGACCTGCTCCTACGTCCCTTCTCCTCGCCCCTTCCTGCCCTCCGGCACAGGGAGTAAATGACAGAGCAGCTTAGAGAGGGCTCCTTGCCTGTGGGATTTTGCTTTAGTCGCACTGCAATGAAGGCTTAAGGATGTTGAATTCTAAACGTGGGGTTTCATGCGTCCAGCCAAGGGAGGGAGGGCGGGAAGGCAGCCTTCCTGAAACCTGGATGTGCCCTTGACCACTTCTGCTTCCACTGGTGGTACTTCATTTGGGCTGGGGGCACACGGGGTCAGTGCCAGTGACCCTGGGGCATCCAGTGTCCTGGGGTCGTTCATCAGCCAGCCAGCCAACAAATATCAGTTCCTGGCCTTATACAACCGCCCAGGTGAGCGACCTGGGAGCCCTTTTCCCCTTCCAACCCTAGCACATCCAGGCACTTGTCCTGTCTCCTTGCCGCTGGCTTTGACCCTCTCATCTGGAGCCCCTAGCATAGTGCCTGTCACATGCAGGACGCCCACAGTACGTTTTGGTCTGCCGGCGTCCCCCCGTGCCCTTAAATATGGTGCGACACACAGGTAGGGTCCCTCTCTTGCTCTAATGTCTCCAGTGATTCCCCGTTTTCTACAGAATAAACTCAGAATGGCCTTGAATGGCACCCAAGCCTCTTCATGATTTGGTCCCTGTCAATCTGTTCAACCTCATCTTCTATATTCCCCTCACCTACCCCTCAATTATTGAGGGTTCTCCAGAGAACCAAACCAATAGGCTGTGTGTGTGTGTGTGTGTGTGTGTGTGTGTGTATGTGTGTGTGGAATTGGTTCATATGATTGTGGAAGCTGGTGAGTCCAAAATCTGCAGCGTGGACTGGTAGCCTGGAGACCTAGGAGAGCTGATGGTGCAGAGGAAGTCTGCAGGCAGTCATTGGAGAACTCCCTCTTGCTTGGGGAGGTCAGTGTTTTTGTTCTATTCGGGCCTTCAATTGATTGGACGAGGTCACAATAAGGACAATCTGTTTTACCCAAAGGTTACTAACTTGAAGATTAATCACATCTCCCAGACACCCTCCCAGTTTGACCCATGAAATTAGCCATCACACCCCCTTTGGCTTTTGTGCTCTGGCAATACCTTAACTGTTGGTAGCTTCTTTTTTTTTTTTTTTTTTTTTTTAATTTTTTTTTTTTTCAACGTTTATTTATTTTTGGGACAGAGAGAGACAGAGCATGAACGGGGGAGGGGCAGAGAGAGAGGGAGACACAGAATCAGAAGCAGGCTCCAGGCTCTGAGCCATCAGCCCAGAGCCTGACGCGGGGCTCGAACTCCCGGACCGCGAGATCGTGACCTGGCTGAAGTCGGACGCTTAACCGACTGCGCCACCCAGGCGCCCCAACTGTTGGTAGCTTCTAAACATGGCACCCTGTCCTGCCTCTGGGCCTTTGCACATGCTTCTCCCTCTGCCAGGCTTACCCTGTCCCATTCTCATCCACTCAGCAGACACCTTCTAACCAATGCAGTCTCAGCTGAGAAGCGCTCTCTCTCTCTCTCTCTCTTTTGGCGGTCCCTTCCGTGACCCTCATGGACAGCTTGGGTGTTTTTGTGTGACAGCTCCCACTTTACTTTGTACTTATCTTTGTTATATCATTTATCATATGCCATAAATGCTGGTTGGCACATCAAGGATGCTGGGCTTGGCCCCTCCTTACTCCCTCCTGTCCCAGCCGCATGTGTCCTTTTCACTTGTATTTTACATGCTGACTTAAAATTTGTTTGAAGAGGGGCGCCTGGGTGGCGCAGTCGGTTAAGCGTCCGACTTCAGCCAGGTCACGATCTCGCAGTCCGTGAGTTCGAGCCCCGCGTCAGGCTCTGAGCTGATGGCTCAGAGCCTGGAGCCTGTTTCCGATTCTGTGTCCCCCTCTCTCTCTGCCCCTCCCCCGTTCATGCTCTGTCTCTCTCTGTCCCAAAAAATAAATAAACGTTGAAAAAAAAAATTTTGTTTGAAGATGGAAGGACTAGAAGCTCTCCAAAGTCCCATCCAATCTGGACACTCTGAGACTCTGTCTGCATAGACAAGTGGATAAAAAAGGGCACCATTCCAGAGAGAGGAGCGGGATTTCTCCATGATGTATAGACAAGACTCACATGGACACAACGGCTTTCCCTGATAGTGGAATTCAGGCACTGTGGGAATATCTCTGTCTCCTTTGTCTAGGTCCAGGGTCTGCCTGAGCCGTGTCCCCCCGCCCCCCAGCTCCCACCTACCCTGTACTACCCATCCCGGAGCCGGGCAGGGCGATTAGGGGTTGTTAACCGAATCTGCTGCATGAACATTGGGAGGGACAAGCACGTGCTAACTACTCCATGCTGACATTTGCACCGCGTGCTCTCGCTGGCTGTCTGGAGAGGGCTTTGGGTTTGTTTCTCGGCCTCGTTTCTTGCCAGTCCTATCCCAGGAGCCTTCACGGAGGGCTGGAGACTCAGCCAAGCACCAAGCCCATTACAGAGAACACAGGACACACACCTCGGTGGCCATGCTTGTGTGGTGCACGCGTGCATGGCACATGGCTTGCCGTGGTCTCTCCCCCTCCCACACTGGGTCACCTTGCCCAGGAATTCACCCAGGTGGCCCAGAGTCCTGGGCAGTTGGGAAGCTGCAGCCATCAGCAGCTGAAGTGGCCGGGAGGGGGGGGGGGGGCGGTGCGGTAGGGACAGAGCTGAATGGTCTCTTCTGGGCTTCCAGTGGAGCTGCCCTAATTCCTCGATGACCCGAGGCTTTCATCAGGTGCTATAATTAGTCTTGTTTTACAGACAGGAAAGCAGAGGCACAGAGAGGTTAAGTAGCTTGCCTGTCTTCGTTGTCACCCAGCCTGAAAGTGACTCTCCAGCGCCAGTCTTCTCCCTCGCTTATCTGCTGATCCCGCGGGTGTGGATGCGCTTTGCCAACCGGAGGGCGCGATCCATGCAGAAACCTTTGCTGTTGTCTCTACTCGTCTTCCAGAGAGAGGCAGTGGTGGGTGGAACCTTCCCTGAGAGCCGGTGCTTACCTCTGTCTTCCTGGGTCCCGTCCACGCAGCCCGGATGCCGTGGGCGTGTGAGCAATTGCGCATACGTGTGTGCGTGTGTGTGAGCGCAGGGGTGCACAAGTGTGGGTGCACGCACACCCGTGTGAGGCTGGACTGCCGCCGTCGCCCCAGCCTTAGCTGCAGCTGCCAGTCTGATGAAGGAAAACCCGCACTTTGCCCCCACCACGTAGTCCATCATTTTTCCAGCTGGGCGCCTGTCACCAGCACTGGGGGAGCATGTGTCGTCTGGGTCTGAAGGATGGCTTGGCCAGCTGAGGGGCTCTGGCGGGAGTGGGGACTGTGCCCCGGAGGTGGGGCAGGACAGGCTCTGCCCAGTTGCCGCAGTGTGTGTGGGGTGGCCCCAGGAGACGTGCCCTGGGTGCTGTTCCCACCCTGGGGCTGTGTCAGGATGAGGGAGGCGGGCTGATTCAGTAGGGAGTCAGCCCACATTTGCCCTGACCCAGGGTCAGCCTCCATTAGTCACTTTCTCTGACATCGTTTCTGTCGCAGTGTCTCCCTTTCTCAGTGAGAAGGGGTGAGGAGTGGAGAAGGGCAGCCCCCAGAGCCTGTCGGATCCAAGGGCTTGGTGCACTGGAGACGAGGCCCTGAGCTGGGACCAGGGAGCAGGGCCGGCCTTAAGCAGGTCACCGTAGAGGGGGCACCTGGGGGCAGGAGGCCAGGGACCCTGTGTCCCTGCAGCTGTGCCTCAGTTTCTTCGTCTCTAAGAGGAGGCTCTGAATAGTCCCCGCTTGATAGGTGTTGTGAGGGTGAAAACCTTTGAACAGGGGGGTTTGGCCTTTGCAGGGATTCAGTAAGAGCAGCTGTTGTCATTATTTTCATTCTGGTTGAGGCCCTGCCCTGAACCTGCCCTGGGACCTTGGGCAGCCCATCCCTCTGGGTCTCTAGGTCCTAATTACCAGGCTGAATAAGCAACCTAACCCCCTGGGCCATTGCCGCATAAGGGAGCGGTGACTCCTTCCCATTAGGCCAGCCACAGAGACGGTCCCACAGAAAGACCAGGCGGTGGTCAGTCGCTGACCTGCGTGAGGAGGGGTTTGCTTTTGGGACACTCGTCCTTTTTCACGATTGCTCCAATCCAGCCCCATCTATAACCTACCCTCCTAGGGTTTTGCTTGCAGCCAGTTGTGAAGCTGGGGACCAAGCTGAAGAGGTAATGCCCCCAGGGTTGGCTTTGCTTTAGATGTGGCATTTTCAGTGGAAATCTGCAAAATGGGAAAACCTTTGAGGCCTAATGGAACAGCAGGTGAGTGGCGAGGTCTTGGGCGTTGCGGCAGGTCAGGGCTTGGGGTGACTGTGCTTTTTTGAGGGGAGGAGCCTGCTCAGTGCCTTCCCTCATCCTGCTGTGTAGGCAGGCACCCTGGAGGAGCGGCTCTGCTCAGGTGCATGTGGCCGCTTTTAAAAAAACAAAATTTAAATCTTGGATATGGGATTCCAATATGCCAGGTGGTTCGGTTTGCCCTACGCCCTGTTCTGGGTTGAACTTGGCACCACCTCCCTGTGTGTGTGCCTGCGACTGCCCTGGAGCTCGAGAGGTCCTTGGAGAGCATCATGTTCACGCCTGTCATTTTACAGAGGAGGAAACTGAGGACTGGGAAGCTGAGACTTCCCTGAAGTCTCACAGCTAAATGCTGGGCTGGATAGAACCAAGGCTTCCTTACTCCTGTGAGTCTCACACTCTTCCAGGATAGCACATGCCTCCTTTCATAAATGACAAGATGGCAGCCCAGAGAGGTGCAGTGACTCACCTAAGGCCACACAGCCAGGGTATTATCCCTCCCTCACCCCCCATGATTCCCCAAAGACCCCAGCTTTTCCTAAGTGGTAACAATGACCATTGACGGGCAGTGAGGGATCCTGGGTAAAGAGCCTGAATTAGCCAGGGAACCACACCCTGTGTTCCATATGCCTCTGTGGGCTGTGGTCATCTCTTTCCTTCTGGAGCCAAGCAGTCTGCCCCACGGAGCCCCGGCAGAGCTCCCGCAGCACAGACTTTGCTCTCCTCCCTGATGAGACCTCCCAGCTTCCCCAGACCGCCCACCTCACGGGGCCCGCCCAGCCTCCAGCCTCCAGCTCACCTTGGCCACAAGCTGGGCCAGGTCCTGCCCCTGACCGTGGCCACAGGCTCTGGACTGGACACATTCATATGGATTACTATATTTAATCCTCCAGCGGCCCTGCGAGAAGCTGCCATTGTTCTTAATCTGTCGATGTAAAAATCAAGGCGTCAGACGTTGAAAGTAACCTGGCAAATGTCCCGCTGTGAATGGGTGTTAGCGGTGGTACAACAAGGGTTCTTGCGGGAGCAGGTTGGAAGCCCAGCCCAGGACAGGGCTGCGGCCCTTTCATCAGCCACCTCATCTCGAGGCCTTGGGGACATGCCTGCGGCACTGCCCTCCCCTCTTCGGTCCTCCTGGAGCGCTGATTCCAAAATCCACTTGGATTTGACCAGACACGGGCTGCTGGTGCTCTGCTGGCTTCTCACACGGACCGAGCACAACCGTTGACCTTTATTTGTCCTTGAGCTGTTCCTGATCATGGACCTTGAGAATCAGAAGGGACGTTTTATTTATTTATTTATTTATTTATTTATTTATTTATTTATTTCTTTAAAAATGCGTTTCTTCCTTTTTTTTTTTTAAAGTGTATTTATTTTGAGAGAGAGAGAGAGAGAGAGAGAGAGCATGGGCAGGGTAGTAGCAGAGAGAGAGGGGAGAGAGAATCCCAAGCAGGCTCTGAGCTGTCAGCACAGAGCCTGAGGCATGGGCTCAGACTCACAAACCGTGAGCTTACGACCTGAGCTGGAACCGAGAGTTGGACACTTTACCCACTGAGCCACCCAGGTGCCCCCGAAGGGACTTTAAGCCAATCTACTCTAAAAACCCTTTATTTTGTTTTTTTTTTATGAATAATTTTCAGCATGTTTTTCTTCAAAAGTGCTAATGCACATTAGAGTAATCTTAGAAAACATAGGCAAGCCAAAACAAAAACGAACGTTGGTTATAAAATAAATAAGTCGTGGGTATGGAAATACAGCGTAGGGAGCATAGTCAGCAACATTGTAGTGACTTCGGTGACAGACAGTAACTGCACTCACCATGATGGGCATTTCATAATGTATACAGTTGTCGGAACACGATGTTGAACACCTAAAACTAGACAGTATGTCAACTGTCTACTCCGGATTAAAACAAACAACTACTCATAATCTTCCCACCCCCAGAGATAATTATGATGAGTATTTTGGTCTGGATTGTTTCCACCTTTAAAATCATGACATATTTCATGTAAATGAGGAAGGTACAGGGCAAAATATAGCCGACTCTCCCATGTCCGCTACCGAGGTGTGACAAACGTTTTATTTCCAATTTTTTTTTTTTTTTTTTTTAGCAAATTAAATGTTACCATATAGTTGAGGCCCCCTTTGTTCCCACATCCCTCCACACTGGGTCCCTGTCTCTCGCTCCCAGAGGTAACTCCTAGGCTGTCCAGTTTCGACACTTTGCGGCATTATCCATCCATGACAAGGGAGCATTGCTTTGTGCTAAACTTTGCGTCAATGTTATGACCCAGCATATGCAATGCTGCAACTTGCTGTTTTTCCTCGGCGTGGCATTTTTGAGACTTAGCTGTGCTTGCTACACGTAGACCTAGAGAATTGGTTTTAACTGCTGCATAGGAGTCCACTGTATGATTATGTTACTGTCCTATACTATAGGAATACTACCCCATACACGACATTATGTTGCTCTGTTACGTTACTATAGTACGTTTTTCCAGTCTAGTGATCACAGTCACTGACGTTATTTCTAATATTTGTTTATAACAAATAACACTGCAAGGAATATGCCTGTCTATCTCTCCTGGTAGATGGGGGAGAGGAATTGCTGAGTTTTAAGTATGAACAGCTTCAGGTTTACTAATTGGTGCCCAAGTGTCCTCCCCGAAAGCTGTACCAGTTTCCCTTCTATACGCAGCATGTGAGTCCCCGTGGCAGCCCATCTTTGACAAAACTAGGTTTTATCAGGCTTTTCCGTTTTTCTCAATCTGATGGGTAGGAACTGGTAATTCATGCCATTTTTTTTTTTTTTATTTTTTTTTTCAACGTTTTTTACTTTATTTTTTTGGGACAGAGAGAGACAGAGCATGAACGGGGGAGGGGCAGAGAGAGAGGGAGACACAGAATCGGAAACAGGCTCCAGGCTCCGAGCCATCAGCCCAGAGCCCGACGCGGGGCTCGAACTCACGGACCGTGAGATCGTGACCTGGCTGAAGTCGGACGCTTAACCGACTGCGCCACCCAGGCGCCCCATCATGCCATTTTTAATGGACATGTTTCTGATTTTTAGTTAGATCGGACATCTTCTCACAAGGTTATCAATCATTCTCCACTTTTGTGAATTGCATTTCATATACTTGGATCCTCCTTCTACCGAGCTGTCTTTTTCTAATAGATTCGTAAGAGTTCTACTCCGACTACTCTCCTGTTTTTCACTGTGATGCCTGCAGATGTCTTCTCTCGCAGTGCGGATCCTTTTCACTTTGGTCAGGGTATGTGTTTGTTTTAAGGGAGTCCTATTTGCCAGATATTTCCTTATGGTTTTTGCCTCTCACATTTTGTTTTCTTTGTTTAAATTTTTTTTCACGTTTATTCATTTTTGAGAGACAGAGTACGAGTGGGGGAGGGACGGAGGGGGGGAGGGACAGAGAGAGAGGGAGACACAGGATCCGAAGCAGTCTCTAGGCTCCGAGCTGTCAGCACAGAGCCTGATGCGGGGCTCGAACTCACAAACTGTGAGATCATGACCTGAGCCCAAGTTGGACGCTTAGCCAACTGAGCCACCCAGGCGCCCCTGACGATAAGCTTCTTGAAAGAGGGATTCTCTCCTTTCCTCCTACCACCTTTATGCACTTAACATAGGCTGAGTACATGGCAGGCGCTTAGGAAGACCATGTTGAATAAATAAATCACTGCATTTGCAGATTGATTCCAGCATAATTAGTCCTTTTAAGTTCAGCTCTCTGTTTCATGTCCTGTAGTTTCATATTTTGACATATCTATTCATTCAACAAACATTTGCTGAGCACCTGTTATGTGCCAGGCACTGTGCTAGCTGCTGGGGATTAAAAGAGGAGTAAGCTGTGTATTCAGTTCTCAAAGAACTTGAACTTCAGTGGGAGAGACCAAAAAGTCAGCCAACCTTGCGACTGTGCTATTTAAACATTATAAAATGTTTATATCGGGGATACAAGATAGGAGGGGGATAAAATCTGGCCAAAATCCGGGAGGGCTTCCTGGAAGAGGAGACATTTGAGCTGAGTCTTTAAGGCTGAGGAGGAGAGATCCATTTGGCAAAGGTGGAGAAGTGTGTGATATGGACGAAGAGAACTTGAGTCTCTGGCCATGATTCACGGTGACTCAAGCATAAGATAATTAGGTGGCCGAATGGCATTTGTTCATTTTTAAGAGTTCGGGGCCCCTGCTTCCCAGGTGATTCTAGACTAACTCAGGTCTGCCCACAGCCTAACCCAGCACCCCCAGTACTGCCTGCCTCATCGTGGATTAAACCAGCCGGCTTTGGGGACTCTATGTAGTTCGCTCTTGTTTAAAGTGGGCTTCAAGTTTTCGTGGAGGAGTGGGGTTTTCACCTTGTTTCATGCTTGTAAATGGACAATCCTATTCTCACCATCATTTCTGTTGCCAGTGCTATTATTATGGGCCTTTCTTCTGAATAACATATGAGACACCAGCCTGGAGTGACAGTGTGCCTGACAAAAAACAGAAATAGCCCGGCTCATATTATTTGCAAAAGAATTATCCCCTGGAGGTGATTTTTAATTTGGGGGTTTGCTGCAAAATGGAAACCTGACCAAAGCTACTTTGCAACCCAAATGCTCGTCTTACCAATCCATTATCAAAATGAGACTTGCTGGGTACCGTAGCAAGTCTTTCTGGGTTCTCTCCCTTAATGGGTCGAGTCAAGCTGCCTCTATTATTGGGAGAAGCTGGGGGCGACTGAGCAGTTTAATTTGCTGATGAATGGGGAAGGGAAGGTAGAGAAAACATTCTCACATCCCAATGAAGAACGACACAAAAGGGGGGCGGAGCAAGCCTCAATTAGAGCCAGCTACGTCAGCTGGGTGGCAAGAAGGCAGTGTGTGGCCTGCCGGTGGTTTGTTTGCAAGGGATTAATAATTCAGCCCCGGGAACCAGGTTAGGGCTTATGCACAGCAGACTTGCATAAAGGTTAATTGGTATTTATTGGGCAATGGTAAGTGGCATTTATGCTATTTTGGTATTTTTCGGGACTTGAGGGAAAGAGAAAAGAGACAGAGACAGAAGCAGAATGGGCTGTGGAGATCCAGGGAGGCCTTTTCTCGGGATCAGGATTTCATGAAATCGTTCTCCGGGCCCCAGCAGGGAGGGGCTGGGGGGCTCAGAGCCTTGATGGGCTTGAGAAATGAATTTCTGTGCCGCCTCCATTGTAAGCCTTACACACGCTATTTACACTTGACATGTCATAAATCTGATAGCAGCCAACAAGATGGCACCGGCTTTCTGTCCACTTTTATTTGTGTGGTTGCAGGAAAGGAAGCTCCATGAGCAAGTGACAGGCCATGCAAGCCATTTGGTCCAGGGGACTTGGGGGCTGGGCCTGGGGACCCTAGAAGCGGGGATGCAGGGCTAGGGATCACTGCCTGATTTGGGGCGTCAGATCTCCTTTGTCCAAATGGCGTCTGCAAGATGTGGGCTTAGGGTCAGGGCGTCTCTCTAGCTCCTGGAATAATGCTTACTGCGAGGTGTGTGTGTGTGTGTGTGTTTGAGCTACAAGAAAAATTATTTCTAGTTTCCCTGTATGTATAATCAACCGTCTCGCTTGCTAGGCCAGAGCTCCTTGGGGACAGCATGACATCTTGTTCATGTCTTTAAACTCAGCCTGAGACCTTGGTGTTCTTCTAGGTTGTGATTGTTAAATGGATAAATTGGTCGGTCTGTGCCTGCTCTGGCACATTCCATGGGGCGGATGTCTTCAGTCTGTAGAGGATCGAGCAGCTATTTCAACTCAGTAATGACTTATCTGAGCAGCCCTAAAAGATTGTCCCGTATCCACACATCTCATTCACAGCCTCCTTGACTCCTTGGCCCTCCACGCTTAGCCCAACACTCCGTGCGTATCAAAAGTCTTCATTTCACCGGCGCCTCTTTATTTGACAACAATTCACAGAAGCGTCTGGTCCTGGAAACTGGAGACTGTCCCTCAGCTCCAGGTTTTGCATAGACCTAATGTTTTGTTGTTAGCATTAGTGACATTCTTCTAAGGAAGAGTCTTGCTCTGAGGAACAGTTCCTAAGGTTTTCTCTTTCCTTTTCCTCTCCTCTCCTATGCAATCAGGGTGCACGAAAAGGCACTTCTCACATAACACTGCTCATGTGACAAGGGTCCACTCTGCTGGTCTCGAAAGTGTCACTTACATTCTCTTGCTCTTGAAAGCATGCTTCCTTCGGGACTGAATGTTAGCATTTTGGGGGAACAACTCCTTCTTAAAGCCGGCTCTCGCTGAAACATGAAGATACAGAACAGGAAGACCCTCTAAAAAGGCTCTCCGTGCATCTTCTTGCTTCAGTGTAGGACTTTATTAAATCATCTGAAGGCCTCAAGATTCCCTGAGGAGATTCTCCTATCTTCTGTCTTCCATGGCTTCAGACCCCTGTTGGTGTGAGTGTTAATTTGATTTTCTACTTACTCATCGCCCAGCTGAAAATTCAGCCCAAAGTCTTTCTGTGGACATCAAAATAGCTTGCTTCTCTTCCTTCCCTGGTGTGTGTGACCAAGGCCCTGGAGAAAGTGGAGGGTGTGACAGACACCCGGGTATGGGGGCAATAGGAGGTATACATGCGTTCAGAGGGCCACAGGGAGAAATTCCCAAGTGAGTGTCCCCGGTCCCTATGTCATCATCCTCATGGTATCCCAGAAGCCTCCCTTGCCTTGCTCCCTTCCATCAGGACAGAGATGTCAAAAGCTGGCAGAGCTCTGGGCACTTAAACTGGCACCTGAGCCTGGAGTGAAAGGGGTGGAGTGAATGGAACGGGGGGGCCCTGAGCCAAGCTTCCTGAAATTAAACGTGTTCCTCCTCTCTTCTGTCATGCTCTGATTGAAAGAGCCAGGGAGCCCCGGTTTGAATCCCAGCTCTGACACTTAACAATCATGCGGTCTTTCGGCAGATTACACAACCTGTCGTGCTCAGTTTCCTCATCTGTGAAATGGGAACAGCAACGTCTAATGTATGGAGTGTGGTGAGATGATGTAGACAGCACTACGGGTGGAGGCTCAGAGCCCCGTCAGATCGCATGAGTATGAATCGAATCCTTGTTCTGTTACACGCTAGCTTTGAGAATTGGGGAGAATCATTTAATTTACCCCCTGAATGTGGCAGTTGCCCCGTCTGAGAAATGGGCTGAAGAGAGTGCCCACCTCACCTGGTTATCAACAGGTAGGTTGGTGGTGAAACCTGTGGCCTCTGAAACTAGACCACGTGGGTGTGAGTCTCAGCTCGGTCATCTCCCACCCGTGTGACCTTGGGCCATCCACTCGACCTCTCTGTGCCTCAATTCCAACATCTTTAAAATGGGCATCATGTTAGGTACCAATCTGTAACGCCAATCTCTGTTGCGAGGGTTGAGTGAGTTAATATACACAAAGCGCTTAGAGCGTGGCCCGGCGTGTTACAAGTGCTGGGTCGGTGTTCGAAATTATTACTGAGAAAATTCGGTGAAACGATGCCTGAAGAGTCACCAGAGAGGTGTCCGGTGCATGCTAATCATTCAACAACTATTTGTAGGGCAGCTGGAACAAAGGGTGGGCCTTCAAAAAATATCACTTCTCTTTCCCCCTGTCCCAGATAGGTCGAGGGGGGAGCCCCTAGCCTCTTAGCCAACCCACGCAGGCCGGGCAGGCTGGTAGAGAAACCCCGAAGCTCAGGACCAGGGGGACGTGGGGGGGATGGGGCTGTAACGTGGGCTTAGAGGCCGTTTACTCCACCGGCGCTCTTTTGGTTAAAATGCACCCAAGGAACAAAGGAGAAGCACTTCCCTAGGCACGCTTGGTTTTGGTCAATATGCTGCAAGGAAGCAGAGGAGACAGAGAGCGAAATGAAAGCAGCACTTATAAATACTTTAATAATAATGAAGACAGGATTCATCGAGGTTGCTTGCAAAGTAAATTATTCCAAGATGCAGAGACCTGTCAGAAGGATTGTGAACTAGTTAAAAGGTGATACTACGACTTGCGAGGAAGCACTTGAAGGGCGGCAGCTCGAGCAGTTATTCATGCCTCCGCGCATCCTAGCATAATTTAAGAAAAAGGGAAACGGACTTATCAGCTCTTCGTAGAGTATTCGTGCTCTCTTAATGTGAAAGGTTACCAAAATTATTTCCTGACTTTCTGATTCCGTTAGGTTTTATGTTCCTCTTGGTATTGTTTTCTTATTTAAACCAGGTGGCAGTGCTAACTAAGGCAGCACTGGCCTTCTATTTAAACAGTTCGCTTCTCTGGAGGTGTCTCAGGATCTCGGGAAATCTTGCAGGGGGGTGGGGGCTTTGGGGGAGGTCTAGGAGCATAGGGCATGAGAGGGGCCAGATGGCGGACCTGGATGTCTTTGGAAGGTCAGAGTTGGAAGGAGCTTCCTACCTCTGGTCCAACCCCTAAACGGGAAACTGAAGCCTGGAGAGGACTTATCGAAGCCTCCACAGATTAAAGAGTGTCATGCTAGAGTCCTATCTGGTGGCCCTAGCGCCACAAGGCACCCTGCAGTGGGCCCCCAGAGATCCATCCCGTGTAAGTGCTGACTGTGTGCATGGCACTGAGCTAAACACTGTGCCAACTGGGCATTAGGCTCAGATGCATGAACCGGAAAACACAAGTAAGGGCGACTGAAATGAAATAGCGGTTTTAAACAGGGGGCTTGGGTGTAAGTTGTTGGTTGTGTGAGTTAGAGCCAAGGTCTCGCCTACCTCCTTGGCCTTTCCCTCAGGCCCGCGACGTGGTCACGGTTCCAGCCATCACCTGTGTTCTCAGCAGGAGGAAACACCAAGGTAGAAAAAAGAAAGCAAGACTCTATTAGGCAAGCAGACATTCCCAGAATTCCCCACAGGGTTTCCACTTATATGTCACTCTCCAGCAATCCTTGGCTCCAGGGGAGCTGGGAAATTTCGTTTATTTAGCTAGGCTTAATGAGCCCCCACCAAAACGGGGATTCTGTTAGAAAGGGAGGAGAAACTAGATGTTAGGTAGGCACTGACAGTTCCTGCTATGCCGGGATTATTTTGCTTATCTCTCACAACAGTCCTACGGGACAGATATGACTATTATTCCCATTTTACAGATGAGAAAACCGAGGCCCAGAGAGATTAGGTGATGTGCCCAAGGAACAGAGCTGAGACTTAAACCCAGGACCGCATGGCATCAAAGACCTTGCTCCTGACCGCTGTGCCCTCCTACCTCTCTGGTAGGAAATCCTTTCCCGTTCTGAATCCGAGAACAGCTTCCCAGAGCCTCAATCTCTCCCTGAGCGGGTGGGCGGGAGGCATTCCAAAGCATCAGGAACAACTGAGGCAAAGGCAGCTCTGCCCAGCCCCCGGCACAGTGGTTTGCACACAGAGCATTTGCTGTGAGGAGGTGAGGGGAGGAAGAGAGGTGGAAATTCAGTAGGAGATGAATATAACAGACACTTAGCAGCCAGTGTCAGCCCTGGGCGGAAGGGAAGGTGGTTTCCAGAACCTTCACCTCCTGCCCCTGTCCTGGTCTGTCCCCCCCCCCCCCCCCGTGGACCCACACTCTCCTTGCAGCTGGTCACTGTCCTGTGTACGGTTTCTGCTCTATGAAACCCTGCTTCGAGAAAACATCCTCTACCAGTTAGCTTGCACCCTAGCATGACTTTATAGAGAATCATGGGGGGATGACGAGGGCATGTAATTTACTCCTACCCCCTCATTTTCTAGAGAAGGAAACTGAGGCCAGAGAGAAGTATATCCACACCATTTTATACAGAAGTCAGTGACGGATTGGGAAGGCGGCCCAGGACTGCTGACTCCCGGTCTAATGTGTGTGTATGTGCTTGTATGCACATATGTACCTGGTGTGTGCATGCACTTGGCCTTGCTGCTGGTGGGACGCAGGCTGCCTTGGTTAAGGGTGGGCCAAGGATTCTACCCTGAGGACTTTTCTTTGGCGTTTTATAAATCAGCCAGCAAGACAGCCACTTTCATGCTGCAATGTCATATTCAAGGCCCAACCCAAGATCAATTGCTGGCTGAGTTTGATTCTCCGTCACGAAGCCTGGGTCAGCCTGTCCCAATCTGGGATATTAGCCAAGCTTGGATTTTGATGCTTTCTACTCAGCCCTTCTTTCTTTTTCAGGTCCCACTCCTGCTCTCCAAGGCTCCCCTTTTTCCAGGTTCACCAAAGACTTTAACTCTAGGGTACTCTAACAAAAGAGGTTTGTTACCCCTGAAAGAGAATACCCTGCAATTTGACCATGCTGCCATAAGGGGGCGGTAGTTCCATTGACCAGGTGCCATGAATGATAATGTTAGAGGTGAAAACCCACAGTTAAAGAATGTTTTATTTGCCACTGTATTTTTTTTTAATCTTGAATTTATCACTAATATTTTAACATTAGGAGACAGCACATAAAATCCCAATTTCGGGCTTTTGAAATATCAGGACATTTGGCAACACTCCCTCAGGCCTACAGCCGGCTGGGGCTGGGTAAGGCTTGTCCCTCTTGGGAATGGCATGCAGCCTCCGTTGTTGCTGTCCTCTTCTGGTTGACGGTCTCTTATTTATGTTACCTGTCTGCTTTCCCAACCCCCTGGTTTAAGCTTTAAGCATGCACTTGAGTTAGAAATAAACATTAATTAAAAAAAAAAAGAAAAAAAAAACTAAAGTAGCATCACTTAAAAAAAATCCAAACAACTGAATTGATGTGGCAATAAACAAACTCAATATTTGAATCTGATGTCTTAGGATCAACTTTTAGATTTTAGACAAAGATACCTTTCTTATGACGCTGGTCTTAAACTTGAATCAGTTTCAGTTTCCAGGGCATTCCACACTTTCTCTTACTTCTGAGATGACAAACCATCCCAGATTGCCTGACTGAGGGATTTCCTGGAATGTGGAACTTTCAGTGCCCAAACCAGGAAAATCCTGGGCAAGTCAGGACAAATCTTTTACCCTACTTAGCTCTGGACCTCCCTCTGCCTAGAACTCCTCTCCTTTGCCTGTGTCACTACCTTCTCACCCTTCAGGTCATGGCTAAGGCAAGTCAGTCCTACTGCCCTCCTTCCTCCGGCCACACCAGCCCTTTCCCTAACCCTGCACTCCCACCTAGGCTAGCATACTTGCCCACCCGCTGGTCTCCCCACTTGACCCTCGGGGAGTCCCTGCGCACTGACTCGTGGCTCTCCTGTTCAAGGGTGTGTTCCCAGCACACGACACAGTAAATGGCACATGGTAGGTGCTGAGTGCCGAATCTGGACTAATTCCTTAATGTCATGTGTAGTGTCTAATTGCTTCATATTCCTCACAGTCCTGGCACATAGGTGCCCAGTAAGAAGTTTGTTGGATTAGGGGGGCCTGGGTGGCTCAGTCGGTTAAGTGTCCGACTTCGGCTCAGGTCATGATCTCATGGTTCATGGGTTCGAGCCCCGTGTCTGGCTCTGTGATGACAGCTCAGAGCCTGGAGCTTGCTTCGGATACTGTGTCTCCCCCTCTCTCTCTCTCTTTCTCACTCTTTCTCTCTCTGCCTCTCCCCCACTGACGCTATGTCTCTCTCTCAAAAAAAAAAAAAAAAACATTAAAAAATAAAAAAAAAAGAGGTTTGTTGGATTGCATTGCATTGGACTGGCCAAGGATTCGGATAGATGGTATCTCTTCTGATAAAAGAAAAGGATAAAGGAAAGTAATGATGTCCCACAACAGTCTCTTTTAGATTCTTTTGACTATGATTTACAGGGAGAAATGCATTTTATATGGGGACCCAGTAAAGTCCACTTTCCCCAACCTCCTTCCGCATGTGAAACAAAAGTGTTGTATTATGGACGGTTCTCCTCACCACATAACAGAGGCTCTTTGCTATAGTCCAGTTCTATTCTATTCTATTCTATTCTATTCTATTCTATTCTATTCTATTCTATTCTATTCTATTCTTCTCTTCTCTTCTCTCCTCTTCTCTTCTCTTCTCTGTCATTTACAAACATTCTGGTGATACCCTATTAAACTGATCTCATCATCACTGGTGGGTCACATCTTAGAGCTTGAAGAACTTCCCAGAGTGAAACTACTTGTCCAAATTCTTAGCAGACTTTGGACATCCAATTTCAGGTCCTTCTCAGGCACAAAGATGAAGTGGAAATAACCCGATTCTTACCATCTGCTAAGTCTTGTCTCCACACAACCTCTTAATAATCCACTTCATACTCATCTCTACTGACGACTGACGGTAATTACTATGTGCACCACCTTCCGAGATACTCCGTTTCCTTATGTTTACATTATATTGTTTGTCGCCCATATTGTTCTCTTTGCTTCCTCAAGGTTCCTCATCTTCCTACGTAGATTCGAAGCCCCTGGTGAACAGCTACCATGCCCTATATATTTTCTATGTTCCTCTTTTAACAAGCATGCTAAAAGGAAAAAGCAAACTTGTGTTGAATTAGAAGTGTCTTATACCAAAATGGTATTTCTAGTGAGGGCCCAACCACTTCGTGTTAACCACTCTACCCCCTTCCGTAACTCCTGGTTGCCTGTGGTCAGTAAAGGCCCTGATCATCCATTTTCCCATCCCGCTGAGGACAAGACTTGGTCCGAGTTGCATCAGACTCTACTTTCAGTAAGAGAGTTGAAAGCAAGACAATGTGCTTCCACAGCCAGTGATTTGTCTGAGTGCTTAATTGGGGACGATATTGCCATAGGTCTTAAAAATTAAGGGGTGGGGGAGGCTGATTTTCAGGACCTAGAATGGTATGACTAGCCCTTTCAGGCCCTGTTCTAACCCGAGATTTGGGGGCTTCTTGTGAGGGCACGTAGAAGCATGGAAGTGACCAGGAGAAGGGCAGGGGATTCACCCCCCAGGGACACCTCTGAGCACTGTTCAGTCTTGCATGACCACAGTGAATGACTAGGATAGATTTAATCTCTCCATTGCCATGTTTCCAATAACACACCAGACTTCCTTGTCTGAGTGCCTTGAATTGGTTACGGGTTGCTGAGCTATTGATCCCTCCAGCCCCCGGGGCAGCCAGGATCCCCAGAATGCATACCTCTGGCCTCTAGGACTGCCCCCCCCCCCCCGCCACTTACCTCCGCATGCTTTACAAACAGACTTGTGTTCTGTCTGCCTTGACTCGAAAAAGGTGAGGACGCTCTGTCTTATACTGCGCTCCTGTGACCCGAAACATAACACAAGAAAGTGTGCTCCACCTGGTATCCAGAGACCTTGGGGCCCAGTCCTGGCTCCACCCACCATTAGGAAGAACACCTCAGACCATCATATTTCTCATCTGTGTTATGCTAATGGCCTCCAAAAAAATCCATGCAGGTTACCAATGCTGCGGGTAAGAATACATATTTAGTATTTCTGGCCAGTGTGTGTTTTGTTAATTTGTGATTTCTGTTTAATACGTAATATGAGCTTCTAATACTGAGTTGAACTTCTCTCAGCCACGATTCAACAAGGACTTTCAGGAGGGCCTTCTCTGGAACAGGCGTGACAGTCTCTGGGGATGCAAAGGTGGGCAAAGATCCAGCCTTGGTGTCTGCCTTCACGGAGCCCGCAGTCTAGGTCTTTCTAGCCTTATAACAGGAAGTGGGAGACCTGCATTCACCAGCACCGTGAGCTTGCCCCTGAAATGGGGAAATAGTGTCACCTTGCTGTGTGAAGGGCCAGAATCTCCTGACCCTGCGTTTCGTACTAAGAGCACACATTTCATGACACTGCGTTTCTCCATCACCCCCCATCCCCACCAACACACGGGCAGGTTAGGAGACAATAGTACAAAATCACCTGAGGAAATCTCGCCGAGGAGGCTCTCTGGGTGTGAGCGCATCACCGCGTCACTGGGCGCTTGCTGTCTTGTTGACGTCTGGCTGCATTCTGGACACTCCTACCATCACCACCCCCCTGTTCCTGGTCATCTGCTCTGTGTCACTGCCCAAATAACTCCTTTCCCAACAGGGCCAAGGGCATCCCTCTGATGAGAAAGGAAGCATTTGTTCCCATCATCCGCTATTCCAGCGAAGAAGCAGTTTCAGGCCTCTCTCTGGGGAGACCTGGACTGCAGAATCTTTTGTTGAACGAAGCACCTTTCACGTGAAGAAACGGCGGCAAGACAAAATGACACGTTGCTAATGATGTATTTTATGGACTGCCATCTGTCTCCGGAAAGGTCAGAGAAAAATGGCAACTCGGTTGCAGGCGATTGGGTGGCGGTGGTGGTTGGGGGGACAAATGGTTCTCATCGGAACATGACAAGGAGGCTCGGTGACATCATATAAATGCCCTAATTGGGAAGTGGTCAATCGAGCGGGCCTGACTTCTGAATTTGATGTGTCAATAAACAAGCTCAAGGTGAGATGCTGGATCAATACCGCAGGACAAGAACCATCCGGCAAATTTACTGCAAAGTAATTGGGTGCAAAATGACTCAACTCAACCTTCACACTGCTGAAAAGCAAACAAACGGTTGGCCCACCGGCAAGCGTTTGTACGTGTCAGCGGTTGCTCGAGCGCTCACTGCCTGCTAATGGGTCCGGGTAAAGGGAGCCCCCGAAAGGGAGAGAAAACCATGCACCCTTTCTGCAAATGCCGATTCCAGCAGAAGCATGCTCACAGTTGGGGACTATGGCCTAGATGCCTCTACCAGGACTATGCAGTTTTTCATCTCATATGATAATAACTATAATTATCATCATAGACTCAGTTTGTACTCTAAGTGGCAAAATATATGAGTCACAGAGAAAATCTGTATCTGTCTATAGACCTGTATACATATCCATATATCTCTATCTGTATTTATATATCTATATTTGAAATATCTACATCTATACCATCTAGTATGGGTGGCAGATTATTCTCTTTCCATCTCTGGGTATAGGGAAAAGGGGGTAAAGAACCTCAGTTGTGTCAACTTCAGGGTGTCCTGGGCTGGAAGTGGGCGGGGCGGGGGGAAGGAGGGCGCATCCTCGTTTGACCCAGTGGTGGAAAAGGTGTCCTGTCCTAGAAGCCCCCTGCTGCCCCATCCAGACATGCAGACCTCTGAGCAGGTTGGGCGAGAGTGTCCTAGACCTGGCTCATACCAGCTCACGAGAGCTGATTGTTTAATATTCAACCACCGGTCGCTTGGAATTGGCCATATTCACACCGCAGACAGCAGCGAACGCTCTATGGCAGGTCCCTGGAGTAATTTACTAGCATACCACTGAGAGGAGGGTAGGGCCTGGAAGTCTGGGATCCAGCCAAGGAAGGGTGAGTCCAGGGCTGGGCTGTACCCACTGAGACTGGCCTCGCTAGTGGGTAATTACACTTTGGTCTGGGAGGCCTTGGCCCAGACAGAGGGGCAGCTGAGGACAGAGGAGAGCTGACGGCCGAGGAGATGCCATTGACATTGCGATCCCCTTTTCTCAGAGTGGCCCAGTTGGGGAGGACTGATCGGCAGACTACAAGGAGCACCGGGTGGGTGTCAGTAGGCCAGCTTTGTCCTTCACCGAGTTGGCGGAATGGGAGAGAGCCAATAATCAGCTGATAGAGCCCGTAGGGTCCCGTGGACTGTGATACGTTAAAATGCTGCTGTATTGGCTGTTGTCTGAGTCTGTTGGGGGATAACAAAATACCATAGACTGAGTAGCCTAAAAATAATAAGACTTTATTTCCTACAGTTCTGGAGACTGGGAAGTCCAAGATCAAGGTGCCATCATGGTTTGGTGAGGGCTTTCTTCCCGCTTCATAACCGGCACCCGTATGCTATGCCCTCACACAGGGGAAAGCGTGAGGGATCTCTCTGGAACGTCTTTCACCAGGGCACTAATCTCATTCAAGAGGGCTCCACCTTCATGATATAATCACCCCCATAGGAAGTCAGGCCTGGGGGCTCTTCAGGCCTGAATAGCATTCACCCCGGGGAGAACTTTGGTGGCAAAAACACAAACATTCGACCATAGGAGTTTCCCAACGCCCTGGCGTGCCCTGTCCATAGCTCTGGTCCCTCTTCTGCCCGAGACTCCTTCCTTCTGTATCTCCTCACAACCCAACAACCGAAGGGCTGACCCCTGGCACACCCGAGGGGCCTCAGGGACCCTGTTCCTGTGTTAGGCCAGCTTCGGGCCCGATGGGTCAGTGTCGTGCCTTGTCAGGAAACGTCGTCTACACCGAGCTCTCTACAGGTGCCCCTTCCCCGGGGGTAGAAAGTGCAAAGGGCCAATTTACTACCACCAAACCCGTGGGAGGGATGGGGGCTGCTGGCAGAGGTGAGCAGAGGCCCCAGGGCATGAGGAAGCAGGAGGCCTGAGCTCCCTGGCGCGGGGCTGGTGGGTCAGCGCCCGCGGCCAACAGCGTAGGTTCAGACACTGGCTTGGCAGGTCGCTGATGCTGTGTGGCCTGAGGCAAGACACTGGACGCCCTCCGGGTCTCGGTTGCCCCACCTGTGAAATGAGGTTACTAGGATGGAACGAATCAACTGACAGAAGACGCTTAAAGCAGTATCTGGCTCTTGTGGGGTGAGCTTGTGAAACAGTCAGCTGTGACACTGTCACTATCTGACGTGAGCCTCATGGCAATTGTGTCAGAACAGACTTCATCACCCAACCCCCCATTTTTATGATGTGGAGACAGAGGCTGAGAGGCGTGCTGCCCTGCCTGTGGTCTCACGGCCCCTCGCTGTTGGAACCATCTGGAACCCAGCTGCTCCTTCTTTGTCCAGAATGTTCTCCACCATTCCGTTTGCTTGCGTGTGCCCAGGAGGTGTGAGGGGAGGATGTGGGCTTGGAAGAAAGCGGGCCCAGCCGGCGAAGGAGGGCGGGGGGACCGGAGGTGGAGGCCTGAGGCGGAGAGAGGCGCAGTGGTAAACGTAGTCACTCCGGGGTAAAAACTGGTAAGTTCATGATTCTTCTCTTTCTCATTTTCCTCCCCTTTTCCCTGAGAGAAAGTGGTGGCTGTGTGTGTGTGTGTGTGTATGTGCATATTTGTGTATGGTTGTGTGTGTGTGTGTATGTGGGTGTGTGCTTGTATGTGTGTGTGTATGTGTGTGTACTTTGTCCTGGCACTGGGAGAAGGACAGGTCTGAACACATCCTCTGGCCTCATCCTTGGCCGAAGCGTAGTCCGTCGCATGTAACCTTTGGATCAGTCCTACCCCTGTAGCATTTACTCCAAGGACTGTGGACCCCGTGTCCTGTGGTCACAAGGCCCAGGCGGGCTGAGCTGTGTGTCCCTCATCACTTCGGGTCCCCTGGCTTCCCTCAGCCTTCTACGCTTGTTTGGCGGAGCTCAGGACTCCTGTGCATACGGTCCCCTCCCCCATCACGCGTTGCCTTGGGGTGCCCCCCGGCCCAGCAGCTCAGGTGCCCCTCCAACTTTCCATACCTGCACATACAGGTGCACACGGGGCCTCGAGGCTCCTGTCGCGCACCGCAGAATGCCGGGTGGCTCAGTCTTCCGTGGCCTCTACCATCCAGCCTGCTCCCCACATTCAGAGCCTGTTTGAGAGCTGGGCTCCTCCTCAGGGGCCTCAGCAGTGACCTCAAACCGCTGTCAGGCTCCCCGTTTTCTCCTTCTGCCTGCTGCTCAGCTTTCTGCCTGTGGCTGAGAACCGCCACGAGCGGCATCCTCCCCGCACCGAGTTCCCCGTGTGACCTCTGGGTGTCAAGGCCTCCAGCCCCTCGGAGAGTTAGGACCCCAAGTCCGCCTTTTGGCCTAAAAAGCCTCAAGTCTTGATCAAGCTTCTAATTCCTTACAATAAAATATTTTCCAGACTAGCATGCCTCCAGTGAGTTAAAAAAAAAATTCATTCCGCAACTCCATTGACTTTATTCTAAGCCGGTCCCATCCCCCTGGTCTCCAGGACTGGAGACACGTGGGGCACAAAGAACAGACGGGAAAAAGCACGAGTCGGTTTTTTTTTTTTTTAAAAAAACGTTATCCCTCTGCTTATGTCAATTGCTTAGGATGAGGCCTGGCATTTATCTGATGGGAGCTCAGTTATTATCAGCTATCACTATTATCATTGTCATTGTTAATTATTATTATTTTATATTGTTGAGCTGATGGTACATGAGAGTAAAAGTGAAGCCAAGAGACAATTATAATCGTGCAGTATGGACGAGCACAGGGAGCCAGAGAGCCCGCTGAGAGTTTTGCAGGGTTAGGGAAGCTTCTGGAAAGAAGTGAAGTGTGCGTGGAGACTGAAACTTCTCTGGCCACCCCTTAACCTTGGTGTCACCCTCACTCAACTCTGCAGTCCCAGAGTTGCTGGAGATCTCTGCTGTTCCCTGCTCTCTCTGTGATGGAAACACTCTCTTCCCTCTGCCGTCCCCTCACCTGCCTTGAGAGTCTCCATCTTGACTGTAGCCTCATGAGTGACCCCGAGTCAGGACCCCTCAGCTAAGCAGGTCCCAGATTCCCGACCCACAGATCTCTTGAGATAATAAGTGCTGGTTATTTTTATAGATTTTTTTAAATGCTTACTTATTTTTGAGAGAGAGAGAGAGAGAGACAGAGGATGAGCAAGAGAGGGGCAGAGAGAGAGGGGGACACAGAATCCAAAGCAGGCTCCAGGCTCTGAGCTGTCAGCACAGAGCCTGTTGTGGGGCTCGAACTCACAAACCATGAGATCATGACCTGAGCTGAAGTCAGACGCTCAACTGACTGAGCCACCCAGGCGCCCCTAAGGGCTTGTTGTTTTAAACCACTAAGTCGTGGGTTAATTTTTTACATGGCAGGAGATAACTGATACACGTCCACATTCTCCCTTGACTAGGAGGTTCATTACCATTCTAGCACAAGTTTTGGATCCAACAAGTAATTCAATAAATGAGAGGGAGGGATCTGTGGTAACGAATGGCTGAAAAGAGAAGCCAGGAGACGCAGACTCCTGGTGTGGTTCTGTCACTGCACTGGGCACCTTGGGCCAAGACTCTTTCCTTCTCTGGACGCCAGTCTCTTTATTTTCGAATGAAGGGTTGAACCGGACAATCTCTAAGGTGATTTCCAGAATTAACATTTGGTGAAGGTTGCTGAAAATGCTTTCTGATAGACCCCAGTTTTGCAGACAGGAACTAAATTTCATGACTGGGCTTGCCTAGTACACGTCTCGGCCTCCCTCTTCTTCAGGCTGCCTGTGAGGTCCATGGGGATTGGCCTGACCAGTGTATTTGACCCTGACTGGGGGCAAGAGGACAAGTCAGAAAGAGGCACCGGGCCCTTTGGGATGATTTCCGGCCTGATGTCCTGACTTCAGGGCCCTACCCGCCCATCAAAGACCCTGCTTGCCGGCTAGGAATATTCCGCGTGCTCCCTGGCTCAGTCTTGGTCCCAAGCCTCAGGTATCCTAGGATCATCAATCACGCTAGTTATTTTCTTCTCCGGCCTGAGAGGATTACCTGGACTGGATGTTTCACTTGTCAGTTTTATGCAGTGACACTTTCCTCCCCCAGCCCCACTTGGCCTGAGGACTCGGGCCAGCCAGGCTTTCTCCCAAGTCAGGTGGTGCCAGAGCTTCATTGTTCCGACGTCTCGAACTTTGATGTCAGGAAAGGAGAGGGACGTCAGGAGAGTCAGCAGGACAGAGGGGCTGATGGAGGTGAAAGTCAGTGCAGGGTTGAAGGGTCCTGCATGAACGGCCACCAGGCCCATCCGTTCCTGCTGGGGGAGACCCTTACCAGTATGACAGGGGCACTTTTGGCTGAATGAAGCAGAAACCCAATGACAGTGTCTTAAATTGAGACTGTTTTGGGGGCGTCTGGGTGGCTCAGTCAGTTGAGTGTCTGACTCCAGCTCAGGTCATGATCTCGCAGCTTGTGAGTTCGAGCCCCGCGTCGGGCTCTGGGCTGACCGCTCAGAGCCTGGAGCCCGCTTTGGATTCTGGGTCTCCCTCTCTCTCTGCCCCTCCCCACTTGTACTCTGTCTCTGTCTCTGTCACTCTCAAAAATAAATAAAACCTTTAAAAAAGTAAAAAGAGGGAGAGTTTTGTTTTGTTTCTCCCCAATAAGAAATATAGTGGCAGCTGGAATCAGTCAGTGGCTCAGGCCAGAGCACCAACCATCCGAGGTAGGAAGGAAACGATGTCACCAGCGGATGCCTGCGCAGGTCTCGTTGTCCAGGCTGGGTGTCACGACTTCTAGCTGCACAGGAGGCTGAGGAAGCATGAGTGTGGGAGGTAGGATCAGGAGAAGGGAAAGCTGTTGGAGGTTAGTCAGTAGCGTGTTAGTTGCAAGTGACGGAAACCGAGTTTAGACCAGGACAGGCCGAGAGGGAAATTAGTGGGTTCCCGTCGCCAAAGGTCAGGGAGGCCAGGGAGCGGCTGGGCTGGATTGCTGGGGTTGCTGGTTCTCCAGGGCTCCACTTCGCCTCTCTGCAGGTTGGCTTTTCTCTTGGATGCCCTTCTTCCTCCGGTCAACTGAACAGAGCCGCCACAGCTCCTGAATCGCACCCGACGGCGGGGCCTCCAGAGAGGGGTCGTTTGTCCCTTGTTCCGAATGGAGAGTCTCTGGGAAGGTCTCTGGCCTGCCCGGGTTACATGCCTGTCTTTGGACCGTTCAACCCGTGCTAGAGGCAGGAGGCCTGTGGTCAGGGTGTGGGGCAAGAGGTGGGGGTGTAGTAGCAGCCCTCACGGCAAAGGGGAGGAGCCAAGGTTGTCCCTACACCAGGGCCACAAGAGAGCCCAGGCAGCATTGAGTCCAACCCCCAGAGAGGTGAGGTAACTTGGCTTATGTCACACAGCAACTTGGTGGAAGACACGGGGCTAAAAGCCTGGCCTCCTGACTCCAGGGTTTCTCAACCTCCGTGCTATTGCACGTGGGGCTGGATACTTCTTTGCCGTGCGGGGCCCTGCACACCGTAGGATGTTTGGTCCGGGCACAGCTTTTGACTGACAGTGTGTGTTTTCTGCCTAAAATGAGCCGCTTCGTCTTTCTGGGCTTCAGTTTCCTCAACTGACAACGACAGTAGCTGCCCGCCTGCTTCAGAAGGGTGGTCACAACAAGCAAAAGGGAAGGTTTGAGAATACTAGGTACGAGCATCCTTTGCGAAGCCAAAAGTATGATTCAAATGAATGGCATTGCTTTACAGCGATCCCTGACTCAACTTGATGTCCAGGCAAATGGCAGGGACTGTATGTGTGTGAGTGAATGAGAGTGGGAGAGTCTGAGTGTGTGCGTTGTGCGTGAAAGTGTTGGTGTCTGGGCCTGAGTGTGCGTAACCACTTCTCTCGGAGGAATGAGAAATCTTTTCACCGGATTGGCAGTGAGAAGCTCTGTGCCCACTGGGTGAAGATTTCTGGGTGTGTGCGGGGGTCAGTTCTGGCCCCCTCTCATTAATCCCCAGTGGGCCAGCATGTGGTGTCAGAATCAACCTTCAGAAAAGAGGCAGAGCCTCAAGGGTGCTGGCATGAAAGATGGCCATTGGCAGCTTCCCCATCAGGACCCCTAACATACTGGCCTCCATTGGCCTCTGACTTCCTCAACCCCCGAATGAGGTCATTTGTCAAAAAACTCAACCAACCGACCACATGTCAACCGACAGAGGCATTGTGCTCTAGAGCATGATGTAGAACAAGGTCTCACCAGGGGCAATTTTGTCCCCTCTCCCCCTGGGACATTTGGCAATATCTGGAGACATAGCTGACACCCCTATCTCCTCCCTTACTCCAACGGCAAGGTCAGGTCAGCCCCAGGGCCTCTGTCACCCACATTGTAGGTGGACACAGTCCCTGTGATGGCCATGCCCAGGGCCCCTTCTGGGTAGGGGCGTCAGGTCACATGAAGACTGCCTCCTGTGTCAAGGACTGAGCAAGACCCCAGGAGGCAACCCACCAGGAACTGATTCTCCAAACCCTCCACGGGGTGGAGCCAGCCCTGAGTGGTATTCTTTTTTTTTTTTTTTTAATGTGTATTTATTTTTGAGACAGAGAGAGAGCCAGAGCATGAACAGAGGAGGGTCAGAGAGAGAGGGAGACACAGAATCTGAAACAGGCTCCAGGCTCCGAGCTGTCAGCACAGAGCCCGATGCGGGGCTCGAACCCACAGACCGCGAGATCACGACCTGGGCCGAAGTCGGATGCTCAACCGACTGAGCCACTGGGTGGTATTCTTGAGACATCAGCAAGGGGCTGGGGGTCAGGGACTGCTTCCTGGAAGACACAATCTTTGAACAGGGCCTTGGAAAGCTGTGATGATGGCAAACAGACCAGCAAGAGATGCCAGCGTCTGGGTGGCCCTACCTTGACCCAGCTATGGACCCTCCAGGGATCCTCCCTGTGATTGCTCTACCTTGACTGAGCTGTGAGAAAGGCCAGGATTCTTAAGAACATTTCCTGAGAATCAAAGGAAGGAAAAGAGCATTGGAAGACACAAGCTGGTCTAATCCCTGTTCTAAAGAAGGGAGATGGGAGGGCTTTGTTGCAGGTCAGATGGGCTTCAAGGGTTTGGGATGGGCCAGAAAGAAACTGAGCAGTGGTGAAGTTCAGGAGCAGTGGAGGGAGGCACCCTAGTGACTCACTGCCAACTCCATTCCTTTCCCCTCCTGTGCCCAGGGGGCCCTGCCATGTGGGGGAGGGGGAGGGAGTGGTGACAGGTGGGAGCTCTCACTGATGACATTCTCATCCCTTCCCAACGTGACCCCGATTAAGATGGCACTTTTCACGTCCTGTCAAATCTCTTGCATCAGCCCGAAGGGCCTAAGTGTCTATGTGTCTTTGATCTTCGTCAGTGTCCTCACAAATTTGTCCCATGTTCTGTTGAAGGGAATTTCATAGGAGCCAGGGGAGCGCCCAGCCTGGAGGAAGGGTTCACAGGAAAGAAAAGCCACGGCTTCTCCGGTAATTAAGGGACAAAACTGATCCGCAATAGACAATGTAAAAACTCTGTAATCCAGAGTTAAATAGAATATATTAAGTCGATTATTAATGAAGGCAAATTCGTGTGCTTTATTTGGGCTTAAGTCAATGTTATGGCATTAGCTGTCGTGGAGAGCTTCCTGGAGGAGGCAAGGGGGAAGGCATTCATTCCGGTGGGAGGAACCCCAACGTAAGGCGGGGCAAATTCCATCTTGGGGCAGGCGGGCTGCTGGATAGCCCTCCTCAACGTGGCTGACAGATCTTGCCACAAGCGTTTCTTAAGAGCCTATGTCGCTGGCAGCACCTCTGTGGGCTCTGCGGGAGGTGGCTGGTGGGCTGATTTGCTATGGAAGCTTTCCCTGGGGCCATTACCTGTGCCTACATTTCTTCAGGGACAGACAACCTCCCTGGCAATTTCATTTCTGCTCAAGTTCGTGTTTTCACACAAGACTGAGTTTCCATCCACCTTCAAGTGTCCTTCCCCTTTCCCATTTCACGCTCCTGTCCCTAAATAATGTTTGCGGTTTCTATTAATAGGACTGTCTTGATTGTGGCTGGTCCAGCTGACCTATTTTCCCCAGTTTTTTTATTCCAGAAATGGCGCTGCCTGATTCTCCTGGCACCGTCTACCATTCAGCCATTTATTCCACACGTGGTGATGGAGCCCTTGCTGTTCAGAGATGGAAAAAAAAAGCATAAGATATCGTCCCAGGCCCCAGTGGCTTAAAGTCCAGTTGGGAAGTCAAGACAGGAAGAGCTGTGCTTTCTGAGTGCCGGAGAGGCACTGCCCATGTGTGTGCACGCCCTCTGCTCAGACAAGAGTGAGAGCTCAGGGCTGGGCCAAGCCTGGAAAGCCTCATGAGGAGGCAGGATCCCAGTGAGTTGTAATATTTTTCCAGGGAGAAGGTCCCGTAGGAATGAGCTTTCTTGCTTCCAGTTCATAATTTCTTAATTCTCCAAGGAATTTTCCAAGGCAAGGGCCCAAGAAAGAGATTGTTAGCGGGCGTGCCAGACACTTGTGCTTCCAGCCTTGTTGCCAGAGACAGGTGGGTCTCCAATCCCTCCCTGTGCATCCGCAATCTTGATTTGGGTCGCACATGCCCTCCTGGCTGTCCTCCCACACCAGACTCATACTCACCTCTATGCCTTTGCTTATACGATTCCTCTTTGTGGAATATCTTTCCCTTTATCTCCATCACTATAGTAGACTTAAAAAAAATACTCACTTCCTTCCCACCCACTCCTACCTCTTATGTGTATACACGCACACACACACACACACACACACACACACACACACTGCCCTGTTGAAGTTGGGCTTGGCTGTGTCATAGTAGACCGTGTGTACTTCAACTCTTTGATGAAAGGTTTGTCCATGTGACTCGCACGGGCCAATGGGATGTTAGCAGATATGACATTAACGTGCCTTCTTGTGTTTCTGTTGAGAAGAACAAATCCCAACTGACCTGCTTGTGCAAGAAGGGTAAGAAATTACAAGCACGCTTGGACCCGACCTGCAGCTTGGAGCCAAGTCCAGCAAAGCTGAGGTTGGATCAATGCGCCGCAGCAACATGGGTGAGAGTGAATGATTATTGTTTTAAGCCACTGACTTTTGGGATGGTTTGTTATGCAGCATTAACATGGTAGTAGGTGACAGATACAACCACCAATGCGGGAGTTTCCATTTTCCCAGCACTTTAGGACCCCACATTGCTTCCTTCAGGAAGTTTCCCAGATTGACCATGCCTACATCTCTGCTCTCTATTCCATGGCAGTCTAGCTCCCTCTGACTTCCTCTCTGTTACCCTCTGAGGATTTTCTCTTGCCATTTTCCACATGTGCTTCCTGCCTTTGTAAATGTGCTGGGAACCCGAAGAGGCTGGATCGAGGGTAACATGTCTGTTTCCTGTCACTGTGTCACTTTAGGGACCAGGTACTAGAAGGTTCCAAGTGCTAACCGATGCTTAAAGAAAAGTACGCGGTAGTTCTGACATCCTTGGGGTTCTTTGCCAGGGCCTGGGTTAGGTGCCAATGTCATTAAACCATTTGGTATGTAGCGTATGTTTCTAGAATGTCCAGAGGCATTTCAGTGCAAGCTGGATCCCCCAGTCGTGGCATCCAGGGGCAGTCAGGAGTGCTCCGGCACGTTTGGCCTGCTGACCTCACTGGCCACCTGAGTTTCAGCAAAACTGTTTCCACTGCTGGACTCAGGCCCAGGAAATGCCACATACCTGAGTTAGGGCTCTAAGCCCATCTTCGTGGGTGTGGGGAGAAGAAGCATTTCCTGGACGATAAAGCTGTGGGTATTCTCCGAGGAGGCTGGTGTCCAAAAAGCATTCATCCATTCCATCGACACAATTTTGAAGTTAGAGACAACTTCCTCTCTTAGCACATCCCCGCGGGGCCCCACTGCTCCCGTCGCTCACGTCTGCCAGCACTCCTGTTCTTGCCTGCCAGAGGTCTCCTCGGCCTGCCAGGCCCGACCCAAGGCCACTTCCTCTGGGAAACCTTCTTACCCTCAGGCGGAATTCGTGTTTCCTTCTCAGAGACCTTGATTTCTCCATCTTTTTGGACATGCAAAATTATATTTTAGGTATTTGCATAAATACCCTTGAACTCTGAGCTCCTCCGGGGGAGAGTCCACTCAGCCCCTAGTGTATTTCCCTGGTAGAAGGAAGCACTCAGCGACTGCTTATTGGGCTGAGTTGAATTGCCATATCCCTCACTGTCCAGGCCTCCAGTCCCCATGCTGTCCCAGTCCCCTATCCAGTGTGGCTTGTCTCTCCTTGGACTTTTCTCCATCTGGCTCATTGCTTCTGAGTTTCTCTTTTTCATCCAAACTGCTTGTCACATGCCCCACTGTCTCCGAGCCTTGCTAAATGACCACCGAATTGCTCATAGCATAGCTTCAAGTTCACGGTTATTACTTAATGTGTCTCCTCAATGCTCTAACACAAAGATAAAAGTTTCCGGTCCCAAATAACGCTGATGGAGGAGAAGTTAGGGATAAGGGGAGGGTTTGAGGGATATCACAAAGGGGCTTCGACCACACTCCATGCTCAATTTCATACAGTGAGGCTTTAAAGACAAAGTAAATCCCCTGTATCAAAATGGCCTCAGGTGCCCCCATCAGAGCTTTGAAAACATGTCCCCCCAGAGGAGGATGCTGTGAACATGTCATGGTGGGTTCCCAGCTCAGCCAGCACTCCTGCTCAGCATCCAACATTCCCCAAGGCCCTCCACCCACGGCCAGGGAACAGGGGAGGGGGGAGACGGAATTAGAGGAAGGAACCACCCTTCACTCCCTCTTCGCTGCTTTCTTCCACTAATATTCACATGCTCCCTGTTATGTGCTCAGCCCCATGGTGCAAGATGGTGAATGTGGTGGAAAGACTCTTAGACAAGCCTATTGCATCCATTAAGAATTTGGCTCAGCTACACACAATGGAAAACCAAAGAGACTGTGGCATAAATGAGGGGGGCGTTTATGAGAGAAACCCAGAGGTGGCATTGTCAGGTTGGTACCATGGCTCTGCCTTCCGGTCATCAAGGAGCCAATACCTTTCTGATTTCTGTAGCTCATGACTTATATCCTCAATGTGGCCTCATTCCAAGATGGCCACCGGCACGCCAGCCATCAGATGTGCATTCCAGGTAGCAGGATAGGGACAAGGGAAGGAGTGCACCTTCCACTTGATGCATGGGCCAGGTTGATGTGAGTGAAGGGAAAAGGCCCTTAGGGGGTTCCTGGGGGGATAAGGGGCAAAGATAGGAGTAGGCACTTCATGGCGACATCTTGAGTGAGAAGGTGAAAGGACTCCATAGGAGGCTTTGAAGATTTGAGGACAGCAAAAACCCAATCCTTGTGTTTCACAGACACCTATATACACCCAACTATGACACGTTGTAGATGGAGGAAAGGACTAAAAATACAGTTTCCCAGAGGGTCCAGATGAATCCTGGAGGAGAGAATTCTTGAGAATCTTTAAGGGAGGCTGTTTGTCGAGGAGATAACAGTTCCTTCCTTTGGCACCTGGGGCAGAGGCAATCTCCAGGCGGAGGACGGTCTTTCTACGCTCGTCTGACTGTTGTGACACGGTGTGAGGAGGGCTGCAAGGAAGCCAGCTGTTTCCGGATAAAGACAGACCTTCGGGGTTGGCTTGGAACCCAAGGGCTGGAAGGGAGCCTAGACCATTGGGGAATTCTTTCTTTTCTAGATGATGAAACAATCATCCAACTGAGAGTGATGGAATGAGAACACAGACCTTCAGTTTTCCCAGGATTGTGTGAAAACACATCTAAAGATGGTGGAGGGGTGAACTGGCCCCACGGGACATAGGGAGTGTTGAGAGAGAAGATGTGAGGTCAGCCTATGTCAGATACCCAGTCTCTGCTCAGCATCATCCCCAGGGCATGGCTGTTTGTGCACCTTCTGTTGCCTTCCACTGCAGTTGAGGTTCGCCCCAGGCACCGGAGAAGGAGGACACCCCATTGCTGGACATTTTAATATCTCTTTCCTCTGCCTTTCTTCTTTGCGCTCCCTCCTGAGCACCATCCCCCTCCTTCTGACTCCATCATATTGAATCACCAGGGTGTGAAATATAATAAAGCATTGTACCATTCAATCTGTCGGCTATTCCTTAAAGGTGTACTCCAGGTAAATATCCCCTTGGCCTGTGAAAAATGAGCTTACCTGCAACAAATGACTTTGATGAACCTCAGGAGCCGGCCCTCTATCATTCTTTTCCAATTGGCTTCCCCAGCCAGGCATGGTTTTGCCCGCACAAATTTGTCTTGCTGAAGGAAGAGTTTCTCTAATTCACTTCCCTCCCAATGCCCCAGCTTCCCTGCCTAGGCGTCCCTTTATCCGGCTACCTCTCTCAGAGATGTCTTTCTTCTGGAAGCCAGGGAGCCCCTCACACAGTCATCAAATGCTTCACCAAGTTGATCAGAAGCAGAATCCAAATTAATCAGTCCTTCCATGAGCACTTCCTGGATTGTGGCAGACTGGGGACAGCCTCCATCCGGATTTGGGAAATGGCGGTAGCCTGTGCTCCAGCCCTTTCCAGGCCTGTCATCTGCACCTCAGCGTCCTCCGCTGTGAAGTGGGGACGCCTAATAATACCGGATCTTCCTCCAGCGCAGGGTTGTCTGGACATCAGACAGATTTTTACACGTGAAAATGCTTTGAAAAACGCAAATCGCTGCGCACATACAATAAAGGCTCTCCTTTGTCACTGTGGGTCTAAACTCTTCAGGGGATGAAAGGAAAGTTTGCTCATTTATTCAACAAAGATTTACGGGGTGCCTACTATGTGCCAGGCATTGTGCGAGGGGCACTGAGGGTCGTTTAGGGAATAAAAGGGACGCAATTCTTGCCCTCGTGGAGTCTCGCTGCATTTCCTTACAACGTAGCTGGGACGACAAAACCAACATGCATAGGAACCAAATACAGGACAGAAGGCCTACGGTAGATTGGCGAACTAGATCACGCGTCATCAAATAGAAGTTTCCATTACTTGAGTACCTACTATGTGTGCTATGATGCGTGATTTTATTTGAGAACAGCCGCACCAGCTAAGTATCTTTACAGTGGAGGCACCTGAGGCTTACAGAAGGAGATCATTTGTCTGAGGTCAGGAGGCAGAGCCGGGAAGGAGGCTGGAGCCGTCGGACTCCCCCCACCCCCGAGCTCCTCCTCACATGGCTCTCAGCCTTGAGTCTGCGCACTTTGAACTGGCTCCACGAGTTCAGAGGCTGAGAGTGTCCCTGTGGCTGCAGCTGTCACGAGAAAAAACTTCAAAGAAGCGGCCTCCACCTGGCTTCAGAGGAAAGGAAGGATCAGCGTGGCGAGTTAAGAAAGGCATTCCTGATAGGGAGTTGGGAGAGTGAGAACCACACAGGTCGCAGGGAGACTGTGCTGGCTGCATGGAAGGCCAACGTGGAACGGTGAGGTCGAACAGAGCCAGATTATGGAGAAGCTCAAAGCAAAGGCTTAGGGCCCATTCCTGACCAGACTGGCAGAGTGGAAGGTATCTTGTTGCTAACACAAGAAGCAGACCTTCTCCCTGCTCGAAGTTTCATTTCAGAGCTTTGTACCCAGAAAGCGTAGTTAGCCTGTCGCTAACTAGCCAAGTGACGCTGGGTAATTAACATCCTCCCTCTGGGCCTCAGTTTCCCCATCTGTCAGAGGAAAGGGTTGAAAGAGAGGGGCGCTGAGGCTCCTTGTAGCTGTGCGATGCCTTGATTCTGTGATTCCGTAATGAACTCAACAGCATGTAAATATGCAGATCACAGCCACGTACCTGCGAGGGCTTTTTCCTTCTCCGCTGTTGTAATTTTAGATAAGTGCCAAATGCCTCTTTATTCTCAAATATAAAAACATCGAGAAGATTAAGCCACAGCCCGTCTCATAATAATCTGGGCATCCAATTCCAGCTTTCTGATGAAGCCACCACCGGTATAAGAAAATTGGAAAGTTTCATATTTGCAAAAACAAATAATCCTCCCCTACCACCTTGAATGAAGCTGAATGTTTCTGGGGACTCAGTATCGCTCTTCTCGGGTTCTCGACCCGTGGAACTTTACTTTGGGACATCAGAGATTTCTGGGAACATGCTGCGGGTTACAGTCCGCAACTCGGGTCTATTCTCTTCCTTTGAGGGTCACAATCACATGACCTCCGTAAGAGGCTGAGTCCCCAAGGTCAAACCTTAAAAAAGGACAAAGCGAATTGGAGGGACCTTGATGGGCCACTTGTGGAAAATGATGATTGAGGGTGATGATGGTGATAATCAGGCATATCTACTCTGTGCCAGGCAGGGTCCTAAGCACTTGACCGGCATTTTAATTAATTCTCCTGACAGCCCTCTGAGGCGAGCGCTATTGTCACCTTCGTTTTGCAGAGGGGGAATGAAACTGAGGAACAGAGAGGTTAAGAAACTTGCCTGAGGCCACACAGCCAGGCGGAGATGCAGTTGGAATCCGAATGTGGCAGCGTGGCTCCAGAGCACCGTTTCCCCATAATGTTTCACTGCCTTGCTAGGATTCCGGCTACTGCGGTCCAGAACCATTCCCCACCTCTCATCCGCCCTCTATGGCTTTGCCTTCATTGTTCAAGCAGAATCACATCACACAGCAAGCGGGGTGACTTTCTCATTGGGCGTCTGGCTGATAGACACCCCCATTCCCCCACTGTTGGGCACCTACTTGTGCCAGGTGCTAGGGATGCGAGATGAAGCCAGGCTTTTCCCCAGGGATTTCACGTGCCAGCTGGGGCATCAAGAGACAACAGCTGGAGGTGGGGGGCACACTAGGTCCAGGTGGGAGTGACGTCCTTTGCGGAGACAGTGCGGGATCGGGGGCTCCTCCCGTCCTGTCTTCCTTCCTCACTACCGAGATTCCTCCAGCTTGTTGGGCTAAGTTCACCCTCTCTTGTTCCCAACTGCCACCCCATGGCCTTCTGCCCTCTTGTCCCCCAGGAACCTCCTCTTGGTGGCCGTCTCTACTTCTCCTCCCCCTTCTGTGGTCAGTTGCCATCCTGCCCTGACGCCCCGATGCTCAGTACCAGGGAGGCTGTGGCTGGACCCTCCTCCTAACATCACCAGATGGGTAAAACGAAACTAGGAAGTCTGAGCTGATGTGGGGGTGTTAGGATCACCGAGGCGACAACTCCCAAGAGGCGCAATGGGCCAGCGGAGAGCCTGGAGACCTCTTGATGTCGTTCCAGTCCGAGTTCAAAGGCCAGGAGGAAACCAGTGTTCCTCAGGCAATGAGCCAGGACCTCCCGCTTTCTCAGGCTTTTGGTTCGCCTTAGGTCTTCAATTGATTGAAGGAGGAGGGCAGCTCCTCCCGCTGCTTTACTCAGCCGCTGATTCAAAGGCAGATCTCACCCAGCAACACCCTCACAGAGGCACCCAGAATAACGTTTGACCAAATGTCTGAGCGCCTGATGGCTCGGTCAGGTTGATCCTAAGTTAACCATCACGGAGGGCAGCTGAGGCGTGGGCAGCAGTGGATTGGGTGGGGCCTCCAAGTTCCGTGTCACTTCCCCTGGACCGGAGGATCCTGTGAAGGCGGACGAGGCATGAGAGACAGTGGCATGGGCTCTGGAGTTGGGACCGCCTGGCTTTGTACCCACCCTCTGCCCTTGCTTTGTGTGTGATCGAGGACACACATAAAGTATCCTCAGCCCCAAAATGGGATTAATAATTATAACTACCTTTAAGACTATTACCTATTACCTGTAATTACCCATAAGAGTATTATAAATATTAAATGAGCTTATACATACAAAGCATCGGGAACAGTGCCCCATAAATATGTTATCCCAAGCTTCTGGACAGGGGTCCTACAGGGTATCTGAGTGATCTGATGGGGCACTTTCAGTCCCTGGGTGTTTCACCCTTTAGGGGTTGTTCGAGCAATAGGCATTACTCACCACCACCCATGTGGGTTTCCTGGAAATTAGGAAATTAGGCAAGGGATTCAGGAGGCCCATTTAAACCCAAGCTCTGTTATCTCCTCCGCCCAGCTGGGAAGCTTCAGGACTCTCTCATGTGCTCATAAAACTTGCGTCATTGGGGACAGAAGCAGGGAATGGGGCCGGCTGCATGCTGGGGAGGGGGTGCTGGTCTCCCAAATAAGAGGGGAGGTGGGATTTCTGGAATGAAATGTTAGCGAGCCATGATTGCCACAGATCTGAAGCCGCCTCCATCGGTCTGGCAGCGATGCAGCCGATTCCCTCTCTGGTGGGATCAGCGTTTCCGAGTCCCAGTCTGTCTGGGAAGGGGAGTATTATTTATTGAAGCGTAAACTCTCATCAGGAGTCACTTCCTAAGTAAGGCAGAGGACTGGGGCCAAATAATTTCAAAGGAGAGTCGTTCCAAGGAGCTTCTAAATCCTTATGATGCTACCCCCATTTCACAGGTAAAGAAACTGAGACCGGGATGGGGAAAAGAGAGGGAAACTAATCATTGGCCACAGGACTCCCAACAGCCCTCTCTGATTGACGTTATTACCCGTTTTTACCATTGAAGAGCTAATGAGAGGAAGAACGTATCACAGTTGGGCTGACAGGGTCACTCAGGGAAAGGGGGCCGAGTGGGAGGAGGAGGGACCTGCCTCAGGGCCTTGGGGGGGGGGTGAGCTTCCATCTAAGGAGTAAACAGATAAGCAGTTGCTGGTGGAGGAAGCGGAACAGAAGGGTTTGGAGAAGGAGACACAGAACCAAAGGCTGGGCGCTGTTACGAGGCCAAGGAGGCCAAAGTCTGGAGAAGCGAGGGGTCTGGAGAAGTGGGAATTGAGGTGAGTGAAGGCCGAGAGAAGTCCTGGGGACCCGGGGCGGGGGGCGGGGTGGCATGCAACTGGCGATGCCAGTGACAGCAACTGTATTAGTGGGGGAGGCGGCATCCGGATGAGATCTGAGAGAAGCAGAGAAATTCCGGGCAGTGAGAAATTTTCCCCCGACAAGAAGGACTGATTCAGGATGTTGGAATGACGGAGAAGGGCACTGGGAAAGACACTTCCCCACACAGGAGCCCGCTGAGCATATTTTAGGACCTTAAAAACAAGGAGAGCAGCTACCATTTGCTATGCGACATCCCTATTCCAAAGGGAGCACTCATTTCATTCCCAAACTGTACGAAGCAGATGCTATTATTACTCCAATGTTCAGACATGCAAATTGAGGCATGGAGAGGAAAAGTGGCCTGCCTAGCTACTCAGTGGTAGGGGAGGGATTCAAATCCACGCAGTCTGACTTTGCAGAAGGGGAACGAGCCACGAGAGAGGGGAGATCACAGACTCTGGAGAGCTGGGGATGATTGATTTAGTAATGGTCTGGAAGAGATGGGAAGGCATGGGATCGATAGTCCAGGTGGAGGGGTGCACCTTGGCAAAGTAAGGAAATACGTCTTCCTTTGAGACAGGACGGGGGCTGAAAAGATGGATGATGATGCCGAGAGTCTCTGAGGCAGAGGGAAGAAGTCAAGGCAGTTCACGCTAGATGACCTTGATCTTCCCGGGGAAGTTGGTAGCAACCTACACTGGCAAAGCTGGTCTTCTTTTTCACCCACCTCCTTTCCCCCTTCCCTGCCTGCCCCCCTTTTGTTCTCATAGGGCAGAGACCCCCCGGGGTTGTACTCTCTCACCTAAGTTGGGCATTTATGTGTAGACGAGGGATCTGGCTGTCGTGAATAACCCACCGGGGAAAACGGAAGAAGGTTAAAACAGATTGCGCAAGGAAGGGTTCTGGGAGTTCATGAAGAAAGAGGAAGTGGGAAGGAATAGAAGAAGTGAGCACTGGTTTGATTTTATTTCAAGGACCACTATGGGGGAATGCAGAACTTGAGAGCTCTCCTGCTCCCAAGAAGGAGGGAAACCTAGACGTTTGGAGTCTGTGAGTTTGGGGTCTGGGCTGAGGGAGGATGTGTGGTGGATGGATTAGAAAGCAGAGATGTTTTTTAACGTAGCTTTTTAAAACAATTCAATTAATTGTTTAATTCATTTAATTAAACATGCATGCTAATAGCAGAATAAACAATGCATGCTGACAACAGAAACTTAGAAAGCACAAAAAAGCGTATGGGAAGGCCTCCACCTCAGAAAAATCAGTATTACTCTTTCGGATTTTTTTTTTCCTTCGGTTGTTTTCGGCATGCATTGAACAAAATTTGAAATCCCACCGTGTTGTGGTTTTACTTGATAATTGCATTCTAGGCATTTCCCCGTGTCATTAAAATGTCTATTAAACATATTTTAAGAAATAGAGGACGGGCAGTTAAAATTATTGGTAGTTAATTGAGTTGCACGGCTCGTAAGTGTAAATATGCTTTTGCATTGCTGGAGAGCAATCCTTCCCACGGAATCTCTGCATGTATTTAGCTGGTCCCCTGGTGCTGGGTTCCAGTCATTTGTTTTGGTGTCAAAACTCCGAGGGACATCTCTGTGCACAAACCTTTGTTTGCAGTTTGACTATTTCCATAGGATAGATTCTTGGAAGTAAAACAACTGGGTTGAAGGGTATGAATATTTTAAAGACTGTTTCTAGTGGGGTTGCTTATCTGTTTATGCCTCATCCACAGGGGGCATGCAGAGATTATGGATCTTGGGCGTGTCCAAACTCTGGAAGGCTGGGGTCAGGAGGGGCAGCACGGGCATGCTGATTTGGATTCTGAACGTGGAGCCACTTGAGAGGTTGTTTGCTTGTTCCTCTGCTCCAGGCGTGAGTGGCTCTCTATCAGGTGTTCTGGGCTCAAGGCTAGAGACCTTGGTGAGTCCTGCCTCAGAGGGAGGCAAGGGCAGGGGTGCTGGGACTGTGTGTGAAAGTGCTAGTTGCAGGGGGTTGGAGAAAGCAGTCTTTGCCCCTACAAAGGGAATGTATCATCTGATCTGCAGTCCTCTTTCTTCCATAGCCATAAACCTTTTAAAAGTCTAGCGGACGTGACCAGCCTCTCTCTGCGCACATACACACAGGAGCGGGCACACCCACGCACGTGCACACGGACACTGGTGCTTTCACCAGTGAAAAGGGATTCATCGATCCACACAGGCTTAATGAACACTAGGTTAAGAACCTGTGCTTTAGAGACCATTAGCAGTTCTGGTCTTCTTTCCAGGTAGTTTAGCGCTGGGGGGACCCCTTTCTGTACTGCAAATTTCAAGCCACATCGAGGAGAGCCGTAATGGTCTGAGTCTGCCCTTTTCAGGCAAAACTTTCCTGTCTTGATAGCTCCTTAATGTATGTTAGGGGGAGAAATTCTTTCTAATTCTCGGTACTAGGGGTTAGGCAAAGTGTCTGGACCACTTGACAAGCTGGGGAAGAGTGCATAGGAGAGAAAATGCACACACATTCAGACATATATTTTCCCAGATACACATATACTCTTACACACCTACACACATGCTAATACACATTACTCTCTCATGCCTACACGCACCCACAGACACACACATATCTTTCCAGACACACACCGACTTTCCTCCCCACACCCCAGCTTCAGGACCTAGTCCTCCACGGCCTCTGGCTCAGCCCTGGGACTTCTCTTCCCTCCTTCCCTTGGTCTTGGCCTCGATTCCCCTCCCCTCTCTCTTTTCCTCCCTCAGTGGTAAATATACCCTCCCGAGTTCGAGCAAATGTAAAAGAAGCACAAGAGGAAAGTGGTAGATAAATTTAACAAGCATTAAAGTTAATATATAATTTAAATATGTATAAAATTATTCCGCACATCGATTAGAAAATGGGCTGTTGACCATTTCAAGGCAACAATCAATTTCAGAGTTCAGAGGTCAGGTCAAGTTTCTTTCTAACGATCTACAGAAGAAGCAGCATTAGGGAGATAATGAACTCCATGGGCTTACAGATGTGATCTATGGCCGAGTGGCCGTGGGGCCGCCCAGTGGCAGCCAGGGCCAGCTGCAGACCCCACTGTCTTGTGGGTCAGTGTAAAAGCTTCGCTGGGCTACAGCCCGTGATGTCATCGAGGCATCTCTGGGATGACTTATCTTGTTTTTCGAGACCGCGTGGCTGCTGAAGCTCTTGGTTATCCATGGGAACAGCGGTTTGTGTGGAAAGCTTCGGCTTTTCTGAGAGGTGGAGACGGGCCAGCCAACACTGTTAATCACCTGGCCTGGCTGGGGCTGGGCAGCCTGGGGGAGGGTGCAGCCTGAGGGGATGTGACCTCGCTGCGGGTCTGTTCTGGGGCTTGGGCCACAGCCTGTCAACAAATGGGGATCCCCCAAATCACTGGATGATTCCACAAATGGAGCTGAAGGATATTTTCCAGGGGTATATCTAGGTCCTTTTTAATTTATTTTTACTTGTTTGTACTTATTTGTTTGTTTGTTTGTTTATTTCTAATTTATATCCAAATTAGTTAGCATAGAGTGCAATAATGACTTCAGGAGAAGAATCAGTGATTCATCCCCTACGTATAACACCCAGAGCTCATCCCAGCAAGTGTCTTCCTTAATTCCCCTTGCCCATTTAGCCCATCCCCCTACCCATAACCACTCCAGCAACACTTAGTTTGTTCTCTACATTTAAGAGTCTCTTATGGTGTTTCCCCCTCCCTCTTTTTATATTATTTTTGCTTCCCTTATGTTCATCTGTTTGATATCTTAAATTCCACATACGAGTGAAGTCATGATATTTGTCTTTCTCTGACTGGCTAATTTCACTTAGCATAATATCCTCTAGTTCCAGCCACGTAGTTGCAAATGGCAAGATTTCATTCTTTTCGATTGCTGAGTAATACTCCATCATATAATACATATATATGTATGTGTATATATATATATACACATACATATATATGTATGTATATATACATACATATATACATATACATATATACATATACATATATACATATATGTATATATACACATATGTACACATACATATATACACACATATACATATACTCACGTATACATATACATATATACATATACACATATACATACATGTACATATATGTACACATGTACACATATACATATATGTATGTATACATATATACATACACATATATACATATACATACATATACATATACATATACATATATACACATATACATACATATATATATCACATCTTTTTTTATCCATTCATCTGTGGATGGACATTTGGGTTCTTTCCATACTTTGGCTATTGTTGATAGTGCTGCTATAAACATGGAGGTGCATGTGTCCCTTCGAAACAGCATACCTGTATCCCTTGGATAAATACCTAGTAGAGCAATTGCTGGGTCGTAGGGTAGTTCTATTTTTAATTTTTTGAGGAACCTCCGTACTGTTTTCCAGAGTGGCTGCACCAGTTTGTATTCCCACCAGCAGTGCAAAAGAGATCCCCTTTCTCCGCATCCTTGCCAACATCTGTCGTTGCCTGAGTTGTTCATGTCAGCCATTCTGACAGGTGTGAGGTGCTATCTCATTGTGGTTTTGATTTGTATTTCCCTGATGATGAGTGATGTTGAGCATTTTTCCATGTGTTGGTTGGCCATCTGGATGTCTTCTTTGGAGAAGTGTCTATTCATGTCTTTTGTCCATTTCTTCACTGGATTATTTGTTTTTTGGGTGTTGAGTTTGATAAGTTCTTTATAGATTTTGGATACTAACCCTTTATCTGATATGTCATTTGCAAACATCTTCTCCCATTCTCTTGGTTGCCTTTTAGTTTTGCTGATTGTTTCCTTCGCTGTGCAGAAGCTTTTTATCTTGATGACGTCCCAGTGGTTCATTTTTGCTTTTGTTTTCCTTGCTTCCAGAGACATGTTGAGGAAGAAGTTGCTGCGGCCAAGATCGAAGAGGTTTTTGCCTGCTTTCTCCTCGAGGATTTTGATGGCTTCCTGTCTTACATTTGGGTCTTTCATCCATTTTGAGTTTATTTTTGTGCATGGTGTAAGGAAGTGGTCCAGGTTCATTCTTCTGCATGTCGCTGTCCAGTTTTCCCAGCACCACTTGCTGACGAGACTGTCTTTATTCCATTGGATATTCTTTCCCGCTTTGTCAAAGATGAGTTGGCCATACGTTTGTGGGTCCATTTCTGGGTTCTCTATTCTGTTCCATTGATCTGAGTGTCTGCTCTTGTGCCAGTACCATAGAGTCTTGATGATTACAGCTTTGTCATACAGCTTGAAGTCCGGGATTGTGATGCCTCCTGCTTTGGTTTTCTTTTTCAAGATTGCTTTGGCTATTCGGGGTCTTTTCTGGTTCCATACAAACTTTAGGATTGTTTGTTCTAGCTCTGTGAAGAAAGCTGGTGTTATTTTGGTAGGGATGGCATTGAATATGTAGATTGCTTTGGGTTGCATCGATAGTTAAACAATATTTGTCCTTCTAATCCATGAGCATGGAATATTTTTCCATCTTTTTCTGTGTCTTCTTCAACTTCTTTCATAAGCTTTCTATAGTTTTCAGTGTATAGATTTTTCACCTCTTTGGTTAGGCTTATCTAGGTCCTTTCTTAAAACTGAGAGGAACCAAGGGGAGAGGGGTGAGGGGGCAGCAGAATCTGGGACAATTGGCCCAGAGACAATGTGGATTCCAATCCACATTCCACCCTTTGGCTCCTGGAGGGCATGAGGAACCAGCTTGGCTTCCAACTTCATTGGATCAGGAACTCTATTCTGTCTTCTAATAGCTGCTGCCTTGTGTCCAAATGGCCAGTGGACTCTGAAAGCAAGAGACACCAGTTCCCAGAGCTTCTGTGTTTCATCTTGAGAGCAATTTGTTCTTAAAAGGCCTTGAAATCTTTTGATGCGATGAGATGCTCTTAAAAATGTCTGCCCAACTCATTACACCTGAGTGGGTCAGCCCCCCTGTTGTTTGGAGGACAAGGAAGAAGGTGCACCTGCCCTTCAAAATAGTTCTCTGAAGGGCCTGTTCTTGATGCCTGAAATTCCATCATCATTTCATGTAAGCATCCCATTTTCTTTCTTTTAAGATGTAAATCTGCCCTGAGGTCACTGGTTTGCTGGTCTGGAGGAGGTGACAAGTGTTCCTGAGAGGGAGGGAGAGATGGCAGACAAGGAAGGGGAGGAGTGGGGGAACCATAGGCTGGCCGTCTTTTATGCCATGTGTGTGTGGACAGGGCTTCGCAGAGAGTCCCCTGAGGGTTTGCACTGGCCATGGGTCTCTGGAGATGCTTCCCCAGGAACTAGGGAGGGAAGGGGGAGGGAGAAGGAGGGAGGTGGGAGAGGAGAAAGAGAGGGAAGGAGGGGCGAGGTCAGAGAGAGTCACCCCCAAACTATCTTGGCCGCTTTTCAATTTCCATGCATTTGCACGTTCTGTGCCTTGGTCCTTCCTGCTGCTCCATTTCTGCCCTGTCAGTCTATCACACTTCTTCCTTCTGATCCTTCCTTCCGTCCTCTCTGCCAGAGGTATGTTCCTGAACATCCCTCTCTTTAGCAATGAATGGTCCCTTCTCTGCACCCCCTTGGGGCCGTGTGCATGGATATACATGATCGGTGGATGCCATGAGCAGTTTGTGCCTCTCCCAGCTTGACTGAAACCTCCATGACAGCAAGAGCCTGTCTTTCTCACCTTGGCCTCCCTGGCGTGCTCAGTAAATGGCCTCCCCAAGGTAGGTGCTCACCAAATGCTTATTGAACTGAGCACAGGCACACAGCTTGTTGCTGGGATTCGTTCCAGTCCACGGATGCCCATCCAGGCCTGGAGTGAGCAGACCAGACCTAAGGAGTCCGGAATTCAGGGTCATTCCTAAGGGATGGTAAGGGCAGGAGCCGGGGGGTGTTTCTAGGGGGCCGGGGCTGGGCTAAATGACGTGATATGCTCCCATCCCTCTACGAGCATTAAAAAAATGGATCAAGGCTATACACATCAAGACAAGTTTTGTTGGGGAACAGAGCACAGAAGGGCAGCTGGAGGGGCCATCTCTCCTATTCTGTCCTAACGTTGACAGCAAGGGTGGCCTAGGGTGGTCTAAATCCCCGATGTTCCCCTTGTTCCACTTGGAAACCTCATTCCTGCACCCTCCACCCTTTTGTCTTCATAAGTCTCTGACCTCCTTGGGGCCCCAGAGACCTTGGAATTTAGGCTCCTGCACTCAGGGCCAGCTGTGACCTTGGAATGCACACCTAGTTATATCCTTACGGGACAGAACCGAGCAATGACTGGAGGGGGGGTGGAACTGGGGGTGGGGCAAGAAAGCTTTCGATGATCCTGGAAATCAACACGCCACCATGGCCATTTGGAAACAGCTGCTAACAAATGTGTGACGTCGGGGCCACTGTGGGGGGAATTTACGGTCATGGTTCCGCCGAGATGGCACGTTTGCCCCCCCCCCCCCCCACACCCCGCTCACCGTCTCGCTGTTGACTGTGCCTCACATGCATGGCTGCTGGAGGAGAGGTACCTGGAGCTAAATGAGGAGGATACATGCACCCAAGCAGTGACGGGCAAGGTGGTTCATATCATTTTTGGTCGTCGTCACAGGAGGGGTAAAGAACGACCACACAAACAGGTTTGTAACAACCTTCTTCTTCCCCCATTAATCTCGTGAAGTGGAGGAGAGGAGAGAGCTGGGTTCGCCCAGCAATGTGTATACATTACTGAATTAACCAGGCATGTAATTAGTGCTCAGGTGCTCAGCAGAGGAAGAAATGCTCACGATTAGTCAAATTTAGCTTTAATGCCCTGAAGTTGGGGGAGCCACCGTGCTGCCCGGTGCATGGAGCTGCTTCATTGCCCACGACCCCCGGGATCTGCTCTCTCCCTACCCCCTGATGCCCGTGCACAGGGAATCTGATGTCTGGGGCATTTGCGGATGTTTATGGAAATTTATGTAACTCTTCTGAGTGCTGTAAATCATGTTCTGACAAGGCAAGTCTGTGATCCTGGTGCTTGGATATCAAGGAGCCTGCAGGAGCCGGTTCTGGGAGCAGCTCACCTTCCCTTCTATTTTGGAATCTTACACGGATTAGGTAGAGATTAACGCTGGTATTAATTAAATGTTAATGGGTGCTCGGCCACAAAGCCATCTTTGTAGTTTGTGTGGAGAATTTGTCCACCAGGTAACACCATGTTACAACGAAGTGCTGTTGTTGCAAAAAGGGGTGCATGAGGTCTTAGATCACAAAGGTGGCTTGGAGAGTGTCAGGACTCACTCCCTCATTTTGTAGGTGGGGAAACTGAGGCCCAGATTGGGAAGCCGTTCGTTCAAGATCATGCGGGTAGCGGTTAAGTAGGACTTCTGGCTTTTAACGTCGCATGGCCTTCATTGGACTCCTTGAGCAGGATCTGATCCCATTCTAGACCAGAATAATCCCATCCTGGATCAATGTTCCAGAAGATTTCATTATATCAGCAAGCCCGGGGAAGGGCTAATACACCTTTGTGTGTGGAGGGGTCGTCCTATGGAGGTGGAGTGTGGTGGGAGAGGAGGTGCTGCTTTCTCCTCTAAATGGAGATATTTGCCGTGCATTTCGGAGCTTCAAGGGAAGAACATGAATGAGTAAAAGTAACGCATGATAATTCATGCTTCCGGTAGAGAGAGCGTCTTATTCCTGCGTACGGGTGGCGGAAAAGTTTAAGACAGAGTAGGGTGACTATTCCACGCTGTTCAAATTATGTCTCCTAGAAAGAAGACAGAGGGCAGGTGGTGGAAGCAAAGACAGACTAGTCAGTTTTCTGACTACTTCATCGCCTTTGGACGAAAGGTACCAGCTTGGGTACCCAGCTTGGGTTTCGTAAACTGGCTACCCCACCATCTAAGTATGATGTTCTGCCTCAGTCTTTCTTCCTAGCCTCATCTCCTACAACTTTCTGGTAACTATCTTCCCCGCAGCGGGCAAACCACTTAATCCTCCCAGAGCATGGCTTGTCTTTTCGGGACGCTTCTCACTAGCCCAGCCGTATCCGGTCCAACTCTTAATCTCTGCCACGAAGCCTCCTCTGACTTGTGCTTTCGGGGAAAGAACTGCAGGAACGTGGAATCCAAGACTTCACTTTCCCGGGGCATGCAACGGGTCTGCGTGGTTGCCTCTGTGGCAAGGAATGCCAGCCGGGGAATGGTCACGTGTGGGATGGCATGTGTGAAGGACGGGGTGGCAGCAGAGAGGGACGAGGAAGATGGCGCTTAGGCTCGGCCCATGCCTCCAGGCCCACGCACAACTTTGCCAGCTTCAGACATTTAAACTTGAGTTAGAACTATAGAAGTGTCTGCCTCAGAAGGTTGGGGGTTGGTGACAACAGGCTTAGTCCTAGAGCATAGATATTCTTAATCAGCTTTGTATTAATTTGCATGTGTTTATATGTTCACCTCGAAGGGGTTTAATACTCTTTTATGCGTGTTGGCTTATTTCCCTATTGAGATTCAGAACTGGAGTCCTCCAAGCTTTATGGATCCGGCCCAGCATACTGGTGCTCAGATTTTTCTGTGCGTTGACGTGGGTTCTGCATGTTCTACTATTTCAGCTTCCTCTCCTCTCATGTCTCTTGCCCTGAGCTTATAGGGCCGGAGGCAAGAGATGATCAGGCAACATCAGCGATGTAAGATTCCGTGACTCTACGTGAAATAATGCCATGCAGCCCACCGTGTCTGCACCCGTTTAGAAGCGTCCGGTTTCAGAGTAGTTGAATTTCACTATCTCCCGAGTCCCTGGTGTTTGCGCCGTATCAGAGAATTTCAGTGAGCTCGAAGATACCCCATGTTCGCCCCTGTCTCCAGTCATAACCGGCAGCCTCTATTCCATTTTGCTTTTATGCAAAACCATGACAACGGAGTTTCACAGCACCTTGGGATAGGAGACGTCTCGGAGCCTCTCGTCTCTGAGCGTTGTGTGCCAAAAGTTTATTGTTTGGGTTGTCGCTGATGGCCCTGGTCTCCCCTTCTTGAAACTGCTCCTTTAGATAAAACATGCTCTTTAATTAAAAACATCCTCTAGACGCTGCGACGGCTGCTCAGTCCCCATTCAGCAGCAGCGAAGCTGGAGGAGGAGCGGGAAGGTTAAGGGAAATGGCTGAGGCCCGTAACTTAATTCCAGTGCAACAGCCCTGTCCTGCATTTGCCCTTGCCAATCTTGGCTTCTCTGCTGGTGAAACAAGCCGGATTAGCGCATGATAAGAGAAGCCGGGGTCGTAATTACACCCTCTGCGACGGGGCAGCCGAACCACCAAATAAATCCCTGGACAATTATTAAAATGGCCCAATGCATTACACAAATTAGAACAGGCTGGGACTTTCGGGGAGACGGGAGGGGAGCGAAGGCCCAGTATTTAAGTGTTCTTGTAAGCCATCTAAGATATTAATGTTGCAAAGCGCCTTATGAATATTTAAGAACATAAAATGGAGCTCGCTGTAGTCCCACATCACCACAGAAGCCTGTAATACAGTTGAGCCCACTTAAGAAGCCAGAGCCCCAGTCCATGGCAGATTGAAGGCAGATGAAAACAGGGCTGGTGCGTTTGCAGGCAAAATGCTCGTCACGGCCGGTTTAATGATGTTGCATTATGTCCTCACAGAAGAGGATTTAGTTAAAGACTCCAACTTTTATGGGTGGGACTCCCTAGTGATTATTAACCCATTTCTCACTCCCCAATGATTTCAGAAGATTGATGTCATCCGTGACTGGGTTTTAACGCAGAACCAGTGAAGTCTTGATTTACTCACTTCATTCAAACCTAGACGCAGAGAGTTCCCTTGGAAGTGGAGTCATGGGCCCTCTTGGCTCTCCAAACAGGGCTATTTCAGAGCCGCATATGGGTCCCTTTGAACCTGTTTCCTCGTAGGAGACAACTGACTCTAGTTTCTTTTCAGGAGTAAACGGAGCCCTTTGGATGAAAGGGAAGGGCTCCTCTGTCTGATGAAGAGTCGCTTTCAGAAACCGAGTTTGATGGCGTCTTTCCCACAATTGGAGCCGGTGCGTCCCTGTGTGGGGAATGGAGAGCAGGCTCTTCTCTTGTAGGTGGTTGGAGACACCGAGTCAGAGGAACTCCGGGGAGGGGTGTTGGGAAGGACTCAGAGGCCTTGGTTGTGGCTGCAACTCAGCCCATAGTCTTTGTGTCCGCTCTCTCCACCTGTCAAGCGGAATGAATATTCCTAGACAACTCTGTCCCTAGATGAAATAACAGACATGGATATGCTTAGGAAGAGGGATATGTGATAGGATATATGATATTTTGTAGACATATGACTGGTATTATTACTTTACCTGTTTTTTCTTATATTTGCCCGTGGTTCTGCTTTATCCCACTTCTTCTGCCTCCAGAGAAAGGGAAAGAAAGAAATGATGATCTTGCCCACTGACCACCCTTCCAGACACCTGGCCACATCTTTTTAGGATTTGGACTACTCCAAGCCCTGTGAGCCTCTATAGCATCCTGCACCTGCAGCGGCCCATGAGAAAGCAGACAAACATTTGTCTGCATGGAGGGATCTGAGGACCCCAAAGAGGCTCCTTTATTGAACAGTGAAATTGGGATGGCAGAGGGAAGGAGACTCCATGCTTCCGAGAGCTTCAGGCCCCAGACAGAGGGAAGGGAACACGGCCTAAAGCGCAGACGGACAGACAGTCTATACTGGCCCAGGCCATGCTAAGCCTGGCCATGGAATGTTCTGGACTTTCAGGTCCTCTCCACAGTCCAGGTGGAGAGCAGCACTTTCTAGGCAGGTGCCAGAGTTTCATACCCAAATGGTAACAGTAGATACTGGAGGAAAACAGCTTTATGATAGTCAACATTTCTGGAAGGTTCTCCTTAGGATTTCCAATGAAGGATGTTAAACTAGCTCACGGTAATTAGAAAAACCATGAATTCTTCTCGATGGACTTCAAAGATGATCTATTTCAGTGGTTTCCATTTATGTATTTATTTATTTATTTAAGCTTTAGACTTTCTTCAAACAAAAGCTTAGCTGGAAGCCTATAAGTTAAATTTGGAGTAAGTTTTTAAGTGGAGTGGAATGCCCAGAGCCTTGCATTTTTCCACTCCTACAGGGGTTCTGAGAGCCCCCTAGAGCTTCTTGGGAAACACTTTGGGAACCAATGTTAGTGACTATAGGGAACAAGTGTCATTCATTTTGGTGAATAGTAGCTAAACTGGCTCTCCATTCTGGGGGTAACATAATTTTAAATCCGGCTGACTTTATGCATATGGGTGTACTTATCAAACGTGTTAACTCAAGTATTTGGGATTTGTAATTAGTTTCTTAGAGGACGTACTGAAACCTGTACTCCGTAATGGCTTATAAGGAATGAAAATAAGATGCCAGAAAAATTTGATATGACGGAAAGAATTAAAAAAAATTAGGTAAACATGGTTGACAAGGATTTATCACATGCAGCTTGCTCACTGTGCTCACTGTATTCCCTAAGAGGGACTAGAAGATATTTCCTTTACCAGGTCACTGGGAATGATCATGATTGCCAATATCTTTGAGAGCTGTAACGGCTCTTATCTTTAGGCTGAGAGTGCTGTAGCTGAAATGAGATCTTAGATTTCCTTGGGGATACTAGAATCCCCAGGGGAAGAGACCAGGGAGTGACACTTTAAAAACCTCCAGAGGCAAGGTGGTACGTGTATTGTTTCATGTTTTTAATTGCACCAGAATACATGTGGGCTGGCTTAAGCAGAAAGGGATTTTACAAAACCATATTATGTACCACACAGGTTGCACTGGGCAGGGATGTGGCTAAAGAGCAGAGCCTGGGGCTCTGGGGCAGCTTTAGCGACACCACTGCCCCTTGGCACTGGGAATCTCTGGATGTCTGTGCCATGTGCTTGCCAGATGTCAGCTGTACTGCATTTGGCCTTCTATTCATTTTGCTCACTTCCAAATCGAATTTTCACACACATGCCTATCTACTTTGTCATATTCTAAGCCACATAACTTTAAGGGAATTTAGTACTGGGAGAACTTTTAGCTGAGCACATTGTTGCACCATAACACGCTTTGTTTCTGTTGGCAAGGAAGATGTGGAGAGTAGCTATTGGGTGTGCCGCTAACTGCACAGCTAAAGGTGTCTAACAATGCAAGGTTCCATAATAGGCAGCGGGTTGGCATGCTAATCAGACCAGTCTGCACTCATAGCTGTCTTTGGGACGGCTAAATGACTGTGAAGTCTTTTGCACTGAAATATATGGGTAGTCTTCTAAGAACCTTCTTGGTCCATGTAGTCAGAACAAACAAACACTAGACCTAGAGAACAAAAGCCCTTTTGAGTCACCAAGTACAGAGAATTGTTGTTCTTCACCCAGTTCCTAAACTTGAGCCATAGACCAGAGCCCAGACACCTCTGGAGAAGGACCCTGCAATTATACCACGAGTATATACTATAAATCCCATTCCTGGCTATCTTCACAGAGATCTGGAGCCTTTTATCAAGGTAATAGTGGCTTGGTGGAAAAAGAGACGTTCATACTTTTTAGATTTTTCATTAGTTCTCAGCAAATTCCCGAGGATCCTAGGGGATTTATGGGAGTTAAGTGATCTATGGGATTTTGACATCATAGTTTGCCTCGTGAATCCCCAAGTTCATTCCATGATGTTTTCTCAGTTCCTGACTGTAAGGTTGGACTAGATACATTCAATACTGGGCAGAATTATTATGTTGATTACTTGAAGGGTTTCTTTGTTACAAAGTGCCAAGTGCAAGACTTAAAGTAGTAAGCCTAAAGTAATACCCTGTCCTTGGATGAAATAATTACAGCCATCAAAGACTCAAAAGGTGCAGGTGTGGTGACTCCTATTACAGCTCCATTTAAGTCATTTTATTTCTCCAGAGCAGAAAATAACTATATCTTGGAAAATGGCGGTAGATTATTATAAACATGATGAAGTGGCCTCCAATTACAGCTATTTCAGATATGGCTGCCTTACTGGAGAAAATACCGAGTCCCTGATACTCAATCTGCAGCTATTTATATGGCTAGTGCTTTTTTAAAAATTCAGTTCCAATAAGAAGACACAGTTTGCTTTCACCTGGCAAGGACTGCAGTATACTTTATTGCGTCAGCTTTCCATCTCTATGTCGCAGTTTAGACCACAGAGATACTTAATCATCTCTTCATCCTACAAGCCATCGGGTTGATGATTCAGTATATTGACAACATCATGTGGATAAGATTTGGAAAGCAGAAGGTGCATGTACTGTAGATACCTAAGAGTGGATGCCAGAGGACTGCATTCCATGCAAATGCAGGCACCTAATGATCAACAATAGCTTTTTATTTCTCTTTAATATCTTTTGCAATATATAGAAATATATTTTAAATAAAACTGTATATAATTTAGATCAGTGTGATGTGGCTGTTTTGTTTTTCTAATTATCATAATTATATATGTGCATTCATATGTGGACCTTGCCAGTGTTTACTTTGACCTAAAATGCCGTAATGTGTTTAGCTTTACTGTCCCATTAGAGCTCAGCTGTTATTGTTTTTTCCCTGGATTCTAAGTACTGTTGTTATAAATGTCTTCATATAAATTACTTTTATTATTATTATTATTATTATTATTAATTATTATTATTTGGTTTGGGTTATTTTTCAGGGTATACTCCCTAAAGTGGAAATACTATGTCAAAGGGTATGAGCAGTTTTATGGCTTATGTTACATTTTACCCTATTGCTCTCCAGACAGATTGAACCAATTTACAATGCTACTAACAGTTCATGGCATGCTATTTCCCCACAGTCCACCCAACTGGATTTTATATATTTTATTTATTTTGGTTAATTTAATATCATGTAGTGATACCTTAAAGTTGTGTGAATATGCACTTTTTTTAAGTGCTAGGAGGTCTGTGCATCACACAATGTGACATCATTCTTTGTCATTCTACAGTTTGTTCATATTATTCTGGTTTCCCTGGCAAGAGTGGAAGACTGTCCGTTATAGAGACTGTCCATCATCTACTTGTCTATCCATGCATTCAACATTTATTGAGTCTTTATTATGTTCCAGCCCAGGCACTGTGCTAGGTTTGAGGGATACTGGGGTATAAGATGTAGTCCTTACACTCAAGAGGCTGTCCTGTAGTTGAAGAGAACAAGATCAGTGATTGTAATTAAATGTGACCTGAAGTGTGCACAGTGTTAATGGGGTTTGGAAGAACACAAGGGTTTACCCTTTGTTGTCCTTGGAGGAACCATGGAATATTTTTACGAGGAACCATGCTGTATTCAGATATCCAACCCCCAGGGAGTTGAATCCAGCTTCACTCCCATGAATATTCCCATGGAATATTTTTACGAGGAACCATGCTGTATTCAGATATCACTCCCCCAGGGAGTGAATCCAGCTTCAGAAGGTAAGTAAAAGTTAGCCAGGAGAAAAGGGAGTGAAAGATGAATTGAACTCTTCAAGAAGAGAGAGCGGCATATGTAAAAAGGGACACGGGGGAGTAAGCGTATTATGTGATGTCCAAGAAGGGAATGAGCAGGGGCATGTTGGGAGAAAAGCTTTAAAGTTAAGTGAATCTGGTAAGATATTTTGGCTTCAAATAATAGAAAACTGATTTAACTGATTGACCTAGTGAGATAAATTCGTATTTAATCAAGCGAGGAGTTCTGAGGCAGAGGTGCCCCTGGGCTGGCTAATTTTATGGCTTGATAGCACCATCAAGAACTCAGGTTTCTCCCGTTTTTCTGCCTTGCTATCCTTGTGGGTTTCCTTTGAGGATACCAGATAGCAGGGTCCCCGTTCACAGCATCTTTTGCAGATGAACAATGGGAGGTAGAAGAAAAGGAACTGTCTCTTCCTTGTATCTCTTCTTAAAACAAAACAAAACAACACAAAGCAAACTTTCCCAGAAGCTCCATGGAAGACTTCCCCCTCCTTCATACACCTTCTCCCCTTCACTTGTTTTTCTACAGAATCCTTTGTTCCAGGAACTTGGTATGATATTGACACCTCACTGACCTCAACGCATACGTCATAACAAGACTCGGATGGCTGCTACCAGCACTAGTCATGAGACCACTTTGAAGACATGAGGAACACAGCTGGCAGCACATTCCAGGTTCCTATCGAAAGCACCCAGCTCCCGTATTTTTCTATAAAACCCCTCATCCTTTTACCTTGGGCAGGTCTGCAGTTTTGAAGGCATGCGTCTGCTGCAGCCTCCTTTGCCTGGCAAAGTAGTAAAACTAAAGTTCCTCTTAAAAACAATCATCAACCAAGTTCCAGCAAGGAGAAAGGCATTATCATGACTGGCTTAGAATGTTTTAGGACTTACATATGAATTGAGAATAGGATCATCTTCCTTGAGAGCTGGATAGACAACCAATGGCATTTACGATGTAAGGGAACTAGATTTTGTGTCCCTTATAGGGCTGGTTGGTTCATTGACTGTCACTTCCAAATTATTTCCCAAGGAGAGCCAATCATTCATCAGTGTTGAGCCAGCTAGAGTCGTAGTAGTGATTGGAGAGTCATAGCCCTGCCCTCTTCTGCTCCCTTTCCCCTAGTAAAACAGTGGATGAAAAGAGATGAGAAGTCATGAAGTAAATATTCATTGCATGCCTACTCTGTGCCAGCCATGGATTCACGACCAGAATAAGATTCAGCACCTCATGCCTGCCCCCAGGAACTCGTGGTGGGGTTTGGGGTGACATTGGTGAAGGCATGGTCACTCATCAATGAGAGCTGTCTTTTATTGAGTATCTTTGCTGTTCTACCTCAAAACTTTGCCCAGTTTTCTCACTTAATCTTTACAGTTACCCTTATTTATGTCCCCCGTTTGAAGAGTGATCCTTCAGATTAGATGCCTTTTTTAAGTCTCCACAGGTAGAAAGGGTGACAGCCAGAACTCACACTGAGGTCTGCTGACTCAGAGTCCGTGCTCTTAACTGCTCCACTGCCATCTTCCTGTCCTTAACCCAAACACTGAAGTGCCATGAATTCCCAGAAGAATGCTATGCTCCCTGTTGTCAGGGGAACACTGCAGAAGTGCCATGTGAGCTGAATCATGGGGGTCCAGAGGAGAAACCAGGCAAACAAGGTTGCAAAGGCCTTCTAGAAGATGTGCAAAGGCATGGAGACATGGGAGAGCTGGGAGGTGAGGTACATTTGGAGTTGGGACTGAAGAGGTAGGATGGACCAGATGGAGACAGGCTTGTATCCTACACTGAGAGGTTTGGATTTGTCTCACTGATGTCTTCTGAAGTTTTTGAACCTTTGGATTCCAGAAAGAAACAACATGGGTTCACGGAAGATGGGTATGAAGGGGGCCAAATCCAAGGAGATCAGTTAGGAAGCTACTGTGTGATCCAGATGAGAGGCAGTTACAGACAGAAGTAACTGGAAAGAGATTTTAAAGGTAGAATCAAGAGGATTTGGTGACTGATTAGATTTGGGGGTGAAAGAAAAAGATTTGAGAATGATTCCCACATGCCTGGTTTGGGCAGCTAGATTGATAGTGATACTGTATATATTCAGGAATCCTGTATTATGGGTGACAAAAACTCCACTTAACTTAAGCAAGAAGAACTGCAAAGACCTTGTTGCTGGGGATAAGTTGATGAAGCCCCTGGAGTTGAGGGGAAGAGATGTGGGAACTAAGGGATCAATACTTCTGGGACACTGTGTGTCATCTTTGCCTATCTCGGCTCAGCATTTCCACTTGCCAGCAAAGATGTCCACTAATAGCTCCAAATATGCATCCCCCAACTTTGCGACCCTAGTGGAAAGACAACCTCCTCTCACCCACAGGCCTGCTTGAACCACGGGTTCACCCTCGACCCATCTCTGTATCCAGGGACCTGGGGGTATTGTGGTGGCCAGGCCAGGACCAGCTGCTCAGCCCTGTGGCCAGAAGAAGGAAAATGGTGCAGAATACAACGAGCAGCCCAAGATAATACCCATCATGGTTCACTTGAGATGTTATTGACCAAGAGAGAAGGCATTGGGGGAACAGCATTAAATGGCTTTCAATCCAGTTCTGATTTGGATGTGTGGGATTCACAGCATCACACTACCAGCCGACTCCAAATGCTGTAATAATTTATAGAAATCAACATGCTACTGAGACAAGGAGCCTGACAGACAGCAGATGGCTCCCACACAGAAAGGCTAATCAATTCCGACAAACAACAGCCATCATAAAAGAGTGGAACGTACCCAGCATGCACACGCATCTGAATGGCTCAGAGACAAAGACTCCTGCTTGGCCTAGCCAGGGAAGGTAAATAGGCTCTGTAAGGCCACATTGTCGCATAGCCTGGGTATTTCAGATCCTCTCTGGCTGACCTTACCTCCCACCACTCACCTACACAGATCTCTGCTCTTCAGGATTCCTCAGACCCACTCTGGGCTTTCCCACCTTGGTGCCCTTACTCTTTTTTCCCTGCCTGGGATGCCTGACCTCTCCTGTTTCTGTCCCTTGAGAACCAAGCCCGACCTCAAGCTCAGTACAAATCCTCTCTCTTCCTAAAGACTTGTATTGCTGTTAATGCTTCATGGATATGTTCGAGACAAATTTACCTCGCTGGATTAACTTGATTGCAAGCTTCCTGAGGACAGGTGACGTGTCTTACACACCCTGCATACCCAGGAGTACCTAGCACAGGACTGTGAGCTACGTGTTTAATGAAGATCCATTCATTCACTTCCAGTGAGGAATGTGGGGGAGTCACATTTCTTAAGAGATAGAAAAAATATTTGCAACATACAGTAAAAGACTAATGATGCTCACATGTTCAAACAAGCCTTTATGGATTGATAATATAGTACAAGAAATTCAATAGAGAAGTAGGCAAAGAAAAGTAATAGGAAATTTGCAGAACAGCCCTTACTTATGAAACAAAAGTCAACTTTACCAGCTATCAAAGAGATGCAAATTGAAACAAGGTGATTCTAATTTTTGCTTATCAAATTGGGGAAGATTTAAAAAAGGGTTTTACAGTGTGAGTAGGAGCGTGGTGGGGTAGCCACACATAGAACACGGTGGGACTACACATGGCTACAGCATTTCCGGTGATGAAGTCGGCAATTTTTACTAAAAGTCTTAAAAATGTCCATACTTTTTAAATGTGTACTTCTACTTCCAGACTTTTATCCTAAGAATGTAACCAGAATGGTGGTGAATAACCTGGTTGATTCTCACTTATTTGGTGTCCAGAAGTCAGTCCCAGAAAGAGAAGTGGAATTTATACAGTTCCTTTCCATTTGCCTGACTTGACAAAACCTTGAAAAACCCTGAAAAGAAACCCCTGACTTCACTTCTGTTTTAAAAAGTCTTAATAACTGGATTGATGCCTGCTGGAATATGTGACCAGCTTGCTTTCCATTGGCAGAGGACATTCTACCTTCCCTGGAAGACCTACACCCGGGATCTTTTGCTTTAGTCTAAACTAAAGCATTCCCATGCAATAGGGCAGGTTCCATAATTTTTCTGCTTCTCTCTCTAGGCCTGGGGGTCTTTGGGGGACATGATACACCGTTTTAGAGGATGACCTAGTTGGTGGGGGTATAGACAGGAAGAAGGAACCTCAATTTATTATTGCCCAGGTTGCTTAAGCACTGTCAACACATCCATCCATCTACCCATCCAAATACATAGCCATCCATCCATCTATCCATCCATCCATCCATCCATCCATCCAAACAACCCTCCCTCCCCCCCTTTCATATTGATTGAGCACATGCTATCTACTAGAAACTGTGCTGGGTGTTGGGTGCTAGGTTTGCATAGGTAAAAGGCATAGTCCCTACCACCAAGTTACTCACAGCTCAGGAGCATGATGGACTAGGAAAGAGGCAGTTCATTGGTTTTTCAACACACAAAGTGCTCTGGAGCATGGAGGCGGGATATTTAACCCATACGGTGAATCCCAGAGGGAAAGCCTAAGTATAGGTCTTCAAAGTTTCTATAAGTTAATCCTGTTATAGAGAAGGGAGAAAGGGACATTTCAGAGAGAGAGAGAGAGAGAGAGGAGTGAGAGAGAGGGGAGAGAGAGTGAGACAGCAGCATGTTTAAGGTCTGGCACTGAAACAGGGAGCACTGGAGGAACTATAGGGAATTTGGCATGACTGTGGAGTTTGGTGGTTCAAGGAAAGGCTAGATCTGGAAAAGCAAGGGGGTGCGAGAACGTAAAGGTTGTGTTGGAAATGCCTAGGAGTTTAACCCTCATCTGGGGTGAAGGGAAGCATTGGAAGCTTTAAGGGAGGGAAGTTTTAAGTATTTTTGAAAAATCAGTCTGGTAGCAGGGAGCGGATGTGAGAGGCCAGTTGGGACAAGATTGCAGGGATTCAGAGAGTCAAGAGATGTTACAAAGGTCCACTTGACAAGACTCAGGAATAGGTGTGCATGGGGCCAGAGAGGGTGCTGAGGACGTTGCAGGGATGAGGGGCAAGGAGGCATCAGCGAAAACTCATGGATTTATCATGTGAGGTGGCCAGTCTAGATTTAGATGTCACAAAGGCAGAGAAAATAATTTCTGCCCTTGCCCCATTTTCCATGGAAGCCCACTCAACAGCCAGCCCCTTCCCCTCTCTTTTCCTCTTCTGTCTGCCTCCTAGAACTCTTCCAACATGGCTGTCATGGAAAGCCCAGACAGTGTTGCAGCTGGGGTCCAGCATACACACAATGTCCCGGACCCCACGTGGCTTTCCTGACAACAACTTCCATGGTCCGGTCTCAGGGATGCGCAACCGGGGGCCCTTGTTCCTAGTGAGAAGATGCCCGAATGCAATCTATACTTCATTCCACAAAATTTTGTTGAGGGAGAGTCTCCTCTGGACTCGGCATAGAGCAGGGCATGATGCAAAACCAATCTCTTAGATGTTGATTGCACTTTTTATTCTACTTTCAAAGTCCAGCTTAGATGACCCAGTCCTACAAAGTCTTTCTTATGTCCTCACCCTTATCCTGGGTTCCCATGGTTAGACCTCTAGTCCATTCCATTTGAATGATCAGTATCCGTTCATGCATTTATCCCTTCAGGACCACTTGGAGACATGGGCCACATGTATTTCCTTTGCCCCCTCCAGCGTATGCCTGCCTGGTCCCCATCTTTGCTCTCCCTCATCCCCTAGTATTTTTGGACAGTGCTTGAGTACACGTCGTTGGGACTTCTAACTTCTCTGGCGGGGTGATGCTATCGTTCCTTTTTAGCCATGAACAGTTGCTAACGTTGTTGGGGGTCAGGCACAAAAATTCTCCCAGGGTTTTAAAAGCTTGTAGCTGTGGCCTGAAGCTCTGAACACTCTGCTAACAACCTGATTTCTTCAGATCGGTCTGGTCTGCTTGAGGAAACGCATTTTGGCCAGGAAACGTGACACTTTGAAGACGCCATAGGAAGCAAAACACCCGGCTTTCCACTTGGGAAAGGACTTGTGCCTTTAAGACCTGTCTTGGGAAATCAGCCTGAGCAATATAATTGCGATGAAATTACCCCAGATCACACCCACACATTCATTATGAGATTCCTTATTGACACCTTGACAATTTGTTTCAGAAGACGTTATTGCATATTCCTCCCTCTGGAATAGATACAGATGCATATAGACATATGAGCCCACACATAATGTATATGCATATCGGTGCGTTTTTATTATATAATTATACGAGGCTATCAATCAGTTTTCATTTGGAACTCTTTGCATTTATAGTTCAGGAAGTTATTTAAAATCAAGAGGTGGAGAAGAGAGCCCAGAAGAGCTACAGAGGGAGAGGTGGATTGGGTAAGCAGTGAGCATGTCTTTGCTGTTTGGGAGCTGCCCCTGCCCTTCCCCCACGTTTCTCCCCACTCCCCTCCTTCATTATACCATTACACCCTACCAGTAGGGACTCAGGCCTAGGCAGCACCCACAAGAGGAGGGATCAGCTGAACAACTTGAAGGGGGAACCTCCTCGGGGTCATAAGATGCCGTCTTTGGCCCCTGTAGACTCTCTGTTGGGCCTGGGGAAGACTTATGGTCACACTGATCTGCATACGATGGCATTTAAGGCGTTTAGCTGACAATGAGACTCATAGATCACCCAAGGTCCGTGAAGATCAAGCAAAATACCTTAGAGCAGGGTTTCCTGACCTTTTAAAGTCACGACACACACCAAGACAAGAATATTTGCGCTGCACATTATAATAAACTGCAGGCAATTTGGGGTTCTGTCTGGGGCCTACAAAAAAAAAGCATTCCGTTTTCTATACATTATACAAAATAAAATATAGTATATTAGGAAAGACAATATATGTTGAACAACGTTAAAATATTTTCGTAGTTTTCGCGAGAAAACTTGAGCTTGTTTCCTTCCGTGAATGTAACTTTTATATCAGGGTTTATGTTGGAAAGGACTGTATATACCATGCCTGATCAAGGCTCTTTTCATGATGATCTCTACAAGTTCTTGGTAGTCACCCTCCATAAGAAACTTTGCGCACGTAAGTGATAAAAAATTTAAAGCCATTTTTATAACCATTAAAGATTCATAACAGTTGAAATGATATTTCAAGTATTTAACAGCCTTCCTTTTCTTCCATTGACAAATGTAGTGTTGAAAGTTTTTGCGATGGTGCAGGTGGGTTTCAAGTTCAATTGAACTCATTCACGTCAAGGAGTCAGAAGAATGATGGCATTCTGGCTTGTAGAACGTGGACATGGTGTCGGAGCATCACTCTGCAGCTGGCTTGGATGACACCCGAATGACACGGCAAACAGACCAAAGCATGTGACATCTACTGAGTTCAAGCTAGGGACATCGCCACCATGCCTGCCATTTAAATCCACGCAGCCTCTCTTCCCCTTTTCTCCTCGGGTGGTTGCATGTGGGGCAGCACCCCACGCCCCTTGGTACCTGGATTGCTCCAGCAGCTCATCAGACTTTGTCCGTGATGGTGGCCGGTGGGCTTGCGGCTGGCTGTTGGAGCAGGTGTCCAGATGTCAAACACCTCCTTGGTCATTGTCATCGCAGCTCTGAAGAGCAGCACGGGGTCAGAAGCCACTTGTCACGTTTACTACCTGTGGGAACCCCACGTATGCTGCCAGACCCTGCCTGCCTTGAGTGGCCTTCTGAGGAGGTTGCTTGTGGCCACCAGAGACCATCCCCATGTACTGTGTCTGCTCCAGGCCCTACCCTGCTGGCTACATCCTTAAATGACCTGTGCATCTCATCCCCAGGCCTTTGGCTCACACTTTGTTCCTTTCTGGAGTGACTTCTCATCTTCTGTCCTCATTGTCAGGTCTTACCTGGTCTATAAAGCCCAGCTCAAGCCCGTCTCCTCCACCAACCCCTGACTAATGTGTCTCATAGAGATCTACCCTTTCCTTGAACTGCTAAAGCCTGCCCTCAGGTAGCTCTGAACTCACAGTAATTTGTGCTTTTTTTTTTTTATTTTTTATTTTAAGTTTATTTCTTTAAGAGAGAGAAAGAGAGAGCAAGTGGGGGAGGGGGAGAGCAAGAAGGAGAGAGAGAGTCCTAAGCAGGCTCTATGCTATTGGCGGAGAGCCCGATGCAGGGCTTGAACTCGAGAACCGTGAGATCATGACCTGAGCCGAAATCAAGAGCCAGCCGCTTAACCGACGGAGCCACCCAGGCGTCCCTGTGCTGTGTTTTAAAATCTAGATGTTCTCGGGGCGCCTGGGCGGCTCCGTCGGTTAAGTGCCGGCTTCGGCTCAGGTCATGATCTCACGGTTTGTGAGTTCAAGCCCCGCATTGGGCTCTGTGCTGACAGCTCTGAGCCTGGAGCCTGCTGCGGATTCTGTGACTCCTTCTCTCTGCCCCTCCCCTGCTCGTGCTCTGTCCCTCTCTGTCTCTCAAAAATAAATAAACATTAAAAAAATTTTTAAATCTAAATGTTCTCTTGTCTCCACTGGAGAGTGAGCTCCCACGTGGAGCTAGTGTCTCAGGGGCCCCGATGGCAGGACTCTAGAATACATCATCCCTGTTCATTCCTGCACAGTGCCTTGCACAGAGTAGGTGCTCAATCATCCTATGTGAGTGATTGACAGGAAGCAAGTTGCACGTGGTAAAAATGATTCATAATGACGCTGGGTAACGAATACCATCAAAAAGAATGATTTTCAGCTCCTACGTTTTTGCAACATTCTGGGAATACCAACAACTTGTATTACGACCGACAAAATGTGCCAATGTTCTTCTCCCCTCGTTGAATAGTCAAACAAGTGTTCGATTACATTTAATATTAAAGACTCATTAGCATTTTTTAAATACGCTTTAGCAGCCAGTCCAGCGTTTTCATTTGGTCCAAGGGGCATTTCTGCTGCAAGGGAGGGCTACAGAAATGTAAGCTATTTTTGCACAGAGTGAGCCCTCTCTGCCCTGACTCTCTGAGCAGACTTTGCCAGGTGGGCAGTAGGTGAAAGTGTGGGGCCAGCAAGGTGGGAATTAACAGCCAGGTTAGGGACGTGCTAGGTAGCTGAGTTCGGAGTTCAGAGCCCTTGTTTGCCCGGGCGTCTGTTTTGTTTTTTTCTTAATTTAAGTTTGTGATTGACTTATTATGTGCACTGGCACTTTGAAGAGATGCGAATAAAACACAGTGAGAGTTCAGAACAAATGTAAATGGCCTCAAAGAAAAGGGAGGGGAAGAGACGGCGATAATCTTTTTTAATGGCTGTAAAATGTGGGAAGGATAGATCATGAGCTCTCTGCATGGGGCCCTCGTCTGATCTCAATCCAGGATTGTAATTTAGACATGACTTTTTATTTAATTTCTGACTGAGAAAGGGAAATTAGAAAACGGCATTATCTCAGCTGCTTCGTTATAATGAACAATATTTCACAGTGCCAGCCCTAGAGTTACCTTCAGAAGTTCTTTTACGAGGCGGATGCCGACGCCCGTTCTAGGAGAGCTTGAGTCTTCCCACACACTGGTTGCTGGCGGAGCAAAAGCGGAAGTACACGTTTTAATTAGAAGCTGGTTTAAGGCTCAGGCAGCCCACAGGTTTGCAGGTAGGCGACGACACTAAAACCTGGATGAGGCTGCGCTGGACTTCCTTATGTGTAAGTAACAGGCCCCTTTCAATCTCCCGACCCCGTTCGTTTATTTAATTTTTAAATCGGGGGGATTTATCCAATCGGTAATTAACCCTTGCCTCTGGCCAGAGCCGTTCTGCCTCCTGCCCCTTCCACTCCCTGCTCCTGGCCACTAAATACATAATGGTCTGATAAATATTTAAGCAGTGATGAGGGAGATAATGCAAGTGATCCATTAGAGCCTCCTGCCTGGGCTGGCATGGTGGGGGGGCGGGGGGGGGGGGAACAGCGGTGCGACATCCAGTGGAGTAAGTGCTAAGATCCCGGGCTGAGCAGCAGGCTTGCTGACCGCAGAGGGCCCTGAGCACCGACCCTGGCCGTGGGGCAGCAAGACATTGAGGCCCCGGGAGCCTTTTCTCCCACTTTGCCCTCCCGAGCGCTGGCCTGTGCCCTCTGGGGCAGCCTCACTGCTGAGTGGAATGGGGCCTGGCCCGTATTCTGGAATGGCATGGGAGTGAACGTCCCCTGTCCACGCTGCGGCTGCCAGGATCTCAAGGACAGCCAGGGTCACCACAAGCCCCAGCTGGCACATGAGAGTTCCAGCTTGTGCTAGTTGTCCGGCATGGTCACTGATAGTGCTCTCTTTCACGTTCAAGCGTCCCAATTTGGATGGTCAACTATATGGTCACCCTACCTATGACTTTCTAATAATATGCTTCTGAATGATGAAGGGAGGCGGAAAATCACAGCAGCAACGTTCCTCATATAACATGCACTGAACACAGCCGTCTGTGTGAGTCAAAAACCCAATGCTTAACTACAGAAGCCTGTCACCCAGGCACATGCATGTTCAAGGGCGTGTATGACTTGCCCCGCCCCCCGAATATGGCCTCTTGGCTTTTCCTAAGTCCTCTTGCACCGCCTCTGTATCTCTCTCTCTGCTCACTGCCATCTCTCCCTTGATTCTGATGTTGGCAAACACACCTTATTCCTTCAGGGTGTAACGTGGGTCTGGTCTGTTGTGGCACCCACCATAGCTCCCAGCTCACTGTTGACTATGGCTGTGGAATGAATGAATCAGTCGTGATTGTCAGTGATCGGGTTAAGTCTTTCTTATTATCTCGGAAGGTCTTTGACTTCGTCAAAAGTGTTTATTTTTTTTTGCGTCTCCTTTATCCAGGGTGTCATTCATATGCCCAAATATCCATCCACATGAAGCTCTCCTTGATACAAGTACACCTCAAAATCATCACACGTGAACACATAATACTTCAAGTGTACTCCTTCAATAGCTCCTCTCCGCCCTCAGAAAATAGATCAAGTTCCCCATTTTTAATGAATCTGTCTCTACTAGCCTTCTCTTGTTTCCCCTCTTTGGAATAAGAAGTGGGGTGTCAAAAGTTCAAGATGGCGCCTCTTCTCCACCCTGTGAATCCTTCCTCTTCCCTTCTTCCCTTTCATTCAGCTCGTCCTTCATTTCTTCACCACTGACTCCTCAGTCATCATTTATTCAATGCTATGTGCTGGGCTGAATGGATTCCTGGGTGACCTCGGACAAGTCCTTCTGAGGCCCTAGTTTCCTCATGACCAGAACGAGTTGAGCGTTGCATTGTTGGCTTCAGACACACCATCCAAAGCATTCCTCGTTGACAGAGCTGACATAAATCCATGTCTCTGCCTCCTCCCAGTTCCCAGGGGGCAGATCTGGAGAGTGAGGAGGGAAGGGGCCTCAAGGGACTTCACACCCCGCAGCCCATTTGACTTTCCCGCCAGCTCTGGCCTCTGGGTCAGACCGTGTCTGATGCTGCTGAGCTCTGCTCCTCTGGGGAGCTGCCTTGGCCAGAGCCCAGCTGCCCCAGCCCTCCAGGGTCATGAGCCTGTGTGGCCTGAACACCAGCTGCCTCCCTATGGCAGTGCCCTCGGTGAGGGGGTTACTACAGTGCTGGGTGCCCGCAGGCCCCACTTCTCGAAGCAAACCTGCCTGCAAATGCAGGCCTTTGTGCTTTGCTAGTCATTCGGAAGTTTACTCTTCTGCTGGTCCTGTCCTCACTGCTGGCCGAGATATCATTATTCACACACACACACACACACACACACACACACACACACAGATACACATTATATGTATGCACAACATACACACATTAATACATGCCTATAGCTTGCAAAGATAGTTCACAAAATCAAAATGTTTGCATACCTATCAATTTATGTGCACACACCCTTTGTATGCATATATGCACACATATATTCAACATACATATGAGCATGCACACCCTGAAATCATAGAAAACACGAGATAGACACCAGTCTTCAAACATCTGCAGGACTGGCAGGTGTGGAGCACTTCGTTACATGCCATGTGGGTCGGAGGAGTGAAAGCATCCGCAGATATGTGCGTTCGGAACAGATACATACTACGTTTCCTTTCTGTCTTTCATATCTTTTCATATTAACGTATCTTATGTTGTTACTGGCATTGCAGGTGGCTGCTTGTAGCAGTTTAGTTTTATTTCAAAGACTATTTTTTAAAGCCCTTTTAGGTTCGCAGCAAAACCGGAGCGTACGGAGATTTCCCCTATATTCCCCTCCCCAACCCGCGCATAGCCTCTCCCATTACCAACGTCCCCCACCAGAGTGCTTCGTTTATTGCAATGAATGAACCCACAATGACCCATCATTATCGTCCAAAGTCCATCATTTACATTAGGGTTCATTCTTGTTGTTGTACATTCTGTGGATTTGGACAAATGTATGATGACTTGTGTCCACCACTGTAGTAGCAAACAGAATAGTTTCATTGCCCTGAACACTTTCTGTGCTCTGTCCATTCCCCCCACCCCCACCCCATAAACCCTTGGCAACCACTGATCTTTTGACTGTCACTGTAATTTTGCCTTTTCCAGAATGTCATGTAGTTGGAATCATACAGCATGTAGCCTTTTCATATTGGCTTCTTTCACTTAGTTTTATGCATTTAAACATCCTCATGTCTTCTGATTGCTTGAGAGCTCACTTTTTTTTTTAGTGTCAAATAATATTTCACTTGTCTGAATGTGCCACCGTTTATTTATCTAATCAGCTTCTGAGGGACATCTTGGTTCCTTCCCAGTTTTGATATAAACTTTGATATGTAGCTGCTAGAAACATGCATGTGCAAGTTTTTGTGTGGATGTTGGGTTTTCAGTTCCTCTGGGTCAATACCAAGGAGTGTGACTGCAGGATTATAAGGTTAAGTGTGTGGTTAGTTTTGCAAGAAATCCCCAAACTGTCTTCCAAAGTGGCTGTACTGTTGTGCCTCCTCGCCAGCAATGAATGAAAGTTCCTGTTGTTCTACCTCCTTGTCAGCATTTGGTGTTGTCAGCGTTCTGGATTTTGACCATTCTAATCAGCGTGTTACTGGTATCTTATTGTTGTTTTAATTTGCATTTCCCTGATGACATATAGCAGATAGCACCTTTTCGTATGTGTTTTTTGCCATCTGCGTATCTTCTTTGGTGAGGTGTCTGTTAAGGTCTTTGGCCCACTTTTATTTTATTTTTTTTAATTTTTTTTTAACGTTTTATTTATTTATTTTTTTTAATTTTTTTTTCAACGTTTATTTATTTTTGGGACAGAGAGAGACAGAGCATGAACGGGGGAGGGGCAGAGAGAGAGGGAGACACAGAATCGGAAACAGGCTCCAGGCTCTGAGCCATCAGCCCAGAGCCTGATGCGGGGCTCGAACTCACGGACCGCGAGATCGTGACCTGGCTGAAGTCGGACGCTTAACCGCCTGCGCCACCCAGGCGCCCCCGTTTTATTTATTTTTGAGACAGAGAGAGACAGAGCATGAACGGGGGAGGGACAGAGAGAGAGGGAGACACAGAATCGGAAGCAGGCTCCAGGCTCTGAGCCGTCAGCCCAGAGCCTGACGTGGGGCTCAAACTCACGGACCGCGAGATCGTGACCTGAGCTGAAGTCGGACGCTTAACCGACTGAGCCACCAGGTGCCCCATTTTGGCCCACTTTTAAAAAATCAATTCTTTCTTTCTTTTTTTTTTTTTTTGTTTAGTGTTTATTTATTTATTTTGAGAGAGAGAGAGAGAGAGAGGGAATCCCAAGCAGACTCCACACTGTAAGTGCAGAGCCCCATGTGGGGCTCGAGCTCACAAATCATGAGATCATGACCTGAGCTGAAATCAAGAGTTGAACGTTTAATTGACTGAGCCCCAAATCAGTACTTTTTTATTGCTGAATTTTAAGAGCTCTTTGTACATTATGGCTAATTGTCCTTTACCAGATGTGCCTTTTGCAAATATTTTCTTCTCCTGTTCTGGTTCTCTTTCTCTTGACAGTATCTTTCACAGAGCAGAAGTTTTTAATTTTAATGTTAGCCAGTTCATCACTTGTTTCCTTCATGGATGTGTCTTTGGCGTTGCCTCTAAAAAGTCATTGCCACACCCAAGGCCCTCTAGGTTTTTTCCTATGTTATCTCCTAGGAACTTTATAGTTTTGTGTTACATTTAGGCTATGATCCATTTCATGCTAATTTTTGTGGAAGGTGTAAGGTCTGTGTATAGATTCATTTTCTTTCCATGTAGATGTCCAGTCATTCCAGTACCATTTGTTGAAAAGACTCTTTGCTCCATTGTATTGTTTTTTCTCTTTTGTCAATATGATTATTGACATTATCATATCATTATGATATTATTATTATTTGCCTGGTTAGAGGCTTATTGGTTTTATTGATCTTTTCAAAAAACAATTTTTGGTTCAGCTGATTTTTTTCAATTGATTTCCTTTTACCAATTTCCTTGATTTTTGCTCTAATTCTTATTATTTGCTTTCTTTTGATTACTTTGGATCTAATTTGCTCTTCTTTTTCTAGTTTCCCAAGGTGAAAACTTAGATTGTTGATTTTAGAGGCTTCTTTTCATATACATATGTATATACGTATACATGTATACATATGTATATTCAATGCTATACATTTCCCTCTAGGTACTACTTTGTCTGCATGCCACAAATTTTGATAAGCTGTATTTTCATTTAGTTCAAAATCTTTTGTAATTTCTTTTGATATTTCTTTTGTCCATGTGTTATTTAGAAGTGCATTGTTTTAGGATTTTTCCAGTTCTATTTCTTTTGTTGATTTCTAATATAATTCCATTGTAGTCTGAGATCAGACATTATATGATTTATATTCTTTTAAATTTGTGAAGGTGTGCTTTATGGACCATCATGTAGTCTGGCTTGGTGAAAGTTCATGTGAGCTTGGAAGAATGTGTCTCCCGTTTTTGTTGGCGAAGTAATCTATGAATGCCAATTATATCTAGCTGATTGATGGGGTTGTTGAATTCAATTCTGTCCTTACTGATTTTCTTCCAGCTGGTTCTGTTTCTGACAGAGGGGTGTTGAAGTCTTCAATTATGGTAGTGGATTCATCTCTTTTCTATCAGTTTTTGTCTCATGTAGTTTGACACTGTTGTTTGGCACATTCATATTAGAGATTGTTATGTCTTCTTGGAGAATTGGCCATTTGATTCCTTATGTATTGCTGATTGTTTGAAGTCTGCTCTGTCTAGAAGTAAGAGAGCTAAATAAAATAAAATAAAATAAAATAAAACAAAAGTAAGAGAGCTACTTCTGCTTTCTTTTGATTAGTGCTAGCATGGTATATATTTTTTCCCATCCATACTTCTAGTCTATATGTGTCTTTATATTTAAAATGGGTTTCTTGTGGAAAACGTATAGTTGGGTTATATTTTTTTGATCCACTCTGATAATCTGTCTTCCAATTGGTGCATTTAGACCCACTGATTATTCAAAGTGATTACTGATGGAGTTGGATTAATATCTATGATATGACTGTTTTCTATTTATTCTTGTTTGGTCTTATTTTTGTCTTCCACTCTTTTTCTGCCTTTGGTAGGTTTAGTTGAGCATTTTATGTGATTCTGTTTTCTCTCCTTTCTTAGCATACCAGTTATACTTCATTTTTAACTTTTTTTTTTAGTGGTTGCTCTAGAGTTTGCAGTATACATTTATAGCTAACTCAAGACCACTTTCAAATAACACTATAGTCCTCCATGGGTTGTGTGAGTCCCTTAAGATGACAGAATAATCCTAATTTCTCCTTCCCATCCCTTGTACCATTGCTGTCATTCATTTCATTTATATACAAGCACACATAAATGCACACACATAAGATATATACATAAGCACATATAATTGAATATATTGTTACTATTATTATTTTGAACATACTGCTGTTTGTTAACTAAGAAGAAGAAAAAAAGTTTTTATTCTACTTTTACTTATTTTTTTTCTCCAACGTTCTTCCTCTCTTATGTAAATCCAAGTCCTTGAATTATAGTATTTTCCTTCTCTCTAAAGAACCTTTAATGTTTCTTGCAAGATAGGTCTTCTGGAGAAAATACCCTAAATTTTTGCTTGTCTGAGCAAGTCTTTATTTTTTCTTTACTTTTGAGGGATAATTTTGTGGGGTACAGAATTCGAGGTTGGTGGTTTGTTTCTCTCAACACTTCAAACATCTATCCCTGCTCTCTCGTCTTGCTTGTATGGGTTCTGAGGGAGAAGTTGGATATAATGCTTATTTTTCTTCCTCTTGAGGTAAGGTGTTCTTTCCCCCCTCTGGCTCCCTTCAGGACTTTTTGTTTATCTTTCATTTTCTGTGGTTTGAAAATAATATGTCTACGTATAGTTTTTGTTTTTTGACATTTCTCCTGTTGGGTATTCTCTGAGCTTCCCGCACCTATGGTTTGGTGCCTAACAGTAAGTTTGTACATTTCTCAGTCATCATTATTTCAAGTATCTCTTCTGTTCCTTTCTCTCTTTCTTCTTTCTCTGGTATTCCCATTTTGTGTATGTTACATGTATGTACATGTGTATGTTACATGTATGTCCCACGGTCCTTGGGTGTTCCTTCTGGTTCCTTCAGTCTTTGTTCTCTTTGCTTATCAGTTTTGGAGATGTCTGTTGCTACATCCTCAACCTCAGGAGATTCTCTCCTTAGCCATAACAACTACTAACAAGCACATCAGTCTACTAACAAGCACATCAAAGGCATTCTTCATTTCTGCTATAATGTGTTTTTTGTTTTTTTGCTTTTGATCTCAACATTCCTTTTCAGTTCTTTCTTTGGATTTCCATCTCTCTGCTTACATTCCCCATCTGTTCTTGCATGGTGTCTACTTTATCCATTAGGGCCCTTAGCATATTAATCATAGTTGTTTTAAATTCTTGGTCTGATAATTTCAACATCCTTGCTCTGTCTGTCTCTTCGAGTTTTGTTTTTCTGCCTTTTGGTATGCCTTGCGATTTTTTTTCTTGATAGCCAGACATGATGTGCTGGGTGAAAGGAACTGCTGTAAATAGGCCTTTAGTAATATTGTGGTGAGATTGTGGGGGGCGGTGGGGAAAGCATTCTGTAGTCCTATGATCTCAGTCTTTTAGTGGGTCTATGCCTCTGGATGATGAACTTCTCAAATGTTTCTCAGGTTCTTCCCCCCACCATGTTAGGTGGGAAGGGATGGCTAGAACTGTCTGGAGTCAGGTATTTCCATTTTCCCCCACTGTAGGTTAGAGTTGGCTAAAGTTGGGTCGTTTCCTTCCCCCAGGCCCATCAGGCTTTGGTAATACCCCAGCAGGTGAGGCTGTGGTGAACCAGCTTCCCCTGAGAGCTGGCCTTGTTAAGAAGAACAGAGGGCTCTGGCTTATTTCAAAATGGTTCCTTTTCCTCTCCCGCTGCTGGAAGAGCCAGAGGCTATTTACTGTGAGAACCTGGTCAAGCTCCAGTACTGTGGGGACCCCCGTATGAGTGGATTTACCTGGGGTTTTTAACTCTCAGACTTGTCCACACCGAACCTTCAGCAATTTGTCAATTCCGCTTCAGGTTTCCCTACTCCAGCGCTGGGTCGCACGGTGGTTTCCACTGGTGACCTCGTGTCTTCACCTGTCTGTCTCTACAGTGTTGGGGGGCAGTGGTGTGCCCTGTGATTTTCCAATCTGTTTAGGTCTATACTTGTTAGGATGGAGCGGTGACTTCCAAGCTCCCTACATGCAGAACCAGAAACTAGAAACCCCAGCACTTCGGTTTTGTCCTGTCTATTCAGGGATGAGGCCCATTGAATTCTGCAGGGGCTTTTGTGCCAAAAGAAAACTGCATCTTGAGTCTAGAGACCTGTCGTCAAGGACAGCAAAACTGTGTGCCAGTGCTAACATGCCCTTGGCATGACCACCTGGCCAAGCATGGGGCTTTGCTAACAGAGGAAGATGCATGTGGAGAGGCAGTTTCTGCCCATGGGGAGAAACTACATCCACGAGAATGGCACCAGGATAGCATAGAGTTGGGTCTATATAGTGTGTAGTTGGGTTGGGATAGCATGTGGTTGGGTCAGACTTGACTCGAATTCCAAGCGCGGTGAACTTTGGCGTGTTCTTAGCAACCTCTCTAAGCCCAGTTTCTTCTTCTATGAAATGGGGTCAGTGTCAGACCTTTCTCACGGGATGTTGTGAGGCTTGAGAGAGGATAAGTGTTAGCAGAGGGCCTCTTTCATAGTAAGTGCCCAATATGGGCTGGCTGTTATTACCAGATGAATATACATACCAAAAGACTGTCTGCTCAGATGGTGAAAGGGAGCAAGTTAACTCCTTATTCCTGATTCTTGCTTAAACTTAATCTTTGCCCCTTTCTCTTTGCCTCCTTTGCCTGTGCTATGCACAGGCTGTTAGTTGCTGAAGGGACTGCCCCTATGGCCTCGTTATAAGATCCTTGCTGTGGCCCTGCCTCATAAGTCTTACGGGTGTTTCCTCAGGCTGGGAAGCCTCAGGGGAGAAGGATGTCATAGCTGGAGAACATTTGACTTCTAGAACCTTCTCCCGAGGTCTTCCCCACACAGGTATGAAGGGTGTATACGTTAGGACAGGTGTCCAGGCTTTTTCACCATCATTTGTTTCCTTGGGGACTGTCACTGGCCTCCGTTTCTGCCTCCCTTTGAGACTGGTATAAGTCACCAGGGGTAGATTTACACAGCTTTGGATGAGTGATAGGGTGTTGGTAAAATCCAGGGGAACCATCTAACACCTTGACTAGAAACATCGTACATGTTCCACAATAGGCTGACCAGCCAACCAATCAACCAAAGAGCAAAATGGAAATGTAGTAAGTAACATAGCCAGACCTGACATAACCAGGTGTGCTCCAGGTGGTTCATGGAGGGTAGGATCCGGAGCCATCCTGGGGAGGGGATGTTTGGGCTTCTAAGCCAGTCACACCATGGGAACCTCTCTGCACTCCCTGACATTGCCACGTAGGACACAATGAACATTGGTGACAGCCTTGGAGGACACACAAAGCACAAGGGACCACACTGAAAGAACTGGAGGAGGAGGGAGAGGAGTGATCCCTTCCCCCACCCATGACTTATCTTGGTGACAAGAAGTGACAGGGCAGAGAACTGAGGCGTGTGCTCATGGGCTGCCGAGGGGGTATTACCGTGTCCCCCAAATCCGTGTGTTGAATGAAACTCTAATGCTCAGCCTGATGGTATTTGGAGGTGGGGCCTTTGGGAGGTCATTAGGATGAGAGGAGGTTCATGAGGGTGGAGGTCCCACGATGAGATTAGAGACGAGTGCCTTTGTAATGAGGTCGAGGAACCAGAGCATTTTTCTCTTCTGACATGTGAAGGCACAGAAAGAAGGCAGCCATCTGCAAATCAAAGTGGGTTCTCCCCAGAACCCGATACTGGCACCCTGATCTTGAACTCCCAGGCTCCAGAACTATGAGAAATACATTGCTGTGGTTTAGGCCGCCCAGTCTACGATATTCTGTTACAGCAGCCTGAACTGACTGAGACAGGTGTGAATACATATCAACCATGCTTAACACTAGCTGTGACTTCCTACTCTTGCTTCCAGCTCCTCGGCCAGGAGCCTGGCCTGTTCAGCAATGAGGCATCCCCAGAGTGTTTGCTGAAAGTGTTGTCGTCATCTGGAGAGAAAGTCCTAAAACTCCCAAGGGCACATGTCAACAGGATCTGGTGTAGAGCCCAGGCCCCAGCAGTCTTGCCTCTGCAGGGTGGCCAGCGGTGAAACGGCCCAGAGCCGTATGGAATAGAAGGAGCCTTCACTTCCTGGCCAGGACTTATGTCCAGAATACACAATGATGTATATTCTAGTAGGCTGAGCCCTTGACTCTGTACAGATTCATATCCTTCCCTAGTGGTGCGTGTGTGGGGGCCTGTGTGAGGCCACACGGTCCCCCTTGTGGGATCCCCTAAAGCCTGCACCTGCTTGTGAAACAAGGTGATTGTCCATTTGGGTCCGGAGTGGAAACCTAGCTGGGACCTGGGAATTAGGACAACTCGTCGTAGCCCTGGGAGAACCGAAGATTCCATCTGGATTCCCCAGCCATTTCAAGCTGGTCAGGTGTCTTGCCACCTCTGACCGGAAGGAAGACAGCAGGGTGAGGTGTCCCTCAGGACCCTTTCCTCTTCGCTTGGCACCTGTCAGTGGGTCTGTTCCTCTCCTTGCCCTTCTGCCGCCCAGACCATCTGGAGCCACACACCTGACCGATCGTCACCAGATGCTGCCCTGTGCTCTGAGCCGTCCCCTAGCATCACTGTTCCGCGTTCGCAAAGTTTCACTTCTGCAGAGATCTTCTGGCTGGACGTTTCCCTGAAAGAATCTGACCGTCTAAGTCCTGGGAAGCTCTCAGATTTCATGAGGCTGTAATGTGCTCTTCCTTCCTGAGGTTAACCCCATGTTACGAGGGCATAGCTCACCAAAACGATGAACAGAATTTTTAGGCATCAAGAAGAAGTAAGTCAGGAGTCCCTGGGATCTCAGCTGACTTCTTCCCTGGACAAGCCCTAGTTAGGGTTCCCTTCATGGCGCCTCAGGGGTGTCAGAAACCCCACCTGCAGCTGAAAGGGACCCATTGCTTGTAACCGACGCTGAAGGCTGAGAGAGCAGTCACTTGGTGGGGTCAGGGATGGGAGAAAGTTTTTTCAGATGTCTGCATGTCGCACCTGGATCAACAAACAGGTTTTTTTTTTTTTAATTGTTATTCATTTTACAACTCAATAAAGCTTAATTATGAGGAAGCAGAAAGCAAGCAGAAGCCATGCTCACATAATATTGTATTCCTCGCAGCAATTCCTGCGGGGCCCTCACACTTGCATTGCAATGTAGAACAAACCAAATTACGGGGACTATTCAAAATTCATTTAAAAACATCATTGAGGAGCATCATAATAAAAACACAATGAAAAAGACAAGCTTGGGTTGTTAACTTGCAGTGCCATGCATGTTCACGGGGGCCTGTGTGCGTGTGTGCGTGTGGGTGTGCGCGTGCACACGTGGCCTGATTCGCTCTGCTGGGAGCAGCCGGGGGCTGAGGGCTGGAGGGTCGGAGACCATGGACTGGACAAGCACAGGGGAGACATGGAGAGGGCTGGGGACTGCTGGGAAGTGTCTGCTGTCCCGTCTCCTGTTTTGGACGAAAGTCAGCAAGGTAACGTTGGGACTTGGGGCCCAGAGCAGTGGCTGGGGTGACCGGGATGTTGATGAGGGGCTGGGGGCGTCCCAGGGGCTAGGCTTGCTCCCCAAGCTGACTCTGCCTCTCATTCACCTGGTCTAGCAGGGGTCCCTGCTTGCCCCCCCCTGCAAAGAACGCCCCAAATCTGATTAGCTCTAGGGCCACCCGGGAGGTGCTGGTGGCTCAGAAGCATTTAATTGTATGTCAACCGCCAATTTACCAGGGGACCAGTGTGTCCGTCACTCAGAACCTTTGCTTGGCCTGCAAAGGACTCAGGCCCTTTGCTGGGAGCCCATCCAGGCTGGGTTCTGATTGAGGGCACCGGAGCCCTGGGCCATAGCACCTGGCGTTTACCAGGACTCAGGCCAACAGCCTCTGTCAAGCTCTTTGCTCTGGTTCCATCCTGCTTGGCTTCCAAGGCCACCACTTCAGCTTGCTTTTCCCCAACCCTGGGCCTGCCCTGCCCGGCCTTCTTGGTGCCCAAGCCTTAGCCTGTGGGAGCAAAGTTGGTCTCACCCCTGTTCTCCATCCCAGCCCCATTTTGTCACTTGAGTCCTGTTGTGACCTTGAGCCCAGGGCTTTGGGCCTCAGTTTACCCATCTGGAAGACAGGTGTCATTAAGTATGCCTTCCCTCCCTCCAGGAGTGTTTTCCGAATTAATTCATTCTCTTAATTAATTAAGTAAAGCGCTTTGAGATGCTTAGACAAAAGGTGTGCTAGAAGGTGCAAATTATTATTTATTCTTAATGAACCCTTCTTTGGAGATAATTTACTCCTGGTTCTGAAGCGAAGCACAGTGGACCCCGGGGGAGGGGGAAATGATGAGGTTGGTTTTTTGTGTTGGTTTGGGGGAAGTAGAAAGAGGGGTGGGTTATTATCTGGAGTTACTCTCTCCGTAGGCTGATAGAGAATTAGGCAAGCGTTCGTTGCACTGCTCTGTCGCACGGCCTCGGCCAGAATTGTTAACCTCTGCAAGTGCAAAGGCAGACAGCTCCGAAGACAGAAGGTTTTCAGATCGCATCACGACCTGCTTTTAAGACTGGGAAGTCAGAAGTGCGAGAGAGAGAGAGAGAGAGCCAGGGTGCAGGGGAGGAGTGAGAGAGAGAGAATAGGAAATGGAGAGAAGAAGAAGAAGGGAGGCTTGAGTGTATCATCACCTGTTGCCAAGTACAGGTCTCTGCCAAGGGCAGAGACAAGGGCAGAGGCTGTGTGTCGGGGTTGCCGGCTGCTCAGATGTGTCTCTTGGCCAGATCCTGGCCCCCTCTGCACCCTCTAAGGTTCTTCCCGGGACGGACTGTATCCAGACTTCTGTCCTCTCCTCCCTCGTTTTTTCCTTAGGCTCAGACGTTAGCAAAAATGTGACGTGTGCACATTTCGTGGACAGGAATCTTCCCTTCTGTTGTATCCCCCCACCCCCACCCCGGTCTGAGACCACTTTGTTCCCAACCAGGCACATGGCCTCCAGGCTCTTTCCGGACTGCTCTCAATCCCTCCTCTCAGAAGGAGAGGAAACTGGGGCCGGGGCAGGCCGAGGGGGAGGACTCATCTGGGAGGGCCAATGACCTAAGGCGAGCAGCTGACTTCTAGGCCTGCGAGTGGGCAAGGTGAAGGCGGGAGGAACGGGAGGAGCTTTAATTATTTCCCCTCCGTGCTTTTGTATAGTTTGACATTTTTTCCAGCGAGATGCATGATTTTTACTAACGCCATCTCCTATCCCAGGCAGACGAACTGACGGCCTAGAGAGGACATTTAAGGCATTGGCCAGAGGAGGGGGGCCATTCTTCTCCTTGACAGTCCCGATGCTCCCGACATCGCCCACCTGCTGTGGGAGGTGCTCAGGGGCTCGCCTGTGAGGAGGGGAGGCTGGTCAACGGGGCCAGGGAGAGGGGACACTAGCGGGGGAGGCAAATAGATGAGAGCCGAGAAACTCCGATGCAAACTCGTATCTCCTGAAGCCCTGTAGATGCTGGATTTTTGCACCACTTGAGAGCATTCCTGTAAGGCCAGGCCTCCTCCAGAGCTGTGCAGGAGGCGCTCTGTTAGAAGTGAGCTCGCGCTGCCCTGCACTGGTGTCTGGTCCCAATGGAAGGATGGGAGCTGACGGGCCGGGCGCACCGTGGCCGCGGGGCGGTCTCTGCAGGCATAGGGCCCACGCTGGAGTCACTACTTTGCCCCTTGCTTGCTGGTAACCTTGGGCAAGTTCTTAGTTTTGTCGTCTGTAAAGTGAGATAATAGTAGCATCTGCCACGTAGGGGCGTTGTGAGGATGGAATGAGTGAAATGGCACAGCTCTTGAATAGTGGCTGGCAGCGGCCATCATGACTTAGCCCCCGTGCACGCAGCAGGACCCGGGCCGGCCTAAGCTGGGCAGGCAATGCAAGCTTAGGCACATCGGTGCGTGCGTGGGGTGAGCAGAGGGGCCTGCCTCGGTCTGCCTGCACGTGACACCAAGGAGGAAGCTGCCGGGGAGGAAGCCCTTCCAAGGGTCCAGGTCTGGCGAAGGAGTGATTCCCCACAATGCCTTGCTTTCAGGCTGTGCCCCACCAGGCCCCCCGGACCCCAGACTGCTGTCTAGAGGGGCCCACGGCTGCAGGGAAATACAGAACGAGTGGCCACTGTGAGAGCTGGCGACCGACAACTCTGTGAGACACAGTCCCAGGCAGCACCCGCTGCTTCAGGGCTGGTCACACTGAGCATGGGGCAAAGAATAGGCCTCAGGAAACGCAGCGGCGGGGGTGGGGGGGTGGGGGGGTGGGGGGGTTGGTGGGGCAGGGCCTGGGGAAAACGGACCAGCCTCCAGTGGTGGCTCGAGGTGCCTGTGGGACTCCTCGGCAAAAATGTGAGCTGGCAGCAGTGCCCAGAGGAGAGGGCAGGATCCAGGCCTGAAAAATGGTGACCTTGTTATTATCAAAGGAAAAAAAAAAAAACAACCAACAACATAAAATGCTCTTTATGATGCTCTCGGCCTCCCGAAGAGAGTGAGCCCTGTTTCAGGGAAGGCCACGGGCCCTCTACAAGGTTTCTCAAACCCTTGGCTTTGAAGGAGGAGGTTATTTTTTTTCTTTAATTATCAATATGTCATGGACGGATACTTTTATCAAAGACGGTAAAAATGAATTCCTAGGAAAATGAAATGATAGGGGGATGTACAACATACAAGTGCCAAGTTTTTCACTACTGAGGTCAACAGACATAAAATCACCCTGTCACATTGCTGTTAAGATTTTAAATGTTTACTCTCAATTTCTGAACTTCTCTCTTTGCAGACTGTTATCAAACGTTTGGGGGCTTGGGGAGCCTGCGTGGCTCAGTCAGTTAAGCATCTGACTTCAGCTCAGGTCACGATCTCGCGGTTGATGGGTTCGCGCCCTGCATCAGGCATCAGGTTCTGTGCTGACAGCTCGGAGCCTGGAGCCTGCTTCGGATACTGTGTCTCCCCCTCTCTCTGCTCCTCCCCTGCTCTCTCTCACTCTCTCAAAAGTAAACATTAAAGAAAATTAGAAAGTTTGGGGCCTGGCTTGGGTCCAGGGACCACACTAAGTCTCACCTGGACACCGACCTCAAGTGCTAAGTCGCTTGGCACTTAGGGGCGGCAGGGGCAGGGATGTGTGCCTCTGGACCGAGCAAATGCAAGAACAGCGAGTCAGCTTCCTTGGGCTGCTGTAACAAAGCACCACACTCTGCCTGGCCGAGAACAACAGAAATTTACTCTCTCATAGTTCTGAAGTCTAGAAGTTCAAAGTCAGGGTGCCTACAGGGCTGTGCTCCTTCTGGAGGCTCCGCGAAGGATCCTTCCTTGCCTCATCTGGCTTCTGGTAGCTCCTGGCGATCCCTGGAATCCCTTGGCTTGTAAACGCATCACTGCCCCGGTTTCCACGTGGCCTTCTTCCTGTGACTCCAAATCTCTGTCTCCTGTGAGGACACCAGCCATTGGCTTTAGGGCCCACTCACATCCAGTATGACCTCAACCGAACTTGAGGGGTCATCTTCGGACTTTGGACCTGGGGAAGTCTGAGTCAATTATTTCCGGATCACCACAGGGCAAGAAAGTCCTGTGGGACACCTGAATACTCACTCTAACCATAACCATATTTGTACTCCTGGGCCCTGATGGCCAAAGGGAGTTCTGCTTCTAAGGGCGGGAAGGGAACCCCAATGGTACTTGGGGCTTCTGAGGATGCAGAGGAGATGAACAGCTGGAACCTGAAGCCAAACCAACTCATCTCCATACCCCGAGAGCCTTGGACAGAGCTCTGGAGGGAAAGGCGAGGCCTTTTGCACACTACAGTGAGTGCCTCTCACACACTTTCTGTTGTGGTTGTTGTGGAGTCCAGCGGTTAGAGCATCAGCACTGGCATCAGACTGCTGGGCTGTAAGTCTGGCTTCATAACCTTGGGCAAGTCACTTGCCTTTCAGTGCCCCATTTTTCTCATCTGTAAAATGGGGCGAATGGTAGCTCCCATTTCTACGACTGTTGGGAACAATAAGTGTGGTAATGTATGTAAAGAGCTAGGCACAGGGGCGCCTGGGTGGCACAGTCGGTTAAGCGTCCGACTTCAGCCAGGTCACGATCTCGCGGTCCGGGAGTTCGAGCCCCGCGTCGGGCTCTGGGCTGATGGCTCAGAGCCTGGAGCCTGTTTCCGATTCTGTGTCTCCCTCTCTCTCTGCCCCTCCCCCGTTCATGCTCTGTCTCTCTCTGTCCCAAAAAATAAATAAATGTTGAAAACAAAAAAATTAAAAAAAAAAAAAAAAGAGCTAGGCACAGTGCCTGGTACATGGTAGGCACTCAAATGCTATCTGTTATCAATATGATGATTTTTAGATGGACCAGGGAAGTGACTGACTGCCATCCTGATCTGTGCCCAGTAGGGAAAAGAGACTTTGTATTTGTAAACACTTCTATGCACCAAGTATTGTTTTGAGTGATTTACATGTTTATATAATATCAATAGATGTTTTTTAGAGGTTAACTTGCGATTAATTTATCAAATTAACGTATCAAGGTTTTATTGAGCACTTACTATCCGCAAGAGGCAATGAGGAATCCAACTGCATTTAAGGAAAGGCCACTGCACTTTGGACAAAGAAATGAATCCAGGTTGGCTCTTAATGAGGTGTCAGCCTTTAAGGAAAGATTTTATGCGGTTTTGCTTGAGATGGGAGATTTGATTAATTGATCTCTTAGGACCTTCTGGCCCTTGGTTCTGCAGGACGATGGAAGAGGAAAGGTGAATTATTTTCATCAATGTGAAGCTTCACTATTAGTGCTTGTCTTTGTTTATTTTACTAAGACCCTATTACTAATTTGAACTCTTAAGCAGTTTCTCTGTTCTGTTCAAGAAAAGTCTTTTCAGTTCATTTTGGAAAATACCTTGCTTTATTTCATTCCTATGATAATTCATAACAAAATAAAAAATATGAGTTATAGCCAAACTGGATTACTAATATGTAACCCGTAGCATTGCTTAATTTGGCTTGCTATTAAAGTTTTAATAGAAAATATCATTTGATTGCAATTTAGAAATAAAATTTGATTTCTATATTATAACTAATATGAATAATAAGCCCAAAAATGTCTAATAAACTTAGGCATTTCTATTAACACAATGAATATGTTTCGGATGTTTCCAGCATACTAATTCAAAGTTTCATTGTCTCCTTGTATTTTTCCTGAGCGCTCACTGACCTCACCCAGGCAGCCTCTACTGGCAATTAGTTTTCAGCTGAATTAGCCCTTCGGAGAGCCACGATAATTAAAGTGTTATGCTTCTTTAAATGAAGTTGGCTGCCGGTTCCAGCCAGAATTGCTCTCATAAGAGTGCCCCCTTTCTCTCTGTGTGGTCTGGGGTTATGGGTAACTCTGCATTCACAGCTCCAGGCTGGGACCTGGACCTCATTTACTCATAATACTTGTCATTTCCAGATCCCCAGGCTTGTTCTGTCTTACCATAAGAAGAGAGGATGTGTGTTTTCCCTCCCTCATAAACAACTGCTATTCATTCACTCACTCATTCATTCATTCATTCATTCAATTCAAATAGGAATCAATAGCCTACCTACCCTATGCTAGCACTATGTCACATGCTGGAGTCACCACGGCGATTAAAAACAGTTACCGTCACAGAATTGAAAAATCACGATAAAGAATACCTACGTATGTGCTATGGCAAAGAGAAATACGATTCTGAGCAAGCAGTAAGAAACTGTCATCATTGGAGTTCAAGGGAGGTTTCCTGAAAGAAGCTGAAACCTGAAAAGTAAGTAGGAGTTATAGAGGAGAAGATGAGCTGGAGAGCGTACCAGGCATGTGCAAGTGTCCTGGGTAGGCCACAAGGTCAGGGCGAACGGGGTGTCGGGGGAACGGGGAGGAGGGACGCGTCACAAGAGGAGGCTGGGAGGAGCCGTGCTCTGCAGAGCCTTCCCGGCAATGGGAGGACGCTGTTCCCTATCCTAAGATCGAGGGAAAGGTCCGGAAGGGTTTTAAGCTGCATGGCCAGATGCGCATTATGTGGCTTGGGAGAACCCAGAGCTGCTGCTCCTCTGAAATCTCGTGTGCGGACAGCCCCTCCTCTGGCCACCATCTCTGTCCGTCTCTTGGCAACGTCTACGTCTTCACCCGCACAGTCGAACGTGTTGGGGTCCTTCTCATCTGAGAACCAACCGAACGAAACCACGCCCTCCGTCATCCACCCCCTCTCTGGGGGCCTGCGCTGTTCTTTGTCCCGGCCTCCTGCATTCCTCTCTCGCCACCACCTGGCTCACAGTCCATCTGATCCTGCCCACAGGATGTACCGCAGGCAGGTCAAGCTCAGCTCGTCCGCACAGAACGCTTACTCCCCCTGAAACCTGTCTGACCATCACCAGTCTCAGGGACGAACTCCACTGTCCAAGCCAGGAACCCACGCAAGGCCCATATTTACCCGTCTCTACCTTCCGGCCCGGCTCCTCTTGCCAAACATTTGAAAAGGCCTGCAGCCACTATCTGCTGTCACCTTAGCTCAACCTCTTGCTAATGCTTACCCGGATCATGAAAACAGTTACCAAGCTGATTTCCTTGTCTCCTGACTGTTGGAAATAGTGCACCTTTCCGCCGTCACCAGGATAATCTTTTAAAAATTACACCTGGTTTTGCCGTGTTTCTGCTTAAACGCCTTTGGTTGCTGACTTAACAGAGCTTTCAGCCTGAGGTTCACGTTTCTGAACTTCGTGCATACAAAGTCTCTTATTTTTTTTTAAATGTTTTAAAATATTTATTTATTTTTGAGAGAGACAGAGACAGGATGCGAGTGGGTTGGGGCAGAGAGAGAGAAGGAGTCGCAGAATCCGAAGCAGGCTCCAGGCTCCGAGCTGTCAGCACAGAGCCTGACGCAGGGCTCGAACTCACGAGCTGTGAGATCGTGACCTGAGTTGCAGTCGGACACTCAACCGACTGAGCCACCCAGGCGCCCCAACAAAGTCTCTTATGATCTGCCCCTTGTCTAACTAGCTAACCTTTTCTCTCTATTTTCCCATCCCCCTTTCTGCAGCTAAATTGGAACTTTCCGAGTTCCTTGAACACATCAGGCCCTTTCAGGCCTCCATATCTTTACACTGTTATTAATTGATTGATTTTACTGATTAACTGATGCTGCCCCGTGTCCCATCCATCCATCCATCCATCCACTGCATTGGCCAGCTATCAGCCTTCCAAACTTGGTTCACATGCTACCTCTTCTGAGAAGCCTTCCTTGACTTCTTACTCTGGTTCCTGGTGCTTTTCCTAAGTACTTGTTACTCTGACTCAGAAGAGTTGATTGATCTACGCCTTCGAGTGCCTTGAGATCAGGGACCGTCTTCTATGACTTTGTCTTCTTTATTTTTTATTTATTTATTTATTTATTTTTAATTTTTTTTTCAACGTTTATTTATTTTTGGGACAGAGAGAGACAGAGCATGAACGGGCGAGGGGCAGAGAGAGAGGGAGACACAGAATCGGAAACAGGCTCCAGGCTCCGAGCCATCAGCCCAGAGCCTGACGCGGGGCTCGAACTCCCGGACCGCGAGATCGTGACCTGGCTGAAGTCGGACGCTTAACCGACTGCGCCACCCAGGCGCCCCGTCTTTGTCTTCTTTAAAAAAAAATTTTTTTTTTTGGGGCGCCTGGGTGGCGCAGTCGGTTGAGTGTCCGACTTCAGCCAGGTCACGATCTCGCGGTCCGGGAGTTCGAGCCCCGCGTCAGGCTCTGGGCTGATGGCTCGGAGCCTGGAGCCTGTTTCCGATTCTGTGTCTCCCTCTCTCTCTGCCCCTCGCCCGTTCATGCTCTGTCTCTCTCTGTCCCAAAAATAAATAAACGTTGAAAAAAAAAATTAAAAAAAAAAAATTTTTTTTAATGTTTATTTATTTCGGAGACAGAGAGAGACAGAGCATGAGCGGGGGAGGGGCAGAAAGAGAGGGAGACACAGAATCCGAAGCAGGCTCCAGGCTCTGAGCCGCCAGCACAGAGCCCAACGCGGGGCTCGAACGCACGAACCGTGAGATCATGACCTGAGCCGAAGCCGGTCGCTCAACTGACTGAGCCACCCAGGTGCCCCTATGACTTTGTCTTCTTAATGCTTAACCCAATACCTAGCATATGGTAGATGCCCAATGAGAAGCCCCTATTCCCATCCACTCCACCTCAAAAATTAGCCCCACAGACCGCAAGGAGGAGTGGGTTGGAGAGGATGTATTGATAATCCTCAGTGTAGAGCTCGTTGCTCTGCGACTTTTGTCTACGGCCGTTAAAAGGGCAGCTTTGTCTTAGTTTCTAGTTTTGACTGAGCTCTTTTTGGTCTCCCTCGGTGTGTGTTTCCACCATCTCCCCCTACCCTTGGCCCATTTCATCCCCCCGCAAGGGCCAGGCCAGGCCTCCCCCTCCCTCTGCTCCCATGTGCCTCCCACATTCCCTCCTCACCCAGGAACCAGCTCTCCCAGAGCCCAGCTCTCCTACTGTAGTTTTTAATCTTTCTTCCTAAATTAATCTCTCCCGCTATCTAATCATGCCTGGTGCCCTTCCCTGAACTCTTACCACGTTGCCTACCTCTAGCGGGTAATGAGATGCCCACGGCTGGCTGCAGCCTCCCAGGCGGAGACCATTTTCCTCCTAGCTTTGTGTCCTGAGCCCTGCACACACATGCCCAAATCATCTGGCCCTTTTTATTTATTTCTCTGCCACTTCCTATGGCAAACTCATCTAATTTGGGCTCTGCTCTGGGGCTGTCCCTCTCTCTCTCTCCGTGCGTCCTCACTTTTGAGGTCCCCTCCACGTTATTGAATCCGGCTCTGTCTTCATGATTATATTTTCCTTCTGTGTTAATGCTTGTGCCTTTCCAAGGCGAATCTCATCTGGGGCCACCTTACCCCAAACAGCTTCCTTCTCCAGGTCACGGATAATTTTATTCGCCCCTTCCCAGGCAGGGCCATCTGTCAGTTTCATAAGACACTTTCCTATAAGTGTTAAGAAAAAGTGGGTCTCTCCTGACCACACTTGCTTTTCCTGGATAATGTCACCATACTTTTTTTTTTTTTTTTTTTTTTGCCTCAGTCATCAGAAAACCTGACGCTAAGTTTTGTGTATGGTGGCAGTGACTCTCTCTTTGCTGGGTCTCTGTGAGATGTGTTCCCCTTGTTAGGTGGCATTCATGAATTTTTAGTATAAAAGAACTCATGTACACGGGTCTTATGCTGTAAGTTTACCTCAAACACTTTGGAAATGAGTTGGGTCTAAACAGTATTTTTAGCACCTGGACGGCTCATACACTCTCTGTTCTTTCCTGCTTTCCTATTGCTAGCTCCTGTGAACATTACTAGAAGCTGGTATAAATGAGGTTCTAAAGCTCAATGGACAGAATCCCCTCTTAGCGCCTGGCGGCCACCCTCAGCGGTCAGGCATTGAGATGTGGGTGTGACAAGGGCCGGGTAGGTGATCCACAAGGGTGGGCAGAGGGGGTGCCCGGGGTAAAGACCCTGACTTCAGAAGACAGCCTACCGGCACCAGGCTTGATTCTGTCCCTTCTGGTCATATGACCTCAGACCCGGGAACCTTCCTAAGTGTTCCTAAGTGTTCCTAAGTGTCCCCCCCCCACACTGGAAGGGGGGGCAGGTAATAAAGCCTTCAGGAGTGTGAGAAACAAATGAGGAAGTACATCCTGGTATCTGGCATCAGGAAGTGGCGAGGGGGCACTCAATTCAACCTTCCATCTTTGATTTCTTGGAGGGGTGTCCTGTCCAGAGATGGGTCCCCTGTCGCTCCAATGTTATGTGGCCTGAAGTCCCTCTAGTGGCGTTTCATTAACTGACTCGTTTGAAAAAGACAAATATCCCCATGGTGTTTCTACCTCAGTCTGGCTGATACTATGTGGGAGAATAAACTGTCAGCAGGGCAGTGAGGTAACAGTTTGATGGAGGGGAGCTGAAGGGTGAATTTTGGAGCTGAGGGTTTGTGGGGGGGCATTGCCGGGGAGCAGGGGGAAGGTGAGGGAGGCGCTCCTCACTAGAGGGTTGGGGGAGTGCCCTCCAACTTCACAGTGTTGTAGATCAGTGTTCTGGAATGTCAGTGTGTCCCCGACTCCCCTGAGGCTTGTTAGGGGCAGAAGCCGCTGTGGGCCAGCTGGGTGGGCGGCCAGAGGTTCTGCATTTCTGGAAAACTCCTGGTCGCGGCGTGGCCGTGCTGCCGCTCCCAGGACCGCACACAGCGGGTGCGGAGGATTTGTTAGAATTTGACTCAGGCCTCTGTTGAAATGCAGGTCCTTGGCGATGCATGGGGGGGGGGGGGGATTCCCTGCAGTCTGTCCCCACCTGTTGCCCACACCCTCCGAGGGCCTGGGCTTCCTCCATTCCCAGCGCCACGACCCCGGCCGGGCCCATGTGAATTGTTATGATTTATATTTTAACTCAGGACCTCACCCAAGTCGCTCTTCCCCAGCACGTTCCTAAAATCGAGAGCAATTACATTCACTGCTTTCCTTTTATCTCCTCATCTGGCATTCCTATAGATGAGAAACAAAGCAATTAGATTTGTCTGGCGTGATTCGTACTATATCAATGCCTGCTATTTACTGCCTGCGAGTCTGTTCTTCTCCAACATTTACAAAGGGCTTCTCTTCATGCCACACCCTTGGCTGGCCTGGGAGGGGCCTTTTGCTTTAAGTTCCCAGAGAAGGTGAGGCGTAAGCCTCAGTTTACTCAAGCGAAAGCAGTCTCGTTTGTAAACCTACACCTCCCTGCTCACAGAATGGCCAGGATCCAGGGACCCCAGGCCCAACTCCTCCATTGCCCCACCGGGTGATGCCAGGATGCACGTCGAAGTCCCCAGAGCCCCATTTCCCAATCCACGAGGATGGAAGTGGTGGGACATGCCAGTTGGCCGCAATGCGAAAGGGCCCTCTGGAGAACTCGGAGCATGGTAGGCACTCAAAGGACGCCTGAGGAGAAAACAAGTGTTTCTCTGTGGTGACACCGCCCGTTGCCTCTCTGATAGCCATCGGTCTCTTCGTCCTCACCCAACATGCCCAGTTTTTTTCAGGGGGGTGGCACTCACCTAAAACCAAAGGCTTTCCCATACTCCCTTGCAGTTAGAGGGGACCACGTGACACATGCTGGCCAGTTAGACTTTAGCTTTTTTGAGGGCAGGGCAGGATAATTTCTGGGAAAGTTCTGTCTTCCTGATACGGGGCACTCCCTGGTTCTTCAAATCTGAAACAGAGACACGATGCGTAGGAGAGCAGCCATATTTTGACATGAGGCAACAAAGCGTGAGGACGAACGTTTTGAAAAAGAAGGTAGAGTGGCGAGAAGGGAAAAGAATGGCTCACTGATAGCCTCACTGGGCTTCCATGCACTCCTCACTACCTTTGCCTGGAATGCTTGTCTCTGGAGAGGGTAATGATGAGACAAATGAAGCCAGACTACCCATCTGGCCTGTCACTCAAGGGGCTGCCTGGGAACCTGGGAGCTTGCTAGAAGGGAGGACTTTCAAGGGGCACCCAGACCCACATATAAGAAGCTACATTTCAACAGCCAGATGAGTTACACTCACAGTAAAGTTTGAGAAGCACGGTCCAGTCAGGGTCTCTGTTGCTCACGGCTAAACAACACATTTCTGACTCCTACTCTGTATTTTTGTAAGAATGAGATACCTGCTGAGTTTTAGATTTGTGTGTATGTTGTTATCAATTCATTTTTAATTTTTTTACTTATTCTTACTTTTTATTTTTTTACTTTACAGGAGAGAGAGGGAGAGGGGGCAGAGGGAGAGAGATAGAGAGAGAAATTCACTGCAGAGCCTGATGCAAGGGCTGATTCCATGATCCTGGGATCATGACCTGAGCCAAAATCAAGAGTCCAATGCTCAACCAACTGAGACACCCAGGCTCCCTGATTATTATTATTTTTTGTTAACTCTGTTTTTAAACATTTTAAGTTTTTTATTTTTGAGAGAGAGAGACAGAGTGCAAGTAGGGGAGGGGCAGAGAGAGAAGGAGACACAGAATGCGAAGCAAGCTCCAGGCTCTGAGCTGTCAGCACAGAGCCCGATGCGGGACTTGAACTCACAAACCGTGAGATGGTGACCTGAGCCAAAGTTGGACATTTAACCAAGTAAGCCACTCAGGCGCCCACCCCCCCTTTTTAAATTATTTTTAAAAGTATTTTTCTTGTTTCTCAGTGTTGATCTTTAAATTTTTTTTTTTCAACGTTTATTTATTTTTGGGACAGAGAGAGACAGAGCATGAACGGGGGAGGGGCAGAGAGAGAGGGAGACACAGAATCGGAAACAGGCTCCAGGCTCCGAGCCATCAGCCCAGAGCCCGACGCGGGGCTCGAACTCACGGACCGTGAGATCGTGACCTGGTTGAAGTCGGACGCTCAACCGACTGCGCCACCCAGGCGCTCCTCTCAGTGTTGATCTTTAAAACATTATTTTCGGGGCGCCTGGGTGGCGCAGTCGGTTGAGCATCCGACTTCAACCAGGTCACGATCTCACGGTCCGTGAGTTCGAGCCCCGCGTCGGGCTCTGGGCTGATGGCTCAGAGCCTGGAGCCTGTTTCCGATTCTGTGTCTCCCTCTCTCTCTGCCCCTCCCCCGTTCATGCTCTGTCTCTCTCTGTCCCAAAAATAAATAAAAAACGTTGAAAAAAAAATTAAAAAAAAAACAACATTATTTTCAACATGCTTTGATACACATATACATAGTGAAATGATTCTTCACTCCAGCTAATTAATATGTCACCCCACATAGTTACAGTTTTTGGTATAATTGGATCTTTTTTAATAAAAGATACATCTGGGCTCTGTTAAGAGGCTTCTTTCAACTTGGGAGGAAATTTTAAAAATCTTCCTCTCTTGTGGAAATGATCAGTCTATTATGTGGCCAGGGCAAAGAAGATCTTAAATAAATATTATTTTTTGTTTTATGTTTTTTATATTATTTTTGAGAGAAAGAGAGCGAACATGAGTGGGGGAGGGGCAGAGAGAAGGAGTCACAGAATCCGAAGCAGGCTCCAGGCTCTGAGCTGTCAGCACAGAGCCCGATGCGGGGCTCAAACCCACGAACTGCAAGATCATGACCTGAGTTGAAGCCGGACACTTAACCGACTGAGCCACTCAGGTGCCCCAAATAATGTTATTTTTTAAAAACAATTTTACTTATTTATTTTCAGAGCGAGAGAGCGAGAGAGAGAGCATGAGCAGGAGAGGGGCAGAGAGAGAGGGAGAAAGAGAATCCCAAGCAGGCTTCAAACTGTCATTGCAGAGCTGAAATCAAGAGTCAGACGCTTAACTGACCGAGCTACCCAGGTGCCCCATAAATACTTATTTGATTATATGTTGTATCTTCTTTCAGGTTAAAAGCTTAAAACGGGCAAGGATTGTGTCTTATCTCTTCTTATAGCGTCTAGTGCTCAGTAAAGTCTCCGTACAGCAGTGAGTCCCTGGTACTTATTATATGAGTTACTTTACCATGTTCTACTTACTGGGGAACCACAGGGAGGTTCTGGAAAGTCCTCCAGAACACCCTCAAAATCCTATTACATTTCCCGAGTGCTCAGGAAGAGAGGATCTATTCCAAATAATTGATATATTTACTTTTATTAGCTATTCTGTAGAATGACTTTTCTCTTCTCTTGGCTTGTAGGAAACACAGCTACAGGTAGTTCGATGGCCCAAGTTCACTTTGGTGTGGTTTTCTTTCCTTCCCCTAACCTCTCTATGGCTCCTGACTTGATAGTTCTTTTTCACTGTTTCAATTTCTGCCTTTTATTTTTAGCCCCTCAAATGCTTTTTTGGCAACGGCAAGGTACAAATTACACGTAAAAGCAAAACGTGGGGAGTCTGCTTGTCTTAGAGAATGGACGAGTTTTGCCTAACGGCTGCACCCGAGCTTACGTCTCTTCCTTTGTAAAGGAGGGCTTGGGGAATTTGTCACTCGTGACATGCACTGTGGAGATATTCACAGCACCGTGGTTGGACGAGAAAGGTGGACACAGAGAAACGGAGGGCAAAAGCCTTAAAAATGTTTGAAAATGGAAAATTGTCCACAACCCACCCCATTCCCTATTGCCCATCTGTTCATCACTAGTTATCCAACTGTATCCCTCACTGGGCTGGTCACACTGCTGAGGTTTCATGAGAAGCACTGTCCCCTCTGGCATCACCTGGAATGACCTCCCTTCTCTCTAGAAGTTCTGTGTGCGCTGCAAAGTCAAGGTCATCTGCGTCTTCCTGACAACTACACCTCACAGGGAACCCTGCCTCCCTTGGACCCACATACTTGACTTTGCAGTATCTTTTTGGTCCTTGTCTTGCTTCCTCTGAGGAGTCCTCCTTTCCGTAGGAAAGGCAGGAAATGGGACATTCCTTTTTTCCCTAACAGTGCCTAGCTGGGGACTGGCATATAGTGGGCGCTCACTATGTGCCTGATCAGAGGCTACTTAACATGTCACCGTAGTCTCAGACATGGTCACATCACGTATCATGCTTTTGGGCTCTATACTCTTCCCTATAAGAACAGAAGCAGGTCAGTCTGTAACCCCAGGCATTCGCAAATACAAGCCATAGGGTTAGTGCTAGAACACCCCATAGTGCCATCTGAGTCCAAACCCCTTCCCTTGTGGAAGAAGCCCAGCGATGAGAGGGGCCTGTGGAAGGTCCCACGGCTGCTTGGTGGCACAGGAGACACTAGAGCTCAACTCATTGACTTCAAGTCCAGCACGAACATGGTCTTCAATTGCGTCTGTTCACCCATGCCAACCCTCCCCACCCCCCTTCTTCAAAATTCCAGCAAGAGCACGGCAGCTGATGAAATCAAATCAGTGCAGATTTCTTCGCAGTGTTGGATGATCACCTCGAAAAATGAGTTTTACAGGGTCAGATAGTATTTTAATTGCATTAAGATGTCTAGCCAGTGAAAACAACGTCAGAGGAAATACCTCTTGCAAAGCGGAGAATCATTCTGTGACGTATACCCACTTCTTTTGCTCTTTGGGATTCAGCCATGGTTTGTTTCTTAAAAGGAGGATTTGTCTGTTAGACATCTTGGTGGTACTCAAAGGTGAAAAGTTATGAATTTATTTACAAATTCTGCGATAGGCATGAATTATTTATACAGTCGTAACATTGGACATGCAAACTGTACCTCTCTGTGTGTCTTTATAACAGAACTCCCCTTAGTTCTCTCTCTACCCCTCATTTCTTCCAGAGGCAGAAACCAATTCAAGGTAATCAGCGCTTCTCATATAAACGCGGTCAGATCAGGATTTAACTTCTGTCTTGTTCTCTTCTTCCTGGGGTAATCTGTTTCCGGGAGCCATGAGGGGATGCACCTTGCCGATTCTGTCGTGGGCTCTGGGGTATTGGCCCCCGCCCCCTCTGTACCTATAGCACGTGACCTTGGTCCCCACTGTGGCTTCCGTTGCCAGGTCAATGCTGTTGGCTTTCTCTTTGGCCCTGCGGCAAAGCCTCTTTGCCTCTTTTCCAGCTGCACTCTGGGACCCATCTACATCTCTCTTGGGGAGCGTGGGAATGCTGGCGGCTTTCTCCATAGCACACCAGGGTGAACAGGCACCCGTGGCTGATCTGATCACGTAGACACTCACTTTCAGCCATTGCTGTCTTCTGCTCAGGCACCGTGTTGGAAAGGAACACCTGGCTTCCTGGGCTCCACACTCTAGGAGGCAAACAACATTCTTTTCAGCTCTGTCTGCCTGAGATCTAGAATCAGGGCTATAGTCATTCTGCCATCTGCCGTTTCCTCCCCAGCTCTAAGAGGCTGTGCTGCTGGGCTCTGTGTCCCTTGAAACTCCAGTCCCATCTCCTTGGATTCTTCTCTCAGCTGCTGGCTGATCTTCCCCATCTCTGACCCTCAGTCTGGGGCAGTTGGTTACGGTAACGGTTGTTACTCAGCTTGGATTCTTCTCCATTCTGTTTAAAATCTGTGCTGGGAGACGTCCAGGCCCCCTTTAAGTGCCACAAAATGGTATCTCACGAAAGCCTTTGCCTTCACACCTCCATTTCGACTAAGGACATTCAAAGGCCTGCCCGGTGAGTCTAAGCCAAACAGTGACGCCATGTTCCTGGCTGTATACCTGGTGGGCAGGGCACCCGCCACCTGAGTGACAAAGAAAGGTAAGATGAAAACAGCAGTGAGAGAAGAACTCAGTTATTACCCCAAATTAGTATTCGCCATATTCGATAGTTACGGCAGAGAGCATAATCCAAAGCGAAGCTTCCCACCAGACGGCCGGGCACAAATGTTTTATAAGTAGGGAAAGAGACAGTGGTGCTTTTGGCCCTGGAGCTCCTGGAATCCTCAGAGCCTCTGGAGCTCTTGGCATTGGCCGCCAGCGCCCTGGTGGGGGATCCTCTGAGCACAGTCTGAAAGGAACAGACTCCAAAGAGCCACCCCATGGTCCTCACCTTCGGCATGCGTGACACCTGTGCTCAGTGACTGCACTGGACCTCCAGGTATGCGGAGGGCAGCCGAGATGAGCTCTGCATTTTGCAAGATGTGCCTACTTTTGCAAATAGCTGTCCATGTGCAGGGGGAATGGGGAGCTGCTGGAGGACTTGTGCTCCGGGCACCCAAGGAACAAGGCACATAACCCAAGCTATGTGGGGGAACATAGTATGGAGTTCCTGGAGGGGACAGGGACGGGTGAATCCCAGAGCCTCTGCTTTATGTTTATGAGATTTCCTGTCCAGAAGGCCCAAGCCAACTCTTGGATGACACTCAATGTGTCACTCAAGTGACACTCAATATGGCATACGTGACCCTCAAAACAGATTTCATCATGATATCGAAACATTGGCTATGCAGAAGTTCAGTTCAATTAGAAATCCAAATGTAATATCACATGACATTCCAACAGGGTAGTTGTCAGTGAAAGGAAAGGAAAGGCTGTTCCCTTCTTAAACTATCATTTCAACTGTTGTACATTTTTTAACTGTCCGTAAAAAAAAAAAGATTTAAAAATTTTGTTGCCTACTCGTGCGAACAAAGTTTCTTGTGAGTGGCGGTTGTTGAGAATTTGAAGACACCGTCATTAAGAGGTATTGATCAGGAATTGTGCGTAGCTGTTGCGAACGTAAAATCTGGGATGAGAATATCATGTTCACGGAAGCAAGCTCAGGTTTCTCATTACAAATACGAAAATATACTGTTCGAGATTTTTATACATATTCAATATTTAATATCTTTCCCAATACTTATTTTCCTTATTGTAATTATATAATAGAAACAAAAGGGAGGTGCCTGGGTGGCTCAGTCAGTTAAACGTCCGATTTCGGCTCAGGTCATGATCTCACGGTTTGTGAGTTCGAGCCCTGCACCAGGCTCTATGCTGAAGGCTTGGAGCCTGGAGCCTACTTCGGATTCTGTGTCTCCCTCTCTCTCTGCCCCTCCCCTGCTTGTACTCCGTCTCTCTCTCTCTCTCTCTCAAAAATAAACATTAAAAAATTTTTTTAAACAAAAGGTAATAAAAAATTTCCACCAGGCCCCATAGGAAGACTTCCAAATCCCCTCAGTTCATCCCGGCATACAGCACAAATCCTACATTTTGTATATGTGCCACAAAATAGAAAAGCTTGGGAAGGTCCATTCTGCTGCAAAGAACACAAATTCTGGATGCAAACCAACTCAGGGTTCCAGTCCCACCTCTGCCATGTGCTGGCCGTGTGACCTCAGGCAAGCTACTTAATGGACCTGAAGCTAAATGCCTCATATGCACAACGGGGAAACAGCCCTTACTTCCGGGACGGCTGAGACCCAAAGAACCACGTTTGGTACCGCAAACTCATCTCTGTTCCTCTGTGACCTTGAGCAAGACCTCTTGCCTTTCTGAACCCCATTTTGCCAGAGTCAGGGATTCAAATGCTGCCCTGGCGAGCCACTGCGGTGGCATTGCGGTCCCACTGCCTGTTCATGGAATGCATCAGCGGCTGGACCTCCGGAGGGGCAGGCCTGGGTCACAGAGTCCCCATAAAACGGCTGCTCCGGGAAGAGGGGGAACCAGGCGCCCGGCACCGACTGCCACTTGCTGATTTAGTATTCAGAATTCAGAATTTATGGAGCTGCCTTCCTCTGTCACATCATCCATCAGAGACAGACACTCAAGAGATGGAAGGGGAAAAAATTAAAAACCTGTTTATTGCTCAACTTGCTCTAGGCATGTTTTAGCTTATTGTTCAGCTCTGTTCATTTCAGTGCCGCAATTTGGATGGCTTTCTTAGTTGCCGTGGCTAACACGTATATATATGGATGGATGCATGGACTTGTATAGATATCTTTATCTCTGGCAAAACGAAAAAGCATCAGAAATTGCATTGTCAATGACGTTCGTAAGGCTCAGGGTGGGCTGGAGCCCGCCAGCATGCACCTGGGCTCAGCTCTTGCTTCTCAGCTGGTACGGACCCGGCCTCCCTCGGCTGGCCAACGGTGCCGCGCTGCAGGTGCCTACTGGGAATACTGCGTTTGCCCCTGTCGATGCCAAGGGGAGTTTGTGGGTGGGTGAGTTTGTGGTGTTCACCTCCCAGGGCCAGCACACTGATTACTTCAAGTCCATTAAGCGATTTGCCTAAGGTCACACAGCCAGCACCTGGCAGAGATGGGACTGGAAACCTGAGTTGGTTTGCATCCAGAATTCATATTCTTTGCAACAGAATGGACCTTCCCAAGCTTTGGGGTTGGGATGTGTCATTTTCAGAAGTGGATTACTTTTATCACATGATGGGGATGCTCGGCTCCGGGAGACATCTCCCCGGCGGCGGTCGGCATCAGGCCCCCACTCTCGGTGGGGGGTTGGGGTGGGTCTTCCCTGAACCTCTGGAAATGCTGCTCTGTGACTTGGCTTGGGGGCACCTGTTGGCCTGTCTGGTGAAAGTCCTGACCTGTGGCTTCAATATAGTATATCTTGCTTCCGTTTCCTTTTTAATCAGTATCAGTTATATTAAAGGTTTTTGTTTTTGACATCTCAACTTCGTCTACTTACTTTGCATGCAGAGAAGCCTTGTGAAAATGTCGTATTTTACCAAGAGTCTATTCTAGAGGGGGCTTGGGACAGAGTGGACCTTGCCAGTCTGAGACAGAGGAGTCGGACATGGTCACTGTCAGACGTGGCCCCCCCACCTCTCGTGGGGGCACAGGGTGACAGAGGCAGGGGCCTGGCCAGCAATGATCTAAGGTGATTTGCTGCAAGAGGTGGGGTTCAAGCTGAACTTCAGTGGTGGTTTGGAATTGGGCAGATGGAGAGGAGATGATGGGGATGTGGTGTGTGTGTGTGTGTCTGCATCTATGTGTGTGTGCATGTGTGTTTGTGTGTGTGTCTGTGTGTGTGCATGTCTGTGTATGCCTATGCGTGTGCACGTGTGTTTGTGTCTCTGTGTGTCTGTCCATGTGTGTCTCTGGGTGTGTGTGTCTCTGGGTGTGTGCATTTGTGTGTCTGTGTGTGTACATGCATGTCTGTGTGCCTCTGTGTGCGTGTCTGTGTGTGCATGTGTGTCTTTGTGTGTCGCTGTCTGTGTGCATGTGTGTTTGTGTGTGTGCGTTTATGTGTGTGTGTGTCTATGTGTGTGCGCATGCGTCTGTGTGTGCATCTCTATGTGTGTGCGTCTCTGTATCTGTGTGTGTGTGTGCGTCTGTCTGTGCATGTGTGTATCTGTGTGTACATCTCTGTGTGCATCTCTGTATCTGTATATGTGTGTGTGTCTATGTGTGTGTGCATGTGTGTTTGTGTGTGTGCGTGTCTGTGTGTGTGTGTTTATGTGTGTGTGCATCTATGTGTGTGCGCATACGTCTGTGTGTGCATCTCTATGGGTGTGCATCTCTGTATCTGTATGTGTGTGTGCGCGTCTGTGTGTGCATGCATGTGTGTCTGTGTGCACATCTGTGTGTGTGTGCCTCTGTGTCTATGCGTGTGTGCACGTGTGTCTGTGTGCAGGCGTGTCTATGTGCGTATGTGTGTGTGTCTGTGTGTTGGGAGTGCTGCAGAAGTGCTGGGCATACCTGAGGATGTGTGGCCACTCACCTGAAGCCCTTTTTGGCAGTCGGCAGAGGTCAGTGCGCCCACACGTATCCGGACACAAAGCTAGTCTGAGACTAATTCTGAGACCCAGGAGGTCAGCGTGTCACCCACACATCCACAGCTCACAAGAGACCTTTCCCAGAACAGAGGGGCTGGAGAGTGGCGAGGACGGAGAGGGGCCAGAACGCACAGCCCGACAGGAACGGCCAGCACGGGGAGGGCTGTGCCTCTGTCCCCTGTGAGGACGTCAGTGACAAGTCACAGGGATGCAGAGGCCTGGCTTTCGAGGTCCTTCTGAGGCAGATGTCGTTTCTACGGCTGCTGACGTTTTCCATCTGAAGCCGCGGGCTGGAGAAAACCAGAGGGAAATTCCACAGCTGAAGCCTGTGGCTGGGCTCCGTCCGTTCTTTGGCCACAAGAGAGAGCACGGCCTCTTGGAAAGAGCTGGGCTCTGGGCTTCGGCAGGTCCAAACCCTTGCTCTGCTGCTTTTCGGCATTATGACTTTTGGTAAGTTATGTCACCGCCCGGAACCTCCGTGTTCTCATCTCCAAAATGGGCGTCAGCGTATCTATCTTGCCGGGTTATCTTAAGAATTGTAGACGATGCATTTGAAGTGCCTCGTTCATTCGAGGGAATTGGGAAATGGTTAACATTAGTCAACATTGAGCCAATCCATCCTTCTTTGTGTTCTGTTCCAAGGGCTCTAAATTTTTTTTTTTCAACGTTTATTTATTTATTTTTGGGACAGAGAGAGACAGAGCATGAATGGGGGAGGGGCAGAGAGAGAGGGAGACACAGAATCGGAAACAGGCTCCAGGCTCCGAGCCATCAGCCCAGAGCCCGACGCGGGGCTCGAACTCACGGACCGCGAGATCGTGACCTGGCTGAAGTCGGATGCTTAACCGACTGCGCCACCCAGGCGCCCCCTGTTCCAAGGGCTTTAAACAATTTAACGCACTTCTCACAGCAACCCGGGGAGGAAGACGCAGTTATCAGCCCTGTTTTCAGATGGGGAAATAGAGATGCAGAGGTTAACTAACTTGCCCAAGACCCACGATGTGTCGGTGGGGCAGCCAGAAATGAAGCCAGGCAGCTCAGTCTGGCGCCTTACCTAAGGCCCTGTGCTGTCTCTGCCGTGACTGCTCTTCCAGCGCTGATTTCCGGTGAGGGGAGGTGGCCCATGTGGCTGCCACTTACGGTCTTGGTAATTAGCACCTCGATATATCAACTAACATATATGTCGGGGGCAAGGCACACCCTGTGAGTTGCTCACCTAACAGCCATTTCGCTTCTGCTTCTTTGCTCATCAGACCCTAATTCCACCGGGGGCAGCAGTGTAGTGAATTTTGAGTGGTCTACACCAGCTGTGGAGGCCTCTTCCCCTTTCCCAGCCTCCTCTGCAGCTGGGATGGCTGTGTCATCCAGTCTGGTCAAGGCGGGGGTTTGATGGGTGCTTCTGGGAAAATGTTTTCCTCTCTGAAAAACGGGGTTCTCCGTTACCCCAAACATCTTCATTAATAGGGTTGGTGTTCAAATACAACCTGCAAAAGAGGTTGTCTGGGTTTTTTTTCTTTGCTCGTTCTTGAGTTCCTGAGACTGAAGCCAGAGAGACGGCTTCGACCCTAGTCTCATCTTACGTAGGCAGATATAGTAATTTCGACAGATGGACCAAGGCTTTCAATGTGAAGTGAACACAGGGCTGGAATGCATTCGCTTCCTTTCTCCGAGGAGCCAAAGACAAGTTCTCTAGCAGGGTAGGGGGAAAGTGGCTGTCACACCCCTGGCAGAGCAGATACAACTGTGTGTAAGATACAACTGTGTGTCAAACCCTGGCCCTTGCCCCAGGGTTCAGTCCTTTCCCAACAAAACAGCAACCATAAAATCCCTCCCTCGACTCTATGGCCCTCCTCTGTCTTTCACTTGGTCTTCCTCTCCTCCCCTTCACGCTCAACTCAACTTATTTTCTTCCCTTCACCTCCCAAAGCCTGGATCAGGCTGTCTTTTGCTTTCAAAATACCTCTGAAGTGGACTAAAAGCCGAAGGCCAGCCTACAGTTTGCTAAGCCCAGGGACTGTACCGTAATTTGGGACACCTGTCTACCTGGCCTGAGTGACTGTCACCCCCGCATGCCACCTGCCCAGCCGCCGGCCTCCAGCCCCCTAGGGCACTTGGCAGTCCCTGAAGGGTTCAGCTCATGATGGTCTCCGCCATGATGGTCTCCTGGCCTGGGTCAGACCATCCTTTGCTTCCCTAATTTTTCCGCATCCTCTACGCTTCAGTTAGATACCACTTCTCCTTGACATGGTATCTGAACCTCAGGTGCCTGTATGGCATCTGTATTCCTTATTGCTCTAAGGGTCAACTGTCTTTCTGTCTTTTTACTGACTTTCTCCATCATTCAACTTGACCGAGTGGAGGCCATGACTGTTCTCACCACAGTTTGGGTTTTCAGTACCTAGCTCAGTGCCTGACACCTAGTAGGTGCGTAACAAATGTTAGCCGAATGTGAAGACTGAGCCTTGCTGTCAAGGAACTTGGAATGGACTTGAGGGATAAACGCGAAAAAAAAAATAATAAATAAGAATACAAGTCGGGGGAAGTGAACAGTCCAGGGTTTCTGGAAAGAGAACCCTGTGAGGCAATTCCCGCCGTTGTCTGGCAAGAGACGATGAGCGCCAGAGAGTGGCAAGGCGGAGAAAGACAGTGGACAGTTTCCAGCCCCTCAAGCTTTCACCCATCACTTATTGAGCACCTACTGTGTACCAGGCTCTGAGGGCAGAGCAGTGACCAAAACAGTCCCAAATCTCAGCCTCGTGGAGCTTGCACTTCTAGTTGGGAAAAAACAAATAAACAAATACAATGAATAATATATCAGACGGTGCTAAGTGTCATCAAGAAGATGGGCAGAAAGAGGCACAGCCCGCCCCACAAATCTTAAGTGCACCACTCGGTGGAATTTGAAGCAAATCCTTTCAATCCTCCCACTTTCCCTAGCTTTCCCAGGGCCTTTTCTGACCTCTTTTGCCTCCGGTGACTTCTCTCCAGGGCACGGGAGCCCCTTCCGTTTGGCACATACTCTCCTTGGCGTCTTTCTGAAGCCCCTCGTGTATGGCAGCCTTTGGGGCTCGGTCAGATGCTCCCTGAAGCCGGGGGGCCACATCCTAGACTTCTGTTCCCCCGTTCCCCACTCTCCTGCAGCAGCATATTCAGTTCCTATTAGTTATTCAATAAATACTTGTTAATTTGATTGATTGCATGATTCATAAATAAAATTGCAAGTGAAACCTCTAGTTAAGGTCTCTTAAGGAGTTTTCAAGGCACTGATTACTAAACACTCTACAAAGGGGAAAACATCTTTAGAAGAGAAATTAGGGTACTAGCTGTTCTGGCTACGATGAGAGCACTTAGAAGTCTGAGCAGACCGTATCCCCCCCCCCCCCCCCCCCCCGCCCCGAGGACCCTGGGATCTGGAGAGGAAAACAATTTGCCCAGGACCCCACAGTTAGGCTTTCCTCTGCCTCGATTTTCTTATCTGTACAATGGGGTGAACTACCACCTAAATCACTTATTTGAAAAGCAGCTGTGAGGATCAAATGAGAGCTGGAGGAATTCGGCCCTCGTGTGATTGCTTCCTGTTCGTCACTCCTCCTTGCTGGCCAGGGGAATCAGAGGGCTCCCTTCTGATGGCACATTCGGGGATGCGGGTCTGCCTCCTTTCCAGTGGGAAGATGAAGCCTCGCTCACCCGTGCGGCCAGGAAGTACCTGCCGGTGGGAGGGAAGGGAGGAGTGGGGAGCAGGCAGGCTCCTGCCCTGTGAACCAGCTCCCCCCGCCTAGCAGCTTGCCAACTTTTAATTTAATCTGTGCCACCCTCGTTAGCATCTGGCTATTATTAGACCAGCACCACAATAATAAGCATTCCACTTGTGTCCTCTGTTTGTGGAGTGCTTTGCAATCGTTTTTATTCGTTAGTTGCAGCTCGGTTGTCCTGGAAACCAATATACACACAAACAGGAAGAAAAATGGGGAGGGGGCCAGGGTACGGTGTCTACCAGGCAGCTCAATTTGTCTTTGACCAGCGGGACGCCAGTGTTCCCTTGGGGGCGCTTGGAGAAGTTAGAGCAAGGTAACATTTCAGCGAAAAGAAAAACTGGGGCCCGACCTGGACACCTCGATGCAGCGCGAACCCTTGAATGCACCCGCGGGTGACCTGACTACTGCTGCCCAGCTGGTCAGCCTAGCCCTGCGGGTTGGGGCGCAGAGAGAGCCTGTCTTTGTCTTGCATCTGGGGCGACATCTGAAGAGATCGCCTCGTACATAAGCAAATGTACGACTCTCTCTCTGGGAGATCAGTCAATTACAGCAAATTGAGCTATTTCATTTCGGCTTGCAAATGGCTTTCAGTTACACAAGTAGACACATTAATCTAATAACTAATGATCATATATTTCACTAATCATACAGCCCTGCATGTGGTATAATATCTAATTATATTTAATATTAAGACATCTTCGCGTGTGCATTTTTACCAACTGTCTAGCTCAGGGAGCCAGGCAAGAACAGAGTAGCAAAGAGGAGGCAACGGCTCCCACGTGGAGGGCCAGCGGGCAGAGGGACGGCGGGGTCCCGGAGGCCAAGGGCTGCCCCCTGGAGGAGGGGTCTTCTTTGAAGGGTGTGCGGGAGATTTTTGTCAAATCGGGGCCAAGGCTAACCCAGGGAAGCTTTTGTGACAACCCTCTTCGGGCAGGCCAGTTGGAACAAGCACGCTTTGCTTGGAGCCGGTTGTCTCTGTTGCCAGTGTTCAGTTAGCTCTGAGCCCACGGGGCGTGTGCTGATTTCAGCACTTTCACTCCCTTTGCCAGGTACCCTGGGCCGGTCACCACCTACTTAGTCCCAGGTGGCCGCCCTGGAAGAGCTTGGATCCGGGGTTCGGGGGGGGGGAAACTACAAACAACCCCCTGCAGGCTAACTCAGGCCCCTACCTCACACTTTATCTCTCCGGTAAACCAACACTGCAAATAGCAAAGGCTGTTGAATGGGGCGGTGGGGAGTGGGGTTTACTGCAGAGCAGAATGTAGGGTAGGGGTAGGGGGAGAGACTAAGGAAGGAAAGCCGGTCAGCTCTTCTGGGCTGAGGGAGCGTGTCTAAGCTTTGGGTCTTTGGTATCAGCCTCTAGCTACCACCTCCTCTACCTCTGGCTGCATCCCTGGGACCCTGGTTGTTATGGGCTCCATGTTTGCGCCCCCCACCCCCACCAGTTCATAAGTTGAAGCCCTAAAATCCAATGTGATAGTATTCGGAGGGGCCCTTGGGAGGTAATTGGGTTTAGATGAAATCGTGAGGGCGGGGTCCCCGTGGTGGGATTAGTGTTTTTAGAAGAAGAGGAAAAGAGAGAGAGAGAGAGAGAGAGAGAGAGAGAGAGAGAGAGTCTACCTGCCTGTCCTAAGGAAAGGCCATGTGAGTGCACAGTGAGAAAGCAGTTATCTATAAGCCAGGGAGAGGGGGTCACCTGGAACCGAATCTGCCAGCACCTTGAACTTGGACTTCCCGGCCTCCAGCATTGTAAGAAATAAATGTCTGTTGTTTAAGCCCCCGAGTCTACGGTATTCTGTTATGGCAGCCCAAGCAGATTAAGTCGCTGGTCATCCACCTGGTGATTGCAGTGTCTCTGGAGTCACCGTCCTGAAGACAGTTCTGGTCACCTGTGCTGCTGTTTGGCCAGGAACTGCCTGGAATGGTTGAGGGCTCCTCCCAGAGTTGCTGGGGGGACCGGCCGTGGGCAATCCTCTCCACACTCAGGGGTGTGAGGAGGGCCAATCAAGTATGAGCCCAAGTCCAATCTTGGGCACGGACTGGTTCCATCACATTTAACAAAGAAAAAAAAATGAGTCGGCAACCCCAGCTCGCGGTCTTTAAAGAACCACGTGGACCCGGAACCTCACTTCTTTGCGTCCCTAGGTGGCACCGGCGGCCTGTCAGGGGCGGGGGGTGGGGGAGGGACAACTTGACCTCATCCGGGCACTCACCCCCTCCCGTGTTTCCTCTGCAGGGACCTTGGGGGTTAGGAGATTTTTCCAGGTACAAGTGCTGTGCCTCCCTGATCAGTTTCCTTGTGTGTTTTTATCGTCTGCTACAATTTCCAGTTGCAAGCTGGGCAGGAACTGGTGAGAGAAAGGAATCTAGGAACATAGTGGGAAGTGGAAGGTGAGGACCAGAGGCACAAAGAGCCAAAGGTTGCCGTCTGTCGCGAGGGATGGGGCAGGGGTCCAGGCAGAGAAGGAAGACCCGCATTTGAAGGTGCCAACTCCAGAATACAGGAGCAAGGCTCAGTGTTTTCACACCTTCAGCCGGGGACTTGGGCGTTGGGGTTTGACTTTTGCTTACAGCCGTGCCTTTCTGTGTGACCCTGGACACATCACTGCGTGCCTTCGAGGCTCAGTTGTCTCAAGTGTGAAACGAGAGGGGTAGCGTGGCATAGATGAAAAGCGAACCATTAGTGAAGGGCCAGGCTGGGAGTCAGGAGCCCCGGCTCTGATCCTACTGCTGGCTCTGAGGCCCCAGACAAACCACTTTCCCACCCCGAGCGTTAGCTGTCTGGAAGCTTGCGGAGCTGGACTGGGTCGGTGGTATTCAGACTGTGTTCGTTGCCCTCCCAAAGGGCTACCGCACATGGGGGGTGAGGGAGAGACAAAGACCCGGTTGAGACAAAGCCCCCTTGGCTCTGGTCTGTGCACTGGGGTGCCACACGACATGCATTTGGGCAGAAGAGCTCCCCTGCTTGGACATCTGGACATCCCTCTATTAGGGTACCCCTGGCACCCACCTGCTCGAGCCTCCGGTTTTTGGGAAAGTCTCAGCTGAGGAACTCCCACAACGTGCCCTCAAGGGACCTGACTCCAAGCAGGAGAGGAGGGGGTTAGAAGAAGTTCCAAGTTTATAGGAGAGGCAGGGAGAAGGCTGGATTCGGGCAGGGCCAGCCCACAGAGGCCATGCTGTGAAGTTTGAACCCGTTGTCTCTGCACAGAAGTCTTTGAAGTGTTTGAAGCAAAGAGAAGTAGTCAGACTCGGAAGAAAGAGAGAGAGATTCAGGCTGAGGTCACAGTCATGTGACCGGGGATACTCCGGCACCAGTGCCTCCAAAAAGTGTCTGGAGTGAAGCTTGTCCCGGCCTCCCCTCATCTTCCCCCTCAGTGCCCCTCCTTTGGGAGGGGACACGGTGGAGCAAGTTTCCGAGGAAGTCGGAATTGACAGGTAAACAATGAGGTCTGGGTCCCCCCGTGCAGGCTCTCCGTTCTCTGATGACACCCCTCCCCACTTTCCCCTGGGCTTCCTTCAATGAGGACAAGGAGCCCACCCCTTGGGGGCTTCCCTCCTGCGCCAATCAATTCTCCTCAATTACCAACAAATCTAAATGTGATTTATCTGTGCAAGAATCATTCCAATATCAGGCGAGAATCTATCAATAAAACCCCCTAAGGCAATCTTGCTCAGAGTTGTCAATAGAAGCTCTAAAGCACAAAGACAGAGCAGCTAGCAATCAGAGTATTTTTGCCTCCCTCCCCCCTTTTTGGGGAGCACTTAATTAAGTCGACCAGAAGCTGTCAAAGATAATTTTCAAAGCGCATGACCTCAGCAGCTGACATTTGATAATATTACATTCCACGTTGATTGAAATTGATTTTCCCCTCTTTTTGGGGGGGGATGGGGAGAAGGTGGGAGGGTGAGGCTGCCGAAGAGGGGAAGCTTGGGTCCCTTTGACTCTGCCTGGGACCAGCAGCCTGAGGGTTGACCCCAAGTAGACTCTTGGGCTGTCCTGCCTACAGTGAGACCAGGGTTGGGCAGCCTTTCCCGGCAGAACCATCGTCCAGAGCTGGTAGAGAGAGCTCCACGCAGGAGGAGAGATTCTGTTGCGCAAGAAGTGTGCATATAGTTCCTGGGGAAGTGGATGGCATCCAAGGGCTTATTTGGAAAGATAGTGGCACCGAGGAAGGAAAGCATGATGGAACTTATCGATAGGGTGGTCTCATTGGTTCCATACTTCACATGAACCCCTTGGTCTATAATGGGTACACAGCCCATCTTTGGCTTATTGCCTTAGTTGGACTGACAGCTCCAACAGGTGATGGAGGAAGCCATCCCAGGAGCTGAGGACAGGAGAGGCGGTTACACGGGTGGAAACAACTCGGGCTCTTCCTCGTGGTCCAGAGCTCGAGGAACAAAAACATGGAAGAGTCGCAGAAGTGACAAGAGGAGAAGTTTAGACTCACTTTGGTGGGAAACAGGATCGACAAAAGGCTAATCATAGTCAGACATCTTGTTTAAAGAGGAAAAACCACGGTACTGTATGATACAGTCGAAAGTTGCTAAGAGAGTGGATCTTAAACGTTCTCGTCGCAAGGATAACAAATAATTCCCAACTCTAAGAGGTGGTGCATGTTAACTTACTGTGGCCACCATTTGTCAATACATCTTTCTACCAAATCATGATGTTGTACACCCTAAACTTAAGCGGTGTCCTACGTGAATTATATTTCAGTAAAAGGGACAAAAAACTAAGCCATTGAACGTGTTGTGCGTGGTGTTCAGAGGCAGTGTGGGGTGGTGGGACCACCGGCCGCGTGGCTGTGAAAGGCATGTCACTTTTCCAAGCCCGCATGCCCTCATCTGGATAAGGGGCTGGCTGTGTGAACTAAAGAAGCTATACGTCAAAAGGCACCATATGACGATAACAGATTTCCTCCCTTTCCTCCCTCCTCCTCAAGGGGACTGGCATATAACTTTTTATATGTGCCCTGTCCTTCCCCTGGGCCCTGCTTCCCTAGGAGTAAGGATGAAGGTGAATACATTTTTACGGTAAAGAAAGAACACAGTGGCTCCAATGGTCTAAAGCAGCAGATGAAATTAACTTTCAGCTGCATAATGTGCTGTCAGTCTCAGTGAAACTGGACGCTTTCTAAATATACTTTTTTTTCTGAATAATTCCCACTCTGTCTATAAGTATCCGATCTCTAAACTATGTCTGCAAGAAGCAAACGCCATGTGTGTTGTTTCCAGACAGGGGCTGGGTTCGTAACGGTAGGCTTGGTGCTGCGACATTTAGAAACAGCCACCCCCCTCAAACTCTCACCATATTTTCTGCTCAGCTACGTATCCATCAGGGGTCCGCAAGGGGCTCTGTGCTTCACAGTCATGCAGGGTCCCAGACTTAGGAAGTCTCTGTCTCAACATATGAATGATTGCTGAGGCAGGGGAAAGAGAGCTAGTGAATCACATGCTGGCTTTTCAGTCTATCCAGAAGTGACATGTGTTACTTCCTCTCACCTTTCATTGGCCAGAGTAACCACATGACCATACTGACGTCCAAGGAAGTGTTATCCCGACGTGTGCCTAAAATAGAAGGACCCAGCATTGGATAAAAGACCACATGACCACAGGAAGCCAGGGAACATCGCAGTTACACTTGGAAGCATAATTTCAACCTTGTGGAGATTCTGAAATCTCATTCGGAGTCCATGAAGAGGAGTGAACTGTGATTAAGCATCTTCCCTTTGACTTTTACCAAACATAGTTCTTACTAAGCGCCGCTGGAGATTTTGGTGCCACACGTCAGCTCTCGTTGGCTCACCTCCAATTTCGGCTGCAGTTGTGAAGGGGAGGTTCCAGGTGAGCTCAAACACACATTGGCTTAGTTCCATTTCAAGCACACTGACTTTCACCCCAGGGCCTTCGCTGGAAGGAACTTGCCTAACCAAGAGAGCAAATGCATCCCAGAAAGCAAGGGCTTTATTGACCTTAGGGATGGCTCTCTTCCACTGGGGGATGGGAGCCAGTATACAAATATTCCAGCCTCCCATCCTTCAGACAGAAAATTCCAACTGGCATTCTCTCTAATTTTCGGAGAGCCTGTGGACAAGAGCGCCCACTGCCTACAGCTGCAACCTTGACAATGATCATTTAAGTTGGCTTTTTTCCTTTCCCATCCTCTTCTTCCTGATCCTTCACCCCTTTCTGGTGTCACCTTCCAAATAAATGACTCAGGCTCTGCTTCTGGGAGAAACCCCAGCTAAGACATCAAGTCTTCAGAGAGCAGGGCATTGTATGCATTGGCTCAAAGATTTTAGGGCATGAAGGAGCATTGTAGGAAAATGGAAGAGAAAGGAGAATTGACTTAGGCTGGTATTAAAACAAGTTTGCATTCTCTGATGCTGGGATCAAGGGCAAGATTGCACAGGGAAAATGCGGATGTCCGGCTGAGATTAAGCTTGCAAGGATAGCTCACAATTACATGCAAGCAGTTTGGGAGTTTGCTGAAACTAGCTTCCCACTTCACCTCAATGTTATAAGGGAAACTAGGGGCCACCCTACCACTTCCCATGCCCTGAAGACTATGGAAGAGGCAAGCCTTTGTCCACTTAACTGCCTTGGCCCTTACAGGTGATCCTCCTTTTCGAGGAGACCCTGGACCGTGCAAAGGGGAGCTGGGGCAGAGTTTGGGTGACAAAGAACTACTATGCCGAGAACTACTTTGCATAAGGAAATTGGAGAAACTGAGTTTTTGTTCTATGGAGAGAAGCGCAAGAGACCTTGACCAGGTGAGAGGGGAGGAGCTCTAGCATGGAGCCCAAGTTGTAGAAATGGCTTAGGTCCTTTTATATTTATTATTATCTTCTTAATGAACTAAGATGTCTTTTTATTTTATTTTATTTTATTTTATTTTATTTTATTTTATTTTATTTATGTCTAAGTAATCTCTACACCCAATATGCGGCTTGAACTCAACCCCAAGATCAAGAGTTGCATACTCTTCCGACTGATCCAGCCCGGCGCCCCTGAACTAGGATGTCTGATATGATTTCTGAGTAGCTTGTTGTGGTAGAAATCTCTCCACTTCTTCAAGCACTCAGCAAAGTCCACTGCGTACCTAAATGCCTGTGTGCATGGTGCATCTGGAAATGAATGGAAATTTTAGACTGAGTCCTGAGCCAGGTACACACTATGTGCAATGGAGACACTAAGTTATAGTTAAGTTCAGATATTCTTAAATTACAACTAATTCTGGGGCTTGAGGGTACCGGGGTGGGATTTACAGAAGTCTTGGGGAAGTCTTTGAACTTACCCAAATCTATGGACAGATTGGGTCAATCTTACCTAAATGCTAAGGGGGTATGGGGACCCAACCAATTTCTCAGTTACTAAACACAGAAGGACAGAAGTTATCGACCTAATTTGATAGACAAGCAAATGGGGCCCTGCACATGAATTCTGTACTTAGTCATCTCTCTTTAAAGAATATTTTGTTGAGTGCCTGTTGGGTGGGAGCCTCAGTCTGTAGGTGACATTTCAGAAACATTTATGCCTTGATCCCTGCCCTCAAGGAATTTCTAATGAGAGACAGCAAAACCAGACGTGGGCTCTGTTATTTGGGGACTCCTGTTCTCACAGTCCACTGCCTCGACCTTCCCTGTGCTCTCCAAGAATCACGCATGGGGATCAGTTACCTTCAAACCCCAAAATGGGTCCCCTGCTACACTTGGATGAGCAAGGCAGGTGGCTTTTTTTCTTATTTACTTATTTTTTAAAAAATGTTTCTTTATTTTTGAGAGAGTGACAGAACGAGAGACAGGGAGACCCAGATCTGAAACAGGCTCCAGGCTCTAAGTTGTCAGCACAGAGCCCAAGACAGGGCTCCAACTCGCAAGCCAGGAGATCATGACCTGAGCTGAAGTCGGACGCTCAACCGACTGAGCCACGCAGGCGCCCCTAGGCTGATGGCTTTTAATCACAGCACCATTTCAACTCCTTGTTGATGTGGCCATCGCTAGATTAATGTGATCCATCAGACTACATTGGATAAAGATATTCCAGAAGCTGAGACTGATGGGAACCAACGCCAGCAACTTCTGTGTGACTGTGTTAACTATTTCAATAATAGTTTCCTTCTTTAGTCAACCTATCAATCGGCAACTGGTTTGGGGGTTCCTACTCCATCAGTGGGACTCTCTGTGGTCCACCCCAAGGAGGAGGTGACACTGTGTTGACAGCCATCAACCAAAGAGGGCATTAGAAAAGAAATAATGAAGAGGAGAGAAACCCTTTCTTCCAGCAAAGCTGCTGTTTCAAGACTCTCTCACTCACATTTGGGACAACAAGCTTAAATGGACGCTGCTTCTCCACATGGAGTGTCTTCCTACCTTCTTCCTTCCTATTCGAATCTTCTTCAGTCTTCATGGCCCAGTGCATGTCCCCTCCCTCAGGAAGTCTTCCCTGACACTCTGGCCCTTATTGTTTGCCGTGTGTGTAGGTTACTGAACCGTTCCTTCTGTCTACTTAGAACATTGACCCTGGGAGTTACATTTTAATAGATGTTAATGTAAAAAATTATTCCACACTCAGATACGTTTGGAGGAAGGCCAGGCTTAACAGTTAAGTGGGATTTTTTTTTTTTTAAAGCGAGATGACTCAGAGCCTTTAATATGCGCACATAGTTGTAAAAGGGCGACCACATAATTTATGATCCAACTGAGGACACTTAGAGAGTATCAGGGGTGCCATTATTAATGACACAAGACAACTGGTACCAACTGGAATTGTACTGAGCAAACCAGAACACGTATGGTCAACCTAACTAAAATCTCTCTGAGTGGTGTTTCCAAAACTTCTCGGACCAAGGAGTCCTTTGGATAAAGCACGTCTCAGGGTTGTCTCAGGGTTATACTGAGTATATCTCAGGGTTAGTATCGTGTAGATCACACTTGGGGAAATGCTGGTGTGCTGTGTGACCCAATAGCCTATGAGCTCCCTGAGAGCATGGTCGGTGTCACGTTCATGTTTGTTCCCCCTTGGCACTTAATGCAATTAGTAGAGGAAGAAAATTGCTTTTATGTTCCTTGGGCTTCTCAAGTAAGAGGTTATTCTAATGGGTTTTGATACAGGTTTATGGGGGTTTTTTTGTATTGTTTTTTTTGAGTCAGGGATTCTCCAGAGAAACAGAACCAACAAGGGGTGTGTGTGTGTGTGTAGATAGATGGTAGATAGATAGATATTGATTTATTTTGAGGAGTTGGCTTATGCTATTATGGAAGCTTGGTAAGTCCAAAATCTGCAAAGAAGGCCAGGAAGCAGGTGGCCCAGAGAAGAATTGTGGTCCCATTCCACAGGCCATCTGGTTGCAAAATTTCTTCTTGGGGGAAGTCAGGCCTATTCAGGCCTTCAGCTGATTGGATGAAGCCCACCCATATTATGGAGAGTCATCTACTTTCTCAAAGTCCACCCATTGAAATGTTAATCTCATCCCAAAAACATTATCAGAGAAACATCCAGAATAATATCTTACCAAATATCTGGGCACCGGGGTCTCGCCAAGTTGATACATAAAATTAGTTATGGGAAGCTCACCTACCTCTAGTTGGGGATGTGTTTAACGCAGGGGCCCAGCGTTAATGGGCCCACATCATTTACATGTGATTTCTCTTTATGGTTTGTGAATTCCTCCCAACGTGGTGGGTGAGCGCCAAGGTCAAGCATCCCCCGAAAGGGAGATCCAGGCAGAAGCCAACTTATCTTTTATGACCTATAGCCTTGGCTGTCACAGGGGTGCTTCCGCTGTGCTCTGTTCATTGAGGCAGCCACAGAGCCCAGCTGCAAGGAGAGGGAAAGCCTCTCTTTATGAGACAGAAACTTGTGGGACTGGAAATGTGGCTGTGCCACGTTTGTAAAATACAGTCTGCCACGGCGCCGTTTCTGTTCCTGGCGCTCTGCCAGGTTTCTGTTCCATGCAGCTTCTTGCAACCCTAACTGATGGACAAGGCTCACTGCCACGTGACCATTTCTCCCTTCCCTCCGGGCCTCCGAGCTGTTTTATGAGGTCTCGCAAGGCTATCACACCGTCACGCCACCGCTAGTGGGTTGACGGATCTTGAGGGGCAAGACGCTTTCCAAATGATGTTCAGTCAATGAGCATCTTAACAGTTTGATCACCTGCCGTGTTTCGTGATCGATAAGAAAGAAGTTGGGACTCTCCAAAGGGTTCACAGTTTTGTTCGAGCATCGACATTTACGCACGCGACGCGGTTTTCAAACCATTACGCAATGGTAAGAATATTTCTGGAAAGGGTGATACGGATCAAGTGCTGTAAACGACGAAATGATGTAAGAATCGGTGTGGCCTGAGGCTAGCCAGGGACAGCTCCGTGGAGCATATGGGGGTGGGGGGAAGTAGGAGGGTTTTTGGGCAAGAGACTCAACAGGAGCTCAGCAGAGCAGTGACGCCAGCATGAACTTCATGCTCATGGACATGGAGGCAGCTGGGCTGTCTGGACAGTGGAATCTTCTAGCAGAGTAGGGAGCCTGGCTGGAGGTGGCGGGGGGAGGTCATGAGAGGAGGGCAAGAGCACAGGCAGGAATTTCTTGTAGCATCGGACAACCAAAGACCTTCTCTCTGGGTCCTTTCTAAAGGGATTAAGGAGGTTGGCTTGTCGTCATGAAGCACAGAGAGTGAACAAAGGGCAGTTTCCTTTCTCGTCGTGACAAGAAAACCCACACCTCACTGATTTATTCAAATCCCATTTATAGGACACATAGTACATCCTCCGTGCCGTGTGCTGGATACTGAGCTGGCAGAGGAGAAGGCTGGGTGGCGGAGTAGAAAGACCCCGGCCACACTGTGAGTTGGACGGCCCAGGGCTTTAGTTATATTTTTGTCTCCATTAGCTGTGTGACCTCAGAAAAATTACTTTCCCTCTCTGGGCTTCAAATGTCCTCATCTATAAAATGATGAGGGTGGCCAATGACCTCTAAGATCTCTCCTGGCTCAAAGATTCTACGATGGCCAGAAGATGCTTCCTCTGAAAGGAATTTATGTGGAGGTGCTTACGGAATGCATATGTTTAGTTAATTTAGCTCAGCTTCCTGTGTACAAATTGCGGCTACCCCGAGAGAGACAGGGTTCTATTAAAAGCCTGGCATGCGTTTTGATCACGCTCAGAAATACTGCGGGAAATCATCAGCAATGCACACGAAACCCCCTCTCCCTCATACCCCAGACAGATGACAGAGTGATAAGCAGAGCTAATTCCCTGGGGCAATATTTCTTCCCAAAGCATAGATATGGGTGAATTATTGCCATTCTTAATTGCCTAATGATTTTTTTCCCCTTTCATGTAATCTTTTCGGGGGGTTGTATTTTTACCATCTTGCAAATTCATATTGGCAGAGTGATATACATTGTCGAATAAAACACAGTGGCCAATCCATCAAAAATCAGGCTGCAGTTGCCTTGAGTTTTTTCTTTCTTTCTTTCTTTCTTTTTTTTTTTTTTGGAGAGAGACTGTAAAGGGGGAGGAGGGGGAGGGGAGACGGAAGGTGCTTCCGCGAGGTAGGCGGTGCTCTCCGGAGGGCGGGCGGATCAGCAGTTCTCGGGGCTGACCCTGCGATGGCTGAGCATTCCAATTTACTCCAGGCTCTTTTCCTTCTGGGTTCAAGTTCTGGCTCTTCGGGGTGTTCGCCTTATTAGCCATAGCTGTCTGGGGAACTCAGAAGGCAATTAGACCAGGGAGTGAGCCGTTTAGGGGGTTGGTAATGGAATGTGGATTCTTTTCTCCCTAACTTAATTGTTTGCATCTGACCAGAAATCATTACCCCGCTGATGGCTGCCTGGTGGCATCTGCGAACTAAAGTGGTGACCCAGTGGAGTTCTTAGCACTTGATGGGAGAGGGTTCTTGGGAGAGACCTAATAGAGAGTGGGGTTCTTTGGCTCCTTGGATGGTGAGGAGGATTTGCCCTAGACTCGTGCGTCCTGTGAACAGTGATCCTGCTACCGTGGTGCCTCCTTTCCGCTTTCAGGGCTGTGAGGACCGACAACAAAGGACCGAAGACTTTGGCGACACCCTGCCCACAAGTCTTTGATGGGATCTAAATGGTACTAGCGTTCGCGGCACATTAGGGTTAGATGGGGACCTTTGTAACCTCCCTCTGCTCAAAGCTCCACCCGAGACCAATTAAATCTGAATCTCTGGGGATGGGGCTCGGGCATCAGGGTTTGCAAACCGAGTGTTTCCAATGTACAGCTAAGGTCGAGAGCCATCCCCAAAGCAGAGTTTCGTCATCTCTTTCTTGGAAACAATTTTCTTGAACTGCTTGATCAAGGCAGGTGTAGGGGAAGAGAATAAGGAAGAAAAGCCCGAAGTGTGGGGACTCCTGAAAGTAATATCCTCAACAAGTATTTATTGAGACCTACTATGTGCCAGGCACTGGACTACGTGCTGGGGGAGCTACAGCTGGAATGAGAAAATCTCTGAGCTCCCAGTTTCCTTGGGGGATGCAAAGGCTTGATCCTAAGAGCGAGCATGCAGAGTGCCAAGGGAGCGCAAAGAAGCTTCTAGTTACGCGAGAGCAGAAACCAAAACGTAAAGGGCGAGGAAAGATAGGGTGAGTGAGAAGGGATTCAGATTGATCTAGGCCAGTGCTGCCCAATGAAATATAATAATGTATTATAAAAAGAATATAAAACAAAACATAATGTAATATGAATTACATACATAATTTCAAATTTTGTAATAGCACCATTAAAAAAAAGTAAAGAGAGGGGTGCCTGGTGGCTCAGTTGGTTAAGCGTCCAACTTCAGCTTGGGTCATGATCTTGTGGTTTATGGGTTCCAGCACGCATCAGGCTCTGTGCTGAGAGCTCAGAGCCTGGAGCCTGCTTCGGATCCTGTTTCTCCCTCTCTCTCTCTCTCTCCGTCTCTCTCTCTCAAAAATAAACAAAAAATTTTAAAAACTTTTTTTAAAGAGAAACAATAAAATTAATTTTAATAGTATATTTTATTTAACCCAGTGTTTAACCCAAAATGTTATCATCTCAACGTGTAATCAATATAAAAGTTACTGAGTTGTGTTACATGTTTTTTGTACTAAGTCTTTAAATTCTGGTGTGGTTTTTCATACTTGTAGTGCATCTCAATCTGGACTAGAAACATTTCAAATGTTCAGAAGCCGGAGGGTACCGATTTTCTGCGTTGACCGGTCAGCGCTGATTTAGGGGGAGTGAGTAGAATGTTTGCTGTGGTGTATTGAGGAGGGTGGGAAGCCCAGGGTGTTGAAGCACAGTGTGAAGGGCATGGTGGGAGTGTTCTGAATGGCTGAATAATTTGCAGGTCAAAGTGCAAGTGGAAAATGAAAATGCAGAGCTCCGTATTCAAAAACGACGAGAAATTTAAGACGGAGATAGCAGAACGTTACACGAAGCTGAGGGCGGGACATAGACAGTTGCACGGATTGTGCACTCCAGAAGCTGCTCCTGGGTGTGGCAGGTGCTGAGATAACCAACCCCGATCCCTTCCTCCTCCTCCGTAGCACACGGAGGCCCCATCCTGACCAAGCATTCCTCTTGCCAAGTGCTTACGAAGGACAACCCCTCCCCAGCTCTAGGAAGGAAGTATGAATTGCCTTAAAGCCCACCCAGGTCTTTTCATTCCCTTTGCTTGTGCCTGGTTTAGAAGGTCCATTTGATAAAACAGAGGAAGCTTGCTGAGGCCTCTTGGAGAGATCACCCTCCCTAATGTAGAGACCGTGAAAAGAATCCGTCCTGCAGGATGTTGCTTGGGGTTACATCAGGACCTGAAGCTTGAGCTGCCACAGCCTTCGTGTGACTCAAGGAGAACATTCAGGAAACTTCAGAGAGACCCGACTTTGGGAAGCCACAGGAAAGACCAATTCTGGAGCGTTCTTGCTGCTGGACTTCTCGTTAGGTGAGTTCATAAGGGTCAGAGTTTAAGCCATTTCTGGATGGGCAGCCCAAGAGCTCCTTCTGGGCACATTGAGAGATGAGGCCGTAAGAAGCACCTTGAAAGGTCACTCATCCCCAGATTCTTGTCTGGTGACCTGCTGCTGTCCTTATTCCCTTACTGTCTCAGGCAGATCCGGGATCAGGCCCCACGTTCAAGATGAGAGGCAACCTACCTGGGAGATTTAAATGCCGGTCTCGGAAAAGCGTGCTGGCTGTGGTCGACTATGAGCGACGTCCGAGGTAACTACTATTCTTTGTCCGCATCCGGTATTCAGCTCGTCAAAGATTCGGGGCCAGTGTCCTGCCTCAGAGAAACGTTTACTGGGGACCAGCCCAGGAGAGGAAATAGGTAATGAATGGGAGGCATAAGATACATGTCCATGTTTCCTCTTGCTTCTTTCTTGGGCTGTTCCATCGTGGAAATGAATGAAATAGCCAGTTTCATCCAGCAGAATGGATAGGTCTGTTTGAACGAAGAAGCCGAGGACTGATTTTGCTGGTCAGAGTGGAAGGCTTGAAATGGGTAAGAACCCTTATTTAACTCAACACGACTGAACAAGTGGTTATTGAACCATCATGGAATACTTATAATACGCCACGTATAGTTGAAAAATTGACGATGCCATGCTCCAGGGAAGACAAAGGGTTTCAAAGCAAGGTGCTAGAAAAGGGCTTTCACTTGCCGGCCATAAAAGAAGAAATCTGCTTGGCCGGTACCGAGGTGCTCAAATGCGTGAGGAATCAGGGCAAGGAAAACTAGCGATATCATGAGATACCACCGCACCCTCCTTGGAGCCGCAAACACTAAGGGAATAAAGAAGCAGAGGCAAGGATAAGGAGCAATGGAAACTTCCAGTGCGAATGCAAAATACTGCAAATGATTTGCAAAAAGGTTTGGCATCATCCGGTGAAGTTAAAGGTATGCTTATTTCCTGCCGCTCGGTAATCCTGTTCTCAGGAAAGTGCACCTCAGGAAATATATTCGAGAATGCTTGTATAGCAGCCAAATCCTGGGAACAGCCTGAATGTCCGTCAGCACGAGGATAGATACACGGTGATGCATTGTCATCGTGGAATATCAGACAGCCCTGGGGTGAGCCTGGTTTCCTGTTTTGGTCTGGCCCCTTCGTGGTCATGCTCGAAGCCAGTAACCTCTCCAAGCCTCAGTTTCTTCATCTGGAACAGCAGTGGTCATACCTGCTTTACAGTGCCGGTGTGAGTTCGTGAGGTGCGTGTGCTCCACTCGCTCACGCACGGTGAGCCTCACTGTGGATCTGCCAGGCAGAGCGAAAACACTGCCGTGTGCGGTTTGCCTGGCGACTTCCTCCCTCAGACTCCGGGAAGGCTGGGAATAAGCCTCCACCGGCGAGGTGGCAAGACCCTTAGGGATGGCTCGTTAAGGATGGTCTGAACAGACCAGGTGCTTGGGCACACTGGAAACAGAAAAGTGACAGAGCCAGAGGGAACGGGAACCCGGAGGGAAACCAGGGGAGGCAAGGAGAAAAATGGAGGCAGAGACCCCTTTTTCGGAGAGAAAGTCCAAACAGGGCCATGAGGCTGTTGCCCCGCAGAGCCCAGGCCTCTTGGATTCCAGGAGTCCCCAGCTGGGGGAGAACGTGTGAGGAGGTGACACCAAAGAATAATCAGGGACGTGCTGGGTCGTCCCGGAGACTCCTCCTACCAGCAGAAGAGGAGGGGGACGGCGTTGAGTCTTTGGAAATGGGGAGTAGAGGTTGGCGGAAAAAATAAGACTTATCTGAGCCGCTGGGAAGCAGGTCAGGGGCGGGTGGAGGGGGGACTTCAGGCCGCCCACGGACCAGGGGGTAGGTTGCTTCTTCTAAACTAACGACTTCTGCTCGGTGCTGTGGGTTTCGTCCACTTAGGTCTTCCAACCACACCAGTAGCCCCTAGTGGCCCCCCCCCCACCCCCATGTAGCCTAGTCGGTCCTCAGTAAAAGTGGGCTGCAGAATCCGGTTGTCAGTGGCTTCTTAAAACCCAGGGACACCTGGGTGGCTCAGTCGCTTGAGCGTCTGACTCTTGATTTCAGCTCAGGTCATGATCCCGGGGTCGTGGGATAGAGCCCTGCATTGGGCTCCAAGCTGCATGTGGAGCCTGCTTGAGATTCTCTCTCTCCCTCTCTTTCTCTCTCTCTCTCTCTCAAATAAAATAAACATAAATCATTTTAAAACCCAAACTGCCATTCTGTGGGTCGTGGAAAGTCCAATCCCCACCCCTCCGAAATTCCAGTGTATTCCGCGGGCTTACGTTCTGAGAGTCACCTCGGTCTGAAGCTCTGCTTCTGCTGATTTGGTTCAGCTGGTAGATCATCTTACTGTTTGATATGTGCCGGCCTTGCTTCACGTCACGATGTGGAACAAGCCAACACCTTGCATGAAGCATTTGCATGAGTATGTGTGGCCAACTTTAGTGAAGCATACAGGGGATGGAAGGACGGTCACCACGATCTCACCGGCTGCTGTAGGCAGCCTCCTTCTGCAAAGTTCTGGCCCAAGTCAGCAATGTGGGCCCCTCCTGGCATTCCTTTCCAATTCTTCCCTATGTTTCTTGCTCCACAGGCCCTCCCTTCTCGGGAGCAAGAGGAAAATTCCTCTCATTTCTTCACGGTGTCTGCGAAATAAGTTCCGGGCTTGCTGTGCCACAGAGTTGGCTAGGGTGACAGCTGTCCTGGTGGGCCCAGGACCAAGGCGGTTCCCAGGATACTGGACTCCAGTTTAAAAACTGGGACGATCTCGGGTAAACCAGGACATGCTGGTCACCGTTGAGAAGGACCTAGACCTACTCGAAGGCTCATTTCCTCCCTGGATTCCTTTGTTTTGTTACGAATAAAGAATGAGGGGCACGTGGGTGGCTCAGTCGGTTAAGCGTCTGACTTCCGTCCAGCATCGGGCTGTCTGTTGTCAGCACAGAGCCTGCTTCAGATCCTCTGTCCCCCTCTCTTCCTCTCTGTCTGCCCTACCCCACTCTCTCTCTCTCAAAAGTGAACATGAAAGAAAAGAATGAAGCTTGATGAAGAATGAGGACTGGACCCGGAGGAGGGAAGTGGAGAGAGGAAGCGAGTGGGGTCCTAGAGGCTCACGGTATGTCTCTATCCAGCCCAGGAAGGGAGACTCTCACACACCTAAGTCTCTTTCCAAGTTCACACTTCATTATATTTTTATTTAGAATTTTTTTTTAATTTACTTATTTCTTTTGAGAGAGAGAGCAGGGAGGGACAGAGAGAGAGAGAGAGAGAGAGAGAGAATCTCAAGCAAGCTCCGCATTGTCAGCATGGATCCTGACGTGGGGCCCAGACTCATGAATCGTGAGATCGTGACCTGAGCCGAAACCAAGAGCTGGATGCTTAACTGACTGGGCCACGTGGGCACCCCTCAAGTTCAAGTTTAAAACTGTAGGTTCCTTAGGTTTTGTTGTTGCTGTTGTTGTTGTTTTCCCAGTCACAAAGAACTCTGGTTTACATTTCAGGAGACTATCCTGACTATGCAGAAAAGCAGACCATGCTTTCTCTTTTCTGAGTCAATTAGTAACTATTAGGGAGACCACGAAGAAAGGATACCACGCCGTGGCCTGGGGAACACAAAAGAGGTAAACCCTGTTCCCCAAAAAGTGTGTAATCTGGCGAACACATACTGAACACATGGGATAAAGAAAAGCATGGAACAGAATAGTGGTTTTACCTCCCAACAGGATGGTGCTGGGTGGGTGGAGGAAGGTGCAGGTTAATACGGGCCGCAAATTCTTCATTATGGTAGTGCCTGTAGAAGAAGGAGGTTGAGCTGAGTAAATAGAGCAGAAAAAGGGGACATTCCAGGCTGAAGGGGTAAGGGACTTCATGAGGAGAAACAGTACTGAGACGGGTCTGTACGGTGCCCTGCTCTTACTTGACTGGTGCGTAAGCTCCTAGGATTCAGGCAGCAGACGTCCTAGTCCCCAGAAAGAACATCAGACTAAGAAGCAGCACTCCTGCTTGTGAAGCCTGGCTTCTCTCCTTCCTAGCTGTGTGGCTTGGTGGGGGGGGGGGGGGGGGGAGGGGGGGGGTCAGTCACCTGTGCTGAGGGTCTGTGTTCTCATGGGAAATGGGAGATGATGACAAGCTCTCTACTTCGTGGTGACGTGTGAAGTTCCAGTAAAACCCTGGGTGTGAACATGTTCCCAACTCTCTCTCTCTTTGTTGTTGTTTATTTTCGAAAGACAGAGAGAGCCAGAGCACGAGTGGGAGAGGGCAGAGAGAGAGAGGGAGACCCAGAATCCGAAGCAGGCTCCAGGCTCTGAGCTGTCAGCACAGAGCCCGACGTGGGGCTTGAATCCACGACCCGCGAGATCATGACCTGAGCGAAGCTGGGTGCTTAACTGACTGAGCCACCCAGGCGCCCCCAAAACATTCCCAACTCTTAAGAAACGATACCAATGGGGGCGCCTGGGTGGCTCAGTCAGTCAAGCGTCCGACTTCGGCTCGGGTCGTGATCTCCCGATTCGTGGGTTCGAGCCCCGCAGAGCCTGGAGCCTGCTTCAGACTCTGTGTCTCCCTCTCTCTCTGCCCCTACCCCACTCGCTCTGTCTCTCAAAAAATAAATAAACATTCAAAAAATTTTTTGAAAAATTAAAAAAGAAAGAAATGGTACCAACGGAAGATTATTATACATCTCTACACCCCCACATCCTGGACAAGGTCAACATTCTATTAGTTTCTGCTGAACAGATGAATGAATACAAGTTACCTCCTTTTTTTTTTTTTCTAGAAGTCAGTGGCAACTGGCAGAATCGGGGACGTTGGATGAACAACAAGAACGAAAAAACTCCTCAAACTCTCTTAATTTTTATTTTTTTTTAATTTTTTTTTTTCAACGTTTATTTATTTTTGGGACAGAGAGAGACAGAGCATGAACGGGGGAGGGGCAGAGAGAGAGGGAGACACAGAATCGGAAACAGGCTCCAGGCTCCGAGCCATCAGCCCAGAGCCTGACGCGGGGCTCGAACTCACGGACCGCGAGATCGTGACCTGGCTGAAGTCGGACGCTTAACCGACTGCGCCACCCAGGCGCCCCAAACTCCCTTAATTTTTAATCCTCGGGATGGAAAACTGGCAAAAAAAAAAAAAAAAAGAAAAGAAAAGAAAAGAAAAAAACAAAACCCAAACAACCAAAGCCCGGTACGGTATTCTTTAGCTCAAGGCCCCCCCTCCCCCCTTAATTGCCAATCGTGGGCCATGGGGTGGTGCTTTCAGAGCCTCCTAAACTCCCTTCAACCATTTGCTTGTAAACTCCCGCACTCATCAGTCGCTTGTCAGCCGCCGCCAGGAGGAACGCGGAAGGCCTTAATTGATCAGGCAGGGCAGTAGCCTTGAGAACTTGATTCAGGTATTGACGTCTGAAGAGCCAGTTTCGCTCCGGCCTCCACAGCCAGGAGCCTCTGAACATCAAAACTATTAACCTCTGGCCCCAGCAGTTGGCGAGGCAGCCCAGCAGCAGTAATTAGGAAGTCAATCGGAATCGCCTGTCTCACTTACACTGGCATGTCAATCAATAGCAGTGGTGACAGGTTCATTAGGCCCAGGCCATGCAAGCCCAGCCTGTAACAACCTCATAAAATACACCAACGACTCAGGGCAGAGAGAAATCTGCTCGAAGGACTGGAGTGGATGACAATATGTATTGATTAGGGCTCCAGGAATTTATGAAGTGCTACTTGTTGGCCAACCTTTCTGACTCAGTGCTAAATTTCCCCAAGTAGTTGCAAGATGAAACCAAATATTACCCTCTAAAAAAAAAAACGAGAGAAAGCAAGCTGTTGTCTGACAGGGCATTTTTTATGTTAGTTACTCCTAGCAAATAATCTATCGGGGTAAAACTTCAATAGTTACTTAAGGCTGAAGCGGTACCTGTGTCTCTGTGACCATCAGGCTTTGAAAGAAGACATCCATCTGGAGAAGAAAAAATATGATTTGACGTGTGATTAGGTTAAGACTCTACCTTCGGAGAGACAGGGTGATTTAGGCATTCATTTCTTCTTGGCGTTTTTAATGGCTCGTCTGGGTTGTTTTCAGGGGGACGGCTGACACCTGGTTTTCAGAGCTAATTTAAGAGCTCAATAGAAGGAGGGGGGAGGGTGGTGCAAAAGGGTACCTTCTGGGTCCTTCCGCGTCCTCATGGATGACACTGCTTGACCACATTTGCCAGAGACCTTGCCTGCCTCTGAGCCTGCTGAATAACTGGGCAGTTATTCTGAGCCTCATTCTGGGCTGTGGCCTTGAAAATAGGACAAGGCAGGGTGTCGTGTTCACTGCGTAACCAGACTTAGGAGTGACCTCTCTATTAGCCCTGGGAAATGGCCAGAGGCGTGTGGAATGTCGAATGCTTCCTGCTACATGCCCCCGTCTACAGTGATCAACGCACATGCACCTACACCTATGAATCCATTACCAAGTGGGGGCTGCAGGCGGCTTTCAATATGAGAGGACTCCAAGAACTTAGGACATGCCCCAGAGTCAGTCCCGTTGGGCCTTTCCCCAAGGACATGGCCGTGCGACAAGCTGTGTGCACACCGAAACAGAGACACGGTGGTCGGAGTCGAGTCAGAAGGGCTGGATGCAACTCCATGTGTTGTCATGAGTTAGACCCCTCCCTCACAACATTTGGTTCTTTCATCTGCAAAATAGGATACAAAACGCCACGGCTTCTATCCAACATGGTTATTGCGAGAGAATGGAACGGTGACTTTTTTTTTTTTTTTTTTGGTGAAATACTGTAGATGTAAGTTTATAGAAAAGACATCGACTGTGTTCATCCCAGATAGAAGGGGAGGTTCCAAATGGTTCTATGTGAGTGGAGATTTTCTCCCCTAACATCTCGACGGCAAGGCCAGATCAATCAACCGGCGAGCATTTATAGAGCTTTGTAAGATACTGTGGTTGCTCTTCCCTGCCCCACCCCCCACCCCCGCCCCGCTTCCAGTTACGGGAACTCAGTAACATGGGGAAAGGGAGAACATTGGTTTCTCCCAGCCAAGTTCCAAGTCACCTCTGTTTACATGAAACCCATTTCTTAAGCAGGAATTTCTTTTGTCCTGTAGGTTCCAGGAATCTGGCTTATTTGTCCCCAAACTCCAGCCCTACCCCTCTGTGGGCTTCAGTTAATTTCCTCTCGGGGATTTGTTTTCTTTCAAGAACCGGTTCCCATTTCCCCAGACACCATCCTTACATCCTCCTTAACAAACACAGAATTTAATTGCTTGGCATTGTGGAAATAGAACAAAACAGCAACAACAGAAACAAAACCCCAAATCGGCACCATTCACACAATGTGTCCTCGCTCAAGGCGTCATTTCTCTTGGGCTGCTCCGTGGCGCCAGGCCAGGCTTTTTTTTTTTTTTTTTTTTTTTTCTTATCACCTCTTCCTCGACTGTCCTTTCCCTGCACCTGTAAAGTCTCTGATTCTTGCTCTGCAGACCTGCCCTCCCCGTTCCGAGTAGATCGATGCCCAGACTGAGGTTGGTAGTGGAATTAGCTTGGGCTAACCCCTGCTAGGGCTGGGGGTTCTCAACCCCTTCGAGACCCGCTGTCTAATTTACTACTTGGACATAAGCTCCCAAGCTAGCCCCCTGATAAGGAAGGACATCTAGTCCCCCAGGACTCTTCCCTTGTACTGAGAACTATGAGCCCTGAAAAGATCCCCTCAACCTTGGACGATTCAGTTGCGTGTACAGTTTTCAAAAATTGTGAGTGTTTTTGAAGTATATCAACAGGCTTGCTGTCAGGAGGGGTGCTGCTGTCGGTGAAGCTTGGCTGCTGAGACCTGTGGTCTGAAGTTGATTTCTGGCCCCGGTTTCACTAGGAACCACGGGGCCGTGATGAGGGTGCCGTCTTCCCCAGGACTGTCTGCCTGACTCAGGCTCTTCACCACCGCTAGCAGACTGCCGTCTCGTCCTGTTTCCAAAACCTCTCCCAAGCCCTGTTTCTGGTCTAGAGGGTTTGCGGCTCACTGGCCAAGCTGGTAATGGGCAGATTTGAAACAAAGGCCTCTCTGTTTGCGTAAACCAGCCACCCATCTCCAAAAGTCACCTCTCTGCTCTGTTGCTTAGGAGCGTGACCCCCCTCCCAAGCCCACGAAGGAGAGCAGGCCTTAACAACCTGCAAACACACAGAGCAGTAAAAGATCTCTTACGACGGCCCCGTGAGGTATGTTTGCTACACAGAAAGGTGGGAGAGGGGCTGGACCCCATACTCAGAAGAGGCCTGCTGATCAGCACCTCTCAACTCCGTCACCACGTCAACATGCCTCAGATCTGACCCCCGCAAAATGCAGCCAGGCCTTCCTTTTTTAAAGGTCACAAAGCCTCTAACACACGAGACCGCGACAAATGCAGAAATGTTAGACTGGGCTTTACCATTCAATTTGCTGTCCGTGTATTGTAACAGCAACATTTGAAATCAGACGGCCTTGTTATTATCTGACTCATCCCCGTAGCCCGGTGCCCGGCACAAAGCTGGACATAAAGGCAAATCTGTTATTATGAACTGATCTTTATTTAGAAAGGAAGGGGGCAGGGGAGATTTTGATTTTTTTTTTCTTTTTTTTTTTTTTAAGGTCGTGCCGTATAGAATTTCTCCATCCCTCCCACCTCCCCCTGCTGCTTACAATGGCTTTGTTTGTCCTGCCGCTCAGGTTTAATCTGGAATCTAAGATCGCCATGCCTTGAGGAAGGCATCCTCTCCTCCATTAGAGCCCCAGTCCTCAGCCCCGCAGGCCGTGTATTGCAATGTAGAGATGGTCAATCTGCAAGGTGCCAGAGATGTGGGGTGTGTGTGTGTGTGTGTGTGAGCGCTCCTGCATTAGGAAGGGGAGTGACCCCCTGAGCCTAAACCCTCTGTGGGTAACACTCTGCCTCAGGGAGCCAAGCTCTCCCCTCCCGCCTCCACTGAGAGCCCCCACTCCCCCAACAGCCCTACATATCAGCCCTGGCAGGGGCAACTCGGAGAGCCTGGGAGAGGCTGGCTGCTCCTTCTCCCCGGCACAAACACGCCGGGCGAGCCTTCGGAGCACGCTGGTTTGCAGCGAGGCCTGCAGGAGAAATCCTCATGCTCCAAGACGGAACAACCAGCCAATAACGACTTCCCTTGCACCTGCGCCTGTTGCAAACATTTTTATCATTTTGCCATGCTTCATTGACCGATGGATTTTTTCCAGCTTTGCACTTTTTTTTATTACTATTATTTCTATCTTCATCATTACCTCCGTGCCTCTGATGGCATTTAGATATGAACCGCCTATGAACCTTCGAGCCCGATTGTGCCATGACAAAAATACTGTCGTTTACATTCTGTGCCAAAGTATTATATAAAAACACATCAACGAAAAGGAAATTCAGGAAGCTGGGAGTAAAGATATATAGTCAGCAAAGTATATAACTTCTGGCGTATTACTGCCTAATCCTAACATAATTATTCTCATCCTTTTATTTGATTAACTTCTAATGGTTCCTCTTGGTGTTAAAGGTCCCACTCTGATCATTTGATTTTAGTGTCTGCTATAATTACCGATAATGTTCTTTGCAAGACAATTTAATGATAACCGCATAATGGCCTATATGAAGAAAGCTGCAGGGTTTCAAAGCTTTTGAGTAATATAAAATACATTAGACTAACACAAGCTATCAACATGACAGGGAATGTTTGATTTACACTCAGGACTAGGTTATAGCATTGTGGAATTTTTTTTCTTTTCCTTTCCTTTTCTCTTTTCCTTTTTTTTTTTTTCCTTTTTGCAGCCGTTTACAATAAATGACAGAACAGTTGGACAATCTGCAACTTGCTGATTGCAAAAAAAAAAAAAAAAAAAAATGTAACGCAAAGTTTGGAGTGGTGCAGAGGCATCCGGAAAAGCTCCCGGGGAGCCGTACGCGGGGAGCAGAGCTAGGACGAGAGCCGTGAGCCTGGTTCCCTAGGGGCGGCCACCAAATTAGCCTTCCTCCAGGGAAAAGCGGCCGGAGGGAAATCTCTCTGCTCTTCTCCTATACCAGCTCTGAACAACTGAGGTTCTCTCTGGCAGTCGAGTTCACTAGGTAATTGTTAGCTACGGCTCCTGTTTGGGTAGCCAAAGTCTCCATCAGTTAACGATTTTTGTGGCTCAAAAGAACAATTATTGTATTTTTAGTTACTACACCGCTCCTTTTTCCAAAAGAAGCAAACGAGTGAGAAGCTGACAAAAATCAGCCGAAAACAAAGGGAGCACTTTTTTCTAAGCCCGAACGGCCCGCAGAGTTGATCTCCTCTTGCTCCAGGCCTGCCCCCCTCCGCGCTGGTGTTCGGTATTCGGGCGCTTGGCATATGTACCTTGTTCATTTGAAACAAAGTAATCACTCACCACTCTGGTCAAATGCAGCATAATTGATGGTGTGAGTGGATGGAGAAAATTTCCTGTCAGAAAAAAAAGGTTAACCGTGGACATATTACACCAGGGTCTCTGATTCCAGGATAATGGCATTTGGACAAAAGTAGGGCCCCGTCCTTTTTATAGCACTTTATGCCCCATTAGTATTACTGCAAGTCCCAGGACCTGCCTGTTCGGGCACTTAATCAAAAGCAATGGGTTGAAAATCATGTTCCAGCTCTCCTCATATTTGATTCATTCCTCCCAGATAGGAAGAAGTAAAAAACACATTACTAGCATCCAAACAGCACATGCATTATGTGCTAAGCAGTTGAGAAGGCTATCATTGGGTTTTATCCCTTTGGGTACGGGATGGACAAGTACTTTCCTATTCATCCATTCAGTGGACTAAGGCAGCCATATTTCATTTTTTTTTTCTTCCCCTGACAGACAATCCGTTAGTTTTCCACAGATCTCTCTTTTAAAGACACATTCATGTCACTTATTTTAATTGTAGGCTTCAGGCAGCAAAGCCCGGAATGCGTGTTCGCATACACGCATGCACGCCCGTGCACGCGCGCACACACACACACGCACACACACACAACTGGAAACCCACTACTTGGATGTAGCTCCTCTGAGAGCCAAATCTAATAATAGAAGAAGAACATTTCTTAGGGGAAGAATTAATTTATACACTTAATTACTCGGGATCCACTTCAAGCTCTCCGCCTTAACGCTCTTTCTTTTGGAGAGAGTTTTTAACTAAATGCCTAGTGTTCTGACAGACCCTGAGGAGAGCCTGCCTCACATAGATGGAGGGGCCTTGCCTTGTCCCACCCCCAACACCATGACCCACTGGGCCACCCTCCCAGAAGAGATGGGGCATCAGCCCTGGATCTGAGGCCCTGCTCCTGTCAATATTGATTGGGGTCTGAAGGAGAGGGGCTTTGGCCCAGTGAGCTGCTTTCCTTCAGCTCCTACACTCTCTGGGGCTTCCGAGTGGATTTTCTGCTAGATGGCTCAGCCCTTGCACAGCCATGAAAAATGAAATTATTTCTTCTGTCTCCTCAAAACGGGTTGACACCCAGGCCTCTCTTCATTTGGGAGACTCTGTCTGAGGAATGGCCTTTTTCCATGTAGATAATTCATCCCATTTACGAATAGCTTGGCAAAAAGTAGAAGAAGGATGTAATCAATTATGAAATTGTTTGGTGTTGGAAGAAGGGTTACGTCTGCTGGGCTGAGGAGGGAAAAGAGTTATTATCTGCTTTTGACATCATCAGAGACACGGATTGGGCAAAGGGGTACCATGGAGCCAAACAGGCTTCCCCTGGGTTAGTCTAACCGTCTTAGCATCCTGGACACCAGGGTTTCCAAAGTGAGTTCTGGGTAGGTGCAGAGGGAGCAAGTCCCTGTTCCCTGAGTACAAGCTGATACAGGCCTGCAATTATCCAAAGTGGGGAGGGTTAGCGTGGGGGTTCTGGAAACGTGGGCAAACGGAGCAGAGACTCAGGGACAGGAGAAGCAGCAGGTGACCAATGGCCCCTGATTCTGAGCGGAGACTTGTGTGGTCTCCTAGTGTAGAACCACCCCATCAGCCTGCGAAGGGTGCCCGCACATCCCTTCAGTGCCAACGTGTGGGGTTCAGCTGTTGTTTGTTGATCCGATATACACCTGATATACCTGGAATGGGTGAAACAGAACATGAAAGTATCATGTCATTCATTAAGATGAATTTAGGTTCAATCCTTTAGTGGCTTCATAGAATATTTTACTTATATTAAGATATGTTGGAAAATATCTCTATTTTAGGGTCTTACATCCCATTACATATCAATATAAACTCTATACTACAGAGATGATTATTTTTAAACCTTGAGAAAATCTAAAAGAAAATTAAGTTGACCATTTATCAGGCCTCAGGAGAGAGGGACGAAAATGATTTTTCTAAGCTTAGAAGCAATATAGAAACCCTCAGAGGAAAAGAGACAGATTTGACTGTATAGAAGAACAAAATATTTCTGTAGGTTCAAGAAGAAAAGAAGCAAACAAGACACTGGGAAAATATGACTATGATCAAGAGTGAACTTTACTATTTAAAATGATCAATTCATTGATAAGAAAACACCAAGCCCCGAGCATAAGCTAAGAATATAAGCACAATTCACAGAATAGAAAACACAACTAGTAAGCAAGAATACGGAAAAGGTTCAGCTTCACTAGAAGCGAAATACATGTAAATTTTGAAAAAAGAATCTTTTGTTCATAAATAAATCTTTTTTAAAAAAAAATGATTTTGATAACAGTGCCCTGAAACTCTTGCACATTCCTGGTGGTCTTGTAAATAGATAAAACCCTTTCAGACAGCAATCCAAAGTTACAAAAATGTTTATTCCCTTTGGCTCAGGAATACCATTTCTGAGTCTCTAACCTGGAAAAGTACTCTAAAAGATGGAAAAAACTCATGTGCGAAGGTCTTTACTGCCATGTGGCTTATCACAACAAACACCAAAAACAACCCAACATCGATAAAAGGTGCTTTTGTCACATCCAATCAGTGGAATATTAGTTAGTCTTACGTGGTAGCCATGTGGACAAAGCCTTTCTTTACTATCGGATGAAAAAATGGTACACAAAGTTAGACACAAACTATGATTTTCAGTATGTAGAAAATATACACATATATAAAAAAAAAACAGAAACACATCCAAACCCACTCTATACCTACCAACATGGATAAGATTAAACAAAACAACTGACCACACCAAGTACTAGCGAGGTTGAGAGGCAACTGGAACTCTTATATGCCGTGAGTGGAACAATGCATCTACGAAATGGTGTGGCCACTCTGGAAAACAGTTGGGCAGTTTCTTACTGAGATAAACATATACTGACCGCATGATCTAGAAATCCCGCTCATGAGTATTTACCAAATGAAATGAAAACATACACCTCCCAAATGCCTGTACACGAATGCCTCTAGTAGTTTGAATCAGAACCTCCAAAAAAATGAAAGCAACTCAAATGTTCATCGACTGGCACATAGATCAACAAACTGCGGTACAGCCACACAGTGGACTATCATTCAGAAATAAAAAAGAATGAAGGACTGATGGACACAACATAGGTGAATCCCAAAAGTGTTATTCTAAGTGAAAGAAACCAGACATAAAAGGTCACATATCATATGAATCTATTTTTTTTTTAACATTTATTTATTTTTGAGATAGAGACAGAGCATGAACGGGGGAGGGGCAGAGAGAGAGGGAGACACAGAAACCGAAGCAGGCTCCAGGCTCTGAGCCGTCAGCCCAGAGCCCGACGCGGGGCTCGAACTCACGGACCGCAAGATCGTGACCTGAGCTGAAGTCGGACGCTTAACCGACTGAGCCACCCAGGCGCCCCCATATGAATCTATTTCTATGACACTCGGGAGAAGGCAACATTACAGGAACAGAAACGAAATCAGTAGTTGCCCGGGGACTTTTGTGGTGGGTGGGATATACCGCAAAGAAGGACAAGAGAACTTTTTTGTTAACAGAGGGCTTTCTTTTTTAAGTGTATTTATTTCTTTTGGGAAATGAGAGTGCACGTGCATGAGCACAGGAGGAGCAGAGAGAGAGGAGGAGAGAGAACCGCAAGCAGGCTCCGTGCTGTCAGTGCAGAGTCCGATGCTGGGCTCCGTTCCACGAACCGTGAGATAATGACCTGAACTGAAATCAAGAGTTGGTCACTTAACGGACTGAGCCACCCACGCGCCCTGAGAACTTTTTTTGATGGGACTGTTCTATATCTTGATTATGGGGTTAGTTACATGGTTGTGTGCGTTTGGCAAAATTCATAGAACCATTTCGTCAAAGCTAATTTTCTTCTTGTATGTAAATTATACCTCAATATACCTGATGGTCAACTACAAAAAAAAATGATCTGGAGATCTTCTCTTTTCTCTATTTCTCAAATTTTCTGACATAAATTTAAAAGGGAACTATATCTATGTCTGTATCATCTATATATCATCTAAATCTATATGATCTATAGCTATATCATCTATATATCATCTAAATATAAATCTATATCTATATCATCTATATATCATCTAAATCTGTATCTATATCATCTATATCTATATCTATCTATATCCATATCCATATCTATATCATCTATATCTATATCTATCTATATCCATATCCATATCTATATCATCTATATCTATATATCATCATCTATATCTATATCTATCTCTATATCTATCTGTGTGTGTTCTTGTCTCTAGTGAAGGATAATTCACAGCAAGGGGGCATTGATGTAATATTTCTATCTCAAATAGCCACTGACAAGAAGCAAACAATGTGAAAAATCCTTTGCAAATTTTGAAGTTACCTAACCCATGAGGCTACTCTCTGGCTCTACCTCTGTTTGGATTTTTAGTGGAGCTCTGCTTTGCACTTGACCCAACTCCAGCTCTCAAATCAGGTGACAAATGGTAAAGAAACTATATGTGTTTCACTTAGAAAATAAGACTCAAGAGTGGAATTTATCCCAAAACGCAAGGTTGGTTCAACATACAGCGATCTATTGATGGGATATATTTACTGTATTAATAGAATAAAGGACAAAACCATGCAATTATCTCCACAAACATGCAGAAAAAGCATTTGGCAAAATCCAGCATCCCTTCTTGATAAAAAACACTCAACAGACCAGGAGTAGAAGAGGGAACTTCTTCAACATGATAAAGGGTATCTGCAAAATGGCCACAGCTAATGTCACCGTTAATGGTGAAAGACTGACAGCTTTCTCCCTGAGATCAGGAACAAGATGCAAATGCCTGCTCTTGTTGTTTCTGTTCAACATTGTACTGGAGGTTCCAGCCAAGGTGATTAGACAAGAAAAAGAAATGCAAGTGATCAGATTGGAAAGGAAAATGAAAACTATTTCTAAAATATTTTTTATATTTTATTTATTTTGAGAGAGGGAGAGAGAGAGAATCCCAAACAGGCTCTGCACTGTCAGTGCAGAGCCCGATATGGGGCGCGAACTCAGGAACTGAACCGCAAGATCATGGAGCTGAAATCAAGTCAGAGGCTTAACGGACTGAGCCACCCAGGCATCCAGGAAACGATTTCTATTTGCAGATGAGGTGATCTTGCATATAGACAATCTTAGCTTCTACAGAAAACTTATGAGAACTGATGAGTGATGAAAATGCTCTGCAAGAACATCGTGGCACGATTTTGTGAATATGCAAAAAATCAATGAGCCCTAGGGTGACTTTTGTAATAGGTGAATTATTGTTTCAATAAAAACGGAAAGAACCTCCCCCCTTCCAACCAAAGAGATTTGGGAAAGAAACTGAAGGGTGTCAAGGAGCTAGCATACGTAAATACCAGACAGCCTCTGGGACAAAAGAATCTGAGGTCAGTTCCAGAATTTTCCAGCCATTGGACGTTGTGAGAGTAACAGAGAGGTCGCGTGGTAGGCTTCGACCAGGTCTAACCTAGTTTAGCGGGTTTAAGACTACCTTTGCCTCACCTCCTAGTCTCCGTAGCCTATCGCAAACCAACCATCTGCGTTTGCACCACTCATAGGAACATATCGCTGACTGTGCCTCTGTTACAAATATACAGATATATATTTTTCCTTCCCATGATTATAATGTCTCTAAGTGAGAGGACCATTCCCCAAAGTGTCAATACAGAGACATAAACTTGGTGGATATGTCTGTTAAATGATGGAAATCATCAGCAGGTGCAATTTATCTTCGGTGCCTCCCCCCCTACCCCAGAGCCAATCCTTGGGGTCTGCATGAGGTCCCTTGATCTGCTGCTTGCCAGGTCTCTGGACATCTGAGGGTCCTCAGGTGAGGTGACCCTGCAGGGGGCTCTCACTGAAGCACGAGATGGTCCTTAACGCCTTCCTACTTGAGATGACTCCATCCCACAATATATCGAACGTGACAAATGTACTTATTTGTACATAAATACGAGAAATCTCATTTATGTTTAACTATCTGAGTTGAGTTGTGGTTGAATACTTGACAGAACCATATACTTTGCAAACATTTGATTAAAGTTTAATTAATTTTGATTTTGCAGTTTTCCTATTTTAGAGCCAATTTTTTTTTTCCAGGTTGCAAAAATAATTTTATAGGCTCTTGCAAAGCCCTCAGGTCCAAAGCATTACGTTGCCCAAGGCAGCAGACTGGATGAGAGGTTTTGTAGACTTTATCAGGGAACAGATGGGGAGGCATGTGAGGGAGCAGGGAGTCCCCTCCTAACCCTTAAAATCTCTGCTCTAAGGCTGCTTGTCTCCTGCACTTGTGTTTCGATGGGGCCTGTCTCTTTAAATGGGAAGCAGCCCTGTGGCCCAGCACCTCAGAGACCCCCAGTGCCATTCGCGGGCCACATGCTGCCCACAGTGGTGTCAGAGTGGGGCATACAGGCACCGACAAAGATTGGGAGAGATCGATGAACACGGACGCGGATTCATTCTCCACCGCTGGACTAATCAGCTGGTTTTCACAAGCACTTTATTCCCCCGTCATATCAACCACAAATACCCGCTTTAACGCTTGGGATCAGCCCTGCACCAGCCAAATTGATTATATTATTTGGTTTGCTTTAGGAGGAGAAATGGAAAAGACCTTTGCCCTCCCCTCTATAAAAAGCTACAGCAAAAACAAGTAAAACAAAATAACAACCACTCCACGTTCTGACAGAGGAGAAGAGCCTGCACGCTGATTCAGATAATACTTTCGAGAAATTAAACGTTTGTATCAACCTGAGTCTTGGTCCCCAAACCACTGGCTCCCAGCGTCCAGAGGACTGGAGAGAAGACAGGGGACTTGCTGGTCCCCTGGGAACAGGAGCAGTAGGAAGTGAATCCCTGTGCAAGGTGGTGGCTTCGGTCAGAAAGAGAGGGAAGCCTGAAAAAAGTCAGGCTTCCGGGGGATAACGTTAGACTATAAATATCCTGGGGAAATCACCTCGGAGTGCAGTGGGAGAACTTCTCGTGGGCAGTGGGGTGGCACCCAGGAGGAGCTGGGCCAGTGGGAGACCCAGGTGCATGTTAGCTGGGCTCGGAGGGCTGTGGTGGGGCATTCCTTCCTTAGGAACTTGCAGGAAGGTGCCCGTCTGTGTTACAAGTACCCACTCGGGGGGCTGGGGGCTCAATCAGTTAAGCGTCCGACTTTGGCTCAGGTCATGATCTCATAGTTCATGGGTTCGAGCCCCACGTTGGCTTTGTGCTGACAGCTCGGGGGGCTGGGGGGCTCAACCAGTTAAGCATCTGACTTTGGCTCAGGTCATGATCTCATAGTTCATGGGTTCGAGCCCCACGTTGGCTTTGTGCTGACAGCTCGGAGCCTGGAGCCTGCTTCGGGTTCTGTCTCCCTCTCTCTCTCTGCCTCTCCCCTGCTCATGCTCTCTCTCTCTCTCTCTCTCTCTCCCAAAAATAAATAAATATTAAAAAAAAGAATTAAAAGTACCCATCCAGAAGGAACAGGGAAAACTACTGGTCTGATCTTCTCATTTTATATAAAAGGGAACCTGAGGCTCAGAGGGGCAAGGGACTGACTTTAGGGCACACAGCAAAGTACCAAAAGAATCAGGACTTGAACTTGGATCTCTTCAATCCTGTCCGGGGCTCTCGGCATGTGGTCAGTCATTCGTGGCTCAGAGCCAATGGGACCGTACAAGCCATGGCGACGACATGTGTGAACTTGCTTGTGTCTTCTCCACTGAAGTCTTTCTGTCTGGTACTAGGCTGCCAGTCATTGACTGCAGCCCCCTGGAGGGCCCCCAGGAAAAGGGGCACAAGCGTGTGAACAAAAACACTAAAGTGTTTTTACACTAGGGGCCCGTTGGCTCAGGGCCTGTTAGGGAACCCACTGCAGGCCCTTGAGAGAGGGCAGGTGTACCAGGAGCAGGGTAGCAGGACTGGAGCACTGATTCAGAATGGGGAGCAAGCGGGGTGCGTGGGTGGCTCAGTCGGTTACACGACCGACTTCAGCTCACGTCATGATCCCAGAGCTTGTGAGTTCGAACCCCGCCTCGGGCTCTGTGCTGACAGCTTGGAGCCTGGAGCCTGCTTCGGATTCCGTGTCTCCCTCTCTCTCTGCCCTCCCCTGTTCACCCTCTCTGTCTCTCAAAAATAAATAAACATTAAAAAAAAATTTTTTTATTTTTTAAATTTTTTTTTTCAACGTTTTTTATTTATTTTTGGGACAGAGAGAGACAGAGCATGAACGGGGGAGGGGCAGAGAGAGAGGGAGACACAGAATCGGAAACAGGCTCCAGGCTCTGAGCCATCAGCCCAGAGCCCGACGCGGGGCTCGAACTCACGGACCGCGAGATCGTGACCTGGCTGAAGTCGGACGCTTAACCGACTGCGCCACCCAGGCACCCCCAAAAAAATTTTTTTTAAAGAACAGAGAGCAAGCTGCCCTGGTGGCTCGTCCAAGATCCTCGTGAGCCTGTGTCACCCGCTACGGGGTCCATTCTGGGAGCAGGAATCCGTATGGTCTAGTCTTGGCCGCAGACCAGTCTGTGTGCTCAAACACTGACTTGGCATCTCTGGACCTTAATCTCCCACTTTGAGATGAATGCGTCAGACCAGACAGTCCTCGTAGCTCTGTGGTTATGTGGGTCTCTGACTCCAGGCTTTGTCTTTATTTTTTACCTTAAAATAAAGGACCCCAAACTCCCTCTTGACCCCACTTCTTTGTAGCTGCTACCCGCCTTCCTGTCCTTCACGGGAGCACTGCCCGTAGGAGCTGTTCACATCCGTCACCACCTCCTTGCCTCGAATTCTCTTCTCAACCCCGGCTGGGCTGCTGTCCCTGCCACGCCGAAGGGACTAGTCTTGCCAGAGTCACCGAATGCTTTCATGTTCCCAACCCCCGAGTCGTTTCTCTGCTCTTACCTTCCCTGCCTTCTCCGTGGCAAGAGATACAGTTGATCACTTCTTGAAACGCGTCCTTCCCCTGGCTTCTCTAATAGCACACTGGCGGCAGATCGTTGGACAGTCCGCTCACGCTAATTCTTCCTCCTCTTCTGCACTTACTCTAAGGGTTGGGGTCCCTCAGGACTCGGGCCTTGGCTCGCTTCCTTTCTCCATCTGCCCTTTCCCTCTAAGTGTCCTGTCCGGTGTCTTGGCTCCAAAGACCCACGATGTGTCCATGGTCACTGAGGCATACCTTCCAGCTGGAGAAATCGCTCTGGACTCCTCATCTAAGTGTTCACTCCTTCCCTCCACATGAATAGCTAAGAGTCTTCTCACACTTCACACGGCCAGCGGAGAACCCTTGGTTTTCTCCCCTTTAGCTGCTCTCCTGGTTCTCCTCATCTCAGGAAACAACATGCCGTCCACTCACTCCATGGTTCATGTGCGAGACCTAGAAATCGTTCTTGGTTCCTTTCTCTCCCCCGCCTCCACATCCAAGCCATTGGCAAGGCCACCGGGCTTTAAGAAGGCTCACCTGGGGGCGCCTGGGTGGCGCAGTCGGTTAAGCGTCCGACTTCAGCCAGGTCACGATCTCGCGGTCCGTGAGTTCGAGCCCCGCGTCGGGCTCTGGGCTGATGGCTCGGAGCCTGGAGCCTGTTTCCGATTCTGTGTCTCCCTCTCTCTCTGCCCCTCCCCCGTTCATGCTCTGTCTCTCTCTCTCCCAAAAATAAATAAACGTCGAAAAAAAAAAAATTAAAAAAAAAAAAAAAAAAAAGAAGGCTCACCTGGTATCTCAGCCTCTGTCTCTACCACTCCAGTCTGCTCTGCCCCTACCTCTTGCCTGGGCCCCGGGAACTACCTTCCATCCTGGGCTTCATGTTTCCTCTCCTGCCTCCAACGATCCATTCCCCCATGACTACAAATCAGAGCAAGTCTCTTCTCTGCTTAAGCACACCCCAACGGTGCTCCTTAGCTCTTAGAGGAAACTCCCCACTCCTTAGCCTGGTTTTCAGTGTGCTACTTGCTCTGGCCCTTGTCTCTGCCTTTGACCTGACCTTTTACCTGGGCTGAATTATTTCCAACCGTCTGGCCTTTGTGCTGGCAGTTCCCTTGCTTGTAATGTTCCCTGCCTGGGCCTTCACGTGGTGGGCCTTCGTTTTAATGTCGCATTCTCAGAGATGCCTCCTCTGGCCATCCAAGCGAATCACCTTTGCATCAACCCAAGTCTTGGCAGAGTACTTGCCATTAAATGACATGTTTTGTGCTTGTTTTCTGTTCATTTACTGTCTGTATCCTCTTTACTAGAATATAAGCTCCCAGGAGGCAGGGACTTCGTCTGTTTCATTCATTGCCATATCCCTAGTGTCTAGATTATCGCCTGACACTTAGAAGGTGGACACTCCATACATTTGTTGAATGAATGAATAAATACATAAATCATGATCTCCGGGGGTAGGGTTTGGAAACCTCTTTTTAAAAAGTGCTCAGCAACTAGGGCCCTACTTGTACTATGCTAGAAACTTCATGTAGTTTCCCGAGCAGACTGAAGCAAGAATGTTCATTTTTAAAGATTGTGGGGGACAATGCTTACCCTAAAGGAATAAATCTCTAATAGTGGAATTACAAGGCCTGTGACAAATATTTAAACGATATAGGTCAGTAGGGTCCTTTGCCCGTGTATTCGAGTGGCATAAAACACTGTTGTCTTTGCTTCCCCATGTTGCAGCCCTATTCCTTAGTTCAACAGCTGAGAGATAAAGTGCCTTCTGTCTTTCCTGAAAGGAATCAATAATAAGAATGAGTGCTTGGCGCCCTCCAAAAGGTCAGCTTGACACCTGATTTCTCAGGCTGCTCTCTTGATCCCTCCTCCCCATTAACGGGGTAGCCTTTTCCTGCCTGGCGACAACTTTTGAAGAACAAATTTGTAATCTGATTCTGAGAAATATTATGGGGATTCAGATGGTATCTCCAGGTTCATTTGGTTTGGCCCCTTGAAGGATGGAAGGTAGGTCCAAAGCAAAGGTCAATGTCTCCCCCCGGATGGGCATCTGCGTGTGCAAATGTGAGCATGGGTACAAGAAAAGGGACATAGGTAGGGGTGAATGCGAGCAGGACGACGGCCCACAAACAGGAAGGAGCCTCTCTGCGCACAAATGGCTGTGTATAAAGCCCCCGTGCCTAGCAGTAAGCATGCAGAGGCATGAATGGATGTTGGCACGTGTCCACATGTATGGTACACACACAAGTGCATTTGCACGTGTGCTAGACCGTGCTTCGCCAGGGGTCTGAAATCTAATAATCATGCGACCCTAAAAGGTCACTTAAGTTTCCTCCTCTGTAAACTGAGACTGCTAACTAAGTCCTACGTACTTCACGTGCTTGTTCCTGGGAATAAATGAGAGCATGGAGGGAACATTCTTTGTAACTGGAAAGGTCTCAGCATCTTACTTGTGTTGCACAAGTGTGGCCCACATGTGTACCTATAGGTGCAGGTGGGAAGGGAGGAGAAAATAGGGAAATTCCAATCAGACCAGCCGTCGCTTTTTCTTCCTATGGACCATGAGCCTCTGTTGGATTGGAGCTTTGTGAAGAATCATTTCTAGCGTGCAAGAGACAGGCCCGATTCCCCAGCCGTCCTTCCTCACCACTCCCTGTGCCCAGATGCCACCACCTAGAAGCCAGGCAGCCTTCCAGCGTTGACACCCCAACCCCTCCTGGCCTCGGCCTCGAGTCCCTGCCTTTCTGTAGGGATGCCTCGCTTTAGGAAAACCTGGCATACAAAACACAAGTCCCAAAGAGAAGCGAGACAATTAACCTGGGGGACGAGGGTTACAAGCTGGGGGCCTGGGATCCTATGGTTGGGAAAACATCTGGGCCTCCTGGCCCAGTGCCCCACCCCCATCCCATACCTCCCACCTCTGGCAAAGCCTCGGGGAGGAGGTGGATTATCTTTTTTTTTTTTTTTTCTTTTTAAATGAATAGGATGGGCTGTGGGCGCCTGGCAGGCCCCATCTGTCCGCTGCCCTGACTCAATTTGATTCCCATTCACCCGTCTTTGTTTGCCTTCCTTTTTTGATCAGCAATCTCATGGGGGGGTGGGGGTGCAAAAGCTTAATGTTCTCAATGGCTCTGCAGAGCCCAGACCCCCTCCTGGCCGCCTACCCCCACAGCAGCCCAGCCACTGTTCCAGGAGGTGAGTGTCCTCAGGCCTGAGGCTTCCCACAGGGCAGGGCCTGGTCCATCCAGGCCTCTTGGGTGCAGTAGAGGGGAGGCGGGCAGAGACGTGTCCAGGAAGAAGCTGGAGGGAGATGCTCTGGTGTAACCGGGGAAGGATGGCTGCTGCTCCCTGGGTTGCAGGAAAATGTGCCTTCCGGGGTCAGGTGCCTCTCTAATGGTGGGGTGAGGAGGGGAGGGAAGGCAGGGGAGGTTAGATGGGGGCCCCAGAGGTTTCTGAGTGTGTGGGGGGACTACAAATCTGGAAGTGTCACCACTGAAAGCCATTTCACCCCTTTTCATATTTTTTTTTTTATTTTTTTTTAACATTTATTTACTTTTGAGAGACAGAGACAGAGCGTGAGCAGGGTAGGGGCAGGGAGACGCAGAATCCGAAGCAGACTCCAGGCTCTGAGCTGTCAGCACAGAGCCCGATGCGGGGCTCGAACTCACGAACCGTGAGATCACGACCTGAGTTGAAGTCCCACGCTTAACCGACTGAGCCACCCAGGTGCCCCTCACCCCTTTTTACATAGAAAAGATAACACGGCAGCCAATAAAAAATTTAAAAAATGAATTTAAAATTTCACCCATAATCTCACAGCCATAGTGCGGAAACCACTTTGGAGTTTGCCTAAGACTTTGGTGACCAGGGGATTATTTTGTAAGTTGTCACCGTCACTAACAAGGGAGCCAGGGAGCTTCAGAAATGAAGGCGCTTTGAGGAAGAGCTACCAGCCCATTTGGCAGATGGCATAACCAAAGAAAGGACCTAGGCCTCTGAACACGGGGCCCAATGCTGGCCTTCGAAACGGGGATCAAAGTTATGGGAGAATGAGAGGTTTAACCAACCACTGTCCAAGGACTCTAGTTGTCTGTGACGGTGTAGAGGCACAGGAATAGCTCCTAGCCTCCTGAGGTGAGGGTTGGGGAGAACAGATGTAAAATCAGATAACAGCGGTAAAGATTAAGCCAGAGGTCTTATTGTGTGGGCCAGACCAGTGAGAGGTACAGATTTAGATTTTTCTTGGTGTGATAAATAGGACGACGCAGCCAGGCATTGTGAGCAGTGCCTATTTCTTTCCAGCAGGGGGCACTAGAACGTGCCTCTGCATCTCCCCTGTTGTGCCGTTTTACATGGGTCACACGGTTGGCATGGGCTACAGCCAAAACTTCAAAGCCATCTGGTTATCCAACCGCCTCCTGGCAAGCTTGTCTTCAAGGAGTTGACATCCTCCAAGAAATGTAAGGCATAGCCCAACGAGTACAAGATAAAGGAGAAAGTTTGGTGGGGGGGGCTCAACAGAGGTACAGGTAATGGGCCGTGGGAGGGGTAGAGATTACTTTCAGCTGATGGCAACTGGGAAGGTTTGGGGAGGAGCCCTCTAGGGTGGTTTAATTGAAGGAGATGGGATCCATCTCGGGGGAAGGGAGCCATACACCTGCAGAGAAGGCAAGTCAGAGCAGAAGCCGGGGCTGGTCAAGCGTGAAGTGCAGACAGGTGACTGAGAAAAGGTCTGTGAGGCGGGTACGGAGGCGATGGGGCAGAGCCCCAGTCGGTATTGTGGTGCTCAGCTGGGGGCTAAGCAGTGCCCAAGGGAGGGATAGGAGACCGGGCTGCAACGAGGTTGGGGCTCCCTTTGGTTACCCACTTGTACCAGGAGCCTGAGAAGAGAAATAGCTTTGCACCTGAAGACTGCATTTTTCACATGCTTATGGATATTTGTGATTGATAAGTCAATGCATTTAAAAGCACTATCGCACTCATAGTGGGTTTGATCATACTGAATTTCCTCAGGGAACGGATGCAACTCTCAACCGGAGTTCTTGAAAAGCTTTTACACCGAAAGGTGTCCTTCCACTTGACAAGGTCCCGAGAGTGTCCTTGGAGCCCTGCCTGCTTCCCTCGTGGGCCCTGTCTTCCGGATGTTTACACCTCCAGGAGACAGGATGCATAGACGCTAACAACAGAACGTGTCAGGAGACAAATATGCCCAGGTGCCAAACCCAATATAATCTGGGACCCAAATGCGTATTCCTGTAGATAGCGCTCTGGAAATTCGGGGGAGAAATCTCTGTGGGTAGGTTAGCAGGATGAGGTTTATGGGCAATATAGGATTTGATTAATCCTTGAAGGACGTGTGGTAATTGGATAGGCAGATGAGTGAACAACATAGGTGCTTCTAGTTAATTATTTAGTTGTGTTCATCTGCTTATTTTTTTTTTTTTATTTTCAGAAATTTAAAAAAAATGACCGGAAAGTATCGAGAATAATAAAATAGAGACAGGTGTGCCCACCACCCAGAATTGATGGTTATTAATATTGTGTCCCATTTGCTTCATTTAGTTAAGTAAAAAAAAAAAAAAAAAAAAAAATACATTAGTTGGAGTAGAATTGAAGTCTCTTTTGTCCCTCCCACTCCGTCTCCTTCCTGCCAGCTCCCTTTCTGTGTCCCACAGCCAAGCCACCACCATCGTGAATTTGGCATGTATCTTTCCAGTGTGTTTTAAATACTTTCACAAACATGCATGTATCTGTGAACAAAGAATAGTAGTGTTTTGTAGCTTTTTAAAATGAGTAAAAAGGTAGAGGGAAAGCATTGTGTTGCAAGTTTGCTTTTGTTTACTGAGTTACGTGTTGGTCAAACTGCATTCTTTTTACCTGCAACGTGGCGTTCTGTCACATGAATACTGCAATAATTTTTTTTCCTGCAATAATACTGTCACAGTGAAGATACTCTTAAACTACTCTTCACACGTATGTATGACACTATAAGCAGAATTACTGGGTTCTGGGGAACGCATAGTTGTATGGGTATACTAATTTATATTAATAATGGCAGTTAGTTTTAATTAGACAATTTTGCAAAAAAATCTGATGCTCTTGAAATAGATTCTATTTGTGCTTCTAGTATCACTTCTGTTTACAATGCATATTGAATTAAAAACATCCTCGTCTTTTTTAAAAAAAATTTTTTTTAAGTTTATTTTTTTGAGAGAGTGAGGAGGGGAGGAGCAGAGAGGGAAAGGGAGACAGAGAATCCCAAGCAGGCTCCACACTGTCAGCACAGAGCCTGACGCGGGACTCAAACTCACGAACCACAAGATCATGACCCAAGCCGAAAGCAAGAGTTGGATGTTTAACTGACTGAGCCACCCAGGAGCCTCCAAAACATTCTCCTCTTAATCAGAGGTGCAGACACATGATAGTGTTGCTAAGGTGGCTCTAGGATTAAAATACAACTCATTTTCATTTACTAAAGTTCATAAGAAGAATAATTTTTAATTGTTTACTCTGGAGAAGGATGATTTTTGAATTGGAAACCTGTCCTGCTGAACTAGGCATAAAAGCTGTCGATTGGACTTTGGTTATTGTAAATGCATGCATACCACAGGCCAACTGACTTTAATGACTTTGGGCCTTGGTAGATGATAGATAGATAGATAGATAGATAGATAGATAGATAAGAGATAGATGGAGACAGAGTGAGTGAGAGAGAAAATATTATATGAGGTTCTTATGGGCACAGAACCTGCAGATAATAGTTACAAGGCCAGCTGTAAGCTTTCCTGAGTTTGGTGATACGTGGGTGCTGTTCTCTGATCTGTCTACCATCGTATTAAAATTCCACTATTGGAATATCTCATACGCATTAGAACGTTCATTGTCACAGAAGTAATACGGTATTAAATTGTTGCCTTCTTTCTGTCCACGTATACATTTGCTTGACATTTCCCTATAAAGAAGATAGTTTCCCTAAAATGAAACAGAAGTCATTTTCTGAATGGGGACAGTGGGCAAAGGAGGAAAGGTGAGAGGTAGTTCAGGAGCTGGACAGGCATGGATGTTTCTGGAGGTACAAAGGTCAGAAAGCCCACATGGAAGATGGGGTATGGCTTGTTGGCCTGGAGCAGAGGGGCAAGTAGAGGAGGGGTGTTAAGGCTGCATCAGTGCTCAGGGGCAAAGGAAATGCTGAACACTATCTCCTGCCCTCCCGCTGCCCCACGACACACACACACACACACACACACACACACACACACACACACACACAATTTTAATCTTGTAGCATTCTTCACAAGAGAGCAAGGCCTGTGTTTTACACCCCTCTGAAACCTTAAAAAAAAAATTTTTTTTTTTTTTGCCACTTTCCAAGCTGAGCCTTTTGCTTCCTTTCCAGAGTAGCCATGGTCTTGTGTACCTTCAAACTTCTTCTGTCTTGGGTGATGGGCATTTTAGAATAAAACCCGGGACTTCGCGGGAGTATTGCTATCACTACACCACCAACAGGCGTCCAGAATTTGCTGACCGCTATCTTGGGCCTCCCCCCCCCCCCCCCCCCCGCGCCCTTGCCTTCTTCAGCGCCAGCCTCCTGAGTTCTTTCCTTGCTTCTCAGGCGGTCCTGCTTACTTAGCCTTCTGGCCCTCCATACTTCTGCTGCCCTTGCCAGTGTCTATTGTTGGTAGCAGAAATGAACATGAACTTAGAAAGCAGTAGGAGTACAGGCAGCTGAACAGAATCAAGGGTTCAAACAAGCAACCAGAGAAACAGACCACCTTCAAGAACCCCCAGGGGAGAGTGTGCAATATTCTAGATTGAACAATGTTGGCTCTGAATGCAAGCAAGGTCAGGGAGGCTTCAAGGAGGAGGTGGCCTGGAGCCGACCCTGAAGATGGGGGGGTCCCTATAGAAAGAAGGAGGAGGCGGGGCCTCCTCTCCCTATTTTTCCTTTGGGCTTCCAACCCTGAAACGTCAAGACCACCAGTCGGTCTGAGCCTGGGGGCAAGAGGCGGACCCTGTGGCACCCTCCCGGCTGGCATCACCCCTCAGAGATGAGAAATTCCGCAGCCGGCACTCTTTCTGTTTCCCTTTCCCTTTCCCTTCAGAAAGAGAAAGGAGGTAGGTGGGGAGGGGGCGGTGGGTTGGGGCGGGAGGTGGCAGCAAAGGGGCTCCCTGCAAAGCCCGGGCTGACTGGCTCAGAGAAGGATAAATGACTCCGGTCGCCGCGGCGCCGGTGTTACACAACTTGTCTGTGTTGGCTTGAGACCTCAGTGATCCCCTTCTAATTGAAATCACTTTCCCCTGACCTCCTCCATAAGCCTGGAGCTTGCTGCTCTCCCCGCCAACAAAAGGGCGCGGAGGTCCGAGGAAATCCTGGCGGGGCCACCGAGCCACAAGCTGCATCCTCCGCCCCCGCAGGCCGCCTGCGCCCTGGCCTTCGGGGCACCTGCTGCGGGGAAGGCCCAGCCCGCGGTGGGGGGGCGGGGGGTGAGGGGGGCGGAGCTGGCAGAGAGGCTCTCAGCGGAGCCGGGACTGCCCCCTAGAGGACACTGGTGGCATTTTGTGGGGGGTGGGCAGGGGCTGCTGATGGGCACTAGGATCGGGGGTGTTCCGCGTTCCCTGGGGATGAGGCTAGGATGCGGGACGTCTTGCCTTGCTGGGGGACAAGCCCACATTTGCTTAGAAGGACCTGCCAGTCAGTGGAGATGAAAAATCCGTCCCTGATGCTCTGAGCCTAGACACTGTTTCACATAAATCCAAGTATTTTTGCACCGTTGTAATATACTCCGGTGTTCCCAAGAAAGCAACTACTCATAAATCAAGGGAAAGGGAACTCTTTTTCCAGTTCGTCTGGTTAAGAGTTGTTTACCATTTAGGCACATTGCAATACTTGAACAATGGCAGTATAAGACATCTGTATCAAAATCTCTATTTCTTTCTGTATTTATGTGTATATATGTAATGGATTATATATATATATATGCATATATATATATGGGTGTATATATATATATGTATATATATATGTGTGTATGTATGCATATATATATACACATACACACACACCCGTATATATACACACACACCAGATATACTTTTAAACCATATTTCAAAAAGTCAAATATAAAGGAGCTCTAATAGTGTTCATTTGAATACCATCTAGTCTTAAATACAAACTTACTCATTATGAGTAGGCGCAAGACTGTCTTCTGGTGCAGATATGCCTGAATTTACATAGAGAAATGCACATTGTTGGATTAGAAGTTACTTTCACTTTACTTTTGTTTATAATTATACTAAAAAAAAAGCTGTGCTGACCTCTGGAAAGGACTGCCCAGCGCTTTAGAGTTGAGAAGCGTTGTTACCTCTCTGGGTCTTAGTTTCCTCCTCAAGACAAAAACAAAAACAAAAAAACGGAGACAACAAGAAGATGTTAAAAACAGCAAAAATGTTGTGCTAAATCATATGCATGGAGCACCGAACCCAGGATACTGTTGCCAAGAGGAACATTGGGAGGGAGAGAGCCTAGGGTGGGGGGTGGGGAGGGGGGTTGGCTGGATGTGTGTGTTGGGGGGGGGGTGGGGCGTGTGCAGAGTGCAATGTGAGCCAGGATTGGAAGACCAAAGTCTGATTGCAGTTTCCTAAGTGAGTTACATGCAAAGCGTGGAGATTTTTTTTTTCTCTTTTAAATTATTAAACAGCTAAGCAAAAGAAAGGAAAAACCTTCCTTAGGCACTTATTGACCATCTACTGTGTGCCAACACTCTGTTATAGGATCTTTTTAAATTCTTACCTCAACCTAGTGAGGTAGGTGTCATTTACCCTCACAGAGGAGGAGCTGAGAGCGCACTGAATAAGCAAAATGCGAACCGAATCCATTTGACGTCGAAGTCATTGTGACATACTGCCCCTAAAAACTTGCCAGTGGGCTTGTTTTTATTTTTGCAGATTGGTGGTTTAATTAAGGTCTTCTGTCTTAGTCAGCAGTTTTGGTCTCTGATACTTGGCTGAGCCTAACTCCTAGATGTTAAAGGAAACACAAACCGAAATTCACGCATAGAACTGAACCAATATGAAGACGTCTGTATACTTTTGAAGGAAATAAAACACTATCTCTACAAATGGAAAACATACTACCTTCTTGGATGGGGAGACTTAATATCATAAACATTTCAATTCTCCCCCAAATCATTGTATAAAGGTCATGAAATTCCAACTGGAATTCAAATGGAAGTTTTATTGTGTTAAATTATCTAACAATTGGTATGCAAAAGTAAATGTCTGAGAAAGGCCAAGAAAAAAATTTAAGGATAGTCGAGGGAAGATAACTTGACTTAACAGACATAAAAGCATATACAGAATGGGGTTGACAAAGAAACAGAATGGAAAACCCAGAAATAGATCCCTGGGAAGAAAGGTAGTATTTTTAATAAATGATGTTGATAATCTGCTTAGAAGAAAAATAGATTTTGGTTCCCTGCCTCACATCGTATAAAAAAGAATCTACCTGGATTAAGGCCTTAAAATGTAAAACAAACCAATAAAAGGCCAAAACATAAATTTATTACAAGAAAATCTAGGAGGAAAAATATACATACACACACATATACACACATAAAAATTACATTACATATTGTGATATATAAATTAATTAAATATATATATATATATATATATACATAATTTGTATTTATTTTTGTATATTTGTGTATAAAATCTCCCCAGGGCTGTGGCTGAGGGAAAAGGTAGTATGGAATAGAAAACAATTATAGCAAGTCAGGAAATTGAGAAGCTATAAAGGAAAAGATAGGCATACTCAACTGTGTAAAAACATATAGCATTAGTTTGGCAAATAGATTAGGGAACACATTTTCTTTTTTTTAAATTTTTTTTTTTCAACGTTTATTTATTTTTGGGACAGAGACAGAACATGAACGGGGGAGGGGCAGAGAGAGAGAGGGAGACACAGAATCAGAAACAGGCTCCAGGCTCTGAGCCATCAGCCATCAGCCCAGAGCCTGACGCGGGGCTCGAACTCCCGGACCGCGAGATCGTGACCTGGTTGAAATCGGACGCTTAACCGACTGCGCCACCCAGGCGCCCCGGGAACACATTTTCAATGCAGATGACTGATAAAACGTGAACATCTCAACTGTACCAAAAATTTCTAACAAATGAATAAGAAAATGAAGAACAATAAATTGGAAGATGGGCAGAGGCTATGAAGAGACAGTTCAGAGAAGATCAAGTTCAAATATCAATAAGCTCATGAAAAGATATTTACCTTTTCTAGCAGTTAAATACAAATGAAAGTAACAGTGAGCTATCATTTCAACTCTCTCTCTGTCTCTCAAAATAAATGAATAGATAAATAGTAAAACTTAAAAAAAAAGAATGCTAATGAAAAGACTCAGAACAGGTTGATAGTGGTGTGTGTGGAGAGACTCAAAGAGGTTAAAAATGGTATAAAAGATTGTTGACCTTGATTAACTCAGCATGAGGGATGGTGAAGATTATGTGTGTGTGTGTATGTAAAACTATACATGGGGAGAGAAGTCTGGAAGAACATTCATTAGATATTAATAATGCATTCATTGGGGCGCCTGGGTGGCGCAGTCGCTTAAGCGTCCGACTTCAGCCAGGTCACGATCTCGCGGTCCGTGAGTTCGAGCCCCGCGTCAGGCTCTGGGCTGATGGCTCAGAGCCTGGAGCCTGTTTCTGATTCTGTGTCTCCCTCTCTCTCTGCCCCTCCCCCATTCATGCTCTGTCTCTCTCTGTCCCAAAAAAACAAATAAACGTTGAAAAAAAAATTAAAAAAAAAAAAAAAAATAATGCATTCATGGATCAGATATCACAGAGATGCCAATTCTCCCAAAATTAATATGGAGATTCAATACAACTGCAGTAAAAATCTCAGCAGGTATGGGTGTGTGTCTGTGTGTGTCCATGCACATGTGTACACGTATGTGTTGTGTATACATTGACACGCTAACTCTAAAATTCATATGAAAATGAAAAGGGCGAAGGGCAGTCAAGATACTCTTGACAAAATAACCAAGATTGGGAGGGGAGGGAGGAGGGAGGGCTCTGGTACTCTCAAATATCAAGACTTAAGACTTACGAGGATACCGAAACTGAGGCAAAGAAGTGGCCAAGAAACCTATGAAAAGATGTTCCATCTTATCAGTTATCAAAAAACTTCATCATGAGATCCACCCACCCCTCCAACGGCTGAAATGAAAAGCATTCGTAGGGGCAATAGCAGGTGCTCGAACACTGTTGGGGAGTATGCAAATCTTGGCACAATCGCTTTGAGAAACTGTGTGACGGAGCTGAATGTACATATATATGATGACGGGGCAGTTTGATCCCTAGACGTTCACTTGACAGAACTGTGGATGCAAGTTGCATCACAAGGTGTCTGTAAGAATGTTTGTAGCAATAATTGCTTACAGTCCAAACCCAAAAACACAAAGTACCCATCAGCAGTAGAATGGACACATAAATCATAATATATTCTTATAATGGAATATTTACAGGGGTGGAAAAGACAAACCACAGTTCTGTACTGCAACACAGATGAAGCTCCCAGCATAACGTTGAACAACAAAAAAAGCTAAACGCAAAGAAACATACTTAGTTATTTCATTTATATAAAGGTCAAGTATCAGGGAGGTCACGTGTGGACTCCTGAGGGTGTGATCACGTTCTCTTTCCTGTCCATGGTGGCAAACACACAGCTTTCCGTTTTGTCAAAATGCATTAAGCTGTTAATTTATGGTTTGTGCACTTTTCGTATTTGTGTTATATTGCGATGAACAGATAAAAAAAATTTTAATGGTAACTATTACCTCAGGATGATGGGATTTCCCATAATTTTTACTTTCTCACAATTTTTTCTAGTCTTTGAATTATTTACAATACAAATGTATTGTTTATATAGTTAAGAAAGCCATAAAGCCCTTTTAATTGGGAGAATAGATATTCAAACAAGTTTTGGAAATGCGAACACAGCTAGGTGTTCTCCACAAAGTTGGTTTTAAGAAAAGATCGTGAACCACCATGGTGCACAGTTTTCTTCCCTGCTTGGTTATTACGTTGGTCTTGAGATAGCACACTCCCTACCCTTGCCGTGGGGGGGGACTCTATAGCACCCGGGTTCTGCCACATGAGCACAGGGCCAGGCGTTGCAGAAAGAGCCTGGGCAGAGAACCAACAGAGCTTGGCTCGAGTGCCAGGTCTTCTAGAAACTTCCAGCAGTGTGACTTCAGGCTAGTTACTTCCTCTTTGGGGTAACAACTCTCTGATCTAATCATTTCTGGAGGTTCTTCCAAATCTAGATTCCGTGACTCTATCTCTCAGCGAAATGGAGCAGGTTTGGGATGGTTGGCCCCAAGCGCACGGGGCAACACCAACATCTACTCAACGTGTACCATGTGACAGCTTCTAGAGTAGGTCCCAGGGCTCCACCGGTAAATTAGATACACAAGATTCCCACCTGCATGGAGTTAGCATTTTAGAGTGGGAGACAACCTGGTACTGAGAACTTGTCCTGTGCTAAATGCTTGCTGAGAGGTCAAGACCAAAAAGTGTGCATTGGATTTGGCAGCAGAGAGATAAAGTCGGGGGGGGCGGTTCTAGAGAACAGCAGTTTCAGGGGGACCTAAGGACAGAAGCCAGTGAGGGCACATTGGAAAGAATGAGAGGTGAGGAAGCAGAGATGGGCCCAGCAGAGAATTCGAAAGTTTTGCTAGAAAGGGAGGCAGAGAGATTGGGTGGCATCTGGAGAGACTACAAGGTTAAGAGAGTAGACTTTTTTTTTAGGGAAAAAACTAGAAGGCAGTGTGTGGATGTGTTGATGGGAATGATGCTGGAGACAGCAGCTATAGATAATGCGTTTGCAAGAGCAAATTCCGGAGCAGGAGGCAGAGGATTGGATCCAGCACACGCGTGGAGGGGGGCAGCTTTAATGCACAAGTGCAGCTTTCCCATGAAGACAGGAAGAAAGAGAGAGATGACGCAGGTGCAGGTCGGACTAAGGATGTGGTGGAGGAAAGACGAGGGAGTTACTGTCGACTGCTCCTCCTTTGTCATTGAAGAATGAGGTGACTTTGCCAACTGAGAAGTGATATCAGATATTTAAGGCGAGAGAAGAGTCATCCGCGAGAGTGGGTAAGCATACTCCAAGAGAAAGAGAAGTCCTGGGCAGGGCTGAGTTGAAATTTGTCATCATAAAATCTTAACAAATACTGTAATGAGCTTGGCAGCCACGAATTTCTCCTCATGGGGTAAGCCCCATACCCTTCTGGTGTGAACAGCCCCTGAGTCCTTTCTGGAAAGTGCTTTGAGACCCATGATCTTAGTCTGTCTGGTATAAATAGGCTTTATGGCGAAGAAGGAGCTGGGGTGGGTGTCAGGTCTAATCCAATTGGACAAAATGTCAGGGAAAACTTAGAGGAGTTAGGTGGAATCCATCATCCACTCGTCTGTCCGTCCGTCTATCCCACCATTCATCCCATTCAATAGGCCACTTTGTATTATGCACGGAGTGCTGGAATAACATCATTCCTGTTATTTGAGATTGAGCGATTGGACAATTCCATGAGTAAATTTGTTCAACAAGGATGTGTTGAATACCAGCTCTTTAAAGCTGAGCCTTTTGCTGAACGTTGTGGAGAACGCAAGAATGCAGAAGGAATTCTCTCTCCTCTCCAGCAGCTTATGATCTAGAGAGGGAGACCATTCAGAGTCACATGGTAATAATTCATCGTAGGTAACAAGTCTGAGTGATAGTGCCGGGGGTACGGGCTCTGAGGAGGGAGCTCAGAGAAGGGTGCCCAGGGCGTCGCCAGCAGGGAGGTAGGGTTTGAGCTAGGCCTGAGCAGCTCAACTCTTATCTTCGGAGAGAAGAAAAAAAGACCCCAAACTTGAAGAAATAGCGCAGTATTAGAATGCAGTCATAAACATAAAACATTAACATGTAATTCCCTTATGCTTTTGAAAAATTACTTCATAAACGCAAAGTAAAATATTTTTCCCTTTTTATTACCTGACAATTACATATTAAGAATTTCTTTTTATGTTTAAAAACATATGCAAGCCGGGGAAGGCAGACGCCAAAATGTAATTGCTTTCCTTCTATAAGAATCAGATGTCATTTTCTTCCAACTCAACTCTGAAAAGAGATAGGGAAAAAAAGCAAATTGTTGTATACATTAAATTTGGAAACATCTGATAGCTTTCCTCAATTAAACTATTTAAATGGAAAAAGATTGCTGTACAGCTCTATCATATCCCACTGAATAAAACCTCAGCTGAGGCAAATTGGCCGTGGCAGGTACCAAATGCATTGGCAATAATGAGATTGGACAACCCAGTGGAGGTCATTGGTAATTGTTATTATATGCAATATCGCACTGTCAGAAAAAGAAGAAAAAAACCCAACCCGGTAGCAAGCAGAGCCCATGCGGGGGATATTCAGAGAGTATCTGTGGCCACCTAGCCATGGAGCTTTGAGGGGTGTCAGGAAAGCCTCAGCCCCTGGAGTTGTGAGCCTATCCTTCAGGGAAGGCTCTGGTGGGACCTGTCATGTGCTCTCAGCACGCGTGGGCAAACCACCACGCGTCTTCTCAGCCAGCTGAGAGCAAGGTCTCGGGGGATGGGGCTAGGGCGCGGAGTCGGGGTGTGGGGGTGGGAGGTAGGGGAGAAGGGCAACCCGAATAAGAGTCATGGGACAGAAATAAGACCAAGGTTTATGTATTTGTCATGGTTTTGCTCGGGGCTGGCTCTGATGCAAGTGATACAAGCATTAAAAGTTCATTTTTTTTCCCGCCCTCCAGATTTCCAGGTATGAAGAAGGAGAAAGAGGCTTATTCTCTTGCCCTCCGGGATTTCTGGAACTGAAAGTTCCAAACGTGAGGAGAAAGGGACAGGGGGAGGAAGGGTGGGTCGTCTGGGACCTAAGTAAGCCTGACTGCTGCGTTACAATTTCTACCGAGTCCTGGGCACCGAGTCCGGCCCTGGGTACCGTCCAGGTTCAAGTGACCAGTCCTGTACAGGTGTCACATAGTCCAACTGGGCTGATGCATCACGGGTGCAAGGAAATGTGTCTGCCTACCATTCAGCCCCTCCCAAAACAGGCTCGTGGCTAACATACCTTGGCGGGCAGCATATCTCACCCCTCGCAGTGTCTTGTGCCCTGGATTTAATCAGGAGGTCACTTTGAAATACCATATGACCATTTTCACGGGCCAAGAGCATCAAAATGACTGTCATGCTGCCCAAGGCTCCTTCTGTGTTGCTCAAGGTTTCTAGCATGGAGCTATGGCACCATGTTAAAATAACGAGGGCGGGAGGACCGCGAGGGGCCAGGGCCTTGGACATCATGAAACCCGATGGCGGTAGTCAGAGTAAATCCATCAGAATCAGGCCTCCTGCTCTCAAAGACATCTTGGAGAGTATTTTCTTGTGCTGAGTCAGCTTCCTGAATTTGGCCCCAAGCAGCAACGGGTAGGACCCCAAATAACCATCCAGAAAAAAATCTGGAAAAAAAGGTCAGGCACCAGCATGGTGTCGTGATCCGACCTGGAGGAACACCACCTTCCCAGCCGCGGAGTTCTTGGATGTCGCCTGGTTTAGTATCCGGCTCTAGGTGGACACCCCTCTGAGAGAGGCCTTCCCAGACCCAGCCGTGCTAGGAAATTTCCTGGAGACCTTTGTGCAAAATACAGGGATTTCCAGGCCCCCCGTCTTGTCCCCTAAGTCAGAATTCTAAGGACGAAGCCCAGAGAGCTGTATTTTAAACAAGTTTGCTGAAGACTTCTCGAGCAGCTGTTCCACTGGCGGGACCCGTATATGGAAAGCAGGGCACTCCTGACGGTCTTTGCCAGGAGAATTCTCAAGCCAGGAGCTCATTCCTTGCAGGCAGCGTGTTCGACTGTCAAGTCATGTTTCATTGCCACGAAAGTCTTTATGTTGCACTAATTCCTGATTCTGAGTCACTTCTACCCAAAGGTTAGCTCTTATCTCCCTGATTAGGAAGGAAGTGCGTGTTCAGTAACCCAACTGTCTAATTCCTCTTCGAATGGTGACTCTGAAAAAAGTCCATTTCCACTGGGCTGATGGCTCAGCGTGAGAAGCTGGGCGTCCTCTGAGGCAGGCGCTGCATTCGTGTGCGTTCATTTGGATGAAAAGATCTCATTCATTCATTCTCTTTGAGCACCTCTTCCCTGCACTGAGAACTGGTGATATACAGGAATCACACCAGAGGTGGCACCCTCACGGAACTGGCAGCCCAGGAGAGAAGCCGTGCACTCTTGTGTGCACTCTTGTCCACCTCCCCAAGAGGCTAGGGGGCCGGGGAGGAAGGGCCAGAGGGAATAGAATTGATCAGGTGTGGCTTCCTGGAAGAGGTGGCATTTGAGCTGGACTTGATGGCTGATGGTGAACTGGAAGTAAAGATGTGGTATTAGGGGTGGAGGGAGGATGGCAAAGCGGGGAGCCTCCTTAGAGGCTCAGGTTTAACCCTCCTGCTGAGGAAATAAGCCTCCCCTTCCATCCTTAACACTGAGTCCTAGATATTAGAGCTGGAGAGCCACACCCGCTGCAGCCCTGTGCCCTTACGCGGGTACCACTATGTCAGCATTCGGTTTAGGTTAAGGTTGTTCAAGTCTAAAAGAATTTTTTTAGAAGGGGCCTGCCTGGTTCTCCCTAATATTCTCCCAATGTGGAACCATCAGGCGCCTTCCTCCGTGCCACGACTGCACGCAGGGGTGAGCTAAAGAGCCCATGCAGGCGATCTCCTTGCCTTGGGCCACGCAGCCCTGCAGCCAGTGGCCAGGTGTTTGCTTGGCATCTGTTGTATTGCCAGCCGCGAACAGGTCCGGGTGCATGCCTGGAACAACTCTGATTGACTGCAGGAGGAAGAGAATTTTCTGGAAATATGACCGGGAGCTCAGGAGAAGGGGTCTTCCTTGAGAAGGGACGGAGGACCTGCTGCCCCCTGGGAGAGGGGAGAGAGCACGCACAGAGGGGGGAGTGCACGCGGTGAGTCTGGGGTGGGTAACACGTGTGTGGGCCTGACTGGCTCTGACAAGCGGCGCCTACAAGCGGTGACAGAGAGGGCGGACATGAGATCTGGACCCTGGGCTCAGAAGTCCAAACGGTCCTTTAGGCAACCAGCTTTTCTTTTATTTGTATTTGTATGTATGTAGAGGGAGAGCGAGAGGAAGTAAGCCCAAGCAGGGGAGAGGGGCAGAGAGAGAGAGAGAGAGGGAGAGAGAGAGAATCCCAAGCAGACTCCGTGCTGCCAGTGTGGAGCCCCACATGGGGTTCCGACTCACAAACGGTGAGATCATGACCTGAGTCGAAATCAAGAGTTGGACGCTTAACCGACTGAGCCACCCAGGCGCCCCCGCAGCCAGCTTTTTGTTTCCACTTAACCACAAACCCTACAGGACTCCTTGTCTTAGCTGGGTGTAATAATAATGGAAGCAAACATTTCCATAGTGCTCTCTGTGCCGGGCAGCACTCAGCGCACTTCAAATGTATTAATTAATTCAATCCTCATTACAGCCCTTTGAGAAAGGGTCTATTATTGTCTCCGTTTTGCAGATATGGAAACTGAGGCACCGTGAGGCTCATTCTGGTAAGTGCGTGGCCCCTGTCCGTGTTTAGTGCATTACAGTGCACATGCTCGGATGATAATAGTACGGTATACATATATGCTATTTCTTTTTTTTTTTTTTTTTATAAAATTTTTTTAACATTTTATTTATTTTTGAGAGAGGGAGAGACAGAGCATGAACAGGGGAGGGTCAGAGAGAGGGAGACACAGAATCTGAAACAGGCTCCAGGCTCTGAGCTGTCAGCACAGAGCCTGACGCAGGGCTCGAACTCACGGACGGCGAGATCATGACCTGAAGTCGGCCGCTTAACCGACTGAGCCACCCAGGAGTCCCCATATATGCTATTTCTGTTGAGGCCTCTTGAGCCATGCCCAGCACGGCCATCTGGGGCTTGCCTCCTCCTTCCAGATTGCACCTCGAGCTCTTGGCCCCGGGTCCTCCTGCCTTTTCCTGTTCCCCGGCTTTGTGCAACCATGTTTCTGGCCCAAAAGAGTCTTTCTATGGAATTCATGGACTGGCTAGAGACACTCCGCTCTCCATAGACTGTGAGGCTCTGTGAACTTTTTGTTTTCAATCCTAACGTTTGGTTCATTTAATTAAGGACTGTAAACATAATGAACACCTCTCGACTATCAAAGGGCATTAGAAACAGCTCACAAACACAATTAACCTTGGTCCCAAAGATAAAAAGAAAGCAGGCGCAACATGGCCTTGCGCTGTTTATAATCCATCAGTTAACAAAGTAAGCAATTGAAGCAAACGCTGAAGGAAGCCAGCGCCAGGAGCCCTTGCCTGGTCTCTGCGGGTGACCACACGGGGCTCTAGATCGGTGGCTGTCCAGGGGAAGGGCTGCCTTAGAAGGTCTAGGGGTGTGTGCTTTGAAAGCAAACACGTGGTATTGTAATATAATTTTGTTTGAGGGGTACTCTTAAAACCTAAATTTTTTAAAAAATGTGAACCACCAAAATTAAAGCTTGAGAAAAATCTTTCTCGTTGGTGGGAAATGGTTAAAGATAGAGATTCTCAAAACAGGGAAGTTGCCCCTCGCCTCCCGGGATCTCCTGATTATTTCTGGAGGAGATGGAGACGGGGTCTTGCCCGTGGAGGTTACCATGAGAGCCCTTTATAAAAGAGATAATATTTTAATGCAGACATTTTTCCTTCCTGCTTTTCTTCCTTCCTTCCCACTTATACATACACCCCCCCCCACCTCATTCCAAGAAGGAATTTATACTGAGATGGATAAATCCTTTTGGATGATTTCTAAGAGGGACTAGGGGGCACCGACACCTGATTAACAAATTCCCTTTCATTGTGTGCTAATCACTGGACTGACTGCTATGAGTACAGTACTAACAGGACAGAGTATCTGTCTTCAGGGTGGAAAATTAGCCCAGACAGAAGGACAGTGTAGGTCCTGCGCAACCGAATTTGCAAACTCTCACTGATCTTCATTCCCTCAATTTGCAGTTAGGAAAATTTCGAACACACGAAGCATTGCAAGAATAGTACAACCTCTCTGTCCTGCATCCTGATTCAACGACCGTTAACAAGTTGCTACATTTACTTCCCCTCCCTTCCCCACCAGCAGAATCATTTGAAAGCAAGTCCCAGACATGTTGATACTTTATGTCTAAATACCTTCGCCTATATCTCCTAAGCACAAGGACACTCTCCTGCTTACTTATGATACTATCATCATGCGGAAGAAAATTAACAAGAATTCCCTCTATCATCTAAACCAGGCCTTGTCCAAATTTCTCTGTTTGGGGAACTATAATCCAATGAAAGGTCTGTTAGTATTGTTTTTTAAACACGTGGAAATGTGTGTGTGTGTGTCCGTGTGTGTGTGATTAAGTTTATGGAGTGTGGTGTGCGTGTGTGAGGTACATGTAAATATGAATGCCTGAGCATATATGCGTATATATATACATATATATATGTATATATATGTATATGTATATATATACGCATATATGTGAGCATGTGTGTTGGGTATTCACATTTATGATGTGCGTATCCTGGGTGTGTCGAGGAGGGAGAGGCTGGGGATCGTCTTTGAGCAGAATGAATCAAGATGTGCGAGAAAGAGTACACTTTATTTTTTCTCTCTTCAAATGCATTTGAAGAAATAAGAGCTAAGCTCCAGAAACTGTTGAGTGGAACCAATCTTGGCTAAGGAGGCTGAAGATACTAATGGTTTTGTTCCCCTTGATAGATTGATTCAGAGGTCCCTCTCTCCCTTCATCTTGGAAGAGTTCTCTCTGAAAGGGAACAGGCACAAAAGTCCTTTCTCTTCTCAAAAGGGTCAGCATTATCTTCTATTTTCCTCGCCAGCCCTGCAGCTGACGCACAAAGAAAGGTGTAATTACAACGTGACGTGCGCTGATGGCAGGGGCCTGGAAATTCTCAACTGCTCACTCTGCTCAGAATACATTTCAATTTGGTGCTGTGGATTTTACATTGAAATGAGTTTTTTCTTTAAAACCCTAGAGAAAACAGCCCCTGCACAGGAGCATTAACAAATTGCTTTGCAAATCTAGGCTAAAGTGAACATTCAATTTGAGGAGGTCAAATCAAGCTTGGGCCCCAAGGCCCAAAGCCTGGGACCTGCCAGCCCGAGTTGGCTCTGGGGTGGATGTGGCCATGGATTGGGTCTCAGTGTAACGGGTGCCACCCCTCCTGGGCCTCTCTCTGGGCTGACTCCCTTGGGACCCTCCCAGATGCCCACGTGTCTCTGCCCGACGTTGGGGAGGGTTGGGGCCGGCGAGCTGCTGAGACTGGAAACCCTCTGGTGAACAGCCCTGCTCGGCTGGGCAGTCACTCGGGTGAGAAGGACCCCACAGCAGCAAAGACCCGGCACGGACTCTTGAGACATTGGCTTCGGCCCCTTCGCTTTATAGAGCAGGATGCTGAGACCAGGAGGGGGTCTCAACAGCTTGCCCAAGGTCCCCCTACTGGCCATTATAGTCATCAGAATAGCAACCTTTTTCGAGTGCCAACCATCTGCCAAGCATCATGCTGAGGGCTTTAGATTTTCCTGGCCATCCTCTCTGATAAGACGATTTTTTAACTGTTTCTCATGTCTCTAGATAAAGACACTGAAGCACAGAGAGGCTAAGTTGCGTGAAGTCATGCAGCTGGCATTGGCGCTTGGACATGTCCACTTGAGATCCTTCCTTGGTCACCAGCAGTCTATGCTGCTGGACATCGCTGTCTGCCCACCAGGCCCCGTTGCCTGCCTTTAAGCGGTCCTAGCCACACCATCCCCAGCCTGGCCTCTCCCGTCCCGCAGAGACAGCTTCATCCTGCCGGCCTGCAGACTCTCCTGTCTGTGCATCCGTGCTCCAGGCAGAGGGAAGCCCCCAGAGCAATACTCTTGCAGGCAGAGGGTTGAATCTTAACCATGGCTAAGCTATGTTCTGGGGGCACCTTGGTGGCTCAGTTGGTTAAGCATCCGACTCCGGCTCAGGTCATGATCTCACAGTTGGTGAGTTCGAGCCCCGTGTTGGGCTCTATGCTGACAGCTTGGAGCCTGGAGCCTGCTTCAGATTCAGTGTCTCCCTTTCTCTCTCTCTGCCCCTCCCCTCCTCATGTGCGCTCTCTCTCTCTCTCTCTCTCAAAAATAAATACACTTAAAAAAAAAGAAGTTTAAAGATATGTTCTGGCCCCTGACCTGCCATATTGTAGACCTGTCTTCTTTTCTTTGAGGTTAGACCAAGGGGATTCATGTTGTCCTGTTTATCCTGTGTTTACCTCGTTTCTCAACACCCAGCAGCTCTGTGCCCTCAGCCTGTGAACCGCCACTCACCCCCTGCTCACGATCCAAGAGACCTGAGTCTGTGGGCTCCCTGACTGTCTTGTATTTTGCCCTACATTCATTTATAGGAAGAAACGCGGGTCCGAAGGGCTGCACGAGCCAGGATGCCCAGGGTTCCCGCCAGCCTAGCATCTGCCATAGAGTCACTTCTCCGGTGGTCAAACGTGACCATGTGAGTGGTCTCTTGGGATGTCCTAGCTGGAGGGGTCCTGGCCCCGGGGCAAGGGGGGAGCATCATCAGGCCTCTTCTGTCACCTTGGACACAGCCTCTCTAGAGCAACAGAGATCAATCGGCCCCAAATAAGCATCCGGAGCTGCTGTAAACCCAGTCCCCAGGGCCCTTGCCACGAAGCCTGGGGCAGCTTTGGGGACCTGGATTAAAACGATACGTTTTCAATTTGGCCTTAAACGAATTCACCAAATCGGCATCTTTGATGTCAAGTGGAAGTGAATTCCACAAATCTCAATTTATTTTATGGGGAAGAGTTATTGATTTTTTTTTTTTATCGTCTGCTTCTTCTTCTTCTCCCCTCCCAGCTGCCAACCCTCTTCCACCTGGATTGAATTGTTTGATTTAAGAGCGGCAGTTCAGAAAGAGGAAGATGCTTCTCCCCTTCATTCCACGCCAACCCCCCACCCCGCTGTGCCCAGGCTCAGCCCTGCAGCGCAAAGCACCCCCCCAACCCCCCCACCCCCCGCCTTGGGCAGGAACAGCAGGGCAGGGGCAGACCATGGCCAGGGGTTCCCTAGCTGGGCTGGAGCTACTGTGCGTGCCCTCGCTGGCCCCATGCCACGTCTTCTCTGCATGCACCCACACTCGGCCCGTTTGGTGCCTGCTTAAAGACTGTTACGTGTCAAACGTTCCCATGTCCTTTTCATGTGCTGTGTCATTCACCTCCTCGAGGCCCCGGGATGGCTGCCCCTTGTCCCTGCAGCAGGCCCAGCCCCCATGGCCTAGCACCTGAGGCCCTGTCATCAGACCCCAACCTGTCCGGGCATCTCTCCCACGGCCTTCCCTTCCCTTCTAGGGCGTCTTTTACTTGTGAAGGTATTTATACCTCCCATGCCTGGAAGACAGATTAGGGACATAGTACTTGCTTATCACGCTGAGGAGGCGTGTGTCACAACACACACAAGCCTGCTCTTGGCCGGGCCTCTGCCTCTGCCGTCCGCCCCTGGGCTGCGGCGTGAGGCCTTCCCAACCCCCCCAGCCCCCGTGGACTCCAATGACTCCTGTTACACCAAGTCCAAAGTTAGCACATTTGGAAGAGAACTATTGATTCCCCACCCGACTCCTCCCAGGGTCTCGCTCTCTTGAGAGACGGCTCCACAGTCACTCATGTCGCTGGGGGGAAGTCCAGCAGCTGTCCTCAGTTCACTTCTTTCCCTCATACCCACATCCAGTCCATCGGTGAATCCTCGTGGTTCTAGCTCACGGCAGGCAGAATAATGGCGCCCAAAGACGCCCACGCTCTAATCCCCAGAATCACAACTATGTCACCTTACAGGGCAAAAGGGACTTTACTAATACGATTAAGGCTGAGGATCTTGGGATCGGGAGATCATCCTGGATTGTCTGGGTGGACCCAATGCAACCATGCAAGTCCTTAAACGTGAGGACCTTTCCAGGCTGTGGTCAGAGCGAGAGGTAGCAGTCTGGAAAGGAATCAAAGCCCTGTTGCTGGTTCTGGAATGTAGGGAGTGACGTGCAAGGTCTGGACAGCGGCCCCTGACAAGGAAATGGATTCTCCTCAGGACCCCTGGAAAGGAACGCCGCCCTGCCATCATCTTGACTTTAGCCCTGGGAGAACGATCATATTTCTAACCTACAAACCTGTGAGATGATAAATTCATGTTGTTTATAACCACTGAGTTTGTGGCCACGAGTTATGGCGGCCACACAAAACTAACACAGGCCTCCATATACGCACCCTGAGAGTGGCCTCTCTTTCCCTCTTCCCCTGGTCCAAGTCACCTGGACTCCTACTGGAGCTCTTTGCTGGCCTCCCTTCGCCACCCCTGGCACCAGCTTTCCTCACCCCCGACCCACCCCCGTGCCACCAGTTCCCCACCAGGAGCCAGAGTGTTCTTTTTATTGCTTTACCATTTATTCCGAAATAATTTCAAACATATAGAAAAGTTACAGGAAGGCCATGACGAGTCTCATGCCCACATGGCTCACATTCACCAACCGTTAGCGTTTCGCCATGTTTGCTCGGTCATGCCTCTCTCAGGTCATGTCATGTCCCCGCTTCTGTGGATTTCCATTGCCTGCGGAATGACGTGCACGCCGTCCTGCGCGTAGACGGCCCTGGCTGGGGCCCAGCCACCTTTCGGCCAGTCCTTTGCTCCTGCTTGTCCCCTTGGTCACCATGCTTATGGCCTTTCCCTGGCCCTCCCAGGCTCCCCGCTTGCCTTTTCATCTGCATGGCCCATCCTTCCCTGCTTCTCATCATTCAGCCTCAGTTCTCACGGCGTCATCTTCCCATGATCACGGTACTCACGGAGCGGCCATTCCAGCCACTCTCCGTCACGTCACCCTGTTCTTTTTTCTCTACAGCCCTTATCGGGGCTTAACTCCATTATGCATTCCCTGTCTATTTACTCATTCCTTCATCCATGGGCAGCTCTTTGGGGTGGACTCTTTACGCCCACCTCTTATCCTTAGATTCTAGAAGAGTTCCTGGCCCATAGCAGGTGCTCAACAAATATCGACTGACTGGCTAATTTTATGTGACGCATCCTTGAGCCCTTTCTAAGAAGCTAACGGCTTTGGGGGTGTGTATCTCTTCTGAAGGGCAGAGACTATCCTTTCTTTCGCTTTGACATCTTTTCTCTCTCAAGGCTGAGCACGTGGCAGGTCCTCGGGACTGTTGGGGAATTTTCTCTGCAGGTGTGAGCTTCTCCATGTGGAGGGCCTGGACGCCTTCCAGGCTACACCATCACTGATACCTCGCGTCGAGCACTGCGATCAAATTGATACCCCTGCTGGTGGCCCGTGGCCATAATACCTCCTTCCCCCTACGCTGTGCTTTTCTTCTACATTTCTCTAAGTGCTGTTCACTTTCTAATACTGTTTGTTCTCCTCAACCCTGTGGTGGGATGATAAGTGGGGCGGAGAGCACAGTCGCATCTGATGGACAATGAAACTGAAGCAAAGACAAGTTAAGTGGCTCGCCCAAGGTCACACAGGTAATTAATGGCTGGATAAATCCCCCCCCAATCCCCAGCCCGTATCTTTTCCTGCAGACCACAGAGCAGCTGGTCCTCTCCCCTCCCTCAGGGACTGAGGAGCCCAAACCTGATATTACGTGGAACAAAGCTTTTAGCGGAGGCGGGAGGGCAGGAAGCACTGTGGTTAGGTGAGCTCTGGCCATGTGTGTGTCTAACAGCTTTTCATTTCCTCTCCTTCCATTCATATGGTCATTCATTCACTCAGGCAGACATTCATTCAAGACGGATTCATTGAGTGCCTCTCCCAGCCCCGGGCTTCCTGCTTGGCATTGAGGAGAACCCTCGGGAAGGAAACAGGAGCCTGCTCACAGGAGCCCGTTTCTCCCAGGCGGGAGACTCAGCTACCATCCCTGAGGCAATGAAGCTGGACGGGGCCCGGGGAGGGGCGGGGCAGCATTCTTGGCAGGTAAATGATCAGCTCCCTTGAGATAACTTGATAAAGTCCCCCACAAAGTTATGCACAGCCACAAATAATCAAGGAATCCTCGCAGAACATTCAAATTGGGATTGACTTCCCCAGTGCTACCTGCGCTCGGCTTCTCTGGTAAGAGAAGCCCTCTGGCTTTCCAAGGATGGGCCTGGGATCCGGGCTGAGCTAATCACAGAACCTCCCATCCCCCTGAGGGACTAGTCCAAGCAGAGGGCTGGTGACCCAAACTGGACAGTCAGGGGCTTTTCTCTGCATTTAAAAACTGTAGGCGAGACGATGCTTTTCTTGGGGGGTGGGGGAGGGTGAGCCCATAGCCACATCCCTGCCACTGTGCATGGTCCAGGGAACGAGGCCACAGGCAGAGCCAAGAAATGGAGGGAGAGAGTCATAACGGTGACGAAGGCCCTGAATCCTGTATCTCTGAGGATTTCTGTCGTCGTTAACACAGCCGCCCTTACCTCATGCTTTTGTGGAGCTCCGTTGACCGGTCGCTGGGGACCAAGCAGCTTACTTTGTCCACCTGGCCGTGAAGACCACGAGGCCTGTTCAGAGGTGCTCAAGCAGGGAAACGTCCTCTTTCTGCAGGGGGACAAGGGCCAGGGCGGGGCCCACGGGCCTGAAGTCAGGGGCTGCCCTGGGAGGAGCTGTCTTCAGTTCTGCTGAGCCCAAACAAGGTTCTCAGCAGGGTCTGTGTCCCGCCATGCCCATGTGCTGTGTGCTATATTACATGAGCCAGGTCAAGGGGGAATTTCAACCCAGTGAGGCATAAATACGTAATGGTTTAATTTTCTAACCATTGCTTACAACCTGCTATGCTTCACCTCCCATCTCCATTCCTCAATGACAGCTCAGATTCCATAAACTTCTGATCACTTTCAATTATTAAAACTCTGTCTAGTTTCAAGTGTAGCTTTCAGCTCAGTCTGGATTGTGTCTCTGCCTCTCCCCAGGGCAGTTTGAGGGGACCCCGACCCCCTGAGTGTTATCTGGAGCAGGAGGAGGAGGCTGGCTAGGCTCTAGATAACCAAGGCCCCTTCAGTCTTTAGGGACTGGTTCCTGGGGCAGTACTGGCGAGGGGAGGGGACAGGGAGGGATCATGTCCTTTTACCCAACAGGTACTGGGGTATCTGCTTCTCTGTTTACCCCGGACAGGCTGACAATGTCGAGGGAGCAGATATCTGAATGCTGCTGTCTCGTGGACCCTCCTGGGAGCTCTCTGGGGGTCAGTTCCCTGACCTGGGGCTTTTGACCTGACTCTGGGCTTTGTGTCTTCTAGATCCTCTAGCTCTTAATTCCAGGGAGCAGGGAGTCTACCTCCCGGCTTCCCACTTCCGCAGTCCCTCATAACTGGAGAGTCAGGATATGCTCACATGAAATGAAATGCTTCTGTCCCCACCCGTGCTCCCTCCTTTACTCTGTAAGGCCTGATCTATCAGAGTTCCCACCAAAGTGGCTCTGAAACATTTTCCTGGCCTGTTCTCTGTGACCGTGTGGTCCTTCACCTTATTTTCCTACGTGAATATTCAGGAAGCGGAGGGGTTCTACCCTTGAGGGGCTTGAAGTTTTATTGCCAGGTAAGAATAACACAATGGAGCCATCGGAGACCCGGCGAGACCCCTCCGCATCACACACTTCATTGCACGTGGGCAGAGACAGACAGACAGACAGACAGAGCTCAAAGCAGATTAAAAGACAGGCTGTAGAGCCAGACCATCTGGGTTTGTCACTTGTTGGCTGTGCCTCATGGGCAGGTTTACTTCACCTCTCTGGGCCTCAGCCTCCTCCGGTAACACGGGGATGGTAACAATACTGCCCTTGGGTGGTTTTGCGGAGGGTTAAATTATATGAAACACTGAGAATAGAGCCTGGCACAAAGTAAGTGCTCAATAAAAAGAAGGCCGTGATGTGCGGTGAAGGCCAATATGGTCAGGGTTGATTCCCCGCAGAGGGAACCGGGCCAGACTGTGGCCCTTGTGCTGCCACCAGATGGGAGGAGACAGACCCTGGATGCCTGTGGAGGCCATGCCCCACCCTTCCCAGGGAACTAAAAGTGCAGCCAGCATCTTGCCCTGTGAGAAGGGCTGCCTGCCTCAGTGGTGCAATTAGGAAAAGTGTCAAGGGGATAGGAGCAGCAGAGTGGTGCAAGGACAGTAGCAGTGGCATGCAGGAGCGGGGGTGTTAGCTGGACCGTCACAGCCCTGGGCTCCGCTCCCAGATCTGGAAGTGTGGAGGGACCTCCCACCAGGGCGCAGGGTGGTGGCTGTGGCCGACAGGCTGAGGGTGCCCCGGAGAGAGGCTGAGGGGCTTCCGCCCTTGGCAGAGCTCTGTGCCAGGCCCCGGGCCTCCGCAGAGCAAGTGTGGTCCCGGCCAGAGAGCCCGTCCCTGGGAGAGGAGCTCCATGGGATTGGTCCTCACATCAGACATGCTTTTCAGGTGATCACCCGACTGTCAGAAACAGCCACCTTGTCCTGCCTGAAGTTCCCTGGAGGAAGGCGAGGCAGAGTCAGGCCTGGAAGCGAAATCTTAAAGAGGGAAGTGCGATCCGAGCCTCCTTCACCCCCAGGAGGACGATAGTGTCTTGGATAAACCAAAACAGGAGCCACACCCTGCCTTGCAACGCCCACCATGCCTCAGCCCTACGGCTCCAGCTCCAGAACGCAGGTGTTTACGGAGGGAGGCACGAGGCTCCCCGGGTGCAGCTCTGTAGAAAGCCAGCCCGCAAAGCTTCCCCCAGCATCTGCCAAGAATACACCCGACATAATAATTTCTTTGACCTCCACCACATGAGTTTCTGAAAAGAACAAAACAGCATCATTCCCTGGCATTTACAGTTTAAACCTTTCCTATTCAAGTTTCTAACAAAAAAAGCCACCAACCCATTCTGGCCGTGATTAAAATTCATAGGCTTGCTGCAGAGAACAGATGCAGAAGCAATTTTAGGCCAGTCATATCCCAGGTCTGCAAAATTAATTTGACAGGTTTGCATTAAAGCACTGATCAATATCCACTTTAGAGCGGCAGAGGCTAACTGAGAAAAAATAAGTGACCGGAGTGTTACCAGACGAGAAAAAATGAATCTTTGAGACTTTTTTCCCTCTAAGCTTGCACCTACATCAGAAGTCCTGACCTCAATCCATTGATCGGCTGCAGTTAACATGACAAAAGGCCCAGCAGATAGACCATCGTGGCCTACCGGGGAACAATCGCCCGGATACACTAAATGTTTGACGGAGTGGCTAGACTCTGGAATTAGTCTTGGCTTTCAGAGGACAGCCCCCAACCTGGCCTTCCTGAGCCCTCCACCTCCCTTCCCTGACAGCCATTTGCACAGACCCAACTTTCCCCGAACTTCCTCCCGCGGATGGCGTGGGGATGTGGTCCCCGGGGAAGAGAGAGGCCGTCTGGAGGCTGTCAGGACCAAACCCTTCTTGAGACAGCACGCAGCAATGGAGGCCTCGAGCCTAAGTCAGCTGGGTCCTCCAAAGGGCCTGATTCAAGGGCAGCCAACTCTGAGAAACAGAAAGGCCCAGAGGGACGGTCATTGCCCGCACTCGGAGGAAGAAGGACTCCACAGGCTTTGGTTTAATTTGATCACCTTGAGGTGTGTTGAGCAGTGAGCTTCAGATTCAGGGCATCCTCTGAGTCTAGGGGGTTTTGCTCCTAGCCTTGGTGGCATACCTGCCTCTTTCTCATCGCCTGGCCAATTCGCATTTCACCAACAATTCAAATTCTTGAACGAGCATCCACTAAGGCTGTGCCCGTGTTGGGCTCTGGGTACACAAGAAAGAGCCTCTCCCTGAGGCCCAGGTCAGCCCTCGCCTTCTCCTGAAGGCTGTCCTGGGGGACGCTCGGTACACTTGTCTGCTGACATCAGCTCTCTCATTGAGCATTTGGTCAAGTAGAGCCGTGCCTTCTCGCAGAAAGATGATGTGAGCCACAAATACAACTACAGACGAAATTTAAGATTTTCTAGTAGCCACATTTAAAGAAGGGGTGAAGAAACAAGTGAACTGGATTGTAATGGCCTATTTAATTCAGCGCATCTGAAATCCTCGGTACCCTACATCGGTAGGGCATGCGACCAGATCTCGGGGATGTAAGTTCGCGCCCCACATTGGGTCTAGAGATTACACGATAAAATCCTTTAAAAAAAATGAAAAAACTATCATGTCAACATGGAATGAATATGGAAAGTTATTAATGAGATCGTTTGCATACTTTGGGTTTTGGTTCGAAGTCTTACAGCACATTTCAGGGGCCCGATGGCCAAAGCAAGAGAGAGACACTGACATGTACTGTCTGGGGCTCTTTTCTGAACATCCACAGGCAGGGGACCTATCCTCCCCTTCCTCACTCCCATCCTCACTACGTCGAACCCTTGGCGTGAAAGTTGTTTAGCAATCAAACACCCTGTAGACAAAGCAGTTGTAATAGTCAAACTTGGGTATCAATAGTCCACTGGAGGCCATGGCCACCCTGCTCAGACAGACACAGGCCAGCGGCTTCCCAAGGGCATATGGTGTGTCCCTCTCCTCCATTTAACCGTGCTACCAGGATGGTGTCTGGCCCGTAGAAGGTCTGTCAGTATTTAACAAACATTTATCAACCACTTACCAAGTACCAGGCACCCTCCGAAGCATTTGGCAACTATTAACTCAATTAATTCTCCTAACAGCCGTTTACAGCGCTTGCTATTGCGAGTTCCCTTTCGTAGACAGGGAAACAGATGAGGGTAAGTGACGTGGCCGAGGTGTCGCAGCTGGTAGGTGGCAGAGCAGGATTCAGTCCCAGCAGTAGGGTTCAGGCTGCTTGCATTTCATCCCCGTCTGCTCCGCGTCTTGTTGATGTTCTCTGACACTCAGGCCACAGAGAGCCCGAGGACTGCCCAAGAATGGCAGAGTTCCTTTGGGTTCCTTCTGATCCCCATGACAGCACCCAAGTCTTTGGCATCTCACCAGTTTTGCCCCTGATCAGTGACCCGCGAGGGGATCCGAGTCAGGAGGCCAGATTCCTGCCTGCTATGGCCTTGTCCTTGGAATGAACAGATGGGTGGCCTGGGGTAGCTGACCTGGAGGCACGAAGCTGACAGGCCGGGATAAGGGCTCACCTGCAGGTGTTGTGCTCAGAAGGACTGTGTGTGCAGCAGAAACTCAAAACTCTTCATCTTAACCCAAGTCACGGTCATGTCTCTGCCGTTGTCTGGCCTTCTGCCCTTGTATCGGTCACGTCACATCTCCGTGCAGAGTTTTACCAACTATAAACCCCAAATAACACCTGTTCCACCTTCCACTAGGGGCATTTAGGATCAAATGTCTTTGGAAGAACTTTAAAAATCATAAAATGGTATGCAAATATGAAGTCTTATTGGTGTTTGTGCAATTATTGATAGTGGAAACACAAGAGCTGTAGGTCATGATCCCAGGGTCGCCAGGTTTATGTCTTGGCAAATACCCCTCTCGGATCCTGCCCCCAGCCCAACGGAGTACAGCTCCTGTCTTTAGAGCTTTTGATGTCGGGCAACTTTGCAGACATCCCAAATGGTAGAATTGCTTCATCTGATTGGTCTGATACATAAGGGGCGTGTCATCAATAGCCTAAGCAGATGCAGTATAAATAAGCATTCTGACAAGTGAAGGGTCTCTTTATGGACTTTCCAAGGTCACCTACAACTAGGTAACAGTGACTCCACTCCCATTTTGGATTTTTAAAAAATTTTATTAATGTTTATTTATTTATTTTTTTTTTGAGAGAGAGAGAGCATGAGCAGGGGAGGGGCAGAGAGGGAGACACAGAATCCGAAGCAGGCTCCAGGCTCTGAGCTGTCAGCACGGAGCCCGACGCGGGGCTCGAAATCGCAAGCTCTGAGATCATGACTTGAGCCGAAGTCGGACGCTTAACCGACTGAGCCACCCAGGCACGCCTCCCGTTTTGGATTTTAATCTGGAGGCCAGCAAGTGCTAATATGAATTGTTTCACTTTTGCCGTAAATCTTCTGGAGGATTGTTCTTGAAGATCTGCCCGGTTGCGCAGAAACCAAATACTTGTCATGAGCGGTGTGACCCAGGCTTGTGACTTCCCTTTCCCTAGCTCAGTTTCCCCGTGTGTCAAATAAAGGCATTAAGACCCGGTGCTCTCTGATGTGTCACTCCGAGAGCCCGGAGAAGGGGCTATGTGGTATCATCAGATTGAAAGAACTTGGAAAATGAGGATGCTGGTAACACGGGTGTCAAGTCATTAGCTTCCCAGGGGTGAATCAGTCCCCTTACCAGGGATTTCATGTTTAACTCTTTTACTGAACCTGATAGAGGAGGCATTTTTAGCCCCATTTAATAGACGAGTGAGTGAGGACATTCAGTAGTCTGTGGTGGGGCCGGGATTGAAACCAAGTATGTCTGGCAGCCAAGCCCAGACTCTTTTTCGTGAATCCCCAGGCCCCGGAGCCCCAGGATGCCAAGTTCAGCACTCATACAGACTCTTTCATTCTTATCATAAAGACTAGATGATTTCCGCCCTGTCTTTCCTGTCCCACTGTGATGCCTTCGACCCTCCCCAGGAGAAAATGCTGCACGTTTGGTTGCATTGCCCTGAATGGGGGTCTCTTGCAGGCAGAGACTGGTGTAGTAAGGAGGGTGTTTGCAAAATTTCGGTTGGGTCCGGTCGGATTTTTCAGTAGTAGAGCTGAGTTTTCATGAGCCATCCTTAGCTCTCTATGTCCACTGTGATCAATGACTTCTGTTTATGTGATTTATTAGCATGTGTTGTCGAGCAGTGGGGGATCCTAGGCCATGGAAAAAGCCCAACTCCTGAGCCTCTGGGGAATGAACCTCTGTCTTCATTTGGTCCTCCCGCTGTTTGCAGACTTCTCCTACGGGCCAAGGCGCAAAGAATGTCAGCCCTGAGCCAGTTCCTGCTTTTTCTTGGTACCCTCTCTCCCTTGCTAGAACCTCAGAGCACAGTGGGCATGTGCCCAGCCCCCTAATTGGTGGGCAGGAGACTTCTTCGACCCACCAGACTCCCTGGGAGGGCACCAAGTAGACGCCTTAGTTTTTCAGTGGATGCACATGGCTGCTGTTGGGCATGTACGTTGTGTGATCCTTGTTGAAAATACTGATGCAGCCACGAACTCAATTATTGGTTGTATTTTTCTAAGTGTAGTCACGCGTCCCTCAGCCATTCAGCAGAGGTGTGAGTCTCATGGGGCTTAAAGAGAAGCAGAATGGGGGGGGGGGGAGGGGTGGTTCAGTAACAGGGTCAGACCAGGGAGGTGTCTACCCATTAACCTCATATTCTGGCAACCAAACAGTCATACCCAGCACACGAGGTGGGCCCCCGAACTTGTCACTATTAATATTGTCACTGAGGCGAGGCGGCTGGGGTTCATCCAAGCTATTCCGATGACAATATCATGGTTGCTCACACCACAGAAGCAGCCAAATAAGATGTGGGAAGCAAGGATCTGTTACAGTGAAGAGATGGGGAGGAGAAAAGGGACAGGGCTAGAGTCAAAATACGTGCAGTGGGAAGGTTCTGGACAAAGGAGAGTGAGTTAAACAGCCTTGGGAAAAAGCTTCTAGGCATGCATTCCTTCAGGCACACATCATTCATTCATTCAGCAAGTATTTATTTGGCTCTCTTAGAACAATGTGATTGGATCAGAGGACAGAGTGTTGTTAACACCCGGGCAGAAGCGGGATCCACAGCATGTAGAGAGTGGTCAGAGGACAGAAAAGTCGCTTCCGGAAGAACAAGCCATGGAGGACTTCGGGGAGGAGGAACACCTCGTGGTGTTTGTGTGAAAGAGCAACCAAGAAGAGTATTGCATTTTACCTTCCCTGCCTGCAAAAATGCCCGTCCCACCTTTTCCCATCGGAACCGATCCTGGCATTTTTGTCACAAGTACTGGATTTCCCCTTGCAAAACACACTCGCATGCACGCATGCACGCACGCGTCAGGGAACCCCCTCTGGGTGGACAAGGGCTCTGTCCGTGAGGATGGGGCCCTCAGAGTGTGTGGCCTCCAGGCTCAGGTGTGGGGGTTTTAGTCCAAGGGCTCTGGAGCCATGACCCCTCTGTTTCCCAGCCACGTGCAGGTTCCAACAGTGGCCAGCTGGGTCCCAGAGCCATGCTGTTGGCCATCAGAGAGAACAGGACTGCAGGGGACCAGTCGGCTGTGTCTTCCCTTTTCAGATGAGAAAACAAAGGCACAGAGAGGTTAACAAGGGTGCCTGCGATGCTGCGGGTTGAACCAATCTCGCTTTGTTTTCTTCTTTGACTCCTACGTCCACCAAAAGATTGGCTGGGCCAGAAATGAGATATCAAAGCCCCTCTCCCCAAAACATCCAGTCTTCCTCCTGCTTCAGCTGCTGAGGGTCCTCACCACCATCTGTGCCAGCCCCCATCAACACCTGCTGTCCAGAAGAGCCCCCGCCAGGGCCAGCAGCTGGGCGCACGGCGGGGAGGGAGGAAGTCGCCCTCTTCTCTCTCATGCAGGGTGGCCATTGTGCCCATTCCACAGTGCGGTCACCACTTGAGGCTCACGTCGTGGGTCTTGTCTCTGTGACATGTGTTTGATTATTGACACTATCAGTCTCCTCTGCTAGACTGGAAAGTTCCCTGGTGGTTGCCACTGTTCCCCTGACACGAATGAAAATTCGTGTCTCCTAGTCCAAGGCTTTTCGGCATCCTCAGGGAAGGCCAGGAAGGTGAGGGGACCTTTCCAGAGGCTTTGTCCCTGCTTGTATGTGCTGGATACTCTGTGCCGGGGAACAGAGTGCTTCAGGGCCAATTCTCCTCACGGTGGTATAGACAGGCCCTGGCGTGTGCCCTGTTGAGCACAAGGACACAGCTGGATGGGCAGAAGCCCCCTTCTGGCTTCTATTTCTACTTCGCTAGCCTTACCAAATGTCCCTCCCCCTCTCCCCCCTTACCCTCTTTTCCCCTAGGTGGGATGGGCGGGGGGGGTGGGGAGGACAGCTAAAAGTGAGGACAGGGGTGAAGGGTGGAGGTTCCTGCCAAAATAAAGAGTCAGTCGGGCTGCTCTGGCTGAGGTCACTTGTAGGATAATCTTTGAAAAGAAGGTTCCAGCTCTTGGAATGATGGGTCGTACAACAGGAAGGGACTTCAGCCCCTGCCTTGCTTTGAGTCAAGGACTATCATTCCATTTTACGACGAGCCAGCTGAGGTGAGGAGGCCAAACCATCCTGACTTCAGGGAACTGACGAAAATGAGTACTTCAGGGACCATTTCTGGGCCAGCGGCAAGGCCACTGGCCAGAGTCACCCAGAATGAGTCCTGTTTGTTCGTTAAATTGCCTGCATTTGTGTCCCAATGGGATTTGGAGGCACATTCACTGTAAACCATGAGTGGTTCCAGTGCATTCTTCTCACTCTTTCTGTAAATACAAAATAAATGCCAAATAACCATGTCAGGACCAGTTGTTTGATGGTCCTCTCTCCTGGTGCTTAATTTTATTTCACGACGTAAAGTAAAGGGGAGTTGGGGGCCGGTGGGGGGAAAGGAGCTGACTTCTGTCAAAGTACAGTCTCATTGGTTAGCACCTGAGGGGCAGATGACTGAAAAGAACTTAATTCAAAAAATCCTTTAGGCGCACAGAGGCTTGCTTTCAACCAGTAAGAGTCAGACAGCTATGGAAAGAGAGACATCAATAAATAATCAGCCGGCTTAGACTTTTAAATGGGAATCCCAGCATCACCACCCAAAGGTAAATTGCATCTTTGCTGCTAGCCTCCAAGCAGGGCTTCATGCTTGCGTGGACTGGGAAACTTTGTTGCAAATGCAGCCTGGACCTCCTTTCTAAGAAGATGTATATATCCTATGCATATATACAATATACGTATGTGTATATTACATATGTGTTTCCCACATGTCTCATTCTGTCTCTCCTATCCATCCTATTTCATCTCTAATGCATATAGATATGAAAAAAGAAAGGTGTAAGCCCTCAGAAATCCCAAGTAACATCTTGGGTTTTTCAGTTTCACTGTGGTTTTGGTGTAAGGCACAAGCCCCCCACCCCCACCCCCTCCGCTGGAACGTCACTCCTTATGAACAGCTGGGATGGGAGAGGGTGGGGTGGGCTCTTGAGCAGGGAGGACAGGTCCTGTCTCCTGAGCCCAGAGAAGTGCCTCCCCGGGCTCTGAGGAGTCTCAGTCCTCTCCCAGGAGTGATACCATATTTCAGACCTGATGGGGCTGTTTTTTTACTGTACCCAGAAAAACCCAGTCTGGTGGACTTGACTTCTCAAGCGCCGAGTGTGGATTCCCCTGAACGAGGAGGGAGCAGGCCCCTTGCAGGGTGGGTTTGAGCCCCAAGCTGTTAGGCCAGGGGCACCCCAGGGCCTCCATCACCTGCCCATGTGTTTTCTGAGGCCACCTTGGAACCAAGAGCCAGCACGCGGGTTTCTGGAATTGGCCTCTCCACCGGCAAGCAGTGTTTCTTACTGCTTGTAAATTTCCTCCCAGACTGTCTACACCTTCGTCCCTTTCGAAAGCGAACTGGCTTGTGGTCTTCCTCGGTGCATAGGGCAGAGGAACCCTTGAGAAAGGGCTGTTTCTCTGCCTGTAGAGAGCACGGTACTTATTTATTGCCTGGCGTTGGGGAAATTGGCAGCCACACGTCCCCTTGCCTCGGCCCTCTGGTGGGAGTGGAAAGGTGGGCCCCTCCCTGTGAGCGAGGGTCCCCACCCCAGCGCAGAAAGGAGAGGTCAGATAGGGGTGATGGGAGGTTTTTCTGGGGCCATCATGCTTGGTGCAGGGAGCGAGCCTAGCGTTCTCAGCCCCTGCCAGCAAGAGGGGACCAAGGACAGCCCAGGGGCTTCCCTGCATGGTTCCACTGGCTAAGTCGCAACTGGAATGTTCATGCAGTAAGTGTAAGATAATATACGCTGGATTTCCAAGCCCAGTGCCAACAGCAACAAGAACAAAAGGATGTAAACTGTCTTATGAGAATTTTTAATGTTGATCACATGTTGAAATAACAGGAAGTTGGACATATCGAGTCAAATAAAATATAATGTTAAAATACATCTCACCTGCTTTGTTTCACTCTTTAAAATGGGGCTACTAGAAATTTGAAAGTCACATGTGTGGCTTGCATCATACTTCTATCGGACAGCATTTACTGTTCACAGGGGGAGGGCTTCACATTTCTACACTCAAAGCTAAACGTCACTGTTACTATTTGCGGTTCCCAAATAGCTTTTATAATGAAGTATGCCATACATACACGAGGCACAGATAAGGTAACGTGCAAGGGAGGGAATAGTGAACACTGGTGTGCCCACCACCCAGTTTAAGCAGCGGGAACACCTCCACGTTCCCTTCTCTGACTCCCTCTCCCTCTGTCCCTGAGCACAGCCAGGTGCCTGATGAGGCAACTGCCCCGATGACGTGCCCACCGCCTCGATTAGATAATAATTTCTACTTTGAGAAGTTATTAAAAATGCAGAGAGTACCGATCATCATCTAACAAGCCCATGTACAACCACCATGCATCGATCAACTACTACGTAATTCTATAGGTTTCTCGTTAAATAAAATAAGGAAGGCGTTACAGATGAAGCCCGAGCTGTCTCCACTGCATTGTACCTCATTCCACTCCCAGGTGCCCCGGTGGTATTTCTTTTTTACTTTTTTTATGTTTATTTATTTATTTTGAGAAAAAAAAATTTTAATGTTTTTATTTATTCTTGAAAGAGAGAAAGAGACAGAGCGTGAGCGGGGAGAGGGGCAGAGAGAGAGGGAGACGCAGAATCAGAAGCAGGCTCCAGGCTCTGAGCTGTCAGCACGGAGCCCGATGCCGGGCTCAGTCTCGTGAACTGTGAGATCATGACCTGAGCCGAAATCAAGAGTCAGACCGAGCCACCCAAGCACCCCATCTGGTGGTATTTCTGCAGTATATTTTTGGGGTATCCTCAAAAGACAACAGCAAAGTCAGACATTCAGCTGGCACCAGGCCTAAATGGGTACAAAGAAGATTCTTGCAGGGCATACACATCCAGGGCAGAAATCAGCAGAATTTGTTTGTGTGTTCACGGTGAGAGCACCTGAGACCTACTCTCTTAGCAAATTTCCAGTATACAATGTGATTGACTATAGTCCCCACGTTGTGCATCAGATCTCTAGAACTTATTCATCCTACATAACAGCAACTTTGTACCCTTGACCAACATCTCCCATGTCCCCACCTCCCCAATCCTGGTAACCACCCATCTACTCTCTCTTTCTCTGGATTTGACTTGTTTACATTCCACATGTGAGATCGTACAGTACTTTTCTCCCCAGGTCTGGCTTATGTCAGATAATACAATGTCCTCTAGGACATCCATGTTGCCACAAATGGCAGGATCTCTTTTTTCAAAGGCTGAATGCTATTCCACTGTACGTATCTCCCTGCATTTCTCTATCCGTTCATCTACTGACAGACACTGGAGTTGCTTCCATATCTTGGCTAAATTGAATAATCTGCAATTAACAAGGCAGTGCAGATATTTCTGCACTGAGGTACTGAAGAAATCAGCAGATTTTAAAAGTAACTAGGTCTGGGGCACCTGGGTGGCCCAGTCGGTTAAGCGTCCGACTTGGGCTCGGGTCATGATCTCAGGGTTCGTGAGATTGAGCCCCACATCCGTCTCTGGGCTGACAGCTGGGAGCCTGGAGCCTGCTTCGGATTCTGTGTCTCCCTCTCTCTGCCCTTCCCCCGCTCACACTCTTGTCTCCGTATCAAAAATAAATAAACGTTAAAAAAAAATAATAAAAAAAAGTAACTAGGTCTACTTCGTAGAGTCTTTGACTCTTACCTGTGGAAAGGCCATTAGAAACCAGTTACAGTGGAGGTCAGACAGGCTGAAGGGCTGGCCCAAGGTTAGGTGATATCAGAGCCTGGACTGGAACCTGGGTTGCCCATCAACATTGGCTTCAAGAGAAGCTCAGCTGTCACTATGTGAATCATCTGAACCATAACCCTCCCCACACCAGAATATCCAGGACAGGTGAACGGGATTGTGGGTTGTGTTTTCTAGAAGCTGAAGATAAAGCAGAAAACCCTCTCAGGTCGTGAGAAATAGTTCTTAGATGTCTGGGTCTGCTTCGACTACTTGGCATCACACAACTTTCTTGGCTGACAGTGGGTTTTTCTGGTCATTTCTCTGAAGACAGGGGTGCTCCCTGTCCAAGCCGTAGCTGGAGGCGAAGGAGATGGGGGGCCTGGATGAAATCTGAGACAAGCTTTGTTTTGTCTTTTTTTTTTCCCCTCTTTTTACTAGGTGTTCAATAACATTATTTTCTTGTGATTTGCTTCTAACCCAAATTGGAGTCATACCAAAAAAAAAAAAAAAAAAAAAACCACAAAAAATGTATCTACGAGGAATTTTGTTGAGTTCCAGTTAATAGTAGTGGTTTTGGTTTTGGTTTTGGTTTTTTACTATGATGATACCAGTGGCCTGAGTCAGCCATGACAGGATATGCGCCACAGGAACATTCGAGCAAGGAAACTGTCACACTCTTTCCCATGAGTAGATAATTGAAAGACCTGATCCATGGGTGGCTTTGAACTACCTGAGGACTCAAGATGGGAGGCTCACTCTGGCTAACAATAACAAAGACGGTGACAGACGCCCTGTCCCTCCAAAGTTCTACAGTCCATATGCGAGCTAAGACCAAGTGCTTAATGTGTACAAGCTGTGTCTTCAACACGACCGTAAGCATCTTGAGACAAGCTCCTGACAGAGCTCGCTGTATCTACCTCAACATTCTACACACAGGAGATGCTGAGCAAATTTTTGTGAAATAAATCAAAACAGCAGTACCATTAAGACCTACTGCCCTTGCAATGAAAAAGCCTATCCCAAGGCAGAGCAGGCGAGTTCCAAGGTGTATCTTCCTTGTTCTGGATGGAAGAATGCGCTGTGAGGCCAAAAAGACCCAAGGAAACATCCACGCTTGTTTGTTCAGGGTGGGGGGTGGGGGGAGCAGGCGGGGTGGACAGGGGAAGGCGAGGGAGAGAGAAAGAGCGCAGGGCACATGTGTTCTGCAGAAACCTGTAAACAATCAAAGCCACAAATGCCTCTTCTTAAAAACACACGGTGTGAGGCAGATGTTTACCCGGCACGATCCAGAGAGAAAAATCCAGGAAAAGCCAGAGAGATTCACGCTCCGCAAACAAGGGATTTCCTGGGGGAAGGAGTGGCAGGTAATGGGTTCTGCAAATTTCTCCTCCTGATAACTACATCACAGACCGAGTCCGAAGAGACTTTTTCTTCCTATTGAAACCTTATTTAAATACTGCTGCCTACTGCAAGTAGAACCGCCTGAATTGTATTGGCTGGCTTAGGCTATTCTCAGACCTTTATGAAGCAAGCGGAGGAAGAAAACAAGCAGCCGAGTGTCTGTGGGAGCGGGGGACGCATCTCACAGGGAATTGCCTTCCCCAAATGCTTCGGGAACCTGCCTTTCCTGCTTCTGACTGGTGGCCTTCAACCAAGTTAAGCCTGTGGGGAAAACAAGAGCCGTGCCTCTTTAAAAAAAAGCAAAAACCTTGAGCATCCGCACAGCGTGGAAGGCCTTCTAGAGCCTTCCTCCTTGAATTATTTCCAAAACAACCATCTCAACAGCATGATGGTCTTTGCAAGGAAGTTGCTACGTGGGGCCCTTCTTCATTCTCACTGTCTCTCCTTCGATTCTTTTCAGGCTGAGCAAAGGGCTCAGGGCTGGGCCACAGTTTCCTGTGTGACTCAGATAAATTAGCTGCCCTTTCCAGAAAGGTTTCCCTTGGTTTCCCCATCTCTCCAGAGACAGAGTTCAATGGCATGATTCCTGACACGCTGGCCACCTCCGAAGAGCTGAGTGTGCTCTTTCTCCATGAGAGGGCATGCCTCTTCATTCTTCTTCACTGTTTGTTTCAGTTTGGTTTTTGTTGTTTTTCAGGAGGCAGGTCAGAATTTACCGTAGGGCCTTAAAACCAAGCCCACTTTCCTCACCCAACAGAGTTGGCCACTGCCGAGCCACGTATGACTGCCTGAAACCAGCAACCTCTATCTAGTCCCTGCCTCAAGGCAGCTGGCCAGAGCTGGAGCCTTCTTTAAATTTTTTTTTAATGTTGGGGCGCCTGGGTGGCTCAGTCGGTTGAGCGTCCGACTTCAGCTCGGGTCCTGATCTCAAGGTTCGTGGGTTCGAGCCCCGCGTCGGGCTCTGTGCTGGCAGCTCGGAGCCTGGAGCCTGCTTCGGATTCTGTGTCTCCCTCTCTCTCTGCCCCTCCCCTGCTCATGCTCTGTCTCTCTCTCTCTCTCTCTCTCTCTCTCAAAAATAAATAAACATTAAAAATCATTTTTTTTTTAATTTACCTTCCACCAACTTTCTCCGACAGAGAGTTGGTCGGGCATGGCGACAGCCTCCGGGAGAGGTAGGGACACCACCTTTCTGTGGAGCCTGGCTCGCTCTCCTTCCTCTCTCCACGGGGGCCTTTTCACTCTCATTTCAGACCTGGAAGAGTCAGAGGACCTCGCTGTTCGAGTGGTAAAGGCCTGGAGGAAATAGCAGTGGTCTTGATATTTCTGGTGTTTTCCATGTGGTCTGCGGCCAAGTGTGGTGTGTGGTTAGGGTGGGAGGACTGGGGACAGTGAGAGACAGTTCCTGGGGCCAGCACAGTGTTTGGGCTCTGGTATCACCTGCCAGCCCGGGGAAAGCCATCCCTGGGCAGGGCTGGGTCATCGGGGGGGGGGGGGGGGGGGGGGGGGGGATCCCGCCCCAGGGCACAGCCCCATTTATTCACTGTCTGGGCTTGGTCTCAGCCAGTCCTTTGCTCAAGCTTGCTAAATCCTCCGGTCCTGTAGTCATTTTTATTAGCAATTGCCTTTTTTTTTTTTCCTTTGAAAATGTGGTTCAACGAAAATGAAATTTCAGATGTGTGTGTCTCAGCATTGATTTTTCTATTTGTAATAACACACCCTGGCATATCTCCTTTGATATCAAGAGGATAAAATGTCCCTAACACCGTGCTCTCCATTCTGGGGTAATGGATAAAGCCTGTTTATGAGATGTCATTTATTCCACAATAGACAGTAAATAAAAGCCATTTCAAGCTTGGGTTAAATCAAAGCTTGTTCAGGATTTCAGCAGATTTGCAAATCACCTCGGGGACCTTCATCCGCTGCACTTGCTGTTTTCTTCCTTGCTATTGACTCTCGCTGCTCCCTGCCAAGCCTCCCCCTCTCCCCAGCCGCCCCAGCCCCGGACCGGTTTGGAAAGACAACTGGGCTGGTTAAGGACCTAGCTTGACATGAAAACTTCCTTCCCTCCGCTTGGGGAATAAAAGCTTCGAAAGGCAGCAAGAAATTGAGGTTACACCAACAAAAGCCAGAACGGCAAAGGGAAGGGGAAAAAAAAAAGTTCGCAGGAAAATAAGATGCAAACCTGAAATGGGGAAAGGATATGAAAGGCAGCGGCGGCTCCTTGTCACGTGCAGATCTTATGAAGGCTGTGTGCTGGGGGGAGGGGCGGTAAAGAAGGAGGGGCCACCTCAGGCATCCCCGCCCTAACCCAGGCCTTTGCCTGCACCCCACCCTCTTGGACTTCAACGCCAGCCCAGCCCCTACGTATCCCTGTCTTTGGCAGCCTTTGAGATCCAGCTGAGATCCCGACGCCTCCAGGAAGCCTTCCGGCCTGTTCCTCCACCTAACCTCTCACATCATATTATTCTAGGTTTCCAATGAATGTCATCTTACTTACACCCACTTGTTTAGGAATGTGAATACTGTATTGGGGCGCAACTGCACTGTATATTCCTTTGAGGTTTGTGATAGGTTTTTAAAGCCGGGAGGGTCTGTCCTGGGCGTCTTGTCCACTGCAGAAATCTCTCTATGGCATCTCCAAGGACAGTCAGCCCCGGGGCAGAGACCTCACAGCCTCAGCCTTCTGAAAGAGACTCTGGGGACATTTTCTTCTGTGAAGCCAAGGTCTTTATCCTATAGCCCTCCCCTTCCTTTGATGCTATCCCTGCTTTCAGAAGGATAGTCTACTTCCCAAAGCAGCATTTCCACAGGGGAACAGGGTTGTGTCTATCATGTTCTAAACAGAGGCCTCAGTTGGTTTAAGTTTACGGCTGACCGTAAGATTCCTTACCCCACCATTTGTTGGCTAGTTTAGATTTAACAACCATGCCAACATGATGTGTTCAAATATTTCTGTGCTAAGATATTTGGTTCCTCATCCCCATTAGATACTTTACTGAGCAACAAAGAGCTTTGTTGAAAATACCGTTCTGGGTCTGTGAAAGGTTGTATTGCTGTATAATCTTTGGTGCCCCTCCCTGCCTTCTTTGGGACGATTCTGTATCCCTGCCCCGTGGACCATGTGACCTGCTCTAGCCAATGAAACGTGAATGAGAAGTAGCAAGGTACAGATGGGCAGCCGACCTTCCACGGACATTTAATGCGAGTGAACAAGGGGTCTTTGTCGTGAGAAAGACACTCAGATCACCGTAATTAGACTGAACTGATAAAGCAAGTTCCTCTGGGAAATTTCAAGAAGTTGTAGGCAGCCCACAGGAGGCTGATAGTCTAATTGAGGAGATAATTACCGTCTCTGTCCTGTGCTAAGTTAAGTGGTAAAAATAGCAAAAGCTTCAGGGGTTCCAAGGAGGGGGGGGAGGAGTATGAATATATGAGTAGGGGGCTTCCGAGAGCTATAGGGAAGAATGGGGTTTTATTCCCATCTGGTCAGGGGCCTAAAAATGAACTCCCACTGGACAAGTCTCAGAAACGTCACCCACCTGTTGAAGGACAGGACTTTGGTGAACTTAGTCCTCACATGGAAGAATCTGGAACCTGGGGCCTGGCTCTTCTGGGGGTGATAAATGAGAGCGTGTTCCGTCCACCTGGCATCACGCTCAGCCCTAGTTGACTTCCGCACGAGGGACTGCTAACGGTGACCTTGATGACCTCAAGGGGGAATATTTGAGCATCCATGTGCTCTTTCTAGTATCAAATCAACCTGTGGGAGTAATCGTCATGGCTAGGTATAAAATCAGCGTGCTTGCGGGGGGGGGGGGGGGGCTGGCCCCCTGGAGGCAGCCAGAAAGGTCCTCAGGGACTCACACCTCTGCTGTTGTTTCCTGCCCTTCACCTCCCTAGACTAGCATCGTTGACCTGGCTTTGTCAGCCTCATTCAACCCTCTCAACACCTTCACAGGGCGGACGCTGTTGCCATCCCCAGTTCACACATATAGGCATTGAGTCTTAGAAAGGTTAACTATCTCACTCAAGGTCATGCCATCACAAAGGGGCCACGCCAGGGCTGGAACGGTGTCCTGTGTGTACCCAGTGCTTTGCCCTTCACCAGCGGCTGCTGCGTGGAGCACAGAAGCCTTTGTACGATTGTTCTCCACCCCCCACCCCCACCCCCGGTCCCATGCAGAGAGCCAGGGAGGGGGTCTGCCTGGGGAGCCAGCACAGGGTCTTGGGGCTTGGCCATGAGGCTGACTCTCAAAGAAGCTGCAGTGACGCAGTAGTTACGGATTTCTACAGGAATTATAAAGGAGAAAACGAGCAAGGGAGAGGCGGCTCCTAGATGCCCCGGTCCCTTGAATACTAGCTCTGTGCCGCTGATTTCTCACAAGCGAGGCCTCTGTGTGCACTGTTAGAGCGTGTCAGTGGTTTCATCAGAACCCAGGTTTTGATTTATAACCCTCCCTGCAAAAATGTGCTCCTGGCTGAAAGCTGGCATTGAGGTCTGGCGACAATGGAGCCGTTTCCACGAGAAACTTCTACAAGGCACGGTCCAGGAGGGAGGACCCTCTCTTGAGTTGGTCTTCCAGGCTGACCAAAAAAAAAAAAAAAAAAAGTAGTGGGGTAGCAGACTTGGTCAGAATCTTAGAGACTCAGCTTATCTTTCAGAAGGCGTGCTCCAAGGCTCAGTTTCTTCATCAGAGACACGCACAGAGTTTTGACGAAATTACGCGAAAACCGTTCCCAGCCATGGTGCTTTGGAGTGGTTCCATCTCTGCCAACTGCACCATGAATAAGAATTAATAATAATGATGGAGATAATGATCGTGATGCTAATATTCCCTTGTGCAATGATGCTTCACTCTCCTCACGGGGCTTCCACATACCTGGTCCCCTGAATCGGCAGCCGTCGGATGGTCAGGAAGGAATTCTTATCCCCATTGTGTGAATGACAAAACTGAGACCCCAAAGCCCGAATGTCCTGCGGAGAGGGGCCAAACCGAGTTCAGCGGCCCCCTCGCACACCAGCATGCAATCCGAACCAGGACTCCGAGAAATCAAAAAAGTCAAGTCAGCCCGCATGCCAGCCATTCACTTTGATTTTTTTCCTCTGTTGTTTTAGAAGAATACGCATCATTGGAAACAGGTCCCATTTTCAGCCACATGAGGCTTGAGAAAAATAAATGTGAAAATAAAAACGCTATTTAATACAGGCCTCATTATTACTATTATTATTGCAAAGAGCCTATTTGGAACTGCCTAAGACCCTAAAAACTGATTAATATTTTTAGAGCATCAGAAGGTAGTTTTTTTTTTTCAAATATACATTCCTCTCTCCCAAATGGTTGAATAATCATAATCATAATCATTATCGTCCCCATCATCATCCCTTCATTAATTTCTTGCTTTGTACATAATTTCCCAGGAATTAGTGCCTTTGGTGCTCGAATGTCCCCATTTAACAGATGGAGAGACAGAGGGGCCAGAAGAGCATCTGGCAGAGTGAAAGGTCTGAGACTCACACTCATCTGCTCGAGTGCTCAACCCTGCCCCACTCTGCCCCCCACGGCAGGTGCTTTGCAGGGTTGAGGCTTTGAAGCCCCCATGTTGCAGGGGCTCAGAAAGGAGAAAATGATTCGCTGTCAGGGATAAAGTGAATGCAGCAAAACCAGTCGCTGTCAGGACAGACGTTTCAGTGACGGTCCCTCCCGTCTCGCCCCGGCACACTGTGCATGGGTCCTAGTCCCTCCTTCAGGAGCCCCGTCCCATAAAGGCCTGGCCCCAGGGGCTGGGAGCTGAGCCGGGCGGAGCTCCGTCCCTCCCACGGAGCAAGCCTTGGGCTGTCACTGTGCTGTTATTTATGAGTCCCCCTTTGCCCAATGAGTGGCCTCCGAGGGGCCCAGCTTGGGTCTGCTGTCTGGCCACACTTGTCACACGTCATTAGATGTTTGGTTGCCGCTGACCTCTCTGCCATCTGGCTGAGTGGCCTCGGGGTGAGGGGAGGCCGCCAGCAGCTCCTTACACAGTCCCCGAGTCTTTGTGGTGCTCACAAAATGGAAGGGCTGTGCTAAGCCACTGAGGCGGAGGCAGAGAATTGGAAAACAATCTCTCAGAGAGCGGGGGCCTCACTTCAGCTTTCCCAAATTGTCACCATCGCCATTTGCGGTCAAGTAATTCTTTGTGGTGGAGGCCGTCCTGTGCATGCAGGCTGTTCAGCAGCAACCCTGGCCTCTGCCTTCTAGATGCCTCCTTCTTACATCGTGACCGCCAAAAATGACTCCAGACGTGACCGAATTGTCTGCCGGGGGGAGAGGCAAAATCACCCCATCTGGGAAGTACGCTGGGCAGCGGGTGATGGAAGCTATCAGCATGGCCGACCGGCAGGTCCCCGGATGACAGCCATTTATGGAGCAGCAGAGACAGACGGCCGGTGTTCTATGAACAACGCTTTGCTCAATCCCCAAGACCATCCGTCGCGTCGTTGGAATTCTTGGCCCCACTTTGTGGATGAGGAGACTGAAGTTCAGAGAAGGGACACGATTTCCTTGAGGCCACTCAGCTGGGAAGTGACAGACCAGGGTTTGAGATCAGTTTGATGTCTGGTCCGCGGTCTCACTGGGGCTTCGTGGCCTGTCTGCTGTGCATGGGATCCGGAAACCCAGCATGTCGGCCCCTGAAGATTCTAGAATTGTACACTTGGCCTGGGGCGAGCGGTGTTTATAGAATGTCCTCCCACTGTTTCCACTGTCCCACGCAGACCCCCTTATCCCTGTAGCCCACATTCCCCAGGTCCCCCCCAGCCCCTGGAGAGACCCCCCCACCTCACAACAGCATCTGATCCAGGACCCAGGGTGCTGGGAAGGGCTCAGTATCACCCCCTCCTAGGGATACTGGTGCAAGAATCCCTAGGGAGGGGGACCCAGAGCACCTGTCGCTCTGAATGCCACAATTCAGTCACTTCACCAGGTTGGCAGAGAACTCCCGGGCAGGATACCCCAGAGCCCCTTAAATCACAGTGGATAAGCTAGGGGCGTCAGTCACTGTGAAAAGTGAAATATTCACATTAAAAACAAAATAGAAATCGGGTGAGGTAGTTGCTATCACCATTTCGACAGTGGTAGGTGGAGTCTTTAGTTACGAGTCACCTTAAGCTCTCTAAGTAAGCGGCGAAATGTCTGAACACCTTTTGCATTTGTTAGGTGAAACAAACCTGTCCCCAGAGTGCCCGTCCCAAGTGTTGGATAGATTTTGGAGTAAGCGTTAGGTTATATATAAGCCAGTAAAACGGTCTACGACCCTGAACCCTTCTTGACCCTTCCCTGAATTACATATCCTGCTTGCTCTCTAGAGGGCAGGAAGTCCCCTGTCGGTCCTGCTCCAGGTACAACTTGTGGTGAAGAACCCGGTTCGCGGACTTGCCCAGACTCTCGACCTTCTTGCCTTTGGCTTAGACAGCTAATCTGAGTTTCAGGATGCACCAGCGACTCTTGCTTCTCTGATTTTGATGAACCAATCACCCCGTTTGTCAAATAACTAATCTGTAGGCATTTCTAATTTCTACTGACCCTCCCTACGGGACACACAGACTTCATCTAATGACCCCCTGTACTGCAGAGCCACACGGGCCGTAACGGTCATATGATGTACAAGTAGGGCCAAAAAGGGACAGACATCTGCATCAGACGGATGCCAAAAAATGCTGGAAGCGGCAGCCCTTGCAGCTTTCCCCAAGCCAGAAGGCTCCAGAAAAGCTTTTGCAGAAAAATTCAGGTTGGAGGCAAAAATTATTCACAACTAGGTTCAGAAGTAAGACTGAATGCGCTTGCCAAACAAAGCCACGTAGAAAGGACCAGTGAGTTATCCTGGGGATTGCTGAGGCTGGGGAATTGGGGGCACCTGCCAGGGTGGGGGATGGGCGGAGGTGTGCTCACATAGGGAGAGGGGAGAGAAGGTGCACGGGGCAAGTGTCCTCAGGTCCTCACGGGGAACAGAAGGATAAGGGAGGTTTCAGGGGTAGTATTTGGCCTTTAGAATTGAGGCCTGAACAGCAGGTGAAGCAGGGTGAACTTGATCTGTTTTCCAGGCGGGACAGGCAAAAGGCAAAGTTTCTGAACGCCAGAAAGTTCTCCCTGCCCCTCCTTGTTCCGCGCTTGCCACGGACTTGCCACAAAACCTCAAGATGCTACAACCACCAGAGGGGCTTCCTGGGTCATCAACTAAACACGCGATGTAATTAATCAGAGTTTGGGGATTAGCAGCTTGTGATACTTTAAAAACATGGAGACTAATGGCACCATCTCCTTGTGCTGTGTTTTACATGACTCAGCAGGCCTCCATGGACTCACTTATCTGGCCCGCAGCATTGTGAAATGGGATGAGAAGGACGAGTGTGTGTGGATGCAGAAGAAAGTGGGGGTGGGGGCAAACTGAGGTCTGGAGAGGTGATGCCACCTGTCCAAAACCAGAAGGAGAGGCACCTGTGGGTCTCTTGGACCTTGTCGTCTGTTACCAGGATGCTGGGTTTAGGAGGATGGTCCCGGGGCCTTGCTGGGACACGATCCAAGGAAGTTTCAGGCCCTAGCAACTGTGCACCTGCAGCCTTCAGCCCAGCTCCCCGCCAAACAGGAACCTGTGGGCGCCCACAGAACCGGGATCCGGGGTGGGTCCGAGTGCGGGAGCAAGAGGTGGTCACTCAGGGCTGGAGCCCCATCCGCAGGAGCAGGCCACATAAACGGGAGCCAGGGCTGCCAATTTCCATTTTCATTGGAGTGGTTGGTGCTTAGTAATCCAGAAGCTTTATTTAAGGGCTGACCTCCGACCGGGCCTGTCACTCCAGTGGCAGGCGCCTGATAGCCACTGGAAATCAATAGCCGGCATGAAGGTCACTTCCTAGAAAAACTGGGGCTATCAACGTGTCAGTTCCAATGAAAGATTATAACCAAGCAGCAGAGAAGTTTATCTGTAGCTGAGAGCCCGTCCGAGCCAGGCTTGTTGTGGGTTCTACGTGTGCACCTTTGAGTATCTACGTGTGAGTATGCACGCACGCATAAATGTGTGCATTGGTGAAACAGAGCATGTGTGCGCGTGACAGAATGTGTGCCTATGTGCTTTGGGGTATCTACATCAGCGGGCGTGTGGGTGCATACGAGCGTGCGTTTGTGTGTGTGTGTGCATAGGCGTGCGGGGGTGTTTAAGTGCATGCAACAATGTCAGGCAGTTGTCTGGATGCACTCTTGTGTATATGTGCGTTTTCATATATGTGTGTACGTGTGTAAGTGGCATCTGGATATGTTAAGCATGCGTGTGCATGTGTATACGTGCATCATGCATGGACATGTGTGTGAACACCCGCACGTTTGGCATATGGGAGTAAAAGTGCATTTGACCGTATGCCCATGTCTTACCGTGACTGTAAGGCCTGAAATAACCTGGCCCCTGTCTGCCCCCCTGGTCTCACGTCAAGTCCCTCCCCTTCTCTCCCCACTCCACGCTGGATTCTTACTGGCCTCCTTTCCCTCCCTAGCGGGTGCCGACTACCTTCCTCCTCAGGGTGCTAGCACATGCCCTTCCCTGAGGAGTGTCCTCCTACCACTCTTCCCATAGCTGGGGCTCTCGATTTATTTATTTATTTTTTTTAAGGTTTTATTTATTTTTGAGACAGAGAGAGACAGAGCATGAACGGGGGAGGGGCAGAGAGAGAGGGAGACACAGAATCGGAAGCAGGCTCCAGGCTCTGAGCCATCAGCCCAGAGCCCGACGCGGGGCTCGAACTCACGGACTGCGAGGTCGTGACCTGAGCTGAAGTCGGACGCTTAACCGACTGAGCCACCCAGGCGCCCCTAGGGGCTCTCGATTTAAATGCCAGCCTCTTGGAGATACACCCCTGACTAGCCTACGTGTGTTTTCTCCATGGCAGTTTTAATAACATTTGAGAATTTCAGTTCCTTGTTTAATCATTGGCCGTCTGCCTTTTTCCAGCCTCCCCTCCAGCTCCGAGGGGCTGAGCCCGTGCTGAGGTCTCCGGGGTGTCCATCAAATAGCCGACACACCCTTGGCCTGTGTTCAGAGAAGGAGAATCCCATCGGTGGAGGAATCCCACAACGAGTCCTGTGACAACCGTCTGGCCTCAGTTTTCCCGGCTGTCGCATGGCAAAACCTGTTCCATCAACCCTTCAGAGTCAGATGAAACAACCATGGTAAAAATGTCGTGAGAAGCACAAGCTGCCGGAAATATGCATCATAGTTTGTTTGATTAAGAGATGAGAAAGAGATCTACAGGTAGGGCGAGCAAAGATAAGCCAAGACTCCAAACCATGATTCCATAGCGCTTCTCTCCAAGTCATTAATCTGTTTTAGACATACTCCCTAATCCAGAGGCCTCCCCGGGGCTTCATGAGCTAGGATCGCCATTTCCTGCCTGGATACCTGTTTTCTGGAAAGTGTCCCAGTCTCTTTCGTGAATGAGTCCATTTGGGGAGGGTGAAGGGGATATATAAATGTTTTCCCTTAAAGAAAAAAAAAAAAAAGCCATACAGAGAAAGAGTCAATGCTACCCAAAGCATTGGATGGTTTGTGCCACACGGTTGCCATGGGAACCTAGAGACGGTACCAGGGCCGCTGGAGCTCCGCAATTATTCCGCAGCCCTTGACTCTGATTTGGGAGCTGGATTCTTGTCTCCACCCCAGCACTGCGGAGCTGGAGGACCATATGCAATCATCACCACCACACTCTTTGGGCTTCCATGTCCTCGTATGTAACACCGAAGAATCGAGCACGTGCTAAGGGACCACTGCTCCCTTCCTGCTTTGCCTGCATACAATTCTAAGTGACAGGTTTTCCAGGCCTCAGGTTTTCGATCTGCTAAGTGGGGTTGCCTACTGGAAGTGGTTGAAGGGAAGAGGTAGGCAATGGAGGGCCCAGGTGCGATGTCAGTTCCAATCTTCTGGAACCCACAATGGTAACACCTTATTCTTAAGACAGAGCGTCATGTGCAGTTGGAGGCCTGTGGACTGGGCGGCTGTCAGGGAGGACATCTTTCTTCCTGATTCCCAGCGAGATGAGCCAGCATCCAGCAGCTCTCCAATTGTACTTGTAGTGTCACAGAGCGTGCCCAGAGGAACAAACACACATAATTCCTTCCGTTTGCTGGACAAACACAGGTTAGGAAGTTTTGCTCCAATCTGGGCTTAGTCACTTGGGAGCTTTGACCTTATTAAAGTTGTTTAAGCTTTCTAAGCCTCAGTTACCTCACTGGGAAAGTAAAGATCATGATTAGACCCCAAAATATCAGGCAAGAATTACGTGGGCCTACAGCCTAGTCTCTGACCGATGACAGGTGCCTAAAAACACACGTCAGTTCCTTTGGAAAGAGGCATGTTGCCACGATGGAGATCTCAGAAGTTGTTCAAGAGCACTGCCTAGTGGGAGGCAGGTGGGAGCCAGGAGCTCAGTAGCCTCTGGTAGAGCTGCAAAGCCCTTCCTTGCAAGAGGACAAGGGCGTTGGTCTTATCCAAAGCCACATGCCCGAGGGAGGGGGCCTGGTACAGGACATGGGCAGTGGGAAGAGACTGGTGGTCATGTGCTGTGGCCACAGACAATGGCTGCTCTGGGGGTCCCCAGGAAATAGCAGCCTCCCCTCACTGGCCAGGCTAGAGACATCAGGGGGACCTGAGGGAGCCTTTAATGGGGTAGTGAGGGAGACACGTGCCAGGCCAGCTCGGGCAGAGTCTCTCGGCATCACCTGTCCCGGGGGCTGTCAGGGCCTGGCTTTGTGGGGGATGAGCTGGGCTATCCACCACCTATTCCTGCCATCAGGCTCAGACCATTGTGCTCTTGGAGTGAGAGGCCACCAAGGGCCCCAGGACCCTGTGCCAGGCTCCAACCTGGGGTGGGGGGGTGGGAGGGGACGGCTGGCCTCCTTGGGGGGGAACCATCTCCTCGTAGGCCAAGGAAGCAGTCCTGACACCACCTCACATCAGCCCTGAAGATGGCTTTTCTCCATCGTGTCTTAAGAGGGTTGGCCTTTAGGGGCGCCTGGGTGGCTCAGTCGGTTACACCTTTTGACTTCGGCTCAGGTCATGATCTCGCGGTTCGGGAGTTGAAGCCCCGCGTCGGGCTCTGTGCTGACAGCTCGGAGCCTGGAGCCTGCTTCAGATTCTGTGTTTCTCTCTCTCTCTGTCTCTCTCTCTCTCTCTGCCTCTCCCCTGTTCATGCTCTGTCTCTCTGTCTCTCTCTGTCTCTGTCTCTCAAAAATAAATAAACATTAAAAAAAAAAAAAAAAGAGGGTTGGCCTTTGAAAGGGGAGTTGCTGTTGCCCGGAAAGACTCCTTGGATGAACTCAAAGTTTATATTTGCTTTTTTATGCACTAGGTTTGCAAAAAAAGGGAGCCCTGTTGCTTTTCTTATAGAAATCAGGGCTGAGGACGCCTGGCAGAACAAAGAAATTTCCTGCATTATGCGAGGAACACAGGGTCCCCTGCAAAGCAGGCGGCAATAGGTGAAAGGGCGAATATTCCGATCATGCGTAGTGGCACTGCCTCCAAGGCCTGCGACACTCTGGGTATTTTCTTCTACGGTCCTAGCATCCATGTTTGCCATTGTAGCCTGAGTTTGTTTCTGCCTTTATCCCTCATGCATAAACATTTTCCATGCTGTTATAATCTCTTTACACATTTCCTTCATCTATTCTTTTGTTTCCCCCAACATTTTACTATGAAAAATTTAAAACTTGCAACAGAGATGAAAATACTTTACGGGCAACGCCATATGTCACCACCTTCCAGACTTGGCTGTTATCACCTCTTCTCTCGATGGGTATTTATCAAGGCCCCAGCATATGGGAGTCCCTTGTTAAGCCTAGGGACTCGGCAGTAGATAAAACACAAGCCCGGCCTTCAGTGATCAGAGCATCTGCGGGGGGGGTGGGGGGGGGTGGGGGGGGTGGGGGGTGGGAGGGGGCAGCCAGCCAGCCAGCCCCACATTTTCTTTGTTAAAGTGGAGCGATACATGGGGTGGTGGGGCCTGGGGGAAGGGCTGTCTCAGGCTGACAGGTGAGGACGAGGCCTGACAGGTGACGATGAGGCCTGGACACCTCTTTGCTGGCAGGTAGGTTTCTGTCCCCTGCGTTAAAATGATACTATCTAGGGGCGCCTGGGTGGCGCAGTCGGTTAAGCGTCCGACTTCAGCCAGGTCACGATCTCGCGGTCCGTGAGTTCGAGCCCCGCATCAGGCTCTGGGCTGATGGCTCGGAGCCTGGAGCCTGTTTCCGATTCTGTGTCTCCCTCTCTCTCTGCCCCTCCCCCGTTCATGCTCTGTCTCTCTCTGTCCCAAAAATAAATAAAAAACGTTGAAAAAAAATTTTTTTTAAAAAAATGATACTATCTAGACTATCTTGATGATACTTGGTCTGGTATGTTTTCCCAAAAGGATTGGGCCGGGTGTTGTGTTCTTGTCTGAAGGGTGATTGGAGGAGGCACGGGTCCCCATGTTAGGTCTCCTGCCACCAGGAGCTCCATGCTGGAGCCAGACTGCCCCATGCTGGGATCTGACTTGTCCCGCCTACTATCTGGGTGACCCTGGGGGAGGGACAGGAGCTCTGGGCTTTGGTTTCCCCATCTGTAAAATGGGGATTAGACAGTTCCCCTTACAGGGCGGTCTTGAAATGAGATGAGGTGTTTAGAGCTTGGAACCAAGGCAGGCCAAAGCAGTGACCTCTGTTTTCTCCCGGCCATTTTCTCCTGTAGAATGAAAGCTTTGTGAGGACAGGGGTGTGTGTCCATCAATCCCTCTTCCACGGAGCTGGCTTTGATGACAAACACCTCAACGATGGGACATACCTGCCTCCCTGGGAGGCAGCTTCCTGTGAGAGCTGGGAGAGCTGCTTCCTGTGAAATAGAAGTTGAACTTTTGCGGGTGCCTGGGAGGCTCAGTTAGTTAAGTGACTGGCTGTTTATTTCAGCTCAGGTCATGACCTCAAGGTTTGTGAGTTTCAGCCCAGGTTGTTTATTTCAGCTCAGGTCATGACCTCGAGGTTGGTGAGTTTCAGCCCCCCCACATTGGGCTCTGTGCTGACAGCAGGGAGTATGCTTGGGATTCTCTCTCTGCCTCTCTCTCTCTCTCTCTCTCTCTCAAAATAAATAAACTTTAAAAAATTTAAAAAAAAGAAATTGAGCTTTTGAATCCTGAAAGTGAGGAGCCCATGTGTCTACACAGACCGTGCACAGAGCCGTCCCTAGGGGGCATGAGACACACCTTACCAGATCATGACCATGGAGGTGGTGGGGGCAGCAACCTGAGCCCCGTGCTTACCTCAATGCTCCCCCCTCTCCCTTCCTCCATCCCAGCCGTGGCTGGAAGTGACAGTAGGAAGGGTGGGGACAGGGAGGGAGGGTTTACTGAACGTTTTCCCTGAGCCAGTGCCTTACACGTATGTTTTCTGTTATGGAATTCTCTCCTAGGGGCTCCTGGCTGGCTCAGTTGAGAGAGCGTGCAACTCTTGATCTCGAGGTTGTGAGTTCGAGCCCCATGTTGCGTGTAAGCATTACTTAAAAATAAAATCTTTAAAAAAGAATAAAGAATTCTCTCTCAGATCCTATGAGGAATGTAATAACAGATGAGGAAACTGAGGCTCAGGGTTAACGTGATCTCAAGCCCTGAGCTGGTCGTTAAGTGCTCCCCTATGCAGACAGCAGAGAAGAGGAGAGAAGAAGCACTCATCCTGCCCTGTGGGGAGCTACGCCCACATCGGGACATCCAGCAGACCAAGGGAGATGCTTGGAAAACTGTTGAAGGAGAACTCCTACCAGAGGCAGAGCAGAAACCCTGCAGGCACTTAAAACACCCACAGGAGAGGACGTAGCACTTGCCCGGAAACCCAAGGCGTGGGCAAACACCAGGGCAAGAGGAACGAGAGGCTGCCCCTGGTAGACCTTGGCACTGAGAACCCTGATACCCTGGAGAAGTGTGCAGGCAGACTGCAGAGACATGCCTTGGCCGAGCCAGATTACCTGGCAAAGCAAGTCCTATCGTGGTGAGCAACTTCCATATGAGGAGAGGCCTCCTCCTCCAGACAAGTGTCCCAAATGCAGCCCTCAAGGCTTGACATACCTCTCTGGACTGAGCCTCAGATTCAGATGCACATCTTACATTGTGATGCAACACACACACACACACACACACACACACACACACACACACACAGAGTTTCCTGAAACTCTACTTCACTATATGCATGATGCATCCCAGCATTTTCTACTCTGTTTGCTTCTACTTCTCTGCCCCTCCTGGTCGCAGCCCCCCCAGACTGATTTCACAGCCTGCAGTTTGACAGAGAAAACAGGTGCGGCCAGGAGAGAATTGGGCGCTCCGTGATGCGTTGCAGGTTGTGTGAGCTGCACAGGGCTCAGAGAAGAGAGACTAGAGAGGGTTTGGAGCAACCCAGGAAGGTTTCCTGCCGCAGAAGCAACGAGAGCTAGACCCAGAGGCATGGCTGGTTCTGTTCAGTTTAACAGACCTTTACAGACCTGTTACCGAGCCAGGCTGAGCACTTGGCCTTGGGGTGGGTGCAAACCGGGGGAGCATGAGTAAAGTATACGGCGGATGGGAATGCCCATTGTGCAGAAGGCAGACGGTAAGGCTACTTTCAACCAACAATCACGCCACATATGTAGTAACACCATTCCGTTTGCTGGTCTAGGGACCTGCTGACTTGGCCAAGGGCACACCACTGGTACAAGGCAGAGTCAGGCCTGGAGGCTACATCTCCTGACTCTAAGCTTTATGTTCTTTAAAAAAATTTTTTTAATGTTTATTTATTTTTGAAAGAGAGAGAGAGAGTGCATGAGCATGGGAGAGGCAGAGAGAGGGAGACACAGAATGTGAAGCAGGCTCCAGGCTCTGAGCCGTCAGCACAGAGCCCGACGCAGGGCTCGAACTCACAAACTGCGAGATCATGACCTGAACCAAAGTCGGACGCTCAACCGACTGAGCCACCCAGGTGCCCCTCTTTAGGCTCTTTTCAGATCTGACATCCAGACTGTCTGGATTCGAATCCTGCCTCCCCCATGTCAACTTAATTTCCTTCCTGAGGCGTCCGTTTCCTCATCTGTAAAGTAGAGATAATAATAGTACCCATCATATAAACTTGTGAGGTTTCATGAGTAACGTTTGTAAACCACTTAGAGTGGCACCCGGCACATAGACAGTGTCATTTAAATGTGAGTTATTGTTATTGGACACATATTTATCGAGGGCCGAATACAGACAGACCAGGGGTAGGGGTGGGGAAGGAGAGGTATTGAACACATAATTACACACATAATTATACTTGTGGCATAATACTTATGGTATAAGTAACGAAGAGAAGTACAGGATGTTATGAAATAGAATAACAAGGGGTCCTAATGTAATCTCAGAGACCAGAGAAGCCTTCCTGGAGGAAGCGACATTTGAGCTGCCGTCCAAAGGACAAGTAGGAGGGAGTCAGAGCCAAAAGGAGGAGATGAGCTTTCTGGGTTGAGGGACCAGCATGTTAAGGGGACTGTTACAGGAGATGAGCAGCATTCAGAGAACCGTTGACCTCCATTCTGCTAAAGCAGTCAAAATGCACCTTCCTGTCTCCTGTCTTCCCAGTCTATACCTGGCCAGTGCTCGTTCACAGGATTTGTTGAATCCATCATTTTTCAGACACAGGCAGAGACTCCCTGCTCACATACAGAGAATAAACCCAGGGGTGGATCCAGCTGGCGATCGGAGCGGCTGGGTCTGAAGGTGTGCCCCTGGCACAGCGTTCATCGATTCTCGGTTGCCTGGGTGGGGTGACCCTGACACCTGGTGTGCTCCCGACCATCCCACTGTCCTCGACAGACCCCAGCAAGACTGTTCAGCGTGCCTCCTCTCACTTCCAAAAGTATCCCAGTTTGGATGATAAATTCTATGTTCATCTTGACTCTGGGACACATAGGAATATCCTGGTAACATGACAGGTGCACCCAAAAATGCCACTTTGTAAACTGACTCTCTATTGAAAGACTTCCCAGTTCCTGGGGGTTTTCAGCCTCTCAGTCCCTGCCATAAAGTCCTCACCCGTTCCACAGTTGTTCCTGTCCCTTTTAAGGACAACTCACACTTAGCTCTACGGTGGGACACTCCAGCCTGGCTATAAGACACTATTGTCCAGTGCCCCGTGGGCAGTAGGATGGAGTGGGAAGAAGAGAGAAGGGCGCCATGGTGACCCAACTTCCTGTGAGCCCTGGCTCTGCCACAGCTGGCTGGCTGGCCCTAGGCATGTCGCTTGGAATGCCCAGACCCTGAGCTTCCTTTTGTGGCAGGGGGATAATGAACACCTCGCCCGTTCCCCTCGTGATGAGGGTTTGCTCCAAACAAAGATGAGGAGGAAGCTCCCTGTGTCCCAGAGTGGGACCCCGGGTTATGGTTTGGAGATACTGACAATGAAATAGCACACTGATCAGGCTAATAATAACAGTGTTTTAAAACACCAGGACTGCCCCCGCAAGGACGTTCTAGGAGAGAAGCCTGCACTTTCCTGCTACCCGGGCCGGTGACTGCCACAGCCAGGAATAAACCAAACTGTCAGCAAAGAAGGAGGAAGAGAAACTCCTGAGTGGGGATGGACAGGGGGCTGTGTGGGCAGAGGCCACACAATGTCACTCCAGCCGCTGCAGAAGGCATCAAACGGATTCACCATCCTGGTTGCCTCTGATAATTTTTTTTTTTTTTCCTTTTTGGAAGCTGGAGATCCCCGTGCCAAGCCCTCAAAGCAGCCTGCCTTTCCATGCAATAAAGCAGCAGTGAGAAAGGCTCAGAGTAATTAAGTGGCTGACGCACAGAAGAAGCCGTTACAAAGAATTGACTAAATTGCCCATTCATTAGCAGCTCGGCATGGAAGGAGAATTACAAATAGGCGGCGGAGCCCGCAGTAATTCAATCTAACCTTGTACTTACAGAAAACAATGAGATAATGAACAGAAAAATTACCAGGCACATATTGTATTTTGTTAAAGGGGCGGGAGGGGGGCGGGGGGAGGTTGGGGGCGGGGGAGCGCAGGGCCGGACTGGCACATGCAAAGCTAATGGCCTCGCTCAAGCTGAGCAAACGTTTCTCCAACACAATCATACTTCTCAGTCTAAGGGCCTCTGGGGAGCTGAGATGAGGCAAGATCGCGCACAAAAAAATGTAATTTATAAGGCGTCTGTGGACTGGAATTTATCATCGGATCCGCTCGCCGCCGCTCAATTGATATGTAGTTGATTTCAAACAACACCCCCCGGGCGCCCAGAGGGAACATTTTTTAGATTTTACGCTTGGATATATCTGTTTAACTCGCCATTTACCAAAACAACGGCTGATGACAGCACAAACCAGTCACTCTGGAGAAAACACGCACACGCTCTCATACACACGCGCGCACACACTGGCGTCCAAGAGCAGCAGCCGACATAATAACAGCAGACAAACCTGCTCAGCCCAGAGAACACTGCTGTGAATCTGGAAAGGGAGAAGGGAGGAAGAAAAATATAAATCCAAGAGACCCAGTCTTTCTCTGTGGCTTTGCAGGACTTAGGGCTTGGAGTTGGTGTTTAGAGCTCACGCGCTGGTTTTCACAGCTGACATCTTCCCCCCCTTCCTGGTTGAGCAGCTTGGAAAGGCTCCAAGCCATGCCAGCTCACCTCTTCTACGTCTCTAGGCACTACCAGTCCCTGTCTCGGACCAGATCTGGCCTCACCTGGGATCCCCAAGACCCTGGACCTCTGTGGGTGGGAAAGAGTGGGGTCTCCATAGGGGGATGTGGGAAGGGACAAATAGGTTGCAGACTGGAGCACTGATGGACTCTTCCTGGGGCTCCCAGGGCCTCCGGATGTGGTGATGTTGGCAAAGAGCAGTTTTAGAAGAATGTAGATGAGTTACACATCATTCCAAGGGATGAGAGTTCAGAGGCTGGGTCTACAATCACTTGAGGACAACAACCTGCCCAGGTTGGACACAGAAGGAAGAGCATCAAGTATGTTTCTGGTGTTGAAAAAAATAACTCAGTGCACGCTTGCCAAAAATAGCGAGATCCATTTTATTCAAGACTATTGCAAAAGGGAAGAGACTAAACGCTCAACTCTGAATACAACAGTCCCGGTGGAGATTGATAGCCAGGGGGCAGGGGGTAGAAGAAGAGGGAAAATTACTAATGAGGAATTTGGTTAGGTGTCAGGGGTCTGCACATCAGGAGTGGAACATTCTAAGCAGGCATGGAGAGTTTCTTTGCTAAAACTGGGTTCTGCACACTAAGCAGAGGAGGGTTCGTGGCAGAGAGGGCTCTAAGGAGCCAACTGAATTTGATCAAGGGACTGTTTGTCACTGGGTCCAGGGAAGCTATGTGGATAAAAAGCTAGCCATAGCCTGAGGACGTTGTCTTCCCACAGGGAGCCTGTGCCTTAGACCAAGTACCTAACCCAGTGCTTAGTGAGAGAGGAGGGACAGCTTGGAACAGTTTCCACCTGCAGAATCTGATAAACTCTGTGGCTGCAGAAGTGGGAACTCAATCCTGGACCACACACCCTCCATCAAAACAGACAGATCCCTCACAGCATCAGCTGTCAGAAAATGCTGGAAACACGGAACTCTGTGGGCAGCCTTGCAACTTGTCACCAGCCCGACCTCCAGCGGGGCTAGCGACCGTGACTGACCTGCCAGTAGGGGGCAGTCCAGCCCCAGGGGAAGGACACTGAGCTGGACATCCAGAAAAACCATGATTTTATCCCCATCGGACCACTGATTCACTGTGAGCCTCTCAGTACATCATCGCTTCCGGTCTCCGGGCCCTGTTCTGTGCATTTGTAAAATATCCCTAATACTGCCTGACCTTATGTCCACTTCACAGGGATGCTGTGATATATCTGGGAAGCAATCAGGTTACGAAAAGTCCACATGGATATTAAGCGCGTCAAAGAATGAGACCAATAGTTCTCAAAGCCGTAGTTCTTGAAGGGTCGTCTGGGAGTGGTAATGGCAGCAGCACCTGGGAACTTAGAAATGTAAATTCTCAGGACCCACCCTAGGCCTCCTGAATCGGGAGGACAGATCCCAGCCTTCCATTTTAACAAGCCCTCCAGATTCTAATGCAAGCTCAAGTTTGAGAACCACTGGTCTAGAGGATACAGACCGGGTAACTTGCTGAGAGTATAAAGGGCAGCTGAGAAAAATAATCGGGGGGAACTGATCAAGCTTTTGTCTCCAATTGGATTATAACTTGTGCTATTAATCAAAAAATTTTTTTATTTCTTATTTAAAAAATTTTTTTTAAGTTTATTCATTTTTGAGAGAGAGGGAGACAGAGCAGAAGCAGGGGAGGGGGAGAGAGAGAGAGAGAGAGGGAGACACAGAATCCGAAGCCGGCTCCAGGCTCTGAGCTGTCAGCATGGAGCCCGATGTGGGGCTTGAACTTGTGAACGATGAGGTCATGACTTGAGCTGAAGTCGGATGAGCAACCAATGTAGTGCTGTGTACTTTTCAAAGCACTTTCCAATACTCCATTTCATTTGATACTTTAATTTATTCCCTGAGGTAGGCAGCAGGCAGCTCACATAATATTATCCAAGGAAGCAAAATGATTCAACAAGTTACCCAGTAGCAGTCGGGGACGTGGTAATGAGGCAAATAAACGCAGGACTTTGCAATGCCCCACACTGCCTTTTAATCACAACATCATAGATCTTTTGATCTAGAAGGAATGTTACAACTGATACATCCTCATACAGAAACGTTTCTCATTTTTCCTATTGCTTAAGCGCATTCCCATTTTTGACCACGTTTCGGGTCACATCAAGTGTCTATGTGAATCCTTGACCCACGTGGGACTCTGGAGAGCTGGGGAGGGTAAGTGGGCTTTGTCCTTAACTTCGAAGGAACCATGACCCCAGCAGTCTAGCAAATACTAAAGGTTCCATTGTTACTTCCATTTTATTTTATTTATTTATTTATTTTTTCAACGTTTATTTATTTTTGGGACAGAGAGAGACAGAGCATGAACGGGGGAGGGGCAGAGAGAGAGGGAGACCCAGAATCGGAAGCAGGCTCCAGGCTCCGAGCCATCAGCCCAGAGCCCGGCGCGGGGCTCGAACTCCCGGACCGCGAGATCGTGACCTGGCTGAAGTCGGACGCTTAACCGACTGCGCCACCCAGGCACCCCGTTACTTCCATTTTAAAGAGGAGCAAACCAAGGATCTGGTGATGAAGAAGTTCGTCTAAGGTAATGTGGCTACTTAGGGCTGAGACCGGAAGTCAGGAATCCTGACTCTTGGGTGCAACTACCTGCTGTGAAGTAGAAGCAGGCTGAAACACACCTTCGACGTTGACTGTTAAATAACGCCTTCGTGTCCAGAGACTTTAGGTATTGACTCAATCTCCATTTACCTCTCTGGTACTTGACCCCACTCATGCTCGTATATACCACCGTAGCAGGATTCTCGCACAGAGAGTCGTGACTCCGAGGCTTTTAGTTTCCAGGAAGCAACTTTTATTCGTGCCGGCACCGCTCAGTTGGGTTCGGACCCAAAGCACTGAGCGCCGAACATCGCACGCCATAGTTCTTTTTTTATATATATATTTTCTATTTCTTTGTCCCCATGTATGGTAACACAGGTAAACATGCAGTCTATTAAGTAGTCTCAGTTTACAAGGTCATGAGGGATGTTGTCACGTAGGTGCATAGCCACGTTACCTTGAAGTTTTCTCTCCCTTTTTTCTCTCTCCTTAGGGAGGGGACCCTACCACACCAAGAGCCGTGGAGTCTTGAAGATCATGTGGCCAATGGGTAATCTGGCTTAGGAAATCCTCCTGTACATTCCTTGTGGGCCATCCTGCCTCTTCTTGAATATCTGCTGTGATGGGGATCTCACTGTAGCACAAGGCATTTGGGAGGTGCTGTACTGAGTCATGATGGGGCTCTCAGAAAAAACTTTGGGGGTCCGGTGCCAATTATTCCCACCTCTCACCTCTACTCTCATGTGTTTCCTTTCTGCAGAAGCCCTTTTGAGGTTGCAGAACCCTTGGGAAGTGTCAGCTTAAGTCACCATTGGCTGGACACCAGCCCACACTTCATGACAGAACCCAGAGAATTCCATGCATGGAGTTAGTAAGTGGTTAGCACGAGCCCTGTGTGGAAAGCAAACCTGTCATGGTCAGGGTCAGTGGAAGCTTCCTGTGACTTTGACATTGAATATCCTAAGTTGTCAGCTGTCTGCATACCTTGCAGGAACTCCCGCTCACCATCCCTAAAGTTGTCAGTGAGGAAGATGGTTCCATAAGCCTTAAGTAATCAGTGATGAGAGGCAAAGGAAGCTCTTGAGATCTTCCTAGGAAGGCATAGGGGTCCATCCTGAACCATGAACCTCTCTTGTTTTCTTAATCTTTCAATCAACCTTTTTTTTAAGGTTTTTTTTTTAACGTGTATTTATTATTGAGGGACACAGAGAGACAGAGCATGAGCAGGGGAGGGGCAGAGAGGGAGAGACACAGAATCTGAAGCAGGCGTCAGGCTCCGAGCTGTCAGCACAGAGCCCGATGTGGGGCTCGAACTCGTGAACTGCGAGATCATGACCTGAGCCGAAGTCGGGCACCCAACCGACTGAGCCACCCAGGCGCCCCGCATTCATCCTTATAATCTCCATTTGCCAGCTTTCACAATGGGAGTAGACGTGGAGTACACAACAATTCATCCTGGGCAAAGGGCCAGTGATTAGTGGGATTATCAGTGAGTGACCATTCCCGGGATCATCTCGCCCCCCAAAAGCCCAAATCAGCCCCGTTCTGACTCAAAAAAAAGCGTACACACAGAATTAATTGGATTGTATTTTTAATGAAGCTCTCATCCCATGCTAGGATTAATGAGATACCCTTGATAGGGAGTTAAAGACACATTTTTATCGAGGGAAGATACATGATCTCGCTCTGACCTCCTCATCAGGCAGCTTCCTTGCACTTTCTCCGTTTCTGTCCACGTGTCCACATAAGCTGTGGAGGCCAGGAGGTGACAAAGGGAGCTTACGAGCCCACCCTGTGTGACCTGAGCCCCCGATGGGCAGGTTGCTTCACAGAAGGATAGCACCAGGACAACTGTATACGCTAGTCAGCATGATTTTCCAGAGTAAAGAGGCCCAGATGGTGTGTGGGGACAGGTCTCACTCAATCGGCAGTGCCTCATTTCTTCAGTGTCTCCAAAACCAGCGCAGCCCCATAAATGGGTTTGTTAGACAACTGATATTTCAGCTCTGATATGTTTTCCAATAATCATTGGTGAATATCTTTTCGAAGTTTATTACATATTTCCACATCGTACAAATAACGCTTGCCAAGGTTAACCTTCCAAGGTTAATGGAACCTTTTCTTCCCACCGTTACCACCAATATGATTGTGCATTAATAGTCTGGCTCAGAAAAAAATGATATTTAGGTACTGAGGCTGTTTATCCCTGTACCGAATGGCCCCAGATACTAATATTTGGTATTTTGGAGTCTGAGCTTAATAATCCTATCTCTTGCTGTCAGAGTTTCACCTGATATTTTTTGCTGTGATGAAGAGATATCGTGGCATGACAAGAAGGGTAGGCAAAGAGTCCCTAAGGCTAGAATGTGAGCTCAAGGAACATCTTGTCTTGCTAACCAGTTTCTAGAGCTTGCAACAGAGTAGGTGATCAATAATTAGCAGATGCATAAATGAATACAATGACTTCGTTTCCAATTCTGGCTTCACTGCTTACTAGCTGCATCACCTTGGGCAAACCCTTAGTCTCAGTTTCCAAGTCTGAAAAATGGGAATAATGGCAATACCTTATTTTCAGGACTCTCACAAAGATCAAATTAATTAAATGAAAGCAGTGAGGGGCGTGGCCCGCTCCTCTGGTGTCAGTGACATTTGCGGCCCAGGCAGCATTAATCAATGAGCCAAGAAACTTCATCACAGATGCAGTGTGTGTTACATCAGCCGGCTGTCTCCCAATCGGCTCACCTGGGCAGGTGACACGTATGCCAGGACCCACACACTCCCTCCCTGAGGCCTGAACTCACCTCATCACTGCTCCCTGCCCCCAGGTCCCCCATGTGTCCCATGTGTCCCTTACCAGATGTGAGGAAGTCATCCATGTAAAGCTGGATGGGACTTACTCTGCAGCCCTTTCCCTGGAGATCTGGATTGCAATTGCTTAAACTAGAAGACCTGAGACCGTTTTCCCAATCAGAATTGATACAGATTTTGATCAGGGACAGATCCTTTGTTAGGAGCCTCTCAGTATCCTCAATCCCCATAAAGAATTTTCAAGAATAGGAAATGTGCATTTCAAAGAGGGAAAATGAAATGCTTAACCACCTAAAATGAGTAGCTGACAGTGGGGTTTTCAGGAAGCATCAGCAGGTAGAGATTATTTGGGCCACGGGTGGATGGGTGGAGCCAGACTCAGGAGACAACAGAGGTCTCGTCCATCACTTCTCAAATATCTCAGTGAAAGAGGCTACCTATCTGGGCAGACTTTGTTCACAAAGGACAGGAAGCCCGAGTGACACCACATGGAATCACATCCCAATGTCTGTCTAGTTCACCTGGATGCTGGGACAAGCTCAGATAGCCCGACTCGTTTCCAGCTCATGGTGAGTTCCCTGCTCACCCCTAGAAGTCAATGCAGAAGTCTAATGCTAACAGTCTGGACACCTTCCAAGGAACTACTTTAAAGTCCTTATTACAGTAGTCACCAGGGGTCTTCTTATAAGGAAGACTCAGACATTAGTTACAACTACTATGGGCACCAGCACCATCCACACCATCACGACTGCTTATCATCCATCATCCACCACCACGAACACCACAACCATCACTTTCAATACCAACACCACGATCATCACCACCACCACCGCCACCAACACAATCGACATCACCAACACAGTCATCACCACCAACACCACTACCAACACCACAACCAACACAATCATCACCACCAACACAACCAAGATCACCAACACAATCATCACCATCACCAACACAATCATCACCACAAACATCGCCAACAGTACAATCATCACCATCATCAACAAAATCATCACCACCAATAACACAACCATCACCACCAACACAATAATCACCACCAACACGGTCAACACCACCAACACAACCATCACCACCAACACCACAACCAACACAATCATCACCACCAATAACACAACCATCACCACCAACACAACCATCACCACCAACACCACAACCAACACAATCATCACCACCAGTAACACAACCATCACCACCAACACAATCATCACCACCAACACGGTCAACACCACCAACACCACAACCAACACAATCATCACCACCAACACAATCACCATCACCAACACAATCATCACCACCAATAACACAACCATCACCACCAACACAATCATCACCACCAACACAATCAACACCACCGACACTACTACCAACACTACAACCAACACAATCATCACCACCAACACAATCAAGATCACCAACACAATCATCACCATCACTAACACAATCATCACCACAAACATCGCCAACAGTACAATCATCACCATCACCAACAAAATCATCACCACCAATAACACAACCATCACCACCAACACAATCATCACCACCAACACGGTCAACACCACCAAAACAACCATCACCACCAACACCACAGCCAACACAATCATCACCACCAACAACACAACCATCACCACCAACACAATCATCACCACCAACACGGTCAACACCACCAACACAACCATCACCACCAACACAATCATCACCACCAACACGGTCAACACCACCAACACAACCATCACCACCAACACCACAATCAACACAATCATCACCACCAATAACACAACCATCACCACCAACACAACCATCACTGCCAACACAGTCAACACCACCAACACAACACCACTAACACCACTACCAACACCACAACCAACACAATCATCACCACCAATAACACAACCATCACCACCAACACAACCAGCACCACCAACACAACCAGCACCACCAACACAATCATCACCACCAATACCACCAACAACGCAATCATCACCATTATCAATACAGTTGTCACCACCACAACACCAAAATCACCCTCAGCCTCAGGACTGGATTTGAATGAGTCCAGTCAGTTATGATCTCTGTGACCTTCTGAAATTTATTGAAACTCTCTGAGTCTCAGTGTCCCGACGATAATAACTTCTAGAGTTGTGAGATTTAGAAGATTTAGATTTAGAACCCGCCAGGGTTCTCAAGAACATCAATTAGATTTTCTCAGCTTTGAGAAAAGAATGTAAAGTTCATGTCCGGTCGGGCTGGCTCTTGGTCCTGCCTTGTCCTGCCATGGTGGGCTGCCTGTTTTGTTTCTTCTCTTGGTTTGTTTCCTCCAGCCCTGGAGACACGGTCAGGGAAATAGTGAATTTGCTGGAGGAGATGCATCTATTCTTGCACACTTGTTGTAACAGATATGCACAACATGACAGCCAAATCTATCCTGCCAAATTCCCGGAGCCCGGGGCATTTTGAATAGACAAATGCCAAAAGTTAGGTCCCGTCCAGCTTCCTCTGACACTTGCGCCATCTTGGGAACTTGCTAATTAACACTGACCCAGTAGAGAACATGCCCAATCAAGCACCATTGCTGGGTGGCGCTCTGCCTGCCATCCACCTCCCTCCCTCCTTCCTTCCCTCTCTTTCTTCCTTCTTCCCTTCCTGCCACCCGCTCCTCCCCATTAGTTCACAAACCACCGCTGTGTGCCCGTGGCCCTGAACCCGAGGGTGCCCGCCCTGTCCGCATGCTCCCTCTTGCTCCGAGGCAGGCACGATGGCACCTCTGTCCCTCTGCCCACCCGCTGTCCTCTGGGAGGTCACAGCTCTTGGCAGACGATCAGTTGTGACCCGCCGGAGGCGCCACGCCGCGTGCATGCCGAACACCATCTTCTCTCCCTCCCGGCATGCCAGGCTCCTCTGACGAGGAAGGGGTAAAGACCCTCCAGGGTTCTCGAGAACATCAATATGTTTTGTATTTAATGTGCTGGCTCTGTTACAGCAAATTAAAGCGAGGGGGCCTGGTAGAAGGGAACACAGCCCGCCGTTCCTCTGTCCCTCGTCGAGCAGGAGGTTCTGGAAATGGCACTCCAGTGCGGGGAAGGAGTGCGCATTACACCCCCCTGCAGAAACAGAGCAGACATTAGACAAAGCCCCGAGTCTTAATGGGACGCATCCGGCAAACATCTGAGCTTGGGCCTTCAATCACAAACGCTGCAGGATTTAAAAATGAATAAACTTCACATTGGGTTTCTCTTATTTATCCTTTATGCAAATTGTCCCTGGGAGGACCCATTATGCGCACTGCATGGGGACAGCAGAGGCCGGCTCCGGGCTTGGAGGACCACTTGCAAGCAATTCCTGGCACGCCGGGCCCGTCCTGGCGCTTTACGGAGGGAGAGAAAGTGATCATAAAAGGGAAATAAACAGATTCAGAGTGTTTGGCTCATGCAGAAAGCACAGGCATGCACGCACACACACACACACACGAGCCACATGCGGACCACATTCAAACAGCCACGGCTGACACCAACAAGGGCTTCTGCACAGACAGCACATGTCACCTCCCCGGTTATTTTCTTCTGCTGCTGATGGGAGGAAGGGGGTCTGTTTGTGAGGCCGAGGGAATAGATGGGCAGGACAGCGAGGGGCACACACGTGGTGGAGACCCCTGGTCTGAGCAGGCGCTGTGAGCCATAGCCCTGTGCAGGTGCCGCGCCCCCCCCCCCCCCAGCCCCTGCTGGGGCCCTGCTGGGGCTCCCGGGGAGCTAACAAGCTGGGGTAGAGCCAAGCAGTAGTGAGCGGGTCAGGGAGCTGAGCCTGTGAGCTCGGACTAGGGGAGCCAAGCGTAATCAGCCTGGAAGTGGTAAGGCCAAAAGCAGGGACACGTGGGGCTCTTAGGAGGAGGACAGAACCAATGGAAGATGGAGACATGAAGAAAACAGAAAGTGAAGAAGGGAAGACACCGACCACTCCTTGTTCTAGCAGAGCCGTCCCCTGCTTAGTCCAGGCCCCACGTTCAGGCTCCTGTAAGCGCAAAGAGCTCGCCCGCTGTCAGCTCCTCACTCATACTGGATAGAGGCCCGTGTCTGCCCCAGAGTCAACCCTGTGGCTTTGGGGTCTTGATGGTGTGGCATCCCCTTTGCCTCTGGCACAGAACAGGGACCCTGGTGAACGTGCAACAGATGCTTGCTGACCCTGCAAACGTCAGGTAAACACTGGCTCTGAAGTGGGTTAAGCCAGCAGAGCAACCCGCTTTTGGAAACCGTCTGCTGGTCCGGCATAACGAGTGACTGAGGGCCCTCGACAGACAGTTCTGAAAACAGACACACGCGACTCAAACTGAAATCGGTCACCTGGCTCCCTGGGACCTCACCCTGGGGGCACCGTCAGCTGGTCCCTCCTCTGCTCCTCTGCCGGGTCTTGCAGGCTGGGGGTCACTCTCTCCGCTTTATAGAGCATCACGGGGAGATGGGAGCAAGGCCCCTTGCCTCCCCCGTTTCCACTCTCGCTCTCATCCCCAAGCTGTGGCCACCCACCGTGCCACGGGGTCGGAGGAACCACCATACTTTCCGACCTCAGTTTCCCCCACTCCTGCATCCGTTCCGCCGACGCTGTTGCCCAGCTCACGGCTGATTTCCCCCAAGGGTCCTGGGGCTCACGTTTTATCTCCACCATCCCCACCTCCATCACCACGGCCAGCCCGCATCGTCCATGGGGTCCGCAGCAGCCTGGTTCTGGTGCCCCGTTCTGCCCAAGCCCAGCAGGGCTTCCTCAGCGAGGCACCGCTTTGTCCTTCCTCTTGGCCCTGCTCGCCTCCCCGGGCTTATCACGTCCAGCCAGAACCTTTGGCTGATTCTTGAGGTTCTCTGTGGCGCCCTCTCACCACTGACTTAGACCCGAAGCCAACTGCCTGCTTAATAAATTAAATTCCTCTCCTCACCCAGCAAGCATTTATTGAGAACCTACTAAGTGCCAGGCCCGGTGCTCGACTGAAGAGATTCATAGATGCGGGAACATGGTCTGTCCTCAAGGGGAGCACAGTGCTTGGGGCACCCAGACTGGAGAATCAGCTATTAAGACATAAGGTGATCTTTTAAATTCTCAGGATGGTTGGGGCAGGAGTTGAAACAGAAAGAGGGGTAGGTGCAGGGAAAGAATGTCTCCCAGGTATATCCCCCTTGAGGATACTGTTTCTTAAGTTACTAGTGCGTACTTTTTGGAAAAGGCAGCCTATCATTTCCTGTCGGGGGTGAATGTACGCGGACAAATGGAAAGAAAAGGGAGCACACATTTAAATTCTTTTGACTCACTTGCCTTGTGACAAACACCATGCCGAGAAATGTACACTTTTAATCTCATGTAAATGGTACAGAATTCCAAGACGTTAATGCTAAAAAGGACTTGGCATGATACTGAGTGATGACTGCAGGATAAGGCAGACAGGACAGCGTCTTAATTAAGAGCCCAAGCTCTGGCACCGGATTGCCTGGATTCCAGTCCCGTGTTGGCTGTGTGGCCATTGGAAAGTGGCCTAACCTCTCTGTTCTTCCATTCCCTCATGGGCTAAATGGGGATAGCAATTGCACCTATCTTGTAGGGTCGCTGTGAGGCTCACGGGAGTTATTATAAGCACAGCACATGGAACAGTGCCTGGCACAGAGCTGGTGTTAGCTATTATTACTGTTCTAAGTGCTGAAGGTGTATGAATTCATGTACTTCTTGCAGGACCCCTTGGAGGTAAATCCATACATACTCATTTCCCAGATGGGAACACTGAGGGACAGAGAGGTTCATTAGTCTTTCCGAGGTCACACAGCTGATAAATGGAAGAATGCAGACACTTCAAAGGCCACTAGTAAGTTCTCCGGGAGACCATGGGCACCACTAGCTAAGAAACCTCCTGGTTTAATCTTTGTCCTAAAAAAAAAGAGACACACAGAGAGAGAGAGAGAGAGAGAGAGAGAGAGAGAGATGCATGTATTGTAAGATTTTGAAAGCGCTCCTAAAAGGATTTGGAAGCCATCGATCTCCGTCTGTCTCGCTTTTCAGGAAAACAGGGATTGAGTGACAGGAAGCAATCTACTCCAGGTGGCAGACAGAGCGTGACCCGAATCCAGGACTCCTTTTGGTCACCTCTGGTCTTTCCTCTGGGCCACCTCTATCCCTGATGCCTTCACAAGCCCTCAGGCAGATTTAAAACGTCTCCCTAAGTGTCCAAGATGAGTAGGGCCACGATGGGGAGGGTGGCTGCTGCTGCTGGTCGGGAACCAGGCCTCCCCTAGAGGAGCCAAGAAGAAGGCCAAGGGGCCTGGTTTTGGAGGGAGACTGCCAAGGCTACCAGGGAGGCCGGGCCTCCACCAGTGCATCTCTGCAAATTCAGGGGAGTAATTTGCATAGGGAAAATGTAATTACTCAAATTGGAACAGGGCCAGGACCTCAAGGCCTGGACTGGGGAAGTGCTGGAAGATTCTTCAGAATATAAAAGCTGCCTCCTTTCTCTGTACCCACCCCCAAGCCTCCCCGGGCCAGGTCAGAGCAGCCTCGGAAATGAGAACATTCCTACTGAGACCCCTGCCAAGTGGTGGGGCCTCCTCCTTCCTGTAGCCTTGGGGGTTGGGAGGGCAGGAGCCAGGGAGGCGCTCCTGGCTTGGGAGCTTGGATTTCTGTGTCTTCACCCTCCTGCCTGGATTATTTCACAGTGACGCTACTTAAGCTCTCAAATCAACCGGTTTGTTTAGTTGGGTTTTAGAAGTCGTGGTTACACTGTTGGCTGTCTGCTGTCCTCACTGGGAAGAGTTTCAAATCAACTGACCCTTGACCAAAAGAAGGAGGTAAGGAGCAACCCTTCCAGCGAGAAAGTCCGGGAGAGGAGTCTCAGACAACCTGGGACATCTCCCTTCACCTTGACGTTCCCCTTCACAAGCTACGGGAGCCGAATTTTACTATCCTCACGCTCCAGACCTCTAGAACTCTACTCTTCCACAACCTTCCAGGTATTCCCCAGGGGACTCACGGACACATGACCCACGTCAGTGTCCACATACCACCTGATGAAGACTATCTCAGCCACACCTCCTCCTGCAGAAGACGGACTGGGCATTCAAGAAGACTGTGATACCCCGCCATTCAGTGGCAGCACACGGAACGGCAGGAGTTCATCTCTCCGTCCGTCTGTCCACTCAGCCGTCTGTTCATCCCTCCCTCAAGTAAGAAAGCCAGTGGGAAACACACCTGGCTATCTGGGCGCTGGGTGAGGAGGCAGAGGACCTACAATGCAAAGGTAATTAAGACTCATCTCTCCTTGGGTGTTCACCTTGAGTGGGGCCAGGATGGTTTCCTGTAGCTGCCATTAGCATGACGGTCCGGCAGGTGTTGTCCTGGGGTAACCGAGCCCTTACTTATTCCTTTGCTGGCGAGGGAATGTTTTCTTTAAGGGCTCCTGTTTGATTTCCAAAGCTGGCACAGGCTCTTACAGGAAACAGTGGGGGACTGTTCCACGCATGGAGAAGTGCCTTTGCTCAGGGCAAAATCCGCTGCTTGGTGAACTGCTCTGCCTTCCCTTCATGTCACTATGATTTGAGGGAGCCATTAAGCTTTAACAATGCAGAAAATAAATCCCCATTAAAATATATGCACCTTAAAAAAGCCTAGCTCTCAACCCAACCTGCCTTCCCCATCCCCACCTAGCACTAGCTTGACTATCCTTCAAGGCCAAGGAAGAAAACTTCTGATGCCAGGAAGCCTCCCTTGATCCTTCCTGGCTGCGAGTGATCTCTCAACCACCCATAGATGTTTATTTATCGAACACCTAGGCTAGCATTTGATTCGGATCGCAACCGAATTGGATGAAAACGTGTGCTCTTCCAGAATGGCTACCCAGTGGCCTTCAGATTTGTGTTCCTGTTCTTTATTCTCCTGCCCCATTCCTAGAAGGCTTAGGAGTGGCTCCTAAAATGTTTGTCGAATGAATGAATGCGTGGGGCTGCAGAATTAGACATTTTTTCTCCGGACCCCACCCTTACTGAAATCCACGGCGTTCAAGATCCCTAGCAATGGCAGCATCCCCACGGAGCCCCCAGCAACACTCAGCTGGGCCCAGCTCCAGTCTGCCCTGCCCATCGGAAACCTTTCCCTAGACTCTGATCTCACGTGGCTGGGACTTCCGTTTGATCCCTCCTTCTGTCTTATTGACCTCTAATGTCATTTACCCTCTGCCGGGCCGCACACTTTTCATCTGGTTATCATTTGCCTCTCCAGCTGGAGAATCAAGTCACTAAACACCAGGACTTTCTCCCATTGTTCCCTTCAGAGACTAGAATGTGCTGAGAACACATGGGTGCTCAGATTTGTCAAAGGCTCCGTCATCCCCGGGCTCACGGTTTGGTCTAAACGTCTAAGCAACACATAGGCAGAGACTAACATTTTAGAGCTGAGCCATTTCTCCAGTTGCCCAAAGAAAAAAGGGTCTGGGACCAGCAAGGCTTTGGGGGAGAAATGCAAAATCCGGAAGCAAAGCTGTTTGCTCTACGGAGGACGCCATGTCCCCGGGTCAGCCTGGGGTGGCAAGGCCTGGCGTGGCTCCTTCAGCGTGTTACTGTCTCACTTGCCCTCTATTCTCATCAGTCATTCCTTCTTTTCACATTAAGTGCCGGGTCCTTTTGTCTCCTGGGGAAGCAAAAATAAATGAGAGACAATCCCAACGCTAATAAACAAGTTTCTGGTTCGTGGGAGAGGTAGATACGGAATCAGATAAATTGGTGCAGCCTGGTGCCGCTAAGAGATCTGCAAAAAAATGATACCGGGGGCGCCTGGGTGGCGCAGTCGGTTAAGCCTCCGACTTCAGCCAGGTCACGATCTCGCGGTCCGTGAGTTCGAGCCCCGCGTCGGGCTCTGGGCTGATGGCTCAGAGCCTGGAGCCTGTTTCCGATTCTGTGTCTCCCTCTCTCTCTGCCCCTCCCCCGTTCATGCTCTGTCTCTCTCTGTCCCAAAAATAAATAAAAAACGTTGAAAAAAATTAAAAAAAAAAAAAAATGATACCAGAAGGGGACTTCTGGAGACTACGGCCACTCCCTCTGCCTGTGGGAGTTGATGAAATCTTCCAGAAGAGGTGCATTAAACTGGGCAAAGCAATTAGGGAAAGAGCCTTCCAGGCAGAGTATGGTGAGTGTGTTTGGTTCCTATTATTGTTGTAACAAATCACTTACTCATTAGCAGCTCACAACAACAGCAAACTTATTGTCTCATAGCTCTGGAGGTCAGTCGTCTGACAAGGATCTCACTGGGCCAAAACCAAAGGCCTACAGTGTTCCTTTCTGGAGGCTCCACTGGAGACCTTCTAGAAGCTGCCCCAACTCCTTGATTCATGGACCCTTTCTCCACCTTCAAGGTGAAGTCCTTCTCAAATTGCATGGCTCTGACCCTATTCTGGTTCCTCTCCCAGTTGGGAGGACACTTGAGACAACATTGGGCTCACTGGGATGAGCCAAAGTCATCTTTCTATTGGATGGTCAACTGCCTAACAGCCTCGACCGCTCTTTGCCACAGAAGGTGACATAGTCACGGGCTCCGGGGACAGGAGCACGGACATCATGGGACAGCCATTATTCTGCCTGCCACGGCAAGGCCAAAGGCACGGAGATGTGCAAGGACCTGTTCTGTCTGGGGACAGAGAAGTGTTCTGAGGTCGACGTGGAGTGATTAATGGGGAGAACCTGATTTATAAAGGTCCTCACATACCAAGCACAGTATTGCTGTGGTCTTTTGCCCAGTGTGACTTTTAAGCAGGCCTTGTCCTCGCCTTGTCTTCTCAACAATCATCCCAGCAGCGGGATGGCAGGGGACTCCTGGCATAAGCCCCACAGGAGGAGACAAGGCCTGAACCAAGGCAGTGGCACGCAGGTGGATAGGAGGGGATGGGCTTGAAGCTATTTTGGAGGAATACTTGCCAGGAGGCCAGCTATAATGGAAGATTGCAAGATGTAGCCCAGCAGGTTTAGGTGCCAGTGGCGCACCCGGGGGAAGAAACCCCCCCCCCAACCCCGGCCAAGGTGGGTCATGAGCTTAGGGGATGGGAAAACTCCCGCTTACTTCACAAGGGCATTGTAAAGACTGATTTAAAAAGTCATTCCTGCCGATGCGAGAACAGCGGTAAACATACCATCACTCAGCGGCTCATCACAGGCAAGGTGCACACGGTGTCCCCTCTGATGATACCATTGTGTGCTCAACAAACGTTTCACTGGCCCCTAGGCTCCATAGGGAACCAAAGGGATCCCTGAGGAGTTGCTGCCCTTGCGAGGTGCCGAATATCACTGGGAAGCCAGGACACCTACGTCAGGAGAAATACAACAATGTAAGTGCTCAAAGCCTCAATAGTCAGGCCCCGAACCTGGGTGTAGAGAGGTGTCTCCTTGCCTCTCACCCCTCACATCCAGGGATCCTCATCAAGCCCTTCAGATTTTGTCTTCTATATACTTCCTGAGTCTGCTTCCCCTCCTGCTTTAAACTTGAGCCTTTGTTATTCCTCATTCCAATTATTATTAAAAGCCTCTGAACCGGGCCCCCTTTCCTCTAGTCTTGTTCTACTCCCGTCTATTCGATACGTGACAGCCCAAGAATGAGTTTTCTAACTTTAATCTGATCGTAACACTCCTCAGTCTGAGATGATTCAAGAAAATACAGGGAGAAAATTCTAAATGTGAGAGCGGGGAAGTCCTTTCTAAACGTGACACACAACAGGCAGATCAGAAAAGAAAAGAATGGGGGCGCCTGGGTGGCGCAGTCGGTTAAGCGTCCGACTTCAGCCAGGTCACGATCTCGCGGTCCGTGAGTTCGAGCCCCGCGTCGGGCTCTGGGCTGGTGGCTCGGAGCCTGGAGCCTGTTTCCGATTCTGTGTCTCCCTTTCTCTCTGCCCCTCGCCCGTTCATGCTCTGTCTCTCTCTGTCCCAAAAATAAATAAACGTTGAAAAAAAAATTTTTTTAAAAAATAAAAAAAAGAAAAGAAAAGAATGATAGATGTGAATACGTAAACTTAAAATTTTCTGCTTGGTAAAAAAAAAAAAAAATTGCCGTAAACAAACAGCAAATTAAGAAAAAATTGTTTCAATATAAATGATGAAGCACGGATAGCCTAACTATATAAATTGTGCCTACAAATCAAATCAAGAAGAGAAAAACCTAACAACCCAATGCAACAGTTGGCAAGGGAACATGAACAGGAAATGAAATATGATGGCTTTTAAATATATGAAAAGGACCTCAATTCACCATAAGAAAAAATGCCAATTTCCTTAAAACTGGACACCATCAGGAGGGGCCCATCAGAAAGTTCGATAATATGCTACACCGATAAGTTAGAGCAAACAGCCACTCTCAAATGCTATGGGTGGGCATGGCTACCATTTGGAAAGCTGTAAGTATCTACCGATTTTTAAAATAAAATTCTGGGCACCTGCATGGCTCAGTCGGTTAAGCATCTGACTCTTGGTTTCTGCTCAGGTCACGATCTCACGGTTCGTGGGTTTGAGCCCCATGTCGGGCTCTGTGCTGACAGTGCAGAGCCCGCTTGGGATTCTCTGTCTTCTTCTCTCTCTGCCCAGCCTCCCCTGCTCTCTCTCTCTCTCTCTCTCTCTGTCTGTCTCAAAAATAAACATTTAGAAAAATAAAAAGCATATATTCTTTGAAAATTTCCATCTATAAAATGAATTTTGAGCTCAGCTACAGTTATGTATGTACACAGACACAAAGTTATATATTAGGATGTTCACTACCAATATCCAAAACGTCTTCAACAGGAGACTGCCTCAATAAATCATGGTATGTATATAATGGAGAATTCTACACAAAGATTAGAAAGAATGAAGGGGGAGAAAATGAAGGAAACAGTGCTACATACTTCAGATGGAACTATCTCTAAGATACAGTCATAGCAATAAAAGAAATACATAGCATCTACTTTATGTCGGGCAGTATTTAAAAAAAATTTTTTTTAACGTTTATTTATTTTTGAGAGAGACAGAGACAGAATGCGAGTGGGCTAGGGGCAGAGAGAGAGGGAGACACAGAATCTGAAGCAGGCTCCAGGCTCTGAGCTGTCAGCACAGAAGCCAACGTGGGGCTCGAACTCACGAGCTGTGAGATCATGACCTGAGCTGAAGTTGGACGCTCAGCCGACTGAGCCACCCAGGCGTCCCTGTCAGGCGCTATTTTAGATTTACATATAGAGATGCCTGGGTGGCTCTGTGCTGACAGCATAGAGCCTGCTTGGGATTCTATCTCCCTCTCTCTCTGGCCCTTCCCTTCTCTCTCTCTGTCTCCCAAAAATAAATCTTTTAAAATCTTTAAAAAAAGAAGATTTACATATTTATATGTAGTTTTGTATATATAGGTATTTATATATATTTAACTCATGTGATCCTTACAACTCTATAACATTGGTATTATTATTATTATTGTTATTATTATTCCCATCTTATAGATGAAGGAACTGAAGCACATTTGAGTTAAACAATTTGTCCACTATGAAGACATATATGTATTTGTTCCTGTGAAATGTCTTTTTTCTTTCTGTGCTTCAATGTGGATATTTACATCTAATCTATCTTCCAATTCAATCATTTTTTCCCTCAGTGTGTGTAATTCATTGAGTTCTTCATTTCGGTGAATTTTTTTTCAGATTTGGAATTTCCATTTGGTTCTTTGGTTTTCTACTAAAATTATCAATGTTTTCTCTAAATTCTTTCAGCATAGTATTCACCGTAATTTTTTTAAATTCACTTATTTATTTTTTTAGTAATCTCTAATGTGGAACTGAAACTCACGACCCTGAGACCAAGAGTCATGTGCTCTTCTGACTGAGCCAGCTGGGCACTCCTCATAGTGATTTTAAACTCCAGTCTGATAACTGTACCCCTTGGGCCCACTTCTAGTGTCAATCTCAGTCTCTCAGTCATGTCTTCTTATCTTACACACCTGGTTATGTTAATGAGCGTCAGACTTGTATGTGGAAAATTATGGACATAATTTGGTCTTCTAGATGATCTTATCTTCTTCCAGAGAGGGTTCATTTTTGCAGGGCAGTTGGGCGAGAAGCTCTAGCAATCGCCAATTAACCTGACTCCAATTGGGAAGTTGGAAGACTCAAAGTTGGCCTTCGATCTTTGTGAAAACTGATCTATTTGTGATTCACCTTTCTCCAAAGGTGGAGTGCATTGGGGTCTCAACCCAAAGCCTGGGTATGTAGCAGACCCCACCTCCTGGATGGGCTCTGAGTGTCCATGTTGATTTCATAGTCCTTTGAGTCTATAGAAAGCTCTGCTCAGCTTCCAGACCCTTAGTCACTAGTTTTGAAAGCATCACTACTCCTGAGGGAGAAACTGCCTTTACTTGTTGGCTTTATCGCTCTGGTCTTGCCCTTATCCCTCTTCTAACTTTTGGCCTTGAAATTCCTCAAGACCTTGAAAACATTCCAATACCTTCCAAGAGGTTTTCTTTCTTTCTTGCTCCCTTTCTTTTCTTTCTTTCTTTCTTTCTTTCTTTCTTTCTTTCTTTCTTTTTCTTTCTTTCTTTCTCTCTTTCTTTTTCTTTCTTTCTTTCGAGAGTGAGAGAGTGTACACACACATGTGAGCAGGAGAGGGGCAGAGGGAGAGAATCTTAAGCAGATTCCACGCCCATCACAGAGCTCAACACAGGGCTTGATCTCATGACTGTGAGATCATGACCTGAGCAAAAATCAAGAGTCAGATGCTTAACCTACTGAGCCACCCAGGCTCCCCTCTGTCTTTGTTTTTGTTGTTTTTTAAAAAAAATATTTTGTTTGGGGGCGCCTGGGTGGCTCAGTTGGTTAAGTATCTGACTTCAGTTCAGGTCATGATCTCATGGTTCGTGAGTTCAAGTCTCATGTCAGGCTCTGTGCTGACAGCTTGGAGCCTGGAACATGCTTCAGATTCTGTATCTCCCTCTCTCTCTGCCCCTCCCCTGCTCATACTCTGTCTCTCTCCCTAAAAAAATAAATACACGTTAAAAAAAATATTTTGTTTGACCTTTCTGGTTGTTTTTAGAAAGAAGGTTGGTTGAAAACAACTCAGTGCCCTTCAGCAGATAGACTTTTAATTGGAAAAAAGGTGAAAAAAGCACAGGGAAAATCTAGTCAAGAAAGCTTCCCAAGTCAGGTAATTGTATAGAGGAAACGTAACCTAGAAAAGTCATTTGGAATGTATCAAACGAGCTGAATCGCAGACAGGGGACAAGGAAGTGGTGTGGAGATCAAGAACATCAGAGCCTGAGGAACAGAGGAAGAACGAAGTTATCAGAGCTCAGGAGCCAGGGCCGTCCGTCCATCCAGAGCCGGGACAATGGCTTGACCAGCAGAAGCCGGGACCACAGAGCCACAGAGCCAGGAGCACCAGGCATGCTGCTTAAAGGCGGGGAGGAAGAGGGAAGCCAGAGATCTTGATGATCCCTGCCTTCTGCCCTGCTGTCGCCTTCCAATGCCTCCTATTGACCAAACTTCACAAGACACAATGGCCACAGCAGCCTGGGAAAAGCAGAGGAAAGCATGGGGTGAATCCTAGACCAAGTAGGAAAGCGACTCAGCCCCACACACGCTTGGAAAGACACCTAAGAGATTAGAAACAGTGATTGCTTCTGGGGTGGGCAGAGGATGAGGTTTGGTAGCCGGGAAGCTAGAAGACTTACGTGTGCATAGCCGTGAAAGGTCGCATTATACCCTTGCATGGCTCCCACCCGCCATGGCACATTTTTCCAACCTCAGGGTGATTAAAATTACCCATTACCCTGAAGACAATGCACACTCTGATCGGCGGGTCTGGGGTGTGTTTCGGGAATCTACGTTTTAACAACCGACTCACGTGATTGTGGTGGTCGGTCCAAGTTAAGCACTTCTGAGACATGGTCGCCAGCGGGGCAGAATTCAAACTCCTTCAGAATGACCGCAAGTTCGTTCAGGGCATCCATGACCAGTTCTGCTCCCAACCGTTCCCCGTCACCAAGGCAGAGGCCCGCGCCTGCTCCTTCCTTCCACGATGTCATCCAAATTCTCAGTGCACTCGGTTCTAGTAATTTGTGTGTCTGCATTCCTCATCAGCACCCGAGGGCAGAGGACTCTTCTTCATATGAGATCCCAGGAATGCCTAGCCTTGTATCTGGCACATAGGAGGTGCCCAATAAATGCTGGTTACATTGACTGGTGGTTTTCAGAGACGAGAGGAATCAGAGTCAGCCGAAGTGCCCAGAAAGGGTTTCCCAGAGGAGAAGCTGCCTTAGAGCGGAAGGGAAATGCATCCCAGGCTGAGGAAAGGGAATTCACCGAGGTACCAAAGGCAGGCAGGCTCATTTCTATTAGTGAGCAACCCTGGCGAGGAATATAAAGTGCTTTGGTGTTGTTGTTGTTGTTTTCTTTAAGGCAAATTCCCTAAAACCACACTCTGTAGGTCGCGTATCCCCACCCCCCCCCCCCCCCCCCCCAGCTATCTGGGGCCATAACTTCCCCAGATGTTAATGAGTACTTCCAGCATTGATCGAGGGGAGAGAGACCCCTACGGGTTTATAAAACATGCAGATGACTGGTTTTTAACGAATGCAAAACGTCAAACAAAAGCAGCATCACAGGCTGGTTACTCATGCATAGTAAAGTTCCCAGGGAAAAAGGAGCAAATAAATAGGAAAAAATACCTTGGCTGGAACCATTCCTAATAGGCAATGGACAATTGGGAACAGCAGGGGGATGCAGGGACACGGGAGCAAATAGCAAATACATTTGGAAGATATCAGCAAGAGTGGGATCAAGGCAGCACCAAATGGCCCTCTGGCTTGTGTTTCTATGGGGCCTGTGTTCAGCCCTACCCAACATAAATGGACAGGGCAGAGCTTCTGTTTGTTTGGTGGGTGGCTGGGTGGGGGACATGATGGAAGGGGAAGAGCTGGACATATGCACAGCAAAAAGAAAACAGTTCTAGAAATAGGGTGTTTCGATGGGACTTCTATGTGTCCCATTTGGAGCTAGAAGCCACCAACTTGAACTCTGCCCTTGTTAAATATGGACCGGACTTAGCTGGACCCAGGTATTTGTGTTCTCACACAAATGAGTTAGGCTTTTCACGCTATTTCCAAATGTGGTCACACGTATGGAAAGTCACTCTATTTGTCTATGTAGATATGTGGTTTAAAAAAATTTTTTTTTAATGTTTATTTATTTTTGAGACAGAGAGAGACAGAGCATGAATGGGGGAGGGGCAGAGAGAGAGGGAGACACAGAATCCCAACTTATTAGTTCTGAGAGAGAGAGAGAAAGAGCACAAGCTGGGGAGGGTCAGAGAGAGAGAGGGAGACACAGAATCCGAAGAAGGCTCCGGGCTCCGAGCTGTCGGCACAGAGTCTGACGTGGGGCTCAAACCCACGAACCGAGAGATCATGACCTGAGCTGAAGTTGGACGCTGAACCGACTGAGCCACCCAGGGGCCCCTGTGGGGTTTTCTTAGGGCAGCGTTTCACCAAGTGCCCCCCTTCAGCTGCAAGGAAGGGCCTGTTCTGCAGTCTGCAGGCTTCCCCAGGGCGGTGAGCATAGGTGGAAAATGTCTATCAAATCTCACGCTGCATCGTAAAGTTTTCCGCAAATGTTGGACTCTGCCTCATCGTCTATCCACATTTGTTTTCATGTGAAGTGGTGTTTACGGTGGACACTTGATGCTTCCTCCAGATCCTCTTTACAGGACAGACACATCCACAATCTGACTGTCAGGAATGTGGGCTGCTGGAGGCCCACGGCCGTGTTGCCCACGGGGCACTGACCTAGGCTACAGGGAATTGCCATGCCCAACGTTCTGCCCCATCTCGGGGGCTGGCCTGTGGCTGATGGATGGCGGGTAGGAAATACAAAAGTCCAGCCTCCTTGCCTCGACTTGAGACAGCTCTGAAGGGCCATCTTTGTGGGGTCGGCGGAGACCTTGCTTCATGGCTACCCCGTTAGAGGCCAGACCTTCCCTTCGGCTGGATCCCGCCTTCCTTCCTTACAGGAGTACTTTCTGAGAGCATTCTCCCAAAAAACTCTTTTTCGGACCTCATTCTCAGGGAACCAAGACAGTATTTGAAACACTCACTTACGTTATGTTAGCGCCCCACCCCCACTTCTATCTTGCCACCGTCCCGGTCAGGATCTTGGCAGTGAATGGAGGTATTCAGCTGGGATTTTGAGCACAGTTGAATGATGAGCCGATTAACATATGGGCAGAGTTAAAGCAATCATCAAGGACTGGTGAGGCAACAAGAGACTGGCCATATCAAGAAACCATGACCACCTTTGGGTCTGCAGGGGCAAAGGGGTCGAAATGGTTTAACTGGAGCCCAGGGAGGTGGGGGCTGCTGTGGATGGGGCACATCCCATAGGGCCGTAGGTGTAGAGGCCTGAAGCCAAGGCCAAATACATACCCCAGGGAACATAAGGAGCAGGGGAAGAGATACCCCACCCCCTCTATCCCCCCTACCCTTGATTTCTCACTGATGTCTCCCATCATTCAAATCCAGCTGGAAACAGGGCAATGTTCTTGATCTTTGAAGGAGAGCCCACCGGGACCCAGAAGAGTGGAAAACGGATGGCTTTGGGGAAAGTGGCAAAAAGGCAAATGCTAATACAAACTCCAAGGGACACACCATGTTATCAGTGACGTCACTTCCCCTCTGGCCTACCGCTCCATCCTCCCAAAGAGCTCCCCGGTGCGGTTATAGGGGAGGGCCCCTGCACCAATTCAGGCCACATGTGCGTGTGGGTTGGGGGGCAGGCAGCCCTGTGGCTGAGGCATTGCTTAGCCAGGAAGACGGATTTAGAAGAAAGAGTTAGGGGGTGTGGCTTGAGCCCCAGTTGCCAAAACAACGTGCTTCCGAGTAGAGGAAATGCTCCTGCACGCATGCTCCCGGGATTTTTCCTCCTCGTTTTGTTAGGCCAACAGGGACACGAAGGCCAGAAGGGCTGAGGCAGAGGAGCTCCCAGGGAGGAAAGCAGCGGAGGGCACGAGGCTGTCACGTCTTGAGCAGCAGGATTAAAAGGCAGAGACGAAGCTGAGGTCAGCGCTCAGGTGATTAGAGAGAGCGCAGCAGCGTCGAAGGCTTTTGAAGCCAAATTAGGGGTAAAGCAAATGCCACTCCCAAGTGGCATTTTCCCCTCAGAACTGTCACAACCTGGGCCAGGCTTGTAGGCCAGTTTTCTGGTTTGGACCTGGCCATTTAGTAATTATAAGCTCTGGATTCCTGACGTCCACCAGCCCACCAACGTTTAACCAAGCACCTTGCCCAGTGCACTCAGAACGTTGCTGCCCTGACGGACGTACTTGCCATTCCCGGGGGCCCTGCTTTGCTTCTCGAGGGAGGCCGTCCCTCCTCTGGGGCGTTGCTTCCACACCAGAGGACTGCTTAGGGCGAGCTAGGAATGAACACGGGAGGAAAGTCGGCCCCAGCATCCAGCACCCGTAGCCTGTCAGGTCTCACCAGAAGCCGGGTGGGCCCCATCCTGCTCTCCTCGTCTCGTTTCACCGCATCTCACTCTGCCGCCTCCAGGGGGCCTACTCCTCCCCTCCGTCAACCAACCACATTCACCTCTTAGTAACAGAAAAGCTCCAGATGCAACTGTCAGCAGAGGTGGGCTAGAGGAAGCGGTGGGCAGCGGGGCGGGGCCCTGGCGCCCGCCAATGTCCATCTTATCCCGGTCATCCTGGGCCTGGGCCACGTTTGCCAGACTCCAGCATCAGGGATGGCCACGCAACTGGTGGCCCTGGCCAGCGGAAGGGGGCAGAAGGCCTTAAACGGCCACTTTCAGGACTTGCCCCTTAGGACCCCTCCCCCACACGATTCCGGCTCTGTTTCCTCCTCCGGCCGTGGAAGAGAGGACGCTGATAACCTCGAGGGGTAGGGAGCCACCACATGGAGGGAGCAGAGTCCGAGAAGGACTGTGCAGGACAGAGAAATGGCCCCCTCCCCGGCATTACCCCCTGCTGACCCCCTGTCACCTGAACAACCCAGCTAACTTTTATTGTCTTAAGCCATCAACTTTTGCGCTTGTGAACACAGCGAGCCAGTGCTAACAAAGCATGAAGCTGGAGAAGAAAGAAGCTGAGGCCTGTGTGTTTAGGAGGCCTGCTGAAACGGGTGATCAAGAAATTTGGTATTTTCCTGTAAGAAAAGGGGGCTGTGAAGGTTTCTGAGCAGGGGAGGAGCCTAGTGTCCCAGCCGAAATGCTCTCTGGCCTGTGGGGGGACCAGAGTGGGCAAGGCTGGAGGCAGGGGGTGCTGGAGTGAGAAGCAGCTCCAGTGGTGCAGGGGGGTGGGGAACGAGCCCTGGGCTGAGGCTGGGGCAGGAGAAATGGGCCTGGGGAGGGGTGAGATTGCTAAGAGGCTCAGCAGGAAGGATGCATAGAACCCAGTATCCAGCAGGATATTGGGCGGGGGGCAGGGGAAGCATGGAGGAACATGAGGAGAACTGGGGGGGTTGGGGGGAAGCCAGTTTGGGAAAAAGAGGATGACCTCATCTTGGACATGTGAACTCGAGCTGCCCGGTGCTACAGAAGGAGAGAGGTCCGGCCCCCGTTGCATGTGACCTTGGCCCTGAGGAGAAGAACTGTGAATACTTCTCTCCTCTGGGCTGAAAGCGAGAAAGGAAAGACAAGCCATGTATAAATGTCATTAGCGCTTTCACAGTGATAAAAAACCAAAACAACAACAACAAAAAAAAAACTTTTAAAATAAATGAGGTGCTACTAAATAAACGAATCACTTGAAAATGTACATGTGGGATAGCCGAGATAGATTAAAAAGCAGATTAAAGTAACATCTGTATATTAACATCGTCATAAAATGGAATGGTAATGGGGGGAGCGTGCAAGGTATTATAAAACAATAATCAGAAACATTATGTCAATTATTGAAAACCACATCACCAGTTGAGAGGTATTCCTTAGTCTCTGATGCTTCTGCAGCCATTTGTTCCCCGACTGGCTCTACAAGAAAGGCCTGCTCGATTTCTTGATAAACACCCCTAAATTCTATCACGATATATGCCCAGCTCAGGTACGGGGTTTAGTTAATTCTTCTTGTCACCAGTAATAACAGTTCTCATGACACGACAGCTGAATGCTCTCTCCCCGCCTTGAATAGTTAATGGCCCCATCCAACATGGCCGAAACCATCAGGAAGTAACATGGATTCCTTGTAGCATTGATAACAAAAACGGCAGTCATCAGCTTTGCATCTGTAGACCAAACAGATCCGTAGATCTGCTTATTTTTAAACTCTTAACCCACTTTCCCATCTGATCTTCATGGAGATCTGGAAAGCTGTGCTCTCATTTGAAGCACGAGGAGAGAGCCTGGAGCCTGTTTCTGATTCTGTGTCTCCCTCTGTCTCTGCCCCTCCCCCGTTCATGCTCTGTCTCTCTCTGTCCCCCCAAAAATAAATAAACGTTGAAGCACGAGGAGACTCAGTCCAAATGGTTGTGTCACTTGCTCAAAGTCACCCCCCAGGATGTTGGTAGGTTCTGCACCAGGTCCCATGTCCCTCATCCACCCACCACCCCGCACCCCTATACTTCTTTCCCTTTGCCCCTCTCAGCCCCTCCCAGCCTCTCCTTCCCCTCGACCTCCACTTGTCCTTGTGAGTCTAGGCCCAAGCAGCAGCTTCACCCCTACCACAGACCTTTCCTGCTGGCCTCAGCTCTTCCCTCAGGGCTAGTCAGCATTTCTCTCTCGTTGGTCTTATTAGATGCTCACCCAGGGCCATTTTGTATTCCCTTGCTCACCAATTTCGCCCCTGCGCCCCATCCCCACTAGAAAATCCCCTTTACTGAAGGTAACAGAAAACAGAAGCCAGCAGAGAGCAGTCTCGTGCCTTCACCTCGGGTTTTCTCAAGGTCATTTCCCAGCCTCCCCACCTGCCCCCCATTCTCAGACAAGTCCCTCCCCACCCCCCTTAAACCTTCTGCATGGGCCCTTGCTGTTCTGCAAATCGACACCACCATAACCTTCCTTTCAAGGACCTCCCTCCCCTTTGATGGCTCCATCTTCCCGTCCTGTAAGTCTCCCTTGTCCTGCAAAACCATTTCTTTCAGCCTCACTTGTGCTCTTCTTCGGGCTTCTGCCTTCTACCACTGCTCATGAGCAAACTTCCATAAAGAGAAGGCAATTCTAGAGGATACACCTCAGTCATTGGGGGAGCTTGTTAAGAATAAAGATTCCTAGTTCCCCTTTAAGAACTAGAACTTCTTATTCTAAAAAGAAACTTCTGGGGGCGCCTGGGTGGCTCAGTTGGTTGAGTGTCCAACTTCTGCTAGGGTCATGATCTCACAGCCTGTGGGTTTGAACCCCGCGTTGGGCTCTGTGCTGACAGCTCAGAGCCTGGAGCCTGCTTCAGATTCTGTGTCTCCCTCTCTCTCTGTCCCTCCCCAGTTCATGCTCTGTCTCTGTCTCAAAAATGAATATTTAAAAAAATTAAAAAAAAATACATGAAACTTCTGCATGGTGAAAAAAAGTCCTGCCCAGTGAAGGAAACCATCAACAAAGCTAAAATGCAGCCTTTGGAATGGGAGAAGATATTTGCACATGACATATCCAATAGAAGGCTAGTATCCAGAATCTATAAAGAACTTATCAAACTCAACACCCAAAAAAACAATCCAATTTAAAAACGGGCAGAACACATGAAAAGACGGTTCTCCAAAGAAGACAGTCAGATGGACAATAGACACGTGAAAAGATGCTCAACATCACTTACCATCAAGGAAACGCAGATCAGAACTACAATGAGATACCATCTCACACTCATCAGAATGTCTAAAATCAGCAACACAAGAAACAACAGGTGTTGGCATGGATGTGGAGAAAAAGGCATCCTCCTGCAACTGTTGGTGAGAATGCAAACTGGTGCAGCCACCGTGCAAAACAGTATGGAGGTTCCTCAAAAAAGTTCAAAATAGAACCACCTTACGATTCAGCAATTGTGCTTCTGGGTATTTACCCAATGAATACAAGAACACTAATTCAAAGGGATATACTCATCCCTATGTTGATAGCAGCATTATTGACAAGAGCCAAGATTTGGAAGCAGCCCAAGTGTCCATGAACTCAAGAATGGATAAAGATGTGATACACACGCACAAGCACACATATGCACACACACACACACACACATACACAGGAATATTATTCAGCCATAAAAAGAAGGAAATCTTGCCATTTGCAACCACATAGATGGAATTAGAGAGTATAACGCTAAGTGAAATAAGCCAGTCGGAGAAAGACAAATACTGTATGATTTCACTCCTATGGAGAATTTAAGAAACAAAACAAATAAGCAAAGGGGGGAGAGAAAGAGATAGAGAAAAGTCAAGAATAATTCTCTATAATTATAGAGAACACACTGATGGTTACCAGCAGGGAGGTGGGGGGGGGGGCGGGCTGGGTGAAGCAGGTGATGGGGATTTAGGATTGCACTTGTCATGATGAGCACCAGCTGTTGTGTGGCAGTGGTGAAACACCATATTACACACCTGAAACGGATATGAAACTGTATGTGAACTAACTGGAATTGAAATAAAAATCTTTTAAAGGTAAAAATAAAAGTATGACGTAATCTATACAATCGAAGTCCTAATCCAAAGAAAGAGGGAATGGCTATATCAGTATCACAAAAAGAAGACATCAGCGTAAAGAAAATTACTAGGGCTAAGGAGGAATTACAGAATCATAAAAGGGCCGTGTCAAGAAGGCCCCACAATCCTAAATATGTAGGCACCTCCCAGCAGAGTTTCCTAATTTCTGCACAAAGTGAAGGCTGACAGAACTGAAAGAGAAGCAGAAAAATCTATAATCACACTTGGAGACTTTAATATCCCTCCCGCAGTTACCTAGAACAAGTAGGTAGAAAAAACACTGAGGATGTAGAAGAACCAAAGAGCTCTAAGAACCACCTTGACCTGGGATTAACAGAACACTCCATCAGAACACAACAGAAAGCACATTCTTTTCGAGTGCACGTGGAATATTCACGAAGATAGACTGAAGAATGTAATTAGCTTGAACAAATCCAAAAGAATTAGAATCGCACAATGTTCTCTGGTCATAATGGAATTAAAATTAGAAATCAGTCTTAGAAAGGTATCTGGGATGGGGCGCCTGGGTGGCGCAGTCGGTTAAGCGTCCGACTTCAGTCAGGTCACGATCTCGCTGTCCGTGAGTTTGAGCCCCGCGTCAGGCTCTGGGCTGATGGCTCGGAGCCTGGAGCCTGTTTCCGATTCTGTGTCTCCCTCTCTCTCTGCCCCTCCCCCGTTCATGCTCTGTCTCTCTCTGTCCCAAATAAATAAATAAACGTTGAAAAAAAAAAAAAAGTATCTGGTAAATCCCCAAATATTTAAAAATGAAGCAACACACTTTGACATAAGCCATGGGAGTTCAAAGAGGAAATGTCAAGGCTAGTGGTGGCAAACGATAGCCCGTGGGCCCCATCTGACCCGCCACCACTTTTTATAAGAAAAGTTTTACTGGAATACAGCCATGCGCATTCATTTGCATATTGTCGCTTTCCTTCTAGGAGGCCAGCATTGCCCTAATACCAAAACAATACCAGGCAAAGAAATTACAAGATAAGAAAACTACAGACTAACATCTCTTATAAACATAGATGTCAAAACTCTGCGCAGAAGTTTGGTGACTCAAATCCATCAATATATATTATAAAAAGGATAATCCATCATGAATAAGTGGGGTTTAACCCTGGCATGAGGGGCTGAGTCCACATTTGAAAATCAATTAATGTAATTCATTATATTAACAGACGAAAGAAGAAAAACCATATGACCATCTCAATAGGTACAGGAAAATCATTTGACAAAAGTCAACATCTACTCCATGATAAAAATTCTCAGCAAACTAGAAATAGAAAGAAACTTCCTTAGCTTGCTAAAGGGCACCTGCACAAGGCTGTACCACTGCATACCTTATTGAGATGGCTAACATCAAGGAAGCATGTGAAGATGTGGGCCACCTGGAACTTTCGAACATTGCTGGCGAGAATGCAAATGATACTCCCACTTTGATGCACCCTTTGGCAGTTTTCTGTAAAGTGGACCGTACACTTACCATATGACCCAACAATCCCACGCTTAGTTATTTATACAAGAGAAATGAACGATTTGGATCGTGGAGAACCCGTATGTAAATGTTGGTAGCGGCTTTGTTCATAATACCCAAACCTGGAAACAAACCAAATGCCCTTTAGGGAACAGATAAACAAACTGTGAAACATCTTTATAATGGAATACTACTCAGCAATAAAAGAATAAATTATTGATATAGGAATCAACATGGATGAATTGCAAATGAATTATGCCAAGGAGGAAAGACAGCCTCAAAAGGCTACATATTCTGTAATTCCACTTACATGATGTTCTGGAGATAAACAAACCTATAGAGACAGAGAAGATCAGTAGTGCCCAGGTGGTGGGGGTGGGGGGTGTGGAGAGGAGGTGATGCCAAAGGGAATTTCTGGCGGCGTGATGGGCCTGTTCTGTATCTTTTTATTTTTTTTATTTTTTTTAATGTGTATTTATTTTTGAGACAGAGAGAGAGCATGAATGGGGGAGGGTCAGAGAGAGAGGAAGATACAGAATCCGAAGCAGGCTCCAGGCTCTGAGCTGTCAGCACAGAGCCGGACGCGGGGCTCGAGCTCACGCACCGTGAGATCATGACCTGAGCCAAAGTCAGACGGTTACCCAACTGAGCCACCCAGGTGCCCCAGGTCTGTTCTGTATCTTGATGGTGCTCACTTAACTCTAGGCATTTGTAAAACCCCATAGAACTGTACACCAAAAAGAGAAAATTTTACCTTATGTAAAGTAAAAATAAATAAAATTTAAAGTAACATGCAAACAGAATAACATCTAACGTTATGGAAACGTATAAAATTAAAAAACAAAAATTAAACAAAAAGTTGACTGCATGGGAAGTCAGTGTTTAAATGTAATCGGATATTTGAAAGAGCTATATTTTAATTCATTTATAGCCATTAATTCTGTAGTTCATGACTAGTTAATCATATTATTAGAAAGAAGGGCAGGGGCGCCTGGATGGCTCAGTCAGTTCAACCACCGACTCTTGATTTCGGCTCAGGTCATGATCTCATGGATCATGGGTTCAAGCCCTGAGTCAGGCTGGTCACTGATAGTGCAGAGCCTGCTTGGGATTCTCTGTCTTTCTGCCCCTTTCTTGCTCATGTGCTCTCTCTCTCTCTCTCTCAAAATAAATAAATAAACTTAAAAAAGAAAGGAAGAAAGAAAGAAAGAAAGAAAGAAAGAAAGAAAGAAAGAAAGGTGTTAAGGCACAGAGACATTATACAGATCAGGTTCAACACGGACAGAGTAAACGTGACACAGTCTGGAATAAGGTGCACTTCTGGTTAGAGCAGACCCGGGATATTTTCAAGGCTTCTGAGGACTTAACATTTCACCTTTTATTCCCCTCTAGATCCTGGGCTCATGATTTTTCTTTTTAAGGGGTGGTCAAAGACACAGGGACCCCAGTACACATATGTGGTTGGTTCAAACAACATTCCTACAAGGTAGGCATTATTATTCCCATTTCACAGATGGAGAAACTAAGGCCAGAAAGACCAACTGACATAGTCAAGGCCTCAAAGCTAATAAAGGCTAACATTTGATCACCCTAGTCTGCCAGCACCAAAGTACATTGGGCCAGGCAGAAGCAGTTCCAAGCTTGTTTGCTCGTTGATCAGAAGAGCTGCAGGGACAGAGTGAAAATTCCAGCTTCATCAAGGAGGTGGGCCTAGATTATAAGAGGAGCCACGGGAGACAGAGAGGCCATTTTGGCTTTCCCAGAGTTGTAGTGGAGAATTGTTCAGCCTTAGGCGGGCAGAGGATTCAGCCGAAACACAAGGCCCAGCTCACTCATCTGGTTACATTGTTCCCGTCTTCCCCCTTCCCAGAGCCCTTCCTTCCCACTAAGGTGCAGATGAGGATTAATGACAATGGTGGACTTTTAGTCTCTGCGATCAACTAGTGTAGATGTCATATGGCATCTCTACAATAAACCATACCTGTCAGAAACATCCAGAACACAGGTGCTCAGTCCCCAAAGGCCCCCATGGGCTGCATCTGACGAGCCTCTCAAGACTTTCATTCATTCGCTCATTAGCCAGTCAGTATTTTAGCGGACCCACCAGCAAATTTATTAAGTGCCTACTATGTGCCAGACTCAGCCCAGAGGGCTACAGAAACCAGGCCCCCGCTGTTACCGTGGAAGGGGATCCACTAACAGTGACTCTGGGTGGGAGAAGTGTATCACCTGCCTCTTTGGTTATTAACAAACTGAGTATTTCTTGAGAAGGAATTCTAATTTTTACCTACCTCTCAGAGATGACAGAGGATCAATTAGCTGATGTTCATCGGAGACAGAACGCAGAGAAAACTGGAAAATGAGAAGCCCTATAAATGAGCCTCTTCTGTTATTATTGCCATCACCATCATCATCATCATTATTTCTGCCGAATGACTGTTTCATCAAACTGTTCCTACACTCCTCGTCTAGTCTAGAGAATAAGCCTGAATGGAGCCTGGAAATTAAGGAGTTAGGAGAGGCACTCCTCCAAGTGCAGGGAGAGAGCTTTTCTCGGTTAGCCATCGAATCACCCTCTAAACTTTCCCTTCCTGCCATGGAGTTTCACACGGAGAGGGGCCTCATGTGGAAGAGAACTCTGGGATGGGGGGAAGCCCCACCCCCAAATCCCCAAGCACCCACACTGAAGCTGTCTTTTCTCCTTCTGTGTCTTTAGATTCCTGCCGTTCCTCTCATTCATGGAATTTGCCACCAAAGCACCAGCTCCGGAGGCTGCAGCTGAAATGGTCAAGGATTAGGTGTTAGCACAAGCGTCAGAGCACCAAAGCCTGGGCCAGGAGCATGCTGAGGGAGAGAGGTGACCCCGAGTGCAGTGAGGACAATGCGGTCAGGGGAGAGCTGGGACAGCTGTCGGGCTGGAAATGCGCTGGAGGATGGCAACCGCCGGGAGGAAGGAGCCCGAGCGTCCCTGCGTCATTTTCCCTCTGTCCTGGGACGGTGGCGTCCCGTGACGTTCGCAGTCACGATGCATCAGAAGGGTCCATCCCAGCGTTAGAGGGTTAAGGGGGGAGCCTGGAGTCCCCCAGGGACACACACAGAGGCCAAGACTCCAAGGGCATTCCCAAGTCCTCCTCTTCACACGTGTAATAATAATTCGGGGCCTATCTTACCCCCAAGTTGGTAAGTTGGGCAGACATGGTATCCATTATATTGCATTTAAGCCTTGTGCCCAAGGTAAGAGGGGACGCTGTGTGTACATGTGCGTGAGCGTGTGCCTGTGTGTGCGAATGGGCGTGAATGGGGCACCTGTCCTATCCACTCTCACGCATTCACGCCTGGTCTCCCCTCCTGTAAACCACAGAGCCCATCTTCTACCTCTCTTTCCCACCCCCACCATCCTCGGCAGAGTATTTGGTTCAGAGCGAGCATTTCCTCCGTACTTGATGACAATTTGTTGATTCCAAAAGAGTTTATAATACAGCAGTGACAGTCATACCTACGTCAGTCTAGCTTTATTGAATTTTAAATGCCTTTGCATGAGTGAAAATTAATTGTTCGTTTTTAGCATGCTACCCATCTCAAAGCTCTTTCAAGTGCACGTTATTAGTACATAAATTACTTTGGTAAGCATTTTAGTCTCTTGTAGGGGGATGGGAAGGTAACGCACTTAGCAGAGAGGGGCATTTTTTTGGGGGGGGGTCAGGTTCCATTTGAGGAGGGCCATCCCTCTTCTTTCTAAGGGGGTAAAGAGAGTTGAGATGAAATTCAGGCTCTGCCACCTGCTGACTAGCTCCCTGAACAAGTCTCAAAGCTTCTCTCAATCTCACACACCTCATCCATAAGAGCAGCATAGTAAGACCTCATTCCCAGGACTAGGGGTGAGAATTGAGGTAACCCGGACCATGCCCAGCACCTGCAAGCATCCCATAGAAGTCGGTTCTCTCTTCCCCTCTTTCCTCTTCACGGTCAGAGAAGGCTTCCGGGAGGAGCCACGATTTACAAACGCATCCAGATAATGAGAGAGGACCCAGACCTTGGCCTCGTGTGATTCCCCCGGATTCCCTCACCTTCTACGGGTGGGAAGGTGAACGGACAGCAAGACCACCACACCGTCTCATTTGCCCTCTGTCTCGCCCCACCTCTCCCATTCGAAAGTCTCCAGAAAGAATCACTCCATCCGTCTCCGTTTATGTTTGTTTTTCCAAAACACTTCTTGCTAAATGCAAAGTTTTAATAACAGGGAAATGATCATTTGGCGGATTACAGAGCAGTAAAAGCTAGGTGGGAAGCTGCACAGACACCAAAATATGGGGCGCATTTGGTGCTTACAGTGAGGAAATGAAATATTTAATAAGCCCAAAAATGAGGAGATGTGAAGCAGGTTTCCCTTCCCTTCCTTCTCCAGCAGAAATTAAACAACTTTTACACACCACGTAGTTTTCAGTAGAGGATGCTAATGATGTCCCCGATGCCCTCTTCATCTGATCAAACTGTATTGTCTGTGTCAGGCTGCCAATTAAGGCAGGTTTCTCCTACTCCACACACTTCCCAAGCCACCATAAAGGTTAATTGAATCATGTGCGGGCGATGCTCTGGTGGACAGGAGGCTTTAGGACTCCATTTTCAGACCTTCGGTGAGGAGAACGAATAAAAAATAGTGCAAATGTCGTGCCACCAAGTGGGGGCTCCCGGGAGACAAGCAGCCCCTCAGTCCTCCCTCCCCTTGTGTTCAGCTTTCTTGTGTCGCTCCTTTCACGTTCTTAGGACCTTCTTCCATTTTTGCTCCACTCTATGAAATGCCATTTGCTGAGCAAGACAAGAGTTGTCTGAGGCAGGCCCATCCTGGGGACGGGATCTGACCCAGATGGCCAGCCATAGCCTGGCCCCCAAAGCAAGCCTTCGACCAAAGACCTGCTGCTTCCAACGCACTTCCTTGACTTGAACATCTACTGCTCAGAGGGTGGTCTTTACAAGACTAGATTTATGGGATTCTGGGTCTTTCTCAAGGCGGAAATTATTGACTCAGATGAAGAAGAAACTATGGTTTTCAGAATTTGCCAAATGGGTCGCTAGAGCATAGAATCATGGACTGCTAGAGTCAGCAAGCTCCCTAGATACCCTTTCACTTGGTCTTCTTGGACCGCAGATGAGGGCTCTGGGGTCAGAGAGGAACCATAGCTTTCCCAAGGGCACAGGGACATGGAGTAGAAGAAATGGTGGTAGAATCCTGGTCTCTTGAACTAAGAAAATCCACAGACAGAACTGGCATTGTCTGAGCCTGTTCGTGAATACACTCTATACCCACCCACCTCAGGGACACCCATCTGTATAAAAGTGTGGAATGTGCTACAAAGAACTTTATGAATTCATTAAATCAGATCCCCAGGGGCCTCCACTCAAAGGCATCCTTAGTCCTGGGTAATGTCTTTAAAATCTGGGTGATGGGCACCGAAGAGGGCACCTGTTGGGATGAGTACTGGGTGTTGTATGGAAACCAGTTTGACAATAAATTATAATTTAAAAAATCGATTTGCTCTTTAAAGTCTATTTGCTTTTCTGATTTGGTTCCGATTGCCATTTCCCATCATTCATCCAAGTGGGTGAAGCCCCCTGCTTAACGGGGCTGACTTCTTTGATTTGAGATGAGCCTTAAATTATGGCTGCTTTCAAGAAGACCACGCACAGTAGACCGGAAAGGAGCCTGGATCCTTGAGTCACCCGTGGCCAGTAACCGTTACTTGAGCAAGAATACACTTCTACTCTGCTTAATATTTTGAAATAGGCACTGCTGCCTGCAAATGCTAAAATGCCATGGCATTGGCCTAAGGGTCAGATGATGAGCAGCAGGGCAAGAAACACCGGAAGTAGGAAAGAGGGAGCTCCACGTGAAGCAGTCGCCAAACACATGACGGAATTGTCACCTTCGGTAACTTGGAAGCCAGACTGAGATGCTTACAGAACCTGTAACCCTAAGGGAAGACGTGGAAAAAGATCCAGAATGATGGGCTTCGTGTATCTAAGCTATAAAAGAAAGCTGTGAGTTCTGGCATTGAAAAGCAGGGATGGAAGGGAAGAGAGAGAGCCCAGAAATTTGAGAGTTCACACGGTTGGGAAGGTAGGCTGCTCCTGAGCCAGAAAGAGCAGGAGATAGGCTTCTCCCGTCCACTCAGACCTGTTGCTTCAGATGTCCTGGGGGAGGGGGGGGGGTAGCTTTCGTTACCTTGGGAGAAAGAGACGTGAAAACAAGTCTAAGAAATATGTCCACAATAGAAGTTTTGTTGTGATTCCCGGTATGTGGAGTTGACCGGACAGGCGTAGACCAGAACTTTCTGAGGGAACTGTATTATAGAAAAGGCCATCGGGGCGCCTGGGTGGCGCAGTCGGTTAAGCGTCCGACTTCAGCCAGGTCACGATCTCGCGGTCTGTGAGTTCGAGCCCCGCGTCGGGCTCTGGGCTGATGGCTCAGAGCCTGGAGCCTGTTTCCGATTCTGTGTCTCCCTCTCTCTCTGCCCCTCCCCCGTTCATGCTCTGTCTCTCTCTGTCCCAAAGATAAATAAACGTTGAAAAAAAAAATTAAAAAAAAAAAATTAAAAAAAAAAAAAAAAAAAAAAGAAAAGGCCATCAGCTGTAGGGACCCTATAATAGCTCCAGGCCTTCAAACGGCCAAGCAGAAAGAGGGCTGTGAGAGCTGGCAGCCCCAGGGAAAGCATGCACGTCCACACACTTCGGCAGTGGCCGTAGAAGATGACGGACAGAGAGGAACGTCTTAGAAAGTGAATCCAGAGACCATGGAGAACCATGGACAAGCGGGAACCCTGATGCCTGGAACATGGTAAATACTCAAGAAAATACAGTTTTCACCGTATTTCTTCAGCGATTTTTTTGCTTCTTGCTATCGATACTTTCTGCCCTATTTTGCTCTAACAATTCTGGGATAGGGTAAGAAGGGAGGAGGGATTGCTTGCTGACTCTAAGGACTTGAAAATCCAAAAGAGGACTAACAGGAACTGAGTACACTGAGTATTTAAAATGTATGGGGTAGCACTATCACTGATCCTGCAAATCAGGACACTTTCAAGACGGAAAGATGGCCTAATAAAACAGCAGGTGTTAACGGAAGATTGTCCTAGATAAACCGGAATGGGTAATATTTCTAAAATTGTGCCAGGCGCTGTGCTGGGTTCTTAAAATATTTTATTTAATTACTGAACTGACCACATTCAGGTAAGAGTAAATATCATTATTCCTATTTTGCACCTGGGAAAATTAGGTTCAGGAGAGGTTAATTAACTTGCCCCTCAAACCACACCACAGCAGGTGAACAGAAGAGCTGGGATTCAGACACAGGTCTCTGATCGCGAGGCTCCTGCCCGTGCCATTGACCTTCCTGCCGTCGAGCCCTCAGGATTTCTCCCCTTATGAAGCTCCTTTGCGTCTCCGCTTGTCTCTCTTTAAAAAAAAAAAAAAAGTGTTAATGAAATTTTCCAGGCATCCAAAATATTACTGAGATTTTTGAAGGCCCGTATACCACCACTGCTTGAGCAGCAAAACATGACCAGTCTATTTGTTCTCCCCCATGTGTCGCTTCCCAATCCTGTCTACCTCTTTCCCCCAGAGAAGCAGGAGCTATCCTGAACTTGGCTTTGTAATTTCCACGTAGTTACACTATCAACTCATGTGGATGTGTGCACAAAAGGCACACGGACTGGTGTTGCAGGTTTTTACGCTTGTGCAAATGGTCATGTGCTACGCCTCGTCTCCCACACCTCCCTTCCGTCACTCAACAGTAGTGAAACACTGGCTTGTCCGCGTTCAGGGCTGCGTAGTGTTCCGTTTCGTGAAAACGCAACAGCTTATTAATTTGTTCCCCTTCTGATGAATGATTAGGGTAGTTTTGACTGCTCACTATCGCAAACCATGTTGCTAGGGATCTTGCTGTAACTCTGCCTCATGCATACTCTGCCAAACGTTCCGCAGAGTGTAGACCTAGGGGCGGGGTGGCCGCGTGTCAGTGTTTGCACATCTCCAACTTTCTTAGATATTGCCGGGTTGTTCTCGAGACTGGTTTAGCAATGGAGCCTCTCACCAGTAGCGGGTGTGAGTCAGGCTTGCTTCATACCCTCACCAAATGTTGGGGTGGTCAGGCCTCTTTCGTTTGGCAATAATATCTTGGGTAATATTCTGAAACAGCGTCACGTGCTTTTAACTTGTATTTCCCCGCGTTTCTTGGATTACTCGGATTGCCCGAGGGACGGACCTTCTTTTCATAGGTTTCCTGGCTGTTTAGTTTTCTTCCTCTGTGTAGTAACAGCTTCCCCCTTCACCCTGCTGCTCCTCTGTCCCCGGAGCTGGTCTTCTCTTAAGAAGGCTGCCTTTGTAAGAACAAGTCATTATTCTTCCTCCTGGCTCTGCTGCGAGAGCCAAGTCTCCTTGTGGCTTAATGGTCATACTGTCAATGGCTCCAGAGAGAGTGTCAGGGGATGATATAAATAACATCAGGAGGGTGTTATGAATGTCCCACGATCTCACAGAATTCTTACTTGCAAAGTCCACGCTTCTGGAGAAGGTCTCCCATCCTGAGGTCGCTGGACCACTCCCACAGATCTCTTCTTGTAAGTGTCTAAAGTCCTCTACAGGAAACGCTTTGACGCATGTTTTCGTTTTAGCCATACTTTCGAAATTAGAGTAAAATAAACATTTTCTGGGCCATCTTGTTTTGTGGGACTTCTGTGGAATTAGAAGTGCTACGGTTCTGATTATAAACATCTTGGTGCCAAGTGAGGTTGGGCCTAATAGATAAATGGAGGTGGACCTAATAAGTCCATCAGTTAAGATGCTAAGGCTCTAATAATAGAATAGCCATCTTTTTAAACATGACACTTAAAAAAGAGACATTTACCCACCTCTAAAGAACCCCCCCCCCAATAAAAACAGACAAACAGAAAACTTTTACTGCCTTCTATTAATAAACGTGGGGATAGGTGGTTCCGTGGCTAGTTCAGAAGTTCGGTCCTATCGTCAACGATCCAGCCTCTTTCTTTCTTCTCTGCCACCCAATTTCATACCAGCTTTCCAGACCCAGGCTTGTTGCCTCATAGTCCCAAAAGAACTGCTCCAAGCCCCAGGCATCCTGTCTCCACATAACCAGGTTAAAGGGCGAGAAACCAGGGTGGGACTGTGTGAGTGCTCACCAGAAGACGAGGAAAATCTGCCCCCTAGAAGTCCACCAACAGACTTGTCTTTGTACTCCGACTGGTCACAGGGCCACTCCTCCTCGCAGAGAACGCTGGGAAAGCAACTGTCTGGCAGCCTGAGCCTCTAGGGTAGAAGACAAGCTTTGGCAGCTTGAGAGGAAAAGCGGAGGATGGCTTCTGGGCAAGTACATTCTGTATTTGTGCCAAGCTAGAGCTACATGCTGTCACCATGTGCTGTCAAGCCAACAGTGTTGCAGAGGAATAAGTGGAGAAAACTATGAAAGAGATTTAATCATCATCTGGGACCTGCTGCCACAGGCAAACCCAACTCAGAATGCTGCGCATACGTTCAGTAAAGCAATGTCACCTCTTCTTTTTCTGTCCCCCCCCCCACCTCAAAACACCCACCCTTGGCAGCATAAAAGACCCTGGCGGGCTCATGCAGTCTAAGTTTGTGCTTAAAGAAATAACACTGTTACTGCTTCCTTCCTTCTACCTTTCCTGAGACTCCTCAGTTAATTCCCTGGCCACTTTGTCCCTGGTTCATTACTGAACACACATATGGATTTCCTTCTAGCAAACCTGGCCTTCCCTGGCTTTCAGGTGCTGTTAAGGTCTCTCCTCCTGCGGACTTCATATATGGCTTCTCCCAGAGAGACCGCATTTCATTGCAGGAATAGGATTGCGTGGAAGTCAAAGCACAAACTTTGGGGTCAGACAGAATTGTTTTAAAATCCTGGCTCCAAGGGTAGAGACATCAATAGGATCGTAAGGATATAGTAGGAGTAATTTTATGCAAATAAATTCAACAACTTGGATGAGATAGGCAAACTGTTAAGAAGACACAAATGACAAAGACTGAAGAAGAAATAGAAAATCTAAAGAGTCCTATAGATCTATTGAAGAGATTTAATTAGTAATAATAATAATAATAGTAATAATAATAAAAAGCTTTCCAGGAAGTTTTACAAATAAATACCAGGAAGAAATAATGCCAATCTTCCACAAACTGTTACAGAAAATAAAGAAGAATGAACACTTCCCAAGTCATTTTATGAAGATTGAGAGCATTGCCCTGACACCAAAACCAAAGACATTACAAGGAAAGAAATGATATGCTCATGAATACAGTCATAAAGATCCTTAATAAATTATTAGTAAATTGCATACAACAACATATAAGAAAAGGGTGATATACCATGGCCAAGTGGGATTTATACCAGAAATGTAAGATTGGTTTAACATTCAAAAGTCAGTCAGTGTAATTCATCATAGTAACAGAATAAAGAAGAAATACTATATGCTTATTAAAACAGATGCAGAAAATGCATTTGACAAGACTCAACACTCACTCGCGGTTAAAAAAAAAGAAAAACTCTCAACAAACAAGATATGAAAGGGAAATTCCTTAAACTAATAAAGGGCATTTATGAAAAATTAATAGTTAACAGGATACTTAACAGTCAAATACTGAATATTTTTCTCCTACTATTGAAAACATCAAAAATACATCCATTCTCATTACTCCTATTTAATATTGTATTGGAGGTCTTAGCTAGTGCAATAATTCAAGAAAAAAAAATAAAAATATTATAGATTAGAAAGGAAAAGTAAAAGTGTCTTTATTTGCAGAAATAGGTACTTAAAAATCCTAAGATCTATGAAAAAGCTACATTTGTTCATACAAAAGCTCGTTAAAAATTATTCATAATAACTATTTCCATAATTGCAAAAAACAGGAAAAATTGTGAATGTCCATCTAGAGACAAGTGGATAAACAAATACTCAACAATAAAAAGAACCAACTGGTTTGTGCACAATCATGTGCATAAAACATTATGCTGGTTGAACAAAAGCCAAATACAAAAGAGTATATAGTGACTTCTGCAAAAAAAAAAAAAAAAAAAAAAAAAAAAAATCTAATCAATGCTGAAGAAAACAGATCAGTGTTTGTCTGGGAACGGAGTGGGAATTGATTGGGTAGGGGGACAAGGAAACCTTTTGGAGTCATGGAAATGTTCCATGTCTTGACTGTGGCAGTACTTACATGGATGTATACATTTGTCAAAACTCATGACACATATCCTTAAAATGTGTGCATTTTACTGTTTGCATATTACACCTCAGTAAAGTCTATCTTAAAAAGTCTTCTGTCCTCATCATTTACAGAGTGGTCTGGGTCAGTTCTTTTAACACGCAGAGCCCCAATTTCATAAAATGGCCACAATATTTACTTTGCAAATGTGTTGTGATGATCTACGTAAGGGTTACGGCGATCGAAATATGGTACTTGGGACGGAGTGAGTGAGCACCTAATAAAAACTAACTTATCATTAGAAAGTTAAAGCTGAAGTCACCAAGAGATGAATCCTTGATGGCAGAGTTTAAGATATCACAAGAAACATGGGAGATACTTTAACTCAGGAACCCTTGGTGTGCCTCCCAATGGTCATTTTTCCTAATTCCTCCAAGCTAAAGCTAGGTCTGGAACTGAAATGATACGATCTTATGTCTTAAAGCAACTTTCTCTCATTTGACTCCCAAAGCCATCTTTGGGAGTCGGTAGATCATGAACATATGACTCTACAAAGTGCGGGGAAGGAAAGGGACTTGCCCAAGGTCGTGCAGCTCAGTCGAGTCTAAAACACAATGATTGGGAGCAGCTTACTATGTTATCCAGAGACAGGTGGGGAGGAGGACGGGGAGGGAGGCTCTGGCAGAGCATCAGAGCAATTGCTCTGATTGAAGCATTTTACTTTAGGGATGAAGTGTCAAGCCCAAAGTCCACAGAGGAAATCAGTGGCAGCATGATGCACCTCCTGAATCTCAGCCTGGGGAGTTCTTCCTGTTATCTCCTGCCTCCCTCTCCATCTTGGAAATGGTGATGGACCTGGTACTTGCTTTTGACCTTCAACGGGGCTTAAGCAGACCAAGACGCCCTCCTCCCTGTGTTTCTCTGGTCTTTCTGGCAGTGTGGTCCTCTGTCTCCCCTACGGACTCCCGCCAGGACAAGCAAGTAGAGATGATGTAGGTCAGTGGCCTGTCGGCCCAGCTGTTCCGGCTGCCAGGGAGGAGACCTGGCTGCCCCAGTCCTGGCTGCCAGGGAGCAGAAGGGGTGGAGTAATTAATTTCTATGCATATCATTGCCAGGATCACTTACCGATCCAAGGAGGGAGATTGGAGATGTCACCCCGTAAATTGAGTCAGAGCCTTCACCTCGATGCTTGGCTGGCAATTTTACACAGTGCCTGACACAGTAACAAACACAGGGTACAAAAAGGCAGCAACTCCCCTGGGTGATGGACGGGGGGAATTGGCCCAATAAATTGTTCCCTGTAAAAAGCCATGTTTCCCTCATTAAAAGGCAGTGAATTCTCTATTGCTTTTCATTAGCTCTGGCCTTGCTAGACATGAGGTGTAATTGACAGTGTGGTTACAGGAGGTGGGCCCCGAGGTGAGGAAGACAAAGGAGCTGAAAAGAGATTCTTATTTATTAAGGTGGAGGTGACAGGCGGCTGCTTAATAAGTTTTTGGCGTGGGGGCCAGGAGATGGGAGAGCGGTGGGGTCCTATGAGGTTTGCTCCAAGGACATTGTACCCAGGAGGCTAAAGCGCTGGCCAGGCCCAGGACAGAGGCATGCCTGGAGCAGTGGGGGCTGAAGGTCATTCGTGGTCATGAGTTGCACCCCCTGCCTGGGAGAGGACCAAGGTCAAAAGACCTGGGGTCTAGTCCTGGATTTGTCACCGACCGGTCACTAAGCAGTCTTGGGGAAGTGACCACGTCTTCCCAGGTTTCAGTTTCTTCAGCTGACAATGGGAAGAATGGAAGCGAGAGAGTTCCTGTCAGTGAAAGCTCCTGGGTTGGGGGTGGGTGGGTGCGCAACGGTGCAGGGGGTTAAAATGCTACAGACACACTTCTGATTTTTATAACCATTTCCTTTCTTAGTATAAGCATGGACCCAAGAATTCTGTTTTTCTTCCATGGGTTATAATTCTACCCTCACTAATCATTGTGGTGCTCACATTGTCCCAGATGTGGCCCCTGGGAGCCTTCAAGCCGGCCCCTGGGTCTCCCGATGTCCCCTCTGTTCCGAGAGCCTTTCTTTACCTTCTGGCACAAGCAGGTGTTTTAGGCTCATCCTTTACATCTTATACTTTCACACCCCAGCGCAGGTTCCTTTTAGTGCGTCCGAAAGCCAAACCAATCGAATAGGAGCGATGCCCCCATCTTTAAAAGTGAGGTATGGACCACCTGTGAAGTACGTAGCCTCGCACACATCAGGGGTATAAGAAGGCTGAAGTCGAAGCGGCGAAAGGGTGTTTGGGGAGAGTGTGAACTGTGGGTGTGCTGGGAGGCCTGCGTCTCGTGGGAGAGGAAGGTGTGCCTCCCCTTGACCTCAAGTCTAGGGAGAGGGGCTTCCAGGAAGCACTTGGAGAGTGGGCGGGGCCCCCAGAAGTCAGAGGGCACTAGGCTGGTGTTTGACACGTGCCCGGGGTAACGAGGAGGTGAGGAGGCCACGTGGTCGCGCTGGAGCTCCTCGCGCAAGGCAAGCCCAGCCAGACTGTGGGGACCCAGGGCCATGGGGAGGGTGGGCATGGCCCCACTCACCGCCCGAGCAAACGCATCACCCCTCACAGGCATTGCTACCCAGACGGTCGGGAGAAGCCAACTAACTGGGCCAAAGGCATATCCTGGTAGTAAAAGGTGTGGCCCTTTCCACCAGCACTTCTCCCAGGAGGTTTCGCATTCTCCTCCTTTCCCTCCTCTTCCTCCTCCCCAGGGGCGCTCAAGAAGGGCCATCCCAGATGCCTGGCACTCCACGCCTAGTTGTCCTCAGAAGAAATACTGGCAAAACGGGAGCCTTCAAATTAAACAGCATGGAGTGTCCGATAATTAATTTGATTTTATACCCATTGTTTATTGAATACAAGTTTAAAACTACATTAAGGAGGCAGAACTGCGCGGCGTAGCATGAAAATGAGCTGGAAGCTTTCCAAGCGGAGGCCAGGAATCAGCAAATCGGTCAGCTGCACAAGATGGCTCCAATGAAGATAAAAGCAAGAAACCACGCTTAGGTTTCATCACCAGAAGATCCTACCTGAAAGCATTTGATGTCCCGAGCCCTGGGCTGTGGAGTGGCGTGGGGCTGCCTGACCGGCCAGAGTGGAGTCAACGTCAGCCATAGATCTGCGAGGAGACTGCACTGGGCATCCCCGAGCCGCAGGTGGGGAGGCAGGATCCGTGCCGCTCGCCCAGGTGGTTGGTTGATGGTTAATTTTACGTGTCAACTTGACTGGGCCATGGTCACCCACGCATCTGCCTAAGCATTATTCCGGGTGTGTCTGTGAAAGTGTTCCCAGAAGAGATCAGCGTGTGAATCTGCAGAATGAGTAAAGCAGACGGCCCTCCCCGATGTGGGTGGGCCTCGTCCAACTCGCCGAAGGCCCGAATAGAACAAAAAGTGGAGGAAGAAAGGGTTCCCTCTGGCTCTGTCTGAGCTGAGACAAGAATCTCCTGCTCTCAGCAGTACTGCTTCTCAGGCTTTGGGACTGAGCCTGGAATCTACACCGTTAGCTCTCTGGCTCTCAGGCCTCTAGCAGCTCTGGCTTTCCTGGGTCTCCCGCTTGCCGATGACTGATCGTGGGACTTCTTGCCTCCACAACTGCATGGGCTAATTTTTTTTTTTTTTAATTTTTTTTTTCAACATTTATTTATTTTTGGGACAGAGAGAGACAGAGCATGAACGGGGGAGGGGCAGAGAGAGAGGGAGACACAGAATCGGAAACAGGCTCCAGGCTCTGAGCCATCAGCCCAGAGCCTGACGCGGGGCTCGAACTCACGGACCGCGAGATCGTGACCTGGCTGAAGTCGGTCGCTTAACCGACTGCGCCACCCAGGCGCCCCTGCATGGGCTAATTTTTTATAATGCATGTCTTACCATTGGTTCTGTTTCTCTGGAGAACCTGACAAACACAGCCTATCCAGACGCCATTTGCTCCAGATTGCTGGAAGGAAGACCTTAGAAAGCCCCTCTGGGCCAGGTCTCTGCCCTTTTGGGTTCTTTGGCTCCCCTGGATTTGAGCATCTTATAAGCTTCATGACCTCCTTCTCACCTGAATCCTAAATATAGACTTTGCTTTCTTCTCCTTTGCCTCCAGGACTTCCTGGGACCCTGACCACAGACTCAGGTCTTAACCTTGTCCTACCCAGTCCCCTTCATATCAGAACATCACCATCACCTTGACCCTTGATGCCCTGTTTACCTCCTGGCACCTTGGACGTGTAGCCTACGGTGGGCTTTAGTACCTAGTGAGACTGCCCAGAATCTGACTCACCACCCACGCATCTGGCTGAAGGCCCTCGGTGCCACCTTGACCACCAGCCTCCCAGCCTCTCCCCAGCCCCACCTCATCCCATCTTGACTTCGTATTGTGGGCTTCCGGCCTTGCCCCATCTCTTTCTTTCCTGGGTCCTCATCAGCTTTCGCTACCTGCTGCCCTTTTGGCCCGCTGTGGTCAGTGTCTGCCCAGCGCAGCCATATCTTCCAGCTGGGCCACTTGGCAAAACCCCTCCCTCTCCTGCCACACCCGCTCAACCTCAAGCCGGGCTGTCCTCAGTGATAAATGTATTGACTAAGGAGTCCAGATGCCCCTGGTCCAGGTTAGCTTGGCTGCCAGTCCCTGTAAGACTTCTGATGCTGGATGACACCTTCTTCCTAAGGCTGTGTCCCACTTTGGGCCCCAGTTTCGGTAACTGGGACCCCTGCTTGTTCTCCTGAGTCTCAGTCCTGATAACTGGCCAAACCCCAGCTTGTCTAGCCCTCGGGCCCTGCTTTGGTCCCGTCAGCCCCACTCTGGCTAAGCATTTAGGGGCTGCCATTTGCCAACATGGCGGCCACCACGTCTCTTGTTTAATTCCTGTGCAAGCCAGATCCGAGCCTCCACACCTCCGGCTGGGCTGTCCTGGTGCAGGCTGGCCTATCGCTGTGGACACCACTTTTTCCCATTGGCTGCATCCTGTCAATCCCCAACCCGAGTCCCTCCCCAGGGAGGTGTTGTGGCAACGTCTCAGGCTCCGCCCCATGGAGACCACCATCTGGGCAGTGATATTTAGTCAAACAGACTTGTCTAGTGACTAATTTCTACACCATCAATTCATACGACCACAGTGCTGAACTGAACGGATAGAAAAGGTAATAGCGAACACTCAGTCCATTGGTTTTTCCACCTGCATTCTCATTAGAGAGTAGAAGGCAGCAGATTATCAAAGCCTAGATCATGTGTTAAGGACCAATTGCAAGAGTTAAGAGGGAGAAGAGTGAAGTCAGTCAGTGCAGGTCGGGTCAGAGAGATTTACTGCTTCAGAGATCTTTGGACCTTCACCTTCATTTTCTGTGCTGTTGGAGACGAGGACCTTGGTCTATAGTCTTCCACACCTAGAATAGGGCTAACATTATTGATTCATGCAAGGATGTGAAAACTTAGGGAATTTTCATACAAATTTTATGTAATAATTTGTCAATCATTCCAACATTCACTGGGTTACCTTCTCTGTCTCAGGCAAGGTGTTGGGCGCCAGGGATCTAAAGATTAACAAGACACGGTTGCTCAAGAAACTTGCAATCTAGAGAGGAAGATGAACTTGGTTGTTTGTGGTCAGTGCAGTGATAGCAATATGCAAAGTGTATTATGGGAGCAGCAGCAGGTGGGGGGGGTCTGGGGAAGAGGCAGAGATGAGGATAATGACTACGGCCCAAAGATTCAATGTGGCTTCATTAGACAAAAGGGGACAGAAGAGCTTTCTGGATAGAAGGAGCAGCAGTAACAGAGGCATTAGGTGGAGGAGCAATTTGGAGAGGGGTGTGTGTGTGTGTGTGTGTGTGTGTGTGTGTGTGTTCAGGGGCATGGGAGAATTTGAAACCGATCAGGGTTCTTAGAGCACAAGGTTAAGGGCAGAAAATAACATGAAATCAGCCTGGAGATGTGCAAAGGCCCAAGTCTCCTGTTGAGAAGCCGGTGCGGGGGGGGGGGGGGGGGTCACCTGCCCATAAGAAATGGGAAATCACTTGATATGTTAAGCTCAGGAGCGACATGGTCAGATTTGGTGTGACAATGCCCGCGAGGCCCAGTGGGTGGAGGAACAGGAGAGAGGCGAGCAAGCCGTGAGGCAGAAAGAGAGGCGCAGGGGATTAACTAGCTGGCATCCACCTGAGGGGCCACGAGACAGTGAACCAGGCGAGGCATGACGGCCCGGTGGCGGGTCAGGACACAGCATGGAAAGACAAGAGGATGGGGAATACAGAGAAGGGCACGGAGGCCATTTGGGACACGGTGACAAAATTAACTTCACTGCAACTAGAGAACGAGAGCAGAGGAAAGCTTTAAAGCAGCGAGAGAAAAAAAAGAGAAAGATTATCTTCGAAGAGCAGGAGTAGGACTCATAGCTGACTTAGAGCCAACTTCTCGACAGAAATCTCGGAGGCCAGAAGACAGGGGATAATGTATCCAAGGGCCTGAAGAAAACAGCTGCCAACAGAAAATTCCTACGAAGCATATATCCTTCAGAAGCGAAGATGGAGAGGTTTCTGCTTCCTGGCGGGATACGGTAGCTTGAGGCAGGCCAGCATCCCCACCAAGACCAAGTAGACGGGCCAGAGAAGCAGGGAAATCACTCTCCTCTGAAGGCGGTGGAGGTCTGTGGAGAAGCGGACTCCGGAGGGGCTGAGCTTCTGGATAGGAAGGAAATTTGGAGGTGAGCTGATTTTGCAGCGAGGGGAGTCCGGGGACGGGGGTTTGCATCAATGAAAGGCCACTGGCGGGGACCACAGAAACCAGCGGAGCTTTGGGGGGAAATCTGGGGGACTCCATCTCATGGTCTGTTTCTCTCTCAGGTCAACTCATAACCCAAACTCCCTGCTGCACCAGCTCTGCAGGACAGATGGGGTGAGGCCTCGTCTCCTTCATCCCTGTCACGATGCCCTCCTGGATCCTGCCAGATGCCGCGGCCCAGATAAGGGTGGGTCTGGAATCTGTCCTCTGTCCTGGCCAGCTTTCCCCGGAGCTCACGGGGGTGTAGTCCAGGAATGCCTTAGAGGTAACAGAGCTATTTCAGTCGAGTTGGAGACTGAGTGTCAGGGGCCTAGGAGAAGAGCTGGTTTCAGAAATAAACCCCCACGTGCCCGAGCGGCTCAGTAGGTTAAGTGTCCAACCGTTCATTTTCGTTGAGGTCACGATCTCACAGTTCTTGAGTTCGAGCCCTGTGTCGACTCTCTCTTTCTCCCTCTTTCTCTGCCCCTTCCCTGCTTTCCCTCGCTCTCAAAATGAATAAATAAACTTCAAATAAATAAATAAATAAATAAATAAGTAAACAGGCCACCACACCTGAGCTAGGTCTTGGCGGCCACGATTAAGGAAAATCCAGAAACCTGAAACCCTACCTTCTTATCCCTGGACTGCACTTCTTCTCATGGCTTCCCTCATAGGCATGAGATTTTCTACTCTGCTTCTTTGCTTATTATTCTGCTCTTTCTGCCGGGGGTATCCTTCCAAGCCACTCCACCCCTTTCTAGCTACCCATTATTTCCCTTACCAGCCCTACCACCACCATGAGACCATCCACATCCCGCATGGATGCCCTCTCTCCTCAACACTTTCAGACTACTTAATATCGTATGGTTGGTATTGAAACCCTCCGTGGACAGCTCCCAACTACTTATCAGCCTGGAAGCTCCTTGAGGGCAGGGGCTCCAGCCCAGGGCTCCTCACATAATATACATTTGATACATGATGCTTTGATGTTTTCATGCTTTGTGTCTTGTGGGGTAGAGAGGGGATTGTCATCAAGGACTGGCTCCCCTCATTTAGAGCATCTGAGCCTGCAGATACCTCCAAGGAGGGTTCATCTCAGGCCGATTCAGGTGCCACGTGTGATTTATAAATTCACCGGCCGTGTAGAATCTTGGACAAGTCACTGGACCTCAGATGGCAAAGTGTAACAAGAGAAAAAATAATTCAATGGCTAAGACAAAAGGGGTTTCTACTTGCTTCCATGGATGATTAATTCAAGATCAATGAGATCAATGCCATGTCCTATGCCTCCTATGAAAAATCCCAACATTGAACCCAACAATAATTTCAATGTCAATTGACTGGGCTTATCCCCTCCCTATCCTTAGGTTCTCGTCCAGGAGCTGGCAGAGCCACCTCTTGTTATCCAGTGTGGCAGGCTGGATAATCACCCCCAAAGATTAGAATCACCCTAGTCCCCGGAACCTGTGAATATTACCCTATGTGGCTAAATGGACTTGGCAGGTGTGGTTAAGGGTGATTACCACAAACTTAGTGGCTTCAAACAGCACGAATATATTATCTTTCAGTTCTGCAGGTCAGAATTTCAGCACAGGTCTCCCTGGGTAAAATCAAGGTGTTTCCAGGACCAGTTCTTTCTAGAGGTTCCATGGGAGACTCTGTTTCCTTGCCTTTTATGGTGTCCTTTCTAGCTTATAAAGGCCACCTGCCTTCCTTGGCTCATGGCCCCATCCTCCAAAGCCAGCCATGTTGGGGCTCTTTCTCACGCTGCCGTCTCTCGGATGCCTCCTTCCAATTCCCCCTGCCACTTTTAAAGATCCGTGTGATTACACGGGGCCCCAAGGGATAATGCAGGATAATCCCTCTATCTTAAGGTCAGCTGATTAGCAACCTTAGTTTCCCTTTACCACATAACTTAACAGATTCACAGGTTCTGGGAATTAGAATGTAGACATGGGGGCAGTGGGTCGGGATGACATTATTCTGCCTGCCACAGAAGGAAGGTAAGGAGAACATTCCAGGAATGATGGAAAAGTATAAGCTTGTAGTAGTTGTTTTGAGGGACAGACAACGAGGGGACCAAAGACACTAGGGTTCCAGAAGGACAGTGGTGAGAATAAGATTAAAGAGGTAGTTTGGAGCCAGATGGAGGGCAGGATGCCAGGATGGTGAAGAGTTTTGCTGTATAAAGAGAGAGCAGGGTTATCTTGCTAGAAGTGTGGTTTAATAGATACCAAGTGTGGTGAAAGGCAGGACCACAGCGAGCCTCTGACATTCGCTTCTTTGACTTCATTTCCATCATGGCCCTGGGACAGGAGGAGAAGGGATAATCCAAGGCACAATGTGGGCATCTGTGGGATAGGTGCAGGGCTATGACCAAAGCAGCAGGACACAGAAAACTGAGAGAAGGTGCCAGGAGGGGAGGAAGAGAGAAGGTGGAGGACAGGGCAGAGTTTAACCCACTCATAACCGGCTCCAACCTTTTAATTCCCATTGAATAGGCCTGATTCTGTTTTGATAGAAAACATGCCCAGCGCATGGTTCAGAAGGCTATAGAATTGAGAGCTATTAAATACTAAAAAGACAAGGTGAGAAACAATTTGCAAAATCTCCTCTTTTTATAGACTGCAGCGATTGAGAAAAATTGAGTAAATTCCCCAGCTGCCTCAACTGCAGTCTGTTTCAAGATTCCATCAATTTTTTTACGGTACAATCAATATTTATGAATCCCCAAAGAAATGTCGCAAAGAGAAACCCGGCGCAACGTTTTCTCAGTGGTTTGCAGAGATGGAACAGGGGGGCCTAAATAACTTTTAAAATAATCTCAATGACAATCAAAGCCTCTTCCATAGCCAATATGGTTTAATGTCGGTGTTTATATTAGCGCTGTTCTGCCCAGGGTGGGGGCGGGGAAGGGAATGCGCTTTGGTTAATCTGTCCAAAGGATGACACTTACCGTAAGATGCTACTTAAAAATTCGAAGGAAGTGCTATATTAAAAAGTCCCTGGATTTTTTTTAATGCATTAAAATATCCTCCATTGGTTAAGCAATGGATTTTTTCAGTCAGCTGGAAAAAAAGATTTCTGGGGGAAAAAAAAACAGACAAACAAATCCACATTGCTTTAATGGCTACTTTAGGTTTAATATCTAAACTTATTTAAATAACTCTGAGCCCTCCTGCTGAGAAATATTGAAAGTAATGGATTCCTTTGTGCGTAATCTCCCATTTAAATGTAGAGTTTAATTTCCCTTTCGGCTAAACCTGTGTGAAACTAGTCTTGAAATGTCCCTCTAAAAAAAAGAAAGCCCCATCTAGAATATTTAGGGGGTTCCTTTATTTTATTTAAAATTGGTTTTGGGCATTAAAACTAAATAGTCAGCCCACAGTGAGCCCACAGACCCCCTAAGTTTATACCTGGAGCCCAAGCCGGGTGCCGGGGGCTTGCTGGTACCCATGGGCCCAGACTGAACACCTTGACCTTGTGTAGATCAAGCACCACCTGTGACCTGGCAGACCTCGCCCTCAGTCCTCAACATTGTCCCCATTCTTCCCATAATGATAACATTGGAAATCCTACCATTGGAGTTTCCGCTCTGTGGCTTACGGTTCTGATTTCTGTTCCGTGCAAACTGCCTCAGGCAGGGTCATACATCTTGTGTGGATGAGGGCCATTTGGGGTACATGATATGCATAGAGTCCTATAATGTCAGAATGGGAACTAAGACCTAGAAATTGATCGTGCTGCCCTTTTATTTGGCAGAGGCCCAGAGAGGGCTCAGTCAGTGTCAGAGGTGGGACACGAGTCCAGGTGACTTGGTTCCCAGGCCATGGTGCTTTCTCCGCCAGGCGTATGTTCCACACCAGCAGACTCTGTGCCTGGCTCTTGCACACCCAGGTGTTAATTCATGTGCTTTTCCATCCTCGCTGCATACCTGAGAATTTCGACAGCACGTGTGAATGACTATGCCTAAAACTGCGGGTATAGGTTAAAGCACAATATATTTTTTGTAACTATTCCAGACTGGACAGGCATGAGAACACGAGGGTTATTACCAAAGGGTTCCTTTAGCTGTCTTCTCTGAGTCGTGCAGATAAAAATCAGGTTACAAAGATGCAACTTGTAGATGGCTCTTTCCACGACACCGCACTGCAGAAAACCAGGCATACCTGGGCGGGCTTGTCTCATGATAAGCTTCCATGCTGGCCGGGATAATTCATATGCAGTGGTGCGGTTCCCAGCTGAGAGTGAGCACAAGGTAATGATGTCAGTAGATCAAAGACAGGACCTGGAGCAGATATTTGGGGGGATTTGATTCTGAAATCAAGATCTGGTTCTGAAATCAAGATCCATTTCACAGACTTGCTGTGAAAACACGAGGGGCAAGCATGAGCCATGGGCTAATGTGGTCTGCTGATAGAAAGCTGTACGCCCATTCTATCTCTCAGCCTCTAACACCACCTGTAGAACGGCCTCCTGTGCCAAATGGCTTGGCCCTATAATTCGAAGGACGCCATGAACTCCATGCTCTAACGCTTTTATCCCCAGCAGCCTAAGTCAAGGGTCATAATGTCTAGTCGTTTCTACAAATAAAAACATTGAAAACTTCAGTTCAAATGCAGAGTAAGTACCCAGGGGAAACACTGCTGTTGTTAGCCATTAACACTTTAGCTAGAATCAATTCTTCTGTCACCCAACAGGGCCTTGAAGACTGCAGAAAGTTACACTAGAAGAGGAGAGAGTGTCACAGGACAGATGTCAGCTGCCATCTAGGGAAGGGAGGGCCAGTCAATAGGCGATCCATAAATCTTGACTACGTCTAAAGAAAAACATGAATTTTACTGATGCCACTGACTAGCTTACCTTTGGTTTTTAATTACTTGCAGTGTGATGAGGTTAAGTTAGCTTGTGTCTTATGTAATTTTAACACCCAAACTCCCCTCTTTCATCTTCTGCCTTTCCAGTCTGCTGGCCACAGAGCCTATAGTCGTCACCAAGAACCCAAAACATGCAGAGGACGCTCAGAGTGAGGGTGAGTGGCTCATTATCCTTGTCATTCTGGCCCAGAGTTAGAATCCCTGCTGGTGGTATTACTTTCCAATATATGGGGCCTGTGTTCACGCTGTTGGAATGTCTCTTAATTAAGAATCTTTTTTTGTCTTATGCATAAATTAATCAAGGTAATTATTGTAGCATTATTATTATTACATTGTACTTATAGAGCACTTACCTCCAAGGTGCTCAAAGTAGTTTATAGATTTTTTTTTTTTAATCTAATGAACTCTAGTAGCCTCTAGGCAAGATGGAGAGCCGAGCAGGGATTGTTAGAGCCACATTGTAGTTGGAGAAAATGGGTCAGGCCAGAAGTAGGGGTGGCTGTGAGTTGCTGCAAAATAACTCACTCAGATTTGCTTCTATGCTCCCATCCATGTTCTCTGATGCCCGGGGCAAGTTGGGGGCCAAGAAGAGGGCTGCCTTTGGGACACCATAGGAAATGTTCCTTCTCCATCTACAGAAGCCCACACAGCACCTTTAGGGCCCAGAAAGCCCCTCCAGGAGGGTTTGGACTTAGAAAACAGACCAGAAAGATCTGTCTCGCCTCCATTTCTTCCTCTTTTTCTACTTGCCTTGAAGTCTGACCGAGTCCCCGAGCCAGCTGCTGCCTGGCGGAGCTGGAAGCGAAGGGTGTCAGAGAAAGGAGGACTACTTCCCAGCACTCGTCGCCAGCACCCCTCAATTTACTCCAACCGTGATGCAAATTGTCATGATTTCATGCATCTCCTCTGATGCTCTAGGTTCCCCGAGAGAGCACGGGGATGGCACGGAGCAGGCACCACCGTGGTCCGGGACAAATCCCATTGCTGACCGAGACGGGGAGGGGACTTTCCAGCCCTCTGGAGCAGCAGGAGGCAGCAGCACCATGTAAGAGCCTCGAGCTCGAAGTTCCTGCACTTAGTACTGAAATAACTGTAACAACAGTAGGGTCGAGATGACAATCGTATACGCCTATATCCAGGCACAGGTGGCAGACTTTCTCCTCTCACGTGACTGCTGGGGGATCCTGGGCTGTTGACATCCACATCGTTGTAACTCAGCAGACTCTAGTGGTCGCTCGTCAGCCTGTAAGCAAATTGCGGTGCTTGCAGGGGAAACAGGTGTTAAAGGACAGTGAGCAGAGAAAATCCAGTGATGTGTTCCGCAGCTATGGGGTCTCTGCCTCAAGAGGACCCTCATCCGTGACATTAAGCAGGCCCGATCCATAGCAACCCATGTGTTCCCTCAACACAGAAAACCTCTCCCTTCCCCTCTCCCTCTCCGCCTAGCTTAGTCCAGCTCGCCCTTTACGGTGACGCAGCTCTAACATCACTCATTAATTTCACGGTTATTTCTTGCAGTAGTTCCTTTAAGAATCAGGCACTGTTCTCGGCACTGGGGTAGAGCAGTGACAAACGTGGGGGAGGGCAGGTAGTATAGGAATAGTAAATTATCCTGTAAGTTAGAAAGTTGTAACTTTCCGGGCCTGGAAAAAAACATTACAGCAGGGGAAAGTGGCTAGGGCACTCTGGTAACGGAGGCGAAATTTTAATAGTGAAGGCCTTTGAGCAAAGACTTGAAGGAGATGGGGGAGCAAGCCACGCATATTGGTGGGAGAATGTTCCAAGGAAAAGGAACAGGAAGAGCAAGGCACCAAGACCGGAGGACGGTTGACTCCCTCAAGGAAAAACAAGAGGCAGTTACTCTCCAAAAAGCAAAAGATAACACGTGTTGGCAAGGACGTGAAGAAATCGGGAAGCTTGTGCACCGTTGGTGGGAGTGCACAAGGGTGCAGCTGCCGTGGAAAACAGTTTGGAAGTTCCTCAAAAAGTCAAGCATGGAATTACCGTATGAGCCAACAATTCCATGCCCAGGTATATACCCGCACGGATTGGAAACGGGGACTTCAACAGATACGGGCATGCCGATGTTTATGGCGGCATCATTCGTTCCAAAAGGTGGAAACAATCCAAGCACCCATCAATAGACAAGTGAACGAACAAACTGTGGTGTGTCCATACCATGGAGTATTATTCAGCTGACCACCATAAGGACCTGGGCTTGGACTCTGGCATGGAAGTCATAATGGGGGAGAGGGTGGAGTCGAGGAGTGACATGATCTGACTTTAATAGGCTTGTACGTCAAGGGCTAATGAAAGAGGCACAAGGACGCAAGTAGAGACCGATGAAAAGGAGGCGACTGCAATATTCTAAGCAAGGGATGGCAATGGCTTGGGGGTGGCAGTGGAGGTGGGAAGAAGAGCTCGTGTTCTCGAAGTAATTTTCAGGCAAAGGTAAACATAATCACTGATGAATGTGGGGTACGAAAGAAAGAGAAGAATGAAGAAAAAAATCGAGAGGTTTTTGACCCGAGCCACTGGGAGGGAGGTGTCAGTTACCAAAAACGGCAGGCTTGGGGATTAGGAGATCAGTGGGACAATGGGATGTTTGAAATGCTTATTAAACATCCAAGTGGAGGTGTCTGGCAGGTCGTTGAATATGTGAATCTTGAACTGGGGGTAGTTCCGACTAGAGTCACAATCGTTCTTCAGCATACACTTGAGACTGGAGGGGACCACCGAAGGAGTAGGAGGAGACAGAGAAGGAGAGCTCTGGGAACTGAGCCCTGAAGGATCCAATTCCAAGCTGAGAAGCGGCAGCCAGTCCAGCAGGAGGACAAACAGGAGTGTAGGGTGCTCTGGAAGCCAAGTGTTTTGGGAGAAAGAGTGATCGACTGTGTTCCGTGCTGCCGAGCGTTTAAATAAACTGGGACTGAGTATGGGCTATTAGATCTGGAATAGGATGACAAGAACCATCTCAGTGGAGAGGAGGAGGCGAAAGCTTAAATAGGGCAAGTTCAGGACACCTGGGTGGCTCAGAGGGCTGAGCATCTGACTTGGACTCAGTTCATGATCTCGCGGTTCGTGAGTTCGAGCCCCACGTCCGGCTCATTCTTGTCAGCTTGTCAGCTCAGAGCCTGCTTCAGATCCTCTGTCCGCCTCTCTCTGTCCCTCCCCCACTTGTGCTCTCCCCAAAAATAAATGTCAACAAAAAAAATAAATAAAATAAATGGGGCAAGTTCAAGTGAGAAAGGAAGGAGAAATTGGAGGCAGAAGTAAAGAGAAGACTTCTGAAGAGTTTTGCTAAAGAAGAACAAAGGATGGAGTATAGATGGAGGGGAAGTGGATGAGGAGGAGGCTAAGAAGGCTGTCTTTCCAGCTCCTGTCCTTCGTCCAAGTCACCAAGTCTTACGGCAATGTGTCCAAACACACAACATCTCGCAGCAAATGTTTGCTAAACTGAACTAAGTATAGATTTGACAGATAGTCACGTTGATGTACAGAGAAGTGAAAATTGGTGGAGAAATAGAAACAGTCAGGGAAACACAAATCAAAACCACACTGAGATACCACCTCACGCCAGTCAGAGTGGCTAAAATGAACAAATCAGGTCTGGACCAAAGTCCAATGTCATCAAAGGCTCAATTCATTGGCCAAATTCAAGCCAGTTGTCTTGAATTGAATTTGAATTCAAGTGGCAAATAGAGGGCTGCTAATCCGCACCTCCTTTTCTGCCTGATAGTGAAAAGTGAAAAGCTGACCGTATCCTGCATAGAAAACTAAAAGCTATAATTCTTAACTCTCCTCTTGGCCAAGTGACGCCTTGCCCTGGCCTCCAAATGTCACGTAAATATATCAAGTTGGACAACCTAACACTTAACTCTGTGCCAAGCGCTGTATTAAAGCCGTTTGTATGTATTAACTTATTTCACCCTCTCGACACCTTTATGGAATGAGTTCTGTTACTGACCCTGTTTTCCAGATGAGAAAATTCAAGCATACATACATTAGATTACCACTTAATTAATTTGTAAGGATATGTAGATTATGAAGGTCCATCTGGCTCCAGCCAGATCTGAACCCCATCCTGACATTCTCTCGCTCTCCTCTGCAAGAGCATTAGGGTTTTAGGGAAAAGCACCAAAACTTGCTTTTATTCCCGTCTAGTGTGCCAACGCTCTCTGTGTAAGGTCTCACTTAGCTGGAAGGAAAGAACCAGCTCTTGACTTCACCTTTGAAACTAGAACACGATTCTTTAAAAGATTAGATAACCATCACATGGGTGTCCCTAGACAAGTCATTAATGCCTAAGTCATAGGTCCCTCACTCAGGAAATGAAACCCCCCTTTCCTGCCCCGTGTAGAGAATAACCATGGACAGTTTCAGACTGTGGGGCAGCAGGAAACAGCACGACCCAGGGCAGGGGAGGAAGGCTCAAGTCTGGCTCTGCCTCTAACTTCACAGATGACTAGGAAACATTCCCAAACCTCATCAACCGTCCAGCCCTTAGCTGCAAAAAAAAAAAAAAAAAAAAAAAAAAGGAGATAGTTTTCTATACTCCACGTGGGCTACATAGTCCTCTAATAATTTCCTAGTTCTCCCATACTGGCACTCTCCATTTTCTGTGAAATGAAGAAAACAAAGGCTGGTTCAGTTGGTTGGGATGCTTCCCCTTACGTTGTGTGTTATGGCTGCCATTGGCCATGGCGTCCCAGACTGTCTCCACCCTGGTCTCATCACTTCGTGCAGCTTGTAGTCTCCTCTAACGGGCAGAGGGCAATGAAGCTGTACCCACGTGTGCCCATGGAGGTACTCTGAACAAGGAGCACACCTAGGGGGCCCAGATCATTTTTGAACAAGTAAGTTCACTGAAGTCTCTTCCAATTTAGAAAACTTATAACTCTGGGAGAAGGCTGGCGTTTGTTGAGGACCCAGGAAGGCATAAACAAATCTTTCATAAACCCAAAGTGCATTCAATAATCTCGACACTTCAAGAGAATACCATCACCCCCTGGTTTATACTGATTCAAAGCTCTGCAGGTCAAATTATGTTGCCTGGTGTAGCAGTGGTCCTGAGTCACCCTGACATTGAAGGAGGGTTCCCCTATTGGTGGTTCCATACTCACAGGCTGCCACTTTCTTGATTCCACCAACACTATGGCTAAGGCCTTGACTTTGGGAGGATTGCAGTTCTGGGATGTTCTCACCTGGCTTCTCAGGAGGCTCTGACGCCCCCAACATGTACCTGTCCTCTAATCCCAAGATAGAAACTATATTACCCAGCCTTTATTCCTTCACACCCTTCACAGACGTATATGTTAATGTCTTGTTTCTTGCCTCCCTGGAAAGGTGCCACTCTACTGGGTTGTGCTCCCAGACAAGAACCAACACTTACAAATTATACCCAGCAAGATGAAAATCTTTCTAAAGCAGTTTAGGCTCTCCTGCCTTCTTTACTGAATGAGCCGAATGCAAGTAAGGGTTTTTATTTAGTGGCACCTGGAAATAGATTCAGAGAACGTAGAATGGCCAGTATGGGCTTTTCACGGAATGCCCAATAAATAATTACAGAATAGTAGGGCTAGAAGACTTTCGATTTTACCCAATATAGTGACCAGTTTCTTCATTTTGGGCAGCTGTTTGGAACGTAAATGTTCTGTAAGTGTAGGAATAAATAAATGAATTTGGACTGAGCCATAACGCACGAATTCCCCCCAAAGCTAAGAGGGTACTTAGGGTTTGTCTCCTGCCTTTATAACCCTGAGTATATCTTTGAGTTTTTGGCTGCTTTCTGTCAGTGTCCTGTCTTTTCCCTCTTTGGGGGGCTTCACCTGTCATATTTTACTAGGGTCACTGCCTACCTCTGGGAGCAACTTCTCTTCTTAGTTCACCGATCCTGATATATTGATTACCCAGGAGCCAGATAACTGATCTTCATTCACTGATGCAAAAATTAAGGGTACCAGGGCTCTGAGATAGAGCTTAACAGCCTCTCCTATTGATAAAGGGCTTGAATTTCTATGCATCAGTAGGTGAAATTTACTTTGGCTGGGGCTTACCATTTATTCCTTCATTAATCCACTATATATTTGGTTCCAGACATTTAGGACCACTTGGTAGTTGGATTTCCAGACACATGAAATGTCCCTCCAGAAATAAAATAGGTTATGGACTAGTCCATAAGAACCATTTCTATGTGATGTATCTGATGTGATATGAATGGATTTTAAGAGGCCCTCCCCATACAAGGCCTTTGTCATATGGACGGCTCTAAAGTCCAAACGCAGAGAGGGAGAAAAAGATGATCATTTTGTCACCCTCAAATTGTATTTTATTAAATTTTTAATCCTTGGGATTTCTTTAATGCTAATTGCTTCTGACAAGTCCATTGAACCTGCCTTTGGATTCTATTCACCCGGCACATCAAGGTGTTAATATTTCTTAATGTTGACACTTCTAATGAAGGTGCATGTGTGTTCTCCAGAAAAGAATTGCTAACAAGGCCTTGGTTTCTAGGGTTTTCTTCCCAGGGTCTTTCAATATAACCTACCAACAGCAAGTGGCAGCCAGGCCATTACTTAGAATCGGTTGTCCTCTACCTAAGCGCCTGCTGGCTCTTTGACTGCTATATAGTCATATCCTGATGTCTAAATATATAAATGTGCAAAGACAGTTAACTAGGACTTATTTGTGCCTTGGGAATTAAAAAAAAAGTAATTAACTGGTATTTTTAACGCACTTTCTCTTTACAGGATGATCTAGTTAAATGGTTCAGTTATAAGATCAGGGAATTTGGTACCTTTTGAAATAGCCCATCTTAAGTGGTTCCAAAGTTATCTTAATGGGCTGGTGGCTTGTGCTTTGTCTCCTGGAAAAACTAAATGAGAGGACAGAGCTGATCTGAGGAGCAGGTGCACCCAAGTGCACAAGGCAAGAGAGGGTCCCAGTCAACATCCACCATGATCAAGCAAGAAGTAAGCAGTTCACTCCCTAGGCTCAAGAATGTACTTAAAATATTATTTCAGATTTAGGAAAAAAATTCTTCCTCCTAACACCAAAGCAATTAAAATATCCATATTGCAATACTTAAGACATGGAAATACTTCTAATTTTTTTAGACATCAAAGTCCAAATTCTACATTTGGATCTGTTAGCCCACACTGTTAGATTAAGGGTCAGAAAACTTGAATTCTGGGTAAAGAGTGTTGCCCACTAAAATTTGCTTTGAATAAAGCATGCATGACAACATCACCTTGGCAAAATAATAATAATAATAATAATAATAATAATAATAAAGTACGTGTGGTGGCCCATCTCCAAGATGCTCTCCAATGGACCAGGAGGTCAGACATCCTGACAGCAACCTTATGAGAGACCCTGAGCTACAACCATCCAGCTAAATTGCTTTTAGATTCCTGACCCTCAGAAGCTGTGTGCTGTAATAAATGCTTATTATGTTAAGCCACTCAAGTTTTGGGGGGCTATGGTCTTACACAGCAATGTGTAAGTAATTCAGTATGAAAATATATCAAAGTCTGAATCAGAACCCCAATATATGGATATGTGATTAGGCATAATTGGATGGTCACTGTGGGTCTTTTCTGCCCTGTCATTTCCCCGGGTGATAATGCCCTCAGACCTCAACTGCCCTCCTCCATCTGGAAACTCTGCCCAGGACATGGGCTTTCCAGGGAGCTTGTCAAAGCTGGTGTCTTTACTCTTCAATGGCTCCATTTATGGGAACCAATCCATTAAGGCTCATAGGAGCACCACCCATTTAGTAGCTTTGGGCTTGGTGCTTTAGGACATTAGTTCTCTGGACAGAGAAGCCCCTGGGTTCTAGAGGATCTTTCATGTCCTGGCATATGGTGCCCGCTGGGACTTCAACTTTGTGTGTACATCTCTGAGCAATTCTAATTGATTGGGGCAACAAGGGACAGAAACCACATACGAAAGGAGCAATTGTAATGCAGATCCCACCCCCACCCAGTGCCATCTCCTGCTGTTATGTTGGGTCAAATGTGTGGGTCCTGACATGTGCAAGCTGTTAAGATTGAAGAGTAAACACCCTACAGTGGGGGGAAGCAGTCCTCTGAAAATGACAAACATTTGGGAGACGGTGGCCTGACGCCAGAAAGCAGGCTTTAGCCAAGTCAGCCAAAGGATCAGCCAGAGTTCACGCAGGAAAGGAAGTCATTCCGCTTATATTAAGCCGAAAATGATTTACCCTGAGAAATCGCTGTTCGCAAAATTAGTGGAAGAGCTGAAAGAAGAAGCTAGAGCCTGGCTCTCCAGAATTAACGCCCTGAGCATGCGCAATCAATGCCAAACTGACCAGCCCGTGGAAGGTGGGAATTGGGAGCCCACGGTGGATCTATTGAATTTGAGAGCGCAGCGTCCTTAGTGCGATCCAGGGGTGACGAGGCCATGGCTGCTCTCACACCACAGCTGTCTGTCAACACCCGCAGAGCTAGTGCTCATACCCAAAAGGCTCCTGCAGAAACCCCAGGTGTCCACACCATGCTTTCTTGCAGCGCTCGCGACACCCTCAGGGAAATTGCCCTGGCTTCCAAATGTCATGGAGGTATATCAAGCGGAATGAACTGAATTCTCAAACAGAACCCCAGCTGCGAGGGAGTCTCAGAACTGTAGGTTTTAACTTTCCAAGACTCTAAGATTCAGAAAGGCACATAACCAAGAGGTTGGAAAAAATGCCAAATGCTGATTCACCATTTCTAATGCAGAAAGCGAGCTCCAAAGGCGATTTCTAGATTTCTCTCCCTTCTGGGTGTAAAACCACGGAAATCTAGGCATGCGCTCAGGACATCTCAGAAGGCAGGGGTTGAAGATGACCTCTTCAAGGGGGGTGCCTAACGGGCAGGCAAGGAGGTGACGGCAGTGATGAGAGCGAAGGCTTCTCAGAGGGAAGTGAGCCTTGCTGAACAAGAGTCGGCCGCATCCAACATGTAGAGATGCTTCCTCTATGTCTGGCTCACAGGACAGAGTTTCAGCTTCACAAAGGAAGCTGGCGGGCCTCCTGATGGAGGAAGCCCACAGCACGGGCTCTATCTGCCACCCCTACCCAGGTGTACGAAATTAAGCAAGACTCTGGACATCACTGGGCCCTCGCTGCCTCATCCCCAAAGCTCAGGGGTTGGACCAAGGTTGCTCTGTGGTTCCTCCCACCTGTAAGGTCCACAAGCCCAGGTCTATGTTAGTGGAATAACCAGTGAGGAGTGGGGGGGGGGGGCACTGATGCCTCTGCCAACCTCCCTTCGAGCCGTGGCAGGGCCAGGACTAGGGCAAGATTAGTGAGGTGTCCAAGGTACAGATTTAGGGAGAAGCTCACTCTGCGGGTCCCACAAATGCTGACCCTGCACTTTTCTTTTTTTTTTTTTTTTAATTTTTTTTTTTTCAACATTTATTTATTTTTCGGACAGAGAGAGACAGAGCATGAACGGGGGAGGGGCAGAGAGAGAGGGAGACACAGAATCGGAAACAGGCTCCAGGCTCTGAGCCATCAGCCCAGAGCCTGACGCGGGGCTCGAGCTCACGGACCGCGAGATCGTGACCTGGCTGAAGTCGGACGCTCAACCGACTGCGCCACCCAGGCGCCCCGACCCTGCACTTTTCTTAAATTCTGCACCCTACGTGCCTGACTCACCTCCCCCTAGTCCCAGCTTGGGAAGACAAAATAGGACACGTAGAGCCACCACGGAGCAGTGGGGCACAGTCTTGGGCTCCTTAGGGGAGTTTTGTGAGATGGGAGAAATTCTGAAAGGGAAGGTATTGCAAAGACCAAACATGATGACCTAGCAGTTGGTGCCAGCCTTGGGGGCCAGGTCAATGTTCCCCTCTCCTCGCTGAAGGTTTCCAAGGGAAATGTCCCTGTCTAGGAAGAGGCAACACAAGAAGGCAGATCTCACAGTCAGTGGGAGAACTCCTGACCCCATAACCATAGGCCAAGGCCAGGGGCCTCCAAACAGCCATTTTTCAGGACTGTGTTCACCCTGCGACATCCAACGGAAGTTAAACTCTCTAGAGATTAACCCACTTTACTCTATCTGAGCTCTGTCTCTAGGAACTAACTCAGCCTCTGCGCTCAGAGCATGAGAGAGCTTACCCAGCGTTCCTCCCACTCTGTCTACAAACACACCCACTGATGTAGAATATCAAGTTAAGAGAGGAGAAGGGAGAAAGGGAGAAGAGTTAATTTAAGGGGAAAATTATCTCTGCTCTCTGGTAATAGAACCTGTAAATTAGGGCATTTAATTACCAAAGACAATTTGTTCATTTTGGATGCTAATATTTACATTAGCAACTGCTTTGAAAGCATGAAATCTGATGAATTGGCAAAACACTTTTACTCCTTTTCCCCAAATTAATCAAACGAGCTGTGATCAGGCTATTTATAAGTCTAGTTAAGTATATCTCCCTAGTGAGGGATTTTTTTTTTCCTCCCATCTCCTTCATATTTTGTGAGCTCTCACAGATACTCAGCTTTTCACCTAGATACTTGGTACCAGAGGATCTCAGTGGGAAGGTGTTTGATCTATTTCTATATTTAATGACACATTTCATCACAGCGGAACAGAGCATTGTGCCACCTTTGTTGAAATTATATTTCAGTGATAATCCCTTCCATTTGTACAACCCCTGGTGACTTCCGAGGGGCTCTTATGGAGATGAGCTCACCTCCAACGCCCACTGGTGAAATTTGCAGCCTCAGACTCCGATGCTGATGGCTGATAGGTCTCTGTTGTCCCCCAACCCCACCTCCATCAAGAAAGCCTGGATGAGTACGAAGGCATTAGCCTGGGAGGGAAAGGGGCCAATGGGTGGACCCAGGATGGACATCTGAGACCACCGTCAGAGCAAGACCTCCTCTGATGCTGGATGTTCTGATCTCGGATGAGCCTCTTGCCCTGATTCTTGACCTTAATACTGACCTACCCGATTCTGGCTGTTGACCTTGATGCTAACCTACCCTACTCTGATTGCCACTCTTGTTTAGTCAATCCTCACGGGATCTCCTCTCCTCAGCCCAGAGACCTCAACGGAGATGCAGAGAGATCAGATCCATGGTCCTCTCCCTTCACTAATTCCTCTACCACTATCAACAGTGAGCCCGGGCTTATAGCCATAGAGCTGGGAGGATCCTGGAGAGACCACCTGGTCCAGCCCACTGACATGTAAGGATGAAGCAATTGGGACCCAAGATGTTAAGGCTGGATGTAGACCTGAATGGTGCATCATGGAGACACAGTGAAAGAACTTGAGAATGGGCTTGCTTGTTGGACTCTTTGATCTTTATTATTTTATTTTTATTATTATTTTTCCCACAGTCTCCTCTCACCAAGGCTGACTCTTCAACCTTTGATATCCCTTCTCCCAGCCCTGAGAGGACCCACTCTGATGCAAGACTTCTCCCAGGTCCCCAGCACACAAATCGTGGCTTTGAGAGCAGACAGGATGTTAAGAAGGGTGAGGAGAGATGGAAATGATGTCACCAGAGCCCCTGGCCTGGCCACATGGGATCTCAGTAAAATCATTTTACTGATCAAAAACTCAATAGGTATTCATGTGCTAAGAAACTACTATGTGCCTAGACTGTTCTAGGTGTGTGTTAAGGGTGTAGGGGAAGCAGACGAGTGTTAAGACACATGGCTTGCCCTCAAGGCATTGACGGTCCTGTTAAGGAAAGAGAAGTGTGACAAGTTAGCTAACCATTCAGTCCGGACATGCCAGGAGGTACAGAGAGTAAGTGCAGGGTGAGGAGGCCGGGGGTGGGGACAGATTCCTTGGGGATGCATAAGCAGGTGTATCAGTCAGAATAGGCTAAGTTACACTGGGATAACAAATGTCCGGAACTATCTGTGGCTCACAATAGCAATGGTTTGCATCTGATTTATTTTAACTTGCTCTGTGTAGATCAGCTGCATTGTTCTCTTCATTTTAGAACCCAGGCTGAGGCAACAGTCCCTCCCTAAGACATTTCTATTTGTCACGGTGGCCAGAAAAGAGAGAACTGGCTGGTAATGCTTCTGCTTGGGTGTGCGTTACTTGTCATTTCTATTCACATTTCATTGAGCGAGTCCCACATTGAGTGTCATTCCATCTTATGACCAAAACAAGCAACATGGCCAAGCCCACTGTCAATGGAACGGGGACATACAGAACTTATTCTTGAATAATAATACCATGTCCTACAGCAAAGAAAGCTTCCTGGGGAAGAAGCGACATGACATGGGCTTCTTAAATTAAAGACAAATGCAATTTAAAGAAGAAAGGAAACATGACATTAATTCAGAGAGGCAGCATGTTCTAGAAGTCTAAAGAGTGGGCTCTAGAGGCAGGTTGCCCTGGGTTGAGTTGTGTCTATACCTCAGTTTCCTTATCGGTTTTATGGGAACACTAATAAAACATACTTGATACTTGTGAATTCATACAAATAACCATTATGTTTGGAATGGTGCCTGGAACATACTAAGTAGATACCAATAAAAATATACTAAATAGATACCAGCCCTTATTATTTCAGATTTTGTGTAAGCCCAAAGGAATGAAGATTCAAGGTATGTTTGGAGGAAAACGAGGTGGAAACCATTTGCATAGAAGTAAAGGAATTATGGTAGACAAGACTAGCCAGAAAAACAGGTAGAATGAAGCCCAACCATGGGGGACCGTGGGTGCCCAGATGGGAAGCTTGAACTTGATTCTGACCCATGACTGCATGCGGTCACTTGGAGGAGATGTGATGGTTCCCGTTAAGGCCAGACCAGCCCTTCCGCTGCCACAGGGAAATGGCGGTCCCAAGTCACGAGGCACAGGGCAGGGCTGTGTCCCATCTCTTTCTCAGCCTGGCCTGGTGACCTTGCACGAGTTCCTTGACCTGTCTCAGTCCTGAATCTCCTCATCTGTGAAAGAAGAAGTGGCCTTGCAGGTCTGTAAGGGCCCTTCTGGCTCAGCCATCCCTACCAGGCTTCTAATTGCTATTCTCCGCTCTCTCCCAATCCGCATGGGGCCTGGAGTTTTCAAATGCTCCCTGACATCCCTCCCTACCAACCTCTACCCGCTCCCTCCCACCCCCTTTCCCAACAACTCAGGCTTTTTGTTTCCCAGGAAACCCCCCGTTTTGCCAACGGCGCCCAGAGCACAAAAATGCAACCCAAGCAGTCCAAGTGAGCCGCGGCCCCCCTCCCCACCCAGCGGAGCACAGAGGCGCGGGCCGGTATTTAATTAGTTTGCAATATTACATATCTTTTAAATCTTTTAATCCATTTAATAAAAAAAAAAAAAAAAGTTAAAACACATACACACAACTAACCAACTAACAATGGCCCCAATTTGTGTTTTGTCTGACGGGGAATAATATTCATGTCTACATGAGGATGGCATGTAATTAACATGTCATAATCAAAATGACTAAGTTTGACACATTATAATCACTGCATGGAGATTATAGCATAGCCAGGGGCGATCCACACAGCCTATCTTAATATCATTTGCATAATGAAAGCATGGTGGCAGTAATAGCTTTTTTCTCTTGTTATCATAATTTCACCCAGGGCTGCAAGGGGCTCCCGTACTGTCAGATGTTGCCTGCTAAAAGTCATTGTGACTTGAAGAAGGCAGCGAAAGTGACCCAGAGCCTTCCCCTTGGAACAATAGCTCGATGGCTGGCCTCTGATGAACAGAGTGGGGCAATACAGGGGATGAGCCCCCAGAAGGCTCTCCTACGAACCCATACCCGTCAGACGTTGGGACAGTCTGCTCTCCCCGGGCCCCTTGCTTGCAGTGGGTATGAGATTTCCTTCTGATCGATGACAAGTACTGACATTCTTAGACACCAGGCAAAACTCGGTCAGATACGCACATCACCCGAAGCAGACCCCTTGTAGTTTAACAATTGCTTAAATGGGGCTCCTGGCCATCTAGTACCGTAGTGCTGACCCGGAGGTCAGCCAGGGGTCTACAAGCCACACAGGCCAAGCAGAATGGCCACAGATGGCTTCCGTAATCTGGACGAGTGCCTCATGGAACCAGTCAGGTGCGGGAAAGTATGCGAGCGCACCATCCTCCCAGATGCCCCCTAATTTGCCATAGGTCCCATTTAAACCTTCCATTCTGGCAACTTCCGGCTCAGCCTGCTCCCGTGGCCCCCCATTCCTTCTCCCCCACCTCCTGCTGCCCCAGCCCACTCGGGCTTTCCGGAAACCTCAGCTGGAAGCCCGTCTTCATCTAACCTGCTGGCACCTGCTTAGACCCACCCGGACCTCCCAAAGCACCTTGTACAGTAATTACATTGCAGTCTCAGAGAATCACGTTCCTTAGGATGGGAGGCATTTTTTTTTTATTGGGACCTACATTTGGAAATCGTACCCCAAACAAACTCAAAGCATAAGAAAGACTCACAATCACCTCTAACAAACTAAAGGGGGGGGGGGGGAATACTGATTTTACAGTGAAGAGACCTGGCAGACGTCACCTTCACCAAGCGATCAAGGTTGACATCACCAGTGATAACTCATATCCATAGCACGTACCTGTGATGATACAATGGAAAGGGCGCTTCGTTTCTCTGGTACTCTCCCCCAAATTCACAACTCCGATCTATTCGTGCCGGAACATCAGACAAACCCAAACTGAGGGACAGCCTTCAAAATACATGACCAGAACTATTCCTAAGTATCAAGGTCATGGAGGAAAAAAAAAGGGGGGGGGGGAAGACAGGAACTGTCACAGATCCCTGCGGGAACACAAAGCGGACAGGATGACTACATGTGTCACGGAATCCTGGTTTCGATCCTAGAGCCAGGAAAGTTCATTTGTGGAAAGACTAGGGAAATCCAAATAAAGCCTGTAGCATACCTAATAGGATGCTACAAGCATTCATGTCTCCCTTTGGATAAATGTACCATTGTTATGTAAAATGTCAACATGCAGGAAAATTGAGGGAAGGATATGAGGGAATTCTCTCTGTACTCTCTTTGCAACTTTTTAGATTGTCTAGACTTTATTAAAATTAAGTGTTTGCTCGTGTCCAGTGGGGGTTGCCAGGGGGCAGCCTGGCCATCCACCTGTCTCCTGAAAGACAGGGCGCTGGCAATCTACACATCGAGGCCAGCCAGGATACGCTTGCCAGTCTCTCTCTTCCTCATGCCCCCACCCTCGTGTGAGCCCTTCCCTGTACTGCCTTTCCCACTGGCTCCACGGTCCCTAATACCTCCAAGCCTTCGTCCTGTGCCCGCCCGGAGGTGCACTTCCTGGATGCGATCGATGCGCCTAGATGCTAGTCACGTGGCCCAAGCGCTAAGACCTTTGTTGCCAAGTCCGGGCTGTTTTCCTCCCTGCCAACCCCCCTCCCCTATTTGGGGGGCTTGTCATTCACAGCTGCCTGCCAGTCATCCGGGTCCTGGGAAGGAAATGAGGCCGAGGAACTCAGGCGCAGAGCCCCCCACTGCGAGGGAAATGTTGACTCACAGCCAATGCATTTTAACACAGGGAAACTCCCAGCAAAGCCAGAGGGCTGTGCCTGGGCTCCTGGGAGCACTACTTTCTGCTCTTCTGCAGGCCTGGAATTAATGTCATCATTCCCTCCTGGGTCGGAAAACTGCAAGAACCTCTCCACCACTACGGGGGGCCCTTCCAATGACCAGAGGGCCACTGTGTCCCCCTGCTCACTTTCACCAGCATCCCCTTACTGAGAAATGGCCTTTACGTTGGCAATATTATTTGAAAAGCAGTGAAAGGCCCCCTCCCCCTCAAAAACATCTACTGTCCTCTTTCCGGGCGCCTAGAATGACCCCGTTTGATGTGGATTCCTTTGAATTCAGAATGGTTTTTATTGCTTAATCTTCTCTCTAGGGTTCTCTCTAGGGTTGATTGCAAGGGGCAGAATCCACTCAAACTCCCCTAAGCAAAATGGGGGGGGCGGCGGTAACTTCTAGAGCAGAGGATAATAAGAGTGGCCTGGCCCCATCAGGACCACAATGTCCTCGGTAAGCATTGCCTAGACTAAGCCTGTGACTCCCGTCTTCTCTCCTAGCTCAATTTGACTTTCCCTTCACAACCCTTAGCACGGCTAATAATTATACACTGATTCTTGGGACTATTTGTGTCTCTTCTCTCTTCCCATTAGAATGTGGGCTCCGAAAGGTCAAGGGCTGGGTGCGTTTGGCTCCTATTGTGCCCTTGGGACTCCCATGGTGCCCAACACAGAGAAGAAGCCCGATGGATGAAACTAAACCCAGAGAGGGAATAAACGAACAAGAGGTCAGCCTGGCTTTCACGGAGACAGCGGCCCAGGGGGGAGGAAGGGGACGTGGCCAGGCCCTCTCCATCCCTCCTGGGAGACAAACAGCCAGCATGACACGGGACCATGCAGCCCCATGTGGCCATCATGCTTTAGGAGCGCTCTAATAGGGCACTCTGTCCCTGCATTGCAAGACAAAAAAATCAGTATGCCTGAAAAGCAAACTGAATTCTTCCATGTTGGAATTCTGTTTTCCACTTCAATCATCAGAGAGATCAACTTCCCCAAGAAGCCCTCCCTCTGATCAACGTTTACCCCCTGCAAAGGCTGAACAGGTGATAAGTGTGGGCACCCATGTCGCAACCGAGGAGAGCTAGGAACTGCTGTGAGATGATTTCCAAAGGAAATCAAAGTTTTGATGGTGTGGAGTCATGTAACCAGTTCTCCCCAAGATTTGTAGGACCACCCATGAGTGCAAGAAACGCGGGCTTGGGTTCACCTGCAAGTAACAAGATACCTATTTAATGTGGCTTAAATATCCGTGTATTTATCCCACAAGAAGTCAAGAGCCGTTGCCCACCTAGCATAGGTGACAACGAAATGAATCACTTTTTAAGACTTCTCTTTCCGACAAAATCATTTTCAGCATACGTTTCAAAGCAGCATATTTTATTACGTATTTTTAAATGAACATTGTGCTCGGCCTGGAGGTGAATTCAGAGAACGCTCAGAAACTTTGTAACAGTCTGAATCATCTTGCTTCGCCTGAGTGCAATCTGTGACCACACGTGTATGAACATCCCTGTATGTGGTAGGCTCGTAGCAAACAATCATGGCACAAAGTCTGTAAAAGCAGAGAATCTGAACTTGAGTTACTCCAAGTCTGTCATTCTATATGACCACACAGAGTTTCCGAAATTGTGTTTAATTTTAAAAGGACGGGGGGGGGGGGTGCCCAGGGGGCTCAGCCGGTTGAGTGTCTGACTCTTGATTTTGGCTCAGGTCGTGATCTCACAGTGTGTGAGTTGGAGCCCCACGTCGGGCTCTGCACTGACAGCGGGAAGCCTGCTTGGGATTCTCTCTCTCCCTCTCTCTCTGCCTCTCCCCTGCTTGCACCCTCTCTCTCCCTCAAAATAAATATATAAACTTAAAAAAATACTTTAAAATGTAAAAGAGTGAAGCAGAATGGCAGGGGTGACCCTTTACAAACCACACCCAAATGGATCTGAATCTAGGGAAACCCTCACCGGCTTACTCAAAGCAAATGCCTGTAGGTCAGTCCACGTGGGTCCTGCCGGTGACCGGCTGTGGCTGACATACATTCAGACCCCAAGGTAACTGGCACAACCGCTCAGCGTTTGGACTAATGAAGGACTTCCGTGGGGGAGGAGGAGGATTTCATCACTGGCATTTTTTGGAACTGTTGGCACAAAAGCAGTCTGACTTCCAGTTGGCTTTATTACCGTTTTAAATTCTCTGCAGACCATGCAGCCCTTAATTGCCTGCAGGCAATGCGGGTGCCTTCCACCTTTGGTGAGCTGCTGGTCGGGAGGAATAGGCTCCAGGGTCCAGCAAGGCAGCAAGGGACCCCAGTTCTGTCCACATCTTCCCTCCACCAGCCTTGGCCTGTTGGCTTCTACCCTCACTTCTCCTCTCAGTCACCAAACGGCTGCTGCCCCTCCAACCATTACATCCACCTTCCAGCCACGACAAGTGGGAAGGGCAAAGGGACGGGGGCAAAGAATAGTAATAGCCAAATCGGTCCCTTTTTGCATATATTCTTTTAATTTACAAAGAGTACAAGGCACTTTTATCGTTGTTGCTGTGCAGTGCTGTGAGTTTTCAGAAGTGCTTTGAATTGGCCACCACCATCAAGAGATGGAACAATTCACGGATCGCCCCTCAATTCCCTTGGGGTGCCCCTTGGGAGTCAGACCTTCCTCCCAACCCTAAACGCTGGCAACTTCTGATTTGTCTCCTTTCCTACTGTGTGCCTTTTCTGGAGTATCGTACAAACGGAATCAAACACTTTGAGTCTGACTCTTTTCACTTCCTCTCATGCCTCTGAGATCCAGTTCATTCCTGTTTATGCCATCATATGTTCCATTGTATGGACGTGCCACGGTTTTATTCATGCACCTGTTGAGGACATAGGGTTGTTTCCAGTTTGGGGCAATTATGAATAATTCTGCCGTAAGCACTCACACACAGATTGTTGTGTGAACAAAAGTTCTCATTTCTCTAGGATAGATACCTAGGAGTGGGATTGCTGGGTCAGACGATTAGAGTATGTTGAACTTCATGAGGAACTGTTGAGTTGTTTTCCCGCGGGGTTGTGCCATTTTGCATTCCCCCCAGCAATGCATGAGAATTCCAAATGTCTTGTATCCTCACCACTACTGGGCATTGTCAGTTTTTTTTGTTTTTATCCTTTAGACATTCTGGTAGATTTGTAGGGTTGTCTCATTGTGGTTCTAATTTGTATTCCCTTAATGACAAATGATGGTTGGCAGGTTTTCATGTGCTTACTTGCCATCAATATATCTTCTTTGGTAAAGGGTCTGTTCAAGACGTTTCTTCCTTTTACTTGGGCTGTCTTTTAATTGTTGGATTTTGCATGTACTTCATATATTCTGCTCGATACCTTATTTGCAAATACTTTCTTTCAATCTGTAACTTGAATTTTCAGCCTCTTAACAGTGTCTTTCACAGAGCAAAACTTTGGTGGTGTTGTAATCCAGTTTATTCTTTTATGGTTTGTGCTTTCGGTAACCCAAAGTCACAAAGATTTCCTCCCGTGTTTTCCTCTAAAAGTTTTATGGTTTACATTTTATATTTAAGTCTACGATCTATTTTGAGTTAACTTTTATATAAGTCTTGAGGTATTGGTCAAGGCTCAATTTTTTTTTAATGTTTATTTATTTATTTATTTAGAGAGAGAGAGAGAGAATCCCAAGCACTGTCAGCACAGAGCCTGCCGTGGGTCTTGAACCCATGAACCTTGAGATCGTGACCTGAGCTGAAACCCAGAGTCGGACACTTAACCGACTGGATCACCCAGGTGCCCCTGGTTCAATTTTTGCTTATGGATGTCCAATTTTTGTACCATCATTTGTTGAAAAGACTATTTTCAATTGAATTATCTGTGTACCTCTGTCAAAAATCAACTGGCCGCATTTGCTTCCTGCTCTGTTCCATTGGTCTGTGGTGTCTATTGTGACACCAATGCCATGTCATGATTACTATTACTCTAAAGTAATTCTTAAATTCAGATACTGTGAGTCCTTCACCCTGTTCCTTTTCAAGTTGTTTTGGCTATTGCGGTTGCTTTGTCTTTCCATGTAAATTTTATAATCGGCTGAAGAATCTCTACAAAAAAAATAATAAACCTTGTTCATATTTTTTAATTGGCATTGTGTTAGATCTACAAATGAATTTGGGGAGAGTTGACATCACAAATGATATGGAGTCTTCAAATCCATAAATTTAGATATCTCTCCATTTAGTTCTTTGATTTCTTTTATCTTAGTTTTGTCATTTTCAGCCTATTTTTATAATATCTTGCATATATGTTGTTAGGTTTGCACTCTCTTTTGCAGCTATTGTGAATTGTACTTAAAAAAATTGTTTTTGGTTTCTAATTGTTGACTGCTGTATATAAAAATACGCTTGGGTTTTTGTTTTGTTTTGTTTTGTTTTGTTTTGTTTTGTTGGCATATTGACCTTGCACTCTGCGCCCCTGCTAATGCCACTACTTAGTTCTGGAAACTTTTGTACATTCCCTGAGATTTTCTATGTAGACAGCGTGTCATCTGAAAATAGCACCAATTTTCTCTCTTCTTTCTCATTTTATATGCGTTTTCTCTTCTCTCTCTCACTCTCTCTTTCTCTTTTTTCACCTGGTTGCATTGGCTAGAACGTCTAGTACAATATTAAAGAAGATTGATGAGAGTGCACATCACTGCCTTCTTCTTGATGTTAATGGAATACCATTCAATCTTTCATCATTGAAAAGGATGTTACCTGTAAGCTTTTTGTAAATGCTCCTTTTGGAGTTAAAGAAGTTTCCTTCTATTACTAGTTTGCTGAGTTGTGTTTTTTTTTTCCATGAAAGAATGTTGAATTTTGTCAAATGCTTTCTTTGCATCTGTTGATATGATCATGTGGTCATATAACTTTAGCCATAACTTTAGCCAGTTAGTATTATGGGTTGATTTGATTTTCTAATGATAAACTAGTCTTGCAATCCCAGAATAAACCCTACTTATTTGTGATGTAGTATTCTCTTACTATATCGCTCAATTCAATTAGCTAATATTTTTTTAGAGATGTTTATGTCTTTGTTTATGGGACATTGGTCTCTAGTTTTCTTAAGTTTATCTTGTTCGTGTTTACTATCTATGATCTCCATTCTTCTACTAAGTTCCTCCGATGAATTTTTTTAAATTTCCATTTAAATTTCCATTTCCATTCCTGTACTTTTCAGTTCTAAAATTTCCATTTGTTTTTTTTTTTTTTTTTAGAGGCTCTATTTCTTGGCTGACAGCTTTTTATCTTTTCGTTCATTTCAACAGTGTTTGGCCTGACTTCATGGAGCATGGTTATAATAGTTGCTTTATGTCTTTGTCTGATAATTCCACATCTGTGTCATGTTAGGGTTGGTGCCTGTTGATTATGATTTCTTGAGAGCTGCTAAGATTTTCCTTCTTCTCTGTATAACAAGTAATTGTGTCCTGGATATCTTGAATCTGACGAGATTTGGGGTCCTGTTGATATGGATTGGAGATTGTTGTTCTTGTTGATAATTTGTTTTCATAAGCAATGAATCTGGTTAAGTTCAGAATGCAAGTCCTGACCTGCCTTCTTGGGGCTGTGGTTCCAATGTTCATCTTCTTCCTAAGGCTTTGCTGTGCCTATCCAGTCCATCTACCACATGCATAATTAGGGGCCAACCGGGTGGTGGTCTACCTTGTAGTTCAGTTCTCGAAAGCTTTGCTTTGTTGCATTGGGTCAGTTTCATATGTGCACAGCCCAGAGACAATCCCAAGGCTTCACAGACAGATTTTAAAAGACCTCTTTCTGAAGTTTCCCGCTCTCTATGATTGCCCCCAAGAAAGGGCTCTTTTCCCCAGCACACTGGCTAGGAAGCCAGGGTTTCAGCTATCACATACTTATCATGATTAGTTACATCTTAGGGTGAAATGACAAGAGGAAAGAGAGGGGAAATGGGCATTACTTCTCACATACATTCTCCAGACTGTGGAAGTCCCTTTTCCCAGTTCCTGTGGTCCAAGAGACAGATTTTCTCTGAATTTTAGGTGTCTGTGAGGCCATCTCTGTTGTTATTTCTGATGCTACTATGGCAGGAGTATGGCTTTGTGACTTAGGCTTGCCTTGGGGCAGGGCCAAAAATTAATGACAGAAAGAAAAATAAATGGAAACACCACTACCGCCCTGCTTTCTATCCTGTAGGAGCCCCCTTCCCAGTCCATTAGCCAGAGGGAGAGTTTTTCCTGTAGGTTTTTTTTTTTCTTTTGTCTGTGCCATTCCAGATTATGGCTGTCTCAGAATCCAAGCCAAGATCCTATGGGAGGAGGATTCACCATGGTATGGATCATTCTTTGAGTTTTGATTACCCCAACTCACTATTATTATTTTCTTTTTGAAGTCCTCAGATAGTTGGTTGGTATATTCTGCCTCAGGTTTTTGTCACACTTTGTGGGAGAGGTAGGGTGGAGTATTATGACCTCATCTTCATTAGATCCAGAAGTGTCCAATCGGTCTCTTTGTAGAGAGAAAGCAACGACTTTTCTGGAAACTCAAGAGAACAAAAAAATCTCTTTAGCCATAATTATGTCCCATGTCCCTGGCCACCCCTGGCTGCTCGGTGGCTAGAGAGAAAGAAGTTGTGGTTGGATGAGCCAACAACAGCGTTAGTCCACCCGGGAATGCCTGGTCCAAAGTTTGCACACAACGGCACTAAAATCTCTCATTCGGTTGATTATCTACTTGTCCTTTCTGATTCCCCCTTGCAGAAAACAAGTGTCCAGGTTAGGTCTTTGATCTGTATTTGTTATTTTCAATGGCAAACTTTAGCAAGTCTGTGTATCTCAGATGGCTGGGCTGTTTCTAGAATGGTGGAGGACACAGTCAGGGGAGAGGAGCGTCGTTAATTGTAATTTATTCATATTATTAACCTAAAACTTATTTTAATTTTAGCCTTTGATGTTGAAATGTTTCTAAAGTGTCTGTATCCACTTCTTGGCTTTAGTAATGACAAAAAAAAAAAAAATGGACTAGCATGATATCTCTCCTGGCTGAGAAGTATGGAGCCTGTGATGGTTAATTTGATGTGTCAACTTGGCTAGGCTATGACGCCCAGCTGTTTGGTCAACACACAAGTCTAGATGTTACTGTGAAAGTGCTTTTGAAATGTGACTACGTTTTAAATCAGTAGACTTTGAGGAAAGCAGATTATCAGTCATAATGTGGGTGGGCCTTATCCAACCAGTTGAAGGGCTTAAGAGAAAAGACTTCCCTGAAAAGGAAGAAATTCTGCCTCTAGACTGTCTTCAGACTCAAAACTGCAATACTGATAAACTCCTGCTGGCCTCCCTTGCATATTCCAGACTTGTCAGCCCTCACAATTGCATGAGACAATTCCTCAAAATAAAATCCCCACTCGTGTGTGTGCGCACACGAGGGTGTGTGTGTGTGTGTGTGTGTGTGTGTGTGTGTGTGTTTAGCTTCTATTTCTCTGGACAACTCTGGCTAATATGCAGCCCAGAGCCCTAGGTCACTTCCAGGCTGGAGGTAGAGATTAGCTTGAATAAGTATTAGTTCCTGATGAGCCCGATGAGGGAATTCACTGGGTTCGTTTTAGTTTTAGTGATAAACACCTCATTATTTTGCACCTTGTGATTTGATTTATTTCCCCCCAAATGATACACTATTAGAAATAAGGGCTTGGGGGCCTGGATGGCTTAGTCAGTTAAGTGTCTGCCTCTTAATCCCGGCACAGGTCCTGATCTCACGGTTTCATGAGTTCGAGCCCAGCATCGGACTCCGTACTGACAGTGCAGAGCCTGCTTGGGATTCTCTGCCCCCCTCTCTTTCTGCCCCTCCCCCATTTGTGTTGTCTCTCTCACTCTCTCTCAAAAACAAATACTTAAAAAAAATTAGAAATAAGGGATAACCAGATACACCAGTGGTTGCCAAGAGTGGAGCCCGTTTCTGACACAACTCCAATTTTGTGTGTGCATCTTTCACACTGCTGTTAGGTTTTTAAAGTTGGTTGAGAGGACAGAAGCCGAGTATAGACACACACACACACGCACACACACACACGCATGCACACAGTTGATGCTGATTAAAGGTTTATGAGAAGCAAGAAAATCTGATAGGATTTGGGCAGAATCTGACCAGTTTTAAGTTTTCCATCCCTAAGCCGTTAAGCCCTCACGAGCCATTATGTTTGTCCTTGGCATGGAAGGGAGACTAGGTCGGGGAAGGTAAATGGCAAGACCCAGAGTGTTTGAGACGATTATCGGATTTGTGTAAGATTTACTCTGTTCTTTAAAAAAGATCACACATGCACACACGCACACACATGCACCCACACACGGGTTTTCTGCACCAGGCAGATTGCAGCAGCAAATCCGATTTGTGGGTGAGACTTGTGAGCGGGAGTGTTGGTAGAAGTGCACACCCGGCACGTGACGTGGACAGCCAGAGAAGAAGCTTCCGGAAGCCGTCCAGACCTCCCAGCGGCTGTCCCACCACAAGCCGTCCAGACCTCCCAGCGGCAGTCCCACCCACAGGAAGTTGAACAGGTCCAGCCCTTCAAAGAAAGACCTTCCAGTTCACCTACAGCTTGACCTCTAGAGATTCACTCCTTCATGTCTAGAACCTTTCGGTCCCTGAAAGTCACCCCCCCCCCCCCACCCTGCCATGCAGGTGTGTCGTGAAGGACTAGCCTGAAACCTGGGTGGTAAGAGTAGCCACTCTGTCTTAGCACTTTGTGTCGGACACGCCAGATGCTCACGTTTCTTGTTTAGCTTCCAGCTACGGCCCCAGCCGTCAATGCCCTTTTCCGCCAATCTTGGGAACAAGTTCGCTTGTCCCCACTAACGCCACCTCCTCGCCTCACGCTGTGTCCACAGTCCATCCACTCCACTAAGTGAGGGCTGCACGTCACCAAAGCCACTCTTGTCGGCGTCACCCAAAGCTTCAGGGTTGCAACGTACAGGGGCCGTTTTTCTGTCTCTTGGGTTTACCCTCCCTCCCAGAAGCATGGCCCGGGGGCTTCCGGCCATCCCTCTGTCCAGGATCTCCACCGCCTGGCTGGCCACTCCTGCTCACCAGCTTTCGCACTCCCTTCTCCCCTCGACCACACTGCTAAGTGCTGGAGGGACCCAGGACTCAGACCCGGCCGGGCCTCGTTCTTTTCTCCGCTCACATGTTTTCCTGATACCAAACTACACAGCCCCCTGGTTCACCCGCCACCCATTTACGGACCCCTCATTTGTTTCTCCCACCCTAAGCTCTCCCCTGGGCTCCGGCCAGTCTCATGCATCCAGCTGTGTCCCCAACCTCTCCGCCTCAATATATGACAGGTCTGAAGGACTTACCCCAGGTCGCACAGCTAGCAAATGGCCTTGACGTGAACTCAAGGACGTCTGATCTCAGGGCCTGCCTTCTTAACCACTTCTGGACCAGAATCCACGCAGATGGCTATACACTCACTGAGGGAAAAGGCATGTCCATTCGCAAGATTTGGCCAGTGGCCTGGGACATAATTATTCCATCATTTCTAGCTCTGGGGGATCACCCCACCCCCATTTCAAACAGGGACAGCAGTGCCAGAGGAGACAAGGAGTCACCGGGAAACCTGGCGTCTCTTCCTGGAGCACGAGATCAACTCCAAGGTGGACACTGAAATATGGGGAGGAAGGCAGGCAGGAGAAATCACTTTTCTACAAAAACGAGATGGATATAGCCTGGGGAGCAAACAAGATTCACCTTCGTGCCGCCCGAGACCTGTCATCTGAGGAACACGGTGTCAGGCCGTCAGAAAACAGAACAGAAGAAACATCCGTGAGACGCCCAATCTTGGCCCCCGTGAAGCTCAAGGCCTGCTTTCCAGAAGCTTGTTTCTTTCATTTTTTTATGTTGCTTTATTTTGAGAGAGAGAGAGAGAGTGTGCACAGGCAGGGGAGGGGCAGAGAGAGAGGGAAAGAGAGGATCCCAAGAAAGTTCTGTGCTGCCAGCGCAGAGCCCAATGCAGGGACCCATCTCATGAGACGTGAGATCATGACCTGAGCCGAAATCCAGGGTTGGACGCTTGACCTACTGAGCCACCCAGGTGCCCCAGAGGCTTGTTTCTAACGCCTGCTTCCATCAGGCTTCGTGTTAAGCCAGATGGTTGGTACAGACATTCAACCAAAGTGTCGGTGCACTTTGGAAGCAGATTGATGAGCACAGAGACTTTTGCTGTACCTCTGGTGTCTTCAGCTAAGCAAAGTAAGTCTGGAAAGAGAAGATGGGATATTTCCCAAAAACTTCACAGACGAAGCAAACAGAAAACCTTTGAGAAGTTTCCAGAGAAACGATGGCCATTTCCAAAACAAAGGTTGCTTCGGACTTACAAGAAACTGGAGACAGTTTTGAAAACCATTGGGAGTAGACAGGGAACACTCCTGAACTTGATCAGGCTGATCAAAGCAGTGACAGAAAGGCAGATCTGAGCTTCCCCCGCCCCCCTCTCCCCCGCCCCCCGGATAGCGTGGCCAGCAGAATAAAACCCAGGGGCTGAATCCATTTCTTCTCTCAGATCAAGGCTATAGCTTCTCCAGGTTGAAGGCAGAGGTATAAAGTCACAGGCTCCAGAAATTCTTGGAAAAGCCCTTGCTAAATGGTCAGAGGCAGCTTCAGATTCTTATTTCCCTCTCCGCCTCTCTGAGTCTGATGACTTCAACGAGCCCTGGCCATCCCAGCAAGCCACGGCTTTCCAGGGGGAAGCCTAGGCATGAAACCTCCAGACGCCAGTTCTCCTTCACCTCCATTGTCATGAGTTTCCAAAGCAACTGGAAAGTGAGCACATTTGGCCCTCCTATAGATCACATGTGGCCCGAAGTTTGTTATAAGCCATCGAGTCCCATCCCACACTGGTTATGCTATATTAGGAGCAGGATTCTGATGTCAACCCTACTGGACTGGAGTCCTAGCTCTACAAGTTACTGAGTGGCCTTTGGCAGGTTACTTGATCTCTGTTATTTTCTGAACTGGCAATAATAACTGTGCCTTATCAGTAAGGTTGCTGAGAGGGTGCACTGAGATAGAGCAGGGAATTATTAGCGCAGCGTCTGGGAGCACAGCAAGAAGTCAGCAGGCAGAAGCTGTCATTGTTACTAGCCGTGTGTTGTTCAGCAAAATCTGGCCAGTCACAGTGAAGTTCGAATCCACGGTGTTTTGTTTGTGACTTAGGTGCGCAAAGCATTGGCCAGGAAAGATTGAATCACGCCAGCGATCTGCACATTCACAGGCCTCACCTGCACCCTCATAGGCTGATGGCCTCCCCTAAATCCCTGCTCCAGAGAAGAGCAAGTCCTTCCTTCAGAGACTTGGGAATGGAGACACCAGCAAAGAACCCAGAGCTCGGGCGCCTGGGTGGCCCAGTCGGTTGAGCATCCGACTTCGGCTCAGGTCATGATCTCTTAGTTTGTGGGTTCAAGCCCCACATTGGGCTCTGTGCTGACAGCTCAGAGCCTGGAGCCTGCTTCAGCTTCTGTCTCCCTCTCTCTCTGCCCCTCGCCCACTTGTGTTCCGTCTCTCTCTCTCTCGTAAAAATAAATAAATATAAATATAAAATATATATATACATATAAATATAAAAAATAAATATAAAAAAATAAATAAAAATAATAATAATAAAAAAAACCCAGAACTAAAAACTAGGGACTCAGATTCCAGACCCGGTGGCAAACGGGTCTGGGGGCCAAATTTCTCCAGCCGCCCACTTCTGTAAACAAAGTTTCACTGGAGTAGAGCCCCACTCATTCACGTCCAGAGTCCTCCATGGCAGCATTCACGCTCTCACAGCAGAACTGAATGGCGGCTTCAGAGACTGGATGGCCCTCAAAGCCTGAAACATGTACTGTCTGGCCCTTTACAGAAAGAGGTAAATCTTGAATCCATTCGAGTTGGAGCATCTCTGCTCTGGAGTTCTGAGGTTATATCTTATTCAAATGTAAATCTCCACACACAATGTCTGGCACACAGCAGGTGTTCCAAAGGCACTTGCTTCTTAAGTTATTAAAAAGCTGTTACTGAATATGTGTTCTTGAAGCATCGTGCACACATCAGAGCCAATAAATGGAGGCTTCTTTGACCCCTCAACCTGCAAAATTCCAGAGATGTCTATTTTTGTCTTAGTTGATTTCCCATGGTCAGTGGCTCCTAACTTCAGTTTTAAGGTTTTCTGCCTCTGAGACCTTAGTCAAGTTGCTGGTGATCTCTAAACAGCCATTTAAAAAGCTCTTCTATAAAATGAACAACCCCCTTCCAATCTGTCACTTGAGTTAAGGAAGGCTTTTTCTACATGGGGTCTCTGGGCATGTAGACTCCTGTAGGCACCTGCCCTCGATGACGAGGGTCTGAAACAGTGCCTTCGTCCACATCCAAGTTCTCATGCAGCTCCAGCCTACTTCGCTCAGGACCACCTCCCTCTGGGACCATGAGACCCCTTGCATGAGAACTCCAGAGAGGGGACGTGACGTGGTCAAGGTCACCTGAGGAATTTCAAAGAGTGAGAACAGAAGTCTAGGTATTCCTGATCCCTAGTCCCCTGGTCACCCACATCTAGGCTTCCTGGAGAGCCAACATTCCCCAGAAAACCTCCTTAGTTCGTTTGTACCATCAGACCACAGGACCCAATTTTTTTCCTTGGAATTCATGGTCACACGGTTCCAAGCAAAATTAAAAGAGAAAAAAGCATGAAATTCCTCAAGTTCACCGGCATAACTGACCCCTGAGCGTGCGCGCACACATACCTGCACCATTTCCAGCCTTGCCTAAGACCCACCTCTACAGAAGAGGAGCTTCTCTTCCCTTCCAACGCCAATCCATCCATCGGGGTTCAGCAGACCTGTGTTAGCCATGTCTTTGCGTTTCTGCATTGCTGATATGTTGACCTCCGGGGATTTGCTGAATCTGGAGAGGCTGCCCCTCTAAGGGGCTGGCCAATGCCCAGAGATAATAAACAATGCACCTTTGAGCATGCTTTTCACATATAAACCAGGCAATCCAGAGTCTACACCCCCAATCCCTCCGGGCCACTAAGTATACCAAGCAACTAGGAACAGCCTGTAAGCCCCAGGACCTGCTAAAATTATTGAGAATCGCCAGTCCTAAAACTGCCTACTCTCCCTTGTTCATTCTTTCCTGCAGAAAGCACAATAAAGGCTTTTGTCCACAGTTCTTCTCCTTCTGCCTCCAGATTGACCCCGGTGCTTCCCTGGATGGTTATTGGCATGACAATCTCAGCATTATCTCCCCTGTGACGTCTTCCTAACAGCCTTGACATCCCCAGGAAATTTTAGGAGAGCTTTCTCTCATGCTCCCACTGTAGAGTGTATACAACGCAATTATAGCACAAATTATGTTGTATCATATAATTGTTTCTGTATCTTTTTTTTCCCACCAGACTAAAAACCGCTTGAAATCTGAGACTATTTCTGATTTTTGTTGACTTCTGACATATATGAGATGTTGGATAAATATTGAGCCAACAAATGAATCAAATGAGATTTAGTTCAAGAACGAAAGAATATACCAAGTGTATCTTGCACCCATACCCCATGAACCCACCCTCACTGGTAGTCGTGACAGATATTTATTAGCACCCACTGCATTCTAATCATCCGTGTTAGGAGCTAGAGCTACAACAATGAATAAAATAAACACAGCCTTATCCCTGTGGCATCGCAATCTCCCGGGGGAGGTGGACAATTAAAAGCCATTACAAGAAAGTGTTGAAGGGTGTTCAGGGAGCTGGAAGGAGTCCTGCCATCAAGTGCAAGGCAATGAGCGATGAAGCTGGAAGGAAAATGAAGCCGGATGGCAGAGGGCTTTGTAAGCCTTGCTCCAGAATCTAGACTTTCTCCCAAAGGCAAGAGAGGATCACTGAATGTGTGTCAGTATCAAATGGGAGGAACCCCAATCGCACTGGCTTCAGCAGAGAGACATAGTGGCACCTGCAGTTGAAACTGTGGGGGTTGGGCAGCTTTATCTAGAGGTGATCTGATTATCTAGAGGTGATCCAGGAATCTGGCTCAGACAAGCCACGGGGACCTGGCTCTGCCATGTCTCAGCTCGGCTTTGGTCTTTTCCGGGAGCTGGTTTCTGCCTTAGGCTCTACATGTGAGGCCAGAGCTACGCTCACCTCACGTCCTCCAGCAAATCCTTTCTCAAAGGATTCTGCAGGTGATTTACGCTAACGCCCTGGGCCTGGCCTGGCTGAAGCCTCCCATCCCCGACAACCACCGCGGCCGGGAGGGTGAAACGGGCCGATCTGTGGGTGAGACGGTTTGCTGCGTCCACCCACCCCTAAGATGTGGGCTGAGAGAGCTGCTGGTGGGGAGGGCTTGGGGGTGGAGCTCCCTAAAGGAAAATCAGAGATGTGTTGCCAGTAGAATGACGCCCGGATGCTGGGTAGCAAAAAACAGAAACAAAACCGGAGATCCATCACGAAAGATTTTTGCCAAGGAGCGACTTTGTTATTAGATTTGTAACTAAAGACGACCCATCACCAGGGCACACCGTTGTGGCCGTGTGGGGAATGGTGGGGAATCCACAAGCAGGAAGGACAGTAGGAGTTTGAGAGGCTCAAGGAGACTGCTTATGCTAAGATCCAGAATTTGGTTCTATAAAAGGGTCTGGAGCTCAGGAGAGCGACATGAGCTGAAGATACAGATCTGGAGGCACCAGGATATAGATTACAGAAGGCTGCCAAAGCCAGAGAAGGGCATGGGATTCCCCCCCACCAGGCAGGGAATGTTGGGGGACAGAGTGAAGGGCTGGCTCAGAACCACCGTGAGGACCAACGCCTAAGGAGCGTGCCAAGGAAGAGGGGCCAAAAAGGGGAAGAGGCCTGAGCATTAGAAAACCAAGGGAAAATGAAGTCATGGAAGCCAAGAGCGGAGAGGGTTGCAGGAAGGGGGCAAAGTCAGCAAGACCGGATGCTGCCAGGAGGCCGAGCAAGCACTGCAAAGGGGCCCATTGGATTCATCCACAAAGGGGTCCTCTTACCCTTGGGAAGGGCAGTTCCGGTGAGGTGGAGGGTGAGTGGGCAGTGGGATTGCTCTGTGCAGAAGCTGGGTTCTGAGGACCAAGAAACAAGACAGACTGGTGAGGGGAGTTGGTGGTATCGTGATGTACACGGAGGCTGTGCATTTACAAGGAGGCACGCAAGGATGCACGCTCTCTCCCGTGCACAACTGACAACTATTGGAGGCTTTTGAAGCCACACCCCTCACTTACCTCTTTTTTTCTCCCTTTACTCCTACGGAGACAAGATCAAAGCAGAAAAAAATTTTATAAATTTTTTTTAACATTTATTCATTTTTGAGAGACAGAGAGACAGAGCACAAGCCGGGGAGGGGCAGAGAGAGACGGAGACACAGAATCTGAAGCAGGCTCCAGGCTCCGAGCTGTCAGCACAGAGCCCCACGCGGGGCTCAAACTCATGAACCGTGAGATCATGACCTGAGCCGAAGTCAGATGCTCAGCCGACCGAGCCACCCAGGCGCCCCAAGTGGAAAAGGTCATTCTAATCCAGTGCTTTATTTCCCCAGATAAGACTAGATCTACAGTAATTCAACAGCTTGTTCAAGGTTTCAGAACAAGCTGCTTGTAGAGCCCGGGACTTCTGACTTCCGGGCCAGAATTTGTCCATTCTCTCTCCTCCCTGTGTGCTGAAGATGCCCTGATATGGGACCCCTGCAAGGTCTGCCTGCCCAACTGGGCCTTTGGCTTGAACAATCCTGTTCTAATTGGATCCCTTGAGGCTCTCATTCTGCGACTTGATGTGTTAAGACCCTACTCCCACAAAATCAATGCATGCCAGCCCTTCCCAGTATCTGCCTGCATTCTAATGATACCTTCAGTGCTTTAACCATGAACTTGGAGAAATCTTCTGAGGGTGGAGACTTCAGCCTTGGGTGAAGCAGATATTTGGGAGGAAGTAAGGCATGTTGGTTTTTCTTAAATCCTTCTGGGAAACGTGCGTGTGCATGGGGGGGGGGGGTGCTATCTGGAAGGAACAAAGGCTGTTCAAAGCCATATCCCAAAACGAGGGTGTATTTTCCCATTCAGAAGGCTTCCCTACCTGTGGAATGCTCAAGCACTCGCCACACCAGCTTTCAAAGCAGATGGGTATTTACTGCGCACAAATGTTACATTGACTTTGGAATGTTCTCACATGTGCTCTTGTGGATTAATGAGCTCCTAATATTGTGATAATAATCATTTTCCATAAATATGCATAGTCAGCTTTTAAAAGTGTCACGTGGGGTAATTATTAGCTGTCTGGGTGCTAATCGCTCAGGGAAAATGTTTACTTGCGTGTGAAACGGAACCTGTGTTTGTTTTGTTAAATGCACTGCCTTACAACAAGCCCAGAGCAATTACCCGCCTGATTTAAAGGGACTTGGATGCCAGGGAACCAGAATTGAGGGATGAATCTGTGCCAGTTATCTTGGGGCCAAATCCAGCTTTCAAACCTCATTCACAAGGGCCTGTGACGTGTTTGGTTGGATTTAGTCCAATAAAAATATTCTGAGAACCTACTGTGTGTAAGGGATCTTGGAAAGGGCGCCATCTTTGAAGCTAGTCAAATGAGCCTAGGTCCTGGCACTTTCTGCCTTGGGGTAAGATGATTAACTTCTCTACGTCAGTTTGCTCATCTGGAAAATGGGGCAATATCCACCCTCTAAGATTTTTAGGAGGTTTAAATAATATACATAAAGCACCTAGCACAAAGCCTGACATGTGTCAGGCCTTCAGCAAACATTAGGTCTTTCTCTCTTCTCACACACACGCTATGGCAGACACATGGATAATAAATGTATAGCCCACACCTTCCTGGATCCTTCCAAGTCAAGTGCCCATAAGACCGAGTCCAAGGAGAGCGTGATGAAAGACGTTCTACTACTTGGTGGAGGATGCAGAGGTAGGAGAGGTATCATCTACTTAGGGAAAAATCAAGAATGAGTTCAAATCTTCAAGGAGACTTGCTCTTGCCCACCGACAGAGAAGATGGCCTGCTTTGGACATCTGCATTGTGCCCGTCACTGACGCCACAAATTTTTCCTTTTGTCAACTCATTTCTGTGAGGCATTACACTTTCCTCACCCACCTCCCCCACCCAGGAGTGAGACAATAAACCCCCAATAATTCAGGGTGGAGAAACGCACCCCAGTTATAGAGCAACAGGATAAAGGGGGCTGGGATTGAGGAAAGGGGGATTTCAAAAGGCACTGAGAGGGGAGACGAGGGGAGGGAAGACCGTCTTGTTATATGGGCTGCCCCAAATTGTCCACGTCCCTCCTGCAGGCCAGAGAAGAGAACGTGCGAAGGATGACACAGGAGGTTTTAGAGGCCAGGCCTGGAAGTGGCACGCACACTTCTCACTGCCCTCCGTCGGCCAGACTCAACCACACGGCCTCAACCAGCTGCAGGCAGGCTGGGAAATGCAATTTAGGAAGAGAAGAAATGGGGGTGTAGTGACAATCGGCCATGTGATATAAAAGTCAAAGTGCCAAAGGGAGAGACCTGGAGGGAAGGCCAGGAGCCTAATGTCCAGATCTTACCCGGTGCAGGGTCAGTAGACTTGAACATCAGAAGAATAGAAAACAAGTGTTTAAGGCTTTAAGGATTGTTCTCACTAGAACCAAAAATAATCGTATAGCTTCAGAGATCTGTCGATAAAGGGCCTTCCTATGGATTGACTCCTAGTCCTCAAAATATGTGTTGAAGCCAAAACCCCTGACCCCTGTGAATGTGACCTTATTTGGAAATAGAGTTTGGACATATGTAATAAAGTTAAGATGAGGTCATTAGGATGGGCCCCACTCCAACATGACCGATGTCCTTATAAGAAGGGGACAAGACAGAGACATATGAGAAGCTGGCCATGTGACAATGGACGCAGACATTGGAGCGCTACATTTCTAAGCCAGGAATGGCTAGCAAATACCAGAAGCCAGAAGAGACAAGAAAGGATTCTCCCCTACAGGTCTCGGAGGGAGTGTGGCCTCACTGACACCTCGATTTCTGACTTCTCGCCTCTAGAACTGGGAGACGTCAATGTCTACTACCTTAAGCTGCCGGTTTCTGGTCCTTTCTTATGGCAGCCCCGGGGATGCTAATCCACTCTCACTGGCCCAGGGCTCAGGACGAGTCGATAGGAATGGAAGCCAAGAAAACTCCTGGCCTGGATGAAGCAGGAGAAGGTCTTGGCTGGGATGTTGGGAAGAAGACATTAGATGGGGAAGAAGCGGTTGGCCATGGAGGGATTTGAACGTGATCTTGCCTGCAGTGTAGAATTACCAGGAGGCTCTTCCCAAGGCAGGTCTGGAATCTACCATAGCTTGCCCCTCTCCCACCTCTTCCCATGTGACCAGGGGAGGACCCCAACCTGGTCTTGACATTAAAGGGGGTCTTAACGTGAAAGACTTTAAAGAGACAAGAGTTGACTCCTTCTCCGGCGTTGCGTAGCCAGTATTGCTAACTTCTAGAAAATAGAGGAGCCCCAGGGAAATCTAATAACAGCCCTACTTAAGAGCACACGACAATTATTACCTCCAACTGTGAGGGAGGCTGAGTAATTAAAAAGGGTTCTTTATTTTGATTAAAAAGATTCCTTTTAGTGTTTCTGAATCTTTAGTGAAAGCCTAGAACTCTATTTTTAGACACAAAACAAGATACGTGGCCAGGGGCACGGGTGTAATTTAAAACACGGGATGAGCATTTGTAACCTGAAAAATGAGCACGCGCCCCCAGTGGCCCCCAGATCGAGCCCAGCCCCACCCAATGGCTTTCAGAAGGCACAGCAGCATGACAACCCCAACCCCGCCGCCTGGATTAATAGGAGGCCCAAATTAATTGGTTTTAATCACTATAAATTTCCTTCCCAATAAAATTTCAAGAATTTCCAATCATGCTGATTTATATGTGTAATTAGAAATCCATTCACAGATGTCACACTGCTAGGTGGTGGGTAGTGTAAGCCCCGGCTTAACTCCAGCTAGGGGCCTGAGCCATGAAAAACGGTAAGGGGGAACTTGGCAGGAAGCTGGGACACAGAGCACGCCCCCACCCCTGGAGGCTCCACCCCCAAAGTCACGCGGGGGCCATTGACCAGCAGGCATAGACTTCACCTTCTCTGGCCCCCGGCCCTTCCCGGCCTGGACAGGAGCGGACCGAAGGGGCTTGGCGTGTACCAAACAGGCTGTGCCGGGTAAGTACATTGGGTGAAGCCACCCTCACAGCCCCCAGGCCTCCCTTCTGCCCAGAGCAGCAGTGAGCGTAATAACCGTGGGAGGAGAGAACCCCAAGAAGAGGGAAAATCAGCCTACCTACACCCCCCTTCCGACAGGCAGATTATTGTCTTGGCAAACTGTCCATTCTCCAGATCAGGCAAACGCAGGCTTGCATGCAGGATTGGCCGGCACACTGGCTGGACTTCGAAGTCCTGCTCACTTTCCCTCCTCCTCTGCGGCCCCTAGCCCTTGGGCCACGGGGCCCCGTGTCACAGAGGGAAGTGGGAGCAGGGAGGAGAGGACAGAAATGGCTGCATCATCCTTTCCCCTCCGTGACCAAAAGGAATGGGAAAGTCTACAGGTGAAGGGAGAGTCATCAAGAGTTTTATGCCAGAAATTCACCCGCGTGGAGACTGGTGGGGAGAAGAAAGGAAAATGGAAATGGGGGCTCGGAGAGGCTGTGTGGCTTTTCAAGATCACTCGGCCAGCACAGCAAAGGGAAGAAGGGAAGGAAGTTGACGTCTATTGAGCATCTATCATATGCCACGTGCTCTTTGTGGGTCCCCCTCGCCGGAACCCTAGAGAGTCCTGGAATCCTAGAAGGACAGAAGAATGAGGCTCATATAAGTCAATATTAAATCTCTTGCTCACGGGGCCACAGCGGGCTGGAACCAGAGCCACGGGCACTCACCCCGAACACAGTCAGCTTTGCTGCCATCTCTCACCGCCCCGGGGCCCAGCTGCTTCGAGCATCACCTGCAGGGGAGTGGGTGAGGGTGGTTAGCCAGCCGGGGGTGGTTCGCAAACGTAGGGACAAACAAGTTACTGTTTGGGCTGCAGGAATCTATGTCCCAGCTAGGCTGCGAGCAGCCTGCAATTAGGGCCAGAGCCCCGTGCCTCTCTCTTCTTCCACCCATCGTCCCATACAGGGTGCAACTTGGAACCACTTTATCAGCTTGGCTCTGAGTTTAGGGCTCAGGGCAAAGGACGATGGGTTTTTGAGGTATGAGAAGACTGTGGCACCAGGAAGCGCTCACTGAGGGGAGACGCAAGGGGCCATTCATTGGGGAGCTGGAGGGTGTTAGACCCCAGCGGGAGGGCATAGCAGGATCAGGGCATCGATAAGAAACGCCCTTTCTCTTCCGCTGGGTTTCGGCATTGACTGAGAAATTAAGACACAAGAGCCTGCCAGAGGGAATCCAAAACGACCGAGTTCTTAGTAAAGCCAGCTTGGAAATACGACTTGAGCCACCAGGCTCTGCTTACTTGACTCCCGAATTAGACACGGATCCTCTCCTCCCAGGTACGGCAGTGGGCCTCCCCCACACTGGGCTGGACCTGCCTCTGTAAACTGCCCGCCGGGACGGGGAGGTGAGACCGCACCTGCCAGCAGAGGCCAAGCTGAGGAGAGAATGGACACACGCTTCCATCTGTAGAAGCCAGCTCTCCCCTACGTCCTAATGCTGGCACTCCTGTCCCGCGGGCCAGGACGGGAGCTCTGGAGTGGCTCCCCCTACACGCTGGACGGGCACGTTGACAAAGGGAAGGGGGCATTGGTGGCCCTGAGGTCAGACCCTGCCAACTGTGCCTGCCATTCGTGAAGACCCACCCTGGTCTCTCTGCGGACCACAGGGACCACCGCCTGGGTCTCAGAACCACACCGGCCCTCCAGTGCTCCCCCACCCAAGCCCACCCCACGTGACACAGACACACTCAGAATTGTCTTCAATAGTGCTCGGTCTGTGAAAGTGATTGGTCGGCTTGCCCACTAAGCCCGCCTCCCCACGAAGAGAGAAGAAGATCATCTTTGTATCAGCCTGATCCTTTAATGTGCCTCAAAGCTGCTGCTCGGGTCTAAAGCAGACCCCGGCCCGAGCAGGGAATGGGTGGAGAGGTCTTAATGGGGAGATTAGTGTCTGCCCAGGCCGTGCCAGAGCAGGGTCCTAAGAGGAGATTTTAGAGGTTGGGCAATTTTTAAGGGCTTAAATGTTTGATAATGCAGGGCTCAATTGCATTTATACATGTTGGGGCCTCGGCAGCAATGTACCACCCCGGGCATAATGGATGTTGCAAGATTTGATTTTAGTAGTTTAAAAATACCCAAGTAGTCTGCAGGCTAATGGCCATTGGACAGACTCATTAGTGTATCAATAATCGTTCGGCATTCTGAAATCCTTTTAATGCTCTGGGACAGCAAGAAGCGGGCTGTGGGAAGGGAAGAAGGTCATGGGGGAACTTGCGAGCCAGTTAAACAAGCGAAGACAATGAATGGCCTGGGCGTGCTCTCCGCCACTGGTGGACTGGTTTAGACAGCAGGGGGGTGGGGAGGAGGTGGGAGGGCGGCAGGGGGGGTGGGGGGAGCTCTTTGTAACTGCTCGGGGAAGGGGTGTTGGGGGAAAGCTGAAACAAAGCCTCGTGCAGCCCGGTCACAGACCGGCAGTTGAAATGGATTCTACCTCCCCCTTGCTCTATCTAGCCACCTTGTTCTTTGCAGCCTCATGGTTTCCTTTCTCCTCCTCACCTTGTCTCACGACCCGGTAGAGTGATTGCCTCCAAACCGCTGACTTCCTGTCTGTCCATCAAGTTCCCATCTCTGCCCAAGCACCCCCCTCCTCTGCCGACCACTGGGCCTCTACTGTCGCCCATGACCTAGCACGTGGTTCTGTACCATTACTGTGCATCGCCCCCCGCCCCCCCCCCCCACACTGACATGTGAGTTCCTGGCCAGTCACCGTCCCTGCCACATGCTAGGTGCTCTGTCAGGCTTCCAGATTCCAGCTTCCAGATCAAGCTCTGGAAGGATGAATAAGCCTTTGCAGTCTGGATGGTTAGTTGCAAGGCTCTGCCGTTTGAACGGGAGACAAAGATTTCCTGCAGCTCCTAAGCCAGGACTCCGAGGAGCCGAGCATGTGATCAGTTTCTCATTTTGTACCTTAGGAGTCCAAGAAGCAGCCTTAGGAAAGAGAGAGTTCTGAATACCTTTGCAGATGGAATGTTCTATTGTCAAAGATGCTCTTCAGTTCCTTCTAGAGCAACGTCACTTCTGCATGGAGCACTAAGCAGTAGGGACCAGCAGGGTCTAGGCCTTGGCCAAGACACCCCTCTGCGTCCTGCTCACTCCCACCCTGGCTGGAGTCTCAGGGGACCTAGCTGGGCCGTGGAGGAGAGGGGGAGGGGGATGGAGGGCAGTGGGGGGGTGATCTGCACAGATTCCCTGGCCTGCAGCCTCGCTGAAGAAAGGCCTACAGAAACCTCTGAGCACTACTGAGCCTTATCAGTTTGGCCCCAACGAGGCTGCCTGCTGGGTCATCACTGTGCTGAAAGAATGACCTCCAAGACACCTGCCCCGCACATCTTGTCCACGTCAGAGCGCCAGCCATGCTCCCAGCTTCACCCTAGGACAACCTCACTGGGCAGGGACCAGATCTGAGGGTCTCCGGCTCTGCAACTCAGGGAAACTGAGCAAGGACAGAATGCAGTCAAGAAGCAAACTTGAAGTTGACATTATTGCTCTAGGAGAACATGGTGAGTTAGCTGGATTGCCTGTCTCTCCCCTTGTGGCAGTCTGGCCTCATTCTTCCCAGGAGCCCTGAGCAAAACTTCCTCCTGCTGGAAACAGCCCCTGCTGAGCTGCGTCCCACCACTGCTCATCCATCCATGTGTCCATCCGTTCACCTGCTCATTCCATCCTTCCCGGGCGCCTTCCATATCCTGCTCAGCCCCTGTCCTCCCTACATGTTTGTGAGCACGAGTGTGTCTGCTGCCCATCTACGTTTTGCTTCCACAGTTTCTGGGGGTGCCCCGGCCCCCCTTAGATTGTAAGCTTCTTGGTAGCACACCGCATCTCTAGGCTCTTACCACATCTGTCTTTCATCCACTAAACTTTGAGCACCTCCTTTGTTACAAAGGTAAATAAGAACACACAGTCTGGTGTGGTGATGGATGCACGGCACCATCCATGGGGGGACTACAGGAGCAGGGGAAACACAGAGAAGGAGTCCACTAAGATGGGGGTCTTGGGGAGGCTTTCTGGAGGGGGTGGTAAGGGAGCTGAGTCTTAAAGGATGGGCTGCAATCCCCAGGTACAAGGGGCGGGTGTGGGGGGAGTGGTAAGGTTTGCCAGGCAGGGGGCACAGGAGCAAGGCCAGGAAGATAGGAAACACCATGGGCTATTGGGGGCCCACTGACTGGAGCTTGGCCTTGTGGGCAGAGAGCCAGGAGCGCTGAGATGGCGGGAGAGGCAGGGGGCAGATCCTCTCCTCCCTCAATCTTAGTGATCCTCTCCTCACTCAATAAATAGATTTATTCCACAAATCTATTCTCAGCCAGGGCTCGCTCTAGGGGGTGAGGACACATCAGTGCTCAAAACAGACAGTGCCTGCCCTCCTGGAACCTCATTCTAGTGGATGGAGAAAGTCCATTCACATACACACACACACACACACACACACACGGGCACCTGGGTGGCTCAGTGGGTTGAGTGACCGACTTCAGCTCAGGTCATGATCTCACGGTTCGTGAGTTCAAGACTCGCGTTGGGTTCTGTGCTGACAGCTCGGAGCCTGGAGCCTGCTTCGGATTCTGGGTCTCCCTCTCTCTCTGCCCTCCCCCACTCATTCTCTCTCTCTCTCTCTCTCTCTCTCTCTCTCTCTCTCTCTCAAAAATAAATAAGCTTAAACACACATACATACAAATAAATACATAGTGTGTTGGGGCGGGGGCAACATTTTACAGCTGTCAAGGGAGGGGTCTTATAGATGAGCACTTTCAGTAGATTACTCCAGGGGCTGGCCTCCTGTCCTCACTAAGCAACCGAGCTGGTCGGACGAAGACAGACAGACCCAGCTATCTCCAACCCCACCTTCAGAAGTTGTCCTTGAGAGCAGCTCCCACTGCAGGGAAAACTAATAAGGCCGGCATTTTATGATCCCCCTACCTCTGATGGCCAGAGGCAATTTGAAGTCAATAAAAGGTGCGCGGCTCCAAGGGTGTTTTATGGCTCGTCAAACCATAAAACCCCATGGCCATGTGACCAAGGTGCTAGAAAGGGGCCACCGAGTGGATTCAACAGCCCTCGGTCCAGGAGGACTTCCAAATTAGGATGGCGATCGACCAATTACAGGAGGAGGGAGCAGTTCTATGAAGGAAGCCCCCTGAGCTCGCTGGCTATGGGGCCCAAGCTTTGGGAGCCCCCTGCCCACAGACTGAGCCCTCCCACTATGATTACAAGAACCCTCGAGAATCCCTCACCTTCTGCTCCAAAGCACGCCTCATCCTGCCCTGGGATGTTTAAAATCCCCTTCCCATGGGCCCAGGTTTCTGGCCACCAGAGACCTGTGGCCTAGTGCAGTTGCTGCCTTTCCGTCTGAAACTCACTCCACCCACCGCCCACTGACTGTGACCTTGGGCTAACCATTCACTGCAACTCAGGCTTCTCCTTTTTCAACAGGGGTAATGATGCCTCCACGGCTGGCTTGTTTAGAGACGCCGGCACCCAGAAAAGGCTCAAGACTCAGAATCTGTTGCGACAGGAGAGGCACCGCTTCAGCTGAGCGAGAACTCAAGCCCTCACATCTCTACGCGATGTCACCGAACGCCCTTGGGGCATCTTCTAAGAGCGTCCATCCGTCCACCCACCTACCCACCCATCCACCCACCCATCCATTCATCGATCTTTCCATCCTTCCATCCTTGCATCCATTCAGCAACAAACACTGGTCACCGTCTCTGAGCCAGGCCCTATCCAGGGGCACCATGCTGAGCCCGTACCAAGCCTCCACCGGATGGAGGTTACATTCTAGTGATGGGAAAGAGGTAATCCATGTGGGAAGCTCAGGTGGGAGTCCGTGCCATACAGAAAGACGTAGCAGACGTAGGAAGAGGAGGACACCCTGTTTTCAAGGGGTTTGCGTGCTAATGACAGGAAATGGACAACGACCCATGAGCAGATCAAATACGCGTGGGTGTGCATGTGTGCATGTGTGTGCACACGTGTGTACGTGTGAGTGAATAAATAGGGTGCCCTCACAGAGAACAATGGGAATGTCACTTAGATGGAAGTGACAGGCCAAGGACTGATGGACGGAGAAGGAGTAATGGAGAGAGAGAGAGAGTCCAGGCAAGGGGAAGCCCCTGCAGTGGGGAAGTTCCTGCAGAGATGCTGCAGAGGGCCCGGATGTGTGGAGGTGACAGGGGCGTGGCACGAGAGGAGGGAGGAGGCAGAGAGAGCCTGGCCCGCCGGGAGCACCGTCTGTGCCCAAACGGCCCCGCGTCTCACCTGATCTTCGCGGTGCCTCTACTGTCCCGTTGCTGCTGTGACAAATTTCCGCAAACGTAGGGGTTTAGAACAACACAAACTTATTCCCCTACAATTCTGGAGGTCAGAGGTCCACAACGAGTCTGGAGGGGCTGAAATGAAAGTGCTGGGCGGGGCTGGTTCTCTCCGGAAGTGCCCGGGGAGAATCTTCCGGGCGCAGAGGCTGTGATGCGCTTTTTGGTTCCTCTGCTCCCCGCTTCCGCTGGCTTCCTGCTCTCTGACTCTGGCCCTTCTGCTTTCCTTTGAGAAGGACCCTTGCGATGGCATTAGGCCCATGGAGATGCTCTGGAGTAAAGATCGCGTCTGAAGAGCCTTAACTTAATCACATCAGCCCTTGAGTGTCATGTAAAGTAATATGTTCACAGGTTCCTGGGCGTCTTTGGGGGCCATCATTCTTTCTGCCACAGGGATGTCTGGTGGTCCACGTGTGGCTGACAGGGGGCTGAGGAGGGTTGCGGTTTCCGGGGCCCCCGGGGTAAAGTTACAGCTTTGGACCCTAAGCCAGAGTTACCTCTCTCTGCCCACGGGGTGTCCTTTCCACCCTGAGGTCACTTCCTTGCTCTGCCGTGGAGTGAAGAATTCTCCTGGGGGACGAGCCACCCCAGCCCGACCCACCCGCCCTACCACCATCAAGGCTCAGGCACCGCCTCCCGCAGGGTCTCCGTCCTGGGGGCCCCAGCAGCAGCAGCTCTCTGGACAGGAAGTTCTCCTCTGGCTGTCCTCACCCCTTTGTGGCCTGTAGGAGATTCCCCTTTCCCGGTGCCCCCGGAAACCAGCCTGTGGCCCTGGCGTGGGGGCCGGGCCCCTCTCCCAGCCTGCCACCAGTCACCTCTCCTCGGGGCCCCATTGAGCCACGTCACCTCCACTCCTCACTGAGGTCTCACGTCCTATGGGCACCTTCCCTCGCCCTCTACTTATTTAGCCAATAAAGAGGTGCAACGGCAGGATGCGGGGACACTGAGGACCGCTCGTCACAGGTGGGAGGAGGAGGTGGGTATCAGGCAATTTTTCAGGGAAGGACGGGGGTGAGGACTATGGGAAGTCAGAGGAAGGACACACAGCTGGACCAGGTATGGGGTGGCAGGGGGTGGGGCGGGGGGGATACATTTCAGGAGAAGGAGGCAGCAGGTGAATCTGGCTCCAGCCCTCAGTGACCCTCCCTGCTCGGCACCTGGTGAGACAGCACCCTGGCTTCCTTCAAACAGTCCGTGTGGGTGAGCATTTTGAGGGAGGGATTCCGGGCATGACTTCAATCGTGCAAGGCAAGACAGCAGGTGCCTGCACGATCTGAGCACCTGCCTGCTCAGAGCCAGAAAGGTCTGGAAGGATGGATGGAGAGAGGTGGAGAGGCAGTGGGCAAAGGGCCAGGCAGGCCCCTCCCTTGGCTACCCCCTTCTCTGCCCCAGCTAAAACCGACCCACCCCCCCCCCCGACGCCCTCATCGATTTTGTAATCACCAATGCCCCTGGCTCCTTCTATTCCCACCTACGTAAGCCAGGAGGCCTGGGCGGCTGCTCCATCAGGCATTAGGTTCAGGCATTAGCTGGCCTTGTGGCTCTTCGGGGAATGCTAATGCACCTGTTCTTTCTGGAAGTCAGTTCCCGCTGGCCCTCCTCTGCCATCTCCTTGACTCTACCCGCCCCACCAAGCCCTCGCTGACCTCTGCCAGAGTGTTCCTGAAATGATGGGCCATTCCATCTTCCCTCATCCCTACTTTGCAAAGCCGAGGACACATGTGCACGAAGCTGCCCTCGCCTTACCCATGGGTGGATCCGAATCAGCGGTGGGCCAGTAAAAGGGGCAACGACCAGCTCCCTGGGAGGAAAAGCCCTGATTTGTAGCATTGGCCAATTTCTATGGTGTGAATAGCCCTACTGTGGCCCACGTCAAGTCACCCACGGACTGCACGCAGACTTGGGAGGGGATGCCGTAGAACTGGCTCCAGCACACGCCCAGCCAGGCAGTGTTGAAGCGACCCGCCAGCCCCACGGCCTCGCGCTGCTGTCTCCAGCAGCCACTGCTGTGCATGAGGGCAGGGCCTCTCTGAACCAGGATGAGGTGTTAGGGGTATGGCCTTCTGAGTCAATCTGATCTAGGATGAAATCCCAGTTCTGCCATTTAATAAAATGGATGGCTTTCGGCCGGTTGCTTAACCTTTTCTTATCAGTGAAATAAGATTAATGTGACTTGTATCCCAGACACGTGAGCATTACGAGCTCCCGCGTACAAGTCGCTTCGCACAGTCGCCTGCGTAGGAGGCATTCGGTAAATGTAGGCAGCAGTGGGGGAGTGAGACCCGCGGAGCACGGTGCTGTTTGGGGAGTCTACAAGCAAATGCTGAAGGACACCCGGCACCCGGCATAGTCTCTGGAACACTGCCCGAGCCCTGTGCAGACCTCTTGAGAATTAGGTGGGGATTGGATCTTTGCCTTCAGATTGGAGAGACGTTACCGCCGTATCTCATTCGCAAACAAAAAAAAAGATCGTCTGTACATACAGACTGAGTGATCTTGCGACTTCATTTTGCGATGTCAAGGGCATCAAGAAGCTCTCCTGTCCCAAATAATACATTTCGCACCTGCTCAGTGACACCTGAAATTCCGCCGTGTGGCCTCATTCTAACACCGAGCTGCCAGCACGCACGCAGAAGCAGAGCCCGAGGTCACCGGAGGCTTGCTAGCCAAGGGAGGGCACTGGGTGTAGGGGACCGTGTGTGTAGCAGGCGAGACCAGGGGAGGGGCAGGGCTCTAGACCAATGTGACGGTGTCCCAGTTTTGCTCAGACGAGCCCCAGTCCAGAGGGAAGGTGACGACAGTGGCTCCCGGCACCTTTGTTATTTGGGAGAATATTCAGTCTGGGGCAGTAGAGGACGGACAGAGACCCACGCAGCTGGGAGCCGGCACACCGGCAGCCTGGGCGGTGCAGGATCCAGGTTGGGGTGATCCCTGGGTTCCAGAGAGGCTGAGAATTTGCTAAGAACACAGGCTAGTTTGGGTTCCTTGAGCTCACACATCACCTCCAAGATCCTTTCAGTGACATCTGTGGGCAGGGGGGAGGTGGAGAGAGCAGGGAAAGTAGCGGCAGGAAGAAGGCGTCACTTAGGAGTTTGGTTTGAAATAAAAACTCTTACCCGTGTCACGAAGTGGGGCCAGGAAGTGATAGGAGAGGAACCCTGACTTAGAGGAAACGCTAAGCAGGAAGAAGGGGGAGGGGGGGAGGCAGGAGGAAGGGGAGAGAGGAAAAGGCGAGGGAAAAAGGAAGCCATGGAATAACCCCAGGGAGGGGAGGGGAAGAGGCAGGGGAGGCCGCAAAGGGAGAGGAGGAGGAGAGTGGGATCTGCGAGGGAGGAGGGAGAGCCGGGAGGGTGAGGGGCACGGGACGCGGCGGGAGGAAGCGACGGAGAGAGAGGACTGGAGACCTTGAGAGTCTTACATTTTGATCAAGGCATGACTGATAACATTCCAGCGGACCATCTTTCAGCCCCCTTGTTTGATGACAAAGCTCATCCCCCGTCCGCCATCCATTATCGGTTCTCCCTCCCCGAGGCGAGGGCATCAATAATGCTCCCTCTCCGCGATGCTGTGCCTCCCCCACGCCGCACGCAGGCCTGGCCATCGCTGGTGGGCATTCCCGCCGCACATCATTACCGCCCGGACCCCATCCCTCCCCCCACCTGCCGGGCGGCTGACCACCCTCCCCAGATGCCTCACTCCCGCAGGGAGCCCCTGTGCGGAGAGCTGGGCCCCGACCCCGGACCAGACGGGCAGCCAGTCTCCACCCGGGCTGCTGGATGATCCCTGACATCGTGGTACCAGGGCTTGATTTTTAAAAATGATTGTTTAGTTTTGTCTTGTGTTAATTAAGAGGGAGGCTGAACTTCCCCACTCTGGTTGGCTCCTCCAAGAGACCTAACAGTTTGAATTTGAATGCAAACATCCTCAAACATCTGTTGCCGTAATTTGGTTGGATTAACTGTCTAGTTTGCTGGGCCATCTGCTGTCCTCCCCAAACCCCATCACTGCTCTTACCCCCGCTGGGCTGGTATCTCACCTGGCTGCCCCTCTACAGGTGGAAGAAGGGGCCCAGCAGGTAACCCCAGGTCAAAGCCACAAGTCTTCTTCCAGAAAAATCTGGAAACAGGCTGGCCAGGCCCGACCAGGTACCAAATGCCAGCAAGGGGAACCCGAGGAGGGAGGGTCATGTCTAGGCAGCTGGGAGGCCAGACCTCAGAGCTGTGTGACCTAAACCAGGTTTTCCTCCAAGGCTATCTGAGCCTTTCTCTCCAAGGCCAGAGCTGCCGTGCCAGGATGCTGGGATGACGCCCTGAACGGCTCTGGGAGCACTGTTCTATATGAAAGGCATCCCTGGAGTTGTACAGTAGACAACCCGTGCAGCTGTATTGGGCAACTTTGCGCTCAGTCCCTGCGGAAACTGTCTTGAGCTGACATCAGGCTCCCAAGCTCCCTACTCTGGCTCTGCAGAAGCACAGCCCAGGATGCCCAAGCTGCTGACCACCTCAGGCAGAGGGCTGCCTCCCAAACAGGATCAAAGGCACAGGTTTCAGGAGTCCTGCAACCTGCTTCAGAGGCCTCACTTGTGACCTCAAGGCTCGTTTCGGTGGAGCCCCAGCCGGGACGTATTGCTTGGCCTTGCACTTGAAGTGGGGCCGGCTCAGGTAGAGTGAGGCAGCAAAATAAGCAAAAGAGAGCAGGGATTCGGATCCTGGGATTTACTCTTCTTCCGCAGCCCCCTCACCGGACTCGTCCTCCCTCCCCCCACTCTCCTCCCTTCGGCCACATCTCTGTTCCACGGTCCCCTTCGGCTGCATTCACCCCGTGACCCATGCCATTTTCTGAGCCCGCATGCCTCACTCCATCTCTGCCCATCTCCCAAGGTCCAGGTCAGGTGCCTCGTCCTCCATGGGGCCCCCCAGAAACGATCTCCCTGTTCCCAACGCCCATGACATCTGTGAGGGCCACCCGGGGAACAATTGCTATCTACTTCCTCGTATTACTTTCATTGCTTTTTCATCTGCACCCACGAGCTCATGCTTTGCAAGCACGCGCGGCTGATGAATGAATGGATGAGGGAATGAATGAAACCGTCTGACATCGGCATAACAACGAAGGCCCCCGCACCCCTGGAAAAACCGAGTGCATATTCCACATGCAGATGTGGGACCTACAACCTCCCAACACCTGTCACCGATTCCAGGGTGTGCACAGGTTGGTGACTGCCACCGGGAAGGGGTCCATCTCGCTGGATGCCGCGAACAAAGTCAGACAGTTAATAGAAACCTATTTCTAATTGCTTGACATATAATAGATACACCTCCAACCAGCTGAGGCCGCCGGATCGCATTCAGAGCCCTGCTTCCTGGCTTACACCGAAGCCTTTCATGTTTTATTAGAGCTCTGCACATTTCATTTCCTTTTATGTGCAGAAGAAAATGGACCCTTGGTTCTAGGACACTCACAGCACACTTTTACTTGTCAAAGGGCAGCTCTGTAGGAAGCAACCCCCCTGCCTCAGATTGGTGAATTCGGTTTCAGCAAAGGTGGAGAAGGCAAGGGTCACCCTCTACCCCCACAGCCTCATCCAGGAGTATCAAGGTCCCGACTGCGTGCAGGCCAGGGACGGATCGGATGTGGACAGGACAGGGCGGCCCTGTTCCCCGGCTTGCGTTCCTGCTCACCGCGAGAGCAAATCAGCACCCCAACATCTCCCAAGTTAGGAGCTGCCGCTAATATCTCAGCAGAGTGGAAAACTCAGCCGACTCTGTCCCAAACAGGGCTCTTGTGGCAGTCCCGTGGGTCCCTGCCTCCCCCAGCCTCTCCCAGCCTGGACGTTGAGACCACCCACAGCCACACTGGCAAAATTCCAGCAACCTTGATACTCTCCCCAGCCTGGAGCAGCCTGGGATCCATCATCCTGCTGATGCTGGGGCACTTGCTGGGGCTCCCAGAGGCCCTCGGCTCCAGAGGGGGCCGAGCGTGGCAGGATTTTCTCGGAGCAGCACGAGGGGCTTGTCCCCACGAGGAAGCCCAGAAGGGTACATGACGGGTGCCACGGGGCCACGGCAGTCTGGCCTCCTGAAACCACACCCCTAGTCACAACCACACCCGGGTTCCTGCCACAAATGGACTGCTCTTCCCAAAACGTGGCACGGAGACGCGTTCGCCTCAGACATGACCCTTGGCCAACACCCAAGACTCTGTGGGACGGGACTCCTCAGAAGTGGACCTCCAGGACACGGGGACACAGGCTTGTGGCTCTCTGTAGCTGACCAGGGACTTCAGCCTTCACCCCCTGTGCCGGGACCAGCGATGTCAAAGCCCTTGGTTAAATCTCCGCGTGTTGGCAACAGTGAAGTTTTAAGCTTTATGAAACCATGGCCGTGTGTGAGGGTCCACCTTGTCGTGTATCACCTGCGTTCAGTAGCAGGAGCCTCTGAAGCCACCTTTGAGTCTCCTGCGTGATGAGTCACCTGTCCCAACCACATAGCACCATGTGGCAGAGGGGCATTTCACCCCCAGCGTCCAAAGCCTGGGGAACCTGAATGAACTGTGTTAGCCCCACGGGTCTCCCCGGTGCCCTCCTGGCCTCGCCGCTCCGTGTTGGGACCTCCAGAAGCAATAAGAGTAGAAGAGGCAATGACCTTCCCAGTCGGACAGGGTCGTGTTTCTCTCAAGGGTAAATGAAGGGCTGGTCTGCGAAAGCCTCCAAAAATAACAGCTGCCATTAAAGCATTTTAGAGAGAGGGGATAAGGGTAACTGTAGAACTGGACCCAGACCAAGGACAGCAGCCCCACTGGCTCTGTGTCCGGGAGGGGAGAAGCCACAGAGGGCAGTGAGCCCTGTCACCCTCACTTTAGCCACGCGAGTGGGCAGGGGCAACGTGAGCCCCCTCATCAGCCCATCGTCACCTTAAAACCTTCTGTAGATCACCAGGGCTCTTAGGATAAAGACCAAAATCCTTGGTGGGCCTGGTGCTGCCCACCTCCAGCCTCCCCATGCACCAGGAATCCCTGGCTCAGTGCATCCCGGTGTCCCCCCGGCTCTCCCGCCCTCTGCTCACATGCAGTCCTGTGCCGTGTCCCTGGGGGAGCCTTGTCTGAGCTCCAGAACAGATCGCAGGCACGGCTTCTCTCTTGTAACCGTTGCAACCACCGGGATCTTTCTTCCGGTGTTGGACTATTTGATTAAATATGCCTTCCTCTGGACCGTCAGTCCCGTGAAGGCAAACTGTGCGGGTTTCGCCGCGAATGTTCTCCTCAGCAACTAGCACAGTGCCTGGCACAGAACAGACCTGTCTGTTGCACAAGTGAATGAATCCAAGAAAGCTTCATTAAAAAGCAAAGGTTCAGGGGCACCTGGGTGACTCAGGCGGTTGAGCCTCCGAGTCTTGATTTTGGCCCAGGTCAAGATCCCAAGGGCAGGATTCTCTCTGCCCTTCCCCGACTTGTGTGCGCAGGTGCACACGCTAAAGAAATAAATAAATACACACATACGTAAAAGCGAAGGCTCAGAACTGGTGAGATGATGGGCTGGGCCAGACACGACCTGACAAACTGCAGGCAGGGGCAGGCTGTGGCTTTGGAAGCATGAACCCCAGGCTCAGATTCTCTGACCTTGTCCAGCCCCACCCTGACCCCAGGGCCTGGTGTCGCACCGTGCATGTGTCTGCAGTTGACAGTTCGCATGGGACAAAGCGCTCTCGTGTATACAACACGCTCCAGGGCTATTGTCAAACAGTCCCATTTCTCAGATGAGGAAATGGCGTCACAGGTGCTAAGCGCCAAAGTCAAATGTGAGCCTAGGGCTTCTCCCTACACATGAGACATCATTTTTTTCACTCGCACCCAACATGTAAACGATTCCCTTGAACCCCTCTGAGCACCATTGTCCACTCTCCTATTTTCTTCGACCTCATGACTTAACATATTTTTTATTTCCCTACTACCATTGTAGTAAATATTTCAAGATAGAGGACCTAAGTGTGTTTTATTGAAAAAAAATGCTTCGGGGCGCCTGGGTGGCTCAGTCGGTTGAGCGTCCGACCTAGGCTCAGGTCATGATCTCGCGGTCCGTGAGTTCGAGCCCCATGTCGGGCTCTGTGTTGACAGCTAGGAGCATGGAGCCTGGAGGATTCTGTGCCTCTCTCTCTCTGCCCCAATCCACTCGCATCCTGTCTCTGTCTCTCTCAAAAATAAATAAACTTTAAAAAAGAAAAAAAGTTTTATTGAATGAAGTCCAAAGCTTAGATTCTGCTCATCCCTCTAGTTAATTGATAACCAACTGATAACGGTTGATTTATTATCCCCATTCAGTCCCATCCTGCCGGACCTCCTGCTTCTGGATGACTGTTCCACCGGCCACATGACAAAAAGCACACGTAATCTTTCCGTTCTTTGTCTCCAACCCCACATTTTCCAAGATACTCGGGCTTTAAAGGCATGAAGACCTCATATCCATGTCCATTATCCTGTTGGTGACAGAGTGTCTCCCAAAAATCGTGTGCACTGGAACCTGAGAATGTGACTTTGCTTGGAAATAGAGTCCTTGCAGATGTAATCAAACTAAGATGAGGTCATTTGTGTCCTTACAAGAAAAGGAAAAATTTGGACACAGAGATGCACACGGGCAGAAGGCCATGTGATAGAAGACAGATCGGAGTGGCCATCTATGTGACTAGGAGCACCAGGGACTGCCAGCAGTCACCAGAAGCGGGAAGAAGAAGGGAGGATGGAGATTTCCGAGGGAGCACGGCCCGACCTTGATTTTGGACATCCAGCCTCCAGAACGGTGAGAAAACAAATGTCTATTGTTTCGAGTTACTCAATTAATGGTGCTTTGTTACAGCGGCCCCAGGAAAGTAACACAGTGACCATGACCATTTCTTTCTTTGCAACCCTCCTGAATTTTACCATTTTCCGCCTTCGTCGTTATTGAACCCCTCCTGTATGCAAAGCATAAGGTTAGGCTCTGGAGAAGCAGACCTCACTAAGGTCAGGGAGTACAAATCCACATCCTCAAGAAGCTTAGGATTGAGTCAGAACTGGAAGATACATCTGGAAATGGCCCAGGTTAAAAAAAAAAAAAAGGTGTGCAGCGAGGGCCCATGAGGGACAAAATATTTGCCAGGGAGTTCAGAGGACAGGAGAGTCTCTGTAAAGAAGGTGCTTTGGAAAAGAGAGAGATTTAAGGCACATCTTTAAGGATGACATCGAATTTTGCTGAGTAAAGCTGAGACGGACGTGACGTGGAAATGCAGAAGTGTTCCATTTGGGGAACGGCCAGCCTGGCTGGGGTGGGGAGTCGAGTTAGAGGTGGCTGGACAAAAGGAAGGAGCCTGGATCACAGAGCCCTGGGATGCCACACTTAAGGATTAGGGCTAGCCCCGAGAGGTGGGGTGGAGGGCGGGAGAAGAGCACTGAAAGCCTTCTGCTCTGGACTGACGTCATCCCGTCATGCCTTAGGGCGGCGACCAAGCAGCGGTTGTTAGCGATAAAGTCCTGTTGAACGAACCAATAGAAACGATGGTTCTGTAGTTATGCGTTGGAAACACCCTTCTCCGCTCTACGATTGGAGTAACCACACAGTGAGTCCACTGAATTGTTTCTTCCCAGGCAAGACTTGCCCTGGCTCTAAGGAAGTGAGCTGGGGGAAATTTCGGGCGGGAGACGGGGCACTGAGTCATGCCATGGTCTGGGCATCAGTCAGAACAAAGAGAAAATAGCCCCGTGTCACTGCAAAAGTGGGATTCCCGTGATCAAAGTGCAGTGTGTACCTCACTTTATCTAGCACATGGCTCCAAGGGAGTCTAAATGCTGGGCTTGGGAGAGCCCTGTCCTTCCAGATGCCTGGACAAGTGCCCGGCTTGCCCAGGGACCCTCTCATTTGGCTTCTGCACAAGTTCAGCACTGGTGTTTAACTTTCCTCCCTTTTTTTTTTTTTCTTCCTCCCTGTTATTTAAATGGTTTTAAACATGAAACTAGGCCAGGAAAAGGGGGTGGCATTGTTTTAATAATTAGCAATTATGATCGCTGCAATATTAATTGCATATTTCCATAGCAAACACGTCCCCAGAGGGCCAGGGGGAGTGGTGGTTAGAGACTGCCAGAGCCTAAAACTGGAATTCCTGAGAACAGAAAGAGGAGAGGAAATCAACTTCTTCCATTTAAGCAAATTACCACGGGGACTGCAGGGCCCCTCTAATTAGCCCAGCTTGCAGGAGCTGGTGAGCAGGCTGGTGGGAAGTCTCACTCGGTACCGCCGGGCCTGCCCGCGCAGGCCCCTGCCCCGTTATTTCTTTTATTTTTGTCATTTGGGCAAGACAGCAGCTTGTTTCCAGGGGGGCAGCTGGGCCGGGCTGGAGGCTGACACTCCAGATCTCAGTGCCCCGGGCCCCCAGGCTGGGACCCCGGGTTCATTTGTGCAAATCCTGACCACAGAAGGGCAAAATGGGACAGGACCGCAGGCAATTCCGCGTGGTGGCGCTCGAGGGAGGCTGCGGCAGGGGAGGCCACGGAGCCTGCCTTTCCGATTCCGTGACACAGATCGAGGGGTTCAGGGTGGAACGGGGGTGGGGGGAGGAAGAAGCAGAGGGCGTGGGAGAAGCAGGCGTGACGGGGGGAGAGGGAGAAAGGAGGGCCCCCAAGGGAAGGTGGTGCTGTAGAAAGAAGCAGCAGCCGAGAGGGGCAGGCAAGGGAGTAAGGGGGCCTGAACTGCAGGCAGAGGAAAGAAATGAGGGAGAGCGGGGTAGGGATTAAAACGAAAAGGCGACGGAGCCATCAGGCCGAAGGTAAGATTAATCAGAGAAGACTTCCTGGAAGCGGGGTCCTTCATGACTGCTTCTGGGGCTCTTTCTAACCCATCACACCTCCTCCCCAGCATCACCTTTCATTAGCCACTGAGTTCTTAAAAGCAAACTTCCTAACAGAGGCAAGCCCCGCCTGGCTGTGTCTGTGGCCAGGGGGCCATCTCCCAGAAGGGGGAAGAGTCCCATCCACCTGCTCCTGGTCTGTTTCACAGGACACATGGTCTTCATTTTAAAGTAAACTTGCTAAGCAAAACTCCAAATTCACAAAGAGAGACGTTACAGGGTAATAATTCTCATCGTAAAAAGGTTCCCCCTAAGGTGCCTTTAAATGGGGGGGGGGGACCCTCCCCCGTGCATGGAGGCGTTTGTTTACAGATCATCGACTCCTCGATGGAGAAGCTGGGAGGCTTGACGGAGAAACTTACACACAAAATGTCTCTGGCTGCTTCCAATGGAAAAAGATAAACAATGAAAATAAAGCGAATGTGCTTCAAGAGACGGGAATCCAATCGTGCAACGGTAATGATAGCGATAATACTTGATGCATACAAGTGCCCGTCATTTTGCAGAGCTCTTCATGCCTCCTGTCCCCCGCCCCAGCCCCTGTCAGAACAGCGGTGGGGCCATCACCCTGTGCATTGGCAATGCCACAAGGAAGGGCAGAAATCAGTCCCAGTGGGCAGGTGAGGATACGAGGCCCAAAGGTCTTAGTGCCTACCTGAGGTCACACCTTGCACAGGCAGACTCTGAACCCCGCCCACACTCGGTGTTTCTGGGGTTGTTTTCATCATCTCTTGCTCCCCGTGCGGACGAGGGAAGGATTCCCGCCCTAGGATGATAGGGACAATGGGACACACGACACCCAACACCGGACAGGTGAAATGGAGAGCAAGCAGTCCCTTGGTCACAGATGCTCAAATCCCGAGAGCGAGGATGTCTCACGCTGAGCAGAGCCACCTGGGGGGATGCCCTCGGGAACAGAGGGAACAACAGGGGCTGTGGAGGGCAGGCTTTGTAGTGGGAAGAGGGCGAGATGCCCCCTGGTTCCTGAGGGAAGGTGTGACCCGCTTGTTTGAATCATTCAGGGATGAACATGACCAGAATTGGCCCGGGGATAAGGACAGTGGTGTGGTCGGGGACCCTTATCGATGGAAGCAGGGTGAGGAAGGGAACATTAGTTTAGATGCTTTGGGGTCCTCCCAATTTCACCAGCTGCCAAAGCAGCACCTTAGTCAGACTTTAATCTCAGGCCCCGCACCACAGAGGTCCCCTTAGGGACAAGGCCCCGTACCCGTCAGCACCCTGGACAGCCCATGTTTCAATAACATGGCCAAGGGCTTCTAAGAAACGATACCACCCAATGCCCAAACCAGGTCAGGAGATGATGTGTCCCCAGGGCAGCGCAGGGCCAGCGGCTCTGTCCCAGAGCAGCTTCCCCCGCCCACCCTGGGCTGGGCTGGGTGGGTTATGGGAGCCCCAGCCCATAAAACACATTCCCCTCCCACCCCTCCCACCTTCCTCTGTTAACAAGTCTGGAAGGCTTTGCTCACTCTGTGTGTACACAAACATTACCCGGTGTATTTTTGATCTTACTTATCCCTGGGAATCCATCACAAAGCCGCCTTTGGAAACTCCTAAGCAGGATGTAATGCGTGGATTTCAGCCTCTGCTCGATAGTTTGCAATGTAGTTATTCCCCAAGCCTTAGCATGTGGGAAGAAAACAACCGAAGCAGAAACATGTTTAACCAAACAGCAGCTTGGGGGTGGGGGGAGATGGGGAAGGGAGACAGAAAGGGAGGGACAGAGAGGGGAGGCCCTGGGCAGCCCTTGTGCCTGCTTCTTCCAAGAACTTGCTAAATGATTTCTAGAAGCTGCCTGCCTCAGCCCCAGAACTGTCTGGGCTTCCTCTGGCCAAGGGTGCCTGCCGGGTGCTGTTGGCAGAGGGAACTATGGAGGGAGGTCCAGGGGCGAGCAGCAGGTAGAAACGTGGAAAAATGCTCCTGCCAGAACATTTGAAAGTACTTTGAAGTTTAAGGAGAAGAACATAAGGACATAAAACATGATTCCACTACAATAACTCTACGAGGTAAGCATGACTAAGGACAAAAATTAAACGGCGATCAAGAAAAATCAAAGTGCTTTGTAATAACTGGGTGGCGGGCGGGACGTTGATTCCCGCCCCCCCCCCCCCCCCCCGCCTTGGAGAAGTCTTCTATTATAATAATAGTGTTTGGGTAATTATAATATTTTGGTGTGATTATGAATAGTGTTGGGGTAACTGGTAAGAATCAGGAAGGAAAAGAGAGTGTGGTATCACCCCTCTGAGAACTAGTCATCCAGATAAAGGGGCCACTTGAAGCCATCACGCAAATATCTCTTAATTAAAAGAAGTCAAAGGGAATGCTGGGTAGGCTTGAAATTAGGGATTGGTCTGTAAGCAGAGGTGGCTTCTGGAAGGAGGAAGTGCCGGAGATAGAAACAGCCACACTGAATCTCTTTCAACCCACCCCCTAGGCAGGTCAGGTCTGCAGGAGTGATCGGTTTGTCCCCGGTGTCTTTTATCCTTTGTGGAGGGCCAGCGCCCCACCTCGAATCACCTAAGACCAGAGCTTATGTGACCGGGTCCGAGCCACCCCAGGACAGGAGGCTGCAGAGGGACAGACGTAGGTGAGGAAGCCCAACCTGCAGCCACCACGGCCACCGGAATGGCGTGGGAGCCTTAAGGGATGAGACGAGGCTCTCACCCGCTCCCTGCCGAGCTCTGGGTGCTCAGTACGTTTCTCCAATACACGTCCACACTGGGTGGCCACGCGTCGAGATTCCAGAGATCTCCGGACCCTGTGCTGAGAGTCTGGGAGAGGCGGCAGCCACGAGAGCTCCAGTGCCTTCGTCAGATGGATGCCACATAGACAGCGGTAACTATTTACTGGACGGAACCGGGAGGAAACAAGGCCACCAGGAGTGCTTCGTGGCTGAGGCATCCGACACACAGGTGACACGGGCTGTGCTGGGCCTACAGCTGTAGCCCCTGAAGTCTTACCCAGTTCCTCATAACCCTTGATCCCAGCTCCCACCACACGTCTCCCAGTGCCGCTTCTGTGCCCGGCCAGCTCCCCGGATCCCACCTCTGCCCACCCCGTGCTTATCACGTGTCAGCACACCCTAGGCTTCCGGTGAATCGCTGTCCCCCACTGAATCTGTGTAGAGGACTTTGCACTGTAAAATCATGTTATACTGTATTGTATTCTCCAATATTGCTGTTATTATACACTCCGATATTACTATCATCCCCAATATTCTTATTATTATCTCCAATGAGCGGGTTCGTTGTCATTATAAGAGTAGATATCTGCGTGTGCACGGGCCACAAAGGTGAACCGAGGACGGGTCCGTGCCTAAGGGCCAAGTCCATCTGGATGGACAAGGTCAAAGGCCGAGGAAGGTCAGAGCTGAGTTAGAACCTGAGGAGCCAGCTGGCGGCAGGCAGGAAACAGCAATGGTGTGGACAAGCACAGATATTCAGTGGTTCCCTGCTGAGCAGAAACGCACCGCGGACGCTGGTGAAGGGGCGAGAGTGGCCCCGGACGAGAGGGCGCTGAGGACGGGCAGCTCTCGTTTCTGCTTTGGCCAAACGCGAGTCCCACCGAAAACTAGGAGACGCTGCGTCCCCTGGAGGGAAAGAATGTTGGGGACGGACAATAGCCTCAAATTATTTTGGACGCGAGTGGAGGCAGAAAGAAGTAAGTAAATAGGCAGATGAAAGAAAAGGAAATTTGAAAAGATAGAAATGTCAGAGCTGGGAAGGGATATTCAGGATTGTTCTGGTTGAACCTCCAAGTCGACAGACGAGGACATCAGGCCCCGCGAAGCTGCAGGATTTCCCCAACGTTAGCGAGTGATCCAGGATTCATCCCTAGACCCGTGTCTGTCCGCTCCCCTTGTCTAACGGCAGGATGTCATTTACCGTCTGTCTCCTCCACAGAAATATGACCTCCCGGAGAGCAGGCACCGTGTCAGTTTTGTCTCTCCAGCACCTAGGACGCTGCCCGGCACATAGTAGGTGCCCATCAAATGGGATGGAATCCAACGGATGGGATGCAATAGAATGGGTGGAACAGAATGGGTGGGATGGAACGGAAGAGTTAGCAGAGCTGGGACTAGGATTCGGGTGTCCTCATTTCCATTTGACGGGAGAGGCAAAAGACAACCGCAAATGCCCTCCCTCCTGGTCTTCCTCCTGTGGATGCTTCACCTCTGTCTCCACTTCCCTTGTCTCCAGCCAACTGATCTCCCACCCCAAGCAAGTAGGGAAAGGGTCTCCAGCACAGGCTGGGCTGCTGGGAACCAGGAGCCAGCCTCTTGCCTTGGAGACGGAGGACAGAGAACCAAAGTCCCCGTCCTGGGTGAGAGCAGCTTTGGGAAGTGAGGGGCAGTTGGTTAGCCAGAGGTAGAGAGGCAGACCCTAATCCAGGTCGACTCTTTAGCCAGAGAAACCAAGAGAGACACAGAAGGCAGCTCAGGAAGTAGGGCCAAGGGCCACTGCTGAGCCCGTGCTACAAAGACCATGCCACCTCTGCTGCCTGCTAACTTCTCTCCCGAGGCACACCGCAGGGTCATGGCCAATCCGCCAATCCCAGAGTATTTACTCGACAGCCTTGGAGAAACTGGGAAGGGGTATTTTATGGCAACCACAGTGACAAGCCCTCCTAATTCCACGATTGCATTAGGGTGGCAAGACACACACTCCCAGCACATCACCTCCATTCTCCCCGATGCTGGGGCACTGGATCTCTGTCCATTTCTGTTCCCTCCCCCGTGACGACCAACCCCACGGTCACCACTCACACGCCGTTGACTCTTTACTGTTAAACCTGCTCCCACTTGCACAGCCCAGGCCAATTAACCTCAGAGTGACTCTTGGCCAGTGACGGAATCCAGGCTGTGCTTTGGGGGCTGAGCTGGACAGGATCCCCTTGTCTGGTTGTCCTGTCCATGCTATGTCCCGGCAGTTGTCGGGACTGCCTGCCTAGTCCTAGAGCCGTTCCCTGACTTGAGGAATCCGAGTGCCTCCTGGCTTTTTGACACGTGCCTCACGTTGTCCCCAAGTCTCTGTTCTATTCATCTCCCTCTCTGACACTCACCTCCACCCGCACCCATCACCCTCACACCCTTGACTGCCCACCAAAACCACACCACCGGGAGGAACCCCGTGACCTCCCACTGCTGTGTGTTCACCGACCCCCTCCACCCTCCTGGGCTGCAGAGCCCCTGCCTGCGTCGCGACTGCCATTTTCCGGGTCCTTGCCCCTCTGGTGTTGCTCCCAGCCTTGCCTCGGCGCCACCAGCTCCGACTCCCTATCCAGTCTGCCCACAAAGCCCACCATCCAATATGGCTTCCCTCAACCACGCCACCCCTCACCTGACCGGGGAACTGGCAACTAGCATCCACTACTGATTGCCCAGCGAGGGTGGCGGGGTTGAAGAGAAGAGTGCCAGCAGAACAATGGGCTGTTGACTATGAATTCCAGTCCTCCTTCCACCCCTGCCTGTTTAAACAGTTAGAAGACAGGCTTTGTCCACTATGTGTGTATACACATATTAGCTACACTACTGCCTATCCTACTGATCCCTGGGAATTTGTTCCAAAGCCGCCTTTTGGAAACTCCTAAGTAGGATGTAATTCGGCGGATTTTATGTTCCGCTCACTGGCTGGCAAAGTCGTTTATTCCGCAAACCCCTGGCACATCAGAGAGAAAGACGATGCATGAGAAACGGGGCTGTTCTATGCCCGTGCACCTGACGTGGCCCCAGCCTGGGCTGCGGAAGACGAGACCCCCTTGGCTAGACAGAGTCTGGGGAAAGTTTCCTAACGTCAAAACTTCTACCTTCTCGGCTTCGATACCGCGGGTTGTTAGGATGAAAGAAACAGGCTGTAAATGGCGTTGAAAAGCAAATTGGATTTGCTTCCCCCAGCCGATACAGCCCTCGGTGCCGCTTGCCAGAGGACGCCGTTTACCTCTCACCTGAAGCAGCCATTTGTCATGTGTCAGAGAATCTGAAATAAAATTCCTTTGTGTACGACTGTCTAATAAAGAGGTTCTTAGCGTTAATAATTTACTCTAAATGCCATCCACACATTGCTTCTCTCGCACCTTCAATCTAAGCTCTCGAAGCTGAGAGGTGTGCAAGGATTTCTGAAGATCCCAAAAATGTGTTCTGGAATAACATTTACACGAAACATCCACCTGCTTTAGATGCGAGGCCGGTGGCTCCGCTTGGAGGTGTTAACATGCACCAGGAGAGCCATCCGCTTGGCGGGGAGGAAGCTTAAATCCACGGAACCCGGGAGGGGAGGGGACAGGAGGACAGGCTTGCAATGCAGAAGAAAGAGAACAGGACAGGAGCGTTCGGGCACCATTCGACCGTATCTGTTGAGGGACTCGACGCGCCAGGCTCTCATGCTTGGCAGCAGGACTGTGGGCGTAAAGCCAAGGGCTTCTTCACCTTCGAGACCTTTCTGGAATGATGTGGGGCACAAATCAACAAACGTAGACAAACATATTCAGCTTTGTGAACGAGGTGGATGTGTTGCCTGTTCTGGCCCTCCCCACCCCAGCGAGGGGGTGTCCTTCGTCTGGCTTCCTTTCTTTTAGAACCCTCGGCGTTATCATTGACGTGGGTGTCCTAGGAAGTCTGGGGGGTTATAACAAAACCCTATAGATGGGGTGGGCGGCTTAGACCACAGACATTTATTTCTCATAGTTCTAGGGGCCGGGAAGTCCAAGATCAAAGTGCCAACAGACCCGGAATCTGGTGAAGGCCCGCTTCCTCGAGAGGAAGAGAGAGAGAGAGAGAGAGGGAGAGCGAGAGATGGTTGTCTTCACATTGTGTTCTCACATGGCCAGAGCAGAGAGACGGAGGGCAAGGTCTCGTGTCTCTCCTTGGAAGATCACTGGTCTCATTCCTGAGGGCTCTGTCCTTATGACCTGATCACCTACCAAAGGCCCTGCCTCCTGATAGCATCACACTGACGGTTAGGTAGGATTTCAACGTACAAATTTGGGGGGGGGGGCGAGGAGGGGTGGGGTGGGCCACAAACATTCAGTCCATAACAGACTGGAAGGTTCAAGGTCAAGGACTAATCTTTTTTGTCTCTGCATCTAGCACAGTGCTTGTCAAACACTGACCCACAGTGTAGACAACCTCAAACCCTATGAGACAGGATACTGATAACAGTGATCAGTTAGGGACACAGCATTTGGCTAAGTGAAGTGTAAGGCCTGGATTTATTTCAGAGAAGTGAGGCCTTAGGTGACAGCCGCCTGTCCTGGGGTCCTAGCCACAGGGAGGTGTCCTCAGAGGCCCTGTGGCAGCCTGCACAGTTTCCACATTTCTAAAAATGGAGGACGCAGCCGCCATATCCAGGGTCCTGGAGACTCTGCCCAAAAGCCAGTTCGATGCTGAGAGGCCACTGGCTTCCTCCTACCCCAAGGATTCTCAGTCTCAGAAGACACGGCAGGACTTTTGGCACCCTCATTGCCTCCTGACATGGTACTCACATTCTGAGAGGTTCAGAGCTCACCCACCCTCTCGCAGGGCTCAGTAGGGACAATCATGGCTGGAATTAAGCAAGGGAGGCAGAGGGAGAAGACTGGGGAGGACCCGCAGACAGAAACAGGTGCAGGGAGACAGGGGATCGCTTCTCCCGGCACCCAGGCGAATATCGTTCCCAATCCAACCCGGAAGTGGCCTGACAGAGGCCTTTTGTTCCTGAGTCAGTGCTCCGTCCCTTACAGGCGAGAGTCCGGCCTGAATACACCACCCAACAGACCCCTAGGTTCGAGGCCCTTAAGAAGTGGCTGGGACCAGAAGAGGCCCAACCTAAGAGGTGCGAGGTGACAGGTGACATTTCCAGGAAGGATGCGAACTTGGGGGAGGGGCAGCGCTTTGAAAAAAGGAATGAGAACTTTGAAATAAGTACAAAACCCAACGATATCCTTTATAAATCTAAATACGCACAAGGTGGGAACATTAAAGTGGACCATTAAATATTACTAACGAAGTCGTCGCTTTCTAAATATATTTATTGTGTCCTTGCAGACACGAAAAGCTGAAGATGGGAGTGGAAATCTTAACGTGAATGTTTTTTCCAAAGTCATCATTTTTATTCTTCCATTTTCCTTTTGTTGCGACGAGGTCCATTTTTCGTTCTTGCTGTTGCTTATTTATATCAATCTTTGTCGTTTTTCATCCATCTTGGCAAAGGATTGTCTATTATAGTGGCCTTTAAAAAAGACAAAAAGCTTTTGGTCTTATGAATTAACTCTTTTTGTTTTCTCTTAAATTCGTTTGAGTTTTCATCTTTATGAATTCCTTCTGTTTACTGGCTTTGGTCTTGTATTGTTTATCTAATTTCTTGGGTTGAGGTCCACTTATTTTCAGACTTGGTGTCTTGTCATTAATGGATCTAAGGCTGTAAATTACCTTCCGAATGCCCATACTCCGTATATTTTAATATACTGCGTTCTTGTATTTGTTCTAATAATGCAATTTCCTTTGTGATCGACCCTTCAATTTGATAATTATTTAGAGGACTAAGTTATTTAAATGAGAGGAGCACAGATTTTCTTTCTGCGATCATTTTGCTGATGATTTCTCATTTTATTGCATTATGGTCACTGAATGTGACATTTAGGAAAGATAGTGATCTTTAGAAAGATATTGATATTTTATTTGTGACCTAACACATGGGCAATTGCGTGAATGGTCCAGATATGTTTGAAAGGGGTTGGTGTTCTCTATTGGTTCAGCATATATCACACATTTTGATGTCATGACCCTTGTTAACCATGTTATTTGTAGCCTTTATATCCTTACCTAGTTATCCTGTTGGTCTGCAAAGAGCTAAGTTAGAGCCTCTGATCTGATGCTGTCTTTATCTGTTTCTCCAAGGAATTGCTATCAATTTTTGCTTTATATATTTTTCAAGTTTTTTATTATGTGCATAATGGTTTATGATTGTTATATATCATCTGAACAGGAAGTTCCTTTCAACATAAACGATTCCCCTTTATTTTATTTGTTACGAATACTGTTCTTCCTGTGTCTTGTTTCATTAACCTTCCCTGATATACATATCTTTACATCTTTCCTTTGATTTTCAACTTTTCTATTAGCTTTGTATGTGTATCTTGCTGGAAACTTCATGAAACTGGATTTAAAAAGCCCAGATTGAGAAGAATGAAACTCATTCACAAGGATCGCGATTACTGATACGTGTAGTTATTCTGACGATGCCGTGCATGTGCATCTGTCTATCCTATTTGTCAAGCTTTCCAGTTCAGTTTTTACCCACTTTTCTGCCTTTTGCTAATTTGTTTGAGCTGTTTTCATTTGAATCCAGTTTTCTAGTATATAGAGACCATACCCTAGATTTCTACTTTTCTAGGGTTTATGCTTAAAATTTCGTGAGTAATCCCTTGTACCTGCCATAACGACATCTACAAACAATCAATAGCTAGAGTCACCCGAAGCTCAAACTGAAAACAAACCACCTGCCTATCCCTCCCTCCCCACCTCTGCCCGGCTACTTCCTATCTTGATTCCTGATAGTGCCTAAGATTTTTGTTCTGCTTTTTGCTTTTCCTATATTTTTACAATAAACAACAGGCTGTACTAATTTCTCTTCACTTTACTGCGTCTTCCTTGTAGATGCATTATTTGGTACTCGGTTGCATGTGAGACAGTCAGTTGTATAGAATCCGTCTCAACTTTATTCAAATAGATTGGGGGGGGGGAGGAATGAACATGCTTTTATCCCACAGGCATTGAGAGTTATTTGAAAGTGTTTTAAGAGTTACTTTGCGAAGGAAAATGTAATATTTTGTTCATGTTAACGTTAGGAATAGGTTTGGCTTTGTTTAACAAAAAAGCCCACAGAATAGTAGCTTGAAAACATCAAAATGTATTTTTTTTTTCCTCAAGTAAAAGAAAGCCCAGAGGGAATCGGTGCAGGTCTAGTGTGGTCACTACGTGGTATCAGGTACTTGGACATCGGCCTTGTTGTTTCATAGAACACGGTTTCTGTTCCCAGAGCCACCTCATGTGTCAATATGGCTGCTGGGACTCCAGCCATTACATATCCAAAATAGCAGGAAGGAAGAAGGCAGAAAAAGAAGAGCTTCCCATCCTTTGAAGGAGACTTCCCAGAACACAATAATCCTACCTATATTTATATGCTATGTCGAGCTGTAAAGGAGGCTAAGAAAGGAGGGTTTTTGTTTTTTTAACTGGATGGAGACGTGCCTACATTAGGGCACATTACAGTGAAATTTAAGAATAGCAGGAATCAATAGAAGGTCCTAAAAGCTTCGGAAGAATAGAACAAAAATCACATTAAAAATAAAAGGTCACATTCCAGGGGCGCCCGGGTGGCTCAGTCAGTTGAGCATCCGACTTCAATCTCAATCACAATTCAGGTCACAATCTCACACTTGGTGAGTTTGAGCGTCACATCAGGCTCCCTGCTATCAGCGCGGTGCCCACTTCAGGTCCTCTGCGCCCCCTCTCTCTGACCCTCCCCTGCTTGCACTCTCTCTCTCAGTCTCTCTCAAAACCAAACAAACATTTTTTTAAAAAGGTCACATTCCAATGATTCGGAATCAGAATATCTACAGCTACACTGGCAGCTAACAGGAACCCAAGCAAGAAAAGAGGTGAAGAAAAACCCCACGAAAATAGCTGACGGAATAGTTGACACGTCTGAACGTAACGAGAAGAGATCTTCAGGTCTGTAGGACAACTGGGGAGTGGATTAGCAATTCTGTGCTCACAGGTATACAAAATAAGCAAATAAAAAGAGAAACCACGTACTAATCCAGGGGGGAGAAAGAAAGAATTATAATCGTAACCCACCACACAGTTTAGCTGTGAGTAGTATTTATATGGTGACGCAGAAGCGACTTTCACCAAAACTTATGCTGGAGTTTCCTTGGTGGGGGAGGGACAGATACGTGTGTTTGCCAGGGAGGAAACGGACACGTTAAGCCCACGAGTGAACTCAAATCTCACTTTCCACAGCTGAGAGTCAGTAGATAACTCTTGAAACTGAGAAACGAATAAATAGCGACATATACCGGAAACCGAGAAATACGGAAGTAAACGGAGAAATACGGAAGTAAAGGGCACAAGAGGCAGCCGAAAGGGTTCACGGCGGTAGCTTCGGGGAGTGTGAATTTAGGGTGCAGAGACAGACCCGGGGGCACACTGCTCTTTTGCATTACTGCCCCAGTAATACCTCTTTTCTGTACAAATGTCCCAGTTTGCCGAGCAATATAAATCAAAATATACTTAAAGAAATATATTAACGCCAGGCAATTTGGGGCTACTTTTTTCTTTGTTGGCAGGGGAGGTGATGGGGAAAGAAGGCATCTCGCGCTCTAGCCCCAATACATTAATTCTTCCAAAGGGGAATTGGAAGGCTGGTAAATGTTCTGAGTCTGCACTCGTCCGGTACGGCTTCATTTTACCCTCACACTTGAATGATAATTTATGTTCGAAGCCATTTCCCCTCAGAGCTTTGAAAATATGCTCCATTATATATATATATTTTTTGTATCCAATTTTGCTGATGAGGAGCACGGCGTCGACCCAGCTCTCGTGCCCATGTGTAGTGGGTCGAATAGCGTGTCCTCCCAAAAAGACACGTCCGCGTCCTGACTCCCAGCCCCAGTTTCGAGGGTGACCTTCTTTGGGCAGATATAACTAAGTTAAGGATCTCCAGGTGAGCTCCTACAGGGCGGGGGGGCCCTAAATCTGATCAGTAGTGTCCTCGTAACACGAGAGGACACAAAGAGGCCCAGGAAAGAAGGCCGTGGGAGGGCGAAGGCAGAGATGGCAGTGACATGGCTGCGAGCCAGTGAAAGTCCGGCAGTGGCGGGAGCCCCCAGGGCCAGGGGACAGACGTGGAACGGACGCGCCCTCAGAGCCTCCAAAAGGAACCAACCGTACCAACTTTCTGATTTCAGACTTCCGGCCTCCAGAAGGGTGGTCATTATATTTCTCTTGTTTGAAGCCACCGAGTTGGTGATACTTTGTCACAGGAAACTAACATCCGTGCCCGGAATTGTTTTTTCTTTCTGAAGGCTTTCGGGATCCTCCCTGTACCTTTCGTGTTCCAAAATCTCACGGTGATAGGTCTATGCGGGTGGGTTTTAAAATTTTGCTGGCCACGTGAATGGGCCCTTTATGTCTGAGGAGTTTTATCTTTCTTTGGTTCTGGAAAATTCCCTTCGATTGATTCCTTAAGCGTTGCCTCTCCTCCATTATTTCTGTTGTCTCCTTTTGGTACTCTTTATTCCTGCATCCTCGGTGTTCGCGAACTTTTCATTCCTGTTTCCTGTCTCCTTAGCTTTTGCACTGCCTTCCTGGAGAAATTCTTGCCTTGATTTTTCAACAATTCTTCCTTTATCCTCGCTCATTCTGCAATTCAGTGCATCAATTTTGAGATTTTGTTATTTCAGCTAACAAACTTTTAATTTCCCTGCTCTCTAGTCGCTTCTGATGCTATGGATCAAAGAGCCTCCCTAGCTTTTCGGAGACACCTTCCGGCTGGAAGAAAAGTTGCCGTGTGTCCCCAGAACGCCATCATCTGGAACCTTCCTCGGGTCTTCCTATTTTCAGTCAGGGGAAGAGTCCAGAACGGATCTCCGATTCGGACATTGACCGCGGTTGATTGCACCTGGGCGAGGCACCAGGCAACGTGCAGAGCACCTATTTAATATGCATCACCCTATTTAATATCATTTATTTAATGTTACCACAAAGACGGTAATATCAATATCCCCATTTAATAGATAGACAAGCCAAGGCAGGTAGAGTTTACTCGGCCCTGATCAGTAGTAGAGATGGAATCTGCACGTAGGTATGGCTCATTCCAGAACTGGAGCACTTGGCCACTCCATTATTTTGCCCTGAATTATGTTGCACAGATCACAGCCCATCTCTAGATATCAGTTGGTGCATTTGTTAAAGGAGATTAGTGTAGAGCAGTGGTTCTCAGCCGGGAATGACTTTGCTCCCCAGGGGACATTTGACAATGTCTGGAGACATTATTGATTGTCACAACAGGGGAGAGAAGAAGGTGCTTCTGGCATCTAGTGTGTAGGGGCCAGGATGCTGCTAAACGTCCTGCCACGCACAGGACGCCCAGAATGGTCCAGCCCAAGCATCAGCTGTGCCGAGGCAGGGACGCCGTGGTGTAGGGCATCTAAAACCTCTTCCAGCCCTGTGAGCCCGTGGCGACAAGTCACCAATGTCAGTGAGAAGTGCAGGAGAGCATCCCCAAAAGGCTTGGGTGGGCCCAGGTCGCCACTGTCATGACAGAACAGACCTTCAAGGCGAGGGACAGGCGTCCCTCCCAGGCCGGAGAGATGTAGTGACACATTGTTCTGTCCCAGAGGTTGTCAGCCCCACCGACCCCAGACTCCACACACAAGCCCCTTAGCACCAAGTTGACATCCGCTGGGCAAAGCCCCTTGAGACGGGACGTGCAGCATATAAATGTGGGAGTTCCCCCTTTGTGTCTCCTTCTCTCCGTCTTAGACAGGTAGCCGTGCTCCGTTCTGCTTCTCAGTCCCAAGGAGTCCTGCAGGGTGGTGAGCAGAAAAGGACCCCAGGACAGGTGGCCGGAAATGGCAGTACAGGAGGGAGGCAGCCAGATGTGGGGGCGGCCGGCTGTGTGGTGCACCTGCAGAGGCTGTCCCCAGGCTGGGAACACAGCCTCGCCACAGGAAATCACGCCTTAAAGGTTAGGGGGGTGATGAGAGGGGTTGGCGGGGAGGGGTCTACCCAGCTGTGTTCAGGGGAAAGCCCCCCGCATGGCACATGTCCTGAGCCCAGTGTGATCAGTCACACAGTAGCGGCGAGGTGAACCAACCCTCTCTCTCCTCCATCCTTCGCCTGCTGACCAGCACCCAAGGCCAGGAGGGGGAGACACGGGGGGCTGCCCGCGGTCCCCAGCCCGAGCCCCAGCCCGGAAGCCCTGGGAGTGTGCCACACCTCCCCACAGCCAGGCTGAATCCTGGTGGGCCCAGTTCTGCGCAGCGACAAACGGGGGGAACGAAACCTCGGCTCATCAGTCCCTGTTTTTCAAACTCAAATCCCATTCCCCTATTGACCCACAGGAGCGTTAATCTTCATTTCTGATTGATTTTCTGTCAATATCTCCCTGCCTCGCCCCCACCCCAGCCTTTCCATCACGCAGTTAATGAGCTGTAAACAAACACCTGGATGCGCTAGGAGGATGGTTTTCCAGAAGCTTCTGGTTCTGCTCTGGGTGCATGTGCGTGTTTTTGCTTACGTGGGGTCCCCACAGCGCACGAGTTGAGGATACCCTCTCCCCAGTCCAAGAAGCAACTAGCCACGACCCAACATGAAGGCAGTGCATTGAATAAACCCCAAATCTCTCTCCTCTGTCTCTCACCACCCCCTCCCTGCGACTCTGGGTGAAGGGCTCCCGAAGGAGCAACTGACTAGACAGGCAGTGGTGCATCCAGGACCACAATGTAAGTATTTGTTCACCCACTGGCAGGGTCCTGGGTTCAGCTGGGATCTGGCCCGGAAAAATCAGGAGGGGAGCCCTGGGTGTGACACCTAAGCGATGTCCCAGGGTGTCAGAGGGGCCAAAGGTTTGGAAGCTCCCCCAAATGACAATAGGCTGGATGGAGAAGACAACCACGGCCCCTCACCATGGGGTCTCAGTTTTCTCATCCATCAGATGGGGTCAGGAATTCCTCTCCTCTCTACCTCTCGGGAGTCTTAGAAGGATCTGGGGACACAGGGATTAGGAAAGGTGTAGGGCTTATTACAGACGTCAGGGAGGTGACCATCCCTCTCCTCCCTGGTCCTTCTGGCCCCAACGCCGCCCGCTGGGTCCCCATCTGCCGCCGAGGCCCGGGAGTTTTTCCGCCGCCCGGCTGAATGTTAACACGCAGGGAAAACTTCAAGGAAAACATACAGCTGATAAAAATTTAATGCTATATGTAACAAAGCAGAATGAATATTTAATCCGTGCTTTTATGCGAAACCACATAACCAACCGGCCCCACGCGGCGGCGACAACCGCGCGGCCCCTCCCCGCTCGCGGCGCCCCGCGCGCGGCAGCGAAGCAGTTAAGCTGCTGGCAACAAGCAGCTCCTAATAAACACTCGGCTAATTCTGTAGGAAAAGCACTAATTAGAAAAGCAATAATAATCGGTGTAATTGCTCTAAATTACCCTCCTAACAGAGAACGGCGCTCGGAGCCGGGAACGCAGCTGCCGCCGCCCAGCCCCGCGCCCTGGGCCCGAGGCCCCGCGCTCTGCTGCCCCCTGGCGGCCGCCGCGCGCCGCGCCCGCCTGGCCTCCGAGGGCTGCCGCGCCAACCCCGACGCTCGGGCGCCCCCTGGTGGCCGCGCTGTCGTACCGACCTGCGGACGGGCCGGAAGTCGGGAGAACCCCAGAACTCCTACTCGGACTTTCTCCTCCGCCCTCGGCCTTTCTCCCAGAGGACGGCTGACACAGTGGCTGGACTCAAGGAAGAGAGAACGGGGTCAAAATCTCAATGGAGTGAGCAGACCTCTAAAGAGTCCTCGAGGTTCAGGATGGGGTGGATTTGGGGGATTGCTTTGCCAATGGGGTTGAAACAGACAATCCCAAAGAAAGGGGGCCTTCCTCAGAGGTGGGAGCTCAATATTACAAGGGAGATGGAATGTTCCGGGAAGAGGGCCGGGACAGCTCCACCAGCATTGGAGTCCCCTGCGGGGGCACGACTGCTTTTGACCTGGCCTGAAATTAACAAGGATGCGGCGTCATCCTCACGCATGCGGAGCAGGGACAGGATGTCTCACAAGATCAGGCCCGCCCCTGCCGCCGGTGCTCCTGGGGTCAGCCGATAGTTTTCAGGGTGAGTTGGGACCCTCAGCCTGTGCGCCTCTTTGCCAGCCCACCTCAGGCTAAACCCCAGGCATCGTCTTTCTCCTTCGCGCGTATCCTCCCCGCTCACGGCGGCTTGAGAGCGTGCTCGGCTCCACGTCCACGGCGCCGGAAGTCCGCGGTTGCCACCCAGTAAGTGCGTGGTGGATGAGTGCCCAGAACATGCTGGGGGCCGACGTGCGGGGGAAGGGCATGCCCCCTGGCCCGAAAGCAGGGCTGAAGCCAAAGATGCCAGCAAGGAGCAGGGGGGCGTCCTCCGATGTGAGCGGGACAGAGGACACCGCTGGCTGGGTGGTCAGGGAGGACTTCTGGAGGAGGCGTGGTCCCAGCCTGGCCCCTGGAATCTCATGCCAGAGGTTTAGAGCGAGGATGAGAGCTTGGATGGATTCTGGTAGGGCTCACCCCTCAGCAAAGGGAACAGGGAGGGATGTGCGCCCAAGGAAACCAAAATGCCGCTCCCCTGCCCCCAGGCCCCCATCACCCTACCCCCTTCCTGACACCAGTGCCCACCACCCTCCTCTTCGCCCCCAAGCCAAGGCAGGGGGAGCGTGATAGGGGCATCACTCCTCCCTCGGGCACCGTGTGCCGGCACTGCGCTTTCTGCCTGGGGCCCAGAAACCCTGGACCTGTCACCCACATCCCCAACGCCACCTGTCCCCATCGCCAACCATCGCCAACCGCATCCAGCGCCCGGACGGTCTGGCCCCTCCTGCCGGCTCCTCCCAAGCCCGGCACCTGAAACTACTCTAGTCCTAAGGGAAACCCGAAGACCAAGGAGTGAGAGACGGTGCCCTCCTGCTCACCTCCTCTCCGCGAGGCGGAAGCTTTCAGCTCAGAAAGCATCCCAATAGGTAAAGAAACAGACGGCCACGACATGAAATGCGAATTCTCCCTCCAGGAAGGCCTCCCTGCCTTACCTGTCATCACAGAACAACCTTGGAATACACAAGGGCCGGCAGCGGGGGGTGGGGGTGGGGGGAAGGGGGGAGGGTTATGGCTTCTCCATCAGGTGAAGGGTGGCTCTTAATGGGTGGTATTCACAGGGAGCGGCTTTGGGGCAGGTTCTACCCATGTGCCTCAGGGGCATGTCCGCACAGGGATGGAACCACGGCTGCCGGCCCCTGCCCTTCCAGTGAGCAGCCCCCACCTTCACATAATACAGAGGCGGGTTCGGCCTAGCAGCTGCGTGTGCAGTCTGGAAACCAGACTGCCTGGGTTCAAATCCAGGCTCTCCCACGGACTCCCTGTGTGCCCATGGACAAGTCTCTTAACCTCTCTGTGCCTCATTTTCCTCATCAATACAATGAGGATACTAACAGTAGTAGGCTAACTCATGGGGTTATTGGGAGAACGAATTGAATCCGCGCGTGTAAAGCGTCTGGAGCACAGGACACACTCAATAAGGGTTTAGCTATTAATACTCTCTGATTTGTGTAATAGAGTCAGACGTACCGTGCTTGAACGAAGACCTGCCTGGAAACCTCTGCATGTAACGATCTCCAAGGTCTCTTCCGGCTTTAAAAGTCTAGGATTTGAAAATGATTTCTTTTCCTTTACTCGCTTTCCCACCCCCGGAGCCTTGGCCCCTGCTGTTCCTTGCCCAACACACGATCTGCTCCTACCTGCCTGGCGGGCTTCCTCGTCTGCCTCACTCTACCGTCCCTCCCCTCCCAGGGGCAGCTTTCTCTCCCCGCCCCCCACCGGCCCCCGCCAGGCAGAGGCGGTCTGCCCCTCCTCCCACAGGCTCCTGGCACTCGGGTCCCCATTATGATTTGTCCCCCTCATCTGTTTCCTCGTCTCTCCTAGGAGCCTGGAGAGCTCAGGGGGTCAACTCTCGCCTTCCCCACATTCGGCCTAGAATTGATTGGTCTGTTGATGTTACATTAAGGTTACAGATGAGGCAACTGAGGCACAGAGGCATGGAGCGAATTGCTGGAAACACATATATGCGCGCACGCGGACACAGAGGCAGTACCATTTCCGAGGCGATCTGTGGGCATCATCTCACATCTTGACCACCGCAGAAGCTTCTACTCCCCGCTTCCATGGGTGCCCCCGCCTCTAGCCCATCCTCTGCATAGCAGCCAGGGACCTGGTGAGAAACATGGCTCAAATCAAGTCACCGCCCACACAAGACTTCAATCTCACTCAGAGTTAAAGCCCAGTCCTTCCAGCGGCTCCCAAAGTCCCGCATGCTCAGACCCCGAGCTAGTCCTCCCCACTTCTCCTCCCTGCTCATTTTGCTGCAGCCACACCGGCCCATTTGATATTTGCAGACCCCAGGCACGGTCCCACCTAGGCTTTTCCATCCTCCTGGGTGCCCTACCCCCAGATAGCCACGTGGCTGACTCCCTCCCAGCTTTTCTCTTTTTTTCATGTTTATTTATTTATTTTGAGAGACAGAGAGAGAGAGAGAGAGAGAGAGCGCGCGTATGCATGTGGGGGAGGGGCAGAGAGAGAGGGGAGAGAGAATCCCGAGCAGGCTCAATGCTCAGCGTAGAGCCCAATGCAGGGCTCGATCCCACGAACCGTGAGATCATGACCTGAGCCGAAATCAAGAGTCGGACACTTAACGGACTGAGCCACCCAGCCTCCCCATCTTCCCAGCTTTTTAATCGCTGTTCAGATCTCCCTCCTCATAGAAGCCTGTCCTGGCTGCCATATTTCAAAGAACATCCAATCATGCCTTATCCCTCGACCCATCTTGGTTTCCCTTCACAGAACTTCCTCACTTGACGTGGTATATATATTTCATGATTTTTAGCTAGACTGAAAGCCCCTGAAAGCAGACATTGTGCCTTTTGTTCACTCAGGCATCCCCACACCTGAAATAATACTTGTCACATAACGTGGGTTCAGTAAATGTTTGATACACGTGAAACTCATTGCCCGGTGTGAAGTCACAAAGAAATGGATTTCTAATGGTGGAATTTTATGCATTGCTGCTGGATGGGCACAGAGTGGGTGCCAGAGAAGATTTGAAGAATAAAGTGACTTCCTGATGTCTCTGTCAGCACCCTTTGTCTCCATCTGAAGGCAGGTGGATGGCGCGCGTCTTCACTAGAAAGACTTTCAGAGTACAGTCACCATCGTGTTGGTGTTGGGTGGCCGGTTTGCTTGGCTGGCTGGCTGGTTTTCTGATGATGGGTACCTGCGGGGCATGCTTTCTTCATGATGTGAGGTTTATCAAGGCACGCACAATGGACACCGTCTCTCTTCCCAGGGGTCTCTCCTCACTCCACGCCCCACCCCCAATTGTCTCTGGCCCAGCCAGATGGAAAATTTAATTTCCAGCTAATTAGCCCTGAATTTGGTGCCCCTTGTCAAGTTACGGAACTGCCCCTTTTCCAAGAGGGGCGGGCTCCCCACCCACGTGTGACCAACATTTGACATTGCCTCTCTAGGGAGGGAGACAAAGGCCGCCAGCGCACCATTGTCCGGGCTCAAGGAGGTCGGGGGCAGGCAGATACAAAAGCCTGATGAATTCTTCATTACCCTCTGAAAGGGTGATTCCTCCAGGCCTTCGGGCCATCGCGCACAGGTGGGCCCGTGAATGGAGAAGCGCTTTATTTTCTCAACCAACCTGGTTCTTTTCTTGAGTCTTTGAACAGGGCTGCCCGCACCTCCTTCCCACAGCCTCCTGCCCTTGGAAATGCCAACCATGCGGTTTAGCTGAAACCAGAATCCCCACTGCCAGGCCAAGGCAAGGTCGCCCCAGCATCCCGGGAGACCCTCCCTGACTTCCCTCCACACCACAGCACCTGCAGCTGATCAAGGCTTCAGGGACCACCGGGTGAGACCCTGGTTCTTGGTGGAGCTGTCCCCTCCCCGGCTCCAAAAAGGGTCTCCAGGGAGAGAGCTGTTCCTCCTTCCTCATAGAATGGCCTCAGGAGGAAGCACCCACCCCAAGCTTCTTCTCCACCCCCCAGGTGACCCAGGCAGGACTGGGTGAAAAGTCTGGAAGGGAAGGGGCCACGCTCTGCCATGGCGCCCTCTGCTGGGGGGTCCCATGCCACCTGAGGATGGCCAATTCCATGCCCTGTCCTGACTCTGAGGGTCCAAACAACTGTCCCCTGCCCTCAAGTTCCCCTCTCATCCAGGAAGCCCTTCGAGGCCGCAGTCCTCTGGCCAAGTCTCCTCCAGAAGTAAATGGAGGGGGAGGGAGGGAAGATGAAGCCTGGGGGAGGGGCCGGTTTGAGTTAATGAGCTATGTGTCTTCCTTCCCTATAATCCACAGTATTTGATGGAGCGGCCAATTTAACTTGGCCGTGGGATAATTTGTCATGGGGTTGTTAGGATGGGGAAGCTAGGGTGGGATGCGGAAGGGCGGGCAAGGCAGGGGACTCTCCCCGCACTTCCTGGAAACCCTCCCGGGAGAGGTGTATTCCACGCGCCAGAAGCCCAGAGACGGAAGAGTGGACTGGCCGAGGGCTCCTGGTTGCAGAGCTAGGATGGGATCAGGGAGGGAGGGATGGGCTGAATGACCCCAAGACGAAGACCCTGGCCAAGGGGAGGACCTCGCCTCTCCCCTGAGGACAGGGGTGTGACTGCATAACACTCCAGGGCCTGGGACCCGAGCCGCTGTATACGTATTTATTGGATCCGTACAATCCAGGGACCAGCAGACAGATTGATTGGCTCCAGGGATCAATGAGTGAGCTCCACGAGAAGCTTCTCTGCATCTCATGGGGGACGTCAGCTTTAGATGGTTCTTCCAAGGTAACTCATTTTACGGATACGCTGGGTGGCCACAGTTTCCTGGTTTGTCAAGATAGCTGTCCCAGTTTCCACCTATTGTCCCGGGGTAATTGTTAATAATACTGCCTTCCACTCACAAGACCACCTTTGCACTGTGGACAGTAACTGTTATGTTCCCCTGCGGAAGAGGAGAGGGGTGGTCACGCTCAGGTCCCCTGACATGCTGTGTTCTTCCTGCTGCGCTGAACCACGCGCCTAGACCCGGCTGGCACTCAAGTCCACAAAATTGGAGGCCCCCTACCCACTGGAACCTTCCTCCTGCAGGAAGCCCCGCAGGGGCCCGCCCGCATCCGAGCCCCGCCCTCCCAATCCTGTTTCTCCCTCCCTGACCTGTTTCTCCACCAAAAAGTGCCAGAGTGTGGGCGGGGGTGCGTGGAAGAGGATGCCGGAAGGGTCGCAGGGGCCAGAAGGTCGCGGTCTGGGATCAGTCACTGCACATTTCTCTCCTGGGATCTGAAACGCAACCGCGGCTGGAGGCCCGACGGGGAGATGGGGAAGCCACACATCCGGATGGGGCTGGAATTCAAAGGTTGATTTGAGCATTTGCATCCTACGGTCCTGAGAAGAGGGGGACGGCCAGGCCCTCTCTAGCAAGATCCTCTAGGCTGCTTTTCTGGCCCCGACTCATTTCCATCCCACCACGGTGACCCACAGACCCACTTTCTGGTCCCTCTGCCGTCTTGTCCACCCATTTTTTTCTGCCAGCCTGCTTTCGAGCAAGCAGCGCCAGGCACCGGGTGGAGTGCCGGCTTCTCTCGCCTCCCTTCTCTGCTTGGGGGGTGTGGCGTCCCCCTCCTCCAGGCACCCCAGCCTTCCCACTTCTGGATGGAGAGACCGGGCTCGTTCCCCAGTGCCCGGAGCTGGGGCGGGGGTGGGGGTGGGGCGGGGGAAGCCTGCCGTCCACTCTCTGGAATGTAGCACCACCTAGTGGTAGGCTGCAGCATGACAGTGCCACCAGTGAAATGTCAGTGAGTCGACAAATTTATCAAACATCAAGACACAGGCATGACGCCAGGCCGTCATAGGCAGATCAAGAATAGGCAGAAGATCAAGGGGAAGAAAAGGCAAACAAACAGATAAAAATCCAAGGCATGCTCCTCGCACCAGAAGGCCCCCACTACTCTGAGTATGAGCATGAGTATGAGTCAGACCATCATGAATCCCGGCTACAACACTTACTAGCTGTGTTACCCTGGCCATGTTGTTTAACCTCTCTGTGCCCCAGTTTCCTCTTTTGTAACATGGTAATATGACAAGCACCTCTCCCAAAAAGATGGAAAGATGAACTGAGTTGAAGGATTAAAACACTTAGCACAGAGCTTGGCAGGCGGTACATGAGTTTTTTATTTTTATTTTTTTTTATTTATATATGAAATTTATTGTCAAATTGGTTTCCATACAACACCCAGTGCTCATCCCAAAAGGTGCCCTCCTCAATACCCATCACCCACCCTCTCCTCCCTCCCACCCCCCATCAACCCTCAGTTTGTTCTCAGTTCTCAACAGTCTCTTATGCTTTGGCTCTCTCCCACTCTAACCTCTTTTTTTTTTTTTTTTTTCCTTCCCCTCCCCCATGGGTTCCTGTTAAGTTTCTCAGGATCCACCTAAGAGTGAAACCATATGGTATCTGTCTTTCTCTGTATGGCTTATTTCACTTAGCATCACACTCTCCAGTTCCATCCACGTTGCTACAAAAGGCCATATTTCATTTTTTCTCATTGCCACGTAGTATTCCATTGTGTATATAAACCACAATTTCTTTATCCATTCATCAGTTGATGGACATTTAGGCTCTTTCCATAATTTGGCTATTGTTGAGAGTGCTGCTATGAACATTGGGGTACAAGTGCCCCTATGCATCAGTACTCCTGTGTCCCTTGGATAAATTCCTAGCAGTGCTATTGCTGGGTCATAGGGTAGGTCTATTTTTAATTTTCTGAGGAACCTCCACACTGCTTTCCAGAGCGGCTGCACCAATTTGCCTTCCCACCAACAGTGCAAGAGGGTTCCCGTTTCTCCACATCCTCTCCAGCATCTATAGTCTCCTGATTTGTTCATTTTGGCCACTCTGACTGGCGTGAGGTGATACCTGAGTGTGGTTTTGATTTGTATTTCCCTGATAAGGAGCGACGCTGAACATCTTTTCATGTGCCTGTTGGCCATCCGGATGTCTTCTTTAGAGAAGTGTCTATTCATGTTTTCTGCCCATTTCTTCACTGGGTTATTTGCTTTTCGGGTGTGGAGTTTGGTGAGCTCTTTATAGATTTTGGATACTAGCCCTTTGTCCGATATGTCATTTGCAAATATCTTTTCCCATTCCATTGGTTGCCTTTTAGTTTTGTTGGTTGTTTCCTTTGCTGTGCAGAAGGTTTTGATCTTCATAAGGTCCCAGTAATTCACTTTTGCTTTTAATTCCCTTGCCTTTGGGGATGTGTCGAGTAAGAGATTGCTACGGCTGAGGTCAGAGAGGTCTTTTCCTGCTTTCTCCTCTAAGGTTTTGATGGTTTCCTGTCTCACATTCAGGTCCTTTATCCATTTTGAGTTTATTTTTGTGAATGGTGTGAGAAAGTGGTCTAGTTTCAACTTTCTGCATGTTGCTGTCCAGTTCTCCCAGCACCATTTGTTAAAGAGACTGTCTTTTTTCCATTGGATGTTCTTTCCTGCTTTGTCAAAGATGAGTTGGCCATACGTTTGTGGGTCTAGTTCTGGGGTTTCTATTCTATTCCATTGGTCTATGTGTCTGTTTTTGTGCCAGGTACATGAGTTTTTTTCAGTGGATGCTATTCTTATTGAGACGATGAAACGATTAATTCAGGCTAAAACGTGTATGAATTCGGGGGAATGTCCACCCAGCGTTGAATTGGAATTAGGACAGAGAGCTTAACAGGAGAGGTGAAAAACTGAGTAGGACCCTGTGGAAAATGTGGGGCCGGTAAGCAAGCCAGTAAACCTCTTTAGACCTTGTCTTTGAGAATAAGACAAAGTACTTGAAGGTAGAGACTCCAGCAGATAATCCTTAGGCTAACATCTTTCTGCGATTAACATGAATCACACACCCACCGGGTGCCGGCTTTGGAGCCTCTGAGACAAGGAGATATAGTCACCAACCCCCAAATCGCAATCTGGCTCACATCACAGAGAGAAGAGGTGGTCGGCTTCCCGGCCTCAATCCCTACCCCAACCAGTGAAGGCAAAGGTCAAGGCTATCTGTTAGGAGCCTATCCTCAGCAGGCAGAATCTCCAGGATGTCGCCCCCTACAGGGTGAGCCAGGAAACAGCAGGGCTGCAGTCTTCATCAGATGCTTGACGGGGGGGGGGGGGGGGGGGGGGAATCACCCCCTCTACCCTCCCCTGGGTTGTCAACAGAATTCATCTTCTCACAGCTCAGGACTGAGGGCCCTGTGTTCCTGCTGTCTCTCGGCATTTAGAGGCGCCTCACAGCCCCCTGCCCCATGGCCCTCTCCACTGACAGCTCATACATGAGAGTTTTTGCTTCTTCAGGACTAGCAGAAAAGTCTTTCTCTTCCAGTCGCACAGAATCCTCTATAAAGAAACGTAATCACAGCAGTGATTTCCCATGGTCTCTGCCGTATTCTATTGATGAGAAGCAAGTCACAGGACGCAGCCACACTCCGGGGCAGGAGGCTGTACAGGAATATGGATCACCTGGTGTGGCTACTACAGTAAGTCAGGCAGGTGGTTGCACTTAAATCCAGGGGCCTTGAACCGGAGAGAAAAGATACTGATCGGCTTTTGGTTAGATTAGATTCAGTACGCTTATTAAAGTTTGTAGGGTAACCACCGAAAGGACAGAACTAAGATATATAACTCCAGACTAATGAAGGGGGGACCAGAGTCCTCAGTACAAAAGCAAACAAAAAAGGGGGGGGGGGAAAGAATTAGAAACTGAGCAAGTAGGAAATGCAGCATAATATAAATAAATCCACACTCATCAGTAGTGATAAGCATAAGTGAATTCATTAACTTGCCAGTTAAAAGATAAAGTTTGTGTCACCGAAGTTTTAAATCATCCAGGTACAAGCCATCCGCAAGAGACATTTTTAAAACACAAAGAGGCAGAAAGTGAAGGGATGGAAAAGGTAAATAAACCATCAAAATAGTATTCAAAGGAAAGGAGACTGGCTACATACGTTGTGATTTGGTCGAGTGGGGTATCATCCAGCAAGGAAAATGAGTAAACCACAGCGATATTCGCCAACCAGGACAGACTACTAGAATGTTGATTTAAAAACAATTTTTTTTTTTACATTTATTTATTTTTGAGAGACGGAGTGAGACAAAGTGAGAGTGGGGGAGGGGCAGAGACAGAGGGAGACACAGGATCTGAAACAGGCTCCGGGCTCCGAGCGGTCAGCACAGAGCCCGACACGGGGCTCGAACCCACAGACCGCGAGATCGTGACCTGAGCCGAAGTCGGGCGCTCAACCGACTAGCCACCCAGGCGCCCCTAGAATGTTGATTTTTTTTAAAAAGCCAGTCATAAAAGAATGCACGCAATATGACTCCACTTAAATTTCAAAAGCACTCAAAACTAAATATATTATTTGCAATACATCCCTTTGTGATAAATTGTAAAGAAAAAAGAAAACAATAAAATTTTCTCTGGAGATGGGGAAGGGATTTGGAAAGGGTACCAGGAGTTTTCAAAGTTATGGCAATGGAAACTTATTTTTGAATTATATATTTTTTGAGATGTATATTTTGAATTAAATGATACAATACATGAAAACAATTTCTTAAGCTTAATGCACAATAGATGCATATTCATTTTCTTTGTATTCTTTATACCTTTTACAAGTTCATATGTATAATATCCTTTCCGACGTGTTTAAAATTCAATAATTATTTAAAAATTTTTGAAATCCTGATAACTTACGTGCTCTTGACCCAGAGGAAGAGCACAGCAATGGCACCACGAGAAGACAGGCCTCTCCCTGGGATTGCCACGAACTTCACAAACACCAGCTTGTAGCATCCTACAAGGTCAAGTCTCTATCAACATAGCCCAACAAAGACACAGAACTGCTCATGACCACTGCAGCCAGGAGGTACTCTCATGCTGGGGATTTGAGGCTAGACCAAGGGATGGATCCTTGTTCCTTTTTGTCTTTCCAGTGAGCCTGACAGATGTCTGCTCTACTCTGGGCATCTCAGAATTCCTGTCCAGGTTAAAAAAAAAAAAAAAAAATCCCCATGACGCTATGTACCTCTGTCACTTTCTCATTTCAGACATTTTTTGGTAATACCTGCCATGTGCCTGACCGTGGGCTGACTGCCAGGGATACCACAATGAAATATGACAAACACAGTCCCACTCCCAGAGGCTCAGAGCCTGAGAGCGCTGTAGACAAGCAAACAGGCAAATGCAACAGAGAATGTTAAATACGGGAAGGGCGTGAGCTCTGTGCATGGGGGGAGAAGACAGGGAAGGTTTCCAAACTCAGGGTGGAGACAGGGAGCCTGGCCAAAATGGCTGAGAAGGCAGAGGGTCTGTGATGCCACCTCCCAGCATCAACCTCACTCAGATTCCAGAACAATAGTTCGATCTGACACCCGAGGACCAAACCTTTCCTGTCTCCAATAGTCAGTCTCCAGTACCCACCGCGGTGGTGAGCCCCACTGTTTGGTGCTATGCTTGTCTCACACTGTGGCCTTCCTTTGGGTTGTCCTACAGCACGGGGAGCAGTCCCGCTGAGCTGGTGGCTGCAGGTGCCTGTCCTGTCCTGCCCTGGGCCCTTGGCAGGGGGTCTAGTCTGTTGGCCTGCTGCACGACAAGCACAACTGAAGGAACTAGACTCCCGTCTTTCCACCCGGAACTCCCTCCACCAGAAGCATGCAAGGGCAGTCCAAACTCTGGAGCCCAGGCAGCCCAATCTGGGGGCACCAGGAGAGGAGGCAAGGAGGCTGGGGAAGGGGGGGGGGGAATGTGCATCTATAGTGGGGAGACCGGTTCCACAACTGTCTAGCTGGGTGGTCTTGGGCAAGTCACATCATACCTCTGGCCTCAGTTTCCTCCTCTGTGAATTGGGCATACACATGCCTGCCTCTCGGGAGACAAACAGGGTGAAGGACTGGCTCAAGGAAGTCCTCTCAGAGATGCAAAGCTCAGTCTTTGTTCTCAAGTCTGGCCAGGGGCTTCCAGCCCCTCTATCTCCACTCGGGCCGAGACGCCTCCGTCCCCACCCAAGGCCGCTCTCAGCACACCCTCCACCAAGACCAGACCCAAGCTCGCCCGGTTCCTGACTCTGGACTCCCATGTGGCCTCCCAGGGGGCCTCAGAACAAGCTGAGTGCAGAGTGGGTGGAGAGGAGGGCATCACACCCTTTCCTACAACTTGTGGGACAGGAAGTTGGCCAGGGCTTTTCCTGTTGCCCAAAGGATGCTATGCACCCCAGAACCACCAGGTGGCCCCAAGGAGTCAGCCACTGCTTGTAACTCGGCTCCAGGGGCTCCTGAGACAACACATTATTATTATTTTTTTTAATTTTTAAATGTTTATTTGTTTTTAAGAGAGAGAGAGACAGAGAGACAGAGCATGAGCAGGGGACGGGCAGAGACGGAGACACAGAGTCTGAAGCAGGCTCCAGGCGCTGAGCTGTCAACACAGAGCCCCGATGCAGGGCTTGAACCCACAGACCACGAGATCGTGACCTGAGCCGAAGTCAGACGCTTCACCAACCGAGCCACCCAGGCGCCCCGACAACAAATTATTTTAAAAGTACAGAAGCCTGAAGCAGAGAGACCGCCACAGAGAAAATCCAGGCGAGCCTCCTCAACCATTCAGAGGCCACAGACCAATTTAAGAATCGGATGAAAATTATTGACCCCCTCCCCCAGAAAAATGCCCCAGCACGTATATTCGATATTGTCATACAGCATCAGAACCGCAACCCATCCACGGATCCTCTAGAATTTCTTGTAACTCAGCCTAGGTATCCCTGCCCCCAACCTTGGCCACTTCGCTCACTGTCTAGGTGATAAATGAGCCTGTCTACCTCCAACCCCTGTGATCAGACCCATGCCTATATCCATCCTGGTGAAATCTGGTTGAGCTGCGCCACCAATGAAACCTAAAAAGAAAGTCACCAAAGATTAGCCAGTTTAAAGGAAGGGGCTTATCAAAGTAGGGAGGGACTTTGTAGTTTGGGGAATTGCGAACTAATGGTCTATGAGCCCCAGACCTAGATTTTATTTTTTAAATCAATAACCAATGCCTCTTGTGCCAAGAGAAACCATCGCCCCATTACCACCTGCATATAAGGGCACAGAGACGAGGGTGCAGTGGAGAGGGAGGGAGGTAGAAAGGAGGCAGAACTTAGGACAGAGGACAGACTTCCCCCTTCTAGGTACCCTGGGGGCCACTCTGTCTTCTAAACAGAGGGCACTGAACCGAGGTCAGACTTTAGTCCATATTAGAAGATCATTTACTTACTCCACAGTTGTTGACCGAGTGACGGCTATGTGTATGCCAGGCACTGGGGATACGACAGCGGCCATCGAGATGGACACGACCCCTGTCTTACCACCTAGTGAGAAAGACACTCTAGAAAATAATTACTCTCATAATGAATCACAGCTGAGACACAGGGAACAAAAATTATCATGCTATGGGAATATATAAGAGGTAACCCGGAGGAGAGGAGAGGAAGGAAGAAAGGCTTCTCTGAGGAAGTGATGTTTAAGCTGAGCTGGGGGCTGGGTAGGAGGAAGGCAGGTGGAGAAGGGAAGAACGATATTCAGGCAAAGGGAACAGCGAGAATAAAGCTGTATGGCCGGGGGAAGCCAGTGTGGCTGGAGCAGCGGCCCCATAAATATTGTCAGGGGTCTGCACCATTTCAGAGGTGCCCTTAAGGCTACTGCAGGGGTCAGGGACCAGGCAGGAATGCTGCCATCTGCTCTTGGAAGAGAGGAGCAGATCGGCCCTGTCGACCCACCAAGAAACACCAGTTACTTGTGGGGCGCTCTCCACTGTGGGTATCAGTGACAAAACTCGCTTGGGTCCTACTATTCAGAACTTCCATGGAACCATAGAGTCCTGGGAAGCCCCCAAAGAGACCATCTAAAGCCAAGGGCATGATCCTGGCTGCACAATCAAATCACCTGTGACACTTGGAAAAATACTTATGTTCAGACAAACGCGATCAGAGTATCTGGGCACAAGAATCCATCATGGGTACTTTGTAAAGCTCCTAGATGATCCCAGTGAACAGCCAGGGTCGAGAATCATTAGTTTTTTTAGTAGATGGAATGGCTGAGGCCCTTTTACAAAATTACATATCTCAGAAATGTATGCATATTCACATTATACACAAATTGAAAGTGATAAAAAGAGCAGGGGTCAATGAAATTTCGTGTTTAAAATGTGGTTGAACTTAGAGAAAAGGGGGTCTCACTTTCTCTTGCTTAGTCCAGAAACATAGTATTTAAAAGATGGATATAGGGGCACCTGGGTGGCTCAGTTGGTGAAGCATCCGACTTCAGCTCGAGTCATGACCTCATGATTTGTGAGTTCGAGCCCCGCGTCGGGCTCTGTGCTGATAGCTCGGAGCCTGGATCCTGCTTCGGATTCTGTGTCTCCCTCTCTCTCTGCCCATATCCCGCTCACACCGTCCCTCCCTCCCTCCCTCTCTCTCTCTCAAAAAATAAATAAACATTAAAAAAATGTTAAAGGTGAATATATAAGTTATTATTATTTTTAAAAAATAGTACTGTGGAGAGCCGCATGCAAAAACATGAAGTTGGACCCCTTCCCTACCCCTGCACAAAAGTTAACTCAAAATGGATCAAAGACCTAAGTGGAAGAGCTTAAAACAATAAAGATCATAAAGGAAAACATAGCCGTAAATCTTCATGCCCTTAGGTTAAGCAAAATCTTCTTAGATACAACACCAAAAGCACAAATAACAAAAGGAAAAACAGACGAAATGGACTTCATCGCAATTACGAGCTCCTGCGATGCACACAATACCATCAAGAAAATGGGGAAAAAACAACCTACATCATGGGCCAATACATTTGTAAATTATGTATTTGATAAGGGATTGCATCCAGACCATCTAAAGAACTCTTACTACTCAACAATAAAAGGACAAATAACCCAATTTCAAAGTGGGCAAAGCATCTGAGTCGACGTTTCTTGAAAAAAAAAAAATGTATAAATGGTCCATAAGCCCAAGAAAAGGTTCAGAATATCATCAGCCATCAGGGAAATGCAAATCAAGACCACAGTGAGATGCCACCTCACACCCACTAGAAGGGCTATAACCCAAAAGACAGAGGCTGTGGCAAAGATGTGGAGAAGCTGGAACTTTTATACAGTGCCGGTGAGAATGTAAGATAGCTCAGTCACTTTGGAAAACAAATTATCAGCTCCTCAAAATGTTAAACACAGAGGTATCGTGTAATGCAGCGATTTCACTCCAAGGTATAGAGCCAAGAGAAAGGAAAACATACCCCCACAACCTACACGTACGTATTTGTGTCATCATGGGCCACGATGGCCCCAAAATGGAAACAACCCAAAAGCCCATTAGTTGATGAATAGATAAATAAAATACGGTGCATGAACACAGTGAAATATTATTGAGTGATACAAAGGAATGAAGTATTGACACGTGCTACAACACGAGAGAATCTTGAAATCGTTACGCTAATTGAAAGGAGCCGGTCACAGAAGACCGCGTGTTGTATCACTTTATTTATATGAAATGTCTAGAACAGGCAAATCTACAGGAAGTAGAGTAGCGGTTGCCTAGGGGCTGGGAGGGGGTGGGGAGTGAGTGCCAGTGGGTATGAGATTTCTTTGGGGGGTGATAAAATGTTCTGAAATTGATTGTGAACCACTCTGTGAACATACTAAAAACCATCGAATCGCGCAATTTAAGTGAGTGAGTTGTGTAGTATGTGAGTTATATCTCAATAAAGCTGTTTTTCAAAAACAGCGTTCTACTCGCTTCCTTATTCTGGGTAGTATTGGGTCATTGCTTTCCTATATTTCATGTTTTCCATTCTTTTCCTCTTTCCATATTTGTAAGCCCACTCATCTATCTGGATTTGTTTCTTATGTCTGATCTGGTGATCTCCCTCCATCCCTCTCTCTCCCTCTTTCTCTTTTTCTTTCTCTCTCTCCTTTCTTAGCCTTTCCCTACTTCATTTCTTTCCCTCACCAAGAAGTGCTGCCTTTGCAGATTTGCTCCCATAGAGAGCTGATAAGCCACCAAGCAAGTGGCTTTTCAGTGAGTCAGTGAACTTCAGGTCTTTCCCCTTGTCACTTAGGAATTACCCAAGTCTATCTGCCACATCACATTAGATTGCGTCTTCAAAGAGCAAAGGGGGGGGAGGGCCCCTAAGGCAGATAGAGTGTATGGCCAAGTTGATTCCTTGGCAAATGGAACCATTTAGGAAGAAGACTTTTCTGAAATCTTCTCTTACTCAGGTGCCCTATCCTCTAAAGGGTGCCAAGTCACGTAAGGCCAACAAGGGCAGAGGGGACACCTGACGAAAGCAGGAAGACGGAGTTGCCCAAATGCGGCAGATCGCGTTTTCCAAAGGTGGCTATAGCAATATTTTGGGTCCCACATTCTCTCCCGAGTTCTTGGACAACCCTCTTAAAAAAGTAGAATAGAATTCCGCTCCTTTGAATACTGTGCAGCCTTGGGGTCTTTCTTCTAATGAATCGAACACAGCGGATGTGACGTAGTCAAATTCCTGATGCTAGGTTAGAAAAAGTGATACGTCTTCCATATGGCACTCCCCCTCTCTCTGTCCCTTCCTTTGCCCCTCGCTCTGTCTCCCTCTCTGTCTCTCTCTCTCCCTCTCTGTCTCTCTCTCTCCCTACCCCTCCCCTCTTTTGTTCTCTCTCTCCCTTGGGACCCAGCCTCCTTGTTCTGAGGAAACCCCAGCCTCATAGAGAAGCCACACACGTGTGTTCCAGCCAACAGTAAGCGGAAGTCTCAGCCCACAGCCAGCATTGACCTCCAGACAAGTGCAGGAGGGAAGGGGGGAGGAAAAGAGGGAAGGAAAGACAGAAGGAAGGAGGGGGAGGGAGCTTTCATAGTTTCAGTTCCCCGCTTCCACACCCACCCAGCTGACAAGTAAAAGACAGGCAAGCTTCCCTGCTGAGTCCTCTCCAAATTGCAGATTCCTACAGTTACCTATCACTGCATAACAAATTACCCCATAACTTTGTGGCTTGAGACATTTATTTTCCCACAGCCTCTGCAGATCAGGAATCTGGACATGGCTTGGCTGGGTCCCCTGCACCAGGGCCTTTCAAGGGCTGTGATCAAGGTGTTGCCTGGGGCTTTACTCGTCACAAGGTGCCCCTGGGGAAGGCTGCTGCGGTCCAAGCTCACTCCTGTGGCTGCTGGCAGGATGGCCTCCAGTTCCCTGTCGGGTGAGCCCAATATCACGTGGTGGCTTACTTCCCGCAAGCCATGGCGGTTGAACCAAAATGGGAGCAAGATGGAAGCCACCGGTCTTGTAACCTAATCACAGAAGTGACGTCCCATCACTTTTGCCACATCCACTCATTCGAAGAAAGTCACTGTGTCCAGCCACACATAAGGGCAGAGGATCAAAGAAGGGCGAGAATACCAGAAGCCATGACTGGATGCGGCTTGAGCACTCAGCACGAGTAACGCCTCGTCCATTGAGGGCACTCGGTTTGGGAATGGTTTGTTATTCGGCAGCCAGAAAACACCAAAGCACAGGGAGATGGAAGTGATGGGTAGGAAAACTGTATTTGTCAAGTATTTACTATATGCCAGGATCATTTCACAGATGGGAAAACTGAGGCTTAGTGCTTAGTGACTTGCTACCGCCATGAGCAACAGAATGGGAATGAAACCAATTCTATCAGATTCCATAGCCCATGACCTTTTCACTTTTCCACTCTTTCCTGTCCTCTGAAGAGAAACAATTCCAAACCATTTGAATATTAAATAGCGTTTCACCAGTGGCTTGTTTTTTAAATCCCTAAATTTAACCAGCAGAGATTATTTCTAGCTACACTCCCCCACCCATACTCCAACTCTCAGTTATGAAGGACTTTCCTCTTCATGCAAATTCTGCGTTTTATGAAACTGGCAGGACCAGCCCACTATGCTTAGCTGGATTTTCCTCCATAAAAACAAGCTTTCTGGAATACTATTATTGCTTGCCCATGGTGAGGACATAGATTCCAGGAAGTCGGTTTCCAAAGCTAAAAAAAGAACATGAGGCAGACATCTGCTTGAGCAGAGAAGAATGCAAAACCCAGCTGCTCCTGTCGCTGGTGTGTCCAGCCCCACCCCACGCCCTGCCACCTGTCCCCCAGGAGGGGGTTCAGACTGAACACATAGCAAAACTTTGGGTTTATTCGTTTATAGTTCCAGGATAGGAGGAAGGCTGACTTTTAATGGCCAAGTTTTTAAAAATATAATGTGCACGTTAATTACCTTAAGAAATCTGTTTAGAAACTAATCTTAGATGAGAGATTTCTATTAAGGGAGACTGAGACATTTGTCAGGTTGGATTCCGTGACGGCTGTGTCCTCCTGGGTGCTGATTCTGGGATGTTCTGCATTTGGTCAGGACCATGCCATAAGCATCCAATTCTGTCCTCAAGCCTGGGAACTCAGCAGAGAGATGGTCCCTTCAGGAGCACACTGCCTGGTGGGGAGACAAGGCAGCCTTTTCCAGAAGCAGCAGATAACCCAAAGCAAACCCTAGGTGCTCAGGGTTGAATGATATTCTAGAAGATTAATCAGATCAGAAAGATGTCCTCACTCTCCTGCAACCCACAGTGATAATGGTTGTAATCATAATGAGAATTGCTATGTATTAACTGGACTGCTTCGTCCATCAACATTTAATTATTGACATGATTGAAATCAGGTCTACCATTTTATGATTTGTTATCGGTTTGTCTCCTCTGTTCTTGTTTGTTTACTCCCCCTTTCCTTCCTACTTTGGACGATTTAAGTGTATTTTAGAATTGCATTTAATATATCTATTTAATATATCTTTTAAATATAAATAGTTGCATGATTTTTAGAGGTTGCAGTAAGGATTATAGCACACACTCTTGATTTTTCAGTCTGTATTCTATCATTTCACATCAGATGTGGAAACTTTGCAACTGTATAGTTCCATCATTTATCCCTTACACTACCCCACCCCCAGCATTCTTTAAACAGTAGTTGTCACGTGTATTACATCTACATCCACACTATTATAATTTCGTTTTAGAATAACCGCATGTATTTTAAAGAAATTGAGAGGAAAAAATAGTTGTATATATTTACCCAGACATTTACCATTACTGGTGTTCTTTATTCCTTTCTGGGGGTCCAAGTTTCCCTCTGGTATAATTTCCCACCAGCTTGAAGAACTTGTTTTGCTTTTCTTCCAGTGAAGATCTGCTGGCATTGTAAAAGAGTGTCTGCTTTCTTTTTGGAGGGATATATTTGCTGTATATAGAATTCTAGGTTGACAATGTTTCCTTCTGGTACTTTAACGATGTTGTTCCACTATTTTCTGGTACTCCATGTTTTCTCACAAGAAGTCTGTGGGTGTCAAAATTACTGTTGCCCACTACGTAATGTGTTGTTTTTCTCTCGCTGCTTTCAAATATTCTCTTTCTCTCTAGTTTTCAGTATTCTGACTATCATGCATCCAGATGTGGTTTTCTTTACGTTTATTTTCCTTGGGGTTCACTGGATTTCTTGAATCTATAAATTCATGACTTTCAGCAGATCGGGGAAATTTTCAGTCACTATTTCTTCAAATATTTTTTCTGCCCCATCATTTCTCTCCTTTCTTCTCAGACATCAGTAGATGTCTGCTATTGTCCTACAAATCCTAGAGGGCTTGTTCTTTTTTAAGAAATCTTTCTCTCCTTCTTCAGATTGGAACATTTCTACTGGTGAACTTTTACATTCACTGATTTTTTTTTCTGTCTTCTCCATTCTGCTATTAGTCCTGAGAGTGAAGTTTGTCACTATTGGAGAAAGAAGTTACAATTAAGCAAGAGAAATAAAGGAAGGCTAGAATAAACTTGGTTGTATTGTATTAGTGTTGAGGATATCAGAAACTGATGATGATGATGATGATGATGATGATGATGATGGGTGAGGGAGAGAGGGAGAGAGAGAGAGAGATGGGTTCACGCAAGTTAGTACATATACATACATTCCTAAATCTATTCACTGAAAGGATTTAGAAACACTAACACCACAATTGCAGTGAGAACACCTAGTGCTCAGATCTTGGTTTCTAAATACCATTTTCTGAAGCAGAGTTCTTTGGAGAAACGGTTGATTCCCAGGGCTGGGGCAGGGAAAATACAAGATGAACTTTGAGCATCCTATGGTACCTGAAAGTAAGGAAGTACTCAAAAAAATTATGGGAGCATGTCAAAGGCTTTAGGCCACTCTAAAAGAGCTCCCAATGTGTTAGTATTGAATTACATCCCAAAGAATAAAATAAATATCCTTTGGTCTATACTGATATAAACAAATGATTGAAAAAATAAATGAACAGGGTGGGGATGAAGTGAGATACATAACGAATAAATGTAGAATGAATCGGAAAAATAGAAAATCACCATTCGGACATCTCAGTGGCAATGGCTGCAGGCAAGATCCATCAACAAATGCTCAAATTAGTGGGTGAAAGTTTCAGGGAAAACAAGATATAGCTTCAAAATATCTTCCTCAAAATATTTGTTTATGACTGTGGTGGAATATATTCACAGGTTCTTTGTTATGCCTTCCTTCAGGAGGTGGACCTTAATTTCTCTCTCCATGCGTGTGGGCTGAATTTAGACTCTCTTCTAATAAATAGAGTATAAAGAGAGAAAAATACTAACTGTATAGTGGAGAAACCTGGCAGACACCCCTTTAACCAAGGGCTCATGGTTAATATCACCAGTAATAAGATATATCAGCATCATATACCCCGTGATATAATGCAGTGAGATGTCTCCTCTGGGTGTTGTTCCCCCAAATCTATAATATCAGCCTACTTGTGAGAAAGCATTTTACTAAACCAACTTCAGGAAATTCTGTAAAATACCAGACTCCTAAGTGCTACTAAAAAGTGGCAAGATCATTAAAGACAAGGAAAAAACGGGGAACTGTTACAGAAGAGAGGTAAATAAGGTAAATGTGAAGATCAATGCAATGTGGTATCCTGGACTAGAGCTGGAACAGAATGTTAGTAGAAAAACTGGGGAAAATCTTCAAGATGTAAAACTTCTTGGGGCGCCTGGGAGCCTCCGTTGGTTAAGCCTCCAACTCTTGACTTCGGCTCAAATCAGGAACTCTCCATTCATGGGTTCAAGGCCACTGACAACTCAGAGCCTGCTTTAGATTCTGTCTCCCTCTCTCTTGACCCTTCCCCAGCTGCTCTCGATCTCTTTCTCAAAATAAATGACATTTTTTTTTAACTTAAAAAAAAAATAAGATGTAAAACTTCTTGAGCATCGGGACAGAGTTACTCGATACCCAAGGGCTTAGTATAAAGCCTTCAACACGGACTTCCTGATGTGCTCAAGTCAGACATAGCATCAGGAATAACAGCGGCCATTTGTTGCACACTTAATGGATGTCAGCTACCCAGTTCAGTGCCTTATATACCGTCATCAGCTCCATTGTACAGGTGAGATGTCGAGCACAGAGATGTACGGTTGCCTGCCCCAGGTCACACAGCTGATCATTGCAGGAGCAAAGTATTGAACGCAGAAAGTTTGGCTTCAGTGCTCATACTCTTAACTATCATGCTTGGTCCGTGGGAGTATTTATCAAATTATTGCCCTCAAGGATTAGGTAGTTCTACTACGAGAATACTGTGAATCATGAAAAACAAGAACCATAAGATACTGAAGGAAGAAATCCTTTCTAAAGCAGCACAAGCGACACCCGTATTTCCCCAGCTTTAGTCAGCTTCCAGCCACCTCCTCGATTCTGCCATTGTAGCCATAACCTCCTCGATTCTGCCATCGTCATAACCTCCTCGATTCTGCCATCGTCATAACCTCCTCGATTCTGCCATCATAGCCATAAACTGTACTCTTAGTCACTTAATGTCTGTTAAATCAATTCAATTGTTTTTGCTTAAGCAAATTATTTTAAAAGGAAAGTGACCTCACGTCACTATTGTAAATGGAAAAGGGTATCACCTACCTTAAGTAGATGGTAACCTAAAAATAAATACCATAGAAACAAAACAATGTCAGTAAATTAGAGTTAGATGCTAGTTCCTGCCAAAGGCTCTGGGCCTCAGCGAGCTCTGTTCTCTTCGCTGAAACAGGGGAGATTTAGCAAGTGTGAGAGAGGCGCTCAGGACAGACCAGCACCAAAAGGCAATCAGAAGAATTACCAAAAAAAAAAAAAAAAAAAAAAAAAAAAAAAAAAAAAAAAAACCTGGAAAAAAAAGAAAAAACAAAAGAATTAAGTTTTCTCTGGAATTTGGGATAAGGAGACAGAAACCCCACAGGAACCACGGCTTCAGCAAAATGGAAACTTATTTCTGGGGCGCCTGGGTGGCTCAGTGGGCTAAGTGCCTGACTCTTGGTTTCGGCTCAGGTCATGATCTCACGGTTCGCGGGTTCAAGCCCCATAACAGTCTCTGTACTCTGTAGAGCCTGCTTGGGATTCTCTCTCTCTCCCTCTCTCTCTGCACCTCCCCCGATCTCTCTCTGTCTCTCAAAATAAATAAATAAACTTAAACATTAAAAAAAGGAAAAGAAACTTATGTGTCTCACCCACAAATCCAGAGATAGGATATCCAGAGATAGAGTCCTCTAGTTAGTATAACTCTCCACAGTGTCGTGAAGCGGCACCTTCCATGCTGTGGTCCCCTCAGGTTTACGAGGTCACTTCAAGGCCAAGTTTGCTGCTCCAACACCAGCCATCACGTCTGCTTTCCAGATTGCAGCGAGAAGGAAAGGGGAAGGTAAAGGAACATTCCTTCTCTTCAAGGAAACTTCCTCACTACTGCTTGCAAACCACTGGCTAGAACTTAGTCACATCGCCAGAGAGTCGGGGGGAAGTAGCCCTCAGGTGGGGCAGCGACGTGCCCAACTTCAAAAAAAGGGAGGGAATTCTATCGTTAGAGGAAAAGAAGGAAATGGATAGACAACAGCACTCCCTGTGATCTTGATTCTCCACGCTGCACCAGTGAGCCTCTGGGACTCACCTCAGGTGGCCCGCCCGCATCAGCCATGCCCAGACCTTAAGCAGACCTCCCCACCGGCCTCTAAAGCTGGCCTTGACCCTGCTGTTCCTCTGGATGCCTTAGGAGCTCAGGAAAGCACTTCTCTTGCCCCACGAAGGTTATATGTTGTTATTAAACCCCACTAAAGCCGGTCCTGCCCCCTGAGTCCATCACCCCCAGCCCCCCTGAGCTAGATGGGCTGCGGTGTGGCATATGACATCATTACAGAGAAGGGAACACTGCTTACCAAATCAGCCAGGCCTGGGTTTGTTTTCCGACACGGCCCCTCACTAGCTGCGCTGGCCATCACCGATTCACTCCCCCGAGACCCTTCCTCACGGAAGCTGACGCCACAGTGCCAGAGGCAGAGGTCTTGGCCAGAGGCTGGAAGAATCCATGGCCCAGATCCAGTTACAGGCTGTCAACAGCCCCGTCCCGATACTCAAGGAGTTGCACGACTTGCAGCGAAGGGGTGCCACATGCAACACGAAGACATATTCGAGAGTCATTCTCAACGTGGAGAGGTACACAAACACGGCCAAGGATGATCTCAGCAACTGGCAACCAGCTGGGGCTGGAAACCCTTCCAGAGCATACGACCCTCAATTACAACCTGAAGAGAGAGGATGTGGCATGACCAGGGGAGGGAGGGAAGTTACGGGACACAGCTGTTGAGAACATCAGAGACGGGTCACAGATGCTGGGCTCCCGCCACCTGGACCGCTGAGCCTGAGGGCACCAGTCCGGTGTAGGACTGGGATCACAGGCATTTAGAGCGGACAGCCGTCTGGGGTCCGCCAGCTCCCTTGTTCTCCATGTTTTCAGAATCAAAGATGTCTTTTAATAAAAGACGTCTATTGGAAGAGTTGCTTACCAATTACATTGTACAAATTAGAATTAATTCATGTTTCCTGCCTTTTTCACCCAAGAGGGTCCGGTGAGCATGGGCAAAATGAGAGGACCAAGCTGAGCTGACGGATGCCCAACCTCCGGATGTCCTGCTCAGGCTCATGATGGAGAAAAACCCACCACTTTTACGGGAGTTTTGAACACCAAAAATAGCTGGTGAGCCAGTCCCGCTCTTGGCCTCCTCTATCTTCTTTGCAGATCTCCAAGCTCCTCCCAGTTTGGCAAGAGCAAACCTTCCTGTCCAAGCCCCTCAGTTGACTGGTGGCAAAACCAGAGCCCAGAAGGGGAGCTGGCTTGGCCAAGGCCACGCAACGATCGATGGAAATATGTGTTGCAGACCTCCACACCGATGGCCACTGCCCTTCCCACCTCCACGCACTCCAAAACTCCCCTGGCAGGCTGACAGCACGGTGTGGGAACCGGCTCAGCGGAGTCGCAGGGAGAAGGGGGGGGGGGTTGCTCCCAAGGAAAGAAGTTGAGAATCATCCACACCCAAGGATATAAAGCAGAAAAGGACGCCTGGATCAGAAGGCCAAGGCTGTGCCAAGATGCCAAAGGGACCATAAATTAAGCTGCCTAACATGCCAGTCTCGTTCTAATTACCCAGCATGCTGATAGCATGTCTGAAGGCTGCAGTCTTTACGATGGGTCCCATGACATTCATTTGGCTTGTTATATGATCTTACGCAGGTGATAAGTGAAAGTATTGTTTTCCCCAAATACCATCTAGATCAAGCTCAGAACAGACCACCCAGAAAGCAGTTGTAACTGGTCACGCTTAGTGGAAGACTAAATCGCAACCTGTTTTTATTCCCAGCCCCTGATGAAATCACTGATTGCCTCGTATAAACTGTCAAACGCCCTGTGACAGTGTCAGAGGAATCAAGTGCTAGCTCAGTTTTCTCAGTACCTGCGTGACCTTGACGGCTCTCGGGGGGGGGGGGGGGGGTCCTCAGTTCCTCCGTCGTCGTAAAGTGGTTAACATCAGTCCCTGGATTCGTTTGCGAGGGCTGCCATAAAAAGCACCACAGATGGGGTGGGGAAGCAACAGAAATGCACGGTCTCTCAGTTCTGGGTGCTGGAAGTTCAAGATCAAGGTGTTACCAAGGTGGGCTCTTTCTGAGGGCTGTGAGGGAGTCTGTTCCACGACGCTGCTGTAGCTTCCTTGGCCTTCCTTGGCTCGTAATCACATCGCTCTGATAGCTGACGTCACCGTCACATGGTGTTCTCTCCCTGTGCACCTGTCTCCCCATCTCCCCTTTTTATAAGGACACAGGCCGTATTGGATAAGGGCCCACCCACCTTAACCATCGCATCTGCAATGACCCCGTTCCCATCTCAGCAAGTCCTACAAGCGTCGCAGAAGGCCACGCACGTGAAAGTACTTAGGGGCAGAGAAAGCAGACAGGATGGAAGGGACCCGTGTGGTGTCTTCAGGCCATGAGGCCATGTGGCCGTAACACCTTCCAGGGGCAAGCCTGGAGGTGCCCGGGGTTCGTGACCATTCTGGAGAACTCGGCAGAGAGCTCAGGTGGCCAGCTTACCCATGTTTCCCCGAAACCCTTGGTGCAGAAAGGGAACCCTCTCCAGCTGTCTCCCTCCATCCTATGACACAGAGACCTGGAGTGACTTGTCCCAGGCCCCACAGACAGGTAGCTGGAGGAGCCCACATTCAGACCCAGCCAGTCTGGCTCCCAAACACCACGGCTGCTTGCACTGGGGGGCGCCAAAGGGCTCAGGGTGGGATGTGGGGCTGAGGAAAGGACTCCACTGACAGGCTCAGCCTGGGAGACGTGTGGAAATTTCCACTTTGTGCTTTAGAGTTTTCCAACTAAGCTCCTTGAAGAAGAGGGGGAGGTCCTGGGGAGCAAAGACCAAACCTGGGTCAGGTGAGGCATTTGGAGAGGGACGAATCCTTCATGCCCTCCCCACCGCCCTCTGTCCCTGGAGAGGTCTAAGTAACTTTCCATTACTTGATTTTATTGGAAAACATCAAACATCCAGACAAGGATAGACCATAAAACCCCTTTTGCTATCTGGCTTTATCAAAGTTACCAATACACCATATTTACCTCAAATTTTTACTTCTAAGAAATGGGACAACAGGGGCACCTGAGTGGCTCAGTTGGTTAAGCATGTGACTTCAGCTCAGGTCAGGATCTCACGGGTCACGAGTTCGAGCCCCACGTTGGGCTCTGTGCTGGCAGCTCAGAGCCTGGAGCCTGCTTCGGATTCTGTGTGCGTGTGTGTGTGTGTGTGTGTGTGTGTGTGTGTGTGTCGGCCCCTCCTCTGCTGGTGCTCTCTCTGTCTCTCAAAAATAAAATAAACGTTAAAAAAAAAAAGATTCTCCTAGTGATGAGGCTCCCATGCTCCCCTGTGGTATAGACCTACAAGTGGAGATGCCTGGGTCAGGGAGGCAGGGGCATCTTTGGCTCTTTTGGGTATTGCCAAACTTCTCTTGAAAGTGCTCTCCAATTTATACTCCCGCTTGTAAACGTTTGAACTCACCGCATCCTTGCCTACACTTAGTATTATCAGACTTCGGAATTTTTACCAAGCTAATGGGTATGAAATGGTGACTCCCTGGGATTTGAATGTGAATTTCCACTTACTAGCTGTGAGATCAAGAATCTTTTCATGGTTTTATTTTAATGGCCTGAATCTTTAGGTAACTCTCCCGGTGAGGTTCAAGGGGCAGTGCAGAAGGGCCTGAACTTAAATCTTTGGCCTGGCTGTCAGTAACTCCAGAAACTCTCCTAGCCCCTGGGAAAGATATTCCCCATTGCTTGAATAGCCTGAAGTTGTTGATCTTGTGGAGGCTGAAGGGCAAACGTAAGAGACAAGAGGCCTGTGTTCCACCCCATCATTCACTGATCATCAGCTCAGCACCCCTGGTGGTGACCCATGGGGTGGGAAGACAGACAAAGCTCCTCAGTGATGGCACGGGAGCCCGTGACGGTGCAGGAACCTTCTGGAGAGAATGTGAACAAGAGAAACAGTAAGATCAAGAGACTGCTCCCCTCTTGAGCAGCAACCACAGGGAAATTCTGGGTGCTATTTTTTTTTTTTTTAATTTTTTTTTTCAATGTTTATTTATTTTTGGGACAGAGAGAGACAGAGTATGAATGGGGGAGGGGCAGAGAGAGAGGGAGACACAGAATCGGAAACAGGCTCCAAGCTCTGAGCCATCAGCCCAGAGCCTGACGCGGGGCTCGAACTCACGGACCGCGAGATCGTGACCTGGCTGAAGTCGGACGCTCAACCGACTGCGCCACCCAGGCGCCCCCTGGGTGCTATTTTTTAAGTGAACTCTATTGAAATTGAACAGACCAGTAGAAAAGTATACAGTTGTAAGTGCTCAGACCAATGAATTTTCATAAAGTGAATGCCTTGGTGTAATCACCACCCAGATCTAGAGTAGAAAGTCACCAGCACCCCAAAAGTTCCTCTCCCCTCCCCTCCCATCACTACCACCTCTGCCCTCCAAGACAGGGCTACGTACATATTGTCAATATATAATTCTGGCTGTTGGAGGGTAGAGGCACAGAAGTTTCTGGATTTTCCCTTGAATCTCACTAGAGAAGTTACCTAAAGTCTTATGTCATCCTAATACCGTGTGAACTTTTTAAGTATTTGAGCACATAGCCTCCAATCGCAGCAAGGTCACTGAGGTCCCTTGCTTGGCCATGGAAGGAGGTTGGTGGCTGGGATGGGGGTGGAGCCCTGAGGTGGAGAGTGGCTCAGGGCAGTGATCATTTACTAACTGGCCGGATTGTTAGTTATGCTGACATTTTCCTACCCAGCATGCACTTGCTGTGTGAGTAACGGAGACTCAGCAGAGGGCACAAGTGAGAGAGGCAAAGCCACCAAGAGGTTTGTGCCCTGCAGGTGGGGGCGGGCGGTGGGGGCTCGGCGCATGGCTATGCGGAGAGAAGTGAATGGATTGTCAGTATATTTTGCTGGAAGAATTCACAGGACCTGGTGATGGGTTGGACGAGGGGGTGAAGGTGAAGGAGGTGTGAAGGACAACGCCTAGGCTCCCGGTGTGGGCGCCTGGTTGGAGACCAAGGCTGTATACCAAGACAGGGTTGCCCAGAGGAGGAACAGAGTTAGGGTGAAAATCATGAACTCTACTCGGGACACGTTAAACCTGAGGTGCCTCCAAGCCCGGCCTGTGGAAATGTCAAATAGAGAATTAGAAATAGGGTGTTGGAGCCGAAAGGAAGGTCTGGATTGAAGATTTAGGCCTGGGAGTCAGCGGCCTATGCAGGTTGCTTAAGACCATGGACGTAGATGGGATTCCGAAGGAGAGAGAGCCCAACAACCTAACTAGTTATTGTTAAATAAACATGAAGTGCGCTAGCGATATCAAGCCTATGTTTGGAGAGTCCTTATCTTTTAGGCAAACATACCAAAATGTTTACATGTAAGATAATGCGTAGCATGGGGTTTACCTAAAAGTAAACCAGGGCAAGGATGAATATTATGAATATTTACGCCTTAAATTGGCAATTGTTGAAGATGGGCGGTGCGTACCCAAGGGTTCATTACCCTGTTCTTTCGATTTTCGTCTATGTTTGAAATTTTCTAGACTAAAAAGATTCAAAGGAAAACAAGGATGCAACACAGAGCCTTGAAGACCTCCAGCGTTTAAAGCAGTCAGATGGGAGAGTGTGGAAAATCCTGCAAAGGAAACAGAAGGAAGAAAGGCAACCAGTAGAAAGGGGTCCCTGACGTTCACCAGAGGGAGGGACTCAAGAAGGATCAAGACGGAAACTGGCCTGTTAGGGACTCAGAGGGTGAGTCGGATAGGTGTTCAGTTGGGCCGGATGGGTTTAACAACATGGAGGCCGTTGGTGACCCCTGCAAAGACAGTGCCAAAAGAGCAGGTTCAGTGTCAGGAATCTCCCTCTGGAGTGAACCGAGGATCAGGAAAGGTGAGAGAGGGCAGGAGGATGTGTGGACACCCCCGACTGGGAATGAGAGCAGAAGGCAAGCAGTTGAGGGGATGGGAAAGACTGGAGCATTTTGATCCGAGAGAGAAGGAGACATCAAGACGCAGGGCATGGCCAGGGCACCAGCGGAGTGAGCCTCCAAGAGACCCATCGTCTACTGTTACAGGAGGGAAGGGGGGAGTCTGGTGGGGCGGGGGGCAAGGTGGGGTTTGCAGTCTGGAAGGCTCACAGGCCAGGGCCCAGCTGATGGCTGCTCTTGCCTCTTCTGGGGGCAGGACACTAGACCATCAGATGCTCACGATGGAAGGGCACAAAAGGACAGTTGAGGAGAGTGAAGTCTGCTCGCAAGGGTCGCGGGGAATGAGGGCTGGACGTGTTAAAGAAACCCCGCAGGATGGTCCCTTCCTCAGTTACCACTTCCTGGATGCGGATTTTAATTCTTGTTTCAAACTCTGAAGTCACGGCCGCTCGTTGATGTTGCAGGACCAGGGAGCTGTGAAGTAACGCATCACTGCACTCAAGGTGAAAGTCACGGTGACACCAAAGAGAGGACCCGTGTCCTCAGAGCTGGAGGCCACCTCTGAACCAGAGACAGAGTCAGAACTGAGTCAGGACTAGGCCCCTGGAGTCACGGATGTTCCCGCGCTTGGCAGTGGCTGTGTGAAAACGCTGTAATTCCAAACTGGAGAAATCGAAGAACAAAGTGGCCGCTGATGGTAGGCTTGATGCAGTATTTCAGTAATTTGCCGTCTTCCGTTTATTTCACAAGTAAACATTCTCCCTATTCTCTTTTTCCGTAAACTGTGTGTTTCTGTAATACGGCAGAGGAAAAAAAGTTGGGTGACAGTTTTTGGTTAACTGCTAATACTGAGCTCTTGACTTTTTGTTATTGCTAAAGAAAATTCACCTTGATGTAAATATCTTTCATTATCTCCCCTTGTAAAGGCTTATATATTTCCCTTAACTGGCTGTCTCTCCCCAGGCTGGCATTGTATTTATCGGGGAAAAGAAAAAATAGCCACCAGCCTGTATCTGCATAGTACCCTGCGTTTTCTAAGCCAGGCCTTCCAGCCTCAGCTGCCTGGAGCTTCACACAGCCTCATGCTCCATGACGTTGGCAAGACAGGGTGGTGGTTCTTTTCATTCTTCTTTTTAATCCCCACTTACCAGGTGAAGAACACAGGCGTCCAGGGGGAGACATGATTGCAAAGACGACTTGGCTTGTTAAAGGCCGTTGCCCCAGGAGCCCATCATCCGGCCCTCTCGCTCGTCAGGGCTCTGGGAGTTGCGGGTTTGGGTCCGAGGGACAGGGGACCCAAAGGCTGGGGCTGGGGGCTGAGTGGCAGGAGGGACCCAAGGATGAGAGCTCTGACCGGTCCTCGGGCGCCCTCTCCTGGTGTCTCATTGTTAACCAGCCACAGCAGGTATGAGCAGGAAGTCTTTTTCCTCCAAAGACAGAGGCCCTCCCCGGGCAGAAAGCTGTGAAAAGGTCCTTCCCTGCCAGAGAAAACCAGAGGCCGGCCAGGCTTGGGCCATCACTTAGACGTGCTCCAAGTTAGAACAGAACTCTGCTTTTTATTGAGCCATGAGCAAAGGGCCAAAGGCAACACGAGTGGGGACCCCCACCCCCTGGAAGCCAGGCCCCTGCCCCTAGCGCCTCACCGCAGCCTCTACCCCTCTGCAGACGGACAGAGACAGGTCTGGTGACTCACTCCTCCCCAGGGAGCAGCCTGTGGAGGAAACAGCCCGAGGAGCGCCTGGGAGGAGCTCTGCACGGACGGACGGACCGCAGGAAGGTCCTGGTCTCCAGGAAGGAAAAACAGAAGGACTGAAATCACCACGGTTGGCAACAGTGCCGATCTCCAGGGTGTGTGGGCCCCTGGCGAGCAGCAGGAGGAAAGAGCCGCGTGGGGCTCCTGAGACGTTCTGGGTGGTCAGCCTCTCATGCAAGAGAAGGAAGTCCCAGGATGGAGCTCCTGGGAAGGGAGCACCCTGTCATCTTGTCCTGGGGCGCAGGAGCATTAGTGGATGCCTGGAGACAGACCCTGCGGTGCCCCACACGAGGCCAGAAATTCATTCAAGTCCTCCTGTGTCATACAGCCATTCATCCCACCACTCTGCAGGCACGTGGCAATTGCTCTCTTGTGCCCAATGCCGGGCTGGGCTCCAGCGTAGATCCAGGGAGCGATGAGACAGTCCTTGCCCACGAGTGGCTCCCAAGGCCAGAGGAAGCAGAAGCTTGAATGACTCTGGCTTGCGGCAGCACGATACAAAGCAGGCCCCAGAGCCGCCCCGGGCCCGGGGCTGTGCTGTGGGAACACAGAGCATGTCCCACTCTGTGCGGATGGATATCTGCTCCCCCACTGCCTTCAGGTGCTGCCCAAACTCCTCGGTGCCGGAGGCCTTCCCTGACCACACCCCATCGCCCCCTGTCCTCTCCCCTGACCCTGCCTTATGTTTCTTCAAGGCACTTATTCCCACCTCCTGGGCTTACACTGATTGATTATCTCACCCAGAATGCCAGTTCCGTGAAGGAAGAGACCTTGTCCTGCTCACCTTGGAGTTCTCAGCTCCCGCTACAGGGCTTGGCACAGAAGCTGCTCGGTGCCTCTTTGTTGAAAGAAGGAAGGGAGGGAGGGAGGGAGACAGGGAGGCGGGGAGGGCAGCGTGACTCATCAACTCTGGCAGATCTGAGAAGGGCTTCCAGGTGGAGGTGGCCTACGGCTGGGCCTTACAGCAGGAGTAGGATTTCCCCGGGTGGGGGAAGAGAGGACAGTCAGACATAGGGAATGGCTGCTACAGAGTTAGGGAGACTGGAAGGAGCCATAGCCCAAGTGCTAAGAGCTTGGAGCAGAGCTGCGGCCAAGAAGGCCAGAGAAGTATGTGGGATGGGTCCTGAAGGGTCCTGAGGGTCCGAGCCATGTCCCTGGGCTGTAGGGAATTGTCTAGAGCAGTTCAGCAGAAGACAAGGAAGGGCGGGGTGTGCTGGAACAGAGAGACGGAGCCTGGGAGGGAGACGTATTGGCAAAGCACTACTTGATTTAACAGCTGTCAGTGCCAGCAGGGCAGGAGGAAATTCAGGGGGCCAGAGGGTCCCAAGCACAGAGGTACAGCCCAGGTAGAGCCTGGGAGCCTTCATGGAGGAGACACGCTCTGTGCGGGCCTCTGAAGGCCCCCAGACCACACCAGAAGGAAGGAGAGCTCCTGCCCAGTGGGTCCCAGGCCTCTTGTTTAGCAGGGTGACAGGAAGGAGGAAAGAGCCAGAAGGAAGGCACCAGAGCAAGCTCTCAGCAGCTGACAGCTTCCCGGATGGGCACACTCCCCCCACACGACCAAGATGGGCTTGGACTAAATATCCAGCCAGGAAACCCCTGTGTAGACAGGCCCACGTCCCGGGCAAGCCTACCCCTCCCCTCTGCCTGGGCCGGCCTTGAGTATCCTGGGCCCACCCCTTGCCTGGTGCCATCTCAAGGCTGGCCACTTGCCCCAGACACAACTCTGCCACCCACCCTGCCCGGGGGCCCTCTTTGGGCACCCTCTGTCCCAGGCCAGGCCCTGCTCCCCCTTTGGAGGGCACTGGGGTTTGGGTCTCTCCAGGCTAAGCGGAGCCTGGGCGGGCAGAGGAGGCACAGGGGCTGGGTCTCCTCTGGTCTCTTGCAGCCCCCTTCCTTCCCACCCCCACACAGGAGAGGGGGCCAAGATTCACCCCAACACAGGCGCCTTCCCCTCAGGACCCACCCACAGCCAACATCAGGCTCCGGAGGCCTTGTGGAGAGACACAAACTCTGACAACCAGCAAGTCCATGGACGTCACCCCACCCAACTTTGGGATGTAGGGGAGACACATTATCTTATATATAGCACTGCTCCTTATAGCTCTAAAGTCACTTTTTGGTGCAAACACATTAAAAAAAAATGTATTATGTATGACTCGATATCACATTTGATATATTTAGATAATTTTTCAGCAAAGGAAACCAACAAAACCTCTCTGGGAAAAAGAAATTCCCTTTCCCCCACATTTTCAGGTTCTTTTCGGTGCCTGGGTCCTGGCTCTCCTCTGGAGAGCAGAGAGGTCGGGCCCCCGCTCCCGGCCCCAGGAGCCCGGCTCTGGGGAGGGGCGAGCGAGCAGCCCTTCCTCGGGTGCACACGCCCCACCGAGAGGTGTCAGATTGATTAACTTCTTGATGGTAGACAGCTCCCTAATGGTTTTCTTTGCAATGTCTCCGCTCCAAACGATCGTGACCCAAGGCAATTTACAGTTACTTCCATTTTTTTTAATGAAGTCTGATTTAATAGTCGGAATGGTTAATGGCCTCGTCTGTCACACATAATAAAACAGAGCCTAATTGTATTTTAAAAAGGCCCTTTTGGTATGAACAGAAGCAACAACTTGATTGCATTCTGAGAGAGGGTTTGGGTGTGTGCTAAGATGGCTTCCCAAGGGCACCAGAGCCTTCTCCCTGGCTTGCCATCCACCGTCCCTCCCCCCACTCAGCGTCCTTTCTTCTAAAGGGATTTCTCAATTCCCCTAGCCAGTTGAGGCCCATGGCCATCCCACCGGTTTCCTCAGGACGCCCGTCGTGGGCTCCCAGGACTTTACACACCCTGCTGTAATTATAGCCCTCCGGGCCCTCCCACGGGAGAAAATGGCCTGCCGCCCATTTTACACCTGGGAAAACTGAGGCTGGCTTGCCCGACTTGCCCAGAGCCCCAGGGTGGTGAGTCACTGTCTCTGGCAGGCACAGGTATCAGTTCTGCCCACTGACCCTCTCCGACCGCCAGACACCCCACTTGGCCCTCCCCCCGTGTGGCAGAGTGGGGCCCCTCTGAGCCAGGCCCGGTGTCCTGCCCTCTCGGAGTCACCGTGGTTGACCGCTGAAGGCAAAAACCCATGAGGAAACTGAGGCGAAGGGAAGCGACTCACCCAAGCGCACACAGAGTTTGCTCAAAGGCACCTGAGGTGATGTTTGGGGTCACTGAGCAAATGGCACGCTTGCTTTTTATAAAATACCAAAGGAGCCTCCCTCCTTTACGAGAGCCTGGGAAACCGCGCAGAAGTCTGGCAGGGGTGGCCCCCCACCCCCACTGGCCTACTCTATGCAGCAGCCTCCCCTGCCCGCCCCCCCCCATACCCCGGTGTCCCAGCATGCCCTGAGAGAGCCCAGCCCGGAGCCCTGGGCAAGGCCTACCAGTCAGCTGAGGCAGGTGTCACAGGGAAAAGGCCTGAAGAGGCAGCGCAGCTTGGCTGAGGCCGCGAGCTAACATGACACTGGGCGCACAGGGCCCTCTCCCCGGGGCTGAGACATGGTGGAAAGAGCACTGGACCCCGTGGCATGAGGCCACTTCCCCTCGCTGAGGGCCAGCTTTCCCTCTGTAAAACACACCCTCGCTCTTCGAGCCTGCCCCTCCCTACCCCTGGCTGTGGGGTCGTCCCTGCCGTGCCCCTGCCTTCAGGGTGAGTTTTGCCAAGGGCGGATGAGGGTGCCGGGCAGGCCCACAGCGTCTGTCTGGAGTGAGACCGGATTCTTGTGGAAGAGATGCCTGGCCGAGGAGGGGGTGGCTTGGCCCAGCTAAGGCACGTACCCCTACGATCCTGGGAAGTGGGGCCTGTCTGGACATTCCTATCTTCGTCCTGTAGCCTCTTTTAAATGCTGGTGCCCAAATGGAGGCTGAGGAGGAGCGTGAAACATGTGGGCTCTTGTCCAGTGTCTTTGGCCAGAAGGGTGGGTGGCTGGGAGAGTCATCCAGGCAGGACTGCCGCTGTTCCCCAGAGCTGGCTGGGCAGAGGGCCTGAAGGCTGGTGCCAGAACTTGCAGATCGTGTCTGTGGGCGGGGCCCGTGGCTGTAGGCTCATCTGGCTTCTCTAATAAGGAGAAGGGGGGTGGGGGCGGGTCACGAAGATGGGAGCCTTCTAGCCCCTTGCTGCTACCATGTATAAGGAAAACATCAACTTGGAGTTGGGCAGGCCAGGTTCCCGCCTGCCCAGCTTCCAAAATGTCTGACTGGACAGGAAGGAGCATGTGTTCTCTCTCTCTCTGTCTCTCTCTCTCTCTCTCTCTCTCAGTCTCCAATCTCAAGCTCCAAAGGACAAAACAAAAGTGGGTACCAGGAATGGCTGCAGCAGGGGCTCTGCTGGAAAGAAAATTAAAATGAGCCCTTGCAAAGAGAAAGCTTGATGACTCTCCGTGTTGCCAGAAGTTCCAACTGGGCACAGGGACAATTCTCCTCGGGGACATGAGAAGGGAAGATTTCCTCCCAATTGTCTCTGGCAGCCTTCCTGAAGCTATAAGTGTAGTAAAGAACCTCAGGATGAATCTGGCGTCTCTCTTCCTTCCCTTCCCGCCCAGCCTCAGCCTCATTAAACACTCCCTCGGTCTCCTCGTCCCTTGCCCCCTCTGTCATGCCTCTCTAGCAAAATCCCAGTGCTGGGGAAATCAAGAGTCTGTCGTCTCCGCTCCTGCACTCGGGCAGGGAACAGAGCTCGAGAGAAGCATACAAACAGGCTGTATCAGTCAGCCCCGGTCACACTACCGTCACAAACATCCCCCAGGCCTCAGGGCCCCGCCATGGCAGAGGCTCACTTTCCACTCAGAGAGGACAGGTGAGCCGCAGGTGGCTCTCGCCCATGGTCCCCTTTCCAGTCCAGGTTGATGGAGCAGCCTCTGTCTGGGATAGGGCCAGCCTCGGGGTCGAGAGAAAAGAGAACATGATGAACACGCCTGATGTCACAGAGCTTCTGCTTCGAAGGGACACACATCACCTCCCTTCCTAATTCACTGATCTGTGCAAGTCTTCTGGCCAAGCCCAGTGTCCTTAGGGCAGGAAAATAGAGTTCTCCCCCCCCCCCCCCCCCGGCCCCCTGAGTGCTCGTGAGTATTTTCGCAAAATAATGCAGTCTACCAAACACATGGGCACACAGCCTCTCTTGTAGGGCATGCCATTCACCTAGAATGGGCTCCATCTGGCCCGTCCATTCGGTACCCCCCCACACCCCTACCTCTATTTGATGCCTTTCCCACCCTTCTCAAATGCCCAAGCTCCCTGCTACACACAATTCCACTCTAGCCAATGACTGTCCTTAATTCACAGAAGAGACAGAAGCAACCAGAAGAAACCTCTCAATACTTCCAGCACCAAAGCGACCAACTCTGCCTTCTCTCCTCTCCCCAGATCTGAGCCTTCTGTGTTTCCATCCAGAGACTCTTCTGCTTGTGACCTAGATGTCCCCGACTCCTGAATACCTCTCTGTCTCCCTGACACCACCCCCCCCCATTTTCCCCTCTCTGCTGGACCATTCTCCTTAGAGTCAAACATGAGGTTTCATCTTCATCCTGAAACACTCCCTTGACCCTACCCCCTCTCCAGCTCCCACCTCGCACCTGCTCCTGTATATGCAAAATTTCTACAAACTGTTGCTCTGCTCTGTCTCCAATTCCTCAACCGCTCTTCTCCCTTGGCCCCCCTCCACCGCACCCACCCCACCCCACACGGTTAATCCGACTCTTAAATGTCAGAGAATCCAAGACTTGATCCTCATACCTCCTTTCCATCCATAGTCACTTCCTCGGTGGGCTCACAGACACTCAGCATTGAGCACTGCCTGCATCCTGATAATCTCTACACTGACCTCTCTGGGCCCATCATCGCCCCTGAACTTCAGATTCACATATGCGGCAGCTACGCGACCAACAGCTCCATTTGGACAAAATTAAACATGTCCCAAACCAAAGTCTTGATTTTTAACACCCAAACCCACTGCTCCTACCTCCGTGGTTGTGTTCACTGTTGCCTCAGTTGTTGGTGGCTCCATTCCTCGAGTCATTGAGGTCAAAAACTAGGAGTGTTCCTTGACTCCACATCCCATAACCGGGCTCCTTGCTTCTGTCGTTGTCCTCCTCCAGGATGGAGTGATTCTTCAAGGCCAAGTTAAATCAAGGTATTTTCTTCCCCCAATCCTCCAAGGCTTCCGTCGCAGAGTAAAACCCAGTGCACCCTCCATAACCTACAGAGGCCTGTGTGATCTGGTCCATTGCTACTGGTTCTCCGTCCCTCCAGGTTTGTACCTCAGCCATCCCGATGCCCCCAAACTCACTAAGCAACTCCCACAGGAACACTTTGTACTGGCTTTCCCCTCAGCCTGGAATGTTCTTCCCCCAGAGACCCACATGGCTTGCTTCCACAAGTCTCTGCGAGGTAGTCCCTGTATCAGAGAGGTCTTCCCTCACCATTCTATATAAAATAGACTTTTGACAACTGCTGTCACTTTATAGACCCCTGCCTGACTTGATTTATTTCCATATTGTGTATCATACATGCCCCCCTTTTTTCCTCTCATCTCTCTCCCCAAAAGAGAATGTAAATGCCACAAGCACACATCTTATTTGTTCCGTTCATTGATGTACATTGTATGCACATCTGTACATTGATGTAGTCCCAGCCCCTAGAGCAGTGCTCGGCATACAGTAGGCCCCCAACAAATATTTGTTGGATAAAGGAATGTGTGAATAAACCCATGGGGGAGATAGCAGAGACAGGAAATAACTCACTCTCGTGCAACACAGGGCCTAGGATGTTTTGAGACTTCTATTTTGTGAGACATTAAGCTTCTTTACTACCGAGGCTATTTTGAATGGAGTGTCTGTTCTTTTCAGCCAACAGCATTCTAATTGAATCACTGCCATCTAGGCCACTGGGCAGGGAGAAAGAGGACCCAGGCAGGAGAATCCTGCCAGCAGCCAAGCTGAGTAGAAGTCCATCCATGGTAACATGGGGTTGGGGAGCTGGCACTTTGGATATGGTTTTATGGACCTCTCTCCCGGGTTCACATCTAATATGGTGGGACAGTGTCCCAGATTTCAGCAGTGTTCTAGCAGTGCACCACAAGACCCCACAACCAGCCAGAGCGCGGGGTCCTTGGGTAAGGGGCTTAGAGAGAGGAACGGTCACAATAGAACTCTGGTACTTTCTCCCTCAACACCACAGACGCGGTCCGTTCTATTGCAGGGACAGGTCAGTGTTGGCCTCCTTCTAGAGAGAGGTAGAGAAAGAACCAGGTAATCGTGGGCCGTTGCTGTGGGCCAGGCATGTTACATGCATTTTACCATTTAATCCTCACCTGGAAGGGAGCATACAGTGCAGGCTACTACTGACACTATTCTTCTTTTTTCCGTTGTTAAACTTCTCTGTTTTAAACTCATTCTGATCAGGCCTTCATTCCCATCACTGCACCAGATAAACTCCTGTCATACACATCAATGGCCTCCAGGATGCTAAACCCAGTGATGACTTTTCCGTCCTCACCTAACTAGACCTCACAACATCAGCACAATTGATGGGTTGACCATTCACTTCCCCCACCACCATATTCACTTAGTTTTCCTGTTTCCTTTCAGGCAGCTTCCCATCAGTGTCCTTTGCTGGTTCCTCCTCATTTTCCCAACCTCTTGAGAAAGGACTACCCAGAAGCTGGGTCCTTTTACCTCTTCTCTCTCTATTCATACCACTTCCTTGGAGATATCATCCGTCCCATGACTTTATATTTATCCACTGCTGTGGACTGAATGCATGTATCCCTCCCCACCATCCAAATTCATATGTTGAAGCTCTAATCCCCAATGTGGTGGTATCTGGGGGGGTGGGCTTGGGAAGTGATTAGGTAATGAGTATAGAACCTTCATGATGGGATTAGTGACCCTATGAGAAGAAGAAAAGGCCACAGCCCTCTCTTTCTGCCATGTGAGGATACGACAAGAAGGTGGCCATCTGCAAGCCACGAAGAGAACGCTCACCAGAACCTGACCCTGCTGGCACCTTGATGTTGGACTTCTCAGCCTCCAGAAACGTGAGAAATAAATTTCTATTGTTTAAGCCACTCAGTCTGTGGGTATTCCGTTATGGCAGACCAAGAAGACACCCTCATACTTGCCCATCCAGAATTCTTCATCCCTTTCTACCTAGTACCATTTGCATTCTGGTATCATTTCCTCTCAGCCTGAAGAACTTCCTTGAGTCTCTTTTCTTGTGTGGGTCTGCTGGCAACAGATTCAGCTTTTGTTTATCAGAAAATGTCTTTATTTCGTATCCTTTTTGGAGACATACTTTTGCAGGATATAGAATTCTAGGTTGACAAGGGCTTTTGCTTTCAGCACCATAAAGATCCATTCATTGTCTAGTAACTTATTTTTCTGATGAGGAGTCAGTCATCATTCCTAATGTCGTGCCCCTGTATGCGATGAATGTTTTTTTCTCTTGCTATTTTTAAGATCTGCCCCTCCTCCCCCATATTTGGTATGTTGGTTTAGCAGTTTAAGTATGTGTATTTAGTACTTTTTTTTCAAAGCTTGCTTTGGATTCACGGATATTCCTGGATTTGTGGGTTGCTATTTTTGAGAAAACTTGGAAAATGTTGGCTACCATTTATTCAAATGTTTTTCTGTCCTATTCTCTCTTTTCTCCTTGTTCAATTCCAACTACATGAAAGTCACACTTTTTGATACAGGTCATTGGGACTATCTTCATTTTTTTTTCCAGTATCTTTTTCTCTGGGTGCTTCATTTGGATATTGGCTTGTCTTCAAGTACACAGTTGTATCCAACTTTTTCATTTTAAAAAATGCTTATTTATTTATTTAGAGAGAGAGAAAGAGAGAGTGAGCAGGGGAGGGGTAGAGAGAGAGGGAGGCAGAAAATCCCAAGCAGGCTACATGCTGCCAGGGCAGAGCCCGATACCGGGCTCAATCCCACCAACCTCAAGATCATGACCTGAGCCAAAATCAAGAGCCAGACACTTAACCACCTGGGCCACCCAGGCACCTCCAATCTTCTGAATTTTTTATTGCATATATTATATAATCCAGTTCTAGGGTTTCCATCTGGTTCCTTTTGAGAGTTTTCCTATTAATCCTTAAATTTCTTATCTTGTTACTGATTAATCCATTAATTTAAAAGACTTATCACACTTATTTTAGAGACCTTATCTGCTGATTCCAATATCTGTGTTATATCTGTGTCTGCTTCTGTTGACTTTTTCTTCGACTATGGGTTACATCTTCCTATTTTTAAAAATTTCTTGTAATTCTGGATTGTATATTAGACATCATGATAAATTTATTGTAAGGCTCTAGATTTTGTTATCTTCCTCTGAAGAATATTGTATGTTATTCTAACAAGCTGTTAAATTACTAGCAGATCATCTTAAACCTGAGATGGCCTAGTTTTAGTACCTATTACAGTACAGAAATAAAGAGTGGGTTTATTTCACTTTTGTCCTTAGCTGTAGAATGAATCTCAGTCCCAGGATATATCTTTACTCCTAAATCATGGGCTTTCTGGATTTTCCATGGAAAGTCTGAAACCAAGGCCCCCACTAACTTGAGTGCAATGAGAAGCTGAAATTTCTGCTCAGTTCTGCTCTATCACCTTTCCAGCTGTTGCTTTCTTTGAGGCACCTGGAGTTCTGAGCCCCGCATGCACAGTTAAGAAGTCAGGAAAGGACTTGAGAAAAGTTTCTATACATATTACAGGGCTCCCTGCCCTATAACTCCCCCTCTCATCCTCAATTTCCAGCTTCTCTAGAAGCCTCAGCCAGCAAGAACTCTGCTTGAGTTCTTCCACTGTGTATTGTGTGGGCCAGTGAACACCCTTAGGAAAACAGTTGTATAAACGTGGGTCTCATTTAATGTGTTTCACTTCTCTAAAGGGTTGAATCTCCTCCAGTAGCTGTTTGCTTTAGGTCGCTCTCCCATGCCTCCAGAGTTGTTATTATCATCAGCACAAGAGTTGGTCTGAGAGAAGCTACTCTGTGATTACCAGAGGCTAGAGGTTCAATCTTTTGGCTTTAGATACTAGCTATCATTTGACAACTCTCAAATTTATATCTACACCTCAATCTCTCCTTGATATCCAGACTTGTATATCCAACAGCTTCTGTAATGTCAAATAGGAATTTCAAACTATACATGAACAGAATCTCTTGATCATTTCCTTCACAAAATTCCTCCATGTACAGTCTTCCCATCTCAGCAAATGGTACCTCCATCCTTCACAGCAAACTTTGGAGACGTCCATGCTCTTTTCCCCTCACATTCCACATCCAATTTGTCAGTGAATTCTGGAATGCATATCCAGAATGAAATAAAACATCTGATAATTGCATACAAAGAAAATGGAAAGGGAAAGTGGGGAGGAATATAAATGAAACAAAATCAGCCATGAGATGGTAACTGTTGCATCTAGGTGATGGGTATATGGTTATCTGTTATTCTATTCTGTGTTTATAAATGTTTGAAATACCATATAACAAAATCACTTCTCACCACCTCTATCATGATCACCCTGGTCCAAGTCCTCAATGTCTCCTGCCTGGGTTATTTCACATGGCTTCTATCCTTGCCTCTATACCGATATGCCACTCTCAGCTCAAAACCCATCACTGGCTTTCAGGCTTATTTGCCTAAAACCCCACAAAGACCTTTAAAATAGTCTTCAAGACTCATTTTTACCTCTCTGTCTTTATCTTACTTAGTCTTCTACCTTCTTGCTAATAATTATTTCCTAGAATGTCTCCAAACTGGAGTTTTTCAACTGTTTACCATGATTAGATTCAGGTTGTGTATTTTGGCAGAAAGCTGTTGGTGACTGAGCCTGGGTGGCCATGTGAAAAGTAGTGTGTCCTCCATGGCCATCTGAACCCTTTCTGCTCCAGAAAGTCTGTGTGCTGCTTTCTCTCAAGAATATGTCTGAAGGGGGTGCCTGGGTGGCTGAGTCGGTTAAGCGTTGACTTTGGCTCAGGTCATGATCTCACAGCTGTGAGTTCAAGTCCCGCCTCAGGTTCTGCACTGACAGCTTGGGATTCTCTCTCTCCCTCTCTCTCTCAGTCCCTCCACACTCGCTCAAGCTCTCTGCCTCAAAATAAATAAATTAATTTTTTTAAAATGTCGAAGAAGAAACCATACCAGTAAAATGCCTGTGTCAGGCCCAGAGAGGAGAAGGATCTTGCCAAGACCAAATAGCTATTAGTGACAAGTGGGTATGAGACCTTAGATCTCCTGGGTTCCAACCCAGTACCGAGTCATTTCTAGTTATTATAGTCTTGAAACCGAATCCCACCTGCCTCCTGTCCCACTCTCCAGGACTCCACCTTTCCACTGGCCCTACCTGTTAACCTACGGGAAGCAGCACGGGTTCTGTGAACTCTAGGGTCTTTTCTCCTTAGTCTTCCTTTCTTTCCTGCTTCCCACTCCTGCCTTGAAAGCCAATTATGCCATCACTCCTTCTCGGAGATCCTCCCTCCACGCCTGTGTGCATGCACACACACACAGCACTAAACTCTCTCAAGGACTACTATCACAGTGTCTCCACCCAAATGACCTTTCAGGGTGACCCTTTAGACCCCTAGCCTCTCTCTCATACGCCCACCAACATCCTCTTCCACCCATCAGGCTCAAAAGTTGCCCATCCCATGTCCCCATTACTTTGAGTCCTTTTTGCTAACTGATATAATGAGTAACAACTCCACCTTGCACTGGTAATGGGATGTTTGTTCTACAATCATTGCTCTGGGTGAAAAGCATATGGGGCAGGCTTTTCAAGCTGTTTCCTTTCAGATCCACTGAGCACAGGTGCTAGGGCACTTCCTACTATACCACCACTGTCCTCCAAGGCTCCCAGAATAGGACACAGGTCTCTAGACCTATGCTAGTTTTATGCTCCCCATTCTATTCATTCTTATCCTAATAATAAACTAAGAAATCAGTGGATTAACCCTGCCCCAGCCCATAAACATGAGCATGTGAACCAGAGACTTTGGGAGCCACTAACAAGAATGACTAATTATGGAAATGACAGTCACTTGGCAGGCAGACAGGAGGGTTTTTTTTTCTGGGACAGGCTTTCACCTAACTCCAAGGATATCAAATATCTCTCCACCCTTCCTGGGGTGTTGCTGGCTAGAGGGGTCTTGGGATTTAGCTAAGCTTTTGTACTCTGGGAGCCTTCTTGTATAGACTCTATCTTGTTCATGCGTGGACAACCCTTTGATCCCATGACACCGTGTACTTTGACCTCATTGACCCCATGAAGAAAAGTTGCATGGATAGACCTGGGGGCAGGCAAGTAAGAAGCCACAGACCTCAAGGTGGAAATAACTCCCTGTGTGCTCACAGCAGCTTGGGCTCTGGGCTCTGCCGCCCCCTTCCTTTGTTCAGTGCTTTGTACAGGGTGGGTCACCAAGTAACACAGGCGAATATACATAACTAAAGGCTTTATTGATAATGCACCACGATACGTTCAGTGACCTCCCATGACATGTTTAGCAATGCATAGCTCATGTGCATATGCTCATGTGCATATGAGCAATGCATAGCTCCCATTAGCAATGCATAGCTCAATGTGCTGTGCAAAATCACAACCAACACAGTGCTCTAATGCAACATTTCCACCCATCCTTCACAATGTGTTTGTGATATATTGCCTCAGATAATTTGTATCTGATATTCCCTGAATAAATCTGTGGTGGTAGCATACCCCAAAAGAGGTAATCTCAAGAGGGCTCAATCTGGAAAAATGAATACATGAAGGAACAAATGAATAAATAGCATTATCTACACTTTTAAACTTTACGGCCCCTTTCTAGTTTGTGAAGCACTTTTACAATTGTTACCTGTTAGTCCTGGTGTTCTTCTTCTATCAGCTATAGCCTGGGAAGAGAACCTAAGACTCACCATAGAGAGTGCCCCAAATACAACAGCCCAAAGGGGGGATCTGTCCAGAAAGAGCAGAAACCACATAGGTGTTGCTTCTTCCTTCTCTGTACAAAGCCGTGCCCATCCTCCACCCTGAACTTGAGGCTGTTCTGATCACCAACCAGCCCCATCTCCCCAAGGGAGATGACCCTACAGAGCAGGGAAGGCTGGTGGAACAGTGGGCAAGACTAAGGAGATGGGGAAGGGATGGTGACAGGAGGAAAACTCAGCTGATCCTCCTTCCTTCCCATGAAAACAGAAGCCACATCCCCCCAGATGGTGGTAAAGGGGCTGAGCAGAGCCAGGAAGCTTCTAGCTCAAATCCTTGGTCTGCCACTTAAAACCAGCTGACTTTGGGGGAGTTGCTCAACCTGGTTGAGCCTCTATTTCTCCACAGCTCCATAGGGGCACAAAAGAGAAGACTGCCTCTGACCTCATGGCACATAGGAAATGTGACTTGAGTAAAAGTTCTTAAATTAACGGATCTATTCTATTATTTTCCAATGAGAGATGCCCTTCAACGTAGAGAAAGGCAATGCGGTGTCAGGATTGAGGGCTTAAGCTCTGCCTTCAAAAAATCCTGGACTCAAATCCCTACTCTAGCACTTACCAGCTGAGTGGCCCTGGGCAAGACACTTGATCTGTGTGTGACTCAGTTTCCCCATCAGGGAAATGGGAACATTACTAGGAGTGTTGTAGGGATTCAGGGAAATGATGTATGTAAAGCCCTTAGTATAGTATAGTGCTTAGTAGTATAGTATAGTGCCTGGAACACTGGTTACACCCAAGGCTATCTCCATATCTCAGTGAACCTTGGTTTGTTTGAAATATTTCTGGACTTCTAAGAATTGATATCAGAATCAATTGACAAACCACAAGGAAAACCAGTTTCATTGCTTCAGTGCCACTTTTACTGCTAACAGTAAACAGCACCTTCTATGGGAACCAACCCAGTGATTTATAGCTATTTCCAACAGTCTGCCCACTGACCCACATGATGAAAGGAGTCAAAGGTGGTGCTCATGGAAGAGTCTCGGTAATGCTTCTGGCACCTCTGTGGGAGACGGTCTGTGGGGTGAAGTTCTGCACGACTATGAACATAGGCAGTCTACTCTCCCTAGTTGGCCCCAGATCCCCACCTTTGCCTTTATCCAGTTCCCTAAAGCATATGGTAGATGTCAGTTGGTCATAAAGGGATGTCACAGCTTTCCAGGTCAGAGGCCGGCAGGATCAGTGGGGATGGGAGTGGCGTTGTATCATCCCTCCAGTCTGGAAACTGAACTGGGCAGAGGTTGAGGAAACCCGCAGGGGATTGCACATGAGACTAGCAGGTATAGATATGTGCACTCATGAAGCCCACCCCGGGCCCCCCTTCCCAGGGAGCTAAAGAGGACCCAGAAGCAGAAAGATAAAGAAGCACTCTTGTGTCTGTGCCAGGTCTCCCAGACTCCTCTTCCCTCCAGGTCAGAGCTCAAGAACAGGGCAGTGACTCCCATCTTTTAAGAGCTTTGTTGGATGGCATCCAATGTTCAGCCTTGTCTGGGCTGTAATTCTCTTTAAATCTTCTGAGGTTTCCCCATTACCAAGCACTTCCCTGGCCCTCTCCTGGCCTGATGATTAAACATTGAGAGGGATGTTATTTTTTTCCCCGCCACATACCTGTTATTTGGGTGGAGATTTCTTCTTAATTCTTCAACCCAAGGGAACAAGCTACCTACTTCCTTTTGACTCAAGGACTGAGATACACTTGAACATGGAGAGGAGTGGCCTTGCTGCAGAAAACCTTTCAAAGAGAAGACTGAGTGTAATTTAAATGTGTAATAGAGTTCTATCCCATTTGCCAAAAGCCATCCTAAAGAGGGCTGATACAGTCTGTTAAGTGCTGCTAATTATATAGTGGAAACACATACCCTTGCAGACATGAAGTCAGAGGGCTCCTGTCATCCCGGCCACCCAAACCAGTTCATCTGAGCAAAGTCACAGAGGAGCCACTGGAAAATACTATAGTCAGGTAATCAGGGTGTGTGGGATGGCTTCTTATCCTAGAAAGAAGGTGCCTGGCCCAGGAATACGAGGAACCAAAAAAATTCCAAAGTGCATATACATAAAAAGAAACAAAGTGGCCACCATTCAAGCCATGTCCCTGTTCATTCCAGAACCTCTTGGGCGTTCTTCTTTTCCACTCCTCCCTCTTCTCTACCACTCACCCCTGCACCCACCTTCCTCCATGGCTCACATCCCCACCGTGCCTCTGCTGTGTTCTCAAGGTCAAATGCTACACCCTCTCTGCCTACGGCAGTCCACCTTCATTACTCCTGCTGAGACCCTATGGCACTTCGTGCCCCAGCCTGTGCTTTCGATCTTCTGATTCCACACTGCTTTATAACCTGTACTGGCTATATCCATGACGGCATATCAAGACCCTCCCAAGCAGGTAGTGCCTTTCTCCCGGAGGACCCAGAGTGCTAGGCACAAAATCAGTGTTTTGAAAAGACAAGTTGACCCACCAATATATTTGATTTCGAAATGTGCATAAAATAACCCCATGTATCAGCAAGAGCAGCCATGGCTGAACCGTGAGACTCTCGCACCATCATCCGCGCTCAGCACCGTCTTCCTTGCACGTGAGTCGGGGGATGCGAATCACGGCCTTCTCATGCCCAAACAACTTCTGCGCCTGCCTCGTTCTCTGAAGACAGTAATTACTGACTCAGAGGTTTTTCCTTCGGAATGAGCACTACCATCCCCCAAGGACTGGAGCACCGAGGGGTGTTCGTCAGGATCCCTCGGCAGTACCCACAGCTTCAGCTGAGACCTGTCTGACCTCTAGTCCCCAGGCCCAAATGTACGATAAAGAAGGTAAGAACTACTTGCTGTCTATCTGGCTTTTGGGGACAGGGTGACAACCACAGAGCTTATGGCCTCCCCCATCAGGCAGCCTACACGGCTGTGAAAGAAACTATCTCTGAAATTCACAGACACGCTTCTGCGCCCTTCAGGGACCACTTCGCTTGTACGAGCTAAAATGGGTTGGTCTCCAATCCTGTCTCTCTACACCGCTCCCACCCCAAATGCACATTTTAAGGCTTGCCAAAGCCTGTGATCACAAAAGAGAAAATGAGAGCAGCTCATCAGGATGGGATCCCGCGGAAGGCAAAAAAAAAAGTGGGGTTGGGGGAAGCATACCAACATTTCGAGGAAAACAACTTAAAAATTAATGGGCTCTCAGGAAAGGAAGGCATCACAAGAAAATCAATCGGGCTAGGTTTTCTGAGCACCTGTCAGTTGATCAAAAATATTCACTGCCTGCCTGTTATGCATAAGCCACTGCTGGAAATGCTGGAATGGACACGAAGATGTAGCATATATAAAAAAGGAAACGTTTGGGGAAAACCGATTTTAGCCTCTGCTCTTACGGAGCTTTAACGTAAGAGGTACAATTGAATCTAAACCACTCTTCCTAAAGGCCCCCTGTACATGCATACTCACCGCCAAGTTTCCTTTCTTAGGTGCCCCTGACAGTGTCCCCCAGGACCCCCAGCTGGGTCTTGAAGAACGGATAAATTTGGAAGGCCAGAGAGCTTTCCAAGGCAGAAAGGAGCTCACGATTTAGTTAAATGTCAGGCACGTACAGGCCTACTTAGAATATGATGAAGGCTCTCTCACTGGTATAAACAAATTCTGAAGAGAGTGCTCACAAGGGGCAACAGAGTGAGGGAAGAAAGGGGAAAGGTCTGTGGTGGGGGTGGTATCTGAAGCAGGCTTTGCAGAACGACTAGGGTTACAGCCAGCCGTCAACAGAAGGATGTTCAAGGCTCTAAGGAAGAACGGAACAGGCAAGCACTGAAGTTCGAAAGAGCAGGTCCAGGGCGAGCATGTCTCTGTTAGGCCAATACTTTGAGAACCTTACAGACCCCGTTTTCCTTGTGGCTGTCTCCCCCATCTGTAGTCTTTCCACTAAAGCTAGGCCACGAAGGTTAACAATGGCAGGAAAGGAAAGGATGTGTATTCGCGCAGTTAACAGTTACTATTTAGCTGTGACCCTTAGGGTCTTGTATGGTTTTGTTCTTCTCTGGCATCTCTAGAAAGATGATAAGGAGTCTTGAAAGTCAGGGTTTATGGAGGATGAAAGGGGAGTGTCAAATTCTAAGGGCCCCATTCCCATACTAAAGGTAAAGTTTGGACGACTCTACGGGCAATTTTACTCTAAGCCACAGACAGGAGGAACTTAGCCCCTATGAGATCTAAGGAGAGCCCCTTTGTTAGGGACAAAGTAGAATGACTCCTAAGGCAGGGAGAGAGATTCAGAAATGAAGAGTAGGTTGCAAGGAAGTTAAGAACACGTGTGCCTGTGTCTTCATTCCTGGGGCCAAACCCCATGTGCATGGGGGGCAGAGCGGTAGGGATGGAGGGGAGACGGAAGCTACATGGTGGGCTCATGGGCTGCTCTTCCAGGCACAGCCTGGGCAAGGCGGCCAGCACTCAAGAGAAGCACTCCTTGTGCCTGAGACACATCCAAGCAGCACAGAGTCACTGGCTCACCAATGGTAGAGGGAGCTGTCTAGCTAGCCGGAGAAAATGCTGCCGGCTTCCCAAAGCTTAAGCAGGATGTTCAGGATATCCCCAAGTTCCCACCTCCTCCCCCATCCCCCACCCCCAAAGGCCACGCCGATAAACAGTCTTAGTGTTGGAAAATGGAGACCGTTGAAGGTGAAGACCGTGAGACCAGAGGTGATGGCAGAGCTGTGGTCAACAGCAGGACAACGCCAACACGTATGTGAGCAGAAGCCAGGGAGTCACTTACATCACCCAGCAGATTCAGCACTGACAGAGGCCAATGACAGAGACCGCAGCAAGACTGCCCAAGGACCTGCACGCAAGCCTTGGAGGACCCACTTTCATAACCTCTCCTCTCCCATCTGTTAGATGCCGTCTCGGGGAAGAAAAGGGAGGCTCAAGGAAGCTGAGCGTTTATTCTAAGGAGGCAGTCTGAAGCCGGAGACAGACTAAGAGAAGGAGTTATCTCTGATTTGCAAGTTTAAGGCCATCCACCTCTTCCCACCCCCTCCCAAGGCTTGATGGGGCTCCTGAGAGATTTTAAATTAGTGGTATGGAATGAAGAAACTACAGCTTTGTTTGCACAGTCTGAGTCTGAACGTGTGGGAGGTGGGAAAGGAGCAAGGTCTGAAAGCCCACAGGGAACGTGGTCTAACGCAGTGGTTTGCCGGCTGACAATCGCTTCGGGCTTTCTAAAAATGCAGATCCCAGTGTTTCAATTCCAGGCCTACACAGTCAGAATCCTTGGGGAGAGGGGAGGGGTGCGGGGCAAGGAAGCTGCATTTTAACAGCTTTCCTTGTGACTCCAATATGGGAAGCACAAGCACTGATGCGAGCATCAGCCCGGGACAAGATATCCCTTCCTCTGGGTCTGAGGGAAAAGACCAGGGCAGTGCCCGAGGGCAACCACGGCAAGTGCAGGTGAGTGCAGTGGGGAGCTTGGACAGGAACCGGAGCTGGCTGGGATCCGCTAGTCTCAATCCACTTGACTACACACAGATGAGACAGGAAGTAGTCATGCAGGTTGCAAGGGAACTTTGTCTTCATTTTCCTGTTGTCTTTTTTTTTTTTAATTTTTTTTATTTTTGGGACAGAGAGAGACAGAGCATGAACGGGGGAGGGGCAGAGAGAGAGGGAGACACAGAATCGGAAACAGGCTCTAGGCTCTGAGCCATCAGCCCAGAGCCTGACGCGGGGCTCGAACTCACGGACCACGAGATCGTGACCTGGCTGAAGTCGGACGCTTAACCGACTGCGCCACCCAGGCGCCCCTCCTGTTGTCTTTTAAAGTGGAGGCTGTGGGCAAAGGGGCACCTGGAATGAAAATCTGAGAAGGAATGTCTGATTGGGAGCACTCTAAGACAAGCCATGCAGAACTAACTAGGTCTCAGAGCACAGGGCTGAGCCCTGCCATAAGTCACCTTTTCCTCTGAGCAGGACGCAGTGGTGAGGAGAAAGGCTTTGGAGAGTCATGGTGGGAATCACAGGGGGTCACCTAAGAGATGGTAAAGACACGGTGGGGCTTCTCAGAACCCGGAGACAAGTTCAGCTTCCTTTGAAAATTTTAGCTTCCATTCCACATTTAGTAAAGACCCAAAATACCAAAATACCAAAAATTCTTCAGGGAAGGCAGTAGAGATGGGCTGGAATGGAAGGAAATATAATTTTTTTCAACTGTACCTATGTATTGTTCAGCAGTTGTGGTTTTTTTTATGAAAAAAATGTTCTTATATAACCATGTAGCTTAAAAAAAAAAATACCCAAAGCATCTCACCATCTTTTCAGATTATATGTGAAATGTATAGTATTTCTGAACACACTTGTAAGTTGGAAAAAAGATAGATCTTGACTTAATAATTGCCTAAGCAATTTATCAAAACATTAACAAGTAATCGCAAATGTTTTAATGTAATGTTACTGATTCACTTGACATCTTGAATAATCTGTATGTCCAATACACTTTCTATACTCATTATAATTGAATGCTTAATGATAGCTGATCACTAAAATTCTTTGGTTCCACTGCGCAATTTTCGGATATTTAAGATAAAGGTAGGGGCGCCTGGGTGGCGCAGTCGGTTAAGCGTCCGGCTTCAGCCAGGTCATGATCTCGCGGTCCGTGAGTTCGAGCCCCGCGTCAGGCTCTGGGCTGATGGCTCAGAGCCTAGAGCCTGTTTCCGATTCTGTGTCTCCCTCTCTCTCTGCCCCTCCCCCGTTCATGCTCTGTCTCTCTCTGTCCCAAAAATAAATAAACGTTGAAAAAAAAAAAAAGATAAAGGTATATTTGCTGCCAAAAATCCACTAATCAAAGTAGAAGCTCAATTTAGATACATTAAAAAAAAAAAAAAAATTCGTGCATGAAATGGATGTCCAAAATGTTTGTATTTAATTTCAAAGCCCAAGTTTTAAGTAAACCAACACAGATCTTTTGTGTTCCTCAAAGCAAGTAAAAAGAAATTATATTAAACGTCCACTATGGCTTGCTGAATGGGTTGATGTATTTTAAGATTTTTCTCAACAACTTTCAATAGCTCTAACTATGCTGTTAGAGAAGCTCCAAACATTTCCTGTTAAATATATATACACATCCAAAGTAAAGAATGGAAAAAATATACACCAGTGTTTTTCTCGGATTGTTATGATCTGAGTGAGGTTTTTGTTAGGCGGTTCTGTATTTCATAAAAATGGGTATATTAGAGACAACAAAGATGTTAAAAAGTCCCATTCACCGGGTTGCCAGTAAGACTACAAAAAACTTTGGTGTATTTACATGAACGTGGTAATCAAAGGGAGTTGTGTGACCATTAAATGAGTGTGGGGAAGGGGCGCCCATTTAAATATATATTCAAGGAGAAATGTACTCAGTGCTCTGAGAAACCGTGGTAAATAAATGCTGGACACACAAAAGCTGAAGGCTGAGGTCAACTTTACTTTCGAGGGCTACCCAGCACAGCTGTCCCACCAAAGAGAAGCTCACTTCCTAACTTCCTGCATCGCAGGGACTCAGCCTCCCCAGACAATGTTTGATACTTGCAATATAGAAACAGGCCACAGATGATTGCAGTGTTTCCTTTTTAAAGATTTGTGTCGGTTACAACATACCGTGATCAGTCAAGCAGATCTTTGCTAAAGCATTAGTCTTGGTGAAGCTCCCCGGAAGCACTCCATGCTTCCAAAATGGCCACCGTGCAGTACGTACAGCAGGGGTGCAGACTGCATCACCACATTTAAGTCCCACAAATGTCTTGGAAGTGGCACTAATGAATGTAAATGTTTATCATTAACATTTCTTCCAAACTGAATGCTTCCTGTTACCTCATTTGTGAGGTGGATTCTTCTAGCTCTGCACAAGCAAGGCTCAGAGTTGAGCGGGTGTGAATTCCAGTCATGTGAGAACGGCGGGAGCAGCGGTGACGATGAACCTACAAGAGCGGACAGAGAACACATTCCTTTGCTTTTAACTCCCCTTCATGGTATACGTGAGAACAGGCATCTACTGCATGCTCTGGGAATGAAAACACACTTGAACCAAACAGACCCCGGCTTGGGATCTCTTCAGCTTCTCCACGTGTTCCAGTCCTCACTGGCAAACAAGCAGACCCGTCTGACAACACAAAGCATGGGTGTGGTGGAGTGTGCATTTAGGGCCCCAGTTCTTCATCCTTCCTTGTCCCCCCCCCCCCCAACCCCTTGCCATTTCACTCCGTGGTGACTTTCTGCTCTGAGCTCAGCCCTGTGGCTTGCTTCTGGGGAATGCTGGTCAGCATAAAGGAGGCAGACCTGAAAGGGGCTTTGTGGCCTTGGGTGCTGGTGCTGCCCTCGGCCACCTCCACACAAACATGCCTGGGCCGGCTGATGGAGGAGGACAGGAACATAGAAGGGCTGAGTTGCCCCAGGCAGGGCCGACTTGCCTTGAGGTGAGCCAGGCAAGACCAGAAGAAGTGCCCAGATGCCCGGCCCCGGATCACTGATCAAACGCATAAACTAAATAAATGTTTACTGTTGCACGTCACTGGACTTTTGGGGTTGTTACACATCACTTGGGTGGCAAGAGAGAATTGCCTTACTTGACACCTCGGAGTGTGACATGTCTCCCAACTTTTCCGAGAGAAGAAGGATCCGGGAGTAGAGACCTCACAGTTACCCTCCCCTCTCCTGCACACCATGAAGATTCAGTCATCTATCACCGAGCACCCACTTTGGGCTAATCCCCATAGGCACTCTGAAAAGTCACTTCCTCACTTCAGGGAATCTGAGGAAACGAGGAACGCGAGGCAGTCTGATGACATGATTTATCTAACGTCACCATAAATTGGCAGAGTCAGGGCCCAAACCCAAGACCTAGTGCCATTTCCCATTACATCAGAAATGATCACCAAGGCTTCAAACTAGCAGAATGGTACTCTGTCCAAAGTCATCAAAGACAGAAAAAGTTTAAAGAACACAAGTGGGTTTTTATTCCATCATCCAAGATAACTGAAGTATTTGACCATGACAGCATTTCACCCTTACTCAGCATTCTTGTTGCCTCAATGGCCCTTAGGATAATGCTATTCCCAGCTGAGAAACACCCAGACGACCTGAGACTAAATCATATAGATCCCCTATTTCCCAGTTTTATCTTATAGGATTTTACGTTCAACCCCCCTCTTCTTCAGCCAATCACTAAATATGTAAATTGTATATATGAAGATCAGCTGTTGCTTGGTGGGAATACTAATTAGGGAAAAATACCCCGCGTAAATATAAATTAGGGAATAGCGGAAACATATGCACCAATTTTCAAAGGCAGTCTCTTAAAGAATGTAGTAACAGGCCAGATCCTAGGACATCACCCCTGTTTGTGATCTCAGGCCTTACAAAATATGCAAACAAATCCATTACATATTGTAAGATAAGGCAGTTTTCTGGGGGCTTATGTGCAGGAGGTTTTAGGGGCAGAACGGGAAAGGGGGGGACGGGACACAGAGGAGAATGAAGCTGACATTGGCAGATGAGGACTGCTCCACGAGGGAAATTGTACAGACGTTGCTAGAAACTCCAAATTTAGTTTGCCAAATCTAGCTTGACTTTATTAACATATTTGATTTCATATGTATGTAAAATTTAAGCACCTGGATACTGAAATGGTAAGAGATGCTTTAAAGGTAGTTAAGCTTTTAGAGTGTAACATTTTCTCAGTGGTTGTCATTTGAGTTTAAAGACTGAATTTCCTCTGCTGCGTACTTCCTTTATACAAGAATCTTGCAGTGGAAAAGTCCCCTTTGACAACTTCAGAGCATAGGAAGAAACCACAGTGGTTTGCAGGCCGCTAATTCCGTTACAGATGAAAGCATTCAATTATCTCTATAAAACTCAATTCCTTAGAAAATGTGTTTGTGATCAACTAAGTACGTTTTCAAAATGTGGTGCTACCACATGCTATTATTCAAGATTTTGATTTAAAAGTTGGAACGATGTAGTTTGTGGTTCTTGGGTAAAACGAAGACACCTCATCTGTTTTTTCAATATGAAAGTATTCTCAATATAAAAAGGCAACCTAGAATACTTTTATTCCAGATGTTAAGCTAGGCTTGTTTAAATCTTTGTTTTTAGCCACCGCAGCCCAAACATACTTAAAAACTGCAATCATTTAGAAGGTCATCATTAGCATTAAAATCTTATTTACATGGCATGTATATTTGAAAGTGTGATCAAATATAGTCTAGAGATAAGGTAGCTCATGAATAAAACTTGAACAAGACTTAAAATCAGAGTAAACTCTAGCTTAAGTTCAAGACAGGGGATCTCAATGGAGAATTCCTGTTGGGCAGTGGTTAAGGCCTCTCTGATGATTGCTACTTTTTGTCAGAAAAACCTACATACACACAACATTCTGCGTAAAATCCCAGAGAGTTCTCTACATTAATAATCTCCAGCTGTACGTTGAGCAAAAAGTTGTTTCGGTTCACACACACACACACACACACACACACACACACACACACACACGAACGTGTTTCAACTCCCCATGCCCACACAAGCAGCCCATACTTGGCCAGGGTTATGTTGGGTATTCTCCTATCCTTTGCGACGTCCCGCTTTCGTGCACAAAGTCACAAGCAAGAGTTTGGCTCCAAGACCTCATTTCGAACAGCTTCTCAAGTCCTCTCCATCCGTCCACATTCAGCGCATCCTTGAATATTGTGTTTAGACGGTATTTTGTCCATTCTCTTACCGCACATCATTCAGAAGCACCTTCTTCCTCCTCCGGGATCATCTTTCCTAAATTACTTTCAAAACTTTTTAAGCAACCTTATTACTGGATAGCATTAAGGTAGGTGCAGAGGCAGCCAACAAAACTATCGAAGACAGAACACAGAAGTGGTGGCCAATCCCTATCTCAAACTCCATTATCCCATAACCAACCGTAAGGTCACGTAGCTTGCACTGGAGCACAGAAACACATGGTTTGTTTGCAGCTTCCTAAAGGCAGGCTTAGTCTGTTGTTGGTTATCACTGAACTTGTTACCCATTAAGTCGGATTCAATGTTCTTGCCTTCTAGTAATGTGGTTGATTTTGGAAATGTCTTCCTATGTGCAAACCAACATGACATTCGCTTTTACACAAAATAACCATCAGCTAAACCGATTCTACACGTTTCCGTACCTATTTATCATAGCAGAAAGTAGCTTTTATATATGCCTTTGTTCTTTGGGATTCCTACATTGGTGAACTATTCATTTTCAGGTCGGGCTCATCTTTATATTGTGATGAAGAGGAGGAAAGGAAGCTGGACAACTGCACGGGACAAGTATGTTCTTGAGTAGCAGATGAACACGGTCTTCACCCTCAGATGTATCAGGTGCTTAAAATGACAGCACTGGAATACATCATTTTGATAGTAAAAGATCTGCTTCCCAAACTAAGGGGCTTTCAATCTATTTTGAAGCAAGGGCGGGGGGGAGGGGAAAGGATTTGCCAAATGGTGATAAAGCCCAAACATCCAACATACTCCTCCCCTACTCTTCAGCCCTTTGGTGAGCATGTGCAATTATGGAGACTAGGGTAATTATGGAAATCTCCCAGTGCAGACAACCAGTGTCACTAACAGGTTAATGAGCCAGGAACGTTCCCAGGGTGAGGTGACAATGGAAAACGATCTTCTCCTGCTGTCTGTCTAGTGCAGTGATGTAGTTAATGCTGGAAGATTCCTTTCACATGGTTTATAAAGTTCCATGGAGTAGCAATTTAAGTAGGGTTTGTTTAAATAGGTTTCTACCAATTCAAGATTGTTGATGCAACCATGCTAGTTCCTAGACTATTCAATGCCAAGCAGAGTAGCACGTACTTCCGCTTGTGAAGTCCCTTTTGTTACATCCTAAAGCGCGTCTGTCTTAAATGATTTGAAGAAAGCAGTCTGCTAACCAGAAGTATTGATTCATCCTAGGAGCTGAGCTCTTGCAAGGCACAGAGGAATTGGCTCATCTAAAAAGTTTTTAGCGTTTTCAATTATTTTGTGACACTATAGCTAATTATGAGTAAGCTGTGGCTTACTTTTTCAATGGAATCTTGCTTAAAAGGTTTTTGTTGTTGTTGTTTTTGCTAGGAGTACATTTTGAGAGTAAATGTGAATTTCCCCTTCTAGTCTGTTTTGTTTACAGCAGTTGATACGTATTGGAGATCATTAATTTGGCACAAGCAGGCTCTGAAAGAAACTAAACCGTGTAACTTACCGGCACTGGGGGGTATGTGTTATGGGTGTGCTGTGGGGTGTAATATCAAGCAGTGTGTATCTGTCTGCCAGGGGAGTAGAATAAACTTTTTATATAGAACAAAACTTAAAGAAAAAGATGAACTCTTCGTATCATACTGCCATTATGTGAAACACAATTTTTTTTTGTTTCCATATAATTTAGGGCATGGACAGCAAAATATAATCCCCTCTAAGAAAGATCAGTTTACGTTAAAATCAATTAAAACAATTAAGAATTAGTCCCATAATAACATGGTAAACAACTCAAATGGCTTTTTTTCTTTAATGCTAGGAAAAATGTTCACCTTTCAATGGTGAAAGTACTGTTAACACAGGTAGAGAGCAAACAAGGTAAAAAGTGAGAGCACATACAGACACACACAAATATATATAAAAATTGACCAGAAATCACAGGACATTTAAGCAATGTTTTCTTAAGTAGAACTATTTTTTTTTGTACTTTAAATAGACTAAAATATTTGGTGTGGGCGAGGGGAAGGAAATCAGTATTTCACAATTTTAACTTGAAAACCAGCTGCAATAAAGCCTCAGCTCATCGTTTAAAAAAGAAAAAAAATGGAACCACATCATACTTTTGACAACCATAGGATTAAAGCTTACAAAGAACACACCTACCATCTACATCACAGTGCACAGAGGACGCAGGCTCCGAGGACTACCACAGGGAAACGACGACAGACTGCATCCCTCATATATTGCATTACAAAATTAATGCTGTATTAGAAAAATCTCACCTCCCGTGCTTGGCGTTCTAGCTGGTAAACACCTGAGGGGTAGGGGGCTACCAAAACTGAGGGCACCGCTCAGTCTGGATCCGGACACCCACTTTCTTCCCCTGCCATTGGCCGATGCATTTAGTAATCTCAATACAACAGTCACTGAGAATAAACACTACATCCTGGCCTCTTGAGCAGGACAGTCTGCAGAATGTAGCAGAGGCTAGAGCATCCAAGGCCGTATTTTCTCTCAAGCGAGAAGAAATCCACAATACCACTCAGTTTTCTCTTACTGTGAACCATGTAAATTTCAGATTCGCTTTAACCCCATAAAGACAGGATTTGTACTTCCATATACACACAGGTTCTGAGGAACTTAGCTATCTAGTTGCCTCTTCTGTTTCATTAGCCCCCTGGTTACCTTCCCTGGATTACTAAGTGTGAAGTGTCACCACCACGTTGGTGCCATTTGCTATTCTTTGTTATGAATCTCACATTCCGTCCACAGTAGTAAGTGACTGGAGGACACACATCCAAGTATCAGCAATGATGACAAGCCCTAAGGCAGCTGAACTTAACTGTAACCATCACAATGTTTTCGGGAGTGAGGGTTAGTCGTAAGAACACCTAGGGTGACAGTTCTTCCCGGCGCACTCAGGACTTTCCCAGGTTTGGAACTGAAAGTCCTGCATGCAGGGAACACCTCAGTCCCAAGTGTCCCAGGGCCGCCAGTCACACTGAGAACACCACTCTTCCCCTTGTATCCCTAGGTAAAAGGTAAGAATTTTCAAGATCATAAAGCTACCTATGAGGACATCAGCTCAAAAAACACTTTTAGGGCATTGCTAATGGCAAGCTCCTAGAAGTCCATGGATTCTTTATTTAATGGTGTCCGTTATAAGAACAGTTGGTGGTACCTAAGCAAATTAGTGGTCAGTGTACAAAAGTTCATTCTTGAAACCTGTTTTCAGACAAATCCTCTAAAGCTTCTTCTCGTTTGGTCCAGTTATATAGTATTTCACTGAATCTTTCTGAGATTTTCAGAGCTAAATGAATAATTCAGTTTTATATGTCTTTTCATTTTCTTTTTTTAGGTGAAAACACTCTTTGCCAACTATTTCCCACATTCTTGCTTCATATATTGAAAAGACTGCCAACTGGAGATACTCCCCTCAGATTACAAAGGCCCGGAATTGTTACTTTTTACAGCGTTCTGCCAGAAGGCCTGGCCTTGGGGAGTGATGGCAAAGAGTACTCTCAGATATGAACATTTTTATTTTGCCTACAACGCTGTGATCGAGTTCAACAACTGCACATCTGCTTTCGGCGTAATCTCTAGTTTTTCTTGTTTTGCCCTCTTGTGTAAAAATGGTTCGTGTCACAGCTTCACTATCGCTAATAAAAAGATATACATATTTATGCCTTAAATGTCAGGGTCAGAGAAGCAACAATGAAGCCTGAGGTAAAGTTGGTCTAAAAAAGTGACCAATTTGGGTTCTGCGTCTTGCCAAGAAACAGGATTTTTAAAATTAAATCTATGCAGATTACCTACTTGCTACATGTGATGATTTCCCCCAATTTCAATTAATCTGTGTGTATGGTAGTTACACAAACCAACAAATGATTACATTCTTAAAGCAGGTACATACATTCACCAGAAAAGCACCCTATTCTCACCAATGTACTCTTTTGTTTGAACAATCCAAGAACGTGAATAACGAGACCGACATATTTCTTAAGGGACTTACTGAAAAAAGGAAAATGAAAATCTCTTTGGAAGAGACTTTTAGTAAGACTTCTATCCCTACAGACAGATGCTGAGAATCAACTTTCTGCTACGGCATTGTAAAGGGTAGAACTTAATATAGAACCAGAAATATGGCAAGTTATCTAGTGACTAACAGTGTAAAATAGCCAAAAGCTTTAAAGCCACAGAGAGAAAGAAGAAAAGTGGAGTGTGAAACGCAAAATACATAATGAAGTATTTTTCGAGGTCTAAGACTTCACTTTTGTTCTTATATCAGTATATTATGGATCTCATGGTTCAATGAATGATCATCTTTAATTAGAAATAGGAAGTAAATCCTTAACTTCTCACTGAACATTCTGGAGAAACAAAGAGCTTTCTTTCTTTCTTTCTTTCTTTTTTTTTTTTTTGAAGGGTAGGAGAAGATGATTTTGCAGGATTTTTTTTGGAGAAAAATCTATACGTCCTTTGTGTGGTGCTAACGAATCCTTCTCACTCCCATCAACAGCAGCATTATTCTTCCAAGGGCCCTTCTGTCTCCACCAGTGCTTGAAATGTGTGGTCAATTACAGATCTCATGGCAGCAAACCAATGGACACTGAAGTTAACTTAGGCTAACACACTCTGGTCAGGAGTCTGTGAATCAGAGATGACCCAAAGAACTTTGGAAAATCCATTTCTGTTGAGCACAGCTAAGAAAGTCAGGTCTGAACCACCTTCAGGCTGCCCTTAACTACAGGAGAACTTAACTTGGTAGTGCTACCTCCCAGGTATCTTAAGGAGCTCAGCAATCTTAAGCTAAGATGAAAACAGGGGATGGCAATCTGACACTTAAAAAAAGTTAACCCTACTCTAGTACCTTCCAGAGACCACTGGACGTATAATAATTTAATCAATGGGTGTCTATCGTAGTTTTACTTGATGTTAAAGAATTCCAGTTATGATTCTTCATTATCAAGCTGCCTAAAAATGGCATACTAACCGAACTGCCAATCAGGACTTTGGCAGAATAAATAAATTACTCCGAAGGTCTGAAAAGAAAATGTCTGCAAGCAAATTAAGGAACTCTCAGTGAGATCTGAGATTTAAACAACAGAATTACTCCGTGATGCTAAAATGTAAGCAGATAAATGACCCCTACTGTTAAGGTTTTCCTAGGAGTGTGTATGTATCTATAAATCCATACACACACACAATAGAATTTATTTCCTACTAAAAAGATTTAAGGCAGTTATGCTATATATAAAGTTAGCTATAATATCCAAGATAAAACCGTTCCTATTCAAAAAATTACAAGAAATTATTCAAGAAATTAGACAAGTTCTTACCATAAAGTCTATCATGAGGCTGTCTATCTATATCTAGTATAGCTGACGTTTCCTGGTTGAGGCTCCAAATACAGGAATTCCACTCCAAGAGATGATCTGTCCCTCAATCCCCACATAAAAGGTAGTCTGAACACATAAAGTATTCATGAAAGCTTGAAAAGACATAAAAGGAACTCAACAGTAGGATTCTGACCACCTCTAGAGACCACTCACTATCGTCATTACTCTTGATCGTACTAACAACAACCCAATACGCTCCAAGGTGGAAATGGGCTGGTATTAGAGGAAAATCATTGGTTGCAACTGCTGGAAAAGTTCCTAATCCTAAACATAATTTAAAATAGAATCTGTAATTCATGCTATTTACTAGTCACAAAGACATTTAACTGGAGAGAATTTCTCAGCCATCTGTTAAGATTTAAGTGATTGACCAACTGGAACAACATCAACCTTCATGGTGAATTAGGACCCTGGGTATGAAAAGCACCATCGTTTTTGGTCTTTAGTAAAGGTCAATGGAGAGAAACATTCTGATGTCTGCAGATAAAACATGGTTGGCAAGAGGGCAGCCAGCAAGACCACTAGGGATACGTTCTGTCATGAGAAAGGGAGGAAGGATACAATTCAGTTGATGAATTATCAAGAATTTAGCAGAGTAAAGCTCATGAAGGAAAGAAACTGGTCAAAAATTTGTCACGTCTGAACACTGGTGAGTTGGATCAGAGTAAGAGAAAAGATCACATGTTGCTTATGTCCACAGACTACCTAGTTATCTACAGAGACAGAGGAGATGGTGTGGAAGGGGGTAGGTAGTCTGTGAAATTATCATGTATAGCCATGAAAGCAAGTGGACATAAAGGCAAATTTTAAGCAAAGTGAACATTCTCTTGTGTTACTTTATAACTCACCATCAACCAGACTGGGGAGGGTGCTGATTACTGAATAAATGCTCAAAAGCATTTTTGGGGGGGGGGGGGCGGCGGGAAGACAGATCTTAAAGGTGTATTTGGACATCTTTTGGAAGAGGTAGAGAAACCAACTGGGTATATATAATCCTTTCCTTGATTTCAATTAGCAAGAGACCAGACTGATTGTTCTTCACCTTCAGTGTCTTAGTCTTCATTAAAACTGACCTAAAAGGCACAAATAAACTGAAATTAAAGTAATTTTAACAAAGGAGAAAATCGGACACATTTAAAGGCAGAAGAATCAAGCAAAGTTGGATATGGTTTAAAGTTAAACAAACAAACTAGGTATTAAACAATTTGCAATTATATACTTGGGATACAGAATTAAGAGTACAGAATACGAATATTTAGCTTTTGAGAAAAATTAGGCAGTTTTCCTTCTGGCAAAGTGGCAGGTCCCGAGAAAAGGAGTAACTCCACAGCTTGAGGGCCAGGACTAAATCCCAGTCATCTTTTCATTACTGAGCACCTTCCACCGTGGCTGGATAAAGAGCAGACATCAGTAAATGTTCACGGAATGAATGGATAGCATACTGTATAATTAGTATAACTGGCGTAGCTCAAACCAAATCAGGAAGGTTCCCTGAAGCAGGAGAAAAGAACACAGGTAGGGTTGTTCCAAAAAAGTGGGCCGAAGTCCAGTCATGTGTTCTAATCCTAAACAGTGCTTACACAGACTTTTCAACTTTTTTTTTAAAGCGGTAAAACTCTTTTTTAAAAAGAAATCTATAATAGAACTCCATTATAGGATAAAAATGAAGCTGCCACTGGTTAAACCAAAGTCAGTGGGAACATCACCAGCCTCTGATTCCCTACGACGTCTCTCTATGGACTCTGCTGTGCAAACCACCATTCATCTTAGAAATGTGACAGAAAATATGTTCACTCAGTTCTCATGTGAAACAGAGAAAATTACCGGCGCTGTGGAGGGGGAATTCTAAATAATGTTGCTAACTTAAATAAAGACAAAATTCAACAGACAGGAGAACTTATCACTCAGAAGAATGAAAACAACCCCAATGAGGGTGGGGGGGGCAGGGAACCAACAAAAATTAGGCTGCAGCAGACAAAACAGAATGTAAACACAGCATCTCCTTAAAAAGCAAGTAAAGTCATCGAACACCAACAGAGTCAACTGCCCGACAGGTGCAAGGTCCCAGTACTACAGATATTTCCAAAGAGCTGAGTCTCAGTTTCATGTTGCAGAGAAGAATCCCAACACGGTTGTAGAGATGCCATCACTCCTGAGACGCTAGAGCTGGCACTGCTCCACTTGAAACATCGGCGCAAGAGTAGCTGATTACCAGGACCTTCTACCACTTTCAAGGTTGTTCTCTGTCCCTGGAACTGCTCCCCAACATCACCCCAAGTTCTCAAGTAAGCTCAACTCTTCCAAAGGGGCAGAGGCTGGTCTGGGTTATCTCCAGCCGGCCTGACAGTGGTCATACCTGAACACACGAAGCCATCTATCACAAAGTAAGGCCACCCTCAACTCTTAGAAATTACAGAACCCTTCTGATCCTCGAGTTTGGATCTGTGCAGAGACTTCTACATAAGCATTAATACTCAATAGTGAGTTTCCTTCAAAATGAGCCTTTGCATTTGACGTCGTTCTCTTGGCCAGGAAGGCCGATCTCCCTGGCTCCCCGCCATGGCTTACTCCCTTCTCACATCAAATGTCAGCTCGAGCATCACTTCCTTAGAGAAGCCTTCCCTGCCATGCTCTACCACAGTACCCTGTTTATCTCCTTCATAGACACATAAGCTCATTAAGGGTCACAGTAACTGATGTCTCAGCCAAGGCAGGGACCAGATTTGTCTTGTTCACCTTTACCCAAGGCAAAGAAAGTTCCTGGCACACGTAACAGGTGAACAGTAAGTATTCGTTGAAAGAATAAAAAATTACCATACCAGGTTTACATGAACACATACATGTACACACAAATACAGGAAAATGGGGGAATATCTAATAGAAAACAATCAAATACTGAGAGCCCTGAAAAGGATACCTACAGAGACAGCTAAATATGGTTTCAAAGAACAAGTACCAAAGGCGTCTATCTTCAAAAATATGAAAATTTACTAGAAGGGGGTCAGGAGTGGCTGTTTCCCACTTCTAAAGAGATGCAAACAAGAACTGTTTAAACTGCAGACTTAACATTAGACATAAGGATTATCTGCTGCTGCATGGACTACAAACAGAGCGTCTGGAACCTCCTCTCATGGCAGAGCATAAAATGTCAGCGGGTATAATAGTCAACCACATTTTCAGGATTAGTTAAGAACACCTCCGACTGTAGGTAATTATAAGCTAAAAAAGCTTGCTAAACTGCTTCTCCCCCAATTTTTAAAATTCTCAATTCACAATTAGGTAAAATAACACTTTATAAATTTAATACAACATACTTTAAAAACAAATGGCCCTTATCTGCTGATCATACCTCAGCATCACTTTTGTGGGTATTGTGCAGGAGCAATTACATTTACAAAAAGGTCCATTTCATAATACAACCTGGTAACTAAATCACACGAAACTCAAAGAGCCCTAGGTCCGCTACTGAAGTATTGTAAAATAGCTTTTAAAAAAGAGTGTTTGTATCTAGAGACTGGCTTTAAAAAAAAAAAAAAAAAAAAGGATAAATACAGTGAAATAATTGTAGCATATCCCTGAAAACAATTATACTGCCATTTGCGTTTTTATGAGGTGCAAGGATAAATCACCAGACTGCTTGGTTACGCAAGTCAATTACTATCTGTTGAAATTCGCTGCAAGACGGAGGGGTTTATTCCATATGAATTCGCACTGTGCCCCAGAATTAACTGGTGCTGGCAGTATCAGTGCCACCATTTTAGTGATGGATGTCATGCTACACAGTTTTGGTATCAGGGCAAAAGCGGGAACGGAGAAGAGGTCTGGAAAGATTTTCTGCAAAGTTTCGTTACAGTGAGATTTAGCAGTAAGTAACACAAAAAAAATGACTGTTTAAGACCCACTGAACACATTAAGGTCAAGGATTTCAAAAGTTAATCCACTTTTCTTCCCCCAAGAGTTTATTTTTGGTAAAAGGCAGAAAAATTAGTTTTTCTACAAGGGAAATCTGCTTCTAAATGATAATTTGAAAATCTTGATATATATTATATATTAAAAAAGACACACAAAAATAACGGAGAAGTGGGAATAACAGATTAGGTACTGTAACTTTATAAAGGCTTGCCTAAATCAAGAAGCAGCACACACACACCTAATTTCTGCAAACTAAAAATGTATATAAACAGCACAATACTGTGATACTGGATCATGATACATTACCTGTACACATAACTACTACTGTTATTAATAAACCTTTGGGACACTCAGTTTTATGCCCAACAAGACATCAGTCAAGTCTTTAAAATCTTCTCTTTCTCCTTTATGGGAGGGTATTTCTAGACACTAATTTTCCCATCTAATATTCGAATATAGGAAACCGATTCCACAAGGTGCTTTAATTGACGAGGCCTCAAGTGCTGTTTTCTCTCTGGAATTTTTGGACAGTAAACAGTCCGTGGGGACCACACACAAATACTATGACAGAAGAGTTGTTACATTAAGTCTTTTGATGGCGCTTGACTGGTGCCGAAGCTTTAGGACATGCTTGAACAACGCACTGAAGGGGATCCCATCTGAGTTAACACTTTGTCCAACCACTGCAGAGGCCCATTCAGATGAAGTTCGATCCAGCAAGGAGTGCTTGTTACCGTCTGCCTTCTATTTAAGAGAATACAAGAAAATAATTATGAAATGAAAGGAACATGGCTATGTTTAGTTAGCTACATGCATTAAGAATTCAGATAAATTAAAAAGCTGTATATACTAAAACCTACATCCTTCTGAACAAGCATTTAGTCTGGATAGCGATTACTTTGAAAACGATTTAATCCTCAAAGTCTAACAAAATACTTCTAATGACTTTTTATTTTATTTATTTATTTTTGCTTTTAAAGAGATGAACAAAAACATCTTTTTCTCTTCAGATTAAAATTAGGAGGGTGACCTATTTACCATCCAAAATGAGACACCTTTAAGAGGAAATCAGGGGTGCTTGGGTGGCTCAGTTGGTCAAGCATCCAACTTCCGCTCAGGTCATGATCTCACAGTGGGTTCGAGCCCCGCGTCGGGCTCTGCGCTGACAGCTCAGAGCCTGGAGCCTGCTTCAGATTCTGTTTCCCTCTCTCTCTCTGCCCCTCCCCCGCTTGTGCGTGCATGTGTGCTCTCGCTCTCTCTCTCTAACTCTAAAAAATAAATAAATATTAAAAAAAAAAAGAGTGAATGTAGTCACTATTAATAATCATGCTAGGACAAGAGACTCCAACCAGACTGCCCCCAAGCAAACCAGAATATATCTTACTTACTATTCAACCATAGAACAGAGGATATTCAAATACCAAAGAAAGTCTAAATGGAACAGGGCTCAAATTTCAAGTATACCAAAACAAAACAGAATTCTGACCTAAGCTTATCACAGAATGTTAAGAGTTGGAGTTCAGCTTTTCCCTGACAAAGCCAAAGAAAAACATCCCTGTTAGAAACATCATGTAGGCTTTTAATAAGAAACACCTCTAGTACTTCGACATAATGGGAGACTGGGAATTACAAATTGTTCAATGACATCCTGTCACTCGCACATACTGATTTTAGTTCTTATTTATTATATACAGTAAGTTGGTGAGTCTGCTTGCTTCTTAGCAGGACAGCCCTTCAAACATGGGAAAAGGCCATTATCAACTCTTTATCTCCAAGCGACACATGCTCAATGAATTTAAAACTGTATTTCAAAGGATGTGGTTTTCTGTAGCAGATGGTGTCAGTGCCCCACTAGCACCTTTGGATTTTTCAGTGTTCTCTAGCCAACTTCCAATTGCATGTGTCTGAATTTCGGTGCCTGAGAACTTCTCTGCTCTGGCCACACGTGTATCAGACCGCAAGTGCTAGGAAACTAACCTCCCTGGAGCAGCCCTCAACCAATGATAGGGGGGTTGGCATTTAAATGTCCAGTTTCCTTTCCTTCTGGGTCAGATAATTCTGTACGTTCGTTACTATTTCCCAAGTTTCCCTGGCGGAAAAAGCTCTAATGACCCACCCAACATAGTAGATGGCTTAATAATGGTATTGGCTGCCTTCCCTCCCCTACCTCACTTCCCTACTTCCTCCTTCCTTACCAGTGTTTCCTCCATTTCCTGAACAAACTCCTTGCATTTGAATCCTTGTCTCAGGGTCTGAGACGTACACTAAGACACGTTGATATGTGATCATTCCTAAAACATGACACATGGAACACAATACAACAGTCTCAAATCTGACCTGCACAGACTCAGCGTCTTATTTTGACTTAGATACTACACTTTGGTCGATGCAGCCTAAAACTGCACTGGCACATTTCACAAGTTCACTCACGTTATCCATGAGGCAGAGGCAGGACTGACCCTTCTTCATTTTCCCCTCTGTTCTCTGTTGTTCTTCACATAAAGCTTCCCCTGCCTTCTATCTCTCCCTCAGATCAGGCATTCTGCAGGATTTTGCCAGGATCCCTTTTAATTTTGATCCCGTCATTTGTGGACTTCTGGGTATTTCTCAGTTTGTTTTGAATCAGATCATTCATTACTAGATTAGTTTAACCTTAGGGAATAATTCTTAATCCGGGTCACTGAATGGGAAGTAAGTAGGTTTAAGAAGGTTGTCACTATACGTATTTGGGCACAGAAATGCACCCAAAAACTTCTTTATCCCCCTATTTATTCACTTCAGTATCAATCCACTGAGCTCAGGTATATTTCTCAATTAAGTATCAATTCTTTGCACATCTGTATTTCCTGTTCACGATACTTCCTGATTTTTTTTTTTTTTTTAATGTTGGCAAACATGCTGGCATTTTAAGAAACTGAAAAGTAGTTTTAGAAATGTAACCATTAGCTCTACCTCCTCAGCTCCACTGTCAATAAGGATAAAAGGTTCCTGGTAACTGCCAATAGTTCACAGATAGGAGTATTTGACATTATTGTTAAAGGAAATGTTAAAGGAAACTACTTTATTACCCAAGGTAGATCTATCGGACTTTATACAAATAAAAACATACTGTGTGTTACTGCTTCTCATAATTACAGACTTTCAATTCTGAGTTAATGAACGGCAGAGTCCGTCATGCATGAAGGGCAGTACCTCTCTCCACCAATAAAGGTGTGGTTAGCAGGAGACCTACGGACATATGTGGAATTCTCCCTGAGCTCTACAGTTCACATTGAATTCCGCTAAATTTCTGCTCCCATGTTCTGTAATATTCTAATCTTTTGAAGAAAAAAATGTGTGACCTAAAAGCCTGGTATCAGATAGTAATCATTTAAATTTAAATTTTAATATCAACTCAGGTCAATTTAAGTCCAAGGCAAAAAGGAACTCGGCATTCTTTAAAGGCATCATATGTCAAAAGGGAAATGATTAAAATAAAAAAGTCACAAAATTAATTATTCTACCAATAGAACTTGGACAAAATAATGACAAGTCTTCCTTCTAGGATATAAACATATAACACACTATATATTTCTTATAAAAGCATTTGACCAGCCGACCTCAAGTCTCATGATCCCAAGAGGCACACACCTCCCAAAATTTGTTCAAGATACAGAATCAGGTCCAAATGAAATGAAATACATTCTGAAGAAGGGCTCAAACTACTGGACGAAACAGGAATACTATTACTACACTATATGAGTATTTTCATATGCAGGCGTTCAGAGAGTGAGGAGTATGAGCGGCAGAAAGGCTAAGTATTTTACTTAAAATTCTAGCCTTAACTATGCTGAGGAAGTCTTTGCTTTCTCTGATGTGGAATTCAATTCACTGTTTAATTTGGTAATAACTTAATCTATCTTATCCCCTGCTGACACATTAGCCTTTGTAAAACTCAATTACGTGACTGTTACTACTACCTTCAGAGAGGGGGCTAAAAGTCAAGGAGAGCTTTCGTCAGGTCCCCTGTCTCCGCCACTTACAGTGCATCCCTGGGCAAATTATCAAATCTTTTCTAAGCCTATTTCTAAATAAGCATTCGTTTGAACCACTTTTTGCAACCTTATTTAAAAAAAAAAAAAAAGGGAACAGAAACAGTTAATTCTTAGCTATGCTGAAATGAGTGAGATATTGCATTTAAAACAGAGGACAAGACCATGGGGAAGGGGAAAAATATTTATATAAATATAAATATAAATATAAATATAAATATAAATATAAATATACAGTTACAAACAGGGAGGGAGCCAAACCATAAGAGACGTTTAAATACAGAGAACAAACTGAGGATCAAGGGAGTGGCGGGGGTTGGGGAGCAGGTGTGTGTGGAGATGGGCATCGAGGAGGGCATTTGTTGGGATGAGCACTGGGTGTTTTATAAAGTAAGAGATAAATCACGGGAATCTACTCCTGAAGCTAAGAGCACACCGTACACACTAGGTGTTAGCTAACCTGACAATAAATTATATAATAAATAAACAAACAAATAAATAAAATTAAAAAACAAAAACAAAAACAAAAACAAAAACAAAAAACACAGCACAGTGCCTGGCCCCTAACAAGTACCCCCTTCTATTACTGAATAAAGTTCTACCTCTTAACCTTCTATTCAACTGGTCAACTTGTCTATCCAGCCGCCTTCTCCTTTACCTTCTATACTCCAGCGACACGGAACTGGATTCTGTTGCCAGGATCACTGTGGCCCAACCCTTCAACCCCTAACTGAAATCCTACGCATCTTTCAGAATCCAGACCATGTGGCATCTCTATCAGAAGAAGCCTTCCCAGAGCCTCAGTGAAAGCGCCTCTCCTTCCACGAACTGACATAGCCTTCAAATATACCCCTTTTATGGTATTTAACACCCTGCATTACGTTACAGCGCATGTCTGCACAGGTTCTAATTCTGTCTTCTACACTGCCAGCATAGGAACTGGCAGTAGTTTTGAACGTAGAGACCTCCAACTCCCTTTTGTGATTTTGCATATGCTCTGCTGACTCCATAACCGTAAGGAAAATAGATCCGTGTGAACTCCAGAAGATACAAAGAATGGGGGAGAAAAGAATCAAACATTGTGGAAACTGAAGAACTGAATATGTATTTCATACCGGTATTCTGCTCCCCACCCTTTCACAAAACTCATTCTTATGGTGCACATTCTAGTTAGTTGATACACGGCTTCAAAACCCTGATTGACAGACTGAGCCAGAAGAGCAGCAAATTCCTGGTTGTTGAAGATCTTCAGATTACAGCCTACGATTGAAAAAAGTAAAAAAAAAAAAAGAAAAAAAGAGAAAAATTGTGTGAAAAGAATATCATGATCAAGAAAATAATTTTAAAGGGGCTACAGATCTTAAAATGCAAGGATGCCAATCATCTCCTGATTCCTAAAATAGCAACTAGAGAAGCTCAGCGCGCTGACACAACAGGTCTGCTGACACAGATGCATCCATACCTGGTGGGATTTTACACACTGTTGCCGGGTGCCAGCCGTATCTCTGATTACAGTTGGGGCTCTGCACAAAGATTGCACTATCGCTTAGGCACTCTGCAAAAACTTCTCCACCTATGTAATATAAGCGTACTCCTCTTCCTAAAACAAAATACATATGGGATTAGTTTCATAACATCTCCTGTTTCAGTATGACTTTGGGAGAGTCTTCTTGGAGGAGGATTAAAATGATAGAAGGTATTTTGATAACCTTTTCCATAGCAATGCTTTTCTGAGGTCTAACATTGAAACATACCACTCTGTATTTTTCCAAGGATTTTTTAACAATGATTTTATTGATTTGAAAAAATACACGCTTGTCAAAAGTACGTAAACGATGTAAAAAAGTACATGTAAAGAATTCCATACAAATTATATATTATTTTAAAACACGTAAAATAAATGGAGTTAAGTCTAAAGGAATTAAGTGTTTGGATAAATACACCTTCGTTATAATAGACAGTATTTCCTTAAAGATGCCACTAAGGTTAAGAAAAAAGTGAATAAAATCATCAAGAAGTTAGTGTCATTTGCCATTTTTACAATTATATTAAGGTGACCACCAAATCCCTAGGTAGATAAGCAGAACTAGGGGAGAAAAAATTATGCTGGAAGATTTTAATATACTTTTTTCAGAATCGGACAAATACACACAAAATATTAGAGATAGAAGGATTTAAAAAACCAACTGTGAAAGGTAGAGATCTCAGACAGCACCTAAGGTTCTCACTCCTGGTGTGCAGACATCTTTTCTATTATTCAGTCAAACACGAATCTAGGTGCTGCCGTTAAGGAATTTTTCGGATGTAATTAAGGTCTCAAATCTGCTGACCTCAAGAAAGGGAGGTCCTCTTTTGGCGGGCCTGACTTAATCAGGTGCTAGCCCTTAAAAAGGACGGGGCTGTCCCTGGTGAAAGTGATTCAAAGTGTGAGCGAGAGGGTTCAACACCAGAGATTCTCGGCTGCTGACCGTGAAGACAGAGGGCCCGCGAGGCAAGGAATGGAGGGGACACCCACTTGTTGAGAACAGCTTCTAGCTGTCAGTCTGCAGGAAATGAAGACCTCGCCGCTGTAACTTGAAGGAAGTGAACCCTGTGACAATCATGTGAGCTTGGAAGAGGCCCTCCAAGCTCCAGAGGAGGACACGACAAAGTCAATGCCATGATTTCCCCTCGTAAGATCCTGAGGAGACTCCTAACCCATGCCTGGACTCCTGACCTGCAGACACTGTGAGATCATAAATCCGTGTTGTTTCAGTCTGGCAAGCGTGTGGTAACATGTTACACAGCAAATGAAAACTAAGAAAACATTTAATACATAAACACAGAACCTGATGCCCTGCTCTTGTGACCACAGAATATTTGTAAAACAACCAAACATACACTTGACCATCAGGAAAAGATTAAATCCAAAAAGCAGAGATTTTCCAAGCTATAGTCTCTCATCAAAACCACCCAATAAGTTAGAAATTGAAAGTAAAAGATCCAATAATTACGGCAACCTAAAATTATGTAGAGAAGTAAATACGGTAGAGGGAACCTGTTGAATTTTTATGCAGAACCCCAATTAAAACACAGGCAAAACCAGAATTATTTTAGTTAACGTAGGGTGGGTACTCAGAAGCCTTCCTTACCCACAAGACACCTAAGATTACACAAAATTTATACATCAAGCAAGATTTGAGAAATTCCACACAAAGCAACATTAACAGACCTCTTTAAGTTACAGCACGTTTGCGGAATGATACTCGCTCTTTAGTGACCAGCATTATTTCTCACAAGAGGTCAGAGTTAATTCATTAGAAACTGAAGCAAACTATTGTTAAAAGAGGTTACTTTAAGGAAATGAGAACTATGTTCAGTTATATTAGTCAAACTTTTTCTACCTCATTGCCAAAAAAAATACTGGAGACTCAAAGAGTTGCTGTTTATGTGGACTGCATCTATGGAAACTTAGCACATTAGATATTAAAACTGAGATTCAAAAAAAATTTATAATTCATTTAAAGTTCTAAATAATGCATCTATTAAATACTAATATAAATAACATGTTTATGAAAAATAACTATTTCCCCTCCCCCCCCCCAAATTAGTGAGAACAGCAATGTTTTACATTTTTGCAAATCTCTCTAATGTCTGGCTTAAGAGAAGAAAGTTGGATTCTTATCAGATTCTACATGTAATCTCTTGCAAAATCACATGCCTTGTAGCTTCTGGAATATTTCACTGTACATTCATGAGTGAATGAGAGCGAAAAAAAGGCAAATAGCATCTTAGTACCATTATGAAAGAAGTTTTGACCTCACGAACTTGCTGAAAGGGTGTCTGGGACTACCACATTTTGAGAGTCTCTGAACTATTTTTTGACCTACGTACTAAATAGTAGTTCTTATTTATAATATCCTGCTTCGGGGGCACCTGGGTGGCTCAGTCGGTGGAGCGTCCAACTTCAGCTCAGGTCATGATTTCAAGGTTCATGGGTTCGAGCCCCGCACCGGGCTCTGTGCCGACAGCTCAGAGCCTGGAACCTGCTTTGGTTTCTGTGTCTCCCTCTCTCTCTTCCCTCCCCCACCCCCACTCGCACTCTGTCTCTCTTTCAAAAATAAACACTAAAAAATTTTTTTAATAATAAAGTATCTTGCTTTCGATTAAGGGTGAGCAGATTTAATTATTTAGTATATTAATTCCCTGAAGGGGGAAATACTAGGGGACTGGAAAAAAGTCATGGTTTGTTAAAATTGTAATTCGAAAATCCGAACAGGACACTTTTATGGCTGGCGGAGGTGCAGCAAAGTAATTTTAACATGCATTTATCGAAGGACTTCCCGGAACCAAGGGTGCCAAATAAAGAGAAGCCGAAGGTCAGAGTCTGCAGATCTATTAAAGCAGTGGATCTATGAAAGCAGCGAAGCTGTGCACTCACACTGACAAGAGACAAGGCAGGCGTTTCTGCACACAATCTTCTGATGTGGCAAACTGCACGATGCTCACATTATGAGTACACGGCACTGGTTCTTGACATAAGGTAAAAACACATACCTATATGTCTTCTTGTCATTTCTACGGTGGCATTTCGGTTGACGTTGGAGAGCAACCCTAGGCAGAACCTCTCTGAATTGGATGGATCTGTGAAACCGTCTACAGTGAGTGAGGGCTGTGATGCGTGGAAGGTCTCTCCAACCCTCTGGTTTAATTCATAATATGCTATTGAACACCAAAATGCAGGTTCTGAGTAAGTAACTGGCTGCAAATCTGGGGAAAAAAACCAAACCCATAAAAGCAAGAAATGTTGTGTGAACAGTTCAAGCCAAGAAAAGATTGAATATCATCAGATATCTGTACGTGCTCTATGCCAGCCTAAACTGGCTGCAGCTCAGGAAGCAGACTTAACATCTACACCACAGACTCCAGTCTCCATTAGATCATACCAGATTTTCAATGTTTCAAATTTCCCCCATCTCATTCGGTCATCTAATCTTCAAACATCTTTTTTAGACTTTCTGGGGGGGGTCATGTTCTACTAGTAGTTTTATCCTAGTTCCTGTTCAAATATAAAACCATCACGGGTAAAGTAAATCAACTTACATAATAAAACTAATTTTTCGTAGGATACAGTGGAATAAAGCTGGAGCAAGGACTGAGTCAAACGCCACAAGAAGAAAAATTCTATCGTAATCATAGAACACAAAATACGACGTATTTCTGACATTGTCTATTTTAACATGAGATTCTCGGTGAGTTACCCTAGTTACACAAATAGAAAACCCATGCATATACAAGAAACAGAAAGTAATAAAACACAAAAGGCATGTAAGTAGAAACAGAATATGGAATCAAAAGAATCTACATATTTCATGGACCACATGAATTTAACTTCTGTAATTTTGATTAAAAGACCCAAGGAGTATCATGAACATTTTGTAGAATAAACTCCTCATGTGTAGAAACTGCAGAGAAATCGGGAAATACGGAGGTAAAATGAAGGCCAAGGATAAACTACACAATGTACACACACACGCAATCTTCCATACCCCATGCATATTTGTGACTGTGTGTCTGTGTATATATACAGACACACACCTTTTTATATTAGTAATTGCTATTACAAAATATCATAAAATAAACATACCCATATAAATCTAGCCATAATACATCATAAAACTTTCCATAAAGAATATGATTTCCATGGATAGAAAGATTTATTCGGTTTGATACTGTTTTAATAGTTTTAATAGTATTGATGTTTTAATAGTATTGAGTTTTAATAGTATTAAGGCAAATTATCATTTTTAAAAAGCACTAATTTGAACAATCATTTGATTATTCGTTGAGATCTGTTTCTCATGTATATGAAAAATAATTTTCAGAGAAGACATTTGATTAATGGATATATTATAAAATGTGTGTGTGTGGGGGGGGGGAGTGTGGGGGAGAGGAAGTATTTGCCACTTACCCAAACTATGATTAACAGGGGAAAGAGTAGTAGGAGACAGTTCTGCTGGAGATCCTGAAACAAAAGGAGTCAATTTTGTAACAGATCTGCAAGTACTTCCAGAACTTCTGACCAAATAATTGTAACACTGGTTGCATCTGGTTGTAACTATCACAGATAATACAGATAGTTTACATCCTAACAATTCAAAATAGGCAACTGCGATATGTGAATTTAATTTTGGAGGCTTCAATATATAAAAGGTACGAGCGTATGAGCAGCCCTAGCTTCTAGCCGCCCAGTTCTCCTTCCCAAAGGCATCCAGTGTTGCCAGTTCTTTGTGCACCTTTCCAGAAACAGTCTATGAGCCACACAAGCAAATATATACTGTTTTGTGCCCTTCCGCCCTGATTTTTATACACAAATGGTAACCATTCTGAACTTTGCTTTTTCACTACCGAACTTTATCAAGGATGTTGATGTTTATTTATCGCTCTCCCTTCCTCCTTCTCTCTCAACATAAGCTGCATAATCTTACATTATGGTGTATTATGATCCCATATTGATGGATACTCAGACTATTTTCCATCTTCTGATTTATGAACCAAGATTGCAATGACTAATCTTGTACGTCTTGCATACTTCCAATCATATCATTCTCTTAAGAGAAACCGCCAGGTCAAAGGGTTATACATCCACAATTTTGATAGATTTTGCCAAAACTGTCATCTATAGAGGTGGTACCAGTTTACACTCCCGGTGGCAACATAAATGGTGAGAGGAGGATGCTGATGTGTTATCACTGACAGGTGAAAACATGGTTTTAACAGGTAGAGTTCTAATTTGTATTTCTCTTATAAGTGACATGGAACAGCTTTATTAAACTTTCTTATATTGCATTTCCTTTCTGTGAACAGTCTCTTCTTTTGCTCATGTTTCTACAGTGGTGTTGATCACCCTCACTGATTTATACAAGGGTCTTTATGTACTAGGGATATTAGTCCTTTTATGATATGGGTTGTAAATATTTGTTCATCTGTCTTAAGACTGACTCTTCCTAATTTTGATTAAGCAGAATTTTTAAAAACGATCATGTGTTTTAATTCGTGAATCATTTTGGGATATGTCACACTTCGATAAAACAGTTGTGACAGTTGGATATTCCTGACTTACTCTCAACCTTCAGGGGATACTTCTAATATTTTCCCATTAAGTAGGACGCTGATTTGGGGATGAGAGATAAAATTCCTTATTTAGCATTTTTGCATCAATAATCCCAAACAATACTGGTCTGTGGATTTACATTCTAACTGCAATGTTATACTGCCTCATGGAGACAATCTAGAAGCTTTATGTCTTTTTTAAGCTCTGTAACAGTTTACACAGCATTGTAATAAAGCATTTTTAATAGTTTGATAGAATGCCTGTGTAAAATTGTCTGTAGCTAACAATTTTCTAGGGTTTACCCTAAGACATTTCTCTTTTCCTTCCATGAAAGTTCACTGTTAAGATAGCTCTATTTTCTCAAGTCAGTTTTGGTAAATTACATTTTCTTAGAAAATTATCCATTTCTTCCTGTTTTAGGCAAACAGGTTAAACCTAATCAAGACAATAAGGAGAGGGGGCACAGATACATAAAATACACAAACACAGAAGAAAAAAACCAGAATCTTTCAGAGACTGCTTCACCCAATTCCATGCAATTACATTTTAAAGCGTATTTGTCGTGAACGCTGTTAAGCAATCTTATAATTACAGAATACGTTGTGTTTTCTGGTCATCTTCTCTTCACGTTTGGGGAAAGTTATGCTAAAAAGCACGACCCACAGCCCCCACACTTCAAACAACACAGCAACAGTGCAGATGCAGAATAAGACAGGTGAGACCCCAGCCTCACGCGGGTCTCCCCTCCCCCACGCCATCATAACCAGGACAAAATACCAGGCGGCAACAGGTGAGATGGCAACCCCCAAAGAAACCGATGAACCAAAAATAGAGAACAGGTGACAATTATTTTTCTGAAGACAGAACCGTCTTCCCAAACAAAAAATTAAGTTCTTGAGTTCTTTTTTTGTTCTTCAGTTTGAAAAATCTGCTGGCAAGTCACAACAGGTCCAACTAAGAAAGGTCAAAATATATTTAGAACAATGAACTAAAACTCACCGTTTCCTGAAGCTGGTATAAAATAAACAAAGCTACCATGAGAAATGGAAGAAACTGCCCAAGTATTCTTATCTTTCAGCTATTGATTCCTCTATTAAGTATTTGTCACTTATCAAAAGCGACCAGATCTAGAAAGAATGGCTCACTGTGATCACTCGTAAAATGTGTAAATGTTAACATAAGCTAACGATTTATTAGAAACTTTTTTTAAAGATGCAGATTAATGGATAATTAACCAATTAGCTACTCATATATTCACACTGCCACTAAAGTCTGCGACTTCCAGTAATGAGAGAAAGTATCTTCAGTATTCAGGCAGTGGTTTCTAGTAGTACTGGAAGCCGAAGCATCTAGAGGAATACTTGTGTATCTTTGCGTACAAGTTTGCCTGTAGTTGTAGGATACATTTTTCAATGAGGAAATTTGAGATCAAAAAGAACGCGTATTACATTTTTACAGGTGCCAAAGTACCTCCCCAAATGATTGGTCCCACAAGTTACGAGCTAGCGTATCTTCATTCTGCGCCTCTACCTTCTGACGCCTGCCTATTTGATAGGGTTAAAGAGGCTACTCTATTTTCTTTTCATTTTCATTTTTGTTAGAAATAGCACGTTCGTGTACTTTTGTCCATTTTCTTATTACCTACCATCTTTTTCTTCTTGATTTATAAGTGGTTTTAAATTTCAAAATCAGGGGCACCTGGGTGGCTCAGTCGGCTTAAGCATCCGACTCTTGATTTGGGTTCAGATCATAATTTCCCAATTTGTGCCATCAAGCCCTGCGTCGGGCTCTGCACAGAGAGGAGCCTGCTTGGGATTCTCTCTCTCCCTCTCTCTCTGTACTCCCCCAGCCCCCACGTGCGTGCACTCTAAGTAAATAAACTTTAGAAAAAATAAATGAATTTTGAAGTCAGTTATTAAGACTGGTCATTCATTTGCAACTATTTCCCCACATTTCTGGTTTCTTTTGACATAGCTTGCAAGGTAACATTAATTCTTTAAATCAGACATTACTTTTTTAGAGCAGTAGGTTCACAGCAAAAGTGAGTACAATGAAGTACAAAGAACTCCCATACACCCATGTACACACACACGGACAAACTCCTCTGCCACGAGCACCTCGCACAATGGCTCATTCGTTGCCATCAAAGAAACGACGCCCACACACCGTTATCACCCAGAGCCTACAGTTTACACTCGGGTTTCATTGTTGGAGTTGTACATCCTATGGGTTTTAACAAGAATCTAACATATATTCACCATGTAATAATCTAAAAAATAAAAATCCCCTGTGCTCTGTCTATTCGTCTCTTCTTCCCCACGAGCCCCTTAGATATCACATATCTTTTTCTTGTCTCTACAATTCTCCCTTTTCCAGAACGTCATGGAGTTGCGATCATAAAGTATGTAGCCTTTACACTTTGGATTCTTTCACTTGCATTGCGAATTTAAGGTTCCTCTACATCTTTTCATGACTTGGTAGCCCATTACTTTTTAGCGCTGTGTAATACTCCTTTCTCTGGATGTACCACAGTCTGTTTATCCATTCACCTACTGAAGAACCTCTTAGTTATTTCCAAGTTCTGGCAATTGTGAATAAAGCTGCTATACACATCCATATGCATGTTTCTGTGTGTCCATACATTTTGAACTCTTTTGGGAAACACCATGGAGCGGGACTGCTGGATCATAAGGTAAGAGTATGTTTAGCTTTGTAAGAAGCTGCCACAGTGTGTCTTCCAAAGGGGTTGTCCCATTTTGCATTCCCACCAGCCGTGCATGAGAGTTCCTGGTGCTCCACACTGTCACCAGCGTTTGGCGTCACCAGTGTCTGGATTCTGGCCATTCTCATAGGTGTGTGGTAGTAACATTTTAAATTTTATTTATTTAAACTTGTCGATATTGTCTCTGATGGTTTTAAACCTTGTGTATTTCTCGTTCAGATTACTTAGGAAATTCCTCAGTGTCATGTACTAAAACTTAGAGGGTTTCATCTTTAACATTTAAGTGTTTGCTCCAAATGGAATTCATTTGGTATGAGATGAATTACATGTTCAAGGTTATCTTGCAATTTCTTTTGAGGAGTATTAGTTTGGATTTCTTTAGCAAAATTAATGGCTGAAGATATATTAGTAAGTTCAAGTGTATTAGTCAACCATAAATGAACAGATCTCAAATGAAAACAAAAAAATAGAATTAATCTTTCAAAAGGCATATACAAAAGGACAGTTAAAGGTCTTAAGGCCATTTCACCTGAATGTATTTGCTTTTATATTACAGTGAAAACCCTGAAGAGCTAAAATTATCTACTCTTCTGTTTTTACACCACACCTGCTGAAAAGCAAGCTTTAAAAGGACCTAATTTACTGAATACAGACCAATCACTTTCACAAACCTTTCAGGAAACTGGGAATCATGTCGGGGTAACTCCTTCAACCTTAGCTCTACACCACATTACCAAGCAAGTCGTACCTCAGCCATTAATCTCATTTCTCCCTATGTCAGCCCAGAGAAGTCTAGTGCAGCAGTCAAGAATGAGGTGTCTAGAATCTGACATCCTAGGTGCGTATTTCTCTCACTTTTTAGCTCTTTTTCTATGACGTTCACTGCAATGTTGTTTTATTTTTATTCTTTGTAAACACTGAACCTTTTAAAATTAAGAGAATAATTATTGCTGGATGATGTAAATTACATGGAATGTCTGTATTTTCTTTTTTTAACCTATCTTTAATTTTTTATAATGAACACCCACTTGCAGAATTCAAAATGTTGCAGCATAAGTTCATCTGTAAAATATTCTCCTGTATTTGACACAAAATGGTAGAGACACTAGATAAGGCAAAAAAAGAAAAAAGACCCTTGTAATATGTCAATTCCAGCTCAAAAATGTGCTTCTTTATTATGTTATATGCATTTTCAAGTTTTCAATGAGAATGAATTCTGTTTATGATGAGAATAAAGGTGCTTTTCTTTTGTTTTATTAATAACTTCTACAGGGTTTCCCTTATAATTAGAATGTAGAAGATGGAGAAAAACCCTGGATCCTAAATTAACCAGGAGAAAATACTGGAAACACACAAAAAATTATATTTTTCTTTAGAGCTACCAAAAAGCTGGAGATCTATTTATGAAGCCTAAGTGAACTAGTTTACAGAGGCGGATGAAGTCTTCCTATGTAAGCAGAGAGTAGGAACCATTTTCATCACTGAGAGCATCCGCCAAGTCGGGACACACACACACACACACACAGGACTGGGCTTGCCAAAGGAAAAACCCAGTAACATTTTAATGGCCACGCACAGGCAAATGGAATCTGAAAGACCAAGCACGGATGCAGTCCTCTTCGCCAGTCAGTGTTAACCCACAGGTCTTTAGCTGAGGACAGGGTAGCAGGGGGAGTTGTGGGCGGGGCTGGAAAGCAGTGAGAGGTCCTGCAGTCTTGCCACACTCCTATCTGAAAACCTGCCGAGGGAGGAGGCTGCCCCTACTTTCAAGCCTGTGGTGATCTGATTTGATTAAAACATTAAATCATCATGCATCCAACTCAACTCCTAATCATGTGGAAGAGATCAGCTCCTCAACTTAGCAACCAGAGAGAGAAAAGGGGAATGCTTTCCAAGGGAGAATGTGATCTACGGGACTCTCTAGTATTATTTCAGCATCCAATTAAAAGAACACATGAGACATACAAGATAGCAGGAAAGACTGACCCTTAATGAAAAGATAAAAAACAACAGAAGCAGACCTACATGTGAAGCAGATACTGGAATTACCAGATCAAGACTTTAAACTGGAAACTGTAAAACTGAAAAATAGATGATCTGAAATGAATTCACTGAATTGGCTTAACAGCAGACCAAAAGTTAGACCCTCTTATACACCACTTGACTCCCAACAAAGGTGCCAAGGTGAATCAATAGGAGAAAGAAATGTCTCTTCAACAAATGGCACCAGAATGACTGGACAAGTGTCCAGGGAAATGGAAGGGTGGGCAGAGATGGTAAATATGTAGGTAAACACAAAAAGTTACTTTTTAACCCTTTAAAGAAACCACCATCTCAAAGTCTAAAGCAAAAATAACACCCTTCGGGGATTATACACAAGTGTAAGTAAAATAAAGGACGACAGAAGCACAAATAACAGAGGTAGGTGAATGGAATTAGTGTTGTAAAATGCTTACCCTGCACAGGAAGCTGTAAAATATTACAACTTAACAATCTAAGGAGAAGGTGACCAAACTGGCACTGTAATCACTAGAACACTGAGAGAATACTACTAAGTGCTACTGTTAACAAGTCAAGAGAGTGAATAGAATGGATTCAAACATAAATATACTTGATGAATTTGAAAGAAGGCAGGCAAGTTATAAACAGAGGAACAAAAAACAGATGGGACAAATCGAAAAGAAACAGCAAACTGGTAACCCAAACCCAATGATAGTACTAATTACATGAAATAAAAAGAGAGTAAATATTCCAATTAAAAGACGAAGACTGACAGAGTAGGACATACAATGCTGTCCACAAGGGACACATTTTAAACACAACGATACAAACAAACTCAAAGGATGAAAAATCTACCATACAACCAATGAAATAAATAAGAAATGGTGATGTTAACAGGAGGCACATTTTATAATGAGGGTGAAATTCATCAGAAGGACATAATTTTAAATGTGCACCTGTCAATGACTGAGATTCAAAATACATGAAGCAAAAACTGACAGGCCTACGGGAAGAGAAGGGCAAATCCAATATCTGAGTTGGAGACATTAACGCTCCTCTCCATTACTGACAGTACAAGTAGAGAAAAATGAGAGGGGATTAGGAAGATCTAAACACCACCACTGAGCATGCCCGAAATGACGCAGAGAACATCACATGTGCAGAACAGACCTTCTTTTCAATTATACATGAAACTCTTATCTCTACAAATAAGCCACGCTGTGGCATAAAACAATTTTAGTAAATTTCCAAAGACTGAAATCGTGCATGTTCTTTTGGGCCGTAATAGAATTAAGTTAGAAATCTAGGAAGTATCTAGAAAACTCCCACAATTCTAAAAAACCAGAGTTTAAAGAGAGTTCAATTTTGCTCTAAATTGGGGTCATGCGTCAGTCAGAACTCACTACAGTGCTGAGAGAGGAGTAGATAGCGGGTAGAAGCCTGGTGGTTGAACCAACTTTTAACACCTCATGAATCAAGTATGTACACTGTCATTACGAGAAATAACTTACATGTATCATTTGCAAAAAGTACCATCTCCCCACTGTAACGGAATTAGAAATATTAGCCTCGGTTCAAAGCAAGACCCCGAAACACTGAATCCGTTGTAATTGATTTCACTTCTCTCCTTCTCAAACTGGACCTTTATCATAACCAATGATTATCTGCACCTCATCGCTCCTCCCCTGTGTCAGCCCTATGATCAAATAGGGACTCATGCACTCACTGGAATCCTTGTGACCTTCTGTGTCTGGCTTCTTTCACTTAATATAACGCTTCCAAGGTTCATCTTCGTTGTATCATGGATCAGTACATCATTCTTTTATACGGTTGAATAATATTTCACCATACAGACACACCTCATTTAATTTATCCATTCATCATTTGATGGACAATTGGGCGGCCTCCACTTTTGCACTACTATGCGTAATACCTAAGTGAACATTTGTGCGCAAGTTTAGTGTGGATGTGTTTTCAATTTTCTTGGGTATATACCTAGGAGTGAAATTGCTGGGTCATATTGTTATTCTACATTTAACTTTTTAAAGAACAACAAACTTTTCCAAAGCAACCAAACCACTTTACATTCCCACCAGCAACAAATGAAGACTCCCGACTTGTCCGAATCCTCACCAACACTTGTTATCGTCTCTTTCTGATTTAGCCAATGTAATGGTGTGAAGTGGGATGGTACCGTGCTGTTGATTTGCATGTCCCTGATGACTAATGATGTTGAGCATCTTTTCCTGGCATTCACTTTTCAATGTCACAGTGGCAGTTGTCCATCATGGGGCAAAAAGGAACACGACCGGTTCAAGAATACAGATCTTTGGCATACAGGCGTGACAGGAAGATGTATTTGGAAAGCCAAATAACGTGTGCAGTAAGACAGTGTGCATTAAGATGCACTGTTATTTCCAGTGGTAATTAGATTATCTACATTTCTTGGTTATCTACTACTCTGAACAGTTACAAGTATGATCTGCTACAGGAGAAGCTTCTTCATCTGGGAGTCTAAATAATGGAAAGATGTGAACAACAGAATCATTGTGAAAGCCAGTCCCCAGCCCCCCACTCCCGTCAATGCTAATTCATGTAAAAATAACTTAGATTATCATAACTACAGAATGCTTTAGTATAAACTGTGTAGAAAAACTGATGGTGTAATTTGACAGGCTGTGATACTAAAGTATCCAATCCTTAAGACTGCAGACAGGGAGAAACAGAGGAAATCAGACAATTACCATCTCACCACAACTACCTCACTGGCAACCTAATTAGTTCTGATGGATTACACATTTTATTGCAGAAGAACTGTTTTAAGGCTTTGACATGTAATATTTATTACATGCTGAAACTTTTTCTCCACTGCATCTGGAGCGGAGAGCTAAAAATTAAGAATTAACTGAATCTGGTCAGGTACAAGGTGTTTTGTGGAAACAACCTACTATCATTCAGAACTCACTATTAAGTTAAAGGAGCACAATGGGGCACCTGGGTGGCTCAGTCGGGTAAGTGTCCAACTTCGGCTCAGGTCACAGTCTCACAGTTCACGAGTTTGAGCCCCACTTCGGGCTCTGTGCTGACAGCTCAGACCTTGGAGCCTGCTTCGGATTCTGTCTCCCTCGCTCTGCCCCTCCCCCACTCATGCTCGCTCGCTCTCAAAAATAAACATTTTAAAAACTTAAAAAAAAAAAATGGAGTACTGAAAAGCTGATCCTCATCCCCCATCTGCAAATTCCTCAGAAAATCTGTTACTGGGTTCATTATGGTTTTTCATCACAAACACGTTTTTTCATCGGGTAACTAAAACTTTAAACAGAAGTACAGAATACTTAAAAAGAAAAGTATTTGAGGGTTTCTAAATTTTCATTCAATCTAAGGAGAGAAACCGGTAACAATTATTCTGCACAGCAGCATGTGTTAATTTTTCATTGACAAGAGGGCCCTCCCTTCAATGGTTCAAATATGATTGTATCAATATAGAAGGTTCTTTTTTTGATGCATATCCCCACTTCTCTAAATTTAAGAGTTATAAGTAAGGGGCACCTGGGTGGCTCAGTTGGTGAAGCATCCAACTTCGGCTCAGGTTGGGATCTCACTATTCATGAGTTCAAGCCCCTCATCGGGCTCTGTGCTGATGGCTCAGAGCCTGAAGCCTGCTTCAAATTCTGTGTCTCCCTTTTTCTCTGCCCCTGCCCCACCTGTGCTCTGTTTCTCTCTCAAAAGTAAACATTAAAAAAAAAAAAAAGAGCTGTAAATAATTCTTGTGGATTCCAAACAGGACAAAAACACATTATCTCATTGTTGAGGAATTTTGAAAGGTAAGTTTTACCTGTATCCATACTTTGGTTCAACTGTTGATCACTCGTTTCTCCATCCTCACTGATATATCCAGGAGGTGGCGTTTCTACAAAAGTTCAGAACAAATCAAGCACAGTTGCAATTTCATCTCACCACCTTTGTCCTACTACCAAAGATAACTAAAGAATCACTCTGAATATTATATAACATTATTATAAAAAGCAATATTTGGGACTAAGGGCTTAAAATTCAGGTTTTGATCCAAATCTTATAGGTGAATCCTTAAAGCCTACTTGTAATATGATCAAGCTCTCTAGGCATATTTTCTTAGCTATTATTTACATATCTGGCTCATTCCCATATGTATATTTTCTGGGGCAAGAGCCAAAAATAGAACTTCAAAGATGCCTCAGTACTGAATCAGTATGCTTCAAAGACATTAGTACCTACAATTTTTTTTTTTTTAAACTAATGGCCATCATCGATGGGTTACACCTAAGAAGTGATTAAAGGACACACCACACGTATGAAATTTCAGATTACAAAGTACTACGGGCTCACATTAGGTTCTATGGGTAAAATAGGGTAATATGGTTCAGGCCTGGTCTCGCTTGAGTTTCACCTACAAAGTATACTTCTCCAGGGATTTCTAACCAGTAAATCCTGAGTGTTTGAAGCAGAAATTTAAATCCAAACAGACTACTGCACAAACCTGAGGTAAAATACTCCCTGAAGGTAAGAAAAGTAAGATTCTAATGTGCCATTTCCAAGATGCTTTATGAACAAGATGTTTACATTCAGGAGGCATCTGAATAGCTGAATAGGCTTCGTGTAAGATAAATACATTTCTATAATTTTACCAACTATAATTTCAAGGAGGAAAACTAAGTTTAAGGGATTATCAACAGTTTAACATTTAGATGGCTGGATAGTTTTAAGCAATTCAAGATAATGTAATTATCAAAAGGGAGAGGGAGAAAATGTGGGTTAAAGGGCTTCTTTGTTTAACCCTTTACACTCTCCCTTCAACACGCTAACTGCAAATCTGAAGTTTCAAACTCTTCATTAAGTGTCAATACCTTAAAAGTGTTACTGATGAAATTCTCAGAATAAAATACCTTCAAATGCTCAAGCAATAAAGAACACAAAAATAAGACTAATGCACATCAATATGCACTACCTTAAAGGTTAAAGCTAATAAAATTAAACAGAGCTACGCTTTGCCAGTTTAACCATCCATGTCTCAAAGGTCTAAACAGGAAGAAATACAGAACTTTTAAATACTTTATCCTGTTTTGCTTTTCTCCATTATTATGTATAAAATAATAAATAATAAAGCTATTATCATTTTGGAGAAAATACTAAAATTTCCTTTGAAGTGGAACAAAAAGTGAACCCTTAACTTTCACTGTCAGCTGGAGCTGGGTAAAGCCCCATTGTTCAGAAAGGCAAATAGGTGTGATCCACTTTTGATTTGCTACTTTGTAAAATAAACCAAATCTAAACAAAGAAAGAAAGGAAAATAAACCCAAGCATCTCCACAAGGAAAAACCACTAAGCGTTTTGATTAACAGCCTTCCAAATAATTACCGGGTAGGTGTCTTACAAGACTGTATGCTTACGTCTCGGTTTCCTAGTATTGTTGAATAATACAAATTCCCACATCAAAGACTTAAAATGTGCCCCCCACACCACACACAACCATGTCCGGCCAAGTCTTCCCTGGCGAGTGACCTGTTTCAGTCCTGCCCTCCCCTGCTGGTCCTCGCATTCCACCAGGCTCTAGGCCCTGCCCTCTTAACTTCTCAAAAAGTGTGTTTCCTAGCAACCTAAAAAGCAGTCTTAAGCCCTCTTTTGGAACAAAATAATTGTAAAAAAAAAAAATTACGCACATTAAAACAATCAGGAAACACTGTCTACCTTAAATTTAGCTATTTTTAAAAATCCTTTTTATGTCTTTAAATTGTCAACGAACAAGCATTTCTTCCATGAGACATATTAAAGAGATCTTTTTTTAAATGTACTGGAAACTAACTTCCTTATGTATTTTCTGTTGTATACTGAAAATAAGAGTGGAATGGAGACGCTGTTACAAGAGGAGAAGAAAAATGAGACACTAAAATATCCAACGGATAGCTTCATCCCCATTTGAATATGGTACCTTTAATTTCTGCTGGGGGGGGGAACCCCAAAAAACAAAAAAGGGAAACACAAAGTAAGAAAGTAAGAAAATATTAGTTGTTCTCCTAAAAGAACAGTGAAAACTAAAAGTGCGTTGTGGTGTATTACTAGGTCACGTACTACAATAATCTGAGCAGGATTTGAGAACCATGTAGTTAAATTCATTCACTTCCCAGCAGAGGTGACTGGGGCCCAGATGAAAAAGAACCGAATTAGAGGATTTATGATTTTCAGTACAGCAGTGTTGCTACATCTGTAGGAACTCAAAATATTTTATCTTCTATAGGCATAGTACATTTCTCTTTAACATTATCGAGCTATCTATGAAAATGATTATTTGGGTGGTTTTTAGTTACACTTGCTTCAAGAATACCTTTTTCCTGAACAAGTTATTTTGCTTACATTCTGCATCTCTCTTAGCTTCAACAACTAAGACAAACTTACTAAGATCTTTTCTTTTCTGCTTCTCACAGTACTTTGATTAAAGCCACTGCAAAAGAAAATGAAATATAAAGTAAAACTTTTCTCCAGACAAAAGTATTTAAAGTACGAGGCTTATACATTTCACAAAATAATCAACCAACAAAGCAGATTTTCCTATTCAAAATCCAGAAGCATTTTTTTTTAAGTCAAATCACAATTTACTAGTATGTGAATGTTTATGAACAAAATCTGTTTATCCCAATTTTCAGGAGATTCAGAAGGTGAAAATACCTGGGATGTAATTACTCTGTGGCTCAATTCCCGCTGGGAAATTAGTGTTTTCTGGAATGGAGTGGGTGTAATCATCCAGGGGAGGCAGTTCGGTCAGGATCTCGGTGTGCCGTGGCACCAATACCGGAGGCAAAACTGAAAGAGTAAAAGGAACCCAGGTTAATGGCAAAGAGCACAGGATGGGCACCAGGGAAGGGGGACAGACCAGACCTTTATTAAAAAAATTCACACACACAAAAAAGTAGCCTGCTTCATTTTTAAAATTTAGGGTCCATCCATTTGGCCTTATATCAGTTCCTAAGAAATTGACAAATCTGATTGGTCTTAATTTGCCATGGAGTCCAGAATCTAAATTTCCAAGTTTCAATTTATCCTGTACCTTGAGGAACAAGGACATTCTGGTAATACTATAATGTTACCGTAAGAGTTCATATATCCCCACTGGAAAAGTTGCAGGAAGATCTGTGAAGTCGGATTTAGGCCATTTCTAGAAACATAGCTGTACTGAAATTGAAAATTTAAAAACTTTCAAGTATGCAGCTAACTAAGTAAACTAAAAGTCTTGCTGTGGATTTCACAATCTGCTTAGATACAGATGATACCATTAAAGTGCTTCAAAGAAAATACTAAAGAATAAAATGACTGAAAACAGCTCAGGCAGCAGACAGGTACAGAGGTGTATCAGTTTAGTTCCAACCAGACTGTGAATCCGGAGATTAGAACTTCCTGAATAGGGGCTCCTGGGTGGCTCAGTCGGTTAAGCATCAGACTTCAGCTCAGGTCTTGATCTCACAGTTCGTGGGTTCGAGGCCTGCGTCAGGCTCTGTGCTGACAGCTCAGAGCCTGGAGCCTGCTTCAGATTCTGTGTCTCCCTCTCTCTCTCTGCCCCTCCCTCCCTCATAATCCCATGCACGCGCACTCTCTCTCTCTCAAAAAAAATAAACATTACAAAAAAAAAAAAGAATTTTCTGGATATGTAATTTTGAGGTCAAATAGTATGCTATCCCAAGAAACTGACATCTCTTATCCTCTCAAGTTTATTTTCCCATATTTAAAACGTTTTAAAAGTAGTTTTAATTATTACCAAATAATACACTAAATTTCAGGTAATTTATTGCAATTTTACACCAAGATTTCCCAGGGGCAATTACATAGCAGTGCCTCATTTACTTAAGTTCAAGCATTTAATTTAAAACAAGGAAACAAATCTAATTTTTCTACCTGGTGTTTCAACTCTCTGGTAGTGGTAAGGGTTTACACATACTTCATCCTTTTTAAGATTGAAAGCATATTCGCAGTTTTCAATGGCTTTGAGTTCATGGTGACTGTGAAGGTCAGGCCAACGCCACAATCGGCAATATATCACATGTGGCAGTCCTTTTCGATGAGACACCTGCAGACGGCCATCCAGAGACCTGTCGAGAAGCAAGGGGAAAGAAACGTGGGAACTTTAAAAAAAAAAAAAAAACAGGCGCAGCTGACTGGGCTAAATTAATACAGTACGAGCATAAAGAAAGGAATGACAGACATTTAGTTAGTTTTAGTGAGTACAAGGAAGAAAAATGTACTATTTAATGGGTCGGATATAAAAGCAAGCAGCACCACGCTACAGATGTTTCTCATAAATAGGCTACGTAAATGACTCAGATGTCAATGAATGGCTAACCACTTGGGAAGAAATTGAGTTTTTTAAAAAAAGGATCATAGAGTCTGCTCGAAAAACTTTTTGTCAACTTCTATCTTGAGTAAATCAAACTCTTATTTAGGGATGCTTTGAAGGGCATTGATACTGTAGGTGACTGAGTTATCAAAAAAAAGGAACTAGTGTGAGGAATGGGAAGTACCAACAATGATGTAAAGTAACTTACTCAATCTAATGTAACTCATTACCCAGTTGTGACTGTTTTGAGGACCGAGGTATATTCCTACAGCTCACACATAAATGCAGATGGTGATGAGTATGATGAGATGAAATGGACATATACCAAAATGCTCAAAAAGAGAATAAGGTGACTTTAAAAAAAAGAGAACATAAAAATGAGTTAGCCTAGCGTGAACTGTGATCGGAGGGGCTTGGTAAATAACTACGTACTTATTAGTATAAAGAAGATGAGTTTAGATGATAGCAAGAAATTTAGCAAAAACTGGTTAGGTATCTACTTGAAAATTAGGCCAACAACAGATTATAATCTAGTCTCAAAATCAAATGAGAATAGAGTTATTATCGAAGTTCCTATTCTTTAGGGGATGCAGTAATTTAAAGAAGATTCAAAAGTAGAATTTCATTGATCAAAACAGCAGCGGACACATTTAATATATCATTAATACTGGCAAGCAGGTATTTTAAATGCCATGCCTTATTTACATTAAGGAAACATCCTAGGCAAAATGATACTGAGCAACCCCTTACAGGTCTTCCAAAACAGCCCCCCCGCCCCAAGATTGCTAGGATTCCATAGAGGGCAGAATATTCACCTGGTTTGTTCAGAGAAGCTGTAAAGGCCTGCTGTATCCCACTGATCTATCGTATTTGGTGTACTCAGTCCCCAAATTTCAGAGCAAGTGCTGTGCATAAATTGAAAAACAAAAAATTGATGTGAACATGGAAGCATGGTTATTCAAAATACCATGATGTAAAACATGGAAAATGTACAGAATACTTCCTTCACCCAGAAAATATATATACATTGCTTCACTTTTTCACGGGCTTTTAGTGCTGGTTTCTATATTTTCTATATGAAGGAAGCCAATAAAATGGAACATGTGACTCCAGATAAGTTATGATTATGTTTTAAAAATGTGAACACCAATGCTCTCTAGCTTAATGAAATCATACCTATAATGCCCCTTCCAATTTCCACTACTCACAGCAAAAGACCTAATACCTATGCCACCAGCCTTACTAACAGTGCGTCGTTTTATAATCTAGTTTAAAAACTTAGCTAAAAATGGATGTCGACTGGTCTTTTTAATACAGGAAAAATTTCACTTAAATTAGATACATACCCAAAGTTATATTTTCACATTATTTGTTTGAGAAACTCACACGTTCAGTTCTACTGGAAGTTATTACTGCTCTTATTGCTACGATGGAGAAGGAAGTGCATTTTGAAGTCATTCTAACAGAGCGTAACCACCTTAAAAGTTCTGAGAAACTGCTGTGAGGATACGTCAAAGTACCAAATTCTAAAATGGCAGGATGAATATAAAAGATGTGCTGTGTCTCGTTTTCAAAAATCAATGCACCTGAAAGACACAGACCAGAAAGGTCTCAAACTTTTTCTTCCACATCTCCTTCCAGAACATCGGCATGCCCAGAGATAACTCTCCCTATTTTCCCTGCCACAATTTCAAAGTAACTTCTTATCTGTGGGAGGAGGGAAGGAGACCTTCAAAGGCAGTCTGGAATGGGAACTTGTGCCTGTCAACGTGTCTCAGGTCAGAAGCTGTACTTAACAATCAGAGTCAAAAGGTAATTTCTGAAACAAACTCAAACTCCATTTCTCTCATATTACAAAATCATCAAAATTTCAAAGAGGAGGAAGAATCGTTTCAAAACAATATTTGAAAATAAAATCAAACAACTGATTAAACTCCAGGTGCACACACTGCTAAAGAGCTAACTGAATCAACATTTCAAAGGACAATGGTGAGAAGTAACGTCTTCCTGTGGCCCGAAAACACACATCCCGGCTGCTGGGCTGCAGATCCCGGCTGCTGGGCTCCGGGGCTCCAGGGCCTCTCCCAGGGCCTCCAGACACTTTTCAGGCCATGACTTGGGGGCCACAGCAACTATACTGGTTTTACAAATGCATTTTTTGATACTCCCCAGCACCCTTTTAAGATACTTAACAGATTCTCTCGCTTTTCAGGCTTCAGAAATCGATCTTTCATTTTCCAAAAGACAAAAGTCAGAAAAAGCCAAGAAACTGGAAAATAATTTAATCTTTTTCCCCCAAAGACGTACTGACTATAAATAAAACCCATGACCACACATGGTTCTTCTAAGATATTTATCAAGTGTCTACTGAGAACATATAGCACCATGTAGCTTAAATCACGAACAAAATCACCTACGTTCTAGAGTGTTACGAATCTGAATTTAAATCTCAGAAAGAAAGGTATACCGCTTACTCTTCAGCCTTTGAAAATAATCCAAGGAAAATTATTAACAAGAGATTAGATTCAGAGGCAACTCTGCTCCTATGAGAGAATGAAGATTTCACTAAAGTAATTCTGACACTGACACAGAACCAGAATCTAAAAGAGAGAAAAGCTTAAGTTGTGCTTTTATTCAAGCCTTGAAATAAATCAGAAAATAATCAACATTATGTTCAGAACATGCAATCAATCAACAGGCAGGCCAACCTAGATCCCAAGCCTAACTCTGCCACTTTCCAACTTGCATATTAAGGTATATTTAAGCCTCAGTTCTACTGTTTATGGTAACATCTCTCTCCACAATTGGAAGGTTTACTTAAAAATAATAAATCTCCTTCTAGCTAGCAAAATTTTTGCTTGTTTATATAAGAAAAAGTATTTTTTAAAAGCATCAATTTATAACAAAACACAAAAGCACCTGGAATAAACGTAAGTACAAATGTGGCAAAACTATACAAAGAAACATTTTCATTATTACTGAAGAACACAAAGGAAACTAAGCAAAGAGAAAAACGCGTATCTTCCTATTCAGGAAGACAACATCATAGTGACATCAATTCTGCCGAATTTATTATTTGATACAATCTCACTAAAAAGCTCAGACAAAATTACTCCAAATATAACATACCAAAATAAGTAAGAATGATCAGGAAACCTTTAACAAAGAAGAGTAGAGAACTCTGAAACACAATATAAATTCTCAATGGAAACTGTACACAATTAGCAAAAGAGTACACGAATAAAACAAAATAGAGGTTCTGTCTGTAGAGTAGCCTTAATTAGGCAAACCCTCCTTCAGACAATAATGACAGCCTCTGAACAAAATATAATAAAATCAACCATTTGAAAATGGTAGAGAGGGACCAAAAGGACAACATCAAAGGGAAGTCAAACCTTTGCGAGAGGGGAAAGTGAATGAGATGCATTTATGTGGCCCTGTATCCAAGGATAGCCCCACAGTCTAAGCTAGGCAGGGCAACTAGACCTTAAGCAGAAAACCACAGTTTTACTGACTTGCACAAATAATCAGAGAATGGATCTGGGGCTGCCAGAGAGGCTGAAAAAAGAAGAGGAAAAATCCTATAAAGAAGGAGTCATGCGGGGGGGGGGGGGGGGGGGGGGATCAAAATATGAATGTGAACTCTGCCCAAATCCTCGACTGATTTGTCAACTATATACATGGGGGAGACTATGTGGCCTGCCGAAAACCTGCATCTGGAAGTCCGGAAACACCAAGTGCTAAAATCTCAACTGTTGCTTTTACATCAGAGGCAGACAGTCTGGAATATGAGGCCGACCAAAACTATCTGCTAGAACAAAAATCAAAACTCTTCAGAGGAAGATAACAAAATTTAGTCTCTACAGTATTTCATCCCAAATATCCAGTATAAAAAGCACAAATTACTAAACATATGAAGAAATAGGAAAATGTTACCCCTAGTCAAGAGAAAGAATAGCCAATAGAAATAGATCCTCAAAATCCTAAAAGACCAGGATTTTAAAGTAACTACTGTGAACATGTTCACAGACTTAATGAACAGACAGGAATCTCGCTTGGTGATGAAAACTATCAAAATGAATCAAAAGGCAATTCTAGAACTGAAAACTACAAAATCAAAAATAAAAAATGAACCTGATGGTTGGAGAAGACACAACAGTCAATTTGAAGATGAGTCAATAGAAATTGTCAAAGCAGAAGAACCAAAATAAAAAAGACTGAATAACAAAAAGGATAGTCTCAATAACATGTGCAGTTCTGAGAGGAAACAAGAAAAACCGGAAAAAATACCTGAAATGATAATGCCTAAAACATCTTCAACTTCAGTGAAAAATTAAACTGATACTTCTAAGAAATTCAGTGAATAACAAGCAGTTTAACTACAAAGAAAATCACACTTGGGCACATCACTGTCGAAATACTTAAAAGATAAAAAGAAAATCTTCAAAGTGGTAAGAATTACAAAACTCTTGGCACAAGGACTCCATCTAAACTCCTGCACTAAGACACTTAACTAAGCTCTAGCAAGTCCCTCATAGGACCCAGACCCTTTTGAGCTCCTGTTTGGAAAAGGTCAAGGCGGCCAAAAGAAGTTACCATTTGTTCCAACCAACACTTGTCCATAGGCCCCTGACTTCCTTTCCTTAGAGCATTTATTTTAAAAACTTGCACTTGTCAATCCTTTTCCTGTCTCTTTGAGATGTATTAAGTGTCTCCTACAACTCAGGAGTGTCTTTCTCAAGGACCTGAAATCCATTCCTTTGAAATGTAATCAGTCACCAGAAAGGACAAGGCCTCTGTATCCCAGGCTACCCTCAGAGAGAGGGTAGAAGCCTAACTTGAGAAATGCCATTTAGCAGACACAGACGGCCACACTGACACTGACCAACCAACCCACTAACCCATTTTTTTTTTTTTTTTTTTTTTTGGTAACTTTTCAGTTCCCTAACTCCGTTCAAGCCTCTATTCATTCCCGCTGCCTACTCTCCTGTTCTCCCAGTCACCTCTGTGCAAATCAAAACTGAGCTCAGCTCTTCTCCTACTATTGTGATTACTAAATAAAATCTGTTTTTACCACCTTGAAACAGTATCTGGCTTTAACTCTGACAGCAGCTGGAGTAGAACAATCCACATACACAGAGCCATGAGCACATGAGTAACAATTTCTCATCAGAAACAGAAGCCAAAAGACAATGGGACATCTTTAAAGAGCTGAACAGAAAAACAAACTCAACCTAAAATCTATACCCCACAAAAATATTCTTCATATAGTAAGCCAAAACAAAAATATGTTCAGGTAAACAAAAATTGAGAACTCATTTGTAGCAGACTTTGCCCAAAGAAATGCTAAAGGAAAGTTCTTCAGGATAAAGAGAAACAGCAACAGATGAAAACTCTCAATCACTGAGAAAAATTAAGAGAACGAGAAAGTATTAAGTATGCAGAAAAATGTAAAAGACGATTATTTTTCTCTTAATTTCTACAAAAAGGAGATGACTGGTTACAGCAAAAATTGTAACTCTAAAAGTATGTGGATGCAATTTGTAGGACAACAGCAACAGAAACAAAAGGATGTGTTAAAAACAGCTATACTGTCACAAAGCTAAGGATTCATACTGTCATTGGGAAAGCAACCCTTGCCCCTGAAAAGGGGAAGAGACAGAGAAAAAATGCATACAGAAAATTAAAATGAAACACTAAAAAATAATTAACCTCAAAGGAAGGAAGGAAGAAAAGACGACCAGATGATAATAGAAAACAAAGAATAAAGTGTAATGGGTAAAAGGGTAAATCCAACCGCATCAGTAACAATACATAAATACACCACATATTCCAATAAGCAGCAGACACTTGTCAGAATGAATACAAGATATAAAATATCTACAAAAAAGATGTATACCGATAAGCTGAAAATATCAGAATGGAAATACACAATTCATGCAAGCAATAAGCTTAATAAAACATAATATCAGAAATATAAGACTTTAACACTAAGAATATTATCAGAGATGACAACATATTTCATAACAAGGTCAATTCATAAGACGACATTAACAATCCTATGTGCATCTAAGAATACAGTGTTAGGGGCGCCTGGGTGGCTCAGTCAGTTAAGTGTCCGACTTGGTTTTGGCTCAGGTCATGATCTCATGACTTCATGGGTTTGAGCCCCAGATTGGGCTCTGCACTGGCAGAGTGGAGCCTGCTTGGTATTCTCTCTCTCTCTCCTCTCTCTCTGCCCCTCCCCCACTTGTGCCCTCTCTAAATATAAATACAAATACAAATATAAATACAGTTTTAAAATGCATGAAACAAAAACTAACAGACCTAAAGGAAGAAATGAACACATCGACAATCAGAAATTTCAGTAACTCTTTGGATAGGCTGCCAAAAAGAAAAAAAAAAAAAGCCATATATCACAGAAGAGCTGCACAATCCTATCAACCAACCATTTGATCTAAGTGACATGTACAGAATCCTTTTCAAGTGTACAGGGAACAATAAGAAAAAGAGATTGTATGCTAGGGCCATAAAAAAAAGGTCAATTAGGGGCACGGAGGTGGCTCAGTCGGTTAAGCAGCTGACTCTTGACTTTGGCTCAGGTGGTGATCTCACAGTCATGAGACTGAGTCCCAAGTTGGGCTCCATGCTGGGTGTGGAGCCTGTGTAAAATTCTCTCCCTTCTCTCCCTCTGCCCCTCCCCTGCTTGCTGCACACTCGCTCTTTCAAAAAAATTTTTGAAAGGTCAATTAATTTGGAAATTAACAACACACTTCTAAATAACCCATGGGTCAAAGAAGAAATCACAAAATAAATTAGAAAATACATGACAATGAATCTACAGTATAAGAAATTGGAGAGGGGGTGCTAAATCTAAAGTAATGATTAAAGGGAAACTTACTGCTTAAAAACTATGTTAGAAGGAAGAAATACTTTAATGACGTAATCAATGATGATATAGTTCTAATCAGCACTGTACTGGAGGTCTTAGCCAGTGCAATACGGCAAGAAAAGGTAAAAACAATATACTGGAAGGGAAGAAATAAAACCACTTTTTTTTAAAGCCAAATTCAAAGAAACAGAGAGCAGAATGTTGGTTACCAGGGGCTGGAAAGTGGGAAAAATGGGGATATGCTGGTCAAAGGATACAAACTTTCAGCTATAAGATGAATAAATTCTGCGGATCTAATGTACAGCATGGTGACTATACTTAACAATACTGTACTATATATTGGAAAACTGTTAAGAGAACAGATCTTACAAAGTTCTCTCTCCCTCCACAAAAAAAGGTAATGTGAGGGGATGGAAGTGTTAGCTAACTTTATTGAGGTAATCATTTTGCAGTAAATGTGCATCAAACTATCACACTGTAAACCTTAAACTTACATGTTATATGGCAATAATCTCAAGAAAGTTGGAACAGAAACCCTGCTTTTGTGGACAATAATATAATTATTTATATAGAAAATCTCTGAAGCAACTTCTAGAACTCATTAGTAAATTTAGCAATGCTACAGAATATAAGGGCAACTTATAAAAATCCATTATATTTCTATATGCTAGCAATAAACAATTTGAAAATTAAAAAATTTAATTCCATTTATGATAGTGTCAAAAACCAAAATATTTAGGGGCGCCTGGGTGGCGCAGTCGGTTAAGCGTCCGACTTCAGCCAGGTCACGATCTCGCGCTCCGTGAGTTCGAGCCCCGCATCGGGCTCTGGGCTGATGGCTCAGAGCCTGGAGCCTGTTTCCGATTCTGTGTCTCCCTCTCTCTCTGCCCCTCCCCCGTTCATGCTCTGTCTCTCTCTGTCCCAAAAATAAATAAACGTTGAAAAAAAAAAAAAAAAAATTTAAAAACCAAAATATTTAGACAAAAGGTTTAATGCAAGATATATAAGGCCTGTACACTAACATCTAAAAACTTTAAAGAAACCTAAGTATACAAAGACCTACCCTGTCTCTAAAGATCAAATGACCCAATATTAAGATGTCTATTTTCCCTAATTCCCTGATAATATTGGTCTATGTTTTTTCAAATCCATCCCAATCACGATTTCAGCAAGATACTTTTATAACAATTGACAAGCTGATCAGAAGTGCAAAGGATCTCGAATAGCAAAACAATCCTGAAAAAGAATTACTGATACAACATGGATGAGATATATTTATCTCGGGAAGACTTAGTTGGCTGAAAGAAGATGAACATAAAAGACTAGACACTGAATGATTCCATTCACATGAAGTTCTAGAAGGGGGGAAAAAACCAAACTGAAAGTAAAAAAAAAAAAAAAAAAAAAAAATTCAAATAGTGGTTGCCTCAGAAAAACCACTGGGAAAGAGTATGACAGAATGTTCTGGGTGATGAAAATATTCTTTTTATCTTGATACCCTGTACATGCATTTGTCAAATCTAATCTTATTTAGCACTTATGATTTATGTACTTTGCCATTCGAAAACTGAACCTACAAAAACAACAACAAACCAAAGAAAAATGCCAAAAGAACTCAATGAAACTCAAAATGGAAAGTAGCAACACACAAATATTCATACAGTAATTTAGTATATGATAAAGCTCTCTATGAACTGACAGGGAAAACTCTCTAAAATATCATACATATTAAGTGCAAAAAGCAAATACAGTATGTATAGTAAGGTATCTGTTAAAAAAAAAAAGGACAAATAAAAATATCTATAAGTATTTGTGTACACATACAGGAAACACACACACACACACACACACGAACAGAGGTTATCTGAGGTGAGAAGGAAGGCTTTTCAATGTTTGCTGTTTGTAGGTATGCATGCATGTATGTATATGTATAAATGTATACGAATTTTTAAACCACTGAATATACTGCCTTTTATGATGAAACAAATGAAACAAAAGAAAATACTGCCACAGAATTAAATGCAAGTCAAGTCATCTTGACATTTCTATAAAAAGATCTGCTTCTAACCTTAGTTAACTAAGCGTAAGTACAGATTGTTATTTCCTATTCTGTGTCATTTCAGCTCACTTTGGGCATCGCTGCAGGAGACGATAAAGTGCCAGCTGGAGCCCTGTTGATTCTCTTCTGGCACAATGTCTTCTCTCTCTAACACGGACCTTTGGAACCCATTTTCTTCTACATGCATTTATATCAACAGCCCCTTCCTAGCCTCCTTTTGACTTCACTATTAATTCTTTTGGTTTGCCTACCAAACCAGGTCAATTTTTAAGACCAACCGGAGTCTAGGGGATTTAAGTCAGGCAAGTTTTAATCACCCCCTCTTCCTTAAACATTGGTTCTTTATAACCACATGTTATTTTTGCCCATAAGACCCTGAGCTCCCAAAGATCTCTGCATACCTACCAGCTAGTAACAAGGTACTGGTGACTAAATTAGTATTTTTATAGCATAAAAACTGGATCACAGGGGTGCCTGGGTGGCTCAGTCTGAGCATCAGACTTCGGCTCAGGTCATGATCTCGTGGTTTGTGAGTTTGAGCCCTGTTCTGACAGCTCAGAGCCTGGAGCTGCTTTGGACTGTGTGTGTGTCTCTCTCTCTGTCCCTCCCCTGCTCACGCTCTGTCTCTCTCTCTCAAAAATAAAAAAAAACATTAAAAAAACAAAAAAATTAAAAACTGGATCACCAAACTCCTAATCATACTAAAACATCTATTTTAAGTAACAGTGCAGAAAAATGGCTCTCTCAGATTTTCAGTTTGTTAATAAGGAGTGGCAACTTGTAATTGCAAGTATAGACAGTTCCTATAAAAATGTGAAAAGAAACAAATGCAGGAAAAATGTTAAAGAAATAGCACTGACGGTAACAACTACATAAAAGATCTTTTACACATTCCCTATTTCAATAAATCTAGAATGTCACCTATTTAAAATACATTATTTTGTGTTCCGTGAAAAAGGAAAAACTCTTCTAATTTTACTTACAAGATCCATCCCAAGGTGAAAACATGGTCATCTTGGAATCCATGAAATATGGACTAACAATTACCTTCCTGAGTTAGCTACTGCATATCAGGTACAGGTAAGACTTTTAATATTATGGACCTTATAATAACCTGCAAGCTATGTATTGCCATTTCATTTTAAATTAAAAAAAAAAAAAAAAAAAAACTCAGCCTCAGAGGGAAAATAAAGTAACAAGGTCATACACCTAACAAGAGACAGGGCCAGGATTCTAGTCCACATCTTACCAAACAACGCTCTCACTCTACCAAGAGCTTTCTAAGCTTTTACTTTAATACCAACTTACATCAGCATTTCTAGGACTAAAGCCTACGGATACTGGGGCATCTCAACTACAGTACTTGCAAGGGTGTGTCTGGTTCCCACAGTAACTTTTTAAGTTACATTTTTATTCTGAGATAATAGTAACTTCCATATCCACATACCCTGGGATATGGGTCACCAGGATAAGCCCCAGTCTTTATTGCTTTATCACCTCAACGTCTGGGTTTGGATCTGTTACAAGCACCTCAGCACCAAGGGTAAATAGATCAACTTAACGTGCAAATGATGACATCACACCAGAAAGGCCAAATGGTATCAGGGTGTGTGCTACTTAAATTATGTTTCACAGCAGTTGTAGAGAAAAGAAGTAGGAGAATTTAGCAACACTGGGCACGTGGCAGTACACTGACCTCCTGAGAACTTTAGTCACGGGTGGCGTGCGGCACCACAACCACAATGGAAACAGAAAACCAGTATCAACAGAAAAACAGCATCATTCATTGAACCGACATCAGAATTTTCTTGGTTACAGAGCTCGGTATACGTAAGCCTTCTTTGATAGGCTTAAGTTTACACTACATTCTGTTTCTATATATTTAAACAATATTAAGGGAAGCCACAAGAAATGTCTGTACAGTACCTGAATGTGAAAAGCATCTACTGGCACAACATTAAACTATTTAGGAGTAATAATAATACAGGATAGATCCGAGAATGCTAAACTAATAAACCGACTTGAAGTCATATACCCCAAAAAACTATAGACTTTTATTATTATCATTATGACAGCACTATCCCAGACACATCCCCTCAACATTTCCTTAATTTATTTGACCATCTGACTTCAAGACACTCTAAAAACTCTTAAGTATTAAAAAATACCAAGCTAAGTGGCTAAAAACATGAACATCTCAGATAAATTCTGCCTGACCAAAGTTTGATATTGTTCACTAAAGCAATTAACATAGACTGTTGCAAACTATGTTGAAATTGGATGTAATAGACCGTAAGTCATCTACAATGCTGTCCCTGCATCAATACACAGACAGATGAGCAAGCGTGCCCATGTGAGAATCTCATGCAAGTCCTGCAGTCCTTTGTATGCAACACAATTTCTTAAAGGCAGATTATCCCCTATCACCTGTGTGAACTTCCTGCTTATACAGATTGAATTAAAAAAAATAAGTTGGAAAAGTTATTAAAATCATCAGGACGCTAAAGTGCCAAAAAAGTCGTGTGACATACAATGTATCACTGATCACAGAACAGCCAGATTAGCTAGGTTTACTTGTTAGTAAACACGGCAGAAATTCCCAGAATTTCCCTAGTAAACTTTTACAGTAAATATCAGTAAAATTAACACACTGAAGCTTTTCTTCACCTAAGAATAAACCAGCCTTTGAAAACTGAAGTTAAAAATTGAAATCTAGTATACAATTTACCAACTATATACATGCAGAAGTATTTTAGGTGCACATCTCTGTTAACAATTTACCACTTTGGTTCCAAAAGACATTATGTTTGTTAATTAACATACTGTATTAAGGACATGTATATTTATTGATTCATATACCATGAAGCATTACTGTTCTTGCCTTATTTGCCTGATTTACTGACGCAGCTCAACTACCACTGTCAAAAGCAATAAACCTCACTGTTTTACCAATTTATTATTTTTCATTACCTTCTTGCCTAAAGAGTGCATTTCTTCTACAAATCAAGAGGAAGAATCCAGGTTGTCATAGTGGAAAGACTACAAGGCATGCTGAACACACTGAGTGACATTAAAGGGGGTAACAAATTAGGAGTATGATATCAACAAAAGAAACTTCACTCGAGGCTCCAGCTCTTGTTTACAGATGTACTCATGAAATACGGATTTCCACGGAAAAATCAGAAACTACCCATCCATAATTATTTCTACTTACAACACAACACCCCTTTCATTTCATATAGGACTAGCGAAGACTAAAGTGTGTGTTTTAAATAGCTCAGGAATCAAGAACTGATCATTGTAACAAAAATAAATAAATAAATAAAGTCTTGGGGCGCCTGGGTGGCTCAATCAGCTCAGGTCATGATCTTGCATCCAGTCTGTGTGTTCGAGCCCCGCGTCGGGTTTTGTGCTGACGGCTCAGAGTCTGGAGCCTGCTTCGGATTCTGAGTTTCCCTCTCTCTGCCCCTCCCCAACTCATGCTCTCTCTCTAAAATAAACTAAAAAAGTTAAAAAAAAATTTTTTTTTAAATAAAGTGTCTATAATTACACATGCTATACCTCTCTGTGTACGTCATCATCACTATACGGTGAAGAGCTGAGAAACAGAAAAAAAGAAAATGCCTACCTCCAGATAGGTCTTTTGCCTTCCTTCTATCACCAAGAAAGGAGCATTAGGAACACTCTTGTCCTTAACAAATCAGCGAAAGGTCCAAGTAAACAATTAAGAAATTTTCATTGGCTACAGAAAACTTAAAACATTACCAACACTTATTTTAAGTACTTACTATGTACCTGGCATATTCAAAGTACTTTACATATACTATCTGATTTATACTCCTATCAACCCTATAAAGTTAACATCACCATTATTTTTCAAATAAAAAATTGTGAACAGTTAAATAAGCCAAAAGGAAAATAAAAAATTGTGAACAGTTAAATAAGCCAAAAGGTCACAGAGCTATTGAAATAAGAACCAGGACTTACATCCATCCCTGGCTGGCTTAAGAGCCTAAATCTTTCATGGTACACATTTCTGCACGATGGTATAAATGAACAACCTCAATCTTTTAGAGGACTATGTATTGACTGTATTTTCTTATTTTCTGTATTAATACCCTGGCATTGGGGGCCTTGATGGGGAAGCTGCTAATTACAGGGCTAACTCTTAGAGGTAACAAGAGACTCTCTAGTGAGTGCACCTCTCTTACATAAAAATTAACCATTCCAGGACCCATACCCATAACTGTTCTTTCAAACTCTCACACATCATGCCAATATTCCTCCTGCCCTAAATCACCTTAGGGCTAGGTACTGGACAGCTAGGAATGAGCCCTACAGTCCAGAGCCTGCCAAAACTATTCAAACTATCCAATCCTAATCTCACTCAGCATACCTACCTGGCATTGCTCATTACTTCCCTGGAAAACTCCAACAGTTCTGGGCTGTCCTCAGTCCTTGCCCCTCTATTTATCAACCCATCTTATTTTTTGATATATTAAAAATTAAGTTGCAGATATTTCAAATCTAGACACTTAAACATGCATACGTTAACTAGAATTCATTGCTCCCTTGTGGGCTTTTTTGAGGTAATATTTATGGAACGTGAAACTCCTCTTAAGAGTGCCATCTTGTTTTATCAATTGTATAAATGGGTTAACCCTCAACCCTGTCAAGAACTTCCATCCAGAAAGCCCCTCAGGCTCTTTTATCAGTCATTCCCTGCCATCCCCTTTAGCATCCTCAGAGGCAATCATGGATCTGTGGATATTTTTTGCCATAGCTTTAATCTCTTCCAGAACTTTTATATATGGAATCATACAGTATATTCTCCTTTGGATCTGGCTTTTCTGACTCAGCATTAACGATTTTGAGATTCACCCATGTGACAGCAGTCTACTCTTTTGGTGCTGAGTTTTTCATTACATAATCAATTTTTTAAGTCATTTTTTACTGATGGTTCGGACTTGCTGCCAGATCCGGGATATTATGAATAAAGTTGCTATGAACATTCAAGTAAGTATGTGCTTTTTTGTGGACATGTGCTTTATCTTGAGTAAATACCTAGAAGTGAAATTCTTAGAGGTCACGGGGTAGATGTGTGTTTAGTTTTAGAAGAAACTACCAGACCTTTCCTCCCAAGTGGGTAGTACCATTTTATATTCCCTCCTTCGATCTATGAGTTTCTGGTTGTTCCACAGCCTCACCAACATTTGGTGTGGCCAGTTGACTTAATTACAACCATTCTGGTGGTTCTGCAGTGGTATTTCAGAATGTTTCAATTTTCACTTTCCTGATGATTAACAATATTGCACTTTCCACTGGTTTACTGGCCCTTTGTATATCTTCTTTGGTGAAGTAGCTGAATCTTTTGCCCATTTTCAAAATTCTGTAACTGTTGAGTTACAGTAATTCTTTATAAATTCTGGATACAATCCTCTTGTCAGAAATATGTTTCTCAAATATTTTGTTCTACTTTGTGGTTTGCTTATTCATTTAACAGTGTTTTTTTGAGGAGATCCCTTTAGTACTGAAGACTAATTTATCAAATTCCTCCCACAGCTTTCTATACCCTTAAAAAAAAAAAAAAATCACACTAACCTTTGCCTATCCCCAACTCAAATATATTTTCCAGTAGAAGCTTTTAGAAGAGAACTATGATCCATCTAGAATTGATTTTTTGAATGGTGTATAGGTGGGGTCAAAGTTCATTCTTCCATATGGATATCCAGTTCTTCCAGCATTCTACATTGGCAAAGAATGCTGTGGCATTTTGCAAAAATCAAATAACCATGTTTCTCTTTGGAGTTATCTATGCTATCCCATTTATCTATGTTTTTATGCCAGAACCACCCTGTACTGATTACTGTGGCTTCATGGAAAGTCTTGAAGTAAGAGAATTTAAGTCCTCTAACTTGGTTTTTCTTTTTCATGATTGCTTTGAATATTCTAGGCCCTGTGCATTTCTATGTAAACGTTAGGGTAAGTTTCTACATTTCCACAAAAACAAAAACACCTTTTTTAGGAGATGAATTTGAATCACACTAAATTGGAAGAAACTGACAATGTTACTGAGTGTTCCAACTCATAAATATGTCTGTCAATTCCAACATGTAGGTCATGTCAGAGCTGGTCTCCACCGGTTTCCTGTTGAAACAACATCACATTTTCTTTGTTCTTCATATGTTGAGTAATTTGGGACCGTATGCTGGACACTGTTATTGGTGTGATAAAGATGCTAGATTCTGTTTTATTTCTCCAGTAAGTCTTACCTGGTTTTGTTCCAGCAGGCAGTGATTTGTTTGCACTCAAACTGCAAATTATGTCTTTGAATAAGTCAAATCAATTTTTTACCATTAGCTAGGCTGCACTAAGTCTACCCCGCATATGTGAGGGTTTAAGGGTCAGCCTAGTGATTCTGGTGAAGTTCTTAAGCAGAATCTGGGATTCTTGCTCTGTTCTGTAGCTTTCTCCTTGCTAGGATTCTCCCCTTACTCTTCAGTCATTGTGGTTGTTCCAAACTCTGACCTCTGGTTTTTCAGGACAAAAAAAAACAAAAAAAACAAAAAAAAAAAACACAGCGGGTTTTCGATTGACATTTTGGCTATGCTGCACATTCTGCATGGATATAAAAAGCTTATTAAAAACAGAAAATTCACCCGTTCTTATAAGAGTCAAATCCCCTCCAAAATATGTCTATTTTTGTTTACTTTCTAGTGCCTTATGTTTTTCTTTTTATCTTGTGCAGTTTCTAATTGTTATCTGAGGGAGTGTCATTCTGGTAAAAGTATACCTGCCTATACAAGAATTCTCAATTTGTCTTTAATTTCCCTCAGGGTTTTGAAATTTCAGTGTAGAGATCTTGTGTCTTTTAAAAAAAGTGTATTTTAATTTTTAATGATACTACTTTTAAGTCTGCAACTATTCATAGCATTGTTTTAATATCACTTCCATTTGTTTGCTATTAATATTTACGAAAAAGATTGATTTTTATACATGGGACCTGTAAAGTGCAACCTTGCTAAATTTACTCATCTGCTTCAGTAGCTGTTTTTTAAACAGATTCCTTTTAAAAGGTTTCTTACATAATCATGTCATCTACAAAATGCAAGAGTTTTGACCCAATCTTTCAGATCTTTATGCCTTTTCCATTTCATATTCCACTGGCTAGGTCCTCCACTAAAATAATGAAATGAAATGAAGACACAAGAGTGGACATCCTTGTCCTATTTCTGATCTTGGGAAAAAACTCTACTTTATGATTAAGTGTATTCTTAGCTGTCAGTTTGTCTTCAATGACCTTTATCAGACTGAGGAAAACTCTTTACATTTTAGTTTGGTGGGGGTGCTTATCATGAATGGATGAATTCTGTCAATTACTTTTTACCAAGTGAGGTGATAGGTTTTTGATCCTTTGTTAGTGCAGTGAATTACACTAATTTTTGAAATTTAGAAATCAACTTTGCATTTTGGGGATACATCTCACCCATGATGTATTCTTTTTGTATATTGCTGGAGTGTATTTTGTGGTTTTTTCCCATCTATGTTCCTGACAAATATTAATCTATCAATTTTCTTCTTTCTTAATTATGGCGGCACCATATCTGTCAGGTTTTGGCACCGGGGTTATGATGGCCTCATAAAATAACTTTTTTTCTGAGTTCCTGTAAGACTGAGGTTATTTCTTGCTCCAGTGTTTGAAATTACCAGTAAAACCACCTATACCAGGAGTTTTCTTTGTGATAAAGATTTCAATTACGAATTCAGTTTCTTTAATTGATATAAGGCTACCCAAATTTTCCACTTCTTCTTCCATCAGCTGGGGTAACATTTTTTAAGGAAGTTGACCATACAAATTTAATAGCATAAAGTTATTTACTAATGTATGCATATCGTGCTTTTAAAAATGTCTGTAGGACGTAGCAGAAAGATACCCCTCTCATTTCCAACAGGTCATTTATGTTCATGGCCTCTCTCATCTTTCTCGTCATTAGTCAAAGAGGGGGTTGCCAACTTTTGATCTTTCTACAGAACCAGCTTTTGGTGTTGATAATTAATTCTGTCCCTTTTCTAGTCACCAATTTCTTATTTTTATTATCTTTCCCTTCTACTTACTCTCCATGTTCTTTGACCTTTTTTTATACTTTCTTAGATAAAGTCTTAGGTAACTTTTCTAGTAGTTATTTAAAGCTAGAAATTTCCCTTTAAGCACTGTTTCAGCTGCATCCCACATAACAGATATGCTGTAATTTCATTATCATTTAATTTGAATTATATTCTAACTTCTCTCAGGGTTTTCTTCTAAATAACCCATCGGTCAAAGAACTGTGTTGTTTAATCTCCATATTTTAATAGATGTTTTATCAGTATTGATTTCTAATTTCATTCTGTTGTTGGCAGAGAATATATTCTGTCGATTTCAATCTTTCAAAATTTACTGAGACTTGTGCCCTGCAAATAGTCTTTCTGGTGAGGTTACCATGAGCACTTGAGAAGATGGTGCATCACACTGATATTAGATTCAGTAGTCTACAAATATCAAGTCAGTAGTTAATAGTGTAACTTAGATCTTCTGTGTCTTTACTGTTTTTTTGGTTTTTTTTTTTTTTTTTGGCCTAACTGAACTCTCCACTATAAGTGTGGATTTGTGATTCTGATCCATTAATTCTATCAAGTTTTACTACGTGTATCACGAAGCTTTTTTATTAGACAGCTACACATTTACATTTATGGCTTCTTGATGTCAGCACTTCAGAGATGTCATTTTACAATGTACATATCAGCATGAAGACCTGACACATATATCACTTAAGCTTCCAACAACCCACGAATTAGGCCCTGTTAACCCCGCTGGACAAAGGAGGCAACAGAAGCACCAAAAAAAAGGAACATGTCAGACAGCCAGTTGTATTCTTAATTATCAACGCTAGTCTACTTCTTATATAGTTATTAAAAAGAAGTAATAAAAACATAGCAAGACAAAACTAAAATAACAACAACTTTGGTACAGTATCCCAGAGAAGGAAAACATTCGTAGATTATCCTTAATTATAAAAACTAGACATTTCGCGCCAAGAGTTACTTTCTCAAGAAAAAAGAATTCTTTAGACAAGTAAATTGGCACAGCCACTCACAAATCAACATAGAAGGAGACAAAAGAATCCCTAGAATCAAAGTTGATACTCTTCTTCTTCTCTGGTTTTGGTAGCGCTCTTCTTAGAAGAAAGACCAGGTAAGGATTGGAAAATTACTTCACCTTTACCTCTAAATGTTATGTTTAGAACACTACTTTGAGACTCTGCCAGATGTTTCAACTGCCTTTGAAAACCGTCTCCCACACAAACAGTCCCCACCACAGAAGTCCCTACAAATGATTTAAATATCAATGCTAAAAATAGTTGCTCACATATTTCAAGTTCATCCAAAAACAAACTTTTCACTAAAAAAAAAAAAAACTAATGATAAAGTGGGCTCAGAAGTATTCATTTAAATAATGTAGCTGATGGATTTTCTAAATTCATTTTAATATATATGTTGTTTTTAACAATTTAAAAAAGTATCATAAATGACAAAAAAAATCCCAACAGAAGATGTAAGTACATACCATTCCAATCTTTTAAAAGATTAAATGCATAAAATGAGGATTGCAATACAGAATAGAATTCTGTGAAAACTCAACTTTCTAAGTCATACATTTTTGTGATGCTTGTATTCGGTTGTAAAGAAAGCTTTTTTAATTTGACAATTAAAAAAATTAGCATTCTACAAAATAAAAATCAAGTCACATTTGTATCACACTTTGAAGTTGACAATATGCTTTTACATGTAGAAGCTAAAATGCGTAGGTAATATATAAAGATAAATGTATTATTTAGAAGTGTTAATGCAAATTATACAAGCCATCACATAAAAACTATGAGGAAAAAGTTCTTTCTAGTTACTTAAATTATTTTGCCTCAGAAATTTTTGTTCGGTATCTACTTCTGAACTTTCACATTGTCCTGAACACAAATATAGCCTCCCTTCACCCCCTCTGGCACTGGCCTGGCAAACTTGGGAGTAAATCAAATCAGGGAGAAATTATATCCTCTTACAGACATATAAAGCCATTACAAAGAAACCAAATTCAGAAAAGAAAAAGGTACAGGGTGAGGGGGTTAGTCAAAAGTCTTACATACTTCTGTTCTAATGTAAGCATTATTCAGGATCTCAATTTTCGAAGAGCCTGAAGACCACCACTGCACAGGGCTTCCCATAACCACCCAAAAGCAGAGCTAAAGTTGGATTCTGAAAGACTAATCTGTTTGGGGAGGGGGGCAGATGGTGAAAGAAGAAAATCTGAATCATAATAACACAGTCTCTTTGGAAAGAAAGCCTCATTGGATAAGCTGACTGGTATCATGGTCAAATATTCTGTGTTTGGAAAAGACGTTTTATGTGTTGTGCAAATGGCATATAACGCTCCTCCATTCTCCTCATACATTCTACCCATCGCCAGCACCACTAAACTTGTATTCCCAAGTGTTCACCACAAGAACATAGAGCGCTTGCCTGACAAGCCAGACTAGGTGGACTCCGCCCTCTCTCACATCGGTTCACCCCCAACAAGCCGTCGTCCATCTGCTCTCCCCGCTCCTGCATGACAGTTCAGAAAGAACCCGGGGCTGTTGTAGTCATACCCAGATACATGGAGTAACAACAGATCTCTTTTCATAAACTAACGTTTTACCCCGATCTAAGTGAAAACTTCATCCTACCAATTTTGCTAACTCCACCTCCTCCGGGACTCCCCAGCTGTCGTTGTTAAGGGCCCCGTAGCAGCAGGAAGAGGGAATTTTTGAGGAAAAGGGAACAGTCTCATGGGGCTGATCAGACTGAAATCTGATGTGATGGTAACGTGGTGGTCAGGTCCCTTGACGGTCAGAAACCCAGGGCTGCCTCTTACCTGCGGCTCGTTCCTAGTGCAGGCACTTCCCCGGCCCATCTGCCCGGGTCACTCTGACTCTCCAGGCTGGGCCTCTTGATCACTTCCAGACAACTTCCACTACCTTAGTAAAGTCTACCTGGACCCTGGGAAAACTCACGCATCTCTGATCCATCAAACCCTGAACATGCAGGCCGTTCTCACCGGGCCTACTCTTCATTCTACTGATGCAGAGGCAGCTCCCTCTGGTCTCCCACTTGGTTGGCCATTTTCAGGAGGAAGTCAGGTACCAGTCTATTTCCCAAACCTCAGTAAGTCAAAGGAGTGAGTTGCCCTGAAGTCTCTCAATATGGATGAAAGAAAGGGGGAATGCCACAGCACATACTATCCTCTCCACAGAAGTTCTCATATGGGATCCCTCTTACAAACTCCTGCATTTTTTGAATATCGCCTAGAGATGAGTGATGGGTTAACCACAGCAACACCTGTCTCATGGAACCCCTTGCGCAAGTCCTACATCTGAATGGTAGATAGCACCTCAGTTTTGAACGTAGGTTACTTGCAATCTATTGATCTCAGATTGGGAGTCTCTGAAAACATACCAAAGAATTCTCATTTGAACATACTGTTACAATTCTACTTCCAGTTAAGATATAAGCAGGTCACAGAAGGCTAATGTTACTGTTGCAACAACTAGGGGGAAAAAGATAACCACAACCACAAAAAATTGTGCAAAGACACTGGAAAGCTACTGAAGTAACAAGATCGGGAGGAACTAAAGTTGTAAGAAGGAACCCATCTAGGTGAGCTGAGGACTGTGAGCCATCCCTTCCCAGGGCTCATCTGCAGATTCCAGGAATAGGGTAAGGGTCAGGCTCAGTCTGGGAAGAGAAACTCTACTGAATAACAGAACTTTGGACAGTCACAGGATTCTCCTCCCTCAAAGATGTCTGCCAGATTTTAAAGATGCAATCAATAGGAGGCTCATTAGCCAAACTCAAACCATGGAAGAAAGATGTGAATCTCCCGCAGTGTTTGAGGGAGTAGGTGACAGAGACCTGCCAGGCTTTCAATGAAAATCCCAGGAGAGCACTATTCAAAGAAAAGGTACGAGCCAGTGCTAGACTGAATCCAAATAAATGGCAACTGAGCCCCAACCCTGCTCAACCCCGATCAGATTAAAGCGATCAGCCCCTCCATCCACCTGACATAGGAAAGGTCAAATACTTTTTGTGAAAACCATCATTTGCAGCACCTATAATGCCCTGACGTGCGATATATGGCACACGATCAAAATTACACGGCACGTAAAAGGCCGGAAAATGTAATAATCACAAGGATGAACAGACAATGATGAGAGCAGACCGAGAGATGATCCAGATATTAGAGCTGGCAAGCAAACTTTAAAATAACTATTAAAATAATACAGGGGCGCTCAGGTGGCTCAGGTGGTTAAGCATCCGACTTCGGCTCTGGTTATGATCTCATGCGCACTTGCACTGTCTCTCTCTCTCTCTCAAAAAAAATTTAAAAATTATAAATATTAAAGAAGATTAAGGAAAACAGAAATGGATGAAGAATTTCAAATGAGAGTTAGAATTTACAATATCAAAGGAACATATAATAAAACAGAAAAATAAGGTATTTTAAATTAAGAACTTATTAAATGTGTTTAACAGCAGACTAAACACAGCATAAAACAGGATCAGTAAACACAAAGTTAGGTCAACAGAGTATCCAAACTGAAAAAGGGAAAACAAAAGAAAACAAAAAGAACGAAAAGAACAGAGCATAAGAAATATGTGGTATCTAGTTGTTTGAGCCCAAGTACCAGCGAGGATTTAAAACAAGATTGCAGGATACCCTAAACTGGTGTTTTACTATTATTTTCCATCTCCACAGTCCATGTGTGGTGCTTTCTATTTCAGGTCCCTTAGATGGTCATACGTTTTCTTGTGTACCACTAGTGGGGATCACATCAGCCTGGAAACACTCTACCACAGGACAGGAAAGAGAAGGAGTAAACAGTATGGTTAAACATCCCCAATAATTACCATCCTCCCAGAATGTGGTTAGTAACACAGAAATGGTCTGAGCAAAGCTGGAATGGCTCCAGGTACAACTGGAAACAGACCAAGGACGCCGGCAAAACCAAAGGTGGTTGTAATTTCTTAAATGCCTATTATTTTAGCCAGGTTGATAAATGTATTCTTTAAAGCCAAGCCATTACATTAATGGGACAAAAAACAAGTGGAGAGAATGCTTATTGCATCAGGTGTTAAATGTTATATTTACAGACGTTAATTAGTCTGGGTGCAACTCAGTGATTTTATGAAGAGACAAAAGTCCCAGAGCAGGTGGCTGTTTTCCCTGATAAGGTAAGTGATAAAAATGTCCATGTGAGAATATATCATGTACACAAAAGAGCTCTGAATACCAGTGTCCCGCAGCAGGAGCTCCCTCGAAAATCCTAACTGTAAACGTAGGTACCGGATAAAGGCGCAGGGTCTAGGCAAAGCGTATTTCCAACTGCGTTTCACAGGACCCTGCACCTCATCAGAAGTGCTTTCACAACTTAGACACAGAACACATAGAAAATGACAAATTGGATGCCGAGGCTGATAAAAGGTAGCTATTACCCATAATTTCCAAGTTCTAATTCGCATCTATGAAAAGCTTCATTGTTCTGACTGATTGATTTTACGACTAAATGCTATAGTGTGAATAAACTAAATTATACATAATGCAATGTCACCTGGCAGAAACTTCATCTAAGTATAGACAATACAAGTTAATGTCTACAACTTAGTGTAAAGTCCTCTTAGAAAAAAATGGAAGGAAAATGAAGACGCGGATTATATGTGAATATTACAAATAAATCACATTCATGTGGTTACAGTGTTTCACAATTCACAAACCAAACTCACATTATTTCAAAGGACCCAAAAACAGTACTGAGGAAGTACTCAGGTAGTATCTATCACCCCTTTTCACAGGTGAAGAAACAGTAAAAAGTAAGTCACATGCCTCAGGATCCACATTCATCCAGTACTGAAGCCGACTCAATGGGTTACCAGACTTCAAATTCAGAGTTCTCTCACACATATTATGGCTGATACACACACACACACACACACACGCTGACAAGTTGCATATATCTTATGTATGAACGAGGGAAAGAGGGTTATTCTTACTCTCTTCTAAAAAATTAAAAGGAACTAGTTTAAGAAGAACCGAAGAACTAGTTTAAGAAGAACCCATTGCTCGGGTTCAAAAGACTTCTCTTTAAAAATTCTTCCTGGGTTATACAGAGAAGTAAAAGGGTAGGAATACGAAGTTAGAAATCAAAGTTGACAATCCACATTTACTTTAAAGTACTCTGATGTTTACAACTTTAGCAGATGGAAAACAAAACCAAAAATCAATAACAGCATTAAAAAGAAACACATTATCCTGGAAGGATACCGGAGAGCCAGTAATACAATGATTTCTGAAGAGGGAAAGTGGGTGAGGAGATGGGGACACTTGGGTAGGGGAGACCTTTCCCACCCTATCATACAGAGGTGAATTCTGAATCATGTACACCTTATATTTTGTTTTTTAGGAACGTACTTTTTGTTTTTAAGAAATATACTTTTTGAAGGAAAATACAGATATAAATGTGTATGTTTCTAAAGACTGTTAACAAAATAAAAATACAATTACCCTTTAACAGAAAAACTGACTTCTAAGGGTTAAAAAAGAGTAAATAGTTTATGTATTGCCCAAAAGTCCTATTTAAACATTTCATTGTGCTGGCTATAAAAATAAAACACACTTTTATATATAAATATTAGGAAAAGATTATAGGACATTCCTTTTTTTAGAGTATCCATAAATAATTTGGTATATTCTCTCTAAAGATTCATGGTTAAGTGTTAACACTTTTACAAGTATGCTTTATCAAGTTAAGGAAATTCCTATTTCTAATTTGTTAACATGAATAAATACAGAATTTGATAAAAATCTCTTTCTAGATCCATCAAGATGATCAAGAGTTATTTTTTTTTTTAATATTTATTTATTTAGAGAGTGTGCATGTGTGTGAGTGGGGAAAAGCAGAGAGAGAGAGAGAGAGAGAGAGAGAGAGAGAGAGAATCCCAAGCAGGTTCCATGCTGTCAGTGCAGAGCCCAACGCAGGGCTTGATCTCACATACCATGAGATCATGACCTGAACCAAAACAGAGAGTTGGACACTTAACCAACTGAGCCACCCAGGTGCCCCAGAGTTGTCTTAAATATGACTGTGGAGTATCTCATATTAATAGGTTTCCTGCAGTTGAATCGTATTTGCCTTCCTGCAATAAACCTTTCCTAGTCATGATTTTGTGATTTTGTTTTTAGGAACCCTACTTTTTTCTTTTAATGTTTACTTATTTTTGAGGTGGGGGCAGGGGGACAGAAAGGGAGAGAGACACAGAATCCCAAGCAGGCTCAGGCTCCGGGCTGTCACCACAGAGCCTGATACGGGGCCAGAACCCACAAACCGCAAGATCATGACCTGAGCCAAAGTTGAATGCTTAACCGACTGAGCCACGCAGGCGTCCCAATAACTCTAGTTTCTGATATTTATTTACAATTTTTGCAACTGTTTTTATAAGTAACACTGGTATAATAAACTTTTCTTGTACTATTCACGTTCAATTCTGGTATAAAAATGGGTTGGTAAGTTTCCTTTACAACCAGAGGTAAGAAAATGAAGGATCAGGATTGGGATTTTTCTAATTCTTTGCTATTACCAACAAAACTGAAATGAACACCAGCAACCTCTGACCATATTCCTATTTTCTTAGGATGACAGATCAAAAATGTGATTATATGGTCAAAGCACCACTGTAGGAAAGCCTTATAACGCACGTCTATGAAAATGAATTCTTCATTCCTACACATTTACAATATAATGGATATTATAAAATGGCCCTTTTAGACCTCACAGCCCCTTTCCTTCAACTTCAGAGTTCCCAACCCTACAGCAGTTTAGATTTTGCTTTATTGTAGAAAATATGCATTGGAAGCCTTTTTTTTTTCTTCTTCTGATTGATTCATTACCCAAATATCAAATGCCATTCTAATTTTACAACGGAGTTGTCTTCCATTCCTTGGTCTCAAAAGTGCTTGAGATATAAAAACCTCACAAAACTTTACTTTTATACTATTCAGCTCCTTGCAGCTTGGGAAGGTGACGTTCTACCAATGAATCACTTTGTACCACCACCTTCAACAACAGGGAAGAGGCAGTGACATATATACCTAACCACAGCTTCTATCCCTCCAGAGACAAAGCCATGGAGGCCGAGTAATTGCGTGAGGGGTGGGAGGGACATGAAGCCAGGACAGTTTCTGCCCTAACTTTGGTCCACTCTAATGTTAAAAGAAGAGGGGTCGAGGGGGAAAAGTATGAACAGTCAACAAAACAGATATCTTAACAGAAAACATTTGCTGTTTTTAAAAATTAAGGGATTTGTTTCCTGTTCATCAGAGGAACTTGTTGGTATTTTTAGGCTTGTAAAACCTTCGTGTTTTTGTTAACAATTTCCTTGCAATTTTAAGTACATCAACTTACACAGTAAAACCATTTTGTGTCGTATTTTCAATAATTCTGCCTAAACTATGGTTTGGATTTATCCATAATAGAACTTTCCCACTCCTATTCCTCAAACATTACAGTCTAGATAAGTAAAGAGTTGCCTGAACGTTTAAGGACACTTCATTAAGAAATAGCTAATAATCTGATATAACCGAAGTGTTCTACTACTAAAAAATGAGGCAAACTCTATAAAATACACGAAACCAAACCACAGTATTAGAAACTTAGACTTCTTGATGACAACAACCGATATTAACAAATCTACATGTCTTCCAAAAGCGAAAACCAAAAGCCACCAAATTAGACATGTCAAATTTGTGAGCTTCAAAGAACTCTGGACAGTAAAAGAGACAGGACAATGAACCACCACCACTCCACTTTCACTATTCAGGTAAAAGAGTAAAATAAATGTTTTTTTTAATGATGATAAACCCTAGAAGAACCCTAGAAGGATCTTTCAAAGAGGCTATCAAAATAAGAATGGGAAACAGGAAAAGAATTCCAAGGTGACCTCCACACATTTCAATCACCAGCTCACCACCCACCATATCTCCTGAAAGGAAGGGACTGCACGAGCTCTACTCAGGCTCGGCCCTGTCAGGACTGCCCCGCACCGGCCACTTCAGCCTCCAGTGATGGCGCACAAAACCATGGCGCCAGGTCTTCCCGCACACACGCTCCCTTGGAGGAGGAAGAGAACCTACTCACCAGCCTCCCTGCCTCCACTCCTGACAGTGTCACGAGCATTCTCCTCACCGCAGCCCGATGCTGTGCTAAGACTCTTCAGCGACTCCACCCTCACCCACTCAGGTTCAGGTTCAGGTTCAGGTTCAGGTTCACGTTGTGGTTCCTTATTCCTCACACAGCCTCAGCCCAACCACATCCCACCCCCGATCTAGAGCCTCCCAGGACACTCAGTACTAGTTGGCACAAAATCCTTCAACTAGAGCCCCCTTACCATCCCTCTCAAGACCACAGCGCCACTCTGGACAAACCGGGCCTCTCTTGACTAAATCCCTCCCTTACACCCATCAAGATTCAACTCTGGCACCAATTCTAGTCCAGAAGGAAACTTCCACAAGCTGCAGAGTAGGCAAAATTCCTCCCCTCTGCACATAACTCCCTGAGCAAACATCTTTCTTAACACCTATGACACCTCATGAGATTATCTTCTTTATTTTGTCAAGTTTATCCCCCTTTCTAGAAACAACTCAAAAGCAAAGACTGAATTTTTACTCTGGTGAGGAAGAGCCTATCACACACGTAGTGGGTTGTTTAATAAATGTTTACTGAACTGAAATACCAGACACCATACGATGAAAAATTAACAAATGTAGCTTGATTTGTCCTAACTGGCTAATTACCCTCAGCCAATTCGTTACCAATCCCTTCAGGTCTACTCCATCCAAATCTGTCCACTTCACGTGTCGGCACAGCCACCATGCCAGTCCAGTCGCCAGCATCTCGAATTTAGACCACTTTACTAGCCTCTTGATCTCCTTCCTTCCAGACCCACTGTCCAATCACACACACACACACACGCACTTTAAATTAAAAACCAGGCTTCAAAGCCCTCATTTGCTTTCTGTTGTATTTAGACTAAACTCCACACTTCCACAGTGCCTTACAATGCCCTATATAATCTGACCCCTTCTACGTCTTGTACTCATTTTGTATTCCTCCATTTCCACGGGGCTCCTTTTAAATCCTCCAATACGATCAGCTATTTCTCAGCTGGGTGTCTTTACACTGGCTCCTTCCTCTCCCAGAAGACTCTTCCTCCAGCTAGATGCTACTTCTCAAAGCCCGGTTTGAGGCTCACAAGCCAATCAAAAGCAGCTTTTTTATCCCTCATTGTCTTCTTTGCACTCATTACCGTCTCAAGTTCTACAATTTGTCCAACTTGCTACAATCTGTCCTTGCTCAGAAGAGCAGGAACTTTGTTTTGGTCATACTGTATCATATCCCCATGGGTCTAGAAACAGTGCCCTGCACTCAGCAGGCACTCAGAAGCATAAACCAAAAGAGCGACTCTTTGGAAGATATACATGAAACAGGTAAAGTAAAAGAAACGGGTAATTAATTAATCGACTAAATAAGGCAGGAAATATCCTACTGTTAGTATCTGCAAGTAGAGAGGCTGGTGTTACTGGGATCTACTATCAACAAGCATTTGACTGCATTTGCCACACACAGCTCACGGGAAACCTGTGAAGTAGAATGAGGTCACATTATTTATGCTAGCCTACACGTAGGACACTGCCACACGTCATTTTAGAAAATGCTGTATGCTGCCACTCCCCAAACCCTGCAAGGCATACGAGTGTAGTGAAACACTTAAAAAACACCCTCTCTGTTAAAGAAACAGTATTTCTGACAGTGGTACTTATCGAGTAATTAGATTTACGCTAATAAAACTTCACCCTCTTAAGTAACAGGCCCTTCCAGTACGAGAGGCAGGTAGGTCTCTGAGTGAGGTTCGGACTCCCTAGACATCTAAGAAGCTGCCTCCTAGACTGTTCTAAGAAGCCATGCCGCAACTCAAGCAAAAATTATGGAAGTAAAATTCATCACTGTGTTAGCAGCTTCCGTTAACTCTTTACTGACCAAATTTTTGACCAAGGGGAGAGAAAACGGTCAGTCACTGCTGCGCTAGTGAGAGGAAAAGCTTTCTGACTCTTTATTCAAATGTCATTCAATCAGACACGAGGATACGCTACAGTGAAGCATTTAGGCAATGAACGCAGTGAAGACTGAAACACAACTAAGTATTTTATTTTGCTTGGTCAAACCTCATTGTTCAAGAAAAGGATCTGTAAAATAAACCAGTCTTAACTAGTCACACAAAACTGAAACGACAGGTTAAAGATAGCTGTCATCTTTTAATAAAATCACGATTTACAGGGGACTTGAAGGTAACAAAATTTCAGTGACGTTCCTTCGGATTCCTCTAAGCAATTTAACAGTGTGACCATCGAACTTCTGCTCTAACGACACTTACCTTGGTATGGTAACACATTTAGTATTACAATTTTGAGTGGTGATGGCTTTCTCAAGCTCATCTAATCGTCCTGTTTTCTTTAGCTTCTTCACCAAACTTTTAACCGCTTTCTCACACCACTTTTCTTCTTGTCCGTTCTGCTCTCCTCCACCCGCTCCTCCAGAGCCACCGGCTGATTTCTTCCATCCCAGCAGTCTCTTCACGACTGGCGGAGTGAAGGGCAAGATGGACGACATGCTCTTACCAAAGGCCGCAACCCACACCGAGAAAAGACGCTTCTCTATCTAACCTAGAAGAGATACGGAAAGGATGGTTTAGAGGCTAACTTCAAACAGTAATAATTTCAATGTCATATCTAAAGCGAACGTGAAAAGGAGGCAGGAAATCAAATCAGGAACTTTCGGAAGTGACCTTTTTCTCCTATGAAAAGGTCTTTACTACTTTATTTATTATTATTTTTTTTAACATTTATTTATTTTGGGGACAGAGAGAGACAGAGCATGAATGGGGGAGGGGCAGAGAGAGAGGGAGACAGAATCGGAAACAGGCTCCAGGCTCTGAGCCATCAGCCCAGAGCCTGACGCGGGGCTCGAACTCACGGACCGCGAGATCGTGACCTGGCTGAAGTCGGACGCTTAACCGACTGAGCCACCCAGGCGCCCCTAAAAGGTCTTTACTACTTTAAATGAATGGTAGAAACAAACTTAAAAAACAAAACGTCATAGTATCATAAAGTAAAACCTAAAGTTGTAAGAAGGGAAAAGGCATCAAGTGTGAAGTAAACCAACAAGAATTAGAAAATAAAGGTAAACAGAGTGTGTGAAGACAAGGTCTGGTTCACTTTTACCATCCCTTAAGAAGACTGTCAATTAGGCCTCTTTGTAAAAATATTTTTTCATTTTTGTCTAAGTAACAATATGCGTCGTGACTAAAGTCAAATACATTTCCTCTTCTCACACTGAGGTACAATTCCTCAAATCTTTACCCTTTATTCTTGCTATTTATATCTCAAGTAACAGGCTCACGATGGTGTCCCCTGAAACATCCAGGGTAGTATTATCTACCGATTACGGAACGTGAGGATTTACACCACAACCACTCACTTTCCTCCAGCCTTAATAATTATCTCCCAAAGGAGTTTAGCACCTGATGAGACCGGTAGTAAACTACTATATAATCATGTTTCCCTTTTTGTACAACTCTTTCTTATCTCAGTTTGTCATGTGCTTAGTTTTTCTCTGCACCTACCATAAATTCTCCCCACACTCCTCATAAGCCCCATAATTAAATTTTAATGCGGATGACTTTAATCTCAAAATAAGAGACAAGACCACTTGAGGACAGAACTGGAGACTTGGGACTTGAGAAGAATGAAGATTTAGAAACGTAGCTCTAAGAAACATCTACAGAAAACCAGCTAGAATGATGGCGGCACACTTGATCAGGTATTTGCCAGGCTACACAGTAAAAAGTATTCCTTCGGAGGAGCCCCACTTCTAATCAGGATGAAGAAATGACAACAGACGATCATTTTCACCTTAACAAGCAAAACAAGCCAGATAAAAGCTACAAAATCATGGTTCTTCTGAACCTGTCAAAGCTCAGGATGCAAAAAAAAAAAAAAAAAAAAAAAAGTTTCACCTAAGTGGAACTAAATTCCAGAAAGTGTTGAGCCGTGAAAGACAGCCCTCCCCCCCCCGCCCCCCAATGGTTTCCTTCCTGGTGGAGTGGCTAAGGAGGAATCATCCCACCACAGAGGAGGGTAAGGAGAAACCAACTTACCCTTTCATAAATTTTAACAGCAACATGTGTGCTGACAAGATCTACAAAAATTCCAAGGATTTCACAGAGCAAACCTGTACCACCCAGCCACTCACTCCCACTGGGCCCCACTGCAGGCTTGCCAAATTATGCTGAAGGCTGGGAGACGGGCCTGGAAAGCTGAGAGATACCCTCAAATGCAAGTAATCTGTCCTCTGACAAGGAGGGGGAAAGAATGGACAGAAAGGAGAGAAATCAACCCCAGAGATTTCAGACGTTCAGCTGCAAAGGGCCGAGGTGAGACAGGAGAGCTAAGACCAAAACTTCCACCCAGATACTCCGGACACTGAACTACCAAGGGAAGGACTGCTAAAAGAAATGGTGTTACTAGCACGGAGATACCTCGCCACGCACAAAAGCCTGGGGCAGGACGAGAGCAAAAAGAACTGCAGAATGACTAAGGGACAGACAATTGGGCTGTGAAGCAGAGAAATCACCCAAGGTTCAAGAAAGCTGAAGGCTCATATATAAAGCACAAAGAGATAACTGAAATCACACTCAGACAACAAATCTTGCAGAAGGTCAAGTCTCAATCTGCTCTCAAAACACTGGAACAAACTAAAGTTGCAAAAAACCCTGAACTAGCCCGACAACACAGCTTATGGATTTAACCTCACTGTCTATTAAACTAACATGAGAAATAATAGGCAGTTTTCTGGAAGTAAAGAGTATTTACTTCAATCCGTACTGTTTTTGCATAAATATTCAGCTTTTGGTAAAAAATTACAAGATACAGGGGTGCCTGGATGGCCCAGTCGGCTCTTAGCCTCGGTGGCTAAGTGTCCGGCTCTTGACTTCAGCTCAGGTCATGATCTTGCAGCTGTGGTAGGGAGCCCCACATCAGGCTCCACGCTGACAGTGCAGAGTCTGCTTGGGATTCTCTCTCCTCCTCTCCCACTGCCCCTCCTCTGCTCCCACACACTAGCTCTCTCTCTCAAAAATAAACTTAAAAAAAAAAATTAGAAGATCCAGGGAATAGCAAACCACAGGCAAAAGATGAATTTATTAATATAATCAGATTAGACAGGGCCCAGATGTTAGAATTATCAAACAGACTAAAATGGCTATGACAAAAACACTAAAGAAACGGGGAACTTCATTACAGAACTAAAGCTAGAAAAGAAACAATCACAGGGAAATGTTAGAAATGAAAACTATAGTAACAGAAATTAAATATTCCTTTAGATGAATTTAATAAAAGACAGTAATGAACAGTGAACTTGAAAACAGGCCAAACAGTACCCAAATTGAAAACCAAAGAGGGGAAAAAAAAAAAAAAAAAAAGCAAAACCCTGAATATCTGAGACCAAATATCTATTAACTGGAGTTTAACTGGAGTCCCAGAAGGAGATGAAAGAGAAAATGGGACAGAAAAAAAATACACGAAGAGATAATGGTCAAGAACTTACTGGAAATGATGGCAGATATCAACCCACAAGCGCAAAGGAAACAGTCACAGTCAATGGGCTGAATGTTAAAGACAGAAGTAAAGATAAAGGCTGAGTGTCAGCTAGGATGACAGCTAAAGCTTCACTGAAGATCCAGACAGAAGGGGAACCTGCACTCATTCATAAGCTCTTCTCCAAGGGCTTCAACTGAGATCTCTTGAAAAAGACTCGCATGGGGTGAAAGATGGGAGAGAGCTCTTCCACCTTGGCAGCATCTCAAATGAAACAAAAGCCTTCAACTAGGAGGAGAGAATCAGGAAAACCTCCCACACCTAGGGCCCAGGGAAAGAGCATGCCTCAAGGGGAAGAGCAGAGCAAAAGCCATGGTACTATTGGGGGACGGGGCAGAACCTACTTGCCCACCTGCTACACACACACCAGCCTTTCCCCCTGTAACAATAACCACAGTCTAGTGCTACAAGAAGGCAGGGAACACTGTCACCACCAGTCCCAGACAAGGATACACTGATGCTGAGAAATAAGGAGAAGAAAAAGCTATCGGACACTGGCACAGGAGCAAGAAACTGGCCTGGGACTCAAGATCCTGAAATAACACAAAGCAAAGGTCTGCTGTTCCTAGATGGGGAAATCTGTAACAAGTATCAGCAAGTCACATTCAGTTATACATACAGAAAAGGTAACACATCATTACAATGCAGGGTTTACTGCACGGAGCAAAACTGGCTCAACGGTAAAATAATAAACAAATAAATAAAGCACCTCATTTATTGTAATAAAAAAGAAAAACTTTACGATTCTCTTAACTGATGCAGAAAAAAAGAAAGCATTTGGTATGTTAATTTAATATCCATCCGCAATTAAAAAGTTTCAGCAAACTGGAAATAGAAAAGAGGAAGAAGTTCTTTATTCTGAAAAAGGACATCCGTGAAAAACCTAGAGTTAGCAACATATGTAATGATGAAATATTAAATCCCTTTTCCTTATGACTGGAAATAAGACAAGGACGTCCACTGCTGCCACTTCTATTTAATAAAGCCCTGGATGTTCTCACCAGCCCAGTAGGGCAAGAGACAAAAATAAATAAATAAATAAATAAAATAAATTCAATAAAATAAAATAAAATAAAATAAAATAAAATAAAATAAAATAAAATAAAACAAATAAAATAAAATAAAATAAAATAAAATAAAAATACTGGAAAGAAAGAAGCATATTCTCTGGTGATATGACTGTCTCCATGGAAAACTGCATGGAATGTGCATGGTGGTAAGGTTGCTGTGATAAAGGTATACATTTGCTAAAAAAAGAAATATAATTCTCAAAAAAGGACTTTGGATTCTCAAAAGACCATTCTCAAAATGGTCTTCCAACTGAAGACACTTGGGCCTTGGGACAGTTTGCTAGAAAATAACGGTCACAACCTAATAAATAATCCTACTCATTCCCTCAAAGGGGAAGAACAATTAATGAGGTTAAGGTCCCCAGCCCCAATTCAGGACACTGTCCCAAGGGTCTCCCAGAAGAGCCAATACCGTATGCCAAATTTCATAAATTTATCCGGCCAATGGGTACATTTCTTTAGGGACATCTCCTGGAACCATGTAACAATGCTGCCCTGGCAACTCTTGAAAGTCCAGCTGTGGTTTAGACACCAAAAATGTGAAGGGAGCCAATAAGCAGGATTCTGTGACTTTCTTTAGCAATACAGCAGACATGACGAGAAGGTGAGGTTTGCCCAGAGCTAGGGATTTGTAAGGTAAGTAAAGAACAGCGAGAACTTGAGTAGCACGGTTAAGCTGTCTACAGTGGTTGACTCTATATACTACCCATAAATAAGCAAGCCAGTACACAAAACTACAACTTGAAAAATAAAGCAAACACACAAAATTCCATCAAACACATGTAATAATCCACCGAAGCAGATGTTTGGGACTACCGGGCAGCCAAAGGTATACCTGCCTATCTGTGGCTTCTGCTGAATTCCTCCTCTGCCACAAAGCATGCTAAAGGGGAGCCAGCTGTGTAAACCTCAGGACCATGTGACATAGTCTTTTTGGAGCACAGAGAACATGCTGATTAATTCAACCTTCAGAAGGGAGAGGGATCAGAAAAGGGACCCAGAGCAGAAGCCTAAGAGGAGAGAGAGAACATCAGGCAGAAAGTTCAGCATGTTTCCAAAGAGTTTCCAGGAGTTACAAAATCCACAGGTATCGCTACAATATGGGGTAGAAGGAAACAATGTGGTAGGCACGCCGCAGGGGAGGGGAAGGCCAGCCCAGAGCACAGAGCCAAAGAGAGTCTCCTCCTTCAATTATTCCCAAGACAATTCACCACCCCGATGAGGACATTCCCCAGAAAAGGAGGACTCAGACAACTGCCACTAACCAACCAAACTGAAGAGCGTGTAGTGGCACACGAGTCGCTGTCTGGAACCCAGAAAGAGAAGCAAGTCTGAAGGCTACGGTTTACGGGGTCACTACTACACAGGCCTTAGTGTAAGTCACCGTGCCCCCCACGTGACCAGAAGGCAGCACCGAAGACCGCAGAGGCTCAGGAGAGGGTAGTTGGCACACAGACAAGAGTGTGCCCAAGCAAGGCAGACAACCGTCCCTGCTGAAAAAAGCAGATGCAGCCAGTCTCGAGGCTCGGTTTCTGAAGACTCTCCGGGTCCGTCCCAGCCCCACACCCATTTTACCCTTAGAACAAAACTCTGAGTTCCATGAGAGGGTCCCGTTCCTTGTGAAAAACTGATAGAACAAACAAAATATAACAAGAATTTGTCTGAAAGGATCTATACCTTTGGTTCAAGGTTAATCCACTTGAACTTGGTTAATCCACTTATGAGAATTCAGCCTAAGAAAATGAATAAAAATTAAACTGTATCATCAGCAAAACTGAAAGGGATTCTCAGTGGTAGTAACAGGTAGTAACAGAAACACTTCTTCTGGGAGAAATGTTTCTGAGGTCAGATGTATTCTTGGGAATCTACAAGTTTTCTGTGAAACCTTTCTAATTTTATTTCTTCATGGGAATAAATACCCGAAAAGTTTAAGCCTATTCTGGGTCATCTGTGAGACCTCATGGCCTAGTAGAACCACACAATCTCCGCGTCCCATGTCTTAGAAAAACAGTTATGAGCACTTTGGAACAATGTAACCACCGAACATTAACAGCCTTCAGTCGTCATGTCTTTGTAACCAGGGCTGGCTGACACCTGGCTAATTATCTCCAGAGAATTTTTAAAGTATTCGGTAAAATATTTTTCAGGAATGCTGATAATACATTTCAACCGGTTGCACGTTTTAAATAGCTAAGATATATTTAGCCAACAGTCTTGAAATGAAATGTTAATAGACTGAATTTAGGTTTTTACAAGGTATCCATGTCAATATGCTCCAAGTTGAAGACAAAATGGAATAAGAAAACTAGATTTATGATCAAGTTATTGAAAAATGAGTCATTTACGGAATATACAGATTTCCTTCCATAGTGTGGCAGCAAGCTCTGTACTGAAATTAGATTTTTTTTCAACATCTGCAAGAAGTGAAAAACAAGTTCAGATACTAATTCTGTTCCTAATTCCAGCAATAAGTGAGACTTACAAAGCAGGATTCATTACAACAGGAAGGCTTTATCTGTACAGCTCAATAAGAAACCTTATCAAGTGATAGATCAGTAAAACCAGGATTTGAAGATTACTCACTGGAAAGTTTCAGTTAAGTAAAAGGTCTGATTATCCTGAACTCAAAAATAAAGCCTTCAAGTTATTAATCACTGTATAACATAGTTTTACAAATAGGACTCTCTACGTATTTTATTAAACTATAGTTCATTTCTTTGAGCCTTCAACGCTGCTCTTTGCTTATTGTTTTTATTCTGATATAAACCTGATCACTTAATATAGATTTTAAAAAACCTCCAAATCCTGAGAATGTTTTCTCATTTTCCTATACTGTCTTCTAGAGTACACAAATTTTTACTTTAGACTCTTTTAGGACACACTTTGCTTCTTTCTAAAGAAATTCCTTTCTGCCCCCAAGCACCTAGTGCTTACTCTATGACACAACAGGTTAGTCTCAGAATCAGGTAATTAAGCATTAACTCAATTCTAAGCATCCTACCATTATTCACGAATGAAGAATCTGAGGCGTGAAGGCCCCTGATGTAACGATATCCCTCCCTAGATATTCTTGTGGATGTTTTAGTACTGCTTTTCACATTTAAGTTTCCAACATACCAAGAATTTGCTTTTGGTTAAGGCGTGAGAAAATGACCAAACATCTCCTGTAGGACAGCCTACTTTATCAGGGCCATTAGTTTATCTTTCCTTTAATAATCCACGTGGCTCTTGTCACAAAGCAAATCCCTAGAAACCGACGTCTGACTGCAGGCTTTGTATTCTATTTATTGTACTTGTTCACACCTACACCAGAATCCCAATGTTTTACTTCCTACGGCTCTCTAGGAAGCCGATCATCTGCAGGGTGAGTCCCTCTCTCGTTTTTCAAACGTATGTTAGTTATCTTTAAAGTCCCACAGGATTGAGATTACATCACTTTGTGGAGAACCAACATGTTTATAATATTGAGTATCCCTATTTATGCAAATGAGATATTTCTATTTATTTTGAACTTATGATCCATCAGTAAGTTGCAGAATTTTCTCCGGAAAGGTCTCACACATCTTGTTTAATTTGTTTATTCTTCCAAGTACTTGGGTTTCATTGTGAATGGGTGTCTTATCTAAAAAATTAAATATTTTAGTCATACCAAAAAAAATATGGAAACACCCTTGGGCCTCCCACCCAGCTCTGTCAACTCTTAGCATTCTGGGGTATTCTGACCAGATAGAAGAAATAAGACATGATAGATGGATAGAGCTCAAATCCCCCTAGCTACCCCTTCCCACTTCCATTCCCTTCCTCCTTGCTTCTCAGAGATCATCGTCATCCTGATTTTCCCGTTGTCACTTAAATGGTTTGGGTACATACTGTACCCCTAAATTCTTGCACATTTTATAAATTTCTATGACACATTAATACCGCTCATGTCACTTTCTTTTTGCACTATTACTATCCACATTGATACATATATAATCCTGAACTCTAGCTCATTCATTTCAGCTGTCATAGAGCATGCCACTGTGTCACTATTACAGCTCACTGTCCATTCTCCTTTTGATTCCTACTTAGATCATTTCCAATTCTCCACTCTTACAAGCTGCCAGGAGTAGTCTGTGTACCTTCTTACACGTATGTGAGAGCTGTTCAGGGGCAGAAACTTTCAAACTTCTTGATCAAAAGAGCAGACCTGCAGTGAGAAATACATCAGTCTCTCTCAATTAAAACAGACATTTTACTGTATGTCACCCTCTGCTATTTCTCTAAATTGAGTGTCGTGAACCACTGGTGAACGTGAAATCAATTTGGTTGGTTCTGAAAAATTCCTTTTAAAAAGCAAAAGAAAAAAGACAAAAATTAAGTATAAAAAGTAGAGACAATAAAATAGAAAACAGTACATTTAATTATTTTAAAATTTTAATTGTTTTTATCACACGTAAGATACATTTTCCAAGAGGGTCTGTAAAAAACATACGAAAGCCACTGTCTTGGGACATATGCCGAGGAGCTGAAAGGCTGCAGAGTAGGCCATGCACACAGACTCTACAAATACTGTCAACATGGTTCTAGCAACTGTCACTCCCACCAGGGAAGTAGGAGTTCCTCTTTAGCCCCACGTCACCAACATTTAACATTATTTAGTCCCTTGGAACTTTTGCCAAAAGGATGGGTGTGACACGGAGGGTTGCTGATGTTTTGCACTTCCCTGACTACTAAGTCGTCTCAGGATATTTTCATGTTTATTGACTTTTCAGGATTCAATTCCTTTGAATCATTTGTTCGTACTCACCACCTTTTTCTTAAATCACGGGATTGATTTATAGATTCTGGATAATAACCTTGTTAATTACACTTGCCACATCTCTTCACCCAGCAAGTGACTTTTGGTGGCTTTTTACACTAAGATTTCACTTTAATGTGCTCAAATTTAATCAATATTTTAAATATTACATATAAATGGGTATCTTTTTTTTTTTTAAATGAAGTGGGTTTTTTTTTTTTAACGTTTGAGAAAGAGAAAGAGAGAGAGAGAGCACGAAAGCGAGCGAGCAGCGGAGGGACAGAGAGCAAGGGAAACACAGAATCCGAAGCAGGCTCCAGGCTCTGAGCTGTGAGCAGAGCTCAACGTGGGACTTGAAATCATGAAACACGAGATCATGACCTGACTGAAGTCGGATGCTCAACAAACTGAGCCACACAGGTGCCCCTATGCGGGTATCTTCTTAAAAATCCCTCCATATGTTGTCATCTTTTAAAAGTCATAAAGTCTCAAGTTTTGCTTTGTGTATTTTGGTGTATGTTGTGAGGTAGGGATCTTTCCCTCCCCAACAAAGATTACCAAGTATACGAGTACTATATATTGAATCTTCCTTAGCAGTTACAATGCTACTTGTGTTTCTGGGTCCTTTTCTTTTTTTCCCCATTAATCTAGATTTAAGGCAAATACCATCATGTCTTAACTACTAAAGTGAAAGTATATTTCTTGATATTGGAGAAAGTGACTTCTTTCACCTCCTGGGATTTTAATTGGAATGACACCAAATATACGAGAAAGAAAACTGACATATATAATAGTGTCTTCCATTCATAAACACAAGTATATACATCTCCCTATAATTATATGAGCCTTAAAATTTTCTCCATTAAGGTCCCACACATTTTGGCTTTATTTTTTCCTAGGTATTTTACAGTTTGTGTTGCCATTTTATTTTTTTATTTTTTTCTTTTTTAAAAAATTTTTTTTTTCAACGTTTATTTATTTATTTATTTATTTATTTTTTTTTTTTAAATTTTTTTTTCAACGTTTATTTATTTTTGGGACAGAGAGAGACAGAGCATGAACGGGGGAGGGGCAGAGAGAGAGGGAGACACAGAATCGGAAACAGGCTCCAGGCTCTGAGCCATCAGCCCAGAGCCTGACGCGGGGCTCGAACTCACGGACCGTGAGATCGTGACCTGGCTGAAGTCGGACGCTTAACCAACTGCGCCACCCAGGCGCCCCATCAACGTTTATTTATTTTTAGGACACAGAGAGACAGAGCATGAACGGGGGAGGGGCAGAGAGAGAGGGAGACACAGAATCGGAAACAGGCTCCAGGCTCTGAGCTGTCAGCCCAGAACCTGACGCGGGGCTCGAACTCACAGACCGCGAGATCGTGACCTGGCTGAAGTCGGACGCTCAACCGACTGCGCCACCCAGGCGCCCCTGTGTTGCCATTTTAAATAATGACTTTTAAAAATTTAAATTGTCGCTGGTATACAGAAATGCATGGTACTTATGTATTGGCTTTAAAAATCAACTTTATTGAGGCTTAATTTGCATACAATGAAATGCACAGATGCTAAATGTATAGTTTGAGGAGTTCTGACAAGTATATACATCCACATAACCAGCATCCTAATCAAGATATAGAACCATTTCCACCATCTCAAGTTTTCTTGTGTCCCTTTTCAATTTACCCTCCTCACCCGTTACTGATCTGATTTCTATCAAAGTAATTGTGCCGGTTCTAGAAATTCATATAATTGGAATCATGTCATATGTACACTTCTGGTTTTTTTTTTTTTTAACCAACACCCTTTGCTCAAATTAAGCAAGTTCTCTTATACTCCTAGTTTTCTAAGAATCAGTACAGAATTTAATCATATGCTATTTTCCCCTTCACCCATCAAGATTATCATTTGGCTTTTTTCCTTTGATGTGATTTCATTTATGGGTTTTCTTATGTCTAATCATCTTTACATTCCTGTGACACACCCTGACTAGCTATGGTTTTTTGTTTTAAGCAAATACTAATATTTTACCTAAAATTTTTATTGCCATGTTCATTAGTGAGATGTGGCCTATTCATTTCCCTTTGCCTAGTACATTCGTCCCATCAGGGGTATCTAGATTGCAGTAGCCTAACAAAATCATGTTTTCTGTTATTTCCTATAACATTTCGTGTAAGACTGAAATCATGGATTCTTCGTATGTTCTATACAACTTGCCCATCTGGGGTTTTCACTTGGGGTTTGGTTTCTTGGTTTTGGGTTTTTATTTAATTTTATTTTGGTGTAGGTAGTTGTCTAATTTAAGTTTTTAAATTATAATCTAGTCAAGTTTCTTATTCTTAAGCCAATTTTAGTAATTTATTTTACAAGAAATCGTGCATTCTGTTTTCAAATTTAAAGGCAAAAAGCTGTTCACCGTGTTCTCAGCTTTAAAATCTCAATTTGTCTGTAGTCATATCCCCTTTTGATTTCTAATGCATTTGTGCCTTTTGTTCCTCCTCTATCAATCTTGGCAAACGTAGTCTTTTCAACTTGGCACCTTTGGTTCAGTCGATCCGATTATAACTTTTTTTTTTCATTAATGTTTCTCAACTTTATTCCCTTCCTTTTCCTAACTCATCACATTGTATAGTTAACGCTAGTCTTTAGTTCTTTAGTCACAAATATTTCCTTGTGAATGTGATTAGTGTCCTTATAAAATAAACCCTAGGGGGGAAAAAAAAAAACAAAAACCCTAGGAATCCCCTTGTTCCCTTCCACCAGATGAGGGTACAGCAAAGACAGTGGTCTAAGAAGTAGGAAGCAGGTCCCCACCAGACACCAAATCTGCTGGTGCCCTGAACTCGGACTTCAAGCCTCCAGATCTGTGAGAAATAAATTTGTTTTTATAAGCCACCCAAGTCTATAGAATTGTTACAGCAGACCAAAATGGATTCAGACATAAATTCTAACGCCTAGTGTATATTTTTTATTCCTTTACTTTGAAACTATGTCATCATACTTTTAGTTGTGTCTACTAATAAAAAGCATTTGAGGTGTTTTTTTTGTTTGTTTTTTTTTAAGTTGCCACTGTCCTTTAACCAGCAAGCTTTATTAAAATACCTGGGCCAATTTTCTATCATCTTATTTTGTGTTTTGTAATTCTTCTGCATCTTCTTTGCTTTTTCCTCCTTTTTTGCCTCTGTTGGAATGATCAAATTTCTTCATTTCCACTCCCTCATCCTCATTTGGAGTTATACATTCAATTCCAATTCTTTTGGGGGGGGGGGGAAGGTGGGGAGATACCCTTAAAAATTTTTTTAATGGAAAACTTTCATCAGTAGGTTGCAGGTGAAAACACAGCTTACTAAATAACCATAATAAAGGAATTAGAAAAAGACAATCTCATGCAAGCAGAGAAGGGTAAAAAAGAAAGCAAGTAAAATTTTGATAACTGGAAAATGAATGGATGAACAGATCAGAGACTACTAACTCTACTAACTCTAAGCGAGGTATGGGGAAACATCCTGATTTTCATAGCAGAATCCTCAAAGGGTTAAGTAAAAGACAGCACTAGTCACAGCAAAAATTGAGGGCTCTGAGAGGGGAGATGAAAAAGGCAGGATTGGGTGAGAGATATCTGAGAAGCAATTAGATCCTGAGATCTGCTCTCCAACTCTATCTATGTCACTAAGTACCTGTTCCTGTTCCTCTCCCTCTCTAGAAGACTAAATGTTTATTCTCAGCAGAAAGTAAAACAGTCTCACTGGACTAGGAGATGGCCTGGGGATCACCGGGAAAAGAGAGGGAGTAAATGAACGCGAGTACACTGCATGCTGAACGCAGACTCCCAATCCCTTCCTCCACTGGGTTCTGGCTCCCAAAATACTAGCAGCCAGACCTTTACCATTTAGTCAGATCAAGACTCTGGGGTGCCTGACCCGACTGAAGAAAAAAGACGTACAGATACTAATACTGAGAGTTTACCAACAAACAGCCCACACAGATTACTCTACACTGAAACTGAAAGGAGACAAGCCTCACCCACAGGCTCGGTTTTCAATCGGCTTTTTGGACCCCTACCTTCGTAATCAAGGATGACTCTCATTATCTGAGGAAAAAATGGCCCAAACCTGAAAAACGCAACTCAAGAGATTTGAGACCATACAGAGAGAAGAAATCATTGTAAAAATCATCAACATAGCTAGAGAAATGAGGGAAGACAAGAGCAACCCTGAAGCAAGTGCAGCATGTTTTATAAAAGAAACATTAAAAAAATTAAAGAGCTTTGGATAGCTTGAGAGTTCTTGATAGCAGAAAGGGCAGACATCAATAGAAGGGTTGGAAAGGTAGAGGAAATCCAGAAAGTACAACAGTAGGATGAAAAATAGTAGAAAAAGTGAAGAGGACTGAAGGACTTAATTCAGGAGTTCCACTGTCCAAAGAGGACTTCAGAAAGACATTAGAGATAACAGCAGGGCAGGGGTCAATCAAAGAAATCAAGAAATATTCCCTGAACCGAAAGACCTAAAGGGCCAATCAAGACCTCAGGACAATAGAAAAGAACACATCCACGTACATCCAGGTTGGTGGCTGTGAAACTTCAGAATGCTACTGACAAAGAAAAGTCTGAAGTCTCCTGGCAGAAACAACAAGTTATTTTAAAAAGAATCACAATAGCTTTGGTTTTCTCAAGAGTAACAGTGTAAGTGAGGTCAACAGAGCAATGCCTTCATAATTCGGGGCGGGGGACTACTTCCAACCGAGAAGTCTATTACCCAACCAGGGTAGAATAAAGGTATTTTCGACATGTAACATCTCCAGATATTTACCCAGTACATTCTCTCTCAAGGAAAGTCTTGACAGACATGTTTCATTAAAAGGAAGGAGAGCCAAAAGAATAAGGGATCTAACAAAGAAAAAAGGTGAAGGAACCTCATAAGATGACCAAGAATGAAGAGGGATCCCAGGATGACTGCTGTGTCCTAGGTATACAGGCAACCAATGCAAACGGGAGCAAGTTCAAAAATATACAGCCAAGAATAATGCCAGGCTTCTCTCCAAAGTGCACAAACATCGTAAAAGTCAATGGAAGCGTTGTGATGAGCCCCACAATGGTCATCGTAAATGATTAAGAGTAAATGATACAGTAAAGAACCGCCCGATACCTCTCTTTTAACCATCACCTTAGCAAGAGATTTCTGCTCCCACAGACTACAATGCAAAAGAAGAAAAAAACTGCCTGAGAAATTCTCACGTATTCATACATGTCTGTATACACGTGCAGTTTCTTTAGACCAGGGCTGCCCAACAGAAATAGGATGCCATCCACACATAATCGTAAATTTTCTACTAGCCACATTAAAAAACTAAAGTAAAAATATAAAATTAATCATTTAAATAATTTAATAATTTAATCCCACTATATCCAAAATTACTATTTCAATGCACAATCAGTACTAAAAAGTAAAATACTTTACATTCTATTTTTTGTTCTAAATGTTATAAATCTCCTGTGTATTTTCCACTTGCTGCCCATCTCAGTTCTGACTCGCTATATTCCAAGTGCTCGGTGGCCACATGTTGGGACACAGCAGCTCTAGAATGATACACCAGAAAGAAGCTCATAACAGTGGTTCCCTTTCCGGAAAGTAGAACTGGGGAGTAAGAGGTGGGAGTTTTCAGGGAGACTTACTTTTCATTATTTACTATTTTGTTCCTTTTGAATTTTGCACCATATTCATGTACTACCTACTCAAAAACATGAATAAAGTCCATTCCATAAATACATAAACGTAGATATCCTTTGACCTGCTTCTAGAAACCTACCTCATGTATGTGTAAAATGATGAATAAACTAAGTTTATTTGTTGCGACACTGTTTTTAATACCCTGAGACTGGAAATAACCTAAATGTCCGTCAACAGAAGACTGGTCAAACACATTACAGCACCCATACAAAATAATACTCTGAAACCAAAGTAAATGGGTACTCATTATGTACTGACATGGAATAATCTATAAGATGATTATATAAAATACGTGACCCTTTGTCCTAAAAAGTAATACATGCACAAAGTTGCTCATATATGGACAGAATTACTGGAACATTACACAAAAACCTAGTAACGTTACTAGCCTTTGGAAAGGCAACTGGGTGGCAAGGGACAGGCTCGGAAAGAGACTTTTCACCATATATCCTTTTGTACCTTTTGAATTTTGAATGGTAATAATGTATTACCTATCTTAAAAGCCCCTCATTCTACATCTAGCTGGTATCTTTTTATTTACCATGTTTGGTCTTCATGTGATATGTAAGTTCATCTATAAAGACTAGTGTTTTTCTAGTTTCTTCATAGAGAGCTTTGAGGCTTGTTTTTCCCAGAGGCCAGATACTTGAATGATACTGAAGTAGTTTTTATACATACACACACACTTAGCACATAGTTCCCAGAGTCATATCATTACAACTTCATCCCTAGCAACTGGATTCGTTAGTAAACTCCCCAAAGTCAGCTTTTCCTGAACACTGACTGATTTCCAAGTTTCTGGTACCTGGAAACATCTCTCTCCCTCTCCTCCCTTCCTTTCCCCCTCTCTCTCTAGATCAACTATATACATAAGAGAAAAAATTTATATAACCAAGGAAAACTCTTACATCTTATTCAACATTTATAGCAGGTGGAATGGGCCTAATCTGTGTCTGCTTTGGCATGTCTGTGTGATTTTAAGAAATCTAAGTAAAGAAGACTTTAGTCAATAATGACAAACACTGGAAAAAGTAGCATGATAACTAAAAAAGACTGCTAAACTTGGCTGTTCAGAATTCACTGGTAACTTCTGAAAGGGAGGTAGGAAGCGAATATGAAAGAGTGGCAAAAAACGTTTCCAAGGTTCAAGTGTAGAACAAAGGAAGTGATTAAATATAGAAAGCAAATGTAGGTTTCAAATATCTTCAAATTACAAATACAAAATATTCCCCAAATACCTATATGAATTTTTATTTCAAAAGAAAGCTAGATTTTTCAACATAAAATACTTCAAATGTAATAGTGCTGTCTCAAACACCTAAGGTCCTTCCAGAAAGAGTACAAAATCACCATAAGATTTGTGGCAATCCTGTTCAAACATGTGCTACACAGGTAGACAAAAACAAAAAACAACTAATGACCTGAATTTTGACAATGGTTTTAGTCAAAGAAATGAGGATAAAAAAAGTATTAAAAAATATATATAAAGATAAACAACAACTCATTGAAAAACTGACTTCTCGATTCTCACTGTAACCATGCTCTTTTCCAAAGTTGTAAGCCAGGAAGGAAAGACCCTGCCATTGGAAACATAAGGTGGCCCCACTAGAGAACGATGGGTGTCTTTTAAATGAAAGCAAATAGAAAACATTCATGTGTTCAATTTTATGGACTGTTAAAACCTAAAGTGAGAGCATGAATTTAACCCTGAAAGCAGGTCATTAGCTCAGTGAAAGGCCACATTACATACAGACTGCTGTGTAAAGAGACTACCTATTCTTGGAGTTCTACTCCTTTCTCCTTGAAAGAGTTGTATGGAATCTTTATGTCTGTAAGCAGCTTGTAAACATAAAATTACATGCTGGTTTATCATTCCCAGATTAAAAAAAAAAAAAAAAATATATATATATGTATATATATCCAACTATTAGGAGACCACACTGGCCCAGACTCAAATCGGCATGACGATTCAGTACTCCAAATGCCTTTCCAACTCCCAGAGTCTTGACCTGCTGAAGCAGCCGCTTACAGTCCTCAGGGTGTGCAAGTGCAATCAAAGCAAAGTCTAGAGTAGGCTTGTTCAACAAAACTTTCTATTAAAATTAAATTTAACATTTATTTCCTCAGTTACTGCAGTCACAGTTCAAGTGCTAAGCAGCCACCTGTGGCTAGTGTCTACCATATTAGTTCGGGTCTACAGCCAAGGTTTTTCTCCGCGATCTATCAGTCCTCAGGGGGAGCTTCAAAGGTTTCCCCCCCCCCGGGAGAGGACAACTGAGCAGGCAGGACTTCCGCAACCGCCCATCCCCCTTACATTTTGAGATTGCATAATGTTTTGTACGTTCTGGGTGCTGTTGTGCGCATACAGGGGTGGGTGGCTGGGTGGGTGTGCGCGCGCGCGCGCGCGTGAGCGTGCACGTGTTAAGTCTGAAAACTACTGGCTTAGAGCAGAAATGACGTACAAACCTCAAAGCTGAACCCTCTGATACTTAAAACAGTTTATAAATAAAAGTTTAAATGGCCAGTTTACATGAACTACTGCCTAACCACCTGTCTGTGAAGTAAAAGGCTGGTCTAAGCATGGAAAATTTGCATTCACTGCCACAGATAGAACATTTCTAGTCAACAAAAAAGTTTCCATAGGTCATTCAAATCAAGGGAGAAAGCTCACGGCCCTGCTTCCATTGTAGCATTTATCAGGAGTTTATTCTGTGAACTTTGCAAATCAGATTCACCGCCCCATATTTTGTAAAGAAGCATGAGATTAAAACAGAGCATTTCCTTAATATTCACAAAAGTTTAACGATTATCTTTTTTTTTTTTTAACATTTATTTATTTTTGAGAGACAGAGAGAGACAGAGTATGAGCAGAGGAGGGGCAGAGAGAGAGGGAGACCCAGAATCTGAAGCAGGCTACAGGCTCCGAGCTGTCAGCACAGAGCCCAACGCGGGGCCCGAACTCACAAACCGCGAGATCATGACCTGAGCCGAAGGAGGACGCTTAACTGACCGAGCCACCCAGGCGCCCCTAACCATTATCTCTTTATAGAATTTTTGGAAGAGCTGAAGCAGCATATGAAAATGCACTTTACCTTAGACACAGGCAAATTACAAGATCACAGATTTCCCATGTTACTTGCTCAGATGGGATCTTTTTTGAATCAAGGTAATGAACTTGATGGACTTCCAATGGCTCCCCCCAAGATTATTCTTCCTTACCAACTGAACACATTAAGCCTGAAACTATGCCCTCCCCCAAAATGGAAGGGAGTTAGGAGGAGGACACCAGATTTAAGGAAATGCAGGTTTTCAGATGCAAACTGGGCACATGTACTGAACAGATAGCAACTAAAGTCTACACTTACTTTCCGCTGCTCTCATCCTCAGGCCAAAGTAATTCCAGATTTTGAAAAATTACAGGACAAAAAAAAAAAAAAAAAGACAAAAAAAAAAAGAAAGAAAAAGAAAAATCACAGGACTACCTAGAAGAATTAGTGACCATTTCATATTACAATGAAATAAACTCACAAATTTTAATGGGATTAAAGTCACTCACTAGGATCTCTGTTTTCTTAAGAGCCCAAACTAAAGAGATCTAAATTACCAGGCACCAGCCCTACTACTGTGGCTCAGTTACATCTAAGAGGAATGTACACCCTGTGTACTCTAGAATGTAAGTCACAGAATTAGCTTAATACTTCTGGCTATCTGGCCAAATCAAAGGAAGTGTCTAAATCCATCTAGCTTGGCAAAATTATATTCTCCCCACATGAAATTACAGAAACTGAAGCTGAGGGCTATCCTTGACATGACTAGCTAGAATCAGCACTGAAATATGCCCTAATTGAATACATCGCAATTATAACAATCTGGAATAATGATCAAAATTGATCAGAGACAAGCCATAAGCCTCAAACTCATTTTTAAATGAGTAAGATTGAATTACTTGTGTACTACTGGAAAAAAAAAATGGCTAAAGCGATGTGTTACAAGGTCACCAATTAGCTTTTAACGGAGTAGATTTAGAAAGTAACTCTTCCTGGGTAGGAAGGAGAATAATCTAAAAAAAAATTATTAAGGCTAAATACTGGGTCAAAGTCACACATAAGAGGCAAGAAGCCCTCAACAGACAGGCTAGCCAACTGTCCATACTTGTTCAGTCCTCGAAATCTCCAGCACACTCTATGTTGAAGCCTGAGTGAAATGTTTTAGCTGACACCCCTGCAGACTGACAAGGAATGACCTACTCCAAAAAAAGGGGGTGGCATGGGGTGCTACAGCACTTAGATCACCTTTACTACTGGCCTAGCATGAAAGGCTTCTCAGTCACGAACAGTGGCGCTCTAAATAGCAAAACAAATGAAAAACATCTTGCTCATAGTAGGTCCTGTGGATCTTTCACAAAACAAGTCATTCTATATGGCACAATGTTCTACCCCTTTAAGAACATTTGCTAATCATCCCAAATGACACTCTAAAGCATATTATGTAGATTACTGCACTCTTAAAAAGATTTTCCCAAACATGGCTTAAGCTAATTGATGAACATTCATTACTACGCTTTCAGGTCTGGTCCTGCACTGAATGGTCCCAGACATGCTAGTTAGGCTCTGAATATTTGTTTTGTGTCCTGTAGATTATCTCTATTATCCTCACCAGGCTGTTATCTGTTTTTTCTCTTTCGAGACACACAGAGGCTAAAACAGTTCCCCATCCTCCTACCCCACCACCCCCCCTCCACTCCTCTTAACCTCCCACATTACTCACAATCTACTTGTTTCTAATCTACTGTGGGTTTAGAAGCTAGATAACTTTGTTAGAAACACCTGAAATAAATGCCAACAGGTTCTGATTAAGGGTCTCGATGGCTCTCCTATCACCAGAACTTTAGCTTAAAAAGAACTGCTGAAAGCTACAACCAGAAGACATGGCGCCTGGGTGGCTCAGTTGGTTAAGGGCCCAACTCTTGATCTCAGCTCATTAAGGTCATGATCTCCGGGTTCATGAGTTCAAGTCCCATGTCGGGCTCTGCACTGATAGGGTGGAGCCTGCTTGGAAGTCTTTCTCTCTGCCCCTACCCAACTCGTGCTTCCGCTCTCTCTCAAAATAAACTCAAGAAAAAAAAAGAAAGCTACAAGAGAGCAACAGATCACCTGGGAGGACCCTATGTCTGAGGCAATGTTCTAGGTACTTCAACCACAATCATTTAATCCTCATAATAACCTGAAGAGGCAGGTATCCTTACAACCATTTTCAGCCAGAAAAACAAGGCTCAGGAGTTAAGCAATTTGCCCAACATAGTAACTGAGAAACCAACTATTAGCCTGTCTCTCTGATGCCACAACCCATGGCCGTCCTACTACATGAGATTGTAGCCCAATCCTTATTCTCGATGTCGGTCATTGTCTTTGCACTTTATTTCCAATTCTTTCACTGGAATGTGTCTGATGCAGGTTTGCTTTCTTTCTCCAGCCACTTTCTATAACTAAAGGGCAATGGATAGTCAAACTAAGGCCGGAGGAAGTTTAGCTCTACAAGTGTTCACCTGTTCAGCAACAAATGTGTTTCTGAAACACTGGCCACATCCTCAGTTGTATAGATAGTGAAAAACTGATGACAAGCTCCTCCCCAAACTACAGACTGTTCCCAGTGACACTATGAGTTAACACTTGTCTTCCCTGGTAATGTCCTCTACGGTAAAGTATGCAACGCAAGCATACTTTAGAAACTGGCTCAGTAACATATCGCAAGCTCCCTCAATTTGTACAATAAAGTGATTTCCTTACTCTGAAGACTGGAGGACAAGGCAGGAGATAGAAGGAGTTTCTACTTTTCTAATTCCATTAAGGAACAGGGGTATACTTGTTCCCTGTTAGATACTTTATTGCCGAGTCCACGGCCTGACACACAGCAAAAGCCTATTTTACTTGTTGAATAAATGCTACTTGTTCAATAAATACAAGTTATTTGTTGAATAAATGTATAACCTGTCCTGAATTGGTTTTGAAATCTTTGGATTTCTCACTTCTGACATACCCTTGCAATACTTAGTGGAAAACAGCTTTCATCTCACAAAAACTAAAAGCTTAACAACGGTTCCTCTCCTCCCATCAAAAGACAAGGGATCTGAAAGACATGCCCCTCTCCACCCTCTAAAAATGACTCTGATCCCAAGAACATGAATGAGCCCCCATCTGCCGGACTGCGCCAAATACAGCTTTTATAAGCATTACAAAAACACCTGTATAAAAAAAGCTGCTCTAAAACAAGGCCTTTGGAGTCCTAAAGTACAAAACCAATAGAATAAGGAGAGCATTCAGGCATTTATAAGAGCCAAAACTGAAAATATCACCTAAATACAAAAACTTAATAAATGGGTCTTTGATCAGCAGGCTATGCAGCCACATATCTCCCCCCAACGTGAATATAACAATATGATTCTAATATTTACAATATGAAAATGAAAAGGGGACCTTTTGCCATCTTGAAGTAGAAATAACTTTTGTTCCTATTAAAGAGTGACTGCTGAAATATACAAAACCAACTCCAAATTCCTACTTAGTTAAAACACATACCAGGCCTGACAAGCCACAAACAACAGGAAATTACCCCTCATGGTTTCTTACAGGATTATTATTACACGAACCTTACAGATTGTGTAGATTTGATCACTTTCGGCTAGGCACAGGTAAGTTACAACCATGAAAAAGCAAACTTTTGCTGAACACCTACAATGCAAAAGCACTTTAGAAGATACAACTACAACGCATAAAAGCAAAGCTCTGAGAGCAATTTCTTACTAAACAAGCCCAGAAATGGATATTTCCAATCACATTGATTAAAACTTGCCAATGAACTACTTTAAACTCAATTTTAACATTAAGAGTACTAAGTGAGCCCTTAGACTCAACATATTCTTATTTATTACCACGACTAATTTTATGGCAAAAATTAAGGAACTTTAAAAACAAAAATCAGTGCTACTTTTCTAATTTAATATAAATGTTTCCTAAATAAACTTCTGGTTGAGAAAATTCCTCCAATATCCTGTATGGTTTTTTTAAAGCAAATGAGAAAAATCCTCAAACTAGTATACATTTATGAAATCGACTTTACATTATGTCTCCCATCTCTGTTATATCTGCTTCGCATATTTATGTATTTACATTAAAACTCCTCAAACTTCATTTAACTACTTAACTTACACTTCTATCTAAAGAAAACGTTTTAAAGGGGGTCAAAACTAGAAAAGCAAATGTATTTTCAGAGTAACAGCAAATTAATTATTTTATGTGGCTCAAGGAAAAACATCCTTACGATCAGTGATACAGGTTCAATTCATATAAAACCAGGAAAAAAATGAAAAGGAACAAAGATTACAGAATTATGAAGAATTCTATAAATTAATTCAAATTTCAAGGAGCACTTTTGAAAGATGTAATTACTCCCAAGTTAAGTTTGTGTGACCACTTATTTATCCATTAACAGTTACTTTACATGTGTTACTTCAGAAGTTTAAAACAGCAAAATTTAGGACACTCCAAACTGTAACAAACAAGACACGATTTTGATGGAATAATGCTTCCAAACTCGTTTTACCTGGAGATGCTTTTCTAATTAAAGGTTTAATTGACAAGAAACCGGTAGTATTTAACTTTTAAGAGGTCAAGAGGAAGGAACAACAAAACCAACCTAGGTATTGTTTTCCTTTTGTTTGGGATCAAAAGGAAACCATAACCACAAAAAGGTTAAGTAAAAGCCCAAAGTACCCAACCCAAGGACAGTATCCCCCAAGAGAAAACAAAACAGAGTTGCAATTTGTAAACCAAGTTTGAAATACGCGAATCAATTAGCGTGCTTTCCTAAAGGCGTGTGATAAAAACTAATGGGCTCCGCTCGCAGAGCAACTTTCACAAGTGAATGCAGAAGGATCTCGGCAGAGTATCAGCCGTGTGCGTGCTTGTGAGAGTACACACAAGCAATTCAGAACCCCGGGACTAAAATGGTTAACAAAGGTTACGGGCCGGGGGGGGGGGGGGGGGGGGGAGGAAAGTGGAAGCGAAGTATCGCACGCTCCTAACACGGCTTGCCAACAACTCCCGAAACGAGAGCTCCGTCCCTCCGGCTTTGAAAATCAGAACCACAAACTACCAAGCGCGTTCGCGGCGGAGGGGACGGGCCCCGGCCGGCCCCAGCTCCCGGAGGAGCAGCTCGGGCGCCGACCCCTTCCCCTCCGGCCCGTCCGGCCCCGCCACACCCCGGCCCCCAGCCCCCGCGGCCATGTGACGCGGCGAGCCTCGCCGACCCGAGCCCGACACAAACACACCCCTAGCCCCGAGGGCCCGCCGGGCGCCGCCGCTTTACCTGCGCGCCGAGGCTCCGGGTCCCGCCCCGTCAGAGCCGGGGGTCCGGGACCTTTTGTTCCTTCCTCTTCCGAATGGGATGAGGGGCTGGCGGGGAGAGGGGAAGGGGCGATTGGAGGCGGAACTGAAAACACTCTCGCGGCCGCCCGGCCCGCCCCGCCCCCCAGCCACTGCCCGGCCCGCGGCCCGGCGCGCGGGGAGGGGGCGCGGGCTCGGCCACCGCCCGCCGGAGGGAGGGGGTGGGGACGCGCGTCCCGCCGCCGCCGCCCCTCCTCCCCTCAGGCGCGCGCCCGCCCGCATCCCCCACCCCTCGGGCCGCCCGGACGGCCAGGCCCTCCCCCGCCGCTCCCGCCGGCCCACCTCCGCTTCCGCCCTGCGCCCTCCGCCGCCGGCCGCAGCGGCGCGGCGCACCCACCTCCGGGCGGCTCGCTCGGCGCTCGCTGGCTGCTGGCTGGGAGCTGCTCCGCCGCCGCCGCGGCCGCGCGGTAGACCCGCCTCCCACCCCGGGCCGCGAGCCCCGCCGATTCGCCGGCGCAGCCCCGGGGCTGGCACCCTGCCGCCCGCTGATTGGCGCCCCCGGCCGCCCGTTAGGGCGCGAGGCACGCCGGCCGAGCGCAGCGCTCGGCGCGCACGGAAGACGGGGTGAGCGGAGGAGGGAAGGAAGGAGGCCGAGCACCCGGGAAGGGTCGGGGCGCCAGCGGGGTTCGGAGAGTCGCGGGCCACTACCTCCCCACCTTCTTTCCCTTTGGCCGCCCCGCCCTCCCGGCCGGACCGGCGGCGCGCGCAGCCAATCAGCGCGCGCGGTGCTCGGGGTGTGAGCCGCGCGTCGGGGGCCTCGAATCGGAAGGGAGACGTCGCTCGCTGATTGGTCCCGCCTCCCCCGTAGAGCGTGAGGCGAGGCGCGGCCGGGCGGGAGGGCTGCCGGGCGGCCGAGGATGAGGCGGAGTGGGACGCCCGCGGTTTCGGTTGACTACGTCTGGGGCGCGCTCCCACGAGGCTCTGGGAAGAGAAGGGGAGGGGAGAGATGAGCAGGGGAAGGGAAGGCACGGAACCCGCCGAGCTGCCGACCACCCCTCACTCATCGCCTGGGCCCGGGGCCCCTCCCCGGTCTCCTGCCAGCGCCATTGGGTGGGGCCTGTGGGGGCCGCCGCCTAGTCCACCTTCCGTACTCAAGCCGGGAGTGGACACGTGCTCATCTTTTGAGGGGGCCCGGGGTCCGCCTCGGGGACAGGACGAGATGGGGCAGAAAACGGGTCCGCAGAAACCCGAGGACCCGACCCACCCTGGGCCCGCCCAGAGGCGAATGAGTGGGCGGGGCCCTCGTGGTGGTAAACGGGGCGGGGTCCGAGATGTAAATAAGCCCAAGGAGGGGACTTTTTACGGGGTTTAGGAGCCAGGGTAAGGGATGCCAGGTATTTAGGTAGAACCGGAATCTTGGTTCTGTCTTCGTTAAAAATGGTGCTAGTCATGCATGCTCTGAAAGATCCTTGCGAAGTCTAAAAGATAAGCGCTTAGCACGATGCTCCCTAATTGCTGGGTTATCTTCCCTTCCTCTTCAATTCTCCACTGATGAGGCGATGTTCTTGGGCCCCAACTTCGCACATGTGCGATACAAGGCCCTAAGCTGCTGGCTGTCCAAGGCTGGTGGGTGGGTGTCCGCACTTCGGTAATGTTGTCGCTTGTACCCTACGGACACCCAAGCCTATGCTGAAACATTGAACCCAGCTAATCACATCAAGTATTTATTAAGCACCTACTACGTTTGGCGGGGAGCACCACAGAACCAAAGACGAAAAGGAACAGGTCTTACACGGGTAGTTGGTGCCAGAGCAAGACCGGAACTCGGTTTTCTTGGCTCCATGGCCCGCACTCATCCCCCTCCATCCTTACTTTCTGGCTTCAACGGGGAGCTCAAGACAAACGAGGAAAGAGACACTTGGTAGTGCACATCTGTTTTCTAACAGGCCAGGTGACCATTTCCAACGGCAAGAGTTTTGAAGCATACTCTTTCTTTTCAGAAATGAAAGCTTCCCTGAAGAGCGTGCCTTCAAATGGACTTGGAGAGATAGTTGGCCATTCTCTGTGTCCTGCATGTTTTCCAGACCATCAAGATGTTCATTTCTCCCACCTCCTCCAATATGGAAGCCCTGGAGTTAAGCAAATTGTAGTTTTGAATGCTGCTGTGTTCCCAATCTGTGAGCTTTGACAAGTGGAATTCACCTGCAATGATGGCTCTTTAAAAATAGTTACGTGATGGGGCGCTTGGGTGGCTCGGTCAGTTAAGCGTCCGACTTCGGCTCAGGTCATGATCTCACGGTCTGTGAGTTCGAGCCCCGCGTAGGGCTCTGTGCTGACAGCTCAGAGCCTGGAGCCTGTTTCGGATTCTGTGTCTCCCTCTCTCTCTGCCCCTCCCCTGTTCATGCTCTCTCTCTGTCTCAAAAATAAATAAACGTTAAAAAAAATTTTTTTAAATAAAAATAGTTACGTGGTGATTCAATAAAATAAATATGACTATGAAGAGCATAGGGCTTTGAAGTGGAAGGAAAGTCAATAGTCGTTATCATTTCTTCCCTTCTGTTGCCTTCATGCGTTTGTACTAAGATGAACGTACTCGGCAGAAATTCTTCACAAGTTTACTTCCAGGGTGGATTCTACCATTGTCAGTTTAGAGACAGCTATATTCACCCCTTTTAAAAATTAGCTTGTGAAGGAGACCCGGGAAGCCAATTGGTGGAGCTGTTCCACCTCCTAAGATTTCTATTTCCACTTCCCAGAGACATCAGGGAGGATAGTCTAGGGCAAAGGCTGTTCCATTTAGAAGTAGGAAGGCTGTTTTTGATTTTTGGTTCTTCTTCCTGCTAACACAAGCCAACTGTTTTAATATGAAATAACTTATAAAAAGCTACCCTGGGTCACACAAATATTTTCTCCTTTGTGACCCGGATGTGCACTTGGGTGTCCACGTGGGAGAGTGGGAGTAGAAACAAAAGCAAGGGTGGCTGGGATTCCAGAAGAATCTGCTCCCAATATGGGAGTTAGGTGCTTTGGGGTACATTAAGTAAATGGGTAATATGCTTGAGGTCTACATTAGACCATCTCTCCGAAGTGTCAGAATCTGGGTTCCTAACTCTTACCTTTAGGAAGCTTTTCAGGACCTCTGGGATTGAGGAAAGGGGAGGAGGGGAAACCCGACTACAATGATGTCCCCAAAGGGCTTAGAAGTGGGAGCATGCCTACTGTCCCCTCTGCTAGAAATGCATCTAAACTAAAGGGGGTCAAGACACAAACTAAAGGCAGATGGAGCAGAGATTGTCGTGGCAACAACCAGCTTGGAAATCCACTGGGGTACCTCAAGACAGACCTAACAGTAGGTCCCTATTGTATAAATTGTATTGAGTCTTATTTTTATGTGGATAGACGTTGCAAAATCAATTCAGGGGCATCTAGGTGGCTCAGGCGGTTAAGCATCTAACTCTTGGTTTGAGCTCCCGTCATGATCTCACGGTCCATGGGTTCAAGCCCCACATTGAGCTCTGTGCTGATGGCACGGAGCCTTCGTGGGGTTCTCTTTCCCTCTCTCTCTCTCTCTGGCCCTCCCCTGCTCTCTCGCTCTCTCAAAATAAATAAACTTAAAAAAAATCAATTCAGAAGCAATTTAAAAGTAGTTAAATGTGTTGGAAAGACACAGAAGACAAATAGTAATGGTGGTTGCTTTTGGAAAGAGATCTGTGGAGTCACAAGTTGAAAAACTTAAATTTCATCATTAAGTCTTAGGCAGTTTGAGTTTTTTAAAAATCTGTCCTTTTGCTAATATTTCAAAAGATATAACTCCTATTCCATCTCCTCTGATAAATCTATAAAACCCTTCCTGGTTACTCCAGCCCAAAGGATATCACTCACCTCTGAATTTTGTCTCGTAGTCAAAATGATTTACATACCATGACTTCGCTTTGATTAATGCCTTGATCAGTTAGTTTAGTCTTGAGCAGTTTTTTAACTTTTCATGTGTATGTTTTGTCTCCCCCGTGTAGATTGTAAATTCCTGAAGGACAAGGACAGCATCTTGTTCTCAGTTGTCTTCCCACACTCGGAGATAAAAAAAAAAAAAAAAAAAAAAATTACTAAGTAATTGAAAAAAGGTGAAATAGAGCATTTGTGTAGCAGGAATATGCTCTGTGTGTGTCAAAGGTCTGCAGGCATTCTGCACAGCTTTGTCCAATCTACTGAGTTGCCCTTGACACAACTCTTGAGTATACTATCAGCATCCAGTCTGTATACTCGCTCATCCTGGTGGAACGCAATTGCAGCAAGCTTACTACCTCTTAAAGAAAGATCCAGTCATTTACAACTAAAAGGACACCGATTAAATGAGATGACCTAAGTAGAAATTGTAAGGAACAGAGGTATGGTGTTACTTTTGTTGCAAATGACGATGAAGAAATCTGACACCAGCTGGATTTTTTTTTTTTAATTTTTTTTTTTTCAACGTTTATTTATTTTTTGGGACAGAGAGAGACAGAGCATGAATGGGGGAGGGGCAGAGAGAGAGGGAGACACAGAATCGGAAACAGGCTCCAGGCTCTGAGCCATCAGCCCAGAGCCTGACGCGGGGCTCGAACTCACGGACCGCGAGATCGTGACCTGGCTGAAGTCGGACGCTTAACCGACTGCGCCACCCAGGCGCCCCAAGGATTTTTATCTCAATATGACAAAATAGCACTTTTTGAAATGAAACTTTAAATGAATTTTTAAACGAATTCATGCTGAAGATGTGTACCTGCCGCTGTGTACCCACAGTCTTTATTCACATGCTAGTTTTTATCAAAAATAATAAAAATTTAACATCTGATGGAAATGCTGGAGAATAAAGTATGTATAAGAAAAAAGAATTAAGTTTGGCATTTATCTGGTGTCTGCTAGGTGCCTATCATACAAGCATGGTGGAAAATTCTCATTTTATGGCCAACATTTCTCAAGAAAAGAAGACATTTGTTTAGGGTTTTTTAGATTTGAAGGGAGAAAGTATTTGAGAAGTTGGCACTGGTTGAGAAAAACATTGAGTGAAAATTAAAAACGTATGTCTCATCGTTCTCCAGGCATCTGATAATTAATATATTTCTTATCTATACATTTAAAAGTGTAAATAATCATTGGATCAATTGATTATTGGATAGCTAATCTAATGACTGCTCAAATATTACTTGGTAAATTATAAAACCGTTTTGATGCAATGAACATGCCCATAAAGGCATTTAAATATTATTTAAGATCTATACGTTTGGGAAAAACTAGACAAAGGCCCATGTCTAAATGCCAAAAGAACAATGTACAAATTATTTAAAGTTCTATTGTAAAGAGGGGTAACTTGGTAGTCATATGTCAACAATAGGGCTTTATGCCTTGATTATAATTGTCTGTGTGTGATAATATTGACTGAGCCAGGCTGCTGCTAGGCAGGTTTAATGTATGAAGGTATAACGCTCTTGGAAAATTTCAAGCATGTTAGCATAATTGCTCTGATGAAGAATGAAGAGCTTATTTAACATAACTGACTAGGGTAGACAATAGATGCATAATCAGTGTCCTAATGATTGAATTAATGAGCCCCAGTTGTTTGTCCTTACTGTAAACAGTCCTCAGCTATGAAAAAGACATTCTGCTGAAGAAGTCTGACGATTGGGTTAGCTGATAAGTGGCCAGAACATCATTAATGGTGGGAAAGGGCCAACTACTATTGGGTCCTAAAGACGTCAATGGTGGATTTCAAGGAGTAAATTATATCGCTACATAGAAGCTTCATATCAGCTCCTGCTTGCCTTGAAGTATGCATACAGTCATGGAGCCTGATCAATGCTCTTATTTTCAGATAAAGAAACCCAGGCCCGAGCTTCTTCAAAGTCCGATGGCCACTTAGCGCCAGAAATTATACACAGTATCTACCTTTGCTGCTCTGACACTGCCCACTAATTCATATCCCTGTTCCTGGTCTCTACCCTCACCCATGCCTTTGCTGCTCTCTTCAATTCTCCTGTTCCCATTACCTTCTATGCACATGTCCTGACCAACTATTTCACAGTGAAAATAGGGACACATTTCCTGTCCACACCTAAACCCCTAGCATTAGACTATATGTCTGTCTCCGGATCTATCCTTCCAGCCATGTCCTGTGAAAAACCTGCTCCTCCTAGAAAAGGCTTTTCCTTCTGTTCCCTTGGCCACCTAGTCTAGGTTAGCATATACCACCCACCCAAAACACGCATAGCAGCCACACTATCCTATCACCTTTTTAAATGTCTCTTCCAAACTCTATTGAGAAGTACATCCACTTATTTCTGTACTGATTTATCATTTGTCACTCCTTCCCACTAAATGTGAGCTCTATAAGAGCAGGAAGCATGTCTGCTTTGTTCACCACAGTATCCCTACTCGAGCATGTCTCTCTTGTTCACCACATTATCCCTAATTCAACCATACACGGAGGCACTCAATAGATATTTTTGAATAGTTGGATGAGTTTCACTCAAACTCAACATCAACTGAAAGTTGATCAACTCCTTCTGTTTTCCTCTCTGAGTGTGCCTTAGCCCGGTTCCCTGGAACATAGAGCCTGGTGCAAGGATGCCTGTGCTTTATTTAGGAGGTATTATCCCAGAGCAGTGACCACAAGAGAAAAAGCAAGGAGGAATGGGGAGTAACTGCAGAAAGATGCATCACTATGCTAAACACTGCTTCATGCTAAGCCTTGAAGAGATACAGCCAGTCTCTTGACAGGTGCAGCCACTGGGCCATACAGGACATCTTCCGATGGACAACAAGGAAAAGTCATGCCTTAGAGCAATCTGAGGAGGGGAAGACATTTATCTGCATGTCGCCTGTCTCCTATTGGTCAAAGCTGGTCCCAAAGGGAGCTCACTTTCCCATACTTCCCACCGTATGATCCATATTCTCTGATAGCCACTCAGAAAGCCAGGTGACCTGCCCTGGAGTCCAGGAGTGGTGTGAGAAGACTATGGATATGTGGCTGGTTGGCCTTAGTCAAACCAGAAGGGACTTAACTAAGTCAATTGTGGTGGCAGCTGAGACACAGCAAGAGGCTCAGACAATCTAAGACGCGTAAACAGAGCCTGATATAGAGCAAAGGGGGTACCACAGTAACAGTAGGGTCGGGTCTGTTTTATTCACTGCTAATTAAATTTTGGTTGAATGAATGGATGCATATATAAATGGCATCACCATCTACTGACTCATTTAAGCTGGAACTTTGGCGTCATCGCAATCGTCCTTTTTGCTGAATTCCCACATATCAAAGCGAGGGCAGAATTCCTCCTGGCTCTACTTCCTCAACATATCTCGGACCAATGCCTCCTCTCCACGCTCCCTGCCTTGATTCAGGCTACATCATCTTTCGTGGGAATTATTGCTCTAGCTCCTTAACTATAGTCCTCCTGTCTCCACTCTTGCTCCCTTCCAACTCATTCTCCCCGCTGCCAACATTTACTTCCCTTAGAGCATGTTTTACAAATGCAAAGCTGATAATGTCACTATCTTGACTATATTGATAGTTTCCCCCCCTCCCCTCCCCCCCTTTTTTTTTCTTTTCAGGATAGAAGCAAGACTCTCTAGCATAGCCTGTAAGATCCTTCATGATCTGTGCCAGGTTAGTCTCTTTATCTTTACAGCTCCCCACTCCCTACCTTGCTCCTTAGACCTCAGCCAGACTGAATTCCCAGCAGGACACTGGGCCGTCTCATTCCTCAGTGCCTATGCTGTGCTCTTGGTTCTGCCTGGAATATGTTTGTGCCTGATGAACCCCTCCTCATACTTCAAAACGATTTCCATGAAGTCCCATTCAGCCGTGGATGCCTCCACCCACCCATCCTCCCCCCCACCCATCCGGTATTCATGGTTAACAGTCAGGTTTTTCAGTTGCAAGTCATAGAAGAAACTGCCATTACTGACTTAGGAGAAAGGGCGCTTGTGACAGGTTATGGGGTGGCTGACACAATAGCTAAGAAGGCTGCAGAAGCAGGCCAGACGATAGGCGAGAACAAGGAAGTCTGGGCAGCAGCTAGGGTCACAGCCAAGATTACAGCACAACGTGTTGGGGAGGTGACCGTCACTGCCACCACCATTCAACACAGGATACCTCAGCTTACACTTCCAGGTCAATAGCGCTGGACTCTGGACCCCCTGCCACTGGCATTACCAGTGCTGTTGCCCCTGGAAACCAGATGTCACTGCAGTGCCTGTTACTGTCATCAGAATGGATTCTGCACCCACCCTGCTCTGCATCACCAGAGCTCCCTCTTCGAAGCCTGGGGCAGATCCATCAGGGTTACTAAGCTTAGCGTAAGTTTCTTGCTCTAGTTGCCGGCAGAGCTGGGCCAACAAGGAGCTGACATTTTTTTTTTTTTTTTTTTTACTTCTATATTATAATTGGGATCTGCTTCCTTCCAGTAATTATGAGATGACCCCAAACAAAGAAAAGTGGGTCAGATGCTAGAGAGCCCCCAGATGGCTGATGTTCACCATGTTCTCAAATTTGCTCAACAAATAAATTGTGCGTCTGCCCGTGCCAGGTTCTCTTTAAGGCACTCAGGATGCAAAAATGGATAAGGTGACTGCTTCATGCTCACGAGGACATCGATGGCCCAAAAGACAAAAAACATGCTTTGGCAAAGATGTAGAGAAATTGATGGGAGGAACGTAAAATGGCACAGTCACTGTGGAGAACAGGCCGGTAGCTCTTCCAAAGATTAAACAGAGTAAACGCACGACCCAGCAATTCCACTCCTAGATACACAACATGTGAGAGAAATGGCAACATTTGTCTGCTCAAACATCTGTACACAAGTGTTCACAGTGACATTATTCATAAGAGCCAAAGAGTAGAAACAACTCAAACACTCATCAGCTGATAAATGGACAAATTGTGGCACGTCCATACAATGGGATGTTATTCAGCCATGAAAAGGAATGAAGTTCTGGGGTGCCTGACTGGCTCAGTAGCTAGAGCATGGGACTCTTGACCTTGGGGTTGTGAGTTTGAGCCTTATGTTGGGTATAGAGATTTCTCAAAAAATAAGAGCTTTATTTAAAAAAAGGGAATGAAGTGGTGAGACAGGTTGCCACCTAGATGAATCTTGAAAAGACTGTGCAACGTGAAAGGAGGCACAAAAGGCCACATACTGTAAGATTCCATTTATGTTAGGGGCGCCTGGGTGGCTCAGTCGGTTAAGCATCCGACTTCGACTCAGGTCATGATCTCACGGTCCATGAGTTCGAGCCCCGCTGCGGGCTCTGTGCTGACAGCTCAGAGCCTGGAGCCTGTTTCAGATTCTGTGTCTCCCTCTCTCTCTGACCCTCTCCCGTTCATGCTGTCTCTCCCTGTCTCAAAAATAAATAAACGTTAAAAAAATTTTTGAAAAAAAAAAAAAAGATTCCATTTATGTCAAACATTCCAAACAGGAAAATGTATAAAAAGTAGATCAGGGGTTAGTTAGCTAGGTCTGGAGATCGGGTCGGGGAGGGGGCGGGTGGCGAATGGTGAGTATCTGCTAATGGGCTTCTTTCCAAGGTAGTAAACACGTTCTAAAATTAGATTGTGCTGACGATTGTACAAATCTGTAAGTATACTAAAAACTATTGAATTGCATACTAAAACAGATACATTGCTCGGTATGTGAATTATGTCTCAGTAAATCTGTCTTTGAATAACAAGTAAGACCGAAAAGTCTCCCTTTTCCTTAAGGGGCTGACGCGCTCCTCAGAGAGCAAACAATCAACGGAGAAACAATAAGACTTCAATTCATGGCAAGCCTCTTCCTCACCCCTTACCTCTTCTTTCTCCATTCCTCAAGAGGGAATAGGTCCCTTCCTTCCTGTTACACTTACGCTTTTGTATTGTCTTTCTCTGACAAGTGAGATGCTTGAGGGGGTCTGTGTCTTTGAACTTTGGGTCCCCAGGGTTAAAGTGCAATGCTTGGCATACGGTGGGCTTCCAACAGTTGTTCACTGAATGGTGAATAAGTGACAGAGCCGGGACGAGAATGTGGGTGTCCTGAGTCCCAGATCAGCACTCCTTCCAACTAGGCCAATCGCATCAGTTGGCGATCAGTTGGAAGACTCCCCAGATGTAACAGCGAGCCAGGAAGGAGTCCACCCTGAAACAGTCCCATTTTCTACAAGCTGTCAGATTCTAGGTATGGGTTTATACTGTACATCATAAGCGTAATTTTGCGGTGTCCTTCCTAATTACGCTGTGTCCTCTGAAGAGTCTTTCCACTGTCTTCGCGTCCAGCCCTCCCCACCGATTTCAGCATCAGCTTTGCTGGCACCTTTAGCACCTTGTAATTGTGACTTCTAACCAACTGCCCGGTCAACAGTGAGTGGGGCGGCCTGGCCTGTGGGCCCAGGGTCTCCAAGGCCTAAGTCTTAGAGATTTGGGGTTTTTTTTGCTTACCAAGAAGCATCGAGTAGAACCACTCCAAACAAAGATTATTTAGAAAAATAAATTTTTTACGGTCTGCTGAGGTATAACTTTGCCACAAATGTTCTCTACTACTTTTTAAAAACAGCTTTATTGAGCTATAATTCACACGCCATATAATTCACCCATTTAGGCTGCACAATCCAATGGTTTTTAGTATATTCACAGAGCTCTGTAACTATCATCACAATCTAACTTTAGAACACTCTCAGCATCCCAGAAATAAACCCTCTAGCATTCACTCCCCACTCTCCCTCTTACCCCAGCTCTAGGCAACCACTGATGTCCTTTTTTTGCCTTTATAAATCTGCCTATTCCAGACGGCTCATGTGAAGGGACTCATATAGTATGTGACCTTACGTGACTGTCTTCTTTTGCTTTGGTTGTTATCAAGGCTCATCCATGTGGAAATGTGTCTCAGGACTTCATCCCTTTTCATGGCCAACTAATATTCCAGTGTGTGCGTATTCCACACTGTGAATACATTCATCAGTCATGGCCATTTGAGTTATCCCCACTTTTTGGTTCTTAGGACTAATGCTGCCATGAACATTCATGTGTCTCTACTACTTTCTAGATCATAATTACTGTACTCTAAACCCTCCTCCCCTATTCTGATGCTTTGTCTCTAAATACACTGCCTATCGGTTTACGAGATTCTCCCAGGCTTTTTACAAAGTATCATTAATGTATATTGAAGGGCTGGCAAACACATAACTCGGCCGCTGTTGGAATTGGCTGCCAACATATAAAATATTTTAATGAAATGATGAAGTGATCATCTCTCCAGTGACATTTTCTGACTTCCTTTCAAGGATGCCAGGAAGCCAGGTTTTCCACTCATTCAACAGAGTTGTGTGTTCCTGGAGAGTCTGCTGCGTACTGGGGAATGTGCAGTGTGTGGGGAGAGAGATCCTCGCCCCGCAAAATCTTCTATTCTGTTAGAGGACAGAGCCTTGGGGGAGGCAGCTCACCTGGTCCTGGTGATCAGGGGAGGCTTCCCCAAAGAAGAAGCAACTAGAACTAAGATGATAACAGCTAGGAGTTTGCCAGGTGAAGAAGGCAGAAAGCAAAAGAAAACACGAGTGGAAAGGGCCAGAGGTGGGAGGAGCATGTGTGGATGGGAGAGAGGAAAGAGGAAAGAGAAGGGAGGGCATGCGGAGGGGCGGAAAGAGATTAAACTGAACAAGAGAGTGAAGCCGTACCATTCAGGGCTTTGAATGCCAATATAGAAAAGACCCATTGCCTGATGCGAAAGGGTTCAAAATTCGGCAAAATTAAGCACTCACTGAGGGTTGGCCCTCTAACAAAATTAAATTAAATTAAATTAAATTAAATTAAATTAAATTAAATTAAAAAAACACAAGAGTTTATTGAAAAAGGTACAATATGAAAAAGAACTCACGGATTGCTGAAATTTGTAATCTCAGAAGCAAAGAGGTTTCTCTTTCAATCAAAAATTTCAGGTTTCATGTCAATGTGTAAGAATAGGGATGTTTAAAATTATTGTCTTATTCTTTAAGAAATGTGTTTAGACCCTCTTATGTGCAAGAGATTATTACTCTGGTCTCTGAGGCTGTAAAATGGTTCATAATGCTGGTTTCTTAACTTCCAGGCAAGAAGTGGTCAATCAAGTGAGACATGAAAAAGAAAAAGACCCACAAAGAGATTTTGCATATTGGATACATTTAAGAAACTATTTATTTAGAGGAACAAGCATTACACAATAATTCAAAGGGCAACAGCACTAATCTCTCTCCTTAGCACAATTATAATTCAATTAAGTTTTATTTATTTTGAGAGAGAGAGGGTGTGTGTATGTGTGAGCACGAGCATTTGGGTGGGTTGGGGGGGGGAGAGAGAGAGAGAGAGAGAGAATCCCAACTGTCAGCATGGAGCCCAATGCAGGGTTCGAACTCATGAACCCTGAGATCATGACCTGAGCCGAAACCAAGAGTTGGACACTTAACTGACTGAGCCACCCAGGCGCCCTGTTCATATAGAACCTTTTAATTTTTTTTTAACGTTTATTTATTTTTGAGAGACAGAGTGTGAGTGGAGAAGGGGCAGAGAGAGAGAGAGAAAGAGAGAGAGAGAGAGAGGCAGAATCTGAGGCAGGCTCCAGGCTCTGAGCTGTCAGCACAGAGCCGAACACGGGACTCAAACTCACAAGCCGTGAGATCATGACCTGAGCTGAAGTCAGACGCCTAACTGACTGAGCCACCCAGGCGCCCCTAGAATCTTTTTTTTTTTCTTAAGTTTATTTATTTATTTTGAGAGAGACACAGAGAGAGAGAGGGAGAGAGAGAGAAACAGAGACAGAGACAGAGAGACAGAATCCCAAGCAGGCTCCACACTGTCAGTGCAGATCCCCACTTGGGGCTCGAACTCATGAACTGTGAGACCATGACCTGAGCAGAAATCAAGAGGCCCCGTTCACATGATTTTTTTAAAAAAAGAATTCTATACCAAAAGACCTTCAACTAAGAGTTATTTAGAAATTTTTGCTTTGGAGATTTTTGTATCCTCTGGTTCAATTCGGGGTGGAACACCGGGAGTACAATAAATAAGAATTTATTAAACGTTCTACTCCGTGGGCCATGGAGAACATAAAGAAGTTGCAGGTATGGCTCCTTCTCTCAATGAACTTCAGTTCATCTAAGAATATGGGAGGCAGTGTGAAGGTCCGGGGAAAGAAGAGAGTGAAACTTTACTGTTCCTTCTATCACTGTCCAAGGCTCCTAAAACTGACATATTTCACCTCACCTTCAAATGATCCCAGAAAGAAGGGATTTTTCTTACCAGCAACCAAGTCTCCATAGAGGTGAAACAACCTGCCTAAAATCAATAGGCTACAGTGGACACATTTCCAACCGAGGTAAAAACCAGGATATCCACACCAAGTGCAGACATGTGAGCAAACTCCTAGTTCAACGGGGCAGGAATAGGGTTGAGCTCTCTCATAACTGACCTTCAGGGGTCTCGTTTGCATATCTACTCTTTAGTTCCAGGGAAGGTGATGGAAAAACCTGGGGCTTGGATAGCCAGCCACCAGGGAAACGAGGGTGTGTTTCTATAAGGCCTTGGTTTGACCTCTGGGCCCGGGGGAAGCACAGGGGTAGGTACGCTGCTGTGCAGGCTGGGGTTCCACCCCCGGCCCCAACTAAGCCTGTTTGAATCCCCAAGATGGGGGTGCGGGTACAGGGGAGTGGGGAGGGTGGGGGGAGGGACCAGAGTTGCAGCCAGGAGCAGAGTGCTTTCGCCTGGACAGAGGAGCAATGAATGTCGCTCAGAGGGTCCAGAGAGAGGTGCCACATGGCCAGGGGGCTGCATTCCAGAGGGGCTGGGATGGAAGTGTCCCCAGCAAGCAGTTACGAAGACTGTGAGACAGTCAGGCTTGCCGATGCCAGGGAGCTGTTATTGTACAATTTCCTCAGGGCCTGAGTGAGAGTCACTCACTCCAAAGTACCTACTAAGCGCATACTTTGTGTCAGGCCCTATTCTACATACTGGAAATCAGCAAATAGCGGTAAATGAAACAGACAAAAATCTCCATTCTCTCAGGGCTTGCATTCCAGGCGGGGGGGGGGGGGGGGGCTGGATAGAAAATACAGAAGATGAGCGGTAAACATCAAAGGGTGTTAAGAGAGAAATAAAACAGGGAAGAGGAACAGGGTGGGGGGCCACTGCGGTTTTCAGTAGATGGGTTGGAAAAGTCCATACCGAGAACGTAACATTGGAACTAAGACTTGCAGGAGGTGAAGGAGCCTGCCATGTCTTGCCGGGGAAGGAGGCTCTCAGGAAGTGGAAAGAATGAGTGCAAAGGTCCTGTGGCAGAAGTGTGCCAAGCAAGCCAGTTCAGCATAGCAAGGAGGGGCAGAGTAAGGGAGAGAGAGTGGAGATGGGGTGGGGGGGTGCTGTGTTAAGGATTGTGCCTCCCGACGTGGGTAGAGTGAGCATTTCCAACATGCTCTGCTATGAAGCTGCGGGTGTGGAATAAGGCAGGGGAGTTGGATTCGCCAAGGTGGGTAGGATTTTGTCACGTGAAAATAAAGAATTGGAAGAGGGGCCAAAAAATTGAGGAGTGATTGCAATGATGGATTATTCCAGTTATCCCTGTTGTGTAACCAGCCACATCAAAACACAATGGCATAAAGCAGTCACGGATTCTGTGTGTCAGGAATTGGGGCAGGACACAGTGGGGATGGCTTGTCTCTGCTCCATGATGTCTGGGGTCCCAGCTAGGAAACCTCAAGGTTGGAGAATGGGCTGATTCAAGCTCACCCTGGCATCGTCTGGAGACACCTTCCCTCTGGCGAGTGATGCTGGCTGTCAGCCGATACCCCGGCGCATGGTCTCATCTTGCAGTCCAGCTTCCCCACAGCCCAGAGCCCTTAGACAGCCCACGTGGCCACTCAAGGCGCCCAAGGTGAGCGTCCTAAGAGAGAGAAGGTGGAAGCTGCCCGTATCTTAAGGCCTAGGCTTGGAAGCTGGCACAGTGCCATTGTCACGATGTGCTACCGATCAAGTGGTTGCAGAGCCCAGATTCAAAGGAGAAAGGAGAGAGACCCCGCCCCTTGAAGGAAGAAGGGTCAAAGAAGAATGATGTTTCAAGTACAAGACTAATTGAACTCATCCAAGGAGGAAGGAAGGCCATAGGAACACACCTGGAAGAACACGCCATCATTTAGAAGCAGGAAATAGGAAGAGAATCCAGCCGCCGAGAACAAGACGGTAGGAGGAAAGCCAGGAGAACAGGACGATTGTTTCAAGAAAGAGGGAATGATCCACTCTGCCTAATGCTGATGAGAGGTCAGGAAGGTTCCGCTGAGAAGTGACGTTTGGACGTGGCAAGGTGGAGAACAGTGACATGGTGACAATGGCAGATTTGGTAAAGCCACGGGAATGAAGGTCTGATGAGAAAGGGTTGAAGGGAGAACAAGGGAGAGGAAGAAAAGCAGCAAAGACAGGCGTGTCTTCGGAGTTTTTTATAAGGGGTACGGGGGAAATGGGACATGCTGACGAAGCGAGACACAGGTTCAAGGGAGGATCTTCATAGATGGAACATACAACAGTTTTGTAGGCTGAAGGGAATGATCTAGAAGAACGGCGGAAATAATGGCAGAGGAGAGAGGGGACGATGGTGGGAATGATACCCTTGAGTTGGTGAGAGGGGCTGGAACCCAGTGCACAGTGGAAGCTTTAGCCTATGGTGGCAGCATGGACAGCTCACGTGTTGCACACATTCTCAACAGGTGCGAAAATTGGTTCCTACTCTTTTGGGGTATAAAGTGCATATACTTACAGTATATGAACAGATATACAGTATATCTGTAGCAATAAAATCTCATGGGAGAGGTTGTGCAATTAGCAAAAACTCTATCTATAAAGACTACCTGGGGGGGGTGGCAATGAAAACCAATGATTGTGAAATACTTGTCTATTATAACTGAAGAGAAGGTAGAGTGTATGAGGAAGTGTTTCTCTAAATACATGGTAGGCAACATGGAAGGAAACATGGAAGATGTCTTCTGATAACATCTCTTTTCTTTGTGAAATAAGGAGCAGGAAGAATCAAATGTGAGGATGAGGAAGGGGGTCTTTCAAGGTTTGGCAAGAGATGAGAAAGTTTGAAACCAATGTTTTGGAGGGTAGTTAGAGGGAATTAATTAAGGATTAACTTGGTGTTGGTGGACCTTTCAATGTGAGACCCATCAGCATGTTTGTGTGCTTTTCTCCAATGACTTCACCTGCTCAGATCAGGAAGAGATTGGGTTTCACTAGGATTGGGAGTACACTAGGGGAGTACAATGGATGGAGTTATGGGCAGGAGTGTATCCTAAAGGGATAATGGCCAGTAATGGTCATCAGTGCCTTCCCCACTCTCAGTGCTCCCCATAACAATACATATGTTGTCTCTTTACATGAAGCACCTGCAACTCTCTGAGGATTTCCTGTTGATCTGTGTTGTTGGCATGCCAGAAATGCCGGTAAGTCAGTGTCCCCAGCAATGGCCTACAGCCAATGATGGATGGGATATCCCTTTCCTTGCCCCTGAGGGGAAAATAACTCTGAGGATTATTCCGCATGCCTGTTCAATAAATGCCCTTTATTCACTTCATTTTCTTCCCTGTAGGACTTCCCTATACTCCCCTCAGCACTTCCTGGGATCACCTCCCAAATAAACTACTCACACTCAGATTCTTGTCTCAGAGTCTGTTTCTGAGAGAACCAAACTAGGACAATGATGAACCATAGTTTTAAAGCCAGGTTAGGAGAGAATTAAGAATACGATGTGGGGTAGGGAAAGCAAGTTTCCCTGTTGATAAGACAGTGAAAGGTGATAAGATCAAAGGATTGGAAGACCCAATGAGGTCCAAGAATGTTGAAGTTAAGAGTACTTGAAGTAGGGATTGAAGAGTGGGACACTTGAAATTGGAATTATGCCGTTATTGGTGAAGGTAAACTTTAGCGTATAACCATGGGAGTGAGGACTGGTGAAGTGGAGGGTAAGATCATTGCAGGTGAGAGAACAAGGAATGGAGAGAGCAAAATGGCCCATAGAAGGCCGATTGTTTCTCGTTTGCCTTCTATCTCTCCTAGAACATTATTCTGAAGGTTAAATGACCTAATCCACACAAAGGTGCTAGTTCAGAGCTCCGTACATAGTAAGTGCCTAACAAATGTTAGCAGAAGTCTACAGTGGGCATATGATCCAAACCACACCAGCAATCCCTCCCAAGGATTGTTATAACTCAATCCATTGAAGAAGCATTCTCTTTCCTCTTTGGGTGTAAGGTTGGGAAGCTACAGCTGCCTATGGCTACCCAGACCGTCCAACAGAGAGAACAAAGGAGTTGGGGCAACACAAAGGCAGAAGGAGAGAGAAGCTGGAGAGAGAATCCTGGCAGTGTTTGATTCCCTAGAGTCGGTTGTCTCTGCAGTCAGATCCACCCTGCCCTCTCTACAATCATTCACTCGGTTTCAATAAGACTTTTGTAAAAACTTTAATTTCGCTTTACTTAAGCTAGTTTGAGTTGAGTTCCTATCACTTGCTACAACGACAAAAACAATAAGTTAACTGATAAGGGAGTTCACCTCTTGCTTCACGCTGGCCAAAGGGTTCTAATGCAAAGTTCATACATGGAAATCTTTTCAAGCCTAGAGAGAAGGAAATATTGTGAGGTTTAAACACCTGAGGAAGCCATGTACCTGAGTTTGTCTCAACTCACCCATTTGCCTGCTGAGTGGGCATCAGGCCTTGGCATCTCATTGGGAGACTCTGTGAGAGTCAGCCTTGCTAATTTATGTTGTAGCAAAGCTGTTGAAAGCATCGTCTACCCCACCTCTCAGTGTCTTCTCTATGATGCACTCAGGTGAAGTTTATTTTAGAATTTGTGGGCAAAAATCTTTACTTTTCTCAAAGAACTGGCAAGTGTTCTCTTCGTGGAAAGAGAGAACTAAGTAATCAATTGTGTTTCTTCACTTTGGTCACCTGGAAGCTCACAGCCAAGAATACAGCCCAACTTTTGGGACCTTATAATCTCTATATGTGAATATGTGAGTTTTATGTTTTTCTACTAATCTTAATATTCTATTTTAACTTGTATTTTCCTTAAGACTTACTTATATTTTACTATTGTAAGTGTTCTATAAAACTTCCTCAAATCATTTAGAGAATAGAGCAAAGTTTAAATAAATAAATAAGCACACATACTTTGTATTCAACCTGGGAAATATCCCTTTGCCTCTTTATTGCCAAACAATGGGGTTAAAATTTCTAATGGAGGCGGCAAATCTAATACATCCCTTTACTCTAAAATACAGCAGTAATAGATAACTATAACAAAGCAAAACTAAAATAACACAACTGGGTTCAAAAAGAAAATAAAAATTTCCATGACGCAGAAAAAAATAAAAATAAAAACATCAAAAAGTAAACAGGGCTGAAGCCATGGCTTCCCAGGCTTCTGGTCTAGAGGCACAGCCATGGCTAGGAGGTCAGTTCCTACAGAATAATGGGGACCAAATGTGCTCCACATGAGATTAAGTATTGAAGCCAGAAATACCTACCTGACCATGATGGGAAGCTGTAAAAGACAACTGTTGTTGGCTAATGTGTGAGCTCTCAGCTTTTATAAAGGAAGAAAGGAATCAGAGGGAGGTAGGAAACAGAAACAATCCCACAAGCAGAAAGCAAAACAAGCTGCCCACTGGCCTGGTGACAGGATCTAAAACGTCCTCAGTATCATCATAGGACAGGAGCCCCCACCCATATACATAAGATCTGGTTCTAGACTCAGATACCTGGGAAAAGGTGGGGGAAACTAATAAGAAGCACTCACAAATGAACTAAACAGAGAAGAGAGATAGGAACAAATCCCCCTCTCAAAATGAGTTTGCAAAATTAAAATGACTGCATTTGAAGAAATCTAAGATAAAGAAAGACTACAATCAAGATCAGGAATTAAAAATACAAATTGTTCCATTAGGAATAAGTTTTAGAGGTTATTTTAAGAAAAGACTTAAACATAAGTGTGGTTAGTATGCTAAAACTAGATTCGTAAAAATAAAGACAAAAAAAGCAGACAGACAGAAATAAAAACAGCTTTACACAATGAAATTGATCCAGAATTTTGAAAGAAAATTAGATTTTGGGGGAGCGTGGGTGGCTCAGTCAGTTAAGCATACAACTCTGGATTTTGGCTCAGGTCATGGCCTCATGAGTTCATGGGATTGAGCCCCGCATCAGGCTCTGTGCTGCAGCATAGAGCCTGCTTGGGATTCTCTCGTTCCCTTTATCTCTGCCCCCCCCCCCCCCCCCCGCCGCTTGTGCTCTCTCTCTCAAAATAAATAAGTAAACAAACTTAGACAAATAGATTTTGTAATCAAAAACTTAATAGGTCACTGGGCACTTTTAAAGAGCAACTTAGTGAGTTAGATGACTTATCACAAAATTCACCCAGAACGCAAAGTGTTAAAAAATAGTTAAGAGACATGTAGAATAAATTGAGAAACTACACAATACATGTAAAAAGGGTTCCAGATGAAAGAATAGAGGAAATGAAGCAATAATTGAAAAGGCAGTAGTTGAAAACTTATCAGAATTAAGCGTTGTTACATGTCCTTTTTTTGCAAGTACCAAGTAAGAAAAATGTAACTAAATCCACATGTAGATACTTAACAGTAAGACTGCAGGACATCAAAAATAAATGAAACATCTTTAAGAATTATTAGAGAAAAAGATAGATCACCTAAAAATAAATGACAATTAGAGGCTTCTTAGTGACAATAATACACACCAAAAAACGATGGAATAATATCATCAAAATGCAAGAAAATATATTTGGCAAGCTAGAATTTTATACCCAGCTAAACTGTGATTCAGGAGATAGCAAAGTACACACATACACATAATCTGAGCATTTAACACCCACAAGTCCTCACTCAAAGAGAATAATTGCACCTTTTAATTTAAGGAAGTAAGAAACAAAGAAGAGAAAGGAAAGAGGAAGAAGAAATGAAGGAAAGAGAAGCAAAGCCTGGGATACGAGAAAAAAATTGTGAGCACAGAATGAGAAGGTATGTTTCTATAAATTTAACAAAAAACTGACTGTAATAAAAATAAAAATAACTAATGATATATGTTTACAAAGAAACAGTAAATTTACCTTCTAAACAATAATAGGAAGTTTAGGGACACATTGTTCAATAGGTAAAGTGTATTCATGTCCGTATCATCTTTAAAGAGGGATAGAAATATTGGCTAATTAGCTAAATATGTACAAAGTAAACATTTCGAATAACCACTTTAAAGAATAAAAATAATACTCAGAGCTTGATAAAAGGGGAAAATTTAAAGATAGAAGATTGTATCTACATACAGAAGGAATGGAGAAAGAAAGCAAAGAAGAATACCAGAAATAGAAAATACAAATGAAGAGGGTAGAAACGAGTTCAAACATATCAACAATTTAATATATAGAAAAGGATTAAATTTACATATTAAAAGGCAGAGATTATCATATTGAATTTTAAAAATCCATCTATATAGATCTATACCTTGCTTATAAGGTTCACCTAAAAAATCTATATTTTTTATACATAGAAACGTTAATAAAAGGACAGAAAAAATATATTATGTCAATACTATCCAAAAGAATGCGAGGACAGCAGTAGTGATATCAAACAGAATAAATTTTAAGGCATAAAGCCCATATAGGGATATATCACATAATGATAAAAGTAACAATCTAACAAGAATATATATTAACCATGATCACCTAACCACACAGCCTTTAAAAACTGATACATTCACAAGGAGAAATGGACAAATCTGCATTCATGGTGTAAAACATTAACCTGCCTCTTTTCAAAATTGCTAGATGGAGCAGACACAATGTTAGAAAGAATATAGGAGCTTGAAATAATAGTATTAAGAAATATGACCCAATAGATTATTTAGGAACCCTGCTGGCTGGGTTGGGAGAATACTAGAGCTTTGGGACATGGGGGCATCCTCAGGCAGCACACCAGGCCTCACTGATTCCGAATTCCAGGGCAGAGTCCCAGAGGTGCCCACTGTAGGGCAGGGACCTAGTAGAGGGGTAGAAGCTCAAGACAGGGGCTCCTGGTTTGACTGAGCCACTTTGGGCAAGTCATTTTGATTTTCCTAAACTCTACAAAATAGAGATAATAGTAACACATATACATCTGGGTTTTGTTATGAAAATCACGTTGTTGGTTAATGTCTGTAAGGAAATTTACAGGGTACTTTACCCATATTGAGTGTCTGCTATGTGCAAAGCGTGATGGTAGTTGTAAGAATTACAAAGACAACGACCAAGAACCCATCTTTAAAGAGGCAAGATGGCAGCAATGGTCCAGCAACAATTTACCAAGGATTGCTCCCTCACTTCATCGCTTCATCACTAGGACAACAAGCACATGTTTTGGTATCGGACACACCCAGCTCTACCATTTTCTGTCTATGTGCCTTTTTTTCTACTTTGTTAAACTGACATAGTAACAGTGCTCATCAAATGGGGTTATTGGGAGAAATGATTGGAATAATACATGAAGCAGAGTGTTGGACACATCTAAAATATTCAGTAAGTGGTTATTAATATTACCTATAGGATCGTGTAAATGTGAACTATTACCATAGATATTATTAATAAGATTAAGTAGTAGAAAATAATGCAGGGTTACCATAAATGAAGATGAAGAAAAGACCAAAGGATTTTGTTGGAAAATGTATCTCGATGTACCCAAGTCCACGATGACAGCAGAAAACAATATGATTTGGTACTAGAAAAGTATTTCTCTTCCCCAGCCGAACATCTTTGATGTGATATAGGATTATCAAATTCAACCACTTAGTTTTTAATTCCCACATAATGATGGCTACATCACAGTTCCCTGACAAGAGTCAACTGATGAAAGCATAAACATCTATAATTAGGGATCTTACTTGGATTGATGAAGGGAGTCATGTTACCAAATAATGCTTGAAGACTAATCTTAATTTTCTAACACAGATAATTGCATTTTTTATGTTACCAACACTTACCCACTCATTAATTTTGCTCTTTGGGTTTCTCAACACCTTTCTGAAGTATATCTGGGCACATATAATTCTCCCCATTTTTCAGAAGAGTAGAGACTAAGAGAGTTGAAGGACCCATTCTAAGGTAGCTATCTAATTACCTAAAGTTGGTATAATCCTAAGGCGAAGCCAGGCCTAGAACCCAACTGCCTGCCCACGTCCGTTGAACTAGGCCTCTTCCTAAGAGAAACAATAAAAAAATCTTGCATGGATGGCACAAAGGCCAAAGAAAGTAGGTCAATCAATTCGATGAAAATGTTCCATACTCAGACTAACCATGTAATAAATGACTTGATGTGTCCTTTTAACAAATAGTATTGGGGCGCCTGGGTGGCGCAGTCGGTTAAGCGTCCGACTTCAGCCAGGTCACGATCTCACGGTCCGTGAGTTCGAGCCCCGCGTCGGGCTCTGGGCTGATGGCTCAGAGCCTGGAGCCTGTTTCTGATTCTGTGTCTCCCTCTCTCTCTGCCCCTCCTCCGTTCATGCTCTGTCTCTCTCTGTCCCAAAAAAATGAATAAACGTTAAAAAAAAAAAATTAAAAAAAAAACAAAAAACAAATAGTATTTGCCCTGGCTCTGGGAACACATGGAGTCTCAGTCATTAACCTACCAGAGCTTAAATTTAGCAAAGAAGGAAAGTAGAAGCAAGGAACTTTTTCAAGGGGGAGAGAAATGTACAATAGGCTCACAAAACTGCTATAGCGCTGTATTGGAAAATTAATGTTATCACCTCCCCAACATATCCCTTTCTTCATGAAACAGTACTTCCCTTCTCCACAAACTGCTCCTCTTCCACTTACAAGGATCCCATGGGGCTTCCATATGCTTTAGATGACCTCAGTCTCATGGCCATAGTTGGCTGGCCCAAGTTGTGCCAATCAGAACCCTACGCAGGGCCACCACCAGTCCATACGGCATCTTTGTGGAAATTAGAAAAGGTGCCCTTCCTCAAGATACTTTACGCCCATCTGTGAGAAAATTATTGAAATCTACAATGTTTATGGCATGAATGGTGCCTCTGGGTTTGTGCAGTGGCTCCCTATGGCAGGAGTTTTGAACTTGAGACTAAATACAACAAGGCAGTGTCTTTCCAGTAGCAAAGATAATAACATTCAGGGGTTTAGGACAGACATCGACTCTGACACATGGAGAACGCTGGTGTGCAGTGAGATGGAATGACGTCAGTGTGTGGAAAAAAGCCAAAATGCAGAACAGAGGGAGACGGTTCTGGTCATATTTGGGGCTATGATTCCAATTGTTCCTGGAGGCTCCGCTGCGTCCCTGCCTCTCTCATTGTTTGGTCGTTAAACTCTTTTTTTTTCCCCCCATAAGCCAAAACATTCCTCTTTTTTGCTCATGCAAGATCAAATAGAATTTTTTGTGACTTGCAACTAATGCAGCTGTGAATTTAATTTCACTAATTTCCACATCCCTCAATTTTAAAAGCAAATTGGGGGAGAGCACATTAGCTCTAATCTCAACTTGATCGAGTATGATTTTTACACAAAGGGAAACAGCTCTGTTTCTATCTATTCCAACGCAGTAAGTAGTTTCTCATTCTATGTCCATGCCTAAAAAGAAAATTACATGTTGGCTGCCCACTTTAATTGTTTGTAATCACTGAAATTTGCAATCCTATCCTGTGGTGTGTTCTCAGACCTTTCCTCATGGGGCATTCTTTCAGTGTGTTTTGTTGGCAGTAGCTGTAGCAATTAGAAAATTGGGAAATGTATAAAATCCGGAAGGATATCAATTTTGGCATTTCTTCCCTTTAGTCAGTGTTGTTAGAAATGTGTAAGGCCCTAGAAAAAATTAAATGGAACCATGGGCTTTGCTACTGAGCTCATCCTGTTCCAAGAATCACTTGTTATCCCCTTTGGCGAATCTAACTCTAGGGAGCTCGGGGTCCAAAGAGGCTCCTCCTGGAAGGAGAGGAAGACCACTGGGCCATCTTCTTTCCTCAGTGCACATGACCCTTTCTTAGGCTTCTCTTTGTCAGAGTGGACTTTAATTTACAGTTACAGTCAAATATGTAGTGCGGGAAGATGTAGCCTTATTTATGTACTTGCATACACAAACCTGATCAAGTGCAACTATAAAGTCATAAGACTAATTTTATTTTACTTTTTAAAGATTTTTTAATGTTTATTTTTGTGAGAGAGAGAGAGCGAGTAAGCAAGCACGAGTGGGGGAGGGGCAGAGAGAGAGAGAGGGAGACACAGAATCGGAAGCAGGCTCCAGACTCTGAGCTGTCAGCACAGAGCCCGACACAGGACTTGAACTCACGGAACCGCGAGATCATGACCTGATCTGAAGTCGGAAGCTTAACCGACTAAGCCACCCAGGCGCCCCAGTATAAGACTAATTTTAAAGCATAACTTTCCCCATCTTCAAAGCGCTTCAAAAGTTTCTTTTTCCTTTGATAGAGTAGGGACCAATTTGGAACCATGTTATCTGGCAAATAAGGTAAGCTGCAGTTAAGCAATTTTGAGTCCAAAGAAAAGTATTATTAAGTTATAAGACTGGTTTTCTCTGTGGCTCAAAAGCTATTTTCAACAACAATTTCCAAAGGAAATCAGCAAAGAACTTTTCAGCAATGGAAGCATCCTTGAAATAATTATGTAGTCTTCTAAAGAAACTACTCAGAAGGGGAACCACTCATTTGGATATAAGAGGCTGTGTACGCTTACCATTCGAAAGAAGTTCAGTGATGAAAAGCATAAACTAATGCATCTGCACCAAATACAGCAATAGAGATATATGTTTCTAGAATATTCACCAAATGGTTCTGGAAAAATTGGCAACTTAGAAACAGTGAAGTTAGATCTTCACCTTATACTACATTTTAAGATAAATTCACAAAATATTAAAGGGAAAAAATAAAATCATAAAAATGCTGGTGATTGAACAATGTGAGAGAAATATAGGTCAATATTTTAAGTGGTCTTGGGCCAGATTTTCTAAGCAGACAATTGTGAAAGAAACATAAGTGTAAGAATGATACATCTGTCTACATAAAACATTTTATTATTTTATTTTAAGTTTTTAATGTTTATTTATTTTTGAGAGACAGAGAGCGAGTTGGGGAGGGGCAGAGAGAGAGGGGGACACAGAATCCGAAGCAGGCTCCGGGCTCTGAGCTGTCAGCACAGAGCCCGACATGGGGCTTGAACCCACAAACTGTGAGATCGTGACCTGAGCCGAAGTCAGACGTTCAACCGACTGAGGGGCTTGAACCCACAAACTGTGAGATCGTGACCTGAGCCGAAGTCAGACGTTCAACCGACTGAGCCACCCAGGCGTCCTTACATAAAACATTTTATAAGATCAAATGCATTTTATACGAAAATGTTACATTAAATAATGTTTTTAAAAAATGTTCAATCTTACTACTCACCAAAAAATTTCACATTAAAAATTTTGTAACTAGAGTAATATTTCTAAGTATGCTAACATGAATGTTTGCTTAATGGTCCTACGCATGTGATTTTAATCGGCCTACGAAATCCAACTGTGTTAGGTGAAGGGACAGGAGAGGGGGTGAGGGTCTAGGGGGCAGAAGGGGCACATAGAATTCTTACTATAAGAAAAAGGAAGGGGCACCCGGGTGGCTCAGTTAAGTGTCCAAATTTGGCTCAGGTCATGATCTCACGGTTCACGAGTTTGAGCCCCACATGGGGCTCTGTGCTGACAGCTTGGAGCCTGGACCCTGCTTTGGAGTCTGTGTCTCCCTCTCTCCCTGCCCCTGTCCAGCTCATGCACTGTCTCTCTCTCTAATATGAATAAACAGTTTTAAAAAATCAAAAAAGAAAAAGGAAGAGTTAATAATTTGCTTTTGATACCGAAAATAGAGTTTTAGACCATGGAAAAGGTCTTGAAAGACAGATTTTGTCAGGAAAAACAGGATTTCTAAATTCCTGTGGCTCCTGTTTAACCAGATTAGAAACTAATCCAAGAAGGCTCAGAGCACGCACTTTCTTCCACTGTAGAAGAATCGTCTGCCTCTGCCCTATGATGGTTAAACTCTGAGGTCTGCTGACCTAGGGAAAGGGAAGGTATGACACAGAGACAGCGGAGAGTCCAAAGGCAGTCCTGTTCTGCTCAGATGGGACGAACACAGGAGAAAGACTGTTTTCCTCTCCACACATGCCAGGCAGGCACTTAAACGTCCCAACAGGGGCGCCTGGGTGGTTCAGTCCGTTAAGTGCCGACTCTTGGTTTCGGCTCAGGTCATGATCTCATGGTTCATGAGTCTGAGCCCTGCGTCGAGCTCCACGCTATCATTGTAGAGTCTGCTTGGGGTTCTCTCACTCCCTCTCTCTCTCCATCCCTCCCCTGCTCGCAGTCTCTCTCTCTCTCTCTCTCTCTCTCTCTCTCAAAATAAACTTAAAAAAAATCCAGACAAGTCTTGAGAATCCCAAGGCCATTAGAGCTAGGAGCTCATTTCTACAGAAACAATGTACGAGAAAACTTACCTGCGGCTGCTTCAAGCACCGAGGGACGCTGAGGTGGGATGGGCAGGAGATGGGCAGTTAGACAAACTGGGAGCTCCTGGTTCTCCATGGCCTTCTGGCGGCAAGACAAGGACCTGTAGGAAGCCACATGCCTTAGTGGGGAATGCAATGGCACTGACAGGGTCAGGGGACCACAGAAGCAAGATGGGGCTAGATTGCTTGGCTCATGGCTGGGACAATGGCGGCTAGCACATGATCCCAAGAGGCCGGGGGTGGGGGTGGGGGTGGGGCAGGTGCCCTTCAGCAGAACCAGGTTCAGGTAACAGATCACTCCAGTCCCCAAGCAGCCAATACCTTACGGGAAACTAATCTCTGAGAAGTTTGAATTTATAAATTTAAAGTGCGTGTTTGTCAGAGAAAGACAAATGCCATGTGACTTCACTCATATGAGGACTTTAAGACACAAGACAGATGAACACGAGGGAAGGGAAGCAAAAATAATATAAAAGCAGGGAGGGGGACAAAACCATAAGAGACCCTTAAATATGGAGAACAAACAGAGGGTTACTGGAGCGGGTGTGGGAGGGGGATGGGCTAAATGGGGAAGGGGTATTAAGGAATCTACTCCTGAAATCCTTGTTGCACTCTATGCTGACTCACTTGGATGTAAATTAAAAGAATTTAAATAAAAACTAAAAAATGATTAATAAAAATAATCTAAAAAAAGATAAAGTGCATGTTTAAAACCAGAGGATGTGGGAGTACTGTTCATCAGCAAATCTCAGGGCTCCCATCATCCAGGGCTCATGAGGGATATCAGAGTATTTTCAAAGCACAATGAAACACCAGTTTCTTAACTAAGTGTAACTTGAGCAATTCGTCACCCTAAGATGGTACCTTCTTTTTTTTCAATCACAAGGTTTACTGTCTTCAATCATATATATGTGTTTTCTGACTTTTTTCTATAAAAAACACGCATTGCCTTTGAAATACAATTACCTTTCTATAAAAGCACGCATTACCTTTGAAATAAAAAAACACTATAAATATGTTCAAAGATGTTTTCATATTAAACAAGATCGGAAGAGAATCTAGGGTGGCGTTTCGGTTCAAATCAGTTTCCATATAGTTAAGCACACACAATAAAAATTCAAAAGTTAACAAAGTTGTCCTTCTTGATTTAGTCACACTTTACCCGCATGTGTATCTTTCAGTGTGTGTGTGTGTGTGTGTGTGTGTGTGTGTGTGTGTGTGTGTTTAAGATGAAAACGAGCCATCTCCTGCACTGATTTTCAATCATCTGTACTGTGGAAATCCAACATACTCTTCCCAATTAAGCATATGCTTGGTGGGATTAAAACTAGAGAAGAGATGTACCGTCTACCGAGGCTCGCTCGGCTCCCAGCACCGTCTACACGGTGAGCTGTGCCTGGAGCAGTCTGGGACAGAGATTTGGTGATTCACTGGAACTGGTCAAGAGTCGGTGAGACTCTGACAGAAAACAGGATATGGTAATTCTCTCGAGGCTTAGCCCAACTCGGCTGTGGTTTCCTTGATATGCTCTCTGATTTCCCAAGACCAGCCTTCGGTTTTTATTGCTCTGCAGTGGTTTTTCCACACACACCCTGGTTCGGACGGAATGCGTTCGATAATGTATTTGTGCCCTGTTACTTCTCCAGGAGGCCAAGAGGCGACGAGAGGCTTGCCCAAGGTCACATTGTTGGCTGGCGGCAGAATGAAGTCCCGACCCAGGTGTCTGGACTCCTCATCCAGGAGTACAAGAATCAGACCAAAATGCTCACAACCCGAGGTAATATCGCTCGTTTACTTACCAACAGTCATGACACAACCTTATCATTTTTATGATCCATTTGAGGGCAGCTCAAGTTCAAACTAATCTAATCCCGCAAGGAATACACCACAAATGATTGCTAACTGTGGGCCGTGTTGAATTGTATTCAAACAGGCATTCTCCCCTCCCTGGGATCCCCTGGAGGCTGTCCTTTCCAGAGCTTCCCTGCACTTGCCACTAACGGGGGGTTTCTCAGCAAGTCAGCTAAAATTTATTGTTATTGTTTTGAAAGGTAATATAAGCACGTTGCACAGAAGTAAAAACAAACAAAAAAAAAACCCATAAAAACAAACAAAAAATCTAGTGGAAAGTAATTCTTTCTCACACTCAGTTCCCTTCCTCAGACACAGCTACTATTGTCAGATTTCTGGGTATCTTTCCATGAATACGCAAGTATATATATTTCTATACAAATATGTGTCATCTAAAACGTGGATGGAAGTGTGCTATTTATACCGTCGCGCTCACTTTGTTTTCACTCGCTGTATTTTGTCGATTGTTCTCCATTAGCACGTGTAACAAGACAGCTGTGTATTTTCCCTACCAAATATAAGTGCTTTCTTGCATTCCTTGCAAGATTCATGCCGGGAGGATTTTAACGGTTAATGGTCAGGATACAAACTCACGCACGGACATACACTCTGGATGCTCTCCTTGTATGGGTCCAGCAAATCGTCACTGTATCAGGCCACGCCTTGGTGTCGGAGAGACTTTAAATGTCATATGGTCTGACCTTTTGCCCCAGAAAAGAATCCCCTCCACGGTCTTCCCGACAGCGTCACATAACCTCTGCTGGAGGGAAGCTCCACAGGCATCCCATTTCCTGCCAGAATAAGCCATTCTACCCCCATGGAGGTTATAGTCTTCTTATATCAAAGGTAAACTTGACTTCTTGTCAGGAATCTGATGACTGTTACCCTGCCACTTCAGGTCTTGTCTGTAGAGTCCCCTTCTCGGGAAACACCCGGGTATCCACACCCCCACTGTCCCGGGCAGGTCCCTTGCTGCCATATTGTCTGAAAGAGAGATGCTCGGACCCTGTGGGCCACACAGCGGGGGCCTGACCTAATCCGAGTAACTGGCAGTCATGCCTGAGGACAAAAGGATATTGCTTGAGACCTTGCTCATCCTTTCCAAATATTTCTCCACTTTCTTTGAAAACACCCAGGACAAATGTTAACCCATGGGTCCGTGGCCATATTTTCTGAGCCAAAAAGCACACACATCAGCCACCAGGCAGAAAGGAGCAGGCACAGGAACAGGTGGGCTAGTGCCTCAACTGGAGGGCTCCCCGCTCTTAGAAGTTCATGCGTTGGGGCACTTGGGTGGCTCAGTCAGTTAGGTGTCGGACTCTTGATCTCAGCTCAGGTCATGAGCCCACGAAGGTCTGTAGGACTGAGCCCGACATCAGGCTCCGTGCTGACAGTGTGGAGCCTGCTTGGCATTCTCTCTCTCCCTCTCTTTCTGCCCCTCCCCCGCTCATTCTCTCTCTCTCTCTCTCTCTCTCTCTCTCTCTCTCACTCTCTCTCTCTCTCATTAATAAACAAATAAAACTTAAAAAACAAGAAGTTCATGGGTTGTCTCTGCCAAGACAGCGTGACCACCATGAGGAATTGTATTGATTCTACGATCTGAAGTTATGATAGTGACTTGGAAAGAATCAAAGTGACGACTATCCGCGTTTGTCATCGATTCACAGGGGTGTAAGTAATGCACTCCTGATTTTGAGGAAGAGGCTAGATAAGTCTCACTCCTTGACAGTGAAAATGGTACTAATCAGTGCGTGACGGATAAGAACAACCAACCTCAGAAGTCTCTCCAAGCCGCACGTGGCTTCTAAATCAGTTGCCAGAAGGACAAGGGACACGCCTGCATCAGACCTGCCCAGGTGACCAGGGGATGTCTTTATGCTGGGGTCACTGCACAAGGAAAGCCATAGCCCGGGCAGCCACGAGGGTTCCGTATGACTGAAGAGAGCCTCGGGGACCGGAGCCGAGAGGCATGCACGCCGCCCAGATGAAGGGCAGCAGAAGGGGGTGTCTGCACTGCCACTCCTGCGAAAGCATGGAACTCAAGCAGGAGGGCTTTTATTCTGGTTCGGGGCTCGTCAATCTTCTGACTATGGGTTCAGTTTCCTAGTTACCTGGGTACAGGCAAAGGGTGCCAAGAACAACAGAACTCTGAGCGTGCCAGTCGAAAAGGTGTATTTCCCCCTGAGTTAGTCAACAGGCACACGGCTTTCTAGGTCCAGCTTTATGAAGAGTGAGCCTGTTCCTGAGCCTCCAACCACTATGGACAAGTGGAAACAAACTGAGTTGCTGTGAAACCCCCGACCAAGACTGGCTGGTGAAAGCCCATCTCGGTGCTGGCTCTTCCTCTCCGTAAACGCAACACTCAGTCTTGCTCTTTGGGACCCACTCCTAAACTCCTCGCTAACTCTTTGGCATCAGACTTTCACTCTTTCTCTCCATGGCTGCCATCATCCCAGTGACTTTCAACATTCATGTCAACAACCTGACAAATGCGTTGACTTCTGCCTCCTCAACGCCACGGACTGCTCCTCTGGCCCCGTGCGAGCCACCCTGGTGGCCTCACTTTCTCACCCCCGGCTCTGTGGAGAGCTTGTCCTTGGAATGCCCTCTCTGCCTCTGCCCTGCTCTGGCTGTCAGCCAATGGCACTCTGATTCCCTTGATCTCTGAGATGCTATACTTCCTGGTTCTCCTAGAAAGAGCTCCCTGACCATTCCTTTTCTCTCTCTGGTTTTCTAACTTGCTACATCAGTTAGGAATGACGCTTAGCTTCACAAAGCAGTAACCCCACTACCAGGACTTAACCAAGATCATTTTTTCTTATATCGTGAGTCATACAGAAGTAAACAGTCCAGGACTGGTGCAGTGGCTCTACAATGTCTCCGGTCTCCCAGGCAGCTTCTCGAAGCTCTCCTATCCTTAGCACGTGGCTTTCATCTTCTTAGTCATGGTTGCAAAATGACTGTTCAATCTCTTGCCTCCCATCCTCTGTCCAGGCAGAACAAAGAAGAAGGAAGCCACAAGGAAGAAGGGTTGTCATCTCGATGAGGAAACAAAAACTTTCCCAGAAGTTCCCAACACACTTCCACTTAGGTGTCCTAGCTAGGAACTGTGTTGTGTGATCACCCCTTGCAGCGAGGGAGCTGGGAAATGCATTTTAGGCGCAGGCACAGTGCTGCTCAGGTTTAAGTCAGTAAAGAATATCGGACGGATACCGAGTAGGCAACTATCACATTTTATTTATCCGTGCAGTAGTGGATGGGTATCTGTGTCATCTCCACTTTGGGACTTTTCCGAGCGACGCTGTTATGAACATTTGTGTACGAGCTTTTGTGTGGATATGTTTTCATTTCTCTTGAGTCCCCTATTCCTTCCCTCTAAAACAAGGTTAGCACATTCTTCCAGCAAAAGACCAGATAACAAACATCCTAGGCTTTGCTCTAGAGAAGCGACTCCACTCTGCCCTTGTAGCACAGAAGCTACCATAGACAACGTGCAGACAAGCGTGGTTGTATTCCAACAAGACGAAAACATCGGCAGGCCAGGTTTGTCCCACGGACCGTAGTTGGCCAACCCTCGCTATCAAACGTCAGCCTGTTTATTTCCTTTGAAGCATGTTCCACAAACCTTGGATGGCTCTCTGTTCACTTGTTTGATCTGCAGCTGTCCCCACAAGAATGCAAGCTTCACCAGCTGTCAGACAGTCAACACGTTGTTGAATTAATAAATGTACTCTAATTTGTGTCATTGATCCCGTATAAATAGATGTTCGAGTTGTTTTCCATTTTGTGAAGCTGCAAATGATGTTGCTAGGAATGATCCTGCCAATAGGTATAACTATCTAACGTTTTCATTGACTTGACAAATTTTCCTCTTGAGAAGTTATGTTAACAAGTATTTAAGTGTGCCCGTTTCCCCATACCCTAGCCAATATTGGATGTTATCTAGGGGCAACCAAGCCAATCTCATTATTGTTTTATTTGTATTTGTGTAAGTTTCATAGCAAGGGTTGGAAAAATATGGTCCATGGACCAAATCTGGCCTGCTATATTTTTTGTAGACTTTGTTTTTTCTTTATTAGACCTTGATTTGTAAGAGCTTTCATTGACTTTTGTATAAGGAAATTAGCCCCTTATCTGTCAAATGTGTTGTAAGTAAGTTTTTTGCTGTGTTTTTGTCTCTTGATGTTTTTGGCTTTTGACTTTATGAGAATGCTCTTTTTCTTTCCATACAAAATGTTCAAGTTTTTTAAATGGTCAGATCTATCAAACATTTCTTTTATCTCTCGTGCTTTTTATATCATGCTTGGAAATCCTTTCTCATTGAAAGAGAATAAAAATAAGTCGTTCTCATTTTCCTCTGGTAATCTATGTCTTCTCTAACATTTCAATCTTTAAATTATTGATAATGAACAGTAGGACAGGTGAGACAGGGAACCAGCTTTATTTTATTCTAAAGAATGAAGTAGATATCTGTATAAGCCATATTTTCCCTGTTGATTTGAAATAATACCATTTTTAGAGTCTCCTGGATGGCTCAGTTGGTTGAGTGTCCAACTTCGGCTCAGGTCATGATCTCATGGTTTGTGGGTTCGAGCCCAGCCTCAGGCTTGCTTCTGTCCGCACAGAGTCCCCTTCTGATCCTCTGTCCCCACTTTTTTCTGCCCCTTCCCTGCTCATGCTCTCTCTCTCAAAAATAAATAAACATTAAAACATTTTTTTAATAAATTAAAAAAAATACATAGCATTTTTAGAAGACACTAAATGTCCAGAAATCTTTGGTATGTTCAGGAATGATATTCAAAATATTTAGAACCAGATGCAACTCAGACACCCCCAGTCACTGGGAACAGGTCCTCAGCACGTCAGAACACAGGGTGGGTATAGGTGGGTAGAGGTAAGCGGTACAGCATGGGCCACACAGGTCTATTCCAGGGTTGGCTCTGGCTCTTTGATCCCCTTCTACTTATCAACTCCCCTCCTTCCACCTCTGAGGCCAGGATTCCTGGGACTTGAGATCCTTGAGGGTCTCATGAAATGTCTGATCCAATAATGAAAACACCTACCCCTAGACTCCTATAAGGTTTGATGATAAATGGCTTGGTATGTAAGTCACTATTTTTTTTTTGAATTTTTAAAGTTTATTTACTTATTTTGAGAGAGACAGAGACAGTGTGGGGGGGGGGGTCAGAAAAAGAGAGAGAGAGAGAGAGAATCCCAAGCAGGCTTTGCAGTGTCAGCACAGAGCCCGATGTGGGGCTCGAACCCACGAAACTGCGAGATGGAGACCTGAGTTGAAACCAAGAGTTGGACGCTTAACCAACTGAGCCACCCAGGTGCCCCAGGTAAGTCACTTTTACTCAAGGATTCTATTACTTGCAACTCAGAACATGTCATGTGATAGGCAGGCCGGGTGTGCTCACAGGTAAGTATGTGTACCTGCCCTATTCATTAGCTCGGAGCATCATTGTAATGCTGGATTGTGGGGGAGAAAGGAGAGCAGAACGCTGCTCTTTTTTAGTGATATTCTAGAATATTTAAATAATCTGTTCCTTGAAGTATTCACCCATAAAACTCTCCAGCCTGGCAATTTGACAACTTTCGTTCTCAATTTATCTCCTTGTTTTTGTTCTGGTCACTAATTTGAATTTGCCTTCATTTTATTCATTCACATCGAATAATTTACATTTCTGAGAAAGTTGTCTAGCTCACTCAGATTATTTAATTTACTAGGATAGAGTAGTAAAAAAACCATTCTTATAAGAATCACTTATACTATTTCATCACCGTCAGATAATATAGCCAGTATTAGCTTCTTCCTCTCAAAATTTACTTAGGTTTTCACGGCCGTCTATTTGGTAAAAAAATTTTCAAATCTTTCAGGTAGTACAGCATAGAGGCCAAGAGTAAACCATGTGGTTCGTGAGTTCAAGCCCCACATGGGGCTCTGTGCTGACAGCGTGGAGCCTGCTTTGGATTCTGTCTCTCTCTCTCTCTCTCTCTCTCTGCCCCTCATCTGTTCATTCTCTCTCTCTCTCTCATAATAAATAAATAAATAAATAACTTAAAAAAAGAAAAAAGAATGAACCATCTGGTGTTGAAGCCCATTTTACCACTAACCAGCAAACCTGGGACAGTTAGTGTTTTTGATTTGTAATATAGGGATAACAATAGTCTCACTGCACAGGCTTTTTTCTTTTCTTTCCTTTCTTTTTTTTTTTTGGAAAGAAAATACTGGACCACCCAGGCGCCCCAGTATTGTTATGGTTTTGAAATGACGAAGACACATAAGACATTACAGAACAGTGTCTGACACATAGCAAATATTCAATAGATATTTCCATATTCAATAGATGTTACAAATATTATAATATAGTAAATATTACAGTAATATATTCAATAGTTATTAGATTTTAGTAAATATTCAATAGATATTAGATTTTATTATTATCATCTTGTGGTAGTATCTTTCTGAGAATGTTTTATATAAAACTTTGTGGTTCTAATATTGTAGACAAGTTTAATCTAAAACCATGTCCTGGGTTTCTTGAAATTTTTAAAAATGTTTATTTATTTATTTATTTATTTGGCGGGGGTGGGGGCGGGCAGATAGAGAGGTGGGGGTGGGGGCGGGGAGAGAGGATCCCAAGCAGGTTCCACAGAGTTAGTGCAGAGTCTGACACAGGGCTCAGTCCCATGAACCCTAAGACCATGACCTGAGCTGAAACCAAGAGTTGGTCGCTCAACCGACTGAGTCCCCCAGGTGCCCCAAACCGTGTGCTGTGTAGTAATTCTTCTCTTGCTCTTCAACTAATTTGTACTTGATATATTCCTTCCGATCTTTTCTCTTTGTGGTCTCAATGCACAGGAATCGGAGTGGAGGACAGCCTATTATTCATCTTTGGATGGAACATTCTATTCCAGCTTATTATCTGCCTGAGAATCCTGTTTGTGGATCACGCTTCATTGTTCTTTTTCCCCACCTGTACTTGGAATTTGAGTGGGAGTGCAGGGCACCGTGGGCAGCCTCCGAGAGTGACCTCTGCCTACAGGGAGGGCTGGGAAGTGAGTGACAGCAGAAAGGAGCCTGAACATGAAGCCTGTCACCCCTCTTGTGCACGTGGCTCATGCTATGAAAGAGGACCACTTCCTGGTTTGGGTTGTTCCCTCACTTTGGGGCCAGCCAGTCAGCCTGAAGGGTGTTCTCAGTTAGGAAATTCAGTGAAAAGGAGGGACAAGAGTCTTGCAGTTTCCCTTCAGGCCCATCTCACTGGCTTTTCTCCACTGTGGAAATGGATCCCAAGCGACACATGCCCCTTTTCTTCTAGGTCTTCTCATCACCCCCTATTCTGTATCCATGGTAAGGGACCCTCTACCCGTACAGAGCAGCAGTCCCCAGGACACCTCTCTTCAACAATCGCAAGTTTGGGGGTCCCCAAACTTACTGAACTTGGGTTCAATAATTCATTAGAAGGCCTCGCAGAACTGAGAGCCATGACAGTCAGAGTTATGGTTACAGGTTAATCTCAGCCAAGGGAAGAGGTGCATAGGGCAGAGTCCAGGAGAGCTCGAAGCACAGAGCTTCCAGCTGTCCCCTCCCAGTGGTGCTGGGGACAGTGTCGCTTTTCCTAGGAATGATGTGTGATAATACCCACGCAAGCTTCAGTGCCCAGGGTTCTTATTAGGGCTTTGTCACGTGGGCATGGTTGACCACCCATGTGACTAATCTCCATCTCCAGCCCTTCCGGAGGTCAAGCTGATACCTTGTGACCCAAATCCCCCACCCTAACTCACATTGTTAGTCTATCTGGGGTGACCCAAGGCCCGCGGACAAACAAAAACATTCCTAGCAGGCATGGCATTCCGAGGGCTTTAGAGATTACCTCCCAGAAGCTAAGAGCAAAGATCAAACCTCTCTTTGGGCGACATTAGATTCTTTACCACGCGGCCCCTACCAGCACTGTTATTTACATTTCTAATTCTGTAACTGTTTTGAATTAGAGGGAAAAGGTGCCAGACCTCTGTGCTCCCTTTCGCTTGGGCTCAGTTTTCTTTACATCCGGCAGCTAGAACTCCTGGCATCTAGAACATTGCTGGCACCTCAGAGGCACCCTGTAAATATTTGTTGAATGGTTGAAGAATGAATGAATGAACGAACGAATGAATGCGTAGGTTTTGAATTTGTCGTGTGAGATTGTGATCGTTCCCTAATACTACTATGGTTGATTTTTTTTTTTTTTTTTTTTTTTTTTTTTTTTTTTTGCCTTTGTTCATTCTGGTGGCTTTCAAAGAGAGTGGTGACACAAACGTGCGTTTTGCCCATCTCTCCGGAAGGGAACCCTCTCATTTTCCAGATGAGGAAGCTCGTGTCCAGAAAGGCTGAGTCACCTGTCCTCTGGTGAAGGACAGAGACTGGGCCAGCATACAGGTTTCACAACTTTGACAACTTCTGTTAGCCAAGTGCTTTAGTTCCTCTTTTCTTCACAGAAAAATGACAACAAACTCTTTCTTTCTGATAAGTTCGTTACTGAACAGTGAAATCCCCTCGTTTGGGATGGCCTTCACTTGTCCGGCCTGCCTCGTTGGGATGGTGCTAATGAGTCAAAACTTCATCCATTCCGGGGCTGGGGGGTGGAACACCGATTCTCCCTTTGAACAAGCGGGAATACAATGTGTTTGCATTTATTTTGAGGATGGAGGGTCCAACTGAATCCCTCAAATATTCTATAGGATTATGGTGTAAAAAGAAAAGTGTCCACCCAGAGATGCTTGGGGCCTGGGCCGGTAGCCAAACACTTGGCAAGAAATACTTTTTAAAGACAATGTTTGACCTAATAATTAAGACTTTAATGAAGAGACGAGAACAGTAAAAAGGACCAGAAAACAGGACATTAAAATGGTATTTCTTATATGGGATTTCTCCCCTGGAAGCCCCAGTTGTGCCCGAGTTTCCTGCCATGTTTTTGACTCGAGCATAACTGCAAGCCTACCGTTTACTGAGCACATACTATGTGCCAACCACTCTTCATAGTGACCGGGGCGGGGGGTGCTATTATTATCATCATCCCTGCTGGGGAAACTGAGGCATCGAGAGGTTAAATCACTGGACCGTGTTAACTCAGTGTTAACTGCCAGCAGATTAGAGAACTCTGACATATCGCCTCTCTCCTCCCCAGCACGCCCACACTCATGATGGTGATACCAGTCAAGTTCAGTTAAAATGAACTTTAAGGAAGTTACTAGTTTTCTACTGGTGCATAACAAATGGCCACAAATTTAGCGGGCTTGACACAACACAAACCTATCATCTCCCTGTTTCCGTGCATCGGGAGTCCGGATATGGTTTAATCTGGTTCCTTCCTCAAGGTCTCGCCAGGTACAAATCAAGTCGCCGTTCAGCTGCAATCTCATCGGAGGTCTAAGGTCCTCTTCCAAGCTCACGGATTGTTGGCAGGATTCAGCTCCTGGGGGTTGTAGGACTGAGACCCTAGAGGCCCTAAGGGCGGCCTGCTATTCTCTGCGTTGCGGCCCTCGCCATAACATGGCCATTGCTTCCTCCAGGCCAACAGAAGAGAATGTCTGAGGCTTTGGATCTCTCTGACTTCCATCTCTGACGGCCAGGCCCTCTTTTTAAGGGCTCACTGATTAGGTCAGGCCCACCCAGGAAAATCTCCCTTTGGAAGAACTTAAAGTCAATGATTAGAGACCATCAATAGATTTCAGAATGGCATATCTAACCACCCACACTCAAAGGGAGGTGACTATACTGGGAATGTACACAAGGAGGCAGGAATCCTGAAAGCCAGCTTAGAATTCTTCCTACCACAAAGGATAATATTGAGGAGGAAAATGCCAAAGGGGAGAGGGAGGGAGAGGGAGGGAGGGAAAGAGGAGAAGGTAGAGGAAACATCCCTACATGTAGGTAGATGAGCCTCAGGTCTCTTTTTAAAACACAAGCCCATAGAGGCAGTTCATTTCTTACCTCCACCCCCTGGCCACCCTGTGACTACCAGCCAGTCCCCACGGACATGCCCAAGTGTGCCCCATGCCGGCTTGTCTTGAAAATCTTCACCATCTCCTCCTCCCTCACCACTCCCCTGGCGCCTGGCTCCTTCTGCTCTGCCTCAATTCTGCCACGAGTGGCCCCATCCCGCATCACAGAGCCTTCCCAATCCAGCCCCCCAGGGCTAGGTGCCCCGTGAGGAAGGAACTATCCTGGTCATCTCAAAGGCCCCCCTTAGAGATCGGGGTGTCATCGGGGGCTGGGTAAAAGCAGTCAGTGAAGGTATTCGCTGTGATACACCAAGAGGGAGCTGAGAAGACAGTAAAGAGGAAGTATGCCTGCTTAACGCCTTCATTCTGAGGCATTCCCAAGGATCTCCAAGGGAGCTTCAGCCTGTTACAATGATATTCTCCAGTGGTCAAATCACCATCATAGGAGCTCTTCATCCAGTTGTGCTCGTCCGACTAATTCCCTTGACCTTTCCCCACTGCTTCTTACCTCACCTTCCCCACGTTTTCTAGACAGCATTCTTGCAAATCTAGACACAATCAAAACCCTACCTGTGCCGTGCTGAGCCAGCAAAAACAGTTCTACCCATTCACGAGACCAAGTCACCGATTACGTCCTCTGAGGAGACTGTCCCTCACAACGATGAACATTTGCTCCGCAGCCACGGATTCAGGGATTGAAAGAATGGTTTGCTTTTTAAAACACAGAGGGTCCCTTCGGTCATTTGGTAAGACCAGAGGAGCTAAAAAGAAAGCCAGGGAGAAACACCCAGAAGAGCGGTCAGAACACGTCTCCGTTGAAAAATACTCCCACCGATGAAATATCCTGAACGAGAGTGTAGGCAAGGGTTTACAGATGACTCAGGGTAAGGAATGCGTCATAGACCCTTGTGCGTACCCCCCATATCTAGTCCAGCACTGTGCCTGTAGAATCTGAATAAACAGTTCATCTCCATCTATAGCTTCCATGCCATTTTGCTCTAGAGAATAAGTTCAGCCTCTGGGGCACAGGGGAGCTTATCAATTTCATTGATTCATTGATTCATTCTTTTATCCATTTAACCAATATTTATTTAATACCGGAAAGAGGGTTATGTCTACCCTGGTGATACTGACCATAGGCAAACTTGCCACCTTTTTGTAATGAGTACAACAGAAAGCTAACACATAATTATATAATGCCACGTCATTTAAGTGTATTTGATATTTTTGGTATTTGATAAGTGGTATGAGGTTTCCTTAGAAGAATATGATAAAAGCTAAGGTCCTTTTATTAAAAAGAGGAAGAAATAGAAGGGGAAGGAAAAGGAGAAGAAGGAAGGGAGGGAGGGAGGGAGGGAGGAAAGTCAGATTCAATGTTGCCTGTAATTTCCAGAAGCTCATGGATCCTCTGCACTTCCCCCCCCCCCCCCAATGGAGGCGTTCTCCAGCAGAGGTTCCCAAGCCCATGGACAGGTGGAGGTAGGGCTGATTTGAAGTCTGAGAGCCTTTTTAAAAAGTTCTACCTGGGATTCCACTGCACAGAGCTAACTAAGAACCATTGTTTTAAAACATCAGTTGGAATGGACATGATAGAAAAGGAAGACTACATTCATGATGGTTTACAGGCCAGCAGAGAAAGACGAGCATGCCTAGAAGACACCTGGCCAAGGCCCGCAGTGAGCGGGGGTGAGCTCAGCGTCTATTGTCCGTGGCCTGTCCTCAGAGGATTCCAGCCTGGGGAGCCGGAGTCTGGGGTGTAACCGAGGACATTGGCATTTGCACAGTGTTTAGGACAATCACGCCCCCTACTCTTTCTTTCTTTTTTAAATGTTTATTTATTTTTGAAGGAGAGAGAGAGAGAGACAGAGCGTGAAGGGGGGAGGGGCAGAGAGAGAGGGAGACACAGAATCCGAAGCAGGCTCCAGGCTCTGAGCTGTCAGCACAGAGCCCGACGCGGGGCTCGAACTCACGGACCGCGAGATCGTGACCTGCGCCCAAGTCAGACGCTTAACCCACTGAGCCACCCAGGCGCTCCTCTCTTCTTTTTTTTTTTTTTTTTTTTTTAACGTACGCCCCCTTTGGATCAAAATTAAAATCTTGCCTCTCCCTGGAGATTCTGAAATCAAGTCCTACCGGTGTGTAATCCTCAGGGGAGAATTTTTGTCATTTCAGTATAATCTCATAAACCGAGACATTGCTCTGCCCAGTTTTTCAGAATGTGCGTTATAAAAGGATCACGATTAGGATGATACGTTCGTGCTCAATGTACTTTTCTGCCACATCCGTGCAACTCGCGTCCTTCCCCTCCCTCCTCGTTCCTTTGATACTCTCGCTAAATGTCGTGTTATACAGTTTACGGCCAAACTTATGCATTTTGGGTTCTCTCGGTTTGATTTCCAGGTAGAAGAATAAAGGGATGGGAAAGAGAAGGGGGAACTTGAACAGCAGGGGGTTTTGTGTAAAGATGCAAACACTTGATTTCACTCCCTACTGAAACCCTATTAAAATGCCAGTAAAGAGACTTTAAAAAAAAAAAAAATTCTTTTTACGTTTATTTATTTTTGAGACAGAGAGAGAGCATGAACGGGGGAGGGGCAGAGGGAGAGGGAGACACAGATTCGGAAGCAGGCTCCAGGCTCTGAGCCATCAGCCCAGAGCCCGACGCGGGGCTCGAACTCAGGGACCGTGAGATCGTGACCTGGGCTAAAGTCGGACGCCTAACCGACTGAGCCACCCAGGCGCCCCAAAGAGACTTTTTCTAAGGTGCAAGCCCACGTGAATGGGGAGAATGGGAAAGCAGAAAACAGCAACAAAATTTGAAAGCTGAGACGCAGCTAGATAAGAGGTAATTTACTCAGCCGGCCCAAGAAAATGGAGAGAGAACTGAATCCCGAGCTAATAGCGCTGAATGTGGAAAACCACCCCCGTTTGTAAGCCAGAATCCCCCAAAGGATCATGAACTGGCAGCAGTGAATACCTCTGGGAGTGGGGGGTGAAGGCGAGGGGTGCTAAAATTAGAATTGGCTCAAGGTCTGTTTGGTGAAGCAGTCACATCTCCAGATTCCTTCCCCAAATCCGTGTAGCCAAGTGACTGCCTCTCCCTCATTCTGGAAAAAGACAGGAGAGGGCTGTAGCAAGAGTCTCTGCCTCTAGAGAGGCAGGCACTGCTGAGACCGGGAGATGCCGATGTCCCCACCCGCCATCCCTCACTCCCCCCCTCCCCAGTTCCTGGCAGCCTGGCAGCCAGACCTTCACCCTTTAGGTAAGAGCTTGACAGAATCAGCTCTGATGATCTGACCCGCTCCGAAGGAAAGACCTAACAGAGACTGACATTGGACTTCCACAAGGAAGTGGCCTAAACACACCAAGGTGAAGTTTACATTTGAAAGGTTCACCTATAGCCCGGAGCTCTCTTTCTTTTTTTAAAAAAGTAGGCTGCATGCCCAGCGTGGAGTTCATTTCAGGGCCTGAACTCACAACTCTGAGATCAAGACCTGAGCTGAAATGGAGTCCGACACTTAACTGACTGAGCCCCCCCAGCGTGCCCCTCACCTCCCACCCTCCCTGGAGCTTTCAATAAGATTCTTTGTTTCCTGGGCCTAAATAGGGATCACCTCACTGAAACAGGGGTAGCAATATCCCTACCGCATAGGATTGATCTAAAGATGAAAAGAGATGGTCCTTGTGAAGTTGTTCGAACAGTGCCTGGAGCACAGTAGGACTTATGTAAGTTATTGATATAGCTAGCTATCCAGATAGACAAAATAAGGATTATCAGACATCTAAAGAAAGTCTCTAACATGACCAACAGAGATAAAAACAAATAGAAAATAAGGTTGCTTGGAGATTCTGTCACGGAGAACAAAATTCAACATCGCCGACGAAGGGAGGCAGGCGGCTGCCCCCCCATCCGTAATTTACATAAATATAGCTATAAAAATATACTTATGTGGACATACATGTAAACACATAATACGTTAAAATGTATACATATACATATACACAACGAGTTCTTGGCAATTGAAAATATAAGAGTAAATCTGAAAAACTTAACAGAAGCTTAGAAGTTAAAATTGAAGAAGTCTTCCAGAAAGCAACTGTAAAATGTGAAAGAGATGAAAAATTGGACAGAAAGGAGAAGATCATCAAAGCAGTCCAGGAGTTCTCATAACCAAGGATAGAGGCTCTAGAAAGTGAAAGGACAAAATAGAAAATCAAAGAAATCATTCAATAAAACTTTCTAGACCTGACATATTTTCTGGACCAGAAAACCCATGAGCTGCCAGAGGGGCCCACACTGGGGTACATGCCTGGAAAGTTCAAAATGCCAGATTAGAGTAACTCCTGCCATTCCCAACCAGAGGGAAAGTCAGGTATAAAGTAACAGAGAATCAGAGGCCCGAGATTTCCCGAAAGCCACACTGGAAGCAAGAAAGCAATGAAGCAAAGTGTTCAAAATTCTGGAGGGAAATGGTTTCCGAGCTAGAATTCCATGCTGACCCAAACAACCAAGACGTTCTCTGCATTAACTAACCTTACTGTGGTTATCACTTCACAACACTCATCACCATATGTACATCAAATTGCCACATCGTACACCTTGAACTTACAGAATATGTGAAGAATACATCTCAAGAAAGCTGGGGGGGGGGGGGGAGGGCGGGAAACGTACAAAAAACATGAAATGACATAACAAATGTTGGTACGTGGATAACGGAATGAAAGCTATTTTGTTGAATATATCTACTTCCAAATACTTGATCGTGGGCTTATCCGAAGAATATGAATCATGGCTTCCCGAGAATAAAACATATTAAACATGAAAGGAAAAAAAAAAAAAAGACATCTTCACAGGGTGCAGGTCTTGAAGAATTTATGTCCCACGCATGCACTCTCTACTGGCAGCTGCTGGAGGGTGTGCTCCAGCAGCTTCTAAACCCAGAAGAGGCAGGATGCAGGAAAGCTGACCTCCAAGTATGAAGGAGGAGGCCTGAGGGGCGGGGGAGGAGAGAAGGGCACCGGTGCAGGAGAGCAGCCGGTCCAGGCTGGAAGCTCTGGCAGATGGGCTTCGTGCAGATTCCATCACGAGAAAAGGGGGCACATGTGAGCCTCTTGAGAGAAGATCGGACAACTGGCGGAAGAATTTGAGGTTGAACTGGGAAACGCAGGCCACTTGGCAAATGAAAACCCGAGATGAAGATTCCGGTGAAAACAGAGGAGTAGAGAGAGGTAATCACAGTGGAGTGCGGGGGCTCGGCGGAGCCGCAATAACGTGAAGAGTGGCTATTGATCGGACTCCGGTGTTAGAGGCGGGGCTGGGCAGCGAGCGCACATGCGCCCAGGCACTGGCGACTGTTTTCAGGCCGCCCTAAAAAAGGAGTTAGAGAACGGCTAAAACCCCCAAAGCGGAAAGTACAATACGGGGATATCATCTAAAATAATCAGCAGAGAGAATAAAAGTGATTGCTTGCGGGGAGAGACAAATTAGGGGAAGCAAGCGACGGACTGCCGGTTTTGTTTTTGTTTTTGTTTTTTTTTTAAGAACAAAACCAGAGGTATTTGATCTTACAAAACACATCTTGCATGCGTATAACTTTGAATAAAGATAGAAACTTAAAAAAAAAGTCTTACAAGGGTTGCAGAGTGATAACTGTTTCTTTTCCTTTCACATCTAGGTGGACTGGAACAGTCCTGTCAACACCCCATCGGCTTTGGTGTGGCCGGTGTTGCTGTCATTTTTGTTTGTTGTTTTTCGCATGTGTATATAAACTAAAGCCAGTGGCTACGTTATCTGCCCTCAGCTCAGGTGATGGTCTTGCCGTTTGGAGTTCGTGCCCAGGGTTGGGCTCTGTGCGGACAGCTCAGAGCCTGGAGCCCGTTTCAGATTCTTGTGTCTCCCTCTCTCTCTCTGCCCCTCCCCTGCTTGTACTCTGTCTCTCCCCCCGACCGCCCCCCAAAATTAAAAGAGTTGTATACTCTAAAAATAAACAAAAATAAACTAAATCCAAAATCCTACTGTGACCTTTCAGGCTGGTCCATAAGCAATGACAAAGGCTCACCCTGGCCGGGCCCCATGGAGAAAAGCTGGCCTCCCACAGCAGATGAGGTGTGCAGACTAGAGGGAGTGCCAGTCAAGGACTCAGCTGGGTGCCGAGGAGGCAAATAGCCTCCGAATGGTTACTTTTGTCTAAAGTTTCTGAGATGTTTTCCACACTCTGCTTTATATTCCTGTTGAGTTTGGTTCTTAAGAAATCCCCGCCTTGGGGGCGCCTGGGTGGCTCAGTCGGTTGAGCGTCTGACTTTGGCTCAGGTCATGATCTCGGGGTTCGTGAGTTCGAGTCCCGCGTCGGACCCTGTGCTGACAGCCTGGAGCCTGCTTCGGATTCTGTGTCTCCCTCTCTCTCTGTTCCTCCCCCCGTTCATGCTCTGTCTCCTTCTGTGTCAAAAATAAATAAATAAACAATAATAATAAAAAAGAAATCCCTGCCTTGGACAAAGGTGTGCCCCCAGTACATGCAGAGGGTGCATTTCCTTCCTTCTTTGGGCCCTCGGCATCTGTATCCAGAAAAGGAAGGGACTGGACGGGAGCACGTCAAGGGCCCTGTGAAGCATCTAGAAAGTTACTACAAGTATAGCTTCTCGTCTGAACTCCTGCAGCATTTCATTCATCACCTGCACGCAGGGGTTTGGCACCGAGTTACATCCTCTCCCCAAATATTAGCTGGCTTTGTGTTTGCTTATTTATTTTGTTCTGTATGTGTGACCTAGGCTTGTCTCCTCCAAACAGATGAATGTTCCACAGGGCAGAGGCCCACCCTATACTTCCTGTGCACCCCGCCCCCCGCAGCCTGGTACAGGGCTAGACCTCCCGTTCGTGACCAGTGAAAGTTTCCTGAAGACATCACGATACAGGGGCTTTCTGGGGGAAAGGACCAGAGTTGACACTGACCCTTGGTTTTGCTCACTGCCATGCTAACCTAGAGCCATGCTTCCTGCCACGTTGTCTGACACATAGGCAGAGTGAGTGCTCCAAAATTTTGTTGGATGGAAGACAGAAGCATTTGGGGGCCCCTGGAAAAATCTGCCGTTGCCCGCTCCCGGTAAGTGCCTTGAGTGAGCCTCAGGGGGAGGAACGGGAAGGCGTCCACCTTCTGGCCACGATTCCCAAACGCAGCGGGTCAACAGTCCATCCCCTGGAAAGACGGTTTAGCTAAATATGTAAAGCCTTACGAATATGCGTTACCAACTACTTCCTGTCTAACAAGCTGTTTGCTAAAGAGATAGAGCAGAGGCGGGCACAAGGCTTGACCCCATGATACTGGAATCATGACCGGAGCTGAAATCAAGAGTCAGGATGCTTGACTGACTGAGCCATCCAAGCACCCAGTATTTCTAAAGTTTGCCTTGCTTTTGTATTTAGGGGGGAAAATGTATTTTATTTCTTTAAATGGCATTATGTGGCTTTGCTATCCAAGTTCATATAGACAACAATATTGGTGAATCACTAAATGCATGTTAATAACACTCTTATGGACACCAGGAACTCAGGGAGACTCACAATCCCTGCCCTCTATTTTGAGAGAAGTGGGGAATCATTCTGGGCATGCTTAATAGCTAAAAATGTGTGATTCTACATGATGTGCCAATTAAATTTAAGGAGTGTAACTTGTTCATCGGGGGATACAGACGTTAAAAGCCATGAGTAAGAAAACTGAGCCTGTTTTTAATGGTGGGGGGACTGGCCCGGGAAGGTGGGGGGGGAGGGGACACTTAGGCAGGGAGGAGCGAACAGAGCCAAGTGTCATTAAACGTCTATTGTCTACTGTGCGTGCCCCACTCTGTGGCAGGTGCTCTGAGAGATATTAGGGAAGCAAAAGACCAGTTTATAGTCTAATTAGAAAGACAAGCCTAGCACTTATAAAACCATTAAAGACAAAGGCTAGACGGGATTGTTTATAATTAGTGCTAAATAGTGAGATTCAGCCGAGTGCTCTGACAATACTCTAGATTTTAAATATTTTAAGGCGCTTCTAATGTACATATATATGTATATTTAAACAGAATTTCATTAAGAATTCAAATAGGCTAAAAATAAGCAAGGCCTAAACATCGAAGCAACAGGATACATTTTGGTATCGATATGATTTTATATATAACCTCCTGGTAAGGATGTCCCAAGAGATCAGCGTCCTAGACGGGGAAGACGCCCAGGCACTTAGGTTTGTAAGGAGAGCAGACAGTGGGGCTCACCCCCTTTCTCCCAGGAAAGTCTGATGGACAGGAGAGATCTATGAGGCCTAAGAACTCAAGGTTCAAAGGCTGCTAATGGATTTAGAGGGGAAGGGAGGGAAGGAACGCGAGTTTTCAGGAGATTGGATGTGACAGGAATTGACACATGATAGTGAGGGCATAAACCTGGAAGCGGCTGCAAAGTCTGGGGGTGCTGGTAGGCAGGGGTGCTGGTAGGGGCCTGGTGCTGCTCACTGTCCCCCCCTGCCTCCAGATCACCCACCCCCGAAGCCCGACCCAACAAGAAAAACACCATTCGCTCAGAAATCAGAGAACGCAGGATTAGGATCTTCCCCCCCTGATGCCGAAGTAGTGCCTGTTCGTGAGATAATTTAGCCAATACGGACAAGAATCAAAGGAGGAAAAAAAAAATCATGCGTCATTCCCGTCAGAGAGGGTTGCCAGATTTAGCAACAAAAACAAAAACAAAAACAATATTTGGGCCATATATACACTAAAAAAATATTCATTGTTTCGCCGTCGTTCGTATTTATTATTTATTTTTGGGCAGGGAGGGGCAGAGAGAGAGGGAGGGAGGGAGAGAGAGAGACAGAGAGACAGAGAGAGAGAGAAAGGGAGAGAGAGAGAATTGCAAGCAGGCTCTGGGCTGACAGACTTGGGGCTTGATCTCACAGACCGGGAGATCGTGACCTGAGCCAAAATCAAGAGTCAGACGCTTAACCGACTGAGCCACCCAGGCACCCCTGTAATTAAACTTTAACTGTGCGCCCTGTATATTATATTACCTGGCAACCTACCATCAGAAGCAATCACCAATGGCTGGCTTCCTGGGCACTGCCCCCCCCCCGCCCCCCATGTCTGAATGCCCTTCAGATGTGAGCCCTGGCTCTACCGCTTTGGATTCTATGCCTTAAACCAGATTTATCTGAACCCTCACAGAAGTCGTGGAAGAGCCGTTGTGGATTTGTCCTGGGCACCGCCCTGCGGCAGGCACCTGAGACAACAGGCTTGGGTGTCTGTCACAGCCTCCCGCTTGTCCCTACTGCCAGGCCCGCCCAATCCCACAGCACCTAATGCCAGCCAGGGGAATGCCATCATCCTGGGAAGAAGCCAGACACCTGACCCAGTGCACTCCCACTAGGCCACACCAACATGTGCCCAGCTTGGCTTCTCATTTGGCCACTTTCAAAATTACCAGCTCCCCCGCTGCCCAAAGCAGGAGGACACAGAAAGAAATCAGACGGAGCCTGGGCCTGCCCTTGTCTCTACACTCCGTTTCCAATCTGTCCCCGTGATTCCCAGTCAGGCCCTTGGGTCTGGGTCCCTGGTGGTCCATCCCTTAGGGACACCGTCCTTCTTCTCCTCCTCCCTTCAGCCTCCAGGTATCTTTACCTCAGGCCAAACACCAGCCTTCTGGAACCCAGGGCCCTCCATGGGACCAACACAATCCCCGTCAGGGGTGCAGGACCCTCAAAACTCCCTTCTTCTAGAACCTGACTCAGGAGCAGAGCTGTCGAGGGTCAATGACTATTCATTCCAGTGGTGAGTGGGGAGGGGTAAAGCCGAAGAAGGAAAGGAGGTAACAGGGTGAATTTCTCCCTTCTTTCTCTTCCAAGATGAGGCAACATCTACTGTATTGATTCTGCTTTTATCAGAATATTCTGGACCATCCAATGCCTTGCCGGATTCCTGACTACAACCTGACTGTCCAAAGGGTTTTGGTTTTCATTTCTTCTTCTTCTTTTTTTAATGAATAGCTGTGCTCCAGGGAAATTTATTTCGGAATATCATTTCCCATTTGCAACTTTAGAAGAGACAGGAAGACATTGTTGAAAACAAGTTGATCAATAGGGTTAGGTTAAAAAAATAAAAAACCCAAACGGACCCACCTTCGGGTCATTACTGAAGCGATCCCTGTCAATTCTGCATTCAAGATATTGACACATGCAAGCGATCGGTAAACCAGAAGCCGCTTTCCCACTGAATTAAGCGGGTACTCACTAAAATAATTACCTGATTTCACAGGAATATGCTATTAACCCCAATCCTAAATTCAATTCTTCAGACGCTGGGCGTTCGCTTAAGTACTCCTAAATGTAATCCTTTAATCCGCCTTAATCTCCACCCCACCCCCACCCCATTTGATTACTGAAATGGAAAAATCCGTCTGTGCTGCTGTTCCGGAAGCCAATCCTGAGAGGTACTTCAGTCTTCCCGGGGAGGGTTAATTGGCAGAAAAGGGAATTCGAAGGAGCCCTGATGTTGAATCCGTTTGCTCTGAAAGCATTCACCACCACCAAAGCCAAACCTAAAACCAGCAAGAGTGAACAGTTTGGTACAAATAATAACTTCTCTCTACAACTTCTTTTGTTTATCTTTCCTTATTTTTTTAAATCATTACATGATGCCCCTGCTCTTCGTTTAAAACAAAACAAAACAGGGGCGCCTGGGTGGCTCAGTCGGTTAAGCGTCTGACTTCGGCTCAGGTCACGATCTCTCGGTCCGTGAGTTCAAGCCCCGCGTCGGGCTCTGTGCTGACAGCTCAGAGCCTGGAGCCTGTTTCCGATTCTGTGTCTCCCTCTCTCTCTGCCCCTCCCCCGTTCATGCTCTGTCTCTCTCTGTCTCAAAAATAAATAAACGTTAAAAAAAAATTTAAACAAAACAAAACAAAACACCAAAAAAACCCAACACTTGGGGCGCCTGGGTGTCTCCATCAGTTGAAGAGTCCGACTCTTGATTTCAGCTCAGGTCATGATCTCATGGTTCGAGCCTCGGCATAGGGCTTCATGCTGACCGTGTGGAGCCTGCTTGGGATTCTCGCGCCTCTCTCTCTCTCTCTCTCTCTCTCTCTGCCCCTTCCCCCCTCCCTCTAAATAAGTAAATAAACATTTAAAAAAAGAAGAAGATTGAAAACAAAAGAACCCATTTTTGATGGTTCTTAGGTATCCCCACACCTCTGGTTTTCAGATCACGATCGACTTGTCCTTATGCCCACCCATACAAACTGGAAAGTAAGAAATGGGGTTTTGAGCCTCGGAGGGGACGGTGAGCAGTGCCCCTTACGTGTCTTCATTGAGTTGTTACGGTTTCTGAGTAGAAATCAATATTGTGGTGTTAGAGGACGTCCGGAGGCGGCAAAGGTGAGGAGATCTGCAGCTACTACTCAAGGCCAAAGCCAAAGGCATTCGTTGATACATGCAGCCGGTAGAGAATCCTGCTCATTCAAGCTCCTGCCCTTGTCCACCTGCTCCAGCTGCAGGACGCTCCCTGCAAGAACCTTTGACGGGAGTCCCCAGGGCCAGACACTACATTCTTGTCCTGCCTCCAATCCCCCAGCTCCTGGCGGGGGAGAAGACAAGGAAACAGGCATCAGAGGAAATTCAAGACCCAGTCTCTCTGGGATCTGGCCACGGTGGTCCTTGCTGTAAAGCGCCTCACTGCCCCCCACTGCCGCAGGACGGAGTCCCGGCCCCTTCGTAACCACATTCGCCACTGCCAGTCTGGACCGTTCACCCTTGACATTCGGGCAGCATGTGAGTTTCTTACAGCTTCTCCGGCAGGACCTGCTGTTTTGCACCCAAGTCCATCTGGATTTGGGACTTCCCTCGATAAATCCGTCCGTCAGGCTGGTGGCAGAGGGTGGTGTTTTCTGGGCGCTGACAACAGGCTGGGGCCTGGTGGCTCCTGCAGGATCTAGACGGGGCCTGTGTGTGCAGTTCCCACGATGCCCAGCAGACGTGTCTGCTCTTCTCTTCCGTTATCGGGCCAGACCCTGAGGACCTTTGAGTTTGAGGTCACGGATCATCTTACCCCGTGCCAAGCAGATGGACTGAACTTAACAGCCATCCCTGAAGAAATGAGAACAGGCCCCTCACCGAGGGCCATGCCAAGGCTTTCACCTCCTGCCGCAGAAGCCGGAAGGGCAATGTCCTTACCGGTGATGACGACGGTTCTCTGGAAACTCCAGACCTGGAGCAGGGGCCTCTGCCTGGACCTCCTGTGCTCCAGAATCTCTCTGCCTTCCTCTCCCTCGGTCCCTTGCCGTCTCCCCTCTCCTCACCCGCTTCCGGTCCCTCTCCTCCCCTCGCCCCGCAGAATCTGGGTGGATACCGCAGTTGATCCCGCGTTGCCCTTCTATCAGATGCGCCCGAAGCTGGGATCAGACCGTATTTCCCTCCGGGCCTCCTCTCCGTGGTGGTCGCGCACGACAGGCCGAGGGCCTGCTACGAATGGGTTGTCACGGACCAGCGGAAGCCTCGGCCTGTTTAAGCCCCCGTTCCTCCGGCTTGTCTTTTTGCTTCCTCTGAGAAGGAAGCAAAGGAGGTTCCTCTTGGCCGGTCCCCGAGTCCTCCCCTTTCCCCCCAACGCCTGCATCTCACCAAAGGCTACAGAGGAATCGTTCCAAGTAACTCCGAAGACAGTGCCGCTTCTCAAGACCACTCACCTCACTCCTCCTGTGGGCGACAGCCCCCAGGCCACGGTTGAGAGCAGGTTCACAGCTGCCAGAGCCCTCACAGCACGCTCCCTCGGGAGTGTGGGTCTCAAGCCTGAGCAGGCATCAGAAACACCTGCAAGGCTTGTGGAATCACCGGCGCCCGGGCTCCACCTGCCAGAGGTCTGGATGGGGCCTGAGAATCTGCGCCTCTGACGGGTCGCCCAGGCTGCCACCGCTGTCTAGGGAACACGCTTTGAGAGCCACCGATCTCATGGTCCTCCGGAGAAAATGTAATCTTCTTCAGGCGCTCCCTCCCTCCACACACACACACCATCCGCCCTGTGGAGGACAGAGCTTCCCTGCGAGGCAGGTTAGGGTCCTTAGCACCTGCTGGTTCATCCGCGAGGCTAGCTCGTGCGAGCACCTAGGCTCTCGTGACTCCTGTCCCTCGCCTTCTCCCCTTGCTCTCAGTTTCCCTGTCTTGCCCTTCCCATATTTCATCTCTCCCCACTATGGCTTTGTGTCTCTATCTCTGGGCTTCTCCACACACACATACTTCCCTAGTGATGAGTTGGCATGGGATTTATAGAGTAAGCTCTCAGCCATCTGGAGACGCCGGGCGCCCTGACTGACATATGTTAAAGTACAGGCGGTGGAAAGACTCTGGGCAGAGAGACCAATTTGTTAATTTAATTGAGTTGCAAATAATCAGGAAGCCAACAGGGTTTGTGTGAAACCTATTAGGTGTTCTCAGAATCAGCGGCAGGGCGGGGCCGCCCGCGTGGAGGCGGGGCTCTGGGAGCCCGCATCACAAGGGCAGGGGGCAGGTGGAACGGCCTGTGCCTTTGTGCCTTGTGCTGCTCCCTGGCCGGGCAGGGGGAGGCAGAGAGGTGCTCTCTAGGGGCTTGTATGGGGCGGAGGAGGGGGGAAGACACCATTAGTGACTCCCCATCCCCTCTACTGGGCTCCTGTCCCACCCTCCCTTTCCCCAGAGACCCACGCACCCTTCAGGCCGAATGAATACCAGCTCCCCTAGGAGCTTAGCTCCTCTCCTGCTTGGGAGCGCTCCAAAGCCAGTGACTGACCCACTTGGGGACAAAAGCTGGGCCTCCTATAGGAAGTGTTTGCCTGGAACTGAGGGATTTCCTGGGATGAAGGACTTTCACTGTTGCAATGGAGACAGTCCCGGGCCACCCAGTTGGTCACTCTACCATGACCTCGATGTCGAGCTAATCTTGCTATGGGTGGGCTTCAGGCCTCTTCCTGGGATCAGCCTCACAGGAGACTCCAGGAAAGACTAGATCCTTCCTTGCTAAGCTACTTCCCAACGGGTCCTGCTTCCCTCCTTCCTGAGAGCACGCCCCAATCAATCATGCATGCCCAATCCTTGTCTCAAGCTCTGCTTCCAGTGAACCCAGACTAGACATCCAGCTCCCACCCCTATCGCCACCACGGACAAACCATAAATGCAGGGGGCTGTTCTTCGGTACTTCTAATGGTTTTGGCAATGAGGAATGTTCAGGACGGTAATAAAAAATAATAATACTGCTACTTATTGATTTCCAGGGGACTTCTTGGCTTCACTATGATGCCTCCTAACTCCAGCTAGTTGTCAAAGACTTTCTGCCTTAGTTGCACAGAATGTGGAGGGCTAGAAGCGGGGAACAATTCAGCCTTCTCTGCCTTTATGTTAAGGACTTATTATGCAGTCAGCACTGCTCTTAGCTCTGTGAGGGAAGGAGAAATGAGCCAGACACAGGCCCTGCCCTCCTGTGTAGCTGTGTGGATAAGGCCATCTCACCCGCAGCATCTGAGAAGGGCACAGGGGTAGGTGCTCAGGCTTGCTGAGATGGCGAGAGGGCTTGCGTTCAGAGAAAGGACCGCCAGCGTGGGGTGGGGGATGCCCGACAGGTTTCCCAGAGGAGAGGTTGTGGCTGGGCCCTGAAGGGGTGGAGAGTTAGGGCAGGCAAAAAGGAGAGAGAGCAGAGATGTCCCTGGAAGCCCTACGTAAGGCAGGGAGGCCCAGGTCGTACTTAGAAGCCTGGAAGAGGATGATTTTCTGGAAGGAAGGGCTGCACGAGGAAAGAGGAGTGACGATCTGGGGACCTTGGCTGAGGAGTTAGTGCCCTGCTCTGTGGGCGGCAGAATGAGAAAGGCTCCCAGCAAACTTCTGGGAGAGAAGACTGGGCCAACCCTCGGACAGTTGAGAACACCACCTTCTCCCTGAGGGGCACTGGTCCCTGATCGGGAGGCCGGCTCAGTCACGCAGGGAGTTGGGGGCCTAGATCGGTCAAGGCTCTCCCTCCAAGGTCTCCAGGATGGTCATAGAAAAGACGGAAGAATGCTGGCAGAGAATCATAAGCAGGAGATCCTCTCCCCTTTCCTCCTCCCTTCACGTAGCCCTCTTGTCTCTTATTTCCTCTGCCCTGCATTTCTGCGAACTCCAGTCCATCCGCCTCCCTCGCCCTCCTGGACACAGCTGCAGACTGCTCTTCACGAAACACCACTCCCATCCTGTCTCTGTCCATCTAGGGGACGTGAGGGTCTACCCACTGCCTTCCTCAGATTAGCCTCCAAGGCCCTCTACACTCCAAACCCCCCTGCTCTCCCCTCCCTCCCCTTATTTAGCATTTTCCCCATAAGGCCCTGGGTTCAGTCAAGCAGGTCATGTCCCAAGCTACCTCATGGGTCCTTGCTTTGAATCTTTGTTCAGACTTTTCTTTCCCCCAGGATACCCCGCTCTTTTTCTGGGCCTGCCTGATCCCACTCATTCTTCTCCGTGCCTGCCAAATGTCTTCTCGTAGAATGCCCAGCCACACTGGGCTTGCCCTCTCTGAATTTCTGCAGCCTCCAGGTGATACGTTGTCTGCAAAGATGGCTGCCAACCAGTGCTCCCATTCCTGTGTACAACTGCTGCTTTTCCCATCCAAATCTGTGGTCTATTTGCTGACCCCTAGGACCCCAAGCTCGTCTCGTGACTTGCTCTGACCAGTAGAACTCAGTAGAAGCAATCAGTGCTGTGATAGTCTTGGGATTAGGTCTCGGGAGACCTGGCACTTCGTCTTACTGAGGCTTCAAGCTCTGAGAAACCTGGTAAAGAAGTCTGACTACCCTCTGAACAAGAGAGGCCTGGCCGGTACCTGGCCAGTCCAGCGGTAAAGTCAACTGGATGCTCTTTCCCCAGTCAAGCTGCCCCCACAGACACATGAGAACAGAGACGAGCCTTCCCTGCTGAGCCCTGGAGAGAGTCATCGGCCAACAAATGGCTTGTTGTGTTAGGGTGTTTGGAGTCAGCTCCCACTTTGGTCTGAATCCTGGCTCTGCCATTTCACAAGAAGTGTAGGAAATGGTCTTGTAGAAAGTGCTCTCTGGCACCAGGCTTTGTGCTAAGTACCTTACACATATTCTCCCGTGGAGTGGGGACCGTGATTGTCCCCATCACGTGGGGAGAGAGTGATTCTCCCAGGTCCACACCTAGTAAGTGATAAAATGGGACCATCCCCTGAGCCTGAAGTTCAGAGTCCAGATTCCTAACGATTGCTCGCTAGTTACATGAGCTGTGTGACTGTAAGTGAGTATTTAACTTCTCCGGCCCCCTTTCTCCTCAACTATGAGATACAGAGACAAATATGGCACTGGTTGGGGGTGGTAGTTCATGAAGATTAAAATGTGGTGGCTCACTTAAGGGCTGGGCACTGAGCAATTGCTCATGAAATTCTGGTTCCCTTTTCCCTGGTATGATGTAGAAACAATCTCCCAGTCTCCTCCCAACAGAGACTGTCGAAATCCTGAAACCTCAAGTTGTAACTTACAAATAACAGCGCCAGGCTACCCTGCGACAACTTGCCAAGACCAGATCACACCAGAAACTCTGTACATATATACTGGAATAAAGGTGTTAGTAGAAAACAATATGGATAGTTAAGCAAAGTGGTTGGGGGGGGTTTGTATTTGTCTTAGTAAGAGCATAAGTTTACAGGGGTGGAGGGTAATGAGGAAGGGCCATGCTAGCCTTGACCTTAAAGTTCAAGGAAACCTCGAACACTGCCTGCCGATTTGGGGCAAATGTTGCTGGCTGTTCAAAAGCAGGGAGGGGAACTGGTCACGGTGTGAATTCCAGGCTTGAACTCCACCCTCCATCTTTCTGCCCCTTACAGAGTGGGAGGCAGGGCTTGTGCCGGTTCCATTCTACCTGCTTCTGATCCCATGGGTGCCTGCCTCTCAGAGAGCCCCGTAAGTTCCTCATGAGTGCTCCCCCGTCCTGGGCCTGGCGCATAAAAACAATGGTTACAGTTACATCTACAGTTTAACAGCACTGTATCGACCGCTAACTTGCTTCTTTACTAGACCTTAGTATGGTTTTGTGTTTGTTCACTCGTGGCTTACTTCATAATTAGCCATCCCTGGCTTACTTCCTAATAAGCCGTCCCTAATTTGTTACGTTTTGGGTTAGTCTACACTTGGTTCATGTCAACAGAAGTACTTCACGCTCAACTCACCTATTTGTTCCATAGCCCAGTTGATCTTTTTTTTGTTGGTTTGATACTAATGTTTTCCGATGCACGAATAACCCTTCGACGCCCTCATGGTCCCAGTGGGTGCTGAAAAAGTGACCAGGACTCAGTTGCACACATTTTCTGAATTTAGGTCTTTTTCACGCTGGAAGTTTGTGAGTGGTAAAATGGATAAATAAAGGGTGGTTGACCCACACCGCAGCATAGTATACAACAATAAAATGGACACACGGTAGCTGCCCTTGACAACATAGGTGGATCTCAGGAACACAATGTTGAACAGAGGAAGGAAGTCAGATACAGAAGAACACACACGGTAATAATTCAGCAATGCATTCTTGCCTGGGAAAGGCATAAAGGAGGTGAGCAAGGGTTAGTATGAGAGTCACCAGGACGGACCTGGGTGCCTCTGGGACACCAGCGATGTTCCATTTCTTGATCTGAAGGTAGTTAGGCATATGTTCGTTTTAGACTATTTTGTTAGGTCATGTATCTATGTGCTTTCGGTAACGGAGGGGGTTGGAGATCATTACATCCTGGGTTGAGTAGGAATTTAGGCTTTACAGATTCCATTCCATTTGTCAAGGATAAGCTTCCCGATTTATCATTTTATGTTTACCTCTGACTTTGCCAATTAGGCTTAACTGAAATCCGTCCCACCATCAGATAAATCTGAGGATGGACTTCAAAATCTTCGAGCTGCCGAGTCCTGCCAGGTATTTGCTAGACAATAGGCGTCGAGCTAGGGGAATGTGTCAGGCCCCTGAGAAACAGAACCAGTAGAATGTGTCCATACCCGGAAAAGATTTATTCAGAAGGAATTGGCTCACATGATTATGGAGGCTGGAAAGTCCAAGACCTGCAGCAGGTTGAAGACCCATCTGAGTTCGAGTCTGAAGGCCACCTGCTGTAGAACCGAAAAGAAGATGAGGTTCAAAGGCAGTGTGCTGGAGAATTCTTTCCTGCTCAAGGGAGGTCAGTTCTTGTCCTAATTAAGACCTTCAACTGATTCGGTGAGGCCCACTCACATTCTGGAGGACAATCTGCTTTACTCAAAGAAACCGCTTTAAATGTTAATCCCATCTTAAAAAAAAAAAAATCCTCATAGAAACACCCAGAATAATGTCTGACAAATACCAGCACCCTCGCCCAGTGAAACTGATGAACACCACGAACTATCATAATAGGTGTTACATGCTACCTGATTTACTCCTCACGTGGCCCCATGAGTTGGTTATTTCTGCTTTTAAAAATTTTTTTTTAGGTTTTGTTTATCTTTGAGAGCGAGAGAGACAGAGCATGAGCGGGGGAGGGGTAGAGAGAGAGGGAGACACAGAATCCAAAACAGGCAACAGGCTCCAGGCTCTGAGCTGTCAGCCCAGAGCCCGACGCGGGGCTCGAACTCGCAGACTGCGAGATCATGCCCTGAGCTGAAGTCAGACACTTAACCAGCTGAGCCACCCAAGGCGCCCCAAGCTGGTTATTTCTAAGCCCACTTTGGACAGGGCATTTAAGTACCCTGTTTGGGCTGCACTGTGACACCACCAATTATGAGTGGTGAGCAAGTTTTTTTTTTTTTTTTTTTTTTGGTGTGAGACTCGATCCAAGAAAAATGTAAACACTTACGGGCTGCGTGTTGTCAACCCAAAGGAAGATAACTCGATTGAATCTCATAGGGCAAAATGTATTTTGAACCATAACGATCTGACGTTTTGATGGAAAATGGCCTCTGCTTTTTAGTCATAAAAATGTCATACCTGGGCATCCTTGAGAGGAAGCAGCTTTCTAGTATTTCTCCCTGTGAGGGAAATGAAGTGGGCTGTGTGGTACCTTCTGCACCCTGGTACTACCAGGAAGATGACCGAAGACAAGCGGGCTTCATTGCGGATAGCAGGGGAGACGCGGAGTATCAGGTATGTGGGCAGAAATTTCCAGGAGCTGGCTGAGGCTTCCGTGGCCGATGGCCCCGGCTCTTTCTCACGTCTAATCTCACTTCAAAACTCAAGGCATGCCTTTCCCTAGAGGAAGCGCGTTATTAGCACAGCACTTAACTTTACCAACCTTGACCTGAATGCTCTTTGGAGGTTGCAAATGCAACGCACAAAGAAAGACGGCAGGAAGAAGGGGAGGGGGTGTGGGGAGAGTGTGAAGAAGGGAGAGAGGAAAAGAGACGGGGGAGACGTTTTCCGAGGAAAATGGAAAAGAGAGTGGATGCTGGTTAAGGATGCCTGATTTTTGACAAAGGGACTGTGATGGGTTGATGGGGCCCAAGAGTGGTGACAATCAGGGGACAGGATGAGGGAAGCAGGACGATAAGGGTGTGCACGGTTCCCCCTGCAGAAGGAAGAAAGATGGCACCCCCAGAGACAGGGCTGGACAGTTTGGGGAGCCTAGCTGAGCTGGAGCAGTGTGGGGAGTGGGGGTAAGGGGGCAATGAGCAACCACCCTGGTATGTTAGAGAGCATGGGCTTGGGAATGGATTCTAGGGGCTCCTGGGGGGCTCAGTTGGTTAAGTGTCCGACTCTTGGTTTCAGCTCAGGTCATGGCCTCACGTCACAGTTCCTGAGTTCGGGCCCCACATCGGGCTCTGTGCTGACAGCACGGAGCCTGCTTGGGATCCTGTGTCTTCTCTCTCTCTGCCCCTCCCCCACTCACATTCTGTCTGCCTCTCAAAAATAAATAAACAGTAAAAAACTTAAAGAAAATAATGTCACTGCAGCACGGCCATCGACATGAATGTCAATTTACGTTTACGTGATGCCGTGTCATGAGACGTTGGTGAAAAAGAGGATTATTTATCCTTTTGCACCAGGTTGCAGGAAAATTAAATATGATAGTAAGTATGAAGTTCCATGCACAGAGCTGGCTCCTTTCTTTCGTTCCTGTCTCATCTTGAGTGTTTGTAGCTTTGCCACTTTTCACAGTGTTAGTCACTGTTTTCGCGTCTGTAATTTTCTCTCTTGGGTAAGACGGAAGCACCTGGAGGTAGGGGATGGGGCAGAGCGGGGGGAGAGCAGAAAGAGAGGGGCTCGGGGGGGTCAGACGGAGGGTGAAATCACCGTGTGACCCCCCGGGCACGGTATTGCCCTCTCTTGGAGCTCTGTTTCTTTCTTGGCTGCAGAATGGGTTTCTAACACCTGCCCTGAAGGTCGTCTGAGTGTTAGGAAAAATGGACGTTCGATGCCTAAGCTGGGTCTAAACCAATGATTGTCCCCGAGCTAAGCCCAGAGTAAATGTTCAGTAAGTAACTGTGCAACTGAACGCTGTGAGGCCCGGTCCCCAGGTGAGCTGCATTTCCAGCGTTTGCCAATGAAAATCCCCCTTGGGTTGCGTAAAGCCAAGAGCTGAACTTGTGAGTGGCCGGTCGTCCAACGGCCGAGCACCAGCACACGGGACCTCAGCACCAGCCTTCAGACCCTGTCCTCTGCCTGGGAGAGGCCCACGCGGTTCCCGAGTGGTCGCTGGAAGAGGGGACTCATCCCTAGGACAAGGCAGGCCTTGAATTAGCCAGCGTGACCCCTCCAGTCTGTGGAGTCGCAGAGATACTCCCCCCCACCCTCTCTTCTTCTGACTCTGGAATGCCAAGATCTGGTAGAAAATTAAAACCCGCTTTGTGAGATTCCCCGGGGATGAAAGGGAGGAGATGTGGACGCTGTAAATTCGTACCCACCAGGTGCTGGAGACAACAGTACCCGGCCTCTGATCCCAGCGCTGGGGAGCCACGTACTTCCTGGAAGTAGGCAGGCCAGGAGAACCTAGCTCCTTGGAGGCCCTCGGTTTAGCATGTGGTTGTATACACGTGCTATTTGATTTTCTTTTACACGAGGGATTCTGGTCTTCTGAGTTAGTGAGTAAGCACCATTGATCTTTTTATTATTTCCTATCTGGGCCCCTGCAACAGCCTTCCAAGTAGTTTGCTGCAGCTGTACCTGCCCTCGCACGATGCATCCACCTGGCCAGCGGGCTCCCTTCCAAAAGCAACGCTGATGATCTCAAGTCTCACTCACCCGGCCCCCCTCCGCAGAGCCTTCGATGGCTTTGCGTTGCCCTCAGCACGGTCCCCGAGCCCTCTCCGGGCTCATGCTACCCAAGAAAACATAGCAGCAGCTGCCTGCCTTGTGCCGGTCTTCCCAGCAGTTATAAGCCCTGCGAGGGCAGGGACCGCGGCTGACTTGGTCACCACTGCGTGTCCAGGGCCTGGCACGCTGCCTGGCACACCGAGACATTTCTGTTGAATGAGTGAATAAACGGTTGGAGGAGTGACCCCGTGCAGTCTCGAGATTTCTGTCAAGCAATATTGAATTCAGTGTCTCTCCTGGGTTGGGTGTTCTGCGGTCAGATCCCTAGCAAGAGGGTTTGTGTGCACATGCCTCATTGAGGAAGGGCGCCGTGGGAAACCGGGAAGGGGGTTGAGGGCAGCCAAGGGTGGTGGCATCCTAGATATTATTTTGTATTTGTCCGCAGTTCGGGGCCCAGAGCTCCTAAAACTCCTAAGTGATACGAGTGTGTTTTGTTATTCTTAAGGAGCCCCTCTCAACCGCACCTGAGCTTATGCAAACGAGGGGGCTCTTGGAGGTCCCCCAGGTAGCTTCAGGGTGGGGGACTGGTCACCATGTGGTTAGAGGGTGAGAGCTGTCAGCACCGTCCCCCATCTCCAGGGAAGGGATCGGGGCTGGTGGTTGAGTTCAACCATGGATGGATGGCCAGTCACGTCTATGTAATGAAACTTTGATAACAATTCTTCAGCAATGAGGTTCAGGGAGCTTCCTGGTTGGTAAACCTACAGATACATTGGGAGGGTGTTGCACCCCAGCTCCACAGGACAGAGGCTCTTGTGCTCCAGATCCTTCTGGACCTTGCCCTATCTACCTCTTTATCTTTATCTTCCGTTAGAACTCCTCCAGCCCATTGGGCCTTTGGGTCATCATCCCTTCAACACCAGTTGAACAACTAACTTGTGCCTGGCCCGGGGGACTGTGAAGACACGGGACCTGGTCTGTCCTCTTGGGGTTGGTTTCCTCCGGTGGGCGGGGTCACCCGCTGTCTCACTAGCAGAGTAGGAAGCACCGTGCAAGAATTTTGTTACTTCTTTTTTTTTTTTTTTAATTTTTTTTTTCAATGTTTATTTATTTTTGGGACAGAGAGAGACAGAGCATGAACGGGGGAGGGGCAGAGAGAGAGGGAGACACAGAATCGGAAACAGGTTCCAGGCTCTGAGCCATCAGCCCAGAGCCCGACGCGGGGCTCGAACTCACGGACCGCGAGATCGTGACCTGGCTGAAGTCGGACGCCCAACCGACTGAGCCACCCAGGCGCCCCTTGTTACTTCTTTTTTAAAGTTTTAAATATTTTTTCTAATTGAGGCATAATTGACCTATAACATTATAGTAGTTTCTGGTGAACGATGTAAGGATTCAATATTTGCACTTATCGCAAAATGATCACCACAGCAAGTCTAGTTAACCATCATCCTGTGTGGTTACACATTTTTTTCTTGTGATAAGAAATTTTTTTTAAGATTTTATTTTTGGGGCGCCTGGGTGGCTCAGTCGATTAAGCATCCGACTTCAGTTTGGGTCACAGTCTTGTGGTTTGTGGGTTCGAGCCCTGCATTGGGCTCAGTGCTGACAGCTCAGGGCCTGGAGCTTGCTTCAGATTCTGTGTCTCCCTCTCTCTCTGCCCCTCCCCCACTCATGCTCTGTCTGTCTCTTTCTCTCAAAAATAAATAAACATTACAAAATGATTTTATTTTTAAATAACCTCCATACCCAACTTTGGGCTCAAACTTACAACCCTGAGATCAAGAGATCACAGGCTCTACTGACTGAAGCGACCAGGTGCCCCTGTGATGCGTAGTTTTACAATCTATTCCCTGCAACTTTTCAATATGCAGTACGATATTATTAACTGTGGTCACCAGGCTGTACGTTACCTTCCCAGGACTTATTTATTTTATAGCTGGAAGTCTGTACTGGTACTTTGTTATTAATAATAAAGTGCGAGGACATGGAGATAATTTTTTCTTTTTCTTTTTTTAAAGTTTATTTATTTATTGGGAGAGAGAGAAAGAGAACGAGCAGGGGAGGGGCAGAGAGAGAGGGAGAGAGAGAATCCTAAGCAGGCTCCACACTGCCGGCGAGGACCCCGATGTGGGGCTCCAACTCCCGAACCGTGAGATCACGGACCTGAGCCGAAACCAAGAGTCGGAGGCTTGACTGAGCCACCCAGGTGGCCTGGAAATCATTTTCTCTTTAAACAGAAATTGCAGCACGTTATCTCAAAATAACGCCCGTCTCCCTTACTTCTGTGCTGAGGTTTTTTTTCTGGAACCATCCAGCACAGGGGCAAGGAGCCTGAATCCTAAGTGCCACCGCGTCAACCAGCAGGGCTGAGGAACGAGGGCTGCCACAGCAGGGGGGCCTTGCGGATCCTCTGTGAGCTCTGGCCTCTCCCCACACCGGGCCAATGGAAGGCAGGGACCTCTCCGAGAACGTGGAGGGCCGGGTGAATCCGTGGCTCTGGGCTGGTTGTCGGGTGGCAGCTGTGGGGGTGGCCTCTGCTGAGCCAGCCGTTCCCGGTTACAGGGCACGATTCCAGTTGCTGATTGCTCCTAGTTTTCTGCTTGCGACAGATCATTAAAGCCAGGCTCTGTCCCTGCTCCCTGCCACCTCGTTTTAATATTAATTGCAGCCAAAGCAAACGAGAAGAGCAAATCTGTTGTTCCCGAAACATGCCACAGGCAACAGAGCCAAACTGTAAAGTGATTCGATTTGTACGCACGTCATTTAGGTGACTGCTCTCTTCGACGAGCGCAGAGAGAAAGATGACTGCCTCTGGGATGAGAGGTGATGGGTGATGGTCAAGCAGCCGGGAGGTGACCCTGGGAGACTAATAGATCCCAAGACATCCCGCTGTGCCTACAGCTCTGGAGGGGGGAAAGAGGGGAAAAAAACGCCTCATCCTGATCAAAAAGCAAGGGGCCCGGTTCGTTTTGCCGTGTGGTGGCCCACCCACACAGCGCATCGGTCAGATGCATGTCGCGAAGTCCCATCCATCCCGGGCCATGGCAGATCAAGGCTGGAGTTATCTGTCTCGTGCCTGTTGTTCCTCAACAGCTCCCCAAGGCGAGGGACGGGTGTCAAAACGGATCCTTTGTTATCCCCTTCTCGGAATGTGTAGAAGGGATGTGTCTAGGGAACTCGAGCTGCCAAGGTTTGCTTGGGAGGCCTTGAATGAAAATTTATGCCACTTCTTGGTGGCAGTTCGGTGCCGGGTCGGTCACCCAGGAGGCTGACACAGCCTTTATTTAGGGAAATGGCAAAGCAGGCTGGGAAAAAGAAGGGGGGGGGGGGGCGATTCTTAAACTTCTGGTATTTGACGCTTCGCTCCATGTGGAAAAATCAGAACCGTAGGTAGACTTCTTTTTGTATCACTTCCATTTATTTATTTAATTTTATTTTTTAACGTTTATTTATTTTTGAGACAGAGAGAGACAGAGCATGAACGGGGGAGGGTCAGAGAGAGAGGGAGACACAGAATCTGAAACAGGCTCCAGGCTCTGAGCGGTCAGCACAGAGCCCGACGCGGGGCTCGAACTCACGGACCGCGAGATCACGACCTGAGCCGAAGTCGGACGCTTAACCGACGGAGCCACCCGGGCGCCCCTGTATCACTTTAATTTATTTATTTATTTATTTATTTTTTTTTAACGTTTATTTATTTTTGAGACAGAGAGAGACAGAGCATGAACGGGGGAGGGTCAGAGAGAGAGAGGGAGACACAGAATCTGAAACAGGCCCCAGGCTCTGAGCGGTCAGCACAGAGCCCGACGCGGGGCTCGAACTCACGGACCGCGAGATCGTGACCTGAGCCGAAGTCGGCCGCTTAACCGACTGAGCCACCCAGGCGCCCCGTGTATCAGTTTAATTTAGATGTACGTGTGGAGGGGGCTTTGGTATCTCTCTTTTCAGGATCTAGGACTTTAATGAGGCAGATACCCTGTCCCCACAGAAAGGTAGGAGAAAGGCAGGGGGCGGGGCATTAGTGATTTGTGTAAGAATTTTACCCTCTGGGGGGCAGAGGTAAGTTTGGGAGTTCTTTGTTTGGCGAAGCCAGATCTAGAGAGAAATAACCCAGAACACCCCCCACCTCCCTGTGGATGTGAATGCTGCTTCCTGGGGCCCAGGGAGGTCCTGCCCCACCGCACACTTGAGTGTGTGTCCGAATTACCTGCAGGGCTCATTAAAATACAGATCACTGGGCCCCACCCTCCCGGGAGTGTCCAGCAAAAAAGCCCTTATTGCAGCTATTGCCAGTTTCTGTGGTGTAAATATTCCCATCATGGCCAGTTCTGAGTGACCACCTGATGCCACTGAATTTGGGAAAAGACGTGCCTAGCCAGCCAGTTCAGCAATACGAGGAGCGTGCAGGGACCAGGCCCGTAGCCCGGGGAGTTTGCCGGAATGACTCACAAAGCCACCTACCACCAGAGGTTTCCCACCAGAAGAATGAGGAGCAGAAAGCATGAGGGTAGAGGGGCCAGATACATTGGATCTGCCCTTCTTTCTCCCGCTGCCCTGGGACAAAGATTACTACCTGTGCCTTGTTTTTTTTTTTTTTTTTTGTTTTGTTTTTTTTTTTTTTAAGTTATATATGTGTATAATATCCTTCTCCTGTTTCCTAAAGTTAAATTTAAAATTTTTCTATTTATTTTTGAGACAGAGAGAGACAGAGCATGAGCAGGGGAGGGGCAGAGAGAGAGGGAGACACAGAATCCGAAGCGGGATCCAGCCTCCGAGCTGTCAGCACAGAGCCCGACGCGGGGCTCGAACTCACAGACCACGAGATCGTGACCTGAGCCGAAGTCAGACGTTCAACCGACTGAGCCACCCAGGCGCCCCTAACGTTAAATTTTAAAAAGGTGCCAAAAAGAAAAGAAATACCAGGTATTATTCCGCCATGCAGAAATAAACACTGGTAACATTTTGGTTTATATTCTAGGTTTGTTTGTTTGTTTATTTTAAAGAACCCCCTCCCCCCCATACACACACGCGTACAGATTTTATGGAGTTGTCCTAATACGTTGTTTCGGACTCAAGTTTTTCACACCACGCAGTATCACGAGCATGTTCTCATGCCATTAAATGTTCTCCTACCACATGATGGTAATGGGTGAAGAGTGTTCCCTTGTTTGAATATACCATAATTTATATTTTGAATCCCTTGTTCTTGGAAATTTGCTTTGTGTACAACCTTTTTCGATTTCAAACGTCTTTGATGGACAGCCTTCTATCCATTTCTTGCCACTCTGCGATTATTTCTTGGGACTCAGTTTTCTAATAGGAAACCCTGGCTCAGAAGAAAAGCGTGCATCTCTTAAAACCTGTGATTCTGGGGCGTCTGGATGGCTCAGTCGGTTGAGCGTCCGACTTCGGCTCAGGTCATGATCTCACGGTTCGTGAGTTCGAGCTCCGCGTCGGGCTCTGTGCTGGCAGCTTGGAGCCTGGAGCCTGCTTCAGATTCTATCTCCCTCTCTCTCTGCTCCTCCCTGGCTCATGCTCTGTCTCTCTCTCCTTCAAAAATAAATAAAAACATTTAAAAAAAAACAAAAAAAAAAAAAAAAAATCCCCTGTGATTCATAGTGTCCAATGGCCTTCCAGAGACGTCACCCCTACTTAGACTCCCGTCAGTGGCATTTAAAAGTGACCGTTTCATCATACTTTCATTGACACTGGGCTATATACATTTTAAAAATTCTGAAATGTGGTTTTGTGTGTTTGTCTGCTTTTTTTTTCCCCCCCAGTACGATGTAAGAGTCACATCACGAGAGACTGACCGGCATCCCTGTGCAGGACGGGCCCTCGGTGAAGGTACCACCCGCTAAACTTTGAAGTTCCACTAAATATTTCACTATTTGGCTCCCAGGGAGCTGATAATGGTGGCAGCTGTTACAGTGAGCTATGCCTTCTGAAACCCGTGTGTCTGGATCGAAGCAGGGGAGTGTGAAGGGCCAGGGTCTTCTCAGGCAGAACCATCTCTCCCAGGAGAAGGGGGACATTTGGCGACCACGATTCCAGGAAGGAGCAAGAATGGACAGTAGCAGGGAGCCAGGGAGAAAGAGGACAAAGTATTAACAGGCCAAGGAAGACCAGGCAAGAGAGATGAATCAGAAGCGATCCAATAACCAGCCCTGGATTAAGGGCATCTGGCTCATCCAGGAATTTCACAGTCATTTGCTTCAAGCCGCTAATCTTTTCTGAGAGGTTCCCTTGAAGCCGTCTGGAAGGAATGGATAAATGGAGGGCTTAGCCAAATGTTTGCTCCGGCAGGGTTTCATGCCTGGGTGCACAGACACGTTGTCATGCTTCGTTGATTCAGGACTGAAAGTGTGGCTGGCTCACAGAAGCACAGAATTTTAGGGTTAGAAGGAGTGTAGACCATATGTGGTCCACTTGTCCATTTTACAGATGAGAAAACGGAGGCTCAGAGAGGTGATAGGATTTGTCCCGAATTGATACATCACAGTACTGGCAGAGCCGGGACTAGCACTCTGGTCTCCCACTGTTACTTCAGTACCCTTGCCGTCTGTTTACTTCAGTATTTTTTCAACGTACTTAACAGAGAAGAACAGAGAGAATTCACGTGGGCAACTCAAGACTGAAAAAGCAAGGTACGTAGTTTCACTAGTCGACTTCCCCAGGAGGGAAATGACAGGCACACATGCAGGAGGATCCGACGAGGGACTTGGGGTGTGGGGTCCCTGACAGTGCTGACTGCTGTTAGTTAAACTACTAGCGCGGATGCCGTTCTCTTACAATCCCCGCCAAGCATCCACTGGGCGGAGCAGGGGCAGTGACCAGCGGCTCCCCTATCGGCAGCCGGGGGAACAGCAAGAACATTCGGTGGAGCCCATTTGGCTCTTCTCCGCGCCTGGTGTTTGCAGCCTGGACCGAGTCCTTTGGAATAAGGAAGTCCTGGGTCATTCTGGCTAGAAAGAAGGGTATCTGGAGGGATGGGCTGGGTTTTCTGTTACTCTGGGCAGTAATTACACATTTAATTATTCTGACACATACAGTAAGAGCGTCCTTTCCTGTACCCAAGGCTGGCCACACGGGCTACTAATTTATATCCGTGAAACATAGATTTACAAACACACGCAGAGCAATCTCAGCTGAGGGCCTTGGTAGTTCTGAATTAAATATACTACACTTCATTAGAAGGATTTTTTTGATAATTTATTGAGATGAAATTCGCATAGCTTAAGATTAACCATTTTAGAGTGAACCATTCAGTGGCCCTTAGCACATTCACAGTACTGTGCAACCTCTGTCTCTAGCTAGTTCCAAAACATTTCCATCCCCCCAGGATAACGCCCCATCCCCATTTGGCCATTTCTCCCCACTCTCCATTCTTCCCAGACCCCTGGTGACCACTGATCCATTTCCATCATTATGGAATAATCTACTCTGGGCATTTCATATAAATGGCATTTCATATAAATAAAGGGACATGGGGCCACATAACTAAAAGTTAATTAAGCCTGTGCCCCGGTCATTCTCTGGTTTAAGAATGAAATCTGCATTTCTCAGAGTGTTTTTCAGGAATCTCTCCAAACTTTTTCTCTGCAGAATTTTGGTTTAACTGAAGATTCCTAACTTTAGTTAATAATAATAATAAACAATAAAACAAAGACATCTGCCAGGTACTTAGTATATCAGATTCTTTTTTTATTTTTTTGTTAAAGTTTATTTATAGAGACAGAGACAGCACGATTGGGGGGGGGGAGGGAAAGAGAGAGAGAGAGAGAGAGAGAGAGAGAGAGAGAGAGAATCAAAGCAGGCTCCATGCCATAAGCGAAGAGCCCAACACAGGGCTTGAACTCACAAAACGGTGAGATCATGACCTGAGCCAAAACCAAGAGTCAGACCCTTAACTGACTGAGCCACCCAGGTGCCCCAGTATATTAGATTCTGTGTTAAATGGGTATAGGCATTATCTCATTGGAGAGTCACAGGGATTTTACCAGGGGGGTGCACTTCATAGATGAGAAAATGGAGTCCAAGTGACTTAATACAAGGTTACGCAGCTGGCAGTGGCAGATTTAAGACTGGAGACCAGTGTGATTGACTCTAAAATTCTGCCTTTTCAAAGGGTGTTTATTAAGACGGGGAATAAGAGGTACAATCTTCCGGTTATAAAATAAATAAGACACAGGGATGTAATTTCCAGCATAGGGAACCCAGTCCATAATATTGTAAAAACTTCATATGGTGACAGATGGTAACTAGACTCACCGTGGCGAGCATTTTCTAATGTTTATAAATATCAAATCACTGTTGCACACCTGGAACTAACAATATTGTATGTCAATTATGCTTCAATAAGAAAAAGAGTGTCTATTAATCCCAACACATATTACATTCTTCTTGCATTCACCGGTACTCCTCAGTCCCACCAGTGGGATTTTTTTTTTGGCAGCTATTTAAGGCTAATTAGTATTATTGTTTTACGATTAAAATATTTCCTTATCAATAGCAAAGTCACTATAGTTGTTTGCTTATGCATGTATATATTTACTATGTTTATTTGTGTCTTGAATGTTTCTTCTCCCTGGAATGAAAGTCTCTCCTCGTGGCTGCTACAGAGGAGGACCTTGGTCAGTAAGGGTGGAAGAAAACATAAGTGATATCCTTGGTTTGACTGTCCCCCCCCCCCCCATGATGAGCATTCCAGGTTTTCCAGAACAAAGTTCTGTTTCCGCTGCTGTCTCCGTTCAGAAGGCCTTGAGCCCAGGGGGTCGTGGCTGCGGGGAGCAAGGCCCTGGGTGTGGGCGGTGCTGGTCCCTCCAGATTGCTGCCGGCCTGGTCCCCTCGCCCTCAGCAACACCTTCTGCTGCCGCCCACGTCTGCCCCCTCGCCCCTCGGGCAGAGGCCTCCGCATTCCCACCCCAGAGGTGTGCACCTGCCGGATTGCCGCTCTCTGTCTCATTGTTGGCTACTCTCAATTCTTTGTCCTCACGACGTAGCTCTTCCCCCAGCCCTTCCCCGCCCTTCTCATCTCACCCGCACGTTTGAGCCTCTACTCGGCGAGAGCCCGCAGCACTCGCTGGATGTCGAAGATGACCTGTGCTCAGGCCCACAGCATCATCGGGGTGGGGGGGAAGGCGGGGGCCTCGGACGCCACCCAGACCGGAAGTGGCAAACTGCCCTGGGCCCGGGGCTTCCCGGGAAGTGCCTTAGGGACCCCCCTTAGGGAAAGGGGCAGGAAGCAGGAGGCCCCGCCAAGAGGGCCCTGGGTCCCTTGCCTTACTTACCCAAGATACGCTGCTGTTGTCTGCATTATGTGAGTTCCTTTGAAAAAAGACATCAACTGGTCAACAACAACAACAACAACAAAAAAGGTACTGTTTGTTTCTACCTCCTAGTTTTATAGATGAGAAAACTCTGAATTATATAACTGAAAATTCTTCCTTCCTTCCTTCTTCCTTCCTTTCCTCTTTCCCTCCCTCCTTCCTTTTCCTGCCTTCCCCTTCCTTCCTTCCTTCTGCATTCCTTCCTTCCTTCCGCCTTCCTTCCTTCCTTCCTTCCTTCCTTCCCCCTTTTCTTCCTTCCTTTTTTCTCTCCATTCAATAGAGTTTGCATGGTCCCCACACTAGGGACCTTATTCTTGTGCTTACCTTGCAGCTAGCCCTGAGTGGCCACGTCAGGACGCTCTGGCTCACAGAGCACATGGAGTGATGCGATCTTCTGCGTGGCCCCCCAGGAAGGGGGCTGTTTGCCTTCCCCTTCCTGTTCCTGTGTGCCCAGGTGCCAGCTCACAAACGGTCAGTGACTCAGCCTTGACCCCCCCCCCCCCCCGTGAGGACAACTCTGGGGCAGGGGTCCCCGGCCTTTCTGTGCCACGAACTTCCTCGGCAGTCTGGTGAAGCCTGGGGACGTTACCAGCATCTTGTTTTTTAAATGCATAAAATAAAACACACGAGATTACAGAAGGAAGCAGTTGTACTGAAAGACGGACGTCAAAATAACGGAACACACGTAGACGTTTGTGACAGAGGAGCAATGCGCTTCTTTATTAACATTCAATGGTGAAGCCTAGCAGCAGGATTGACAGCAAACTGTAATGCTGCAAGAGGAGTAAATGTGAACTGAGAGCTTGGGGTATCTGTACTATTACAGTATGATACGGAAACGTGGGCGATTTCTGCCGGCCACAGAGTCCCTGATCCTGCCCTTATTATAGTGGTTTGTTGCCACATTCCTAATGGAAAGGAATGCTAAGTTTCACTTAGAGGTTGGTGAAAATGCAGACGCATTTTTGTTTCGTGCCCGTTCATCTTGGGTTCTCTCTGTGGAGTCCGCGTTCAGAACCGCGTTGGGAGCTGGCAGAGAAAATCCCGTTTTCTCTTTCTTTTTTACGTCAAGAGTTCCGTGTCAGTCGCCCTTCCCAGCCGTCTCCTCCTCTCTGGTGTGTAGACAATGCCTGGATAGGGGTCGTGTGGGGAGCAGGTGTTCAGTTACTTTGTGCTGAATTAACACGAATCCGCACGATCGGGCCCCCGAACCTAGAAGAGTAGAGGTCAGTGAGCTGCGGGGCTCTGGGCAGTGAAGTCCTGTGTTCAACCCCTGAGTCTATCCTTTACTGGCTCTGCCACTGCGAGTAGCTGTTTACGCTCAGCCTTAGTGGTGACATTTGTTAAAACGGGGATAATAGTTTCTTGAAGTGTCCAAAGTCCAATGGGATAGACCAACGATCACTCAGGTCTCACACTGCTGCCCTTTCTTACGCTTGGAGTCCTTTCTCGTGGAGTTCCAGCACTTACTCACCTGATTTCCAGGTTGCTGTCTTTGCCAGGAATCTCCGCCTATTGACTTGGGGGGCAAAGGTAGGGCTGGGGGCCCCCGAGAATCTTCTGGCCTGCTCTCTTTGCTCCATGACAGTAGTAACTACTCTTTTCTGTATTACTCCGCGTCCTGGGTGCCAGGCACTCCGCGTTACCTCACGGATTGCCTCACAATGGCCCTAAGAAGACACTCGTAGTGTTAGTCCCACTTTCCACAGGAGTGGAGGCTCAGAGAGGGCAAGCAACTTGTCCATGGTCATTCCGTTATCAAGTGCCCGATCCAGGATTTGAACTCAAGGCTACTGGTTTGTCAGCTGGAGGCATAAGTCACATCTGTGGGCTCGTGTGGAGGGAGACAGTGGTTGTGTGAGACACCCGGGCTGAGAAAGGTGAACAGGGAGGGAGCAGCAGCTGGGGGGGGTGCCCTGTGGGGCCAGTTTGGAGATTCCCAGGCTGGGGGACCGCTGAGCACTCGAGTCCTCTCTCTCATCTCCTCAGGGCTGAGGGCTCTCTGTCTCCCGGCCTCTGGGGTGACATCCTCCACGCACCTGCTGACCTCCTCTCCTCTTCTTGGCCATTCCACTCCCTCTGACCCTTGCTCAGTGCCCCAGCCTGTGCCTTGTGGCCTGTGGCCTGGGCAGGGGCGTGCGAAAGGCAGTGGCATTCCAACGGGGCTGAGATCATTGAGCCCGGGGGGAAGAGGCAGCGAGGGGAGGTCAGCCTGCGTCACTCGAGGGCCTTGCTGGCAGATCATAAAAGCTGGAAATGCCCAATGAGGTCATTGCACCCAGGCCCTGGGGGCTGGACCCCGCCGGCTCCCTTGGTGGCTGCCACCTCCCCTTGGAGAGGCAGAGCCAGCAGGCCCCGCCTGGGAGGGCTGCCCTTCTTGACCTAACCTTTCCCTTTGCTTCACTGCTGGACCCGCCCTGGCCTCCTGGGAGGGCAGGACAGAGCCCCAACTTCTTGCGGGGCAGCTCCGGTTCCCCAAGGCTCTGCAAACAGCCCCTGCAGGCCACCCCCCTCAGAGGGTCCAAGCAGCTGTTCCCTTGATACAGAGGTATATGGAAGAGTCGGGAGGGGAAAGGCAGCAAATTAATTAATGTTGATGTAAGAAGCTGCCGTGATCGATGGGGAGAGACTCACAATCCGGAACGGGTGTTGCTCACCAGAATGGCTTGCTACTTCCTTCTCTGGGCCTCAGTTTCTTCATCTGTGAAATGAGTGTGTTGGCCCAGAACAGAGGGGCAGTGAGAGGTTGTCACCTTTCCTCCGATGCTATGTGGGTTCCCAGCAAGGCTGGGCCTTTAAAGGCCTGCCCCGCCTAACAACCTCTGTGTGCCTGAAGGTAGCCAGGAAATGACACAGAGGCCCCTGGCGTGGTGCCCAGATGCCCATGTAGCCCAAATCCTGAGGCTCTAGGGGCCCAGCCCCCGGGACAGCGAGCAAGGCCCCATGCTTCTTGGAAGAGCCGGTGTGGATAGAGCGCCTTCGAAGTGCCTGACCAGGTCCTGGGAAAGAGGAGGAAGGGGACAAGTGACTGCCCATTTCCATCCTCCCCTTACAGGCTTCTCGAGAAGTGATTACCGAAGTGGTACCGAAAACGTTCGCGTGCCCGAGGTCGTCCACACCAGCAGGTGATCTTGCTACGCTCACTCCTGCTACAGCTCCGGAAAGACTTTCTGCCCCGCAGCTGGAATGGGCCCAGCTGGAGCTGAAAGAGCGGAAGCTGAAGTCCCAGAGCAATTCAAGAGCCGCGTAAAACCCTCGGCTTGCTCGCCATTATTTCCAGGAACGCCAAGAAGCAGGTGGTAATATCCGCAAATTTTCAGCTTCTGCATGCACCTACCAGGTCAAGCTCAGGCCCCTGGACCGGTCACGCCAGGACCCTCTGCCTCCCCCCACCCTATTCAGTCCTCAGATGGTGCTCAGGCTCACAGTGGGCCATGTACGTGTGCAATGTGTATGTGTATGCGTTTTCGAGTTTCTGAAAGTGCTCACCAGGGTTTAACGCCCATGGCTAATTTCAGCCCCCCCCAGCAGGGGCCTCTGAGAGTGGGGTATCTGGACTGATGTACCTCGTCACATCCATCCCCGATTAGCCCCATTTTTAAGTGAAGAAACTGAGATTGGGGATCACCCAGCTGTTAGGGTTGGACCTGGCCTCGTCACCCAGACGCTCTGAGGCCACGCTGAGGTCTTCCGGACCCGTTTCATCTGCTCGATTAAGCCGTGATGCCAAGATACGTCTTCTAGGCGGAGACCAGCAATAAGCCATCTACAGCCTGGAGGCCAAATCCAGCTGCCTGCTTGTTTTTGTGGATAAGGTTTCATTAGAACACAGCCATGTCTATTTATTTACCTATCGTCTGTGCTGCTTTTACTACAAGGGCCGAATTGAGTAGCTACAGCCGACACTGTATGGCCTGCAAAGCCCAAAATCTTTACAGTCTGGTCCTTTCCGGAATCAGTTTGCCCCGTTACCGAATACCGAAATCAAGATGAGTTTCCCCAAGAAAGCAGATCATCAGGGAAGTTACTTCTTATCCAAAGGCCCCATGTCTAAGGGTCCACAGAGACGATGCAAGCGACTGCAAGCTGTGGGATTTAGCCAACCGGTAACGACACCGTGCACGTGTTTCACCCAGAGCTTTCAAGTTACAGCCTCAGCAGGCCAACACTGCGACTTGGGTGGTAATCGCGAGGAAACAACCGCCGGAGGAAGGAGGGCGGTATTTGAGGCTAGGAGCTGGGGAGTAGGGGTGAGGGGCAGGTTTGAGTGACAGCAGACTCTTACGCCCCCGCAGGGGAGGGAGGCCACCAGGCTGGACGGGACAGTGCAAAGTGCTCACACAGGGTCTTGTACATGGTGGGAGCTCCATTAGCATCCTCGATGGAGGTGCTGGCCACTGGGTGCCCTGTGCTCAATGGCCCAGGCAGAGGGGGCAGGGCTGGGGAAATGGGATGTCCGTGGCCAAAGGCTGTGTGAAAAGGAAAGAGTTCATATCCTTTCCAACTGACAGCTGGGGCCGGGCTCAGTGTGTGTGTGTGTGTGTGTGTGTGTGTGTGTGTCCTAGGCTGAAGTGACTGTCCTGTGGGGTCTACAAGGCCACCCTGCAGGGATATCAGTTTCTGAGGAAAAAGTGAGTGCTCCCTGGAGGTTCTCTGGATCTCTCCCCTACCCTTGAGATTGGCCTTGGGAGGCAGAAGGGGACCTGCTGTGCACCCCCCCCCCCCCACCCCGTCCCTCGCCAGCTGGCCCAGGATGTGTGTCATGGAGGAAAGACAAGTGGCTCAGGGAGCTGACCAAGGAGCTCTGTCTCTGAAGGCAGAGGGTCTTGATTCAGAAAAATTCCCATCTGTTTCTCTTCCATCATCCTTGACCGCCTCCCCCCACCCCCCGCCAATACGCCCCCAGTCACGCCTTAGTGGATGCGCCAGGCTGCGCTCAGCCAAGCAGGAAGGTTAAGGGATGGGTCCTATGCCAATTTTGGGTGGAAGCCTGGAAGCAAGTGTGGCGGCACCGATGCCCCATCCTCACCAGAGTCTTCTCCCCTTGCCAACTTGGGCAGCTCTGGGTTTTGTTTTGGGGGGGAAGGTGGCATTTCCTCCTCCCGAGATGGTGCTGGGCAAGGGTAGCCTCTGGGGGCAGGGCATGGCAAGGACCAAGGGACACAGAGAAATGTGAGAGTAGTTGAGGGTGGTTTAAGGTCCTGGACAGGAGGGGCCCCCTTGCTCTGGACATGGTGATGGTGTGGAGGGGTCTCCGGGTTGTTTGCACGTGGGTGGGGGATCCTCTCCCGTGGGGGACCCTCTCCCGTGTGCTCCCCCGCATCTCTGCTAACTTCGGTGCACATCCGAGGCCTCGGACGGAGGGTGGGGCATCCAGGGCCTTGGCTCTCGGCTCAGCCCAAGAATGGCTCTCTGGAGCTCCCTAAGTGAACGGAAGCTTCTGTTCCAAGGCGGGGCGCTCTTCCCTCTCTCTGCTTCAAGACCTCCCGAAAGCGGATTTCTTCCAGCCGCTCAGCGCTCACACTGGAGCTTCTGGGAGCGATCTTTCCCAGTGGGTGGGGTGTCACAGCCCCTCCTCCTCCCCCTGCTTGCACCCCGCCCTCCCCCCCCCCCCCCCCGAGTAATCTCCAGCAGCCTAGTCTGGAATCACAGTTCCTTTCAGGTGGGCTGTGGGTGCTCCCGCGGTCCCGACCCTTCTTCACGGGGTCCCGCAGCGCCTGGGACCCAGCACCGCCTCCGCCCCTGGGCCCCGCCCCCAACACGCGCGGCCCCCGCCGGCCCCGCCCCCTCCGGCCCCGCCCCCGCCAAGCGCTTTGTTCCCCGAGCTGCGTAGCTGCGCGCGGCGGCCACACGGGGGCGCGGCGGAACTGGCGGCGGCAAGCGGTCCCTTTCCCTTTCTCCCAGCTTCTCCGCCTCCCGCCCGGCCCGGGCCCACCCGGGCGCAGGTCTGAGCGCGTCAGGGCTGCTCAGAGGAGGAGGGCGGCGGGGGTGCTTCCACAATCGTTTCCCATGTGAGCCTCCCGGGGTGCCCCGTCTGGGATCTCGGCCCGCTGGTTCCCGCTCCCCACTTCTGTCCCCGCTCCAGGTCCGAGTCAGACTCAGGGAGCCCCCGTCCCCCCCCCCCCCCCCCCCCGCATCGCCGGGCCGTCGCGTCTGCACCGTGACCCCCTGGCGCGGCCGCCCTGAGGTCTCTGTGACCCGCGGGGGTGCTTTCTTCCTCTGGGGAGATTTCTCCCGAGTCTCGCTCTAACTCGAGAAGGAATACCTACCTTGTTCGGATTTAGCTATCCATAAGTAGTAAGATTGCAGTAGGCGCTCAAAACATGTCTGTTGAATGGCTAGGTGACATATGTTAGGCCGTGGTGCATTCATTATCATACTAATTTTTTAGAGCCGTTTTGAGTTCACAGCAAAACTGAGCAGAAATAGAGTGCCCCCCTAGGCCAGTGCCTCCTTCCCCAGCACAGCCTCCCCTACCATTGTCACCCTGAAAGGGAGTGGCTTATCTGTTACAATGGATGAACCTATGCTGACTCATTATCACGCAAAGTCCATAGTTTATGTTAGATGTCACTGGTGCCCTTGTACAGTCTGTGGGCTTTGACAAGTATATCAAGACAGGCATCCGCCACCGTGGATCGTAGTTTCATTGGCCCTAAACATCCTCCAGGCGCCCTATTCATCTCCCCGCCCCGAGTCCCTGGGAACCACGGTTTTGTCTAATCACACTTAATTTTCACATCCATCCAAGAGATAGGAACTCTTCCGGTTTTATCTTTGAAGAAACTGAGGCTCACGGCTGTCAACCAGGGCCTACCTAGCTTCCGGGCAGGAGGGTCATTAAATTCCAATGCGTCACCCAGGCTCTCTGCGTCTGTGGTCTGAGATACACTCTTGAACAATAAAGCCAGTAGTGGCTTAAGAGCAGAGCCCCAGGGAGCCCATCATCACAGCACTGCTTCATGCTGGCCAGCAACTCAGGGGACCCCACTGTCCTATGCGGCTGTTACTGCAGGCAGAGGTGTAACAGGTGTAACAGGTGCAGACCGCACAGTTCTGCTTTGGGCAGGAGGCACCTGCTTTGGGCAGGCCCACCGCTAACATTAGTTGGCTACCATAAGACTACAAGTGGAGGCCCCTCGCCTGTGACCTGCCCTTTCTCTTCCCCACCCCGGGCTCCTACCTCCCCACGAGGGACTTCCAGAGCGTGTGTGGACACCCAGCCTAGACCTGATGCCTCCAGGCCTAGGAGGGCACACCCTGGGGGGACCAGACACCCACAGGAAAAGGAAACTGCAGAGCCCTGGAAGTGGGTTCTGGGCCCTTTATGCAAGGTCCCAGGTGCCCAGAATATGCTCCAAGTGGGCGCATCCCCATGTGATGAGGTTACCAGATTTAGCAAATGGAAATACAGGATACCTAGTTAAATTTGAATTTCAGATAAACAACAATACAAATATATATATATGTATATATATATTACTATATCTCAAATGCATACTTAAACTAAAAGATTATTAGATTATTGCTGTTGGGGGTGCCTGGGTGGCTCAGTCAGTTAAGCGTCCGACTTTGGTTCAGATCATGATCTCACGGTTCATGGGTTTGGGCCCCACGTCGGGCTCTGTGCTGCCAGCTCAGAGCCTGGAGCCTGCTTCGGATTCTGTGTCTCCCTCTCTCTCTCTCTGCCCCTCCCTGCTTGTGCTCTGTTTCTCTATCGAAAATAAATAAACATTAAAAAAATTTTTTTTAGGGGCGCCTGGGTGGCGCAGTCGGTTAAGCGTCCGACTTCAGCCAGGTCACGATCTCGCGGTCCGTGAGTTCGAGCCCCGCGTCGGGCTCTGGGCTCATGGCTCAGAGCCTGGAGCCTGTTTCCGATTCTGTGTCTCCCTCTCTCTCTGCCCCTCCCCCGTTCATGCTCTGTCTCTCTCTGTCCCAAAAATAAATAAACGTTGAAAAAAAAATTAAAAAAAAAATTTTTTTAAATTGTTTATCTGCAATTGAAAATTAATTGGGTACCCTATATTTTATTCGCTGACCGCACCCAATGGACTTCTGACCCATGGGGACAGACACAGCGGGAGACGGGCCCCAGGGGGGCCCTCTGAAACACGGGGCTCTGGGCCACAGATACAGTCACTAACGCTAAGGCTCTCCCAGCTAGCTGTAGCATCCTGGGTTCTGGGGGTGCTGGGGACAAGGTCCTTGCCAAGGGCTAGCTCCTGGGCCAGGAGGAGGCCAGGGTGGTTTGACCAGAAATTTTACCACGAAAGCCTTTGGGATGCATGTACGTTGGAGGGAGGGTGGGGAAGGGGCAGATGATGGGAGCAGGGAGGGGGACAGAGAAGGGAGCTTGCTGCTATGGCCACCATCACTATCCCTTCTAGAAGGTTGGAGATGGTCAGGGGAGTGGGGACAGAAGTTCCACGGGGAGTTGGGGGGGGAACTGACAAATCCCCGGAGCTGCCTGCGGTGAAATCTCACTGCGGGTGTGTGGCCTGCTTCCCCAGCTGCATGGTCCCTGCCACTCGCGTTAGAGCATCCTGCGCCGGGTCGGGAGGGGAGCTGGGCAGGACTTGAGGGAGGCAGTGTGGACAGCCTACTGAGCAGGGCAGAGGGCGGTCTCCCTGCTGGCCTGGTGTTGGGCATTTGATGGTCTGGGCCTGGGTCTATCGGTGGTGCGGTCTCTTAAGGCAGCAGAAGGAGCTGTCATCTGAGAAAAACTGGCTTAGAGAGGAGACATTGGATAAGGTGGAGAGGCCAAGGCAAAGGTTCTGGAATCATTTCTGAGAAGCTTTTGTGACAGACTGACCGGGGCCAGATGAGAAGCTGAGTTCTGATCTACCTAGTGGCTTGAAAAGGGGCTTCCGGGGAAAGAGAAGCCAGTGTCCTCGAGGCAGGGTCCTGGACAATCTTGAGCAGGCGGGAAGAATTGGAATGCTTCTCAAGGAGCTAGGTTCTGCTGGGGAAGACACGTAACCAGGTAACATGGGTAGGGCCCGGGTACCCCCAGGGTGCAACCTTGACTCCGGTCGTGGAGACGGAATTTATCTTCAGACAAAAGTGGAAAGTGGCTGCCTCTATCCACTTCTGTCCCCTCGAGTGTTCACCTCAAAGGTGCTTTTCTTTTTATTTTTTTTATTTTTATTTTTTTTAAATTTATTTATTTATTTATTTTTTCAACGTTTATTTATTTTTGGGACAGAGAGAGACAGAGCATGAATGGGGGAGGGGCAGAGAGAGAGGGAGACACAGAATCGGAAACAGGCTCCAGGCTCTGAGCCATCAGCCCAGAGCCCGACACGGGGCTCGAACTCCTGGACCGCGAGATAGTGACCTGGCTGAAGTCGGACGCTTAACCGACTGCGCCACCCAGGCGCCCCTCAAAGGTGCTTTTCATCACCTTCTACTCCTGCCCGCCTTTCCCTTCTTTCCCACCCCTCCACAGACAGCAGGGAAGGGTAGAGAGAGGACACGGTCACCCCGGAGAGACCCGATTGTCCGGTGTCTGGACATTCCCGGCCAGAGCCTATTCTGTACATGGATGCTAACCGGGCTGGCCGCAGACAGGTAACCTCTCCCACACAGAGAATAAAGTGAGAAAGAGAAATAAAGAGAGAGTGTGAACAGGAAGCCCGAGGACGCATTCCGGGTCTGCAGTTAAGGCACAACTCCCGAAAACGAACGCGTTTTGCAGAGCTAGTCACACACGCAACCCTAAGCACAGGGGTGACGACGCAGGCGTGTGTGTGCGTGCACGCGTCTGCATGCGGGCTCGCGCGTGTGCACGTATGAGAATAGAACGTCCAGCAGGCTCACCCCCATCGGAGACACAGGAGGGGAAGCAATTCTGCGTGTTGCTTGGTGTGTTTGGGATCGAATGGCACCCCCAGGGGGCTATTTCGGATCTGGGGCGTCATTGTCAACAATGCTTACATCACGCAGCCTCGGTTTAGGCCCCCATCCTGTGTGTCGGGCAGCTTCAATCCTGGGAAGAGTTGAGGATGGCCTTTGGTTGGCAAATCAGGCCTAGTTCTAGCGGTCCTTGACGCAGAAGCATGGGATCTTGAGACATGACAGCAGAAAGAAATCCCGGGGCCCATGTCACCCGCCCCCTCACTTTCCAGATGATAAAATACAGATTGAGAGAGTTGAGGTAACTTTCTCAAGGTCGCCCAGAGAATTGGCGGCGGAGAAAAAAGTCTTTGAAACCAGCCTCCTAAATTCTGGCCAGCCCATCAGGCTGCCCTGAGCAGCGGTAAAAAGGAATTCCAAATGACAAACGGAAGCTCTCAGAAGTCGCGACATCACGGCTAAGTGTCTTCAAAACAGAAAAATCCAAAGTAACGGTCAGACCCCGCTGTTAGCATCAGGGCCGTAATGACGTTTCTTCCTTGTATGAACAGACGAGAGAAATGACGGAGGACTGGGGTCCCCAGGCCAAGCCCGCTGACTGCACCTGAGCTCTGTCACCTTTCGGTGCTCTTGCACTCAGTCACTCTCCCATTTGGGCGACACCCCCAATAAGTAAGCAGTAAGATGCAGAGGCTTGGAGGGCCAGGAGTACCCTTTCCCGTCTCTCAGCAGCTAGAGGGGGAGACCGGGCTGTAGCCTTGGCTCTTTGGACGGTCCTGCCTGGGACTTCACACCCGGAGACAGTGACGCCCAGATGAGGGGACGGTCACGGCCTGGCGGCTTCTCGGGATGCTGACGGTGATGCCGATGTCCTGCGGCTTTTGGTTTCTCCCTGTTTTCTGAGGCTGGCCCTCCAACTTCCCTTCGGTCGCCCGAGCTACAGTATCCTTTTAACAAATCTGTTTTCTGCTTCCTTGTCGATCTCCCCTGGCTCGCGGACAAGCCCCTCGCCTGCTGCATTCGAAGGAGAACAGAAAGCCTACACCGGTCCCTGTCCTAGTGCTTCTGTTGGCCCGCTGTTCTGTATGTCTGGCCATAAAGATCAGAGAGGCACTTGTCTTGGATGGCCCAGTAAAATCAAGTTGGAGGCTACACGTACATTTCACCAGGGCCTACAGCCTTGGCCTGAGGAGAGAAATGTCGAGGGTCGGAACGTCTCAGTGTCCAGCTGGTCACCCAGTGGAGGCTGCAGAAACTGGCAAGTAAGGCGCCAGGAACCCCTTCTGTCGTCTGCCCCCCATTCATGGAGGAACCAACGCCGGGACACCCGGACACGGGGGAAGAGACCCCTGCAGGCAGGGGAACATTTCATGCAGCGTAAGCCATCGCCCCCTCTGTCATTTTCCTCAGGACTCCGACTGGTTTGCAGGGATACTGTAGGTGGTGTAGGAAATCAGCCGGGGGGGGGGGGGGGGGGAAGGCTCTTCTCCATCAGGGAACGGGGGAGGGGTGGAGCACGAATGGGGGGAGCACGAGTCAGCGTTCGGACATCTGCCACTCCCAGGGCACCGTCCACCTGCGGTGTCGTCCTGCCCTTCTCCCACATGCCCCCTCTTTGCTGGCTCCCAGAGGAGCCAGGACCAGTAGCTAGTGGGTGTGTGGGGACGTGGTACACAGAGGGGCAGGCGCCTGTTAGGGACTGAGTGCTTGTGTCTTTCTCAAATTCAGATGTTGAGCCCCTGCCCCCACGTGATGCTCTTGGGAGGTGCGGCCTTTGGGAGGCGATTGGGATGAGACGGGGTCATTTGGATGGGGTCCCGTGATAGAATCAGTGCTGTTAGAGGAGTCACAAGAGAGCTGGCTTCCTCTCTCTGCTCTCCATTCTGCGAGCCCACAGCAGGGAGATGGTCGTCCGCAGCCCAGAAGAGGGCTTTCAGCTGAACCCTACTGTGCTCCCGCCTCCAGCCTCCAGGACCACGAGGGACACGTTCCTGTTGCGTCTAAGCCATCCAGCGTGTGACATTTTGTTACAGAGAGCCGCTGTTCCCGTCCCCCTCTAGGAAGGAGCCTGAGGTGTGGCAGGAGTGGAGGGCAGCATAGGAGGGGTGCAGAGACGGGAGAGGGACGGACATTTTGCTGTTGGTTTGGGCTGGCCAAACCGGTTCACATAACTGAGAATGACACTTTTCTTATATCCGAGCACGACCAGAAAATGTCCAGGGCCTTCTCAAAACATGGAGTCAGGGAAGGGAGATCCAGCAGAGGGGGGTGAAGGGCAGTGGTGGGGGAAAATGGAGCCCCTTCTTTCCGGCAGGCTACTCGGTCCTGCTCCCTCAATAAAATGCAGATAATTTCACGGGAAGTCACCATGCAATTCAGCGACAGACCCACCCCAGCCCCGCCAGACCTCTACACCCACGTCCTTCCTTTCTAGAACTTCTGGGACCACCATGGCTTCCCTTGGTCTTTCCCCCAACACCTGCAGGCCTGGGCAAGGAGACAAGTAGAGGTCCCCATGTCTTATGTCAAAACATATAAATCAAGCTAACAGATTGTTAAATAAATTAAGTTGTGGTCTCCAATCTTGCCGAGCATACCTTCAGAAAAACCTAGAAAGCTGGGTTCACTAGATCCTTAGGTTCCTTGGGGTTCTGGTGGGGCAGAGCTGGTCTGTCAGCCCACAGCCACGTCCCGGCTTCCACTCCCACCCCCCAGCTGCTTGCCTGTCCCAAACGCTGAGAGGTCTCGCTGGCTCGCGCCCCAGTCCGCAGGTGTGAGTTGTGTCCATCCTCCCCAGTAAACAGCCACCCCTGGTTGTCCCTCAGCTTAGTGGGAGGGACTCCTGCAGCAACCTGCCCTCCGAAAGGCCTGGGGAGGGGTCTGCTGGGAGTTGTGGGGGTGGGGGGTGGGGGTCTCAGGTACTCTGAGCATGTGCCGTCCAGAAAGGGCACAGGCTCCTGAGATTCTGGGACCCGCGGGGAGCCCTTTAAAACATGGAGCCAGGGGCGGGGGCCTGGTTTCCAGGCCGAAGGGCCGTGCTGAGAACCCTTCTCATCTTTCCGAGCCAAATTTTTAGGCTCCGATTCTGAAATCACGACTCCTTTCCTGGCATGTGGGACAGGCACATGCCTCTGTTCGCCTCCCTCCCCTCCAGGTGTGTGGCAGCCGCTGTCAGCCCCAGAGCGGTCCTTGTGGTGCCCGGGGTGGGGACCGAGGGGGCCCGGGCTATCATCGGGCAGCATCTGGAGAGGAGGCCGCAGCCACCGGTAATCAAAGTTCTGCTGTTGAATGGGTCTCCCTGGGTGTCTTCAAACAGCTTTCCATGCCAGGCAAACCCTGAGAAATCACCAGCTCCATAGTCTAATTTAGAAAGAGGATGTCCTCGTCGTTTCCTTCTCCCAGCTTTCCCACAGGAACCGGCAGCCGATTAACCCCCATCACTGGATTATCCAAAACAACAACTCAGACAAGCACCGGGATAAGCCGTGTGAGCTGGTCCTTTCCTCCCTCCCTCGGCCCCTCTCGCCTTCCCTCCTTCCTCTTCCATTGGAGGAATAAAAGCAACACAAAAGAAAAAAGGTGAAAAACAGACATGAGCATACTTATTTTGCGTGGCGTTGAAGGGGCAGAGAGGAAAGAAAAAAGGAAACCAATGTGGATTGAGCACCTACTAAGTGGCAGGCGGGGCTGGTGTTCCACAGGCCTCCTCCAGCCCCACGACAGCTCTCTGAGATGTCACCTCCTTCTTTCTATGGCGCCCAGCAAGGCTGCCCGGGAACACGGGGGCTCCAGGGCGGACAGAAGCTCTGGGTCAGTCCCCGGGGGCAGAGGCTGGGCTCAAAGCAGACGGGGAGGGAGACTCTGGAATCCTCTCCAGCCACTAGCAGCTCCATCTGGAGGAGAAAGGAAGGTGGCGAGCCCCGTATCATTTTGTTCCCTTCTTTCTTGCTATGCCACACCCTCCTCCCCCTCCTGCCCTCCCTCCCCCACCCCACCCCGCAAAGGCCTACCTTCGTGGGAAACCCCAGCCTTTAGGAAATGAAAATGCATCGCTGCGTCTCAGAATGCCGTTCCTGTAAGGAATGATATCGAAATGGCAAGATAACGAAGCCATTGTCAGTAAAGCCCACACGCGGGCTCTGCTGTGCGGATTAAACTAGAAAAGCCCGTTTTGAGGAGGGAGCCTGAGCCTGGGCCTGAATCTCGGCACTGGCAGAGCAATGTGGGTTAAAGTTCTGGGTCCCTGCAGGGAGGAAGAGGGGGACAAGGGGGACCCAGCCTGGCGAAGGTTACACTCCGGGGTGGCAGGCTTGTATGTCTCCGGGGCAAGGGGTGGGGGAGCTCTGAACGAGGGTTTTCCAGGGCTGCAGAGCCCTTGGCGTGTCGGGGGGGGGGGGGGGGGGGGCAGAAAACGGCCGGTACGAGCTTTGTCTGAATCGTCTAAAACTGTCTACATTCGTCTAAATTGTCTGAATTCTGTTCCTTGGCTCTTTCTGGGCCTCAGCTTCTGAGGGGACGGCGTCGTGCGGTGGCGAGGAGGCAGCGCATCCGGGTTCCAGCCCCGTCTCTGCCACAGCTCGCCGACCCTGCCCCCCTGTCCTCAACCGTCTGGCCGCTTCGGGCTTCGGGCCCGCCCGCCATCTGCAGAAAACCGCTTGGTATGTGGTGTGTTTTGAGGCCACATTATTGGAACTCTTTTCCTATTTGGAGAATATGCGTCATGAGTCCTTCCCTCTCAAGGCAGAAGCCGGAGGCTTACTTTCCCAGGCGGCCTGTGGTTAGGCCGCGAGGCATGGGCCGTGAGCTGTCGTAGTCAGATGCACCGGCGCAGGGTGCCACGCGGCGGGGAGCAAGGTGAGGAGGTCCAGCTGTGTGGGATGTGTTTTCTTCGGGCAGCAGGGTGGTGGGGAGTGGGCCACGGGGTGGCGCTCCGGGGTCACGGGCCGGTGTTAGGGTGAGCGGTGGGGTCTCCGCCTAGCAGCGGCAGCAATCAGATCTCCGCTGGAACAATGTGGCACAGCGCGCCCTGGGGTTGTTCCTGGCTTCCAGGCCTTGGGCTTTGTGCAATATTGACAAGGGCACCACTTCTGAACACTTGACTGCCATCTGCTGGAAAATGGCTGTGATATACAAACCTGGTGTCTGTTACAACAAACATACAGGTCTGTCTAGGTGGGAGTAGTGCCTCTTCAAGGGTCCTGGTGTTGTGCAGTATGCAACCTGCGCAACTGATCTTGGTGACTGCAAGCCTGACTCTTCGGCCCTTGTGGAGATTCTGTAAGAGACTTCTCATTTTTAATAAATGCCTTTTCTACTTAAGCTACCTGGATGGGTTCTGCTGTTTGGCTAAGAATCTCAACTGCTACAAATAGGGATAAGGATATGTGCCGCATTGGGCTGAAATCCAGTCAACCAATGGATGTAAGAGTCCTCTGAGGAAACATAAAGCACTTAATGTCACTCAGAGGTTGTGTGTGTGATGTATTCATTTTTAGAGGAACACGGGAAAGGGTCTGATTCACTCTATCTTCCTTCCTTATTCCAGAAACCCCTTTGTTTATTCTTTTGCATTTATGGCCAGGGTCAAAGTTCATGGTTGAATAGAGGAATCCCAAGGATGAGAATGAGAGTACGCGTTATAAATATTCCAGCAGGGAGGCCTGTGGGGAAAATGGCCTTGCTGGGGCTTGTCCGTGCACTGCCGCGTCTCCTATTGTCACAAGGAGGGACGACATCCGCCTGCGTATCATTTGTGTGACGACTCTGTGTGCGTGAGCGTGTGTGCGTGCGCGTGCATGTGCGCGCGTGCACGTGTGCGCGCGGCTGCGCGTGCATGTGTGGGTGTGCGGTCGCGCGTGCCTGGCTGCAGCTCAAGTGATCAGCTTCCAGGTTTTCCAGGATGGTCCAGATTTGAGATGTTTTGTCCTTATTTGTCAGTCCGTTTCTGGGCCCAGAGTTTTTGGTTTCGGCCGTGTGGGCTCTGTCCCTCAAGGTCACAACAGCCCCTGCCCAGGATGTGGTAAGAGGGAAAGAAAGAGCAAAGCCTCCCCAGGGAATCCTCTCCCCATCAATTGCTGGAAATGCCTGTTTGACTCAGTCCTCAGTGCTTCAAAGCTGAAAGGGGGGAGAGGGGCTATCTGCTTGCTTCCTGCAACCCCCTCCACTCCTGCACCCCTCAGCAGGGTAGGGGAGAGGTGGGGGGCGGCGGGGGAGGTCCAGGGGTGATTTCAAGGCTGTCCGTCGGAATCAGCCATACCTGTTGGCTGCTTGAGGCCTGAAACCGCTTTGCTCCAGGGCCTTTCTTTCCACCTTGAACCAGGAGCAGGGGTGTGTAAAGGCCGGGAGAGGGAGCCTGTGAGTCACGTTCACCCTCGGAGGCTCCCATCAGGGTGTCAACAGAGGGCAGGGAAGAGAAGACAGAGTGCTTCCCTCTGTCCTGAAAGACAGCTGGGATAGGAAGAGGCACCCGGAGAAGGGGACAGGGTGACACGGCGGGGGTGGGGGGGTGGGGGGGTGGGAAGGGGTTGGGGGGTTCGGGAAGTAGGCCACCGGATACAAACGTTTTTGATTCCGGAATTTGTCTCGGGTCCCTGGAGGGGCCTCCGACCCTCTGCCTGCAGGTGGCAGTTTCCATCCTGCAGGACCTCCTGACCCTTCACTCCTGGAGAGCGACAGACTTGTCGGATGAGGGAGCCTGTGGCCAGGAGGCCCTGCTCTTTCTCTTTCCCTTACGAAGCCCTAACGGCATTTGGCGCTCAGAAGGGCAAGTACACACACACAAGGGCAACACACAGTTGGGCTGTTTCTGGAAATGCCCGCCTGTCCACTGCGGTAAGCTTGGAAAACCCTCAGGGAGGACGAGCTGGCCAGGTCGCAGGACACGAGGAGGAACGGGGTCTGGGGAGAGGGCTGCCGGGATGTGACACGGACCGACTGCTGCAGCCCGCCAAGTGGAGACCTTTGTTCTCCGCCGTAAGTTCGGGCCCTGGGGACAGATAAAGGCCCAGGGTGAGAGACGGTCTTCATTCCTGTTGGTTCATTACTGTTTGGTCACAGAAGGGCCTCAAAATAAGTCAGGGCCTTTTGTACAGGGTCCCGTTTCTCTGGCCCCGCGTTGCTGGAGGTGGCCGGAGGAGGGCTGCGGGTGGGGGAGGGCGGACAGCCCTGGGCCACCGAGCTGAGTTTGGTGAACTTTTCCCAGCTCATCTTTTCCACGTGTCACCCACTCTCTCTGGCACAGTCCTTCCAGGCTCACGTGAGGATATATATTCGCCTTTTCCCAAATCAGACGGAAGGGACCCAGGGAGCAGCCCTCCTTCTTCTGGAGGAGACTCTCCTCTCTGGCATTCTTGAAAGGCTGTGTTGAAGCCTTCCAATGACTAAGAGCTCACTGCCTCACAAGGGACCTCATGCCTCTTTAGGGCAACTCCAGATGCTAGAAGTTATCTTCCTTTGTTTGGACACCCAGCTACCTCCTGGAATCTCCCTCCTATCCGTTTGAGTTGGCCAGACTTTTGGTCCAACCCTCCCTCTACCTGACAGGGCTTTAGAAGTTCCAAGGTCTGTTCGAACGTATTCCCTTAAGCCTTCCCCTGTGGGTTAAGAGGCACACGTTTCTTCGGCCTGTCCTCAGTGGCCTCATTCTCCGACCCTTCCCTCCCGCCCTGTGTTGGGAGTTCCTTTGCTGACAGAACCCCAACTCCCTAACCTCCTTGGAGCCCGAGGGAGCAGGCCATACCTGGCAGGGCTTCTATGGAATGCCCACCCGGCCGGGACTAGAGGAGAGTTTACTCACATGAGTTTAGGAGCCCCCAAGGGCCAAGCCTATTGGAGTCAGTTCCCTATCCTTTCTCCATGTTTGCCTACAGCATTCAGTGGACACTGACCCCCAGGATGAGGACCCAGTGGCCCTAGAATGTCTGAGCTGAGTGGAATCTCGACATGGCCTCGTATTTCTTGCACTGAGCTGGGCTGGCCCCCAAGCCCTCAGCCGTGAACTTAGGCCTCTCAAAGCTGCAGGGCCGCTAAGGAACATTCTGACTTTACTAGAAGATTCTGGGGAAAAGACAAGTAGTGTAACTGGCAAGTAGTTCAAGGTGATGTTTTTCTATTAAGGCAAATGCATCTCTACTACGTGATAGAAGGTGGACGCATGATTTTCGAAGCCACAACCCGCAGCTGCAGAATTTTACACTGTGGGAAGGTGGCTTCGGGCAGTTTTGTGGCGTTCAGGCCCCGTTCCCCAACGGACTGCCCCCGGCTGCTGGAGGGTGTTCGGGTGGAGCACTTGGAGAAGCTCTGGGTGCTTACTCCCCTTTGTCGTTAGAGGTGAGGAAAGGGAGGCCCAGAGTAGGGAAGTGGTTAGCCCGAGGACACACAGCTCGGAGGAGTCTGGAAACCCAGATTTGCCCTGTCCGGAGACGTGCTGCATTCGGTACCTAAGCATGTTTACCATGGCAAGGAAGGGGATCCCAACAGGCAAGCTTACGATCAAATAGTGCCTCACACGTCTGCAGGGCGGGAGACACGGAGGAATTACGTTCTGGCCTCCCTACCTCGCAGCTGCCCACTGACAACTGAAACAAGAATTGGAAGGAGGACGTCAACCTGAACCAGGAAACGGGCCGGCACAGCTTTCTGTCACTCGAAACACCGGCCTTCAGGCGACTACATACGGGTTTGTGCTTTCTGCCAAGGGGTCTTTGACATTTACTGTAAGCTCCTGACACCCGAGCGCCCCGTCCTTTTTTACAGCGAGCACCTACCCATCGACTAGCGGCTGGTCACCTCTCACAGAAGTGCAACTCTCGGTAATTTACTCAAGTCAGTTAATACTGTTTAATAAATAGGCCAGAAAATTAGCTGAGGGGTTTTCTCGGCGGGCTGCGGTGTGCGACCAAAGTTGTGGAAGATTGTCCTTTGAATCACTAAGGCAAACTCTGTTGTGTCGTTTTACAGAAAGCAATCACATAAAAAAGGGTTATAAATAGGAAAAAATTCCAAAGTTTCCCCACAGAGGGACAGGGAAATTGAAACACCAAAAAAAAAAAAAAAAAAAAAAAAAAAAAAAAAAAAAGAAAGGAAGGAAAGAAAGAAAAAAGGAAAGAAAAAGAAACAAAACAAAACACAACCACCCCTACCCCCACAAAACATTTGCGTCAAGTTCTCCTCGATCATACAGTACTCAAGATCTTTGGATATTTTACAATATACAACTCCAAATTGCAGCCAAGAGAAAACAAAAAGAACTAACCAGTTGTCTGAAAAACTGAGTTTATAAGAAGTCATTACCTTTACAAAATAAAAACAAAGCCCCAACACCACTGGATTCCAATTTGTTCATTTTTCCTTGTTTTCTTTGAAAGTTTGGGTCAGCCCCAACCCCTTGGCTGATGGGGAGGGAACACGGGGATGTTGACTGATGGGTCCCAGAACCAAGTGTCAGAAACAGAGACAGGAGTCTAAGAGGTGGCTGCCCAGAAGGATGGTGTCTGAAGACAGAAGGGTGTCAGGACCAGTTTCCTCTGGTCGGAATGGCGTCTGGTGGGGTGTGGAGTCAGGGTCCTCTTCTGGGGAGCTGGAGAGTGACAGAGTCTGTGGTCTTCTCTGGCCTTTTTGTTCTTTTGTGTGTGTGTGTTTGCTCAGGAAGAAGCCAAGGCGACAGGAAGAGCCGAAGTCTCTTGTGCCCGCAGCTCCTGGACTGGGGACACCGGCCCTGGGTAATCCATGCAGATGAACCCTCCTACCGTCGGGACTACCGAGAAACAAAGGCAAACTCAGCAAGAGAAGGGATGGAGGGCAGGAAAGGGGAGAGAAGAGGAAGGCACAGGGCCAGCAAAGCTGTCTTCCTTCTCAAGACCTACTGCTAGCTTGTGAACCAGGGAGAGCGTGCGTGCGTGCATGCGTGCGTGTGGGCAGCTGTGACTCACAGAGCCCCCAAGACCCCTACTGGAGCCGGGCCCCGCCTCCCACCACCGAGGGAAGCCAAACCACCCAGCTTCCTGCCCGAGCCACGAGGGAGGGCTTGAGGGTGTTCAAACACAGCAAAGGGGGCAATCCCCAGCAATACCGGAGCCCTGAGAAACCCACAACAAACATAAACCCTGGGTAACCGGGTGTTTTGTCTGTTTCTAGGAAACAGGGCAGAGGGGGGCAGCCGCCAGGTGTTAGGAGGTGACTCTCGGCCCTTCCGTGTTGGCCCCAGGAGTCCCAAGAGACTTTGTACAGCCCTGGAGAGGGAGTCAATGCTAACTAGTCGTCCCCAGGGGCCCTGGCTTACACCATGGCCTGCCTGCCTGGAGAGGTGGGGAGTATTTGGAGTTCCCCACAGCTGCCTGTGGACACGGCACATCTCAGCCCTTCTTTGTCACTCCTGTCTAGGGTGGCCACATTCCTCACCTGTGCTAATAGAGAGGTGGATGTGAAAAAACTAAATCCGGCAAGATAGACGGTTTCACCAGAGACTTTAGGCGTGCAAAGCTCCCACCTTCTCAGTTCTTTTGTGGGGGGCGGGGGGGGGGACAGGTATGTATATGTGTGGGGGTGGGTGCAAGAGGGGAAACTAAATTGCCAGCTCCCCTTCGGAGCAGGGTAGAGACGACCGACCCGTCCAAGGTCACAGGACGGTGAGGAAAAATGGGCCCGGACTCCAGGAGCCTTCCCTGCCAATAGGGCATTTTCCACAAGGATCCCGGGATGGCTGGAGACGAGAAAAGTGACCCACCAGAGCAGGGTCAGCAGGGACTCTGCCGTAGAATGGTGGCTCAGCTAGGATGGGCGCCCCAGGCCCCTCGGTAGGCCTCGTCCCTGTTTCACCTGGTCTGCCTCTGGCCAAGCTACCTTCCTCCATCGAGCCCCACACGCAGCTCCAGAGTGCTCCTGGGCACCCAGGGTGTGGCCTCCTCGGGGCACGGGTCCCTGTGAGTTTGTGTGTGACAGCTGGAGAGACAGCCAGGTGGAGGCCAGGCCCTGGGCTCCAGGCCCTGTGGGAGGAGATGCCCACCTCAGACACCACCAAAAGGGGTGCAGGAGGCCTTGGGAGGCCTAGAAAGTACCACTGCTGCTGCTAATACGTTTTCGTTCTTTTCCTTTGTGATTTGAAAGAAACAGTCCAGACCCACTGGGTAGGGCAGGGGACGCCTGGTGGGAGAGGAGGCAAGGGCCGCTGGACTGGGATCGACAAAGACCAGCCTAGTTGTTGGCTTCAGACATGGAGGCCACGTGGTTGAGGCCGGCGAGCCCCGGGAGGCCGGCCAGGCCCGCGGCCCACGGGTCGGGCAGCGGGAAGTAGGGCCGCGCGGCCGCCACGTTCTCGGCCAGCGCGAAGGCCAAGAGGCCCCCCGCGTTCCTCTCGGCCTCCAGCTGCGCGCGCCCGAACAGCTTCATCTGCGTCTCCTCGAACTGCCTCTCCAGCTCCTGCAGGCTCAGCGCGCCCTTGGGCGCCGCCAGGAAGTGCTTGGCGGGGCTGGGGCCGGGGAGGCACACGGCCGCCCCGCCCAGGTGGCCGCCCACCTCGCCCAGCGCGGGCGGCATCACGAAGGCCGCCTTCTCCGGCGCGGGGCCTCCGGGCCCGAAGAGCAGGCTGGCGGCCCTCCAGGCGGCGGGCTTGCGGCCGCGCCGGGGCCGGGCCATGCGGCAACTCTGGCGCTTGATGTGGCGGTGCAGGTGGTCGGAGCGCGTGAAGCTCTTGTAGCAGAACTCGCACTGGTAGGGCCGCACGCCCGTGTGGATGCGCATGTGGTTCTTGAGGTCGTAGTTGTGCACGAACTTGGCGTTGCAGTGGATGCACAGGTAGGGCCGCTCCCCCGTGTGCTTCCGCATGTGGATCTTCAGCTTGTCCTGCCTGCGAACGCAGAGGCGGCGGTCAGTCCCCGCGGGGAACCCCGGGAGCCGCGCCCCCCAGCCCCTTCCCCCACAACCCGCTCCAGCTGGCCACGGCAAACGGGCCCCCATGCTAGGGTTTACTTGCAAACGCGGCCTCACTGCGAACGGGTGTGGCTACTCACCTGGATCAGAGGGCTGGAGAAGGAGCGGTGTCCCGAAAGGCCTCCTTCCCTCCAGGACCCCGCTTACTCGTCAGCTCCGAGTAAGGAAGCCGCACCCTCTGTCGGAGGCCCGGCTGGCACGCTGGAAAATGGGCCTGTCGGGGACACTTCTCCCCACAAGTCAGCAGCCTGGCCTTAGCCCTTGGGCGGTGTGGCAACCTCTGACACCGCCTTGCGCCTTAATTTCACGCCCACTGTCTCCAGGCAGGTCTTCCCTCCTGTTCCTCCTGTGCCTTTGCCCCATCCTGGCCCCTGGGCTCTGGAGATCTGTCTGTCCTCGGCACTAATCTGGGAGGCTACAGAAGCCGGGCGCACCTCGTTCAAGTCTCCTGCACTGTGGTTTCGCATCCCAAGCTGTGGGCTTTCCTCTTTGTCTGCAGAGAATTCCAGGGTTTACAAAAGAGCCAGGTGCGACAAGAATGTAGCCTAATCTAGGGCAAAGCTTTTTAGGATTTACGTGCTATTATTCAGAGGGAAGGTATGGTGTAAAGGTGGGGCTCCGTTGGGGTTTGGGAGCCCCTGCTCCAGCTGCAGACCCACCGCGAACATGCTGAAAGACCTTAGGCAAGTTACTCAACGTCTCTGCACAGAGCTGAATTTAGCATTAGACACAGTTCCTATTGTCCGGGGCTGACGGAGAGAATCCGGGTTTGTGTCCAACTAGATTCAACACACCTCCTGGTGATCTCGCAAGGAACACTGACATCGCGGGGCTGTCTTCCTAAAGACCGAGCGCTACACAAGGCAGCTAGAGGAGCCTTCCAGCCTGGCCGAAGTGGAGTCAGGTGGGCTGCAAGAACCCCTCTCGGGGTCCTTCCGCAGCCTTCCCCCACCAGGCCTGGCAGGCCAACAGGCTCTGCGTCCTGTCTCCTACCTCCTCCCCGCAGGTGTGGCCCCGGGTGGGGCATCTGTCTGTAATTTTTGCCTCGGGTTTGAGGTCAGAACAGATGCAGAGCCCAGGCATTCGCCCTGAAATGGCCAGATTTAAACCATGCTCAATATAACCAACCGCAGGACAGCGGGAGCAGGTCCTGGTCTCCTGGTGTCCCCTGGCCGCTAGAGGTCTCACTGGCTCTCATTTTTGGACTGCTTCCCCAGGGGCGGGGCAGGAGAGAAAAGGACATTCTTAGGTACACTGGACCAGGACGGGTCCACCCCTTCTACCTGTGCTCCCAGGAAGGCTCAGGGCACCTGGGAGATGGAGATGGGGGGAGGGAGGAGGAAGTGAATGCAGCTTCCGAAGCCGGCAGGTGTCCCCGCACACCAGACCCTCCTCTCCTCCACATTCTCCGTCCCTGCCCCTCCCACGAGCCACCAGCTGCGCCCAGGCTGCATGGCACCCTGCTGTGACATCCCACGCTCCCTTCCCCAGCCACAGCATACTGCCCTTATGGTGTCTATAACCCACATTTCATCCAGGTGACTGGGGGGTTTGAACAGGAAGGGGCTTAAGCGAGCATAGGGGCCAGTGGGTCTCAAACTTGAGCCTGCCTAAGCACGCCTCTCAGGGCTTGATGAAGCAGCATGCTGGGCCCCACTCCCGGAGATGGTGCTTTGGGAGGTCCCCGGGGGGAGAGGGCAGGGAACACGCATTCCTAACAAGCTGTCAGATGCCGCTGCTGGTGCTGCGGGTCCATGGGTCCATGCGTCACTTTGAGAGCCACCTTTGCTGGTGGGCAAACTGGGGCCCAGGAAGGGGAACTCGACAGGGCCACCCAGAGAGTAATGGCAGAGCCGAGGCTAGAACTCACTCCTCTTTCCTCACTACTGCAGAAGTGGGGTGCACAGTGCCCTTTGTGCCCCAGCAGCAACGCGATCTAGTCATGAGGGATGTGTCTTGGGACTCACACATTCATCTAGGCTCTCAGGGAAATGCCGATGCCAGGTGGTCAGCTGGGCGCGCTCACTGGCTACGGGACTTGTGTCCTCACCAGGGCCCGGTGGAGGACTCCGTTGGAGTCATCAGTGGGGCTTTAAGTATATCAACTCACTTAATTCCACCATAACCTTATAAGGTGGATATTTTTCAAAATCACTGTTGCACATAATTAGTATTGATGCTGAGGGTCACCCTCAAATCATGGACGGTGCAAATGGTAAATCTTTAGATATTAAGGGCCCACTGTAAATATCCACAACTTCTCCCAAGCTTTTCATTAGAGCATCCAGATTAAGTCACATCTTAGCAGCAGTTAGCTGGCATGTGTAGGAAGTGCTGAGAAGGTGACTTCCTTTCACTGAGCACCTGCTATGGGCAGACGACTACACCATTTCAATGACCCTGGGAGGTTGTTATTGAGAGGCAAGTTGTGGTGTAGGAGTGGGGCCCCCATTAGGGGTCTGGGAGCCCCTGCTGCAGCTGCGGACCCACCACTAACCTTCTGGGTGACCTCAGGAAAGTTACTTAACCTCTCTGTGCAGAACTGAACCTGGGGCCAGACATCAGTTCCTATTGTCCAGGACTGATGAGAGAAGCTGAGTCTGTATGAGTTAGATTCAACATACCCAGAATAATTTCCTCACTTAGAGGAAGAGTTGAGGCTCAGAGAAGTCAAGCAGCTTTCCCAGAGGTGTCCAGGCACAAGGGGCCAAGGAACATGGGGAGCAGTCTGAGGTATGGTTTGTTTGCAAGCTCTTCTGAGGTTGAGAAAGGGTAGATTTTCAAACCGGGGACTTCCAGCCTGTGAGGGAGTCAGGGCTGCCTCAGAAAGTGAAGACTAGAACAATCAAAACAGGGCATTTGCAGCCAGCTTTCGGACTCTGGGGCCAGAAGACCGGGGCATGCCTTGGGAGGGGCTCAGCCCTGGGCAGGAGCTGGCCGTCCCTAATGGAGACTTTTGTGGGAGCAGTGGAGGGTAGAGCTGCAAAGCTTATGATATGTTAGTCCTGGAAAAGAAAGTTAGAGATCATCCAGTCTACCAGGATCCCATTAACATGTTGTGATTCACAGTCTGAGTCAGTGCGCCCAGTAACCTGCATTTTAGCAGTATATTTGCGAGGACCTTGAAAATACTGATTTCATTCAGTCCCTTAACTCTCAAGATGAGGAAAGCGAGGACAGAGAGGGAATGGCTTTCTAAGGTCACATCTCCTCCTTATTCCTGTAATGACCTTTGCGCGTGGATATGATGCACATGCGCGTTGAGAGGCCCGGGGCCAGCCACACTCCAAGAACTGGACCAGGTCCTTAGCTGCCCTGGGCCCCAGTTTCCTGACCTCTACAATGGTGGGGGGACACTGGGCTGCACCATTGTGACCTCTGGTGTTCTGTAAGTGTTCGAATGTTCTGGGTGTTCTGGGTAATGGGCTTACACTGAATCTCTTTCTCGCTAGTTGGCTTCATGCATTATGGTTGTTTTACCCCTATCTGAGGTGATGGATGTGTTAACGTGTTCACCACCACGTTATTGTGGTCTCACGACATTGTATAAGCTTACATGTTAGACGCCAGTCATATCTCAACGAAGCTGGGAAAAAAGAGACCACCCACCTACTTGCTCGCCCCCGGCCCCCACAGTACTGCACCTGCACAGCACATGGATATGCTCTTCCACTAGCAGGCTGTGCTCTGGTCACTTTGTATCCTGGCCACCCGCAGGCACGAGCTGGGCTTCCAGGCTTCCCTCCCTCCAATGCGGAGCCTGCCATATTGAGAGATGTGGATGTTTGGCACACCCTGTGTCCTTCCCTTTCTGCGCAGATCTCGTGTTCCCACGCCAGCGCTCCATCTCTGGGCTCCCACCAGAGGTCCAACCCCGGATGTCAGCGTGTGCACTCCTTCCTTTCCAGCCGTGAGCCCTTGGCTCCGGCCCCCCTCCTCCCTGCACCTCTCTCTCAGTTTACTTTTGCAAACCGCCCTGCCTGAAATGTCTCCCACTCCCAACTCCCCCTCCTCCCGCTCCCGCCAAGCTTTCAAGGTCAGATTCAAGGGCAATACTCTACAAGCCTTTCCCTGTCCACCCAGGCCCCGTCCTTCGCCCTCGCCTTCCAGAGCATCTGCGACCTGAGTACTGTACCTCAAGCCAGGTCACTGAGGGGCAAGGAGGGAGCAACAGAAGACAACGTGTCAGCATCACCGTCTCCTGTTCCCAAATGACCCCATAGGTATCAGATTTGTCTCCCCTTCCCTGCCCCCCCTGCAGGGCGTGGGCTCCGGGAGCCAAGCCTCTCTCTCCGTACTGTGGCCCCTTTTGACCGTACGGGTACTCTTGGCAGATGAAGAAACAGTGCTCAGAGGTGCCTTTGCTGCTTTTATTTTCTACGCGTGTTATTTCCAGGGCAGGGGCCATCACGTGTGCCGTTTTCCTGAGCTGTCCCTGTGCAGAGCCACCTCCCTGTCCCTGGCTCCTGCAGCCCCGTCTCGTTGGAAGCCCGGGCAGCAAGATGATGCAGGGGGAGCACATGGATGGGCGAGGAGCACTGGTCCCGGCTACTGCAGATAAGGAACCAAGGCTCTCCGTACTAACCAGTAGCAGGGACCAGGTGCTTGCTGGCACCCGGCAGTTATGCCTTATCTCGCGGAAGCCTATGGAGGACGTGTCGCCATCACTGTCGTGAGGAAACTGGGGCAGAGAGGCTGCAGTAATGCGTCCACAGCTTCCCTGATCTTGGGCCATATGTGAATGGAATCAGGGGCCTGGGGGCAACTTTAGGAAGCGCCTGCTCCAAGCCCCTCACGTTACACGTGGGGAAGCTGAGGCTCAGAGAGGGGAGGAGGCCAAAGTCACACAGGCAACGAGAGGCAGAACCAGGGCCCTGAGCCTGGGGTTCCTGATGACCACTCTGGTGCCCTTTCCAAGGTGCCCCAGTCCGCGGAGACCCTGAGCCCTCCGGTCCCTCCTGGAGCAGCGCTTAGCGTGAGCCCGGCTGGCACTGCTCTCTCAGCCCTCGCTCACGCTCAGTCTGCGGCACCGAAGGTACCGGATCTGCTTGCGTGAGGATCTGCCAGACCCTTCTGTATCCTGTGCGGATGGCGCATGGCACTGAACACGCAGCGGGGGGCTCATGGCTCGTTTGTCGACTGACCGCTGGCCTGCAGCTGCCAGATTGGCTCTCAGGACCCCCTACTCCAGTTCCAACGTGCTCTTGGTCACCCTGATTCCCTTGTCTGCCACCCCCTTCCTTTACTCTGCACTGGGAGCAGCCCCGGCCACGTGTGCCCGAGCCTTGATCTGCATTCCCCCTTCCAGCCCGGAGAGCTTATCGTGGGAAAGATGCGCCTGTCCTCATGAGCTCATTCCCCTGAGTGAAAGCGAGGGCTGCGGGGTCTCGCCCGGGGGCCTCGGCCTCCACGAGGGCTCCCGGTCACGATAATGCTTTCCCAGCACCATCCGCCCAGACTTCTTGGTAACCTGATGGTCTGAGACAAACCCTCTTCCTTCTGCCACTGCTAATGACATTGCATTATCTTAATAAGGTCCCCAGGGCTGCCAGGAGTGGGAGGGCTAAAAGGAAAATACGGGAAGAAAACAGCAGCCAGGCTCCTGGCCTGGTCTGGGGAGCAGACTGCTGCCGGCGTGCGGAGCGACCAGCACGGGGCTCACGCCGGCAGCAGCTGTTGGAGGCAAGACCTTGCGGCCTTTACGGGACGGTGGCAGGAGACCCCGTGGAAACTGGGGACGTCGCAGCTGGCCAGAGAGTGATGCTCAGGGTGTGAGGCATAGGCAGGAGGACTCCCAAGTGCTTGCGGGGTGACCAGAGCTAGGAGGGGACAGCATGGGGCCAAAGAAAACAGTCTGGTTGGAGCCTTTGAGGCCTTGCCCGGTTTCCGGGGGTGTGTCCTATCTGAAACAACCGGTGTAGGACAATGGTCCCCAGGGCCGGTGGAAATTGAGCACCATCTCAGAGGGGAGGGTCTGATGCCAAGGGACAGACAACAACATGGCGGGGAAGGCCTTCATCTCTCTCCTTGGAGAACGACAGAATGAGAGCTACCGGCAGGCTTTGGGGGCAGAATGGGCTCTGTGGGAAGGAATCCTGGGTCCTTCCACCACGGTGGCTGAAGCCATTAGGAATGATGTCCCCATGGGCGTGGCGATTCTGGGAGTCGGCATCTGAGGCCGTAACTCGGAGCCTGAGCCAAAGGGCCACTTTGCAAGAAGAGGGTAGGCCCCTCCAACATCCCTCAGGGCGACGGGAAGCGGGGTCACATCAAGGAGAAGGGAAAGGAGGCCCGACTAGAGAGTAGAAGCCCAGTTGTGTTCAAGGAAAGAACGGGAAGATAGTGTCCAGGAGGAGGAGTTGAGGGCAGCCGGTCCCGGCTCCCTCAGCCTCTGGGGGGCCGGGTCCCAAGGAGCGGCTTGGCCTTGCAAGGGAGTCTGGGAATTCTGAGTCAAGGCAGCAGCTGCTTTCAGTGGCCGCTGAAGCGCCTCCATCTGGGGAGGGAGGGAGGGAAGGTGTTCTGGGTGGTGGCTGCAGGAAGTCAGCCACAAAGAAGGTCCCCGTGGGAAGGCTGCAAGGGGACTTGGCGGCAGGGAGAGGTATGGGAAGCCCTACATGGACGGGCTGGTGGGAGACAGAGAAGACAGAGAAGAACCCTTGCAGGGCAGCTCCGGGAGGGACGGGAGGGGAGCACCGAGCCAGTTCTTCTGAAGAATGTGACCCGGAGGGCGGTCGGGGAGCGTTCCAGGCGGACGGCCACAGCCCAGGGTACGAAATAAAGTCCCCAGGGTCCCTTGTGGGAGGAGGCCAAGAAAATGTCCAGCCTCCCCCCACCCTGGGGCTCCTCTGCCCCCGGGAAGGGAGTGCCCGAGAGCAAGTCTGATCTTTGTCAGCAGGGTCCCGGTCCAGTGGGAACCGGGTGAGGGGAGGTGCTGACGGAGGCAGGAACGCAGCTGCTTCAGGGGCCCAGATGGCTGTGGCAGAACAGAGCAGGAGCAAACCGGAGGGAGGGCAGGGCAGACGCAAGGCCGCCCCGTGGGCGGCCGGTCTGGCCTGGAGGGCTGGTGAGACTGCAGGCACAGAGGCCCCCTAAGTGATCATCAGGAATGTGCTGGGAGGGAGGGTTCTGGAATGCAGCCCTCCTATACAACCCAATATCCTGCCCAAACCAGGAGGCCAACTCAGAGAATGTTCTGGTGTCAGGAGGGCGAGAAGTCTGTCTGCAGTGACTGAGCAAGTTTAACCCTCTCCCTAGGGAAGGCAGGGCCCACAGACCGGCGTGGCCTGGACAGAAGGCTGTGTGTGGGAAGGGCCTGGAGGGAAGGCACTTGGGGTCCTGGGCAGGCTCACTATGTGGCATGCTGAGACGTGCATCACCCTGAACCCACAGACCTGGGGCTCCCCTGAAGGGAGAGGTGTCCTGGAGGCAGCCATCTGTGAAGGGAACAGGTATGGGAAATTAGGGACACGGACCCTGGACGGCAGGAGGGGGGCACTCTGGCGGACTTGGGGCCTGGCTTTGTGAAGAGTGTGCTCGTCTTTGAAGTCATTCCTGGGGTCCTGGACTGGGAGTCACAGGCTGGAGATGGGTGAACGGCACTCCAGTGTAGATTGTGCCCTAGTTTATCTCCCCAGTGTTATCCCTGTGGCCTTGTGCTCTTGTCACACACCTTGTTCAGGTGTTCTGGCCCTGCACAGGGGTGAATTCAGGAGAAGGTGGTGGGGGTGGGGCATCAGAGCGGCAGGGGCATTAGTGAGGGATATCCCAGGGGAGGTGATCCCCAGGAAATTTGGGTCCAGCTGCTACGCGGCGATAACAGCAGAACACCCTGAGGTCAGCGTTGCAGGGCGGAAGGGGATGCACGCGGGATATGGGGGGGGGGGGGGCCCTGCCCCTCCGCACCTGGGGACTCTCCCTCCACTGTCAGCTCAAAGCATCTGGGAGAGATTCGGTGTGGGGTTTCCCTCCCAGAAGCAGCTGTGCGGGGACCCCAAGGCCACCTTTGAAACCGTCAGCATCGTCCTTCGGAACAGTCACCAGAGGAGCCTGCTGCAGAGCCGTTTCAGCAATGCCACGGTCACCTGAACACATTTCCGACACCCTTCTCTGGAGACTTCAAACAGAGTTTTCAAGCCACCCAAGACAGCGGGTCTCATGACTTTGTAAGACTCATCTTCTTTTTACGCCCGAAAAATACCGTCCCTGATATGCTGTTCAACTTGACGGCAAAACAATTTCACCCTGTGCTCAAAGGCTAAAGCTTGGGCCCACTGAGGAAGCTCAGGAGAAGGCGCCCCCAGCAGTTCCCAAAGAGAAATTTCCAAGAGGATGTGGGGTAATGGCAGCTCCACTGGCGTAAGTGTGGGTCTCGGGCTGGGTTCTTTGCCAGGGACGGGGGCCGTGTGAAGAAGAAGTGCAGGTACGAAAATGGTACTTGGGTTCCTCTTATATAACCAGGGGATTTTTCATTCCAAATAAGCCTAGGACCTGGAAGAGAAGGACACCATCGACTCCAACAAACCAGTGCATATGATTTGAATAGAAATGCACATCTTCAAAGGAAAGGACCTGGTCCGGTCAGTCACGGTCACAGAGCTCTGTCCACATCTGACCCACAGAAACGAGCAAGCCCTGAGGCAACGCCACTCACCAGAACTTTCTCCACCGTCAAAATGGCTGGGAGGGTCAGCCTCACGCCAGTGACCACAAACAGCCCCGACAGACCCCATTTTCCCCAGAGGAGGACCATCAACACCGGGCAGGGAACCAATCTGACCCACATCATCCCACTAATCAGCTTTGAACCTGAAAGTTGCCGCGCAGAGGGGGTACGTAACACACGCTTGCTGACCGGCACGGAGTCTGTGAAAGGCGAAAGGCTTGTCACGTATTGCTTTCAAATTTCAAATCATACAACCGCAGGAAGTTAACCCTCTTCCCAACGTGGAGAGTCAAGGCGGAGAACATAAACAAGAGGCTTATCCTTTAGCTCGGATCCCAAAAGAAGATCGGAAGGGCTCCAGGGGTCTCTACAGTCTCCTGGTCACAGATTTTGCTGTCCTGCAAGTCCCAGCTCTGGCATCTTCCTCTGCATGTGCTTACCAGAGCAGTGGATGGCTCATCTGTAAACACAAGGCCAGAGCACCTCCCCATCTCCCCAGGACCTGGCCGTGGTGACAATATGCAATATACTTAGGACAGCCCCTGGCCCGTCCCGAATAAGATAAAGAGGCGGCCCTCCGCAGGGGAGCCTCAGAGCGGCTTCCGTGGATCCACAGTGGGGAAGTGGAAGGGAGGTCAAGCGAGCGAGGAGCTGAGGCCCCTCGCTTCCGACCGAACTTGAACCCCTCTGCCCTCATCTGTGTTATATCTTGTGCTTCCGCCTGAGAGTGTATCTCAGACAGTATTTTAGCCCCTTAGGGAGAGTTTGGAAATCGCCACACCAGGGAAGGCCTGGCATGCCTTCTAGTGAATAAACTTGCCATGCATCCGGGGTTTGGCTGGGCCTCCCCTCCATCCCAGCCCTCCGTGTCCCTCTCTGCTGTCGTCACGGGCCACCCCCCCCACCGCCCTTCCTCCTCCCCCCCCCCCCCCGGGTCCCCCGCCTGAGGGCTGTGATGCGCACCTGGTGAAGCGGACCTCACAGATGTTGCACATGTATGGCTTCTCCCCGGTGTGGGTCCTCATGTGCCGCGGCAGCTTCCCGGCCCCCATGATGACTTTGTGGCAGATGGGGCACTGCTGAGAGGCCTTGGGCTTCAGCTTGCGCTCCTCCACCAGCGGCCAGGGCGGGAAGAGGCCCCCCAGGTGGGTGGCACTCAGGAAGTTGAGATAGGCACCGTAGTCGTTCTCCGCCTTGATGGGGCCCAGCGGCCCCCCGGGAAGGTCGGGGAACATGTCCTTGAAGAAGTCGTTGGGGAAGGGGGGCGGTGGGGGCGGGGGCAGCTCCTCCTTCTCCTCCTCCTTGATCTTCCGGTTCTTGATGACCAGGTCTAGCGGCCCACTGTCCATGGGCTGCTCAGGCAGCTGGGCAAAGGCACCGAAGTCCCCCGGCCAGAGGTGCGGGAAGAAGTCAGGGGCGAATGGAGATAAGGAGGGTCTCCTATCAGTGATGTTGGCTTTGGGGTACAGGTTCTCCCTCAGCAAGGATTCGATGGAGAAGTCCCGGATGACGCCCAGATGGCCGGGGCTGCCGGCCTGGAAGGAATCGGGGAAGTCCCTGGGTGCGTCGGAATAGGCCTTCTCCGTGAGATTGTCCGTCTTGGAGGGGCTTTGGTGGCAGTTGATGTCCTGGGGGTCGGGCAAGTTTTCTTGGTCGGCGAAGTCTTCGGTGTCATCATCTTCGTCTTCTTCCTCTTCCTCCTCCTCTTCCTCCTCGTCCTCCTCATCATCGTCATCCTCGTCGTCGTCGTCGTCCTCCTTGTCGTCCTCCTCCCCGCCGTCCCCGCCGGGCTCCATGATCTCCAGGCACACGTTCACGATGCACTGGATCTCCAGCATCCTGGCGGCGTTGAGGATGTGCTTGACGTTGGAGGCGGTGATGGTGAGCGTGGAGGTGTAGGCGAAATCCAGGATGGCAGCCAGGGCCTCGGGCTGGACAAAGTCGATCTCGTAGACGTACGGCTGACTGGCCAGGGCGCCGGCCGTGAACAGCTTCTTGAAGTACTTGCTGCAGGCCGCCAGGACGGCGCGGTGGGTGCGGTACTCGTGCTCCTGTACCACGAGGAGCACGTCGCAGAGCAGGCCGTCCTGCCGCTGCTCATTCAGGCTGCACAGGACCTCGCTGCTGTGGTTGGGGAAGGGAATGCCGATGAGTTCGTCGATGCCATTGGCCATGTTCTCAGCCAGAGCCCTGCAGGGACGCACAGAGAGGAGGCCGGGGTTAGAGGCACAGTCCCAGGAGGGGACACCCAGCTCTGGGGCCGGTGAGGGGGGCCGCCGGGCTGGTGGGCGTGCTGGCCACGGCACCCCTGCCTTTGCTTAAGGCTTCCCGCTCCACCAGAAAGCCGACCCTCCTCCCTCTCGGCCTGGCCAAACCCCACCTGCGATTCAGAGCCCAGCGCGCAAGGCGGGCTTTTCACTGTACCCCCGGGGCCCTCTCCCGGCACCCCCAAGGCCCTTGGCCTGAGGCTTCTCAATGGGCAGGTAGTATACGCCATTTAGCCAAGGCTGTGGAAGCTTCTCCTGGGCACGGTTCCACTGAATTCGCTTCCTGCTCTGGGCACTACAGGAGTGGCCCTCAGTCAAGGGCCAAGCAAAGGAATGTTCTGTCGCCACTCAAGGCTCCTGCTGGGTAAATGCTCTGTTGTTTTGTTTCGTTTTCCACAAAGCCTCTGACTCGGGTAATGGATGAATATGTTGCTACTATTGGCTACTGTTCTGAGCGGCGCTGTGGTCCCCCCTCTGCCTGCCCCAACTCGTATGCTGGAACCTTAAGCCTCAGGATCTCAGAATGTGACTCCCTTCGGAGGGAAGACTTTTAAAGAGGTGACTGAAGATCAAATGAGGTCACGTGAGTCAGCCCTAATCTAGCATGACTGGTATCCGTATAAGACGGGAGGAGGACACAACACTCAGAGGGCAGAGCCCGTGAAGACACAGGGAGAAGATAAGCCAAGGGGAGAGGCCTCAGAAGAAACCAAACCGGCCTGACACCGTGACCCTGAACTTCCAACTTCCAGAACTGTGAGAAAATCGGTTTCTGCTCTTTAAGCCCCCGAGTCTGTGGCTCTTGCTTACCGCGGCCCGAGCAAACCGATAACAGCTTCTAGGAATCTTAACAACCACATTTTGTGGCCCATTTTCGGCACAGGAATGGGGGCCTAAAGGCATATGTCTTGCCTTCTGACCTTACTTCCGGCTTCGTTCTAGTTGACGGCATTTCTATTCATTTGCAAATCTTGATCTTTTTTTTCTCCTTTGGAATACTGACCTGCTATATATGTACATCGGCGAGCTGTTTCACATGTCAGTAAACGTTTAAATTCAGTATTAAATTCGAGTACACTGTTAGTTAACTTATCGTGTCTGTATTCTGTTACCCTTAGGGAAACGCATCGCCTGCAGGGAGAAGCCTCTTCTGAGACCCCTTAGGATGAAGTGTGGCCAGTGACAGCCACCGGGAGGCAAAAGGGCAGGACAGAGGACACCAGAGGACATCACCTCCCTTCAGGGAGCCAGACTCATCGCCCAAGTCCACAGATTCAACCTGGACAAAAAACCACTTCAGTTTTTGTGCCATGGCATCGAGGACCCCCTCTGCTTAGGGCAAAGCTTGATTGTGGCCCATGCGTAAATCCTAGCAAAAGCCTGGTCCTCACCCTGGTGCCATGACAGTGAAAAGCAAATAAAAATGAAAACAAAACCTGAAAGCCTCATGCCCCAGTGGGAAGAGCTTTGGGGATTCCCACACATTTATCTTCCGGACGTTTCCACTTTGGGAAGGCAGGTACCATAGGAGTGGAGGAGTGAGAAGGGCCACTCACACGATACGTGCCCTGGGTGGGGACTGGAGGCCCCAGGGACCTGGCGGGGAGTGCAGGTGCTCAGGAGGTTTCCCAGAGTGAAGGCCTTGCTGCTGCCCTGCCTCCTCATCTTCAAAAGGGCCAGGGACCCCCACAGGCCACGCATTCATCCCCTAAATAGTCACTGGGTCTCTCCCTGTGCCAAGCACTGCCCTGACCTCTGGGGAAGCACGGCAAGCAGACCAAGAAGGTCCCTGCTCTAACAGAGCTTACAGAGACATAACTGTGATAAAGGAATATCAAGATTCACCAAAGAGAAACGGGGGCTCCCCACACACCCATCAGAATGGCTAAGATAAAAAGAGAGACAACACCGAATGCTGGCGAGCATGTGGGGAAAACTGGATCACTCATCCACTGCTGGTGGACATAGAGAACGGTAGAGCCTCCCTGGAAACAGCCTCGTGGTTTCTTACAAAACGAGATGTGTAACCGCCATATGACGCAGCGCTCTTGATCAGGCACTGTTGAGCATTTGTCCCCAAGAAATAAGAAGGCAGGTGCACGCAAAGACCCGAACGCCAATGTTCCCGGCAGCTTTACGGGTAGCGGTCAATGACTGTGAAGGGTCCAGAGGTCCTTCAACGAGTGACCGGCTCACCAAGTGGTAGTGCACCTACACCACGGCATACTAGTCAGCAAACAAAAGGAATGAGCTACTGATACCTAAAAAAAGCCTGGATGAGCCAGGGTGAAGAAAGCAGCACCAACAGGTTACATACTGCATGACGTCATTTACGTCGTGTTCTTGAGGTGGTATCATTACAGAAATGGAGAACATAGGAGTGGTTGCTAGCAGCTGAGGATGGGGGTGGGGCAGGAGGGAGGTGGGCGTGGCTATAAGAGGGCAACAGGAGGGACCCTCCTGGCGATCGGGACCATTCTGTATCTTGAGTGTATGGAGGTCAATATCTCGGTTGATGTTTTACGGGGATTTTGAAAGATGCTACCGTCAGGGCAAACTGGGTAAAGTGTACATGGGATGTCGGGATTATTTCTTTTTTTTTTCTTTTTTTTTTTTAAATATATTTTTTTAAATGTTTATTTATTTTTGAGACAGAGAGAGACAGAGCATGAACGGGGGAGGGTCAGAGAGAGGGAAACACAGAATCCGAAACAGGCTCCAGGCTCCGAGCTATCAGCACAGAGCCCGATGTGGGGCTCAAACTCACCGACCGCGAGATCACGACCTGAGCCGAAGTCGGCCGCCCAACCGACTGAGCCACCCAGGCGCCCCTGGATTATTTCTTAAAACTACATGTGAATTGGGGCGCCTGGGTGGCTCAGTTGGTTAAGCACCCGACTTGGGCTCAGGTCATGATCTCACGGTCCGTGAGTTCGAGCCCCGCATTGGGCTCTGTGCTGACGGCTCGGAGCCTGGAGCCTGTTTCAGATTCTGTGTCTCCCTCTCTCTGCCCCTCCCCTGCTTGTGCTTATCTCTCTCTCTCACAAATAAATAAACTTTAAAATAAGCTAGATTTCTATTTTAAAAAAACTACGCGTGAGTCGACAAGTTATGTCAAAAAGAGAAAGTTTAATTAAAAGAGTTAAATGGTAGGAAATAACTTAAACCAATAAATAGATCTCCTTTCACCCTAGTGAATGACTCTTATCATCTGTCTATAGTAGTGGGTGAGGTGGTGGGAAGAGGGAAGCTACTTTAGTCAGAGTGGTCAGAGAAGGTCTCCTTGGGCGGTGTCATTTGAGCTGAGGCCTGGATGGCAAGAAGGATCCAGTCATAGGATGCTGTAGGGAACAGTGGGAACAGCAAGTGCAAAGTGGGCAGACCCATCAAGGTGCTCTAGGTCTGGGGGGCCAAGTTCTGCTCTGAATGGCCCCATTTAACGTGGTTCTTGTCCACTGAAAAACCATTTCACTGCTGCATCCCTTTGGGGGGCTCAGATCCCTCTGCAGTCCTGTGTAGGACTCCCCTCTTCCTCTCTGACCAGGGAGGGCATCCCCATGCTGCAGGCCTCAGCTATTTGTGCTGCAGAGAGTGTTCTGAGGCTCCCTCCTTCCCTTACACCCCAGGCCTCCCTGTTGTAATGGTGGGAGCCAGAGGGAAAGCTTGAGAAGCCAGGGCAAGCGTTGAGGCTAGGTGCTTCTTCGGGGCTGCGATTTCTATTACAGTCCCAGGAAGGATGCTTTGTTGCAGCCAGGTGCAACATGACCTCCCGTGCAGTGAGTAAGGGGACCTGAGGACACTGGTCCCCATCCCCCTGGCCCCAGCCTTCTGCTTCAGACACTCAGGCCTCATAGGGCAGACTGGGAGGACTTAGGGCCGGGCCAACCTTGGCCAACACCTTCTCTCTGCAGGCCAAGTGCCCGCCCTAAACAATGGGGTTCCCAGATGAGGGATCAGAGTCATCATGTGCCTGCCATCAGGCCTGCTCATCTTCACGATCACTGAGGTATAGCTCCTATTATTATCACTATTTCTATCTCACAGAGGAGGTAAAGAAAGCACAAAAGGATAAATCACAGAGACGAAGTAACGGCGTAAAGATCTGAGTCTGAAGTCTGGCTCCTCGGGCCATGCTCTCGACCACAACCAATCTACCTCCTGCCTCTGCTTCACAAAGGCAACCAAGAATGGCCAGCAGTCCTTGCTGTGGCCTGAGTGGCCCAGACTCCGGGCGTTCAGAGATGCTCAGGGGTGCCTTTGGGGAGGAGGGTGGGAAGGATGTGGGTCAGCAGGAGAGAGCGGCCCTGCCTCCCCGCGGGGGGCGAGCAGGCAGGGGCAGCGGGCAGGTGAAAGCCTGGCCAGCCTCAGGAACTGCAGCGTCAGGAAGACTTCCCAAGCAAGCCCCAGGTCGTGGCTTTTCTCAGAGTGGGTTCAGTGGCTCGCCTACTTGCTCCCCGGGCAGCCTCCCCTGCTGGTTTTGGCAAAGCTCCGCCAGGGGACGGGGAGAGGGCGAGGGGAGGTGATGGAGCTGAGGCCCCATCAGGCCTTCCCATCCCGTCTTCTGAGCACCGCCTACCTGGATATGCTGACTGCCCACAGCGCTGTTCTCAATGTGCCCCACGTCATTCCCCGGTACCCCCTTCCCTCTAATCCCCCAACACGAATCCTGCTTCGCAGCCCCCATGGCTTTGCTCACACTGAGCTCCCGGCTGGAGAACACCCAACATCTTGCGTCTCCGGCATCCTTCACCTCTAGGGGGCCGCATCCCACCCACACTTCAAGACTTCCCCCGTCCCTCAGTTCAGATGCCGGGCCTCTCCCGCCTTTAGATCTCCCGAACCCCTGATGCCTCCTACCGTTTATTTCACGCTGCTTGTGCTATAACTTATGTTATGCGTCTTGCCATTTCTGCTAGATTGTGAGCTGCTGGAGGGCGGGCTGTCATTACAATGCTCGGCACAGTCCTGGCACACAGCACAGTGGCACCCCCTCTAAGGGCAGACTCGAAGATGTCCCCCCACCCCATGATTCTTGCCTCCTGGTCGCAAGGATCCATGCCCTCGTGTGGCCCCCTTCCACGTGAATACGGCTGACCTGTGTAACCGATGAGATTTGTGGACCTGATGGTGTGGTCGTGAAAGACATCTTGGGCGGGTGGGTGGGGGGGGAAGCCAGCTGCCGTGTGATGGGGACACACAAGCAGCCCTCTGGGGAGGTACACGTGGCAAGACTGTGGCTTCCTGCCAGCAGCCAGCCCCAGCTCACCAGCTGGGTGAATGAGCCACGGCGAGAGCGGGTCACTCAGCCCCAGTCAAGCCTTCGGATGACGGCAGCCACACTGACATCCTATCATCCAGGGAGATACAACTCCCTGAAAGATACGGAACCAGTGTCCCTTAGCAGAGGTGCTCCCGAGATCCTGACTGTGAGACAGCAAATGTTTACTCTCGTTTGAAATTTCTAAATTCTAGGGTGACTTGTTACGCGGCAACAGGTCACCACACAGGGCCCCCCCCCCCGCTGACTTCACGCGCATTGTAGACGTGTGATCGTTAGCATGACAATTGTCCGGCAGATGGCAGTTAAGATGCTCCAGTCTAACAAAACCAGCGTATTACGAGATGATTTCGATAGATACAAGTAGACATATTGAGGAAATGGCACCTTTTCCAAATTCCCACCAAGCACCATATGGGCAGCAGGGTCCTCGCGCTTAGAAACACCTTCTCATCTCAGACGATGGTTTGTAAATGAAACTTCGACTGCTAAGTAAAATGTCCAAATCAGTAAAACCCCAGGAAGTCGGTTCTTTACGGAGAGCCAAGTTTTCTTGCTTGCTAAGGGCTTATTCCTCTAAAGACGAAAAATGTTTTCAACGTTTTCCAGAGAAAGTTCTTACAATTCTTTAAGCTTTCCCCCAACCTTTTAAAACAGAGGAGATGCGACCCATGGAACTGTGGGTCGGTGGTCAGTGTCTCATTGGAGCCCACCGAGGAGAGCAGAGTGGCTGTCCCTATGCTAAATGTCCCATCTCGTGTGCTCTTGGAGCATGTCTGCTGGGACTAGAAATCAGGAACCCATCGCTGTGTGACTTTGGGGGGCCCCTCTGCCTCTCTGGGCTTCTGCCTCTTCATCTCGTCCTCGACGAGTCATGGAAAACCTGATAAGTGCTGTCATGACTTTGAGAAGCTACAGGTGCAGAATGGAGAAATGAGGAGGCGGTAACAGGCCCGGGTGACCCTGGGCACGAAGGCCGGCCTGCCCAGCAGCGACTTCTCGCCGCGCCTGGGTTCTGAGCCTTCATCCCATCGCATTCCTGGAGGGGCGGATGTAATCCTGTCTTGGGGGCTGTTTTTCCAGGCAGGAGGCAGGTCTGCCACTTGCTGTTTCATTGTCTCTTTGGGAAAAAGTGCCCCCTCCATGCACCCTGGGAGCTTCCCTGGTGACCCTAAGATTCCCATGCCCTGGAGGGCCTGCAGACAGCACGGTCCCCAAGGGAAGGCCACGCCACACCCCCACCTTCCTGCCCAGGCCCTCCAGCCTCTTCCTCCCATCGCCGGAGACAGGGCAGTCCTGTCTCCAAGAATAACACACTCAGGAAAGACAATTACACACACACACACACACACACACACACAGGCCAGAAAGAAAGGGGCGGGAGAGAGGGGAAGAGGGGCTTGGAGATGGAGGGAGGAGGTGAAAGAGGAAGAATGCAGGGTGGGCAGAACCTTCTCCAGTGCGGTCATTATCCCAGAGGACCTCCCCTGGGCCTCTGCCCTCAGGGAAAGGCTCTAGAGCTCAGGTATGTCTGAGTAGTCCTGTCTGACCAAAGCAGCATTTCTCACCTCTGGGCCTCTGTTTGTTCAACTGCAGAATGAGAACATTACCCACCCCCAGGTATGCACCTGCTCCCCCCACCATCCCCACCAGGAGAGGCGGTCATGCCCTCTGAAGAGGGGAGGAGGTGCTCCTCTAAGAGAAACCAAGAAGTGGTGGGGGTAGGGCGATTGGAAGGCGCTTGAATTTTTGTGTTATTCTGTGTCCTCTTCTAATAACCCAATCAGTCAAGCACGCCAGCTAGCATTCGTGCTAATGATCGATCCCAACGACCATTTATGGACTGCTTGTAACATGTCGCCCATTGCACTTCTAATCCTTCCTCAACTGACACAGTTCTGAGAGGTACATATTTCATATCATCACCTCCAATTAAGAGAGGAAGAAACAGGCATGGAGGGGGTCAGTGGCCTGCCAATGCCACAAGCCAGCAAATGTGACGTGGGATTGGAGCCCAGCTGCCTCCGGTGCCAACACTCCTCTCCATTCCCCTTTACACACTGCCTCCCACAAAGTCCAGCTTGGGATTTGAACCCTTCTCCCCAACGGTTGTCTCTCACTTTAGAGATTTCTTGGAGTCCGGGGTGAGGGATGTGTACATGGGGGCGGGTGGGGGGAAGGCTGCATGCATATCAGGGGTCTCGGTATCAAGTACAAATGAAAGGTATGGACAGGAAGGCTCCAGACAACAAGCAATCAGGCTAGGCTTTCAGGAGGAGGGGCCTGTCGGTGCTGCACAGGATAGAAAGGATTTCACTGGGCAGAGGGGCAATGGCAAGGTTATTTGGATCCGGAAGGCTTTGGATGTCCAGAATCCCCTCTGAAAGTGTTTAACCTGGATTCCAAGTGGGATCATACAAGAAGCTATTCTCAGCCAGGCATGTGCCTGAAGTTGACTGATGGCCACCTGATAATAGGAGGCCTACTCGGAGTGGTGGGGGGTGAGGCCCTGTTCTCAGACTGCCTGGGTCCCTGTCCCTGCTTCCCCACTGATGGCCTCTGGGACCTGGTAGGACCCTTCTCGAGCTCAGTTTCCTCATCTGTACAATGGGGATGATAGTCCTGTCTACCTCACAGACTCATCCTATGGGTCAAATGAGGTGAGGCACATAAAGGGCCTCCTGGTACATAGTAGGGGCTCAACAATTACGTGTCAGCAATTATGAAGTCCAGGAAGGACACGGACCTCGCACTGATGTCTTGGCAAAGGGAAATAGGACCGTACTGGGAACTACTTTGCCTTCTGCGTAGTTTCCTAGAAGTCCACACTATTTAAGCACTTCTCCTAAAGATATTCTGAGAAGGACACTTATGTGCTCCCAGGGCCACCCCTGGCATGCGGAGGGCATCATCACCTTCCAAGGTCCTTCCATGCCTCCTGTCTCGTACTTCTAAGCCATCAGGCAGGCAAGGCTGACATAAATATGCCCATGTTACAGATGAGAAAAATGAGGCACAAACAGGAGCCTTGCCCAAGGTCGCACAGCAAATTAGTGCAAGGGTCAGAACTAGCATCAGGGTGTTCTGATGCCCCAGCCTCTACTCCCCCTGATAGGCTACAGTGCCCCCTGTGAGGTGCAGAGTTGCCCAGCTAGTCGGGGACCCACGTTCTCAGACTAGTTTTACTAGGAACGTGAGGTGCGTGGAAGGCAGATTACACACTCCTGCCGCCCTCGGTTTGGAGGGAAGTAACTGCCTAGATCTCACCTGCTCCAGGCAGGGTCTGATTCTTATATGTCTGTATCATTCCCAGGATGCCATCAAACGGGAACATAGTAGATGATGAATGAATGAGATCAGTTCAAATACAGAGTGGGGACAGACCTGAAGTCACAAACGGCAGTGGGGTGGCTCGAACCCTCTGCCTTGGGGACATCTAACATTTGATCAGAGCCCTGTCATTCGTAAGGCACGTACACTCATTCATTTCATCCTTATTATGATCCCCATTTGATGGGGATCAGAGAGGCTATGTGACCAGCCCTAAGTCACAAAGCTCGGTTCAGCAAATCTGGGGCTCAGGATGATGCTTCCATCTGCCAACCCCCCAGGGCAGGCTGGCCCCAGCAGTGGCAGACCGCCACTGCCCCGGGAGTGGCCCCACTGGTCTCCAGTCCCAGCTCCTCCCCTGCCTGGGCATGGAGCTTCAAAGCCACCTGGCAGAATTGGTGGCTGCGGTGAGGGCGAGGGGGCTGTACAGGGGCAGAGGAGGGATGTGGCTTTTTCTTCCAGACCTGGGAATGAGGCTGGGCAGTGGACACCTGCATCCTGTGAGCAGGTTCTTACTCCCTGTGGTCTGTGTAGGCACTGAATTCTGCAAGGGGCCGGTGGGCCAGGGCAAAAGAGGCACAGGGGGGCCTGGCCCAAGCAGCTGGCCAGCCCCGCAGACCTCTGCTGGGCGCGCCCCACCCAGCCCTTGGCAGGTCCCCTGAGCGGGGGCAGCCACACCCCATGGCCCCGGGACGCCCCGGGGCCTCGGCTGCCCCAGAAGCTGGGGCCAGACATGGGGGCTGGAAGGCTGGGAAGGGCTACTTCAACTTCCAGCCTGCCGGAGCACCCCAGGAGGAGAAGCCGGCCCCACCTGCCCTGTTTCACAGTTCTCTGCTAAAGCCCCCGAGTTAACAAAGCTTCAGGCCTGTTGAGTTCTATATTCTGAGAGGCTTGTCCACATCTGCTTTTCTGTATACGTTTCCCTAGGATCCTTGGTACAGAAGGAATTACTCGGCCCATTTTGCTAATGAGAAACCCCAGCTCATGCTGGTGAACACACTTGCCCGACGTCACAGAACGAGGTGAGTGACAGAGACCCCAGACCTCCTGCCTCGTAGCCCGGACTCCATCCACTGTATCAGGCTGTATCCCTTGCCAATGACCCCCCCCCCACCACCGCCGTCTCCCCCCGCCCCCTGCGTTGGTTTGATCAGAACGAGGTCTAGGACCCCTCGTAGGAGCTGGAGTAGGGACAAAAGCCAGGGCGGGCTTCTCGTCCCTTAAATTCTTATAGACGTGAAGCATACTCTAGGGACAGACTTGAGGGGTACCCAGGAGGGTGGCTTGAGAGATGGGCAAGGAGAAACGAGTCCAAAAGAGATGGACTTCGGTGATGGAGGGGGGACAGGGGTGAATGAGTGTCAGAGCTGTTCAGTTACTCCCTGGAGGAACCCCCTCTTCTTCACAGCAGCAGCCTGCGAGCATCTGGGTCTGCAGGGGCCACAGCCCACAGCCCCCCGCCCGAGGGGTCTTTTACTTTGCAAAGTACATTCACCTCCTTGGTGCTGTACCCATTTTACGGATACAGAGACAGAAGTAAACCGAGGTCCAGGTCATAAAGCAATGTGGTTACAAGACTGTTGAAGAACTCACATATTCCCCCCCCCCCCCCAAAGCCACTTCTATTGCTCTGCAGTAACCTTGCTGACAAGATCGAAAGAGCGGGTTCTCTAAGGGGCCGTGTGGCCTCAGGAACACAATGAGAGAGGCAGGCTGGAGGGGCTGAGGGTCGGGAGAGCAGGAGGGTCCCCTGCTGACGGCCGGAGCACTGGCTGGCTGGCCCGGGGGAGTCTGGGTTGGACAAATAAAGTGGTGCCCCTTCAAGCTGCTGTTCTTTAATTATTTATTCATCCTTTATTTACTAGAGGGTGAGGCGAAGGGGGGCCAGGGAACACTCGTTTTCTTCTGAGAAAAATTGCACACCTCTTCATGTTCAAAATAAGGGATTTACTACTTGTGTTTATTATAGGCGATTTCCTGAGCCAGAAAACTCCTTGGGAGTCTTATTAAACTTTATTAAACTACTGAAAATCTAGATAATAAAATAAATCACTCGTCCCCCCCTAAACAGCTCCAGGCCCCGTGTCACGGAGTTTCAGAGTCTCAGCTGCCTCTGGCTGCCTTTTCAGGTATGCTGGTTGGTCTGCTTGGCTCCCTGAAACCGGCATCAGCAGGGGACAAACACATGGCGGGGGGGGGGGGGGGGGGACACACACGAGCATGCTGGGAGCGCTCGTCTTCAGCATTTCTGTCCAAAGAGGCTGTCTCCTGAGGGGGTGGGGGGTGGGGTGGGAATGATTTAGATGTTGCTAGTTATTTAAGGAAGGGGCTGTGCGTGGATTCTTGGGTTGAGCCCCGATTTCGACCCTTCCTGGGAATGTTTCAGTGTCTCTTCTAGAAGGCACCAAGGTGGCCGCCGAGGTGGCCGGCCTCTGAGTGTGCTCTGCCTGTACATCATCCTGACCCACGTGCCAAGGGCCCCCCGTGCTGCGCCGTTGCCTCTGAGTCAGGGGACTTAGAGCGGGAAAGAAGGGAAGCTGGAGGCAGGTGAGAGGGACATAGCTGGGGTAGAGAAAGGCCAAAGTCAGTCTTTCGAAAGAGCATGAGGAGTTAGGGCTGAGCCGTGCGCAGGTGTGACGTCTGCAGGGCGGGGCTGGCCCCTTTTGGGGAGGGAGTCCAGTTAAAGCCTGCGCTTACCATTGGTCTCTGCTCTGCCGCTGAGTTACAGGTGACCTTGGACCAGCCAAGTTCCCTCTCTGAGCGTCAGCTTCTTCTTTAACGGAAGCCCAGGAGGCTGCTGCCCTCAGACTTGATGGTTCTATGCTGTCTTCCAGCTCACCCACTTAAATATTTCGGCTCCAGAGTTGACCTTTGGACCCCAAGATTATGGACAGCTCAACTTCTGCCATCTTGGGGCTGCTGCGCGCAACTGTTTCTGGATTCTGTCCACCTTCCCCCTCTGCCCAGAGTGAGGGGAGACTCTACAGGTTGGTAAAAAGTGCCTGCTGTGTTCCCTCACCCTGCCCCTAAGGGAGGGCGAGGAGACTGACTGTATTTATCTTCCTGACTGTCAGACAGGTGGCCAACGATGGTTCCGGAGCTGTGCAGTGGCCGGGGCAGAGAATGGAAGCTGCTTCTCCAGAACGTTCACTAATTCATTACCAACAACCCCTCGGGCCCTGTGGGAGGACGCCGGGGCACAGACAGGGAGGCAGATTGACAGAGAAGCAGTCTACGGGAGACAAGGGGTAAATTCGGAGCTTCCTCCAACTGACATCAAGGAATCAAACCCGTAACTGAGATGTACAGAGTGCCCATTCGGCGCCAGTCGCTGTCCTAAATGTTTTATACGATTCTCTCATTTAATCCTCTCAAGAACCCCACGAGGGAGCTGGTGCCATCATCGTTTACCCAATTTTTCAAACGGGGAGACTGAGGTAGAGCTGGGATGTGAACCCAGGCGGCTGAGCCCCACGTGTCTTGAGCAGGCTGCAAGGCTGCCTCGCAGCTGGTGGAGTTTGCCCGTTCTGCCCAGGGCAGAGAGGGAAGGCTGGATTTCCTGGCAGTAAGAACTCACAGTACAGACTTAACGCTACTACTGAACACCGGACAGTGCCGAGTGCTAGCCCAGAGGTGTGGACAGGTCCCCTGGGGGCTGGGGTCAGGGAGGGTACTCCAGCAACAAAGTGGGGGCGCTGAGCTCCGAGGCGGCTGCTCACTCTTCGGGGGTCTTGGGGGGACGGAGGCGGTGGCGGGGCAGGGAGGCGAGGCCTCACAAACGTTTGGACTGTGTAAGAGGCCATGGGGCGGAAGTCAGAGAAGGTTCTGGAAGGGAGAGGAACCTGCCCGCCACCGCATTTGAGGTTGGTGTCAGCGACAGGCAGTCCCAGAGCGGACAGGGCAGCCGGAAGTCAGCTAGGAGAATGTATGTTCTGAGCCCTGAAGCAGCTCCCGTCACTCACAGGCACGCGCCTGCCCTTCTCTGTGCACCAGACCTCGGGTGAGCCTGGGTGGGGAGAGGCTCCAGCGGAGGTGGGGGCTGTGGGAGGCAGGAGGGCAGAATCACACTGCCAGGCCTCGGCCCAGGTGGAAGACGTCCTAGTTATGCCTTCTGCCTCCCTGCCGTCGTCCGCTTCAATGTGCAGACGGGGCCCAGATCAGCCGCCCAGCTGGATGGCCTCAAGGATCCCAGCCCTGCCTCTGTTTTCCAAAGGAAGTGAAACCTCAGATTTGCCTCGGGTCTCACTCCTTTCTTCTAAGCAGACGGCATCCACCACCAGAACCGCCTGGTGTTTGGCTGGGAAAAACAAACTGGAAGCTTGCAATTTTCAGGCTTAATTGCACAGTTACATATAATGTTATTATACGGAACTTTTATTGCACTGGGAAAGTCCAAGCCTTTCCTTTTCCTATTTATTCTCCAGCCTAGTCTCTCCTCTACTAGAATGTGCTTCCTTGCCCGCTGCAGAAGCTGATGGCTGTTCGGTTCCAGGAGCCCTTTCCAAAGCAAGGACAATTAGGAGGTGAGTGGAAATCATTTGTCATGAGTGGTTTCCTAGTGGAACATCAGTTAATCAAGCCACAAAGGTCACCGATTACTCACTGTGTGCTTGACCTGGGCTTCACATAGCGTGGGGTTTTAAGCAAGACCTCATCTACTTTTGAGGGGCTTCTGGACTTACCGAGCAGTGAGACTAACCCACAGCAAAATATCAGACAGAAACAGGAACCAAGAAGGAATCCAGTGTGGTCTGGATCAGGAATGTGAGGCCAATAAGTGATAGGTGGCTGTCCAGGCCACACAGCTGTCTGGGCAGGAGCCCAGTGCCAGGCTGTTGTGACGGAGAGACTACATAATGGTGTGAGGCTGTGAGTACAGCCCCAGGAGTCCAGCCTTCCCCGTACGTTTGGTTTCCCCAACGCAAATCTGAAGGAACACGAGGCTTTCTCCCCTCCGCCATGTTCGTCCTTAGCCACAGGAGCCCGGCACTAAGGACTGGGGTCTTTCACAGCCTCTGGGGAGGTGTCTCCCCTGCCAGAGCCTTCCAGAGTAACTGCCCCAAGCCCAACACTCACCCTGCCCTGCGGCACCCACCAACACTCGTTCTCCATCTGCACTGAGAGTTTTGATCTCCAGAATATCACAAATGGCACTGAAAATATTCTCAAGGCACAAGAATCCTCACCGCACCCCCCCACCCCCACCAAGCAGCCCCCAGCCCAAAGAAGCCTGGCTGACCTACTGATGAGCTGGAAAGGGCTCAGTGATTTCCTCGCACCTAAGGAAGTCTGGTCCCCCTTTGAAGTCTCAAGATCAAACATATTGAATAAGAATTTTAAGTTAAAAAGTTAGAAGAGAGCTGGCAAAAAACCCCATTTTTTGCAGAGGATACGATTGGATACTTTCCTATATAAACAATGGACAAGTTCAAAAATATGTTAGAGGAGCCCATTTACTTGGCAACAAAAGTAGATGTAACACCTAGGAATAAGCTCATAAGAAATGTGCAAGATCCATACAAAGAAAGTTTAAAACCATGACCGAAGCGCTTTTTAGAAGTACTTAAGTGGAAAGATATACGCTGCTCTTGGCTAGGGAGCCACGATGTTGGAGTCATGCCACTGCCCCCTAAATTGTTCAATAAATGCAATACGATCCCAATAAAAATATCAACAAGAATTTCGATTGAAATGAGATAAGCTGACTCTAACGTTCATGCAGAAAAATAAGCATTTAAGAATAGCTGAGAGCGTTTTGAAAAGGATGAGTAACGGGAGTAGAGAGACTAACCTTACCAGATAGGAAAACACATGATAAAGCCATAAAAATAAAATATTTGGTACTGGATCCTGAACAGTGAGATCAATAGAAAGTCATAGACAGTCCATAAATAGACTCATATAAATTCATATCTATATAAATTAAGCATACAATAAAGGGGGCAGTTCAATGTCTATTTTAAGATGAAATTTTCAATAAAAGGGATTGGGACAACTTGGCCAAATCATATGGGAAACAAAACAAAACTTGGATCTCTTCCTCACTCCTAATGCCAAGATAAATGACAGGTACGGCAACAACTTAAAAGTTTAAAAAAAAAATAATGAAAAGGAAATATTGGAGGATGAGTTTATAATCTCAAAAGGAAATGCCTGTCTAAGTAACACAGAAACTCCAGAAGCCACAACAGATTGGTAAATTTGATGAAATAATGACTTAAAATTTGGGGCACATCAAGAATCCCGTAACAAAATAGGGGTGCCTGATGGCTCAGTTAAGCGTCTGACTCTTGAGCTCAGCTCAGGCCATGATCTGATGGTTTGTGGGTTTGAGCCCCCCCATTGGACTCTGAGCTGGCAGCACGGAGCCTGCTTGGGATTCTCTTTCTCTCTCTCTCTCTCCCCCCACCCCCTGCCCCTCCCCTGCTTGTGTTCTCTCTTTCTCTCTCTCTCTCTCTCAAAATAAATAAATAAAAACTTACAAGAGAAAAAAGAATCCCATAACAAAATCAAAGCACAAACTGGGAAAAATATTTGCAAAACATGATGAAGGGCTAATTTCCTTTATATTTTTATTTATTTATTTTTTCAACGTTTATTTATTTTTGGGACAGAGAGAGACAGAGCATGAATGGGGGAGGGGCAGAGAGAGAGGGAGACACAGAATCGGAAACAGGCTCCAGGCTCTGAGCCATCAGCCCAGAGCCTGACGCGGGGCTCGAACTCACGGACTGCGAGATTGTGACCTGGCTGAAGTCGGACGCTTAACCGACTGTGCCACCCAGGCGCCCCGCTAATTTCCTTTATAAAGAGAGAGTATATTAAATTGGCAAAAGCTCTCTATAGCTTGCTAGAGAATTTGGCAAAAAAAAAAAAAACAAAAAAAAAAACGAATAGGAAGATCACAGGAAAGGAAATACAGTTTTTAAATATGTGAAAAGTGCTCAATATCATTCAGCATTAAATACATAAAGATGAAATATAAAGAGATTTTAATTTTCGTGTCAGATGGGCAAAAATAAAAAATTCTGATGACCGAGAAATTTCCCTTATATTCATCATACATATAAAAATAAAAATAAAAATAAAAATAAATATAAATATATATATTTTGGGGGGGGGCGGAGAGGGAGAAAGTGTGAGAGGGAGAGGGGAAAAGGGAGAAGGAGAGAGAGAATCCTAAGCAGGTTCCATGCCCAGCACGGAGCCCAACACAGGGCTCCATCTCATGACCGTGAGGACATGACCTGAGCTGAAATCAAGAGTCAGACGCTCAACTGAGCCAGCCAGGTGCCCCCATCTTATCGTTCTATTATCACATGTATCCAACTTATGTACAAAGATCATCCCTGCAGCACTGATTCTAAAAGCAAAGACTAGAAGCGAACGATATGTTCAGCGATGGGGGGCTGCCTAGACACATGGTGGAGTTTTATGCAGCCCTTGAAACGAATGAGGCATGTCTGTGTATGGCAATATAGAGAACCGTCTCTCAGATTTAATTGCAAAGCATACTACGGAGCACGTGGTTTGTTACCATGTTTGGAAGGCAAAGGATGACCACATCCACATATCTGTTCGCAGATGCCTGGCTATCTTTGGAAAGACACCCTCTAAAAACTGGCTACTGGTTCTTTCCAAGATGGGGTTGGAGATCTGCCAGTGGGGTGGAAGACAGATATATTTCCCTACACACACTGTTGATATAGTGATATTTGACTTTTAAAGCCATTCCTATTAACAATATTGAGTGATCTGGAGTCTCTCCCTTCTTTCACAAACTCCCAAATCTGTGGGGTTTTTTTTTGTAATGTCTGATCACTTTTGATTCGTTGTAGGGCTTTTCAACTATCCTATCTCGGTTTCCTGTCTGTAAAATGGAGTTAACCACCCTGGGGTGTCTATCTCGTAGGTGGGTGTGTGGATCAGATGAGAATTGGCTGAGGACAGGCTTTGGCTGCCTTCAAGTCTTGTAGGATACGACTGTAGGGTATTAGGGGTGGTCCATGCTCTGTCCAGCACCCATGTACCATAATTCCTGCGGCTACAAAGGCAGGCCGTGGGTGAGACTCTTCAGTAGGGGAAGGCGCCTGGTTTCAGCCTCAGGAGGCTGTTTGCTATTCCAACACAGGGAAGAGGAAGAGCCCTGATGTGTTTCACACCACCTGAGTGTCAGGACTCCTAGGAAGGGCTGGCTGCAAATGGTGATCTCTCAATAATCAAAACCCACGGCTTTCTTGTCAGCCACCTATTTCACACATACAAACTCATTCATGATGTCCATTTTACAGATGTGGCCACTGAGCTCTAAAGGGTTGAAGTGACCCACTCAAGATACCCAGATAGTAAGAGTCTGAGCCTCCCATGGACCCTGTTCCGTACAGAACTTTCAATGACTCCTTTTGGGGGATCTCACCATCCCAGTCTGCCCATCATGATCCTTTATAGTCCAATCTTGACCTTGTTTCCCAGAGTCGTCTAACCTAGATTCTCTGCATTGTCCTCCAGGCACACCATGCTCATTGTAGCTTCTGCACCTGTTCCTGTAGCCTGCTCACGTCTCTACTCTAGTCTCACCTCTCCTGTCATCCCAGTCTCTTCAAGACCCTATTTGAATCTCACTCTGTAATGTCTAACCCAAGGCGACTTTCCCCTGTGCGGCGGCCAGCCTCCGATCCCCAGTGATCCTTGATTCTTGGTATTCAGGAAGTGAATTCCCCTCCCCCACCCACACTGTCATCAGGGTTGGTCTGGATGTGATGGTGCGCGGCTTCCAAAGCTAGGTTAGAAGAGACATTGCCAGTTTTGCCTTCCTTTCTCTTGGATCTCTTGCTGTGGGGGAAACCAGCTGCCACGTTGGGAGATACTTTAGTGGCCCTCAGACAGGTAGGCGTCCTACCAACAACCAGCACCAACTTGCCGGCTATGCGAGCGAGGCATCTTGAAAGCAGGTCTTTCAGTCCCAATCAAGCCCTAAGATGACTACAGCTCCAATAAGTCAACATCTTGACTTCCACCTCTCGGGAAACCCTGGCCCAGAACTCCCCAGCTAAACAGCTTCTGAATTCCTGACTATAAAAATCATGAGGATAATAGATGCTGTTGTTTTAAGCTTCTAAAAATGGGTTATGCAGCATTTTTGTTATGCAGCAACAGCTAACTCATGCATGTATCTTTCAACGCCTTTGGGGGTCGGGACCTTACCCCTCGGCCCTCACGCATTTACTCCCTTGCCTAGCTTTCCGTGTATGTTATTCTCGGCTGCCCAACAAAATAGTAAACGTGTGTGGGTAAAAATTCCCTTAGATCTCCCGTCATGCCTAGTTGGGGGACTGGAGACAGAGAGAGCCGCAGAGATTTTCTGGCTTACTCTTTGTGAAGAGAAGGCAAGTGAGTAGATGGAAGGCCACAGCACACAGGTGTGGAATGCTTCCTGCTTGACTGGTACCCACCTAAGTATGCAAGCAACTCACAGAACACCTGCAAACCTGCCACCCGAGACCCACAACTCACCCACACACCGCAGCATTCGTGGATGAGCCTCCTGCAATCCACTTCCAGGGGTGTCCCAGAGGGCGGGAGGGGGGAGGTGGGGGGAGAAGAGGGCCTGGAAAGGGCTATTGTCTCATACTTACGACCCTGAATGCTACCTGTGATTTATTGCTTACTCCACACCCTTTCCAAAAATATTTCTTTCAAAGCCAGAGTAACAGCCTCCATTCAGCATTTCTGACACTCAGTTCTAAATAGATGGTATGCTTAAGCCCAAAGAACAGTTTTGGAGTTTAAGGCTCATAAAGAAAAATACTGTAAAGGGAACTACCACTTTCAAAGCAGCGCCCCCCCCCCCCAGTCCCTCAAAGAGTTGGAGCTGCCTGCCCTGTCCCCAGAGACACATCTCCAAAACCACCCAGGCTCTTTTCCCTAAAGGCAGCCTGTGGGAGGACACGACCTGCACCCCCGAATTCCCTCCCGCCACCCATCTTTCCCAGGCCAACAGGCTGATTTTCCAAGGCTGATCAAAAAAAAAGTTGAAGGAAGGAAGAGAGCTCTTTTGTAAAATGGTGTCTAAACAGACGCGGCCCCCCCCATTTTGGGGGCCGGGTGGGTGGAGGTGACCAAAGATACAATTATAACGGAGCCCATCCTCTCCCACGAGACCCATTTTAACCAGTGTGTAATAAAGCCCCAGCTCATCCACCCTCTGATTTGGGTCAGATGAGATGAATTTTTAGCTTTTCTGGGGAGCCAGTGCCAGCGGGGGAAGCAGAGGAGGGGAGGGACGAACAAATACGCTACAGTTCCCTGGAGGAAAGGAAACGTAGGGAGCAGACGGAGCAGGGACTGAGGAGGTCACCCTTTGCCTCCTTCCACCATGTCTCCACCCTGTCAACCTCCTCACCCTCCTTAACCTCTATTGGGTTGACTCTCACTCATCCTTTAAAACTTTGCCCAGGCGTCACCTCCTCCAGGAAGCCTTCCTGAATTAGGTGCCTGCCTTCCACGTTCTGTTCCTTGCCTGTCTCTTAAGCCCTTGGCACATGGAGGTATAACTGGAAAATGGGTGTTACCGTGATTGATGTGGGGTGCTGGGGGTGGGGGGTCAGGACAGGGGTAGACAGACCACAGTGGGTGCTGCAGGATGAGCATAGGAGTGTCAGGGATCTCCAAAACCCATTGAGTGAGAGGGGCTGCCAGGAGGGAGCTAAATGCATCCCAGTACAACCCCAGGAGCTTGAAAGGTGGTGACCGAGCGGCCATGGATTGCTGGGGCTGGGGCGGGACTGGACAGAGGTAGAGTATGCATGACCCTGCTCCAGCCTGTCCAGCCGAGGAATTTTCCAGGTAGTGAGGGAGGCAGGACGTCTTGGAAGACGCTACAGGCGATTAATGAAGCTTCAGTTATTGAAATTGTGAAAGGAACAATGGGTGCCCAGATGCAAAGCTCCTCAGAGAGAAGGGTTAGGGAGGAGGGCTTCCTAAAACAGACAACAGTAGGCTTGGGCAAAAGTTGGATTACTTACATATTCCCCCAGGAAAGTGTCATTCCTTCCTTTTCCCCTTCGCCCCAACATTCACCATGGTCTGCAACTGAGAGGGCCAGCCAACTGGTGCGTTCCTGCCCTGGAGCTCTTGGCCCCCTCCTTTGTCAGGCATGTTCTTACCCTCTCCAGCCTGAGACCCCGTGTCCCTCCCTCCAATCGTCCTGGGTCCTGAGTAAGCCCCCCAGGCTGCTGGAGTCAAGGGTGGGGGGTGGTCTTCAGACCCCATAAAACCCCAACTCCGTTGTATGCTGAGCAAATGATTTTGCACGCACACACGTACGGTTAGTTTTCCAATGCATGCAGATGGGATTGTAAGGAATTCAACACAAATGCACAGAAAATCATTACTGAATTATAAGAGGCAGGTACAGCCAGGTGGAGGTCCAAGAAATGTTTTGAGCTTTGAAAGGATCCTCATTTTTATTTTTTTTAAATTTTTTTTAACGTTTATTTATTTTTGAGACAGAGAGAGACAAAGCATGAATGGGGGAGGGGCAGAGAGAGAAGGAGACACAGAATCTGAAACAGGCTCCGGGCTCTGAGCGGTCAGCACAGAGCCCGACACGGGGCTCGAACTCACGGACCGTGAGATCATGACCTGAGCCGAAGTCGGATGCTTAACCGACCGAGACACCCGGGGGCCCCGGATCCTCATTTTTTAAAAGGATGGGTCCACAGGATCAGAATATGAGGGCCTTGACAGTAAGGTTTGCTTCTCTGTACCCTGCACAGGAGGGACATGGAACTTCATACCAGCAGGCATTTGGCCTATGTTTGTTGAGTGACTCATTGAGCACGTGGGGGCCGGTTTACTTTGAAGTGGTATGACCTTGTCTCTCCTAAGGAGGAAACGCCTGGGAACATAAATAGTAAAGAATAATAAAGAATGGTAAAGCCCTCGGTGAGCAGCACCGTATGCTTCTGTATGCTTCACCCTTCTAGTAACGTCGGGCCCGGCCACAAACTGTGTGTCTGTGCTTTTGTGTAGCCAAGGAGAGCAAAATGCTAAACCAGAATATTTACATGAGTTACATCTCCCGAGGAAAAAACAAAAAAGTGAGACTCTTATTTCTTCGGATTCAACAATACCGCCTAGGGATAAAAAGGATTTCCTCTGAAAACCTCCAGCTTTGCAAATGCTACAACCCCAACACAACAAACACCACCACTGAGACACTCCATTTTGTTCTTGAGTAGTCAGAGAGGTGAGGGGAACATCTGGTTGGTGCTCCTGGAGAGATCTGATCCTCGGGAGAGGAGACAAGAGAGGTTCCCTCTCTCCCTCTCCCGGAAGGACCTGGGTTGGCTGCAGGCATGCATCATGTTGGATGGTTCACAATATCATTTCTGTGCTAAACATCCTATCATGTCAACCCACAGAACCACTGAACCCTGAGCCTGTCAACAGATCTAGAGCATTTTTAATTTCATGCACCATTTCTTGAGCATCTACTATGAGCCAGGTATTGAGTGGGCTCTTTTATGGATATTATCTCGCTTAATCCTTAGGACAGCCCTGTGAGCTGGTTGTTTCTACCCCCGTTTTCCTCTGAGGAGACCGAGCGAGCAGGGGAGAAGTCACATGTCCCAGGCATCCAGTCAGGAGTGGACTATTCTATTCTAGGCGATCCATCGGAGAGCATCCAAAGGCCTCAAACTGGGATAATGGTGGGGCAAGCTGGAAATACTGTGTGCAAACATCTGAAGAGGGTTCCTAGGGTGTCAGGGCTGGACAAGATTTTTCTAGTTGAGGATGCTGAGGCCCAGAGGGGAAAAGAGACTCGCCACTTAGTTATGGCAGCAAATTCAGTGTGCACTCCTAGTCGTGGCCATCCTATCGCTCTGGCACAGGGACTGTAGTGACCACGTGGGGCCCACCTTTTGCTTCCCGGCTACTTAGCTCTCCACTGTGGGATAGAGGCCCAGGCAATGGTGGGTGGGAACAAGTCTGTAACTCTGCCATCCAGCACTCCAGAAAAGATTAGAACACATGCTTCTCACCCCAGAGGTACCCTCCCTCCTTCTCACTGCCCAAAGCCCAGAAGGGAGAGACCAACCAGGACTTGCCTGGTTTAAACATTCAAAGACCCACATTCTGGGAATCCCCTCAGTAACCCTCAAAGTGGGACAGCTGGTCACCCTAGACAATCTCCACCTTCTTGTATGTATCACCCCCCACCCCCCGACCCCCGCTGCCACCTCTGATGATCACACGACCCAACAGCACTAGAAAACAGTGCTGGGCTTTGGCCCTAGCCCACGCTCTTGAGGCACTACCCAGCCCTAATCAATGGCACAGGAAAAATTCCTGCCATCATCATGGGTTGCTCAACCCTGGCACCTTTCTGCTTTACCTGTGAGAGGACAGCCTTCTGTCTTGGGCTCCCAGAGGGACACAGGGAAGGAAGGGGCAGATGTCAGGGAGGCAGATGTGATGGGGGTGGGAAGAGGGGAGGGAGGGGGAGGTAATGAAATTGAGATAGGGAGAAAAGGGAGCAAAGGGAGGCATGGAGAAGGGACAGAAAGAAGGACAGGTGGCAAAATGGGTCATATAACCAAGGGAATGACCGATTGCTGTGGCCAGCTGTTGTCCAGGTTTCCATGAATGCCCATTGGGCAGGGGTGTATTTAGAGCTACGTGGGGCTGCGGGGACCGCCTGGCTTGATGTCTCCATTCTGCAAATCTTGAGAAAGCTGAGGCCTTGTAACTGGAGGGTAAGAGCCTCCACAGTAGAAGCCATGCCAAGCTCTTTTTTTGGTACCCAACCCAGAACCTTCATGGTATTGCGTGTGTGGCAGGTTCTTAAGTGCTCATTACTAAGGACTGTGACAATAGTGATATTTATCTCTGGTAATCCAGACCTCTTAATCAGGTCTCTCCAAGTCAATGTCAACATAAGGCTGGATAATTATCTTGGAAATTTGAGCAATTTGGCCACGAAGGATGGGAAGGTGGCTCTAATCCATTGGGAAATAAGCAGGCTTGGCCTCACACGTGGGCAGCTGCTGGATGGGGTAACTGGAAGGACCTCGCTAAGCCCTACCCATCCCGGTGTATATCTCTTCCATGAGCCCCATACGATGCCACCCAGCTTGCCATTCCCACCCCTGGAATTCCCACCAGGGGGGCATTTTGACAAGGAATTCTGTGGGTGGGAACCACCAAAACCGTTTTTATCCCACACCCAGGTTTTTGAGGATTTCTGGATTAGCCCAAGGGTAGTAGATGTGAGGTCATCAGATCGAGTGCTTATCTCCTTGGAAGACCCAGGGAGCCTGCCCCATGGACCCCAGGCCTATTGTCCATGCTGCTAGCTGTGTGAGGTGTGCTAGGGGGGAGAAGGGTGATAGGAGCAGGGAGAGGACGGGGACTGAGGACGAGGGCGCTTCTCCAGGAGAAGGGAAGGAAAGGGGGGAAGGGGCACTCTAAGGTGGGACCTAACAGGTCCGTGCTAGAGGAAACTAGCAGGGGACAGCCTAGTCTTGAGTAGCAAAGCCCACAGTGGGCTTCTCCTGATACTGTGGGTGTTGTTAAGTACCAGTCCGAGAGAAGGACTCCGTGGTCAAAGATTTCAACTGCCAAGACCTGACATGTGTCTTTGGTCCGGTGTGTCTCTTCCATTGTGAAAGCCTTGCTGGGAAGCCCCTGCTGGGGAAGAGGGGACTCCCTCCTCTCCCATCCCCCAGCAGTGAGCTCATGAGCCCATAACCCAGGTTCAGTTCATTGGACGGGGCTGCCAGAACTTTGAGTCTTAAGTGAGGGACAGCTAGCAGCATTGGCTCCTGCCTCTTACTTGCAACCGTGAACTTGAACGACACAAGTATGCTTGGGACGCCTGCATACCAGAGCCCCGTAGGAGAAACACACAGACATCTCACACACGCATACACACACACCCTCCTGAGAGAGCCCAGAGTAAAGAAACCTGTTTAATTTTGCATTTCCCAAACTTGTTTACTCTTTCTGCTTCGCCTAACAGCTTTCAATACCCTGCAGGACTGGTGCGACAAGGACCCCTGCAGGGACACTAGTATGAAGCTGGGCTTTCCCAGACTTTTCCAGTCACGGAATACATCCAGGAATACTGTTTTCATGATGCCCAGGAGTACGGGGGCTCTTATGGGACTGCTGGCCTGCTCAGCCGACAGGACCGAGGGGGTTAGTGTGTGGGCACAAAGCTACACGGGTTAGGAAGCCCTGGAATAGAGCCTCAGGGATAAGAGCCTGGAGATCTGACCTTCTGCCCTGGCTCTGGCTCGAACCAGCCTCCCTGAGGTCACATAGGCAGTTGTGGCCCAGCCTCGGTCTCTGGACGCTCTGCCTGGGGCCACCCCACACAGCTTCCTGTCCAGAGCCCTTGGAGGAGTGGTCTTACCCACGGACATCTGTTTTCTGTCATCAGATGAGGAGGGCAGCCCATCTTCCAACCCACCCTCCACCCCTGGTGTTGGCTCAGGGTCAGGGCTGGCCAGCTCTGCCATCAGCCCCCTCCTTCCCTCAGCAACCAGTGCTTGGATCCAGCCCCGGCAGGCAGCTTACGGGAGCTTCCTGTGGGAGGCAGCCGTGCCTCTGGAGGCTTCCTGCCCCGGCATGCCCATGCCGTGTGTCTTCTGTTTGTTCTTCACCTGCCAGCCAGGAATCATCTCCTGGCTGGCCAAACCTTTGGCTTCAAAGCTACTCACCTGCGGAGGCCCCACAATCGTTACAGGGGATTGGTGGGGCCTAGCCTGGTGCCCACTGTGGCTCTCTGAGCTCTGGGTTTCGTCCTCTCCTTTGAGTCCTCTGTCTGCCCACAGCCTGCTTCATCCAGGCTCTGTCTGGATCACAATCTCTGGCCAGCATCACACGTGGGTTTCAGAGGGTCCACACACCCCACTGATATGGGTGCTATCAGACCCTTGGGGGGCAAGGATGGGGGTGGCCTGCCACTTACAAGATCAACCATCACTACTGGGCAAACTCTATGTCATGCACCATATTTAATACTGAACAAGACGCAAATATGCAGACACCATCTCTGTGGCTGATGGCATTAAGTGTGCACACCCGAGCATAAATGCAGCAGTCGTGAAATTAAAGACAGCAGCGGGGCCTGGATACACATGCAAGGAGTTGGCAACCATTGGGGGGGTTTCCCAGTTCTCCCCTCCACTTAGAGGGACAGTCAACCCTCCACTCTTCTGTTCCCAGGATCTTGAAGAGTGAGCCTGCCGGCCGGAGAGAGACGCAAGGCTGGTTCACATGGTCACAGACTCAAGCTGCAACATCACCTCGTCCCTGGGTCTCTCGCCTGCCAGCCTACCCTGCAGACTTAGGACTTGCCAACCCCCACAATCACATGAACCAATTCCTTAAAATAAATCTCTCTCTCCTTCTCTTCCTCTCTCTCTCTCTCTCTCTCTCTCTCTCTCACACACACACACACACACACACACACACACACACACACATCCTGGAGAAGTCTGACTAATGTAAGGTAACTGGATGAGTTAGTGGTCTTCAAACTCGAGTCCTGTGGGTTTTAACCCTGGCTGCACGTCAGAATCACTGCAGAAGCTGTTAAAACTTACACCAGTGTCCACACCCTATCTCCAGACCAGTTGAATCAGACTCTCCAGGGATGGGGCTTGGGCATTAGTGTTTTAAACTCCTCAGGGCCTCCCCATGTGCAGCCAAGGCTGAGAACCACGGTTGAGTCACTCCGGAACTTATTAAAAATGTATATTCCCTGGGCTCCACCCAGGAGCTATGATTCAGAACTTTGGGGGTGGGCTCCTGGCATCTTTAGATTTAACAATATCCCAGGCACATGGGTCAGCTTCCCTCTAAAGTTTGAGAGCTCTGGGTACGGATCGCCTCTCGGGGCCCTCTTAGCTTTGACAATCTAATATTCTGCAGTCCGGATTTTGGGGCTGGAACCCACGATTCCCTTTCAGGTGCAGGCCAAGGATACCACACCCGGAGAAGCAGTGGGGCACCATCATTTGGAAAGGGGACAAATTCTGCATCCTCCCTTCCTCCACCATGGGCACGTGGCACCTGCCAGGTAGGTCACCTACCCTCGTGGAGGGCACACAGTGTTCCACCCATCTTTGTATCCCCAGCCCCCATGCAGGGCACTGCACGGCACGGCACAAAGAGGTGCTCATATGTCTCTGTTGCATCATCGACTGAATGAACGCATTGTCCCATCACCGCAGGGCTCATCCCTGTCCAGGTGTTTCTGTGGGTGGCACGCCTCTGCCCTTTTGCTAGTCTCCCCTGCTACAATCTGAGAAGGCCCTGCCCTTCCTTGTCATCTCAGCAGCTGGCCATTCTCCAGGGTCCAGCTTACACCCCTCCCTTAGAAAGATCTTTGCCATTCTTCTCTTTCCCATCACTGAATCTGACTGGACTTAGGGGCGGACCTGAGAGCTGTCACATGGTGCTCTCCAGCCGTCTCACCTGCCTTTCTTGCGTGTCATCTTCCGACTGGGGGCAGTGAGAGGACGGGCCACCCTCCAGGGTCTACCCAGGGCTGGCATGCTGCATGCAGTCGTGAGAGTGCACGGCACAGGCAGAAGAGATCCGTGCTTTGTGATCAACAGAGGCTCAAGAAAGCCAGCTGGCCACTCCAACCTCTCCCACCACCCCACCCGCCATTTCGAGGAGCCTCTGTTATCAGGAACAAGGCTTTGAGTCCTACGTGCACTGTCTTGTACCCTGTTCCTTCCAGTTCTGGGGCTATGCTCTTAACCACTAGACCATAAGGCCTTCCCACTGCCCTGTAGGTAGAGCAGACAAAGGGTAGTTATTGTCCCTGAAAAAGGCAAGAATGGAGAGCAGGATGTGGACCAAGGAGGTAGATTAGAAAGAAGATCTGATAGGGGCGCCTGGGTGGCCCATTCAGTTAAGCGTCTGACTTCGGCTCAGGTCATGATCTCGCGGTTCGTGGGTTCGAGCCCCGCGTCGGGCTCTGTGCTGACAGCTCAGAGCCCGGAGCCCGCTTCGCATTCTGTGTCTCCCTCTCTCTCTGCCACTCCCCTGCTTGCACTCTGCCTCTCTCTGTCTCTCAAAAATAAATAAAATGTTAAAAAAATTGAAATAAAATAAAGAAAGAAGATCTGATAGAGGCTTGGGCAGTTAGTGGTTGGGAAATCACTTCAGGTGAATTAGGTCTGGTGTCTGGAAAGGGGGCCCTCTGCTAGGTCCTTGAACATTCCCTCCATGAGGCTTCTGGAGGCACCTGAGGCTCCTACTTCATTTCCCAGGCGAGGCAACAGAGGCTCACGGAGCTGAAGTCACCTACCCAAGGCGTCAGCTCTCCCGTGTGGCAGGGTCAGGACCTGTGTGATGGGTCTGTGTGACTTCCAGGGGGCACTAAGTGAATATCAAGGAGGCAGATGGGGCTTCATTCCTTCCTCCACTCAAAAATACATGTTATGGGGGCGCCTGGGTGGGTCAGTCGGTTAAGCATCTGACTTCGGCTCAGGTCACGATCTCGCAGTTTGTGAGTTCGAGCTCTACGTCGGGCTCTGTGCTAACAGCTCGGAGCCTGGAGCCTGCTTTGGATTCTGTGTCTCCTCTCTCTGCCCCTCCCATGCTCATGCTCTGTCTCTCAATAATAAATAAACATTAAAAAAAATACACGTTAAATATGTGTGATGTGCCAGGCAGTGCTAGGCATATAGCAGTGAACAAAAGTCCGCAATGAGTTTACGGTTTAGTGAGTGAGGGACGGAATGCTTCTACACCATGGCATCCTGGAAGCCAGCCTGCCTGGCTATACAATCATCCCCACCAGGACCTTCCATGCCAAGCCCCTGGCTGCAGACTGATACCTGGCCTCCAACTGTGAAAGCCATGAAGACACTCTCAATAGATGGTGTCCTTTGGAGTAAAGCATTGGTGCCACTTTGCTGGTCGAGGTCCAGAGGCATCAAGGGGAAGAGAAGGAGGAAGGCTGTGCCCTAACCCAGTGGATGCCAGCCAAGAGCCCCAGCAAAGCTGGAAAGAACCTGTCCCATCTCAGTGCAGGGGCCACACCTTCTCCCACGCGGTATTCTATTGGAGAAGGGCAATCCCCCGCCCTGAAACAGCACCCAGAGGTCAGAGATTCCTGCTGAGTCAGACTTCGCATCCATAGACCCCATTACCAGATGAGAAGCCCAGAGCAGCCATCAAGGGGGACAAGGCACCTGTGCATGTTGGGTAGAGAGGATGTAAACGTGCCATCATGGTAGCCTCTGGATGCGAAGCACCTAGAGATCCAGAGCCGCTCCCCCCACCCCCCAGCCCTGCAACCCTCCTCTTTCCTGATGTGCTGATTCCTTCTTTAGTTTCATTCGGAGCCTGGGTTCCTCCCTCTCCCAGCCAGTCTAAGCCCAGCTTCCTACACCAAATTTCCCATAGATGACATACTAGGACTTCTCGTTCAGAAAATGTGCACGTGTCACTTTGTGTTACCACTGCCTTCCCCAGCCGGGTCTAAGGTCCTTGAGGGCAGGGACCAGGGTACATTCCGTCATGCCTACAGCACAATGCTTGGTGGGTAATTAGTAGGTACTTAACACATGCACGGTAAATGAATGAAAATTTCACAAGAGCTATGGATTTTCAGGTATTTCAAATGCAGCAAGACATACAACAGCACTACATGAGCTGTTTACCAGAGAACACTGCAACTTGCCCAGGGGTCCTGGTTATGAACATAAATGACTTTAGATGCTCTGAAAAACTCCTGATTATTATTATTATTATTATTATTATTATTATTATTTTTAGAGAGTGAGTATAGGTGTGGGGCAGAGAGAGAGGGAGAGAGAGAATCTATTTTTTTTTAATGTTTATTTATTTTTAAGAGACAGAGACAGAGCACGAGTGGAGGAGGGGCAGAGAAGAAGGAGACACAGAAGCCGAAGCAGGCTCCAGGCTCCAAGCTGTCAGCACAGAACCTGATGCGGGGCTCGAACTCACAAACTGTGATTTCATGACCTGACCCGAAGTCGGATGCTTAACCAACTGAGCCACCCAGGCGCTTTGGGGGAGACAGAATCTTAAGCAGGATCCACATTCAGCATGGAGTCTGACATGGGGCTCGATCCCATGACCCTGAGACCATGACCTGAGCCGAAATCAAGAGTCAGACGCTTAACCGGCTGAGCCACCCAGGCGCCCCAATTTGTAATTTTGAGTAAAGACGCGTGGATGACACAGCCATAATCAAACCACACACAGCCCAACTAAAGAATGGACAAAGGACTTAAATAGACATTTCTCCAAAGACACCTGACTGACCAATAATCACAAGAAAAGATGCTCCGTATCACTAATTACTACAGAAATGCAAATCAAAACCACAATGAGATACTATCTCACACCCACAAGGGTAGCTACTATCAAACAACAGACAACACAACCGAGAAAATAATGAGGGCTGGCGAGGACGTGGAGAAATTGGGACCCTTGTGCACCGCTGGTTGGAGTGTGAAATGATGTAGTCCCCGTGGATAACAGTCCAGGGGTTCTTTAAAAAGTAAACAGAGAACTGCCACATGACCCAGCAATTCCGCTTCTGGAGTATATACCCGAAAGGACTGAAAGCATGAACTTGAACAGATATTTCTACACCCATGTTCACAGCCAACAGTTCAAAAGTCCATAGACAGATGACTGGATAAAGAAATACGGTACCTCCACAGGACGGAATATTATTCAGCCATAAAAAGGAATGAAGTTCTGACACCTGCTACATTATGAACGACCGACCTTTAGAGACGTCGTGCTGAGTGAAAAAAGCCAGTCATGAAAAGACACGGACTGTATGCTTCCACTCGTACGAGGTCCTTAGGATAGTCAGATTCATAGTGACAGAAAACAGAACGGTGGTTCCCAGGGGTTGTGGGGAGGGGGGATTGGGGCGTCAGTGTTCAGTGGGGACAGAGGTTCCGTTTGAGAAGATGAAAAGTTCTGGAGATGGATGGTGATGATGGCTGCATAACACTGTGGATATACTTAATGCCCCTGAATTATACACTTAAATGTGAATTTTATGTTATGCATATTTGACAAGGAAGGAAGGAAGGAAGGAAGGAAGGAAGGAAGGAAGGAAGGAGGGAGGGAGGGAGGGAGGGAGGGAGGGAAGGAAGGAAGGAAGGAAGGAAGGAAGGAAGGAAGGAGGGAGGAAGGGAGGGAGGGAGGGAAGGAAGGAAGGAAGGAAGGAAGGAGGGAAGGAAGGAAGCAAGCATGGATGCCTCTCTGAGGAAGACAGCCATAATTTCTAGTTCCGGTTGTGTGAGGTCGGGTGACACTTTGCTTCTCTGAATTTCAAGTCCCTCATCTGTCACACCCAAAAGGGGGAAAAAACTACCCACATTATGAAACAGATTCAAAGACTGAAGGAGATGGGCCAGATGTTAACCCTCCCTGACCTCTCACCTGTCACCCTCCTTCCCTACCGGCCCCTGGGCAGTGGTTTCAGCTGGCCGGCTTTGCCTCTGGCGCCCAAATCCCGCTCACCTTTCCCGGGCCCGCTCCTGAAGGACGGCTGCCAGCTTCCTGGGTTGCGGGGGGGGGGGGACCGTGGAGCCCTACTGGTGGCCCCCCTCCCCCCCCCAGAGTGCTGGAGACAAGGAAAGGAAGGCTGAAGTGGGAAAGGTAGAATTTCACCCTCTGTGGGAAGCTTGCGGTGGGTATATTTTCAGGATGGGAGAAGGAAGAAGGTATTTTTAGGGCCGGGTATTCTTCCCACTACTTCTCAAATCCTCCTTCACCGAGAGGGAGAAGAGCCACCTCTGCGGAGAAGGGAGAAGAGGGGGTTCCCAGGGGCCTCGCTTGAGGGGTGAGGCAGCCGGCACCCTCGGCAGAGCAGGAAGTCATCCCGTGCTTGGTCCTGGGGCCGGGACCCCCGGGGGCGGCTGACCCTGGCCAGTGCCCGGCCAGCCTCCCTTCCAGAACAGCCTCCTTTTTGGGAACAGGGCCTAGAGCTCCCTCCCCCCTGCGCGGCCACATCCCCACTCTGCCTTCAGGATCACCTGAAAGGGAAGTTTATAAGAGGAAAAGGAACGAAAAGGATCCCATTTAACAGCACAGACTGGGCGGGGGAACTTCCTGACAGGAAATGCTGTGGAAGCCGGGCCCGGTCTGGCCATGGAAAACTGGTTTGGCTCAGAACTGGCCAGAGTGGACAGGAGACCTCGGGCAGCTGAACGCCACAATTAAACTGGACTTGTCCGAGGTCACTTTCTTTCTTGTGCCTCTTCAGCAAGCAGACGCTATAATAATCTGCACACCACAGGGGGGAAAGGTACCATTTCTTTTTTTTTTTTTTTAATCCAAGAAAAACCCCACCCTAATTTAGGCCGCAGAGACAGAAAGGGCTACTGGTTCGGCCGGCAAATCGGCAGCAGATGTAGGCAGCTGAGCGGAGCCAGGCCGAGCAGCACGGCTGACACCAGCCTGAGTCACCCGGGTGTGGAAGGCGGGCGGCAGTGGGCAGGGGGCGGTTATCTTTATTCTTGGGCTGGGGTGTGGGGTGGAGGAAACAATAGAACAGAAGAATCCTCAGGGCTGGGACTGGCGCAGTGTGGCAGGCAGGTATAGACAGGTTCCCAGCAGGCTGCTTCTTCTGAGCCAAAGAATTCAAACAAGCCCTCCATCCCAATGGGGAGAAGGCCTCTCCTCCCCGCCCCATGCGACGAGACCTTGCAATGTCCCATTGGCAGGGCTGAGTCTGGCTGCGGCCGGCCGGCCGCTCTCCGCCCCTGCTTCCCCACCCGCTTTCTCTAAGAGCCAGGCCATCCTGCGGCTGGCGTGGGCGGCCCAGGCCCTGCCCGGGCTCCTGCTCTGCTCAGGACCCCGTTCCTGGATCAGGCTCTACCTCCTCTCCTCAGTGTTCCCTTTTCTCTCTGCTCTGCAATGCATTTCTTGTGGTTCCGAGACACAAGCTCCCAGGGTGAAGGCCCTGTGCCTGCCTCTCAGGCTACTGACTCAGCCCACGGTGGGGGACCTGGTAACACTGTCCCCTGGAACGAGAGCTGTCAGGAGCAGGGACATCCCCTGCCTTGGTGGCCCTCCGGCAGCGGGCCTGGCACAAAGCAGGGTTCAGCAAGTGTCCGCCATCTGAATGGATGAGTACCACTGGGCATCAAGGCTTCTAGAACATTCCAGCACCCCTCTGAGGCCGGCTTAGCGGCTCCTTGTATGAAGAGGAGGGTGTTCATGATATCCTTGAGTCAATTAAACATAGAACTCAGCCTGGGACAGAGTGTTTTGGTTTTCCCGGCCCTCACAAACCTTCCAGTGATAGAAAGGAGAGAGGAATCAAGGCCTGCCCTCAAAAGTGCACAGAAAACAGAATGGAAGCATTTTTCGTGGGAAGGTCTCAGAGCTCTGCAGCCTGGGGAACGGGGAGGGAAATGACGCGATCAGGAACACTTGGCTCATCAGAGGAATGGAAACCTAGGTCTCTGGCCATCCAAAGCCTTTCCCATTCACTCATGTTCTGGGGACAGGTCACGTGGTTATTAACATTCTGGCACCTTTTGTTTTTAATTCTCAAGCTGTCCTTGACCCTTGGACTCCTCTAGTTAATTAAATTCACATTCGCCAGGATCAAAATCGGTCATCTTTAAAAAAAAATTTTTTTTTTAATGTTTATTTATTCTTGAGAGAGACAGAGCGCGAGCAGGGAAGGGGAAGAGAGAGAGAGGGAGACCCAGAATCCGAAGCAGGCTCTTGAGCTGTCAGCACAGAGCCCGATGTAGGGCTCGATCTCACTAACTGTGAGATCATGACCTGAGCCAAAGGCGGACACTTAACTGAATGGGCCACCCAGGTGCCACAAAATAGGTCATCTTTTAAAGTGCACAGAGAAGAGAGAGGTGGCAAAAGATATGAGGGAAAGGAGAAACGAGGGGCTTTACCATTTTCCTGGTATACAGGCCTCTGTGTATTTTCTCAAGCATTGCTTTCCCTACCCCACAACGCGACAGGGATCATCGGTAACAAATAAATGAGTTTTCATCGGTATTCATGCTTCCTCCGATTGCACTGCTAAGCAGACTACTCGGCAGACTTGGTTTCCACCTGTCACTGTCTCCCAGCCCAAATGCCCACCTCGTTCTACAGGAGACAAGGGGCCCAAGAGGGGCCGTCGGGTTTTAGCTGCACTTGCTTGGTGGTGGCCGGGGAAGGGGCGGCGACACGGAAGGGCTTCTAGCTCCAGGGCCTTGAGCCGGAAGCGAGACAGAAGCAAGACTGAAGTGTCAACAGCCAGTCCAGAGAGGAGGCACCTGTCCAAACCTCCAGGGACCTGTTTGGGGCCTGAGGCTCCAGGAAGCCCAGGAGTGGCCCTTCTTGCTCCACCACGGACTTGGCTGAGATCAATGATGGTCACGCTGTTCTGAGTTGTTTATTCCACCTCCATCTCCTCACTTCCAGGATGGGATCTGTGGGCGTAACCTGCAGCTTTTGGGATAGCAAGAACCCCGGGCCTGCTTTGGGTTCTTCTCGGGGAGGGGCACATAAATCCCTCCCATCTTTTCCCAGAGATGGTTCTCTCTTTCCTGCATCTGGATGGGAGAGTGTTCAGGTTGAACAGAAGTGCTAGAGAGGACCCACCTCTCTGTTGGCTAATCCCCCAGCACCGGCAGAAATCAGAAACGCGGGTCAAAGACGCTCCAGCCTCCCCAGAGACCCCGGCCATTCCCTGAGCGTTCCCAATAGAACACATTGTCTATGGGCACCTAAGGCAGGGCCTGGCATCCAGGCTCCATACGGAGGGAATGTTTGCTCCCTTGACCCTCCTTCCCCGATCTTCCTCCCCAGGGCACATTTGGGCACCTTCAACAAGAGCCCCTCTGTGTGACAGACCCGGGCTAGGTGCGGTGGGATGAAAAGCAAGGAGGTGGGTGGGGGACAGGACCCCACTTAATGAGTTGCTTCTATGTCACAAGTACTTTGTGAAGTGCTAGACCCCCATACTCTGACTTGATTTCCTTTTCACAACAGTTCTGTGACCAACTGACAATCGAGCAGTGCAACGGGCTCTTCATTAATAAGCATGAAGGTTGATGTAGTAAGGGCCTGGGGAAGGAAAACAGAAAGTGCCCTGGGGGTGGCCCAGAGGAGGTCAGGTGGGGCTGGGGCTTCCCTTGGGGGAAGGCTCACCAGCAGTCTTTCCACATCCAGGATACTAACTCCAAAGACTCCCTGCTTTCCAAGCACTTTGCTCTGAGAGCAAGGTCAAGGTCGATGCCCAGAAAGTACTGATCTCCCAAGCAGAGCAGACACAAGAACCCCAGGGGCAGGAGGCACAGGAAGGGGGGCCAGGCTTGGCAGGAGCTTAGTTCAAGTTACTGATAGACCTGCACCCCCACTGACCCGAGGCCTTAGGATAGCGACTACTACAGGATTTCCACACTCTACCCTCTGGACTTGCAGGCCGGAGCCAGGGGTCCCACGATGCACTGCTTTACTGAGAACCCACAGGAGCCCAGGCACACATGGTCCCTGCACGCCCCCCCCCCACTCCCCCCAGAGGCCTGACCATGCTCACCTTTTCCAGTCATCTAATGAAACCAAGGAGGAAGCTTCAACTAAGTGCTAACCTGGCTTTAATACCTCTCCTTAGCATCCTACGTGTGTGTGCTGACAGCCTCTAACCAAGAGAACCCCCAAGCTCGCTTCTAACAAAGGCAATGAAGGTACAGTGGAAAGAAATTACTGATCCATTTCGTCGGGGGAAAATGAGCGAACTAAAAAGAAAATATTTTCTCCTCTATGGTCTTCTTATTGTAAGGGCAATACAGGCTCATTCCTAAAAAAAAACCCAGAAAATACAGAAAAGGAAAAGGAAGAAAACAAAAGCCACCATCTATCCTGGCTATTCAGGGACAGCCCCATGCACACTTTGCAATATCTATATTTTTGTGCATATAGGTATTTTAAAAATGGGATTATATATTATAAACTGCCTCGTAATATGCCTTTTTTCCCCGCTTAACAATATTCATGAATTTCTATGCTGTCCTGACTGCCTTTGCTAGAGGGGAATTTAGCTGGTCTCTTGGTTAGGGGCCATTATAGATACCTTGGGTGTTAGGGGCACCCGGTGGCTCAGTTGGTTAAGCATCTGACTTTGGCTCAGATTATGATCTCACGGTTTGTGAATTCGAGCCCTGCGTCAGGCTCTGTGCTGATGGCTCAGAGCCTGGAGCCTGCTTCAGATTCTGTGTCTCCCTCTCTCTCTCTGCACCCCCACCAAAATAAAAAAATTAAGATTAAAAATTACACATTAAAAAAAATTAAGATACCTCGGGTGTAAAGGTTAGTACTTATTTGCTAGTTGATGCCTCCTCCTCGATTTAACTTGACTAGTTGAAAGAGAATTAGAAAGAAAAAGAGAGTCTATGAATGCACACTGGTAGCCATCTTGAATAATTTTGTTCTAGAACAAATATTGGAAGAATTCTCCAACCTCTGGGTTTCTAGCACCCATCTCCTCTAAATAAGGAGGGTCTTCTGGGTATCTGGATGTTCAGAGGGCAACTGTGAGTGGAAGGGAGTCCTTGTCTTCCTGGGATTCCCTGAGATTTGTGCCCTGGTCACCAAGGACCCAGTTGCTGAAGTCTGTGTTCCCAAAGGAATAAAAGGAGAAACTGGTAATTAGTCAACTGAGCAAAGCAGATGGTCTGATTTCATGCCCACCTGAAAGTAAATGTTTTGGACCTGAACTCTTAAGTGTGGCTGAATTAACCAGATAACAATCAGGCCTGCCCTCCCCCCCCCCCCCACCATAGAACCATGGAGGCTAATTCTCCCACAGCTGAGCATAGTGTGAACAAATCAAAAGTCGAAGGTAAAAAAAGTTCCAAAGGTATTTTGGAATGTCCCAGAGGCCTGTTGGTCTTGTGTCTATGAACATTCCAATACAGGAAATCCGCTCCCAATTCCCTTGTGCGAATGGGAGTGACAATTAGGAGAACAAAGTGGGCGACACTTGAAAACACGGCACCAGTGATTCTGATATGGCACCCTCCTCATACACCCCAAACCTCCTGCCTCTTTTTGTGCAATTAATGCACAAAACCAGGGAATGAGGAAGGGGGTGTGGAGCATATCACGCCCCACCCAGGTAGACTGAGCCTAGTACAGGGCCTGGCATGGAGTCGCTGCTTAAGATAGCTTGTTGGATGGATGGGTGGATGGATGGATGGATGGATGGATGGGTGGACGGAAGGAGGAAGGGAGGAAGGGAAGGAGGAATACACAGAGAATTTACAGTCAGGGCATGCATAAAGGACACCAGGGAGTTTAGCTGCTTTAGCATCAGATGCATGTGTGAAAGTGGCAGGAGGTGAACTTCTGAAGGTGTGACAGCTAACTGTAGCAGAAACAACACTTAATGAGCACTTGGTAAGTGCCCAGGCACCACGCCAGGTGCTTTCCATGCCCAGGACTCAAGTCCTGTCTGCCGCACTGCTGCCTCCCTGGTTGCCAGCATAAGATGGTGGGGGGGGGGGGGCACTTCTCACAAGGCTCTTTCCATCCTTTAACCTTCCCCAGCTCACATGGCTGGATTCCAGCCTGAGCATAAGCTGTGTCTACCCAGAATTAGAATGTGTCAGGGTGCATTCAGGAGAGTCTGGGAACAGGTGGCCAAGCATCTGTTGTTTGAAGGAGCAAGCTGCCCACCAAACATGAGTCTTCTAAGGCAGATGGAGTTGAAGCCCTGAAAGGGTCTCAAATGGTTCCCTCAGGGTTGGAGGTGACAGGAGATTTGGGTACAGCTGGCTTTTGTCTCTAAGATAGCCCTCTGGCTCTTCTCCCATGGTTCCAATATCCCTTCGTTCACCTGTTCATTCACTCATTTGAGACGCAAGTATTGAGTACCTATCATGTACCAGGTTCCGCACCAGGGAAGGAGTCCTAAAGGGGGAGGCACAGGAAAATCTAAAGGGGGTGGTGTCTCTAACATCTCTGAGATGGGAACACAAGTCCCCTTGGGGCCTATGGTACAGGCGTCAACACACAGATGGGGAGGGGGGTTGTCCCACCTCTGTGGAGCACACAGTGTGGCAGGGCACCCTTGACCCACACTCCACGGGGAGTGGCAGGCCCCAGCACGGGGAAGCAAGTTCACAGGTGCACAAGGGAACAGTCATGGGACACCCTGGGGCACACCAAGGGTGGTGGTGAGTGCAGTCCCAGACCACGTAGAAGCTTAGCTGCTGGAAACCCAGTGTTCTTACACTAGAGTAGCAGAAACAACCTGAAAAATAGTGTTTGTTGCTTCCATTGTGGCCCTAATTTATACCCAGCAAGTATGGCGTGGGAGACACAGGCTATACTTACATTATGGTTGTTAGGAATTATAGAAGGTTGGGGGCGCCTGGGTGGCTCAGTCGGTTAAGTGCCCAACTTCGGCTCAATTCTAGAGTTTGAGCCCTTCATCAGGCTCTCTGATGTCAGCATGGAGCCTGCTCTGTGCCCCCCTCTCTCTGCCCCTCCCCCACTTGTGCTCTCTCTCTTTCTCAAAAGTAACATAAACACATAAAACATTTTTTAAAGGGGATTACAGAGGAGTTTTCAAATTGAGGTGAAATTCACATAACAAAATCATTTTAAGCCGAACAATTCCCAATATTGTGCCATCGCCACCTGTACCCAGTTTCTCAAACATCCGAAAAGAAAGCCCCATACCCATTTACCACTTGCTCTCCGCTCCGTCTTCCTCAGCTCCTGGAAACCACCCATCAGCTTTCCGACTATTTCGTATAATTGAGACACAATATGTGACCTGTTGCGTCTGGTTTCTCTCACCTAGTGTAATGTTCCCCTCGTTCATCCACTTGGGGGCATGTTTCAGCACTTCACTCCTTTCTTATGGCTGAACACTATTCCATCGATATACCACAACTTGTCGATTCGTTTATCTGTCGATGGATAGTTGGGGAGTTTCTCCCTTTGGGCCACTGTGAGGAGTGCAATGAACACTTGTGTACAAGCATTTGCCTGAATCCCTGCTTTCATTTTTTTTGGAGTGGGATTTACTGAAGGGAAATCATAGCTCTTTGAGCTAGAATGAACTCTCAGGTCAGTTCTTCCAATTTTACACACAGGGAAACTGAGGCCGTTATTTGCCCTGCTGTGGGCCACCTCCGTGTCAGGATAGGAGGTGTGGCCAGAAGCCAAGGTATCGGAGGCTCTTCCCTTGTCTGTTGCTCACAGTATGGATTCCAAGGTGCCACCTGCACATGATGTTTATGGGGTGAGTGAATGAAAGAAAACATTTACCCCTGGTTTCTAAAAGTATTACCCACTAGGAAAAGGGAAGTGCCCCTTATCCCATTTCAAAGGTTCAAAGGATCTTGAGGTCGGAATAAAATGAGCCCAGCAACCACTTCCCTTGGAAGAGACAAACGCAACCAGAGTGGGATCAGCAGGTGCTTGTCACTCCATTACCTAACCTGTCCCCTCCTGGCTACCTTGGCTTCTCCTCGTCACTTCCCGCAGTAGGGGGTGAAGTTGGCTGTGCCTCAGTGAGTCACCGTGGCTCAAGGAGAAGGGGGCCAGCTCACCCCTCAGCTACAGCCTTGTAGGAGCCATACTCATGGAAGAATGCCCTCACTGGGCAGAGCCAGTGGGCTCAAGCCCACTCGATAGACCAGCTGCTGTCCCATTGGGCTCTATTGGGCTCTCATGGTACCAAACGATTCCATTTTGCAGGGCATGATGTGGTCCCCAGGACTTCCTGCCTGGGAGGCGATAGGAGGTCTGGGCAAAGGGTCTGTGGTAGTAGAACCTCAGAGGGGACCAGGCAAAGGCAACACCACTGGCAAGAGAGCCTAGTCTGTTGGCCAGTGAGCATGTGGCCAAGGGTTACAGGGCACGGTCAAGCTCCTTCCTTGCCCTTTCACCTCCTCCATCAGCAGGACTGTTGAAACTTAGGTCAGCTGCACAACAAGGACAGCTACCCTAAGGACAGCGCTGCTAAGGAGCAGGGAGGGGCTCGGAGCTCACCCCCCCCCCCCCCCCCCCCGCTCTATTCCCCGTGCTGTCCCTGACTGGCCCTGGCCTGGTCATTTGACGTCTGGGGGCCCCTGATCCTGCATCCGTAAGGGAAGGAACTGTCTCTGTACCATTCCTTTAAGCTCTGAAGGGCCCTTGGCAGTGACCTCCACACCCCGGCAGGTGTGTACCTCACACTGGATGTGGGACAGCAGGCTGTGGCTGACAGCGGCACCGTGTAAAGCGTGGTGAGCTGTCCCGACTCACAGGCTGCCGTGGGCTGGGCCGGTCCCTGTCATGATGCACACAGCTAGCCTCCGAGCCCACAAGGCCGGAGCAGCCACAGAGCCCACGCTTTTCTCAGACTGGCTGTCACCCTGTCCACCGTTCCTCTCCTGCCTCTGTCACTTCAGAGAGTCCGGATGAGCCCGCGGGCTCGCTCCCGCCTCCTTTCCCACTCGGATTCATGTCTCCTTTCGTCCACTCGTGCTCTGTGTAACCTCTCACCAGTATTACTGCAGCCTTCTTGGGAGCCAGACACCGGCAGACCTACAGCCCTCCCTGGGGAGCCCACGGCGGGGACAGCCAGGCAGCCCTGCGCTCGGATAAACACACTCTGGAGGGTTACATCTGAGGACAAGGATGCTCATCCAGAATAATGGGGCAGCAGAAAGGAATGGCTAAGCCTGTTGGGCGGGGCTGAAGAGAGGATCAGAGGCACCTTAGAGGACGTGGCCTCTTGGGGGAGCAGAGAGGACAAACGCCTAGAGGCCCTGGACAGGCTGGCCATGTGGGAACACCTGAAGTGCAGGTAAGAAGCCACATGCTCCCTGCACCCTCCGACTCCCACCCCAGTCCCAGCCAGTCCCCAGCCCCCCGCCTACAGTGGCTCTCTCCTTCCTGTCTCTACAGATCCACAATTAGCATTTCGCCACTCCTGATGCTGATGGTGTGCCCTTCTACGACAGATCCCCCGAGGCCCTGGACCTCCTCTCGTATTCTGGTGCCTTCCAGAATCAGGGCTGGGCATGGGACAGCTGGCAAATGGTGCTCCAGGCTGCGGTCCTTCCACCAAGCAGGCGGTCCTTCTGTCCTCGAGCACGTGGAGCAGCAGCAGGGGACAGCGGGATTCCAGCTTGCCCTGGGGACTGACCCCCTACAGAGATACCACAGAGCTTCTCCTCTTACTTGGGGTAAGGTCCTTGAGGCGCATGCACAACAACAGCTAAAATTACGGATCTTCTTAATGCAAATGTTCAAGAAGCAGAGTAGAAACCTACCTGCAATGAACACGAGAGCTCAGGGGCCAGCGCTCGGTCCCAGGGCAACTCAACAGCCTCACTTCCGGTGAGACTTGGCAAGGCTCCCGGCCCCGAGAGACGGGCCCCGCAAGCTCACAGCACAGGGGCGCGGAGTCTGTACTTGCGACTCTGGTTTTCTGATGCTCAACACCTCTGGAACGCCCCACGTCATGGCGGGCAAACACATCTGATGTAGCTGTGAAAGGGAGGCGGTTCTGTGGCTGATCTGAAGGCTGTGATTCTGCTCATTCTAAGGACTCCTTTCCAACACCCCCATCAGGGTCCTCCTCCCGGGTTCTTCACTCAGTCCCTGCTCCCCAGTCTCGGCACACTGCCCACAGTTCAACAGGTGTCTGACGTCAGGTTCAGTTCAGCAAAACGTTTTGAACTCTTACTCTGTTCCAAAGACTCGATACCTGAGCCACCCCACATGGGAGCAGCGAGCCACACATGGCTACTGGCACATAAAATTCAGCTAGTCCAATGAAGATGGGCCGTGGGTACAAAATATATGCCAGATTTTGAAGATCTGGCACCAAAAGAGTGGAATACAGCATTCATAACTTTATATGAATTATATATCGAAATAATAATGATATTATTGAGGAGACTGGGTTCACTAATATACAACACTAAGATTAACCTCACCTTTTTATTTTTCTTTTTTCAGTATGACCACTAGGAAAACTTTAAGGTGCAAGATGTTTCTGTAAGACAGCGCTGGTCTATATACCCAGGGAGGCCAGGAGAAGAAAGTTGGTCCTCACCCTCAGGCTTCACCAGGGTTTGGGGCCCTGGAGTATTCCAAATGAGTTGACATGAAAACAGCGTCCAGGGCGCCTGGGTGGCTCAGTTAAGTCATGACTCTGTCTGACTCTTGATTTTGGCTCAGGTCAAGATCTCACAGTTCATGAGATTGAGCCCCACGTCGGGCTCTGTGCTGACAGCCCAGATCCTGCTTGGGATTCTCTCTCTCTCTCTCTCTCTCTCTCTTTCTGCCTCTCCCCGACTTTCGTGTGCGTGTGCGTGTGCGCTCTCTCTCTCAAAATAAATAAAATTTAAAAATAAAATGAAACGAAACAGCCCCACAAGGCATTTGTTTTCCACATAATTATGCACCATCCCCTTGCACCACCTGCTTGGAGAAGATTCCAACACACCAAATTTCATACAGGGCAACAGAGCGTTAAGGTATCTGGGGCCAGATGTGGGGTCTGATCCATCATTTTCCTCCGCAGGTGAGGCAACAGGTAAAAGTCTTCCACACCAGTCTCCGGACACGAGCACATTGTTGGTCATGCTGTAATTTTCCCAACCCACCTCCGTGACTACCAATCACGTCACTTATCTGCAGGGACCCAAGACGGAACGGAGCCGTCCCTCAGGTTCTCAGCAGAGAAGCAGCAAGCTCAGAGAAGGGCTAGAATCCGGCTGAGAAGGGAAGGGCCATGCAAGCAGTCTCAGCTCCTTGGCTGTCCTCTGGGGCGTTTGGCTGTGGCGAGGTACTGGTCGGGGGGGAGGTGTGCCACGTGATCAGATACTTGGAAAGAAAGAGGAAGTACAGACAAATCGCGTGCTCTGAGTCCCTTCCACAGGCCGGACATGGTTTTTATGTAATCCCACTACCCTCCCCACAACCCTGCTAGGTGGGTGTGGGCTCAAATTATGGACAAGAAAACAAAGGCTCAGAGGCTTAAGTGACCCAGCCTGGTGCACTCCCCACAGAACGCTCCCCACAGAAAGGATCTGACGCATGAAATTGTTGGAGGGTGGGGCCTGGCCGAGAAATCAGGCCATGTGTCCTGGATTCAAATTTCATGAACTAGGCGATCTTGGACAAGTGCTTTCCCCTCTTAAACCTCAGTTTCCTTAAAGAGAAAATGTAGCTATTGGTGGACAAGGCTAGTGTTTCTCTCACTTGTGAAAACCGTAAGTCACCACAGCATTTTTTTCTTCGTGACCAGGAAATAAACCTGTGTGTGTGTAAAACTGAACGAAAAGCTTGGTTGAATATTTACGTTAAGTGCATATGAGGAAGGTTGATATTTTCTATTCTGTTCTGTTTTTCTATCTCTCTGTATCTTTTTCAGCTGGTGGATTGCCATCCGCTAGATGAATCAAATGACCCACATGAGGTTGCCACCTACAGTTTGAAAAACATGGTTCTAAATGATTGATTTCCAAGCACCTCTCCAGAACTAATAACCTGAGGGTTTGTAACTGACGCCAGACTGAAAATCTGTAAGAACCTCGGTCTCTCTTTCCGTCTCAATATTCCTCCTTCCCTTCCAACTCCCTTTCCCCTCCTCTCGTGCTCCCGCCACCCCAACCTCCTCAACAGGCTAAGCAGAGAATTTACCATGTTTCTCTCCACCCAAGGGCACCCTGGCACCAGGGAGGGACAAGAGGAGGCCGCTCTACAAAACGGTGCCTCTGACCCCCAGATCTTCCTTTCTGGAGGCCATTTGCCAGGACACAGAAATCTCTCTATTACAACGGAATGCTTCTCCGTAATGGACTTTGTTGGAACAGGGCTTTGCCGCCCAATCCAGCAGCAAAACATGTTTCAGAGCCCAGAAAAAAGATGACATTGAGAAGTTCTCCTGATTGTAAACGGTGCCTGTGGAAGGCAGTCCAGTTACTCCTTCCGATCGTGAGGCTATAGAGTGCCTTGTTTTAGCAACCCCTTCCAGGAACTTCTTCTTCCTCCTACCTTGTCGCTTCAGTGGCCCGGGACGAGCAGGTGGATGTGCCCTGATCCCACACAGCGGATGCCGAATTGTGTTGGCAGAAGCAGACCTTTAAACACAGCCGAGATATCTGTCTGGGGGTTCTTGCGGGGACAGCCTTAACCTCCTTGCTGCCAAGTGCCCGTGGAAAGCCTCTACACCCAAGCATTCTAGAAGCTTCTGAGGGTATGAGGCCTCCTCTGCATCCATTACCCCTGGGGGGATGTCCCACTATGAAGTGTGGTGTTGGGAGGCAAGCGGCAGCTAAGGAGGGTGGTGGTGGCGGGGGGACAGGGAAGGACGGAGCCCAGCAGAGGCTCAGCTCTCAGAAGGCAGGGAAGGGAACCGGCGGCCAGGAGCGGAGCTCACTGGGGGGCAAACACACGTCGTTCTCTCCCGACTGCTGGCTGTTTGGGGGACCCTCCCTCTACCTGTTGCCTCGACTGGGTAAATGCCTGTGTTTCATTTCTTTTATTTCAATTGTTATCTTAGGACCTATTCCATCCCGGCCCTGGGTTAACTCTCTTGGAAGTGGCATCAGGTGACTCTTCCGGTCCTGGCCAGTGTTCCCTCACCGCTCCTGTGTCCCTCGGGGCTGACTCCCGTGGGGGCCACAAATCTGAACTTCACTGCGGCCTTCAACATACACCTGGAGACCCCAGTGGGCTGTGAGCCAGGGACGAGTGAACTGCTCAGGCCCCAGCATCAGGTCTTGGCTTGCGCTGATACAGATTTAGACCCAGCATGGCCAAAATGGGCTTCTTGGGACCCTCTGGGCCAGGGCCGAGCACTCTCCCATGCTTCTTGGATTCTTCAGAGGTCCTAGTTTGCAGCACCTGGCAGGACACAGGCAGAAAGGACGGCTGCTTGCATGGGGTGTGGTTTCAGGAGCCGGGAAGAGCCTCTCTCACCCTAATCCCTTTCCTACCGTACCCCCAAGCCACCTTGGTTGTCTGATGCCCATAATTCCACAATCAAACCTTCATTCCTTTGGGGCAAGCCAAACTTGGACTTTAGCCCATATTAAAATGCCCATCCCTGGGAGTGGCATCATTAAAATCTTATCAGTCACTTATCTCTTAGAATGAATAAGTTCATTCAAATAAACTCAGCTGAACTCAAGGGCGTCGTTTGTGTCTGGGCCTCTGCTGGGCCTCCCGGGGGGATGGGAAGGTGCGAAAACATAGTCCTTGCTTCCAAGGCCCATAGGCTCCTTCCTGAGAGCAGGCTTTGAGGAAGGGATAGGAATGTGCCGGACAGAGGAGGAGGAGGGAGAGGGAAAGAAGAGACCCATTTCTGCACCCAAGCATGTTGTGATGCACGCCCAAGGGACTTGTCACTTCCCCCCCTCCCCCACAGAATTTTTCTCACCAGAGAAGTCTGGCACAGGCGCATAGCAGACAGGAATTCATGCTCCCTAAACAAAGGTGAGCCGACCACAGTTGGCATTTCTGCTCTGCTATGTATTAGCCGTGACTCGGAGTAAGTGACCTAACAAGCTCTCTATGCCCGAGCGTTCTCATCTGTCAAATGCGGAGAATAACAATACCCACCTTCTAGGGTTGTTATGAGGATTGAAAGAGTTGGTAAGCCTGATGGACTTATCATTCCCTAGTAACTTCCAGAATCACTGCACAGAGATGTAATTGTCTCCTGCTTCAACAGTGGGCCCATGTATGCTGCTTGCTCCCAGATAAGATCACGGACAAGGTAATGAGATGTCATATACCGAGGCATTGGTATGCATGTCCCAGTTTATTATAACAAGGCAGGAGAGGCAGCAAAGGCTGGGAAAGACTCTAAAGTTTCCTTCTTTCTTTCTTTAATTAAGAGAGAGGGAGAGAGAGAGAGAGAGAGAGGGAGAGAGAATGTGAGTGGGGGAGAAGGGCAGAGGGAGACAGACAGAATCCCAAGCAGGCTCCACACTCGGCACAGAGTTAGGATGTGACTGCAGGCCAGAGTCTAAACCCCATGCTCCCTTCACTGAATTATGCTACCTTGTTAAACATAGAATTTTATTTTTATCGGCACATACGTATTTGATTTTAAAATGTATACACGTCCGTGAATAAAATTTGGAAGGTAAAAAAAAAAAAAAATCACGTTAATAAAAAGAAATGGACACCTCTGTTGCTACCTCCTAAAAGCAATTCCTGTTAAAAAGGAGTTGATAATGTGAGTACCCGGCCTGGCCGGGAGGATGTGCTCAGTCTACATTAGCCAGCATTAGTATCTACTGGTAAATCTCTTCAGGGGAAACCGAGTGTTGGCTATGTTGAGCTGGGCTTCGGGCTCAGTGTAAGGAATGCTGGTCACGGACAGATGCTAGGACCTCTTACGGAGGTCTGGGATCTTCAGAGACCCCTCCCTGCCCTGGCCAGTGTCCAGGGCAGGTTCGGTGACTCTGGCCCAGGTGGGAGGCCTCTGAGGGGCTCTGGCTCCTTCTCCAGGATCCCCGGCTGTTGTGCTGACCATGAGTGGGCTGTCTCAGCCAGAGGTGATCAGAGGCCGGGCCACTGATGGGTTAGCGCTTGTCCCAGGCAACCTGTGGTTGTCCCAAGAGGGGCACGCTGGGCAGTTAGGCTGCCTCTCTTCTCTCCCTGCACTAGGGTCTGAACACTGCTGGCCAATTCACCTTCTCAGCAGACAACTTGGATCATGCCATCCTCTAGCTCCAACACCTTCAATAGGTTGTTGGTACTTTGGACCGACTATGGGTACTTGGTACTTAGTACTTCACCCATGGCATGAAGGAGAATCCCTTAACCTGGCATTCACTCTGCCCCCACCTGCTTCCTGGGCGTTTCTTTTTCTCACTGCTGTTCCCACCTAATAGCCCCAGCGAGCATTCGCTGAGCTCTGAGGCTGTGCTCTGAACTGCTGAACAACCTCGTGAGGTAGGTACTATTATTACCCTCATTGCATAGATAGGGCACTGAGTCACAGAGAAGTTAAGAAACATACTCAAGGTCACCTAGCTAGCTGGCGGAGCTGGGATTGAATCCCAGTAAGCCAGGCTTCAGACCTGCTGTTCCTATTTGCGGTCCCATGGGGCCACACCCAGGGATCTGTCAGTCTGGATCACTTCCTGTTCCCCCAACACCCGTGCATGGTCCTGCTGAGCGCCCCACTGCTCAGGCAGAACACGTCCTGCCCTGCTTGCTGTCTTGGAGATGCACATGCCATTGTATCTGCCTTATTGGGTTCCAAGGGCTCGTCTGTGCATCCCTGGTCTTCCTACAGCAGCCCAAGCTGGCTTAGAACTGTTTGTTAATGAATATATGATGCATGAATGAATGAATGAATGCGTGAATATATGATGAATATATGATGTGAATGAATATATGATGTGCAACAGGTTTTAAACCTGGCAAGCACTCTAATACTTCCCATTTAATCAAGTTCTGTGTTGGAGTGGGTATTATTGTCCCCATTGTGTAAATAATAACAATAACAATAACAACAATAATAATAATAGGTTCCATTTATTAAATGCTTACTCTGTTAGGTACTGTGCTAAAGGGTTACCATATATTTTCTCAGTAACTGTTTCCAACTATTCTGAGCAGTAGCTTCAATTACCCCATCTCCCAGATGAGAACACTAAGGGTCAGGAATACCAAGGCACTTGCCCAGCAGATTCTTGGAGGGCCACCCCTGCGTCTTCCAGTGCTGGTTCCTCAGCCCTGGCTATTTGCTATCCAGGATCCACCAGCCTCCCAGGTCTGGAGGAGGCACTGAGAGGGCGTCTCAAAAGGAAGACATCTCAGTTCTATGAACAAAGGCAAGATATGAGGAAGTGCCAGTGTATTCGGGTGACAAGGGGGACGCTGGGGTTCCTATGAGAAGGTGAAGTCTCCAAGTCAAAGAGTTGAATACGGTGTAACCTTAAAATATGATTCTTGCCGGCTGAGTGTTGGGGGTCTTACAGATCCCTTTTCAGGATGTGTTTGCTTTAAAAATAGGCTACGTCCTTATTCTTATTCCTAGTTGCTCTCCCACTTCTCAGATTTGATTCGAAGTGGTCAGAGCTGAGAGCTGGGCTCACGCGTGCCACACCCCCACCCTGCCCTGCTCCTGGGAGCTGCCCAGTGGCTGCTGTCTGATGCCTGCTAATACCAGACTCGGGACCACTGACGGATCGGATCCCAGGGAAGGTATTTTCCCCAATTTTTCTTATTTCTCGGTGAACTGCTGTTGCCTTTTCACCTTATTCTACTTCATTCTTTCTTTTCTACTCTTTCAAGCTACCATTTACTTTCTGAAAAGACTAAAAGCAGATTTACCTACCCCCCCTCCATGTATGTACATGCATATACATGCATACATGTGACGAAGGGCAGCCGTGCTGTCCTCCTCAGCCAGTTCGGGATGTTACTCTGAACATCCACACCTTCGGTTAAATGAAACCAGGCCATGCACGGGCTACAGTGCTAAATGGACTTAGGAAGAGAGAAGCGTTACAGTGAAAGCATAAAGATTTGGTCTGGGCCTTCACCTTAGTCTCACAGTCTAACAGGAGAGGAACACTGACCCCCCAAATGCCCCCTAGGCTCCCATTACCTTGGGCTCCACCAAATGAATGATACAGTTGTAAGTTAGCCCCACAGGAGCTTACAGGAGGGACCCACCGCCTTGAGGTCGGGCTGTCAGAGAGCCTAGACCTTGAAAGATGGACAACATTTAGGGACAGAGAAGCTGTAGCCCTAGAAGGGGCTGGGCAGATGGTCTATCAAACACAAGACAAAAATCAGACCTGTATAAACAAAGGCACAACAACAACAAAATGAACGCAGGAGGTGTGTTCGGCCTATCAAGGGGTTCCGTTCATGGAGCTTCTGCAATGCCGGTCTAAGGGATTTGGCCTTGATTCCTTAAGGGATAAGGCAATGGGGAGCCACAGATGGTTTTTGGATGCAAGAGTGATGCGTTGAAAAGCAATTCGTTTGGTGGTAGCATGTGTGCAATGTCCCTGGACGTGGGCTACCCGTCACAGAGGGAGGAAAGGGGCTCTGAAAAGATGAAATAACCTAAACCCATTATTTCAATTAAGTAGGACAATCTTCCTCACTGCTTAAGAGTGATGCCCGGCCCAGACTTAAGGGTCAGGTTCAGAAAGCGGGGACCCTGCATCTGTCGTTCCTCTAACTCTGCTAGGTGGTTCTGATGTACATGAAAGCAGTGCCCTCACTCTGCACTGTGTACGCCGACCACCCCAGAATCATTAAAATACAGATTCTGATTCAAGAGGCCTAGGGAGGCGCCTAAGAGTTTGCATTTCTTTTTTATATTTTTTAAACGTAGTTCTTAATTTTTTATCAAAAAATTTTTAACGTTTATTTATTTTTGAGACACAGAGAGACAGAGCGTGAACGGGGGAGGGTCAGAGAGAGAGAGGGAGACACAGAATCTGAAACAGGCTCCAGGCTCTGAGCTGTCAGCACAGAGCCCGACGCGGGGCTCCAACTCACGGACCGCACGATCATGACCTGAGCTGAAGTCGGATGCTTAACCGACTGAGCCACCCAGGCGCCCCTTAATTTTTTATTTTTAGAGAGATTCTTTTTTTTTTTTTTTTACGTGTATTTACTTATCTTTGAGAGAGAGTGTGCAAGCAGGGGAGGGGCAAAGAGAGAGAGGGAGAGAGAGAGAACCCAAACCAGCCTCTGGAGGCCTGATGCGGGGCTTGAACTCATGAACTGTGAGATCATGACCTGAACCGGAGTCAGATGCTTAACTGACTGAGCCACCCAGATGCCCCAAGAGTTTGCATATCTAATGAGCTTCCGTCGGGTGCTGATGCTCCCAGTTCAAGGGCCACACTTTGAGCAGCAAGGAGACAAAGTTTTGCCCTAACCCTAAATAGTTGTTTTCCACCCTTCAAAGCTTTAAATAAATAAATAAATAAATAAATAAATAAATAAATACATAAATAAATAAAAACCCAAAACCTTTTACCTGGGTACTTCAGCCTAATTAATCAGATGCTGAGGTTGCAGCCAGACCTGGGTATAGTTTAAAAGGTCCCCGCGTGCATCCAGAGCAGGCAGGGCTGAGATTCTCCATCCCTAACTCTGGAAGGTAAGCCTCGTCAAGGGTAGTCCCCCGATTCAGAGCTGGGTGCTGGCGGCAGGAGTCTGGCCAGCAAGCAGAGCAGTGAGGTGGACGGCCCTGAGGCCTTCCCGCCCTTGGCTGACAGCCGGCACTCAGGAAGGTTCACATGGGGTGGGACGCAGGCATGGAAAGTGACGGGAAAACACCCACATCCAGAGACAGCATGTGCTTTTTCCTATAAGCCCCCGGATTTTGTCAGGTCATAAAAGGGGAAGGCGAGGTGGGGGCTCGCACGAGGCAGTCACATGGCCCGTCTCTGTGTGCCAACTTCGAAGCAGGGGTGCTCGGCCTGCGGAGAGGAAATGTGTGCTCCGGGGAGCTCCTCCAGCTGGCTGGCTGGCAGCCAGGGGCGGCTGGCTCTTGGGGTTTGGTTACCCGTTCCCGATCCTGGGGTGCGAATCTCTAGCAAGGGGAGTTCTTGCCCGAGGAGTTCAAAGCCGCTTGCCATGACACCTAGAGAGTTCTGGACACCATTCTGCCCTTTCCTGAGCCATCACAGTCTCTAGGCACAATGCTGAGCTGGCCTTACAGATGAGTCAGGCAGCAAGAAGGACCCTCTCTTTGTTCCTGCTCATTTAAAGGGCCTGTCTGAGCTGAGCATGCTCAGTGGGGGGCACTGAGAAAGAAAAAGGAGTAGAGGATGGTTGATGAGCAAAGGTGGGGGGGGGGGGAGTCGGGGGAGTGGAGATAGATCAGCCCTAGGAATGCTCAGCATGGTCCTGGCCGGTCTTTTGAGCCTTCACGCCCCCAATCCCCTCCCAAAGCCTTCACTTCCAGAAAGGTTGGCCAACCGGGCACCTCGGCTGCAGGATGAGTATTTCCTGCTCTGCTATCTGAAGCGGACCCACCCCCCTTCCTGCCATGTGTTGTCGGGGGACTCCAGCCCATCATGCTCTTTCCTCTCTGAGCTCTTGCCACAGATGTGCCCTGGGTACCCTTATCTCTTTATGCAGCTTCTCCCTGCAGCTGTGCTAGCCCACAGAAATATAGTATAAGCCACACATGCAATTTCAAATAGTCTGGCAGCTGCATAAAAAGAAGTAAACAAACAAATTGTAGCCATATATTTTAACCGACTATGTCCAAGATATGATTGGTTCAAGATGTATCGATCATGATGTAAGTCCTTTTTTTTTTTTCTTTTTTTGAGGTGGGGGGGGTGGGGAGGGAGGAAGGGGGCTGCCATTGAAATCTAGTATTTTTTTTTTAAGTAGGCTGCACGCCCAGCCCGGAGCCCTGCATGGGCTGAACTCACGGCCCCAAGATCAAGACCTGTGTTGAAATCAAGAGTCGGATGCTTAACTGACCAAGCCACCCAGAAGCCCTGAAATCCAGTATTTTATATATTCGTGGGGGAATATATACATTTGGGATAGCCACATTTCAAGTGCTCAGTAGCTACACGCAGCTCATGGCTATTGTGTCGGACATCTCTAGCCTGTATGCGCTCTGAAGGCAGGAATCATTTTATGAGAGTTCACAGACACATTGGAAGTGAATGCTGAAGGAAATCTTAGGACTACCTGGTCCAACTCCTGCACTCTGCACGTATGGGAACAGCCTCAGCCCACGAAGGAAGTGCCTGGCTCTGCCTCCCAGGGTGGCGAAAGGCTGCGGCCAGGCCAGAGCTCCAATCTTGCAAACAGAACCCTAACGATCGTTTGGGTGCTGTGCCGTCTCGGGCTGCGTGGCCTCCCCGGTGCCGGGAGACTCCACCCCCTCACCCACTGTGGGTTCCCGAGAAAGGTGTCCATTGATCGGTGCCCACTGATACCTTAGGGGCCACTCAGGGGGCCTCCGTTTAGCCACGTGGCAGAGTCCAGCGCTCTGAGTGTTCCCACTCAAGCCAGTGCCTCCCTTCACCCCCAACTCCAACCCTGGGTTCAGCCGTGAAGAGATAAGTACTCAGGAGGAAGAGACTCTGGCAAACAAGCGGAGTGTGGATGCCAATCACACAATTCTTGGCAACAGAAGGCATCCTGGGAATCATTAAGGCGCCGCTATTGTAATAATTAGGGGACCATCCATCGAATCAGCCTGAGTGCCTGTTTCTCCAGAGCGGGTCCACGCTTCCAGACAACTGAGCCCTGGCTGAAAGGACAGAGGCCACCTCCACTTACTAGACTCACCGTTTTGTTTTGTTTTTCATTAAGTTTATTTATTTATTTTGAGAGACAGAGAGAGAGCGTGGGGGGGGGGGTGTGCAGAGAGAGCAGGAGAGAGAGAATCCCAAGCAGGCTCCACGTTGTCAGAGCAGAGCCCGACGCAGGGCTCAATCTTGCAGATCATGAGATCATGACCTGAGCTGAAATCAGGTGTCGAACGCTGAACCGACCGAGCCACCCAGGCGCCCTAGACTTGTCGTGTCAATCAGTGCTCCCCATGCCCGCTGCAAACCTGAGCATCCTCCACACTCTGAACACCGGAGGCTCACTGGGCACCCCCCGGGTGAGCCCGGGCACCTCCGGAGCCCTCAGCTGAGTGCGCACCTTGCAGGGAGCAGCTGTGCCCAAGCCTGTTTATGCCAGTCGAGCTAGTTATTATTTCACAATTTAATGTAATGTAAACAGATGAAATGGAAGTCCCAAAAGAAAGCACGTTGAAGTTTTCACGCAAACAAAATTGGTAGTCTCAAAGGTGAGTCATTGCAAAAATGCTGTTGGATGAGGTGTGGATGCGATAAGAAAATATTGGAAAGCAAACCAGGAACCTAGAAGGATTTCGCGCGCACGTAGGCTTTGCATGTGTCTTTACGTTCTTCGCTTTGATACATCCATTCGAGAAACCTCAGAAGATGCCTTATTTATGGGGATGTTTATGCAGGAACAGTGGGGAACCCGAACTAGTAGACTCATAATCAAATAAAAGGACTTGACTTGGCCTCAAAAGATTGGTGAGGAAATGCACCTTCAAATGGTCTAAGTTAAAGTAAGACATTCAAGGTATTCATGTACCTTTACTTTCCGACGCCTGCCTTAACTGTTTTTTGTTTTTTATTTTTTGGGGGTGGGGGGTGGTGGAGTGGGGGCAGCTGACCGATTGACTACAGGTTCTGATCAAGTAGATAAAAGTTGATGGGGCCAAATGTTTGCGCAAGGGGAGGAGCCCATGAAACACAGCTGGTCTCCACTGAACATTGAGGTTGGAGGTATACAGGGTTTGCAACTTTTGAAAATGTTTTATTTATTTTTGAGAGAAAGAGTGTGAGCACGGTTGGGGGCCAGAGAGAGGGTGGGGGGCAGAGGATTCTAAGTGGGCTCCTCGCTGACAGCAGCGAGCCCAAGGCGAGGCTTGAACTCATGAACCGAACTTTGAGATCGTGATCTGAGCCGAAGTTAGATGCCCAACCGCTCAACTGAGCCACCCAGGTGCCCCAGGGGTTTGCATTTTAATACAGGGGGCTCCTATTGGTCAGGGACCAGTCTGGACCAGGTAATTCAACAGAGAGCATTCAATGTGAGGGAACTCATGCCAAACAATGGTGGGAAGCTGCTAGAATACCCAGAGAGCAGATGGTGTCAGCAGAGTGTAGCAGACTCCAAGGCCAGAGCCATGGTGGGTCACCTGGGAGGAGCTGGAGCCACAAACAGGACACAGGCATGGTGGAGAGGCCACCAGATTCACTGCCCTCCTGGCCCAAGCTGGGGTTTCCCATGGGCCAAACCCAGCCAGAAGCCCACTGGCTGGCAAGGGAGCACTGCTCAGGCTCCCGGCGTGCAGAGCAGGGAAGAAACGCATCTGAGGACAAACGGGCCCAGGATTGGCCCAGATCTCCCGAAATCCAAACAGTCCCCCTTGAAGAAATCGGCGTGGAATCTAAGGCTGATCGTGGAAAAGGGAAGAGTTGGGGCCAGGGCTGTCCTCCTGGTGCCTTACAATGGCTCTATAACAAGTGACTACCTGTCCTGAGGCTGGCCGGACAGCAGGAAAAACAGTGGCAGGGATTCCTTCGGATGTAAACATAGGAGTTCACAGAAGAGGAAGCAACAAAGTGCCCGGGGAAATCAAGAGAATTCACTGTGAGGCAACGCCACGTTGCCCCTGGCTTTTGAAAGTTCTTTCCTCAAAGCTCTTTAGGTTTCACAGGCTTCCTGTTGACGCTAAGCAAAATCCGAAGTAGGGCTAATTTAATCGGCCACGGCACTCCGTTGTGGCTGTTGTCCAACTGCTGTCCTGAAGTCCTGGCTGCCTGGATAATGATGCTATCACCTGCCTGGGCCCCTCTCGTTTTCCCCTCATGTTTTTACTGCACGTGCAGACCTTCTGGGGACCACCAGGATTAGGCAGCTAACGTTGGGGGGGGGGGGTGGCACGTCCTAACTGTGGCACTTGACTGGCATTGAAGAGACTTTGCTGCTGGCAACCATCGGCCTGGTGTCTTAGGGCCAGGTCACTCCGCCTCCTGGGTCCAGGGTCCCCGTCTGTGAAAGAGGGGGCTTAACTGACCTTCTACATTTTAAGGTCATCCCTCCGACATTAGTTTTTGTCATATGGGCCTCTAAATGGAGACGAGGGAGAAAAGGGATGTTAGGGAGAAGGTAGATGGGGTCCAGGCAGACTTTGGAGGACGTCTAATAAAAAATTCCTCAGATGAGATTTTTTTCCCCCCGTTATCATGTGCTTTCCCCCCTAAAAGCGGAATTCTACGAAATAAATCCTAGTTAATTGAGGGTTCTGGTTACTTGGGGTGCAATTAATCACGGTTTTACTGCATTTCCAATTGCGGTGAGTTACACAGTGGTTTGCATATGCGGTAACTTCTTAAGTGACTTCTGTTCCCTGACCTCATATCTGTTTCATTAAAATTGAACACTTTGAAACGAAAAAGGGAGCATGGAGCGGAATGGTTCCACCTGGACACAGCTCTGGGGAGACAGCAGTCAAGGTGATGAAAAGCAGCGTCCAACCATGCCCATACATTAGCCACCCTGCCTGAAAGGCAGTAATTGTATTTTCGACCACACTTCACAGCACTTTTCAACCTGGCCAGGCCTTTCCTAGGTTATTCTTCTCACTCTGGGGCAGGTAAATTTGGTATAAAAATCTCCCCCAACCCCTTCCTGGTACTCCAAAACCATAACTTAACTTGAGCTGGCTAAGCAATGTGAACAGATTATCTCAATACGGTCAAAATGCTGTGCATCAGAACTTGGGCATTCGGGAGTCTGGAGAAATATAAGGGGCTCTGTAGCAGGCAGTGGTGTTGCCATTTTACACAGAGATGGATCAGAGGTCTGCAAAAGCAAAGCCATTTACAGACCTGCACACTTCTTCCAGCCAGACATCTGGTGGTCAAAGCGAAAGACCTGGGTGTAAGCTTCGAGGAGAGTTCTGGGGCAGGGTCCGCCAGTCGGGATCTCTATATCTGATTATTAGGTGAATGAATGAACCAATGGGCTTTGCTGGGCTGTCCTCCTGCAGCCGGCAGATGGCTGTCTCCTACCCTTGCTTCCCCTTGAGTATCCAGATGGAGAAAAGCCTATGGCCTACAAGCTGACCAACAGCAGGTAACTCCTATGCAGAACCCGGAGATGCACAGAAAGCCGTATTTCAATCAGGCGAGTAGACTACAGCCAAGGCAATCACCCAGCCTCTCCTCATAGCTGCCCTTTCTCCTGGAAACTTCAGTTACTGTCCCTTGACACCCAGCGCTCTGGCTTTATTGGGGGCTCGGATCCTTGGTCCCCTGAAAGCTCTCCCGCCCCTCTTCTAGAAGTGCCTTTTAATTCAGGCAGGTAAACATGGTTGCCTTCCATTAGCAGGACAGAGGAAAAGGAGAATGTGCCACGTGCGAGAATCTGATTAGAAAACTAAAAAAGTAGGCGGCATTTGGGTTCCTTCAGAGAGTGTGTGAGAGCAAGCCAGAGCGGAAGAGAGGAAACTGAATCACAGGCCTGATCCCTTACACACAGGTCACAAGCTGAGCTGTCGCTTCTTATGAAAGTTCTGAAATGCTAAGTTCTCTGACTGCAAATGCACTTGCAGTGCAGGATCCTTATGGAGAAAGGAAATGGGACTCCTAATGACATCAGCGTGGTTGCAAATTGCTTCCTGGGCTCTGGCATGACTTTATCCCTATTTTTTTCTTTTCTTTTAAAATAATTGTCAGGATGTGACAATATTTGATGGGAGAGAGTGAAAGGGGAGGACAGGGTCTGGCTGGATGATAACAGGTTGTCTGGGGGGCTGAGGGCACTGCTCGGCCAGGGATGGGGGTCAGTAGGGAAGGGACAGTTGACGGGATGCTTCCCTCTGAGGTCAGAAGTCTGAATCTTGACATGACCTTGAAACCTATGAATAAATGTTGTCTCATCTTGTGGGGAGTTTGAGAGAAATGGGTGGAGAGAGGGCAAGGGGGTGTGGTGAGCCAAGTCAATACAGTGATCCTGCCCCCGGGATCTGCTTTTTGGCAGGTATCAGAGTCAGCGTGGGGTCGAAGTCACTTTTCCTTACTAGATTTGCCAGTCCCTCAAGGGAAGGCTGAGTTTTACTGATGTCTGTATCTTTGCCCCGGCTACTGTCATTGCCATTTTGCCACAGCCATTACCACTGTGGCGTCCATCACGACTCTCAACGTGTGGTCAGCAAATACACAGAATAAATAGAAAGGAGCCACCTTTGGGAGTGTCTGGCCAGCCCTCAATGACCCTCTTTTCCTGAAATCTGGCTCCTCTCTCACCTCCTAAGGTTCCTCATACTAAGGAACCCTGTTCTTTGACCATTGTTGACTAGATCAAAGGTAGATAACTGACTTAGGCTAGGCTAAGCCTAGACTTTCTCCACATGTGGTTAGACCTGACAGCCATTTATTTTTTAATTTTTTAATTTTTTTTAATTTTTTTTTTCAACGTTTATTCATTTTTGGGACAGAGAGAGACAGAGAATGAACGGGCGAGGGGCAGAGAGAGAGGGAGACACAGAATCGGAAACAGGCTCCAGGCTCTGAGCCATCAGCCCAGAGCCCGACGCGGGGCTCGAACTCACGGACCACGAGATCGTGACCTGGCTGAAGTTGGACGCTTAACCAACTGCGCCACCCAGGCATCCCCTGACAGCCATTTAAATGAGGATCTCCTAGAATGCAAATTGGTGCAGCCACTCTGGAAAGCAGTGTGGAGGTTCCTCAGAAAATTAAAAATAGACCTACCCTATGACCCAGCAGTAGCACTGCTCGGAATTTACCCAAGGGATACAGGAGTACTGATGCATAGGGGCACTTGTACCCCAATGTGTATAGCAGCACTCTCAACAATAGCCAAATTATGGAAAGAGCCTAAATGTCCATCAACTGATGAATGGATAAAGAAATTGTGGTTTATATACACAATGGAGTACTACATGGCAATGAGAAAGAACGAAATCTGGCCCTTTGTAGCAACGTGGATGGAACTGGAGAGTGTGATGCTAAGTGAAATAAGCCATACAGAGAAAGACAGATACCATATGTTTTCACTCTTTTGTGGATCCTGAGAAACTTACAGAAACCCATGGAGGAAGGGAAGGAAAAAAAAAAAAAAAGAGGTTAGAGTGGGAGAGAGCCAAAGCATAAGAGACTCTTAAAAACTGAGAACAAACTGAGGGTTGATGGGGGGTGGGAGGGAGGGGAGGGTGGGTGATGGGCATTGAGGAGGGCACCTGTTGGGATGAGCACTGGGTGTTGTATGGAAACCAATTTGACAATAAACTTCATATATAAATAAATAAATAAATAAATAAATAAATAAATAAATAATAAATAAATAAATAAGGATCTCCTATAACCCTCTTCTCTCATGCGCAAGGAAAACCAAAGACAGATAATCTGTAGAGATGAAAAGATTAATCAATTGTATAGATAGGAGCCAAGATGAGACAGCATATGGCCCAGAAAGACAAATATTGAGAAAATAATTGGTTGCCAATGGCTTTCCTGGTTCCACGAAGTCCGGTGACTGTAGCGTTTTCCCAGAGTTTAAGACCTATAACCTATCCCTGTACCCTTGTAACACATGGTATTTTCACCTTAAGCTACCTTGAGTTGGTTTTCTTCACTTGCAACCCAAAGTGTCTTAAAAAAAAATTTTTTTTTTAAGTTATTTATTTTTGAGAGGTAGATAGAACGCGAGCAGGGGAGGGGCAGAGAGAAAAGGAGACACAGGATCTCAAGCAGGCTGCAGGCTCTGAGCTGTCAGCACGGAGCCCAACGCGGGGATCAAACTCACAAACCATGAAATCACGACCTGAGCCAAAGTCAGTCACTCAACCAACTTAGCCACCCAGGCGCCCCGTTTTACTCGCAACCCAGTGTCTTAACTAACACCATGTGACTACGACCACCGTACTTGTCTCAGCAGGCATCACTACTCAATCACAGCAGTCTTCCAGCAAGCCTCGGAATCCTTTGTCTGCAAACCACTACCAACTGAGCCAAGTTAGCAGATAAAGATAAAAACCTACTGGCACAAACAAACCCCACAAACTGTTGGCTAACTCAGTCTGTGACGGGCTGAGGACCAAAAAGAGTACAAGAGAAGAACATGGGAGGGAACGATTCATTCTGAGCATGGACTTGACCATTGCGTGGGATTTATCCAGGCAGAGGTGGACAGGATACGCTTTGGGCGAGAGAGGACACGGGCAGCGTTTGTGGATCAAGTCACAGTATGGTGGAAGGACCCAATATTCCCCTTTGTGTCTTCCTAATCACAGATTACCAGGCTGTCTCTGGTTCTGGGAATACCTTTTTTGTCAGTTTTTGTTGCTTAGGATGTTGTTAGGATGCTCTAGAAAGATCTGCTTGGAAAAGGATCACTAAGCAAAGCCAAAAGTTGGCCTGAGCTACCTTAGGGATGCTTGTTCTCCCACTGTTTCCCAGTTCCCTGTGGGATTTGGAGGAAGGACCACATGACTTGGTACGTGTTGGTTTCCAGGTCTGGCTTTATCACCACTGCACTCTCTGTCCTGAATCTTGTGCTTTGGCTTCCCAGAATTCATTCTACCTGTTTTAGCCACAGTTTCTTTTTTTTTCTTCTTCTTCTTTTTTTTTTTTTTTTAGTTTATTTATGTTGAGAGAGAGAGAGAGAGAGCAGGGGAGGGGCAGAGAGAAAGGGAGAGAGAGGGAGAGAGAGAATCTCAAGCAGGCTCCACACTGTCAGCGTAGAGCCAGATGTGGGGCTGGAACCCATGAACCATGAGATCATGACCTAAGCCAAAATAAAGAGTCAGACACTCAACCAACTGAGCCACCCAGGAGCTCCTAGCCACAGCTTCTGATTTCCAATTGTGCGAGTTTCGGCTCCCACTTTGGACCATGCGGTGTGAGAGGACTCCATAAGTGGTTTCAAGGTGAAGTGTGTGACTGGGCATAAGCTAATCAGAGTTCCATGCTCTGGCTGCAGGGATTGGTTCAGGGACAGACATGTGACTCAAGACAGCCAATCAGCCCCACTAAAACGAACCCTAAGGCTTTGTCTTTAACAAACAGCAAGAGGTGTTCTCTTTTTTTTCCTGCTGGGCTTGAGCTGGAGAGGGTGTGAGGCTGTCCCTGCCTCTACCCTCTTGCCTCTTTGCAGACCTGAGAATGAAGCAAAGACAGGAGACAAGAAACCTGCATCCTGAGCTTACGGAGCCTGGATGCAAGGATATCTGAATCTGACCCTACCCACGAATCACTGCGTTATGTAGCCAATACATACTGTTTCGTTTAAGCCAGTTTTCTCTCATTTGCATCCAAAAAAGTCTGATTACGCTCTGGGTTGGTTACCTCATCAATAACATGGGATTAGCAACGCTATCCTTTTGCATGGGACTGCTCCCAGGAATGACTGAGTGCCTATAAAATGCTGTATCAATTAGCAAATAGGCTCTAGCTGTAAATGATAACACCCAGTCCAATAAGTGGTTTCAGGAAGGGGCACCCAGTGTTCTGCAAAGAAAAATGAATGTGAAATATGTTGTCTCATCTTTTACAAAATTTAGCCCAGCACATGCCCTCCAAGGACAGACGCTTAATAATAATAGTCAAGGGCTAAAAGTCGTTGAAAGAACACACCTCCCACGCTTCACCATTGACCCTGGGCGCTCTCCCCAATCTCTCCACACAGGGCGACAGGAGCCCGAAGAGGTCCCATGCTGTAGATAGCATTGAAGTGGACTTCCACTGTCACTCTGGCTTTAGATGACATTTTCCGACCACCCAGCACTTCCCCCCCTCCCCCCCATATACACCCAGGCCTGCCTGTTTTGAAAACACCCAGCTCTACATGTTTTACCAGGGGCTTGGGAGAGGTTGCAGGGGAGGGACTGGGCAAGTCTGATGATTGAGTGAGATCCCTTAATGAACCAGTAGGATGTAGCCCCCAACAACCAACCTCCCTTGCCAGTTGGGGTGCAGGGGGAAGGTCAGACAGCCCCAGCTGGTTCTGATAAGGAGCCTGGTTATCACCAGCCAATCTCAAGTAGCTGGAACTTTTCCCCACCCACCGGGACAGGTACAATGGCTCCATTAATGGCCTTGGTTGTCCAAATATCATTCATCACTTACGACAAGCCAAATAAAAGGCGAAGGGTGCTCCCTCTGACACTTACTCCTGAATGCAATTCACTTTTAAATTATTTGTGCCTCTTTTAACCTGCAGGGCTGTAAGCCTTTCCAGGCTCCTCCGGGGAAGCCTGAGCCCAGAGCCGCTCCCGGGAATGGGGCGCCCACACCCCCACGTCTTTGGCAGCGGCAAACTCTCCAGTTGGTTTCCCTTCGCTCCTCTCCCATCACCCGCCCCCTCACCCTGGACATTTGGTTTGGGGGAGGTGGACACGTTCTCCCAGGTTTTTCTCATCAAGCGCTCCCTTTTTAACTTTTCCTCCTTCGTCAGCAGATTAGGATTGGAAATAATTTACGTGCAAGTAGGTGATTCTACAGTTCAGTTTGCACGCTTGACAATTAACTAAATAAACTGCTTGGGGTCACTCGGAGTAACAATTCACAGACTTTCCCGTGACAGGCAAAAGTTAAACCCCTCGGCGTGCAGGACCTCCCCACGGGGCAGGAGGAGGCTGGTTCTGCGGGAGGGAAATTCTAGGCATCTTATTATTCACCCGCTCCCTTTCCAGTTCTGACCTTAAGAGTACTCTTAACCTTCCTCCTCCAGCTTGCTAATGGGGAAATAAATCTTGGGAGAGTATCTTAAATTCTTTTTTATCACAGACTGTATCACCGAGATAATAAGACCAGCCTTCAGAGTAACCATTAAGCCACAGAAGGTGTGGTCATCATTTATGATTTTTTTAGCCTTAATTGCTAGACAGACACTTTAAGTGGGAAGTCTGTCTAATGAGCCCAGTCATTAAAACATCAAAAACTGTTATCTGGGGTTTCTATTTTAGTTAGACATTACATTATTTTAATAAGGGGGCCGCATTTCTTGTCACAGGGTTTGGTAATGGAGGCTGAAGCAACCCCCCGGGGACTGGGGGAGGGAGAGGCAGACTTGCCTTTGGAAAACAAGGTCGCAAATCAAGACTGAGCTCTGGAAGGGGGATGCAGATGAGCAAATCTGGGAACCCAAGTGGGAGGAGGGCCTGCCGGTCTGGCCACGGGGACTGGAACCGCACCCTCGCCCAGGACAGGGGAAAGGCAGGTAACGGGATGTTCTGGGCCTCATTATGCTTCGTGTCCACTTTCTGAGCCGTTGCTACAGCTCCGTGCACAGTGTCCTTGGCCTGGAAGGGCCTCCCCTCGCGGCCCGGGGGATGTGGGCAGCCTGCAGGCCCAGCCCAGTGCCGGCTCTGCGAGGCCCCCTTCTCCACCAGCTCCCTATTTCTCCTTCCTCTGGATCCCCACAAAAGGTGTGCTCAGTGCCCCCTGTGCAGCACTCCGGTCCACACCGGACGTTCTCGCACTGAAGGCTCCAGATTCTGACCGTCACTGTTGGCTACGTTTTACTGATCTGGACCAGCTACCGTCCAATGGAAATATGATGTGAGCTACAAATCCAAGCCACACGGGTAATTTCAAAATTTCCAGTAGCCATATTTAGAAAGTTAAAATAAGCAGGTAATTTTACTTTTTTATTTAAACCAACACATCCACAATATTATCACTTCAACATATAATCGATATTTTTAAAATGGCTAATGAGCTATTTTACATTTTTTTTTTTTTTTTTTTTTTTTACACCAGGTCTTACAGCGCATCTCAGTTTGGAGTAGCCACAGTTCAAGTGCTCAATCACTACATATGGGGTAGAGGCTACTGTTTTGGACGGAACAGGTTTAAATAGATTTTCCAAGTAACTAACCGTTACGGAACACTTACTCCGTGGCAGGCACTGTTCTAAGCAGTTTATGTGCATTAATTCACTTAACAGTCACCACGACCCCATTGAGTAGACACTATTATGCCCATTTCACAGATGAGCACACTGAGACACAGAGAGTTTGTGTTCCACACAAACACACAGAGCTTGTGAGTGCTACCACTCAAATGGGGCACATGGTAGGTGTGGGCTCAGCCTGTCTTTGATATTCCACCATCAGCCCCATGCCCCTTCTAAATTCAGCAGAGCCCTAGAGGACTGGCAAACGTAGTGACAAATTCCCCACCAAACCGAGCCACCTGGGAGCAGGAGGTTCCCTCCCTCAGTGTGGCTGACATCCCTGGGCTCGGGAGCCGCAGGTAACCACCAACTGCCTGTCTGGGGGCATTTGTCTAACATGAAGACATCCTCCTCCCAGAAAAATTGCCAACATGTAGCCATTATTGTGAAGAAAAAGAAAATCCAGAGGGTATCCTTTTTTTTTTTTTTTTTTTTAACGTTTATTTATTCTTGGGACAGAGAGAGACAGAGCATGAATGGGGGAGGGGCAGAGAGAGAGGGAGACACAGAATCGGAAACAGGCTCCAGGCTCTGAGCCATCAGCCCAGAGCCCGACGCGGGGCTCGAACTCACGGACCGCGAGATCGTGACCTGGCTGAAGTCGGACGCTTAACCGACTGCGCCACCCAGGCGCCCCCAGAGGGTATCCTTAAAAAGACAGCATTAAAAAAAACTCAACTTCTTAAAAAGCTTCTGACACTGACAACTTCAGAAGAACACCCTCAAATCCACGCTCACACGGTAGGAGGGCAAAAGGTAACACCAGGAAGTTGCTCTCATGGTTATTGTCACCTCCTTATCAAAATGATATTCATTAATGGTAAAGGGCCCGCCCCACACACTGCAGCCTAGAAGGTACTCCATAAATACCGGCTGGAAGAATTGAGCTAACCAGGTCTTCTTGGAGAAAGAACACAAGGCTTGAAAGTACACAGTTCCAGAAAGAGCAATCTGGAAGTACTTTCACCTAGACACAACTGAGAATGGTTATCAAAGCCAGGAAAACAGGATAGCGCGACCGAAGCAGATAGAGGTTTGCACCAAACGTGAGCAATATCTCTCTGGTGGACGATGAAGGCAGGAGGGGAAAAATATTGAGGCCCGTGGCCACGCTGCATTTACATCTCACCCAGTCAGCCCTCACTAGGTGTGCGCAAAACATATAAAGGCAGTCACAATTCACAGCATCATTGTTTGCTTTGAAATTGTATCCGAATCCAATTCAACTGATTACGCTTAAAAAGAAGAGAGGCAGGAAAGGCAAATATAAGACAGGAAAGATACACACACACACACACACACACACACACACACACACGCACACACACACACACCACAGAAGAAAATGCTGGGGTCCTAGTGGGTCACAGACCAGCCAAAGACTCCCAAAACTCAGAAAAGCATATTCCCAGAAAGAGAAATGAGAAGTCAGGTCTGGTCCCACCAGGAAGGCAAAGATTCAAAGAAAACAACAAAGGCATCGTTGGCAACCAGAGCTGCTGGCAAAGATGAAAGGATCACACATCTGAGCTGAGGGACAGGTTAATATTGGCCTGCTGGGGTGCAGGAGCTTCTGACCTAGAGCAGCACAGATCGCAGCACAGAAGAGTCACACAACTTGGGGTTGCCTGAGCAACTCTTCGGCTCTGTGGTCTGGGGCAATTTCTTTACCTCTCAAAGCTTTGCTGTCTTTATCTGTGAAGCAGGGGTAATGACAGCTGCCTTGGCAAATTGGACAAATCGGTAATATATATATATATATATATATATATATATATATATAGAGAGAGAGAGAGAGAGAGAGAGAGAGAGAGAGAGAGAGAGAGTTACCATATGACCAATTCTGTTGCTCCTCACTATATACATAAGAGAAATGAAAACATCCGTCCACAAAAACCACCTGTAGGTGAATGTTCCCAGCAGCGTTATTTCCAAAGTGGAAACAACCCAGATGCCTGTCACCTGATGACTGAATAGCCAAATGTGGGTAGATCCATGCAATGGAATATGAGTTGCCAATAAAAAGGAATGAATCACCGATACCCGCTACAACATGATGACCCCCGAAAACGTCATGCCAAGTGAAAGAAGCCCAGTCACAAAGGGCTCTCCGTTTTTGTGAGCTATCCAGAACTGGCAAATCTATAGAGAGGAAAGATAGATTAGCGGTTGTCAGGGGCTGCAGGGGGAAATGGGGAGTAACTGATAATAGGTCTCAATATTATTTTCAAGGTGATGGGTGTGTTCTAAAAGCGATTATGGTGATGTTGCAAAACTCTTTGACTCTACTAAAAAGTTTGAACTGTACGTTTTTAACGGGTGAGCTGCATGGTGTGAATTATAGTTCAGGGGCACCTGGGTGGCTCAGTCGGTTGAGTGGCCGACTCTTTGATTTTGGCTCAGGTCAGGATCTCGTGGTTCATGAGATCAAGCCCCGCGTTGGGCCTCGCATTGACAGCACGGAGCCTGTTTGGGATTCTCTCTCTCCCTCTCTCTCTCTCTGTCCCTCTCCTGCTCATGCTCTCTCTCTCTCAAAAATAAACTTAAAGAAAAAGAAAAAAAATCATAGTTCAGTAATGACATACATATATGTATGTGTGTGTGTGTGTGTGTGTGTGTGTGTGTGTGTGTGTGTGTGTATACATATTCTAGTCAGTGCCTGGCATATAAAAAGCATACCCAGTAGTCCCTGTTATCTGCAGTCTGGCTTCCTGTGGTTTCATTACCCAAGGTCAACTGCAACCTGAAATCAGATGATCATCCTTCTGACATAGGGTCAGAAGGTCCGCATAGCCTAAAACTACGTCACAGTGCCTGCGTTCTCCACCTCACTTCGTGTTATCACGCGGTGCTTTATCACCTCACATCATCACAAGAAGAAAAATGGGTGAAGAGCATACAACCAGATATTCTGATTTTATTCTATTTTATTATTGGTTATCGTGGTTAATCTCTTACTGTGCCTAATTTACAAACTAGACTTTGTCATTGGTATGTACAGGAAAAAAAAAACCCGCAGTAAATACAGGGTTTGGTACTATGTGTGGTTCCAGGCATCCACTGGGAGACCTGGAATGTGTTCCCCACGGATAAGGGAGGACTTAAATCAGAGAAGCTACCTGGTAATTGTTGGTTGTATCAGATCATTTCTCCTCATTTATTTGGTGTCAGGATGCAAGAGGGGCAAACGCCACGGGGACCTAAATGCCCTCCTAAGTCAGTCTTGCAACAGGCAGCCGGCTTCAGGTTTCCCTGGGTGGTCCAGTCTCCAGGTGGGACAGGAGGGGTACAAAGAACAGGGAGCGGACCCAGCTGGGTGTGGGTGTGTTGGGCAACGTGAGGGCACACCTGCAGTGCCTCCCAGGCCCTGGGCAGGCCAGCCCTGCAGCACTGGGCTGCTGGGTGTGGGGCTTCTATAAGAAGAGCCCACGCCCAGCTCTCTCGGGATAATTCGGCCTTGACCTCTGCTAAAGCTGCATTCCCATAGTGCTTTGCCAAGGCTGGCAACACATTGATCAGTGCCTCCGTGGCTCTGCACGAGATGCGTTCCAACAGGGCAACACTAAACTGTGGCCACGGTGTTTGCAGAGGCTGTATGGCCTCATCCTCTTCATTTCTGTCCTTTCTTCAGAAGACAAGCCCTCCCTGCTCGCCCCCAGTTCTGCTGACGTGTCCATTCAGGACATGGGCAGCCTTGCTTCCCGTGCCCACTGCAGACCTGTACGCGGCAAAGTCATCGCGGGCCCGCGGGTAGGCGGAGTCGAGGGCTGTTCACCTTTGTTGCTCCACCCAAGGTGTCTGATACCCTTTGGTGGAACGGAATTGGACTCTCGGACCTCCTTTACCAAGCCAGGAGCTCAGCAAAGAATCTCCATGCTCCTCACGGAGGCACTACTGCATCTCAGGTGCAACAATCTGGGGGCTGTGCTGGGCTTTGCAGAACACCTCGCACCCATGGCCCTACCCACTTAACACCAGCGGTGGCCCCCCACTGGGGAGCCCCAAAGGAGTCCCTGCACAGGCTCTCCAGATGCCCCTGGAGGAGGTGCCGCCCCAGGCCGTGGCGGTGGGGTACTGTCCCTGGCGATCTCCCAGGTCCCTTCCAGCCCTGATCAATGGCAGCCTGGTTAAGTTTAACAACCAGCTCTCCAGGACAAGGAGGGGGGGAAGGCGCCCCTGTGTAGACTGCATCGATTTCCAAGGAGTATGTACTCCCACCATGACAGATTTCAAGGATGGTTTTATTGAACAATTGATTCACCAAATTCGTAAAATTTAACAATCAGCTAGAGCATTCCCAAGCTGGTACCAGCCGGCCCCAGCATCCCAGTGCCTGATGTCAAGTGTCTTACGTACCGCTCTGAATGCTAATTAAAAATGTACACTGAATCAGGAAATCAATTGGAATATTCTATGGTGATATTTAAGAACCACCTAATACTACTCCTAATAAAAATCCTGATAGCATCCTGGGACCTGAACCAGGCTGTGGAAAATGGAGAAATGTTTCCGGAAAGGCACCACTGCCGGCCCGCACCCTGAGGGGCAGAGTGATTATGGCTCTGGCTCCTTCCTCCTCGCCTTGCCTCCCTTTCCAACCTGCAGCAGGAACCCTCTCCTCTTCCCAGGCCTCCCCTTGGAAAGCACCTGACAAACTCCTTCATCCCCAGGTGGTACAGACTTGACGTGAGCCTCCTCCTAGGGGACCTCGTGTTTCCAAAAGTGGCAACAAAAGGCAGAGGCAGTGCTTAAACCAGAGGGTTCCAGACCTGGGCACAGGCTGGAGACGCAGCCCTGGGCGGCCAGCTCGCAGAGAGGTGGCAACTGTAATAAGACACATGGAGGGTAAACCCTGTTCCAACCGGGGAGGGTTAGGGAAGGGGGCTGAGAAGATGGTGTGTGCAAGAAACTGAAATCCCTTAAAGGAGAAATATACTTAGAACTAGCCCCCAGGTTGGGGGCGGGGAGTCCTAGGAGAGGCAGGAGGGAGGGTTTAGAGGGGTAGTTGGGAAGGAGGCATGTAGGGGTGATGGATTCGTCCACTCTCCTGATTGTGGTGATGTTTTCATAGGCAGAGCTATCAAAGGGAACACTTTATGTGCCGGTAGCCCCCCGGCAAACTGTGGACAGGGCTACTTGGCTCACCAGCTTGGACCAGACCGGAGTGGCACTAAGAATTAGGGAAAGGGGACCTGGAGTAGGGTTGGGGGGCAGGGGATAGGACCTCCGTGGCTTCCCACCTCCAAACAGCAGGGATTGCAGGGGCCCAGGGAGGGGCGAAGGGAGGAGGGGAGGAAACGGTTATATAAGCTGGCTCAGCAGGCTTCTCGGACTGCCCTGAATTGTCTGTTTGTGAAGATGAAGGTGATATAATTGGAATCAGAGCCTCAGCTGAACCAGGAAATGAGCGGAGATTTAAATACCAGGAGGCAAAGTTTACCAAGGGGATAGGAGGAGAGAGGGAGGGAGAAGGGCGGAGGGGTGGAGATGTGGGAGGGAGCTCTGGAGGAAAGAAGGGGTCAGGAGAGAGAAGGGGGGGGGGGACGTTGGGAGACACGAAGGATGAGGAAGGAAGGAGGGATAGGAAGAAGGTAGGGAATGATGGAGGAGGGTAGAGGGGTGCTAAGGAGGAGGGGAGGAGGGAGGGGGAAGGCTGAGGAAGTGGTGGGGGGAGACTGAGGAGGGAGGAGGAAGGGGGAAACTGAGGAGGAAGCAGGGGGAGGCTGAGGAGGAGGGGGGAGAAGTGGGGGAAGGCTGAGGAGGAGAAGAAGGAAGACTGAGAAAGGTGGGGGGGGGGAGGCTGAGGAAGAGGGGAGAAGAGGAAAGGCAGTAGAAGGGTCCAGAAGAGGGAAAGAAGAAGAGGAGGAAGAGGGAGGTGGAGGGCTGAGAATCAGTGAGGAAAGGTGCTGATTCAGCAAGGCCAGGGGCAGGTCACACAGTGGGCTTTCTGAGAAGATTCCTGGAGGTTGCCAGCACCATTCAGGCAGTCAACAGGGAAAGGGGAGCCTGGAGATGTTTCCAGAGATACGAGAGGCTGGGGAGGAGGTCAGAGGCGGGCCCAGAGGCTGGGCCTGGGAGACCCCGGGAGCTTGGCACAGCTTTCGGTGCTTCAGGACATGTGGGTGCTCCCGGACTGTAGGTTACACACGGCACTGACATGGGATCTTGCCTGGACAGGGTCCCCTTATGCCCTAGGGGCTCGTTTCCGAGGAAGGACAGAATCTAGGGTCATCCTTGGAGCTGGAGCTCAGGTGTGGACGTGGAACCTCAGAAAACTCCACAGCTGCCCAGTGTAGCAAAAGTCAAGTTACCTAGGACCACAGCTACCAGAGAGCAGCTGTGGAACCAGCTGGTCGAGATGATTTCCTCAGCCCCCCTCCTCTTTTGCTCTCAAAAGGAATTCAGGGGTTCCTGGGGTTTGATTTTCTGCCCAGGAAAATGTCACCTCTTCCTCCTCCCTCATTAAGATAAAACCTCTCCCCCCAAATATCCGTCAGAGTGAAACTCCACCATTAGAAAGTCATTCCTTTCAGTGTGTCTGAGGCTGGAAGAGTGACGTTACTCTTTCCCGGTCACAGGTGTGTGACTCCAGAGCCCAGGGGAACCTTTTTTTCACCTGAGGGGAAACAGTGGGGTGCCCTCAGGGGTGAAGCATCCAGGAACAGTAAGTAGCAGCAGGATGATGTGGAGGGATTGCCAGACTCCAGGGCCTGGAGTTTTTTCATGCAACTTACGAAAATGAGAAGCCGTCAAGAGGAACCTTGCAGTGCAGAGATTTAAGAGATTTAAGTGCAAGGAGGCTAGCCTGGCCAAGCAGGAATGTTAGGCCAAAGAGAGCAGGACACCTAACGTGGTAGGCTTTCCCCAGCCCGGGAACCCCGGGAGCGGGGAGATTTGGGGAAAGACAGAGCCGTGCAGACCTCAAGGTCCATCTGCTCTGATGACCCCATTTTGTAGCTGAGGCAACTGAGCCTCCGAGAGGGGAGGACCCTCAGCGAGCCCAGGATGATGGGCCAGACCACAGGTTCTCCCCTTACTCCGTTCCAGGACTGACCACTCAAAAGCACTGGCAAGTTACAGGAACCTGGGTTAAGTGCCTTGTGCCCTGCTCTGCCTGTTCATGGGGTCACTGGATTACCAGAGTGGTGAACCGTCCCTGCGACCATAATAAAGTGGGGAGAGGGAGCGCTTGGGTGGAAGGCACTGAGTTTTGGGAGACAAAGTCCTGGCCGGGGACATAGATCAGGAGGTTCTGGAGTAGGGACACTTCCTGGAGGAGAAGAGCTTGGAGCGGAAACAGGGAAAGACACACTGTTTTGGTTTCCCTTGTTGGTTTCCCTGCCCCTTCCTGTAGGGCCCCTTCACTTTCCAGAACTGGAGAGATGCAGAAGTGACTTCTGCCATTACAAATGATGTTTATGGGGGCACTTGGGTGGCTCGGTCGGTTAAGCGTCTGACTTGGGCTCAGGTCGTGATCTCACAGCTCATGAGTTGAAGCCCCACGTCAGGGTCTGCGTGGACAGTTCAGAGCCTGGAGCCTGCTTCAGAATCTGTGTCTCCCCCTCTCTCTGCCCCTCCCCTGTTTGCACTTTCTCTCTTGCGCGCGCTCTCAAATATAAATAAAAACATTAAAAAAAAATTATGCGTATGGGGGCACCTGAGTGGTTCAGTTGGTTGAGCGTCTGACTCTTGATCGGCACGATCCTGAGATGAAGCCCTTTGTCGGGCTCCTCAAGGAGCTTTAGATCCTCTCTCTCCCTCTGTCCCTTCCCTGCTCATGCTTGCTCACTCGTGCTCTCTCTCTCTAAAAAAAAACAGATGCTTATGACCACTTGGTAACTTGCAAGGCTTATGAATTTGAGTGAAAAAGCAGGGTACAAAATTGTAAACAGTGTGCGTATCACCGCATTGCAACAGACACCCACACAAATGGTGCCTGCCTGGCAAGGAGAGTGGGGCCAAGTGCTGAGGGAGGTTGTCCGAGGCAGGGCCTGGGTGAAGAGGGCGGCAAAGCGGGAGAGAGGGGAGCAGGACAGGGACTGTGGATGTAGGTTACATTTTCTAGGCATGCTACACGGAGCAGGCATTACTTTATTGAAAGGAGAAAAAATACTACATTTTCAAAAAAGAAAAAGAGCCTTCTTGCGCAGGAAGAGACCCAAACACAAGCAGCTCTTCACCCCACAAATACTTCCTTGCCTTGGCCCAGGCTCGGGGAACCTGGTTTCTGCCCTTCCCCCGTGGTCCACAGGCTTCGCGAGCAGCAGGATGGTCGGGAGACGCGTGCATGCTCAACGGGGAAGGACCACTCAGCTCAAGTGGCACCGCAGGCTGGACAGACGGCTGTCTATCCCAGACTAGGAGACTGAGGCCCAGAGAGGTAAAGTGACTGAACCACAGGCCCACGGGAAGGTCGTTAGTGGGAGAGACCACGGATCCTTAAATGCAGCGTGGTGACCATTTCTGTTCTACATACTGCTTTATGGAATGTATCACAGCCATCATCATCATCACTGGGCGCAGCAGTCTTGTCTCGCAAGGACAAAAGAGATCATTTTCTGTGTGTCTTTCGCACGCAGTCCTCGGGGCCCCTCCGGGCCCCACACCACGCCGATCAGGGGGTAGACGCCCTCTGGCTCCCGTGACCACACGTACATTCGCTGCCCTGCATCTGCTGGCCGCTCTGTCCCCTCACCTGGTTGGAAGAACAGACCTCTAAAAGCCTCTCCATTGCTGGCACTTCTTCTCCAGCCTGCAGAGCCTTTTTAAGAGGCATGCTCTTTAGGGAGCTAATTACCTAATTAGTGCATCTAGAGGAAGGCTTAAGTCATGAGGCTGATAATAAGGCAGAACCCACGGAACAATTGTGCTAGGCGGCTCCTTGCTGCCAGCCTCGTTGTCTGCGTCAAATTATTAATTACGATTCTTAATCACTCCTTTTCCCGTCCGAACCCCGGAGATTTCATTCCCTTCATCGCCTGGCCTTCCTAGAATACGCAGTCCTGAATGTCTTTCTTCTTCAGGGCAGTGAGAGGGGCGGACGACTACATCTAGACTAAAGCGGTCATGCTTTCTGCCCGGACCCGAGAGCCACCAGCCTGACCGCTGAGCTGGGGTCTCCCCCTGCCCGTGGGTGCTGTCCTGGGGAGGGTGTGCTTGGGCGGGTAGGGCCAAGGAGGGGGTCCAGGATGCGGAGAGGGTGCCGGACAGGGCAGGGGAGCCCAGAGCAGCTGTTGTTAGCCATGTGACAGGGGTGTCAGGCACAAGAGAGATTAGGTTTACTCCTAATACTTCTGTCCTGTTGCAGGACAGAAACAGAACCGGTGAGAATGCTACGTGGAGGTTCCAGTCTGGTATCACGGGGTAACTCTGCCAATTTGAGCTGTGTCAAGGACGGTGGGGTCTGTCTGGGGGCCAGACCAGCCTCCAGTGCCCGGACGCTTTCTGGCGGCTGGAGGATTCCTCCCTCCTCTGTGCCTCTTTCTACCCAAAACTGACCCCCACCCCCGCCCCGAGGCCAAGACCGTGCCTGACTCACACCTGTGTCCCTCTCACAGCCCCCGGGGACAAGGGCTCCACCAACGTCTGTGAATTTGAGTTGGAATAAAAAACAAGCCCAGATTTCAACACATCAAAAAACAAGAACAGAAAATGGAATATTGGGATTGGGGGGGAAAGGTCAACGGGGGCTTAGTTTTCGTGCTCGACTTTTCTCCAAGGGGCGGAATGAATTTCTGTAATATTTGTGACACCAACAATGAAACTTCGAGATCCGAAAGTCAATGTGAACCTTTACTGGAGTCCTGAGATGGCATTTTCTCCTTCTTCTAAATATTTGGTAGCCCAAGGTGAGCTACGACCCAGGACTGTTCTGAGACTGTCACAGCTGTTAGGGGAGGGGGTGGTGGGGAGAGACCTGGGTGGGGGGGGGCGGTGGTAGGAGGACCGGGGTACAGGAGGCAAGTTCTCCTTAACCTCGGGTGTGACAGAGGATGAGGTGGCTGCGGAGTCAGCTCAGCCACAACGGTGACCCTCACTCTGGGGCCTTCTTGTAGACGGACTTCCCGTGTTCATTCATTTTTAGAGACCAACCTTGTCAAAACAAGGTTGTCAAAACAAAACATCTGTGCATATAAAACAGGAGAAACTCAGGCATAGCCCGTCAAGGAAGAAAAAAGAAAAAAAAAAGAAAAAAAGAAGAAGAAAAGAAAAAAAAAACCCACAAATGCACAATGTTTTGATAGGCAAGTTAGCAATTTAGGACCTAAAATTATTATGTACATTTTCTTTGAGCTGGCAATTCTGCTTCTCCCTGCTTATCCTAATAATTAAGTACGTGCAATGGTTTTATTACCCGGTATTAATCTGAGTATCGCTATGCCATGGGAAAAAATTTTAAATGTCCAAAAAAAAAAAAAAAAAGGTTAAAGTATGAGATGGTACATTTATACAATGAAATGACTTGTAGCCATGAAAGTAATGCAGATAAATAATTTACTAGCATGGGGATATGTTCTGTTGTGACATGTACAAACATTGCTGTATAGAATGATCCCAATTTGCATACTAAGACATGTTCACAGAAAAATGTCTGGAGTAATACAGATGTATATTTTTAAGATTTTTTTTAAAGAGTTTATTTTGAGAGGGAGACAGAGCAGGCACGTGTGAGTGTGGGGGAGGGGCAGAGATCGAGAGAGCCAGAGAAAGAGAGAGAGAGAGAGAGAGAGAAAGAGAGAGAAAGAGAGAGAGAGAGGGAATTCCAAGCAGGTTCTGCATTGTCAGCGTGGAGCCCGAGGCAGGGCTCGATCCTACGAACAATGAGATCATGATCTGAGCCGAAATAAGGAGTCGGAAGCTTAACCCACTGAGCCACCCAGGCGCCCCTGGTGTAATATATATTTATAATAATCACGCTCAGCAAGAGGATTATAGTGGTGTCATTCCCTTTCTCTTATTGTCTGTATTCTCCTAATCCTGTCTTTCAACAATGGATGTGTGTTACTTCTATAATTTAAAAAAGAAGTTTAGTACTATGTATGGTTTCTCCAGGAAAAGAAGATCATTGCAGACGGTTGAGAAGAAAACTTTGCAAAGTGTATGTGCAGAAACCCATTATGTGTGTGTGTTTGCGTACATTCAGAGAAAAACGAGAGGAAAATTCTAAGAGGATTGTAACAGGGGATGAAGGGTACCCTTTCTAAATAGCAGGAAGATGAGTATTTCGGTTGTTTAAACCTTTCTATGTAAAATAACTATCTTAACATAAAAAGCTTTGAACTTAAAGACCGCGTGGCCTCTTAATTGCTTACTGGGTTCAGCGCTTTAGAGAAAGGGTAACAGTCATCCATGCAGATCACACCTGACTTTGAGGGCCCATCAGAGGAGAATCCGCCCGCACGAAGCCAGTAAGCTGACAGGGTGATATTTCCTGAGCAATCCTTGAAGGTGCCCTTCCTGCAGTCAGTCCTATGAACGGGCATTCTGTCGCAGACAGGAGAATGACACGAGAGACAAGTCCCTGAGCCTGCTGGCCGGTAGACCACCCGCGACGCCAACTCCCTGCAGTCTTGCTTCCAGACCTCGGTTTTCCTCATCTGCTCAGATGGGGATACTACTCTGACCCGCCTCCTTTCTTGGGTTGTGGGTGTTCACGGAAAAGCAAAAATCCGCAGGCGCAGGAAGAATAATCACAGGGAAGACACAGAAGAGACAAGAAGGTACGTTCAATAGGGCCATTTGGAGCTAAACTGGTTCGGAACTCACTCTGGCCCCCAGGGCTGGCAGGAGGCAAGAGTCAGGAGGTGCTCCGTGGGGTCCAGACCTCTCACCTCATCGGGGACTGCCTCCTGACCGAGAGTCAGGAGGCTCCAAGTCAAGAGGAAAGCCATGCAAACCTGCAGGTCTAAATTTCTTCCAGAATCTCAGACACGGAGAATGTGCAAATGATGAACTCATCTGCAAACCCAGCCCCGACGCAGATTCGGTCTCGAGTTGCATTTTGGCTGCCGGTGGTATAAACACGGCCCCGGCTATATCAGTAACCAGCTCGGCCTCCTTCCCGTGCGAGGCGTGCTCCTGGCCCACGATCAGTGGAGACGCACCAGGAAGCGGCACACGGGGTGGCCGCGGAGGAGGCACTGCGGGCCGGGCGGCGCCCGAGACCTTGGGCAAATCCCCCTTCACTCGGAGTCTTTGTTGACTCATCCGTAAAATGAGGGTTATGTTGCCCCGTGAAAGGTCTGGTCCACTTTGGAGCTCCTGGGATCACTCGGTAACCCAGACGCCGTAGTTCGGTTCTTGACAGCGGTCACAATACTGGGATGGATGTAAATATACAGGAGGCCGGAGTACTGGGCAGGAAGGAGCTCAAGATAATATCCAACTAGGAGCTGACGGACAGCTGGGGGAGCGAAAATGGGTACGACCACCTTGGGACACGATTCGGCATTATTTTACGAAGGGACGCACACGTACCCTCTCACCCAGCAATCCCACTCCTTCATGCAGAGCACAGAGAAACTCCCAGACCTCTGCTCCCTCCTACCTAGATGCTTCCAGCTCAGTCTGAGCCCACCTCCTCTTCAGTCCTCAGGACAGATGAACACAGGGCCCGTCGGGTCCAAAGTCAGCTCCCACCCCCAGTCTCTGCTGGGTTTGCTGTCTTCCACGACTGTCCCTGCCTGTCACTCTGCCAGTCACACTGGGGCCGGCCAGGTGCTCATCTTTCTGTGGCTGCCGTGGCCTGCTCCCTCCATGCCGGTGGCTCTCCGGATCCTACCACTTCCCAGAGCCTCAGAGGGTCCTTGCTCTGACCCCTCACCTCCACTGGCTGCCCTGGCCACTGCCTGCCCGGAACTTGACCCTCTGTGCATATGATCTTTAGTCCCAGTGCAGACTTAGAGCCGGCCCACTACGTGCCCATCATCCTCTCGTTGCCCCACGCGGGGAGATGCTGAACAAGCATGGCTCCTGCATTGCTGTTCCACAGCGAGAAGCTGACAGAGCCAGCGCATAGAGGACAAAGAGGCAGCTGGCTTCTGCTTTTACCCTACGCCTCCCTCGGCGGAGGTCCACATCAGGCAGGGCACCCGTCCTGCCTGTCACGTGGAACCTATTCTTGTAACACAATCAAGCTGCCCTTGGCCGAGGCCCGAGGCCCTTTCTCCCCCAGCCCACATCTCCTGCGCATTCCTGTCCAGGGTGGACAAGTCCCAGGCACCTCGTGTTTACAGGCTGCCTTGCAGAGGTGGCCCAGCAAACGCTCTGAGACCCAGACAGGAGCCGGGGCCCTATCTAGTGCCCATCAGAGTCTGGAGACGAGAGCTGGGTTGGCAGGGTCCCAGAGGGGTGTGGCCGCTCGCCCAGAGATCCTGGCAGGTGCGAAAGGATAAGCACACACCTGTCAGTGATTTCCCGGGGGGCGTGGCCTCTGCCAGTGCTCGCAGGTTCTCCTCCCAGTCTTGGTGCCTCAAAATCCCCTTCTACTGGGCATCACCTTACCTGTCCTTCACCTCCCTGCCTGGGACTTCTGTTCATATCAGCAGAGCTAAGCAACACCTGTCTTAACAAGACCTTGCTCTATTCACGACCCTCCTGGCTCCGCCTTCAGGGTCCACGTCACTCACTCAATTTATCACTGGCTCACTTGCTATAGCATCCGATGAGCCCTTGGTAAGTCCTAGGCAGTCTCGTGGACTGTGCTGGGGACTGGGGGACACAAAAGTAAGCACAAGGGCCACACTCCTCAGACTGTCCCTCAAAGGCCTCCTCTATGGGGACCCCACCTACATTTCCGGCCGGATCCTACCTCTCCCCTACCTCTACCTCCTAATCCAGCCAATCCGGAATGCTCACTTTCTGAGGACACCTGAGCCTGCCACCACTGGGGGGTCTGCGTCTATCATTCCTTGTATATTGCTATTGAAATCCTTCCAGGACCCGTTCAGGGGACACCTCCTCCAGTAAGCCTTCCTGGTCAACCCCACCAGAAGCTGGTGTCGGAAGAGAGAAGGCACAGGACCTGCATCGCCCAGTCCATCTAGTTCTCCGGTCACGTTGTGAGAAAAAGGGTGCTACATTCCTCAAGGGCAAAGGCTCTGCTCTCTGATTCTTTCGCGTCTCCCATGGTACTTAGCACACCTCTGCGCACCTGAGAAAAAAGCTGTGACCTGAGAAAGGATTTCATTTTTTCCTTTCCAGTGATGCAGTTTTCCTAGGGATGGGTTAGAGCTGGGAGTCTAGCCAGCTGCCTCCGTCACTCCGAGGACCCAGCAGCCATGGAAACGACGGGTCTATTTTCAAGCAGAAACAGGCTATCCCACAGCATACCAGTCCCTCCATGAGCAAAGCAAGTTGTCAGCTTGCTTTATAAACCATGAATCTTGCCTTACCGTTATCTGCAATGCAGGTGCCTCAAAGGCATGAAGGGTGTCTAGCAGGCAGGGCAGACCAGAACCCACGGCCAGCATCAGCAGATGAAAGGTAACCGAGAGAGATGAATGAATGCCAAGTAGGTAAGTTCTTGGGTGGCTCTGGGAGGGTCACTTAGCCTTTCTGTCCCTCAGCTTCCGACCTAATGCGAAGACAGCCTTCCACGGAGCGTAAGCTCATGGGTGTTACAGGGAGACTCCACGGGTTCAAATCTTAGCTCAGTCAATCTCCTACCGTGACCATATACAAGTTACATGACCGCTTCGGCCTCATTTTCTCATCTATAGAATGGAAATAATCACTAGCCCCTCCCTGGATGGTCGTGAAGGTTCAGCAAGTCAACACAAGTGAAACACTTAAAACAGCGCCTGGGCATCACACGCTCTGTGGACGGAGCCTTTGTGACGTCTAATGAGCCATCCGCGCGGAGCTAAGCTTTAGTCAAAACATCTCCAGAGCAGCGGTACTGATTTCTATTCCTTCCAGAAGACCTGGGTGGGGAATATCTGTTTCACTTCACCTTTGCTTTTATTACGTTGACACAGCGTTGTGAAATGGACGAGTTAAAATAAAAAAAAAAAAAAATGTAGCATCAGGGAGCTTTAACTCGGGGATTTTTACCAGTAACGAGGCGGGGCAACAATTGCTTCATATGTGAACCAGTCATTAGCCACATGCAATCCCACATCCGTCAACTGTCAGCTCCTTTCCCCCCCTTTTATGCCACTAAGACCCGTGCCTTTCTCTTAAGGTTTCAGAAGCTCTTCATAGGGTTGATACCTTAACTTTGTTTGGCCATATGTGTTACACACACCTGCTTTAAAACATTTTAAATAGGCAAACGTTCATAGGGAGACCTAAAGTATTCAGTGTTTGCCGGAGTATTCCTCTTGTAGCATTTTAGCCTAAGAAAATACGGCTGACTCAGTCAGAGGAGCATGTGACTCTTGATCTCGGGGTTGTGAGTTTGAGCCCCGTGCCGGGTATAGAGATGACTTAAATAAAAAAAAAAAAAACTTTTAAAAAATTCTAAAGACTAAATATTTTAAAAAAGAAGAAAATATTTGGATTTTGGAGCCAAGGTGTTCATTCTCGTGCTATTTATATTAGGGAAAACTGGAAACCAAATGTTTAGCTATTGTGGCATATTAATGTGTGTGAATAATGTGAAGCCATTACAGTGAGTTTCCTATGAATGATTAGAAAATGCTCACAGCTAAAATGTTAAATGAAAAAAAGCAGCACAATATCCAGCGTAATCCCAATACGGACAAAAAAAAAAAAAAATTACACAAGTGCTTTACAAAAGTCTGCAAGAAGTTATACCAAAATATTAATAGTATTAACCAGAGCTATTTCTGAGTGGTAGAATTACTGATCCCTTCAACTTTGTACCTTTCTGGCTTTCCAAATTTTCTATAACAAATGTATTTTTTCACATATTTTTTTCTTTACAAAAAATTTTTTTTAATATTTATTTTTGAGAGAGACACAGAGAGAGACAGAGCACGAGTGGGGAAAGGGCAGAGGGGGCTGGAGACACAGAATCCGAAGCAGGCTCCAGGCTCCGAGCTGTCAGCACAGAGCTCGACGTGGGGCTCGAACCCACGAACCACGAGATCATGACCTGAGCCGAAGTCAGACACTTAACCGACTGAGCCACCCAGGTGCCCCTCACGTATCTGTTCTTAAAGGAGATTTATTTTTATCCCACCAGTCTCTCAAAACCCAGCGCCCATCAGATGCCTCCCTGGGAGGCTTCTTAGAACACAGATCGCTGGGTCCCTCCCCCGGACTTCCTGGCCCGAGATTCCGCATTTCTAACAAGATCCTAGGCCATGCCGCTGGTCCAGACCACACACTTTAAGAACCAAGCCTCTATACTAGAGGGTATTTTTTTTCTCCATTGCCTTGTTTCCATCCAGATTGAGGTGATGAACACTGATGCCCGCTTTTCTTAATCTTTGAAGATTGATTGTTTCCACCCGGCAAGAAGGAGCCAGAACATCACCACAAGCCCAACCAACAGGCAAGCGTCGTCTTTCCCGCTGCCAGCCCCACATTCTTGGAAGACCTATGTTCCACACATTCCTTCCCTAAAACTACCAGGCACCTCCCTTGCCTTCTCATTTTACAAGCAGATGAACTTTGGGGGGTCTGGGCGCACTTCTCATTTGTAGTCAGCTCCCATACTTTGAGTGAACTTTCACATGTGATGGGCAGGTCCTCCCAGTCGGACCCCAAACTCCCAGGGGGCTCGGGGAACCCTGCACGGGCCTGGCACAGGTGCTCGGTAAATAAGTGATGGTTTGTTTGGGTGCTCCAGGGACTGTTACAGGCTGGGAGGACCCAGGGGAGGGCAGAATTGGCCGGGCCTTACCCTCAGGAAGCTTACGTGCTAGTAGGAAGGCATACAATATCACAAAAACATAAATAATCTCATCGATGGGGAAGAGCACTCTGAAGAAAGTAAAACAGAAGAATAGAATTGTAAGTAACGGGAATGGGGGGTCTCCTTTATTTGGGGGCTCAGAAGGGGCCGTCCGAATCTGCAGGGTGTTGGCCCTCAGTGAGGTCAAAGGGACAGAGTGGATCTCACTGGGTCTGCCAGGCTGGGGTTCCTCAAAAGTAACCTGCACCGTGCCCTGAGATTTCTACTCAGTAGGTCTGGGGTGGAGCCTGAGATCCTGCATTTCCATCGAGCTCCCAGGTAGGGTCCAAGCCGCTGGTCCAAGGACCGACCTCTGATTAGCAAAGGCTTAGGCCAGAGTAAGTTTAGAATCCAATCACAGTGGGGTCCACCGAGAGTTTGAAGCTGGAGAACGACAGATCCTATTTGTGTTTTAACGAGATGATTCTGGGGGAGAGGACATCTGGGAGGCTCCAGATCAGAGCCCGGGAAGCAGGAGCTCCGGAGCCAGCGGAGGGCGCTAGGCAGCTGGAGGTGGCAGCGGAGGTCCGGAGGAGGGGTCGGGTCCAGGATGTGTGTTCAAATGCGGGCTAGCAGGACAGGCTGTGTGACTGGGCTCTGGGGGAGGGGAGTGGTGGGGGGAGCAAAGGAGATTGAACCTGCCGCCCAGCAGGTGGCTTTGGCTCAGGTCATGATCTCATGGTTCATGGGTTTGAGCCCCGTGTCGGGCTCTGTGCTGACAGCTCAGCACACCTCAAAGGGCAGGACCATACTGAACCTCATCCTCCCGTCAACCCATCAACGATTTACTCGGGGACTGAACTGGGTGGCTTCTTTGGCACCGTGCACACACAATCTGGGCTCCGGGACCCCCCTGACGTGCCTGCAGGTGAGGCTGGGAAGGCACGTGGTAAGTTTGCACGCTTGAGTCCTCCTGGAGCATCAGCTCGGAAGGGAAGGCACACGGCTGCAGGTGGCAGCTGGGCCCTGGGAGGCTCTAGGAGAGTAAGTGGGCACCTCGGGGGTCTCTGTCTTGACCTTCAGTCTGGCACGGCCCTCCCAGGGCAGTCCCAGGGCTCCTCCCGGGGAGGCAGCCGCTTTCCATCATGCCTGCTCCTATGCTTCCCACAGAGCCGGGCCTGGGAGCGCTGTTCTCTGTCTTCCACCCCAGCTGAAAGAGAGCCATCTCTCAGGGACAGAGCTCCAGGCCATGGAGCCTGGCCATGATCCAAGAAGAACGGGCGGAGAAGAAAGAGAAGGTGGACCACCCGTGCAGGGACAAAAATCTTACATAAGCGACTCTCAGGCTCCCATGTGTTTGTATCTTCACGGTCGGCCTGTGCTCTGCCCCCACCAGAGCCTTCCCCTTCCTGGCACATGCCAAGCTGTTCTTGCTGTGCATCGTCAACCTTCTACAGCCTTCCACGGTTGCTCCAGCCTTCCTTTCATTCCTTTCCAATGTTGGCTTCACGCTCACTTAAAACTATTTTGTTGATTGTATCACAATATCCAAGGGCAATTGTTGAAATGCACGCGCTAGAATCCCTGCCCCATGCTTACACTTACTCACACCGCACCTGTTTCCCTCTCTTAGTTCCCTTGGAGCCGGCACCCCATGAGTTCCCATTTATGCAAACGCGATTCTGGACTTAGCTCTGCGTGGAACTGATGGGCAGTCATCCTCAAGGAAGCTTTGGATTGGATGAAAAGAGGCAGTCCGGCAGGGCGGGGCATCGATGGCAGGAGAGACAGCAAGAACAATGCCGTGAGTCCGCACCTGGCCAGGCAGGCATGTTGGAGGAGTCCTTGAAATTAGAGCTTAGAGGACAGGCAGAGGACTGCGGGACCCTGGTGCCAAAGAGGGTGCGGAGAGAGGGAGAGGGCTGTGCCGGGCACACGGTGGCTTTGCTGTCCTGAGGGCTCCAGGGGGGCCCGGGGAGGCCAGCTTCTCATGGTGTAGCAGCGGCGAAGCTGGAGAATTAAAGTGTGAAGCGACCTGTGCCTGGGGCCCCTTGAGACGCCACGGTCCCTGCTGACTTACGGTCTGGGGAGGTTTCCTGCCTGTGCTGGGGGAGGTGCTCGCAGCTGGCCGAGCTGAGCTGGGCGCCATCGGGTCTGGCTCGGGAAGGGGGATCTGCATGGACGATACGGATGCCAGCACAGCCTGGTGGAGGCACAACGGCGTGGGCAGCACAAGCTTAGTTCTGTTACTTCTTTTAATGGTGCTTCATACATCCACTTCCACATTGCTGGGCGAGGTGTGCGTTTTGGACTACCTCGATTGTTACTCCTCTTTCTCTCTCTCATGAAGATGAAGTCGTTATTTTATCTTTACTTTAGAGGCGCACGGACTGCTGGAGCAGGCTGTGTAGGGGGTGAGGGTAGAGAGCACACGTGCTGTCCTGCCCATGTGCAAGTTCCCCGTGAAAGGGGCCTCTAAGCAAGTGGTGCCATTTACCCCCACTTGCCGTGCAGTTCTAGCTGGTTTCGCTGAGAGGGCTCAGAAGAGCGAGGCTGGTGAAGGCTGGGAGCGCAGGCATCAGGCTGACTTAATTCTGTTACAACACGCTCCGGTGAAGCATCTGGAATGGGCAGCAAAGTGCACGGGGTGGAAGCAGGGCGGGGGCATTCCAAGGGAGAGGAGAGAACCAGAGGCCAAATGAACATGAGCAAGAATTCCCTGGAATGGGAGGGAGTGTTCCAGAATGGGGAGTGGGGAGTCCCCGTCCAGCTGTATATACAGTCTGCCCCACAAAGGAAAACTGCCCACACCCTGTGCCTCTGTGACCCTGAGCCAGATTCACTGGGGGGTGCTCCGTGAATGAATGAATGAATGAATGAATGAACGAATGAACAAACGAATGAATGAATGAAGGAGTGCGTGAACAGACACAATGGCAGCAGCTTATGTAACTCACACAATGTAATCCTCAACCCCCACCCCCACCAGACCCTGACCCCCTGTAGAAGGGAGGGGTGAGGCTGGGAGGAGCCTGTCCCTGGGGCTCTGTCCAAATTGGCTGACACCCTAAACTGTAGCATCTCCCTCCTGGCAGCTGTGGCCTGGGTGATGGGTCCCCAGGCACAGAGACCTCCAGCCTGCTGCCTATAACGGTACCTAAGCATGGATCACTGACTGCCTTATGGCCACCTATCATGTGCTTGGCTCCATGCAAAGCCAAGGGCTGTGGGCGGAGGAGAGGGCCTTATGGGATACACTTCCTGTCTACAGTAAGTTTACGAACTAACGAGAAAGACGAGCCAGGTACAGAGTGCAGAGGGCACAGAGGTGACCCACCCAGGTCCTGCTCCACATTCGCTGCTGGGAAGCAGTCAGCGGTCAGCCCTCAGCTCAAAACAGCCCTTGGAGGATTTCCTGGGCTGCAGAGCCACCTGACCCAAAGACATACCTGTCCAGGGACACCCACATTCAATGCCTGCCTAAGGCATCAAGGGCTCTATTAAGGCAGGGCGTTTTGACCCAAACTGGGACAAACCAGAGGGGGTCATTTCAGCTCCAAAGTTCCTATGGTTTGGGCTGAAGCTGTTGGGGCTCATTATCAGTGTCTCCTCTGCCCCTCAAGTTCCCTCCCTCCACCTCCTGCAGGAGTGGATTCCCTGGGAACTCTGACATCCTCATACTGAACTCTGCCTTCTAACCATCTGCCCAGAGCCCCCAGCCTTGGAGAAACAGGGACTGCAACACTGAATATAACGCACACAGTAGCACTCAGGGTTAATTTTGTCGTTCAGACTGTAAGCGCTTAGAGGAACAGCGGATGTAGAAATAAATGTTGTAAGATATACTCTGAAAATACGGTTCTCCTTAGCAATTGTCAACTAAGTTTTTTTAGTAATGGATTTGTAAAATACAAATACATACACGTTGCAGTCCTGTTTATTAACAAGAAGAGATGGTTCTCTCGTATTTTATGTATGATGCTCAGCTCTGGGGTTCCCTGATGGACAGGAGGTGAGGTAGCCTGGGGACAGTGAGATGGTTTCTTTCCTGTAGGGCTCAGCCAGCCAGGAAAAATGCCAATTAAGGCAAAGCTGTCTGCGAGGAATCATTTCAGTTGTCACGTTAACCCCACGACCTGGGGATCACAAGCTGGGTACTATCTCCCCCACTCTCCCGGTAAACCGGGCCCCTTTAATTGGCATCCGTTCCTTTGGGTCATGGTGACCCTCACCCAGTAATGTTGAACTTTGCAGGGTGGACGAAAAAGCCAAGCAAAGCCTGCAGTCTGTCTGCCTGTCTGAGACACCTAAGCGAGCCAGAGATGGGAGAAGGTGGGAATGGGTGCCCCCATGTGAATGGGTTAGGAGATGCCTAGAATATACCTTCACCAGGAGCCAACAGCACATGCTCGTACAGAATCCGCATCGTCCCCAGGGCCAAACAAAATGCAACCAACTACCTTGGAGAATCGTGGTGTTTTGTTGCTAATTGCCTTTTTCAGATGTTTTCACTACTAAATTATTGCTTATGCTATTATCGATTACATTTATCATTGTTACAGATAGCTGGCTGGGTGCAGGGGACAGGAGTGTGTGTGCCCATCCCTGCCAACAGAACCGGCAGTAAGAGTCCTAACTGTTCGAGAACCACGGGCCCTTTGGGGCATAGTGATGCAGAGGATTTGGGGGGTGGTGGCTGGCTGGTCCCAGGGCCTTGGGAGTGAGGCAGGGGTGCTTGCCCTCACTGGCTGGGGCACTGGGAATAGTCATGGGATACTAGTTGGTGTCTGTCCATTTGTCTAAGCTGACCCTGGAGGGGCTCCGGTTCCTCAAGGAGCAGACGTGAGTGAGAAAATGCAAAAGCAGAGACGCCTGTTTGGGAAATGGAAAGGAAGGGTTCTAGAGATAGTTAGGGAGAAAGTCCTTCGCTGTCACCCTCTCTCCAAGCCCCTCTGCCAATATAGGGATGGTCAGGAGGAAATCGAAGGCCAGGTCAAGGCAGGGGCAACGGCGGCTGATCTGATCACTCGCTCTTCTGCAGCGACAGGAGAAATGCCATGGTCCCGAGATGTGGTACATGATTTATCTTTTGAATTCTTCCGTCAGCTCAGAAGGCAGCTGTAATTTTTGCCATGTACCGATGAAGTAATCCAAAGCTCAGAACTTCCAAGAAGTCCACGGTGACCAGGCCACAGGTGGATGACCTAAGACTAGAACGCAGGCTAAGGGATTGTCCCCCAGCAAGCGCCTCTTGCTGTTGAAGCCACAGAAAGGTTCGTACTCCTGAGTGAGACTCTGGACTCAATAACGTCCCGAGGAACAAGGTTCCCCAGCCCCAAAAGTGTGTCTCCTCTTGGCTGCCTCCCAGACATCCGCTGTTGCCCCGCTGAGCCGCTGGCTGCCGGCCACCTTGCTGGGGACCCCCCCCCCCCCGGTCACAGAGAGTACAGGGAGCTCTCTGTGCCTGGGAAACCACCCGTCAAAGCACCTTGTTTCAGGATTTCTCTATCCTGGCGCTCAGGTCCCAGCAGGCCGGGAGGCAGGGTGGAGGGGTGCTGGCCGTAACAGCTCAATGGCTGCAAGAGGCAGTCAAGCAACATGGCGAGAGTGTGGTCTTTGGGGTAGGTAGACCCATATGCTGGCTCTGCCATCTGTGGGGAAGGATTTTTGGAGCAAGCGGTCCTTGGGACACTCCGACGTTGTCTGCCTCTCCTCGTCGGGTGGCCCCAGTGGACTAGGGCATCCAGGGCATTGACCCTGCCCAGACAGCCCTGGGAGACACCGTCCAGCAGATGTCTCTCGTGCGGTGTGGCGTGACTCCACTCTGATAGCCAGTGGTGCATTCTAAGAACGTGTGACCAGGGAGAACCCTCTCCCTCGTGCGCTTCAGGCAAGTGATCCTGGAAGGGCCCTGCCAAGAACAGGGCAGCCAGGGCGGCGGGCACAAGGCCACTGCAATAGCACCGAGCATTGCAACGCATGCTGTGGGAAGCATTGTGAACTCGGCCAGGGCCATTCTTTGGTGATAACACCATTTTTAGAACATTTCATGTCTTCAGTGGGTATCATTTTAGCAGTTTACGTACTAATATTTTCTATTTCCTTTATTATCTCTCATGCTGATCACCCCCCACCCCCCGCGCCTTCATTACCTGCTCTGATTTGATAGCTGGTAATAATTACTTTGAAAATACATGATAATCCTTCACCACCGTTGGTCAATCGACGGAATCTGAGAGCAGGCCAGGATTTTGTCATAAGCCTAAGGGGTTTCTTATTAAATACGCTAGAAGAACCGTGTCTGTAATCTACCCTGTGACACCGTGGAACTTGAAGACATCCTGGTGTGCTGTCCCCTCTCTCCCCATCAGAACAGGGCTCAGAGCCCAGCCCTGCCCAACATGACCACCAGTGGCTTTAATCCCGGCACCCGAAACCGATTCTGGACTCACATCTCCCACAGGATGCTGCCCAGCTTATTTCCAAAATCTCAGACAGTTCCCGCCTCCAGGGGAGATCCTGGCCAAATGCTCGTGTCACCTGCGCCCACCTGCCTGGAATGGGCCATTGTGACGTATCGCCATTCATCCTGCCCAAATGGTGACGGCCAACACGTAGAGGCTGGGCACGGAGGAGTTCCCTTGTTCAGTCCTCACGGCAACCCGGTGAGGTTTCCTTCCCATCTTACACATGGGGAAAGTGCAGCACAGGGAGGTTAAGTTACAAGCCCAAGGCCACAGAGCCTGTAAATGACAGAGCTGGGGCTTAAACTCGGCCCTGGCTCCAGAGCCTATGTGCTACAAGGCTGTGCCACGCTGTTTCACCCTCAGTCCCAGTTCAGAGCACCTTGGTGAAGCCTCTCCTGAGCGCCCTGCCCCTCACTCGCTGCTCTGACCCTGACTGGCACTATCTTTCCGGACCACTCAGCTGAGCGTGACACTTGATTCTATAGCATCTTGCTTCATTTTCAAGTTCTGGTCTTAACTGGGTATATGGATGATCACCTTTGAAAGGTGAGGGCCAGAGAGCTGCCTCCCTGTCCTTTCTAGGGCCACTCAGGGTCTGGCCACTTCTGCCCTTGCTGGTTAGGTATCACCTATCATGGCCCCTCGGATTGCAGGGAAGTTTCTCCTCCCAGGGCCCCACCCATCCTCTCCTGGCTCCCTCCACATGAGGCTCACTTGGCCTGGGCCTTTCAACCCAGCATGGACTCAGGCTCTGGGTTGGCTGACGCCCAGGCTCTCTCCTCTGCCTGGGTCTGCAAAGAGTTCACCGCCATGTTATTGGAAAAACTTCTAAGAGCTGGAGGCCAGGTTCACTCAGAGGGTGCACCACGGGAGTGGGGTGGAGGGAGGGCAGAGATGGTGTAGGGATGCACCCCTCAGCAGAGAACCCCGACAGAAGAGGGTGGGGAGGAGGAGCCTCCGAGTTGAGAACCCCAGAGCTGGATGTGCATGGGGCCAGCTACGGGGCCCATTGCCCCAAGGCCCAAGCACCCCTTAGCTCCATCTTTGCATTCACTCATTTTTTCCCAGCTTTCCTGGGCCAGATGGGTCACCCCCAGCGTTACCTTGAAGCAACCTCCTGGCCTACAGACAGGGAAACCATTGTCACCTGCCCAGCTCTCCCTGCAGTGCACCCTAGGGTACCCTCCTTCTGGTCACTCACCCTCCTCTCAACTCATGCTCCGCCCCCCTCCCCAGGCCACCTCTGTGCCCAGGCATCACAAGCAGGGACCAAAGTCGCTTGATTGAAGTAGTTCCAGCACGGATGTCCCCATTCCCACATGAACCGCCCCGTGCTCTGCCCAGCGTTATTTATTCTGCCTTATCGCCATGCCACCATTAGAAATGTGGGCTGGTGAGCCCCCTCTTTCAAAGATGGAAGCCCCGCAGAGGGGGTCACTTGGCAGCCAGTGTTTTCTACACCTTGACGTGAATGAGCACAAAAAACTGGCTATCTCCTAATAACTGGGTCAGATCATCAGAAAGAGAGGACTGAGTGAGAGTTTTTGCAGGGGTGCTAAGAGAGGGGGGCTGTGGGGTGACTTGGGCACACAGAATAATTCCAGCTGGGCAGACCCCAGGAGGTAGAGGAATTTGAACTTTGAAAGAAGAGCACGGAAGTACCAGGGAAAAAAAGTCTACAGTAAATGCCTGTTTTGCTGCCCTCCACAAAACTTGCCAAAATGGAGTGATGACAAGTTAGGGGTTGAAGACACTCAGGGAGGCTTCATAACTGGTCCTTGTCACCTGGTTGAAAACTCACAGCTTAGGCAGTCGGTATTCTTAGTGTGGGGTTCACCGAGGGGACGCACACACGCACGCACACACACACACACAGAGGCATGCACACACACAGTCCAAAGGAAAACACAGCAATGCCCAGAAATCTGCCTCAAACACGTGTCCCCAACCAAGGAGGCCTCGCCGATCAGTGGGAGGTGGCAGACCAAGCCTGCTTCCTTTTATTGCAACTTCTACCCTTCTAGAATTTCTCCTTCTCTGCAGGTCCAGACCACAGAGACATTAATCCCTATTCAAATGAGCCTTCAAGGTTCTTCATTAGAAAACAAAACAAAACAAAAATCTCTCAAAGCACCCTAAAGCAGGGCTCTCATGTCCTAGTGTCGTCATCGGTGTGTGCATTCACCCGCAAGGGAGGGAGAGGGCTCTGGGCCTCACCTGGCCTCTCTTGTTGGAAGGCAGAAATGCGACCCTTCCTTCCCTCCTCTGCCTGCTCCCCCTCCCTGCAACAGCTTTCATAAACAGTGATTATTTCAGTCTTGGAGCACAGCTGTCCTGTGAATTGTCCAGTCAGGGTTACGGGGTGGGAGCCAAGGGCTGGAGCACGGAGCTCAGATCTCGGAGGAAAGCAGCCCTCCCCTCCCCTCCTCCGCCTGCCAGGCTCCGTGCAGGTGGGAGTTGAGGAGGAGGGCACGTCTCTGGCTGAGCCCCCCGGGATGACAGAAGCATTTTCCCAGCAGCCGGATGAGGGCAGAGCCTCAGCGCGGGGAGGGCTGGGAGGCAGAGCTTGTACACAGGGCTGGAGGTGGGGTCGCCCTACCTACGTGCCAGGAATTTGGGCCTCTCCAAAATGCTGCTGCATCCAAATCAAGGAGCCCTGAAATTGCCCCTCCGGCGATCAGCCTCAGGCTGCCTGTCTGGTTAAAATGTGCTGCTGATTTGTAGGGGCGCCTGGGTGGCGCAGTCGGTTAAGCGTCCGACTTCAGCCAGGTCGCGATCTCGCGGTCCGCGAGTTCGAGCCCCGCGTCGGGCTCTGGGCTGATGGCTCGGAGCCTGTTTCCGATTCTGTGTCTCCCTCTCTCTCTGCCCCTCCCCCGTTCATGCTCTGTCTCTCTCTGTCCCAAAAATAAATAAACGTTGAAAAAAAAAATTTTTTAAATGTGCTGGCCTACTGAGGGCCAAGATGGAGTGGCAGTCCATCTGGTACCTGTAGGGGGTATTTGGGAAATGTTGGTTAAGTGAATGGATAAGTGAGTGAAGGACACGCTGGGCCATTAGACATAGTAGTAGAAATAGGGGAGGAAAATCCTGGGTGCTTCAAGGCAAGCGGGTAGGACGCCATCACGGGGGTTGGGAGAAGAAAGGGATGCTGGGTAGAATTCTGCCATGTCACAGCTGTGCACTCCGCCAGCCATGGCAGCCTGGGCCCCTATGGAGCACGACTCCATTAGCAAGCAGCTATCAACTCCTCCTCCTATACCCCGCTCTGAGAAGTTGAGACAATGGTCCTCTGAGAAGGTGATGCTCAGGATTGTCAGAGATGAAGGTCAGGAACCATCTACTCGAGGGCCCTCTGAATTTTTCTTCACCCACAGAAGCCGCCTGGTACAAATAAAATTTTGTGCAAGACGAGACACACGCACAGCTGTTTTTGGATCAGCGCAGTGAATCCCTTTGAAGAACACCAATCTAGTCCCGTTTCTCATTTTGAAAACGGAAACCCAGGCCCAGAAAGGCCAACCTGTGTTCTCAGCCTCCATCATAAACATCCTTCCTACAACTGGTTTCCTCTTCAGTACTTCCTGGGTGGGGCCCGGGGCACCTGTAATCTGTTCAAAGGTTTCATAGGCGATCACCTCTAATCAGGTTTCAGGGCCGCTGCATTACGCACTGGTTTGAAGGTGAGGGGCAAATTCGTAGCAGAGCCTGACCCAAGCTGCTCCTGGGGTCATACCGGCCAAAGTCCATGACAGTGACTTCCCAGAAGTTACAGGAATGAATTTCTGGTACTGAGGCTTACTTGTATTGAACACGGTGCCCCAGGATGGCCACTGACCAGCACGGCAGTTATGTTCTGGGGAACAGGTAATTTTTTGTAATCTTTGGCAGTCTTTCAAGCTAGGTGAGTTTCTCCGTCTCTCTCAGCTCAAATGTATCTTTGTTCAGAGTGTTACCCCAGCCAGTCCCACAGGTATGAAAATGGGATAAAATGATTTCATCACGGAGCTGAAGCCCCAGTGTGAAATGGAGCGCTAAGCCACACCAAGCAACTGTGGATGAATCTGTGGGCCTTGCTGGTGGCTCAGGGCCCCAGCAAGCAAGCAAGAAGGCAGCCTTGCATCGCCCGGTTAAGATGTCAGAGCTCTCCAACTTTCTTTGTGGTCCCAAAGGGGTCCTCCAATGGAGTAAAAAGGTCAGGATCTTGGTTAAGTCTCCATTCAAAGCCCCAAACATTGAATAGCTTGTCCACATTCACTTCCATTAGGTCAATTTCTTCCCTTCCCAAGGCCTGGCTTTCCCATCAGCGGCTGTAGCTGGAGAGAGTGGGGCTGAGGTAGCCGACCCCACCGCCAGCTCTCTGGAGCATTCGAGCATTCTCTTTGGGAAAGAGAATAAGAGCACCAAGCCCCGTGTCATACTGTGGGACCCTGAACCGTTCTACCGAAACATACAGGGAAAACCGGAAGGGAATCCAGACACGCAGAGGAAACCCCAGCCATGCAGGACGATCCAGAAGTCGAAATGGCTCTCACTGTAAGAATGGCAAACAAATGTGACTGAGCTGAATCCAGAATACTTCCTGGGTGGTGCTTCTTTGAGCACATAAACCCTTACAAGGTATGACGGCTACAATAAAAAAGGCAGATACTACCAACAAGCGTTGGCAAAGATGTGGAGAAGAGTCTGGGATCGTCACGTACTGCTGGTGGGAATGTAAAGTGGGGCAGCCGCTGGGAAAATCGGTCTGGCAGTTTCCCAGAAGGTAAAACGTGGAGATGCCGTATGACCCAGCACTTCCACCGCCAGGTAAACACCCGAGAGAAATGCTAACCCAGGTCCACACAAAACATCGTGCGCAGATGTTCGCGTCGGCATTATTTACAAGAGCTGAACATGGAAACGAGCATCCAGCCCTGATGAATACAGAAATAAAATGTGGTATACCCCCCCCATAAGGAATATCATTCACAAACACAAAGGAATAAAGCACGGATACGTACTACAAATGGATGGACCTTGAAAACATTACGCAAAGTGAAAGAAGCCAGTCACGAAAGGTCACATACTATACGATCCCGTTGATAGGAAATGTCCAGAGTAGGCAAATCTGTTTAGAGACAAGAAGTAGATTGTTGGTGACCTAGAACTGGGAAGTTGAGGTCAAATGAGGAGTGACCGCTAATGGGTACAGAGTTCTTTTGCGCATGATGAAAATGTTCCAGAATTGACTGCGGTGATGGTTGCACATACGTGAATATACTAAAAGCCAGTGAATTCTGTACCTTTAAACGAGTGAATTGTGTGGTACATTAATTATATCTTAATAAAGGTGTTATTGTTAAGAACTTAGAAAATTTCCCATCATTCAAGCTCTGCTTAACGGATGCATCCTCCGCTAGACTTCCCTAAGGCCTGACTTCCCTAAGGCTTAAGGAAGGCCAGCGTCAACACAAACTGGTGTCACGGTCACCTCTCCCGTGGTCTTTACCTGTAACTTCACAAAGACCAACGGGCTGACCTGTTAACTCCAGAAACCACTGAACAGTAACAGAATCGTCAGCCAGAATCTATAGCCAAGAAAGCAAGAGCCCTGGGCGTATGAGTGTGCCAAGTTCGGCTCTATGACATCATGTGGGTGGGTCACGTGTACATTTGCTTCTGGTTTGTATCTAATTTGAAAACGCCGACATAGACTGTGTACGCTATTATTAGGCAACTTTTCCAGGTTGGAGTCTCAGTGTTGTTTCACTCAGTTTGTTCAGAGGATGAACTCACTTCTCCACCGATGAGGAACATCCCGCCCCAGGGTGCTGCCCTAGGACGGGCAGGCTTTGGTCCTGCCAGCTTCTCTATTCTGCGCTCCACGTGGACAGGAGCCAGGCCACCACTGGGGGAGAGCTCTTAACCCGCAGGGGAAGCTTCCTTCTCCCTAGCCGGCCTCCTGCATGGCATGGCGGAGGGGGCGCAGGGGTGACTACGAGCGGGTAGGGGGCCGAGTTGACTTGCTCTCCCAGGCAAGGCCCCGATGTGGGGGGGGGGGGGGGTCTGCCAAAGGAACAAAAGGGAGTTCGACGGAAAGACGGCCCACATTCCTCTTTTTCCAAACACAGGCTCAAGATGTGCAGAGGGAAAGTTAAATTATGTGGCAATTTTCAAAGTCATCCACTGAAGATAAACTCTCCCTTCAAAGGAATTACTCATCTCACTCCATCATGATACCTCAGGGTCTATCAGTATTCAAATTTATTAAGCAATGACATGGAGAACGCATTGTTTAAAGGCCCCGTTTCATCACCCCCATTCCCCAAGCTATTTTTTTTTTTGTGCTAAGTCATGAGAAGTCCAGCAAGTGAAAAATCAAAACAAAAACAAACAAGCACACACACACACACACACACACACACACACACACACACACACACACACAGATGGGGGGAAAAATCCTTCGTGGAAGTCGCTGTGAGGCAGGCAGCTTCAGAAAGGAAAAACACAATCTCTGACTAATATGAAGGAGACTCCAAATTGCCCTTGGCAACCATCTCTCAACCCCAGATTCCCCTCCCTCTATTCATCTCTGAAGTTCCCAGCCAAAGGAAAATAAACTGAACAGCTCTGTCCCTGGCCCAACCTGTAGGGCTGCACGGCTGAGAAAGAGCTAAGCAAACAAACATCCCCATGCAATTATACACCTGTGTAATTGCTGCAAACAGGACAGCCAATTGGGCGCTCGCTGCGCTTTCCAGGCTGATAATCTCAACATCGGGAGAAAATGCCTATATTCAGGCACCGTGACATCAAAAGGGAATGCAATATGGTTTCGTGACCCCCAACACAAGAGATTAAGAAAAAGCAGGTGCGGGGGTGGGGGGGGGGTGTGTGGTGGGGGCGGGGTGCTGGGGAGGAAGAAGGAAAACGCCATCGAAACTGTCCCTCCCGGAAGTCAGTTCTAGAGAAGGAAGGCCCCGGAACATCACTCAGGTGGGCTTAGCTTCCAGGCAAGATTTATCAGTTCACCTTCCTCACAAAAGTGATAGTTAATTTTAGAGGTAGTTATCTTACGCCTGTTACATCGCTGAAGATGGAAGGAGAGTTAAGAGGCCAAATGTCCTAGGAATATTTATGGCTGCTGTGTCTCAAAGATTCATCTGACACCATTTTATGAGGACGGATATGTCAGGTCGGCTCAATGGAGATGGACAGGAACAGCAGGAAATGGCACTGAAGTGGAGACACGAGCAGGTGGTCTTTACAGCTGAGCCCTGAAATGCCCTGGAAGGCTAGTGCAAGCCACCATGAGGATTACGGATGGCCGAGAGACGCGGGGTCCAGTGCTGGCTTTGGTACCAAGTCCCGAGAACTTGGACAAGCCTCCCCGGTGGTCGGATGAAGGTCAGAGAGCTGGAGCTCCAGACCTGTGGGTGTGGAAAGCGCCACCCCGGCCGCAGAGCAACAGCTGATGCATCAGGAGGGCGATGTTCTGGGGCATTCCCAGCCTGGCTGGCCCTGCTCCAGAGAGGGGCCAGCCCTCCTGGAGGCTGCACAGGGTTCTTGTCATCTCCAGCTGGGATGTGCCAAATCTAAAAGCTCATCTCAGAACTGGAACCCACAACCGGAAGCTGATAATCTGAGCCACGGGGGGTTCCAATAGCTTCCTGGATACTGTGTGCACCCCACAGCGTCCTCTTGAGCCAGGGATGAGTCCCTGTGACTGCAGCCTGGGGACAGCTCATCATTCCAACTTCCCACCCGTCCTCTTCACCCAGGCTTCCTGCCGCTTCTCCTTCAGGGCAGTGCTTCTGGAACACCTTGCCACACACTGTCGCATTTCATCCACTCAATACCCGCTGAAGGATGTACTGTTGCTATATTCCCACTGAATAGAGCCCAGGGACCAGGTGGGGACTTCAGCTACGAACGTATGCCCAGCACTTAGCAGGGTGCCTGGAATCACACATTAGACAAGACAGTCATTGTTGAATAAATGATTGACTGACGGAGTGGAAAGAAACCGAGGTTCAAAACAGTTAATATTGTGTGTAACACTTACATACTATTTCGTGTTGTGCTGTAATTATATCAGGGGGATTCCTGGGGCACCTGGGTGGCTCAGTCCGTTAAGCGTCCGACTTCGGCTCAGGGCATGATCTCATGGTTCGTGAGTTTGAACCCCACGTCGGGCTCTGTGCTGACAGCTCGGAGCCTGGAGCCTGCTTTGGATTCTGTCTCTGTCCCTCTGTCCCTCCCCTTCTCGCTCTCTGTCTCTCTGTTTCTCTCTCAAATATAAAAAAATAAAATAAAACTTATGTCAAGGTGATTCCCGTCTCCCCAACTAGAGTATAAGATTCTAAAGGATGTGCGGTGTAACAGGCAGCTTTGATTCCCGGCTCTGTCACTTATAAGCTGGACAGCTCACTTAACCCTTTTAAGCCTCAGTTTCCTCATCTGCAAAGTGGGGCTGGTCATTCATACCCGACAGCTTACGTGGATCACAGTAGATAATGTGTGCCAAGCACAGTCTGGCACCTGGTCTCTCAATGCCCCGCCCCTCTCCTTCCTGCCTGCACCCTCTCTGGTTTATCTCCCAGCACAGACATGACAAGATAGGCCTAAAGCTCTGTGACCTCCACGCCTTTGCTCTTCTGGTCTTCCTCCTTACCAGGTCCTGCCCCAATACCACTTCCGATCTGCAGCCTTTCTTGACATCACTGGCTGCCAAAATGCCTGTGTTCAGATCCCAGAGTGGCTCTCCTAGAGGTCTGTTGAGGACAGTCTACTTGCTACCCAGGTTCGCTATTCTTTGCAACCCTCATCTCTCTGTGCTGGCCACCCCTCAGTGGTGGCTCAGGCCTGAGTCTTGTCTGTGTCTCCCCAGGGTCTCAGGGGGGCTTGGTGTGATCCAAATCTCCCAATCTCATGAAGTTCTGGAACCTAGGCTGGTGGCCTCAGGGCCCAAGCGGCACTGGGGTCCTATGGTTCTGGGCAAGGAGCACCGGACTCTGCTGGTCCCCTGGGACTCAGTCCCTCCTCACTGTAAACTGGGGGTGCTAAAGATACTGCCCCTAGTGGTACTCTTCCCCCCCCCCCAAGAGACAGAGACCCCAGCCGTTTTGGGGAGGGTGGCTTTCCTCTCCCTTTCAGTCCAGGTTGGGCCTTAAGGGCAAGAGGGTCAACCAAGGCAGCCAGGTTACTTACTGTCCTTTCCTGGAGATCTATCCAGAGGGGGTTCCTGACCCTTGTCACCCCCCAGGACATCACTGGGTGGAGTGGAGCTTAAACTTGAATCCAGCAGGGCCATCCCCTCCCCTCCCACAAAATCTTCAATCGAATCTGGAGAAAACTGCCCGATTGTCTCAACCACTTCCTTCCCATTTTCAAAATTCTGCATTTAGAGGGATTGGAAGGGTTATGCCCACAGCCTGCCAATGAGTCCTCGGAATTCATTAATAACAAGGGTTAAAAGAAAGAGCGCAGTCGTCCCCTGCCCCACCTGCCCGCAGCCAGAAAAACACAAGCCAGAAACTGGGGCAACCGCACCGGGCGCCCCCCGCCCCACCCCCCGGAGTGCTCACCACAGGCACGAGAAAACCGCCCCCACTCGGGATGCTCCGCGCTGGGCTCTTTGCGGAGTGCTTCCCCGGCCCCGCCGCGCCCGCTGCAGGGAACGGGGCGCTCCGGCGGGCGCCGCGCGCGCGGGCGCTGGCAGGGGTGGGGGCGCGCGGGGCCGCTCCCTTCCGGTCTCCAGGCCCACCTGAGGCTCCGGGAGCTTCGAGACCCCGGCGGGACTCCACGGGCCCGGAGGGAGTTGTCCCGCCCACCGTGCCCAGGTCGGAGCGCAGGGAAGGATCCCCCGCCCACCCCCCTCTGCCAGCGGCTCCCGCCCAAGGATCGCGACGCGACCCTCTCCAGCTTGCAACGGCGACTCCTGCCAGTCCTCCCTTTTAATTTCTGCCCCCCGTCCGGCCCTCGACTTCTGCCCCGAGTTGCCTCTGCTTTTGCTCCTCGTCCCCCAAACCCAAGTTTTGCATCTGACCCTGGGGAAGCCCGAGGTTTTTTGGAGGGAGGGAATTTAAACGATCCGCGTCTGTCCGCCACTCCCTTCCGGAGCGGCCCTCGCGCCTCGCTGTCCCCTCTCCCCGCTACCAAAGGCTGCCCGCGAGGGCCGCGGGCACGGAGCAAGCCAGGAGAGTTGCTCTACAGAGTTCCAGACTCTCTTCCACGTCCGGCCGGGAGGGACGCGGCCGCGCGCCCCGCCGGTAGACCAGGAGCCCCGGCCCCCGTGTCCCCGGCGCGCTCGGCCGGCCCGAAGCGGGTTTGAAATTGCTGCCGTTGCCGCCACTCCCATCCGGCCGGTCGGAGCCCACGCCCGGGGCCAGGAGGTCCCCGCGGCGCCCCGAAGGGCTCCCCGCTTACCTCCCTCCGCCGCCCCGCCGCCCCGGCCGGGTCGCCGCACACCCACCTGGCCGCCCCGGGGGCGCCGCGCTCGTGCCCGGGCAGTGTCCTGAGCGCCGCCAGGGTCCCGGGCTGGGGATCCACGCGGCAGCGCTGCTCAGGGGAGCCTGCCGCGGCCGGCGGGAGGTTGTCATTGATTCGCGCTGGGCGAGTTAAGCCATTCCAGGAGTGGTTTTGAAGAGAGCACTCCCACCCCTCCCTCCAACCAAAGTATTTGGCAGGCAGCCCCTGTCGTCCACCTGTACTGCTAAGCGCGGGACAAGGACCAACTTCACTAGTGGCGCTTTAGGCTTCACTTTAGAGCACGCAAAGGAAGCTCTTTCCTAAAGGTAAAGCAGAAATGAACGTAGGGGTGGTAAAGGATTCCTCCCCACCCCCCACCCCGCCTCTCTCCTGGTCTCCTCAGTTATTTCTTCTTCCCTCTGAATGTTTCACAAAATGCCTTACCACTTCTCTCAAACCAGGGCAGCCTTTTATTATTATTGTTTGACTCAGTTCTGTGTGTCTCTTGTTTTTAAAGGCAATTTTACTTCCATTTGCCTGAAACCTGAGCCCAATAAAATTACCAGAATTACGTCTTCTGCTCAAAGGGTCTTGAATGTAACTTCACCAAATCAAACACTGTACTGCAAGCATTCAAGGGGCATATAAAACAGAGGGAAGTGCGGGAGGGAAGCACAGAACGGCAGCTCCCTCCACCAGGGGGTCCACCTGGGTTTGGCCCAGGTGGAGTCAAGGGGCCTGCGCGGGGGCACCCGCAGACAGGGCTCACCCACAGCAAACATATCTGACAGGCTTTCCATGGCTTTGTCTCCATTGGAAGCCTGACTCAGAAATGCCAACCGGAGATCCAACAGTCCGCATGTGGGGTGGGCCAACCACCAATCACAGGGAGGTGTGGCCAAAGCACCCTCTCCCAAGCTGCTCCTTAAAGCCACATGCTACACCCTTTTTGAAAACTGCCAGTGGGGAGGCTCCTGGCTCTGTCATCCCTCTTTCCCCTGGAACTGTCCTTCACCTGGGGGAAATCCTCGTTAACCCCTTGGTACCTAGGCTGGCAGTTCTCAGAAACATGGGAGGAGCCAAGGGGAGCTCTTCTTCCCTGGTGATCAGCATCTCCGCGTGCCATGGAGAAGCCCCACAAACCAAAGGAGACCAATGGGGGTCCTGGCCCTCTGTGGCCTCTGCCCCTCTTCCAAGGCCAGGCCACTAGCCTTAAAGTACCCCAGAGTCAAAGGTAAATCCCAAAGGTCCGTCAGTCCATGAAGGTCAAGAACACTAGGAAGATGGTTCCCACTAAAATATCTCCTCCAACAGGTGCCCCCTGCCTGAAATTCCAGTGTTAGTGATTCATTCCTTTGTGAGCCACGCCCTGCAGAAAGCCTGTACCAGGCAGGCAAAACTGCTTTGGGAAGGCAGGAAGGGTCTCTCCCTGTGGTTCTAAAACTGTAAATACCCATGGGCAAAGGCAAGGATGAGTCTGTCAGTCCCTGCTTGCTGTGGTGGGAGGGCCGTGGATGGTGTGCGAGGCAACAGAGGGTCTCAGAGCCAGGGAGGTGTGGAGTAGGGTGGGGAGGGGGTGCTAAATCAGGGAATCAGTCACTGAAGTTCAGAAGGGGAAGCACTTAACCAGGGCAGGTGGACGGTTTCCAAGACTGGATGACTCCATAGCTTTTTATCAAAAACCACGTACTCCCGGAACACCCAAGCCAAAGAACGAAAAGTCAAATCCCTTTGTCCACAAAGTCACTAATTAAATATCCAGTCATGTGTAACTCCATACTCCACTCCCAGACCCGGTAGGCAAAAGTGCCACCACATTACCTGGACGGAATCAGTATCAGTCCAGAAGTGTTTGTCGTGCACCCACAGGGGTTTGCCTCAATGCCCTGGGCAGAGGTGGGGTGGGGTGGGTGCCGTGGGGTGGGCCTCACGTCTGGTGGGGAGATAAAGCACCGAGGGTTGGCCAGTGTGGGGCAGGGCCCATAGCGCATGGTGCAGGGTCCATCAAGACAGGGACAGCAGACAAGGAGCTGAGAACAGTCAGGAAGACAGGGATCATCTGGAGAGGGCTCCAGGAGGTAGGCTAGGCGGCTCTGGAAGTTTGTGCTACTGTGAGCAGGAAGGCATGTCAGGTGCGGGAATGAAGGCTTGGGGAGGGGGCAGCCGGCCTGGTTGAGAAGGTTGTCGAGGTGGGTACAGCAGCAGGTCGGGGTCTGTGTGATGGACCCAGTTTATAGGTGCAGCTTCTGGCTGAAAGAGAGCGCAGGGCAGGGACTGCTTTCAGGGGAGGGAGGGAGGGAGGGAGGGAGGGCTGGAGCACGTCTTTCAAACCCAGCTGGAGTTGGATGTAGGCAGAGGGGTGGTGGAGGGAGGCTGCCAGGAGGGGTGGGGGAGAGCTGCGGTGCCTAGCCCAGCCTGCCCCCAGGCGGCCCCTCCTAGCAGGGCTCCAGCCCCAACCCGAAGGAGTGTCTGAGTAGGCCAGTGGGTGGTGCCAGGGCCGAGGATACTGCGGCCAAGAGCCTGGGAGGGAGGGCTGGCCACTCTCCAGCCCACCGGCTGGACCCCCACAGTGGACAGTGAATGTCATCCCTCCCCCCCTCCCTCCTCCTTAATCACTGTCTGTGTGTGCCCAGTTGGGACACGCCCTTCAGAAGGGCTCTGGGCAAAAAGCGGAGAGCCCTACCCCTTGGCCCCTCCAGCCTTGCCTCCTTGTTCTCAGTCTCCGTGCCAGGTGCCTCTTGGGAACAGAAACATAAAAGCGTCTCGGAGGGGTGGGGTGGGGGGAAGGGACCGAGGAGGCGACCAAAGCCACCCACAGAAGGGGCTCTGGGCTGGCCGGACTCTAGATCTGTTATTGTGCATTTCCTTTTGGGATGTGGCTTCTTCCCGGGCCCTCTGTGGACCCCTCCCTCTCGCTCCCCGCCCCCCACTCCTCTCTCCAGTCTTTCCCACCCCCACCCCTCTTCCTGGGTCAGGTCGGTCAGAACTCTTGGAAACAGGCTGGCTTACAGACGCCTTGCTTTTCACATCTGCCTCCAAACCCACAACTCACTCTTGTTCCAGGGAGGGTGAAAGCTCCTTCAACCACCCAGCACGGCTCAGAGGGCTAAACAGAAGCCCAGTGAGCGAACCCGCTACTGTCTTAACTTGAAACTTCAGTGATGCCCGGTCATCAGTGGTGACGTAAGCACACAGACGGCTTCTGAACGAGCGTGCACACACACAGGCTATGTTTGCACACATGTACAGAGAGGTGGGTACAGAGATGAGCCGTACTACCTAGAACTAGAGATAACACATATCTATTGAGGGTCTACCCCGACTACAACCCTGCAACCGCACCAAGAGACAGATCCTCTCATACCCCGCCCCTCCCACCCCCCATGCTGAGCCATGAGGAAATAGGCTCAGAGAGGTCTTGCCGCTTGGTCAAGGTCACAGGACTTGATAAATTGTAACATCGGGCGTGATACCAGAGTCTTCGGAGCTCTGGTGCCCAGGGGCGCTGGGGTGGCTCAGTGGGTTAAGTGTCTGACTCTTGATTTTGGCTCAGGTCATGATCTCAGGGGTTTGTGAGTTCGAGCCCTGAGTCGGATGGACTCCCAGCTGACAGTGCAGAGGCTGCTTGGGATTTTCTCTCTCCCTCTCTCTCTCTGCCCCTCCCCTGCTCATGCACTTGCTCTCTCTCTCTCTCTCTCTCAAAATAAACTTAAAAACAAAAAAAGAATTCTGGCACCCAAAGGCTGCTTCTGGGGCTCAGCTCTGGCTTTGTCTAGCTCCTACAGCCGGTTCTCTTAGGAGTGGTTTGCTTTGCTTTGCTGATGTGTACCTCAGTTTCTCCAGCTGCTGATGACTCTCACCAAACCAGGAGGCTATTATTAGCCAGGAGGAGGCTGAGATGGAGGGTGGACTAGTAAAAAGCACTGGAGCAAGTCTTCCCTAGAGAATTTGCACAGCAATGGTTTTGAGTGTTACTCAGACGGGAAACTCAGAGCCACCCTTGCTGCCTCCCCGTCCCTCCCAGCCTGCACCCCACCCCTGCAGATCCATCCATCCACAAGTTTATCTCCAGAATAGATCTTGAATCCACTCTCTTCCTGCCACCTCCTCCACCACTGCCCTCTGCTGGGCCACCATCCCTTCTGGCCTTGACCTGTGCAGAGACCGCCTAAGTGGCCCTCTTGCTCCCATTCCTGTCCTGCTCCTTCAGCCCAGGGCCACAAGGCTGCCTGTGTAATCTTCTTAAAACGTGCATCTGGTCACATCACAGGACACTTCAAGTGCAGTCCAAACTGCTCGCCACAGCCCCTGAGGCTCAGCAAAATTCCTGCTTCTCACTCCAAGCTCACCCGTGCCTTCTGCCCCCATCCTCTGGTTGAGTTCTTTGTCCTTCCTGTTGTGGGACTTTGCATGTGCGGATTCCTTGGCCTGACATCCTCTCCCCCTATGCCAGGTCTTAACAGAAACATTACCTCCAGGGCGTCTGGGGGCCTCAATCGGCTGAGTGTCTGACTCTTGATTTCGGCTCAGGTCATGATCTCACGGTTTGTGGGTTTGAGCCCTGCATCAGGCTCTGCGCAGACAGCGTGGAGCCTGCTTGGGATTCTCTGTCCCCCACTCTCTCTGCCCCTTCCCTGCTCGCGGTCAGGTCTCTCTTTCTCTCTGTCTCAAAACTAAATAAATAAACATTAAAAAAACAAAGGAAAAAAAGAAACATCACCTCCTCAGGCAAGCCTTCCTTGATCACCACAGATAAACTAGAAAGGTCCCTCACCATCATCTATTTCAGACCTTTGATCAAAGCACTCATGCCACGTGCATATTTTTATTTAACTGCTTGCTTACACGGAATTATTTTCTGACTGTCCCTCCCGCTAGAATAGAGGCTGCTTGTGGGCAGGGACCTCGTGTGTCTTTTTCACTGCGTATACCTGAGACACGATAGGCCCCTGGCAAACACGCGTGAGGCAAAGATTTGTTGAGAGAGCCTCAGATCTGGGAGACAGGCAGAACGGATCTAGTTCTGGATCTGTGCCCTCGAGGATGTCACACGGCCTCCCAGATCCTCTGCTTCCTCCTCTGTCAATGGGGGCCATGGATGAGATGATGACCCAGAGCCTTTCGAGGCCTGGTGCTCGGCAGTTGGGTGGGCCTTCACTCTCCAAGAAACTGCAAGCGCCGTTAAATAGACAAGAAGAGAAACTTGGCCATGCTGTACCTTGGATGGCTTTGAGAAGGCTCTGCTTCTGTTGTCCGTCCTGCTGACACTTTAGACAAGTCAGTTTGTGAGGACTTAGGCTGCTCAGGGCCGTGACTGGCCACCATCCCCACAGCACACCCTGCCGCGCAAGCATGGAAACTGGGGCTCGTCCAGAGAAAGCAGTTACTTCGGAGAGAACCAGCATCAAGTCAGGAAAGATTTTATCTAGGGCCTTCCGTCCCAGCAGTCATGTTCCCCCCAGCGCCCCCGGTCTGAGGCCTGACCTCCGAGGATGTCACCTTGTGTGGGTGCAACGCTTTAACTCCCAGTGGCTTTCTACTGGGCCTTCCTACCTGGCCTTCTTCGCAACAACCCGGGAGGGCAGACCGAGGAAACTGAGATGCAGACCAAAAAAGTGAGTGAGTGGCAGAAAGGAGGCCTTTGAAATCAAGGAAGAAGAACTCTAGTGACATTAATATTCTTTATATTATATAAATATAATTTGTAATTCATATATTATATATGAATATGTGACTTTAAGAGAATATTTATATGAAATATATTTGAAAAAATATATGAAATTCTTCCATATTAGAGAAAATTCGTGAAACAGAGGAGAGAGGGTCCCTCATAATCATACCACACTAGACAGGGTGGATACTTGTAGCATTAGAGCAGGTTAGGGCAGTTAGTCTGGGTCTTAGTGTCCCTCGCCCTCACTCCCCCTCCCTCTCTCCCCCTCCTTCGCTCCCCCTGCCTCTCTCCCTCTCTCCCCTTCTGGTTCACTCACCAGAGTGAACATTGGCTCCATCTGACGTCCCACTTTGCACTTCTCAGGTGCTCCACAAATGTTTACTTAAATGTTGAGGCAAACTGAGAGAAAACTCAGCCTAGCCGGCTGGGGCAAGAGGAAGAGGTTGCACTTCAGGGGTGCCAGCCTCTGTCTAGGTGGCCCTGTGGCTTCCCAGTTCTGAGGACACGCCAAGTCCTCACTATTCCAAGCTCCCTGCTCGCGCCATTATCTATTATCGCAAGGGACTTTACCGCGATGAGAGGCTCTATCACTTTCATCCACAGATCAGATTTCACTGAAACGCAGTTACATGCTGATTTAAATAACAATCCGTAGCTGTTTAGCATCAGGAACAGAGAAGGAGCCTCGCACTTTGGATCTAGGCTCTGCGCTGACAGCCCTTTCTGTGGTCACAAAGGTTATCCAAATCTGCCGGTTGCCAATGCGACACACATTTCTGCCACCATGTTTTGGGAGGGGGGCAGACCCAGTCATCTGGAACCTCCGGGCAGTGGGCCAGGCTCCTTGACCAAACTCTCCCGCTCTTGGAGCACGCAGAGGAGATCCGGGGAAGCAGAGCTGTGGCCGCCTGGCCTTTGGCTGCCCTGTCCTTTGGGAGCTGGAAGGTGAGAGTGGGGCCCAGAAGGGAGGCTCGGATACTTGGAGCTGCCTCCTGCTTCTCAGGTGTGCTGAAAGACCAGCCAGAGCTTGCCCTGACCCCGGGCCCTTGGAGGGGAGGTGCTGGCTGAGCACTGGGTCCCGGAAGTGCTCCCTCTGGGGAAGCTAGGGGAAAGTACCCCACCTGGCTGGGACTCTGGGCAGGGCTCAGAGTCTGGCTGCCTGTACAATAGACAGAGTGAGTGGCCGGGTCCCAGCCAGCTGCCGCTCACAGCCCCAGGGCCCCAGGGTTGCCAGGGCCTCGCCCTCCTCTCGGATTGTGGATTGTATTGGGTGACGCAGTTAGGCACCCACGGTGGGGGGAGGAGAAAGTGCCAAGAGCCTCCAGGGCTCTGGGTGACTGGGCCTGTCACCTCAGAGCTGGGAGCCTTGGGGAGGAGGAGGGCTCAGCCAGGACCTGGCCAAGGGGGCAGCGGAGGGAAAGGGGGCAGCATTACCTGACAGGGGAGGCAGGTTCCTCCTCCCTTCTCCCTCCTCCCTCCCACCCTCCCTCCCTCCCTCCTCCCTTCCTCTCCCAGGTCTGTAGTAATTGCCTGTTTGTGCCCCACCCCCACTACTCCAGGCTTTGGCTATAAAGTGGTGAACACATCAAGATCTCCCCATCCTCATGGAGCTGACCTTCTAGTAGGAAAGACAATGACTAGACAACCATCTGCCAGGAAGTCAGGTGGGTGAGGCCGCCGTCACTGCCCCCCACCCTGAGAAGCGGGGAGAGCCGGGACTGTACCCTATGCAGAGTGAGGACACGGAGTGAAGGCAGGTGTGACTTACCCAAGACCAACCCAGGAGAAGTGGTGGAGCTGCTATGCACTCAGTGCTCAGTACTCAGTGCTCAGTACTCAGTGCTCCCAGCACTCTCCCTCTTCCCTAGCACGGCCACCGAACAGACCTATCTGCAAAGCAAAACTCTGTGCCCCTAGGGATACCATTTTTTTAAAGGAGGTGTTTATACCCAGAAAACTAAAAAACAAAAATCAACTAAACTAAGAAGCTCAGGCTAGGCAAAGAGCTAACTCCGTGGTGTGAAATGACACTCCTGAGACAGGAGCCTGCGGGTCTAGACAGCCTGGGGAGCTGAGGGCCAGGCGACACTGGCCGCAAACTCTGGCCTTGACCCAAGTTCTCCTTAGTGACCCTGGTGAAAGCTGGCCTGTCGCTCCTGGGTCCCCGCAGATGTGTGAGGGCCCCATTACCCAACCGCGCTGTTGGTACCCTTTGGGCATCACAAATACACCCTGGGGGCCCATGTGTCCCTTCACAGCGGTCTGACCAGGAAGAGAAAAGGCAGTGTCGGGGATGAGGAAGATGTGGGCAGGACCACGTGTGTGTATGCAGGTATGTGTGTGCAGGGGTGTGTTGGGGGATGTGGGAGGGTGTATACTGAGGGGGCCGGTGAGTGGAAGGATGGGCTGCTGGGCTGGGCGGCTGATTGTTGATGGGGGAGGGGTGTGCACCAGCAGTTTCTCTGTTGGATGAAGCAGTGGACAGGCTCTGACACCCTCCAGATGCTCTAACTGGCGTTAGAGCATGCTCAGGCAGAGGTCAGCCTCACCCCTAGAGCTGGTCAGCATGCCATCGCCAGGGACTGCTGGGTACGGCCAGGACGGCCCGCAGCCCTTCCCCAGGGCCAGACAAACTAGGAGGCTGGAGGGTCAGCACAGGGACCCTCCCCATCCTGTGAGGGTGGCAGGGACCTTCTCATTGAAGCTGGCACCTTCCATAGGTCAAGGTTACGGCTGTAGGATGGACGGGAGGACAGGCCAGAACTGAATGGCCACTATGGAGATCAAACCCAGGCATGGTGATGCCTTTCTGAACTCGGACCTCTGATCCTCTGCTCGAGTCTCTGGGCAGATGGTTACAACGCAGATTCCTGGCATCCCCCACCCCCACGCCCGGCCCACTGAATCAGAATCTGAGAGACGTTGTCATTGACATAAGTCCTGCAGGTGTGTGCTGGGAGGCGGGGCCAAGGAGGAGGTTTTCCAACTGCTGGACTGTTCCTTACACGTTCTCCGCATCAGCCAGTTTCAACAGCGGCAGAGCATGCCAAGGACTAGAGACACCGCTGTGCAGGTAGCCGTCCCTACTCTCAGGCACTTGGGACTCTTCCATGTTATGGATAATGTGGGCGTGAACATCCTTATGCACACTTGCCCTTATGCGGACTCGTGCCTTAAAGTCCATTCTCAGAACAAAGGATGAAAAGGATATGAACATTTTTATGGCTCCTACCATAATAGCACTAAATTGCATTTTCCAGAAAGGCTGCACATTTGGGCCGACACCTGCAACGTGCAAGAGTGTCGATTTCATCACAGTGCTGCCAGCATTTCGGCCCCTCAGTTAAAGATAAGGAAACTGAGGCTGCATTGCTGAAGTGACCTGTGACCTATGTCAAGTGACACATTCAGTCAGTGCCAGAACTGGGACAAGAACCCAGGGATTTCTCATTCAGGGGCCAGGATGTTTCGCCACGGCCGACTTCCTCAGGCTCCAAAGAGGCAGGAGGGAGAAATCAAGTCTGGCAGGTCACTCTCTGTCCCCCACCCCTCCCTGCCAGCTCTGACCTCAGCTAGGAGCTCACGTTTCAGTGCATTTCATTGTTTTTCTGCCTGTAAAACCGGGCCTCTCCCTTGTCTGCTCAAGCTCCACATCCTGAGTGAACTCTCTGATTCCTCCGAGGAGGCCATCACATACTTGAACCGTGGGTTAGATGCAGATAAGTGGACGGGGAAGGAGTGGGACAAAGGCGAGATGACGGTCCGGGGAAGGACAAAGGCCAGGCCAGATCGGCCAGAGCAGTGGGGGCCCCAGGGGGAAAGTTAAGACGCAAAGGAGTTGGGGCCCAGGGTGGCAGACAAAGGGGTCCAAATGGGGAGCCTTGAGCACACGCCTAAGCCTCCATCTGCTACTGGGATGTCGGTTGTTCCCATGAGAAAACTGGGTTCTGGCTTTAGCCGGGGGAGGGGGGGCAGTCCTTACCAAGGTGTCTGAGGGTGCAGAGGATTCCCAACCCCCCAGCTAATCATATGGAAATTGCATGAGTATGTGAGCGTGTTCCTTTTTCTGGGAAGACAGCCCATAGAGCTTAACAGATTTTCAAAAAAGTTTATGACCCCCTCTAAAAGTTCAAAAAATAAAAGTTAGATGAAGAGTGGAAGTCATTGAGAAGTCAGAACTGTTTGTTGTAGGAATTATATATGTGTTTTTACCCAGGGTAAGGAGAGAGGAGATAATTACAGGTGGTCCTTCTCAGATAGGTTGATGATAGATGGATGGATGGATGGATGGATGGATACATTTGATAAATGAATGAAAGGAAGGAAGGAAGGAAGGAAGAGGGGAGGGAGGGAGAGAGGGAGGGAGGAAAGATGGAAGGGAGGGAGGAAGGAAGGAAGGAAGGACGGGTGGAAGGGAGGAAAGGAGGGAGAAAGGGAGGGAGGGACAAACGGAGGGAGGAAGGAAGGAAGGGAGGGAGGGATGGAGGAAGGGAGGGAGGGAGGAAGGGAGAACTTTTTGCAGAGACTTATTGTAAAGAATCAATATTCGTACCATCTAGGTTTCTTACTTTCCAGTCACTGCCCTCCAAAGATGCTCCTAGGCAAAGATAAAGCCTTCTCAAAGTGGAGAAGCCATTTAGTGGGAAAAAGGGATTTGGCTTCACAACTTTTCCAGAACTATCTCTTGCATAAGACGGGATGCGCTTGAAAACAATCACAGCAAGCCCTTCCCAAGCACTTAGTGGGTGTTCGGCACAGTGCTGAGTACTTTAGGAGTATTATCTTGTTTACTGCTCAGCAGCCCTGGTGGTTTGCACAGTATCATACCTCCCATTTTACAAGGGAGGAAACGGAGGCCCAGGGATGTAATGTCACTAGCCCCCAAGCAAACAGCTGTAGCTGAAACAGAGGGTACTGGAAGCTAGGTGGGCAGGTCCGGAGCTGGGGCTAGATACAGCCTTCGAGAGCAGTCACGTCCTGTCCTCAGCAATCAGCCCCATATTCATCTTCCACCAAAAAACCTGGATCATGACCACTTGAACCCTACTGTTCTCTATGCCTTTAAAGGGATAGCGCAGTGAATATACTTGAAATTATCCAGGCTGATTGTCTATACTTGCTAAAAAAAAAAAAAAAAATGGTAATAGTAGACGTAATAGTAATCCCTCCCATTTACTGACCATCTAATACGAGTCAGAATATATATATATATATATATATATATATATATATATATATATAAAGGCTTTATGTTCATTTTCTTAATCATATCCTTACAACAAGTTTCCAAAGTGAGTATCAGCATGTTCATTTTACAGATAAAGGTATTGAGGTCCAAGGGGGTTTAAATAGCCTGCTGGAGGTCAGCTAGGAAGTGGAGGGGGCTGGACTGCACTCACACTCTTTTTCTGCGTCTCTGTCTCTTGCTGGGTAATGCAGAGCACAGAGGTACAGGAGCTGGCTTCCTTGTTGGGGCCTGCCTGATGACTGGGGCACAGAAAAGGCCCAGGGGGCTCACTGCCATGGTCAAAGGAGAAGGAAGGAAGGAAGGAAGGAAAGGAGGGAGGAAGGAAGGAAGGAAGGAAGGAAGGAAGGAAGGAAGGAAGGAGGGAGGGAGGGAGGGAGGGAAGGAAGGAAGGAAGGAAGGAAGGAAGGAAGGAAGGAAGGAAGGAAGGAGGAAGGAATGGATAAAACATAGCCTATGCCTCAGGCAGCACCAAGACGATAAATTACCCAAATCTAGAGCTGCAATTCCAAAAGTCCTACAAAAAGGGGCAGTAGCCACTGGCGCTGTGAATCAATCCACCCTGAGCCACTCACTCGAGCGTACATTCAGAGGCATGACCCAAGTGTCTTTGGAATTTGGCTATATAGTCTTTGAGGCCAAGGTTCAGTGCCTCATGAAATGTTCTTGTGAAGTTCATGTGCAGGTGGGATCATGGCCCTTAACTGAAATCAGTGGTTGTTTCAGTGCATCCCTTCTCTGGGGTTTTGATCTTGATCTGAAAACCCCAGGGCCTGGAAAGCAAGAAACGCAGTGGGCAGTAGTGATGGCCAACCCCGAGGACAGGGCCGGGGAGGTGGGGGTAGATGAGGTCGCAGCTGCGGCTCAGGGTTGTGGCCGGGAAAACCTGAAGGGGAGCACTACGCCAGTCTTGTCAAGTCCAGAGGCCGAGCGGACACAGAATCTGAGAAGTCTTTGGGCACAGCACGCTGCCTGAGTTCCAAGTAAGCAAGCAAGGTCACGGCTCGGCACGATGCCAGACGTGTGGCCCTGTCGCCTGGGATCCTACCAAGCAGGCACAAATAGGGGTCAGGAGTCTATCTGAACAGCTAGGAGGTCAGTTAAGGCAGGAGGAAACAGTCTGGGTTGGATCCCAGGCCCTGGAGGGAATGAGAGGAACCTCTCGCAAAGGACTCAGTGAGCCTTAAGGAAACCCAGGCATGGAAGACAGGGTCTGCCCTCTGGGGCAGCATGAGGGCTGAGCTTGGCCAGGGAGAATGGGGATCCCAGGAGACTGTGGCTAGTGACCGCACTCCAGAAACCAGGCCAACCCCACACTGCCTTTCTTCCATGGGGGTGGAAGAAATCCACCCTGGTCAGTTCTCAGAGGGTCGCTCTCCCGACTCTACAGTCCTCTCGGCTCTGGCATTTCCTCTCATTTCAGAAAATAAAACTTTGTGTCTCTTAATCTTCAAAGTCATCCACATACATTGAGAATAACCTTATGTGTTTAGGATTCTATTGTTATTCAAGACACTTGTTTTCACCCCGTTTTCCTCACTAGCCATTTGATGGTGAGCACCCTTCCATGACACACGTCCCCCATGCCCCTTCCCTGCTTCTTGCTATCTCATGTCACCTCTTACCTGCAGGTGCCTCTGGCTGGCATCTGGGTATTCAGATTAAGCAAGACACCCTCCAAACCACATCGTCACTGCAAAGATGTTCAAGCCCTAGTCCCTTCATGGGAATTGCTTAAACAATCTGAAGACATTTGCATAACAGACAGTTCGAGAGCCGCTCGCCCGCCCGACAGTGCCAGGCATCAGGCAGTGCTGCTTCCGTGAGCCACCAAACACGGAAAGAGCTGATGCAAAGCCGAGTGTGCGTTAGCCACCCTCCATCCTGTGTTCTCATCTGCTCCAGCTGGTTCCGTGATGTAGGTTGGAAACCAAAAAACCGTGTAAATTAGAATTGTGTATGAAACAAGAGCCGATGGGCCCCCCAGTCACACGGGCCCCAGGAAATGAGCATGACAACCTGTTCTGTGACTTCTTGGGGTTCAGTATGGTTTTATGTTCCACTCAGGTTCTTGGCTCCGTCCCAGATAGAGGAGGAAGCCAATTAAGTGATGCTTCCCTGTCCTCGTAATATTCTCTGTTACATTATATGGACTTTACTGCTTTGAAGTTGCCAATTATTTCCTTCTCGCTGCCGTAACATTACTATGGTGTGGTTATCTCTGTGGGGAAAGAGATGCTTCGAGGTTCCGTGTTTTACTCGTCCGCCCAGCCTGAGAACCACTGGTTTAGGGCAGCCGGGGCTATTCTAGAAACACTAGACTTTCAGATCTCCCTCAACCGGTCAGAGTTGCAAGGCTCCTCAGAGCCCCTAAAGACAGGCACCCTCGCCTTATCCCTAAGGAAATAGAGTGTGTCTAAGGTTACTAAGGAAACTATTGCCTAATCGGCAACCATCTCCCCCACAGGAGACCTTATGAAATGATTAACAATGACATCCTGGGGAGGACTGTGTGCATTTCTAGCCCATCTTCTCCGGAAAGGATTTGAACCAGCTTACAAACGTGCCTACAAGTACATTTGTAGGCAAACGTATGTAAAAAAAAAAAAAAAAAAAAAATTAGGAAGAGACAATAAAGCAAGCGGAAAATAAGGAAGAAGATAGATCTGGGTTTAAGATCCGCACCCAGAACGAATACCACCGAGACGGGTGTGCTCAGTCCGGGACGGCCATAGATTCCATACCAAGACGCCCAACCATCAAGACTAGGGGAGGTACACCAGACCCATGGGGCTCCACTTTTCCTGTTCTCTACCACTTCCTACTTCCCTCTTCAGGCATCAGTTTTCCGGTCTGTCAAATGGGCAAGTCCTGCCTTGTAGAAGCGTTCTGAGGCTCCAGTTAAGTCTCGTATGTAAAAGAAAGCACTCAAAGAATATGGCGCCCAGAAGGGACTGTCATTTTCTTCTCTTGCTGCCTCCTGGTAATGAATTGAACATTACTCATTTTCCTTGGCCACATGAGGTGGCCACCAGATTTTAGCTGCTGTGGTTGGTCAAAATGAAGTCTATATCCATTTTAAGAACACAAGGGGCGCCTGGGTGGCTCAGTCGGTTGAGCGACCCACTTCGGCTCAGGTCATGAACTCACGGCTCGTGAGTTCGAGCCCCGCGTCGGGCTCTGTGCTGACAGCTCAGAGCCTGGATCCTGCTTCCGATTCTGTGTCTCCCTCTCTCTCTGCCCCTCCCCTGCTGACGCTCCATCTCTCTCTCTCTCTCTCAAAAATAAACATTAAAAAAAAAAGAGGAAAGAAAAAGAACATAAGCACCGTCCAAACACTGGATGAGAAGCCTTGTAACATCTTTCTGAGCTCCAATTATGCCAGTTTTTACCATCACACCTTTCCCCCTTTCCTTGCTTCAGTTGGAGGGGGGTGCGGGGGTGGAAATCAAGGTACTTGGGAGCCGCAGGGAATGTGAAATTCTAAAGTAAAGTTTAAGTACCCTAGAAAATGCCTGTTTTCTGGCTCAGGGATGATGTTGGGCAATAAAGAGGAGAGAGGAGGGTTGAGAAGAGCAGAGGGAGCCCCTTCAGGGGCCTGTCCGGGTGTCCTTTGGCGGGCATGGCACCTACCTGTCGTCACTCAGACGGTTTCCCCAGATTTAAGCTTTGGGGATGGGATCAGGCATCTTCTGAACACAGGCCAGCATTTTAGCTGAAAGCTGACTAGTGCTTAAGATCGGGCATGTTGTGATTCTAAATGGAGAGTGAGGGCAGAGGGGCCACCGAATCTCGGGGGACAGAGCTTCAGGGGCCTCAGCTGGCCTCCTCTATGTGGCATGTGTTATACTCACCAAGGCGAGCCGCTCAATATACAAGGGCGCTAACAGCAAGAACAACCATACAACTACCACGATAAGAGAAATGTCATACAAATAACACACACCTGGTCTGTTTGGTTTGGGGTTGAACATGAGAAGGTCACGGTGGGCAAAGGGGGTCCAGCATCCTCCCTGGGAAGTCACTGGCCCCTCCTGCTATTGCTTCCAGCGCCTGCAGCACTGTGAAAGAATAAACAGCAGGTGGATAAATCACCCTCTTCGGGGAACGTGGTCAGATAAGAACCAGCCCTCCTGTCTGTAGAGACCTTCGCACGTCCCAAGGCTGCCATCTGAGGGGGGACCACGGGGTTACGGGTGGGATCTCCAGTCGACAGATGGGGAGACAGATCTGGGCTGGTGGAATTATTTGTCAAACCATCAAGGATCCGGTTGTCCCAGGGGAAAGGCAGCCTGTGATCCCAGATGCGAGTGTGGATGCTGGAGCTAGACCCTGAATGTTGGCTCTGCGATCACTCACTGTGTGACCTTAGGTAAGTTCTCTCTCTGCCTCAGGTTCCTCATCTGGAAAAGGCGTTGGGTGCGTTACCCGAGCCGATATCGGTAGAGTGCTTAGAACAGTCCTGACACCTATCAGGTGCCCTATGAGCGTGTTCAACCCAAACTCCCAGGTCAAAGCCTGACTCTGCAGCCCCCAAACCAAGAGAGAACAATGGCAAGATCCCAAGTGTGTGTGCTCCACCGTCCCACAGAAGAAAATTCTAATCCTACTCAGTGTCAGCCCAGCGGCACCGCTGAGGGTGGAGGGAGCGGCTGGAGCCAGATCAGGGTGGGGAGCGGGCACCTTCCCCAGGGCCTGGGGACGGTCCCACTTCCTTTCCCTTCGAGGTCTTGCCAAGGAGGAACACATGGGCTCGATAAACGTGTGCCAAGCAGGAACGAGATGGTATCTGAGCCGGACAAGCGGACAAGTTCAATGTGCCCAGGTTCCCAGCAGGGGCAGACACCCGCTCCCCCTCCCCCGCCGGCTTGGGCTTGGCCCTCCTTCTCCTTCTCCTTCTCCTCTTTGCTTTGGTGGATTTGTTGTAGCTGCTGCCAAGGGCACCCATCAGGAATGACAGGTGGTTTGCCTTTGGGGAGGGCTGCAAAAGTGTCAGGCAAACAAGCCGTGGCTGGCTTTCTCATGACGCTGGCCCTAACAGGCTACAGGCTGAACACGGTTTCCCAAAAGCCACAGGCCCATGCGCTTCAGCGCAGGCTCTGAACTGGGACGCAGGACTCCTGTTTCTTGGCCCAGCTCTGCCTCTATGGGCCTGCATGTCCTTGACCAAATACTTCTTGCTTCCAGGTGCTCACTATTCTCATCAGTAAAATGAAGGCCTTGGGTGGGGTGGGGGGGGGGTTGGGGGAGGCAATGAACTTGAAGGTCCTTTGGACTCTCCCATCTATGAATCTGGAGCAAGTGTGCTGGGACTAGAGCCGCACAGCTCTGAACGGTTGCTGGTGGGCCTGGGCGGTGTGGCGGGGCGTTTGTTCATTCAACAAACACATGGAATGCGTGTCCCCTGTCCCTCTTGCCCTGCCATGGTGGGAACAGAAGAAGGCAGACTCCAAAGGTAGAGGATGGCAAGGAGAGGCCCAGAGGAAGAGGGCCAAGCATGGTCTTCGCCTCACTGCTTGGTTCACCCATCTCAAGGCCTTGAAGCCCCTGTTTTAGTGCTGGGGGAGGGGGAAAGGGGCGGTCTCAGGGGGAACACGAAGGTGAAGGCAAGTCCCCAGAGGTGGGCGTGAGAACCAGGGGCCTGGGGAAAATGAGGCCGGGTCAACTGCTCTTATCTGCATCTTTCTCAGCACATCTGCTTCCAAGCAGCCAATCAGAATGCGGAGCAGAGGGAGCGACGGACCAGAGACCCCTGCCGCCCCGGGCACATCCCTTCCCCTCTCCCGGGCCAGTCCCTTCAACTGAAAGATGCCAGGACTAGACTAGTGACCTCTTCCACCCTCAGTCCCTGCAGTTCTCTTGGTTATTCGATGTCTGTTATGTACAGGCATTACTGGAATGGGGTAGGGGACGCAGGGAGATTCCTGCCTTCAAACAGTTCAACCCATGTCCTCACCATCGCTTAACTGACAAATTCACTTACTGAGCACCTACTCTATGCTAGGCCCTGTGTTTACCTCTACCACTAGCTCCGAAGCATCTGGGGGCAGTAGAGGTCATGGCCTATCCTATTTTTTCTTTTTCCTCTATCCTATCCCCTTTGCCCTAACACATAAAATCTGGCAATTAAAAGCATGAACCCTGGAACCAGACTGCCCTGGTGTGAATCCTGGTAGTTTTCTAATACCAACCTCAGTTTCCCTGTCTGTAAAATGGGAAGAATGATCATTCTTACCTTATAAGGACTCCTCTTGAGAAGGATTAAAAAACTTAATGTTTATTAATTTAGCACTTAGCACAGGGCCTAGCATGTAGAAGGTGCCCAATAAATGTTTGTAAATAAAATGTTTAGCAAGGTGAACGGAGCTGACCTGCTTCCAGTCAAAATTCGTTATCACAATAACGCACGCACCTTCCTCCTCACTCTGAGTCATGTGTGCGCTGTTTATCTATGATGAGCCATGTTCACAGGCAGTGCAAAGGTGAACCTCAGCACAGCCAAGCTCAACTATCCGAAATTCCAAATCACTGAGGTCCAAGTTCACGAGCTTCTACTGTAACCAAAAGTATTATTTATTTTAACCACTCATTTCGGTCCAGTTCCTCTGCAAATCCTTTGCTAAAACTGATCATCGTAGCCCAACTGTCTTGAATTTCTCCTCCTTTTGCTCTTCCTGACCCCGTGCTCAAAAATAGCCAACACCCCGCAGGCAGGACCCCAAGGGCTGGGGCCGCTCCGAGTCAACAACAGGGGCCTCCAGTCCGGAGTTTCTGGATGTGTGGGGCCATGGTCTCCTAACACAATGCCTGGCAGGGCCCCAGGATGACAAGAGTCCCCGCAGGAACAGACATGCCTTGGTCTTTTGCAACCTTTTCTGATATTGGCTGAGGGCAATGAATGGAAAAGAGTCACAGCATTGATTGCTCTGATCTGTACTTGCCAATTTGGCTCATGCTGATACCTACCTCCGGACCCACAGTTTCCTTGGGCATAATGACCGGGCTCGAGGTGACCAAAGCTGACGCTAGAATCCTAATGGATCTCCGACTACCCTGGAGAGACATTTCACCAGCACACTCAGTGGGGAGACGCTAGAGTCCCAAGCTCGTGGGGGTGCAGGGGTCTTCTCACTACTCCCAAGTGATGTATTTCTCTAGCTTCCTCACTGAGGCCTCATCCATTCATCTCTGTGCCTCCCTGGTGCTAAGCTAGGTCCCCAGCACAGAGCTAACCCTAAAATTAAAGCATGCTGGCCAGGGAGCTAGGAGGTGAATTAGAGTTCCAGCTGCGCTACTAACAAGCTGTGTGACCTTGGGCAGGTTCCTTACCTCTCTGGGTCTCAACGGCTTCAGTCTACAAAATCTGGGACTGGGATGCTGGTGCCTGTGGTCCAGTTCTGTTAAAGATCCCAGGGACTGAATCGATTTGATAACAGTCTTGATAGTGGTAATCTTGGTCAAAGAGTTCCAAGCTTGTGACAAACACAAACTCAGCAACCCACGAAACTTCCCACAGTCACAAACCCCAGGGTGTCCAGTTTGTCACTTGGAAATGGAAGAACTCACAGCCTCAGGGGATGAATTAGAAATTGAACTGGCCACTGGGAGAGACACAGGGGCAGGGCAGTGGCGGGTGTAAGAGGGGCTGTGGTGGCCTTCTTGATGTGATCCCAGGGCCCTTGAAAAGCCTCCCCTGCCTCAAATATCCCCTCCCCCAAATCCAGCTCCCAGTCTTTGTAATTCCATCATTTGAAAGGAACTGGGGCCTGGGCTCTGTGTGTGTGTGTGTGTGTGTGTGTGTGTGTGTGTGTGTGTGTACCATTTCGGGAAGCTCCCTGCAAAATGCAGACACCCTGGAGAAGGGTGAGCTTCTTACCCTGCTAAGGTTGCCTGGGTCTTGCCTCTTTGCCAGCAGAAGGCTGGCAGCCTGTAGGCACTAGGCCCCTGAGGCCATAGGAGAAGGGGGGACCCTGAAGGGACAGTAAAGGACTGGCATGGGAGGGAGGGCCTCTGGCGATGATTCACTAAGCTCCTTCAAGATACCCCAGACAGCCTGGGGAGGGGCAGGGGTGCGGGGAAAGAGAAAAGGAGGGCACGCACACGAGTCCTCCAGGAGAGGGTGGGAGTGGGGCCAGCTGAGGGCAAGAGCTTGGTGCCTCCCTTTGGCTAACCGATTCCTCGGGAAGAGCCAACCCGGAGAGGAGAGGGGAGGGGAGGAGAGGGGAGAGGAGGAGAGGGGAGGGGAGAAGAGGGAAGGGGAGGGAGGGCGACGGGAGACGAGGGTGGGAGGGAGAGGGTGGGGCTGGGTTTGGGGGAACTGTAAAACAAACGGGGCGGCTTCACAGAAAAATTCCCGGGCGTCGTGAGAATAGAGGGTGCCGGGCAGCACCCCATTTCGCCGGGCCCACGCCCCCTCGAGTTGCCCGGCCAGTTCAGACTGGTTCGCCCACCTCTCCCTCCCCGCCAGCCCCCCCTGGCCTGATCCCTGAGAAAGCAGATTCGGGAACGTGATGTAACCACAGCCGCTCCGCCCCGGCCACAGGCACTCCGGACTCCCAGCCCGCCCGCAGCCCCCTTCCCCGCGCCGCCCCCTCCCAGGTCCGGCCCGGGCGCCGCCCCCCCCCCCCCCCGGCGCCCCGCCCCCTCCCTCCCCGCGGCGTCCTCGCACCCTCTCCTCCCCGGCACCCGGCGCCCTCGGCCCCTCCCCGCTGTGCTCCCCGAGCCCCTCTCCGCGGCCCCAGCTTGTGTCTCCGGCCCTCCCCTCCGCATTCTCCCACTGCCCCGGCGCGACCTCCTCACCCTCCCGCCTCCCCCGCCCGCGGTTAACGCCGGAGAGCCGGCGCCGGCCCCGGCGGGGACTGTGCCGGCCCCGGAGAGGGGCGGCGGGGGTGCGGGAGGGGCCCGAGGGCCGCGGGAGGCAACGCCGAGCCGGACCCCCGCCCCCCCCGCCCCATCCCCCTGCCCGCCTCCCCCCAGCCCCCCCCCCCCCATCGGGCCAGGCTTCGTGCCAGAGCGGTGTGGGCCAGGCAGGCAGCCTGCCAGGCTGCAGCTATCAGCTGGGCGGAGGGCAGTGCCAGCTGCAGGCGCCCCTGAGGGCAAACACCACCCCACCAACAGGCCTGACAGCGGCACCTCCCACCTCAAATCTAGAGCCGCGCAGAGCCAAAGGCAGAGGACTCCAGGTCACCTGGAGATCTCACTAGAACCGGGAGACTAGGGGCCCCGGGACTGAAGCCCAGCCCACTTATTTTCTGGGTGACCTTAGACAAGTCACTTCTCTATGCCTCAGCTGTTGCATTTTTTTTTTCAACGTTTATTTATTTTTGCGACAGAGAGAGACAGAGCATGAACGGGGGAGGGGCAGAGAGAGAGGGAGACACAGAATCGGAAACAGGCTCCAGGCTCTGAGCCATCAGCCCAGAGCCTGACGCGGGGCTCGAACTCGCGGACGGCAAGATCGTGACCTGGCTGAAGTCAGACGCTTAACCGACTGCGCCACCCAGGCGCCCCTCAGCTGTTGCATTTGTAAAGTGGAGGTGATCACAGTCCCCACCTCTCCGGGCGTTGCGAGTTTTGGTGCATGACACATTAATAGTTGCTTCATAGATAATAACAATTATTATTATTACTATTAGTAGCAGCATTAGTAATCATCACCATCATCTCTCCGGGGGCATTTGCTGTTGGCAAAGGGAAATATAGTGTAATCTGTCATTAAAGATCTGTTAAACACCTATTCTGTGCAAGGGAGGACACTTGGCGTTGTGCAAGAGTCTTGGGAGGGAGATGGTGGCTTTGAGTCCCAGCCCTGTCACTTAGGAGCTGTGACCTTCTCTCTGAGCCGTGGCCAGACAGGGGACGGTACTTCTCACTCTGCAGAGCCAGAGCGGGGATTAAATGAGATGTGAGGACGATGTGTGGGGCAGTTCTCAGCACATCAGAGGTTCCTGCCAGTAAGTGAGAGGTGCAGAGGAGTAAAGAGGATGGGGATGCGAAGGACAGATTCAGTCTCTGTCGTGGAGGAGTACTGAGGAGCTAGGACTTGTGTGCGAAACATGTCACTAAGTCAAGGGGATCCGAGCTCAGTGCCAAATTCCAGGTCAGGAGAAGGGGCAGTGGGAGGGGCAGGGCGGAATGTCGGGCAGCTGTGGGGCGGGGGATGTTTTGGAATGCACCCCCAGCCCTCTCCCACCAGGATCACGGGGGTAGGGGGGGCAGCCACTGGGTTTGGGAGGGACAAAGTGGCTCCTGAACAACTGGTGTCAGCATCTGCTTTACCGGGGAGGCCCCAAAGATGGCTTGGCCATCTCCCATCCTGACAGGAAAAGAGGAATGAAAAGGACAGTTGGAAAACGCAGGCTGGGCGAAATCTCCACCCTTTATAATGACGGTGAATGTGGCTGAACACGGTCCATGCCCGCGGCTATGGCCGTGCGACTCTGGAACCCAGTTCCCTCGTCTGTGAAATGACAGGGTTGGCCCCCTGGGCTGCCACCCTCCACCCTTCTTGAAAACAGTACTTGCTCTGACCTGTAGGAATGTGGGGGAGAAGCCGCTCCTGCTGGGAGGTGCAGGCAGGGCTCTGGCCCATGGACCATTCTGTGAGCTGGCTCAGAGCCCTCTGGAGGGGAGCAGGAAGGAGGCAGGGCTCCACCCTGGACAAGCAGCTGTCCCGTGGAATATGACCCTGCGCTGGAAGGAGCCTTGAAGCAGGCATCCAACCCTCTCACTTGAGGACAAGAGACAAAAACACAGAGAAGTGAGGAGACTTGCCCAAGTTCACGGGTCTCTTCGGGGGCACAGCCAAGGTTCAGTCCGCAGCAGCATACAGCCTCCATTTAATTTAGCTAACAACAGACCAGGAAGCTGGTGACCGAGGCCAATCCAAACCTCTCTGAGCTCCTTTCATGAAAGCAAAATGGAAATGCATTCGCTTCACCGCCAGGTAAGAAAGCACTTCTGGAGGTGAAGGAGCCATATAAACAGCCCACACAACCTCCACCAACACTGTCCGAAGCTGGAGGGGTGAATGGTGGAGCAGTGGGCAGAAGTCCCTGCCAGACCGGGGCGGGGGGGGGGGGGGGGCGGGTTTGCTTTTGTGATCAGCGCTGCAGGCTCCCTGAACAGAGCCCAAGGACACTGGGCTTGAGTACTAATATGCATTTTTATTCTGCAATAATTTTCACACTGAGTTCAAGAGGCACCAGCTCCAAGTCCATAAAACCAAATCAAATTAAATTAATTGATTTTATTGAAACCTGCTGCAGTGGTATTCAAGCCCACAGCTAGGGGCATGACCCTCGTGAAATACCAAAGGGGCTTTTGAAATAATTAAATTAATCACACCCCGGGTTATGCACCAGGGCTTGCTCCCGTGCTCCACGCAGGCAAGTTCCCGCTCACAGCCACAGGCAGGAGAAGCGCATGTGGCCGTGACACAAATTGTGGAACTGCCTAGGGGTCTCAAGGCCCAGACTTCCCATTCGGGGGTAAACCATCGTCCATGCTCTTTCAGCAAACACACACATGAGTGCAAACACACATACACTCACGCTAGGGAGAGGTCCCCTCCCCTCTCTCGTTCTCTGCCTACCCACGGCCCCAGCCAAGTGCTCTCCTTGTCCTCCTGCTTTCCCGACCCCTCCCCCCCCCCCAGAACCCCTCCAGCACTTACACTCATGCACTTGGATGATGCATTCCCTTGTTGGCTATTGTTTCATGGGAGATTGTCTTGCACCACTAAGCAAAGGTTAAGAAGCCCCTGACATGCAGAGAATGGCCCTCTGCCTTCTCTGGATGTTGTAGGAAGCTCGCACAGAGCTCTTCCTATGCAAAGAGCTCCACACATTTGTTAAACCCCTCCTGTGTGCTAGGCACCATTCCAACGATTTCACACATATTACCTCACTTAGTTCTCTCCAGCCGCGCCCTGTCCCCCCGCCCCCGAACTGGGATTGTTCTTGTCCTTATATTGCACTAGAAGAAACTGAGGCACAGAAAGTTCAGGTGACCTGCCCAAAGCCATCCAGCTGGTAAAGGGAGCAAAGCTGAATCTCTTGTCAGTAAAATCTTAAACCGAAAACACTTCTGTAAACCTTGTTGCTGATCAAGTCACGGCATCACCCTTTCTATTTGAAGACATTCATACAAACAAGTAAGGTCACAAAATCCACCAGTATTCCTGGTGGAAGGGACACACCAGCCCTTCATTTCACAGAGGTGGACATGGGCAGACCAGCAAGGGGAAGTTCACACAGCAAATCAGAGATAGCATCCTGTCTCCTGTTGGCCCCCAGCTCTGAACCGCTCTACCCAGAGCACAAAGTTGCTGATTATTCCAGTTACTCATGTCTTTGGGGCTAACACTGCACCTTAGGCTGTTCTCGAGAGGACGGTGAGTGTTCAAGAAGGGGCATGAGTAACCCTGTAGAGTCCCCCACTTTCTGTGGCCTTGTGCACCTCCAGGGAGCACACCAGAGCAGAGTGAGGGAGCCTGGCCCTTCAGGGGTCAAACCCCCCACACCTCATCGGGACCTGCTCTCTTCCTTGCCCTACTGCCGGGGGGACCCCTCAGGGGACAAAGCCTGCCACTCTATCTATTGCACATGAACTTCCAAGCGCTGCTCCCCAGCCCTCCCCCCTCCCCTTCCACACCCTTCTCACTACCCTCAAGATCAACCTGCCAACAGAGCCCAGGACGCTGGCCAGCCTGACTCCCGTCCCTAACTCTGTGAACCCAAGCTGCTTCATGATAATGACCAACACGATCATCACAGCCATGACGGCCACTCATCACTGTTCTTCATTGCTCTGTTCCAGCCACATGCATGCCCAGTGCGTCTAAGCCTCCCAATAACCTCATGTGACAGGTGAGGAAACTCAGGTAAAGGGAGGTGAGGAGCTTGCTCAAGGCCACAAAGCTAACACCTGCTGGGGCCTGGATTCAAAGGTGCGTTTATGGCTTACCTGTCCGACATACCTGCATAATGCATGTCCCCTGTATTTTTGTGACCGAGATTCTTTGATTACCTCCTTATCTGAGAGTAGTTTTTAAAAACTGTGATAAAATATATATAACACTAAAGTTGCCATTTTCACCATTTGGGGGCACAGTTCGGCGGCATTATTCTAGCCACAGCACTGTGCGATCGTCACCGCTATTTCAAAATCTTTGTCACCAACTCAAGACAAAAACTGTAACCATTGAGCAATAACTTCTCAATTATTCCTTCCTCTCTCCAGCCCTGGTAGCCTCTCATCTACTTTCTGTCTCTATGAGTTTGCCTGCTCTAGGGATTTCAAACCAGTGGAATCCTGCCACATTTGTCCTTTGTCTGCAAAGCCAGGAAGCCCAGCTCCTCAACTTTTCAGGCTCTCAGGTTGGCACCTGCCGAAAGGCCTGCCTCCTTCAGGGGGATATTGTGGAGGTGTGAATTCCAGCATGGGGGCTTGGATGCCATCATGGGGAAGGCCAGTCTTGTGGGGGGTTCAGTGTCCCTGGCTACTGAAGGCAAGGGGCCTCCTGCAGAGGGCCGCTGAAACAGCATATTAGGGGAAAAGAGAGAGGAGTCCTCGCAGGAAGAGGAGGAAAAGAGAGGACCCCAGTGCCTCCGGCACATGGGGGCTGTGTTGTCACAGGTGGCCAGCGGCAGGGCTTGGAGGAACACGATGGGCATTGCATCCCCGAGGAGAAACAGGGTGGCCCGACCAATGTTCAGAGCCCCTCACCCCCATTCTGGGCCCACGGACTCTTCAGCCACCTCCTCCTCTCCTCCGGCCGTCTGCCCTTCCCTGTGATTCCAGCCAGGCAACTTCCTTCCTATCCCGAGGTGTTGCTCGTACAGCCCTGTGTATTCCCTCCGCCAGTGCCCCGGCTCCGGCCCCTAACTCAGGTCCCCAGCTCTTTCAGGAAGCCTTCCTCCCCACCTCCACTAGGGCCTTTTGAGTCTACATGATGGGATCGACCACGCTGCGGGGGTGGCGGGCACTGCCTGTCACACAACGGAGAGGGTTCTGCACCTGAGTCCCGGGGCTGCCCTTTTCCTTCTAGCTGGCCTAGGGCGCCCTGCTCAACCACTCTGCACCTCAGATCTTTATCCGTCAAGCGGACCTGAAAACACCCACCGCGTGGGATGGTCACGAAGATGAGACGGAATGCGTGTCTGTGGCTTACAACCTGGGGTGTGCGGCAGAAGTGACGCAAAGGCACAACATGCGAGGCGGCAGATCTTTCTGGTGCTCAGTTTTACTCAACTGTTTGTGCAAAATGCATTCCTTTTAGGTTAAAAACTAGAGGTGACTACGGAGAAGAACGAAACACTCGCATTGCTTTTAAAAGATGAAACAAGCAACCTCCAGGGCATCTCTCGCTTTCTGGGAGCCACGTTAGGAATTCTCTTGGACTCACAATAGGCATCGCCCACTTTGTTTAGTGGGCGCTTCTGGGACGGGCTGCTGAGGACACGGGAGGTCATGGGCCAGGCACGTGGCAGGCACTCGATAAAGGGTAGCTGGGGTATTCCCCCCGTTGTTGTGGGGGAAGGGTTTAAAGCAGCGGCACCTGCTGAGTGAGCCAGTACAGTGGACAGGTCTTACGGTTGGTATTTGGGTCTTGATCTCCCTTGAGACAGGTACAGTATTGGGGTGGGAAGCCTAGGGGGCTGGATTCCCCGGAGACTTTTGTCTCGGCTCCACCATCACAGGCTGGATGTGTGTCCTTGGACACGTCACTTAACTTCTCTGAGCCTGGGTTAACTCACCTACAAAATGCAGACAAATGGCCTAACAAAGGCTTCTTTGCAGGGCTCTGTGCAGATGACATTAAGAGCAAGGTGGTGCAAAGAGAGCAGAGGCTAAAGAAGCATCCACATGCTCGTTTAACTCCAGTGCTCCCCACTGCGGCCCAGCGAGGCCAGTTGGGCAGGTAAAGCACTCTGTGAACGGTTGACCACAGCCTGGAGTGTAAGGTTCTGTTACCACAGCCCTGCAAGGCAGACGGGGCAGGGGCTGTGCTGTCGACTCCGGAGACGGAGACCAGGAGGCCAAGGCACTAAGTGGCTTCCCAAGATCCAAGTGGGGGAGCTGGGCCCGGAGCCCCTGACTCTCAGTTGGTGCTCTCCCGGCTCACCACCCTCCTACTGCGCAGTGCGGCCCAACGATGAAACGGGGGTGGGGGGGCCTCGGTAGGCAATGAGCTCCCGGTACCTTCAATGTTCACTCAGAGGTTGGCAGGCATGACAGAGTGAAATCCAAGCCCTGGAGACGATCCAACCTACTGATCTCTGAAAGATGTCTTTCAGTTCCTGAGCTTCTGGGATTCTAGCTGGCTATCGGATTGGGAGAGGCTGCCAAGGGCTCCGATTTGGTGGTACTCGCCATGTTTGCTTGTTACACGTCACTTGTCTTTTCTGCAGAGCCCGGTCCAGCACTCAGCACCCAGTAAGTGCTCAATAAATACTTGGTGATGGTTTTGCTAAAGTGGCCCTGGAAACTGTTGTCCACCTGGAGCAAAGCCTCTGGGGCTCAGCCAGCGAGGACACTGACACTCATGGGGCACCTCCTGTATGCTGAGCAAGGAGATGCCTCAGCAGGCCCTGCCTCTCCCTGGCCTGCTAAACCCCATTCCACCCTTCCAGCAGAATGATCTGTGTCTGCTCTCTCTGCACAATGGCCATCCGGAGGTAGCTCTGTGTCCGGTCCCTCCTTGGCCAGAGGCAAAGTCCTGACCCTTCCCCCACCCTCAGAGGCTTCCCGCCCACTCCTGAATCTCCACTTTGAAAACTTCTCATGGACAAGAGATCTCCAGGCCACAGCCACCTACCCACCCTCGCTTCCCCTCCCTGTCCGGGCTGCCCCTCCCACGGGGCCCCAGCCTACCCATTTCCTCTGCCCTTTTCACCCTTTGGCAGCATAACTGGCTATTCTGAGCCTTTGGCCCAGCTCCTTCTCCCTACCAGCTGCTCCCTTACTGAGGCCTCCATGTTTGCCTCTCTCTTTGGAGGTGACTGTCACTCAGCCCTGCCACAAAAAAAAAAAAAAAAAAAAAAAAAAAATCCTGAAAGCATTTGGCACTATGATATGGGGACCCCAAAGGCAGCAAGACTCAGCACAGACCTAATTCTTGAGTTACCTACTTGGAAATGTTAAATACAGACCTCTGCATTGCTAGGCTGTGTGTGTGTGTGTGTGTGTGTGTGTGTGTGTGTAGCGCGTGCATGCCAATAGATCCGGGGTCCTTCCAAGAAGCTTTTCAAAGCAATCTTTCTCCCCTCTTGCCAGAAACAATGAATTAGTCAAGATGAGCCCCAACAGGATTAATAGTGCTTTTCTGGTTACCCCAGGCTTCTTGCTTCTTTCATAACACAGCAGCCACTGGATTTCAAGGTTTCTTTGAGAAGATTCTAGGGCAATTACTGCAGATCTTATAAAATTACACCGAATGGTATGTTTGAAAAGACAATTTTCTGAACTCGGCTCTGTGAAAAGTTTCCCATAAAAGCAGCAACAGATAAAGGTGCCCGCCCCCCATCAATCAGTGTTAGTAGGATCTTCGGATTCCTTTCAGACAGTGAGGAAGGGGAAGGGGAGGAGGACAGGGTTACAAAAAGGAAAAAAAAAACAGGTCCCTGTGCCTTGATTTGGCCTTGGTGACCAAGAAAACATACTCTGAGGGCACAGTCAATATTTGATTCACTGAGCTTAACAGCCAAACCTCGACCTGCGGGGAGCAAAGGGCAGAGCCTAGCACAAAACCTGGGATGCTGTGTGAGGCGCTCAGGACGAGGGCTGGGCAGGCCAACAGCTTTCCCAGGTCAGAGGCTCCTTGCAAAGAGGCCCTTGCAAAATGTTTGCTTCCTTCCAAGACAACTTTCCTGTATCTCTGTACCAAAGCTTTCAGATCGTGAAGCTGTGGCAAATTTGTGTTTTTGACAAATACATGGTCAACAGGCAGGTATTCCTAAGCGGGACACAAAACCCAAAGCCATAAGGGGGAAAAAAAGGGGGGGGGGGGATGAATATGATTAAATAAAAGTTAAAAACTTTTATGTCATAAAGATGCCACAATCCAAGTTGGAAGTCAAGAGACTGGGAGAAAGTAACTGTGTTATATGTAACAGACATATATTTACATCTACAGTATAAACAGTTCCTATAAATTTATAAAAAAAAAAAAGAAAATACCATGAAGTATAAACGCTCGTTAAAATTACACTGCTCACTGCTCAATCTCACTAATAATTTTTTTAAAACATGAAAACCAACCGTTAGGGGTGCCTGGGTAGCTCAGTTGGTTGAGTGGTCAACTCTTGATTTCGGCTCAGGTCATGATCCCAGGGTCATGGGATCAAGCCCGGCATCAGGCTCCAGCTCAAGATTTTCTCTCTTTCTCTCTCCCTGTGACCTTCTTCCCCATTAGTGCTCTCTCTCTCTCTCAAAACAAACACAAACAAAAAACAAAACAGAACAAAAAACCACACAAAACAAAAACAAAAAACCCTACAAACAACAACAACAACAACAACAACAACAGCCCAACTGTTAAGTGCATATGATGAGATGAGGGGGCAGACACCCTGTCTCTGGAGGAGGCAGGGGCTCCGGAGGCCAGAGAGTGCTGGACCAATGCCAGGGTTCTGTCATGGTGGCTTTTGAACTTCCAGGTAGGACCTTAGACTAAAGAGCTAAAACATGAGATCTAGTCATCTGTCCAATGAGACCTCGGGCAAATCATCATCCCTGTCTGGGACAGTTTTCTAGTTAATGTTTTAGTGGAAGTTGCACTAAAGAATGGTATTGATTGGTTCTGTGTCTTTTGCGTCAAGCATTAGAAATGGCTTTGGACACCTTCCCCCTTCCCTGAGAGGCTCCAGAATGTTTCTTGCACTGTTCTCTACCCACCTTCTTTACTCTGGAAGACTGGAAACAGAAGTTTTAGTGGGTCTGCTTCCCAGCTGTGGAATCGGAAAGCCTGGAAAAGAAGTGGCTGAGCAAAGACCCTCAGCAGCCCCCGGTGAGTGTGACAGCTGTTCTTGGGCTCCTGCCCCGTCTCCTTGGGGGTCTGTCTGTGCCACAAGGGCTGCTGGTCGGATGGGTGCATGGGGGTGGAGTGGAAGAACAAGCACAGGTCAGACAAGAGGAAGGTGAGGTGCAGGGAATGAACACAGGCGGCAATGAAATGTCATTCCGTTAGCTATTCATTGAAAGCCCCATTTGAACTGTGCTCATCCCAAAGACAACCTTCCCCCAACGTTCACCTTCCCGTGAACGTTCAGGTCAGCCACCAAGGGTGTTCTCACGGCCTGCCCCTTGAGCGATGGGATTCCTCAGTGCTTAGCTGTCCTCCACTGCACCACCAGTGAGGAGTGGTCCAGAGGCACCGCCTTCGGGTGCTGAAGCGGTACCAATGCCTCCCCGCCCGGCTAACTAGCACCTCACTTTCCTATTGATCAGGGGGCCCCTGAGTCCGTCTCAGATGGATGGGGACTCATTCACCACAGCTCCCGGTGGGCCTGGTAGCCTCTCCAGAGAAGAATAGGCAGGCTGAGATGAGAGCTGGGGTCCTGAGGTCCATCCACCTGGAGAAATGTGGGGTTGAGGGGAGGAGGAGACACATCTAGAATAAAGAGAAGTGCTCCCCCACACTAGGGACAGCTCCAGAGACGTGCATTTTCAGATATGTTCTGGTTTGTGTGGCTGGGCTCTGGGATTAGGGGGATGGGGCTGGCGCTCCTCCTGGTCCTCAGACATTCAGAGATGGCCAGGAGGAGTAGAAGACCCATTAACATCTCAGCAAAGGAAGCAAGTGCCTGCGAGAGCCTCCTACACATCTGTGGAAAACTTTGAGCCGGGGTACACAGGTGCCTGCCCTGAGTGAACCCACCCTCCCTGGGTTCACCCCATCCTTTATGCCCGTCCTCTCCGCACGGATGTGACAGATGATGGACGTCACACTTTTGCGTGGCCTCTGGGGCTTGCTGTGGTTGCCCCTCGCCCCAGCAGGTCACGGGGGGCATGGTGCTCTCCCACTGGAGGACAGCTCACTGCCCCATCAGGCAGGAATGCTTCACTTCCTGACCCCACAGGGACTGGACCCTGGGCTCTGCACACAGCCCACACTCAACCGGCACTTGTCAACCACCCAGCTGGAAGTGGGCATTACACCCCGGGGTTGGCAGGTCCCTGGGCCCAGAAGGTCCCTTGGCAGCCACTGAAGACAGCTTAGAGTCTCACTTGCTCTCCCCCAGCCTTGCCTGTGCCTGTGAACTCCTAGCTGACAGAGCTCCCAGGCCTGGCTCTTAAAGCAGGACTAAGCAGTCTCGTGGCTTCTTCCCTAGGCTGGCCGATACCCAGCTCCCCCACAGGAGGGACTGAGGCCATCTCAACGCCTTCTGGACAGCAGTGGATGTGACATAGCAAGAGCTCTTTGAGATCTGGAAGCCAGCACTGCTCCTTTTGAATTCCCCCTCCCCCTCAGCCCTTACTTTGTCCACCTAAGCCAGGCTTTCTACTCAGCGAGGAATATTCCAGAAATCATCCATCACTAAACTCTGGGAGTGGATCTCCGTAGCTGTACAGTTGGAAAGGATCTGGAAAACCCACAGCCCCCCCGCGATGGGAAAGACCGCTAGCACGTGGCAGGCAGGGACGCCTCATCCGTCACTATGGCACCAGCGCCTGCACGACCCGGACAGGCTGGGCTCTCAGCATCAGCGTGCAGTGTTGCACTCGGGCCTTAGCTTGCTGTCCTCTGGCTGCCCTACAGCCTGGCACAAAGGCACATATTAAGTGTCTGTAAATGAACGGACATGTGCCTTCTGGGCATCAGGGTCCGGGCTGTGCCTGTGGCCTACTTTATTGGTGCAATGGCCTTGCAAGGCAGATATGATCATTCCGTTTAACAGATGAGAAAACTGAGGCCCAGAGAGGTCAAGGGGCTTGCCCCGGGACACTCAGCAAGTGTCTGGCCAGAGTTCAAGCTCACCTCCTGTCCCTAACTAACCACTGTGGTTTTTCCCTTTGCATTTCGGCAGCCGGGCACTGATTGCCCATCCCCTATCTGTGACACTACGGCTCAGCATTCAGGGAGCATTCAGAGCTGAAGGAGAAGCAATTCCAGCTCTCAGGTCGTCCATCCTGAAAGGGGCAGACAGTCCCGTTCACAGCTACCTTTGAAGACCAACAAGGCAAGGCCTGCCCAAGCAGCTGAAGCCCCACCTGTGCGGGCCACAGGCGCGGGGTGGGGGGGGTGGGGTGAAGGGGGCGGGTAGAGGGTTCATTCTGATGTTTGAGAAAGGAGTCTGGGAAGAGGCGGCTCTGAGTTGGGCCACCAAGGCCACATGGGCCTGGAGTGATGGACAGAGGCTGAAGAAGCTTTAAAGATGGATTTTCAGGGCACCTGGGTAGCTCAGTCTGTTAAGCATTGGACTCTTGGTTTCAGCTCAAGTCATGATCTCACGGTTCAAGCCCCATGTTGGGCTCTGTACTGGCAGTGCAGAGCCTGCTTGCGATTCTCTCTCCCTCCCTCTGCCTTTCCTGCATGCTCTCTCTCTCTCTCTCTCTCTCAAAATAAATAAATAAATAAACTTAAAAAAATTAAAAACTAAAGATGGATTTTTCAGGGGCACCTGGGTGGCTCCGTCGGTTAAGCTTCCGACTTCGGCTCAGGTCATGATCTCACGGTTCGTGAGTTCGAGCCCCGCGTGTGGCCCTGTGCCGACAGCTCGGAGCCTGGAGCCTGATTCGGATTCTGAGTCTCTCTCTGCCGCTCCCTTCTTCACGCTCTCACTCTCTCTCCCTCTCTCTCCACAGTAAGTAAATGTTAAAAAAAAATTACAAGTAAATTAAAAAAAAAAAACAACAAAAAAACAGATGGATTTTCAGGAGGCCCCCGGGGGGAGGATGGGTGTGAGATGGGGGCTTCCCAGCATTTAAATGTCATGACCTAAGTCATCTGGAGCCTGGCAGGGCAGGCCTTGGGGGAGGGGGAAGGGCTGGTAGCTCTCTGGGACTCCGCTCGGGGGACCTTTCGGATCTCTCAGCCAGAACTTCAGCGCAGAGGAGGCTGGAGGGGGGGCCCTGCTGGTGAGAGAAGGGAGCAGAGAGCCGGCCTTGGCGTGCCCTCCCTCCTAAGTGTGGTCTGGGAGATTCAGCCAACCTCCTGGCCTCAATCATCAGGACCCTAGAGGGGGGAGGCAGATAAGCGAGCTCTGAAGGACGAGTTCCAACCACAGGGCCACAGACTTATTATTTTTCCCACACACTTGATTGGCCTGCCACACTGGGCCTGGGGAATGGCCTCGCTGGGCCCGCAGCTGATCCTGGAAGAGGAGGGAAAGGACAGGTTTGGCGGCCCGTCCCCCAAGCTCCTGGCCTGGGGCTGGATCCAGAGGGCAGTGGGGCTTGCTGCTCTTCCTGCCTCCTGTCTGCTGCCTCCTCCTGGTTTTGGGCTTTTTCCCTTCCGGGTCAGCACGGTTCAGGAGGGAGCACTTGGCTCAGGAGGCCGTTGGAAAGGTTCTATCAGAGGCCCACAGGCACATGCTTTTCTGGGAGTGCGGATAGAACGCTGGGTGGGAGTGAGAGCCCACATCTCTCTTGGGAGGACGCCCGGGAGCACAAACAGTAACTCACTGTAAGCCATTAACACTCTGTGACACCTTCCCTGGGCCTCAGTTTCCATTTCTGTAAAATGGGCGCCTTGGAGCTGCCCCTGTCTTAGTCCTTGAAAAATGGCATCTTCCTCTAAAACCAGGTGAGCAGACAGATAGTTTGCTTCAAGTTTTGTTAGAATTTCTACGCCTACATTGTGATTTGAACAGTCCCACTGTGTCGAGGGCACTGGACTTGAGACCTGATGAGGAGAATCAGCAGAACCCCACCCCCACCCTGCAGTACAGGAAACTATTGTTCGCTGAACTTCCACTCCATGCCAGGCCCTCTGCCCATGGAAAATATTTATGGTTATTATCTTATTCAGTCTTGACATCGACTCTGGGAAGAGATGGTTATCATCCCCATTTTCCCCAATCTGACAGAGTTTCTTCAATTTCTTAAAGTCCTGAAGTGGTTTCCTACCCCCTCCAGGATGAAATCCTGCACCTTGCCACTCCTTGTTAGCTCACTTGGGGCAGCTCCTACCCCATTCATTCTGGTTCCTGAAGTCCCTCCAGGTCCTGCTTCTTCCCAAAGAAGGGCGAAGACCTGGGGGAGGCCAGTGAGGTGCCCAAGGAGCAAAATTTAAGGAGGTCCTCACTCCCAAGTGCCAGGGCTCCACAGCCCTGAGCATGAGGCCTCCTTAAATTTTGCCCTACGAGCTGCACTTGCCCCACACTCGCTGTGTCTTCCCTCCCAAAAGACCTGTTTCTTCTTTGAAGTCCCCTTAGCCTTTTGGGGGGGGGGGTCAGATTTGATTCCTTGCCTGAGCCTCTCTCACTCCAGGGCAGAGACCACTTTTCCTCTGTCCCCATCCTGAAACCAACTGGGCACAGGGCTTTCACACCTCCAACCCTCCAACGTGCTCCCCTCTGCACTTATCTGCTCTCTGCTGCATGTGCCTACGGCCCCGATTCTCCTCTTAGCATCGACATAAAAATAATGATTTTTCTTCTCAATGAAATATTATGTAGCCACTAAAAACTGTGCTTGCCTGTGGGTGAATTCTTCTATAACCTCGATGTAAAAAAGGCTTTCTAAGTATGACTGAAAATCCAGAGACAATTACAGAAAAGACTGATGCATCTGACTATATAAAAATAAAAACAATTTAGGGGTGCCTGGGTGGCTCAGTGGGTTAAGCATCTTGATTTCGGCCCAAGTCATAATCTCCGGAGTTCATGAGTTCGAGCCCCGCATCAGGGGCTTAGGCATGTGTGCGTGTGTGTGTGTGTGTGTGTGTGTGTGTGTGTGTAAACTCTTAAGAATTGAGAAACAAAGGGGCGCCTGGGTGGCGCAGTCGGTTAAGCGTCCGACTTCAGCCAGGTCACGATCTTGCGGTCCGTGAGTTCGAGCCCCGCGTCAGGCTCTGGGCTGATGGCTCAGAGCCTGGAGCCTGTTTCCGATTCTGTGTCTCCCTCTCTCTCTGCCCCTCCCCCGTTCATGCTCTGTCTCTCTGTCCCAAAAATAAATAAACGTTGAAAAAAAAAATTAAAAAAAAAAAAAAAAGAATTGAGAAACAAAGAACCAAAACCCAATAGAAAAGTAGACAATAGAAAAAAGAACAAAAGAATGGATAATTCACAGAAGGAATATAAAAATTATCCTTAAACCTATGAAAGAATGTTCAACTTCACTCATGATAAAAGAATTGCAAATTCAAACTACCTACACCAAGGTGCCATCTCATACTCATGAGACTGGCAAAACACCCAAAATTGACACGACCTTCTATTGGCAAGATTGGGAGGAAACAGGTCAGAAATCAAAACAGTACAACCGCATGGAGGGGTACCTGGAAACACTTAACAAAACTACATGCATATTTACTCTTCCCAGTAATCTCACTCCTAGAAATTTGCCTGGAGGATACACTCCCGAGCATTGAAACACACACACATTATTTGGAATTGTAAACCACAGGAAACCACCTAAACAGCCATCCAGAGGAGAGCAGGTGCATAAACTATGGCGCGCGCACACACACACACACACACACACACACGGAGTACTGTGCCAGCTCTAAAAAAAAATGTGGAAAGACCTCAATGAACTGGCATGGAGTATCTTCCAGGAGACAATATTGAACACGTAAAGCAAAGTATAAAAAAAGCGTATATGATACGGTCTGATATGGTGTCTTCTGGGTAAATAAAGAAGGGACAATTAAAAAACATATATAAAAATGTGCTTATCTTTACAAAAAGCCACAGAATTGTAAGCATAAAAGAATTAAGTTGGTTAATGCAGGGGGCGGGGAATGGGGCTGAAGGAATACAGGAGAGTGACACATCTCTTAGTATAGGTTGTGTTGTTCTGACTTTTGAAAGTATGTTAACATTCTACCTATTGTTAAAAATTTAAACCAGTAAGGGGCGCCTGGGTGGCTCAGTCGGTTGAGCATCTGTCCGACTTTGGTTCAGGTCATAATCTTGCAGTTAGTGAGTTCGAGCCCTGCTTCGGGCTCTGTGCTGACAGCTCAGTGCCTGGAGCCTGCTTCGGAATCTGTCTTCCTCTCTCTCTGCCCCTCCTCCGCTCACACTCTGTCTCTCTCTCTCAAACATAAATAAACATTGAAAATTTTTTCTTAATTTAAATAAATAAGAATAGGAAGGGGAAAAAATGCCTAAAGCTGAAAACACACTGGAAAAAAAAAATAAACCTAACTGTATTTCAAATAAATACTCTTACCACACTGAAGGGCAAGGAAAGAAAGAAAGGACTATTCCAAACTATTTATGAACAAAGCAGGGAGAAGGAAGGGAAGGTTTGTTGATTGCAGTGGTGAAGCAATCCTGACATTACTTTGGATGTGATATAGGATTAAGTAGATGACTGAATGTGTTGATGGCTTTGGGGTTTTCACTGTGGGCGAAGGATACATAAGTATGGAATGGGGAGAGGCAAGAAGCAGCCCCGAAGAGGTGGATTGGGATTGGAGGTACTGGTGTGGACTCGTGATGAGTAGCATACGAATATGTAAATGTATATGCATGCTTCTGTGCATATGTACATACATGTATACGTATGTGTGGAAAATATGTGTATGTATATGTGTATAAACACGCACCTATTTCCTAGTTCTGTCCCCTGAAAGGGCTAAGAAGCAAAGATACCCAGAGGCAGTGGGCACACCCAGGGCCCAGACTTTGGTCTCTAATACCACTCCCACTAAAAGGGAACAGGCACCTCAGAGAAATGACTGGTTGCAAGGCTTGTTCGGGGGTAGATAGCCTGGAACCTCTTGTTATCCCAGAAAGTAAGAAAGCGCTCCAGAATCGGGATGGTGGCATATCCAAATATCATGGGAGTCAGTTTGTAGAGGCTCCCACTGGTGAAGTCTGGGGCAATTTATGCACCAAAAGAATTGAGCACAGTGAGAAACAATAAACCACTGGAAAAAAAATGGAACTCATCGGTCCACACAGATAGATACGTTTTACTGCTTATGATGGTAAATCTATACTGACCAAATATAGCGTGCTACTGTAGAATGCCAAGGGCTTTCTACACTACACACTATGGAGGTTGTGCTGGAGCTGGAAAACCACCTTTTTTTTTTTTTGGAAAACCACCATTTTGCAACCATCATGTTAAGGATTGGATCAGGCAAGAGGCATCAATGGAGGCCCCCCCTGGGAGAAACTGATGAGAAGCAGGGTATTTGCATGGTCTAAAACGTCTCCCCACCGACTGCTTACTAGTTCCAAGGGAGAACAAAGATAATGATCATGTAGGGGGAAAACAGGTAATACTTTGACCTGGAGATTAAAATTAATGTCACCAGTGAGGGCCAGGAGCGCCCGCGGATGTGACTGCGTGAGAAGAACCCACGGTTGCCTAGGCAGGATTCTGGCCAAGGCTGTATAATCTGGATCTCACCACAACAAAACATCACACACCCCCCAAATGGGGACCATTTTATTGAAAATAAGAAGGGGGCATTGTGTCCTTCAAAAGTGTCAAGGTCATAAAAGACAAAGAAAGGCTGTAAAAATGTTCTCCAGTGGTTCAGACAAAATGTGTAACTACGGGTGTGTGTGTGTGTGTGTGTGTGTGTGTGCACATATGATAGAGCACACATGATAAAGGAAGTGGGGTAAAATTTGAACAGATGTGTCTAGGATAGAAGGATCTAAAAGCCGTCTTTGTATTATTTTTATTTGGGGCATTTTTCGGTAATTTGAAATTACTTCCAAATAAAACAATTTAAAAAAAATGTTCCAACTTTTGAACGACATTCCCTTCTCTGCAGGTGCAGACTCTCCTTGGCCAGGGGACCCCTGGCAGGCAGCCAGGCCAGGAGGCAGATCTGAAATCCAGCCATCTGGGAAATGTGGCCTTGAGCAAGTGACTTTCCTCCCTGTGTCTGATCCTCCTCTGCAGGGAGATACCCACCTCGAGGGCTGGTGGACAACTGAAACAGATTACGCTGGCGAGCGCTCAGCTCTATGGCCCATCAGTGTGAGCTGCGGCTTCACTGGTCTCATTTCTCATCAGCAGAAATCCCGGCAGGGTGCAGAGCTGAGAGCCGCCTCCAGTGCCGAGAGCCACGGGTGCCCTCCAGTAGGACTGTGGACCCAGGACGAGCAAACGGTCTAGGGCTAGCCTCGGGCGGGCCGCCACCTGGCAGAACTCCTCTCTGGGCAGGCGGCCCCCTGTCCTGCCTTGGCCTTGGGAACTCTTTGTGACAGTATTGTTCTGGTAAAAAGAATCGTGATCCCTGGAGAATAGCCCGGGGAGGGGGCATGTTTCTTTGCACTGGGGGCTTTCATGGAGGAACTGAAATTGGCCTTCAGAGCAGGCCTGTCCTCACAAGGACGCTGGGCCTCCCTCTCTACCCCTGGTCTGTCATTTAGAGAGGACTCACTGTGCCCCTGTCCCCATGTGCCCCTCCTGGCCCACTCTCTACCCTCTCCACTGACCGCTACAGACCACAGCAATGGGCTCCTTTCCCTCTGCTCTCTTTTCTGTTGGAGGCCAGTGGGGCCCTGGGAGGAGGACGGAGGGAGGGAGGTCAGGTGTTGAATGCCTTATCTCCCTGTCCTCGGGGGCACCTCAGGGCACAGCCCAGGGAGGGTGGCCCCCTGCAGAGCACCCTCGCTGTCTCTGCCCTCAGCACCCTTCCTCTCCTTTCCCCTTCAGCCCTAGGGGGTGACTGCGCCCCGGTGTTGGGGATCCTGCACCGGGTCCTGTGGATTCGCTACCCTGCACTGGCCTGGGGACTCCACTGTCTCCAAATCGCCAGCGTTGAGGGCGCTCCCTGCTCCCTGCTGGGCCCCGCTGCAGGGAGACACCTGGGTGGGGGTGGGGAGGGGGCGGTGCCCTCTCCCATCCGCGTGTTTGGTATTTGTCTGCATGGGAGGCCCCCTATTACCAAGCTTAGTGAGGGGACCCACCTCGAAGCCATTCACACAGCAGAACAAAAGCGAGCGCCTGCCACTTCAGGCCTCCTCCCGGGGCTCATCGCTGCCTGTTACGACTTCATTTCATCTTTTCGTAAGTTACTGTTAACTGAGAAGCATTACAAGAAGAGAATTAAAAGCGAGAAAAGTTGGTGGAGAGATGCCTTTTCTCCCCTGGTTTAAACCTTTTGTTATCGACTCTTCAGGAATCTGATTCAACCAGAGGAACACGTGGCAGAACACATTATTCAGAATTAGTTCCGAGAGACACGCGAGGGGCTCTTTATTATTCATCCTTCTAAAATCAAAATATTAGCTAATGCCTCTTGCATCCTCAGAGCGGGTCTGGCAGCTTCTCTGATGTATTGTCCTACTTGAAAGTGAAGAAGAAGGCCTTTCCTGCGGAAGCCTCCGTCAAGCCCCTCGGACTCCCGCGCACACAGGGACGGAGACACCCAGACATGCCTGTGCCTGAGACCCTTGCAGCCCTTTGTGTCGCGGCCAGGCTGCCTCTTCCACGCACCCCCTCACTGCGCTGCAACGCCCCCCACCGCCAAGGAGCCCAGGGTGGCCTGCAGCGGAGGGGGGAGGCCCCTCCTGGTCCCAGGAGCCCAGTTTCCCATATCCAGAACTGGTTTGGAAGGGGGTGAAGGGGTGATGACTCGGGGACCCTAAGGCTTAGAAATCAAAACTGCTGTGTATGTTTTCTTGGATCCCCGCTGCTGCCTTCATTTCTAGAAGGAATACCACAGTGCAAACGAAGTCTGTTTCTTCAGCAGGAACAAACAAATTTGGTTTTTGGTACTCTGAGCTCTAGAGTTACCCAAAAGTGTCATGATGACATTTTTAATCAGGCTCCTAGGAAGACAGTGAGGTTCTTTTTTTTTTTTTTTTTTAATTTTTTTTTTTCAGCGTTTATTTATTTTTGGGACAGAGAGACAGAGCATGAACGGGGGAGGGGCAGAGAGAGAGGGAGACACAGAATCGGAAACAGGCTCCAGGCTCTGAGCCATCAGCCCAGAGCCTGACGCGGGGCTCGAACTCACGGACCGTGAGATTGTGACCTGGGTGAAGTCGGACGCTTAACCGACTGCGCCACCCAGGCGGCCCGGAAGACAGTGAGGTTCTTAGCTCGCTGGGGTGAGGGGGGGGGTGGTGTCCACTGGCCTTGAGGACTGTGGGTGCTCCCAGCTGATAGAGGTTGGCTAAGCAGCTTCTGTGCCTAGTAGCCTTGGCAGAACTTCCTGGAGGCTAAGTGGAGCAAGGAGGGCTTCCTGGAGGAGGTGGTATTTGACAGATGGCTAAGCACTGGAAAGGAGAGAGTAGAGGGAAGGCAAGGAGGAATGTGAGCAGGGCAGGTGGGAGGGAGGCAGGGCAAAAAATGGTCAGAGGTAAGGCTGGAAGGACCTTGACCGCGAGTGAAGGTATTTCTTCTTTCTTTTGTTTCCTTGAGCAATCCTAAATTCACGATTAATCTCCCAAAACCTGTCTTGTTGGTAAGTGTTGATTTCTCCTGTGCACCTGTTCATATTTCTGATGGAAATGTATTATAAAATCACTCCATTTGGGTGGTGATTACCATGGTAATCAGGCATGCTTGCTGACAGGCCAGCACTCCTATTGAAAACAAGATTTGGAAGATAGGGGCTTTTATGTCACTTAGGTTGTGCCCAGGAGAGAGAGGGCTGAGAAGCAGGTGTGGGGGGCCGGGTTCCTTCTCTGGGGAAGTCTTGGTGGACAGCACAGCGCTTCGCTGGAGGAGGGTTCTGTAGGAAGATGGGGGAAAGGCTAGACGGAGGTGGGTAAATGGGGGTCCTCTGCAACCTGCATACAGAGGGGCACAGCTGTGAGGGATCCCATGTGAAGAGAGAATCAGAACTACCAGGAGCCCAAGATCAGGAACCTGGGCTAGGATATCATTCAACCTCCTACCTCCACCGCAGGAACCACCTCTGTGCCTTTTAGAACATTACAAAGATGGGGCGTCTGGGTGGCTCAGTCAGTTAGGCATCCGACTTCGGCTCAGGTCATGATCTCACGGTTTGTGGGTTCGAGCTCCGCATCAGGCTCTGTGCTGACAGCTCAGAGCCTGGAGCCTGCTTCGGATTCTCTGTCCCCCTCTCTCTCTCTCTGCCCCTCTCCCGCTGTGATCTGTCTGTCTTTCAAAAATAAGTAAATGTTAAAAAAAAAAATTGAAAAAAAAAAAAGAACATTACAAAGATGTTTCTATCATGGGATTACGGTTCAAGGTGTGGGGAAAGCCCCAGGCGTTTGAACGGCATTATTTAGTCCCGATGCAGTCTAGTTTAAGTTAGCAAGAGCTCCCACTAGACTGCTGGATTTCAAATCCCAGCTCCACCCCCTTTACTGGCCGGCCGTGTAACCTGGGGCAAGTTACTTAACCTCTCTTTTCCTTCTCACTTGAAAAAAAAACAAAAAACAGATAATGCAAATTTCTAATGCATTTGATTATTGTGAGGATTAAGTGAATTGATGCCTGTAAAACGATTAGAACACGCCCACCACAGAGTAAGCACTCACACACGCTGGGGACACAGCAGCGCCTCCCCCCACGGTGGATGGGGGACCGGCAGGATTGAGGGTACAGCCACTATCCCGGACTTGGTACAAACGTCGTCTCACCTCCTTCTCCTGAGGCCCCCACGGAACTCTGAACACCGAGCAGACTGCTGCCCTGAAGCCAGCGCCCCGCCCCCCCACCTCCCTACCCACAGCATTTTCTGTTTCCTTCCCCAAAGACGTTGGCTTACTGACCTCTGGCTCTGCACCCAAAACGGCCCTCCTTCTCAAGCCCATACCCTGACTGCAGTCCTGGGAAGATCAGGCCTCGCCGGGACAAGGTTCCAGAACACTCACGTCCTAAAAGTATACAAACATCTACAGCTTTTAGTCCCGTTTCCAAGTGCCCACAGAGGTTAGATGTTGTCTGATGAACGACAATCACCATAGGAATAGCACTAATGCACTTCTTCCTCATGGTGTCCCAGACTCTACACTGCTTCTCACCTTAATATAATAAAAATTTGTCATTAATGGAGTGATATTACACTCCACCAGACACCGTATGATCCAAATCAGGCCAAGAGCGGGGGGCTCTGCCTCGCAGAACCACCCCACCAGCGGCAGCTGACAGGCCATTATTCTGTGTCCTGCAAATTCTGTGCAGTGATAAGGAAACTCCACCAATTTGATGCTTTATCTGGCTGCAGGTTGGGGAAAGAGATTATTTCAATCAAGATAATGATTCTATTTCTCGGACGGAAATGAGATTTTTTTTTCCCGTTGCCTCGTGGGGGTGCCACCAAAATCTGTCTCGGGGCTCAAACTGGTCATGCACAAGTTAGAGGATTTTCGGGCAACCTCCGAGAGTGTGAACATGACAGAGAACTCAAGGGAGTGAGCCCGTTGGCAAGAAACACGTGCGTGCGTGCGCGCGCACACACACACACACGCCAGACCTCTGAGATTACAAAGTCAGTTCTGTTTGGCCATTTATAGGCATGAGACAGCACCTGTGAAACCAAAATTTGGAAGATGAGCAGGTAGTGTGAGTAGGATGGCCTGGATTTCAAGGCAATAACGATAACGAAGTTCCAGAGACCATGCGCTTAGCAATGACAGGACGTGAGTAGCCTAAACCTGCCCATCACGTAGGGAAGATTTCCTGTGCAACTTTGTAGACAGATGGCCCAGCGACTCTTCCCGCACCTTCCACGACAGGGAGCTCACCGGCCTCGGTCCTACTCCATCGCTATGTTGAGAAAGTACCTCCAAACCGCAGCAGTCACTTTATGAAAGGAAACCACAGTGAAAATTCACAAGGTGCTGATGCTACGATGCATCTAAACCCATTATGGCGACAATACACGTTTCAGGAAGTCAGCAAACGATATGCAAACGATGGTAGGCAATCAGTGCAATGAGTCGGGAATAATTTGAACTAGTGAATTTGGTGCAATTTTTAATTATTCTAAATATTTGCGAATTTCGAGGGCTGTAACACAGCATCTCAAATTCTTTAGAGGTGATTTGCCTTAAGGAGGAAGTAATAATAATTTGTAACTCAGACATCAATTGTTTCTATAGTAACTGTAAAAACTTTGGAAACGTTTGGAAAGTTTACATGCGTTTTGAACATTCCCCTGGGGGCTGACTTGGTGGATTACTCTCTCTCTCCAAATAAAAAGCACATTTTAGCTCAATTCCTTCAGAAGGAAGAGCCCCAGCTGCTGGCTCTTGAGTGGTCTCTTACTGGACTGCACCAGGCCCACCAAAACTTTGAAATCTAAGCCACACCATTGCTGCGGTGCCTAGACTGTCCTTGGAAAGTAACACAAAAACCCTGGTAATGTTGGTTTTGTCGCCAGGAGAGGATCCAGGCAGCTTGGGGACAGAAGCGGGGAGGAGACTTGTCACAGGACACCTTTTGGTATTTTTGAATTCAGTCATGGGACCGTATGACCTATTAAGAGTAAAAGGACAGTTTCGAAAAGCACATCCATGTTTCATTGAACACAGGCTTTGATACTTACGATTGCTATTTTAATACCGACACGCTTAAAATGCAAATTTACGACAGTGGAAATTACGGCTGAATCAGGTAAAAACCATATTTGGCTGTCTTCACGGTAGTGATGCTCACAGGCACGAGAGTAGGTGCAACCAATGGCCCCCCTCAGACTCCCTTTTCTCGCTGGGACGCCCACTTCCCAGCTGCTTTCACCTGTGGTGTTCTCCCGACCCTGGCTCTTGGTCAAGGGCATGCCTTGGAGGTCACACCAGCAGCACCGTTCCCAAGAGTGGCCAGTGGTGAATGAGGGGTTACTTGAGGCCTGCCCCTTGCTGCCAGGCCAGACACCGCGGAAATCCACATGGGTCAAGCCAAGGAAAGACTCGCCCTGGCACATCCCCCCCCTCCCTGACAAGTAGTCCCTAAAAGCTCTCCCTTGGTACATCGCATGCACCTGAATCCCTGTCTCAAGCTCTGCTTCTAGGCAACCCAGCCTAAATCAGCCAAACCGCAGCTCAAAATGGAACCCTCTAGTGTCTTTCCAGTGGGTTGTCCCTGGTGGTAGAAACACACAGGAGCCTGCCTCTTTGAGGCAGGCTGCCTTCCTGCCCGGCCCAAAGATCACCAGTCGACACTGCACATCCCATGAAAGCCAGCACAGCAAAATGCTGACCAGACAGAGCAGAGAGTTCCCACCAGCAGAGCCCTGCGGGACCACACAAATACTCTTGTTCTCCAGGATGGCTGAGCAGGAGGCAGGGGCCGACTCAGCAGCCTATCCCCCAATCAGATCCGCAGTTATGTGCCCCAGAAAGTCAGCATAATTGTCAGCTCGATCACTTCTTGGCTAAAGAACTCAAGCAAAATATTTATTCCCAGCCTCAGTTTCCTTATCTGCAAAATGGCACTATCTACAGAGCCTCTGCGAAGCTCATCTGCGGCTATACTGTCAAGTGTGCTGCAAACTGGCAAAATTATATACGTGTTGGTTGTTATTCGTGAGACTGAGAACATTCTAGCTTCCCCTGCTTGCTTGGAACAAGTAATCAACCTTTGCCAAATAAGTAAATCTGAGCTTCCTCTCATCTTGGGCATCGTACCTAGAGCTCCCTATGTGAGAAGCAGCTCCAGAGAAAATCAAGTGGACATTGGGAGCCCTGTCCTGGTGACTGTCCACCTGGAGCTCAGGGCACCTCCTCATGGATCACACGGGTCTCAGGTGGTGGTCAGCTGCAGCTGTCTGGAGAGGGCCCCCTCTCTCTATCCTCTCTCTCTCTGACATCTAGGGAGGATCCCCAATGTGAATTTCCTATCATTGATCCAGGGTCTGTATTGATCTCAGATACAACTTCAAGTTCAGTGAAAACTCCATGCGGCCACTTTCATATGGGTCACAGACAAACTGGCAGAAATTCGATTTTATTTACATAAATGAGGGATACCTTACTCCATCCTGATTTTTTTTTGCACATGGACCGTTCATGAAGCCACTTCTGGCCCTTTACTACTTGGTCCTACCCAATGTCACTGGCATTTTCTCCCCACCCCCATCCCCCTTCCGACTATCTAGGACCCCTTCAGGATGTCTATGACATCCTCCCCATAGGCCTTTGGGTGTTCCCATCCCGGCACCTGTTCCTGCCCCCACACCCCGACCGGCTTCCCTCCTCCATCAGCCCAGTTCAAGTCCCTCTGTCCCCAGGAAGTGTGCCCTAACCATTCCTGTCACCAGCACTTCTGGCTGTGGTGTATGTGCCACACTGGACTGTGTGCTTGATCGTAAAGGTCTTTAATACCCTCACATGCCCGGTTTCCTCTCCTCCCACCCTGGACTGAAGGCACCTCCAAAACAGAGCCTAGGCCACTGCTTCTCTTTCTATCTCTCTGGCTATTTCTTGCCAGGCACCTGGCGATTAATAATATTCTCAGCTTGAGTAAAACATTGGGCTGTATGATTGCTCTTAGTTCAACACACTGTTCAACGGCCTATATGAGAACGTACAGTTCTAAATAGGGTCAACCTGGCAGCAAATTCAGAATTGTACAAACTGTTTGCGGCTCCGGGGTGAAAAAATGCACACCTTCCTTACCCTCCCGGAGTCCTGCTCTCCCCCCAAATACTAATCAACCGCAAGGGAGTCACTCTTTCCTGAGCCAGTGGGAGGGCAGAGCCTGGGTTCCAACCATCCACCTTCCGCTGGTAGCCTTGCATTCCTGAGTCCAGCCCCACCCAGCCGGACACACCTTCCAGAAGAACCAAAAGCCGGCTCCATCAAGGTCATGACCCCTTCCCCAAACAGGGAAACCCGCCTACTCCCAGGAACACTGTCAAACCACAGACCTAAGAAAGCAAAATTCATACTCACAGGCAATGATGCCTTCGTCTTAAATTTCAGGCCAGCAGTTTCTCTGCAAACCTGCTCATTTCCTGCAAAGAGAAGAAAGGGATGGAGAAGCATATTAGCATCTGCTCTGGTAGCCTTTGGCAGTTTCCTGGCCGACCTCGGGCTGCTGCACCTTCTCTCCTTCTTACTCCCAACAGCACGCTCCCCTCCCAGGAGCACCGCGTGCTAGCTGGGTGCGCGCCCCTGGCTCCCCACACGCCTCCCTCCCCCTCCACGGCGCCATGCCAGTCTCAGATTGACCACTGCCTCCAATTCCCTGAAGGCGCCGGGCTTCTTCCCACTCCGGAGTGAGGCCTCCTCTTCTGTAGCATGGGGTTGCCTAGCAACCCCGTGTGCCGGCTCGGAAGGCCCTCCTAAATTGGACCTCACAGCACAGGGCATCTCCTTGTACAGCTGCCTGAATCTTAACAATCTGGCTCTGAATAATAACACAATGGTAATTGCATGCATGGGCCCCAAACTACATTTAAATAATGTTCAAGAGCTGACACAAACCAACAAAGGCCAGAAAATGCATTGCGGAGGTTGACCGTAAGGCCAGGCGGGACGTTCGGTGCGGGAGGGAGTTGACACCAAAGACTTGAGTTAATGACAATGCCAACCTGAACTGTGAATTCTCCTGCCTTTCTGCCTGAGTGTGTCACCGCTTTAATGTGCTTTAAGTGAGTTTGGGATCTGTAGAGGCAATTAATGCCCAGAGATAGTGATGCTTCAAGACAGGATGCCCTTTAGTGCATCAGCAGCACACGCGGGTTTTTGGAGGGAGAAGGCGAGAGGACGACATAGGACAAGAAGGGAGAACCGTGCATGAGTGATGTCCCTTGGCTTTTACGATCGTGGCTAAATACATTTCAGAAGGCGGGACAGAGAACTTACCAAGCGAGAGCACAAAGCACTTGCAACCTCAGCACGGCTGATGTGTTTCGGGATAAGAAGTGAAGGCCAAGAGGCTTGAAGCTGGCTAACAGGCACACTGAAGCGGCTTAGCGTGGTGTGGGGACGGCCGTGCGTGCCAGAGTCCAGCCTTGAGTCTGGGTCCCTGGCACAGTGTGACAAAGAGCTCTGCTCAAGGCACAAGAGCCTTAGCATGGCAGGAGAAGGCAGCCATAGCAGCGAGGGCCTGCGGATCAGCCCCAACTGTGTGAAAGCCAAGGCACTTTTTTTTTTTTTAAAAAAAGCTCAAAATCCTCCTGCGAGGGACTTAAACAGATATTTGCATACCCACAGGTGTAGTAGCGTGATTCACAACGGGCAAGAGATGAAAACAACCCAAGAGTCAGTGGACAGATGAACGGATAAGCAAAATGCGGTCTATGCGCACAGCGGAATATTATTCAGCCATAAAAAGGCGGGCAATTCTGGCAGGTGCTACAACATGGATGAACCTTGAAGCCAAAACGACAAATACTGGGGGTGCCCGGGTGGCTCAGTCAGTTAAGCTTCCGACTTTGGCTCAGATCACGATCTCCAGGCTTGTGAGTTCGGGACCCGCCTAGGGCTCTGCACTGGTGGTGTGGAGCCTGCTTGGGACTCTCTCTCTCTGCCCCTCCGCCCCCTCAGAATAAAGAAATATACGTAAAAAAAAGACAAATACTGTAGGATTCCACTTATACTGATATCACAGAGACAGAAGGAGACTCGAGATCACTAAGGGCTGTGGGGAGGTGGAGATGGGGAGTCAGTCTTTAGTGGGGACAGAGTCTCAGTTTGGGAAGATGAAACCGTTCTGGAGACGGATGCTGGTGATGGCCGCATGGCAACACCAATATACTTAATGCCCCTAAACTGTACACTTAAAAATGGTTAACAAGGTAAATTTGGTAGTGTATTATTTTATCACGATTTTTAGAAACTCCCCTGAAATAGTAGTACAACATACATGGTCTACAAGACTTCTGTCCATCTTCCCCTTGGAAGTCAAGAGTGGCCTGTGTCATCCATAAGCTCAGACAGGGAGAGACTGCCACCGGGACTCAGGGACCAACTGGACAGCGTGGCTCTGGGCCAGAGAACCCCACGGCTTGTTAAGCGTGACGTTGGCGCAGCACCGTGTCAGATGGAGGCGGCTGAGCATCGCGGAACAGGATTATCTTACGTCCACCACGTGAGGTCCAAACACCATCACCCTCCAGAACATGGCCTCCTTCCACCCAACCGGTCCCACCCATCGTGTCCCCTGCCTGCTTCCTCCTCCATCCAGCTCTGATGACACTGTCACTGTTACCCTTTGCCGTGTCTCAGCTCCCTGCCTAGAAAGCCCCTCCCGTGCTGTCCACCTGACCTGCTCCGACTCTTTCTGGGGGGCTCACAGCAAGCTCTGCCTCCTTCATGGAGCCCTCCAGATGCTCCCCACTGTGCTTTCTCTGAGTGCCGCAGCCTGCAGTCAAGCATTCGCTTAGTTGGGTACTACCTTACTCTCACGTCTGGAAGTCTTGCCTCTCCCGGTGCATCCCCGGCAGGACCCCCGGACAGGGACTGTCGCTCATCTTTTTCGCCTGCCATGGACTGTGGCTCAGGGCTGAGCACACCACAGACCATTCCTTCCTCAAGGCTCTCAAAGGGACAGCCGCCCTGCTTCCCCTCCCAGGGAATCTGACCACAGCCCCCCTGCCCGGGGTGGAAAGCACGTCTGTGGGCTGCCGAGCCCTGGAGCTGCGTATTCCAGGCAGGCACGCAGATGCCTTCAGTCATTTAGAGGTGCGACTCGGTGTGTGCAAGGAACAATTGAGCATTTACAGATTTTATTAATTTGGAAAGGTCATTAGAGCTAACAGCTTCTCCAAGTGGAAGTGAATAAATAGCGTGCATCATTTTTTTTTTTTTTCTTCAGCATCCTGAGCTTTTTCTTGGAAGGTGCTTTTAAAACCTCAAAAAACAGCGTTGTATCGTTACAGGTTAAAAAGGGGTGGGGCGAATGCAGGCTTGTGAGACAAGAGGAGGCCCACGGAGCTCTGGATGAGCCTCTGCCTTTCTCTGAACCTGCACCTTCTCATCTGCAGAAGGGAGGAGTGGTCACTAAGCTCCCTCCGACTTAAAATAAACTGACATTACGATACGAGGAAACGTGCGAAGTTAGCAACTCTCCAAGCTGACCGTTACGCCCCACCCCCAGCCCCACCCATCCTACCAGCTGTTGGGACACTATTGCACCTCTGGGTAGCAAAGGTGCGAGTCTGTGCCCAGCGATTCCGGGGGCCTTCCCGGACCCTGGCCTGGAGGCTCTCAAACCCATAACCTGGCTGCCTCGCTCTCGTTAGATCATCAAGGAACATTCTGGACTCATGACTTGTTTTCTCAAATCTCCAGGAAGGGCTGGAGATGGGCCAAACTGTAGCATCCAGGTTCGGATGCTACATCTCCCCGGCCGGCCCTTGGCTCCATGACCGGCTGGCACTGTCTGTCAAGGGCCGGGCCTCTGCGGGCAAATGCTATTGGTTCTCCCGGAGGCGGGAAGGAAGGAGCATTCAAGGAGCAGAGGGGTCAGGTTCCAGCCTGCTGTCATGGAGAGAGACGGTTGGCCCTTGACCAGACCATGCAGTCCCACATCCCTCCCTTTCTCTGAGTCCCCTCTTCTCTCTGCCCCAAGCTCTGACAGACACCGGACGGTGGGAGGCCCACGGCTGCCCATGCTCCTGCCTCCAGATCACTCACGACTTTTAGTAGCAATAAGACCAGGTCTGAATCACAACTGTGTGATCCACAACCTAATAGTTATAGTAACATTAGCACCGGTACTAGTTAATATTAACTAATATTGGTGCGATGCAGTCCTGATTAAAAGGGTATTTTCCCACTCGCTTGGCAGACAGGTAGGAGAGACTTAATTCATGTATTGAGCGCCTGCTGTGTCCCAGGGTCTTGGCTACCTGTTGGGGAGGTAGACATGAAAAGGTACGTTTCTTGCATGCGAACTCTTTGCAGGATGGTTGAAAGTCAGGAAGATGGGGACACAGAGAAGCTAAGTAACTTTCTCAGAGGCATTCATCTAGCAAGTTCTAGCAGTGTTCAAACCAAGTCCTTGGACTCAGAGGCCTTTCCCAATGGCTCCTGCATTGCCTGCGCGTGTCGTATACGTTTAGCCTGCACAACACCATCCAGAAGGGACTGACCAGAGGACGGCATGGTTTAGGGACAGTGGGAGTTTACGCCCAGAGTGAACCGATGCCTGTGGATGTCAGGCCATGTTGGCCCTGGACACCCCAGGGGGGCAAACCTTGACTGGGTCCAGGTCAGAGCCTACTGCAGACATGGCCTTGACCTCTCATGGCCTTTCTGCTCATTGATAAAGACCCGTCCTTTCATCAGAAGGGCTGCAGAGATGCTGCCTTGAGAGCTGATGCAAATTCAAGAATTTTTTTTTTTTTTTTTTTTTTTTTTTTTAGTCTGCACTAATCCTTGTCTTCTGGGCTGCCAATGCCCTTACAATCAGCATGTGACATACATTGGTTATTGTTCTGCTGACGTTCTCTATTGGCTTTTCGTAAATGATGTCTTGTGCTTGGAGGAGCCCTATAAATCCCTGTATTTACAGCCAGGGAACCCAAGCCCAGAGAGGGCAAATAACTCATCCTAAATCATGTCAGAGATAAGACAAGAACCAGAACCCAGGTCCCCAGGGCACCAGCCTGGAGCCCGCATACACCCACCTGAAATGGTGGGAAGGCAGGCTCAGGCTGCGTCCGGCTTAGCCCCCACCACAGCCCCTCAGCAAGCATGCGTGGCTGGGATGAGGGCTCTCTGACTCCGGATAGAGGCCAGCACAGGCAGATTCCCCTCTCCGCCCCCGTCAATGACACTAAAGTGATCAACTCTGCCTCCTCGCCTTGAGTGGTGAGCCTCACAGGGAGGGGCAGAGGCCATGAGAGGTGCCCTTGGGGACGGCAAGGTCACAGTCTCTGCCGCAGGGCCTGTGGCTCTCAGGAGGCCACGATGTGCTGTGGTTTGGAGCCAGACTGACCCTGCTGTGTCACTTTGGGCAAGTGACTTAACCGCTCTCTGCCTCAGATTTTCCCCAGCAGAATGGGCAGGATCATGGCGCCTATTTCCTCCCTCACAGGGGTTAAGGAAGAATTAAATGAGAAAACGGAGGGAAAACGTGGCACGGGGACTGGCATATGCGTAGTCTCAGGTGAGGTGAGTGAGATCAGCTTTTCTCTGGAAGGACAGTTCCGTGAAGAGGGAGACAATCTGACAAGGCTACATACCAGACGATGCCAGCCGTAGGGCATTCTGGAAACGGCAAAACTCAGAGACAGTACAACGATGGGCGGTTACCGGGGGAAGAGAAGACAGATGAACAGGTGAATCCCAGAGGAGGTTTAGGGCCGTGAAACTACGATCCTGCGATGGCAGACACGTGTCTCTATACGTGCAACATCCATAAAACTGTACAACACAGAGTGAACTCTAACTCTAATGTAAACTATGGACTTTAGTTCACAATGACGCAGGAGTACCAGCTCATCAGTTGCAACAAAAATACACGCTCATGCAAGATGTTAGCAATAGTGGACGCTGGGGTGGGGGAAGGGAGAGGAAAAGGAGTAGATGGGAAGTCTCTGTGTTTTCAGCTCAATCTTTCTATAAACCGCAAACTGCTTTAAAAAGTCAAGTCTAGGGGCGCCTGGGTGGCGCAGTCGGTTAAGCGTCCGACTTCAGCCAGGTCACGATCTCGCGGTCCGTGAGTTCGAGCCCCGCGTCGGGCTCTGGGCTGATGGCTCAGAGCCTGGAGCCTGTTTCCGATTCTGTGTCTCCCTCTCTCTCTCTCTGCCCCTCCCCCGTTCATGCTCTGTCTCTCTCTGTCCCAAAAATAAATAAAAACGTTGAAAAAAAAAAATTAAAAAAAAAAAAAGTCAAGTCTATTAATTTGTTTTTTTTTTTTAAAAAGATCAACCATGCCAAAACGTAGTACTCAGGGCCAATCAGCACACAGGCTGACTGTAAGCCTCCCTGACCCCCCCCCTCCCCAGCAAAGCATTAGCTGAACAGGGCGTGAAGAGCGGAATCCAGGCAAAAGGAACACTCCGACGGGGGGAGACGCTGTGTTTGGTCATGGGGCCACCGTCCACGGTCTTGACAGAGTATCTCCAAGGGGCCTCCCCCAGCGCACCTGGCACAAGCTGGCCCGCTCAGCCCTGAGCCCCCATCTAGCAGGATGCTGGCAGCTGAGCCCCTGCTCCACCTGGGAAGGGCCAAGAGGCCAGTGTGCCCTGAAATGAGGGGGCAAGTATGGGAGTCACCTCAAAGCAGCCTGCAGGAGCAGCGGGGAGGCTGAAGCAGAATGAAGGCCCTCAGCCCAGGGCCCGGATGCGGGGGTGGCCCCGGAAGTGTTTTTAGAGCAGGAACTGAGGTCCAGCCCATCTTACCTAGCACAGCAGGGCACCAAGCAGTTTGGTCTGGTCTGATTCTGAGAAAGGAGTGTTTGCGTGTTGCTGGGCACAGCATCTTCTAAGGCAACTGAATCCTCCTTTAGTCATTGCTTTGGGGGTGATGGCCCCTTCGAAGTCCAAATTTCTGTGACCTTGGCCTAGAATCTTAAAATAACCCTGAGAAGGAGGGAGGGCTAAGCCCAGCGCAAAGCCAACAGTGGGGCCTGGCCTGGGGAAGCAAGGGAGGGGAGGAGAGCCTGTCTAAGGATCAAAGGCCCAATCTCCCTGGTCGGGCTGCCCGGCCCAGGCCTGGCTGTTCAGTCACGCATATTTTATTTTTTCTGGCCTCAGGGAAGTGTTCCTGGGGCTGGGCAAATCTGAGCAAGAATCTGCCAGCAGGGAATGGCCTGGAGCAGCTGAGAGAGAGGGCAGTGGCTGCCCACATCCGCCCCCTGGACCCCAGCAGCCCCCTGCCCGAGGGCTAGGGTAGGAAGTGGGAGGGTGTCCACTGAGGGGGGCCTTCCCACTGCTCCCTGGCTGGTGAAGCAGGACAGGTTAATTCTCAGTCACAACATAGGCAAAGAATATGCAGTTTTCTCATCGCAAATAACAGCTCACATTTGGCAAAAGGAAAAGCGGTCTCTACCACAAGGAAGCGAAAGCAAGCATGTTAAGTCTTCGTCTGCTGGACCCCTGCAGGGGCGAGATGAGGTAGGGGCGGCTCAAGAGGGTTCTCCGTGCCTGATCTCACTGGCTGATGGCGTTCAGGGGGACACATGCTGTGGAACTTGCATGGCTGGGTGATGGGACTCCAGCCCCGCTGCCTGGTTCTACGGCCAAGTGGACTGGGATTTTGAGGCTGGCAGAGGGCAAGTGTGGGGAGCGGGAATCAGAGGGCACAGTGGGAGCAGGCCTGGTCAGCCCGAGCGGGGAGTGATATCAGACAGGTAACGGCGGCGTTCAGGGCTCCAGACAGCGGCATGGGGAGGCGGGCCTGTTCCGTCTTCAGCGATCACAGGCTTCCCCTGGACAGCTTCTCCTGCTTCTGTGGGTCTTGCCCCCGGCCCTGACCTGGTTCCCTGAATCCTGTTGCTCTCTCTCCTCCTTCTAGCTAAATCTGCTTTCCAGAAAGTTCCATCTCCACCTGGTATCCATTGTGACGGAATACTTAGTGCCAGCGTTTCTTTCTCTCAGAGAAAAGGTATTTCCAGCCTCCTCTCAGGTGGGAAAGTTATATCCCCTGGGAAAGGGATTTATTTCACTTTTAGTTTTTGAACTCCACCATTGACTCTGAATAACACGGACAACCAGTACGTAAGTGACACACAATAACCAAGAATGCACACGTGGATGGTGTGCTGGGCGTGTGGAAAGAGGACCAGAGGCCCTTACAGCAGGAGGGGTGCCCCTAGAAGAAGGCTGACTCTAAAACTGTCCCCTCTAGCTCCTGCCCCTTACCTCCCTGGACACCCCCACCATGGAGCATGGGTAGGGAACCCATACGTTTTATTGTCCCAACAGGGACCCTTTGGAGAGTGAAGGGGGATACCACTAGTGATCTAGGGACAGCAGGCATAAAGCGGCTGTCCCAAGTCACCCAGCTGTGTCACCCAGCCTTTGGGGCTTGGAAAAACCTAGTCAGAGCTCTTCTCTGGAACTTGCTTGGCATCACTTAGGAAAGAGAGGTCTGCCTTCACCATCCAGCTTCCCCTCTTAGGAGGAGGCATCAGAAATGATCCTGAGAGAGGCCACCAGGCATTATCAGGGCCCAGCAGAAGCACCACATGTATCCATGTGAGACATAAGCACTCCTGTCTGGCCCTACTGATCCTCAAGGCTCCCCACTCAGATCTTTGCAGACCCCACCTCCTACAAGAAGTCTGCCCAGAAGCTCCATTTCCCTCAGCACTGTGTGAGTGTGTGTGTGTTTGTGTGTGTGTGTGTGTGTGGGAAGAGAGGGAGAGCGAGAGAGAGAGAGAAAACGTACAAATGACAAAGGAAATGGCATACAATTCTCACAACAGACGAGTCTAGGATAGAAGACTGTCCAAGCTCCTCAGGCAGGTGGCCGTCTCCCCACCAGCTCATTGGCTCTTGGGGACAAGCACAACTGTGAATCATTCATCTCTGGACCCTCCTGGCCCTCCCCTCTCCTCCCTACCCAGGGCCCTGATTACAGAGAGTCTCTGATTTAAATTTGCTGGAAAGTACCGAGCTGAGCTGAACTCCTGCAATTTGCCCCTCAGTGCTATAGACCCAGGGCTCTAGGAGGGGTCCTGTAGTCCCCCAGGGGTTCATTGATTGTCTCACATCAGCTTATAAGTCATCCTCAAGGCAAATACTCCTGAATCTCCGTGACCATGACAGTACTGTTCACGGTGGCATTTTTGCAATCCTGCAGGGTGGTGATTGTTGAAAGATAGTAAGGCAGTCAAGACTAAATGCAAGACGATGGTGCACTCAGTAAGTTTAGGGGGGGTAATCGGGGAAGGCTTCCTGGAGGCAACAGATAGTAACCAGAGGCTTGAAGGATGGGGGGGATATCAACAGTAGGAGCAGAAGACTGTCTAAAAATGGCTATGGAATCACTCTGTCCCACTGTGATAGCTGTGGGAGCAGGGGAGAACACAGAGAGCACAGGCTGGACTGAAGCTTCTTGCGTAGGCCCCCAGGGAAACATCTGGGAGGCAGCCGAGGGACTGGCCTGGGCTGAAGCCATCCCCAACTTCTTCCCTGGCTACACCCAATTCTGCGAGCTCTGGGAAACCCAGCCAACTCAGCATCTGTGGCCCCAAATGTAAGCTTGCTCTGCATACCTCTCATTCAGAGGGGAGGGAGCTAGTTTCCAGGGGCTGAAGCCCAGCGAAAACATGCTCTGAGCTGAGCTGGTTGGTTGACTAATCGAAACATTTTAACGAACGTATGCTTGGATATTCATTCACGAAACTTGGGATGTAAAGCCAGGGCCTTTTCCTTAATCTCGCATCTCCTGGACGGAACAGATCCTCTTGTCTTTTTTGTAGAGGTCACCCTCCTGCAGCATTGTCCCCACTTTCCAATGATAGGTTTTCTTCAGCGGAATGAGAAATTAAATATACTTGCAAAATAATCTGAGTGCACAAGTCTCCCTCGATTTGATGGATATTTCCCTAAACTTTCATGGCTATTCACCCACACCCAACTCACCCACATTTTGGAAAAACAGCCATTCTTGTTATGCCTTTCCAAAGCTTTAACTTAGTTTTCATTGGGAACAACCTGTTTTCTTCTTCTTCTTCTTCTTCTTTTTTTTTTTTTTTTTTTTTTGCTATGGTATTTAATTGGTTTGTATAATACTTAATTAAATTGCATAATTACAACAGCAAGTTCCACTGGCATAAACAGGTTTGGGCACTAAGCCAGCTGCCTCTAGGGAAGCATTCGGCTCAGCCGGTGGGTGCAGATGCGGTGGACATTTGGGACAGCCGGCTTCCTGCCTCACCCAAGTGTCCCCCAGCTGTGGGCATCAGTCAGAGAGGATGGAGAGAGAGCCCGTGACTTTGGCAAGATGGGTGACTGCAGTGTAGACGGCATCTAGCGCTCCCCTTATCAGGACCTGGGTAAAGGCTAATCCTTCAGGGACAAAGGACCAGACACCGGTCCTGCTCTCACCTTGGTCCTCACCTGATGCTGTTTCCTCCCCCCTCCCCCGCCTCCCCCCTTGCTGAGCTGGCCCCACCCCTCTGGATGCTTTTCCCCCCTCTTCCCCTCCCACAGGCAGGGAGCCCTCTGGTCGCAGCTGTCTAAGAAGGATTTGGCAAACTAACTTTACAGCTTTAGTGACAGGTAACAGCCAAATGCACCACCCTCCCAGAGGTCATGGGAATTTCTTACACTGAGATGAGTTTCTGATGATGTAATCTCAGGCATCTGCAGCAGATTGGCTGGGGAGAGAGGTTCAGTGTCCGGGGAATGTCTAGGGGTCCTCCCTCAATCCCACGGTCTTCCTAAGGCTGAGCTTTTTGACCCTGTCCAACTGAGTCACGACAATGCACACCTTCCCTCAGAAGATGGGGCTGTGGACTCACCTCTGCCTTTTATTCTTCGTGTTCCCAAATCCCTTACGTGGCAAGGGATGCCATCCCCCTTTTAACCTTTATCAAAGTCATTTTCTCTACCAAAGTCAATCTTCCCCATATCATGGATCACACGGAGCAAAAGTTCAGATTTAGCTTAAATGACATTAAACCAACCAACCAACCAATCAATCTCAAGTATTCACAGGCACCTACAACTCACAAGGAGGAGAAATACTCTCCAGAGGAACACATGTGCGGTGGACATGGCTCTTTCGAGCCATTCGCCATTCTCCGCCCCTTCCTCTTGGTAAGAGAACCCCCACTTCCTCCCAGATTACCCCTTGCTTTCCCCATAGACAATGCGCTTCCAGGGTGGTCATGGCTGGCTTAAGCCAACCAGCTTAGCTCAGCTCCTTGGTTGTGGTGATCGGACAAATTCTGTGACAGAAGATGCAAGATGTTCGCTGGGGACCTCTTGGGGAGAAGCTCCATTTTTAGAGACGCGGAGGCTGTATGCAAGGCTTGAAGCTGCTGCAGCCCTTTTGTGAACAAAAGAGTTCAGACGGCGGTGCCCAGCTATAGAAAACCAGAACGGGAGGCCTGAAGAAACTGCTCTGAAGGTCACCTTGCTTCTGGCCTTTTCACTTACCTAAGCCAATACGTTCCCTTCGGTGTCTCCTAATTGGTTATCTTTTAAAAACCAAACTAGTACCTACACAAGGCTTGAAAAATCAGAAGGAATAAAAGCCCAACAGTGAAAAGTAGCAGGCCAAGCTCCGGCCCGCCCGATACTGAGCCCCAATTCCCAGGGATACCACTCTCAGCTGCTTATCTATTTCTTATGTTCTTTGCTGCTGTATTTCTAAATAGCATGCTGTGTTCATCAGCTGGGGCCGCCATGCCAAAATGCCACAGACTGAGCGGCGGGGGCAGCCGTTGCGGTGGGGGGGGGGGTGGTGCTTAAACAACACAGATTTATTTCTCACACTCCTGGAGGCTGGGAAGTCCAAGATCAAGGTGCCAGCCGATTTGGTTTCTGGTGAGGGCCCTCCTTCCTAACTTGAAGGCCAACAGCCACCTTCTTGCTGTGTCCTGACTCAGGGAAGAGAGTGAGCTCTCTGGTATCTCTTCGTATAAAGACACTAATCCTGTAGGATCGGGGGTCCATCCCAATGACTTGGTTGAACCTTACTTCTTTACTCCGAATACGGCCACGCTGGGGAGGGGGGGCGGTTAGGACTTCAACATACGGATTGAGGGGGCGGGGGGGGGCACAATTTATTTCATGGCACAGGCTATAAGCCACTATTTCTGGATTTCTCACTTTGGGCTGTTACCTGTGAATGCTGTGTAATAGAAGCTAAGGTTTTATCTCCCTGATGCCGCCTCCTCTAAACACACATTTCTGTTCTCTGTACCTTCAACAGGTACAGTAGAGTGATACAACCACTTTTGGTTAAATCATTTGCCCGCGTTCCCAGTATTGTGACTGTGGTGAGGTTGCTCAGGGAGGAGCCACATGATAATATTTCCTTTCTTGCATTACTTATTTTCTCTCGTGTCAAAAATGGCTTGGGGCACGTGGGTGGCTCAGTCAGTTAAGGGTCTGCCTCTTGATTTCAGCTCAGGTTCATGATCTCACAGTTTGTGAGCTCGAGCCCCGCGTCGGGCTCTGTGCGGACAGTGTCGAGCCTGTTTGGGATTCACTCTCTTGTCCTCTCTCTCTGCCCCTCCCCTGCTCATGCTCTCTCTCTCTCTCTCTCTCTCTCTCAAAATAAATAAACATTTTAAGGGAAAAAATGGCTTTATATGCACCTCCCATTTATTTATACACAAACGGACTGCCAGAGCTGTTAAAATCCCTCCTCAATTAGCTCAGTGCATTAGGAATGTCAGTTCCCTTGTTTTTTGTGGGTGGGGGGGAGTCATCCCATCCAGAGTTCCCCACCTTCCAGCCCCAGTCTGGAGCTGAGACTTCAGCACAGCTGTCACCTGGGAATTCTTAAGTAAATCCCTTGTTTCGTGGATCCCATAATGCATTCATTTCTAACGGTACTGTAACAAATTACCACCAACTAAGTGGCTTAAAACAACATAACTTACTATCTACTAGCTCTGGAGGTCAGGTTCTGAAATGGGCCTCACTGGGTTAAATCCAGGTGTGGGCAGAGGTGCGCCCCTTCTGACGACTCTAGGAAAAAGAGGACCCATTTCCTTCCCTTTTCTAGCTTCCAGAGGATGCCCACATTCCTTGGCCCATGGCTCCCTGCCTCCACCTTCAAAGCCAGCAACCCTGGGGGAGACTTTCCATCCTGCATTACTCTGACCTGCTCTCCTGCCTCCTTCTTTCCCTTCCAAGGTCCCCTTGGGATTACACTGGGCTCCCCGGGACAATCCAGGATCACCTCCCACGCCAAGGTCAGCTGATTAGCAATGATCATTCTGTCTACACCCCGAATACCCTCTTGTCTGTAAGTTCAGACTTTCACAGGCCCCGGGGATTCTGAAGTGGACATTTTGGGGGGGGGGGGGTCCGTTCTTTTGTCTCCCACATATACCATTCTCTCTTGTGGCTAACTCTCTTGTTTCATTGGTGCCAATCTTCCTCGAGTAGTTCTCGGAGAAAGGGGGCGTAGGAGGTATGTGCTTGTCTGGGACCATGCTTGTCTAACTCTACTTTATGCCCTCTCCCTCCTGAGGGCCTGCTTCCTGAGAACAGAAGGCCAAGTTGAAACCACATTTCCTCAGAAGGCTGAAGGTGCTGTCTCAGTGTCTTCTAACTTCCAGGGATGCTGCTGGAAAACCCAATTCTGTTCTGTGCTCCAACTATTCTACACCACTCACTTTTCTCCTCTCTTGAAAGTTGTGTCATTTTTATCCCTAGCATTCTGAAGCTCCACAATCATGGACCTTGGGGTGGGTTTGTTCCAGCCACGGTGGTCCTTCGTGCAGTCTGGGGGCACGCGCACATCCTTAACCCAGGGGATTTTCACGTATAGCTTCCTAATAACTCCCTCTCCTAAGGTGTCCTTGCTCTCTGTTTTTAGAACTCCCTCCTGGCAGCCCTCCTGGATGGAGCTTCTAACGTCCTTATTTTTTTCTCTCCTAGTTTCTACAGTGCTGTCCTCTTTTCCTACTGTCCGTGGAAGTCCCTTGACCCTACTTTTCAAATCTTCTACTGAACTTTTAATTTCTGCTCTTATATGTTTAGTTTCTCAGAATTGTTCCTTATTCTTTTATATTCCTTTTTTTTATAGCCCTGTTCTCATTTTATGGGTGCATTATCTCCTCTTATCTCTCTGAGGACATTAATTATTCTTTTATTGAAGTTTTCTTCTGCTCCTGGATTTGACTCTACTAATTCTAGCTCTTGGGGTTTTTTTTTTTTTTTTTTTCTGTTAACTTGGTTTTTTCCCCCCTCTCTCTTTTTCTGTCTTCATCTCTTATGTTACAAGTTTTTTTTTGTTTTTTTGTTTTTTTTTTTCAACGTTTATTTATTTTTGGGACAGAGAGAGACAGAGCATGAATGGGGGAGGGGCAGAGAGAGAGGAAGACACAGAATCGGAAACAGGCTCCAGGCTCTGAGCCATCAGCCCAGAGCCTGACGCGGGGCTCGAACTCAGGGACTGCGAGATCGTGACCTGGCTGAAGTAGGACGCTTAACCGACTGCGCCACCCAGGCGCCCCTGTTACAAGTTTTAACAAATGCCAGGTGATCCTTGACCACCATTAGTATTTAAGAGTGAGACGCTAATAAGTTGGCGATTTCTCTACGGGGGATTGGATAGAGTCCTGGTCATTTCTTTGGGGGACTGTGTGCATACATGTACATACCCACACACGGATATACACACATACAAACCTAAACGCACATACATATACACACATACATATTCACATATACATGTATACATACATACACATGCAGATACACATACACACATTTATCCAATGTATGAGTAAGGGTTTTTTTCCCTCTTGGGCCAATCAGTTTTCTTGCAAGGGGAGCCTGCACTCACAGGTGGATGTCCCACAACTTCAGGTATAGTCTTTAAACAAATTCTCCCATTTTGAGTAAAGTGCTCAAACTCACTCTCACTTGTAGGCTGTGTCTCAGAGCCCAGAACTTCTCTGGATCATATCCTTCTGAAAAGCAACCGCTAGTCTTTGACCAAGGAGGAGAGACAGAGTTGTGGGTGGGGATGTGGGGTCTGCTCATGCTTTATGCAGACTTTCAACCAGTTCCCATGTTTTCAAGCCCATTCTTCACCTCACCTTCAGAAGTATCTAAAATTCCAGCTTCTGATCCGTTTGAGGGTTTGGGGTGGGACCCAGAGCGAATGCTTCTAGAGGCTTCTTCTCACTGCCCACACTTGGGTTCCAGCTGTCCTCTCTGCTACATGAGTAAACAACCATCTGTTGACTTCCCAACCTCCACGGTCTTACTGACATCCCTCACCTGAGGTCATCTCTCCCCTGGGCTTCCCTGTCCTTGTGGACTTTGGCTTTGTCATTTTCCCTAAGGCCATGGGTGGGGGATGGTTAGGAAAGGGGGCAGAGATAAAGGCTGTGGCCAAGTCACCTTGTTTAACAGGAAGTCTCTCCTTGATCTTGCGGATGCTCTAGGTGGGGTTTGAGGTATGTGAACCAGACCGAATCCTGCTTCACACGCCACTGCATCATGGGCTCCCTGAGACAGTTCAGGGCACAGAGGACAAACCCTGCCCAAACCTGCCTGGGCAGCCAGTTCCTAGCACTGCCCACTTGGGGGTCCACAGGCCCCTCCCCCCAGCGCTCACACGGCCCCTGACTGCAGTGCCAAGAGTTTCCAGTAAGTTCTGTTGCTCTTGTTAACAGCTCTCAGCTCCCACTCCTATCCAAGGTGCTTCCCCACCCCACTCCAGTCAAGTACCTCGAGTGCCACTATTGGCTGCCCCTGTCCACAGCAAGCGTGTCTCCACATTGCAGGTGCAGGGATCTTCCAGGAGTCTCTATTGAGTGGATCGGTCAGGAAGAGCCAACAAAGGGCTCTTTCACGCGTACCGGTGACACAAAATCATCCACATCTCCCTTTCAGGTTCACACGGCAGAAAGCCCCACCCAGATGTATTCTGTGACCGCACCTCACATTCAGTCCCGGTGAACGGTCCGGTGTGGCCAGGGCTCGTAGTGAGGCTACACCTGGGCGAGACGAGGAGGGCAGCTTTAACCCCTGCCTGAAGAGACAGACTCTCACTCAACACCAGGCTCACCCCTGCACCAACACACCAACCACAAGCCGGACAGCAGGGAGAGATCTTATACCACAGGCACCAGGCGTTAAAATCCAGACCTGAGGGCCCGTTGCTAGCCTATGATCGCAGTTTCCTCAAAAACAGTATTAAAATCCACTGAGTCATTAGGATGGGGTCTTCCAGCAGAAAGAGGCCCGTTAGCAGGAAATGGGTTCGTTATCAGAAACACTCTGCCTCCACAGAAGCATGGCCCGGAGGGGCCATCAGCCTCGCTCGCCTCCACCCATCCTTATCCCGGTCCCAGCCTCTATACAGTTACAATCTAAATAACAGCCCTGTGGTCCAAGTGGCCTCGGAGGCAGGCAAAAAGTGGGTGGGCTCCCTGTGGCGCAGTCGACAACCGGCACAGGCACCCTCCTGTCCTCTTAAAAAGCAACAACTGTGTCCCTGGCCCTGGGGGAGAGGCCAGGGTGAGGCTGCTGCCTCCGGGAGCCTCACGCAGATGTGGACATGCCAGAAGCGGGACAGGGTCATGCACCTGGGCAGGTGAAAGCTTTCCCCACACATGGGATCCAACAGCCTAATACCTCGACTCTCATTTAAGCCCACCAAAGGCTTTGTTGTTTAAGTGCGTCATTTTTGTGCCGTGAATCGTTCCCCCTCCACGAGGCCCCCTTTTCCCCTTTTCAGGACGCGTAACTGATCTGTTCTTAGGAGATTCTGATTTGGAACACCATGCATGCTGCAAAGGACATTCACCTATTTTTGAAAGGCTCTTCAGAACAACAGCAACAAGGGAAATCCCTGCCCTCCCCTGCCAGCCATGCCTGAGGGCCTGGAAGCACAGTCACAAAATAAAAATCCAGGGGAGGGGGGGCGGCAGGCCACAGAGGGGATCATTTTGTATCCTCCGAAACTTGATCTAATCTCCTGCGTTGGCCATTCCCATGGTGATATCATCCCCGACTCCGTCCCTGTCCATGCTCTGGCAAGTTCTTGATGGAGCCCCAGGGGCTCACGACTTTGGGTTCTCAGTGCGTCTTCTTCTTCCGTCCCCTTTCTGGAACCCTGCCCCTCCACCTCTATCTACCGCAGGTGCTCTGCCCCTTCCTTCCAGCTTTGCCAGTCTCCTCCTTGGTCTTGGCCCCAGGCACCTCTTTCTTTTAAAAATTCATTCTGAAGCATTCTAGCCATACAAAAAGGCATAAAAATCATGTAACAAACACCTGTGTACCCACCACCTGGGCTCACGAATAAAAGGCAGCTTTTCCTCGCCCTGGGCCCAGGGCCCTCTCTCAGACCACAGTTCCAGCTGTCATCGAGACTCTCCATATTAATTCCTTCTCTACTCTTCGTGGGTGCAGCCCTCCCCCCCGGCCCCGCCATTCCCCCGTTGCCCAGGGTCCCCGCCTAGTTAGAAGTCACACGAACAGGTCAACGGAGAGCCAACAGTTGGAACAGGGACTTTAACCTTGGTGGTACCCCTGGGCAGGACCACATGCTTCCTTCCCACACCCATTTGTGCAACAGGCACAGGGTGCAGAAGCTGGGGAAGAGGGTGGGGTTAGGGGCACACTCTGCCTTCTGTGGTCTTGCAGTCTCTTGGCGACAGTAGGATGTGCACAGAGGCAGCCCAAAGCCAGGTAGGCAGGCTGGAATCTGAGAGGTGTCAGGGGTGGGGGGCTGCCTGTGTAGCAAGAATGGGGGCTGCTGAGAAAGATTAGAGCCTGAACTCTGGGTGGGGGAGGGGGGATTCAGAGAGACACAAAGGGACAAATTGAACTTTCCAGGTAAGGGAAGGAGAATGAGCAGAGACAGTTGATGGTGGGGGCAAGAGTGGGGCAGAGAAAGAGAGCCCAGCCAGGCTGGAAAGGCAGGCAAGATGAGCCAGCCGGGCAGAGTCTTGGGTGGCAGTGGGCTGGGGGGTGGGTGTTGATACTAAGAAAGCTAGGGCACCCCACCCCTGCCAGGCCTGCCTTTGTTCTCAGCTCCGGTTCAGAGGAGGATATGTGTATTCGGGAGCCCTCCGTCACTGCTTCCCAGCCCTGCCTCCACCCACAGCCCCATGGAAGGACACGGACAGGCAGTGCCAACCGCTGAGCACGCTGTTGACATTGGCATGGCCTGGGCAGAGGTAGAAGTCGACTCGCTGGCCACCCTCTCACCTATAGCCCGGCCCAGGAGGCAAAGGGGCACCCACACAGCCAGCAGTCTCCTCTGGCACCTAGCACCCATGGCCCCGGGCAGAGGGTACGGTTCGAGTTAGAGGGTGCCCACCCTACTTCAGGAATCTCCAGACTGGAGTTCACCACCGCCTTCCCACTTGCGCTGCTGGCCTCGTCCTCCACTTCTGCCCTGCCACCCACCCCCAGGCACCTACCCCTACCCCTCACTCTCGCGTGTCCATGGCTCCCGCACAGTGGTCGGGCCCTGTGCCCAGCAAGAGCGTTAGGGCACAGGCTTCTGACTGTGGTGCCATCTTCCTCTGCCTTGTGAGTCTCTATCTCTTCTCTGCCCGGGGCCCTCATTGACTGCCTCCCTCTGCCCTCACCTTTCTAGCAAAGCCCGTACTCCATACTCCATTTGCTGAGGCATAAGTGGCTGAAAACAATACGAAGCGTGTCTTGTAGGGTAGGTGCCGTTCAGTGGAGTCAGAGCCAGACCCCAAAGTGGTATCTCAGGCAGCACCAACGAAACCACACAGGCCAGGGACTATGTGCCTCACCGACGCGGAAGGCGGCAGGCTCCTCCGGGAGCTCTTGGCCTCACCCACCCCACCCTGGGGAAACCTGAAAGCTGCTAAGAAGAAAGTAACAGTTTGAGTCCATTTCAAGAATGCTCGGAGGTGTGGAAGAATGGACTTTCTTCTCCTGATTCTAGAAACATTCTGCAGAGATGCCAACCGCAGGGACAGCAGCTCCGTGGAGCTGTGACCCCGTCAAGGTGGAACCTTTGCAGTCTGCCTGAGAGGTGGGGGCTCTCACCTCATGGTCCTTACCCATTCTCTCCAAGGTGCCCATTCTCTTTTGTATCCTTTCCACCTCTGATTTATACTCAGAAATCTCTGGGCAGAGGGGGCCCTGGAGAGGGACCCCCCCCCCAAAAGAGCAGACACACTGGGAGGCTGGCCTCCTCCTCACCACTCACCCTACACTTCCCCTGCCCAAGCTCTCACTCCCCTGTGAGCATTCCCAACACTCAACTCACACTGATCCTTCTGGCTAAATACACGCTGTTCTTACTGTCCCTACTGCTCATTTGGACAATGGTCATGAATGTTCCCTTCTAGACTGTGTCTAAGGTAGATGGCACTGTAACGAATAACAGAGTCCCCCTTTTAATTTCATTGGGAGCAAGGCCCATGAAGAGTGGGAAGGCACATGTCGGAAGACTTTAAGCTCATTGGTGACAGAACCAGAATTTGAACTTAGGTCTCTGGACTTCAGTTTAGGGACCCCTCCACTTTGGGTGGCTTGGGCTTTGACTTCTTCACTACCTCACAATCCTGGAAAATAAAGGCTGTGTTGTATGCCTTGCATTATCCCAAATTGAGGATCAAGCAAAGGGTTGCCCAGATTAGAACCTTGGTGAATATTTGGTGATGGGTTCTGTTATGTGTTCTAAGGCCTACAATGACCTCCACGACCCACTCCTCCGGGTCAGTGCCACCCTTTCTGCCAACACAGCCCAGTCCAAGCCCTAGCCTCTCGCAGGAACCCAGCTGAAATCCCTCAGAGAGAGGAGAAGGGGTGGTGTACATTTCCTCTCCCCCCAGCCCACTGGAGATTTTCATTTGGTCTGCCGCCTTAGTTCTCTTAGCCAGTAAGCAAAGAGGCAAATACCCATTTTAATGCTGGCAAGGGGCTGTAAATAATAAAACTTCAGACCAGCTTGAGAGTGAGGCGGGAAGCAAGCTTGAAGGGGTTTAGGCCTACCTAGGGACCAGTGATCAGGGTCCCCAAGGTCCCCAGGGCATGCCTTTTTTCCCTTGTCCTGCAGTGAGAAGATTCTCAGGAGAGTCAGTGAGTATTTATAGAGGTGCAGAATTCTACAGGAGGGGCTGGGGATGTCCTCCTCCAGTTAGTTTGCCCTTTGGTGAAGACAAGACATGAAATGGTAGATGAAGTTTAGATTGCTGGACGTACAGTCAATAATAAAAAATCAATTGTACTTTCTTTAGACTGTAACAAACAAATGGAAGACAAAATTTTTTAAATACTTGAAGATCATCTTTAAGTATGTAAAGGGCATCCAAAAAAAAAAAAAAATCTAAGAAAGAAATCCAAGCAAATAGAGCACAACCTCTCTACTGAGAAGTATAAAACAATCCTGAGAGAAATCAAGGACGTAAATACATGGAGGTACTATGTTCATGGATTTAAAGAACCAATAGTGCTAAGTTGTCTATTTTCTCCAGCGTGATTTATAGATTCAGTGCAGTGCCGCAGATTTAGCCACATGCTTGTGTATGTGTATGCAAAACTGAGTGACTTAAAAATTATCTGGAAATTCAAAGGCCCTAGAATGGCTGAGACAGTAAAGAAGAGCAAAGCTGGAAAAACTTCACTACTGCATAGCGGGACCACTACCGTAAAGTTTCAGTAATAAGACACGGCAATATGGGTGCAAGGATATTAGGCCAATAAACAGATTCCAGAAACAGACACATTCACGTATAGTCACTTAGGACAAAGTCTCTATCGCAATTCAGTGAGGAAAGAATGGTCTTTATAATAAATGGCACCAGGTCAACTGGATATCTGTATGAAAAATACAAATCTTTATCTCCTCGTCACCCTAAACAAGAATTAATTTGTTTGAAAGGTCAAACAATAAAGCTGCTAAAAGAAAACATAGGAGAACATATCTTCATGACCTTGGGTAGGCAAAGAGTTTCCTTAGACAAAGCCAGGAAAGGACTAACCAAAACTGGAAAAAAAAAAAAAAAAAAAAAAAAAACAGAAACAACCCAACAAATTAGACATTATTAAAATTAAGAACATCCGTTAATCAAAAACACCATCAGGGAACAAAAAGAGAAGATATTTGAGAGAGAACTGATACCAAAATACACGAAGCAAGCCTGCAAATAAGAAAAAGACAGACATGCTAATTAAAAAATGGGGAAAATATTTGAAGAGCCACTTTACAGAAGAGGCTATCAAAATGGCCAACAAACATACAAAATCAGGCAAATGCAAAAGTCAGACCATAGCAACATTATCACTACACCAACCAGAAGGGCTCAACTAAGACATCAATTCTTAAATTATTGGTAGGAATGGAAATCTACACAACTACGTACTTCAAACAAGTAGTTAGTGATACCAATGAAAAAACGATGTACACATAACACATAACCCAGCAATTCCACTCTTGGGTATCTCCCCAATGGAAGTGATAATTTATATACACCAAAAGGCATCAGTAAGAACATTCAGAGAAGTCTTTTCCAAAATATTTTCAAACTAGAAGTGACTCAAATGTGAACCAACAATAGAATGGGTAAATAAATTATGGTATACTACAACAAAAAAGAATGAACGTCTGGCACTGCCTACAAAATGGAGAAATCTCATGCCAAGTGAAAGACGAAAGGTGTGAATAGAGCACGATTCCATTTATGTGAGTTCAAACCAGCAAAATTATTGTACGGTAACAGAAATCGGGGTAGTAGTTCCCCTTGAGGGAGGGTGCGGACTGGAAGCAGACAAGAGGCAGCCGTCAGGAGGGCTGGGATGCTCTGTAACAAGATTGTGGTTTGATTACAAGGGTGTTTGGGCCCTTTACCAAGAAGGTGGGGGGGGGAGGGCTGGAGAGGGAGCCGGTGTGGGAGGATAGGACTCTAATGGGAAGGGAGGAGAAGAATAAGGCAGTAGCAGTCAGAGGATAACTGGGGTGGGGGCTGACACTGGCCTTGGGCGACCTTCCCTGTGTTTAGGAGCCTTGAGGGACACAGCAGCATTCCAGTAAAAAGGTTAATGCATCAAACGTCAGTCCCAAGGATAAAAAGACACCTCTACCAGCACTTAGTCCACTTTGAAAGATAAGTAAATAAGAGTGGCTTTTGGAGGGGGGTCGTCAGGGACAGCGGCCACCGCAGGGTTTGTACAGGCGCGTGCCCCCGGGGACCACAGAAGCCTGTGTCTCTGGTGCTGGTTTGCATCAAGTGTGGCTGCTCCAGAGGAAATTCATAAAATGAGTTTTCTTTTCTTCCTTTTTTAACCCCCCCCCCCAATCTGCCAACTCACTTCCCTCTAACTTCTACTTATTCCCCAGGAGAGAAAGAGGAGAAAATATCTTAGTTGGCACCAAGCCTGGAACCTTACCCAGATAAGAGAGATGTAGCTTTACGTTGCATTTAATTCCTGTGGGCTCCTTAATGTCTCCACCCACTAACTGTGGAATCTGTCACGTGCCCCAGGAGGGCTTTGTCAGCACTACTTTTCATCTCTGCCTGATCTGCAAGCCCCTGGCAACTTGGGCTCCCCCACCCCCTTCCTGCCATGTCAGACCTTTGGTGGCAGATGAGTGGCTTAGGTGTGCCACTTCCTTCTGTGTTTCTCCTTACCCACATAGTTTGTGATTTATTGATATTTGTTTGCTTGTAGCAACCCGGCAATCTGGCTCTATCCCCCACCCCAGCCCAGAAACTTCTATTAGGGTGGCTCTGGAAGTCTGTTATTTGGATTTGCTCTCCATCTGTCCTGCGCTCAGTGTTGCTGTTCTCCATGTTAAACTGTTTAAAAATAAAGTCGAAAAAGTAACAACTAAATAGATGACAGCCTGGCAAAAACAGCAGCTGTTGCCCATAAGGCAAAATAGAAAATATTCCCCTGGATATATTTATATGGAGATGGATATTACAGAGTGAGAGAGAGAAGAAAGTGGTCTCATTCAATACAATATTGTTTAACCCTCTCTGATGCTGAGGAGGCGATGGCTATTTCATGCTAGCACGGTTCTCTGGCACAAAATGGGAATGTATGGAGTCTAAAGAGTCCAAAGAAGCAGCTGGTGTCTGGGAACCTTCATGAGATGAGCATTTGTACTCTGACACCAGGTACAAATCAGATCCAAATCAAATCAACAAGTCCAGACGTTGGAACAGATACAGCAAATAATTTCATATGAATCCTGCCCTTGACAAATGTAACATTTGGTTGGGTTAGCATGACACAAACATACCAGAAGTTTCCTTTAAAAATCCAAGTCGTATGCCATCAAAAGCACAAGTGGCCACAAAAAAAAAAAATGGGCTTCTTCAAAGTTTAAAGTTCTGGGCTTTGATAGACACCATCAAGAGAGTGAAAAGACAAACCACAGAATGGGAAATCATATACCGCACATTGGCAAATCACATACCTGATAAGAAACTTATGTCTAGAATATACAGACAACTTAGATCTCAAAAATTAAAAGAAAATTAAATATGGTCAAAATGTCTGAATGGATAATCCTTCAACGAGATACAAGTGGCCAATAAGAGGGGCGCCTGGGTGGCGCAGTCGGTTAAGCGTCCGACTTCAGCCAGGTCACGATCTCGCGGTCCGTGAGTTCGAGCCCCGCGTCAGGCTCTGGGCTGATGGCTCAGAGCCTGGAGCCTGTTTCCGATTCTGTGTCTCCCTCTCTCTCTGCCCCTCCCCCGTTCATGCTCTGTCTCTCTCTGTCCCAAAAATAAATAAACGTTGAAAAAAAAAATTTTAAAAAACAAGTGGCCAATAAGCACATGAAAACACAAAAAGATGCTCAATATCATTACCTACCAGAGAAATGCAAATCAAAACCACAGTGAGACACCGCTCACATCTATCAGGATGACTAGAATCAAGAAGGCAACCAATAAGAAATGTTGGCAAGGATGTGGAGAAATTGGAGCCCCCGTGCACTGCTGGTGGGAATGTAAAATGGTGCAGCCATTTCGGAAAATGGTCTGTCATTTCCTCAAAAGGTCAGACACAGAGTTACCATATGATTCAGCAATTCTACCCTGACATATATACCCAAAAGAAATTCAAATACATGTTCACACATAAGCTTATACATAAATATTTGTAGCAGCGCTTTCAAAATAGTCAAATGTGGAAATGAATGTCCATCAATTGATGAATGGATAAATTGGATGTAGTATGTCTATACAATAGAATATTACCCAGCCATAAAAAGGAATGAAGTTTTAAATTTTTTTTAACGTTTATTTATTTTTGAGACAGAGAGAGACAGAGCATGAATGGGGGAGGGTCAGAGAGAGAGGGAGGCACAGAATCTGAAACAGGCTCCAGGCTCTGAGCCATCAGCACAGAGCCTGACGCGGGGCCTGAACTCGCGGACCGTGAGATCATGACCTGAGCCGAAGTCAGACACTTAACCAACTGAGCCACCCAGGCGCCCCAAAAGGAATGAAGTTTTAATATATGCTACAACATGAATGAACCTTGAAAACCTTATGTAAAGTAAAAAAAGCCAGTCACAAAAGGCCACATATTACATGATTCGTTTACGTGAAATGTCCAGATAGAGACAGAAAATAGGTTGAACAGTTGCCAAGGGCTGGAGAAAAGCGACCGTTCATGGGCACAGGGTATCTTTTCGGGGTGGTGCAATGTTTCGGAATTCGTGGCGATGATTGCAAGCTTCATGAATATACTAAAAACCATTGAATTATGTTTTTAAATGGGTGAATTGCACGATATATGATATATAGTTTTTCAAAAATCCATAAAGTTTATATGGAGAAGCAAAAGACCCAGAAGAGCCAACTCAATACTGAAGGAGAACAAAGTTGGAGGACTGGTGCTTCCTGACTTCAAAACTCACTACAAAGCTATGGTAGTCAAGACACTGTGGTATTGGTGAAAGAACAGAGAAATAGATCAATGGAAGAGAACACAGAGCTCAGAAATGGACCCACATAAGTATAGTCAATTGATACCTGACAAAGAAGCAAAGGTAATACAGGGAAAAAATATAGTCTCTTCCAGGGGGCACCTGGGTGGCTCAGTTGATTAAGCATCTGACTCTTGGTTTCAGCTCAGGTCATGATCTCACAGTTTCATGGGTTCGAGCCCCGTGTTGGGCTCCGTGCTGACAGTGTGGAGCCTGCTTGGGATTCTCTCTCTATCAGTCTCTCCCTGCCCTTCCCCTGTTTGCACTGTCACTGTCTCTCTCAAAAATAAATAAACTTAAAATACACACACACACACACACACACACACACACACACACACACAGAGTCTCTTCCATTAATGGTGCTGGAACAAATGTACATCCACATGCAAAAAAAAAAAAAAAAAAGAAAAAAGAAAATGAATCTAGACACAGACCATACACTCTTCACAAAAATTAACTCAAAACGGATCATAGACCCAAATGTGAAATGCAAAACTATAAAACCACTAGAAGAAAGCACAGGACAAAATCTATGGGTATGGTGATGACCTTGGGTATGGTGATGACTTTTTAGATACAACGCCAAAGCCCTGATCCACGAAAGAAACAACTGATAAGTTGTATTTCGTTAAAATTAAAAGCCTTCGGCTCTGTGAAATAAGATGTCGCGAGAAGACGACCAGCCACAGGCTGGGAGAAAGTATTTGCAAAAGCCACATAGGATGAAGGACAAGTATTCAAAGTACAAAGAAGAACTCTAAAACTCAATAATAAGAAAAGAAACTGCCTGAGTAAAAAAAAAAAAATTGGCAACAGACCTGAACAGACACCTCACCAAAGAAGATATACAGATGGCAAGTAAGCATATGAAAAGATATTTGATATCATATGTCATTAGAGAGTTGCAAATTGAAACAAGATGCCACAATACACTTATTAGAATGGCCAAAATCAAAAACACCGACAACCCCAAATACCGGCAAGGATATGGGGCAATGGCAACTCTCATTCATCGCTGGTGGGAATGCAACGTGGTATGGCCACCCTGGGACATGGTTCGGCAGTTTCCTACCAAACTGAAAATACTCCTCCCATGTGATCCAGCAATTGTGTTCTTGGACATTTATCCAAGTGAGTGAAAACTTAGGTCCACACAAAAACCTGCAAGTGAATGTTCACAGCAGCTTTTGCCAAAACTTGGAAGCAACCAAGATGTCCTTCAGTAGGTGAATGCATAAATAACCTGGTGCATCCAGGCAACAGAATATTATTCGGTGCTAAAAAGAAATGAGCTACCAAGTCATGAAACGACATAAATGCACATTACAAGTGAAAGAACTCAATCTGAAAAGACTATAAACTATGATTCCAACCATATGACATCCTAGAAAAGGCAAAACTAAGGAGACTGCAAAAAAATCAATAGGGGGCACCTGGGTGGCTCAGCAGGTTAAGTGACTCTTAATTTCAGCTCAGGTCATGCTCTCACAGTTCCTGAGTTTGAGCCCCGCATTGGGCTCTGTGCTGACAGTGCAGAGCCTGCTTGGTATTCTCTCTCTCCCTCTCTCTTTGCCCCTCTCTCCCTCAAAATAAATAAATAAACTCTTAAATCAGTCAATCAATCAATCAATCAACCAATCAGTAGTTGCCAGGGTGAGGTGGCAGGATGGTTGAGCAGACAGAGCACAGAAGATTCTTTAGGGCAGTCAAATATTACTCTGTAGGATACTGTGCTAATGGACACATTTGTTCAAACCTATAGAATGTAGGACATCAAAAGCAAGCCCTAATGTAAACTATGGACTTTGGTGTTAATGATGTGTCAATGCAGGTTCACCAGTTGTGACACATGTAGCACTCGGGTGGGAAATGCTGGTAATGAGGCAGGCTCTGTGTGTGTGTGTGTGTGTGTGTGTGTGTGTGTGTGTGTGTGTGTGTAGAGATAGCTGGCATAAGGGAACTCTATGCTTTCTGTTCAGTTTTGTGGTGAACCCAAACTTCTCTTAAAAAGCAAGCTTATTACGGCACAAAAACAGACACTCAGGTCAATGGAACAGAATAGAGAACCCAGAAGTGGACCCACAAACATAAGACCAACCAATCTTTGACAAAGCAGGAAAGAATATCCAATGGAATAAAGACAGGCTCTTCAGCAAGTGGTGCTGGGAAAACTGGACAGCGACATGCAGAAAAATGAACCTGGACCACTTTCTTACACCATACACAAAAATAAACTCAAAATGGACGAAAGATCTAAACGTAAGACAGGAAGCCATCAAAATCCTCGAGGAGAAAACAGGAAACAAACCTTTTTGACCTCCACTGCAGCAACTTCTTATTCAACATATCTCCGGAGGCAAGGGAAACCAAAGCAAAAATGAACTATTGGGACCTCATCAAGATAAAAAAAAAAACTTCTGCACAATGAAGGAAACAATCAGCAAAACTAAAAGGCAACTGACTGAATGGGAGAAGATATTTGCAAACGACATGTCAGATAAAGGGTTAGTATCCACAATCTATAGAGAACTTATCAAACTCAACAGCCAAAAAACAAATAATGGGCAAAAGACATAAATAGACACTTCTCCAAAGAAGACATCCAGATGGCCAACTGACATATGAATAAATGCTCAACATCACTCGTCATCAGGGAAATACAAATCAAAACCACAATGAGATACCACCTCACACCTGTCAGAATGGCTAACATTAACAACTCAGGCAACAACAGATGTTGGTGAGGATGCGGAGAAAGAGGATCTCTTTGGCATTGCTGGTGGGAATGCAAGCTAGGGCAGCCACTCTGGAAAACAGTATGGAGGTTCCTCAAAAAACTAAAAATAGAACTACCCTATGACCCAGCAATTGCACTACTAGGCATTTATCCAAGGGAGACAGGTGTGCTGTTTCGAAGGGACACATGCACCCCCATGTTTATAGCAGCGCTATCAACAATAGCCAAAGTATGGAAAGAACCCAAATGTCCATCGAGGCATGAATGGATAAAGAAGATGTGGTACATGTATACAATGGAGTATTATTCGGCCATCAAAAACAATGAAATCTTGTCATTTGCAACTACATGGAAGGAACTAGAGGGTATTATGCTAAGCGAAATTAGTCAGTCAGAGAAAGACAAATACCATATGACTTCACCCATATGAGGACTTTAAGATACAAAACAGATGAACATAAGGGAAGGGAAGCAAAAATAATATAAAAACAGGGAGGGGGACAAAACATAAGAGACTCTTAAATATGGAGAACAAACAGAGGGTTGCTGGAGGGTTCGTGGGAGGGGAGGATGGGCTAAATGGGTAAGGAGCTTAAGCAATCTACTCCTGCAATCACTGTTGCACCATGTGCTAATTAACTTGGATGAAAATTATAAAAAAATAAATAAATTATAGGGGCACCTGGGTGGCGCAGTTGGTTAAGCGTCCGACTTCAGCCAGGTCACGATCTCGCGGTCCGTGAGTTCAAGCCCCGCATCAGGCTCTGGGCTGATGGCTCAGAGCCTGGAGCCTGTTTCCGATTCTGTGTCTCCCTCTCTCTCTGCTCCTCCCCCGTTCATGCTCTGTCTCTCTCTGTCCCAAAAATAAATAAACGTTGAAAAAAAAAATTAAAAAAATAAATAAATAAATTATAGAAAGTAAAAAAAATCAAGCTTATTAATTAACAACAAAAAAAATTCAAGTCAAGAGAAGAGATGGGACGAGATGGGTCATGATTCATTGCTGAATGGCTGGTACGGGGGTAAGGCAGGAGGTTAGAGCTGAAAGAGGATCCTACCAAGGCAAGGGAGAAGAAGGGGCGGAATTTGGAAAGGAGAGTTATTCCAGATGTGGGACAGGTGGGGGACAAGTTCAGGGGTATCAGAAGTCCTCCTCTCTGCCCGCCCCCAGGTTGGACCACCACCAAAGCTTATAACGTCTCCAAGCCCCAGCTCCAGCCAGGCACGTGGTCTGGCCCGGGCATAGAAAGGAGAGCCTCTCCTCCAGCCAATGACAGAAGCGTTGCTCTGCAGTCCTCCTGGCTTGCCTGCCCGGCTGGTTTCTTGTCCCAGGAGGATCCAGTGCTTCCTTCACCCAGAGGGAACGTCCCCCTCTCAGATGAAATAACCTGGTCCCAGTGACGAGAAGCTACACTGCCTTTGACTCTCTGATTGTCAGGCGCTCTTCAAAGTGGCACAGACACAGCATGAATAAGACAGACAAGCGGCCTCGAAACTGGCAAGGAGGCGGAAACTGACAATAAAGGACACAGCGGAAGTGTGAAGTGCTCTGTGTGAAGGGCTCCGCAGAGGACCAAAGCAGAGTGGTGCTGAGCTGGACTGGTGGTCCCGGAAGGCCCAGGTGCTATGTGAGCGGAGCCCTGAATCCTGAGAACGAGCAGCCTGTGAGGACAGAACAGGGCTGCACCGGCAGGAGCAGCTGGCACAAAGATCTCTGGAAGGAATAAATGAGGCCGGTGTGTCAGAGGAACAGAATGCGGACCCGGGTGGGTTCATGCCCTGGACGCAATCCTAAATCCACTGTCATCTCACTTTCCCAATCTCCAGGGCCTTTGCTTTTGACGACACGGGTGCCTTCACTTTGGTTTCTCTACCTCCAAACCACCCAATGTCAGGAAATTAACTCGGACCGGACAGCTTGCTGCAGAAGAACCCTCCATGACGGCCCTAATCACTCCTGAGGTGATGTGTTCACAATTTAACCAGAGCCTCCTGGCTTGCACGAAGCAGGACCTGGGCTTTGCCACTTTGTGGCCTCTCCCGTAGGCACAGGGACACAAATGGCTCCGACTGGACAGCCTCCTGATAATATTTCCATGTTCGTTAGCACCTGGTCACTCTTGACATAAATGAAGCAAACGCCTTAACTACATCAAATCTGAAAAGAGAGCAGCTAAACCTTAGGCGACGGTAAGAACAGGGGAACAGAAGGCATGGGCCTTACCCAAATAGATCCACCTCTCTTGTGGGTGCAGGTCCTGACATTCTGCACTAAAAGCAGCCAATCCCACGTAGTTCAAGAACGTGACGGAGAATTCGGACCAGGATGGGAACTGGCACAAAAGTCAAGGGAGAACTGGCTAATGGGCCACGTCAGGGCATAAGAGTCCCTCCCGGGGCTGGGCTTTCCAGTGTGGGCGGCTCCACGGAGCTGAAAAAAGTAGGGCTAGGATGAAAAATGGCCTCCCAAATGCGCAGCGGTGACGATGTGTGTGGCAAACGAAGGACTAGGTGGGTCCAAAAGTACTGCTTTCTTTCAGGCACGCATCAGCCCGTCCGTCGGCGACAGTGGACGTCGTGTGCGCGCACGGGCTGGGTGTGAGTGCCCGTGCTTTGCAGCGCCTGCTTTGGAAAGACTAGTGGCTTCTTTACCGCCACATCCATTGTTTTTTAGCGCGGTAAGATACAGGCAATATGAGGTTTACCATGTTCACCGTTTTTTTTTATACATCACTATCAATAATTATTTTATTTTTTTAATATGAAATTTATTGCCAAATTGCTTCCCATACGACACCCAGTGCTCATCCCAACAGGTGCCCTCCTCCGCGCCCATCCCCCACCCTCCCCTCCCTCCCACCCCTTGTTCACCATTTTTTTTTTTTAATTTTTTTTTTCAACGTTTATTTTATTTTTGGGACAGAGACAGAGCATGAACGGGGGAGGGGCAGAGAGAGAGGGAGACACAGAATCGGAAACAGGCTCCAGGCTCCGAGCCATCAGCCCAGAGCCTGACGCGGGGCTCAAACTCACGGACCGTGAGATCATGACCTGGCTGAAGTCGGACGCCTAACCGACTGCGCCACCCAGGAGCCCCTTGTTCACCATTTTTAAGCTCACAGTTTGGTGGCATTAATTACATTCTCATTGTTGTGCAGCTATCACCGCCATCCATCTCCAGAACTTTTGCATCTCCCCAAACAGAACCTCTGCACTCATTGAACACTGACCCCGCCCCCCCCCCCCCCCCCAGCCCGGAGCCCCCTCTCCAGTCCCTGGAAAAGACTGTTCTACTTTCTGTCACTGTGAATTTGACTCCTCTAGACTCCTCTATATAAGCGAAACCGTAGGCTACTTGTCCTTTTGTGACTGGCTTCTTTCACTCAGCATAATGTCTTCAAAGTTCATCCGTGTTGTAGCCCGGGTCAGAACTCCCTTCCTTTTCAAGGCTGAATACTATTCCGTTGTATGCGTAGACCACTTTTTGTTTATCCATTCATCCACTGATAGATACTTGGATTGCAGCCACCTATTCTGCCCATTGTGAATAATGCCGCTGAGCGTCAAAGTGCCTGCTTTCGCTTCTTTGGGGACTCCACCCAGAAGTGGGATCTCACGGTCTCCATGTTTATTTTTACCTATCTTAGTGTATATCTGTGTTTTAAAAAACTCAGAATGGCTGTTTTTGTTTTTGGAAGTGGGTACCGGAAAAAAATGATAAATAAATCTCCTCCAAGATCTAGGTGGAAATCTAGGTGGATCTCCTAGGATCTCGCCTAGGAGATCTAGACGGCAAGGAATCCTGTTCATCACCGTTATTCAATCAACATTCACAGACCTGAAGACCTCTCCGTGCCCCCTCCCTCAATTCATGGTCATCCACATGGGAGGTAGGAGGTCTGTAGGGGACAGGGCGGGGGTCTCACCATCTCAGCAGGCAACAGACAGCACTGTGGGCAGTTTTAATGGTTTTTCTTTCCTGTGCTGAAAAGAAATCTGTCTTGCCAGTCAGCTAGGAAGGGGGAAGAGCTATTTTGTGGATTTGCTTGGCATGAGTGAAGCCGGAGTGGGTAGAAAATGCCGCCCTGGGCTCCTCTCACTGCCTTGTTGTGGAGAGAGTGACGGCTGATGTAAGTGGAGTTATGTAATCACCCTGAGACGTGGAGGTTTGAGGATCCAGAGCCACGCCACCGGTGGTGGGAATTGAGGGGAGAGAGACACAGGTGCCTGGTGGCTCTCACACCCTGGGGGACCAAGGATGTGAGGAAGAAAGGAGACCCCACCCACTGGCAACCCCTAAACCCAGGTCTCCGGGCCAGACTGGTCTCCGGGTCTTGGGCCCGTTTTGCAGAGTGAGCAGAAATCCTCTCCTGCTGGCTCCCCGAGCTGACTTCTCAGTCAGAAGCTGGTCATTCTAACATGGCCCTTCCTCAGTCCTACCTCCATCCACCCTGAGTCTGCAAAGCCCAGATGCTCACACCTTTGGGGTCCACGCATCCTCTCTATCCCACTACCCCCTCTGCCGTGAAACCCTCACCATCTCTATGGGTTGCCGAGTCCCCCCGCCCGCCACCCCACCCCAGATTGACATGTCGAAGTCCTAAACCCCAGTGCCTGTGAAGGCTCATCTGGAGATAGGGCCATTGCACCATCATTAGAAATGTTCCTAGGGCACAGAGCTGGTGCTCAAAGCTCATGGTGGTGGCTCCTTCCACAGAAGCACAGACCATTTCAAAGCTGGCCCAACTGTGGCCCGTCGTGGCCTCCTCTCCCTCCTCCACTCTGCGCACAGCCCATTGCAACCACACGCGAGCCCTCGAAATCCTCTGTTGGGGGCCACGCCATCCCTCACACACCTCTCGTCCTCCGTCTGGCCCTCCTTTCCACCTGCAAAGTCCCAGTTCACCCTGGGAGACTTCCCCAAACACCCCCGAGAGGGGCACACTCCCTCAGCTGTGACTGTCCATCACTGCGCTGACCCCACTGCCCTGTCCCCGCAGGGCTCTGTCATCTTGGGCTTCTGCCTCCTGGCCAGTGCCGTCTGGTCCAGCTGCAGAGCGGTGGCCTCAGAAGGCCAGGGCTCACCAGCTTAGCTGTGTGCCTCCTCTGTCTGTGGCAGAACCCTTCCAGGACAGACGGCACGTGCTCTCAGCATCGCTGACCCCGAGGTGGCCCTGAGAGGAGCCATAGCCCTGCCAACCTGGTGCACTGAGGCAGGCAGAGGCTCCGTAAAGGACAGGTGACGCCCCAGTTAGGCAGGCGTCCAGTAGAGGACAGGATCCGGGGGCTGCACCTGAACCTCTGTTCCACCCTGGCCCCGCCCCTCCACGGGCCTGGCTTCCAAGCAGCATCTGAACCCTGGGATTCCAGGGCGGTGGGCTGGCTCTGGCAGCTTCCACATTCGGCTTCCTCCCAGGGTAGCTGCCCCTTGACGGAGAGCTGCCAACCCTCACCCCAGGCCTGCAGTCACGGGCCAGTCCCCACAGCATCCCTGCTGTTCTGTAGAGAATCGGTGTTTCCAAAGGGCCAGAACCAAAAAGAAAAGCAAGACTGTGGCCCAGTATACCCAAGGGGCCCTGGCCCGTCGCCAGGCTCTCTCCTCCAGAGCGCTGTCTCCGTCCTATTAACACCACGGGGGCAAGGACACGCACCTGCACGGCATTTCTCCAGCACCCCCCCCCCTCCAAGGCTGAAAGCTGCTTCGGGCAGAGGACCCGGCAAGGGGAAGGGGAGGCCTGAGCAAGACCTTTAGTCCGCGCTTGCCAGAGGGGTACATGTGTGGAGGTTGAGTAGAAGTTTGGGGGTCATCTGGTCCAGCCCCTCTCCACACAGGACAAGGAGGAGGTGCCTGATGAGACGCCCGGAGGAACTGGTGTCACCAAGATGTCTGTTAGCAGTGAGTCTGCGTTGGTTAAGCCAAAAGCGACTTTTCCTGTTCTCACCTTAAAACAGTTCATGTCCCCTGTGACCTGAATCTGCCCCTCTGAGAACTTGATCAGCTCAAGCCTTTGCTTTTCTCCCAACTCCCCCCCGACCCCGCCACCAGGCTCCCCACCTCACGGCCTCCCATGTGAATTCCTGCCCCGGCAGCTGCCATTCCTCCCGGGCCCAGGTATCCTCTGTCCCTGCCCCGGGTGGCAGGGGCTGTCTGGCCAGAAACTCACCTGGCTTACGCTTCGCAGGCTGTGGCCTGGGTGCCAAGAGGGAAGGCTCCCTCTGTCATAGGCTGCTCTCCGCAAAAGTCACATAGCAAACGCTGTCCTGAGGGCTCGCCCTATCCCCCCCTTCAGGCCCTCAGCACACACAGAGCAGCACCCTCACCCCACCCCTATGTGCTCCCCACACCTTGTCTGCTGGCTGCCCACCGCCCCCCCCCCACAACCACACTAACAGCCCTGCCACAAAGCCCTTTCGATCCATCATCTCCTGTGACCCTCAAGCTTGGGACGTGACTGGGGCACTGGGTTAAGACGCCGATTGTCTCTTGATGAGCACTGAGAAATGCGTAGAACTGTCGAATCACTGTATTGTATGCCTGAAACTAATACAACACTCTGTTAATTACACTCCGATTTTTAACTTTTAATTCTTGAAAAAACAATTTTTAATGTTTATTTGTCTTTAAGAGGCAGAGACAGACAGCATGAGTGAGGGGAGGGGCAGAGAGGGAGGGAGACACGGAATCCAAAGCGGGCTCCAGGCTCTGAGCTGTCAGCACAGAGCCCGACGCGGGGCTCGAACCCACCAGCCGTGAGATCATGACCCGAGCTGAAGTCGGACGCTCAACCGACGGAGCCACCCAGGTGCCCCGATTACACTCCAACTTTAAAAGAATTCTGATTCTCTCGTATTTTCTAGATGCAGCAGCCAAGAGCTCGAGGGTGAGCCGTCTGCCTGCGGCAGCCAGAACAGCTCTCCCCATCCAGAGACGGCTTCTCTCCTCCCGCGCTGCGCACACTGCCGGCTCCTGCCCTCCCTGGACGCTGCCCCGCCTGTCTCAGCCTCCCAGCAAAATCTGGCCTCGCAAGCTGGAGAAGGTAATAATGACAGCAACTCTAACATGTGACAACAGCCCGGGATGTGCAGAGCCCCGGTCTGAGCATTTGCATGCAATCAGTCATTGAGTCCTCCCCGCCTCCCTGGGGGGCGGGCTCTACCATTACCTTCCCATTCCGGGCGAGGACACCATGGCCCACGGTCTCAGTACCCCTCCCGGGTCACCCTGCCTGCCAGCGGTGTGGAGAGGACTCAGGCCCAGGCAGCAGACTCAGCCCCGTGCAGCCATCCACACTAAGGAACCTATAACTGCTGAGGGCCTGCTCCGAGTCTCTATTTTAACCTGCGGCGATGCCTCCATCTGTAGAAGGGGCACCTCAGATGGCAGAAAGGTGGGCATGCTAGCAGAGTGGGGAAACCGAGGTAAGGGGTCTTGCGCACCACGTCCCCCTTCCTCAGCCACGGTGGGTCCGGGCATTAAAGCAGCAGGGTGACTAGATGCAACCGGTGTCAGAGCGGAGGACAGGATGAATGGAGAGAGAGATGCAGGCGGGTAGATCCGGACTGAAGCCGAGGCACCGGGGGTAAGAGGAGGCCCCCAAGTTTCCAGACATGGCCTCAGAAGATGGCCCGGCAGCTCGGGGTGCTGGCCGCCATTTGTCCCGTGAGTTTCTGTGGTCTACGGATGTGGGGCAGACCCTTCGGGCCCACTCGCCAGGCCCATCCTCCGCTGCTGGGGGTGGGGGTGGGGGGGGCCTGGTGGACCTGACGTCGTATGGGCTGCTGGACCAGAAAGCCAAGGCCCTCCCTCACCCAGTTCCCACATGGGAGACCTGCTTGAGAAGATGCCAGACCAGAGCCCTCAGTCGGCCATCAGCCCCGGCTCCCTCTCAGTCCAGCACTGCTAGGCTCACTCATGGTCGGGCACAGACCCTGGGCGGACAGGAGATGCATTAATGCACATCAGCCACTTTGCTGAGGCCGGGATCCTAGCGCCGGCATCTTGGGTAAGAGCCTTGAATTTGCTCAGTGATGCTGGGCTGGGGCTCAGACAGTGGCGATGCTTCACTTCCTCCCTACGGATTTGGGGAGAGCAATGCTGTTCTAGGGAACCACCCTGCGTGACAGGGGTGTAACTGGAACCCGAGCTGCAGGTCGGCCGACCCAACAAAGTCACAATTTCCTCTGCACGCTGTCCTGACATCCCAGGCACCCAGGATCCCAACCTTCAGACTTTTACATACAGTGTAGTCTTACGTCCAAGTTCAGAGGGTCTCTGCCCAACTGTGCAGGAAAATCAACTGACCAACCAAGAGCTAGCAATAATGATAATTTAAAGCTACTCAGTGTGAGGTAGTTTCCTAAGTGTCTTAGAGGCGCTAAGTCATTTAATCCTCGGAATAACCCAGTGAGGCCGATATTACTATTTTTTTTTTATTTTTTATAATGTTTATCTATTTTTGAGAGACAGAGCACGAGTGCGGGAGGGGCAGAGAGAGAGGGAGACACAGAATCCGAAGCAGGCTCCTGGCTCTGAGCCGTCAGCACAGAGCCCGACGCGGGGCTCGAACTCACGAACTGTGAGATCATGACCTGAGCCGAAGTCGGACACTCAACCGACAGAGCCCCCCAGGCGCCCCCCAATATTACTATTAAGTCCATCTTCCCGCTGAGGAGATGGAGACACAGACAAGGTAAAGCGATTCACCAAGCACATGGAGCAGGTGGCAGAACCCATCTGTGTCTCCTGCCTCCTACCACAGCTCCGAGTGTCTTGACTGTATTTCCTGTCTCTTTCCTTGCCTCCTGCCTCTAGCCAGCAGTCTGCGAGCCCAGGGTGCGGTTAAAGCTTATATGAAACAGGTACGGTCCAGGGCTGCGCCCAGCTCTCGGCCAGCTTCTGCTCTGGATGGCCTGGGGACTAGCTGTCCGTGCACTGGACACTTGCCCAGTAAGGGATCGTGACCCCGGGCAGGAAGAAGGAACGGAAGGAACAACTGCCTCGTTTGGAGAGGAGGACTGGACCATCTCTGCCCGAGAGTCCCCCACACTTAAAAGACATTTCCATGCCTATTCTTTCTTAGTAACCCTGTGGAATAAATCAGGCAGCTGGTTGTGGTATCATCCCCATTTCTCAGATGAGAAAATCCGGGGTCGGGGAAGCTGAGACTTTACCCAAAGCCTCCCAAAGCTGGTCCTGGGTGTCTCCCTAGCATACCTCGTTTCCAGAAGGAAGGTGAGAGCCTCCCACACACACACAGGGCAACAGGAACTATTCCAGTTTTAATATGTACGTGAGACTGACATGGGGCCACTACCAGTTTACAAGCAGCCCCTTGCTCCAGAAGGGGATGAGAAAGTGTTTTCTTCAGCTTCTCATCTCCCCACGGGACCACCCAGCTCTGGAAACCTTGCACCTTGCTCTTCCCCCAAAGGAAGAACTCCAGGAGAAGCAGTTAGAGATCTGAGAAGTGTGGGGGAGGAGGCCGAGGTGGAGCTAGAACCTCTAGGTACAGAGGGTCCCTGCCCCTGGAGCTGGGCAGTCCTGAGCTAGCAAGCCCCAGGCGCAGGCCCTGTGCCAGCAGGAACCTGGGTGACTTTGCTGCCTGGAAACTTACATTTCCAAGACAACTGTGCAGATGGAGGTGGCTAAGACACATATAGCAGTTTCTAGGTGGGACCACAAGAAAGCTCTTTAAAAGTCATGATAGCTGGAGCTCCAGCAGCCATTTTTGGACCACGAGGATGATAAGGCAAGGATGCTGGAACAGTGTGACAGATGTCCCAGATATCTGGGGGCACCTGGGTGGCTCAGTCAGTTAAGTGTCCAACTCTTGATCTCGGCTCTGATCATGATCTCGTGGTTGGTGAGTCTGAGCCCCACGTAGGGCTCTGTGCCAACAGTGCGGAGCCTGCTTGAGATTCTCTCTCTCAGCCTCTCTCTGTCTCTCTCTTTCTCTCTCTCTCTCTCAATAAATAAATGAACTTAAAAAAAATCCCAGATAACTGTGGATATTTCATACTGGCTCTGAACTGTCTACCTCCAGGATTCCTTTACATGAAAAGACAAACAAACAAAAACTTTGAAATTGTTTAACCACTGTGGCTTATGATCTCTGTTGCTGACTCAGTTCTCTAAGTGGCACAGGGCCTGCACCATTTACACGAGCGACCTATTCATCCAGTGCTCACGGGTCCAGCACGTTACTGTCAACTCCACAAAAGTCCACGGAAGTCACAGATCTAGAGCCAAGGAAGGAGCCTCAAACACAAAGATCTGATTAATAACATCAAGGAGAACTAGCGCATGGGAGAAAAGAGCTGTCGCCGGCCCGAGGAGAGGTGAAAAGCCACGTGGCAGAAGGAAGTAACACATGGACGCGGGGGCCGTAGAGGACAGGGAGGGGCTCACAAGGAGGGAAAGAAAGCAAACGAGGACGGGAAACACCCCAGGGGCCTCAGCTTCGGGCTGGACGGTTCCACCCATGGTCTCAGATTCCCAGGGCACCACTGGACTTCACTGAGGCAAACAGCGGTAAAAACAGAGTTTTCCAGAGCATTCGGGTGGTGTGATAATATGAGGGGCTCTGGCAAGCAAGTCAATTCCTAACTCAAGGCCAGCTGGACAGAGTTGGGTACCACTGCTTAGTAGCTGCGGACAAGTCAACTAACCTTGCTAGGCTCTTTTCTTTATCCATGAATTGGGCGTAATCGCAGCGATTGTTCAGAGGTCCTGTGGGTTGCAGATGATGTATATTAAAGAAACGTATTTTGCACAGGAAGACTACTTTTTTTTTTAAGTAGGCTTCCCCCCCAGTGCACAGTCCAATGCGGGGCTTGAACTCATGACCCTGAGGCCCGGAGATCAAGAGCTGAGCTGAGATCGAGAGTCTGACGCTTACATGACTGACTGAGCTGCCCAGCGCCCCAGGAGGCAACTTTCATTACATACATGTGCGAAACCTTCCCAACAGAATATAGGGCGGCATTGGGACTTGCTTTAACCGTCTTCCAGCTTCTGTTCTCTCCCTGTTCGAATGTCGTCACTGTCACATAAAGATACACCAGCCAGCCTCCTTAAGGATGGGAGACACATGAAGAGAGAAGCTCCGTCATCTCACACTGTCACAACCGAGCCCAGGCACGTGAGTGAGTCCAACCAACCACACAGAGCCCAGCCCCGAATGCTGGCCGCAGACTCATGAACACAGAAACTATTATTGTTTTAAGCCATGAAGTCTGGGGACTGTTTGTTACGCAGCAGTAGGTAACAGACAGAGGTCAGTCCAGGAATCATCTCCAAGGTGGCCTCTGAGCTTCTCCACCCAGGCCATGATGCAGTGACAACCCCAGATGGCGGCCCTCCCCTCTCCCATCTTGCGTCTCACTTTCTCCCAATGTCGTACTTTTCAACACGGACACACAGCAATCAGGATGCTTATGTTGTTAAGGGGCTGGGGGCTCGCCTCTCAGTCGATGGCTTCTAAACACTGGTAGGGCTGGAAGGGGTAGACCATATACGTATCTAAGGCCAACTCTGGCTTTTATAAATCGAGAAAACTGAGGGTCAGGGGTTTGCAGTTGTATGTGCATGATTCTTCTCTCTCCGCCTGGACCGGAAGCACCGGTGGTGGGTAAGCTATGCGTGTTACACTGTCGCACACCTTCGCGGCTGCTGGGCGCCACCTGGGGCCTCGCCCACAGAGGGTGGCTGGTGTATGTTCCCTAAGAGAGTGACTGTCCTCATCCAGCTAGTTAGCATTCCACTCTGCACCCCTAATGCACAATGACAGCCCTTCCTCTGTCTTCGGCCACAAGAAGAGCCACCCCCAGGACAGCCCTGACAAGACCGTGCCGGCCAGGAGGGGTCTGACAGGCATTTGGGAATCGCAAGACCACGGTCTCCCGCATACAGTCAGAGAAGGGCGAGGTGCCGCTGCGTCCAGCAGGAAGGCTGCAGCTGCCGCTGCCTGACATTTACAGAGTCGGCGGTTCAGAGGGCACCTTCGCAAACTTCCTCCCATCAATTCTCGCTCCGCCCTGGCAGGCAGGTACCTTTACAACTGAGACTCTGTCGGGGAGCCAGCCTGACCCATCCTCTTCCTTCGGGCCAGTTCTGTAGTCACTAAGGAGGAAAGGGATCTATCACGGCCTTAATTGTGATGTCCTACCCCAAACACTGGGAATTGTCTTCAGATTTCACCCACCTGTTGGCTCCTAGTTTCTCCCTTCCATTGCAAATGATCCCAAGAGTGTCCATGGCTGTTCATAGTGTTGTTGTTTGTTATTATTATTATTATTGCCAGAAACATGCAGGGCATAGGGAATGAGCGGGTCACCTTTCAGAGTTTTGCTAATTCTTTCAAACCCTAGTTAAAAACAGCCAGTTTTGGGGCGCCTGGGTGGCTCAGTCAGTTAAGCGTCCGACTTCAGCTCAGGTCACGATCTCGCGGTCCGTGAGTTCGAGCCCCGCGTCGGGCTCTGGGCTGATGGCTCAGAGCCTGGAGCCTGTTTCCGATTCTGTGTCTCCCTCTCTCTCTGCCCCTCCCCCGTTCATGCTCTGTCTCTCTCTGTCTCAAAAATAAATAAACGTTAAAAAAAAATTAAAAAAAAAAAACAGCCAGTTTTGTCTTGTCGTAAGGATTTTCACTGGACTGGTCTTTGCCCTCTTGTAACTAAAGAGGGAAATTGGGAAAAGAAAAAAGCATTAACAACAGCAAAAAGAAGCTGCCTGGAAGGCATAATATTTGCAGAAGGTCCCCCTTCCCTCTCCTTCTGCCCTTCCCTCTCAAAGCAACAGAGCAGAAGCTGAGATGGCTCTTGATGAAGGGGACCTTTTGGGCGCAACTTTTATTCCCTACATGAAGCCCAACTTGGACAGTTGCTGGACAAGGGAGCGCGAGCCCCATGAGGCCCTAAATGGAGCAGCGGGAAAGGGAATGGACACCACGGGAGAGCGGGATGGCCGAGAAGGTGCCGGAGAGGGTATCCGGGGAGCCGCAAGATGCTCCAGGCACTCTGTGAATGGAGAGGCTGAACAAAGGTCGATGGATGGGGGTGTCCTCAGTGGTGTGGCTCCTCAGCAGGGGAGAAGGCCCAGCAGGACGGTAGGACTTGGGGTAATAAACAGCAGTAACAATCATATTAGGCAACAGGCACTTCACTCCCATCCTTGCATTTCAGGATGGCCCTGTGTCCTCATCTGTACCACGGGAGGAGTGGGCTAGATGTCCAAGACCACTTGCTGCTTCGGGCCACAGGCGGCTTTGTCAAGGGTGGGCCCGAGAGGCAGTCCCAAGCCTGCCTCTGGAGGGGACGGTTTGGCTTGCCATCTGCGAGCACAGGCAGCCCCGGATCCCTGCCCTGGGAGAGGGTTATAGGACTGCTGGCCTTCTGTGGGCCGGGAGGGGGCGGGGCCGGGCCTCTGAAGTCGTTGCCTCCTCCCCACTGGCAGGACCCCTCCTCACCGCCGCACCTCTGCCAAGGGCGGAGGCTGCAGCAGGGAGAGCAGAAGCAGCCCGGGCGCAAGGTGGTGGCCTCCCTGTGGGCCCACAGCCCTTCCTTGGAGGCCAGGAGTCAGGAGGCTCTGAGCGGAAGTAAAACCAAAGAGGGAGTGGTCTTCCAGCTTAGAGGACATTCAACACACAGGCTCACACACACACACACACACACACACACACACACACACATGCACACACTCACACGCTTACACCCCCACCCATATGTGCTCAACACACGCACGTTCTTACACACATACCCCCCCTCCCCCCCCCATGTTCAGACACACTCGCACACACTTCCTCACACATACACACACACACAGACACTCTGGACAAACAAGGACATATCTTCCCTCTTCCTTTATGCCCCACCTCCACAAAAGGAATCCATCTGGCTTTCCAGTGGCAGCCACAGAGCTTCAAACCATCTGGAAATACAAGCACATGAGAGCCGTGCCAGGCTGGAGGTGAAGACAGCCAGGGTCAGGGGAAGGGAGGAGACAGAACGGGGCGGCTGCCAGACTCCAGCCAAAACGACACGCTCGCTCCCCCTCACGTCTGCGCAGCCCCCAGAAGGGCCCTCGCCACCCCTGTGTCCACCTGGGCAGCCGGCCCCAGCCCAGTGTTCCTCCTGCGGTCTGTTCCGCCCGCCCCCACCCCTGCCCCTTGCCACACCAGCACCACACTGGTGACGTCTAAAGACAGCCACAAAGTCTAATTTTAGCTCCAATCTTCCCTGGCTATGGTTGTGCGGTTTCTAATTATTTTATTCCCAAGATTTACCTTGATGGATAGTTATACATTTCCCAATTTACAGCACAGTATCTTGTAAAGTGCCCCTTTAAAAAAAAATGTGTGGATTAGTCCATGTTGTTAATTTTCCCAATCCTAAGGAGAAATCTGCAGATAATCACCTGCCTGGAAGCTCTGATTCAATCCTCATTTCCTTTAATACTAATAAAATGGACAGTTCATTTGTAAGAAGTTCCCTAAAAGAGGGTATTGAAAAACATTATATTTCTTTTAAAGTTGTTAAAGGGCATAAATCCATTACTCAGATAGAGATCGCTTAATAATTTAATGCCTTTGGCTTGGCATTGTTCCCGGAATATTTTCACTTTATCTGTCTTTATTTTCAGGTTGGAACAAATTGAGGAATAATCAGCCTTGTTGGCGGGAATTGTCGAGGATCCCCGGGAAGGAGAGGGACGAACTGGAGGCGGGGCGGGGGGCATGTCGGCAGCCTCCTTCACAGGCCTTCAGGCAGAGGAGCAGCTTGGCTGTTGAGCGCTGAGCTGGGTCCAGGGTGAGCCAGCCTTACCTTTGGGCCTCCACGTGGTGGGGAGTGTATCCAGCATGTTGCCCTGGCAGGATGTGCCTCCTGGGAAGCAGGGAGCTGCCCGGGACACGATCACCCCCATGTCCCTTCCTCCCTCCCCCACCCCCTACCCCCACAAGCAGGTGGGAGGACCCACAGGCAGAGACTTCCTGCAAAGGGGATTAGTCTGCATTTTCTAAATAAAATCATTTACATGATGCATTAACCCAAACCCATAATTAAAATCATTAACGTTTCTTTGTGCAGATTAGCAATAAACAGAAAGTAGGTACAGGAATCAACATTCCTTCTTACAGGCTCCTCAAAGGACTCTCCCCTGAAGAAGGCTTGGGAACTTCATCCTGCCCACCCACTCACCACACTGCACTAGTCAGGGACCCTCAGCTGACTTGTTTAGAACTGCTTGAGGAAGGTCTGCCCCAACCCAACTGGATGCCGCATAGGAGCAGGGACCAGGCGTTTGGGGAAGAAACCCTGGACGGAACTGAAGGATGGGCTCAAACCACTGCTCTCTAACCGAAACCTTATTTTTCTTCCCCTCTCTGTTCCTCAGCTTCCCCTTTAAAAGATGTCTCCAGTCTCTTTCCAGTTCCCCAAAGCCATGGCAGGCACCCTGCACTGTGGGGAGGGCAGACTTTTGCCATGATAGGTATTCTGGGCATGTCTGTTGAAGGGCATTGAAGGGACTATGCCAGACAGTGAGGGGGTGGGCATGGGGGGTGGGAACATCACCACTTCCTGTGCAGGGATGTGAGCGGACAGTGGGTGGGGCTGAGCAGCTGCTGATGCTCTAAAGGGAAAGGGTGGCCCAAGGTCAGAGCATGGAGCCCCACTAGGGTGTCCCCACCTCTACGGGTCCTGCCCATGTAGTGACCTCATCTGGACTCAGGGCACAGAGGCAGAGTTAACTAGGCTGCTACAGGAAGGGAAAGCAGGGACACCTGACATGCAGGAGGCCCATGGTCCAGACTCCTCCTCCAGGGACAGCAGCCAGGTCTCCTGCACAGGCGGGCAAAGCTGGTGAGGCCATTGGCCGCATCAATGAGAGCCCAGGGCCACTGGAAGGGAAAAGAGGGCTTAGCAGTCATGTGGTGCTCCTGGTGGGGAATCTGGGCCCAGGGAATCCTTGCCACTATTGTGGTTACCTCAGTCCCAGATCATCTATGATGCTCAGAAGGCTCACCTTTATGCCCTTCCCAGGCTTCTGGAACAGCTCTAGATCTCTAGTACCAACAAGGAGCTGCCTCTCTTTTCTTTCCAGGCTGGTGTCACGGAGGGAGCATACTTTAGAATGGGACCGCCATGGGCTGGAATCCTAGCTCCAGAGTTTACCAACCGTGTAGCTTTGAAGCAGAGCCTGACTCAGGATGGTTAGGAGGGGTCATTGAGGTAAAGGGTGAAATTGTCCACCATGCTACATGCAGTAGTGGCCTCCACAAAAATCACTCAGTGTGGCCGGTTAAAGATGGCCACAAATCGATTGACATTCCCTCGGTCAGGACGTGGTGTCTAATCCCCTCCCCTTGAAGATGAGCTGGCCTTGTGACCCACTCAACCAATGGTACGCAGAGGAAACGACATTCAATGACTACCAAAAAGAGATCATAGGAAGCCTTGCAGCTTCCCCGTGGGTTTCTTGAGGTACCCTCCATGAGAGTCCAGAGGCACTATCTGGGAAGCACAGCTACCCTGAGATACCACTCTGGAGAGGCCATGGCAGGCACTGAGCCCAACCTTCCAGCCGACTTTGCGCACTGGGGTGAATAGTGTCCCACCCAAATTCGTGTCTATCTGAAACCTGTACGTGTGACCTCATTTGCAAATAGGGTCTTTGCAGATGTCATCAAATTAAGCTGAGGTCATACTGGATTAGGGTGGGCCCGAAATCCAAATGACTGACGGTGAATTTATAAGAAGATAGTCTCGACACAGGCCTATGGGCACAGAAGGAAGAAGGCCATGCAAAAATGGAGGCAGAGATGGGAGTGATGTGCCCACAGGTTATGCCATAGACTGCTGGCAACCACCAGAAGCTAGAAGAGGCAAGGAAGGATCCTACCCTAGGGCCATTAGAAAGAGCATGGACCAACCGACACCTCAATTTCAAACTTCTAGCCCCCAAACTTGTAAGGAAATAAATTTCGGTTGGTTTAGGCCTTGTTGTGCTATTTTGTTACAGCAACCCCAGGAAACTAATACACCAGCCCAGATGCCAGACCGAAGAGTGAAACCATGTAAGCCCTACCTCTGGACCAGGTCATCTGCCAGCTGAGCACCACAAAATGACCTCAGTCAATGTCACAGGAAGCAGAAACATCATCCAGCTGACTGAGATCTGTCCAAATTCCTAACCCACAAAATCTGACCCACAAAATCATGAGATATAATAAAAGAGATTGTTGTTTCAAGCCATGAAGTTTTGGGGTAATTAGTTTTGCAGCCATCCAAAGAAACACAGTCAATGGCTAAACTGAAACTAAAACTCGGGTCCCCTGCCTGCAACTTAATTCAGTGGGACTTTCCATTCTACCATGCTTTCTCCCAATCAAACACCAGTGGATATTCTTATTAGCTTCTTCCTGAAGTTCTTCTGCAACTCCACTGGTCCACAAGCAGCCTGGTTTCTGAGCTTACAGCAGCTTACTATGTATCATATGGCAGCAAATTGTTTTATAATATCTCTATTGTCTTAAACAATCTTCTATAGCTGCTTAAATATATTTTTAATTTATGAGTTTAGTAAAAAGTTAGACATACTTTAGTATGTCGGAAAAAAACTGGGAGATAAACACATATAAAATGAAAAGTAGGTCTCTGTCCAACCCTCACCCCCAGTCCTCTTCCCCATCTAGATCCTAGAAGGAAATCAATCCAATTAAGTTAATACACACCTTCGTGTAAAGACCAATGTCAACTCTCCCAGAAGTCATCTAAGCTCATATCTGGATACCTACCCTCACAAACTTCAAACAGGACCTTGGCCCTGATGGGGCTTGATAAATTCCTGTTGCACAGATGTATGAACATGAAGGAAAGCGATAAACTTATAGCTCAGGAAGGCAACAATGGCACCACACCTCTCCAGCCTCAGGGAACAGAGGAGTTTGGGCTCTTGTTTCAGCTGGAGGAAGACTTCATAGAAGAAAAGCATTTGAACTGGACCTTGAAATACGAAGAGAAGGTTACTCCATGGGAAGAGGGAGGAGAAAGAGTTTCAACTTTTTAGGCCGGCCTACCTATAGCAAAAAATGGTGGTGGAAGGGAGGAGGCTAGTCTAATGAGGGTAGTAGGTGAGATCAGTGCATGGCGAGAGTCAGTTGTGGAATTTTAAGGTGGGGTTAGATTAGGAAAGGATTAAATAAGAGGATTTCAACTCTATCCTATTGATAACAAAGAATCTTACAGTTCCTTGATTGGGAAGTTGGGCCCAGAGAGCCTATATCAGTGAAAGTCCAGCAGAAAATCAAAGCCCAGGCGAGGCAGCCCCACAGAGGGAATTCAGTATGAGGGGTTCGTTAGAAAAGTGTTAGAAGGGCCGAAAGGCCAAACAGAAGATGATGTAGGCAATTCAGAGATTAGCAACAGCCGGAAGCTTCGACCACTCGGAGGGACAGAGGGGGAAGGGGAAGGTCATGTTGCTGGAGCCCAGCAGCTGGGACTGTGGGCTGGAATTGGAACTGAGAGGACTTAGGGAAACCACAGCTATTGCTAGAGATGCTGCCCAAAGCTGAGTGTGGGCAAGGAATATGCTGGCTTCTCCCCTCTGAAAATTCCTTCAGTCTCCTTTTAGTGTATTCCACTGACCAAACTTAGCAAAAATCTAGTTGCCAAGGGAACCTGGGGAATTTAGTCTGAAGGGGTCATCCCTCTGCAATATAACACAGAGGAGAAATCAGCAGGAAATGGTATGAAGAACAAATAAGCAAATGACAAGGGCAGCCCATCAAGGATGAACTATGAGGGGGAGCAGAATGGATGCTGAGAGCAGGGAGATCAGCCTGGGAACTCACAGAATAGTGCATGCCTGGGGACGTAGGACTCCAAACCACAGGAGTGGCAAGTGAGGGGGGTCCTAGAGTCCCAAACAGCCGATAAAAGTAAGAAGAGACGCCGAACCTCAGTCTTCAAGGAAATGGAAACAGAAACATTGCAATACACACATCAGAATGGCCAAAATTCAAAGATCTGATAAATACCATCTGAAAGGGTTGAGCAATGGGGCATATAATTTAGTGTGCAGTCTTTGCCTGCTTGTGGAAACATACTTTGATATAACCACTTTGGAAAAAAACGTTTGGTGTTATCCAGCAAAAAGGAGGATGGGCATACTCTACGATAGACAATCACTCCTAGCTCTATACTCTATAGAGATGTGTACCACATGGTTACATGTCAAGAAGATTTATATCAGTTTGTATTTGCCCCAAACCAGAAATAACCAAATAGCCAGTCGAGAGTAGAAGTAATGGAGCACCTGGGTGGCTCAACTGATTGAGCATCTGAGTCTTGATTTCTGCTCAGATCATGATCTCAGGGTCATGGGATTGAGCCCCATGTTGGGCTCTGTGCTGAGTGTGGAGCCTGCTTAAGAGTCTCCCTCTCCCTCTCCCTCTGTCTCTCTCTCTCCCTCAAATAAACTTTAATTTTTTTTTAACGTTTATTTATTTTTGAGACAGAGAGAGAGCATGAATGGGGGGAGGGTCAGAGAGACAGGGAGACACAGAATCAGAAGCAGGCTCCAGGCTCCGAGCTGTCAGCACAGAGCCTGATGCGGGGCTCGAACTCACGGACCGCGAGATCACGACCTGAGCCGAAGTCAGACGCTTAACCGACTGAACCACCCAGGCGCCCCTAAACTTTAAAAAAAAGTAGAAGTAATAAAAAAAAATTAGTCTATATACTTGTATATTCATACAATGGAATGCGGTAATGAAAATGAGCTACAACTATAGACAACCAAATGATGATTCATACAACGTAATGCTGAGTGAAAAACAGACTTGAAAGAATACATATATAAGGAGTCCACCTTTTTTAGGTTCAAAATCAGGCAAATCTAAATGACAAATATGAAAAATGTGGTTGGTAAAGTAAAAGTAAGGAAATAATTACCATAAAAATAAGGCTAATACTTACCCCTCAGGGGAGGGAAAGAGTTTCTAGGAATTCTTGACATGGATGGTGGTTAGTTGGGTGTTGCATTATAACTATGTGTTAAACTGTATTACAAATTGTATGCAGTGTTCTATGTGGTATATTATTTTTAAAAGTAAAAACTAAAAATAAAAAAAAAATATGGAGGAGGAGAGGAAGGAAGTGTCTCAAGTGCCTTTTCTCATGAAGCTACCAAAGGATGTGTTCCATTAAAATGAGAGAGCAAACCAAGAAAGAAGATAATGGATCCAGGAAACAGGAGTTCCAAACAGAAGACAGAAAAAAAGGAATCCTTAGAAAGGTGGTGAATGATGCCCTCATGCTGACAGCTGTGCACCAGAGAGCAACCAAATAAGAATGGACTGGGTCAGAAGCCTTCAGAGAGATTTCAACAGGAGATGAAATCGACAGATTGCTTGATATAGTTACAAAGATTGGGAAGGTATTTACCCAATTATGGGAACATTTGGGGCTAAATTAATGATAAATACACAGAAAACTAAACCAAGAAACACATAAACAAAACCAAAGGCAATTATTAACTCCAGGGAAACAAAAAGTTGTATCCGAAAGGAATCATATACTGTACTACATAGCTCAGGTGTGACTCGCATACATGATTACAATAATGTAAACGGTACATATTGATCGAACCACAATTATGATATAAGGATAGGGATATGGAAATTCTGAGTTTCTGGTGTAGATCTAGGGTCAGGGGAGCTAAATCATCATTCTCCATAGAAGAAACTCAATAAATCATAATGTTTAAAATAGGAAAATGAAAATGTAACTGTAAAAGTACATTACTTAGACAAATTAAAATTTAAAAAGAAAAGCAGCATAAAAGAAAAAGGTGCCTATCTCTGTCAAATGGGAAATGAGGTAGCATTGAGAGGGGACTGCTATTTTTGCAATAAGTCATAGTGAAATCATTTATTCTTTAAACTATGGACACACATAAGGGCGCCAGGGTGGCTCAATCTGTTAAGTGTCTGACTTTGGCTAAGGGCATGATCTTGCAGTTTGTGTTCATGAGTTCAAGACCCACACCGGCCTCTCTGCTGTCAACGTGGAACCTGCTTTGGAGCCTCTGTCTCCCTCTCTCTGTCCCTAACCTTGCTCACACATTCTCTTTTTTTTTTTTTTTGTTAATTTTATTTTTTACTTTTTAAGATTTATATCCAAATTAGTTAACATACAGTGCAACAATGATGTCAGGAGTAGCTTCCTTAGTGCCCCTTACCCATTTAGCCCATCCCCCCTCCCACAACCCCTCCAGTAACCCTCAGTTTGTTCTCTATATTTATGAGTCTCTTCTGTTTTGTCCCCCTCCCTGTTTTTATATTATTTTTGTTTCCCTTCCCTTATGTTCACCTGTTTTGTCTCTTAAAGTCCTCATATGGGTGAAGTCATATGATTTGTCTTTCTCTGATGGACTAATTTCACTTAGCATAATACCCTCCAGTTCCATCCACATAGTTGTAAATGGCAGGATTTCATTCTTTTTGATGGCCAAGTAATACCCCATGGTATATATATATATATATATATATATACCATTCTCTCTCTCTCTCTCTTTCTCTCTCTCTCTCTCAAAAATAAACATTATGAAAAAAAAATTTAGTGAAATAAACTATGGACACATATATTTTGATAAAAGCCAAAAATAAAATTAAAATTAAAAGGGGATACGAGACAATGTCTTGTTGAGGGTATACACTAAGGGCAACATCATCAGGTACCTTCACCCTCCCAGTCTGTCTGGCCATCTCTCCCCCAGGGCTCCCTCAACTACAGTCAGAGCCAGGATCGAGGCAGTGAAAAAGGGCACCAGGCTGAACTGACTATGAGCACAGATGGGACAGTCTTAAAAGAATCTCAATATATTCGATACATTAAAATTATACCATGACAGGGTTATCCTAGGGCTGCAAGGAAGAATTGCTTTAAACAAGTGTTCTATTAATATGACATATTATATCAAGATGCCAAATAGGAAAAGCATTTTGTAATTTTGTTTTAATTAAAAAAAATTTTTTTTGGGGTGCCTGGGTGGCTCAGTCAGTGAAACATCCGACTTTGGCTCAGGTCATGCATGATCTCATGGTCTGTGGGTTCAAGGCCCACGTCAGGTTCTTTGCTGACAGCTCAGAGCCTGAAGCCTGCTTCTGATTCCGTGTTCCTTCTCTCTCTGCCCCCTCCCCTGCTCACACTCTGTCTCTGTCTCAAAAAATAAACATTAAAAAAATTTTAATAAAAAATTATATACATCACTTGTATATGATGTGATTATATACCTAGGAAAATATGCCAAAATTATTTAAATGTAAAAATATCTAGTGATCCTGAGGTGCCTGGGGGGCTCAGTTGGTTAAGCATCTGACTCCTGACTTTGGTTCAGGTCATGATCTCACAGTTCATGAGATGGAGCCCTGCATCAGGCTCTGCTCTGACAGTATGGAGCCTGCTTGGGATTCTCTCTCTCCTGATCTCTCTGCCCCTCCTCCCTGGCTTAAAAATATATGTCTAGTGATCCTATTAAGGTGTAACAAGTTGTTTCTCTCATGCTCTCTCAACTCCAGTGGCCTTCCGTGTCACTGAGTTTAAATCTGGTATCCTCACAAGGGCCTCATATCATCTGGTGACAACCCCATTTTTCCTCATCTGCTCCATTGCACACACACGGCTTCCTTATTTCCTTAGTATGTTATGGATGCCTCCGACCTCAGGGCCTTTGCACTTGCTATCCCCTCTGCCACCACATTCAGGTCTCTGCTCAAATGATAACAACTCTTATTGGCCCTCTCTATCCCAAATGTCACTCTGTGAGTCAGCCTTTCCTGAGCACTTAATCTTTCCTTTGTCTTTATTTTTTTCTTTATAAGATTTATTACTACTTAACATACTGGCTACATAATTGCTTATTGGCTTTCTTCTCACTAGAGTGTGAACCCTAAGACAACAGGAATTTTGTATCTTTGGAGCTGAGAGGGGTATCTGGTCCATGAAAGCCATTAGTTAACTCTGTGTTCAATAAATGATTAAATGAAAGGCAGACAAGGGGCGCCTGGGTGGCTCAGTCAGTTAAGGGTCTAGCTCTTAACTTCAGCTCAGGTCATGATCTCACAGTTCGTGGGTTTGAGTCCCCATCAGGCTCTGCACTGGCAGTAGGGAGCCTGCTTGGGATTCTCTCTTTCTCTCTCCCCTTCTCTCTGCCCCTCCCCTGCTCACGTGCTCTATCTCTCTCTCAAACTAAATACATAAACTTTAAAAAACAATGAAAGACAAAATACTCAAAAGATCTATAGAGGAATTACTTTCTCTTCTTTGGAAAAGTAAAAAGTACTCATAGATGAAGAAATTGACAATCCCCATACATAAATAACAGTATCAACCTTCTCGATAATGAAAATGAAAATTAAAAAGAGGATAACAGACTAGGGTAAATATTTGAATCAACAAGACAAAAATGATTAAATCTTATAGTCTATCAAGAGCCCATTTAAATTTATAAAAAAAAAAAAACCACCAAGACAGTAGTAGATAAGCGAGCAGATAATTCACAGATAATTTGCTACAGTATAAACAAACACAAGGAGAAATGGTAATATTCACTAGTAAACAAAGGCCTGTAAATCAAAGCAAATTGAGATACCATTTCGTCTATCCATAGCAACAACAACAAAAAATCTTTTTGCTAACTGCTGTTGAAGTTGAGATGAAATTAGTAGATGCATCCCAGAGTGAGGACACTATATTAACTCACATGTTTGGAAAGCAATTCAGCAATGTACAGGAAGAGCCATATACATGTCTGTGTCCTTTGCCAGTAATTCCTCTATTAGGAATTATTCCTATTGAAATTCAACAGCAGCAAAAAGCTATTTGCAGGAAGATGCTCACTGCAGTGTTATCTATAAAAGCCCCCAAACTGAAAACGTAAATGGCCAACATTAAGGGGAATGGTTTAATAAATTACAATACCTCAGCACAATGGAATATTATGTGGCCATTAAAATGATAATTATGCAGAAACATGAAAAATGTTTATGATCCTCTGGCCAGTGAAAACATACAGAATATAAAAGAGTAGGTACGTACCATGCACAAGACTCCCAGCATATATATGTATGTACATTTAGAAGGTAATATGGAAAGATAACGGACTCGTTGGATTGAGGTCAGTGGAATTTTAGAGTGAGTTATAAGATACAGTATTTTTTTAAATGTTCTCTTTAAATTTCCACCCAAAAGCTCCTACCATTTCTAACAAATTAGATGAAACTCTTCCTGTGCCTGAAGCAACACTGCCTGAACTAACAAGTTGTATTTGTCCGTGCAAACCTTTCTTCTTTACTTATAGTTACATTACAATAGTAGAGCCCCTGTCACCGCCCCTTTCAACACCCCTTCTGCTGTGCACTTAGTGGCAAAGATGCGGGAAATATGTCAAATAAATAGACAGAACAACACTCGGGCTACAGCAAAAATGACTCTCGTCACCACTCACGCCACCTGTTGGTAGCTGGCCAAGCTCATGGGGTCTTGCCTTGACCAGCTAGTTTGGTTCCACCTTCAAAAGTTTCTAGATGGAGAGAGATCCCCATTCTGCCCAAACGAGAGCACATGGTCTGAAAACACAGCGGGCACTTGTTTCAGCCACCCTCTTAAGCCAAGGACACACGCCCCCCGAAATGTCCCCATCGTCATGCACGGGAGGCAAGTAGACCCGCTAACCTAGACCCTCTGCATCCCTGACAGATGGCACAGAATGGGATGGAGGTCCAGTCTGCCCAGAATGCTTTCGTCCCCCATCATCTACCTGGAGAACGGATTCCCCAGCCTTCCTTATCATACCTTCCTGACTTTCCCACCACATCCTAGTCATGAGACCTTGAGCAAGGTCCTTAAGCTCTATGCCTCACTTTCTTCCCTTGTAAAAATGGGGATAATGGAAGCCCCCACCTCATAGCACCGTGCAAGAATTAAATGAGTTCATACCTGCCAAGCAAAGGGAATAGGACCTCGCATATAATAAACACTCATGCAGTAATCATTGTGCTGTTGCCCCTGAGTGGAATTCACCCCTCCCTACTCCATTCTGTACACATTCCTAATAAAGAAACCTGGTCCCAAACCTGGTATGGGATAGAACCTTTTTGCATGATGTAATTCCTTACCTCCTTCTGGGAAGAAATTAGCGTTGATAAAATGCTTAAGCAATTTTCTGATAAACTTTAATGAGATTAAGACCTCTTCTGGGAAGCCAGTTACCCACCCACTCAGCTGACTGTCAGTCAGAATGTAATGATCTGGAAACAATCCTTCTTTCTTGTATCCAGTCTAACAGTGATAACCTAATCGTTCTGTTTTCCTACAAAATTCTTCTGTGAGACAACCTCTGAATAGGCCTGCTTACACCTCTTTCCTTGGGACCTGTTTAAACTAAAACTCTGGTACATGTTTAAAATTAAATGCCTGGAAAAAATTAGCAAACCTATTATAATACATAAAATAGTTTATAGCATTTATTTGTATTCTTTTCTAATTTTTCCTCCTAAGTAAGGACCCTCAGAGGCTGAGACCATACCTGTTTTTACCCATATTTTTATCCAGAATTTAACATTGTGACCAATACATAAAAGAGAGTCAATAAATATTTGTTAAGATAATAAATTAATGAAATTACAAATAAACCTTTAAAAACAAATGAAGAGAGGGGCGCCTGAGTGGCTGGGTCGGTTGGGCGACAGACTTCAGCTCAGGTTATGATATCGTAGTTTATGAGTTCGAGCCCCGCGCCGGGCTCTGTGCTGACAGCTCGGAGCCTGGAGCCTGCTTCGGATTCTGTGTCTCCCTCTCTCTCTGCCCTTCCCTTGCTCACGTTCTGTCTCTCTCTGTCTCTCAATAATAAATAAATGTTAAAAACATTTTTTTAAACATATGAAGAGAGCACTTATTATCCAGAAGAATAGAGATGCTCTATTATAAAGCACCACCGAGCTTAGATTCAATTGTAGGTTCAAAACTTGCTTTTAGCTGTGTGGCTTGGGGAAAGTTGCTTCACCTTCCTGAGTTTCCATGTCCTCGTCATACCACGGGCTAATAATGGCGCTGTGGACATGTCATGTGTGGGAGAACTTATATACCAAGCATAATACGATGTCAGGTACATTAGGACCTCAAAACATTTTACTTCCCTCACTTGTCACTAACTCTCTGTGACAACGAAAACACTTGTCTCCAGGCTCAGTTTCCTCATCCACAAAATGAGAATCAGAAAAAAAACAAAAAAAAACAAAAAAAACCCTCACATGCCAGGAGTATCATCAGGACAGAATAAGATGATGAATGAAAGATGTTTTCAAATGTAATTAAACCTCAGGGAAGGCTTCTGCTTTTAGCCAAGATGGAGAAACGGGGACCAGATTAACCTTCCTGCTTGCAACAACCAGAGCCCTGCACAAAATACAGGAAGCCCGTAGTTTCAAGACATAGGGCATCAAGCAACAAAAGACAGTCATACCTGAGAGATGAGGATAAATTTATGGAAGCCTTAACAACCACCTCAGTTACAGCCTTGAGAGAGTACCCAGGCCACAGAGCAGAAAGATGAACGGAGACAGAGTTTAGTGTTCCCCCTTAGCCCAGAAGACAGAGCTGAGAGTCCTCTAGGCAGTTCAAGTTCGCAGACAGAGCACCAGAAAGAAGAGAGTTGCACAGAAAGGAAAACCCAGAGATCTGCAGAGGGTCCCCTCACGTACTCACCACAGTACTGATCATGCACACAGATGAGGAAAACTCCTGAAGCCGGGGAAAGAGACACCCAAAAGGGCTGGAGGGAACAGTTTCTGACGCTCACACAGCAGGAATAGTGCTATTCCCACTGGCCAGCCTGGAAAACCCCGTAATTCATAGGGCACCGATTACTCAGAGAGGTCTTAACACTGAAATGGGAAACAATTAGTCCTAGACTATCTACGGATCCGGTCCTACCTAATGAATCTTAAAAGTAAGGTCCAACAGGGTCAAATAGTTTGATCCTATTCCCAGTAACTTAACTGAGTCCCCAAACAAAGTCCAAAAATACTGAAAGGAATACAAGAATACACAGCACACAACAGGATAAAACTCATAATGCCTGATAGCCAATAAAAACTTACCAGGTCTGAAAAAAAAAAGCAGGATTATGACCCATAATGAGAAGGGGACAACTAATCAAAACTGAGAAAAAGTAGAATTTAGAATTAGCAAAGGATAATGAAACAGTTATTATAACTGTATTTCACATGTTCAAAAAGTTAAGATACAAAAAAGATTAAAATCAAATTTTTATAGATGACAGCTATAATGTCTAAGGTGAAAAATATACCGGATAAGATAGGCAGCATATTAGACTTTGCTTAAAAAAAAAGAAAGAAAATAAAAAGAGGGGGAAAAATAGAGAACTTGAATACATAACAATAAAAGCTACCTAAAATGAACCAGAGGGAAAAAAGAATAAAAAAAGTGAACAGGGCATCAGTACATTGTGGGGATCACTTCAAGCAGCCTAATATATGTGCAATTGGAGTCCTGAAAAGAAAAGCGAGAGGGAAAAGTATTTGAAAAAGTAACCACCAGAAAAAAATCACTAAACTTGATTAAAAAAGATAACAGCACAAAACCATAAACTCACAGATCCAAAAAGCTCAACGCTCCTGAAACCCAAGAAAATGAAGAAAAGTAGGCCAAGACACATCATATTCAAATTGTTCAGGATCAAGAATAAATTGAAAATCTTAAAAGCAGACAGAGAAGAAAGACATAACTATACTCAGAGCAACAAACAGAAGGATTACAGCAAGTTTCTCACAAAAAATAAAGCAGGAGGGGCGCCTGGCTGGCTCAGTCAGAAGAGCGTGTGAATCTTGATTTCAGGGTTTGAGTTTGAGCCCCACGTTGGGTGGAGAGATTACTTAAAAACAAACAAACAAATAAATAAGCTAAAAAAAGAAAATAATGCAGGCAAAAACAAAACAAAACAAAACAAAAAACCCAAAACAGTGAAGTAGTATCTTTAAAGTACTGAAAGAAAAAAAAAAAAAATGCCAACCTAGAATTTTCTACACAGTGAAAGTATCGTTCAAAAGCAAAGGTGAAGCAAATAACATTTCAGACACACAGAAGCTGAAAAAAATCGCAATCAGCAGGCCCACACGACGAGAAATGTTGAGGGACATTCTTCGAGCACAACAAAAATGAGACCAGGTGGAAACACAGGCCCACACAAAAGCAATAATGGTACCAGAAATGGTAACTGAATTTATAGCTGTGTTTTAAAAGCTAATTGAGGATTTATACAAAAGAGAATAGCAATGTAGTATGGGGCTGATCTATATTAATAACCTGAAAGCAACTATTAAAATAACAAAGCAAAGAGTTATAGGTAAAAAGTGAACAAAAAAGATAAAAGAGAATAATAAAAAGTAATCCAAAGGAAAGCAGGAAAAAATGGAACAGGGAAAGAATGAATAGAAAACAAACAGAAACATGACAGATTTAAGCCCAGCTCAATAATCACATTAAACAACGGGGCCTAAACACTACAATTCAAAGGCAGAGGTTGTGACATTGGACAAAACAGGCTATATACTGCCTACACAAACCCACTCTAAATATAAAAAAAGGAAATAAATAAAAATAAAATAAAAATTAAAAATAAAAATAAAAAGATCAAAAAAGATATACCTTGCTGATACTAATCAAAAGAAAGGTAGAGTAGTTATATTAATGTCAGACGAAAATGGATTTTAAACTGAACTATGACTAGAGGAATTAAGATTAGCGCATCAGGATAAAGAGGTCCGTTTATAAGGGAAGAGGTCACAAAAATTCCAAATGATTATACACCGAATAACAGAGCTTTAAAAAACTTGAAGCAAAATCTAAAGTACAAAGAGAAACCTTAATAGCCAATATATCTATTAACATAATTAAATTTCAAGTTAAAAACCTTCCCATAAAGACAGTCTAAAAACAGACCCCTACGTATACGAACTGGTTTTTGACAGAAGTGCAAAGGTAATTCAGTAGGGAGAGAACAGTCTTGTCAACAAATTGTGCTGGAACAAGTATATATTCACATGCAAAACAAAAACAAAAACAAAATTTCGATATACACTTACGCCCTTACAAAAATTAACTCAAAATGTTTCACCGTCCCAAGTGTAAAACCTAAAACTATAAAATTTCTAGGCAAAAATATAGGAGAAAACCTTTGCAACCTGAGTTAGGCAAAAATGCCTTAGATAGGACACCAAAAGCACTATCCAAGAAAGAAAAAATTGAAAACTTGGACTTTACCAACATTTGAAACTTCTGATCTTTGTAGATGTTGTTAAGAGAAGGAAGACACTGGCGTGCCTGGGTGGCTCGACTCAGAAGGTAGAGTGTCCTCCTCTTGACTTCGATTCAGGTCGTTACCCCAGGGTCATGGGATCAAGCCCCGCGTTGGGCTTTGCGCGGAGCATGCGGATTGCTTGAGTCTCTCTCTCTCTCTCTCTCTCAATCTCTCTCTGTTTCTCTCTCTCCCTCTGCCCCCCACCCTGCTCTAAAATTAAAAAAGAAAAAAAGAATGAAGATAAGCTACAGTCTCAGAGCAACATCTGCAAATCACATACCTGATGAAGAACTTGCAAATGTCATAAAGAACCCCAAAACCCAATAATAAGAAAATAAGCAGCCTCCCCTAAAATAGGCAAAAAACTTGAACAGACACTGCATCAAGATACATGAATGTCAGATAAGCACAAGGAAAGACGATCAACATCATCAGGGAAAAAAAAGGTTAATACAAATGAAAACCACAATGAGATGCCACTCCGCAACAATTAGAATGGTTAAAACCAGGAACACAAAGCACGCCAAGTGTTGAGGAGGACAGGATGGCAGGAACCCCAAGACACTGCTGGAGGGAGCGGAAAGTGGTACCACCACATTGGAAAAGAGCTTGGCAGTTTCTTCAAATGTTAAAGATATAGCCACCACGTAATCCAGTCATTCCTCTCTCTCTCTCTCTGTCTCTCTCCAAGAGAAATGTAAACATATATGCCTACATGAAGACTCATACACGAATGCTCAGAGCAACTTTACTTGTGATTGTCTGTAACATATCGACGTACAATGAAATGCTACTCCACAATAGAAATGAATGAGCTATTGATATATGCTCCCTGCTACAACATGGGTTAATCTCATATGATTGTGTTAGGTGAAGGAAACCGGATTAAAAAAAAAAAAAAAAAGAGTGTATGTCGTCTGTGATTCGATTTCTATAAAATTCTAGAATATACAAATAATACATAGTGACAGAAAGCAAACCTATCACAGAGCATTCCCCAGCTCCCTGGGGACTGGAAGGAGAGGGAGGGTATGATTACAAAGGGGTATGAGGAAGCTTTTGGGGCCAAGGACTTATTCATTATTTTCATTATGGTACCGATGTCAGAGTTGTACGTAAGCCAAAACTCAACGAAACTGCACACTTGAACACGCGTAGTTTATTGCAGTTCAATTATACCTCAAAAAAGCTGTTAAAAACAGTGTGCACCGCAATGAGGAGTGACGGTTATCAGTCACTACTGGGTATTCAGCAGAACAGAGCCAAGCCAGACAGCAGTAGCCACCACGCGGGAGCCAGTCTGAGCCTCCTTCCGGTCAGGAAGACATTCCATGCCTCCCATTCATGATCTCTGTGACTCATATCTGGGTGGGAGAACTGCGGCCAAGTTTTTAAGCCGGTAAAACCAAAGCAAGAAGCCGGGGATGGCCAAATTAGCTGTCACACCTTATCTGGAAGGCCAGTTGACTTGCTCACCCCCTCCCTGACCGCCTACTTCCTCCCAGCAGATAGCACAGAAGACTGTTCTAGGCCTAGAGGTCCAGCCTCTCTGCCCACTCTGAGAATCTTGCTTTCTTCTTCCTGAAAACTGAAAACTGTTCTCCAGAAAAAACAAAATCATGATAAAAGGCAGCAGCGTGGTCTCACACAGGACTTGAACGGGCAAATTTGTATGAACAAGGGCAAAATGAAGGACAGCAAGTAAAACACTGAATTAAAAGCCACTTAAATTAAGAATTCAATAGCATCCACTTAACTAATAAATAGTATTCCTCTTTGCCATTGATCGACTCGGGATTGTAATGAAGAGTTCCAGGGGCAACAGCAGAATGTCTTAATTCATGGTATAAACGTCACCAACTCTTGGGTTCCTGAGATTGAATGTGTCGGAGAAGAGCAGAATGGAGAGCCCGCAGGAATTAATTCTTGGAACATCCCTGCGGGGTCAGCATTATTATACCCTGCTTCTAGGTGGATTTAATATCTCGAGTGCTGGGCAGGGTGCCGTTTGCCCGGGGTGGGCTCCGTAATCATTATTAAGTGATGATGGGGTACAGGGACTAGAGCTGGAGCTCACACGAGATCGGCTGTCTTATTTATTTCCAAGTTAAGAGACTGAACAAATGTAGTGTTGTTATTATCATGGTGATGATTATTGCCGTGGTGTATAATAACAGCCCAGAGCTGCCAGAGCTATGTGGGAAAGATAGCACTAAGTCACGGGCTGCAGAGAGCTGTTTTCTCACAGGACAATGTTTTGCAAAATAAGAATTCATTTGAAGGATGCCTCGTATCCTTCTCCTAGACTCCCACCCAACAGTCCTGCTTGGCCTGCAAACAGAAGCTGGCCTCTCACTGGCACCTCTCTTTGGAAACTGAATGTCAGGCGGCTTCGGTTTGGGCTTGAGGGTCTCTCCAAACACTCGCCGCTAAGCAGGACGTGTTGATCATGAAAAGGCATCTGGGGGGTGTGGCTGCTCTGAATCTACCAAATTGTCATAAATAAGGGTCTATTTCCCGTGCCGAATGGGAGAGGATGCTTTGGATCACTGCCATCTTAGGTCTGATGAGCAGGGGTAAGGCAGAATGGTGGAAGGAAGGTACGGAGGGGACAGAGGTGGTTTTCTCTATCCTGTGGCACGTTCTGGGTGTGCCTGATCACAGGGCCGGGATTATTCCCATCTCGGGAAAGTCACACGGGCAGCTGAAAGAACACGACCGCGGAAAAGGATCTAAGATATCCTTACAACCATTTTACATGATGGTCTCAGTTTACAGTTGACAAAAATGGAAGCTCAGAAGGACAAAATGACCAGCTCAGGGCTGCCCAGCTCGAGGAGGGCAGAGCTGGATGTGGGCCCTGGCTCCCTGGCTCATGGTCCTTTCTATAACATTAGGCTTCCAGCCCCTTGGTAGGTTAGTGAAGTTGAAGCTGAGACGCACCTGAGAGGCAACACGTAACAGGTGTGCCTTCACCCTCCGCCGCGTCTCTACTCTGTGAACAGGCCCCCTGGGACCTCCGGAGAAGGCTTAGTGACCTCCCTTCAGAGAGTCTGCTCTCTCCCCGAGGAGGCGGGGCCTACTCACAGGAAACCCTCCAAGAGAAACTTCAGGCGGTACATAAAATCAAAACTCACGCCGATCGCGAGAAAACACTACGAAAATGGCGCCATTCGCGTCTTAGGTAGAATGAGTCCCACAGGTCCACTTCATAAATAGATGTTCGGAAACTGCCAGCATACACAGAAGCATCCCTCAGCCTTTCTTTCCCCTCAGATGTACTCGACAGACAGGGACTCCTGGACACACGACCACCAACCCGGTATAAGCACCCACGAGAAGACGCAAGGCCTTCTCACTGTATGCCACTCTCTTTTGTTTTCGGGGGTACAGGGCCAGACTGGGGGCGTTTCAGGCTCCACCGAGGCCAAGCCCCCAGCGCACATCCGGGACCACTCACAAAGCCTGACTCACAAAGCATCTGCTGGCACAGAACCTACTAGCCCAGAGCCTCCACTCGTACCCTTGGAGCTCCATCCACCCCGGCGGTGTCTTCCCAATCCTCCTGCAGCATCACTGTCACCCCGTGCCCCCACTGGGAAGCCTTCTGTGTCCCACTCGTGGGTCACCTCCACCTGGCCTGTTATGCTGTTTCTCCCTCCCTGGCCTAGAACTGCCCCCACCTCCCCCAGACACCCTGTGCTCTGGCCTGATCGGTCCCTCACCATCCCACTGACACCAGTGCCTGGAAGATGCGTTCTCCCATCTCGCAAAGTCCTTGCTGTCTCTCCAACTGTCTAAGTCTTACCCATTCTTTGGGACTGTCCCCCGTGCCCAGCCTGCAGTAGCTCCCATGGCCCTCTGCCCTCTGCATACCTTTACAAGCAGTGCCACTCCCACCGTGCAACATCACGCCGTGTTCAGCTCCGCACCCACCCACTGAGTCACCAGGGTTCAGGACTAGGGGACTGGAACAGACACAAAGGTAACCTAGTTGCTCCTTCCTTTGTTTCAGATGAAGGAATAAAGGACCTCTGACAATGGATTTAATGAGGGGATGCTGGATGGCTTCATCGGTGGCGTGTCCGACGTCGGCTCAGGTCACCATCTCACACTCCGTGGGTTTGAGCCCTGCATCGGTCTCCGAGCCGACAGCTCGAAGCCTGGAGCCCGCTTCCGATTCTGTGTCCCCCTCTCTCCCTGCCCCCCCCCCCGCGCTTGTGCGCTCTTTCTCTCTGTGTCCCTCAGAAATAAATGCACATTTTTTAAAAAAAGGACAAAAAAGGACTTAATGAATGCATGCAGCTGAGCTCCATGGCAGCCTTAAAACGACCTTTGTGCACTACCCCCTCCACCGTCCAGAGCAGAGCCCTGAGCAGGTGAGCAGTGCGGCAGTACTGGTGGGCCACCTGTGCTCTAGGCACCGAGGAACCGTCCCTGTTCAGGTTCGGGCTCCCGGGTGACGATAAAGCTACCCAAAAAACGCAGCCAAAAGGAGCAAAGGACGTGGACAATACCCATGAGGCAATACAAATAAACCAACATGTAAATTAGTCATCAAAGATATGCAAAGTAAACCACTCAAGCCCCCCCCCAGATGCGAAGTAAGGGCAATAATGTGCCATTTTATACCTATAAATTAGCACAAAACGTGGAATCAATCAATCACATGCTGGTAGGACTGTGGAGAAATGAGAATGTCTGGAAATGGCTCATGGCGTTCAGATCTGGTACAACATTTTGAGGAAAATATCTCACAAAGCGTCTTAAGACCCATACAGATGGATCTTCGTGCCCTACAGCCGAGCAATCCCACTGCTGGGATTTCATCCTCAAGGAAGGCACAGAAATCTGCAGCCCTGCGGTTGCTGAGTCAGCACGGCTTTAGGCCAGTGTGTGGGTGACATCTCTACAGTCAATTAATGAGCCGGTCTTTGTAAGACAGAACATTAGCCAGCCTGGCTAACATCAATTACAGTCAAAGGCTGAGCCGTAATCATGGGACGAATCAGACTGAGCTCCTCGCTGTTTAAAATGACCACAGAATCGGGGCGCCTGGGTGGCTCAGTCGGTTAAGCGGCCGACTTTGTTTCAGGTCATGATCTCATGGTCTGTGAGTTCGAGCCCCGCGTCGGGCTCTGTGCTCGCAGCTCGGAGCCTGGAGCCTGCGTCGGATACTGTGTCTCCCTCTCTCTCTGCCCCTCCCCTGCTCACACTCTGTCTCTGTCTCTCAAAGATAAAATGAAAGAATAAAATAAAATGACCACAGAATCAAATCACCTGTATGAACAGAACTGGGATAAATCAGAGAGAAACAAAGGAAGGAGCCCTCGCCGCCTGTCACTCCACACAGCTGGCTCTGTGTCACAGCACATCCTCCCAAGTCCCAGCCAGGCTTGCCTCTCCGGCCCTGGGAAGCCACAGCCCTACTCCCCAAGCTCGGCTTGACGGAGGACCTTCTGGGGTCTTCTGAGTGGGTGGCTGGGTGCCAGCTGTCAGACAAGATCCTGGTTCCACAGAGGTGACGGAACAGCTTTTCCACGTGCTGGCAAGCGGTGCTTCGAGAAGCTGGCTGCTGGGGTTGGGATTAGGGAAGCCGGGGAGGGCTACCGCCAAGTCACCATGGCAACAGTCTCCCTGGCATCACCCTCCCCTAACCCGGCCAGCCCCCACCAACTGGTCTGCTCACGCAGGGACCATGACTGACTGTTTCTCCGTGTGGCAGACACTCCCCATAGGCTTCTGCCCGTGAGCGAGCCGCGAGGGCGGCCCACGACCCTCTACCTTCACAGAGGGCTTCAAAAACCACTTTCCACCTGTTCTCTCAGTTCAGCCCACAAGCGGAAGGAAGAGGAAGGCCAGGGGTGCAGATGAGAAAGGGAGAGAGAGAACTGGATAAGCCCCGGCGGGGAGCTCACAGAGGAGCCAGACCCACCTCTCTGGGGGAGGGACAGCGGAAGGGGGACAGTGTTGAGGGAGGGACAGCGGAAGGAGGACGGTGTTGAGGGAGGAACAGTGGAAGGGGGACGGTGTTGAGGGAGGAACGTGCCTTCTAGCCACACAGCTGTGTGACCTGGGCCTCTCACCTAACCTCTCTGGTTGAAGGGGAAAAGGGGAGGACTAGACAAGGGCCGGAGTTTGTAGGTTTTCAGGTTAAGCTGGCAAGTGTCAAAAGAAAAAGGGGGGCTCTGACGTAGGGTTCCCAGGCTTGCTGTGCTTACAACATCAGAAACCACCTGCTGTCTACTCTCTGCACGCTGTAAACAGGCATGACCTCAAAATAAAGAATAATCCTTTAATTGGATAAATTCAGCTTTATAAAAATTGTCTTTCTTTTTCTGACTTGCCTTCAGACTGCTGAAGACTGGCTCGTAGGAACCTGAGGGCGGGTGTGGAGGGTCACTGACCCCGGAGAAAGTGGCACAGCAGACGTCAGTGTCCCAGAAACAGATCTGAATTCAGGGTGAGCTGCCCATTGGCACCAAGATCGCCATCTTCTTGGTGCTCTAACCCCTGCTGGACCCAGCCATGGAAAACAGTCTTCAGTTTTTGTTTCCTTTTACTTTTTTCCAAAGCAGGAGCAACTTTTTCCCTAAGTAGACAAAACCCTCAATTTCCCCTTTATCCTCAGCAGTTTCTCCAGATGAACCTCTTCTCTCAGGGGAGGAATTCCCGCTGGTCAGAATCAATGTTCTAAAAGGCTCTTGGCCCAAGGTGCAGCCCCACCCTGCACCCCACCGCTGCACGGCCCAGAGGTCCTGACTTGACCCTGTGCACTTTGTGAAGGGCGGGGCGATCTGGACTCTGGTTCGTGTTAGAGCCCAGGCGGCCCCTCCGGATGGGGTAAGTGAGAGAATGGAAGGAAGCCCATCTCTGGGTTCCTGCTAGATGCGGGTGACCCCTGTCCCCTTCTGTTTAGTGCACTGGGGCTCAAACTAGTGCGGGAACCTGCCTATTCAAACCGATTCCTAGAACCTACTCCAGAATTTCTGATTCAGTGTTTCTGGGGTAGGGCCTGAGAATCTGGATTCCCAACCAGCTCCCAAAATGTTGACGGTGATGCTGCTGGTCTGAAACCTCATTTTGAGAACCACAGCTTTTAGCTCGTCCTTCCTAGGAGCACCTTCAACCCGTGACATTGCAGAGGTGGATCAAGAAGGGGGCAGTGGGGCTGGGACCAGGAGAAGAGGGCGAAGCCAGGGTGAGGGAATGCCAGGGCAAATGTGCTAGTCTGGTGTAAGCCCCGAAGTTCCCGAGGCTACGGAATTTCTCTGTTGGGTGCCTGTAATCCCCATTCACAAAGGGGAAGTCTAATTTACAACTGTGTCCCTAAACACCATAAACACTGAGAGGCATCCTGGTGTGAGCCTGCCTCCCACAGCCTCGAAGGGCTGGTTAGAGGCACACTGGTGGGGGGTGTGTGTGGGGGGGGGGGTGGATACCTCCTCTCTCACCCAGCTATACAGCCCATCCACAACCCCGCAGGCCAGGCTAGGGGGCTGGGGAGCCCACATTTTCATTCTCAGTTCATCCCTGTCTTTTGCTGCTCTGCTGTGCTCTGCTGTGCTCAGAATCCCAATCCCGTCTGGATGGAATTTGCACAGTTTATTCTTGCCCAGCTCCAATGCCAAGTCCAGCTCAGTTATAGCCCCCGCGCCAGGAATGATGAGGTGCGTGGGCCCAGTTCAAGTCCCGCCGCTGACACAGTATGTGGCCCAGCCAAGTCCCTTATGACTTCTCTGAGCCTCAGAGTCTCCATCCGTCAAAGGGGCATTTTGATTATTACCTTACTTGGACAAGTGAGAAAATGGATATGTATGTGTGTTAAAAATGTAAATATACAACACAACACAAGGCATTCACTAAGGCCAGTGAAGAGCGACACTCTCCTTCCCAGCTTCTAGGCAGGCTTGACTCTTCTTGACTGTGCCTTGACCTCGGCCCTGTCTGTGCTGGGCCTGCACAGTCCGGTTTTAGCAAGACCCCTGCTAAGTCAGTTTAGCTAGAATCCCCCTACCCTGATGTCTCCCCTTAGTAATTTTCCATCCACTGACCCCTCTCCCGGCCCCTTGGCTATAAATTCTCACGTTTCCTTGTGGTATTTGGCATTGAGCTCAGGTCCAAACCGAAGTCTCTTTCCTCCTATTGCAAGTTTCTGAATAAAATCTGCCTTTGCTACTTTTTTTTTAATGTTTATTTACTATTGAGAGACAGAGAGAGAGAGAGAGACAGAGCGTGAGCAGGGAAGGGGCAGAGAGAGAGGGAGACACAGAATCCGAAGCAGGCTGCAGGCTCTGAGCCATCAGCCCAGAGCCCGACGCGGGGCTCGAACTCACGGACCGCGAGATCGTGACCTGGGCTGAAGTCGGACGCTCAACCAACTGAGCCACCCGGGCACCCCTGCCTTTACTACTTTAACTGATGTCTGGCTCGGATTCTCTCTGACAATCGCTGGTATGTTCCCAGATTTGAATTCAAATCTCTCCTCTTCTGTGATTATCACGTGACGTGGGCAAATCACTTACCCTCTCGGAGGCACTGTTTGCTCGTCTCTAGAATAGTGAGTAGAATGGACTGTACCCCCATGTGAGGATGAAACGAGATCAGCAGGTGAAGCACGTGGCCCAGTGCTGGCCTGTGGCAGCCACACAAATGACCATGGTTTTCACTTTGATCTCATTTAAATGAAAACTGAAAAATGGAGAGACACGGCCTGACTTCCGCAGCTGTCCTGTCACAGATACACCTTGTGAATCTAATCGTGCCAGCGTCAGGCAGACCGCCCCATGAGGGGCATTTCTGAAATCCTGTATCCCTCAAAAGTATCCAGATCCTGGGAATGAGAGAAAGACTGAGCAGCTGTCCCGGAACAGAAGGAGGTACGGCATGTGATTCTGAACTGAACCTCCTGCCGAAAGCACATTATTGAGACATTTAGCGAAACTCGTAAGGGTCTGAGGATGACAGAACAGTCGCGTGTCAGTGTTAGTTTCCTGATTTTCCAGCTGTGCTGTGCTTCCGCAGGAGAATGTCCTTGTTTTCGGGAAACACACACTGAAATATTCTAGGGTGATGGGGCAGCAGGTTGGCAACTTCCTCTCAAATGGGTTTAGGGAAGAAGGAGGTTGTGCTGTATTTGTGGCTTTTCTGTAAATTTCAGATTGTTTCAAACCCAGAAAATTATTGAAAAATAAATAAAGATGAAGTAAGGAGAGGTTTATGTGCTTATGCTCAGGGGTCTTGTGGGCCTAGGACTCACTAACGTGTAGGTCTTCCCATCCCAGGACCAGTGCTCTTCCCGCTGAGCCTCTCAGCAGGGCAGAGGGCATCCAGAAAGTGCTTAATTAATACTACATGAGGCATCTGGGGCTCTAGTCCCCATCCTGCCTTTAACCACCGGCTAGCCCCTTTCCCTCTTGGCACACTGGTCTCCTCATTTGTAGAATAAGCGGGTGGCAGGAGTCTGAGGTCCTTAATAAGGGCACCCCCACACCTGAGATGTTTGGAAATAGAAATGCAATGCTACCCATGATCCCACACGGCCAAGACTCGCCCTGCGTCCTAGCACGGCGGAGAAACTATTCCTCATTTTGTTCATCATTTTAGCAGGAATTATTCACCTTTACAAAGAATTTTTTTAATGTTTGTTTATTTTTGAGAGAGAGAGGCAGACAGACAGAGTACGAATGGGGGAGGGGCAGAGAGAGAGAGGAAGACACACAATCTCAAGTAGGCTCCAGCCTCTGAGCTGTCAGCACAGAGCCCGAAGTGGGGCTCGAACTCACGGACCGTGAGATCATGACCTAAGCCGAAGTCAGACCTGACTGAGCCACCCACGCACCCCTCACCTTTTTTTTAAAGTTCATTTATTTTGAGAGGTAGAGAGAGAGAGAGAGAGAGAGCAGGGGAGGGGCAGAGAGAGGGGGAGAGAGAAGGAGAATTCCAAGCAAGCTCCACACTGCCAGCACAGAGCCTGATATGGGGCTTGAACTCATGAACCGTGAGGTCATGATCTGAGTCAAAACTAAGAGCTGAACACTTAACTGACTGAGCTACCAAGGCGCCCAGGGTTATTCACCATTTTAAAAGAAACCTTGTCACAATAGCAATGCTGCTCCGGGTAAGTAAGCTGCCACAAGAGCCACCTGTGTGCCACAGGGACAAACTTCTGACCTCTTCATGTATCGTCATTATGTCTGGTCCTGCCTGAGCACTGACTTAGTGAAATACACATAGGTTTATTACAAGTTACTTTCATTTCTCTCTCATGTTATTGTTAGCTTTATAGAATAGATTTTTTAAAATCTCATGAATAGGTAAGCTTCTATGTATTCATGAGTTTCATTCAGGCCACGCACTATTTGTTACAAAAAACGGCACTAGACCAACAATGGTTGAGACCTACTGTCCTGTTTAGTGGGCTCCACCTCATTCTTTTAAAGGGCTTGTACTGATAGACATTTAAATTATTTGCAATGATCCATTTCTCATTGCTGCAAAGAAGCCTGCAGTGAACATCTTGGCACCTGGCTCTTTGGTACATGATTAGTTTCTAAAGTAGGTCAAATTAGATCAATGTACAAGGTCATTTCCTTCTGGCCAAGCCCCCTCCGCTGCTCATCAGCTACTCCTCTCCGCACCACAGACAGTACATGACAGGAACACTTTTCCTTTTCTTCCTTTTCACTGTCAACAACTCACCGACTCCTGGCAACAGTTCACCCAGTGTTAGAGGAGGCACGTGCTCACCGCTTGACAACGGGACCCTCTCAACAGCGCTCCTCCACTAAAACTGATCAGCAGGAACCACGCATGGCCTGGCACAACACGCTCAGTGGGAATTTACACGATTCGAAATGCATTTTGTTCCGACAGCAAAGTCTTTTTGCAAGTGGGTCTTCATGTTTACCGATACGGTAACCAAACCCAGGGGAAGAAAGGAAAACCAAATTCCCCTTCACACTCCCACTATTGGTAGCTTCTCTCCAAGGGCTCCGCCGAGCACATCCTTCTGTGGTTCCCAGGTCGGAAGGTCTTTCAGATTTCCAGCTCCTAAATGTCTCTAACTTACATATGTGAATGCGAGCACTTTCCACAGGCCCTGCATTCAAGACATAGCCACTTCAAGGGTGCCTGGGTGGCTCAGCCTGTGGAGAGCCGACTTCAGCTCAGGTCACCATCTCACGGTTGGTGAGTTTGAGCCCCGTGTCAGGCTCTGTGCTGACAGCTCAGAGCCTGGAACCTGCTTCCAATTCTGTGTCTCCCTCTCTCTCTGCCCCTCCCTTGCTCATACCCTGTCTCTCTCTCTCTCAAAAATAAATAAAAACATAAAAAAAAAAGAGAGATAGCCACTTTAGCAACTGGGTACAGCATTTGGCAGGTATTTTCCATAGGTGGATGAGGACAAGTTTGAGGTGGAATATTTGGAAATAACAAGCTATACACTTGTTTCAAACATTGAGTGGCTAAGTCCAATAGGATGCTTTTTAAAACTAAGCACTTTGTTTATGTATTAATTTTTTTCAGCCCCACTTTGTTCATTTATTAATTTATTCACAATGTATCTAGATCCACATCTAGAAGCCCAAAAGAAAATTCTGCAGTGGACACTTGTTAAAAATGGCAAGACAGGTTTCATTCAAGCCACTGTGGTATGGGGGGATGCTTCGGTATAAAACCGAGCACAATTCCAAATTCAGCAAAGATAGCTGGGGATTTGTAGTCAAGGAGCAGAGTGAGGGGAGACAGTAGGTGGAAATTACTAACAGAACTTACTTACATATCAAGGGTAGGAGGGTAGGGGGATTCTTGCTAAAGGCAGACCAAGGACTTAGACACCAAGGGTGGGGGATGAGGAATTTGATTAGATATCAGGGGTGACCAGATACGAATGCTCTGAAGGATTCTTCGCTAAAACTGGGCTGGGAAGGCCAAGGTTGAAGCCTATGGAAGAGGAGGCTCAGAGGAGGCTGACTGAAGCTTGGTCAAGAAAGGAGTCCTTGTGAAGACACAGCTATAGATGTAGGTGTGGGTATAGCTTTAGATGGGAATATGGATGTACATGTGGATACTGACATACATATAAACATACATGCACATATAATGAGGCACCATATTGGAATCTGAGGATGGATGAAGGTAGGGAAGAAAAAGGCCCTGTGTAGACAGAGTGCAACGTAAGGAGGTTCTCCATATTGTGTACTAATACAGTGTGAGTAGACCAAGAGCACCATGATCAAAGCATGGAACCCACAACAAAGATGTTGAAATCTCAAATTACAGGGCAGTTGAAATTATGGGGACAGCTGGGACCACATCTAAAGGCTTTCGGGAGACTCCTGGGAGCTGACAGAAGGAAGCCCACAGATTGAAGGTAGAAGCCACTTTGATGGGTAGATGGTTCTGGCAATGTTTTATTCCTAGGGTCATTTCCTTCTGGGCCTCTGTCCCGGAAGCTTCTGGTCCACACTGGAGGCTCGTCAGACTGTTCTGAAGTTGGTGAGGAAAGACCATCTGTTGTCCCAAAGATCTCACAACGGTCTCCAAAGTCAGTGACCGCAAGGGCCCAGAGCTACCTCCTCCCCTTATTAGTTAGGCAGCTGGGAGGAGATTCTTCGAGAGAGCTCTTAGCTATCCTTACAGCCCTGGCCCCTTTGTCCACAATGGCCAGAAGAATCGCCCTGGTTCTCATGGGGAAGGGGCCAAGCTGGACCAAACTCCTTAGCAACATCTTACACGTGCATGTATTTCAAAGAAACCTACCTAGACGCTTTAAAACTATCTGTGAAGAAAATCTATTTTATACAAGCAAGGAACAGTGAAGCATTTTTACAAATAACTGCCCATGAGATAGTATTAAGTAAAAACAACCAACCAAACAAAACCAGATACATAACAGCATCTACAGCATTACCTCATATGTATATAAGAGACATCAGAAAATGTCCGGCAATGATTTCACTCAGGAGGATGTTGTAAGTTCACACTTTGTGTCAGCCACCCCGCCAACACCCCCAAATACAGTTTATAGCAAAAGTTAAGAGAACTCAGCCATATGCAGCAGCAGGATGTAGAAAGCATCCAGTGAGAAGGGCCTGATGCTGTGCGCCTGTTGAACATGGGGTCCTGCAGCAGGAAGAAGCTACCAGAAGTCCAGCCCCTGTGGCAGAAAGCCCTTACACCAGGCAAGGGGCCAGAGCCATGGCTCAGGGGAGGCAGCTCATCTGAGCTGCTTCTGACCACTCTCTGGGGCTATGCTCTTTGAAGCCAAGTATCCTGGGAAACTGGAGGACTCAGACGGCCTCACACTAGGATCCGAGCCAGGCCAGCCACTGGCTCGGTGACTGGATCTGCAATACTCCCGACAAAAAAGCAAGCGGAAGCCATGAGATGTCAATACAGGACCTGATACTGCCCTGAAGCCCCTAAATAACTGGGTAGAGGCAAATACAAAGTCACCATACAGAGAAGAGTGAGCACTGGCAGAGGATGAAAAGTAGCCCTATACTCAGAAGAGATGGCAAACCACAACAAAGGAGAGACAATGAAGAAAGACAACCAACAGAATCCACAGTTGGGAAGGGAATGGACCGAAGGTAAAACAAAAATGATAGAAAAATCTGGAAAAAAAAAAGATTTTTTTTTAAAGCAGCATGCTTTAGTATCCATAAATACAGAATGACCACTGTAAAAAGAAAAGGAATTACCAAACAATAACATAGAAACAAAATAAAAATGGCTCTGTATGAAAAAGAGCCATTAAATCCTGAAAATTAAAAGTAGAGTCAGAAAAGTAAAATGTAATAAATTATAAAATCTATACTGGACATCATTATAATATAAATTAGTAAATCATAAGACAACGCCAGGGAATTGGTCCAGAATGAACCATGGGGAGATTGAGAGTTTAAAAACTGTAGAAGTTAATTAAGAGATACAGAGCGTAGATGGATAGGGTGCATTGTGTCTTACAGACATCCCTGCAGGGGCAAATGAAAGGGATCGTGAAGGCAATGCTCACAAAGATAATGGCGAAGAGTTTCCTACATGTGAATCAAAACTGTGGCCACCAGATTGAAAAAGTATTTTTTAGGCCAATAAAAAGTCGTGAGCAAGAGACACAAAAATAAATGCACGCCTTAGACACAAAGAGGAAACAGTGAAGGGCATGAAAAATAAAGAGAAAATCTTAAAAGCTACTACAGAGTTAACCTCATGAAGGAGACATAAATGTGAAAGAAAGCAGACTTACTAGTACTCACAGACTCCAGGAGCCAATAAAGTAGGGTCTTCAAAGCACTGAGGAAACAAGATCTGTTATTCTCAAATTCTATACCCAGCTAAACAAAACTTCGGCAGGAATCAATAAAGAACTACAAAAATACACAAGGAAATATATTTTCATGCACAAAAGACTGAGAGTTCATGCAGCATCTGGAGACCCTCACTGACGAAACTACATGAAGCTCTAGTTCAGCAAGAAGGGAGCAGAGAGAGAGAGAATGCTGGAACATAAAACAAAACACACAGAAAGGGTAAATGCAGCAATTGATAAAACAGGTGGTTTGATTTATTAATTGTTAATTGTTTTGAATTACTGATCTGTGTATAGTTAAAGTAAATGGAGTTAAAGTCTGCTTCTAATAGCAAAGGAGAGAGAGAGAGAGAGAGAGAGAGAGAGTGTTCTACGTACAGTGAAACTGGACTAAGGAACTTTTCTTGCTTGAGAAGAATAGAAAGAAATTAAATAACTTTAGGTTTTATTAGAAAAAAAAGTACAATCAAGACTGTATTTTTTTTTTTTTTTAATAAGGAAAGGGTGGCCTCTTAAAACCAAAAGCCCACTTAAATGGGAAATAGGTATTAAGGAGGGCACTGGTTATGATGAGCACTGGGTGTTGTCTGTGATGGATCACTGAATTCTACTCCTGAAATCAATACTACACTGTATGTTAACTAACTAGAATTTAAATAAGACATTGGGGAAAAAAATAAATACAATTAAAAGCCCACCCAATCTACAGCTTTTGAACAAGTAAAGGAGAAAAAGTAAATAGCAAAAATGTGATGAGTCCAACCGGAGACAGGAAAGAGAAAAAGAGAAAACAAATTTAAAAAGTTACAAACAGGGGCTCCTGGGTGGCTCAGTCAGTTAAACATCAGACTTCAGCCCAGGTCATGATCTCACAGTTTGTAAGTTCGAGCCCCACATCAGGCTCTGTGCTGACAGCTCAGAGCCTGGAACCTGCTTTGGATTCTGTGTTTCCCTCTCTCTCTGCCCCTCCCCTGCTTGTGTTTTGTCTGTCTCTCTCAAAAACAAAGATTGAAAAAATAAATAAATAAAAATGAAAAGGTATAAACAAACAAAAAATATGAAAAACCAGGTGGCAGAAATAAGCCTGTACCAGTAATCACAAAATAGAAAACTGGATTGAAATCACCTATTGAAAGGCATATCCTTACGTTGAGTAAAAAAAAGAAAAATATCCTGCTGAATATTGTCATAACGACACCCAAAACGTAACAAAAAGAGATTGAAAATAAAGTGATAGAAAAAGACAGGCCAGGTGAGTCACAATTGATCCCACACTCTCAATGTTAGACCAAAGAGAGAGGGACCAGAGGAGTAAACATCAGTAAAAGCTCACCTCAAGAAGTGTGTTTAACATATTAAACACAAAGAAAGTAAAGAAGCTGAAATAATAAACCTAAGAGCACACATTAATGACACAGAAAAGTAATTATCAAAAGATAAAATTAGTTCTTTGGAAGACCAATGTTAGCAAGAAAAGGAAACGTGATAAGACAAAAAAATTAGTAATAGGATTTAAATGGAGAGGTCTTAACAACAACAGTAGCTGTTCCTTAAATCAAAAGAGAAAGTATTAACTGAGTTAGAAAAACACAAGTGATTTTCTTCAAAGCTACGTAAATGATCACAACTTCGATAAGCAGCAGAAAGCCTACACACACTCATAACCACAACGGAAATGTATACTGATGGTTAGAAATCTGTGCCTCCCTCCCAAAAGGCACAGGGTAAGAAGGTTTTGTAGACAAGTTATGCCAAATCTTTATGGAATAGCTGATCCCCATCCAAAGCAAACTGTTTCAGGGGCGCCTGCGTGGCTCAGTCGGTGGGGCGACCAACTTCAGCTCAGGTCATGATCTCACTGCTCATGGGTTCGAACCCCACGTCGGGCTCTGTGCTGACAGCTTGGAGCCTGGAGCCTGTTTCGGATTCTGTGTTTCCCTCTCTCTCTGCCCCTCTCCTGCTTCCACTCTGTCTCTTTCAAATATAGGTAAACGTTAAAAAAAAAATTAAAGAAAAAAATGAAGCAAACTGTTTCAGAGAATAGAGTAAGAAGGAAAACTAGCAAAGTGACTTTATGAGGCTAGCATAAGCTTAATAAACTGCAGAGCAGAAAAATACAAGAACATTATAGACCAGTCTCACTTATGACAATTGATACAAAAATCCTATTAAAATGGTCTCAAATCAGTGTAGCAATGTATAAAAATTATATGTAGCAGTGTATAAAAATTATATCTGGAACAACTACAGTTTATCTTAGAAACGTAAGAATGTTCATCATTAGAAAATGCCAACTTACGAGATTAAAGAGGAGAAAATGTATGATCAACCGAGTAAACACTGAAGAAAAAGGCATTTGACAAAACTCCATACCTCTTCACAATAACTATTCACAATCACAGCAGATTAGGAATAGAAAAGTACTTCTTTAACTTGATGAAGGTATTTATTAAAACCTAATGGCAAACATTATATGTAACTGTGAAACTGTAGACATGTTTTCATTAAAGTCAGGAGCCTAACAAGAATGCCACTATCACCTACGTTATTCATCACTGAATTCAAAATCCTATGCAGTGCTATAGACAAGCAAAGCAACAGTATAATAGCTGGAAAGAGATAAAACTCCCATTATTTAAGACGACGTACCTAAAGACAAGATGATAGATGATAAAATAGTTCGGCAAAATGACTGGAAGGGCATAAAAAAGGATCTTTCCAAATGAAAAGATACATACTGCATTCGTGGATGAGAAGAGTCAACATGGTTATGCTAATTCTCCCCAGATCAATCTGAAAACCAATGCACTTTCAATCGAAATGCCACGAAGGTTACTATTTCACACCTACTAGAATGTAAAAAGGTCCAGTCACTTTGGGAAATAGTGTGGTAGCTTCTCAAAGGGCTAAACATAAAGCTTTTCCCTGTGTTTAAAAGGTGACCATCGGGGCTCCTGGGTGGCGCAGTCGGTTAAGCGTCCGACTTCAGCCAGGTCACGATCTCGCGGTCCGTGAGTTCGAGCCCCGCGTCAGGCTCTGGGCTGATGGCTCAGAGCCTGGAGCCTGTTTCCGATTCTGTGTCTCCCTCTCTCTCTGCCCCTCCCCCGTTCATGCTCTGTCTCTCTCTGTCCCAAAAATAAATAAATGTTGAAAAAAAAAATTTTAAAGGTGACCATCTAACCCAGTAATTTCACTCCTAGGTATATACCCAGAAGATATGAGAACATATATCAACACAAAAACTTGCATGCAAACGTTCACAAGCAGTGTTATTCATAATAACCAAAGGGTGGAAAACCCCCAAATGTTTATCAACAGATCAATGGATAAACAAAATGTGGCATGTCCATACAGTGGAATGCTATTCATCCCTAAAAAAGAAATGAAGTCCGGATTCAATGCTACAATGTGGATCAACCTTGAAACCTTTATGCTAAGTGGAATAAGCAAGACACAAAAAGCTCCATGCATGATTCCATTTATATGAAATGTGGAGAACAAGCAAATCCATGGAGACAAAAGTAGATTAGAGGTTTTTAGGAGCAAGGGCGAGGGGGAAGGGGGAATGATCGCTAATGCACGTGGGGTTTCTTTCTGGGGTAATGAAAATGTTCCAGAGCTAGATAGTAGTGATGTTTGTAAAACCTTGTGAATATACTAAAAACCATTGAACTGTACATTTTAAAAGAGTGAAATTTATGGCATGTAAGTTGTATCTCAATTTTCTAAAATTACTATCAAGGTTGTTGTGGTATGGGACAGAAATCATAAAATTCATATGGACATATAAAAAGCAAAAAACCGCTGTGACAATTTTGAAAAAAAACATGGGAGAGACTTTCTCTATTATATACCAAGACCTATTTAAAAACTTAGTAATAAGAGTTACATGCTATTGTTATAAGGATAGACAATTAAGCCAAAAAGAAATAGCGATCCCAGAAAGCAACTCATAGGTAGATGCAAAGTTGGTAAATGGCAAATTTGACATTACGAATCAGTAGGGAAAGGGTAGACCCTTCAATCAGTTTACCCATAAATGTAAAAAAAATTAGATTGTACCCAATGAGGTTTAAAACAACAATGAAATTCCATTTCACACTCAGATTAGTAAGCATTCTATAATAGCTGTTACATGTTAGGAGAAAGGGCAAAGAATAGAAAAGGATGGGAGGGTTAAATGGTATCTACATTTTATTTCTAAAAATGTAAAGAATCCAAATCAAATATAAAATACTAAGATGGATGAATGATGGCTCATCGTACACGATAATGGTTATATAATCTCTCTGTACGTTTCTACACATTTCAAATAATCTCTAATTTTTTAACTTCCGTGCAAATATTGCCTGCAGGAAATATGCTAAACCATGTAAAGTACTTTTTCTCAGAGTAGTGAAAATGTGGGTGATTTTCTCCTTGTTTCTGATTTTTCTATATTTTTCTTTCTTAGTTTTGCTTTCCTTCTTTCCTTCCTTCCTTCCTTCCTTCCTTCCATCCTTCCTTCCTTCCTTCCTTCCTTCCTTCCTTCCTTCCTTCCTTCCTTCCCTTCTTTCCTTACCTCTTTCTTTTCTTTCTTCCTCTCTCTCTTTTTTTTTTTAACAATAAGCAGGTAGTATTATTCTAAGAAGGGCAACAATCCACTTTGTCACCGCTCTCCTGCTAAGAAACTCTCACTGCAACTTGAATAAAATCATAATTTCTGTAAATTTCATGGCATGTTATACGTTTCATGCCACTTCCACCCATCTGTGTCATGATAAGTGTGTGAAGCAGATAAGCAAAGACTCACGATCAGTTGTTTGTTCTAGTCAAACCTGGTTATTAGTGATGGAGCTCAGTCAAGAACTGGTATTTTACGACTCTTAATCGCATGCTTTTCTTGGCTACACCAGCTACTATTTCTTAACAACCAAAATCGTCCCTTGGGATAAATGTATATAGCTACTCCCAGCTTCCAAATAGTTATGCTCCAGGTGTACTTGTTAAATCAGGTATTTTGAACTTGAATCCCATTTTCTCATAAAAACAGCATTATGGCAGCCAAGTCAGGTTCACAGAAGGCACGGTCTCCAGCCGACGTCTCTTGTTAAGAGTTGTAACCAGCTACTGCTTTTAGTCATCTCCACTGGGATGATTCTCCAGGCATCCTAAACCCTGCATTTCTAAAACGAGGCCATTTATATTTCACCTGACGTTTCCCAGTCTTCCTTATTTTCATAAGTGCACCTTGGTCCACACAGTAGCCCATCCAGAAACTTGGGAGTTCTCTGGGAGTCATCCCTCTTCCTCCTCAAACACCACTTACCCACCCTTGCTTGCCACTGTTGGAGTCTAAGCCTTCATCAAATTCTGTTGAGTGTGCCTCTAAAACATATCTCAGGTCCATCTACTTGTCTTCATTCTCCTGCCCCTAATGTGCTCCAGGCCACCATCCCCTCCCCCAAACGCAGTCATTCTTTGGACCCTGAGCAAGAAGGCAACCACCAGTCTGGTCTGCCATCCAGGGACCCTGACTCTCCTGTTTGGGGTGACTCTGAGGTCAATGGGCATCTGCTCTTGTCCTGGCTAACGAGCTACTTGCAAAAGTGTCCTTACCGATGACCATTCTGGCACACATGCCTGGCTCTTGTCATATACTGTCCTTTTCACTAACCTTTCCTTTCACAGAGCCTTACCCTTTGGGGCCTTGTCATTTCCAACCTGAAGCCAGAGCTATTCTTCCTAATGATAAGAAGGACTTACTACTGGGAAAGAATCACAAGTGAGCAAAACGGGACTTCATTAAAAGAAAGTTTCGATCTCCAGCAACGGGAAATTAATTGATGAATTAATACACACCAGACCAGCCCTAATAACATTGGGTGAGGTGCAAGTTTTATGGCTACAGGAGGAAGTACAACACAGGCTGGTGAGGACACGCCTGAACGTGGGCAAGGGGTGCTGGGGGTCGGCCCTGCTTCATGGCAACTTGCGAGTTTCCTTCAACAGAAATCAGGAAGCATTCCCTCTAGCGCTAAATTTGTAGACAGACATCTTAGGTTTATAATGAACATGAGTTCTAGAACTCGTAATTCGTAGCCACACAAATAGCACACGAGTTTCGTTTGGTTTTGGTTTTCGTTTTAAATGAAGCCCCTTTCTGCCAGGTAGCACGTCCTCTTTCAGGACACTGGGAGCAGGCAGAGCTGGCACGGGGCAAGGAGGAGTCTATGTAGTCATAGGGTTATGCATACTTGGGCCAGCAGTCCCAATGAAGCGAGACATGAGAAATCTAGGAAAAGATACTAGGTCCCAATAACACCCAACCCCCGGATGGTCTGAAATTCACTATTAGCTTATTATTCATTGATTTAAGCATTAGGTTACTAGGCAATTTTTTTTACATTATTTTTTTAATCATTTTTTAATGTTTATTTATTTATTTTGAGAGGTGGGGAGAAGGAGAGAGAGACTCCCAAACAGGCCTCGCACCGTCAGTGCAGAGCCCAGCGTGGGGCTGGATCTCACGAACTATGAGAACATGGCCGGAGCCAAAATCAACAGTCAGACGCTTAACTGACTGCGCCACTGAGGCGCCCCTTAATATTTTAATTTTTAGGTAATGTCCGCACCCAATGTGAGGATCGAACTCACAACCCCGAGATCCAGAGCCGCATGTTCCACCAGCTGAGCCAGTCAGGTGGCAATTTTTCAAATTAAAAATTCTTAGGGCTGTGACCCAGCAATTCCAGTCGTACATATAGAGCTGACAGAAATGCAAATGATCATTCACCAGAAGATATGTACAAGGACAACTGCGGCAGCTTTGGTTCTAACAGTCCCAACCTAGAAATTATCCAAATGCCTATTCACAGTAAGATGGTGTTATGTTCCTTTCACACAATGAAGTACAATACAGAAACAAGAATGCACAAACTCCAACTACTCACAGGAATATGGGTGAATTCCCAAGCGTAATGTTGAGTGAAATAAGGCAGACGCAAAAGAATAATGCTACATGATCCCATTTATATAAAATTCAAAGACGGTCAAGACTCAGCTATGATGTTAAAAGGACAGCGGTTACTCTTGGGATTGTGATAATGAATGGAAGGTGGCTTCTGGAATGCTGATCATATTCTATGTCATGATCTAGATGCTGGGTTCATGGGTATTTCATGTGAAAAGTGACTGAAGCATGCACGTATAATGTCTCGTTTTTTCCTATGTATGGAGTACTTCGAACAAAAGAAAAAAACAACACTGATGAGAGTGCACAGGAGTTGACACTTTCTTACACTGGAGAATGCAAATTAGTATAGCTTTAAGAGAAAGAATCTGGCAAGGCTTATTAAAACCTTTAAAAACTGCATATCCTTTTACCTAGCAATTCCAGCCCTAGAAATTTACCTTCAGGAAACAATGAGAGTGGACAATGGTAACTGTCATGAAATCATTTGTAAAAGAGAAAATTTGGAAATAAATGGTGAACACATGTATACTTGTTGCAGCCACTAAAATATGTCTTATATTAAAATATTTAATGAAAGGAATTCAGGAGACTTTCATTTCTTCTACTTTCTATTTTTTCCCCAATTTTCCTACAATGTATCACATGAGAAAAGAGCTATTTATAAATCTATAAACGCAAATGTCCACGCAGAAATTAACAGCTTAATTCAACATTCACTCAACAAGCGTTTACTGAAATCTTCCATTGCCAGGCACTGAGGATAGTAATGAATATGGCTTAGGGACTGCTCTCAAGAATCTTAGTCTAGTCAGACTTGAAGGTGAATATCAATTATTAACATCTGATGCAATTGGAAGAGCAACCAATGTGAAGTCAAAATACATGAATTCAGGCTCAGTTCCACCCTTTATATAACCCTTTTTTTCCAGCACCTTGGGAGGTGAGGTCCTCTCTACTCATCAACTCTTTCATCTGTTAAAAAAGACCTCTCCTAGTTACCTCACCTTGATGTATTCAGCTGCAAAGGAGACTCCACTGAGCATGCTCTGAAGATGTAGGCTGTAAATATCACCATCAGGTTATTCTTTACGTCATGAGCAAAAGGAGTACACGTATGCTCTCCAGTTCTGTGAAGAAACATCATGGCCCTCAGCCTCAATGTTACCCTATCCTGCCCTGAGCCTTGCTCTTGGTGCCAGCATCCATGATAGAGTGACTACCGGTTAAAGGCAGAGGGAAGTTCTTTTTCATCAGTGACTTCCAGTTGCATTGCATGGTGGCAGAGAACATGGTCTGTGGGATGTTGGTTCTTTGGCATCTGCTGAGTCTTCCTTAGTGGTCTTGTCCATGCTCAGTTTCTATAAACGTGTGCTTGAAAAGAAGGTGTAGTTTCCATTTGTAGGGTGTCGTGTTACATATCAGTCCACTGGCTGATGTCTTGTTTGACCCTTTTATAGACTTACAAGTTTGTATCTCTTTGATCATGCTAAAAATAAATCAATAGGAATTGTGGATTTGTCCTTTCTTCCTTTCAATTTCTGCTTGCCTTATTTTGAAGCTATGTTGTTAGGCACATAAAAATTCATGATTATTATATGTCCTAGTGGATTGTCCCTTTTATCACTCAGCAGTGATCCTTTTTCTCTACTTATACTTTATTCTTTGTTTTCTACGTTGTTAATAACATTGAAACACCAGGGGTTTTTGTTTTGTTTTGTTTTGTTTCTAATGTCTGCATGGCATATTCTCTTTCAGCCCTTGGCTTTCAATGTCTTTGTGTCAGAAAATAGTATGGGTGTGCCTTATAAAGAGTATAAACCTAATTTTGTCCCCTTTTAAAAAATTCTTTTATTTTTCAATATAAAACTTTCTGTCTTTAATGGGAGAATTTTATCTGTTTGGAGTATGATATCAGCTTGGGGTTCCATTTTCTCATGGGTACATTTTGTTTGCTTGTTTTTGTTCTTCACTCCTGGCCCTTGGAAGATGGCACATTGCTTAGTGGATTCCCTGGGCTGATGAGCAAGTGTTCACAGTTATCAATTCACAGAAGAAACTGCCCTTCGTGGTTCCTGCCATTAGTTTCCCAAACACGAGGACCCAGACCTGAGCTCCCCATGCCTTGAGGGACTGGGGAGTAATCAGTTTGTATTCATTTTACCCTATATTATGTCTCATACCTGTGAGGCCTTTGTCTCCTACTATGCTCAGGGGGGTTAGTCTCTCTCCTAACAATATCCCTTTCTTGGTTTGAAGCCTGGCCTCCAAATACCATTTTGTTGGGTTGAGGTTGTTGTCGTCTCGGCCATCTTGGCATAAGATATCAAAATCAAGCAGGTGTCTGCATGGGTATGTCAGGGGGATGGGAGGATTGTAGATTACTTCTTTGTCAGCTAGATCCACCATGGTAACCAGATGTAAGACAATGGAGAAAAGACAGTAGAAAATATCCTCAAAGTGTTGAGGTGATTGACACCCTAGAATTGTGTACCCAGAAAAATGAGCTTTTAGGAATGAGAATGAAATGAAGACTGTTCTCCAAAAAAAAAAGCCTTGAAAGTAAAAGAGAGATCACCACCAGCAATTATGTAATGAAGGCGTTTCTAAAAGATAAACAGTAACTACTTAATGATAAACTGTTTAATTCATCAGGAAAATATAATAATAATTCTAAATGTGTATGTAGTAATAAAATATCCTCAAAATATGTGAAGAAAATTTCGGTAAAAGAACAAGGAGAAATGAGCCAGACACAGCATTAGAGTTGGAAACTATAAAAACTCTTCTCACAGTAATTGGTGGATTAAAACAGATACCACACACAAAAATATAGGAGTTTTGGACTTCTAACTGTGAATAATTGACTTCTAACTGTGAATAATTGAGTTGGATTTAATGCAAAGCTGCGCACCCCAAATTAGAGAACATTTAATCTTGGGTTCACACACAATATTTTTTTTGAGAAAGAGTGAGAGAGAGAGTGCAGAAGTGCACTTGAGAGTGGGGGAGGGGCAGAGGGAGACAGAGAGAGACAGAGAGAGAGAGAGGGAGAGAGAGAATCTTAAGCAGACTCCACACTCAGTGCAGAGCCCAGTGCAGGCTCCATATCACAACTGTAAGATCATGACCCGAGCTGAAATCAAGAGTTGGACACTTAACTGACTGAGCTACCCAGGCACCCCACCTAGAACAATTTTAAAACCTTACCAGATATAAAGCAATGTCAAATAATTCCAAAGAATAACACAGTCAATGATCCTTGAATTTAATGCCAATAAGTTAGAAATCAGTAACAAAAAATAATTAAAAAAAACAAACAAATGAAAATCATATTTGTAAATTTAAAAATACTGATTTAAGGCAAAAATCATAGCAGAAATTTTAAATACTTAAACTGAATGATAATGAAAAAATCTATCACACTTGTAGGGTGCAGATAAAGCCATATGTAGAGGGAGATTTATAGCCTTGAATTCTTATATTATATATAAAAAAGGTTAATTAACAATGACCTAAGTTAGAAAAAAAGACAACAGAATAAAAGCAAAAAATATAGAGAGGAGAATAGAAGAAGAAGAAATTAACAGAATGGAAAATAGAGATACAATACAGAAAGTTAACAAAGCAAATAGATGTCTCTTTAAAAGACTAGCCTATGGAGAAACTGATTAAAGGGGGAAGGACGAGGAGAAAAGGAAGACAGCCAATGTTAGGAAAGGCGGAGAGCTAACCTTAGATACTATAATGACTTTTAAAGATGGTAAGAAAATAGTGTGAAGAACTTTAGGCCAATATATTTGAAAACTTAACTGAAATGGACAAATGCCTGGAAGAATATAATTTACAAAAATGGATTCTAAAACAAATAGAAAACTTGATGAGTTTTATAATCGGCAAATACACTGAATGAGCAACTTAAAATCTCCCGACAAAGAAAACAAGAGGCCCAAATGGTTTTATGGGCAAGTTCTGTCAGACATGCCTTAAGTAAACCATTTCGTCGTCTATGTAATCTTCTTAAGCATAAGAGAAGAAAGCCTATTTTGTAACCCATTTTGTAAGGCTAACAAAAACCTCAGACCAGGAGAGTCTGAGAAAAGGAAAATTACAGGCCAATCTTGCTCATGGATAAAGATCCAGAAAAGCTGAAAAATAATAGATAAACCAAATACAGACATATATTTTAAAAATATGTTATGTATCACTACCAAGTTGAATTTTTCCAAGGAACTGGGAAAAGTAACTTAACAACAGAAAATCTCTAGTGTAATTCACCAGAGTAATGGATTAAAGGAAACTAATCATACAATCATCCGACAAAAGGGGGAGGAAAGCATGAGATAAAATGTAATGGGGCTATTCCTGATTAAACTCTTAGCGAGCTAAGAATTAAATGGAGCTTCCCTAACTCGATAACAGTTAGCTAACATGCTACAACCATCATACTTAATGGTAACATACTGGAAGCATTCCCTTTCCTCAGGAGCCATACCAGGCCCCCTGCCATCCCTGACTGTATTCGATTCTGTATTGGATACGCCTAGGTAGGACATTAAGGCAAGAAAAAGAAGCCAAGGGTGGACAAACTGGAAAGGAAGAAATGAAACGATCGTTATCTGAATATGATATAGTCTTTTATAGAGATCTAGAAGAATTTATATTAATGCGTTAGAATTATGAATAGAAAGACTGCTAGTTATAAGATCACTATACACAACAACACATACGCACCTGAAAAAAATTATATCTATCTTTATAAATATGTGTCATTTGGTATTAGAAAGAATTCATATCTAGTGCAACCGAAAACTGCAAACAGTTGATTGAACTTCACTGACCGATCGGGGCCATATAGCAGCACTTCTATCCATTACATAGTAAGAGGCATTGATCAGGAAGAGTGAGAGTGTTCACACACTGTTACTGGGAGTGTAATTAGGTTTTCAAAAACATTGGAGAGCAAACTAGAGACACGTGTCTCCTAAGACCCAGCAAATTCACTTCTAGGTACATTGTTCACTTTCAGTCTCTCACACTTGTGCACCAGGAGACAAGTTCAGGGATATTAACCATGGCATTATAACAGCAAAAGAATTAGATGCAACACAAAAGTCCCTCAGCGAGAGACTGGTTTGGTGACCTGTGGAATATTATGCAGCGATGGAAAAGGAGGAAGATCCAAATGTACTGTCATAGACATGTATTAAGTAAAGCAAAGAAAACCAGGCAACTGCAGAAAATGGAATACAATTTTTTAAACACCACAAAACATAATTATGTATTTACATATGCATTCATTCAACTACCATATGCCAGGCATGCTTTTAAGGGCTAAGGCTACCACGGTGGTAAAACAAACAACACAGAAGCCTACCCACGTGGTGCTTATGTTCAAGGGCACACACCTAGATATGGATCTTTGGGCTTTATGTGGACCTAGGTGCATGTCTGGGCATAGAGGAAGTCTTAATAGTAGTTACCACAGAAGATAGAAACAATGTGGACATTCACGCAATGAAATACCATATAGCAGTTAAAATGAATGAACTTGATTGATGTCTATGTAGCCATATGGATAGGTGTTTTATGTGCTTTGGTCCCCTAATCTTGTTAAGGGTCAGTTTCCACATGTGTTAAAATAGGGTTCTAATACTAATACCCTTAAAATAGGGTTCTAATACCTTCTTATGGGGTTGTTGCATGATTTCAAAGAGACAATTCATTTAGGGAATTTGGCATGGAATGGGTGCTCAATAAACGATAGCTAATACTATTTTTACAAAAGGGAGGAAAGAGGCCTAAACTGTCCACAGGACCATATCAAGCAGTTCCTGTGACTGTGGGTTCCGGCTGGGGCCGCGTGTTCCGAGGTCCAAAGGCCGCAGTGGCAGGGCCCTTGGGAAATGGACAGGGCCCTGTCCAACCTTGCTTCCCGCGACAGTCCCAGCCACACTAGGGGTGTTCCCTTTGGGCTGCCCAAGCTCCTGAGGACAATGGGTCTCTGTGCGTGGGGGAGAAGGCGGGTGATGGCTTCTGTAGGTGGAAGGGTTTGCAACCTTCAAGCCAGGTAGTGGTAAGCCAGTACAGAATGTCCTTTGATTCGCTGGAAGATCCTAATTATCTTGAGTTGCTGATCAGAACTGCTCCCTTAGGGTGTTTTTGAGGGTCATTAGGAACATGGAGGGGAACACCGGGGAAAGCCTGTTCTTTCTTCCCTAGGCAGACAACGGGGCCTTATTGTTGGAAAAACAAAAAGAACGTGCCCTGGGCTGGACTATTAATCATCTCTGTGTCCAGGCCTGCGTCTCCTGGCCCTGCACGTTCTTCCCTACTCTAGGAAAGCAAGGTTCCATCACTTTACCTCAGAGCATGTTTGGCTGATCAGACACCCCCTCTCCCTGGCTCCAGGGGGCTGCAGCCAGGCTGGCCTGGGCAAAATCATGCGTGGGTGTCACTGGGTCCAAAACCCTTCCCCTGCCACCTGCCTTGCCCTCCTCCTCCTCCAATGCCCGGGCAGACAGTGACTGAAGGTCAAAAGTCCTGGCCCAGGATGCCCTATCAAGTGTTTCTCGCTTCTTTGAAATTGTGAAAACGACATTCTCCAGAGTCTAAAATGAGAGGCTCCTCAAGTAATAGTTATTCATTTGGAAAGTCAAAAGCATTGACTGCCTGTTAGCATTTCCCCAGCCTGAACCCTAGGTAGTCACTCCAGAGCTTTCTGCTCTCGGGACAAAATATAAAGGAGCCCTCGGTTTGGTGCACTGGGCATCTTCAGTAAGAACACACCTCCACTAGATTTAGAGGCATTGGCTAAAAAGTCTCTGGCTTGTAAACAGGGCATTATAGCAGCCTTAGAACACGAAGTAGCTAAACTTTTACCGAAACGGGCACTTCTCACCCCATCTCCCATCCTCTTGACTTCTAGGTGGTCCCACAGACTCAGGGGGAGCTGGGGACCCAAACCTCCAGGGATTTTAGAAAAGGAAAGACAGTTGGATCTTCTTCTATCCAGTTGGCCTGGATTCAATGAACCAGAAAAGCTATTCCCATAGCTAGGGGATTAAAATCCAAGGGAAACTCGGAAGTAAGTTGGCAATAGCCCCAAAGAGAAAGCCAAAGGAGAAAGCTGGATGAAACCCAACTTCTGAAAGCCATGGCCTCCTCACTCACTCACTGGGATGGATGGCGTCTTGGCCTGGTTGTTACAAAAATCGTCTTCATGTTTAGGTGGCAGTGCAAATTTGGAAAGTGCTTTAAAATCATTTATGTTCATAGACCTATAACTAATCACAATGTTGCACCGTTCCATAACCACAGCTGTCGTGATCCCTGTAGTCTGAGTTGTTTCCAGTGTTCTTGACTAAGGAGTGGTACCACTGTGGGCGTGAGGAAGGGGCTGGGAAGGAAAAGGCAGTCAGGGGCATTGGTCAAGTCTGGAGGTGGATCGAACTCACACCCTATAGGACACAGACACCAGCTATTGAAAACCTCTAATGGGGACTCGGCCTCTTGAAAATTACTACATCTGTTAAGCGCTCACAAAGTCTCAGTCACTGTATACACGTTCCCATGCACGTTCATGATTCCTCTACACGGCAGTTCTATCAGCCCGTTCCGTGGAGGGGGAAACTGAGGCACAGAGAGGTTAAGTTACTTAGCCAAGGTCATACCGCTAGTGAGGACAGAATGGAGTTTGGGATTAGGTCTGTCTGACTGCACAGCTTTTCACTATAAGCCACTGCCTCTCTCATTCCAAGCGGCCCAGACCCACTGACGTACCCAAGATAGAAACCAGCTGTATGTATTGAGGCACCTGCCTCCCAGGGGGGCCTAGTTTCACACCAGAACCAGCTACATAGGACTCTGTTTCTTCTTCTTTTATTTAAAAAAAAATTTTTTTTTACATTTACTTATTTTTTATACAGACAGAGCACAGGTGGGGGAGGGGCAGAGAGAGAAGGAGGCACAGAATCCGAAACAGGCTCCAGGCTCCAAGCTGTCAGCACAGAGCCCGACGCGGGGCTTGAACTCAAAAACCACGAGATCATGACCTGAGCCGAAGTCGGACGCTCAACCGACTGAGCCACCCAGGCGCCCCAGTCTGCTTTATTCTTCTAACACCCTGCTCTCCTGCACCTGACCTTGGAGAGGCTGGAAACAGTAGCTGGCAGGAGGGAAGGAGAGGGACAAGCAGAGAGAAAATATGCCAGCCATACCCCATCTCTTCTGCAGATCCCAAACCCTGGCAGGGACCTGGGAGTGAGGCAGGTGGGAGGAAAAGCCTGGAACTGGAAACTGGATGAGATAGTGAGGCTTGGGTTTTTAAACTGGGTGGGATTCTCAATACCTAAAAATGAAGCCATTCATTAATACCTGGGTGTGAGCAGAAGAGCTGGGGGATCCGCACAAGACTGGATCCAGGGTCTGGAGAGAAGAGCTCGAGATGTGGTCCAAAAACCAGTAAAGTGAGAAAAAAGAAGCTCTTTCATGCTTTCACCCACAGAGCCTGGCTCACGGCACAAAAGTCCGGGAATCTGCTACCCCTCTGCCGCTCATCGTCGATCCCTCCACGCTGACACATCGCCCAGCAGTGACTGGCCTGACTGACGTCCAGCCTCCCTAGATGGCCACCTCGCTGAGGGTAGGAGCTGTGTCTTGCTCAGTATTGCAGCTTTCGTTAGCACCGTGTCTGTGGACGCTCAATAAAAATTTGATGAACAAATAACCAAACACCCAAGACTGTCAATCACCAATTGGCATTTATCACTCACATCACCTCCCGTCTCCTCTCCTTCTCTTTTTGACACCGGTTCAACCTGGTGGAGATACTAACAAACTTCCCAGTAGCCCCCAAATAAGGAGGAAGGGAATCAGGAGCAAAAACGGTCTGAAGACTGGGAAAAAAACCAAAAAACAAAAAACAAAAAACCCAAGTATGAGTCATCAAAGGGGAAGAGTGTGGCACTGGAAGAAAACCCGTAGCAAGAGAACCTCTCCCCTCTTCCTTATGATGCAAAGGCAAAAAGGTTGAGCAGCATCAGCCATTTGGTCCAGAACATTGCTACGATTTAGCAGCATTTTTTAAACTCCCCGGAGGACAATGAAACGAAATGAGACAGAGATGCTGGCCCACGGTGGCGGTGCTTCCGTGGCAGGGTGCTGCGGCCAGCTCAGGAGTCATTAGGAGGGACGAGGTATGTACCTCCCTGGAGAAGGGTGAGCAGGTTGCTCTGGTGTTTCAGGATGCCCCGTCCCCTGGGACCCAGGGAGACCGTGGCTGCAGAGGCCAACGAGGGGGGCTCGGCAATCAGCAGGTGCTTTCCGCACATTCCAGCCCAGAATTCTGCATTAATCACCTGCAGGAGGCACAATGGGCAGATGGGAGGGAGTTGCAGGGAAGGAGGCAAACAGGCAGCCGAGGCAGCTGCTAAATTTAGCCTGGTCCCCAAAGCAGGACTTAATTAAATTAATCCTGCACACACACCCCTCCACCCCCCAGGCCTGGTTCCCAGGTGGGTTTTTTCTGTGTCTAGCTTGGCTCACATTATAACATGGGCCTCCAAACGTTGATCCCCTTGACAGGTGCCCCAGGCCAGCTCCTCTGGTGCCGGTGTCGGGAAGGATGCGCAAGTTCCCGGCTGTCCTTGCTGCTCCTGAAGTGTGGGGGGCGGCCCACAGCAAGGCCATTGGTGAGGCTGTGCCAGGCAGACCTGCTCCATCTGCTGAGACCGACCTGACACTTGGCCCCCCCTCCGTCCCTAAATCAGGCAGGGCCCCCACATTGGGGCAAGCATTCTGCTGACCGGCCCAGGCTCCAGTTTCCACACGGCCAAGACCGGCTCTTCCCTGTCACTGTCCCCATGAAGACGGCTTCACCCCCTCTAGCACCTGCAAGGCAGTTACTACAGCTGGCCTCGGAGCAGCCCCAGGGGCATAGCAGGGAAGGTCATCATTGCCCCACATGTCAGTGGAGCGAGCTGTTGGTTTCCAAATCTCCACTCTGATCTCTTCCCTGCACGTGTGTAACTTCACCACCCTGCCACTTACTGCTGTCCTTTTCATTTACATAAGCTGAGCAACTGAATAGGAATTGGGAGACCTGGGGCCTGGTCTCCCCCTACTGATGTAGGAAAGCAGACAGTGGACAGTATTCTGCTCTGGCATCCTGTTCCCCGTGGTGAAATGGGATATGAGAAGGCAGGCCCAGGGCTGAGCACAAAAGTTGGCATCACTCAGGAGGCTCTCTAGACTGTGCTCGGGCCTCCCTTCCTCCCGCACCGCGGAGAAGCCCGGGTCTCGAACTCCATCGTGCATCAGGACCACCTGCAGGCTGGCGAAACGGGGTGCTCCCCCCCCCAACCCACCCAGAGTCTCTGCTTCAGCAAGCCCAGCGTGGGGCCTGAGGATTTGCATCCTAAGAAGCCCCCAGATGACACTGATGCTACAGGTTCAGAAACCACACTTGGACAGCCGCTGCTCTGGCTGATCACCATTCCCCAGGGCTTACAAGTTTTTTAGACTTGCTGAGGGCTATTTTGTGGGGGCAGAGGTAGGACCAAACTCCTGGTCCCGGGTGACCTCCAGTCCGGTGTTCCTTCCTTCCAGGATGCTTCCTCCCTGTAAGTGAGGGGAGTGGGATCCAGTGGTGGCAGGAGCTGGAAGCTTCTCCCTTCCCTGGCCGCCCACAGAGTAGCTCGCCTTCTGGGACCCGAGCCCAGGAAGATTCAGGTTATAATGTTTTTAGCCTGAGGGAGTTACCTACTCCCAGTGGTCAAATTCAATTCAACAGAACTTCCTGGAGCTCCTTCTATGTGCCTGGCCTAGTTTGGGGCTAAAATGGTTCAAGAGGCACGAAGCAGCCTCAAATCCACAAGGAGCTTAAGCTCTGGATGGCAGGCCTCATAGTGCTCCAAGGGAAAAAAACCCCATATCATCTGATTCCTCCTTCCTTCCCTGAGTCTGTCAGCGGCAGGAGAGTCACAGGCTGAGTGGGTGGTGAGGTGAGAGGGGTGGGAAAGGGGTCCATTTCTGAGAAATGAAAAATCCTAGGAAGGAGCATTGCATTGGGCCGATGAGCGAGATAGCTGCACGGCATAAATCCTTCTCCACTGGCACCTAAGAGACAGCGCCCAGAGAGGAAGTCAAGTGCAGACCAGTGGGTTTCCTCAAACCAAAGGCCTTGCTGGGGGAGCCTCAAGGGTCTCTGCTGAAGCGTTACCACTGAGTGCCCAGCCCGAATTCCAGCATTTCATGAATCTCTTCCCCTCTTATTTTTTTCTCTTTAAAGTTTTTCTTTTTGTTTTCTTCTCCTCTATTTGCCTTTTCCTAACTTTTGGAAATAATTATGTTATTTTTTTTAACGTTCATTTATTTTGAGAGAGAGAGAGAGAGAGAGAGCGCACAAGCAGGGGAGGGGCGGGGGACGAGGGAGAGAGAAAATCCCAAGCAGGTTCCACACTGTGAGTGCAGAGCCCAACACGGGGCCCGATCTCACAAACCATGAGATCACGACCTGACCTGAAATCAAGAGCTGGACGCTTAACTGACTGAGCCACCCAGGTGCCCCAATCATTATGTTATTTTTTAAAAGTTAGATAATATAAGCACACAGTACAACATCCAAACAGCATGAAAGAGCATACGGTAGAAAGAAGCTTCTCTCTAGCAACGTGTGCTGAACGCCCTGGGTCTCCTCACCGAGGGGACTGTGCTGTCTGCATCCTGTGAGTCCTTCTAGAGATACGTTATCCGCTTGCCAGAATATTCGTACACGGTCTCTTCTACACAGACAGTGGCTTACTGCACACACTAAGGCATACCTTGTTTTTTGTCCTTTACGTGTTTGTTTAATCACAAAATATTCTAGATGTACCGACAAACAGTGAGTGCTCTAAGAAACTCACCTGCGCCTCCACCATGGTCACATGTCACAACCGTGCTGTATTTGCGTTTGGATTTTGTTTTTATTTTTTACTTTCTTTTTAACGTGTGCTTATTTATTTTGAGAGAGAGCACGCACACACAAGCACACTCCAGCGTGAGCGGGGAACAGAGAGAGAGAGAGAGAGAGAGACAGAATCCCAAGCAGACCCCGCACTGTCAGCACAGAGCCTGACACGGGCTTTGATCCCACAAATCGTGAGATCCTGACCTGAGCCGAGATCGAGAGTCAGACGCTTAACCACCTGAGCCGCCCAGGTGCCCCTGGATTTTGTTTTTGGAAATAAAACCTTCCAAGTGCTGTTGGGGCCCTGGGAACGGGTCCACATCTCCGCCCTCCTCAGAGCAAAGCTCGACCGCGCAGTGGCTGTTTACAGTCTCTAACATCTCTGCTTGTCCCCCTGTCTCTGTGCATCCCCTCCTACCTGAGGAAATCCCTTCTGGGCTGAGATGTGCTCAGTGCTGCCGCAGTCCATCTAGAACACGGCGGGCTCTCCTGGTTATTTCCGGGTTACCCTAACAAATGAGGTGCTATCAGAACGCAACTGGGCATTGCTACAGCGCCGGGCTGTTGCGGGCTATTTCGAACCTCGCAGACTCTCAAATAGCATTGTCCCCTTCAGTCAGAAGTCATTGCAAGTGGCATACATCACGGCTAAAAATCAATGCCTGCTAATGTCCCTGCAGGAAGGCAGAAACATTAACCTCATGAATTCTCCTTCTGTTTACACACTCATTAGGAGGAGAAAATGTTAGCTGGGTTGGGTCAGGCTCTTTGCCACCTCAGAGGTGGTCCTGCATGAAAACGCACACCTTCGTCTTGGTACGGCCCGTGTCACACGTTCAATGCCCATGGCAGCTACAAAGTGCAAGTTCTGGCCGTTTTCTTTACAGGCAGTAAGTACTCGAATATCAAAGTAAGAGCTGTGAGCTGAGACTGCCTTGTTGGTCTTTCTGTAAACTGGAGCTGGGGACAGACCTGCTGTTGTTCATCCCACTGAGGACACAGGCCTTTCCTTGTTGGCGGGATGGCTTTGGATGCTCACGTGGGGGGCTGCGGCTCAGAAGGCAGCCCGCTGCTCTACACCTAACTGTTTAAGGCCTTCCTGTCTCCACAGCCACCTCCAGCCTGGGAAGCCGAGCCGCACGGACCTTCCCGGCTGTGCTGGGGCACTCTGCCCCACAGTCTCCCCCACTGCTGCTGGCCCTGACCAATGCCACATCAGTTCCACTCAGAGCTGGGGACGCTCTAGAGACAATCCTTGTCCTTCAGTCATTTTCAAATGAGACGACTGAGGTCCAGAGACAAAGATGCCCGGTGGCCCAGGGTGCCCAGCAGACTGGCCCCAGGGGAGCCCTCAGAGGGCCAGTGTCCCTTAGCAGGGCCAGGCCCCAGCAACTGGGGCCAGGGTGGGAGTGAGAAGTTCTTCTCAGTCCCTGGTGCTGTCCCGGCCCCTTTCCCCTGCTCGCGCTCTGGTCCCCGGGTGCTTTCCTAGCTCTGGCGATCTTTTCTCGAGCACTGGGCTCTCATCAAAACCTGCCCTCAAGACAGCAGAACAGAAGAACACAACGAGTGATTCTGTGTGCGTGTGCATTTTTGCAAGGCAACTGTGGCCAAATCATTCAGAATTGGGAGCTGGTTGGCTGCATGGTTTCTGAGGGGCAGAGAGGCCTTCCAGGCTCCCCCACTCAGTCTCACGCCCATTCGCCTCTAAAGACACAGACGTGAGTGGTCCGGTCCTGTCCCTGCCTCAGAAATGCATCCCCCCAGAGGTCCTGACCCCAGAGATGACGGACTGGGAGACAGGACAGGAGACAGGACGCAGGGTGGAGGGAAGGCTGAAATGATGACCTGGGAGGGTGTTGCTCGGCAACAGAAATGAAGGGGGCTTGGCTCAATGAGAGGGTAAGGCTCTCCTGGGTCTGTGCAGCATGACCTTTCTCAACGTTCAACGCTCTGCACTCGTGAGGGTAAAGAAATGCGCTTCCAGTATCATGGGGAAAGACTTGCGTTTCCCTTATGCTCACTACATTCTCAAAGTTCCCTCCGCACCCATTCCCTGCCACCAATACTCATAAGGATGGTTATGATTTATGCCGGGGGTTCTTCTCACTTTGGAAAGCATCCCAGCATTCGTTACTTGACTTGACCCCCACAAAGGACAGAAGAGGTATGTTCTCGGCCTCTTCTGGCACAAACATAAGAAAAGTGACAAGGAAGGTAAAGAGGTGAACTGGATTTGGAAGCCGGATCTCCCCACTACCAGACGTGGTTCTCTCTACCCTGGACATCCCAGGAGCTGTTACCGGAAGGCTGAGATGCCAACCAAGGGGAGAGGTGGGACGAAAGATGGCAGAAATGAGAGGGGAGGGTGGCAAATGATGTGGATGGGACAAAATGCCCCCTCCCAAGTCCAGCTGTGGGTGAGAAGGAGTCAGCCAGGGAGGCGGGAAGATGGCAGAGGCTAGAAGGAGGATGAGAAACACACCAGGCAGAACACAGCGTGTGCAAAGGCCCTGTGGGGGAGAGAGAGAACTGGGCTCCTTTGAGGAGTGAAAATGGTGAGGGTGTCGATGTTATGTCTGTCTTCCTGCCCACTAATATGAACTGACGCTGATTATGAATTTTTTACGCCACGCCTACACCCAAAATGGATTTGTGGCCACTTACATCAAAGTAACAGATATTACCGACTAAAGGGAATCCTAAAAGACCACTCACAGAGCAAATGCCTTGCACAGGAACCCCGGGGGCCCTGTTACTATCCACGTTCTGAAGTCTGGGGCAGCGCCCGAGAGTCTGCATTTCTAACAAGCTCCAGGTGACGCTAAGAACCCCACCTCAAGGAGCAAAGCTGGCAGCAAGGTGCCAGAGCAGCCCTGCTAACCTCGCTGCACACGAGGGTCACCTGGGGAGCTTTTACAACATAAAGACGCCAGAGCCCCACCCAGTCCCATTGATCAGACTCTCTGGGGGCGGGGTCTAAGCCTCGGGATGTCTTAAAAGCTCCCCCGGTGATCCTAATGTGCAGTCGGAGTTGAGAACACCAGGCTGGCCCCTTCCCAGCGTTGGGCGTATCAATCATCTCCGCCTGGCAAATGAGTTGTGAATGCAGTCTCCCTCGTGAAACGGAATTTTACCGGCAGGGAACGTGCAGCCTCTGGAATAGGAAAACAGATGTTTCTGCCCCAAGTAGGAACCATACGCTGTCAGAGCCGGGCATCTAATTCCACCTCATTTTCCAGCTGAGGCTACGGAGGTCTGGAGCCCACCCAGACGGTGAGTGGCAGGGCCAGGACCATCCGGGGCTCTTCCCACCCACGCCCCTGTGGATGTTAAGCAGGAAGTCTCTCTGGAAGGATGCAGGGCTGGATGGGGCGGGTGGGTTGGGAGGAGCCTGCAAGTGGTGGGGGGACATCCAGAATGGAGATGGTGGAAAAAGGCTTTGGGGGGGGTGAAGGAAGGGGAGGCTACCCCTAGTTCCTTTCAAACCACAGGATTCAGGTGGCGGCTGCTCTGCCCGCTCAACAGAAAGGCCTGGAAGGCTCCTGTGAAGCAGCAGGTAGGGCAGATACAGCCAGGGCAGGGACACTCTCAGGGCAGGGACGGGTCAGGAGCCCAGAGGGCAGCATTGCCGCAAAGCTGGGACCTACCTGGTTGAGGACTTACTTCAGAGAGGATGTGGGCAGGGCATAGCCTAGGGCAGGCTTTTAGGAAGTTTCCAGAGAAGCAAAAGCATCCCATAGTTAACCACCCACTGCACATGCCCTCGGAGGACTCAAGCCCATTATTTACCTGTCACAGGTGAGGAATGCCATGATCGTTCTTTTGGGGACACCCAGGCACCAAAGGCAGATGGAGAAGGCAGAGGGGCAGGAGATGCTGAGTCAGAAAAGAACACAGAGGACACAACAGTTGGCCATGGGCTCTGAGAGGGCTGTCTGCGCAGACGGGGCCAGAATGGAGAGTCATGCTAAGTGGGTAGGGAGTGGGTGCAAAGTGTGGCTCAAGCTCACAAAGAACTCTCTAGCAGTGACTGTTATCTGAGGGTGGAATTTGCCTTGCAGCGTGTGAGCCCTGTGCTGGAGCCATCTGGGCAGAGACTAGATAGCCCGGCATCCCGGAGACTATGGGAAAACTGGCTGAGCAGTGGGAGGTGGGGTGAGAAGCCTCGGCTGTTTTCTTCCAGACCAGCCAGAGGAAGCACCCTGATATTTGACCTCGAGGGAATACAGACTGGATTCTTCAGAAAACCAGCTCTCATCCCATCTAGAGAAGACAGCGTCCATCTGCCATCTCCCAGGCAGGAAGATGGGAGGGGAGCCAATGCCCAGCCCCAAGGTTTCTGAGACTTCTCAGGGGGAATACATTGTTCGTCACCTCCACCTCTGATGTCTGGCTTTTGTAGAGTTCCCCTCCCTCCCTCCAACGTGAGTTGAGGCCCCTTCTCTAGCTCCGTCCTACGATCCCTCTGCCCCTGTCCTTGGACTTCCTCCCATGCCCCCATCATGGCACACACAGGCGGGGCGAGGAGAAACACATCCACTGGAGATTCAGGACTGGGGAGAGCGCAGGGCCATCAGGAATTTTAAACTACTGAGCAGACATCTGCTGTTCTTTGCTGCTCCCTTGGCCGTCTCCAATCATGCAATCCCAGGCTCCAATCAGGTCCTTCCTTTTCTCCCTTCTTTGCACTACAATTCCTGTTCTTCTTATACAGAGGGGTTCTTTTATATATATATATATATATATATATATATATATATATATATATATAGTCTTTCTTTTTCTATTCATGCCCTCAAGGACTCATCTCTCACCCAAATGACCTATCAAGATAGTTCTTAATGAAAGCAGCTCCTTCCCTGGGAGAGTCCGAATGCCAGCAGGTAAAATAATAATTTTTCTTCTTGCTGCATGTTCGATAACAGAGAGCTGGCCAAGTCTAGCCAGATCAATGTCCACTCTGTGTCTGGTGAGCTAGCTGGACTGGCTGGACATAGAACTGGAACGTCTCAGGTGCAATCTCACAGCATCCCTCTACAGAGGCCTTTCCCCCAGAAACCACGCTCCATAACTGACTTCTAGGCTTGCTGGCAGTTAAGACAAGTCCCAGGAATGCTCTGGACCTGGCAGGGGACTGTGAGTCATGTGTGTGAAGTCCCATTCTTCCGATCTGGCATGCTGCTGTGTCCCCTGGCCCCGGGGCCAACAAGATCTGTCCCCCCTTTGCAGCCACGGAGCCCACAATCCAAGTATATATACTCTGTGGTTTTGAAAGCTTGTAGTGCCACTAGTATTCGCTGGGCTAGGAGCGATACCAAAGGGGGAGAGTGGACACAGGGTCGTGATGGTGGTTCGGGGTACTCAGGACAGGTCACCAAAGCGTCAGGCTTCCCTCTCCCTTGCCCGCCTATCACTGGGAATGCTTTAACGTGCATCTGTGGGGACGGGATTCACTTGCAACCACTGTGGAGAACGTATCTTTGAATTTCTTGACTTCTGTGTACTTGAATACCCCCGGGATGCAGTTGTTTCTGTCTTGCCTCTTGACCTGCTCTCTCTTTAGACTGGAGGAGGGGAAGAAGACACGCCAGTCCTCATAGTATGCCTCTAAGCTCTCCAAAGAGCCAAAGCAGGTAGTGAGTTCAGAGTCACCAAAGACTCCCCGCCCCGTCTTTGACGAGATCTCAGATGTTCCGACGCTTCCTTTAATCCCAAGGACCTACAAGGCCGGGACTGTGGGAAGTACAGGGCGAATAGATAAAATGCCACGTGGTGCAACAGCAGGGGCCCAAGGACACTCTCTGCCTCCCCAAATACCTTGCCAACCTACGAGCAGGTTCCCAACGCTCTACAAGTTCATTCCTGTCGCATAGGGGGTTGACCTTGCTAAAATACAAAGGACCCCGCCAGGGATGAGGTTTTGAGTTTCTCTTGGCTATGAGAACAGAGATAGAGGCGAAATATCACAGCAAAGCCAGGAAGAAGGTTGGGAACAAGAGCCCAGGGTGCCTGGGAGCTGGGAAAGGGGAGGCTACAGCCCCAGGCAGTGACCAGGCCTCTATTCCAGGTTTGGCCCCACTTCCGCTTTGTTCTGCGAACTTGGGCTAACTCCGAATCCCTTTTGCAAAGCGAAACCAAAAATAAACTTAACTTGCTCCCTGCAACACGGAGGGTGGCTTTACCGGTCACCTTGTTCGGGAAACTATTCTGGGACAGAGTAGTGAGCTGTTACACCATGCCAGGTACTGTTCCCAGCCTTTCACGCACATAATCCTTCCAAGGGTCCAGAGGCAGGAACTACGACCACCCCCCACTTTGCAGATGAAGATCTTGGGGCAAGCAGCCTAGAATCCCCCAGCTGGCCGGTGAGCAGCCTGTCGGGAATGAACCTAGGCGGTCTGGACCCAGAGCCCAGACCTCGATCATCACGTTCTCTGTGTGCGGGGCCTGCGAGCCCCGTGCATAAACCAGGCTGCTTGCTCCAAATGTTCTAGTCCAGTGTGTGAGGGGTACGGTGTATCCCCAGTCACAACACAGGGTCCGTCTTGCATCCTTATCCTGTTGAGAACAGGATAACTGTCTAAGTCCACTTCACGACTGCCCCCCGGAACATGGTTCTCTGCTCTGACGTCAGGTAGGCACCTGTTGTTAAAACGACAGTCTTGCTGGATTTGATTTGTGGCACTGGGACTTCATTCTAATCCTGTTTAAGACAAAGCTAGTTTTCCTCCCAACGCTCTACAGTCCTGACACCGCGGGGAGGGATGAGGCGCCCAGAGCCTTTGTTACCTTTAATTAGGTGTGCTCTCATTGATTGATTGATTGATTTTCCTCCCTGGTTGCAAGAGAGGACAGGGCGCCTTCTCCCCAGGTGCGCAGGGCCTGCTGTTGGAATTATAACAAGCAGTAAGAAGGCCCAGCACGCCATCCCAGGTCTGCCAGACCTCCACCAGCTCCCTGTCAAACCTCAAATTGATTCTGAAATTGCTTTGAGGACGTAAAGCGGCGAACAATTTGAAACCCGTGTAATTATCTGAGGGGCTGTTGCTGGGTGACCTGGCCATCGCTGCCCCAGACCATCTGAAGGGGCCAGAGTTACAGTTCCACAACGCAACAGTTAAAGAGCTGCTGGGGATCTGTGACTCAGGCAGGACTGACCTGCCCCGAACGTCCCCAGCTCGGAGGCCTGGAGTGTGGCCGCTCTACGGGCAAATTAAAAGGCTGCCCTTGGAAATATAGCCCAGACCGCGCGGCTTTACGAACAGACTGCTGAATCAACTGAGTGCCGGTGGAGCACCTGCCATGTGCCCAGCACCGTGAGAGACATGGTGGGCATATGAAAAGGTGGTACCCCTCCTGGGTGCTATGTGAAACTAGAGGAAAGAATACCAACATGGGGAAAATGTTAAATAAGAACGCACTGTTGGTTGTGAAACACCGTATGTTGAAGCCGAAATTGAGTGGTAACGCTCAAAGCTGACAGTCGCAAAGAATCCCGCATGCCAGCTGAAGCTAAATGCTTTCCGTGCCCTCCATCGCGTGTGCTCAGGACCTCCTAAGGGTTTGGTACAGACAGAGACACTAAGGCTCGGAGAGCTGAAGTCACTGGCCCAGATTCCCCTCAGCCCTACTGGTGGCATGAACGTGAATGATGAATCCACAGGAAACACTGAGAAAGCCATTATGCTATGTAGCCTCAGCTCACCTGTTTTTGAAAAAGAAACTCTCAGAAACACATTCTGGAAAGAAGAAAACTAGATCCTGAACTCTGGGTATCACCATGGTTACAACCCTTAAGGTTTTTATCCCTTAAAATTTCTGTGAACAAACATTAGTTCCAAATAGAAATTCAAACTCCGGCACTGTCTTTATGCTGGCAACAGCTCAAAATCAAGAAATCTGAAATATTTTTGGCAAGAAATTTTTAAAAGACAGTCAGCACCCTCTGTTGCATGGGCATGCAGAGGGGGCGGCCCCTGCCGGAGGTCCCCCTCCTCGGCCCGTCCTGGGTACTCCCAGACTCCCGCGGTCTCCCCTCCACCCCGAACCCCCCTCACCAGCACTTTTTCTATCTGTAGTTAGCAAAGCAGCAGGGAAATAATAGTGCTCAATAAATACTTGCTGAATGAATGAGTGAATGAATGAATGAATGAATGAATGGTGCAGCACGCAGGTGGCTGGCCGTTACCTGGCTCTGGCATGGAATTCCAGAGAGCTACAAAAAGTCAGATGTGCTGGTCTTATCACACATCAAATCTCCTCTCCCCTCCCCGAATCAGTGGCTGTTCAGCTCTGGCTCAACAACCATCCCCAGGCCGCAGAAGGAGCAGGCACCCCCTCCCTAGAATAATGCCAACTTTTATGCCGTGCTGACTTCCGAGCTGGTGTTCACTGCAAATGAAAACAGAAAAGCAGGTTCCTTGCAGCCCAGCATGAAAACCCAACAAGAATTAGCCCCAGAGGAAAAATAGGTGGGGTCCGTTGGACAGATAGGCACGTTGCACCGGATCCTTGGAGGCACCCGGTATAAAAATGTAAGCCAGCGTTCCACGGAGCAGGCCTGGGAAGAGATGATTTGCCAACTATCTGCCACCTTCTGACCACCTTCCCTCCACCCACCCACTCCACCCTCCTAAGGAATCTCATGCCTGGCACAAGAAACAAACGAGGGGCTTTACTGTCCCTGTAATTGCTCCAAATCCCATTAATTACATGGTAAGCCTCCAACAATGGGCCCGCTGCCTGCCTCAATACAAGCTCAACCTGGGCAGATTTGGGGCCTCCCCGGCCTCAGTTTCCACCCTGCCGAATGAGGGGTTGATGAATGCTAAGCCCCCTCCAGGCTCTGCTTTCTACAACCCTGAGCCTGAAGAGCCGGTAGCCTCGTCATATGCCCAAAGGCACAAGACAACTAATTAATGCTCACACTGTCACTATAAAATGTTAAAACATTATCTACAAAGATGGTGGGTTGGATTCACAGAGCTTTTTTTCCAAGCTGAAAAGGACTTGTCCGGGCCAGGCATTGGCGAGGGCCGATGACCAAACTCAAGCCGGATCCCTTGCAAGCAGAACCGCTTATTATCGTGGTATTTATTGCCATTCAAGCCTTCTGAGCAATTTATAATGCCATCTAAAATTGGGTACCACCTTTAAATTCTGTTACCTTCCTCTGTAAGTACAGGTATCCCTTACGTTATGCCAATGGCTGTGGCTAGACATTATGCCAATGGCTGTGCTAGAAGCCATGTACAGACAATATTTTGGTAACATTTTTTATGTAGCAGCAATTCCTCCAATTCATCTTTCTTAAAAGGAATTATCCTCACCGCCCCATGCCAATCTACCCCTCTTCTACATTGGAGCTTTGGCATATTGGTTTTGGATAAAGCAGGAGGTACCCATAAAGTATCGACAATGTAGCCCTGTCACCATGGAAGGCCACACACACACACACACACACACACACACACACACACACCACATGCACGTGTGTGCACACACGCACACACAGTTACTATGTACAAAAAGGGCACTCTGGTTGAGCGGGTTCTGACCAGCTCTCCTCCCTCCCCATTCCCTGCCCCCCCAGGACTCCCACCCCAAGAGAAGGCAGCGAGGCCTGGAGTCAGGCCGGCTTCTTAGACCTACCCTTCCCCAGCTATTGTTCCTAAAGAGGGGTTCTACTGGCATTTAGGGCGGGATAAATCTCTGTGGTGCCTACGCCCAGCCCTCAGTCATCAAACGCCATTTTCTCCTCTACCCCACCAGCCATTCTGACAACCAATACCCTGCCCTTTCCCCATCCCCCTAGACCCTCACATGTTTCTGAACACCTTCTGGGGCCAGTCCACTGCCCAGACTGCCCAGAGCGCTTCTGCCTGCGTTTCCTGATGGGCACTCCAATTGTCCTGCCAGCTGGGGGGCGGGCGGGGGGGGGGGGTTGCCCTGGACGCTGGCCATGAGGCTGGCCCTCTCAGCCAGAGTTACCAAACTGCCATCTGTGGCAAAGAATGTAATGTTTTTCTTAACTACTGAACCATCATGGACCAATACTTCTGGGAAATAAAATAAAACTGAATTCATAGAAGAATAATCATGTGCTTGGCGGTTATGGCAATTGTCAAACTTCAATAAAAGTGTCTAAATGCTTATTCTTAATTTCTGTACCTAATTTGTATCACAGGCTAGCAACAAGTAGTTACCAGTGGGCCACACTTGGAGTATTACTGTTCACTCCAAGTCAGTGGTCCTCAAATTGTGGTCTCTATACCAGCAGCAGCATCCCTTGGGAACTTAACGGATCTTGAGCCCATCCCAGACCCGGTGAATCTATCTCTAGGGTAGGGCCCAGCAATCTGTGTTTTGAACAAGTCCTCTGATGGATGCTCTGAGAACCAATACTCTAAGCAGCCCCTTTCCTCAGCTGGCCTGGGACCCCAGGAGCCCTACCGAAGGTCAGGTCTGCCTAAGGATTCTAGAAGTTTCCAGGCCAGGTCTCTGGTCATGTTTTTTACCGCCCCTCCCCCCCCCCCCCCCCCCCCCCCCCCCCGTCATGGAATTAGAAAAGCCCTCTGAGGCTTGGAGGCCTTTAGAGGTGAGGGAGGGGGGAAAGACGGTGAAAATTAAGATCATTGGAGCCCCACACTGCCAGGAAAATACTCTTTAATTAGGGCCAGACTCCTGGAGATAACCAAGGGAGGCTTGCCGAGACCACTAGTCTCCATTAGCATTTTCCCAAGGGCTATATCCAGGTTATGAAATAGGAGGGCTGTGCGTGATTTGCATATAATTTGCATATGCCTACTTGGACTGCACTCTCTTCTCCAGCAATTTTCAACAGAATTACGATCTTTTCTTAGAAAACCACTGCTGCCCTAAGGGTTGTCACTTATCATTTTTCCTGGTTTCTCCTCCTCCTCACTCTCCCCCTCTGACAAATCCACAACCCTAAGCAAAAGTGTAAAACAGGCAGAGAAGTACAGAAGTGGGGACAGTGGCTTCTTCTCATAGAACATGGCAGGAGCTGTTATTCCTGGTGGGGTTATGTGACCTGAGCATCTCATTCACAAAGGAATTACCAGACCTGGGAATTTCACGGTCCTGTAAAACAAAAATTTTTAAAGGGCAGAGTAGCAAATTTTCATGATGCCAACATCTTCTGTGAAAGACAGTGCATCTTATTATTCTAAAAATATTAGAAGAACATAAACATACAAAATAAAGGACAATCCTTTCGAAGGAGATAAATTTCACTTTTTTTTCCCTAAGCTTATTGATTTATTTTGAGAGAGACAGAAAGCGCACGCGCAAACTCGACCTGGGGAAGGGGCAGAGAGAGAGGGAGACAGAGCATCCCAAGCAGGTTCCACGCTGTGGGCGCAGAACCCCATGCGTTGCTGGAGCTCACAAACCCGTGAGATCGTGACCTAAGCCGAAATTAAGAGTTGGATGCTTAACCGACGGCCACCCAGGCGCCCCAAATTTCACCTTATGAAAAACTCACCCTATGATGTTTATTTTTCTTCTTCCAAGACCGAGATCTGAATTCTGGCTTCATCGCCACAGGCTAGTGGGGCAAGTTCAGACTTTGGTGTCCCACCTCTGAGATGCGACAGTGGGAGTGATCTTGCAGGAAGTTGGGAACAGCCGCACACGTGAAGTGCCTGGCGCACGGCAGACGCTCAAAACTTGGTTGAGTTTTTCATTAACCCTTGTTTTTGTTTTTTTAATCACGGTTGTTGCTGCTTTTATTACTATTACCCCCCTCCCTGTTTTTTTTGTTTTGTTTTGTTTTGTTTTGTTTAGCTTTTGTTTCTTGCCACTCCTGAAAACCATTCCTCCCACTTCCCGTTTCCCAGACTACTCATGATGGTCTGGACTTTAAAACCAGAAACGGAAGAAGTGGATTCAAGTTGAAAAAGGAGCTATGTCCAAGACTCGTAAAGAAAGGCTCCTGTTGGAACGCACAGGCTTCCTTTCCCTCCCAGTGCTTACAAAAGTGAGGGTGAGAAAGGCTTTTTTTCTATTTCCTCTAAGGATGGGCCTTATGTCAGAACGCCCAGGAAAGGCGCTGTCACCCAAGCCCACAGGCCTGGGGAGGCACACTGCTTTCCTGAGTTTTTCTTCAGGACACGATTTTTGGCACATCTGCCTCGAAGTGCGTGGGTTTCTCCTCCCTTGCTGTCCTCGCAGCCCAGGTCTCCGGGCTACGGCGAGTCTGAGGCAGAGGCACATCCCGATTGGCAACTCAGGCTGGTAGCAACGCCACTCTTTTGTGGGGTGACCCAAGCAACCCACCTGTCCTCTGCGTTACTGGTCTCATTGGAGGACACATCAGCAGGCTCCTGGCTGCCTGGCTCCAAATGTCGGCATGAAGTAACTGCCCCTCCGTGTGATGAATTAGTGCACATCTTCTCCGTCGATTTGGGCAGTAAATTCTGTCATGTGCAGGCTTCGTCACCCGTTCCTAGATTAATTCCGTCAACAGTACGAACGTGGGAATTCCTGCGGCACCTGTGACCACCCTCCATACTCCCCTGCCCCTTCGACAAAAAATCCAGGATTAAGCATCTCTTTTGTGTGTTCCCACAGCACCACGAGTTTCCCCAGCGTAGCGTATCCCAAGGTGGTGTGGGTACCTGCTCTTTCTCACCCCATGGCCTCGCCAAGATGGGAGCTGTGGGCACGTGACCTGTCTTGCTCACCATCGAATCTCTCAGTACTCAGCACGTAGCAGGTGCATGGTAAATCTCTCTCGAGCTAATGAATCCAAAAATGATTGAATGAAATTTAGCCAGTTTGAGCCTGAAAGACGCCCAAGGACTACAGCCGTTGTCAATTGTGGGCAGTTTTGCCTCCCAGGGGACATCTGGCAATTTCTGGAGACACTTTTCGTTGTCACCAGCTCAGGAGTTGGGAGGGTGCTATTGGGATCCACAGGACAGAAGCCAGGGATGGCGTTAAACATGCTACAATGCTTAAGACAATCCCCACACAACAGATGAGACAACGGAGGTTCAGAGAGGTAAAGGAAGTCATCCAAGAACACGGAGCTATTCAGTAGCTGGGATGAAACTCAAACTAAAATATGTCTGACACCAAATCTATGCCCTACAGGGAAAGCCAGAGAGCAAGAGGGATCCCAAAGGCATACAGGGCTGATGGTAGAAATGTAACAGTTGTGCCATTAAGTTTTGCCTTTATTCTGATTTTTCTTCACTGATGAGATAAAGACAAGGAGACAAAGCGGCCACCTGGGACCAAATAGTTCTTCCCAAGAAGCCTGTTTGGATTCCCGGATTTCCCCAGTGAGTTACTCTCTCAGGTTAGGACGAGAATCTGTACTTGTGCTGATGTTCCTCCAGAACATCCTTGACGGCCATCTGCCATCTGGCCAGTTCCGACCCATCTCTCAAGGACAGCATGAAAGTTTCCTCCTCTGTGGCACCAAGTCTGACCCCCTTGGGAGGGAGCCACCACCTGACCTCCATCAGGGGGCACCGAAGGAGCTCCCAGGCAGCGCCCAGCTCACACGCCCGTGCTCCAGCCACATCCCGGAACGCCAGTCCTCTCCTGAGTCCTGCTCCCAGCTGGCGGCTTCCCTGCCCGGCCCTCAGGTGCCCTGTGTCCAGTCCACGGGATCTCCTTGAGGCTGTCCAGGCCTCACTTGTTCATCCCGCCCCACCCAGCACTGGCCCTACACCAGGAAGTTTGTCCAGCGCCCCTCCTGGCCTCGCCTGGTCGCGCCACACTACCACGATTAGCCATGTCACCCACTGTGTCACGACTCTATCCTACTCCTCCAGCAAGTATCCAAGCGATGACTTTTATACCGCAGTTTAACACCCACTTGGTTCTTTATATATACAGGGCCATGTGTGCCTGCCTGGCTTCTGGAGGCAGAGTGTCTGGGTTCAGATCCTGGCTCTGCTGCTTTCTCCCCATGAAATCTTGGGCAGGCTACTTAAATTCTCTGTGCCTCCCCTGAAGAGCAGAGAAATACCAGCACCTAGCTCACAGCAATGTTGGGAGTATTAAATAAGTCAAGAGCTTAGCCAAGCACCTGGCCCGTAAGAAGTACTCCAGAGGAATCAGCTCTGGTCGTGTCACGAGCCTCGTCCCTGGGAGCTCAGTCGCCCCTAGGCTTCGGGGACAGGATCTCAACCAGTTGCTGGTCCAGCCGTGAGCCAGTCATGATGCCGGTGCTGGTACAGATGCTGGGGCAGCGGTGAGCAGGCAAGCTCTCCCATGATGCCGTGGGGCAGGGGTGCCTTAGTAAGCGGCCTTCTTGAACACAGTCGCTGATATTCTATGTAGTTTCCCTGCTCAGTTCCTACTGTCGTCTCATCTGACATTCTCACGGCTATCCTTGGATCCAAGAAGCTCTTGCATACACGCTTCACTCATCCTCTTTTTTGTTACAGTTAATACTACCTCCAACCCGTTATAAATGTGGGCCTCGGGCTCAGAGAGGTTAAGTGGCTTTCAAAGGTCACACAGTACTCAATCTGTGAATTCAAAGCTAGGCTTTCTGCTTCCCAGGCCAGTTGTGGCTGGCATGCCCCCCTTCAGGGGGACACCATCCACAAGCCCACCTAGAGTCGTGGAATGGATCCACCCTGCACCCAGCAAGGCCCAGAGGCCTCAGGCCAGCTTGAGAAGAGGGACTACCAACAAAGAGCATGGGGCAGTCGTTCTCAAGTCTGCCTGGGAATTAGAATCACCTGGGGAGAGGATGTGGAAAAACTGGAGCTCAGGTGAACTTGAAAATCAGTGCTGGCGAGGATGTGGAGAAACGGGAACCCTCTTGCACTGTTGGTGGGAATGCAAACTGGTGCAGCCACTCTGGAACAGTGTGGAGGTTCCTCAAAAAATTAAAAATAGATCTACCCTATGATCCAGCAATAGCACTGCTAGGAATTTATCCAAGGGATACGGGAGTGCTGACGCACAGGGGCACTTGTACCCCAATGTTTATAGCAGCACTCTCAACAATAGCCAAATTATGGAAAGAGCCTAAATGTCCATCAACTGATGAATGGATAAAGAAACTGTGGTTTATATACACAATGGAATACTACTTGGCAATGAGAAAGAATGAAATCTGGCCTTCTGTAGCAACGTGGATGGAACTGGAGAGTGTTGTGCTAAGTGAAATAAGTCAGGCAGAGAAAGACAGATACCATATGTTTTCACTCTTATGTGGATCCTGAGAAACTTAACAGAAGACCATGGGGGAGGGGAAGGGGAAAACAAAAAGTTACAGAGAGGGAAGGAGGCAAACCATAAGAGACTCTTAAAAACTGAGAATAAACTGAAGGTTGATGGGGGGTGGGAGGGAGGGGAAAGTGGGTGATGGGCATGGAGGAGGGCACCTGTTGGGATGAGCACTGGGTGTTGTCTGGAAGCCAATTTGACAATAGATTTCATATAAAAAAAAGAAAATTAGTGCAACCGTTATGAAAACTAGTATGGGGATTCCTCAAAGTTTTTAATTACAAAAAAAATTAAAAATAGAACTACCCTACGATCCGGCAATCTCATTTCTGAGTATATACCCAGAAGAATTGAAAGCAAGGTCTCAAAGAGATCCTTGCACACCCGTGTTCAGAGCAGCAGTATTCACAATAGCCAAGAGACAGAAGCAGCCCAAACGTCCATGAACAGATGAATGGATAAGCAAAATGTGGCGCATACATAAAATGAAATATTATTCAGCTTTAAGAAGGAAAGAAATCCTATCACATGCTACAACCTGGATGAGCCTTGAGGAGATTATGCTAAGTAAGTAACAAAAAGGCAATTACCAGCACAATTACATAGGAGGTATCTAAGGTAGTCAAATGCACAGAAACACAAAGTAAAATGGTAGTTAGCAGAGGCTGGAGGGAAGGGAGAAGGGGGAGTTGATGTTTAACGGGTACAGAGTTTCAGATTCGCAAGACGAAAAGCTTCTGCAGATGTGTTTCACAATAATGCGAATGCACTTAACACTACGAACCATACACTTAGAAATGGTTAAGACGGTAAATTGTGTTATTTGCTTTTTGCCACAATAAACACAATCTTTTTAATTAAATAAAGGTCCCTTGCTTGGGCCCTGCCCCAGACAAATTAACCCAAAATTGTGGAGTGAGCCCCGGGGCACCAGTGTTTTCAAACCTCCTTCCCCCAGCGCCCCACCCTAGCCCACTTCCCTGTGAATCTGAGGTTAGCTGGTAATCACTGCTCTATTTCCTTGCTACTCAAAGTCTGGTCCTAGGACCAACAGCACTGCCCTGGTAGCTCGTTAGAGATGCAAAGTCTCAGCCCTGCCCCAGACCTACTGAACCATAACTTGCATCTTATTAAAATCCCCGGGGCATTGGGGAGTGGAACCTGGTGCAGCAGAGGACAGAAGACACAGAACACAGACAGCACCCCGCTCCCGGGCCCAGCCTCAAGTGGGGAGATCTCTCTGTGGGTGAAGTTGCCAGATTTAACAAACAAAAATACAAGACTAGATTTGAATTTAAGACAAATGACAAATGATTTTTTTAGCATAAGTATGTCCTGTGCAATATTTGGGATATATAGGCTAAACTTTTTTTTTCATTGCTTATCTGAAATTGATTTATTTATTCATTTTGAGAGACAGAGAGACAGAGTGCATGCACATGCACACATGAGCAGACGAGAGGCAGAGAGTGAGAATCCCAAGCAGCCTCCGCACAGTCAGCACAGAGCCCGAGGTGGGGCTCGAACCCACGAACCCGTGAGATCATGACTTGAGCCGAAATCAAGAGTCAGACGCTGAACCGACTGAGCCATCCAGGCACCCCGTTTGCTTATCTGAAATTCAAATGTAACTGGGCATCTTCTGTTTTATCTGGCAAGCCTACCTGTAGAGCCCAGTGAAGGAGGAGAGAGGAGACAAGTGTGTGGGGTTACTGCACATAATGGCCAAGAGCTGCTGGAACTAGTTTAGGGAATGATGAGCAGTGAAAGGTAAGGGCAACACTGGGTCCCCAGGAGCAAGACCCAGCCCTTTCAGAAAGCTCCTTTAGGAAGGTGTCTCCAGCTGAGCTTTCTTGGAGACTGGAGGAAAAAGAACCAACAGTTGTCCCCTCCCTTCCAGGCCAGCCCACCGCTCCAGAGATCACTGACAGCTGGGAGAAGGGTTCAAAGCTGCAGGCCACTGGAAGTCCTAGCCTTGACACTGGCTTTCATTTTTAACATTCTCCCGGGACTTTACAAGCATGCAGGCAGGCATTTTTTGCAGCCAGCACAAGAGTCCTGAGCGACCTGTTAATGGGTATGGTTTCCCTCCGCTGCCCCTCCTCTCCTGCAGTCCGCACAGACACTCAGGGTGAAAGGAGCCCTCTATGGAGGACATAGTGACCGTGGGCATGGCCGCACTCTCCCGTCCTCTTTTCAGGCTGTCAGAGCCTAGAGTATCATCTGCCTGGGCAATGCCTTCAAGAGTGCCAATTAACATTGGGACAAATGTGTATGATTGCAGAAGCCAGTTGAGTTGAGACACTTGGAACACAGCGACTTCTGCATAAAGCCAAGTACCTGGAAAGCTGACCTTGAGAAAAGCACCGACCAGTCGTCAACTATTGGAAATCTGCTGGGGGGAAATTGGCATACCAATACTGAATTAGGCTCACAGGACCCAGGGATGTTTGAAAATTCAAAACCCTAACAAAACACAGGAAAATGACTGAACTTTTTCTGTAATCTGGTGAGGAAGGCAACCTTGGGGGATCATGTGCTTGGATTCACAATAAAGTGAAGGTTATCCTCACAAGGGCTCTTGATGTCCAAGGTCATCCCATTTTCCCTTCCTCCTATCTCCCCACTCCACCCTGTTTGAACACAAAGAGCAATGGTCTGGTACTCAGGAGACTCCCACTTGGCCACTTTCTAGCCTTATGACCCTTAAGAAGTCACCTGCTTCTTTGGGACTCAGTTTCCTCATTTTAGGCAAAGTGGGAAGTAAGGAGGCAGACCGGGACCTATCATCAGCCCCACACTCTGTAAGAATGGCAGCTCCTAATGGGCGTGGATGAACCAGCCTTTCTGGGGGGGGGGGGGGGGGGGCTGCAGAGTTGGACTCCCGCCCCCCTCCATCCAACTGCCCTGGCCTGCCCCTGCCTCTCCAGGCTGGGTGAACTCAAGTCCAGCTCTGAGAGGGGGGCTCTATCAGCCTCACGGCCCTCCCCTGCAAAAGTGTAACACAAAATGGAAAGAGGTCTATAAACATGCCTTGGAGACAGACCCTATGGATCCAGATAGACTTTCATGACCACATAAGCACCCGGAAGCCCCCAGCCCAGCCCTGCTCAGGGAGGACCAGTAGCCCTCACTGCCCCCACCCCTCTTGCCCCTGGAGATTCACATCATCAACTTTCCAGCCCCCCAGGCTTCCCATCCAGACCCCAGCTGCACCACCAACCACTGCCCTGAGCCTCAAAAGAACACTCCTTTATTCATTTTTCCCTTTCCCTACAGATGTAGTAGAATTGGAATTGTCAAAAGACTAAAAATCATCACGGAAAATAAACGGAGGAAGTTTTTAAAAAGGTTGGGGTGTGGAGACTTTGACAAGAATGACCCATCCATATATGGGTTTGGGAATAAGAAGTAACTGAATGCAGGGCATGGGTATGTGAGGAGCCCAGACCCCATCTTCCCAGCGTCTATCACCACAACCCCTCAGCCTGGGGAGGAAGCCACAGGTTAGAACTCCGGGGAGGCTGGGGCGCCTGGGTGGCGCAGTTGGTTGAGCGTCCGACTTCAGCCAGGTCACGATCTCACGGTCCGTGGGTTCGAGCCCCGCGTCGGGCTCTGGGCTGATGGCTCGGAGCCTGGAGCCTGTTTCCGATTCTGTGTCTCCCTCTCTCTCTGCCCCTCCCCCGTTCATGCTCTGTCTCTCTCTGTCCCAAAAATAAATAAAAACGTTGAAAAAAAAAATTTAAAAAAAAAAAAAAAAAAAAAGAACTCCGGGGAGGCGGTTATGGTATGGCGAAAAGTCGAGAGACCTGTTTCTCCTGTGTGACCTTGAGCAAGCTGCCAGGCCTCTCTGGACCTCAGTTTCTCCCTCTGTAAAAGGGGGATATGTGTATCCATCACACATGGTTGCTCTGGGAATTGTATGAAATCATAAATGTGAATACGTCTACCACATAGGGGACCCTCCACAAATGTTGCCTTCCCACCAGGTTTGGCTAACACCACGCCCTAGCGAGACATCATGACCGAGGTTAGGCCTTCAGGGAAGCAGGTGCCATCATCATCTCTGACCTGAGGCTCTGGCACAAGACAGGATCTACCATTTTTGACCCAGACTTCCAGGCCGGCTTCACCCAGGGCTCAGATTCCAGACACAAAACATGTCCCCAAATGTTGCGTGTCCCCAAGGAGCCCAAATGAAGCTACTGCTCCTGAGGATGCCAGGTCCAGAACCTGTTCGTGAAAGACACCGTGAACTGACTGTATAGGTTCCTTGCAGGTGGCTGCCATGGGCAAGCTTTACACACAATGTTTCCCTTAATTGTCACAGCAGCCCGCCCCCCCCATGTCATCACATCCATCACCATCGCCATTATATAAATGGTGTTAAGTCAGTACTTAGTCCTGCAGCTAAGGAGGGGGGAGGGGGAACAGAGGGGGCAGTACTCAAACTGCAGAGTGTCTGACTCAGTGGATCTCAGCCCCTGCTGGAGAGAAGAATCATCTGGAGAGGCTTTAAAACAGACGGATCCCTGGGTCCCTTCCCGGACCTTCTGATTCTGTAGGTCTGGGTAGTCCAGGGCATCGGTACTTTAGAAGTTCCTGGGGCCATTCCAGTGTGCAGCCTGGGTGGAGACAGCTCATCCTGAGCTCAAGCAGTCCTTTCCCCTTCCGGAGGATTCCGTGCCTCCCCACCCCAGCCCACCTCACTTAAGTGCATACACACTACTGATGGGCCCCATGCCCTTCCACAGTGCCACAGACCTGCACTCAGCTTGAAGGCTTCTAGGCCCACAGGTGCTCAGGGGAAACTGAGGCTGGGGTGAACTTACTGGCAGTGGAGGCCCCACTATTTGTCTTCTGCTCTCTGCCGCCCCCTATCGATAGCAAAAAGCAGAATGTGTCGTAGTGTTCACCTATGTAACTTCCCTCCTCTGACCTGACATGTCTGGAACTTCCTGCTTCACATACCTGCCTGTAAGCCCATCCCCCACCCCCCCACCCCACCCCCAGGCGAAGGTGCTGGCCTCCTCCACCCTGCTCGGTTATCAGGCGTCTGGCTTCCTGGAAAGATTCCTCTGCCTTCCCCCTGCAGCTCAGTGAGGCAAGTCCCAGGCAGCCCTTCCAGACCGTCTCTGCTCCAGGCCTGGGCAAATGCTGGCATAGTGGACAGGCCATTCCTCACCCCAGAAGGGTAAAATCCATGGCTGTGTCCTCCCTGTGGTCAAACCCAACTCACACAAGCCGAACACTGAGCTCAGGACCAAAGCCACCAAGTGTTCATTTATTTGCCTGACCTTGGCCCTGCCATATGTGACCCCTGGGGCAGGGGCAATTGTTCTTGAGACAGGATCTATTGTTTGCTCAGTCCTGTGCCCAGCCCTCCAGTTCCCCATCATTTCTGTTAGTTTCTAATACGAAAGAGTCTTGCCCTTGAGAGGGTGTTCCTAATATCATGAGGGGTAGCTGAGGGCTAGGGGTCCCTGGAAGAGTCAGTTCTTGCCCACACTGGTCACGCATGCCTAGTTTGCTGAGTGAGGCCCCTGCAGTCACCTGGGGCTCAGGGGTGGAGGGTTCTGCCCTGAACAGGCCTCTTCCTCCCACAGGCCAAGGGCACTGTCCCAGCCTGCTCCCTTCCCAGAGCCAAGCCCAAGGGCATAGCCTGTTGAGCCACCAGCCGCTGTAAGCACAAAGCCTAGATGCCTTTTTCTTTTCAGAGAGGAGATAGACAGAAATAGACAGGGAAAGTCAGGCAGCTCTTGGCAAGCATCAGAAGCTAAGGTATATTTTTCCTAATATAATTTTTCTATCAATTAACAAGTACTTGTGAGCAATTCCAGAACACCAGTGTGTGTGTGTGTGTGTGTGTGTGTGTGTGTGTGTGTGTGTGTGTTGAAACTCTGTAACCGAGAGGCATTCAGTGGGGTTCCTAAAGTCCTGGCCGTGGTGGTGGGTGTGTGCAAGCAAGCATGCTCACACATTTGTTTGGAGACGTGGGATGGTGCAGGGGCCAGCAAGGCCTCTGGAGCCACACTGTACGAGTTCACATCCTGCCTCTGGCCCTTGAGCCATTCTGGTGTGGCCTTAGGCCAGTGCTTACCTCTCGTGTCTCAGTTTTCCCACCTGGTAAGTGAGGCTAATCAAACAGCCGAGGGCCTTGCACAGAGGAAGTACTTAATAGACGTTAGCTATTGTTACAGACTTGGCACTCTGAAGGGACATAAAGTGAAATATTCAGTCCACCAATCTTTTTTTTTTTTTTTTTGTCATCAAAAGGAATGAGCCACAGCACATGCAACCAAGTAGGTGGGTCTTCTAACAATATTGAGTGAAAAGGACTTCAAAGATTATACACAGTATAACAGGCTTTGTATAAAGCTAAAAATAAATACAGTAAGACACACTTTTTAGGAATCATATAAATGCAGTGAAACTAGATAAAAGGGAAAATAGGAGAATGATAAAGTCAGAATGAAGGAAGACGATTACCTTAGTGGGGAGACCGGGGGTGGTGGGAGGCAGGATCATGAGTTTGGACGTAGGTGTGGTCAAGTCCGTGCTTTGTTTTGGATGATGAGCTCTTGGGCGCTTATTACATTAATAAAAATAACTAACATAACTACAAAACTAATAACAGCAGACCATGAATGGGCCAGCAGAATGTCATGAGACAAAGACTATGATTAAGTCAGTTGTAAGCATCAACAGTATGAAAGAGGGAAAACAGGGACAAACATATTGGGACCCCCCAGCAGACTGGATACTGTCCTAGGCTCTGGGTTTACACCAGCGAATGTAATAGAAAAAAAATCCCCACCTTCTCGGAGCTCACATTCTAGTGCAGGGAAAGAGACCGTAAACACAATACACAGGGTCAGTATATGAGTGTCATGGAGAGAAACAAAGATCCGGGAGACAGGAAGCAGGTGGTCCGGGAAGGTGTCATGGAGAAAGTGACATTCAAGCAAAGTCCTGAGGAAGGGGAAGGAAGAGGCTTGTACATTTCTGAGCTTCTAGGGGACTGAGCTTCTAGGCAAAGGGAACAGTCTGGGCAAAGGTCCTGAGCCAGGAGTCCCTGAGAACTGGCCAGCTAGGCCAAAGCAGAGTGATCCCAGGGAAGGTGGGCAGATGGGTCAGGAGAGATAGTGGGGGCCTTTCAGGCTACTCTGAAGACTTTGGCTTCTATGCTGAGCAACATGGAGAGCCACTGGAAGGTTCTGAGCAAAGGAGGAAACCATCTGATACCTTTTAAAGAATCTCTCTTGGCTGCTGCCTTGAGAACGGCCTATGGGGGCTGGGGGAGGGGGGGTGGGCCTGGAGGCTGGGATAATCAGGAGGCTATTGTGGAAACCCAGGTGGGAGATGAAGCTCCTAGAATCTGAGAAAACAGCGGAGAAGGTGAGAAGTGGTCAAATCCTGGGTGGAATTATGACCCGGCTACCGCTCTCCTCCGAGGCTCCCAGGCTGGCAGCAAAGACCAGACACACGTCCCAAGAACCACAAAACGTCATCTACCGTAAACGCTACAGCAGTTTATGTGGAGTCCTGAAGAGCACTCTGTCAGGAGCAGGGAGTGTGCCAGCAGCTCGTCCCTGCTCCTCAGACCCCAGCTCTGGGCAACCTCTCCCCCCTGGGAAGGAGGTCCTCGTGTTCTTCCCCCAAATCCTCTTGTGGTCCACCTGAACGGAAATCCTGGTCACCTGTATGGCCACCGAGGTGATGTTCCGCCCCTGGCTGGGGTCTGTCAGCTGCATGAGTTCCTCCTCATGACTAGGCTTTCCCCTGTACCCCAGCCAGGGTTCCCCCGGTGCCCTCATTACAGGCTTCAGGGTGGCTGGACTAACAGAGCCCAGCGAAGCTTTAAATCAGTGGTTCTCTGCCTTGGCTGCCCGTTGAAATCACCTAGAAAAATTGAAACATTTGCTGGTGCCTGAGTTCCACCCCCAGAGACTGCTGTAATAGGTCTGGGGTAAAGCTTGGGCACTGGCATTTTCTCAAAGCTTCCAAGGGATTCTACTAGGCAGTCAGGGCTGACAGCCACTGCTCAAGCGGCCTGCTCTGGCTTCCCTGCCCCCGTTCCTTACAGGTGTTTCGTCACCGCTAGCCTCCCTCCTCCCCCCGCTGGTGCCTCCTCCCCTGAAGTGAGGTAACCTCTGAAGGCCCGCTCGACCCCGAGGTGAGCTGAGAGCGCCCATCTAACCCACACAGTGGGCTGGGACCCAGGGCCGCCCCATGGTCCTGAGCGGGGACTCAGAACCACCCACTTCCAGGAGCCCTGGGGCTGCATCTAAGGCCAGAAAAGCCCTGCGGCTCAGATACACTTAATCAAGGCTGTGCTGGGCTGGCTCCCCTCCCTGGCTCCTCCCCATCCTTCCCCCTTTAGGACTAGAACTTGGAATGCATTTTTATTAGACTTTTCCTAGGTGAAAATGGTGCCGGGCTGGGGGTGGGGAAGCTGGATGGAGTGTGATTTACACTTACCCTGAGTCCTCACACCTCCCAAGGGCAGCTGCTCACAGAGCCTCCGGCAGATGGGGAGCACTGCACGGGCTGCTCTCTGGTCTGTCCTGGCCCGGAGCCACACCCCTGCAGAAGCGCCCCGAAATCTCAAATGGCCACAGACCCTTTGGAAAATGGGTAGGGGAAGGTCGGTGCTGGCAAAGATGCCACTCAGAGAAACTACTCACATGCCCCAAGCCCCATACACATCCGGTCAGGTTGCTCCTACCACATTTTCTCTCTGCTCCACACAGCTATTGGACTCTTGTCTGCCTCTGAGTTCCAGCTCAGGCTTCGATCCTGGCTCCGCCTCCAGCAAGAGAGGCCATTTTCCCTGGATACAGACTTCCTAGGCACCTGCTGGCCTTTCTAGAGAGGGTGCTCTTCGTCAGGTCAGTTTCTGATGGACTTGGTTTGCCCAGGGCCCTATAAACGCTCTAGCAGGATTTCCCAGTGTTGGTGCTATTGACATTTTGGACTTCTTTGCTGGGGATGGGGTTCCTGCTCATTGTAGGGTGTGAGGCAGTGTCCCAGGCATCTCCCCGCTGTCAGTAGCACCCCTCCCCACATCTCTGACCGTAAAAACGTCAACAGATGCCACCATATGCCCCCAGGAGAGGTGGGGGGAGGGAACAGGCAAAGTCTCCCCAGTTGAGAACCACTATGTGATAGCAATATGACCAGAACCTCTGTAGGACAAGGGCTATGCCGGTGACTTCCGACAGACTGCTCACCCCAGTGACCGGTACGGAAAACCCGGCTGTGTTAGTTACTGTGTGATCTTTCTCAGGAAGCCGAACCTCTCTGGGCTTCCGTGCCATGCTCTGTAATACAATAATAACGACCAACGTGTGCTCAGGGCTGGCCCTGTGCTAAGCACCTGGCATGGGGTTTTCTCACTTAACGTGACATTCTTCTCATTTAACCCTCAATGTTTTTCTGGAAAAGGTATCGTCCCCATGCTACAGATGAGGATACTGAGACTCAGAGACGTTAGGCAACTTGCTCAAGGACACACAGCAAGAAGGCAGGCGGTCGACGCCAGAGGCCTCAGACTTACCCACAGCTCTATGCTCCCTCCCTAAACGAGGGGCTTGGGCCTGAGACTACCTCAGGAGTCCTTTGTAGTTCCACGACCGTGCCCTTCTGATGTTGCCGCTACAAAAAGAATGTTCACCGGGGGTCCTGTATTCTTTGCGCCCCTTGCCCTGCCCTCCAGGAGACAGTGCACACACACTTCCCCTCATTCGGTATGCTCCTACTGTGTTCTATGCGCTGTGCCAGGATCCAGCTTTCAGCGGGAGGTGGAATTTACCCTCTGGTGAGGACAGAGATACGAAACAGCTCGTTAGACTTTTATTTCAACTGTGATCGGGGCTAACAGGGGACCTGACCCAGCCCAGCGGGTCAGGGGAGGGACACCCTAGCTGCTCTCCGATGGGTGTGCAGGGGTGAAGCCCGTGAGGCTGAGGGAAGCCAGCTCCCAGAAAGAGCCATGGGCATTCTGCCCCAGGAGGAAAGGAACCCTGCTTGCTCTAGAAACCAAAGGGAAGAGGGTGCAGAAGAAGGCTGGTAAGGGGGGCAGGCCCTCCGAGTCCTGGCAAGAATTTCTACCTTTATCACAGAAGCAACGAGAGGCCGGCAGAGGGTGGAAATAAGGGGGTGACTTAATCAGGTGAACATGCTTACCAGAGCAACTACGGTGTGCCCTGGAAAGATCGGGGGGAGGGTGGCACGAGGAAACACAGGGAGGCCAATGGGCCGCGGGGCTGGTCCAGGGAAGGTGCTCTGGGCTGCGTGGCGACAGGAATGGAGAGGCATGTCAGACTCCAGGGACAGAGGGGAGCAGGTGGGGCTGAAGCTGGAGGCCCGGTGGACAGAGCCGATGGTGGTGCTAACAGGAGGAGGGTGCACAGGGTGTGAACACATTGCGTGTGAGGGTTTCTGTGTGCGACAACATTGGACTGAACGACCGATTGAACGACAGATCTACCAACTGATTAATGGGTAAATGGTGCCGAGACCGCTTTCCTAGGGTGAGGCTCACTGGGAGGCACCTGCCGACTCAGGATACACCCTGGGCAGGAACGGACGTACCCCAAAGAAGGCACCCAGGCAGGCAGCGAAGCCCTGGGGAAAGAGCCCACATAATGAAGCTCTAAGTTATTACTACTATTACCTTATCAGATCTGACAAGATCACAGTCAAAGGTGGGGCTGCTGCAGTGTAATACAATATAAATGGGCTCTCGGGTGGCGGTTGGCTGTTGCCTTGATTCTTATTCACTCAGAAGCCAAATCACGGTGCTAATGTGAAACGTGTGAAATATCCCTTTTTCATGCACTGGCAATGAAAGGGCTTCACAAATCTGTAGCCAAATGAATGTACTTATGAGTAATGGGAATCTGCACACGGGCACCATTTTATTACCACGTACAAGCCAGCTTCATCGAAGCTTCGATTTCACGTGAAAGAAAGCACTCCGGCCACCAGGGAGGCGAGGAAACACCAGCACAAGGCCCCTAGTTGAGAAAGTGACACGTAATTGCTAGCCAGGGCCCGAGGATTTTAAAACTGTCCTTAACACCATTTTCCGTTGCTCCTACGACCACAGCATGTCGGGATGGGAAAGGACCTCAGGCCACTCAGCTCACCTGTGCGATGAGGACAGACACTCTCGTAGCATCCCCCAGTTCATCAGTGGCAGATCTGGGACTAGAACCCATACCCTCTCACCGGTCTAGACCATGATGCTTCTACCCCTGGGTTCAGGACTCCCTGCCAACCTTTCTGGAGATTTCATAAGTCTAGGGCTCAGGATGGAGTCTTTACTGAAACCACCAGAGCCAATGAAAGTAAAGACTATTTCCAATGTCCCAGGTTGGCAGGCAAAGGACACTGTCCTTGGCAGATGTTTTGGTGATGGGATGCTAGGGAGCTGGAGACTGAGTCACCTGGATAACAAAGCATAGAAGTCTGGGAGCAGGGGCGCCTGGGTGGCGCAGTCGGTTAAGCGTCCGACTTCAGCCAGGTCACGATCTCGCGGTCCGTGAGTTCGAGCCCCGCGTCAGGCTCTGGGCTAATGGCTCAGAGCCTGGAGCCTGTTTTCGATTCTGTGTCTCCCTCTGTCTCTGCCCCTCACCCGTTCATGCTCTGTCTCTCTCTGTCCCAAAAATAAATAAATGTTGAAAAAGAATTAAAAAAAAAAAAAAAAGAAATCTGGGAGCAAAGTCTTGTTCCCTTATCTGCTCACATATAAATGCATATTCTGCCTACTTCTAGAAGAGGATTTGGGGTGGTTTATAATGGAACGTATACACACATGTAACCAAATAGTGCAGACTGACATCAGATTGCAGAATTGTTTTTAATAGCAAAAAAAAAAAAAAAAAAACTGGAAATGATCCAAGTGTCCCTCAATAGGGGGCTTGTTTTAAAAATTCCTATCCAGGAGCACCTGAGGTGGCTCAGTCGGTTAAGCGTCTGACTTCGGCTCAGGTCACGATCTCATGGTTCGTGAGTTCGAGCCCAGCATCGGGCTCTGTGCTGACAACTCAGAGCCTGGAGCCTGCTTTGGATTCTGTCTCCCTCTCTGTCTTGCCCCTTCCCTGCTCATGCTCTTTGTCTCTCAAAAAGAAGTAAATATCAAAAAAAAATTTTTTTTCTAATAAATAAAAATAAAAATTCGTATCCATACATCCAGTGAATACTACACAGCTATTAAAAATAAATAAATAAATAAATAAATAAATAAATAAATAAATAATCAAATACATAAATAAATGAGAAAGTGCTCTCTGTACTAATATGGAGACATTTCAAGGATACACGTGTAAGGAAATTTAAAAAGCAAGGTATAGAATATCTAACAGGCTATATTTTGTACGGTAAGGTGGAAAACTAAAAATATATATTCAAATTTCTCCATTTTAGCATAAAGTAACAATGGAAGCATAAACCAGAAAGTTATATAAATGGTTATCTATGGGGTCAAAAGGGCTAGAGGGAGAACTCTGGGTATGTGTGTCTTTGTATGTCTTTCTGATTTTTGAACTGTGTAAATGCTTTACCTATTCAAGAATTCTAATTCAGTTAAACACAAGAGGAAAGAGGAAATGGGAAATAATTCCAGGTACAAGAGCCAACAATGTCCCTTCTGCCTTCTCCCAGAAATGGATGCTACTCCTGCCTTGCCTGGGCTCCCACAGTCCCGTGGACCCAGAAGTTGGGAGGGGGATGGCAGGTCTCACCGGCCTCCAGCCTCGAAGAGGCTAGGACCGGAGGACAGAATAGCAGCCTGCTGGGGCTGGAGGCCGCTGTGGCCCGGCCTCCCTGCCTCAGCACTGGAGAGAGCGGTGAAAGCTGGGGCCCACACCAGGCCTATGCCACTCAAGGCTGCCCACATCTGGAGGGCTGTGCGCACATCTGCTCCCCGACTCAGGCCTGACTCACATTTGTCCCGGCTGCTGACATTCCGTGGTCCCAGGAGCAACCGAACTGCACTAAGAACTATGTGCACACGATTAGGCTCCTGCCTGCCCATAGCTCCAGCCCACCACACCCCAGGCCCTCCTCACTGTGTTCCCAGCTTGACTGTCAATGTCCCCAGTTCTGGGCAGCAGTGCCTTCGGCTAAAGACGGTGGCTCCGGTCCTAGAAACGAGCTCTCCCTTCCCAGGCTCCTCTCTGACCCGCTCCCGGAATAGGAGGGGTGGCTGACCATCAAATCAATTACAATTCACTGCCACCACCCAGCTGTCCATTAGCAAAATTAATTCTAGTCTATTAATAAATTATATCCATACTATAGAAAGCCATATTATAAAAAAACAAGAGTGATGTGTATGAGTAGTTTTTTTTTCAAGAGATATTAAGTAAAAACACAAGCTGCAGAACACAATATATAGCTTGATCCCATTTGGGGGCAATCTGGATCTATTTTCCAGACCCACGGTGACAATACAGATGTAACGATGCCCTGAACTGTTGACAGGTTGTCTCTGAGTGGGGAGGGGGCTATTACAATTTCCTTCACTTTCTCAGTGAAACACTTCTAATTTTTTTCTTAGATGAAGCAGTTATTATTTCTGTAATCTGAACATAGATCTCTCTCATTCATTACACACTTCATTGGGCTGGTTTGCTAAGTCAGAGGCTCAGGGCAAGACCTCCCCTCCCAACCCTGCACTTCCTGGAAGATGGCAAACGGAGGCCCAGAGAGGTCACTCTTTTCTTACTTAGCATCACGCAGCAAGTGAGTTAACAGCAAAGCTGGGCTCAGAGCTCCTACCTCCCGACCAATCCCTGTGCTCTTTCCACGACACAATGTGGCCTTAAAATCAAACGAGTGCATATTTGTGGAGGGTTCGTTACATGGCCGAGAGTGGGAAACAGGGGAAATATTGGCCAAAAAAAAATAGACTTAGCACTCCAGGCCTCATTACCTGGCTGCCAGGTCCACACCACCACCTTTGACTGATGAAAGATTCCAGACAAGTGTTCATTTAAAGATGAACCATTAACTGTAAATCAAAGCCCACAGTGAGTGCTGAGTTATAAAGTGAATTAGAATAAGTGGGTAAATGGATGGCTGATCTCAGCCCCAACGGTCAGGGCTGGGGAAGATACACCCTCTGACTCAGAAAGACAACAGAGGATCAGGGTCACGGAAGGCTTCTTTTAGGAGTGTCTCTAATAGAAAAATAGTCACCACTGTCTCCCCAGAAGCGGGGGAAATAGCAGGCTGCACATTAGTCAATTAACAAGTGCTATTAAATCTTTTGTTCCACTGGGCTCAGAAGGCCTGGCTGACTGTTATGAGGATGATGGCCTCTTCCATTCGGTCACCACTTGACAACGTAGAAAGGCTTTAACTCATCGTCCTGTTGAATCCTCTTGATGTCCTGTGGCCGGCAGTTTTTAGCCTTCATTTTTGTGTCTGAGGAAGCAGTTATGCAACTTGCTCAGGGTCACATAGGGCAGTTTCAGGGGCAGAGCTGGATGCCAGATCTGCTGGGTCTGGCCCCACGTGCTTCTCCTACATCCTAGCAGAGTGGGGTGGCGGGCCAGAAAAGTGGGTCGAACAGCCTCTGGGAAAGTGAACCAGCCAAAACGCACGAGGCAAACCAGTTTCGAGTCAGGTGCTACCTGCCTCCGTCCCAGACCACCTGCACCACGCTGTGGACACATTTTTGCCACTCTGGGAGTTCTTCGGAGTATGGTTTGCATGTGTGCGTTTGTAGAGGTGAATGCGTGACACGAATACACACACAAATACATTTTTTAAATGTTTAACTCCTTCTATTCCTTGAATGTTTTTACATACATTGCCCACTAAACTCACTCTTCATTGTTAAGTGAGGTTCGCAGGGCGGGTAATCTAATTATTTCCACTTAGTAGATAAGGAGACCGAGGCTCAGGGTCACTTGTCAGATGTCTTGTTACTTGTCAGTGGCCGAAGAGGTAGAGATGAAAACTAAAAGTTGTTGAGGGCCCATTCTGGATCATTCTTTCTGGATCATTTCATTTCCTCCTCCCAGCCATCCTGGGAAGAAGGCATGGCTTACCCCATCTTATACCAGAGGACACTGAGCCTCAGGAAGACTAAGTCACCTGCCCAAGTGCTGAGGTCAGGACTCAAGAGCAGGGCTCTCTGATCCCAAAGCTGAGGCCTGTGGTTGCTATGAAAGCCATGGCATGGGGGGAGGGGCAACTATGTGCCAGGCACTGGGTAAGTCCTTCCCCCGAATATCAGTACTAACAGGTTTCTGAGCCTTAAAACGTGCCAGGAATGGGCTGAGCTCTGCCCACGCAGACTCTTAAGGACACAGCATGTGTCCTACACATCTCTGAATCCTTGCGTGGCACAGAGCTGGCTTCCTTGTTGATTTGAAGTGCCCACCCCAGCCCTGTTCTTCTCTGGGTTCCTTTTCTTTCATTTCTGCTGTGCAGATTAAAGGGCAGCGTGGGCTCTCTGTTAACAAGTGCCCTTGACTGCTATTCACATCCCAAATAGCTGCATGCACACCCCACGAGGGGAGTCAAAGCCCCCCAGCCAGCTCTCTGCATATCAGAAACCAGGCCAGCTCCCAAGGGTGCCTCAAATCCCTTCACTTCTGCTTAAACCACCGCTGCCCACCTTTCGCACGATTCCCACTCAGGTTGTCTTCTCTCACTGCCCGAAGGAATGATCTGAAGGTGATAAACATTTCCACATGAAGGCTTGGGTGTTTCTGACTCATAACTTATTGCTTTGTTTCTGTGGTTTATACTTTTTTTTTTTTTTTTTTAACTTAAAAGAGAGGGCAGGAGTGATGAGTGTGGATGGGATGAGAAATCCCAGCTCTTCTGGGCTCCGGTGGGAAGACAGAAACAAGAGGTGGAGACAGAGTGGAGGAGAGGATGGGAGTGGCTGGGAGGGCCAGGCAGGGGGAGCACTGACCCCTGTTCCGGATGGGGAGGACTTAGGCCCCCACGTGAGATAGCGCCATAATCCAAACAAGGTTTATGTGCTCAGCTGCAGAATGTGGGCGTGTGGAGGCTGGAGGCAGGGAAGTATTCCAGCTGAGTGATCCATAACCAACAAGGGGGTGGCCCGTGCAAATCTCCAGCAGCTTCGAGGCCCAGGTCAAGTGCCACGAACCAGCCAAGAGACCTCCCATCTTCCTCTTAATTGTAACCTTTCATTTGCCCTGAGGGCTAGATGGCTTCGCTAGTCCCCATCACTGTTTATTCTCACTGCCTCCCCAGTTTTATGGTGACCTCCCCAAGGGCAGAGAGCTTGTTTTTACTACCTTTGTATCTTTTGAGCACGTGACACCCACAACAGTCCTTTCTTGAGGTGATGTGTGCCACACCCTGTATACAGAGCCACGAGCCTCCAAGCAACCATTCATGGACCGAGTTTCAGAAAGTGGCACCAAATGAAAATCACACGATTTAACCTTTGGTCTTGGGCTTTACAGCGTGTATGAAGCTCTTTCCTATTCTTGTAAATATCTGATAGGTGATACTAAGCTCAGGTTACAGAAAAGAAGATCAAGTTTAGGTGATTAACCGATGACTAGTTAGTAAACAGAAACAGCTCTGGAACCCAGGTTTCTGATCTTCGTCTGACTTTCCCTGAAGGGGCTGGAGGTTTCTCTCTCCTTTGAAGCACATAACTGAGGGCACACTGCATTGCTATAGCCCACCCTCACCCAAGATGCACAGTGTCTATCAGCATAATCAAGGCTCTGAAGAAATCTGCTTGGACTGAGTTCAGTACAGCCTCCTCCAAACTGACCTTACCTGGAACTCTTTTGCATGAGACCCCTGTGGTATCCTGCACTGGAAAACATTCTACGGACCCACTGCTACTTTCCTAAAGGGGGACTCACCCTCCCAGGAGAAGCTGTATGTTATGGACGAAGGAAGGCTTAAGCTGGACGAATGAAGCTCTAATGGTGAAATTTCAGGGCTCAATCAACTAGTCAAGACATTTCTTCTTCCTCATCCTCTTCCTCCTCTCCTCCTTCTTCTCCTCATTATTATTATTATTATACTTTTCATTATTAAACTTTCCAAATATGCACAAATGGAAGAGCATAATAAATCCCTACTTGCCCATCACCAGTCACCAAACCAGCTTCAACGATATGCAACAATCTGCTATTTTTGCTCCATCTTTTTTTTATCTGGATCATATTAGAGAAAATCCCAGATATCCTATTATGTCATCTGTAAATACTTCAGTATGTAATGTTGCCACAATATCACACGCCTTAAAAAAAAATTAATAATAACTCCTGGATATCCCACATCCATCCTGGACTTAATGTCACTGATTCTCTCAGATTGGTCCATCTGTGGCAGGTAGGCCCCAAATCAGGACTCAAACCAGACCCACAGAGTGCATTTGGTTGGTGTCTCTCTTAAGACTCTTGAGATTCTAGTAATTACTCTAGTAATCTGCAATAATTTCCCCTGTACCTCCCCTTAACTCCCCCTCCTCATCCTATTGGCAAAACGGGGGCATTTGTCCTGAGGTCTTGGTCTGGCTTTGGTGATGGCAAAGCCACCTTCCATGGTGTCTTTGCGTGTTCCTCTAGTTCCTGTATAAAACGGTAGTTAGATTTACAGGCTTGAGCAGATTTAGGTTCAGCTTTACAGCAAGCAAATATCACAGGCGGTGCGTGTCCTTCCCATGACATTACATCTGGTTGTCCAACTTTTAGCAAAGCCGATATTAACCCATGGGTTTGGACAACTTTTTGAGCAACTGGGTCTTCCCAGTGCCTCCAAAGTTATAGCACATTCTAAAATTTGGTTCTAGATACATCTCTAACACATTGAGACTTGCCCACTTTCTAGGATTTCATGGGAGAGTCTCTCCTACCGTCAACCTCCAAAATTCTTTTTTTTTTCTAATTTTTTTAATGTTTACTTATTTTTGAGAGAGAGAGAGAGAGACAGAGAGCAAGCGGGGGAGGGGCAGAGAGAGAGAGAGGGAGACACAGAAGTAGCTCCAGGCTCTGAGCTGTGAGCACAGAGTCCGACGCGGGGCTCAAACTCGCAAACCACGAGATCATGACCTGAGTTGAAGTCTGACGCTTAACCAACTGAGCCACCCAGGCACCCCTCAGCCTCCCAAATTCTATCAGCATACCGTTTCTTAGGCTGTCTCTGTGTGACCCTTAACCTTTCCTTTTTTTTTTTTTTTTTTAAGAAAAGACATTTTTAAATGGCCAGCCAAGCTGGGGACCCCGTGCTCCCTTCAGGCCAGGCCCCACCAGCAACTCCGTGGGCTCAGCTGGAATCCCAGGGTCTCGATAGCCCGTGGATTCCTCCACCCATCTCCTACAAGATGAGTCGAATCTCAAGGAGAACAAGAACACATAGTTGAATATGATAAATATGCATCCAAAATTTTTAAAAACCAAATTACACAAATCAAGCTTATTCTGAGAGGTTCATGTTACCAGGGGTCTCTAGTGCTCCAATCAGCATAATTAAATACCAAGATCTCTCTAGAATTGATTGTGGTTTGCACATTTTTTACCATCCAAGGACCATTTCAGTGGGATGATTTTAGGCTAATAAGAACCCCCAAATTAGAAACTAATTAAGGAGATGGAAAATACAAATGTATTTGTTTTTAGTCGGCACTATTTTTATCAGAGGAATCATGAAAAATTAAAATTGTTAAATACCCATATGAAGGTTGTCAGTCAAGGGCAATGTGGCTGCCTGCCTCTCCCTGCTGCAAAACTGCACAGAAGATATATCAGAAACTATTCCCTGTGTGTCCCTAGGAAGCAAGAGAGAGACTAATTTTAAGGAATAGAGTTAGTGAGGAAAAGGGTGCTGCCGTAATACTTTCAGATCCTTGGTGGTTATGATTCAGAGTGCCTCTTACTTTTCAAATGCATGTGTACCTGGCCTCACCATAGTAGGCTTCCTCATGCCCATTTAACAGATGGGAACATTAAGGCCTGGGGAAGGTGAGGCCCAATAAACAGAGTCACCCAATGAACTTAGGGCCATGGCTGCCTCTCTGTCTAAATGTGCTTGATTTTGTGAAACCTCCTCCCCGCTGTCCTCCAAATGTGCCACGGGTCACCTCTTAAAATAGATGCTAAGTCACAGTGACACTGGTTTGGAGGATCCTTTTTGATTCGTGACAGCTTTGAGAACACGGGCCCCAGCAGAAGCAGCAGGAAGCAGGAGCCAGCTGCTCCAGGGGACAGGACCCCCTGTCTAGAGAGGCAGCAACACAGGGCCCCACAGGCCGCCGCGGTGAGCCTCAAAGCACCGCTGACCCTGCCACCCACAATCAAGTGTTGACCCAGCCCTGAAGACACTGCTTCAGTCCCCGGGCCTGGAGACCCTCATTCGTTCTGTAGACTTTGCACGATGCCAGCGCAGCTGACACCGACACTGACCTCCACCTCCTCGTCCTGCTCCTTCCACACGAGGCCAGGGGACATGGGGTCTTCCTGCAGACGCGCTCTTTAAACCTCCTTCCCTGTGGCAGGACTCTCACCAAACCTCACTGTTCTACGGTGGTTGGGGGCCAGTGGCTAGAGCAGATGTCGTTCATAAAATACTCCCCACCCCTGGAAAGAGCAGCCATACTCTGTAGCAATGGGTTCCCTTGCCCTCAGAGGGAGTTATCCGTATTTTTATGGCTGGGGAAAACAGGGGGTGATAAGGTAGAGGTGGGTCTTTGTCTCAAAGGCCACGGCTGGAAGGATGGAGACAGAGACATTGAAGGAAATACAGCTTTTGAGGTAGGATCCCTGGGGTGGGTCCCAAGATGCCTGGGATGGCTCAGGGAAGGGGTCGTACAGAGGCCAGAAACCCTCCCTCCGCTGGAACACAGCACCTTGGTGGCGTCCAAACCCGAGAGATGAAGGCCTAGGGGCCCCAACATTCCCTATGGCAGAGCTGACATTGGGGCACAAGCTGTCGGCAGAGCCTGCCTCCTCCAGAGGACCACACAGATCCGGATAAGGTGAGACCACAGATAGACACTGCCTCTGTGGGCAGGGGTCCAGGCCTCGCCTCCCTCCCCATTTTTCCTGACCTCCAAATCCTCATCGTTCTCATACAACAGACAGAACAACAGAAATGCCTGCTAGGAAACTTGCCAGACTTAGCCAATAGGGGAACGCAAATTGGTTGTCATTTGATTTAGGAAAATAACAAGGATCCCTTCTTGACATCAAATGCCACAGAGTAATCACTCATTATTGTATCCAGTCCTCCTAGTTACCCAGCAAGATAGAAATGATCAGTGCCAGTTTCAACAAAGCCTCTGAAGCTCAGAGAGTTTTAGGAACTGCCTGAGGTCAGCCTTGAACCAGCGGATGCTGGGGTCCTAAGACCAGCTGGGGGGGACCCATAACCGGGGCTGGTTCCAGAAAACATAAATCACCATCTAGAAAAAGCGATTCAAGACATCTCTGATTATTCAAGCTAATTTCCCCAGGGATACATTACAGATGTGCATAAGAAGAGGACATAATAGTAAGTCTTGTCGTTTAGCTCAAGAAACACCTGGCTCCTGGGTGCCCCTTGGCAAGAAATTCCAGATTCTAGACCTGAGCTGTCCAGTACAGTAGCCACAAGCCATATGTGGCTGCTGAGCACCTGAAATGCAGCTAGTCCAAACTGAGGGGTATTTGTAAGTCTCAAGTACACTCTGGACTTCAAAGACTTTGTATGAAAAGAAGAATGTAAAGTATCTCATTAGTAATTTACATATTGATTACATGTTGAAATGATAATACTTGGGCCTTTTGAGTCAAATGAGATGCATTATTATAATTAATTTCACTTGCTTGTGTTTACCTTCTTGCTGTGGCTACTAGAAAATTTCAAATCGTGTGTGCGGCTTACATCTGTGGCTCAGGCTGTCCTAGGCAGCCCTGCGGCAGGACCCAAGTCTTGGTTTCTATACCCAGCTCACCCTGCCCCACTCCCAGGAACCGCCCTGGAAGCCGAGGAGGCAAGATGTCTCCAGGCTCTTCTCTTCTCAACACTTCTGTAAATCCCTGGCACCGCCCTTCCTGCCCTCTATCCTACTCGGTACCCATACAGAACCCGTGGGCCCAGCAACTGCCAAAGCACTTGAACACGATCACCATTTCTGAGTGTTTGGATCCACCTGGAACTGTATCTTCCACAGCCAGACAAATTCTGACAACCAGGTTTTCGGAGCCCATGCCTCAGACCCCGTTGGAGCAATGTGAAGCCCTGGGAATCAGGATGCGTTTCTCCCGGGCTTCTCTGCTCCCACCCCTGCCAGACTGTGAGCTCCTCCAAGAGCAGCATAATGGAAGTGAACTCAATGTATTGATCACTTATTATGGTGCCAGCTGCTGTGCTAAGTGTTTTTGCATGTTTTATTTCATTTAATGCTCCCAACCAGCCTGTGAGTGAGAAAGCATGGTCCCTGTCTTGAAGATGGGAGCCCGAGGCTCCTGGAGTCTTGGCTCTGTCCCCACTGCCATTCTTTTTCCTATGTCCCATACCCCCCCCCCTTGGGGGCAGAGATGCCTCATACAGTTTTGCATTGCTGGCACCTAACCCAGGACACAACAGGTACTCGGCAATAGTGCTAAAATAGGTTGAGAACCTTCTCATAGACCTGGTCCTTTGTCCTTTCTTGACTTGATCAGGAAGCATATTGTCGCTCCTTTCCTGAGGCCACACACATGATGAAAGTCTTCACATACTACCATGCAAGCTGAACCTTTTCTGCCCCTATCACCTGCCCTCCAGGGTCAGCCCTGCCCAGGTCCACAGGCAAGTCTGAGATACACAGACCACCTTCCCTGCTGAGAGGTAGGGTACGTGAATAGTGCAGCGCCAGTATCCAGAGACACAGCCCCAGGCCGCTGTGCTGGGCTATACTTGCTGGGCTCCCTGGAGCTTACCCCCCTTTTATTTCCTTATATACACAGGAGCTAAGTCCTGGGCCTGCCTGGTGCCTGTGGCTGACCCATTTCCTAGAGCTGGGCTCAGCTTTCTGAATTCCTTCCTCATCTTATTCTTTCTGCCTGATTTAGAACAAGGCCACCCAGAAGTCCTAATACTCTGCCCCTCCCCACCCCTTGGCCTGACCCTATGGATTCTGACACTGGCCCACACTGGAATGGAATTTGCCACACCTCCTTGGGCCTCCTGCCCCAGGCCATTGGTCCTTCTCCCCCCCTGCTCTGGTCAGTTTCCCAAGGCCCTAAGCTATTTTTGCTTCTGCCCTAGACTGCCGTTTTCCCCAAGGTGAAAGTTGTCAGAGTGTTACCCTGTATGACATATAGAGCAAAGACCAGCTTTGGGGTCTCCAATCCCACTGGCTCCCTGTCCTTCTAGCCTCAGAACCCCACCTTCTAGGCTCCGGAGACCTGTTTGATACTTCCTGCTTGGTTGACTTCCCAGGCTCAACTGCTTGGTTGAGATTCCCAGGGTATCTGCCAGCCCCCTCCTGTGCTCCTCAGACGCCTGCTCATGACCTTCCCCAGGGACCCTTGACATCTGCTACTTGATCTAGCACCCTTGGAGGGATGGAGGGAGCCATAAAAATCCCCTTGTCCTTTCTTCTACAAAAAATACCAACCCATCGCCTCACCCTATCATTGAAGAAATCTCAATCCATCAGGAAGTCTCCCCAACCAGTGAGGTCTCCAGATCTATCCCTCATGTATCTCTGCTTCCTGAATACAAGAAAGTGCTCTTGCACCCCTCACTGCCTCTGTTTCCCCACTGGCATCAACTCCTGGCTTCCCAAGGGGCCACTGGGGAATAATGACTTCTTGATTTGTTCCTTTGAGCTCTTCAAACAAGCAGTGCTCCATCTATAAAGGCATCAGGCCTTCCCATAAGACCTAGGAAGTGAACCTACCTGATGCTAAATCTTCCTGTGCCCGGCTCTAGCAAGTGCACGGGGCAGAAACTAATAACTATAAAGCACCCATCTATCATCTTATCAGGCCTTACAGCACTTTGTTTGCATAGTTATCTTTCCGAGGGTTGACATTTTATGTCTACTGCAGGCTGATGTATTCTCCTACCTGCCACATCATTCAGAAAGGATAGATGAGCCCCAGGTTCATTACCTGTCATTACACCGTGTACATGTCGCTGGGGGCCGAAGCATTGATTCTTCTTGAGTCTCCCTGGTTGTGTTGCCTTCCTGACTTGGAGGCTCCAGATCCAGTGGTTGTGGATTATGGTCACTCCTCAGGCCCTGGCGGGGCTCCACTCCATCCCTTCTTGCTTTCCTGGCTGGCCCGCTCTTCACAGGTGGCAACACGTTCTGAGCTCCCAGCTGTTTCAGAGGGGATCTGCAATAAGAACAGAGGCGTCTGTCGCCTCCCATGACCAGAAACACATGTCCAAGTTTTAACTGTTCTAGAACTTTCCAACCATCCTCTTATTGCTCTTTATTCCTAGGTCCTGCAGATCTTGGTGATTATATAGATTTTACCCCAGCCAGGTCTTCACTGCCCATGTTCCACCCACCAGCCCTGCTCCCAGGCCTCAGTGTGCATACACACACACACACACACACACACACACACACACACACACACACTCCCTTCATTCCTATTTTCTTACCTCTGTATATTTTGTTTTATCTGCCTGAAAGACCCACCCTTCATCCTACCTACTATTCAGAGTTCAGCTCATAACACCTCATTGCCCCAGGAAAGAGGAGAGAACTTGGTGCTCTCCTTCCAATGTTGAGATGCACAAAGAATACAGCCATGTCTACCAGGGACATTCCACCACCCCTGGGGTGAGGCTTCCAGTGCGCTGTGGTTTGAGGATCCAGGAAGGCCACCCACCTGTGGCTTATTATGAACCTCCTTCCCTAGCCCTTGGGCTCAGAGCAAGAGACAAGGGTGGGGATGCAAACCTCACTGAGTGAGGGACCCAGATTGGCTCCACTGAGTTCCCATCTCATAGCCAAGACCACAGCTCACACTCTAAGGGGTGGGAAAGCCCCAGCTGGAAGTTACCCCACTCAGCATGGAGGCCTGCTCACCTCTGGAGACTGGGTCCATGCCAGCCACAGCCCTGTACCTCTGACCAGTCATGGCCTCCGCTTCTAATGGTGCCGAGCGTTCCTGCTACCCAGGATGGCTGTGACCCTGAGTTCCACCCTGACCTTGGGTTCCTCTGAGCCTCAGTGAACCCATTTCTAAGAAGAGGCTGTGGCAGGTGGAGAGCGTCCACCAGGGCACCCAGCACTACCAGTGAGGGGTAGCACCATGGACAGGGATGAGTGTGGCAAAGGAAGGCAGGGACATGAGGTCCCATGAATTCTGTAAGCATGATGATGACAATGTCTTACAACACGTATAATGACTAATACCCTTCAAGCTGCTTTTACATCCATTGGACCTATTTGTTTCACAACAGCAACATAAAGGGGTATTTTGATGATGGGGAAACAGAGCACAGAGACATTGAGAATCTTGCTAAAGGTCACACAGTAAGTTAGTAAACGAGCCAAGACAGCAACTCCTGACTCCCAACTATCATTCTTTCCAGCAAGCTCCCTGGTCCTACGTTAATTTCCTGTCACCTCAGGGGGATGGTGGGTCAAGAGGAGTAGGAAGGGGAGGAGAACAGAGGCATGCCTGGCCTGCTACTATAGCATGGGGAGAAGAGAACAGTCATGCCTTTGGTTTCTTCCCTGATAGGAGGGTTTAGGAGGAGCAAGCACAGAGGGAACAGTGATAAACAGGAAGACAGGAATGTGCAGGCTCCTTGCTAACGGGAGCAGCTCAGGCAAAGAGGAAATTGGCTGTGATAAATAGCCACAGCTTTCTGGGGGTGGAGTAGGGGCTCAGCCAACCTTGAGCTTCCTGGGGGACCTGGCTCTCTATAGCTCCCACCTGCGAGACATTTCTCGGCAAGGCATCACTGGGGGTTAAAAGCACCTTTGAACAAACTAGGCAATTACTATTATTACCTTCAAAAAGCATATAGGCCTTCGTATGTTCTTTTGTATATGTGACATATTCCTAAATAACACAAATGGGAAGAAAAACCATAATGCTCCACCCAGATGAAGAAAGATCTGCCCCTAGACAATGGAATTCCTTGCCTGATTCCAAAGCTGCTCTCTGCTTCTATGGACAGGGAGAACGTCACGACTTGGAAACTCCTACCTGGCAATAGAAGACGGGGCCAACTCCTTCCAGAGCAAGCAGCACAGGCCACGGGGCCTAGAAACCCAGGATAGGTGGCAAATCCACAGAGGTAGGCAGGAAGATCACCCCAACGCCAATGACAGCCACATAGCTCAGTGCAGACCCACACGCCCACCTCCAGTCAACAGCAGACCAGACCTCCAAACATCAGGCTATGGGAAGAACAGAAAATCATTCCCTTGGCATTAGCCCTGAGTCCCAGGCAGCCCAATGGGTCCTCAGCCAACTTTGGAGCTCTTAAGGGAGCCCTACGACATGCAGGGAACGCCATGGGGGAAGGAGAACATGCTGAACCCCTTAGAAGCCAGTCACCGGCCTATCCTGCTGGCTGCATGGTCACCTGGCAGCTGTAGCTCCAGAGGCAAACAGCTAAAGCTCATCAATTCTTGTTGGGGGTAGGGAGGGTGAGGAGAGGAGGCCTCTCGGGCCCTCCTGCAAGGTGGGGCTGAACCACATTCACAGCAGATGGTGCTGTCGCCCTCACTCCGGGATTCTCATTCCTAATTATCTGTGCTGTCAGCAAAACAATTAACCCTCGAAGAAAAATTGTGCCGTCCACTCCCAACCATATGAAAAGGCAATTTTTCCCAAGGACGAGGGACACTTAGGGCAGCGGCAGACGGAAAGTAGGGCAGCCTTGCACGCGGTTCCGGATCTCACTCGCCCTGGGCAATTTCACCATCCTCTGACCTCCGCGGTCTCTGAGGCCTCGCGGCAGCCCCTCCTGCCTCTCAGCCTGCACTTCCTTTCCCATCCAAAGGCGGGGAGCCCAATCCCTAGGGTCCCCTTCAGTCCCACAGCGCTACCATTCTACACGCCCGGGTCTTTTCCTCCGAATTCCAAGTTCCTGTGGAGCTGAGCCCGCTTCTCCGTGTGTTCCTTCGTTCATTCGCTCACGTGCTTATTCATCTGCTTGTCCGTTCACCCCGTTATTGCATATTTACCATGTTGCTCCCGGGAGGAACAAAGAAAATATCTACTCAGCCTTCTTGACCACTGCTTGGAGCCCTCTTCCCTGAGATGTGAGGAGAGGGAGGGAGGATGGCACAGGGAGAGGTGGGGGCCCCCAGCCAGGAGCTTGAGCGCTTGGCAGGGGCTTGGCTTCAGGACGCAGGAGGAAAGTCCTGCTTCTGCATGTGGATTCTCTCTGAAGATTAGGCTGCAGGAAGGCAGCCTCCTCTCAGAAGGGCTGATGTGGAGCAAGCCGCTTTGGTCTCCAGGGCAGGCCTGCAAAGGGCGGAGAGGTGTGATGGAAGGAGAGCCTGAAGCCCCCACCAGCACTGTGGGGCCGGTACCTGTACGGGGTCTGCACTTCCGAGGGTGCTCGTTAAATATGTGAGGCGAGATGAATGAACCAGGTTGCCCCTCCTTAGAGGACCTGTTTTAAAAGCAAAGGGAGTTTTTACAGGGCTGGGGCATGATGTCTGTTCCCCCGGGAGGCTACCATTTAAGGCCAAGATCGCTTATCTAATTCACCCATTCTCACGCGCTGACATGGAAGAGAAAGCAGGGTGGGCTAGAAATCCCAGAACCGTTGTAGTCAGTACTGAGCGAGCCTTCAGGCATGAGGCTGTCAGGGCCACATTTTCCACGTTCCATCTGGAGAGGCTGACGGGCGGGCTGCTCTCAGACAGAGAGCTGGAGCAAGACCCTGAGGCAGGTGGCGGCCCCGTATCCAGCCTGACTCTCACCCCGCTCACGCTGCCCCCCAGGATTGCCCCTGAACAGAGCGGGGAACTCTAGAGGCAAAAAGGGGAGCCCAGGTCAGGACACTGGCTGGCTCCCATGGGGCTGTGGGCCCCCTAAGGGGCAGGGGTGGTGCTCCAGCCACCTGGAGAAGGAGCACAGAAAACAGAGCGTGGGACTGTGGGTACGGTGTGTGGGGTAGAGAGCTGGGACCCCTCCTCCACCACCATTTTGCCCAGGTCAAGCCCATGACATCTTTCTTCCCTTCCCCCATTGCCCATCCGGCTACCAGTCCTTGCCCCCGTCCAGGGCCCAAGCGCACAGTCTCAGATGCCAGCTCCTCGGCATAAAAGGAGTGTGTTTATATTCAAAGCGGGCTGTTGCCCACTCGGAATCTGCCCACTCGAAGGCAGCACATGTGACCGCACCCCCTGCCCAGAGTCCAAGCGGGACACACGCCAACCTCTGGCTGGAGACATTTCTAAATATGAGCCTGGCACAGAGAGTCAGGTTCCCAGGCCTCTTCTGCCCTGGGAGACCCAGCCAGGATTTTCGAGGCTGCTGGGAGGGAGAGGGCTGGGGGCAGGCAGGCAGGATCAGGAGGCAGCCAGCTGAGACAGCCATCAGCCCTAGAAATATCGCCTGAACCCCTCCCTGGCCTTCCAGCCTCGTTAAGGGAAGAGAAAGGATTGCCCTGCATCCAGAAAGTCTAATCAATTGCCCGCAACCCTTGGCAGTGGGCACAGGAAAGCCACTGCCTGCTCAAATGTGCACGGATTAAAAATATACAAATGGAATATTTTTTCTTCCCCTCTCCTCAACCCCCTGAAGCCTGGGATGCTTGTTAAAAATAGCCTTGCTGTGGCGTGGATCCTACAAAACCCAACCGCTGGCAGGAAAATTAAGGAGCCGTTGGAGACAGCGCTAAGTGGTTACCCCTGGGGAGTAGGCTGGGGAGGGACAGGAAGGGGTGCTCTCAGGTGCTTCTAGACACACTGCTTGCATTTTTAACGATAAGCAGATATTATTTTTATTAGTTTTTTCTTTTAATGAAAGTTTATCCATTCCACCCTCTAGGCTAAGTTTAAAGCTGAACTTGCACTGTTCTAGCAATCCAGCAGCCTGGTGCTGACCGGCTTGGCTGTGCACTGACCCTCGGCACCCAGGACGACAGGCACAAATACAACTCTGAGTCATGAAAGGAGCACTGAATCCAGAGTCAGGGTCTCCGATCTCTAACAAGCTGGCTGTGTGACCTTAGGCAAGTCACTTGGGCTCTCTGGGCTTTAGTTTCCAGCTGGATCAAATGCTAAACCAGGTACCTCCGAGTCCTGGCATCTCCCAACCTTAGGTATTGAAGGAAAACATCTAGGACTTGCCGTGGATTTCTCCCCACCAAGAATGCGCAAGGGGAGTGTGTCCCTGGGCAGAAATGGGGTTTTAAAAGCAGGAAGTGGGCAGCAAGGAGAGAAACTACTCTGAGAGAAGAGACTGACTCCACACCTTGATGATGAAGTGCAGGGTAGAAAGAGCATCACTTCGGTCTCCAAAATGTCCTGGGTTCAAATCCTGCATTCAGCTGTCAGCAACCATGTGAATTCAGGTAATTGCTTATCGCTGATGCAAAGTGACCTCCTCATCTGTCACATGGGGTAAGAATACCCACTTCCAAAGAGGATGTGCATGTTAAATATAACAAAGTGAAAAAGTACCCAGCTCACTGTAGAAGCTTAACATCCCTTTATCCTCTTCTTTCTCCTATCGTCCACCCTGCCCTGCATTGCAGGGCAGTTAAGGGTTGGGCCCTGGATCAGGTTTGTACCCCCACTTCCACCACCTAATAGCTTGTGGCCTTGGGCAAGCAACTCAATTTCTCCGTGCCTCGGCTGCTGCATCTGTAAAACTGGAGTGAGCTACTGCTGTGGCCCCAGCCCGCAGTCCTGCCTCTACTAGCCAGTGGGGCCCTCAGTTTTCCACGTTGCATCTTCCATGGGTTTGCCATTTAGAACTTCCTTCACAGCCCGCCCCCCCCCCCCCACCCGCCATCTCGCCAATCCAACCTCTCTAGGGTTCCTGGCCCACGGTGGCCCACCACCTGTAGTTATCCTGCTGATCTGGCCCTTCCTTATTCACCCCCTAGCTCCTCCCCATGTGGTCTCCACACAGCAGGTTGTGCACCTGGCCAGGAGCATGGATTCTATCCTGGAGGCATGGGGAAATGGGTTTCAGATCAGTGCTTCTCAAGCTTTAATGTGCTTATGAATCACCTGGGGATCTTGTCAAAATACAGATGCAGACTCTGATTCAGGAGGTCCCGGCGGGGTGGGGGGGTGGGGGGGTGGTCTAAGATTCTGCATTTCTAACAAGCTCCCATGGGATGCCCATGCCACTGGTCTGGGATCACTCTTTGATTAGCAGGGCCGTCGAGTGAAGGAAATCCGTGTGTGTGTGTGTGTGTGTGTGTGTGTGTGTGTGTGTGTGTGTGTGTGTAGGGGACAGAGACAAGGCAGACAAATTATCCAACTCAAAAAAAGGAATAAAATTTTGACAGAGGTGGCACGATGGAGACCAAGTATGGATTCCAGAGACCCACTGAAGGGGAAAAGTAGGAGAACGTTTTACAAAATTACATGACCTTATCCAAACAAAAATAATGGCGATTGAGGGGTGCCTGCGTGGCTCAGTCAATTAAGCGTCCGACTTCGACTCGGGTGATGATCTCCCGGCTTATGGGTTCCAGCCCCATGTCAGGCTCTGTGCTGACAGCTCGGAGCCTGAAGCCTGCTTTGGACTCTGTGTCTCCTTCTCTCTCCGCCCCTCACCAACCCCCGCCCCAAAGATAAATAAACATAAAAATTAAAAAAAATAATAATAATGCTGATTGAGGGGCGCCTGGGTGGCTCCGTCAGTTAAGCGTCCGACATCAGCTCAGGTCATGATCTCACGACTGGTGGGTTCGAGCCCCTCGCCGGGCCCTGTGCTGACAGCTCGGAGCCTGGAGCCTGCTTCGGACTCTGTGGCTCCCTGTCTCTCTCTGCCCCTTCTCCACTCACACTCTGTCTCTCCATGTCTTAAAAATAAATAAACGTTCAAAATAATGCTGATTGAGATAACGAAGGAACACAGAAAGATGCTTACTCCATGTTAATTGAAAGAGCCGACTGCCAACTACATACACTCTACGTCTTTAACTCTGCCAAAGGCACATCTAAGAAAACTGCTGGTAAGGCTACAACTCAGGATCACGAGGGCCGTGACACAGTAATGCAACCACATGTATTTCTTTGTCGTTTTCTAGGTGTTCTTAACGAAGTTTTATCACCATTTTTGTAATTCAAAAAGTACCTTCTACCTATTCTTATTTGCCCACGTCCCCAAACCGTCAGTTACTCTGTGTTCTTGAGGTTTGGTGTATTTTGAGCACAAACAGCCATTTGCTTGCAAGGGCTGGAAAATGGTGCGTTAAACCTTCTCAGTCAAACCCAAAAATAAAGCAACCCAGATTCTGTTATTCCTCTAAGCCAAGGGTCCAGCGCTTTGGAAGGCTGGCGCTATCACCTCTCACTATAGCAACAAGAGGACCCTGGTAACCCCGGGCTTATGGTTATTAAGAGTAAAAATAGGAAGTCTGTAGATAGATGTTCAGTAAGAGGCTGCACTGGACAGGCCAGGCTCGGAGCCCTCTCTGCCTCTCTAGCAGGAAAGAGAAAGCAAAACCCAGACTCTAGCAGCTGACTCCTGCAAGGCAACAAGGTGGGCTGGGCATTTTCTTCTGTGTTTCCCAGGTCAGGGCCATCAGCTGCCTTTCAAACCAATTCCTGACCACCTGGAGGTGGGCTGTTCTAGAACAGGAGTCAAACGCTCCGGCCAGGGATGCTTGCGACTCACGTATGTACTGGGCACATCCACACCACTTCCAGCTCCTCGCCCCCAGGCTGCCCCATGCATCCTGGCAGGAACACCCCTCCATCCACCCGGACGCACATCCCATTCTGGGTAGGGTCTCTTCAACTTGTCCTTGGGCAGATGTTCGAGCCACCCCTCCCTCCCCAAGTCTCCCATCTAGACCTTGGCTCTTACCTCTGGGAGGTGGGAGGAGGTCCCAGCCCTGGTCTGGCTGCTCCTGGCTGAGGCACAGGGTCTGAATCCAGGCCCGCTCCCCAGCCCCTGAATTCATTTGGCTCCCTAGCGGACCAAGTTGGAGGCCCAGTTCTGACAACAACTGGCTTTGGAAACTTGGGCAAATCACTTCCCATCTCTGAGCCTCAATTACATCATCTATACACATTTTTCAATGGGTCTGTGGAATCTCGTGGTCTTTTTTGCTCCTAACGCTCCACAATGCAAACAGAAATCACCATTTATCTGGCAACACAGATGAGGTATTTCACATACGAAGGTTTTCTAGACAACTAAAAACATTGCCCCTTCAAGCAACAAAGTGTGTTTCGTTTCAACGCTACTGCACAAATTATTTTTCTAAACGTTTATATACTTCTCTTCCATTTGTGGCAAAGGATATAAAATCTAACACTTGTTGGGTACATCCCTCCCCAGCGTTGTTCCAGAAAGCACTTGCGGTGGCTGAGCTGCAAGGTGAGGTATGTAAGGTAACGTAAGGTAAGCTTGTCTTCATGGTTAGCTGTTATCTCCAGGAGGCTCTCTGCTGTGCTGGGGGATCTGTCCCCACTGTGGGTTTTTCTCTCTTTGTCTATCTGCCCCTTCCCACAGGGAGGCTCCCAGAGCTCATGCTATCTGTTTGGGTATGGCTGCCTAAAGAAGCTTCTCTGCTTCTGAGGTGCAGCTTAGAATCCTCTCGGGCTGGGCAACCATGGGGCTCTGAGTAAAGGGTCGGGTGGAGGGGTTTTTAGGAACAAGAAGCCAGGGCTTCAGCCACTTTCAGTGACCAGAGACACTTTTCTCACTCTGAGATCTTTGTTCTGGATAGGAGGGGTGACGGCAGGCTGATCTCTGGATACGTGAAGTGTCTGTCTCTTGGCCCCACACCTGAACTGGTACTTGTTTCTGCTTCACTGGATGATTTTCCCAGATGCCGGTTTAGACTAGACCGTCAGGGTTGCCAACATTATTACCTACACAGGCCAAACTAGAAAGCGAGCTCACATTTAGAATTTAACCCCAACTCTGTATGTCCATAATGTCACCTCCTCCAAACCGATCCTCAAGCTTCAGTGCGCCCTTGCCTTGCTTCTTCCCAAAAGGATGCTACAAGTCCCCCAATTAGGCTTTCTTTTCCCTGCCTCCCCCAGGAAGCCACCTGGAGGCATCAGGTCCGATGCAAGCTCATCCCTAGACCAGCGACAGCTAGGAGAGCAATCCGTGTGCCCACTCGTCCTCTCCCGGGTGAGGTAGGGTGAAGCCTCAACGCCCCCTCTGCCTTTGCCCCTCCATCCCAGGTGGGAGCCAGTTACTACGCCCGGCAAGCTCTTGTGTCCCCTTTGCACACCGGCCTCCAGAAGCCTCTTCTCCCATCTGACCAGTCAACTCTGTATTCATCACCCACCCTACACATGCCTCCGGAACATGTGAACGTCCTGTTCTGTGCACAGTGGAGCCCACCACAGCACTAATCTCGAGGGGATGCCAGCAGAGAGCCTGGAGGTCATGGTCGGAAAAGAGAATTTCGGAGTTTCAAGCCTGGTGATGGATAGTTCTGAAAGGTAGCCTTGATGGAAAGCCAGGCTGCCCACTCCGGGAGGGGGAATCTTCTGGGGATGAAACATCAGAGCCACTTTGAGACCAAGGAGGGAGACGGCTTGCAAAATACCGAGGTCAGCAAGAAAAAGGGCAGGGAATGGGGGCAGAGGTGGCCTGGGAGACCCACGGGGGAGGCAGCTTAGGGAACAAGTGGGGTGATGGATAACCGGGGCATCAGTGAGGGCAGATTGACCAGTCCGGACCCGACCCGCGATTTCACCCTGACGCCTGTCAGGAAGGGGCCTCTGCAAAACCACATCCCCACTGGATCTGGCCCGGGAAGCAGCATGGCAGCAAAAAGATGAGCCAAGATGGTAAAATAGCACAAACTTTGCAAAATAATGACAACCGCCAGGAGCCAGGCATTTCCCAAGGAGAGGTCAAGTCAATTATCAGGGCACCTCACCCCTGAACTGGCCTCTACTTCTGCTTCGCCAGCTGGTCTCACCAGCGGAAGTGTATACGCGGAGCCGACATGAGCCAGACCAGAAGGCAAGCCCGGGTTAGAATTCGGTCCCAACTCTGTACATCCCAGTGTGATCCCAGGTCCGAGACCAACTCCCATTTTTATAGACCAGCAAACTGAGGCCCAGAAAGAGAAAGCATCCAAGGTCACACAGCTCATAAATGGGGAGTCTACATTTACATCCTTAGCTATGAGCCCCTTGGCTGCCACACTTCCCTAGACCCCCGTTCCTCCCCTGGGCAAGGCCAGTGGCTGCAGGCTGCTTTGTTCTAGGAGGCCCTGCTGTCTCCCGGCATAAAAACACTGCTCCAAAGTCTCATGCAGAGGCTGAGACGGAGCCGCAGGATTAGTCCCTCCGGTAGGGCTGGTTTCCAAGAGTGACAGCGTGCACGCGTGTCACCTGGCTGTGCACTCTGCACCTCCGGTCAAACACACACAGCACACTTGGCCAGGAGGGGAAGGCTGAGAGATGAAGCCACTGGCAGCTGGGGGAGGGAGGGAGGAGAGGGGAGACAGCTGCAGGGGGAGGGCAGCTGAGTCTGACGCGCTTTCGGCGCAGCTCTGGGTGTGGTGCTGGCTGCAGGGCGGCTGGCAGGACTTGAGAAGCACCTATTTGCAGCTTGGTGGCCCCTTCAAATGGAAGAGTAGCAGCGCCCTGGCAATACATGACAGAGGAGGGAGGGCTAAAGGAGGGGCCTTTTGCCTTCATTTCCTATAGAAATGGCCATGGACAAAGGAAATGGCAGAGAACAATGATAGATTTCCTCTTTATAAACTAGGCTCAAAAACCAAGTTTCCAATGTTTGTTTGTTTCTCGCGTCTCCTTCCTAATGCCTACCCGGCACTGCCCGGGGCAAACTATAGGGGCCGCATATATGCTTCCATCCAACAGGCTTTTCGTGAGTCCCTGCTATACGTTTGGCCCTACTGAGATGACGAGTGGACAGTAAACCACAGCGGACCCCTGCCTGAGGGGGTGTAGGGGTCTCATGAGGGGAGGTGGGACACACACCTCCCAGAGCAGAGGGCCAGGGTCACCGAGTCCTTGAGCGCTGCCCAAATGAACGGTGTCCACCCTAAGTGCTTTAGGAGGGATGTTCAGAGCAGAACCCACATTCTCAAGAGGTGTTCAAGGCAGGCTGCTGGCCACAAGCAGGAGAATGAGGGCAAGTCGTGCCCACTGGGGCCCCAGGTGGCAAAGGTCCTAGAAATGCTATGCCCGACAGGCCACTGTTGGGGGCGGGGGACACAGTGCACATATCCTGGAAGCCAGTTTTAAAGGGAAGTGGAGATACTGCAAAAGTTTCCAGGAGGCCTCTGGGGCAGGGACCACGTCTTTTTCCGTGTGAGGCCCCTGTTAATATTTCCTTGTGTTTCTATCCCATGAGACTTTATGCCCATGAAACTATACATGTTGTAATTTTTACCCTTTTGTTTACACAAGCAGTACCACACCCCCGTACTGTTCTGCATCTTGTTCTTGTCATAATACCTGTGACATCATCCCGGGTCGGTATACAAGAGCACCCTTGTTCTTTTTTACGACCGCATACTAGTCCACCACATGGCTGCGCTATAACTGATGAACCCCATCTCCCACTGACGTTTATATTTTTGCTAATCCCCGGCTCTTACAAACAGCCCTGCAATGAACAGCCTTGCACATATCCCCCTTCCTATCTGTACCTAGACCTGCAGGATGGAAGTGGAATTCTTGGTCAAAGGACGTGTGCATTGAAATTTCACAGCTACTGTTGACTTGCCCTCCGTAGAGCTGAACCAATTTACACATAGGCTCTCCCCACCCCCCCCCACCCCCCCCCCCCCCCCGTCCTCTGTAGGAGTGAGCTCATTGCAGCAGGGATGTCAAGGCTTACGTTCCCTCCGTGTTCCCACAGTGCTCACTCCAGGGAGAGACTCAGGAAGCCTTTGGGGGTCACCATTGCTCCCAAGCACCTGGACTCTTAGTAACGGGGGCTGGACCAGAGAGGAGGGTGAAGCCAGCAGCCAGCGAAGGGAGGGCTCAAGTTCAAAGGATTCAAAAGAGCAGTGGCTTCGTGCCTCTTGAAGAGCCAAACTGCTCCTCCTGCATGGACATCCCGCAGGTTGAGAGACAACAGGTTTCCCCAGGGGGGACAGCATATTAACACCGTCTATAGGAGGGACTCTCCACATGTGCTCCAAGAGGAGATTACAAGCGATTTGGGTTTCCAAAGTCCCAGCTGTACCCGTGGTAAGAAAGAACCGTTTTCTTGCTGTTAATCCATTCCTGGTGGAGATGTTGCTTCAAATTGAATGAGCCTTTTATGTGCTGAAGTCAAATGCGATCTAAAAGATAAGTGAAATCACTTATTCCAGAAAACATGAAACCTTTGATCAGAGTGATTAAGATTTCACAGCAGCAGTTTGCTGAATCAGGGGGGTCCCCGAAGTACCCATTCCTCCCACCAGCCTGGCCTTGCCCCCCGCCCCCGACCCCTCCACCCAACAGAGCAAGCTCAGGCTCTGGCCCAGGACCCAGAATCCTACACGCTGGGAGACTGCTCTCTGGCAGAGCACAGGGGAGACTGGAGGGGAGAGAGCAGATATCTAAGTCTCTACAGTGAGCCTCAGGGGCCCTGCCTGGCCAGAGGGGCAAGAAGTAGACGTGTTATGCCCTCTGCCCAGCCTGCCTCCTCACCTCTATCCAACCTCTACTTGGCCTTCTAGGTTCAGCTCAAGGGTCCCTCTCTTCCCGGAGGCCACCGGCCAGGATTCAGCAGGCCCCAAAGCACGTTCCTAGAGTGCTTCTGACCCTGAAGTGGAACCTTGTCTGTCCAACTGTCTCAGCATCTATGGACTGTGAGCACTCTGAGGCAGAACCCCCACAGTGTTTGATCCCCACTAAGTTCTCAACACTTGCTTGATGAGTGAATGAAACTGAGCCCCAGGAAAAGTCAGCATAGCTACCTCCCCTAACGATGTCACCCACCAACCTACACAAACGTCCACAGCCCTAGTGAGTGCCAGCCATTGATGTAGGCTCTGGGGCATCCGATCCCCGTGTTAGGTGATAGGTTCCGACAGGGCTTCCTGGACTGAAATGCCAGCCTGGCCCCAAAGGCCCACTGTTTGAGGCACTCTTTTCAGTGGAAGCATCACCTTGAGGAAATCCCCACCCCCAAGAGGAGTTTCACTCTTTGGCTCCTCAGCCAGCTAGGGGAGGGGCACGTGAGTGGGAAGGCTAGATCTAGGGCCCTGCTGCACAGTAAGAGACAAGATGAGGAAGTTCTCTGGAATTCTACAAGCAATATGCAAATAGAAACGGTTACAGTGATAATCCTTTGCTTTTGCTGCATCTTACAGTCTGTGTAGAGCTTCCCGTGCGGTGTCTCCTGATCCTCGAAGCATCCCTGGGACAAGTAAGGGCAGTCACACCCGATTTACAGATGCGAAAACTGAGGTGCGGACAGCTCAAGTCCCAAATCACCCAGGTAACAAAGGGGCTGAGCTGACAGCCGTCTCCAGGTCTTCTAACTCCAAATAGAATGTTCTGTTTACCACATCAAGATGCACCAGCATTGCCTAAAACCACAGCTTTTAGCTGTGCAGAAAACCTTACTCCTTTTCAATCCTTCCCTTTCCCCAGATTTGTTGATTGACAAAGGAGCTTCCCCAGGCTTTTTGTAACCAGCAGTGTTAGGGGGGTGGGGGGTAGGTGGGCAGAGTCTTTATCTGGGCTGCATCCTGGGCCCGGCCTCTGACCCACTCTGGGGCTGTAGGAGAGCTCCCATCTCCCAATTTCCTCTAATTCCTCATATCTTTGATGTTAAAGCCATGCAGTGACCCTAATCTAGGCATTTCCAGGAAAATGCACTCAGGTTCTTCTAGAAGGGCAGCGGCCCTTTGTGACAACAGGGATTGCTGGGTGGGGCTGGCCTATACAGAGAGGGATCCACTGGCTCCTAGCTCTTTGCATATCTTCTCAGTGACCCCTGATAACTGCAGCTCGGTGTCAGCACAGAGGAACAGCATGTTACATGGCCTGCCCACAGCCACCACACGGCCTGGAAGGGGTCAGGCCCAAGGACCACCCTTGCCTTTTCCTTCACAGCACAGGTGGGAGAGGTGGAGACAGAGGCCCCGTGCTGGGCCTCTTATTCTACCCCCACCCCCAAAAGGCTTTATCGGCACTCCAAGCCACCTCCTGGGCCTCCCAACTTTTCCTCCCCCCCCCCCCAACCATGAATTCTGTGGAACAAAACACATTCGGTTGATAGCAGAAATCAGACTCCCGCTTCTCAGACACCGTTACCCTACGACAGCAGTGTCTGGGGCAGGGTTGCCTAGAAATACACCTGTGTGATTCACACCTGCAGGCAAAACGCCGTCTCTCTACAAGGCCCATTTACACAAGCAGGTGTTTTAGGCTGACCTAACCCATCTCAACACGAACACAATTAACGACTTGGCTCACCACAGTTTTCTGTTGGAACGTTGTGTGCCCTGTAGACCCTGTTCTCCCTTTCAGAGACCACCGGATACGGGAAAACTTGACTTTGCAATGGGCAAACAAGAAGGTGATTAATCACCGGGCTGAAGGACTCACCCGAGAGCGAGCTGTCACTCATCACCCCCAAATACAATTGCGATGGCGTTCCTCTTCCCACACGGTTTGCGGAGCGCACGTATCTAATGGACTTGGGAACATGGCTTGAGAGGCACAGCTATTTCCTGCCTCCTGACTGCAAATCTAGCACCAATTCCAACCTGTTAGCCAGTTAAGCCGGAAAAGGAGAAGGCTGGTATGGGAGGGTTGGTCAGAAACAGAGCGGTACGCTCCCCTCTGTGTTCCACAGAAATGAATGGAGATGGGCCAAACTATGGTGAGCCCCCATGCACGCTGATGCCCCCCTATGTCATGGGCATCCAGGCCCCTCTGGCCTCACACCAGCCGGAACGTTCTTGTTGACCAGTCTCAGAGGGGCTTCCTCTCTGATGCAACAGAGGACACCTAGCCTTCACACGGCCCCCCTGCCTCCAGGTATATCCAAGTCTATCTGTCCTGGGTCTCCTGCCCACTGGTGCCTGGAGAGAAGACTGACTTTAAATCCGCTCTAAGGGGGCCAAGCAGGGGACACGCAGGTGAGTTTCTCTCCGTCTTGGGCATTTCTGGTTCCTAACGTGAGCCTTTGGAGAGGGGTGGTATTTTTGAACACAAGGATATAATCTTTAACGGTGAAATTTCAAGAACTGTGGGGGAGAAATAGGGTGGTGGGGGAGAGGTAACAACAGACACATCCCTGAGATGCAGCCTTGAGATCGTGCCACACGGACGGGCCATGAGCTACTACTGCAAATCTGTTTTTCAAAATGTAAAACAGTCCATTTCCAGATGTCTGCTTTGGGGAGCCAAGCTGCTGTTGATTTGTTCCCAGTTCATCGTGGAAGGACGTCTGAGCTCCTCACTGAAGCATCTCGGGCCTTCCACGGGGCCTGCTCCTATAAAGCCTTCGCTCCTTCCTGACTAGGTCCTGAGTCTGTAGAAACCACCCCCACACCTGGGCTAGCGGGCTGAGAATCTGGCCTCGGCTTTCCAAGCGTGGCCCGGGGACCAGGGCAGCGTAGCCCCTGGCAACCTCTTAGGAATGCAAATGCCCTGCCCACCGCCGCCCTCCCAAACTCTGGAATCAGACACTCTGGAGGTGGGCCCCGGCACCCTTTTTAGAAGCCGGAGGCAATTCTGACACACAGGAAGTGTGAGAACCACCGAGGTACAGGATCCTCAGCCTCCCTGCTGGGCCTGCTGAACTGATCAGCAGGCTTTTCCAGAGAGGAAGGGGCAGGTCCAGCGGAGGCCGCCCATTGCACTGGTCTCTCGTGGACACCCGGCTCTTGTGGTTGCTCTGAAGAATCACGAAGTGAATCTGCTCAGAAGGCCTTCCCGGCAGCCCGAAGCCTTATCTACACCGTGCTAAGGCTGAACACGAAATGTGTCCTCCAGCAGCCAGGCGGCCTCCAGCTCTCCCCCCAAGGGCTCTCTGGTCCCACCATCCTCACCATGCTCTTGCTCAGCAAGCAGCTGGAGTATAACAATGTCCCTGTCTCCCAGTGTCCCTACCAAGTGCTTGGCCATCTCAAAGACCCCCCCCCCCCTCCAAGTCCCCACACCGTTCCAAGCCCAGGCTAAGCCCACAGTGTCCCGTCTCCTGAGGCAGAACTGGGAGTGGGGGCAGTTCCCAGCCCCCACTCCGGACTCACAGGATCTGGATCTGTAGGAGGGGCCTGGGAATCCTGGTGTTGAACTAGTCTCCTCTGGTAACTCTTTTTCTTTTTTTCTTAATTTTTAAAATTTATTTTTGAGAGAGTACAAGCAGGGGAGGGGCAGAGAAAGAGGGGCAAAGGAGCTGAAGTGGGCTCTGGGCTGACAGCGGCAAGCCCAACGTGGGGCTTGAACTCACGAGCTGCGAGATCGTGACCTGAGCCGAAGTCGGATGCCTAACCCACTAAGCCACCCAGGCGCCCCTCTGTTAACTCTTATCATCGGCAATCTGCAAAGCAGTAAGTGAGTCCACATTCCTTATTTGTCAGATGGGGAAACTGAGGCCCAGGGCTGTGACTTGGCGTTCCCCGACTATTCCCGACCACAGAGCACCAGTCTTCCTGTCTCGGCCTCCACAGCACTCACAGCCTGGATCCCACCCAGAGTCCTAACACACATCACCCTGCACCACATTTCTAAACACTGCCCGCTCAGCCCCGCCCCTCCCCCACTAAACCGCAAGGGCCTGGAGGCAGAGCCAGGCCATTAGTCACAACCCACCCCTCTTAGTGCTTAGGGCTCAGTGCTGGGCACATAGCAGCCTCAATAACCGTTTGAGGAAGGAACAGTCCCCCTACTCTTCCATTAGCACATGCACAGAGATTAATCTACCAAATCACCAGATTGTCACCTTGAAACACACTCAAAGGTCTGTCCCACAGGGGAGAGAGAATGGATACATCCTGATGTGAGGCAAACAGCCACCTGCAAAACAGGTGGAGAAGGGGCCAGAGCAACGGGGGGGCAGAGGCTGGGTGGGGACCGGGGTAGTGTCACAAGGACAAACTTCACCTTCTTGTTGATTCCGCTCAGAGCCAACCCCCACCCCCACCCCGGAGAAACACAGCTGGGAAACGGGACATGGAGCTCACGCTTTCTCACCTCTGCCTCTCAAGAGCCCTGATGCTGACACATAGAAGAGGTGACAGTGAAACAGAGACAAAGAAAAGCTCCGAGGAAAACAAGCCTGTTCAGTCTGTGGGTCACAGGGTCCGGGGAATCCTCACCAGGTGCCCCAGGCAGTGCAGTAAACGGGCCGGGCCTTTCCCAGTGGCACGGAAGGTGACTGCCAACACGAGGAGCTTTTGGGGGGCCCCAGGAAATTCTCATCGATACTCAGACTTTGCTCCACCCGACCCCCGATCAGGCCCTCCCCACCTCCCTCCCCGCTGTTCATCAGGTAGGCTGGTAAAACAAACAGCTCCGAAATCTTGGGGCCTGAAGACACACAAGTGTATTTCATGTCCACGGTATGTGTCCGCTGACACGCCAACCTTTTCATTTGCATATTTTACATGGAATCCATTTCTGTGCCGGCCAGGAGGGGCTAGGTTGTGTCGCAGCAGCCATGACCAGCCATGTGCGGTGCTTGAGGCAGTCACTCAGGGCTCAAGCTGATGCAGGGGCCACCACCTTGAATGGTGCCACCATGCTGCCAGCACGGGAGGGCTCATGCTGCAACCTGGAAGTGAAACCCGGCCCACCCCTCAGCACCTAATGGCCCCACCCCACAGCAAAGAGCACAGGGAGGACAATCCTCCCAAGGGCCAGAAGACACTGTCCCTGCAAATGCACACCCACAGCCACCCAGTGATGGTGGCCGACATTCCTCCAGCAAACCTTCATCCCTTTCCCTCCCCTGTGGGGGCCCAACTTCCTCCCCTTATTTGTCATTTCACCCCAGGATGAAGGAAAGCTTTCAGATCACGGGTAGAAAAAGGGAACTATAAAGACGATCAAAACATGATTTTCAAAGAAAATGACCGGGGACGTTATTACCATATAGAACATTACAGTCTTACAATGTGTAACAACATTCTAACGTATAACATTATACATTTTTAGATATCGTGGCAAGTTCAAAGTAAAGGTTTTAGACTGATGGCAATATGACGGTCACCAGATGCCCCTGTGGGAGTGAGAAGGCAGGATGCACAAAGGGAAATTTCAAGAATGAAGTTAACAACCATTGGACCTTCCAACAGATGAAGGGCATAAAAGGAGGCCAGAGAAGGCCTGTCCTGTGAGGTTGGCCCCTTGAAAGTCCATCAAAAGCTGACCAAATCGGTTCTACAAGGATGCTTTGTGACTTTAACAAACCATCCTTTACTTTTTGCCCAAAGAGATCAAGGTGGGAGAGAACTGGAAAGGAAACCATAGGTGGTGCTAAACAAGAACAAGACATTGTATGTGCTGAGGTGGGGCGGGGTAGGAGGGCAGGTGCAGAGAGAGGCCAGAGACCAGAGACCGCTGCCCTTCTGGGGTGCTTATTGGGAGAGGGATTTACACCCAGGAAAAAGAACCCAGAAAAGCACACAGGACACTGGAGCTTCTCCCTGGCTCAGAGCTGGAGTGGCTCCTTCCAGAGGCCAACCATAACATCCTAGGATGTGCGCTGTTCATGAATGGAGCCTTCATGGAGGAAGCTCCTGCTGTCTGCTGAAATCAGAACACGGCGGAGTCTGGAAATCTCAAGCCTCTAGCTAACTGTGAATTAGCAATAGATCCTATGTGAGGTTAACTACTTTTCCAAGCATGGGAACACAGGAACAATATGAAGCTAAACGGACCTTTCCTTGAGCATCCAGAAGTCACCGTGGCCTGTCAAGAGGCTTTGAGCTGTCCCTTGCAAATCAATCAATTCAATTCTACAAACATTTGTTGAATGTCAACTCTGCACCTAGCTCCACCAATTTGACGGTGAGAGCTTGAAAGAGGCAGCGCCAGCCATGAACTCTTCTCTCAGTGAACTCCTAGGTCCTTCGGAGGCAAAAGCTTGCATGCATCACACAGCGTGAGGTGAGCTCTACAAGCAGCGTCTCTGAGCCTTGGTGGCCCAGAGCAAGGCAAGGCAAGACTAAGCCCAGTTGGGAATGGAGCGAAGAAACCAGGGGAGGCTCCTTGATGGATTTGCTCTTGAGCTGGGATTTATTAAATGAACCCTCCTCTAGCATGTGGGTGGGTTAGTGGTGGGGCAGGGAGGGTTTGGGGGGGGGGTACCTTACAGAATGTGGAAAATCACAGTCACAACTCACCATGACACATCTGTGGAATGAATGCAAATGTAAAAGGGAGCGTTGGGAGAGATGAGCCCGAAGATACAGTCAGGGGCCAGGTCAGAAAGGGCTTCCTGTTGGACGTGACCCTGGGGGGCAGAGGGAGTGAGGGGAGGGAGGTCAGGATACCTTAAGAGGCTGGACCACTAGCCCAGCTGAGAGAGGAAGGACTGAAGCCAGGCTGTGGTTGTGGGCGCTGAGTGAAGCCACGGCTTCGACAAACACTGCAGAAGCAGAAGCCCCGGGACCACGTGGGCAGCCACAGGTCAGGGTGAGAGGGCAAGGGAGACAGAGAAGGACCCTGAGGAAGGAGAGTGTCATGAAGGGTGTGGTCCACAGGACACATGCTGCAGAGACCTCGGGTAGACACAGATACAGCAGCTGGTCACGGGTCACTGGTGGCCTCTACGAGGGCAGAGGTGAAAGCAGGTGAGGAAGAGGGAGGTCTCCACAAGAGCTGCATGTTCCAGAAACCTGGTTGGGAGGCAGGAGTAGAAGGGTGGAAGCTGGAGGGGGAGGTCACAGGCGTGTTTTTACTGTAGGGGAGAGAAATGTTTCTATCCTGTGGGGAAGAAGCCAGTGGCGGGCGATGAAATTTGAAGATGGGAGCTGGGGGGGGGAAGGGAGCTGGTCAGGGGCGCCAAGAGCGGACAAGGTCTGGAATGCACATGGCGGGCACGAGACCAGGAATTCGGGACATCTGGTCTCCTCGTGTCAGGCCAAACCCCTCAGGGATAGTGTCCAGAGAGTCAGAGTTGACAGAATGCAGAGCACGGCTGTTTTTATGCAGTATTTTCACATGTATAGAAGTCTTGGTTTCTTAAAATGTTTTCATGAATGATCTCACTTGTTCCTGACAATGATTCTGTGAGACAGGCACTAATATTCCCGTGTGGCGGATGAGGAAGCTGAGTTCAGAGAGGGTAGGTGGCCTCCCCAAACTCACAGAGCGAGTAGGTTGATGCAGCCAGCCTTGGCAACCAGCCTTCCAGGTTCTAGTTCTCTGTCTCCCAGCTTCCCCACGCTCTCAGCGCTCAGATCCCAGTGGAGATTCATGCAAAGTCACACATACAGTATTTTGCTCAACATGAAAATCTTAACGTGGTCCTTCAGTTTTCTGTGACCTCGCAAAATACATCCGGTGTCAAGCCTAAAACGTACCAGAGCGTCTCATAAACATGCTTTTAAATATTTTTCTAGGTATATGTGCTGCCCTTGTGGGTCTGGTGGGTCTCCTCCCCATGCATGCATGCCCTTTGTTATGCCAAAGAGAGTGGGCCTCAACCCAGGGCACACTGGAACTCCCTGGGAAGCCTTTAAAGACCTACCAAGCCCAGGCTGTACCCAGAACCGGGGGGGGGGGGGTGTCAGAAACTCTTGGGTGACAGCCGGGCCCTGGAGGCATCGAGGGGGGCTGCCCAGGGAGGATTCAGAACTCTGATGTGGAGGAAAAGACACCCCAGGAAGGCGCAAGGGAGAAGCCAGGGGAGGAAGGCATGGGGGGGGAGGGGAGCGGCACAGAGTCAGTGAGTCTGGTCAACACACAAGCCCATCAGCCAGGACTTCGGGAGGAGAAAACCAGGGAGAAATTCCTCCCATCACTTATTTCCAGGACTGCCAGTCATGAAGCATTTGCCCCTGCAGGGCTCACTCCCATTTCACCTTCCCAAAGCTCTGCCACAGGGAAAGGGAAGGCAGATTTGGGTATTTCTCCCCCTTTTACAGATTAGGTAATGGAGGCTCAAAGATGGGCGCCGCCTGCCCCAAGGCCGGCATCTTTACAGAACAAAGACAGCCCAGCTGGAGAGCGAAGCATCAGAGCCCCACTGCCAGAAGGGCGCCCCAGGACAGAGGGCCGACTCGGTCCCTACCTATTGCCAAGGCCTTCTTCCCACATATGGGTCTCCATCATTTGCAAAAGGGGACCCTTTCCAGTGAGCTCTCTTCCCCTTCCAGTCACACGGTGCTTCTTTTTTTTTTTTTTTTTTTAAATTTTTTTTTTTCAACTTTTTTTTTTTTTTTTTTTATTTATTTTTGGGACACAGAGAGACAGAGCATGAACGGGGGAGGGGCAGAGAGAGAGGGAGACACAGAATCGGAAACAGGCTCCAGGCTCCGAGCCATCAGCCCAGAGCCCGACGCGGGGCTCGAACTCACGGACCGCGAGATCGTGACCTGGCTGAAGTCGGCCGCTTAACCGACTGCGCCACCCAGGCGCCCCCACACGGTGCTTCTTGATGGCTCTCTCCTGCAGTCTTACAACACGCACAGGATTCAAGCCCCACAGGGGAGCTTTGTCACGGCATTACCGAGTCACCTTGCCACTTTCCATCTAAAACAAGGACCATGGTGGGCAGGGCGGTGGCCGGGGGCGGGGGGTGGAGAGGTACGGCTGGGTGGCTCAGTCGGTTAAGCGTCCGACTTCGGCTCAGGTCATGATCTCGTGGTCTGTGAGTTCAAGCCCGGAGTCCGGCTCTGTGCTGACAGCTCAGAGCCTACCAGCCTGCTTCAGATTCTGTGTCTCCCTCTCTCTCTGTTCCTCCCCTGTTCGTGCTCTCTCTCCGTCTCTCTCCAAAATAAATAAAGATTTAAAAAAAATTCAAAAATAAAACGAGGACCATGGGTAAATTTCGGGCAACTCCACCCACCACACCCAAATCAGTCTTTCTGGCTCTAAGGAAGGTACAGAAGCCTCCCTGCCCCTGCTCTATGCCAGCGCCTGTCTCTGGTCTCATGCGACAAGGACCTCCGACAACCCGCAAGCACTTACGATGACCCTAGCGTGGCACCTTGTGCAGCACCTAGAAATGTGCCACGCCCACCCTGAGGGCCCGCCGGCAGGTTGGGAAGTTATGACCTACATACACAAAACAGGAAGATCAAGAGTTAAACCGTTTGAAACTCACCTTACATGTATCCCAGACCTTGGGCACGTTATTTAATCTCTGTGCCTCAATCTACTCATCAGAATAATGGGGACACTAACACTGATACGACCTCATGGGGAGTGTGAGACGGAATGAGTGAATCCATGTAAAGTGCTCAGCATGTGTCTGGAAGATACTTAGGCTCTGAAACCCGCTGGTTGTTATCACTACTGGGAGTTTGTGTTTCCTCGATGCCCGGAGGAAGGCAGGACCACGCGGCCTAGAGTAGCTGAGAGGGAATTTCTGCGGTAAATTGGGATTTTAGGCATCAATACAATTGAGAAACGAGGGTATATTCAAGAAGAAGACAGAAAGTGAGGATCCCCAGAGCCCAAATTTGGATGTTAATTTACTGTCAAGGAACCAAGGAGGGCGAGGCCCAGCCACCGCCCCCCCCACCGCCCCCCACCTCCCTAGAATTCCTGCCGCTGCTGCAGGATGGACCACGTTATTAAAGCAAATACCCCACAGGAACCGAAACCAAACAACTCCAGGCAACAGGAGTTCAGGGAACCTTTGGCTCTATCTCCAAGGCAATTGAAAAGAGCTCAAAACAGATTAAAATATGAGATGAATTCTGAAGCCCAGGAATGAGAGAAAATGAATCCTGTGACTGAGGAGCCAATATGATTATTTCATTATTTGGTTAGAAAGTTAAAATGTGCAGGAAATGTCAGATGCTTTCTCGAGATGGAGGGAGGCTGGGACGGCGTGGCCATGGGGGCGCATATTCTCTTTAATATTAAAAAATAGCTTCACCCCAACTTAGTCTTAATCAGAAAGCCCTCCCTTGGTAGGGCAGTCCGCCCTTCTGTCAGCCGGCATGAGGTCTCTTTAAGACCCACCACCCCTCTCCCGCAACAGCACATCTGCCTTTTGAAAAGAACTCTCCCCCACACCGCCCCCGACGACCAATATTTTCAATAAATCCCATGTGCTCCCAGGTGAAGGGTGCTCCCCCTAACCTTACCCCACGGGGCACTGATTATGGCTCAGCCCAGCCCCAAACCAAGCCTGGTGGAAACCCAGCCACCACTGCAGCCTCTCCCCAACCTTCCTTCCCAGATCCGTTCTTCCCCTCCCCGGAGTGTCTAAGCAGACCTCCCCTCCTTACATCTGTTCATGCCCATGCCACCCTAAGTCCCCGTCTCCCCATCTCTACGTCCATCATTCATTCACTTGATCACTCAATTGTTTGCTGAAGATATCAACTATCAAGCTGTGCAGGTGCTGGGCACACAATGATGGGCAAGGCCAAGTCTCTGCCTACAGAGAGCTGACAGTCTACTAAAGAAGACAGACGTGTGGTGAACAATACAGAGGCACAGGCTGGGGAGCCAAGGGCTGATTAATGCTGACTGCAGGGAGGGGTCAGGCAAATATCCCAAGGGAGGCAGCATCTGGGTCTGACCTTTGAGTTGGCTTTGATTATGCAGAGAAGGGTAAAGGAGATTCCGGATGTGGGCACAGAATGAAGCAAAGGCCTGTGGCCACGAAGTGTGACCCAAGCACAAGAGACAGTGAAGAGACAAGTTTGACCTGCGTGAAGAAGCCACATAAGAGGTGAGATAGAAAGCTAACGAGGAAGGCTGAGGTCTGATTGATGGGAGCTTTTGCATTTTCGTATTTTAAAGAAGTAATACATTAAATGATTTGCGTGCAAAAGGTACAAAAGGATATACAGTGAAAAGTCACCTTTCCATCCTTGTGCCCAGCTATCCTATTCCCCATCTCAAAGGCAACCAATGTTATGCACTTCTCCTGTATCCTTACAGAGATATTTTATGCATATTCAAGTAAATATATACCTCTCTTGCACACAAACAGTAGCATATCATATATGCCTTTTACCCTTTCCTGCTTAATTACAAATATTGGAAACCAGTAGTTCTCAAAATGGAGTGTGCCTCAGAATTACCTGGCTGGCTTGCTAACCACCCAGATTGCTGGGCCCCACTCCACGGTGTGATTCAGTAAGTCGGGGGTGAGGCCCGCGAAGGTACGTTTCTAACAAGTTCCCAGGTGCTGCTGCTGTTGCTGGTCTAGGAACCACACCTGGAGAACCACTGGTGAGGCTCACACTACATGAGTTTATAAAGAGCTGCTTCATTCAGCTTTGTGGCTGTGTAGTATTCCACTGCTAGGCTGTTCTGTCACATACTTAGCCAGGCCTTCCATTTAGGTTGTCTCCAGTCTTTTGTTCTTCCAAATAGTTCTGCAGTGATTACACTTGGGCATTCATTGTATCACACGTGGGGGAGTATAGTTCTGGGATGAAGTCTGGGTCAGAGGCTTTGAACTCTGGCCATCTTGACAGATAACTGCCAGACAGCTCTTAGAGGGAGTCCAGAATGCTAATATAAGAAATTCTAAATTTTAACAAAAGCTTTTGAACAGAAGGCTGGTGAGCTCAGAGCTGTACTTTGGGAAAATTAGTCTGACTCCATTATGAAATGTGGACTGGACAGGAGAGAACCTAAGGAAGGACAGCCACTGGGACAGATAGACTCTACAGGTGCCTGCAAGCCCTGCCTCTAGAGGTCATACATAAAAGTAAGACCCTTCCTTGAGTGTGGATGGGAACTGTAATTGACTTCTAACCAATACAATATAGCAGAGGTATATGGGTCACTCCTGTGATCACATTACTTTATAGAAAACTCCAACCATCTTGCTTCTAGACAAGCCCCTGAGGCTCTCTTTCTCCCTTTTGTCTTGAAGAAGTGAGGTGCCATGAATCCTCCAGTCACAAGGAGCTGAATGTTGCCAATAATCACCCGAGAAGGGAAATGGATCCTTCCCCGGTTGAGCCTCCAGATGAGAACCCAACCCGATCAAGGCAAATGACACCTTGACTGCAGCCCCATGGGAGACTATTAAGGCCAGGACCTAGCTACTCTGTGCTGGGATTCCTGGTCCCCAGATATAACAATCTGTGGACTAACCCATGTGTGTTGTTTTAAGTAACCAGGGTTGGGTGATTTGTTTGGCAGCAGAGATAACTAAAACAAACACATAGAAGGATGCTCCAAAGATAGTCTATAACAGTGAAGTCCCGAAGTGAACAGGTGTCAGGGGCAAAAGAGGGGAGCAGGAATGAAGGTTGGATGTAGGAGAGATTTCAGAAAGGAGTATGACCTGCGGGCTCATGAGAGGAGCAGAGGGACCTCCTACCATCAGGGGGCAAGACAGTTGCACAATATCCCTGAAACAGACTCAGCCCGCTTTCATGAGATCGAGCCACAGAGCAGTCCAAGGTGAGGTGGAGCAGACATGCTTGCTCCTGATCCCTTTCTAAAAGTGTTCCTTCCCTTGCAGATGGCTCCAAGATTACCTCAGCACAGCCTCCTCACGCCATCCGCCGCCATCTGCAATTTGCTGACAAGGCAGATAAACACCTACACAGAGAAGACCCACAATAAATCAAGGTGGCATTTCAACCCACTGGGGACAAAATAGACTTTTCAACTAATTGTGTTGCGACAACTCAGGAATCCTCGGAAAAAAAATGTGAACCCTGTGTAGCAAGGATCTGAACAAGAAATTAATAAAGAAGAAACTGTGGAAAGAGCTAGAAGAAAAATGCAGGAGAATGTTTGCATTAATCTTGAAATAAGAAGGACTTTCAAAGCATGACCCAAATCCAAATGTCACGTTTTGGTTTTTTTTTAAAGGCTACATCTGGGTTCAAAATTTTTAAGTACCTAACACCAGAAAATAAAGTACATTCAGAAGATAAATGAAAAAATAGGGGGGAAGATATTTGCAACATATATGGCAGACATGGGGCTAATTTCCTTGCTACGTAAATAATGTGCATGTGCCCAATAGAGAAATGTACAATAAAGAGGAAATTAAATTGTCAGTCCACAAAGCAGGAAATACAAACACATTTCACCCATCTGAAATGATGCTCATTAATTTGCAGGAGATGCAAATTAAAACTACGAGGTATGGTTTCTCATATATCAGGTTAGCAAATTTGTTTATATATACACAGAGCCACTGAGCCAGAGTGTGTATAACCACACCCATCCATGCTTGGTGGAAGTTTAAATTGATGACAATACCATGTATGGGTAGAGAATACACACACACACACACGCACACACACACACACACAGATTCTCTTGAGAAGGACACAGGGCATGGTTAGCACTGGCTGCCTCTGATGAAAGAGCTTGGCTGCCAGGGTATGGGAGTGAAAGGAAACTTTTCACTGTATCCCTTTTGTACTGTTTAAAACTTCCCCAAGTACCTGTACTACATTCTCAACAATTCTAAAAGGTAACAAAGAAAAAGAAGTACAGAGAACTTCCGCATCTGGGAAAACGGAATAAATGTATTTTTCCCCACGCCACTCTGTAAGCGCACCTGGAAACCCAGGGCACTGTATGTGAAGCAAACACAAGATGAACCTGCAAGGTCAAGAGAAGTGACCGGCTAGAGATTTGGGGACCTGAGTCTCGAGAGGATGGTGAGGTTCCTGGGTTTTCTCTTAGTCTCATAGATCCTGGATTTGGAGCTAAAGAAGCTGGCAACCTGGAAATATCAATGGGCACAGACAATAAAAGCCCCAACAAAAGCCTGTTCTTTCTAGTCAAAATGCTAGGAAAGGGGCAGCCTAGACAGACATTTCTAGACAGTAACTGCTCTAATCCAGCCAAACATTGCAGAAGAACTGGGGACCCACTCCCATCCATATGAGCAAAGGCCAAGTGCAGAGCCTTGACTTTTACTCCCACCAGCAGTGAAGAGGCACCCTTACCCATCCCTGCTGAAGTGGTGCCAGAGGAGGCCTGATGGAGACTCAGGATTTTCACTATTGCTCAGCAGTGATGAGGCCACGTGACGAGGTCAGGTGGGGAACAGTAACTGGCATTCTATGCCCCCAGCTGGGATTTGTGGAAGCCAAGTGGGATACCCGGACTTCAACCCTCACCTGGCAAGAATGAGGCAGTGCCCCAACCTTCCCGGGGATGGGGGGGGGGGGGGGAGACATCTAAAGTGGAAGACTGAAGGAAGATCCAGAGGTCTCAAAAAGTATTACCCCAAATGTCCAGTGCTTTATCACAAATCACTCATCATAACAAGAATCAGGAAGATCTCACACTGAAGAAAAAATACAATCAATAGAGACCAACTCCAAAAAGACAGAGATGTTAGAATTATCTGACAAAGATATTAAAGCAACCACCATAAAAATGCTTCAAAAAACCACCACAATTATGTTTGAAGCCAGTGAGAAAAAACAAAGTCTAGCAAAGAAGTAGAAGATATAAGGAAGAACCAGTGGAAATGTTAGAACTGAAAAGTACAATAACTGAAATACAAAATCCAACGGGTTGATTCAATGGCACAATCGAGAGGACAGAGGAAAGTATCAGTAATCTGTAAGATGGAACAACAAAAACCTAGTTAATATTCAATAAATAAAATATAATCACAACAAGTAAATAATTAAAATGTTTAAAAATTAATAATACATATGTTTTTAAAACCCAGTCTGAAAAAAATAGAAAATTGACCGAAAAACAAACAAACAAAGCCTCCGGGACTTGTGGTATTATAACAAAAGATCGAACATTCCTGTCACTGGAGTCCCAGAAGGAAAGGGGAAAGAAGGCAGGCTGAAACAGTGCTCAAGAGTTGAAAACCTCCCCAGTTTGGGAAAAGACATAAACCTACAGACTCAAGAAGCTAAGTGAATGTCAAAGAAATCCACATCAATACATATTATAATCAAACGTCTGGAATTCAAGACACAGAAGAAATCTTGGAAGCAGTCAGAAAGAAACACCTACCTAGAGGGGGAAAAGAATAAGAAGGACGTCAGATTTCTCATCAGAAAAAATGGAAGCCAAAAATAAGTCATACACTATATTTCAAGTGTGGAAAGAACCATCAACCCAGAATCCTCTAACCATTGAAAATACACTTCAGGAAGGAGGAGAAAATCAAGCCATTCCAAGATGAAAGAAAATGAAGAGAATGCGTTGCTAACAGGCCTACCTCCAAAAGGATGGCAACCTGAAAATACACAATGAAAGAAAGAAACATGCTAAGCAAAAGTATAGGTTAATAAAACAACCCTTACTTCCCTCTTGAATTTCTGAATTCAGTTTGACAGTTCAAGCAAAACTTCTCACCCTGATGTGGTTCTAAATGTATGTAGAGGAAATGCAATTACATTACATGCAGGAGGAAAGTAAGGAGATTTCAAGGGAAGTAAGGTTTCGACATCTCATTGGAATATGTAAAATGATGACACCAGCAGACAGGGATAAGTTACGCACACACCATGTATTATGTAGAACAACCACTAAAAACACTACACAAAAAATAAAAACTGAAAAATGCTATAGATAAGTCAAGGTAGAGTTCTAAAAACTATTTAAGTCACTCACAAGAATGCAGGGAAAGGAAAACGAAAACGAAAGCTAGAAAAAAGAGAAAACATAAGAATGAAATTGTAGGGGCGCCTGGGTGGTTCAGTTGGTTAAGTGTCCAACTCTTGACTTTGGCCAAGGTCATGATCTCACACATGGTTCATGGGTTCGGGCCCCACATGCTGTCAGCACAGAGCCTGCTTGGGATTCTCTCTCTCCCTCTCTCCCTGCCCCCCCCCCACCCCATGCACATATGCACGTGCACTCTCTCTCTCTCTCTCTCTCAAAATAAACTTGAAAAAAAATGAAATTGTATACTGAAGACCTGACATACCAATAATTATATTAAATGTAAATAATCTAAAGACACCAATTGAAAAACATGGCTCACTATGCTACTTAAAAGAAATTCACTTCAACTGTAATTATATAAGCAGTTTAGTAAAAGGACAAAAAATATATATATCATGCAAACGTCAATCAAAAGAAAGCAGGAGTGGTTATATCAATACGAGGGGAGATAGACTTTGGAGCAAAAAAATTATGAGAGACAAAGAGGGATATTATATAATGATAAAGGGTCAATCCACCAAAAAGACATCACAATCCTAAATGTTCATGAACCAAACAATAAAGACACAAAATATGTGAATCAAAACCTAATAGAACTGAAAAGAAAAATACAGTTGACCCTCAAAGAATGTAGGGGTTAGGGGCACCAACCCTCACACAGTCTAAATCCATGTATAACTTTCGACTCCCCAAAAACTAAACAACTAATAGCCTTATCAATAACATCAACAGTTCATTAACACATATTTTGTATGGTATATGTATCATACACTGTATCCTTTTATTTTTAATGTTTATTTATTTTGAGAAAGAGAGTGTGTGTAGGGGAGGGGCAGAGAGGTGGGGGAGAGAATCCCAAGCAGGCTCCGTGCTGTCAGCACAGAGCCTGACTCAGGGCTCGATCTCACAGACCTTGAGATCATGACCTGAGTGGAAATCAAGAGTCAGACGCTTAACCTACTGAGCCACCCAGGCATGCATTATACACCGTATTCTTAAAGTAAGTTAGAGAGGGGCGCCTGGGTGGCTCAATCGCTTAAGCATCCGACTTTGGCTCAGGTCATTATCTCACAGTTCATGGGTTTGAGCCCCGTATCTGGTTCTGTGCTGACAGCTCAGAGCCTGGAGCCTGCTTCAGATTCTGTGTCTCCCTCACTCTCTGCCCTCCCCCACTCGTTCTCTGTCTCTCCCACTCTCTCTCTGTCTCTCAAAATAAACATTTTCAAAAGTAAGCTAGAGAAAAGAAAATGTTATTAAGAAAATCCTAAGGAAGAGAAAATATACTTAGAGTGCTTATCAAAAAAAAAAAAAAGCACATAGGTGGATGTACACAGTTGAGATCCATGTTGTTAAAGGGTTAACTGTTGATAAAGCTACAATTATGTTTGCAGACTTCAACACTCCACTCTAAAAATTTAGAAAACAACTACATAATCAGCAAGCATATAGAATAACAACAACTATCAACGAACAAAATCTAATCAACATTTTAGAATACTCCAGGCAACAGGAGAAATATGCACGTTCTTCTCAAGTGCCCGTAGAAAATACACCAAGACAGACTAGATGCTGGGCGATAAAAACAAATATCAATGAATTTAGACAAATTTAGAATGTGTCCTCTGACCTCAGTAAAATCAAACCAGAAATCAGTAACAGCAAGATAACAGGCAAACCTCTACACACCTGGAAACAGATGAACCTACTTCTAAATAATTCACAAGTCAAAGAGGAATCCAGGTGTCTTTCAGCAGGTGACTGGTTGAGCCGACTGTGACACGCCCACACCATGAAATACTACTGAGCAAATAAAAAGGAAGAAGCATCACTATGTGTATCAACATGGATAAATTGTGCTGGGTGGAAAAATCCCATCCCAAAAGGTTACATACGTACTGCATTATTCCATTTGTATAACATTCTTGAAATGATAGAATTCTAGAAGTGAAGACCAGATGAGTCATCTTCAGAGGTTAAGCAGGGGAGGAGGACAGGGGAGGGAAGCTGGTGTAAAAGGGAAACAGGAGTGCTCTGTGTGGTGATGGAAATGTTCTACGTCTTGACTATATCCGTGTCTTGCAAGTTATTGCCATCGAGGAAAACTAGGCTAAGGATACATGAGATTCCTCGGTGTTATTTTTTACAACTGCATGGGAGTTTCCAATTATCTCAAAATAAAAAGCTTAATTTAAAAGAAGTAGAGAATCCCAAAAGAAATGCCAATACATATACACCTCCCATCTCTCTCTCTCTCTCTCTCTCTCTCACACACACACACACACACACACACACACACACACGCACCCTCATCTATCAACAGCCTTCAGTTGTTGCCATATAAATTTGCACTGATTTTTCACTCCGATGTGATTTTCTGCCTCTCTTCGGAGAGGACTCATCCAGTCTCTTGTGAGGTCAGAGAAAAAAACCTCTGAGAACTTTCCTCTGGCCTCCTGAGACTCTTCCATAGCTTGGCTCAGAAGAAAACACAGAATTTGTTTAAAAAGAATTAAAACGTCCGAACCCACTCAGAAAGTAAAGCAAATAGGTGGCGTGAGGTGATCCAAGCTGCATTTTGGAGAGGCCATGAGCCCATGAAATTAAATGTAGAAGGGGGTACATTTCTGGTACCCGGTTCCGTGCATGTCACATATTTAACTGGAGATACAGTCTGTGGCTTTCCCCCATTTCTCAAAGGGGTCACTTCCCAAAATGGTGAGAGAAGGAGGACCATACCTGATGCATACAACCCTCAGTTTCTGCAGCCCCAGGTGAGCACTGCTGAGCCCCAGTCTATCTTCTGGAAACTCCAGATAAGCCTCCTGGTATTCTTGCCCTTAGGTGAAAAAGCATGGCTCTGAAAATTGCTGTACCCTTAGGATAATCCATTTCCGTCCTGTGGAGCTGGCTGGAAATGTCAGGGCTTGAAGATAATTTGAAAACCCACACCCAACCAACAGAAGAGGCAACTGAGGCCCAGGGATACAGGATGACTTCCCAAGACCATCCGGACAGGAGCCAAGTTTAAGCCAGAACCTGGGTCTCCTCCCTGCCGTCAGCGTTGGGACCTGTGCCCCTTGGGTTGGCCTCAGGGCCTGACATCAGGCAGGGCAAACAGGAGAGCAATGGCTAGGCAGGAGGACCACACTGTCACCAGTGGAAGATGGCAGTGGGAACACAGCCAGGCGCTGGATGAAAATGAGCACAGATATGCCGACGTTAATGAGCAAAAGCTTCCTCTGAAAATACCTGACCGTACTTCTGATGTGGCAGCTTTCATTACTCCTAAGAGATACAAATAGGTGGCAGCGAAGGTTAGGAACACTAGAGAGATTTTATTACCTCGGAAGACAGGCCGGTAAATGTTTCCCAGGGATGTCCCCAATCCTGCCCCCCTTCCCCCTCCAGGCCCCTTCCTTCGCACCCACGGCTCGTTTACCAACTGCTCGCTCACTCCACAGATGTTCGGAGGACTTCTGAAGGGCCAACAGCACGGAGAGGAGACGTTGAGCCCCGCCTTGTCAGAGTTCACCCCTCGTGAGGGCCTAGGGGCTAAACACCAATAACGTCTACCCGCTCAGCCCACCCAGGGCCCCGCAGCCCCCCGTGGGACCGCCTATTGCTCCATCGGCGGCCCCCCACTGCTCTCTCCCCCCACTGCTCTCTCCCCCCCTCTTCTTTCAGAGCCTGAAGGCTCACCTGGCTGCATCTGGAGACAGTCTGGGAGCTGGGAGGGCCCTCTCACTGGATCACTGGAAGCACCTCCCTCTCGCCCTTTCATCTGTTCTCTACTCCACCATCAGAGTGACCACCCCAAATCACAGATCAGTCCACATCATCTTCCTAACATCTGTGGCAGCAGCCCTCGGTGCTCCCAAGTGCATGTGCACCTCCTGAAGGTTCCCGGCCTCCTCTGCGGTTGGGCCAGGGCCAACAGGCTGTGAGTGGAACTGCAGGTGTCACTTCCAGGATGAGGGCACGGAGGGCTGGTGCGCTTTCTCCGTCTCTCTCTTCCCTCCTACAGGAGTAGAGTTAAAACTTTACTGGGGTTAAGCCATTAAGATGTTAGGGGTTGGGGCGCCTGGGTGGCTCCGTCACTTAAGTGTCTGACTTCTGCTCGGGTCACCATCTCATGGTTCGTGAGTTCAGGCCCCACGTCGGGCTCTGTGCTGACCGCTCGGAGCCCGGAGCCTACTTCGGATTCTGTGTCTCCCTCTCTCTCTGCCCCTCCCCTGCTCACACTCTGTCTCTTTCTCTCAAAAATAAATAAGCATTAAAAAAAAAATGTCAGGGGTTGGTTTTGGGATGGTTAGCAGTGATTGACTAGTAAAACTTTTCAGTGGCTCCCCTCAGGATATAAAGTCGAAACCCTTCAGGGTCGCCATGTTCAGTGCTTTTATGGCCTGGCCCAGCCCCCGCCTCTGGCCTGTCTCTTGGCCCTCCCCTCAACACATCCTATCAGGAACCATGATTCAGCCATATTTGCAGGTTCTGGAAGGGCTGTGCCCCTCCCACCGGAGATGTCCCCTCTACCTAGAATGCCCTTATGTCTCCTCACTCCCAACTCCTCTATCTGCTTTGCAAACTCACACTCAGTCTTCAATTTCCAGCTGAAGCATCCCCAGCTCCGACCTACCCCAAGATGAGCTGGGAGCAACTGCTTCCTGACCACAGGCACCCCATCTATAGCTCCCAGAGAGCCCTTGCGTGCAGCTGTACCTTAGCTTTTTTGTGTTACTCTTTTGTGTTGCCCACTGTTCCCGTGAACTCCACAGGAGTGAGGAAAAGGTGTTCCTCACATTTATCTTCCCCTGAAACCCATCTCAGCACCCGACTCCCAGAAGACCTTCAGAAGGTGTTTAATGGCTGCTCAAATAGAGCCCACATTAAGCTTTTTCTGAAGAAAGTCACCCCTTCTTGAAGGAGAAATTCAAACAAGTGGCAGGAACTCTTCATGAAAAGAGGAGAATTGAAATGACCCAGAGTGGCAATGGGTTCTAGGAAGAGCTCTATTCCAGAGAGCCACAGGCCAGGTCTGGCTGGCTCTGTCCCTCCTTGGCCCAGTGACTCTGAGCAAGGTAATCCCTTCTCGGTCATCCACGCTACATAGTCCTGAGCACGGCAAAGCCATCTCTGCCACCGTGCCTGCCCCTCTCGTGGTCCCTCTCTTTCCCAGAAGCCTCGATTCAAGAGCTCCTGGCCCATTTCCACTGAACCCAATCCGATAAGGCATTCACCAGCAAGGTATTGCCCTTCCTCAGGCATCCATCTTTAACATGACAATGAGATGACTAAGGACCCAGTGGAACGGTGCTCATGGGAGGATTTCAGGCACAAGACACGCAGTGGGCCAGACATCCGGCCAGTGGCGAGGGCTCCTTTGGAGAAGCGCCTTCCCTGCTGCCCCCTCCCAACCCACGCATCACACTGCAGAGGCCAGAGCTGTTCCAATGGCTGGACCCTGGCAGATAGCAGGGAGAATGCTGCCCTGAAAGAGAATTAATGTTGTTGGAATATCCTGAGGGCGGGACCCAGGCTCCTCACTCCTCATTCCATGGTTCCTTTTATCTGGTATTTCTGGGCAAGACAATGAGCAGACAGACTGGAAAGTTACAGGCCAGCTTTGCCGATCCCTGCCAAAAATGCAGCAAAGGAAGCTGGAGGGAGACTCGAGCCTCTCTTTAATTTCCTCTTCTGTTTGGCTCTGCATGTGCTCCCCCACCCGCCCCACTTGGACTCTTTTCTGCCCTTGGGCTCTGACTCCAAAGGAGCGCTGCTTCCCACCCCAGATGTGTGGGAAACCCCTCACCCACCCGAGTCTCTCCTGACTGATGTGCTGGCCGCCTTTAGCACGGCTCTGGCCCTTCCTGGAGCAGCAAGGACACTTAGAAACATGACATCAACCAGGAAATCCAATTCCCAGGCCAAGCTGGAAGTACAGTGGGAAGAAAGCCTGGGGGGTGGAGGGAGGGGGGTGGAGAAGGGGAGGAGTCTCGCCTGCTGTCCCTCTGGACTGAAGTCAGAACCCGACCAGAAGCAAGATTGGGAAGGCAGTAGATGAGACAGGACCCGCAAGACAGGAGTGCTATTGTGACCACTTATGTGTGTCCCTACCCCTACCCAGCAGGGTCTGAACATAAACTCTCCAGGGTCCATGCGTGAGCACGTGCCCGCGCACAACAAACGCAGGCAAATGCAGAAGAGAAAAATCCGGATTGAAATCCTGTCTCTATCTGGGCACATTCTTCGACAACACTAAGCCTCAACTTCCACCTTTACAGATGGGACGATCTGCAGAATCGCTGTGAGGTTTCGATGAGATAACGCTCCTGCTCCGGGACTTGCATGGAGAAGCCCCCCCCCACCATAAATGTAAATTGCTTCCCAGATCCTGGCAACCAGCCATCATTTGAAAATGACAGTGCGGCCAGCAAACTAGCTTTGTGACCTCAGGCAAGTCCGTTACCTTCTTGGACTTTCTTGAAGCTTCCTAATCTTGAAGAGCAGTGTTTCTCGAACTATGGTGTGCACCAGAATCACCTGGAGGGCTTGTAAAACACAGATGACCGGGCCTGAACCCCAGAGTTTCCCATCCTGTAGTTCTGGGGGAGGACTGGAGAATCTGCATTTCTACCGAGTTCCCTGATGCGGATTCTGCCGGCCCTGGGGGCTTACTCTCAGGAGCACTGAAGTCCAGGTAATCTAAGAATCCTTTCCAGTTCTAGTGGTTTAATGAGTATGTTAAGCTAATCCACAGTCAGGTGTTAGTGACTGATACTTAGTTAATGTGTTCTTCTTAAGGCTACTTGCATTTTAAATAGAATAATGTCTTGACCCCCCAAAATCAATCACCTCTAAGTGGGGTATGGAGGGAACCCTAGTGTCTACGACCAGGAGGATGATTTGAAGGGAAAGAACTTTCCAGGCCTCTCCAGCCACACTCTGCAGGTATGACCTAAAAGGAAGATCACTTGCAAAACTCGAGCATCCCGAGTGACTCAGCTACACTTGGCTAATTACCATTTGGGGACATGTAGTCTGAGGCTGAGGAAAGGCCTCTGGTTGCCTGAAATCAGCCCAAGGCCAGGCCCCATTGCTGGGAGCAGGGCTGTCAGTCAGCTGTGACTTTCTGGGTCCCCCCCCAGTTCTGTCAGAGCCCAGGAGAGCAGCCTCCCGCCTGGGGAGTGTGGCAGAGCCAAGGCCCTGCAGCCCCAGAGGCTGTCACTGTGCATCTGCGCATCTGGGTGTAGAGTCCCTCTCAGCTTCAACGCCTGCCTTTGTGTCACTGTAAGACCTGTCCAGCCAGGTGGCTGGGCTCTGTAACGCTGCTGTCATTCTGCTACCGCTCTGGGCCTGCCTCAGGGAAGAGAGCTGCCCCGCTCGTCAATTACAGAATAATGACACCTTCCTTCGTGCTCTGCACCAGTCCCCCACCCAGCATGGCCCTGCCTTCGGTGCATCGGAACATGAAGAGGGCAGAGATCACTATGTAGCAACACAGCTCATCCCTACTGTGTTCTCAGCATTTCTAATCGCAAACTCAGGCATGCGGACAGTCTTCAGGGAAAAGGTCAATGCTGAGAAAAGGGGTGTCCAGGAAGAACTGAGGGTCTGAAAGCAGGGCTGAGATCAAGCTCTCCAGGACTTCTGGCCCAGCATGCAGGTCACCGGGGAGTGGGGGAGGGATACTAAGGGCAAGCCCGCCCCACCAGAGCATCACCCCAAAAAACACCTGATTCTGCTTTTGTTCGTGCCACAATCACTTCGTAAGTCTACTGAAGTCTGAACATAGGGTCAAGTGGTGGAGATCTAAAGACAAACAAGAGGTTTGTGGAGATCTAAAGACAAACAAGAGGGCTCCCAGAAGCTTCTAGTCTAAGAGGGCAAGACAGCTGCACAGGTTATCATCGAAAAAGGCAGTGAGGGGAATGAGGGCAAAACCTATATGAGCTCAGAAGAGACGGCTAACTCTTCTTGTGGAGGGAAGGAGGGAGGAAGGGGGCAGAAAAGATAAAACAGCACCGGAGGGGGGGGCATCTGAGACGGTCCTGAGGGGTGTAGAGGAGAAAGTGTGTCTGCACGGGGATAATATTCAAAATCTTTTAACAACTGCTAAGGCCCAAGCCTGGCCCAATCAGAATAGATGCTGGGCCTTATCAGGTAAATATGACTAGTCAGACATGTGCATCTACCTCTGCTTTCTCCCCAAACCCTACCTGAATAACATTTTTTAACAATTAAGTATAAAGACGCAAGGATGGGAAAAACCAGAGAAGAGACAGAAGTCACAGAACTTTGGAAGCTGGAAATCAGATGGACAAGGGGTAACTGGCCCAGGAATCCCCAAAAAACTGCATTCTAAGCCAGCAGTAGGGGAAGCTAAGACCAACCTAATTTATACTGGCAAACCCTCTTCGCAGCTTGGAAGTTGCTGGTACCCATCCCTCTTGAAAGCATGAGAAAAGAACTAAAGAGGGTTGGTTGGCAATCTGTTTAGGAAGCAGTTAGAGCCCCAGTTTCTTTCCTTGACTGGCAAGAGCCCCTTGCCAAGCCCAGCAGAAGATGGAAGTTTACTCTCTGAAATAAAGAAGCTTTCTGGACTGGGAGACACCAGGCAGAATTGAGGATGGGCCTACCATGTGAAAAAAACAGAGGGATTAAAGAACATTCTGGTTACTGAGGCTCCATTTCTCCTCCACTGGGCACCAGCTCTCAGGATGTCAGCCTCCCGGCAAGAAACAAGATCAGCCTTCTCTGAGCACTGCGACCTAACTTCATGAGAAAACCTCATGATTTAAGAAAGACTTCATAACGTTTAATATTCCACAAGAAAAAGACCCAGCCAGATCATCCTCCAGTGAAGCCCATCATCATCAAATCCCATCTGCGCTGAAATCCGTAAATATGTGCAGATAAACAAGAATAACCAGACAACTGAAGAAAGCTTAAAAATTGAACAACAGAGGCCAGAACAAACAACTTGAAAGAAACAGAGACTGTGCAGGATGAAAAAAGCTTGAAAAAAAAAATCATTAATTTCTTCAGAAAGATGGCATGGCAATCATAAAACGGAATGCTATAATCCCGAAAACAAAAGGACAAAAAAAGAATTCTTGTAAATTAAAAATATAACAAATGAAATGTCAATAAAGGGCTGGAAGGTGAAGTTGAGAAAATCTCCCAGAAAGTAAAACAAGAAGACAAAATTAGGAAAACTAGAGAATTATTCCCAAGGTCTACGACCCACATGAGATTCTTAGAAAGCGGCAACAGGACAGGTGAAGGGGGAGACATAAACAAGAAAAGTAAATCATCTACAACATCAAGAAAATGTCTTGGAACTAAGGGCCCAGCGTTTACAGAATGAAAAGGCCTGCCAACTGGGCCTTGGGTAAAAATATGAACACAACTGATAAAAATAGATCCACTGCAAGGCAAAGAACATCATTCTAAGGTCTCAGAATACTGGGGTAAAAAACAAAAACAAGAACAAAACATGTTCTTGGGCTGGAAGACTCAACATTAAGATGTCAATTCTTCCTAACTTTTTCTATAGATACAATACAATCTTAATCAAAATCCCAGGAAGTTCTTTTGTAGATATTGACCAATGGATCCTAAAATTTAAATGGGAAAGCAGGGGCGCCTCGGTGGCTCAGTCGGCTGAGCGTCCAACTTCGGCTCAGGTCATGGGCTCACAGCTCGTGAGTTCAAGCCCCATGTCGGGCTCTGTGCTGACAGCTCAGAGCCTGGAGCCTGCTTCTGCTTCTGTGTCTCCCTCTCTCTCTCTGCCCCTAACCCACCTGTATTCTGTCTCTGTCTCTCTCAAAAATAAATAAACATTAAAAAAAATTTTTAATGGGAAAGCAAAAGATCTAGAATAACCAACACAATACAGAAGAACAAAGTTGAAGGATTCACACTACTTGATTTCCAAACCTACTCTAAGTCTACAGTAATCAAGACAGGATGAAAGAATCGATATACACACCAATATAACAGAAGAGCAGAAGAGATTGCCCCAAAACAGGCCCATACAAATGTAGTCAATTGATCTTTGATGACGAACAAATGCAACTTAATAGAGAATGGACTGTCATGTAGACAAATGATGCTGCCTTGTTTAGAGATAAATAGACACAGATACAACTATCGATATATAGATGTAGATCAACTTCACCTAGACACAGACTTTATGCCTAACACAAAAAATTATAAACTTAAATATGAAGTGTAAAACTATAAAACTTCTTGATGAAGCTTAGTAGTAAATCTTCACGAATATGGATTTGCTGATGACTTTTAAGATGCAACCGTTGTAACAAAACATTGCAAAGCACAGATACGTGAAAGAAAAAAATTGCTAGGTTGGTCTTTACTCAAATTAAAAACTTTTGATCTATGAAAGACAAGCTTCAACTGGAAGAAAATATTTGCAAAACAAGTATCTGAGAAAGGTATATCCTTTATATACCAATATATACAATATAGACAACATATATTTCTAATATATACAAACAACTCTTAAAACTCAACGATAAGGGGCACCTGGGTGGCGCAGTCGGTTAAGCGTCCGACTTCAGCCAGGTCACGATCTCGCGGTCCGTGGGTTTGAGCCCCGCGACAGGCTCTGGGCTGATGGCTCGGAGCCTGGAGCCTGTTTCCGATTCTGTGTCTCCCTCTCTCTCTGCCCCTCCCCCGTTCATGCTCTGTCTCTCTCTGTCCCAAAAATAAATTAAAAAATGTTGCAAAAAAAAAAAAAAAACTCAACAATAAGAAAACAAACAAGCGGGTTAAGAAATGGGCAAAAAAAAAAAAATATGAACAGACACCTCACAAAGGAAGCTATACACATGGCAAATTAAGTGTATGAAAAGATGTTCAACATCATTTGTCATTAGGAAGTTGCAAATTTAAACAGTGAAGTAACACTACACATCTATCAGAATGGCCACAACCAAAAACTGACAATAACCACTGCCAAGGATATGGAACAACAGAAACTTCTATTCACTGTTGGAGAGAATGCATAATGGAATAGCCATTTTGGAAGACACTTTGGCAATTTGTTTCCAAAATTAAACATAGTCTGACAATACAATCAAATAATCATATTCCTAGGTATATACTCAACTGATTGGGAAACTTTTCCCCACATAAAAACCTGTACAGGAATGTTTACTCAACTTTATTTATAACTGCCAACAGTTGGAAGCAACCAACATATCTTTCAATAGTTAAATGAATAAACAATGTGTACCATATGCATAGAATGGCATATTATTCAGCAACAATAGGAAATGAGCTACCAAGCCACAAGAAGATATGGATGAACCTTAAATGCATATCATTAAGTGAAAGAAGCCAATTTGAAAAAGCTGCATACTGTATAATTCCAATTACATGAAATTCTGGAAAAGGCAAAACTACAGAGATAGTAAACAGATCAGTGATTACCAAGGATTCAAGGGGAGAGAAAGGGGAACAGGTGGAGGGTATATTTAGGATGGTAAAACTATTCTGTATCATATTGTAATGGTGAATAGGTATTAAGATAATATCTATTATGTAATGCTTAAGATATTAAGCATTTGTCAAAACCCATAGAACTTTACAGCACAAAGAATAAAACTTAATGTATAAAAAAATTGTTTAATCATTTAGGAGATAGAAATATCTGATACGTGTGTATACACACACACACACACACACACGCACACACACACACACACACACATTCATTGAAGGAAATGAGGAATCAGGTGCTGACCTAAGTAGCTCTGGATATAAGTAGAGTCCATAAGCCTAAAGGCAAAAGGAACTGTACATAAGCACTATACTCTAGCTGATCCAGTTGTCTCCCACAAGAGTATAGGTTAACAATTCTGAAATTATTACACATGTATACTATAACTGAATGTTAATAAATGGATGGCAAATGGTGGTGGCCAAGTTCTTCACTTTTGGAGTGGGAAGTTACAAATAAGCAAAGGCTAGAATGATCCAGGTGGTAACTGGAGATAACCAGTATGAATTCATGGTTACCTTAATATAGAGAAATTTCAGATATGTATATAACCTTGGATTAGTATACAGATTTTATATCCTTACTCTGTCACTTGAGAAGGTCTACAATGGCATGCCATTAACAACAAGCACATCTAGTACCCAAATCTTGGTTTCTTTTTTTTTTTTTTTACAGTTTACTTATTTATTTTGAGAGAGAGAGAGAGAGAGAGAGAGAGCAAGTGGGGTGGAGCCAGAGAGAGAGGGAGAAAGAGAGAGAATCCCAGGCAGGCGGGATTTGAGCCCAATGCAAGCCCAACGCAGGGCTCGAACTCACAAACCATGAGATCATAAGATCATGACTTGAGCCAAAGTCAGATGCTTAACCGAATGAGCCATCCAGGTGCCCCCAGATCTTGGTTTCTAATACTATTCTCCAGTAAAAGGAACTAGGTCTCCTGGTTGTAGGAGTGCGACAGGAAATACACAAAATGAGCCTGGAGCATCTTGTAATGCCAGAACATAAGAAATTGCTAAGACATCTGCTGGTGGGAATGTAAATTGGTGCAGTCACTCTGGAAAACAGTATGGAGGTTCCTCAAAAAATTAAAAATAGAACTACCCTACGACCCAGCAATTGCACTACTAGGTATTTATCCAAGGGATACAGGTGTGCTGTTTCAAAGGGACACATGCATCCCCATGTTTATAGCAGCACTATCAACAATAGCCAAAGTATGGAATGAGCCCAAATGTCCATCGATGGATGAATGGATAAAGATGTGGTATATATATACAATGGAGTATTACTCGGCAATCAAAAAGAAGGAAATCTTGCCATTTGCAACTACGTGGATGGAACTGGAGGGTATGACACTAAGCAAAATTAGTCAGAGAAAGACAAATATCATAGGATTTCACTCATATGAGGACTTTAAGACACAAAACAGATGAACACAAGGGAAGGGAAGCAAAAATAATATAAAAAAGGAAGGGGGACAAAACGATAAGAGACTCAAATATGGAGAACAAACAGAGGGTTACTGGAGGGGTTGTGGGAGGGGGAATGGGCTAAATGGGTAAGGGGCATTAAGGAATCTACTCCTGAAATCCTTGTTGCACTATATGCTAACTAAATTGGATGTAAATTAAAAAAATAAATAAAAATTATTTAAAAAGTGCTAAGACATATACATACACACATGCACACACAGAGGCATACACACACATGCACCTGTATACACACACACACACACAGACACACACACACACACACACACACACACACACACACAGAGTGATGGGGGTATATCAGAGGAATATGGGAACCAACTGAAAGAGCTCCCAATGGCAAAAGCTGGAACAATTAAGCAACAACATAAAGTATCACTGGATTATACCCAAAGTATAAAATGAGTCCATAGTGATTTTCTTTGAAAGAGAAAAGTATGGAAAAGGAGGGGGTAAAAAGAGTAACTTTAAAAATGGGGAAATCTCACAAACACTACCTCAAATCAGGTGACCAAAAGTTAACATCAATAGTAAGTCATACTGATAGTATGTACCTTTGATATCATGTAATGACAGTGTCACTGTACCTCTGTGCATCTTTGTTCCCAAACATATTACCCCAGTCTAATTAATCATGAGAAAAACATCAGATATATCCTAATAAAGGGACATCCTACAAGATACATGACCAGTGCTTCTAAAACTGTCAAGGTCAGCAAAAACAAAGAAAATCTGAGAAATTGTCACAATGGAGGAATCTAAGGAGTTATGACTACTAAAATTAATGTGGTGACCTGTATAGTATCCTGCAACAGGAAAGGATATTAGGGGAAAACTAAGGAAATTTGAATAAAAAAGGAATTTAGTAAATGATAATGTACTCATACTGGTTAATTTATTGTGACAAATGTACCATACTAATATAAGATACTCAAAAGAGGAAGAAATTAGGTGTGGGGTATTTGGGAACTCCCTGTACTATTTTCATAATAATTCCATAAATCTAAAACTGTTCTAAAATTAAAAGTTTATTTTAAAAAACTCTTACAAGCTTCCAGAGAGAAAAAAAAAAAAACAAAAAACAGATCACGTAGAGGATCAGGTATCAGAATAGTTTTAGATTTCTCAATACTAACAGTGAAATCTAAAAGATAATGAGAGAACGCCTTCAAAATTCTAAAGGAAAACAATTTCCAAACTAAAAGTCTAGACCCAGACAACTGCCAATCACGTGTAATGGCAGAATAAATATACTTGTAGATATTCAAACTTTCAAATAACGTATGTCCCATGAACCTCTTCTTAGGAAGCTACTGAAGGATGTGATCCACAAACACAGGGGTATAAACCAAGAGACAGGAAGCCATAGTGTATGGGAAACAGAAAATCCAACACAGGAGAAAGTCAAAGGGAATCTCAAGGATGATGGTCAAAGTTGACCCCAAGATGATAACTATGCACCAGGCATAGAGATCAATCAGTCCAGATTGGAGCATTTTGGAGATACAAAGAGAGATTTCAGAATGAAATGAAATCTGAACATTCTGAGAAGATTTTAGTAGGAATCTAGGAGTTGAATTAGTAATAAGAACAGGTAATCATAAACAAATAAAAAGTAATGCAATGATCAACTCTAGGGAAAACAAAGAGTGATTCAAGAAAAGAACAGCATCACAGAGACACTAGATGGTTCACCTGAAAAGAGCATGTATATACTCATAACAATGTAAACATTCCATTTTTATTTCACAAAAATTATGATATAAATATTTTGGGAGGATGAAGGAGATGATGTACCAGTTAGATTTTGCCAGGTTATAATGAAGAAAAGAAAGAAAGAAAGAAAGAAAGAAAGAAAGAAAGAAAGAAAGAAAGAAAGAAAGAAAGAAAGAAAGAAAGAAAGAAAGAAAGAAAGAAGGGAAAGAAAGAGAGGAAGGGAGGAAGGGAGGAAGGGAGGAAGGGAGGAAGGGAGGAAGGGAGGAAGGGAGGAAGGAAAAAAGAAAAAAGAAAGTGAAATCTCAATGGCCTACAAGAACAAAAGTTCTCGTTCGTGTAACATTGCAGCATAGCTGTAGGTCAGCTATGGCCAAACCACCTATCTCCTTCATTGTAGAATCTAGGCTACAGGATCAGCCCCCTTTGGGGACACGTCCATTTTCTTGGACGCATGTGAATTCCTCACACATGTGAATAACACAGGCCATGCAATGAATGGCTCCTGAAACTTCTGATCAGAAGTTGCATAATCACTCCTACTCACATCCCGTTGACCAAGCTAATCACATGGCCATGCTGATTGCCAATTATTCCTCCCATAGGGATGCTAAACACATGACAATGTTAACGGGAACACTATCCATTTACAGGCAGGCAATGATTCGATTGGGAACAATAATACAACTGGTGAATGTATGTATGTATTATAGTGCCAGACGGACGGTAGGTGCAGGAAAAGAGGGCTAAATGTTCACCTTGCACCAGTAGGAAGCCAGTGGAGAAGACCTCAGACTGAAAAACTCAAGAAGGAGCCATGTTATACATGTTATTTAAAAATATGGACATAAATATAATCATTCAGGAGTACGACCTGAAGGTAGTTGCCTGTGGAGAGGAGGAAATGGGGGAGGGGGAGCAGGGGACTACTATTTTTTATGATACATCTGTAAAACCACTTGGTAAAAATAACCAAAATGAGAAATAACGAGTCCGCGAAGTTCTTCACTGCTAAACTTCACTGTGCAGCGGTGACTTTTCATGCTGTTTTGATAGTAAGAGAGTGTAAAAAATCTTTGTACTTTAAAACAAAGAAAGTGATGGGGCGCCTGGGTGGCGCAGTCGGTTAAGCGTCCGACTTCAGCCAGGTCACGATCTCGCGGTCCGTGAGTTCGAGCCCCGCGTCAGGCTCTGGGCTGATGGCTCGGAGCCTGGAGCCTGTTTCCGATTCTGTGTCTCCCTCTCTCTCTGCCCCTCCCCCGTTCATGCTCTGTCTCTCTCTCTGTCCCAAAAATAAATAAACGTTGAAAAAAAAAAAAAAAACAAAGAAAGTGAAATAATTGGCAGCTACTGTTATATTAACACCCCTTCAAAACCCACCGCCTGGTGTCATATATCCTCAGCGATGACACTCCTTCCTACATAAGAGAAACCTAAATATTCTCTACTTTCTTTCAGTCTACTCTGTATTATCCAAGCCACAAAAGGATAGCATTGTAACAGAATAGAATTCAGAAGTCACACAAATGATTTGAGAATGCATCCATGTTATTACTGCATGGGTGACTTACCTTATTAACTATGCATAATCCTGAATAACACTCAAAAAGTTTTGCCCAAACACAGATTAGTTTAGGAAAAACTGTACTGGTAGCTCTCAGAATAACAGAGCTTGGCAATAAAATTTGCCTAAAATGATAAAACATGAGGCTGACCAAGAGTAAACATCCCTTTGCCTCCTCTATACTCTCAAGGTTACATGCTGCATCCTGAAAGCTGTTAAAAGTGGGAAACAGGGGCGCCTGGGTGGCTCAGTTAGTTGAGCCTCCGACTTCGGCTCAGGTCACGATCTTGCGGTCCGTGAGTTCGAGCCCCGCGTCGGGCTCTGGGCTGACGGCTCAGAGCCTGGAGCCTGTTTCGGATTCTGTGTCTCCCTCTCTCTCTGCCCCTCCCCCGTTCATGCTCTGTCTCTCTCTGTCTCAAAAATAAATAAACGTTAAAAAAATTTTTTTTTTTAAAAAGTGGGAAACAAAGTAAAAACCAATCATTGTTTCATAGGAATGCAAATTTGGCCTAATATTTCCTTCTCAACTTAGCCAAGCTACATGTGAACTTTCATTTATAGGCATTACCTCACAGTTGATTTCCATAACATAATCAAAACTGGATACAAACAGTATCTTAGCCTCAAAACACCATGAATCCGCTGTCAGCCCGTCAACCCCCAGACCAGGCTACTGGCTCCGGTCAGTACAGAATTAACAACTCCTTATGCACTCCCCAACACACAAAGTTGTGTAGAAAATGAATTCAATTACAAACTTTTAAAGACTGATGCAGCTTAAGGATAAGAGAATACTTTTTGCTACATTTCTTGGGATACTTTTCGATGTTTGGACTGGTTAAAATTTTTTTAATATTTTTTTAAGTGGCACAAAGGGATATGGAATGAGAAAGGCATAGAAGAATTTAGCATGTTTTAGGAACAGCGAACAGCAGACTGTCCCCAGAACTGTGGTGTTGGGTGAGGCCAAAAGAGAGTTCCAGGAGCCAGGCTTTAAAAAGTCTTGTACTATGATGCAGGGGCTGGACTTTAAACTTAGGTGTGAGAGAGATAATCCTGGGGGCTGAAAAATCTTAGGGGTCAGAGCTAGTGGGGAGGAGGGACTGTTTGTATCCTCAGTCCTTCTTGCATTATCCGGTTTTCAATCAGAAGATCTGAACTAGAGCAGTAACAATGGAGGTAGAACCAATGGGATGGAGTCAAAGGTACTTAGATGGTTGTTGAATCCAGATTTGGGAACTGCTACAAAGTGAGGTAGGATAGAAACAGGAAACAAAGCTTGATTCAGGTTAGCTTGGGCTTTAGCCCCCACACCTCACCATGCCCCAGGACGAGCCCTCCCACGGCCTCTCGTATAGAACGCATCTCCTCCATTGTCTCGATCTGATGAAGGAAGTGTGTTTGGCCAGCTCAGCCTGAAGATAAATTGCCTGCACTGGTACCAGCCACACTGTCCCTCGAGCTCCCACCACTCTGGGAACAGGGACATTGAAAATACTACCGGTGAGGCTTTAGCAGGTAAGAGCACTGTCCCCAGCTCCCGGCTGCCACACCCCCAGAAGAGAAGCTGCTGGAAACTAAAGGGTGTGGTCAGGAAGCTGGGAAGGAAATTGAGGAAGATGTGGCACAAGAGACAGTTGGCGGATAAGTCATGGTGCTGGATGTAACTTACACCCCGGCTGCCATATCAAATGCACCCACTTCCTTTGCTGAGTAGGTAAGGCTCTACGCTGTGTGGCAGTCAAGAAGCCTCCGGCGACATCTGTCGCGGCTGATGGGGGTCAGAGATTAGAACACCCGTGACGAGGAACTAAGGTCAGGGTTTCAGTGCCCGTCCTGGCCAACTGGTTTTGCACAGCCCAGCAGCTACAGATCCCATCTTGGGGTACAGCCAGGGAGGACGGATGGCCCCATACAAAATCACCCCCATTACGATTCCAAATGCATGCACTTTGTGCCCTACACAAAGGCAGCCTGGCCCAGAAAACACTTACCATTGGGAGTGGAAGGTAGAAAGGCAGAGACGGGCCACATATAGAAGCAACTGAAGCATACAAAAAGTCCCTTTAACCTCTTCCAGCTAGCAGTTCAGAAACACACAGGAAACCCTCGATATTTGCAGAGTCGTGATTTGTGGTTTCAGACCTGCACAGCGCTGCTTTGCTCCTCGCTCCTCGCCGGCCCACACGGCTACACTGCAGGCAGCCAGTGTGGCAGGACCCATGTGTCTCTACAGAGCCCCCTCAAAGTGGCCTTTCAGCTCCCCTGCGTGCACGAGGAGGAGACTGTCTCTGCCCCCCCACCAGTCCCCCAGATGCACTCTTTTTAACCCCTTGTGATCGAGTCACAGATTCACATGAGGCCTGAACCGGAAGGCAGGGATCGAAGAGACCTAGCCCCCTCTGTTTCTGACTCCTGGCCCACGATTCCTGCCATCCCAGCCCCTGTCTGATGCAATCGGGAAGGAGCGTCTCCTCCTAAGCAGAGGCGGTTCTCTCTGGTTGACGTACTGTGGCTGAACTGTGACTGAGAGGGCTCCTCCATCCACCCTGCGGACAATCAGTGCTGGCGGGCTCCATCAAGAAACCCTGCCCCCACCACCACCAACAGCAAGAATCTTCTGGGCTGGACACTGAAAGGCGGGAAGAAGAGATGGAGGGACGGGCAGAGGGCGAGTGCGGAGAGTCCACAGGGGAAGAATTTGTGCCAACCCAGCATCCAGGTGGACTTGGAGTCAAAGCCCATTCCTCCCATCCCCTCAACAAGTGTTTACCCTAGCTAGTGCAGTGGATGCAAACAGAAAAGCACTCGCACCTCCCGCAGAGGGGAATGCAATATAAGCTGCAGAGTGTACCCTCAGTCACCAGATTTTCCAAACCGCCAATCAGAGCTCTTCTGGAAAACCCAGGTCACAGAGGAGCAGGCAAGATACAAAAGAACCCTGGGTGTAGGGTGACGAAGTAAGGCTTGTGTGTAGACGTGCTGGGACAGTGCAGTTGGTCACCTGAATGCAGCCAGGCGCCCCACATCACCCAGTCTCCGTGAGGACCCTAATCAAAGATGCAGAGTGCAGCAACCTATAGCGACCGGTAAGAGATTCCAGTCCTGTCTTGCTTCGAGTGTCATCAGACACCACGTGATAACCCACAGAAACATTTCTCAAGGCGCTCTTTCTCCCCCACCCCCCCCAAGCGGTTCCCCACATTTCTCTGGAGCCTCGCTTTGCCACACCTTCTAAGTCCTCCCAGACGCCCAGCATGCACCTTCTCCCTCGTCTCTCTCCTTTTTCAGTCCACAGTGCTGTGGGAGCAATTTGTTCCGGCGGGATGATCCAAGAAGTCTTCTTGGAGTGGGAGGCATGTACGGTGAATTTGAAAAGATGAGCTGCCTTTCACTAGAGGAGCACTAAGTAAAGAACCTTCAGGAGCAACACTCACGTGCAGGCTGACAAGCTGTAATGAAATGCCCTGTCATGTTCAGGGACAGCAAAGTAGCCGGGGTCAGGGTATGCAAAGATGCAGAGATGATGAGACTCAAGAGCTTGGTCAAGAGTAAATTTGGGGGTCACAAATCTGTACTCACTGGAGGTCTTTCGGTAGAAAGGTACGGTGAGCCAAACAGCATTCCAGGAAGACCCGCTGGTTAGGTTAGAGAGGAGGAGACCAGTATGAAATGTATTGCACCAACCCACCAAGCCAGCCTCCGTTTTAATCAATGCTCAAGACAAATGGGTTTTATTTCTAAGAGGCAGCTGTAATGGAGAAAGCTGGAAAACCAGCTGGTCTGAAATCCACACCCAGCTCTCAGGTCTCACTGTAGCATCACTGTATGGCCAGCCGCCTCGTCCACTCAATTTCTTGCCTGAACTTCGGGAAGCTGCCAAACAGTTGGGTCTGACCTTCTTGGCTTTGCCTCTGCCTTTCTTTGAGCCAGACAGACAAGCAGGGAGATGGGCTGGAGAGGCAGGGGCAGCAGGAAGAGGTTATGGGCCTGCACACGAACAAGCAGGGCACCTTAGTCAGACAGAAGTGACACGCCAGCTGAGAGCATGATATCATAAGCAGCACCGCTTGGCAAAGTGAGAAAGAAAGCATGGTTTGCACTCTGGACCCTGGTCTAATCAGCTATGCAGTCTTGCTTAATAAGACTGTTTCCTCCTGCCCATCAAAATCCTAGCCATGCTTCAAAACCCACCTCAGCCACAGAGCTGCCCTCATTCTTCCACCCTCCATGCGGTCCCCCTTCTGAACATCTATACCAGTTTGCCACCTAATTCCGATGCTGTCTCGTATTTTCTTTTTCATCTTGTTTCAACGGACATTCACGCCTTCTCCCCGATGAGGGACTATATTTCTTTTTTGAAAAATGTTTACTTATTTGAGAGAGAGGGTGGGAGAAGGGCAGCGAGAGAGGGAGAGAGAATCCCCAGCAGGCTCCACGCTCAGCAAGGAGCCTGACCCAGGGCTTGATCTCACAACCATGAGATCTGATATCAAGAGTCGGTCGCTTAACCAACTAAGCCACCCAGGTGTCCCAAGGGAATATTTTCCTTAAGGTCAGGTACCCTATCTTGTCCCAGACGTCCCCACAGCACCCAGCAGTGCGTTGGGCACATATAAAGAGCAGAATACACTGTGGCTGATTTGTTTAAGTGTTTGCAAAACACAGCAGTGGTTGTATTGCTTTCTTTTCTACACCGGGAAATCTGAGAGAAGCCGGCTTTAGCAAATTGATTTGAAAAGATCTAACTTCATGTAGACAGACAAATACTGATCTAGAAGTTGCTACTAGAGGGAAGAGACACTTGGGCAACTTACACCATCTCTCATGGAAGGATTGGACTAACTGATCTCGAACAGGCAGGGATGAAGGATTGTTCGGAGGGGCACAAAGGTACCTAAAACTATGTTCCCCTAGAGTTCAAGGCTTGCACTCTCTTGTCTTGTTTATGGGGCTTATTTGGCCTCCCCCTGCCTCCAGGCTTTATTTGGACCAAGTTACACTTCGGCCCAACCCTGTCTGAGTCATCATACTTTCTAAATAATTGCTCTGTGGTCTGAACTGATGTGCAGGCTTGAGGCTAACAGTAGCAGGCTAACGCTGCATGCTGCAAACACGTATTTTGCCATTTATTCATACAGTGATGACGCCCAGTGCCTTGTAACTGTTTCTCTGTGTGTGCACGCACGCATGTATGTGTTGTGGGCCTGCCCGAGGACCCTGCAAGCACTTGAGGGCCTGGACCACCTCTGTAGAATGGGTCATAGAAGGGCAGGGTAGGGACACCGGGACTAAGACAGATGAAAAAGACGTGGGCTCAATTCCTAATTCTGGGGCTTAATCCTAGCCGTGCGATCGCGAGCCAGCCCCTTGACTTCTGATGCTGGGTTTTCTCGAATCTAAAGGGTTGTTGCAAAGATTAAAAATATGTGTGAGCGCTTAGCACAGTGCCTGGCTTAGGAAAAATCAATAAATGGTAGGGAGGGTCGGGATGCCTCTGCGTATTCCCCCGAGTGGGCTTATAGCCTCGCCTCCATCCAGGCCACCCTAGGTCCAAACCCCAGCCTCAAGAGGCCTGCTGGAGGCACATTCAAGTGCAGTGAGGCTCTCTCCTACTGAAAATAGAAGAACTGGATCCATACCAAAAAGGACAGAGCTCAGAGGAGAAGCAAGCAATCATGCTCCTTAATGCCTTATCGAATCTGTGGAGCCCAGGACGGTACCCGACACACAGATGGGACTTGATACAAATTTTTGGATGAATGACCAAATGAGCGAATTATCTGTTTATTGATTTGCAGGTCTCTCTGGAGTCCCTTCTCCACCTGTGGGTATGCCCTATGCTTAGTGAGCTGCAGTCAGAAGAGCCCCAACAGAAACACATTCTTCGTGTATTTAAAGGTCCCATCACTGATGCTCGATAAGACTAGGGACGTCCACAGGAAGCGACAAGGCCTGGACTGGGAGCCCAGATCAAAGAGCGTTGGCTGGGTTGTCCAAAGATACCAGTGCTCTTTTCTGTTTTAATTAAAAGCAATAATTATTTTTTTTTCTAACTACAGAAGTAATTTATGTCCATACTAGAAAAAAACTGGAAAGCGCAGAGAGGCTAGAACAAGAAAATTTTAATCTTAATCTTATTGTAATATTCACTTACTCCAGAGTGTCTCTACACATAGATCCATTTCTATCAGAATGGAATCATACCAAAACCACCGTGTCCTTTTTTTGTTGAGCAATTCGCTTTGATCATTTTTTTCCAAAGTACTACATATTCTCCACAGAATTTATTTGTCTTTGGTCTAGAAAAGTACTTCATTTTTTAATTAGTTTTTCACACACACACACAGCATAAAAGGCATGGTCAAAATCACACAAACAGCAACAAAGAATAATAAATAGAATGCAAAGTAAAAGCCCCACCACCACCATCCCGTCACAGCCCCAGAGGTAACACTTAGAAGCCAATATTTTATAGCTGCTGGTGGTTGTTTAAAACCTGTAATCACAGCATATCGTTCACCTACTTAAAATCTTCCAACAGCTTCACGTTCAGAGTAAATTCCAAGCCCCTCCCCACCCCCCAGGGTCTGCTCTTTTAGGGCCTCCACTGCTCCACTGGCAGAATAAGACCCACACTCCACCTTCTCCAAGGTGGGCCAGCCCTGGCAGGAGGCAGCTACGCCATGCATATGCCTGTCTCCAAAAGGCACTGCCTCTACATCTCCCTGGGAGCTGTGCTCTCCCTACAGGGGGAAACCAAGGCGCACTGAGTGGCAAACCATGCGAGAACAGGCCGCCTCTTGGGTCCCTTCTCTGTCCTGAGGCCTCTGCGATGAACAAAGGAGCCTTTCTCTGGCTCTCACATTCACCTTCATGTGGTGCAGGGTCACATGTGTGAGGACAAACTGACGAACGGCGTGGGTGAGAGAGCCCATCTTCTTCTTCATCTATAAAAATGGAGTGAGCGGGCCGGTTCACCAAAATCCCCTCCAGCGCTACCTCTGTTCCAGACAAGCAAAACCACGGTCACCTAGGGGACCGCCGCCACAGATTGGCAGGGCCCTCAGGGCGGAGGCGGCCCCGGGGGAAGGGAAGTTCTCTGAGCTGGACTCTGGCTAGGTGGCACTTCTCAGTCTCATGGATGCTCAAGAACTCCATGAAGCAGGTCGTTTGTACCCTGGTTTTACTCAACAAGAAAAAGGAGGCTCAAAAATCTTAGATATGCTCCATATGCTCAATTCCCCACTGCCGGTAAGAGGCGCAGCCAGGAGCTAGAGCCAGTGGGTCCGATCCTCAGGCCTCTGTTATGCTCTGAGTATACTTTTTACTTTTTGTTTGTTTTGTTTTTTGAAGCACCTGTTAAAAGACCTTATTACAAATGCATGGAAATATTTTAGGCTTAACATGTTCTAATGCAAAACAGTAGACTCTTGAACAACACCAGTAGTTAGGCGTGCCAACCCCCCCATGCGGTCAAAAACCCACATATAACTTTTGATTCCCCAAAAAGCTTAACTAACAGCCTCCTGTTCCAAAAGTCTTAGCAATAATATAAACAGTTGATTAACAACGCTAAAATAAGCTAGGAAAAGAAAATGTTATTAGGAAAATCATCTTAAATAATACCTTTACAGTGCTATACTATATTTATCAAAAAAAAAAAAAAAAAAAAAAAACCCTGCCTGTAAGTGCACCTGCACAGTTCAAAACTGTGTTCAAGGGCCACCATATAATATCCAACTCACTGGATTTTTGATATGCAATTCAGTCAACTATATATTCTATAGGAATTATAGGAAAATTTTCTATAGGAAAAATTCTTTTATTAAATTGACGAGGCATGAGTTAATGAATTAGCACATTCCTAAAAACAATACAGAATCAATACTCTGACCCCCATCTGTTATCGATGAATCATGGCCTAACATAACCCCCATTCTGTCTACAGCCAAGGCTCTGAAACTTGTGAGTTCGTCAGAACCTCCAGGAAGGCTCATTACACTACAGCTCACTGGGTCTATCCCTAGAGCTTCTGGTTCTGGGTATCTCAGTAGGGAAGGGCCTGATCATCTGCGTTTCTCAGAGGTTCCCAGGAGATGCTGATGTTGCTGGTCTGAGGACCCCAGTGAAAGAACCTTCTTGCCCATCTAGCTCCTACTGGCTCAAGCGTTCAACTGTCCCGGCTGTAACTGCCACTGTTTTACCGTCACCACTTCGCTCCTGTGTTCAGGGTAGCCTGTCTACCTACTTCTCCCGCTCTGGCTCCCAGCACAAGGGAGAGCTTGGCTTTCTGCCCCATTAGTTGGCTTTCTGCTCCACACCAGCTGGCAAAGGCTGAAAGAAAAGGCCTTCTAAGTAAGCATCCCAGCAGGGAGAATTCCCTATGATGAGCCCTTGGATCAGAGGAAAGGCTGTTCCCCTTTCAAAGCATAAGATCTTCCCTTTCCCCCATACATTGGGTGTCTATTAAGTACTTGCATCTACATACAATTGGTTTCTTCACTAACCTTTTTTTTTTCAAAGCTTTGAATTCTTCAAGATGAAACGCTCTTTTTTATCCCAAAATATAGCTTTTTCAGAACTTTTTCACAGACACACACACACACACACACACACACACACACACACGCACGCACCAACAGAATGCAACCAGGATTTTAAATAGTGGTTTCTGCACAGAAGTCCGAGAGCATGCAGCTATGGCCGTGTTTCTCTGTTTGGCCTGATTTCTTGCTTGGAGTTCTCAGGTATAATCAAAGGATCGCTGCTTTGGGAATAAGGAGCTAAGTTTTGGGGTTCTTCACTTGATCCCCACTCCTTTTGGGGTTGCTAGTTGACGAGAATTGCTTAAAAATCAGTTTTTTTCTTAAGGGGGAGCGCAGTGTCCTTACTGAGAGTGTTTTAACTAGCAAGGAGGCACCCTGGAGCCGGGCTGGGGAGCTGCTACACTGGACCCCTGTAAGGAGACAGATGGGCCTTTGAGGACCTCCATCTTGCCTTTCTGCCCACGTCTCCTGGGTGGTGCACGTGAGGCCATTCCAGCAGGGCAGCGATGACAAGGCCCTGCCACTGGACTACACAGGCAGGCGACCCGGATTCAGTCCCAGCTCCACCCAGAAGAAGAGTGTCCCTGGGTCACTTACTTGAGCTCCAGGATGATATTTGGTTGTGTATCTACAGGGGGATGGGCCCAGATGACCTCAGAAATCCACTGCAGCAATCCTGTTCTGTTAGCAAGAACAGGAAATGGTTTTGGCCAAATGCGCTAATGAATATGCTTTTGATGTGACAATACCTTGGCATTTGTGAACTGTGCATGACCAGGTAGGAACGGTTGTTGTCCAAAAGCTGAAGAGCCCCACCTGCCAGGGCAGGACCTTGTGGAATCAAGGTGGGGGTGCCCTCCTAGACTCTGTCCCCCACCACCCCATGGGCCTGCTCTGACCACCACACTTCCTGCCCACGTGACTCCCTTCGGCACAGAGAGCGGAGTGAGAGAACATCCCTGCGTGGGCCGTGTGGGACAAAAAGAATCCTTTCCCTTTTCCTCCCCCTTCAGTCTGGACCTCACTGACACCCCCCTTTCTTGACATATACATATTAACTTAATATATATGTCGTTAAAAATTAATCACCGAATTGCGAACCTAAAACAAACTGAATCCGATGGCATGTAAATTATACTTTGATAAAGCAGTTAAAAACGTTCCTTAAAAATAATTTTTTAGGGGCGCCTGGGTGGCGCAGTCGGTTAAGCGTCCGACTTCAGCCAGGTCACGATCTCGCGGTCCGTGAGTTCGAGCCCCGCGTCAGGCTCTGGGCTGATGGCTCAGAGCCTGGAGCCTGTTTCCGATTCTGTGTCTCCCTCTCTCTCTGCCCCTCCCCCGTTCATGCTCTGTCTCTCTCTGTCCCAAAAATAAATAAAAAAACGTTGAAAAAAAATAAAATAATTTTTTAAATGTAAAGGGTTTAGTTGATTTTTCTGCAATTCAGCTCCGAATCAAAACTAAGGGGACGCTGGTCCAGACACTTTTGAGATGATCACACACACACACACACACACACACACACACGCACACACGCACACACGCAGGAGTAACACAAATGCTCAGAACCCGGGCAGAACCTGAAAGGCATCCCGAGGTCAGCAACGACAGGCCTCTGAGTCAACGGATGGCTGCCGCTTCGGCAGCCAGAAAAATGATATTCCTTCGCCTTCGGGAAGCAGGGACCCTCCCAGATACCCCAAAGGGCATACAGGGCGCTCTTGGCAGCATTTACTTTCTGATGGGACATCGAAAGAGCAAAGGAGACCACACAATGAAGAAGCCACTAGAACCCCTTCCCAGCCCTGGCCTGGTCTCTCCTGGCCAGCAACCCCCAGGTTGGCCTTGCACCTGTGGATTTTGGCAGTATCTCCACAGCATCCATCACATTTGAAGATTTTTACAGTCTGGGTATTTACTACTCCTTACACTTAAACAGGGTAGAACAGACTTGAAGTTGGCATCCTTTTTTTGTTGATGTTGTTCTGAACTTCAAAAAGAAAATCTCCCATCTGACTATTTTTAAAATTCAGGAGACTTATACCTGTGAGATCTTGAAAATGTCTAAGTTACTTTTCTTCCTGCTGCTCTATTTTGTTTGGTCAAATCGAGCACTGCCAGTGGCAAGTTCTCTAATGATTGATTAGAGGGTGGGGTGTGGGTGGCTGGATTTTCTGGTGATGTTAGAGTGAGACAGCAATTTGTGATGAGCGAGTCAAGGAGCTGAGCTACACCAGAGGCATGGCAGATGACTGAAGCCTCAGGCCGGGGGTGAGCGTGGGAAGCAAGGGACCCAAGCCAGAAAAAAATCAGATGCAGTGGGTTCATTTATTTTGACAAACCTTTTCTTTGTAATCATCTGTAATAAGACCACAGTATATTGTGCCGTGTGTATGATATATTCCGAGAAGGTAATGAAGTCTGGGGGACAGGCAGCATAACTCAGCTCCCAGCTAGTAAATCCTTGCTTAGAAGTAAGCTAAAGTCAGAGGGAGGTGTGTGTGTGTGTGTGTGTGTGTGTGTGTGTGTGTGTAAAAATTATGGAGCTAGTACATTAGCAAGGGCAAAAATTAGCCAAGTTCTACTACTGCACTGAGATTTAGAACATCAGAGTACAGTGACTACATTTTTCTGTAGAGATCTTTACAGCTATTTGAAATTATGAACCCATAATATGCAAATGCACAGGGCTAAGAAATACACATTCTTGGCAGAGACTGAAGATGTTATAATGTGTGCTGTAAACGGCAACGCATGTGTGTATAAAATCCATGCGCACATACTAACTGGTCGATTATCCCCTCTAAAACCACACATAAATTCTCTTGACAGGAATTGGAATTTTGCACACATCCCAAGAATGAACAGACTCTTAATGTGCTGTGTGTGTATGGATGGAGTATGAAAAAAAACAACAACAACAACAACAGAATGGGTCACTAGGCTAAGAGAGCTTTCTGAAACTCAAGCGTGGCCACAAAGGAATGTGGGGCTATAGTTTCCTTTTGAACATGATATGATACTATTAGTCGTAGTTGATAATATTTATTAAGGTCTGGGCTCTGTGACAGCCACTATACCGGGTGTTTACCACGTATGATCCCATTTAAGGAGGGAAGGAGAGAGAGAAAGAGAAGAGGAGAGAAGGGTGTGTGTGTGTGTGTGTGTGTGTGTGTGTGTGTGTGTGTGTGTACAGGCAAGCACATAACGTCCTATTGAAAGGCTTTACCCTCTGTCAAATGGCTACAATGTAACAATTTACAATGGTGAAAATGTTATGTTGTCCATGAGGCAGGCAAGAAGGGGAACTAGGTCATCCAGGTACTCGGTGGCCGGGGCAGGGTCCTAGTACAAAGATGTGTCCTTTTGTGGTGACACTACTTCAGACCTGCAGCCAAAATCATGCAATGGCCATTCCTGAGCAAAGAGCAGAAAACTAGGCAACCGCAGTCCAGAATCTGAGAAAGAGGTAACAAATTCCCAAAATAGAATGTTGCTGAGTCAGCTCTGTGCAAACGCGGGGTCTTGAAAATTGTAAGGAAGGAAAAGAAAAGCCTTTAGTTAAACAATGGCTTTTAATGACTTCTGCAAATAGGTGCCGCTCAGCCAGGTGGCTCGGTCTGGTGCATCAGAATCTGTCATGAGAAATTTCTGGCAAAGCAACGAAGACAGAACACAGTGTGATTTAGTTTTCCATAATGTAAGCAGAAATGTTACTTTATCAGATAATTCACTTTTACAACGTTCCTCTCCACCCCCACCCCGGTCAAAAGCAGTTTAAGAAAATATCCAGGGCTCCAGGTAGACAAAGGCAAGCTCATACTCCCCGATCTTCCAATGGCTGGCAGGACAGCGAGGGGGGTTTCACCCTCCGCTTTCTCTTATGTACGACCCGGCCTGTGCACACAGTTTCTGAGTTTTGGAAACCAGCTGAAGTCTGATTTGGCAGATGATCTGCAGAATGGGCACAAGCACATCTAACATCAGAGGGCAGCCAGAAATGGGAGGTACTTCCTTCCCTCGGGGAGCTTTCTATATTTTGCAAAGTAGAAGCAAGGAACCTGAGATGGACATCAGTTCATCCGCTGAGTTTTGAATCTAATAATGCTTCATCATGGCACAGATTCCTAAGTCACAGATACCAATGGTCAGGAAAATAACAGGCAGGCTTTTTTGTTCAAGTGGTTTGTATTTATTTGTAAATCAGTACTAGGTCAGAGAAACCTTGAGATTACAAAGATGGGTATAAATCCTCTGGGGAAAGCTTATGCAAACATAGGCCTTGGAATGGGGTCCTTGAATCTCTCCAGAACATCTCACCACCTAACCATTGCACAGAATTTCCTAGCCCCCAAATCCTTTCTTCTGTTTCTGTCCATGCATCACCCCAACAACACATATTGTTTGGCCCACATCACACAGAGGATAACAAGAGACGAATTCTCATCCTTGACGAATTCTCATGAACCACAAAGTCATGAGCAAGTGGTTCTCATAGAAGTTGAAATAGAGAACCATCCATCTACAGAATTCTAAGACATGGGTAAATGCACACCTCTGGGATTTTAGTGACCTGGTATTCCTATGTGCTGGTAGTTGCATTTTTACAACAGTGTTTTAAGTAGCTCCCAAAAAAGCAATTTCCTAAAATGCCATAGGAAACAGATATTGGTCAATGAGTAAAAAATCCTCCCAGTTGGAAAATACAAATCAAAACCACAATGAGATACCACCTCACACCCATCAGAATGGCTAACATGAACAACTCAGGCAACGACAGATGTTGGCCAGGATGTGGAGAGAGAGGATCTCTTTTGCATTGTTGGTGGGAATGCAAACTGGTGCAGCCACTCTGGAAAACAGGATGGAGGTTCCTCAAAAAACTAAAAATAGAACTCATATATGACCAGCAATTGCACTACTAGGCATTTATCCAAGGGAGACAGGTGTGATGTTTCGAAGGGACACATGCACCCCAATGTTTATAGCAGCACTATCAACAATAGCCAAAGTATGGAAAGAGCCCAAATGTCCATTGATGGATGAATGGATAAAATGTGATATATATATATACAATGGAGTATTACTTGGCAATCAAAAAGAACGAAGTCTTGCCATTTGCAACTATGTGGATGGAACTGGAGGGTATTATGCTAAGTGAAATTAGCGAAAGACAAATATCATAGGACATCACTCATACGAGGACTTTAAGAGACAAAACAGATGAACATAAGGGAAGGGAAGCAAAAATAATATAAAACCAGAGAGGGGGACAAAACAGAAGAGACTCTTAAATATGGAGAACAAACAGAGGGTTGCTGGAGGGGTGGTGGGAGGGGGGCTGGGCTAAATGGGGAAGGGGCATTAAGGAATCTCTTCCCGAAATCCTTTTTGCACTAGATGTTAACTAACTTGGATGTAAATTAAAAAAATAAATGAAATTTAAAAATCCTCCCAGTTTGCTTCTAGACTGAAATACATGTTTCTAATCATTGATAGGAAGTGGATTATTTCTTCCCAAATTCTTATTGTTTAATGCAAAGGTCAACAGGATGACATCCCCTGAAGCATACCAGAACTGAGCTAAAGCAGGTCAAACTAAACAATAAACAAACAAACAAACAAACAAACAAACTGGACAGAGGCGATAAACAGCTTGTGAGTTAAGATCTGCTGACCCTTAACTTGGGAGTTAACAGCTTGGGAGTTAAGCCTGACCCTCCCTTAACAAAATGGATTTCCTCCTGCGTCCTACCCAGGCCTTCCTGCCGAGGGGACACTTCTTCAACGAGCATGACACAGGTCATGTTGAAACGTACACCATCTCTTTACATCCCTCCCTGAATACTATCCAGGAAACTCAGTGTCCATTTAAGTGAAGCTCAAGAATAGGGGTTCTGGAATCTGAACAGATGGGCAGTGGCTGAGAGAGGCAGCGGAGAGGAATCAGGGACATGACGTCCCAAGCTGTGGTCAGAAAGCCTTGCTGCTCGCACACAGCCAGTCGGCCCAGAGCCCCCTCCCGAGCATCCTGTACCTCCCCCTCCCCCACCACCTGCCCAGCACATAGTAGGAACTCCAGAAACACGGGTTTAATACACGACTGCCGACAAGGCAACTAACTCATTTTCCAGAAAGTTCAATGCAAAAAATTGTCTATTCTCCTCTTAACCCTCAAACAGGTAAGCAACTTTATTCTTTGAAATTTTATTCTTTATTTTGTGAACAATAAATCAGCAAATTTAAAATGCTGTCAATGTGTCGATAGAAAACTCAAGGATTGCTTTCATAACAAAAATCATTGGGTAAAAACCAAGAGTATTATAGGGGCGCCTGGGTGGCTCAGTCGGTTGAGCATCTAACTTCGGCTCAGGTCATGATCTTATGGTTTGTGGGTTCGAGCCCCACGTCGGGCTCTGTGCTGACAGCTCAGAGCCTGGAGCCTGCTTCAGATTCTGTGTCTCCCTCTCTCTCTGCCCCTCCCCCACTTATGCTCTGTCTCTCTCTCTCTCTATCAAAAATAAATAAATGTAAGAAAAAAAAATTTTTTTTTTTAACCCAGAGTATTATATAAGCAAAAGACTGGAAACATCTAAAATCTCTAACTCTAAGGGGCTGGTTCACTGAGTCAAGGAATACCCACACAATGGAATCTATGTAGTGGAAACAAACAAGCAAAAAACAACGAAGCAGTTCTTTATAGTCAGAGAGTCAGATGTGCCCAAGATTTTGTGTTCAGTGGAAAATGTAAAGTGAAATATAGGGTGTGTGGTATGCTTCCATTTGGGTAAAAACCTTCAAAAATACAGACACACGTGTACGTATACCTGCACACGTGTATACATACTTTCTTGTGTGTTCACAACGTGTCTTTACGCTGAAGAGACCAGTGACAGCAGTTGCCTCAAAGTAAGGGGACCAAGAGACGAGGAGAGAGAAAGATGTTTCATTTTGAATACCCTTTTGTACCTTTTGAATGTTAAACCATGTAAGTATTGACCTATTCGCAAAAATTAAATTAAAAATTCAAGGCAAACAATGTGTGGAAAAGTAATAAAAAATCTAGTTTAGGAAAACATACAAGAGAAATCCTCATTTAAAAAAATGGTTCACGGCAGCCTGTTGAGTCATGTGTAAACTGTGGAGGAGACGAAATCTGGGGAGGAAGCCCTGCGTGGCAGAAACGATGCCCCGGCAGCCGTGGCCACCTCCGCGGCCTTCACGGGCAACCGGAGGGCGCTGGGGCCTCTCTGACCCTCCGTCTCCTCATTTGTGAATGGAAGTGTTTGGACCAGCCCTTAAAGCAGGCAGGCCCCTTCCCCGTGTGGGAATCAGAGGTCCTCAGGTAGATACACCTAGTCACTTGACGAGCGTCTAATTTAACAAGAAGAGACACTCCTTTAAAAAGAGAAAGAGAGTCTGTCTGTGGCAGGGAGATAAAAACCTCAAATCCCTCCTCGCCAGAGTGCAATAAAACCAATGTGTCTGACTTCGGGAGCTTAAAATACACTTGCGGACACACCCTTCCCTCCAAACACACCTGCTGCCTTTTTCCTCCCTCTTCCCACATCCTCTCTGGACAGGCCGAGTGCCCGTTGATGACAGAGCTGGAAGATTTCCTTTTTTGTTCTAATGTTTCCTGCGGGCCCCTCCCCTCTTTTATGCCTGCCATTCACAGCCGTCTGGGATGACCCAGGAACAAGAAGCCGCTTCAGGATTTAAAGACAATGAAAATACATAGCTGTTTACAAATAATAGTTAGCACTCAGCTCCCTCCGTCCCCAGAACATACTTTTAAATAAAGGCAACGTAATGGTGGTGAGAGGATATTGGCCATTGCTAGAGAGGCTTACGTGTCTCTCTAAATTGTCCAGACAGAACTTTCTACGACGTACTTGAAAATGTGGGGCCTGGACAATCTCTCTGCCGCCCAAACCTTCTCTCCAAGCCGCATCTGCAACCTCTTCCAAGTTAGGAAGTGGCTAAGTCTGTTTTCCATGGCTTTCTCTTAGGAAATGAGAGCCAAGAATGGTTCTTGGAAGTAATGCCAGCTCATTTTACAGATGGAGAAACTGAGGCCCGTACGGGTGGGAAGGCTCCCTCAGGCATACACAACACACCCGCCATCGGGCCAGGACAAAAGTCAGGCCCCGCAAGCCTTTGCTTCTTCCCTAAGGTACTGGCTTTCACTCGTTCCTGCCCAGAGACCCAGCTGTCTTCCCCCACCCCGCCCCGTAACACCAGCCCCCCCAGACCGGCCCACCTGACCTGGGCCCCAGGCTGGCTGCGCTGACCCGGGGGACCGCTGAGCACCTGCAATGGGACAAGGGGCACATGGAGAAATGGTGACACTTCGGATATATTGGGTTAAACTAAATGCATTTCCTTTTCGCTTTTTACTTCTGCTTCCTTTTACTTTTTCTTTTTTTTTTAATGTGGCTACTGGGAAACTTAAAATGACATAGATGACCCACGCTATATTTTTACCAGGCTGCCCCGCTCCAGGTCATGTGCTGTTACCCATTTAGCTCCCAGTCAGCAGAACTGACCTGCCCCATGTGCCACTCTCTGTGTGGCCAGTCTCTGTTCTAAAGACCAACTCATGCCCAGGAGTTGAGGAGTAAATAATGTGCCCCCGCCAGTGACATCTAGAACGAGCCTCTGAAGCCTCAGGGTGATTTTCGCAAGCGTATCTCCCCTTCCATGGGAGGGACGGAGGGAGGGATTCTGGCACCCCTCACGTGACATTGATTCTACCCTCATGAACAGTGGCTTCCCAATGGTCATCTTTCCTGTAGACGGGATTTTTGTCCCCTTGAAGTATGGTGGTAGCTTGGGGAGGAGGAAGAAAACAGTCTTAGATGTTTGGGGGCCCCAATCCTCCGCCTTCCCTCCTCTCCCTTCAGGTTTGGAGTCGGATTCACAATCGCATGAATAACAGTGGCTTCCACGTTACACACGCCTCAGTCTTTGTCGGGAGTCCTGCCGCGTCTTTGTATCGTGTCATCTCATTTCCCCATCCACCCCGTGAATCTGGCGTTTGACATTTTCTAGACGAGGAAACTAGAGCTTTGAGAGGTTATGCAGCATGCCCAACGTGATCAGAAAAAGTGGCCAAGCCACAGGATTCAGGTCTGATCAGCTCCAAAACCCATGCTCCTCACCGTCCCTTAACTTCTTGAGGCCTCAGTGTCCCCACCTGCAGTACGGCCATGGAGGCAGGGTGGAGCTCTGTGACCCACGAGGGCCCATCCTCCCCGGAACTGGGTTCTGGGCTCATGAGGAGCCGCCATTTTGAAGGGCCTCCAGCTCCTGGTGGAGCTACACCCCTCATCCTGGGCTGACAGACTTTTTCTCTCAACTCTGAGACTCCACACAGCCCGCTCTCCTGCCTGGGTGCCCTCTCCCTCTTGTCTCCAGGGAATTAAGCATCTCTAGCCCCTTATATCAACACTCCACCTAAACGTCACCTCCTCCAAAAACCCCCCAAAACTGGTAAGTCAGAGAAGTGCTTCTCGTGTTGCCCTTTCCCGCTTCCCAGGACGTGACGATCTTCCTCACCCCTTCACCCCCAGGGCCCTGCCCTCCCTTGTCAGCCAAACTCACTCCCCAAAGAGGCCCTGACGTGGCCAGACATGGTCTCATCTTCCCAATCATGGCCTCTCTTCCCACAGGAAGGCTTCTGCATTTCCTTCATTCAGCAAAATATTTCCTGAGCACCTAGAGTGCAGTGGGCATTCTTCCAGGTCTTGGCAACATGGCGGTGATGGTGACAAAGCCCCTGGGCCCCTGAAGGAGCGAAGGTTGTCTCCAGACATTCATGCCCTAAACACACTAATCCAATGATGTGGGCTCTTACTTCTCAAGATTGTCCTGCTATTTTTACTTTTAGGTCAAGGAATGATTAGTGAATGGGTATTGGGTTTGGTTTTTTGCAGGCATGTAATAGTTAAATCAAGTATGATACGTAATTTGAAGGAATGCTACACATCTATTAAAATATGTTTCTATAGAACATGATGGCGTTGGTAAATGTGATAGAATGCTCAGTAAGGAGATATGGTGATGTCTCTCTTCACACAGTGATGGAGAGAGATAAGGAGTGAGCAGTAACTTCCTAAGTGCTTTGGCCACGCGTTGGGGGTGGGGACTGTTTTCCTAATTGAAACCGTAGAAGGTAAAGCTCACTGAAATCTTCTCCGCCAGTGGGGAAATGTGGAAAATACATTTTCTTCTAAATATCAGTGATTCAAGGTGGGAATGGCTCAGACTCCCAAGAGAAGAAACCTTTCCGTTTATTAAGAGATGGCATGAGGGGTGCCAGGGTGGCTCAGTCGGTTAAACGTCCGACTTCAGCTCAGGTTGTGATCTTGCGGTTTGTGAGTTCGAGCCCCGCGTCGGGCTCTGTGCTGACAGCTCAGGGCCTGGGGCCTGCTTTGGATTCTGTGTCTCCCTCTCTCTCTGCCCACCCCCGCTCACACACTGTCGCTCTCTCTCTCTCTCTCAAAAATAAATAAACATTAAAAAAAATTAAAAAGAGACAGCATGAATGTGGAGCACCTGCGTGGCTCCGTCAGTTACGAGTCAGTCTCTTGATTTCGGTTCGGTTCATGATCTCATGGTTCCTGGGACTGAGCCCTGCATGGGGCTCTGCACTAACAACACAGGGCTTGCTTGGGATGCTCTGTCTCCCTCTCTCTCTGCCCCTCCCAGTTTGCACGCTCGCTCACACACTTTCTCTGTCTCTCTCTCAAAACAAATAAACATTTTTGAAAAAAGAGATGGCATGAGTTTTAAACGTTTCAGAAAACCGCATTTAATCTTAAGATACATTTATATGTGTGTGGGGGGGTGTGCGTGCACACACATGCGTGTGGGTTTTGGTGGGAACAGGAAAAAAGACTGGAAGGAAACGCACCAAAATTAGGGTGTTGTCACAGTTTTTGGTTTAAGTTTTACACATGCCGATATTCTCCAAAGTTTCTATCGTGACTCTCATTGCTTTCATAATCAGAAAAGAAGCGGTAAACTGAACACTAATAGTTTTTTAATTTCCTCATGAATCTGTTTTTACAGGCACCATGGCAGTGGGGTTTGGGAACCAGCAGGGTGCGAAACACAAACGAAATCCCCCGTTCCTGCAGGGCTGAGTGCACCCCTTGGCCCTGACGAGAAACCCTCCCTCCATCCACGCTGGCAGCCAGCTGTCCACAGCTGTTCCGAGGAGACTGCGAATGAATGGAGCTGGTGGAAAAACACAACATTCCTGACTCTCCAAGGATGGCATTATGCTTGGAACTCTCGCTCACCAAAGAAGTAAATAAACAGAGAGAGAGGTGGCAGCCAAGCCGGCCAGAGGAGCTCCAGGCCTGGAGGCGGCTCAGCTGCCAGGGCTCCGGACCCCTAACATACCATCGCAAAGAAGACCCCTCTGCCTGAGCCAGCCGGCCTTGTCGAGTCAGGGCTAACGCCAGGTGGCCGTGGCCCTCCCGGCCTGTGTCTCGTGAATGCCATCTTCCCTCCCTGCCACCATCAGAGTCTAGGGGAGCAAGTTTTTGTGCCCGTCGGCTGAAGAGATCAGAGGGCAGGGCCCCTGGATGGTTCATCTTCACAGACCCCTGGCACTCACTGGCAGGCCCACTCACCATCTATCTCCTCGGGCACTGCTACACGCCAGGTGCTGTTCTGGGGCCAAGGATACAATGGGGAGCAAAACAGACCAGGTCCCTGCGCTCGTGGCGCTTACATTCTAAAGGGAGAGACAAGCCAGAGACGAGAGGAAAATCAAGAGTATATCCGAGAGAGAGGTGGGTGCTATGAAGAATGTAAGACGGGGTGCTGTTTCAGCTGGGACCTGAATGACAAGGGGCGGGGCGGGGCCGGGGGTGGGGGGAGGATGGCGGGCAACTGGGGAAAGCTCTGAGGGAAGGACACGCCACATGAAAAGAAGAGTCAAGGAAAAACACATGGGCTTGATGTGTTCGCAGAACAAAGAAGATCCAGCAGGGTGGAGTACAGGCAATGGAGGGAGTCCCCGAGACAGGCAGGGGCCGGACCCCAGGGTCCCCATAAGAGAGTAAGCAAAGGAGTGGCCCACCTGCCTGACAAAAGGAAACTCACTCTGCTTGATCTGTGAGGTCGGACTGGGCTTTGGCAGCTCCTAGAAAAAGATTCCATCGCTGTCTGTTGCTCCCAGCATCTCTGGCCGTGTGAAATGGCCAATCAGCTTGGCCCAGGGCTCTCAAAATGCCTGTGGAAACCTGGCTCTTCTCATGCACACCCCGATTCTCTGCCTCCTTGGCCTCCCCGTGCCAAGGCGTGCTGCTGGCGGCAATGAAGAAGCAAACCTGACCGCCCTCCACCCACCCACCAGTGCCCCCCAGCACTCGCTCAGCAAACATCTGCGGGGCCCAGGACTGGCGCCGGGTGCTGGGGGTGTGATGACGAGCAACACACAAGCCTCGCCCCCGAGACCCCCCTGCAAGTGATGCCCGGGCCAGGCTCGGGAGGAACCACCCGCGGCCAGGGGCTGCCCGGCACCCACCTCTCCACGTAGGGCCCCCCGCTTGTCTTCTCTCCCTGGCAAAACCTGCCGCGAGCCCCTGAAATGGATCTGATGGGAGGATTCATTCACTGCAAGGGGCTGAACCAAGAGACAAGCTCAGTGCCTTGCTTGCTTCCTCCACCACCCACCTTCATTCTTCCCTCCACCAACCCAGGGGGAAAATATGCCCAGTCGCAGGGATGAGGTTGTAACCAGTGGCGTGACAGATACCGCTTCCCTGAAGACAAAAGAGGACTCAGGTGTTGGTCTGAAGAGGGTCAAGGCGAGGGGGACCACAGGGGTCCAGGGGAGGGGTGGGCAAGGAGGGAGAGTTTGCGTGCAAGCCCCACACCTCCCTGCACCACACAGAAATGCTTCAGCTCATGGTCAGGGCGAACCGTATCTGCTACGTTGCTTTCAGAATCTCCCCGCACATAAAAATCATTATTGCCGTTATTCAGAAAAGCCAAGTCCCCCACTTTTGCAGATTCTTAAGTTCTGCCCTGTGAGGTTTCTGGGGTAAGCCTCGTATTGTGTAAAGGGGGGGCAGGGTCAGAGCCTGAGAAACAGTGCACACACTGGCTCTAGAAAATCTTTGTATCTTAAAACTCCCAGAGCAGCTGAGGTTCCAAGAGGCCCCACAGGACCCCTCCACGTGGGTCAGAGTTCACAACAATACCCACCATGCAGACGGGTGGTGGTTTTCTTCCAGTGAGGCACAGCTACCCTGGGGAGAAGTCACCACTGAGGATGGTTCCAGACCCTTGAGTCTCTTCTTCCCAGGAGGAGAGGAGGGGTTATAAATAGCCTGGACTCCTTCAGCCCTACACAGGCACAGATCCCACACCCCCGCCCCAGCCTCAGCCAGCTGGTCCCTCCTCCCCCAAGTTCCCACAGCCTGCTATAAGAGGGAGGAAACTGCTCACCCACTGCGGGGGTGGGGAACATCAGAGAGAGTGGCCTCCCATGAATTGTCACTGTAGCCCCACCACACCTCTGCACCCTTCTGCAAATGGCAGTGCTTGGAGAGGGGTAGTGGGCAATATGTTCAGGCGGCCTCTTACACCCCAAGCACCTCGGGAAACCCTGAGCTGAAGGCCCAGAGTACGTTAATGCACTCCATGGAGGGTAGGAATAACACCCTCTCCTCTCTCTGCCTCAGCTTCCCCGTCCGTAAGACAGACAAACGGCTGGGCTGAACTGTGCACCTGCTGGGGATGGTCCTGACATTAGCATGCAATGCAAGTGAAAAGACACTGTCCAAATGTAACCCCGGACTGTCATTATGATGCCCGGTCTTGGTCTCATCTACAGGAGCCCCAGTCACAGCTGGGGAGACACGGATTCTTATCTGCTCACGAGAGCAGAAGAATTCTACTCGGTGGCATTGCGTGAGCCTTGAATTCCTGATACTGCATGCCCTTGAAAGCAATAAAACTTACAAAATATTCTCTCTCACAAGTCACTTCTGACTAATACAGATCGACACAGGCCGCACCCACACCTATTTTGATTTAATATGGTTCTGCTGGATGTACATGACAATATATATCGAAGGATGAGCATTGCCCTAGAATAGTTTGATTGGGGAGGGGAAGCTCTCTCAACAATCAGTCTGTTTACCATTCAAATCCTTCCCACTCATACACACTGCTAAGAAACAAGTGGCTAAAATCTAAGTGGCCAACTCCCAGTTCTTTTTAATTAAGACACTTTGTTTGCTCAATAAAATACGGCGTAAAAAACATTTACTGAAAACCCACTCATTGATGTCTAATAGCTGTGTCAAACACTCATAACAACATTTATTCCAACACCCTCAGATAATAGCCCATCTTTCTCATTTGGTATCCACAACAGCACAACATTTGTGTCCAAGTGTAATTGATCCAGAATTGGGCTCCCTTTCAAAAATATCTGTAAAACCTAATTACCAGGAAAACAGAGTTCTGGCATCCTACGGAAAGAGGGTGCTTCACAATGAGACAAGCTGCAAACTCATCTTGGCCAATCAAGCTGCATTATGTTACCAGAGGAGTTTGAGGAATTTGGGGTGATGAGGGAGCAGGAAAAGTTGGAATAGAGTCAGACTGGAATCTTCAGTGATAGTCCTGATTTTTTTTTTTTCTTTTTTGAGCCAAGGGCAGAGGACAGGAAATATATACCACATTAGCTGGCAAACATGGATGCAGAAAGTACCAGACAATGAGCCCACGATCGGCTTGGGGTGTGGGTGTCATTTCTGATCTCAGGCCCTACAAGGCCTTCCTTGCCCAAGGAACTCTCTCCACCCTGGTCTGGGAGGCTGATGTCATTTCTAGTCTCCCGGGGTTTCTAACCACTGTGACAGGTCACTTTCCCTTGGGCCTGAGTCTGCTCATCTGTAAAATGAATGTTCCTCATATCTCTAGGATATCTTTCGGCTTCAAAATTCTGTGACCTTTTTTAAAGCAAAGGGCACGCTTTCTGCTCAGGGACTCCGTGGGGTTAGGGGACTAGGGAGCGGCAGCGGGAATGAAGGACTCAGTGTTTCCAACCACCTCTCACGCAGTTCTGTGCAGACTTGCACCAGGTGGGTATCAAACCCACTCCGGGGATAAAGATTCCTTTCAGCCCAGGCCGGACCTCCCCGGGTGGTTCTAACCTCGATGCCCTGGATTCGACAACCGGCCAATGAGGAAGCCGGCCAAACCGCTGGACTTCTCTCCCAGAGCCTCTCTCCCAGAGCGGACCAGGGCACATCTTCCTCTTCGGAGGGGTGCTCTCTTCCCACCTTCATCCTCTTTGTGTCTCAGAGACCCCAGACATCCCAGCCCGAGCCTTGCCAAGGATGCAGTGAAGCTCCCCAGGCAGGGAGCACACACAACCGACTCCGGGCTCCCCTCGGCCCTGGACCCTCCTCGCCTACGTTTGGGTAGGAACCTCCACAGCTGGTTTCAAAGCAAAGGAGAGTTGCGGCTGCTTTGCCTTTTCTTTGGCTCGTCCTAAAGAAACAGACAAGCAGCCCGAATAACAAAGCAGCACAGCGGCCAGAGACGATTCGATCTCAAAGGAGCCAGAGATACGCACGCCAGGAGCGAAGACGAGCGCGGTTCCTAGGAGGAGACCCCGCGCTGCCCCGTGTGGGCGACAGGTAGCGGGCTGGCCTCAGTCTAACTTTCCCGAGGCACCGAGGCACGGCGCGCGTGAGCCCATTTCGCGAGGCTTCCCAAAGGACAGCCGCGGGAGCCCCGAAGTCCCCACAAGGGCGCCCCCCCGGGCAGGGACGGCCACGAAGCCCGGGAGCCGCGGCGCGAGATGCGGGATCCCAGACTTTCCAGCCCCCTTTCTCGTCTTCAAGATGAGACAGTGTGAGGTGCGGGTGCCGAAGTCTCAGGAAACCGTCACTCTCCAAAATGCTCCGGCGCAGAAGTGCGGTAAAACTTTTGGCAGGAACCACCTGTGGCTGCCGACGGGCCCGCCCCGTCCCGGCCCGGAGGCGCCGCCGAGCCCCGGGCCGCACGCGTCCGCAGAAGTTCCCCTCCAGCCCCGCGCGCCACTTCGCTCCGGGCCGCGGTGCCAGCCAGGAGGCGCGGCGCCCGCTCGCTGGCTCGCTCTCCGCTGGCTCTCCCCTCCTCCCTCCCTCCTCCTCCCGCCTCCTCTCGTTGCATGGCTGCCGCACGGAGCCCCTGAATAGCCACCGCAGCCCCCCGCCTCCTGCCCGCCGCGCTGGGGGCGCCCCTGCCCCCGCCGGAGCCCCGGGGCGCGCGGACCGCCGGCCTCCTAGCAACAGCCCCGACACGGCTTGCCGGCGTCGGCGATGCGGAGCCACCCTCCGGGAGCCCCGCGACCCCCTGACCCGCCTCGGCGGCCGAGGTGCGGGAGAGACCGTGACCCTCGCCGCCGGTGCCCGAGCCCGGCGCGCGAAGCCACTCACCTCTGCGCGCCGCCAGCCCCGCGCGCCTGCCGCACTTGGCGCCGGGCCGCGGTCCTCGCGTCCTCCGTCGCCGCCGCCGCGGTCCGTCCGTGCCTGTGCGCCCGAGCAGCGCGGGCCGCGCGCTGTCAGAGTCTCGTGGCGGGGCTGCGCCGGCGGGTGTGGAGCCGAGCGGCGGCGGCGGCGGCGGCGGCGGCGGGCGCGCGGGCAGCTCCTCCCTCCCCGCGCCGCGCCTCCGCCCTCCTCGCGCCCCGCCTCCCGCGCCGCGGCTGTCAGCCCCGCGCCCCGCGCCCGGCGCCCGCGCGGCCCGCGCCACCCGCTCGGGGGGCGCACGGGGCTAAAGGGCCCGGATGTCTACGGTCGCCTCTCCGCGCGCCCGCCCCCTCCGCGGCGCCCCCTCCCCGCCTGCCACACTTGCACTTGCTGCGCCCCGACCTCCTCCCCGGCTCCGCGGAATTTCTATTTTGACAGGAACTGTGGCGGTGGGCGGCGCGGCGGGGGACGCCCCGGACCCGCGGAGGCGGCGGGCGGCTGGCAGGACCCCGGCGCGGGGGCGGAGTGGGGGGCCAGGCAGAGCCACCATCCGCTCGGGGCTTTTTTTCTTTCTTTCCTTTTTTCTCTTTGCCTCCTCCAGGATTTAAAGGGACAGCCCCGGCCGAGGCGAGGGGCCAGGCGGCCGCCGTTTCTCCGGTCTCCAGACGCCCTCTGCGGCCCGGCCGGACCCGCCCGCACCCGGAGCGCAGGCTCCCGACCGCCGGGTATTTTTAGGTCCACACCCGGCCCGGGGCAGCGGTGCGGCGGAGCTTGGCTCGCCCGCCCCGGCGCACGGCTATTTTTACAGAGTCCGGTTGGGGGAGGAAATAAAACAACTCAGCAACTGCTTTCCCATTCGAAAGTAGGGAGTAAAGAGTGGGGGCGAGAAGTTTCCCAAATGCTCTCGGAATTCCAGCGAGTCAGAAAGACACCTCTCCGACACGAGCAACTACGGGCTTGCCCCATTTCAGGGCGCCCAAATCCCGGCGGGAAGCCCCGCCCCAGAGACCGCTCGGGCGCGGGGTCTCCCACCCCTCGCCGGGCGGAGCCCCCGCACCCCTCACCCCGCTCGCCAGAGACCCGCCAGCGGCCACCGGTCACTCCCCTGGACGGCCTTAGAAGGCGGCCTTCCAGAGCATCCAATCGCCCAGCAACGCAGCGAAGGGACGGGCCCGTGGAGCGCTTGGCTCCGCCCCGTCCCGCCAAGCCCCGCCCCCGCTGTTACCGCACGGGCGGGAGAGTCTAGGTGGGTCGCGCCGCGCGGAGCACTGACAGACAGCGCTTAGGACCCATCCCAGGGAAGAGGCAGGAGGTCTCCGCCCGCGAGCGACGGCGGGAGCGGTTGCGGGCGAGGCCGCGCTCGGCCAGACGTTCTGGACACCAGCGGGCCGGGACACGCAGGGACTCGCTTTTCTCTCTGCATATTTGCCACTCACCCCTCCGCCCTCTGGGCGGACTTCGGACCCCTTGCCCGCCCTCGGATGTCAGCGGGTTCTCTCTCAAGGGCTCCTCCAACAGACGCGGGCAAGTTGGCGGTCCTCAAGTTCCTGCAGGGGCTGAGCTTTCCTGGACCGAGAGGGGCGGCCAGGACGGTCGAGAAAGCGAATCCCTCCCTCCCGAGCCTATTCTGGCCATTGGCTAATGAAAGAGCAGGAGAGCTGTTGCTGTCTGGGTAATGTCTTTTCACGTTGGAGATACTGGATGGCGTCCTTTACAGCAGTCACAAAAATGTGTGGACCTCTTGCTCGGCACTTCTTCCCAGTGTCGCTCATTGGCATTTTTTATCGCTTCATTCATTCGTGTAATACATGCACATTGTAAGGCACCACGTTGGGATAGCGAAGACAGGAGAAACACTCTGGAATAGGATGTGACAGTGGACAGCTAGGTACAAACATGAAAGGGGAATCCGGAACATAGGGGTTTGTATATCGTCTTCCACTTGCTAGAGACGCCTGGCTTTTCCTGCAAAGTAAAAATATCATTCATTCAATACTTTGAACAACCACCTTACCCAAACCGTTCAAAGGTTCATAAGAAGTCCAGGGAAGTCCGTCCCAGAAACTTAAGAGATTTTTAGATTGAGGATATCAGGCTTCCAAGTTGCTAGAGCTTCCAGTGGCAAAATCATACCCTTGCTTCGAGCCCTAGGAGCCATTGCCCTCCCAAATTAGGTTGTCTCTCTCTTCTCCTTTCATTAAAGGGTGTTCAGCAATTTGAAGTTCTGCTGACCCAGCTGATACGGTGAAGCTTCTAAGCCAGAAGCATGGGGTTGCATTTGGGGAGTACCGGGAGGATCTAAGCCCTGGAATGGCAAGGCGCTAACAGATGATGGGACTGCAGTTCTGGGGCTGAGGGCAGCTACAGCCATGGAAAGGGTGTTTTGTTTGAGAAAAGAATTTTCTACCAAATTAGAAATGTCTCTGAATTGGAAAGATTTTCCTTCCTTCTCTGGGTACAGTTGCTCAGAGCAGATGTTTGTAGCTACAGATCACTGAATGGCTTTCCATGCCATGAGCTGTGGGAGAAGGGTTCCATGTTCTGGACAGTGAGCCTCCGTGCTACTGAGTCTAATCATGCAGGCAAAACTTATAAATTTAAGAACAATGGGGATGAGAATGGTCTGCAAATAGTAATACTATAGAATATTTTTAAAGAAAGCAGCTAGTCATAAAATACCCACAGATTATGTCAGTTTGCATGTTTTTCCTGCACAAATGGAAAATACAAAATAAAAAATATGTAACCTTAAAAAAATAAAAAATAAAAATAATAAAGCAGCTAATACTCTTGAAACCAATTATGCACTGTATGTTAACTAAAATTTAAATAATAATAACGTTTTTAAGCAGCTCTTGTGCTACATTTTTGTTCCTTTGATATTTTTTTGCCACAAGGGTTTGAGCTCCTTCCCCAGCTTGGTGTCCTCAATGCCTAACACACTTAACACCTAATAGGTGCTCACTAAAAGATTAATAAACCGGGGCGCCTGGGTGGCTCAGTTGGTTGAGCGTCCGACTTCGGCTCAGGTCATGATCTCACTGTCCGTGAGTTCGAGCCCCACGACGGGCTCCGTGCTGACAGCTCAGAGCCTGGAGCCTGTTTCAGATGCTGTGTCTCCCTCTCTCTCTGCCCCTCCCCCACTCATGCTCTGTCTCTCTTTGTCAATAATAAATAAACATTAAAACATTTTTAAAAAATTAAAAAGCCAAATGAATGAAAAGTCCTTTTAGAATGGTAAAGGTGTGGTAACACATAAGGACAGAGATCCAGAGAACTCTGTAAGGCTCATTTGCAATATACTTGTTGGTAGGTAACTGCATCAGTAAACCTGACCATAGATAGTAGGATTTACTGGCTCCTGCCAGACTCATCTACTTATCAGCCAAGGAACATAGAAAGGCATATCATTCATGTCCTCGTGCCTCTGCTTCCCAATCCATAAAAAGGGGATAATAACGGGAAGTTTCCACCCCATCGAGACGCTGGGATGACCAACGAGAAAGGCTGTGAGCAAGTATTGCCCAATGGACAACACTCCTTAAGGAGCATATTGAGCACCTTGGAGTACTTTGTAAATTATCAGTATTAGTTATTAGAATAAATTGTACAGAAATTGTCAGGGAATGGGGCTCAAAACTTTACCTGTGTCCCAAGGATGGTAAAAGGCTGATTCCAGAGAAGGGGAAAAGAAGGGAATTAACTTTTACAGAGCTCCTCTAGAATCAGAACTCCTGACACGGACCGTCATACATTCCTCCTAACAACTGTGCACGATACATTTCATGGTTATTTATCGAAGAGAAATGTGGTCTCAGCAATGGTAATGACCAAGGTCCCACAGCTGGGAAGTGGCAGAGGCAGTCCCGGAACTCGGATTTGTGAGTTCAGGAATTCACCTACGTCCCATGCTGCCAAGCTGCATCTATCTATATCCCTTGCTGATGAAAGCGATGGTCCATGTTACCACAAGGCAGGGTGGGCATGAGGCAATCCCAGTCGAGAAGAACTTCCTGGAAGAGGCAGCATCTGATTCAGTCCTTTAAGTCGGGATGGTTTATGTATCTCTCTCTCTCTCTCTCTCTCTCTCTCTCTCTCTCTCTCATTGTTTGAAATAATTTCAGATTTTCAGAAAAGTTAACAAAGATAGTATAACAAATTCCCATATACCTTCACCCAGGTACCCCGTGGGGAACATTTACCATGTTCGCTGTATCTTGCTGCCTCTCTATACATATATATTCCCTTTGTCCTAAACCATTTGAAAGTAAGCTGGAGACATAAGGCTCTTTTACTGATAAAGTCTTCAATGAGTGTCTTCTAACAACATGGACATTCTCTTACATAATTAAAATCAGGAAATTGCCTTTGATACTATTATCTAATCTAAACTACACCTAGACATTGCCACGTATCTCACTCAAGGCAAAAATGAGAGATAAATCAATTCTGGTCAGGATTTAATCCAGGATTATATGTTGCATCCAGCTGTCATATCCCTTGGGAGGGTATTTTTATTATCAAAAATAAATTTTCTCAATTCTCATTTCTTCTTTTAAATGGCCACACGTGTATGGTTTATATAGGGTAACAATGGCAATCTCCTTGATCACCCTTTAGGCAGGTTCCTCTGAGCCCTCTTTTTGATGAGGCCTCACCCTTGGGCCCTGTCTTCAGCCTGCCAAACCCAGTTGTGGAAAGAATCCTGCTAAGTCAGTTTAGTTAGAATCCCCCCACCCTTGCTATCTGATCACCCTGGTTTGCCTTTAGCAAGAATCCTGTTACGTCAGTTTAGCAAGAATCCGCCCACTGGGATGTTAGTAATTTTCCATCCACTGACCCCCACCTTCCTTGGCTATAAATCCTCACCTGTCCTTGTTGAACCTGATCTCTCTCCCCTACTGCAATACCCCTTTTGCAATAGTTTCAAAAAAAATCTTCCTTGCCATTTTAACAAGTGTTAGAACAATTTCTTCTTCAATAGTGCCAAAGAAAATATAGAAAAAATTTAAACCTGTCTGCAATTGCCCACCAGATATAACCTTAATTAACCCTTGGCTAATTTAAATGTATTAATACTCAATTTCTTTTTAATGTACAGGTGTAATCCAAGCACACAACCACCACCCCCTTCCAGGGGCCAGCTTCCCCTAGAAAATATTGAGGATATGGAGGTCCTACTTTTCATTCCTCCAGAAATTCTTCCTCCAGCTTGAAGCTGCACAAGACCTATGACTTCCCCCATGTTCCAGGAGAGAACAACCCTCCACAGTGGGTCCCTGGATGGTTCACCTGGCCCCAACTTTGTTCATCTACCCTTTGATGTGACTCACCACAGGAGAGCCAGCCCCTAACCTCAGGGGAGGCGGCTTTCCCTGGGACCCCTTTCCCATCAACTTCCCACCACACAGTTCGCAAGCCTCAGTCAGTCAAGACATCTGTATGACACTCTGGGGCAGTGGCAGGTGGGTAGTGGTCACCAACCGGGCTGTTCAGTAATGGCCGTCGTCATTCTATGCACGGCCGAACAGCTAAACAAGCCAGGGCAGGCGAAGTCCCCAGGTCAGTTCAGCCTCCTTCAAGATCTCCCCAGCTGTCTGACTTACAGGTGTGCCTATGGGTTCTTTCCACTATTCGGCGAGTCGTTGTTGAATGGAGCGTGCACACGCGCATACTCCCACGTACATCGTGGAAGGCAACTCTCGGGGCTGACTCGGTCTAAATCTCTGAGCATCAGAGAATTTGCTAATTACCTCAAAGTTTTCAAAATGCTGTAGTGTTGCTTTTATGTCATTAGCATCATATGTTACATATATGCATTATATAGTATATCGTATACTGTGTATTATTATCTAATTATTTTTTCTTCATGCCCCCCCCCTTGAATTTATCTTGCCTTGTTCTCTTCATGAGAATTCCCAGGTGGACACCACTTAGGGCCCCCCCCCCCGGGATTTCCCTTTGTTATCCAGAGGCGCCAGGTCACAATCATCCTGAGGATGTGATTACAAGCAGAGCCCTCACTCTACTCAGAGGCTGCGTGAAAGGAGGAGACTGCTTTTATTCAGGATGCGCAAGGCACAAGGCAAATGTTGGTTGCAAAGTCCCTGTCTACAAAGACAACTTGATTTTAATTTTTTTTTTTAACGTTTACTTGTTTTTGAGAGACAGAGCGAGAGTGGGGGAGGGGCAGAGAGAGAGGGAGACAGAATCCGAAGTAGGCTCCAGACTCTGAGCAGTCAGCACAGAGCCCGACGCGGGGCTCGAACTCACGGACTGCAAGATCATGACCTGAGCCGAAGTTGGATGCTTAACCGACTGAGCCATCCAGGCGCCCCTACAATTTGATTTTAAAATGCATTACAAAATCCCTGGCCCATGTGAAGTACGGTGACTTAATGATGAAGATGTAGAAAAGTGGGTAAAGAGCAGGTATTTGCATACTTATTTTTTGTTTCATCAGCACCCATAAAGATTCTCCACAATGTCCAGGCACCCTCTCTTCCTGTTGAAGTCCAAAGACTACCTCCTCATTTTCTTTCTTGTTCACTATTGCCAAATACACGATTCTCGATTAATTTCTTATTTCCCACCTTGAGAAAAGGTGGCCATGGCATTATTATTGACAATGCCATGGCTCTTCAGAGCCCATTTGGGTAGACACAGTACATCTCTCCTTGCCCCTGCAGTTCCCTAATGCCGTTGACTCACGATGCCATCGCATCATCCATCCCGAGGTCTGTGAACCCTGGCTCCCAATGACTCTTAAAAGCTGTCACTGTACTTTGTCGATGAGGATCTCAAATGCTAGTCTTACCCAAAGCATGCAGGAAAATGTGAGCAATCACTCGTTTCCAGATCATGTTAAATTTGCCATTTGGAATTATATAGTATAAACCTCAAACAACATATTTTCCACCCATGACTTCTCTTAAACTCCTCAGGCTGTAATCACTGCATTCCTAGAAGGTGATCTCTTTCATTGTTGACCAAATTTCTGCGTATTTGGTTGAAGAATGCTCCCCCCCCCCCTAAAATTCAAGTCTACCTGGAACCTGTGAATGTGACCTTTCTTGGAAATAAAGTTTTAACAGATGTGATCAATTTAAGGTAAGGTCATACTTGTATCAGGGTGAGCCCTAAATCCAGTGAGTGGTGTCTTTATAAGAAGGGGGAAATTGGGAGACACAGAGACACTCCGGGGGTAACACCATGGGATGATGGAGACAGAGATTGGAATGATACATCTATAAGCTAAAGACCACCAAGGATTTCTGGCTCAGAAAGAAGCACTGAACAGATTTTCATTCAGAGCCTCCCAGAGAAAGCAGCCCTGTTAACACCTTGGTTTCAGGCTTCTGGCCTCCAGAACTGTAAGAGAATAAATTTGTATTGTTTTAAGAAGCCAGGTTTACGGTAATTCGCTACAGCAGCCCTAGGAAATGAATATGTCCTGCTTCCTACAGACTGCCACCAGTGGGAAGGAAGGCAAGAAGCCTGTGGGTGGAATGAGAAGAGAAACTACTTATGCAAGGCATGTCTATCCCTTGTCCAACATGGGATAAGACTGACCTAGAAAAACATGACATCGCATATTGGTTAGAGAGGACATTGATGAGAAAAGCCCGTAGGCATTCTGGAACAGTGATCTCAAAAGTCATCAGGGGAAATAGCCACTGCCACCCCTGGAGGACTTTCTGACCTGTGACACAGAGCCTACTGAGGACGCAGGGTGACTTTCCTGGATGCTGGGGTGGGGACACACGGAATGAAGGATGCCTGTCACCAGATCCATGACCTTCAAGTGCTATAGGCCAGAAGCAGCAGCAGCCCTGTGGTCTGATTTCGTATAAGGGTAGGAGCTGATGTGCAGGCCCGTAGACGTGGCCCAAGTCCAAGGGTCAGCAGTGGGCCACCAGTAGCCTAGAGCCCCAAACTCACCCTGCATCCATATGAGCCACCACAAATCGGCATGCCTATACCTTTCCTCTGTCCCAGGCTGACACCAATCCACAAAACAAATGCCACACTTGTCAATAGGAACGATCCACTTACCACGCCAGCCTCCCATGGAGCCCAGGGTTGACTCTATAGGTATGAGTCCTGGACTCTTGGGACTTCTAGTCTACTCTGTGCATGGGACAGAGAATCAGAGAGGGTTAGAAAGGGAGAAACAGGTCCTGGGACACCTCAAGGTTCTGGGCTGGGCTGTGGACAGTGTACCCAGTGGATCTCACGCATGTGAAGGCATTTAAGAAATTTTGATGAAGGTATTCTAAAGCATGGGGCCTTCTGGAGCTCAAGGATGGGGCAGGATTCTATTTGTAGGGGTCTGAAAAGGACTCCCTCCTTGACCAAACTTGAGTCAGCCTCCTTCAATCAAAGCAAGGAATTTACCCTGTTGTTTTTCCAAATAGTTAGATAGGTGTGATACGTATTAGAAAAAAAAAAAAAAAAAACACCCCAGAATAAAGGAAAAGAAACAAATCTACAAAGGTAAGAATTTGCAAAGTGAGTTGCAGAAATAGCAACCTAGTACGGCTGTAACAGAAGAGGCAGATATGGAAAAAAAGGGAAGTACGACCAGAAAGGTGGGTAAATTCAGATGGGGGAGGAATTTGAAATTAGAGTTTCAGTCTATCAGCCAAGAGGAAGTCTCAGGGGCTTGGAGAGAGGAGGCATGTGACCAGAGCCAACCGTTAGGACAGACAGCATGAGAAGAGACAGAGTGCGGCGCGCAGGGCCCAGGGATGGGGAGAAGGCCATGGCAATGGCCAAGGTGCATGCAACCAGGGTATAAATTAGGACAGCAGCAGCGGGGACAGAGAGGCGATGGCTGTTCCATGCCTACAAAGCATCAGAAGGACTGACTCTGGAGACAAAGAAAGGGTCTGCTGTGACTCTGTAACGCTCTAACCTCATGGTCATCACGAAGACAAAAGTTATTCATCATATGGATTGGGCTACTCTATCCCTCATGGCTTCTCTCTGTCGGTTTTCTCAGGTGGCAGGTGGAAGTTTTCCTTTCTGTATTTTACAGATGGGGAAACGGAGGTTCGGGAAGTCATGACTTGCCCAAGAGACCCTGGAAAGTTAGATCCCTTGCAGCACGATCTGGGTAGAAATGTAGGCACAGAGCTCTGGAGTCCTGTTATTTCTTTTTGAACGTGGCGAACTCACCTCACCTGTGTGCACGGGGTTGGGGGTGGGAGATGAGGGAATGTGTGCGTGTGTGTGTGTGTGTGTGTGTGTGTGTGCACGCGTGTGCGTGCTCCATGAGCATGTGGTTGAGGAGGGTAGCACGTGAGCCAGCTGGATTTCTCTCTCAGGAGGTGCCGATGGGCACCAGTGCTCCCTGGATGCCTTCCTCTTCCCAAATAAACAATCATATGACACAATGTCTGAAAGCCCAGAAGATTTCCTGTCTCCATTGGCCCAGTGCCCTGCGTACTGCAAACCCTGAGCCAGTAAAGCTATCTCCAGCCTTCCACATCCCTCCACCCTTAGTCTCTAGCTCCAGGACCCAGGGAACGCCATGAGCTAACTGTGCCTGGCCTGCTTGGCACCAGCTACGTGAAGAGTCTGGATGTTCTTCTGCCAAAGAAAACCCAGTGGCTGGGCCAGCGACCTGGACTTCCTCCAACAGGCTGGCTCAGCCACACTACCTGCCTCAAGCCTGCGTCCCTCCCAGGGGTCTGCTTCTCCCATCAGAGTTGACCCGAGGGACCCCAAATAGGGTCCACTATCACAGAAAAAGAAGTCATGTTTCCCAGGGGCCATTACCTTCTCTCCAAGTTGCAGATAAGCTAGCAACAGTGCCGGGAGTGAAAGGGGGTCTGGCGGTTTCTAACCTATGGAACCTACTCATCCTTTGAGGTCCCATCGGTTCGTCACCCACTCTGTGACTTCTCACCCAGAGCCCACCAAAAAAGCCAACAGCTTTTGTGTTAGCAAATGTGTGCAGTGCTATCACAGCCTTTGTGGCTTGGGAAGCAAATACGTCCCATATTTTGCTCTTGGTACAGCTGACGGGTAGTGATTCCTCGGTTGCCGCATGGAGAAGGACACTGAGGCCATATTCGGACACAGCAGGAAGAAGCTTGCCGTCACCAGTTCGGAAAGGCAGTTGCAGTGGGTGATAGCCAGGCACCACGCAGCTGTGTCTGCCAACCCAGAGTGCCACACTGCTGCCTTCGTCACCTCGATAGCCCTCCATCACCATTCAAATAATCTGCACTTCTTTCTATCTCCAGTACCTCGCACAGTGCCTGGCACTTAGTAGGTGCTCAAGAAATATTTTGGGGGGCTTCTACCTTACCTTACACTGGGCCTAGCCTGTGGGTAGCCAAAGGTATTTAGTGATTCCTAGTTAAAGAAATGAACACATCGGGGGGCCTGGGTGGCTCAGTCGGTTAGACGTCCGACTTCGGCTCAGGTTATGATCTCACGGTTTGTGGGTTCGGGCCCCACATCGGGCTCTGTGCTGACCGCTCGGAGCCTGGAGCCTGAGTCGGATTCTGTGTCTCTCCATCTCTCGGCCCCTCCCCTGCTCAGGCTCTGTGTCTCTCTGTCTCTCAATAATAAATAAACGTTAAAAAATTTTTCTAAAAAAAGAACATATCTTCTTCTGACTCTGTGTCTGTTGCCTACTCTTCTGTTTCGTAAACACCATTTGTTCAGTTTAATGCCTGACAGTAAGTAAATTTCCATAGATGGACTTAATTTCCTCTTATCAAGCAGTGACCATCTTAATCGAATTTATAAATATTACCAGAGTCACAGGATTTTCAGCTGGAGTGCACCCTACAGTTTAAAACACTCATTTCACAGGTAAAGAAACTGAGACCCCAATTATCAACAGATTGCTATCTCTTTTCTTCACTTCACCTTTTTCATTCATTCATTCACTCAACAATATTTTTTTCGTGTTCACATTCAATGAAAACAGGTATAAGTATAGGTAATTTTTAGAAGAACCCGGAGCAGGAGCACCTGGTGACTTAGTCTGTTGGGTGTCCAACTCTTGATTTCAGCTCAAGTCATGATCTCACAGTTCGTGAGTTTGAGCCCTGCATCAGGCTCTGGGCTGGCAGTGCAGAGCCTGCTTGGGATTTGCTCTCTCCCTCGGTCTCTGTCCCTCCCCCCACTCGTGCTCCTTCTCCATCTCAAAATAAATAAATAAATGTTTAAAAAAGTATCGGGGTGCCTGGGTGGCTCAGTCAGTAAAGCATCCAACTACAGCTCAGGTCATGATCTCACGGTTCATGAGTTTGAGCCCCGCGTCGGGCTCTGTGCTGACAGCTCAGAGCCTGGAGCCTGCTTCAGATCCTGTGTCTCCCTTTGCCTCTGCCCCACCGCTTCTCCCTCTCTCTCTGTCTCTGTCTTGCAAATATAAATAAACATTTAAAAAAATTTAAGCATCATTAAATAAAAGCACAGAGCAAACCGTACTGTTTCTTAATGTTTTGATATCTCTTTTATATTTCTGTGAGCTTTTAGACAAAACCAACGTTAAATGGAGGTAGAATTAGCAAGGCCACCCACTAGGTTCATCTCCAGTCCCTCCCCAAGCCATCCACAGCCCTTCAACGCGAATTTACCAACAACCCAGTGTGTGTCTTAACCAAGTACTGCCGGTGACACACACACAAAAATAGAAGACACAGCGCATGCTCCCCAAATACTTATCTCTACAATTATCTAGGGCTTTAAATGTGCTCTGCAGGCGGTCAGAGCTACAAGAGCTTCCCATTTCTGTGGTCTGCCACACAAGCAGATTTCTAGACATTTAAAGCTTAACCCTCCTGCCATCGGAACTTAAAATATATACGTATTATTATATACGTTGGAAAGGAAACTTCCTAAAACATATTGCATACACGTGTGTAAAACAGAAAATGCTCCGTGTAACTCCAGCCCCGCTTAAGGGTGGCGCGGCGTCTTCCTGAGCACCTGCGGGCTCAGCGACAAAGCTGCGGTGGACTCAAGTTTCATGGAGGTGTGAGAGGCTCTTCCACCACTGCATGGCCCTGGAAAGCCATCGATGTTTAGTTCTTCTATACAATTTTGGGCGTTCTTCCGCCTCCATTCTTACTATAAGCTGTTGGCCATTTCTTCATTTTGCTGGCCCACCTTACTTCTTTTCGCTCATGTTCGTGGGGCCCCAGAAGGCTGTTTCTGTCCCTCCTTCCCTCTACTGGCTCCTCCTCTAGGACCCATGCAATTTCATAAGACCCCCTCCCCCCCACCCAGAAGGCGAGAGAGGAGATACGCCCAGTGTGTGTGTGTGTCCCCACCCTTTGCCACACATGTAGTGCTGGCTGTGCCCTCTCTGTGGCTCCATGACAACCCCCCCCCCCACCGTCCTCCCTTTGGGTCTGGCTGAACTCCCATGCATTGTGGGCCCACGCGAGTCCTGCGCTCCCATCCTGTGTCCCCACAGCTATGGCTGAGTGAGTGAGGTACTGATGGCCCAAAGGGCCTCTTTCTCCACTCAAACCAGAACTTGCTTCAAATACAGAAAGATGATCATGGCATTGCTAAGAAACAGAAATGACCAAGGAACCCTATCGTATCCTTTTCTTCCTTGTGCTACTTCTCTGTATTAGTCAACCACTTACGACATAAATGGTGACATAAAAAGAAAGGGGCAAGGGGGAAACCTGGCAATTCAAGTTCGTTTTCCTTAAAGTTCTCTCCTCCATCCTCACCAACCGGTAAACTTGAAGGTAGAGGTAGGTGTCTCTTGCCAAAAGTGAAATAAACATTGTTGAGTTAGTTCTATCCAGCATTTCCCGTGTTGGTGGTAATAATGAAGTATACATGTATGTACGGGCTATGAATTCTGTAAATTCGGTGATTCTGCATAGGAGTTTACATTTTTACATTTTCATTTAAACTTTCCTTGCTTGGGGTGCCTGGGTGACTCAGTCAGTTAAGTGTCCGACCCTTGATCTCAGTAAGCTCAGGTCTTGATCTCAGGGTTGTGAGTTCAAGCCCCATGTCGGGTGCTGCACTGGGTGTGAAGCCTATATAAAATAATAAAATAAAATAAAATAAAATAAAATAAAATAAAATAAAATAAAATAAAATAGAATAAAATAGAATAATAGAATAAAATAAAATAAAATAAATCATCCTTGCTCATTCACAACAGCCAAAATGATATAACCCAAATGTCCGTCGGCACATGAATGAGGCACCTAGACTTGTCAAACTCACAGAGACAGAAAATAGAACAGGGGTTGCAGGGAGGACACAGTGGGGAGTCAGTGTTCAGTAGGGACAGAGTCTCAGCTTTGCAAGATGATGAAGAAAGTTTATGGTGGATGGTGGTGATGGTTGCACAACAGTGTGAAGGTCCTTACGGCCCTGAACCGTGCTCTTAAAAATCGTTTAGATAGTTAAGTTTTATGTTGTGTACATTTTACCACAATTTAAAAATAGTAAATGAGTGAGTGGATGTATAACTGGCGCAATAGAAAGATGAATGGCGGAATGAATGCAAATAATTTAAATATTTTTTTCTTTCTTGACAATATTAAACTACAAATGAACAAATATTAAATAACATGATAAATGAATACATAAATAAATAACATATTAAGTAACAAAGGGAAAAAGCTCTGTATTTTAGTCCCTTTAAACTGCATTTCCTTCTGCTTTTTCATTTTGCACTGGGCCCTGAAAATTATGTAGCAGGTGCTATGCACACGCCCCCACCTTCTCCCCATAGCCTTCCTTTTCTTAACCAAGAGCAAGAATGTTGCTTCCTTCCTGGACACATTTCCCTTTCCCTTCCTTCCTTCCGCTGAGAGCTGGGCCCCCAGTGAGTGTTCTTCCTCATTCTGTGCTAATTCCACCCGGCTATCTGCACCCAATTCCCTTCCCTCTTGCATTCTGAAGCCATGGCCCTTTGCCACGGTGCCCCCATGGTCTACTCTCTCTGTCCCTCTGCTTCTTCCTGGTTTCAGTCACTCCTGAGGTAGAAGGCTCCTGAGAGGTCCCTCTACTTGGGAATCTGATACTTGCTCTTCTCTCAACAACCTTAGATTCCACTGGGTTATCCAGAAACATAAAAAGAACAGGTGGGCAACCCAAACATCCATCTGTGGATGAAAGGATAAGCCAAGTGTGGTCTCTACATGCGATAGAAGATGATTCAGTCTTAAACTGAAGGACGTTCTGACACATGCTACCACATGACTGAACCTTGAAGACATTGTGCCGAGTGAAATCATGAAGACACAAAAGGACAAACGCTGAATGACTCCACTTCTGTAAGTTTCCTAGAGTAGGTACATTCACGCAGACAGAATGTAGAATGGTGGTTGCCAGGGGCTGAGGGGAGGGAAGAATGGGGAGTTAGTGTTTAATGGGTATACAATTTCTTTTCAAGAGGATGAATAAGTTCTGGAAATACGTAGCAGTGATCGTTGTACAACATTGTGAGCGTGCTTAATGCTACTGAGTTACACATTTTTAAATGGTTAAAATGTTACAATTTATATTGCGTATCCTCTACCATAACAATAATTTATTTCAAACAGGTGGAAATGCTAATTTGTGCCCCGGTCTCCTTCCCATCTTCCTTCTCCTCCTAGAGGTGTGTGTCCTGGAGAAACCAAAGATGATTTACGTCTTCAGTTCAAGGCTGGACGGGGAAAAAAAAGACAGAGGAAATGAAGGCGAGGATGTGGCGTTATCCATCAAGGTTATGGCACCCGTTGAAAGGTTGTTTGCAGAGAAGCACTTGAGGGCTTTCTGATGGTGGCGGAATTTGGGGGATCGGACGTTAGAGCTGAAAGGCTCAGAGGTGAGAAATGACTTAGCAGGTCCCCCCTGCTCATGGGTGGCATGAACAGTACCGTAGCCAGGAAAGGGCCCTTGCTTCACCGATTCCACCTTTTCTGGCCGGCAAGGGCGTGAATCAGCACCCAACACTGCTGCCCCCAGCCTCGCCCACTGCACAGCCCTTCGCGGGCCTCCAGGCCCTCCAGTACCCACAACGCTCCCCTTCCCAGTCCCACCGGGGCAGGGCCCGGTACGCAAGAGGCCCTCACCAAACGCTTGTTGAATGAACGGGTGACCCCTGGTGAGGTGTGCCAGCTCCCAGGAAAGCCCTGCCATCACGCACTGCAGAAGTTCGATCTCCTCCTCTGGCCAGCTCACGGTTCTCAAGCTGGTCTTATCAGTTTCGATAAATGCACGTCCTGCCCCTTGACGCCACTCACGGCCTTCACTGTGAAGGCTCACTGTGTTCCTTTTCCAGGCACCTTGGAGGCGGGAAGGCATCTGCATGGTGCCAGGTGTATCTGGAAAGTGCAGGAAGAAACTCAATAGGTGACGGATCCATCCTGCCCAGGACGAGGAATCAAAAATGCCGGCTGTCCCCGCTGTGTGTCCTCGGGCAAGCTTACCATCTACCTGTGCCTCAGTTTCCCATCTGGGAAACGGAGACCCTGATCCCATCTGCCTCACGGTGTTGTTGTGAGGTCCTGGCTGGATGGGAAGGGCTCTGAAGAGCCACAGAGTACTCACATCTCCTGCTTCCCCACCTCCATCAGCACAATTCCTACGTCTTCTTCTTTACAAAATTCTTCTTCGTCTGTACTCACCCTTGAATATTCCACACGCACACCGCCACACACACCCAGGGTGGCTTCTCCCATTCAGTGTATGAACATATAGTCACCTTCCAGTCTTCTCCTCTGCACTCCACGCAGGGTGAGTTTCCCGAAGGGCCCCTCTGCACCTGCTGACCCCTCCCTCACCTCTCCGCCATTCTGCCCTGTCCTGCAGCTCCCTAGAGAGGGTTGCCGCTGGCAGCCCCCGGGAGGCCATCCTGCCAGGCCCCTGGTGCCTGTGGTGCCCTGATGGCTCCCTCCTCCTCAAGCTGCTCCCTCAGTCCACTTCCAGGACTCCATGCACCACTCCCTGCCTCTCTGGTCCCTCCCTTCCTGCACACCCTGCCTCCACCTGCATGACCTCCAATGTGCTTCTCCATGTTCCACCCTCCACAGAGGCTTCCTGACACTGTAGGCTGCTCTCCCCGGTGACTAGACCAGATCCCGTCCTGACACCCCCAAGTCTGCCTTTCCAGCCCCAACCGCCTTCTGATGCTGGGGACCCAGATGTCCAACGGCCCCCTGGACATTCTACACGGAGGGCCCGCAAGCGTCTCAAACACAGCGTATCCAGAAGCCAGCTCGGGGTCCCCCGACGTGTCCAAGTGGGTTCGTTTTCTAGGAACAAAAGAGGCATTAGGCATTTTAAAATTGACTTTCCCCCCACATCACAGCCTGAGAGAAGGATTCAACCACGAGTGGTTTAATTGGGAGGTCACATCTCCGTGAGGCCCGATCTGATCCCTCCTTGTTCCACCCACGACCCCACTCTAACCTGAGAGCATTTATAGGCTTTTTTTTTTTCAGTTTATTTTATTTATTTTGAGAGAGGGAGAGAGGACGTGCAAGCAGGGGAGGGGCAGAGAGAGAGAAGGAGAGAGAGAATCCCAAGCAGGAGCCATGCTGTCAGCGAGGGGCCCAACGCAGGCCTCAGTCTCACAAACCATGAGATCACGGCCTCAGGGAGTGAGTTGACAGCGTGACCCAAATCTAGGGCGACACTTTCTGCCCATGCGTACTGTCTCACTGTGACATCTTTAAAGCTTTGAACACCACTGCGTGCAGCTGGAACAAGAGACTGCTACAGACACACGACTCTCTCTCCTCCCGGCGATGGTGTGCAGGGAAGGAGCTCAGCACGCAAAGACCGGGTGAAGCCCCAGTTTTTGGAGCCAGGTATGGGGACGTGAGGAATACCCTTCACCTCTCCTCTCTCATGTGCTCCCTCTCGTCACCATCACTCCGTGGCATCACAGGCTGGGGCCCACAGGCGGACCACCTGGCTTTCAAATTATGATTCCTCGACTTCCTCGCTGTGTGATCGAGGGCAGATGGCGGACCATCTCTGTTCCCTCAATTGCAAAATAAGGATAATAAAGTGCCTCCTCCAACGGGTTGCTGAGGCCGCAATGAGGTGACACGGGTGAGGTTTGCAGAACAGTGCTGCCACAGGGTAAGGGCTCCATGAACGCCGGTTATTGTCCCTCAGGTTGGGGAGTCCCAGGAAATACTGGGTGTGGAAGAACTTTGAGACACAGAGTCCGAGGCGGAGAGAGGCGGGCACACAGCTATTTTCCTAGCGCTCGAAACCCGTTATTTATGCCTCTCATTTCTTGGCCTTTTCAATTTCTTTCCTTAAGAAATACCAAAACCCAAGTGTGAGAGGAAGGAAGTACAGTTTTTGAAAAGACTGGCGTGGCATTGTGAGTCTGACCACCACTCGGGGTGGCGTCTGAACATTTTCTCCCTTCTGAGACATCGCAGCCCTCTATTTAGAATGAGAAGATCCGGGGGCACTTGGGTGGCTCAGTCCGTTGAGCAACCGATCCTTGATTTGGGCTCGGGTCAGGATCTCACGGCTCGTGGGTTTGGGCCCCCCATCCGGCTCTGCCATGACAGTGCGGAGCCTGCTTGGGATTCTCTCTCTCCCTCTCTCTGCCCCTCCCCTGCTTGCTCACTCCGTCTCTCTCTCAAAATAAATAAATAAACTTAAAAAAAAAATAACTAGAAGATTCAAGGTTCTTAGCTGAGCCTCGTGCTTATAGCAACACGATGGTGGGTATATTGCTTGGTTCCCTCGCCTGTAAAATGGGATCTAGAAAGCCGTCCCTGCTGCCCTCAGTGGGACATTGTGAGGTTCGAGAGGGAAGTGCTCTGCAACCTGGAAAGCACCTGACACCCATGAGCACCCATGACTCCTGGAGCGGAAGAGAGGTCAGGAAAACTTTAAGGACAGTGACCAGATCTTGGTCATTCTTTTACCCAGCCCTGCTTCCCCAGTGCTCCTTTGCACACACTTCATGTTCAATGAGATGACTCGAGGCTGGGGAAGGAGAGGGGAGGGGATCCATAACCCTTGTGGGTTTCCAGCCCTAGGGGTTTGGACATCTTTCAGCAGCGCATGGGCTGCGCGGACCCTGCCAAACACGTCACCCATGAAATCACAGGGCCACCAGGAAGGCAGTGCGGGGTGGGGTCAGCCGGAATGTACTAATTTTGTAAATTGCACCGTGCCATCATGCACACACCCATGGGCAGGAGGAAGGGACAGAAAGAAGGGAAGGGAAAAGGAACAATTTCATGTGAGTGAAATTGTCGGTCCTGCCAGATGGCTCACAGGCCCCAGGCTGGCCCTGGGCACCACCGTGCAGCGGGAAAGCTTGTTTTCCCTGTTGTCACTCCCTCCCTGTCATCCTCCACTGCCCCCCACCCCCAGCACACGCACACCCCACTTCTCACCCCTGCGTTCTGTCCTGTGGTATGCCCCACTCTTCCCCGCCTGCTTGCCCATGAGGGGAGCCATGACATGAGCCTTCCTTTATGTCCCTGCCTCGTGACCCCATCTCCCACCACCACCCTTCTGCTCCACAAGCCACCTGTCCAAGAGCTGCTGATCTAATTGTCATCCCTCACGTCATTAACACGAATGAGTTCCCTCCGGCTAACATAGTTGAACTCCATGCTTGGAGCCCAGACTGGCCTCCCCGTGAGAGGGCCGGTATGTGCACCTGGGGACTATGTTGGATCCTTTTTGCAGCCCACTCAGAACCCAGCACCGTGGAAGGTGCTCAGTCACGTGCTGGGCTCCTTACCAGTGACCTGCACCTTGTGCACAGGCAGCCACAGAGCCCAAGTCTCCATAAGGGTTGAGAGGGGTGAGGATCTAAAGACCCCAAGGATGGAGGGAATGAACTCCTTAAAGAACTTAGCTGGATCCTCATTCCCTCAGGCGATGTCATTGGACGGACTGCAATGTTCCAAGGGAAAAAAAAAAAATCTGGCTCAGCTTGGGTGAAGAATATATCAGAACTCTGTCTTATTTTGCAATTTTTCCATTAGTCTAAAATGATTTCCAAATAAAAAGAGGAGGAGAAGAAGGAGGAGGACACAATGACAGACCTAGATAGTTTTCCACAAATTATATCGAAACTTGGAAGAACAAATAATTCTTGTTGTATATAAACTCTTTAAGAGCACAGAAAAAGAAAACCAACTAATTCACTTCATTACAAAAGCAAACAAGGACAGTACAAGCAATGAAAGATCAGCCTCGCAGATGAACTTGGTACGACCATCCTAAATTAATTAATAAGCTGAGATTATCAGTATATAAAGAAAACTATATCATAACAAGGTAGGATTTAATCCAGAAATGTAAGGATGGTTTAACATCAGAAAGTCTTTTAATGCATTCTATAAACTAATTATAGGAGAAAATTGATATTAAATATACATCAATGGCCATTCATGATAAAGAAATTGAAGTCTTGGCAAAGGCAAACTAGGAATTGTAGAAAACTTCATTAACAGGACAAGTAGACTCTATCAAATTATTAAAATAAGAAAGTTTGGGAAACTTGTTACATATAAGAACAACATATAAAAAGGGGCACCTGGGTGGCTCAGTTGGTTGAGCGACTGACTGACTCTTGATTCGGCCCAGGTCATGATCCCAGAGAGGTGGGATTGAGCCCCCATTGGGCACCATGCTGAGTGTGGAGCCTGCTTAAGATTCTCTCCATCTCTCTCTCTCTCTCTCTCTCTCTCTCTCCCTCCCTCTACTCCCTCTCTCCTGCCTGCTCTTTCTCTCTAAAAAAAAAAAAAAAATTTAATTGTTTTGAAAGAACGACATATAAAAACTAACACATTTCTATAAATCAGTTGTAGCCAAGTAGAAAATATAGTAGAGAAAGAGAACTCATTCGTCAGTAATAAAATTTAGGAGGAACATAAGACTACATTTGACAGAAGAAAAATGGGTAAGATCTTCAGAAAGAAATGTACAACTCTCAGCAGTTATCCGTCACTGTGGCACAAACCACCCTAAAATTGTGAGCCTAAAGTAACCACCATTTTCTTTGCTCGTGATTCTACAGGTGTGCAACCTGGTCTGGGCTTAGCTGGGCTCGTCCTTTTGTTGGTTTTACCTGGGGTCGCTCCTGCAGCTACAGTCAGCTGGTGTCCCCATGGGCTGCATACTGTAAGATAGCCTCCCTCAGGCACAGGGTGGTTGGATCTGGTGTTGGCTGGGTCGCCGTTCAGCAGCCACCTGGCAGAAGAGTTCCAAGAGGGTAAAAGGTGGAGCTACAAGGCCTCTTGAGGGAGGCACAGGCATTGAAGACGGATGACAGCATTTTCATTGCGGTTGCCTGATCGAAGCAAACATTAAGTCCAGCCTAGACACAAGGGATGTGGGACTGGCAAAATCACATCGCAAAGCTTGTGCATCTTTGAATAAAAACAGGCCCTATGACCACCCTTACAAGCAAATCCCTATTTATTATTAGAGATGAAGTGAATAAATATAGAACTATTTCTTGTCTTGAGGGTATCTGTTCGTATCTATTCAAATAAATGTAAAGACATAAAATTATAAAATGTACCAATTCCCCCCAAGGTATTGTATACATTTTTCAAATTGCCATAAAAATACCAAGGTTGTTTTTTCAGTGTAATTGTTTTCATGTTTATTTATTCTTTGAGAGAGAGAGAGAGAGAGCGCGCGCGCACGCGCGCGCGCGCGCGCGCGCGCGCATGAGCGGGGGAGGGGCAGAGAAAGAGACACAGAATTCAAAGCGGGATCCAGGCTCTGAGCTATCATCACAGAGCCCAATGCAGGGCTTGAACTCATGAACTGCAAGATCATGACCTGATCTGAAGTCGGTCGCTTAACCTACTGAGCCACCCAAGCACCCCTGTTGTTCATTTTATTGTTGCCACTGGGTGTGGCTTAATGACCTGATCCTAAAATGCATAGGAAAGAGTGAAGGAATAAGATAGATTATGAAGAAGTCACCTAAGGTTAATATACAATGTAAGATGGAAAATGTATTACAGAGAAGTCAGAGGAGACAAAGAGGATTAAAGGTAAAGACAGTGTATTGATCTAATGCTTCCACTTTTACTGTCAATCCCAAGTGACAGTAAAGTAAAAAAAAGAAAGAATGAGAGAATGGGACAGAATTCTAGCAACAAAATTTTGGAAGCTCAAAAAGATGAGAGGGTGCCTGGGCTGCTCAGCAGGTTGAGCATCAAACTCTTGATTTTGGCTCAGGTTATGATCTCACCATTTGTGAGTTTGAGCCCTGTGTTGGGCTCTATGCTCATAGCACAGAGCCCACTTGGGATTCTTGCTCTCTCTCTCTCTCTCTCTCTGCCCCTCACCACTCTCTCTGTCTCTCTCTCTCTCTCTCTCAAAAAAAAAAAAAAAAAAGCAGATGAAAGAGTAACAAATAGCAGCACAGTAGATCCAAGAAAACAGAGTACTAGACCAACCATGGGGAAAACCAAGAAGCAACGTGGTTAAATTTTAGAACTATCCAAAGGCCCCGGGAAAAGGTTGAACCAGTTATTGTTGGAAATCAAGGTGAAGACGGGGCTAAAATAAATAGTTGAAGGTCTATACAGGCACACATTCCCAGCCTCCCTCCCAGCTGTACATAGCCAAACACAGCCTGCCCATCCTGGCAGTAAGACCACAAGTTTATTCTCTGGGAAGGATCAAACAGGAGGTTCCTGATTGGGCAGAGTTGAGGAGGGGAGTCTCCTACTGAAAGCCAGAGCATTAGCAATTATGCACCTGAGGCTGAGACCACAGCCCTCCTGCACCTCTCCGGAAACCATGGAGGCCAGGCATTCACCTTCAAGACCAGAAACAAGGTGGTGAGTCCAAAAAGAAAAACCTAAAGATACTGATATTGAAAATCTCCAAGAGATGATCTAGTCTGATAGTCTCAAGACAATCTGCACTCACATACTCAGAGCTTCCAAGAGGTCTTTTTGTCTCTGTAAGTACATAAAAATATCCAAATATGTGGGGAAAGCCAACAAACAGGAAAGAGAAAAGCCCAGAAGAACAAATGGAGAAAAGGAACTTAGAAGAAGCAGAGCTGATTTGGGGAGAAAAGGACTTACAGTGCTACGATTAATATCCTCAGAGACAGAAGACATTGAAACCACAGAACAAGGAGAGGGTCTTGGAAAAAGGAACATCCAGAAAACAAAACAAGTGATCTTGAGAGCTTAAGAACATCAGAGTAGACATGAAAAATTCCATAGAAGAATAGAAGGCAAAGTGGAAGAAAGAGGGCAAAAAGAAAGGGATGGAGAACAGAAAAGGGAAGAAAATTAGAGAATGAGTCCAGGAGTTGCAATATATACAAAAAAGGAGCTCCAGTGAAAAACAAGAGAGAGAATGGAGGAGAGAAATCATCAAAGAGAAGAGGAAGGAAGGAAGGAAGGATAGAAGGAAGTATGGAAGGAAGGAAGGAGGGGGAAGAAGGTATTGGAGTAGACAGGAGAGAAGATGTTGGAAGAAAGGAGGGAATCTCCCAGAATTGAAGGACTTAAGTTTACAGAGTTCAAGGACCTACCAAGTATCCAACACAATGGATGAAATATCATTGTGAAATTTTAGAACATTCCCTATTAATAAAAAAAAAAAAAAAAAGCCTACAAGTTTACAAAGATCAAAATGGCTTTGGAGTTTTCCACAGCACTATTGGAAGTTTGAAGATAACAGTGAATGCCTTCAAAATTCTGAAGGTAAGTATTACAAATCTAGAATTGGGTAACCATCCAAAGTAGCAATCAATTGGGAAAAGAGAATACAGATATTTTCAGATGTGGAGAATCTCACAATATTTACCTCCCATCTACCCCTCTCCAAGAAGCTGCTAGAAAACACATGCTGCCCCCACCCCAAAACCAGGAAATAAACCAGTAATTAAAGAAGAAATGAGACACAGGAGATGCACCGTGAAAGACAGATTCCCTGGTCAAGGAAGGGCCCAGCATGACGGTTGTTTACCAGACACAGAGGCTTCCAGGCTGCAATGGAGCACATCAAAAATCTCCAGGAAAGACTTCTCAAAAGACAAAATTGATTAAATATCTGATGTTTATGAAGGAAAATTGGACAATCATTGAAGACTATGCAATCACATTAATACATCTAAATAGAAAGCCATGCAAACAAAAAAAGCAAGATCGTTTTTACCTCCAGGAGAAACAAGAAGTTGTGTGGAATCGAAAAGTCATCGCGACTTACTACACGGTTTTCACATAGTCTGATTAATGTTAACCCCAAATACTGATCCAGCTAAAATTATGCCACAACCACCCCGAGGGGCTGGGAAAGGGAGGGAGCACAGAGATCCTCAGTAGATGAATGGTTAAAACATAATGATTAAATAGAAAAAAAAATTACGAGGTAGCAATACAAGATTAGACATTATTTAGAGACATGGAAATGAAAACCCAAATAATCAGAGCTGAAAATGATCGCCCCTGGGTGGGGGGCGGGGAGCAGGGGATGTGGAGGGGAAGGAGAGGGGCTGTTTTTCATAGCAAAGCTTGTAAAACAATTTGTGCCTGTGCATAACTTTGATTAGAATAAAATTTGAAAGATAAAATGGTAGAAACAATATCGGCCCTTACCATTCTATCAGGTTGAAAAATTGTAAAGTGCCATCTAACTAAAAGGTATTTCCTAGCTAATGAGGCACAAGAACACCTTGTACAGGTCAGTATTTATAATCTGGTTGATATTTTGAAATATCACAGCTCTGTCATATATGCTCAATCTTCTGAATTGTTTGTGCTTATTTAGCCTAACTTGTTCCAAAATCGAGGAAACATTCATGTGCATGCGTGCGCGCACACACACACACACACACACACACACACACACACACACAGGAAGATCTAAGAATAGCCAAGGCAACTGAATAACACCCCGGCAGGGGACTTGCTTTGCCAGTTATTAAGATTTTACAGAAAACGATATTAATTAGGTACGGTATTGGCACAGAAGAAGTAAACCAAGAGAAACAAATAGAGGGCCCAGAAATATATCAGTATGCGAATGGAACCCTAACATGTGTTTGTCACATCTCCAATGCTTGTCACACACTGTAAATAAATGCAGTTGGGGTGATTGGTTATCTAAATTGAAAAACTGACATTAAGGGTAATGTTGATCTTTTTTTAAGGGAAAAGGCTAGGAAAATAGCAACACGTTAAAATTTAAGTTTTCTATAAGCCGAAGGAGAGCTAGGTAAGAACAGAAAAGCAAACAAATCCTCACTCTGGGTGCCGTGAGGTCGCCAGACTGGGGGAAATGGGGAGAATCCAGCCGAGGACACCAATTAGAGGCCAGGACACTGGTGAGGAGAAGAGATGATGTGCATTTGAATAAAAGGAGGAGGATGCTAGAGATTGGGCCTGTGTCCAGCAGACATCTCTAAGGGATACTTGTTAAGACCCAGGGGCTGACTGATTTGGGGAACCATAGGAAAGAAGAGTCAACCGACTCCCAAGTACCTAGCCTGCAGGCTGGAAGGACGTGCCAATATCACAGCTAATAAGTCATACTGGGTTAACAACAGCTCTAGGTAGGATATAATTATTTCCATGGTGGATATGTTTAAGTCAAAGTCTGCTACAGAACTTGTAGGTGGAGTTGGGTAGTAAGCCGTGGTAAGTGCAGGTCTGGAGTTCACGAGAAAAGTGGAGCTGGAACAGGCTGAAAAAGGCCTTGGTGGATGGCGTTCAGACCCCTGCTATGTGCTGCTGTTACCCTCTCGTCTGTTCCCGTCATGCTCTTGTCATCATCGACTGCAGCTACTTCCTGTTTCTTCACCCAACTGTAAATCCCGGGAAGGCAGAGGCTGCATCTTGTTTTCTGCAGTATCTCTAAGGTCTGGCCCATAGCAGGCCTTTTTTTGAGAACCTGGCAAGAGGAAGATGTTCAAGGACAGAACCTTGGGGAGCACCAAAACCTATAAGACCTGCAGTAAGAGAAATCCATCAAAGGAGCTGTCAAAACAACCACCAGAGAAAGAGAGGAACCACAGGATGTGCATTCCCAGGAGCCAAATGGAGAGATGATGTCTAGAGGCCAAGACATTCCTCTCCTAGATGGGTTTTCCGCCAGCCCCACACCAGTTCTTTCCAGAGGAGCTTTCCAGGCCCCATGGATGCCGATGAGACCAAAGATGGACACCTGACCCACGGCTATGTCTGTCCATGGCGGGGAGGTTTCGCGGGAAAATGGAGGATGAAGTCAGTACCGTGATGAGCCAAAGCCCCATGACATTTATGAGGGAGCAGGGCCTCTGGGTAAGCAGAAGAAGCTTATAGTAGCAAGAGGGGATAAAATGAAGGGAGGTAGGCTGCATCCCGGGTAACTCTCTAGTGTCCAGCCCCAGCCTCTGTAAGACCTGCCCTGACCTTAGATTATATGGGATCCCATAAACCTCCTTTATTCTTGAGCTAGTTTGAGTGGATTTCTATCTACTCAGCTCCAAATAGAACTGTCTTTATATATCTATTACACAGGTAACAATTTTAAGGGAAATCAAATGTCTACAGACTTGAGAAAATCTTTCCCTTTACTGGAGATTGTTGACAAGCCTCTGCTCATATTAAAAATATAATCTTCGTTTGCACTTGGAACACCTCTGTTTAGAATTTTGAACTTGAAAGGAAACTTAGAATCAGGCAGCCAGGGAAGGATTTGATCGCCTGGAGCCATGTGCTACTTAGTGGCCTGGAAAGGACTTCATTGCAGAACCCCCAACTCTCAGTCCAGGGACCTTGCCAAAACTGTACCCTGTTCGGCCACCTCTAGGCTCAGGGAAACAAGTGACAATCAGCCCCATCAGTCCTCCAAAGCCAACTCTGGGAGGCAGTGCCCAAACCTAGGGGCTGATTCCTCTATCAGGAAGGTGGCTTGAAGGAATTAAAACCTGCAAAGAATGGCCAATGACGACCACATCAGAACCCAATGCTGCACAGGATTCTGTGTGTCGAAACCTTGTGTTCCTTTTGTGCGTTTTAAAAGTCACAGCTGGTGCTAACCCGAAAGCTAGCACTTTCGTGCCGAATGAAAGCAGGGCGGGATGGTGTGCTCGGGGTTCGGGACCCCTCTGAAAGGCACTCCCAGCCCTCCCAAACTGGTACAGGATGTCCGGCCCTGGTCGGCTTCCTCTTCTGCACCAGAGAGTGCCAATCGAAACACCGCCTCCTGCCAAGACTCCAGGACCCCGCTCAGATCCAGGCCCGGGGGCAAAAAGCAGATCTCATGCCAACGTCTCCCAAGCCTGGCTCCTCCCAGGCTCTCGTCCCGGAAGTGCTCTGGCGTCTCCTTTGGAAAGGGGACATCCGCCTTCAGATGGTCCCTGACCCTCCTCCAGCCTGTCTTGCACTCTGCAGCCTGGAAAGGCTGGTTTGCAGTGTCTGGAAAAAGCATTTACTGGTTCGGTTGTGGTCTGCCCTAGCAGCCGGGCCAGCTCCTAGTGCCACATCTCCCAGTGCCACGTCATCCCCCAGCCACGCCACCGAACGTGCCCCCATTCAGGAAAGGGGGCCCGGAGGCCCACCCGTACGCTTGCCTGGTGCTGTCCTTCCCCCGGTCTTTGGACTCCAAATGTTCATTTTTGTGGAATGAATAAAAAAAAAAAAAAAAGCTTGTCTGAAATTCGTTTTCCAGCAATCCTGATGGCAATGCTTGACAGGCTAAGAGGAGTTTGAATGAAGTTTTCCTGCAGGATATTTCACCGGGCTTGTGTCAGATTGGTCTGGTTTCTTAGGCCATGTGTCTTCCCAACCTTCTTAGAAAGGAGCGAGGGACTAAACCTCCCCTCTATTCTGTATGTGGAAAAAAACGGAGGCCCAGAAAAGCTGCAGAGACTCACAAATGTAGGGAGAGAGCCGGGGAAGGCAGCAATGCAGGGCTAGTCTGAGAAAAGGCATGATGGTAGGTAGGGTAGACTGTTTCCGGACTTGAGGGAGTTGTGCAACTGTTAGGCATTGAGGCCACCATGGGTGGGGAATTTGGAAGGTAGAGGAACTGGTCCCTTTGCAAAATTAATTTGAGTGACCCCATTTTAACATGCACCGCAAACTCCAAGCCTGGTACTCTTATACTGAGGCTCCAAGACCTGGCACAAATGACCCCATTTTAGAAGGTTTCCCTAATTCCTCAGTCCCCATCATCCCCCCCATTTAAGACTTGCTCTCCCAACCCCAGTCTGAGCCACAGCCTTGTTCTTTACTGTTCTCAAGTTCATGGTAGCCTTCTCTCAGCTAGATTACTAGCTGCCTCTCAAAGGCAGGGATTATGCCCTAGACTTTGGAAACCCCAATCCCACTGGATTTCCTCATTTTTTGCCAAATGACGGGGTCATGAGCACAGCCCCAGGGGCAGGATCAAAGAAAACAGTCATTTGGGACTTAGGGGTAAATGGTCTTGTTTTCTGTAAGAACTGATCAGTGGGGAAAAAAAATCAACCATCTGAAATGACTTGGTAAAGAAGTGTGGCTTCCTCTTCAAGTCATGGAAGGTGGCTGTGCTGTTAGCTTTACCCATAGAGAATGGGTCTGGGGTGAGTCCCTGGGCCACTGACCCAGGCTGACGGAACCCATAGGGAGATTTCTCTTTTTTCTGCTTCATACTTAGATGCTGTGTTCATTAGCTACATCACGTGTACATCATGTCTCACCTAGGCTACAAGCCCCCTATAGGCAGGGATAGTTCACAATTCTTTTGGACACCATAAGACAGTGTTAGACACCTAACTAACACGCTGCTAACACTGACTGATAAACCTGAATATCCAGCCAAAAGAAGAGCCCATAACCCAAGCTGGGAAAATGAGAATGGACCATTTTCTAAGTGGAGAGGTTGAATAGATGGCCCATGGTAGTTCCTGCCAATCAACTGCAAGGTTACAACCATGAGTTAGGCTCCCTGCGACCAGTTCACATCCCTAGGGATGCTGCCAGGTCTTTCCGGGAGCTTCTACCTATCTCCACATCACGCACAGGGATTTCCCACCCGCTCCCCTTCGGGAAGCTTCCGTCTGTACCTAGGCGCATTACCCCATGATCACCAGGAACAGAACAGGAGAAGCTCCTTTGCACCTCCATGCTACAAGTGAGACCCAGAGTCAGGGCACCTTGACTTTGGTGCCATCTGTGACCTGGAGCAAGTGATTTCCTCTCCGTGTTTGTACAACAGAGGAATCTACGAACTGATCTCTGAGGGACACTCTCGCCCCAAAAATCAAGGGTCTAGAATGGCAGGCGGCGTGTTGGTGTGGTTATTGTCTGGTTGATTTTCTTGTCCGTGTCATTGGCCCCGCGTGGCCATCTTTACCTGGAGTGAACAACACAACTAGCCCCATCAAGTCCCTTCTAACTACATGTCCTGCTCCAGGGAGGCCTGGGGTGGGCTTAGGGCTGCCCAAAGGAGGTATGAAATGACTTTGAAGTCTCTTACTTCTCTAAGAAATCCATGTCCATTTGGGGGCACCTGTGTGGCTCTGTCGGCTAAGCATCCGACTCTTGATGTTGGCTCAGTTCATGATCTCATGGGTTGTAGGTTCGAACCCCACATCAGGCTCTGCACTCACAGCCAGGAGCCTGGGTGGGATTCTCTCTCTCCCTGTCTGCCTCTCCCCTGCTCGCTCGCTCGCTCTCTCTCAAAATAAATAAATAAACTTAAAAAAAGAAATTCATGTAAATGTTGCATTCTTTTCTATACTATCACAAAGTTCTTTACAATAGAAATTTTCAGCTCCCAGTCTTAGCAGAAAGTGACCTTCCAGGAAAGTATTTCATGCTAAAGTTGTCTGAAACACCTATCTACGGGCGTTTTCACGGACACTGGAGCTTCCGGGGCTAAAAATTCATCTTTTGATCCGACCAGAACTCCCTCATCAGATATTCGTCCTTTTCTGTTAAAATGCCCATTCCCTTGGGAAGAGCCTGAAAGTTGGGCCAAACTGAGACAAGAATAAGATTCTATATTTGGGTCTGGGAAGCCAGTCACAGCAAGACTGGCTCAGGCTGTTCAGCTGAGCTGTAACTGGTGAGAACAGGGGAGGACTTTGATCAACCTAATCAGTATCATTCGACTGTGTCCTCCCAAAAAAAAGACACCTTCCTGCGGGTCCCAGACCTGGGCAGGTCTCCTGGAAAGCTGCACTCGGAGCTGGAACCACGCCTCAGCGGGACTTGGTCTAGCCGGGCACAGTGTAGACAGAGGTCATGGAAGGGCATCTCATGCAGATTGGGTGCAGGGACCAGAGTAAGGAGTGGGATGGGGATGCTCCCAGTTGTCACGAGGATGATTTATTTTTCTTTGTGTAGCCCCAGAGAGCAGAACCCAGAGAAGTGCTCACCTGTTTTGGCTCAGGAGAGGGAAACACAGAAACCTGTGAAATGGAGGTGGGCTGCCTCAGTAGGAAATGAGGACCATCTCCCTGGTCCTGGGAGAATAGAGGCAGGAGCTTGCTGGTCACTGGGCAATGGGATCCTGTGACAGAGTGAGATGCGTGTGGAAATGTGGCTCCTAGATCCTTTGAGGAAGGCGTCGCTGCCCAGCTGTGTGGTCCTCAGACGGTCTCCAGGCTCAGCTCTTCCGGTCGCCTTAGCTTCAGGGAGCCTCCTCCCCTGGGGCTCGCGTGTGGTGATGGGGAGAGGCAGTGGCATAAAAGCTGGGACCTCCGCACCACCGCAGGATACCCTGATGGGCAGTACTCACTCCAGGGCTAGGTTGGCCAAGGCTTTGCTGGGTCCGTTCAGTGTCTCCCTCCCTCCCTCCCTCTGCCCCTCAAACTCCATCTCAGCCTCTACTTCTAGAAAACCCTACGTGAGACAAAAGGATACAACACGGGATGGGTCACCCTGACATTCTAGGTGATCATACTGTCATCACTCACTTATACCTAAGTGTGATTGAATTCACTGAATTATTTACAGAGAACGAATTTATACAGGTGTAGCTTCAGAAAGCGGGGAGGGAAAAATTTGCAGGCCAAGGAAGTGAAGAGACAATGGATTGAATTGCACCCTTTAAACGGATGAATTGGGAGGTATGTGAATTATATCTCAGGAAAAACTGCTTACAATTTTTCTTTCTTTCTTCTTCTTCTTTTTTTTTTTTTTTTAGAGAGACAACGGAGTTGTTCTAAGATGGCCAGTCCCTTCTGGGCTGTGCGAGGAGGCTCTGGCATTGTAGCCAGATGCCAGGGACCAGGAACTGCAAGGACAAGGACAAGACCCTCTGCAAAGCTCTGTCCCCAGCAGGTTGGGCATGCCTGGGGCGTGGTTAGCAGCTCTGGGAGACTTCTGTAGCACCACCTTCTTCACTGTGCGTCACAGAGGGAGGAGCCCCACTGCCAACCAGATCCTAATGTGCCATTTTGTTCTCCTAGGACTGGAGTCAGCAGACTTTTCCTGTAAAGGGCCCAATAGTATGTTTTAGGTTTGATGGGCAACTACTTAACCCTGCTGCAGTAGCACAAAAGCAGTCACAGACAATAACTAAATGAATGGGCATGGCTGTGTTCCAATAAAACTTTATTTACAAAAACGAGCAATGGCCCAGATCTGCCTCAAGGACTATAGTGTGCTGACCTCTCTCCTAGACTCATGGACCAGCCCACTCGGAATCAATCCCAGGCCATGGAATAGAAAAGTCTTCTCGGTTTGAGATCCAACCACGCATCGTGGTGCTTGTGTCTTCCAGGCCTCACTGGAGAAGTGGACCCAATGGTCTATATATGTGACATAGGTTTTGGTTCAACTGGGAATAGAGACTCATAGAATATGCTTTCTGTTCACAAAGAGCCCTATTGAGTTCTGGAGACATGTGAATAAGCAAATAATTTCATTCAGTATGATAGGTGCAAGAAAACTGGGTAGATATAGAGAGGGAGAGAGAGAGAGAGAGAGAGAGAGAGATTCATGTAAGTTTGGGCTAAAACCATCATTGGCCATTGTCACCAGGATTCAGATCATTAATTTGGGGGCTGGGTCAGTTAGCCTTCGTGGTGGGTACCTGTAGTCCCTTCCAGCCATGATCTTTGCACATATGCAGAGGACTTGACTTTCTCACATTAATCTTGGAAGCAAGGACAAACATAATCCCAGCTTGTCACTGAGCCAGGTCCTACAGGTATTATTTTAGTGCACAAGCCACAGGGGTACCCTCCAGGAAGGGAGGGTGGTCACGGCCATTGCATGGAAAAGGCCAGGGGCTGGGTGTGGCTTTATTTCAGCTTGTGTGTGTGCTTTTCCCTCTGCTGTGCCGTGACACCAACCACGGTTGAGTGTCCTCTCTGGCTCTGTCTATGGGTGCCCTCTGGTGGCCTGTCTCTGGAAAGCCTTGGCACCTGTTAGGCAAGGATCAGTGGCAGAGATTTCTGCCAGGTTCCTCCTTTGCCAACACAAACTCAAACCTCCCCATAGGGATTTTGGTATGCCCCCAGAGCTTGCAGAAGGAATCATTTTCATCCCTAATCTGATACCCTTCATTCTTTTAATTTGGATAATTCATACCATCAAACTGCCCAAGAGACGTGGCATTCCAGACTGTTTATGGCAGAGAGGACATCCAAGATCTTCTAAAGGCACTTGGGGCCCAATGGACAAAAAAGGCAGCTGCAAATTTTCCTTGTGGGGAGCCACGTCTCCTTTGCATTTACCCCCCCCCCACCCCCACCCCCGTCCCGTTCCCTCAATGTGTCCCACAGCTGGGGCCTCAATGGGAAAAGACAGTAGTCATCCCTCTGCAGTGGGAAAGGACAATCTTCTTCTATGTGTGAAATGAGCTAAGGAGAGCCGTTTCCGGTGGACATGCTTGTTTCAACTGCATAGTTGTTCTGGCTGGGGTTTGCACGTTTCCCACCCTCACCGAAAGATGTCCCCATGTTTTCTTTCTTGATCAGAGGGCAGGGTCTGTGACCCGTTCCTCCAAGCTATGCTGCTGCTGTCTGTGATTCTGACAGTGTCCGTCTTCGGCCAGACTGTAATGCTGGTAAAACTCAGCTTTTGTTCCAGGCCCCCTGGGTTATTTTTTTTTTTTTTAAGACTGTTCCCCTCCCTTGAGCCTACTTTTCTAGCCTCATAACTCACCTTCCACCATCCAAAAATCCACGGGCACTGATGTTCGAGTGCCTCTCCTAGGGTGACTTGCCTTTTCCAACTATGTTTCTTTTGGACAAAGCTGTTGTTTTAAGAGTCAAAGACCTGGATTTTCTTTCCCATTCTGCCACTGATGGCCACGTGCTGTGGACAAGACACTTTCTCTATACGTGATAAGGGGGAGTGGTCTAGGCCAGTGGTTCTCCACTGAGCTGCACATTAGAATCAAGCTTTTTGTAACTTGCCCTTTGAGGCCAACTCCAGAGACTCGGATCCATCTGGTGTGGGGTAGGACCTAGCCATTAGGACTTTCTATGAACTCTCTAGATAGTTCTCACGTACAGTTGGGTTGAGCTGTTTGAGGGGCCTCCATCCAGAAGAAAGGTCAGAGGTCTGGGTGGGCTGGGAAGGGGAGGTCTCTGAGAGCCCCGTCACACTATCCCTACTATCTCCCTACATGTACGGCCAGCCCTGGATTCAGGAAATACATGTGGAAGGGCCATCGGGAGCCAAGAGAAAAGCACAGGACAGCAAGGGTTGAAGTAATTAAGGAAATGTCTTTTTATAAAGCCTCTGAGCAGAGCCCTTTCCGGCCTCAGGAACAGTGGTGTGGCCCCCATCGGATCTAGAACGACTTAGCAACAGCCAATACCAAGTTTCGCAACTGCTTCCTCCGCTAACTATTGATGGGACTTAACGCGAAGGTGCGGGGCCTGAGTCCAAACAAGTCTGGGGCTGGCTCAGCCCTAGCAACAACATGTTAACTGGTCCTGGTTCCCACCACCCCATCTTCACATTCTGACGTCTCCAAAAGCTCTAGCAAGGCCCTGTAACACACTGACTAACTGCCTGAACTCTGGATCCGGGCTACCTGGGTTCAAATCCCAGCTCTACTGCTTATTAGCTGGGCAACCTCAGACAAGTTACATAACCCCCCTGTGCCTCATTTTCTTGTCTGTAAGATGGGAATAATAATAGTGTCCACCTCTTAGGGTTGTTTTGAAAATTAAATGGCTTGGCACCTGAGCAGGGTGTGGCACTTAGCACATGCTCGATAAATGTTTCCTCTCCTTATTTAGGAAAAACCTCACACTTTAATGGAATTGAAATCTGAAGAGTTGGCTTTTCACCTCAGTTCCATCTTTATCCAGCAATACGTTCTGAGAAGGTGACCTCACTTCCCTGTGTCTAGCACCCTCTACTCCCAGATGAAGGGTGAAACTCCCTTACTCTAAAACCCTCCATGGATCCCTACTGACATCATGAGAAAGTCTCAGTTCCTTCATTGGCCTGCATTGCCCTTGGCGTCCCCAGGCCCTGCTGCCCTTGTCTCTAGCCTAGATTCATGGGACACCCAAGGTGGTCATGCTAATGAGTGTCTCGATGGCATCATTGCATGTCCCTCCTCTGCCCAGGGTCTTCCCATGGCTTCCTGTGCCGCACAGAGTACACCCAAAGGCCCTTTGCAGAGCCTGCTCTGCCCCACAATCTAGCCTCAGCCCCTACCCCTGCCCCTCTCCATCTCTGCACCCAGCCTTCTGGCCTCTTGGCTGTTCCCAAGATGCCAGCGTCCACTGCTGTGGGGGCTTAACACTTGCTATTTCTTCTGCCTGGAACCCTCACTCAGATGGGCAACCCTTACTCAGCGGCTCAGCTTCTCCAGGTCTCTGTTCCAGCGTCCAGAGACAAGACAATAAATAATAAAGTGAAAGGGCTTAGGACAGAAGGGGCGGGCAAGAGACACATACACGAAACAGGACACAGCAAGATGGAGACAAAGTACGCGATCACAGCAGAAACAATTGAGTTAACTTTTCAAGACAATCTGGAGTGCTTCTAAAGCCCCAGGCAGAGAGAGATCAGGGTGAGCTCCAGTTGTGCTGGAAGATTTGAACTGTGAGAGAGGCCTTCCCTTCCCACCCTACAATAGCACGCTTCCCCATCACCCCGCTTTATGTTTCTCAACAACCCGACATCCCTAACTGACTGTATATGAGTTTTCGGTCTGTCTTCCCTTCCGAAACGTTAAGTCCCGGGAAAGCAGGAAGGAACTTTGGCTCCTGCTATGTCCCCAGCGCTTATGCTCATGCTGGGCACATACTAAGTGTTCACTGAACAATGAAGGATGCTGGCTGCCCAGCCAGAGAAACTTGTGTCATTGCAAAGAACTTCCAGGAAGGACATGGCTTAACCTAAAGGAATGAACCTCTTTTATAGGCGATGTCAGGCATGGAGGCAGATAGGTGGGAAAATATTTTAGGAGCAGTAGGAACATTCCTTGTAGAGGTTCTCAGACTGGGACACTGGGCCAATGCCCGCCCCTGAGAGTAGGCAGAGCAGGAGAGCTTAGAAAAGCCCCTTAGCTCAGCCCCCAGCTCCCCAGAGGACTGAAGCCTGAGTTTAGGCCTAATGGCTTGTCCTGTCCCAAAGGGCTCAACAAAGGAGGTGGCATTCAGGCTCACTGCACCCGGCCCTGCCCACCAGTATACTTCCCGGCACCTGGGAAGCCGCAGGAGGCTGGAGGCCACCTGGGCTCTCGCTATGTGGGCAGGACCTCTCTTTTACTTCTTACTTCTGCACTGCATTACTTGAATATGTGGTGGCTTCCAAAACGAAGTCACATGGTTCTATGGCAGCTCTCAGGGGGGAAATGCCGCCCTTTAATTGTCCTCACGACTGTTCTGAAAATAGAGTCCTTTTTATTCAAAGCTTAATTCAGTTAATGTTCCCAATATACATGAATAATCTAAAGCGTAAGCGAATTCTCTCTCAGGCTGTGATGACAACGTTCCTCCGCTCTATTTAAAGACCCTTCCTGGGCAGAGCCTAGGCTCAGCTTTCCCTGAACCTACTTAAAAGTCCTCACCCCCAGGCACCGCACTGACTTCCCTCGGCCACTGTGTGTCCTGGGAAGGGCGTAAAGGGGCATCGAGAAACGGCTGCCCACATATCCAGGCTCCCACACGTGTGCCCTTTGTCCAGTCCCCAGCACCAAGCCGCTCTGGGAAGACCCAAGAAAAGACATGGGCCCCTGAGGCTTCCAGGGGTTTATGATGTTAAGGGGAGGGCAGAGGACACACGTGAAACACGACAAAGCAAGATGGAGAGTAATTGTGCAATCACAGCATTAAAAGTTGAGTTAACTTTAGGAGACAGCCTGGGAGTGCTTCTGGAGAAAGACCAGGGTGGGTTGGAGGCTTTAAGGTCCAACTCAAAGCTGAGCTCTCAAGATAGCCCTCTCCACATCTGGAGGACCTCTACTCCGAATCTGCACCTCTGTGGCAGGGGTGGGGATGGGGGGGGGGTCGGGTAGGGAATCAACCCATCACTACCTCCCCTTGTGATTACTTAGGTACAAGGTGAGTCATCCCCTCCGCCTGGAGGTGGAAACCTACCTGTGTGCTCCATCGTTCCCCAAACTCCTCTCCACTGTGCCACTAAGCACAGTGCGGTGGGGTTAGCTGGTCTCATGTCTGTGTCCCTCACCAGGCTTAAGGCCTTGGAAGGGGAGGACTCAGATCAGTCTGGTTCATTGCGCTATGCCCCGAGTGCAATACGGTACCTAGACCCTGAAGGGCCCTCAGTCGGTGTTTGTTGAATGAAGGAATCTGCCCTACTAGAACGCCCTGCTATAATCTTTGTATTCCTACCTGTACTTACCACAGAGTTGGCACTCTCTGCTGGCTGAATGAAGGAATGAATGAATGGTAGACTTCACAGCAGGACTTGATAGGACTTGAACTGGGCCTTCAAGGATGAAGCAATCCAGAAAGTCCCAGGAAGAGTGGCTAATGGTTAAGGTCCCATCAGCCTCTTACTGTGGCCCAACTCCCCTGATGGGGGTCTCTGGTTGGAACTGGTTAGCAATTGGATGTGGTTAACAATGAGAAAATCCACCTGGAAGTGTAATAGAGAAAGTATGCTTGCCATAGTAGACTCCTCATAAATACATATCGAATGGAATAAAATATCTCCAAGCCATCAAGTATCCCACAGCCCACAACACTGAGACATCCAAACGTCTGAATTAGGGGAAATGTGTGCAGAAGTGGAAACCCAAGCAAAAATGTCCCCCATCTGCTGGGTGAGATTCTGTAAGCTAAGATTCTATAAAAGTAAAAGGATTCTAAATCTCAGATAGGCACCGAGCCTTGTCGAGTACAAGCTATGACATTTGTTCTGAAGGCCTGTCATATACCGGATCTAGAGGCCAAAGCTGTCCCCATGCTCCTGAGCCACGAGGGGCCCAGCCCAGCTCCTCACGGCTGACACATGACCCAAGCAAGGATGAGTCAACAGAGGGGCATCTGGTGGGGGTGGGGGTGGGGGCGGGAACAGTGTCCAAAGGAGGGGAAGCACATAATTCAGAGCATGGGGGGAGGAGCCCACAGGCTCATCGATCTTGGTGAGCAGTGGGTCACCCTAGTTCCTAGAAGTGAAAAATCTCATTTCTCCCAGAGAATCCGGCCCGTGGATAGTTTGAGCCGGACTATTCCAAATGCAAGGCAGGGACTGCAAAGGGAGATATGATGTCACCCTTCCCTCCTGTCCACATGTCTTCCCCAGTAAAATGAGAAGAGAGGGAGAGAGAAGATGGTGATTAGATCCCCCCCTCCCCATCCTCCAGTCTGCACCGCAGCAAAGTTCCTTCTGGTTCAGCAGGTGACGTACCTGCTGCTGCCATGAGACCCCTTCTGGAAACTGGCTGCCAGGTTCATGCAGCCTGGGGAGCAGCTGACAACTGTCCTGGAGAGGAGTCGAGTGAGCCACTCACCTCTTGTGCCCCCGCCCCCACCTAATTGCAGGGTTCCTGGGCAGGGTCTGGGGTGGGCAATCAGGTGGGGCCACCTTCATCCCGGTCCTACGACTCCGTCCCTTCCAGGAAGGCTCCAGCGCCTGCCAGGATTTGCTGCAGAGCCGCGCCCCAGCCGGCTCAGGGACAAGACACTGCTGGCGCTCAGCCCGAGGCAACGTTTCCCCAGCCGAAAGGCCCCTCTCTCTGATGGGTGCCCAGGCTGCATCCTTGCCTTTTTCCTTAACCAGTCTGAACCTCAGTTCCTTTGCACGTACAACGGGAACGATAATAGTGGCTTCCTCTCACAACCGGGGGTCTGCCAGTGTAACCCAGGGAGACATTGGGTGTGAGGTCCAGGATGAATTATCAAGGGCTCCAGGTTATTATTATTATTATTATTATTACCTCTGCTCAACTGACGAAGGAAGGGGTAGGGACATCAGACAGGCCTGTGGTGACCAGGGTGAGGCGGGCTGGGCTCTCTTTGCCCTCTTTCAGCACACAGGGTCTGCACGCAGGGCCGCAGGAAGCAGGCCTGGGTCCAGCACTAGGAGAGCAGAAGGGCCTCAACTAGGGATCACCACGGGGTTGGCGAGGGGCCTTTCAGGGGCCTAGGCAGGTGGCTGTGGGATCACAAGGCCATTTGGAGCTTTCTACTTGCTCCCAGACTATGTCAGGATGGGAGCGGCGGCAGAGGACGCTTCCCCGTGTTGCCGGAACAGCATGAGCTCCCCCGGAAAAATGGCAGGTGCTCCGAGGCCCCTTGGGTCTGCTAGACTCCCCCTCGGCGAGCATTAGAGCCATCTGCAGTGGCGGAAGACACGCCGCCTGGAGCAGAAGGTAGGTGAGGTCCCTGGGGACTGGCAAGGATTCCGGCACTGCTGGGAATGCAGGCCGCGAATGGGAGGAGTCTCCAGCTCCCAAGGTGATTCCAGGCCCGCCCCCCGCCCCGGGACAGCTGCCATCCAGGACGTGGTGGGAGGTGGGAGGAGAGCGGGCAATTGCTGGGAGCCCGAGAAATGGGACCTTCCCCCCAGCTGAGGGTCGGGAAGGCCTTTGCGAGGAGTTGGCGCGTCCTAAGAGCTGGCACTGAGCAGAGGCTCGGTCCTCGGGCTGGATGGGCGGTCTTGACCCAGCCCCTCCTTGAAAATTACAAGCAAGTAATTTTGAACTTTTCACTCGTGCATTTTCTCATCTGTAAAATGGGGGGGGGGGGGGACACAGCGGGCCACGAAATGGCTATGACAGTGGAATGTGATGGCGCACACAGCGCGGAGCAAAGTCAGCCGCCATTAGTTCTCTATGAATCGGACAGGTGGCCGGAGCCGTGCAGGTGGCGGGGAAGGCGACGCACCTTACTACTGCGCAGACCAACTTTGCCCACCGGTTAGGTCTGAGGAGCTCAAAATCTCCTTTTAAATAACCAAGTAAGTTTCTATTTAAAGTATGCTTTTATTTTTTTTTAATATCTATTTATTTATTTTGAAAGAGACAGCAGGAGCGGGGGAGGAGCAGAGGGAGGGAGAGAGAGAGGGAGAGAGAATCCCAAGCGGGTTCCTTGCTGTCAGCACAGAGCCCCATATGGGGCTCGACCTCACAAACCCCTGAGATCATGACCTGAGTCAAAATCAAGAGTCCCATGTTTAACCTACGGAGCCACCCAGGAGCCCCTAAAGTACCCTTTAGAAAAATGTTTTGTAAAATGAAAATCCCTTTTTAATAAGTGAAAAATCTGTCTCCCCATCCCTGCTTCCCAGTCTGTGGTGAAGTTATTTCACCGTGTACTAAGCCTGTAGGAAGAGATCAGGTAGTTTCTGCCCTCGAGGAGTTTGCAAGTAACAAGGGGAAGTGCCCAGTCCTGCGCGGGAGGGAGGAGGAGGTCAGGAAGTTCAGCCCCTCCCTCAAATACCTCCAGGGCACTGCCGAGGATGGCTTCCTCCCCCAACCACAGACCCCATGGTGTTAGGCAGACCCGCTTCTGCTATGATCAAGGGCAAATGAGCCACTACTAAGATGGGCAAGGTACCCCCAGCTGGGAATGAGCCTAAGAGGTCTCCAAGAAATTCCAAGACCCCAGAGCAGAACTGCCCTAACCAGCGGAATTTAAAATTAACAGCCCAGCTGCAAAGGGACTATTAGTTCTGGGCTCCCAGGGAAATGGCCTGTGTAGAGCTGACCTTGTCTGACTCTCACCCCTCTTGCTGTGGACCAGAACCACAGAAAACATTAACCCTCAGTCCACCAAACTCCTGTTCTTCAGCAGAAGGCATTGAGCTCCTTGTGTGGGGTCAGTAGTAGGGGGTGCAGTATGTCCCAGCAATCATTGATGGAGCTAAGCCCACTATGTGAGGTGGCTCATCGTGCTATGGGACAGATTCTTGCGTTATCCCCACTTGACAGATGAGGAAACCGGCTTAGCGAGGTTTAGTAACCTATCCAGTGATCACACAGCTAAAATGAAGCAAGCAGGCGATGTTTGTCAGAGCTGGGCACCAAAACCTGGGGTTTTTTAAATAGTTATTTTGAAAGAGAGAGAGAGAGACAGAGACAGAAACAGAGACAGAGCTCGAGGTGGGGAGGGGCAGAGAGAGAGGGAGACCCAGAATCCGAAGCAGGCTCCAGGCTCTGAGCTGTCAGCCCAGAGCCCGACACGGGGCTCGAACTCACAAACTGTGAGATCATGACCTGAGCTGAAGTTGGTTGGTTAACCGATTGAGCCACCCAGGTACCCCCAAAACCCGTGTTTTTAACCACTGCCTCTGCCGATGCCCAACCCAGTGCCGTGTTTTAAGAAGCCCTCGTGGGGCTCGGACACATCTCTTTACAACTTCTAGGTCAGAATAGGAGAACGGTAGATTGTATACGAGAGGGCTGGAAACTCAGCCTGAGAGGTGTATCTAATCAGGAAATACGTTTTGTTGGGCCCAAAAGGATTGTTTTTAAAATTTAAAAAAAAATTAATTTAAATATCAGCACGCCATGTATTCGATGCCTTCCGTCTGATTCTTATGCTATTTCATTATCTGCCTGACCCCAGCAAGCACTGGGTCTGTGACCCCTGGTAAAGCCCATCTCACCATGGGCCAGAGTAAGAAGAGCTTTACCAGAGCTCGGCTATGACTTCACGCTGGTGCCTTAGGACCTTTCTTTTCTGAAGGCGTTTCACCGTCTTACCCTCAGAAGGTACTTTGGGACCGTCTCACCTGCCGTGAGAATTAGGACCAAGGAGCCCGCTGAACTTGTATGACTCTCATTCTTCCCCTGCTCCACCAACTTTGTCTCTCCGCCTACCCACCCTACAAAGGACTCTACAGTCCTAGACAGGCCAGCCTGTGTCCCCAGGGCCAGAACCCCACTGAGCGTGGGCAGCTCCAAGGGGAGCCAGGCTGTCAGCACTAATCCCACACAGTCCTCACCGGACGCTGTAGGCCACAGGCCTGGCATTGACTGAGGCCTCTGGGCGCAAGGCTGGGTCACTGCCACTTGGCCCTAGGAGTGCTAACCCAAGGCAGCTCCCATCCCAGATCTGCCTTAAGACAGTGCCAGTTGTAGCAGAGGTGAGGCCTCCAGGTCCAAGAGAAGGGGTGGCGGGTCCCCTGGGTGTCCTAAGGGCTATGGGCACCTCTTTGTTTACATGTTGCTGGACTAAATCTTCAGCAGCCTTGTTTCTGGACACCAGGAAACAACTTTCTGATGGGAAAACCACTGGGGAGAAAAAGGGTGTGTGTGTGTGTGTGTGTGTGTGTGTGTGTGTGTGTGTGTGTGTGTGTGGGGTCGGGTGTAGAAGGAAGGGAAGAGGGAGGGAAGAAGAAAGGAAGAAAACAAAACAAGAGAAAACAGCCCAATTCAAAAGGCATGTGGTTTTCTTCTTGTGGTTAGATGCAAGGGCTTGGTGGTTTAAGAAAAGCTCTGAGCCCAGATTGTGGGACAGTTAAACGCTGGGTGGGGCTGGGGCAAGTCCTGAGAACAAAGAGTCTATTGAGGTCGCCCTGCCCGGGGAGGGTTGGGGGCAGAGGCAGGAAGTGGGAGGGGGCCACCTCCACTCACCTTCGGGAACCACCCCTGGGCACAGACTTCTGGTCTACCCAAAAAGCCACCGGGCAGGACTCACACAGGAGCGCTTCTCATTCTGAGAAGGGCAACTGCCAGATGCAATGCTGTACCGGGGAAGTTTCCGAAAGAATTTCACCCCATATGAGCTCCAGCCTTGGGTTTCAGAAAATGAAGTTCTCCGTAGAGAAAGCCCTGGGTTGGGGATACGGGTTTTAATTCTGGTACAGTCACTAACTGACTCAGGGCTTGGACCAGGTCACTTACAGCTCCAACATTACAAGATTCTAGACCCTTTTCTTCTTACTTCTGGGGCTTAGCAACATCAAGTTCATATGGCATGTATTCACCTAGCTCTCCTAAGGGTTCTCTATTCACTCACTTAATCCCTGCAAGTCCATGAAGTGGGTCCCATGACTACTACCCTTTAACAGATGAGGAAACTGAGGTGGAGGGATTGGGTGACTCCCCAAGGCACAGACCCTGTAGCCCATCTCTCTCCTCCAGCTACCAACCTCCTATCCCCAGTATGCACACACACACATGCAGCAAACAATATTTACAGGGCGCCTGGGTGGCTCAGTCAGTTAAGCTGTCAGCACTGAGTCCAATGTGGGGCTCGATCTCATGAACTGAGATGATGACCTGAGCTGAAATCAAGAGTCAGATGCTTAACGGACTGAGCCACCCAGGCACCCCTGGAAACTTCTTTGAAATGTCTATGTAAGGATAATCCCAGAGCTAGCATCAGCTCAACCAGGGTAGGGTCTACCCCCTACCGCTCCCTCATGCCTTCCCCCTTCACAGAGCCCGTTAAAACCAACAGGGTCCTCAGAGGGGATCTAAGACCCCACACAGCAGCACAGTTGGTGGAAAGAACTTTGGAGTCCCAAAGGCCAGTGATTTGGAGCCCATCACTTACACTTTCTGAAATACCTGGGGAGTCCAAGCACGATGCTTGAGCCTTTTTTGCTTTGTGTTGTTTTTTTTACAGTTGCTGAGGATCACTGAAGATGTGAAAATTCCAGATCATTTCTTTTCTTCTTGAATATTTTTTAGAGCATGGGGCGCCTGGGTGGTTTGGTCAGTTAAGCATCAGTTGTGGGAGACTGTTGTGCTGTCCCCACACGTGCATTGCCTCCCCCAGAAGCAACATCCCCCACCACGGGGGAACACTTGTCACAACTTTTGAACCTACACTGACATGTCACTATCGGCCAACGTCCCTAGTTTCCATTAGGGCTCACTCTCGGTGCTGTACATTCTATGGGTTTTGATAAATGTATGTGGGTTTTGACAAATGTATAATGGCATGTATCATCATTATGGTGTCACACACAATAGATTTACTGCTCTGAAAATCCCTCATGCTCCAGCTCTCCCATCACCCTCGCCCCCCACCCCCTGGCAACTGATCTTTTTACTGTTTCCATCATCTGAGTTTCTTCAAAATGTCCAGCGATTAGACTCATACAGTATGTGGCCATTTCAGACTGGCCTCTTTCACTTAGTAATATGCGTTTAAGGTTCCTTCATGTCTTTTCATGGCTTGTCAGCTCATATCTTTTTAGTGCTGAGTAATATTCCATTGTCTGGATGTACCACAGTTTATTTATCCATCCGCCTACTGAAGAACATTTTGGTTTCTTCCAAGTTTCGGCAATGATACCTGCCTAAATGGCCATAGTATTTGCATTCCCACCAGGAAACAATGAGAGCGTTCCTTTGCTCCATATCCTGAACAACATTTAGTGTTGTCAGTGTTCTGGATTTTGGCCATTCTAACAGGTGTGTAGGGATATCTCGCTGTGGTTTTAATTTGAATTTCCCCAATGGCTTATGATGTGGAACATCTTTTCATATGCTTATTTGCCATCAGTATATCTTGTTTGGTGAAGTGTCTGTTCATGTCTTTTGTCTATTTCTTAGACAAAATTGGGCTTGGATTAATTAATTTGGGTTTCTTATTACTGCCTTTAAATTGCTTGATATATTTGGACCCTTTGTCCGATATGCCTTTGCCAAGTATTTTCTCCCAGTCTGTGACTTGTCTTCTCATTCTTTTGACAGTATCTTACACAGAGCTGAAGTAATCAACCGTAATGAAGTCCAGTTTATCAGTTGTTTCTTTCGTGGGTTGTGAAACATACCTGGGATAAGTCCCAGTTGGTCATGGTGTATATTTGTTTTTATAACTTGTTGGATTTCTGTAATATTTTTGAGAATTTTTGCATCTATGTTCATGAGAGATATTGGTCTATAGTTGTTGTTTGTTAGTTTGTTTCTTGTAACATCTTTGTCTGCTTTTGGTATTAAGATAATGTTGACCTCATAGAGTGAGTTAGGGAGTGTTCCTTTGCTTCTTTCTTCTGGAAGAGATTATAGAATGTTGGTATAATTCCTTCCTTGGGTTCGTGAAGAATTCACCAGTGAGTCCATCTGGGCCTTGTGCATTCTTTTTTGGAAGCTTACTTATTAATGACTCAATTTTTTATCAATTAATTTTTGATTCTAATATATTGTCTTTTTCTTCTTGCATGTTTTAGAAGATTGTGTCTTTCAAGGAATTAGTCCATTTCATCTAGGTTATCAAATCTGTGAGCATGGAATTATTCATAGTATTCTTTAGTATCTTTTTAATCCCCATGAGATCTGTAGTGATGTCCCCTCTTTTATTTTTGGTTTTAGTTTTTGTGTCTGTGTCTTCTATTTTTATCTTAGTTAGTCTAGCTAGCAGTTTATTGGTTTTATTGATCTTTTCAGAGAAACAGGCTAGTCTTGTCTTCATTGATTTTCTCTATTGATACCCCATTTTCAATTTCATTGATGTCTGTTCTAATTCTTTTTACTTCTTTTCTTCTCATTTCCTCTCTCTTCTATTTCTTCTTTTCTCCTTTGGATTTAATTTGCTCTTCTTTTTCTAGTTTCCTAAGTTAGAAGCTTAGGTTGTTCATTTTAGATCTTTCTTCAATACTCTAAATACTCTAGTATATTATTCATTACTACAAATTTCCCAATAAACGTTGCTTTCACTCTATCCCACAAAATGTGTAAGTTGTCTTTGCATTTTTTAGTTCAACATATTTTTTAAATTTCTCTTGAGATTTCTTCTTTGACCCATCTGTTGTTTAATCTCCATTGTTTTGGAACTTTCCAGCTACCTTTCTGTTACTGATTTCTAGTTTAATCCCATCGTGGTCTGAGAGCAGATATATGAGTTCTTTTTTTTTTTTTTTTTAACTTTATTTATTTATTTAAAGTCAGCTCTACGCACAACATGGGGCTTGAACCCACGACCCCGATATCACATTCGGTTGGTTCAATTGGTTCACGTGCTCCACCAACTGAACCAACCAGGTGCTCCCAGTCATATGATTTCTACTATTTTAAGTGTGTGAAGTTCTGTTTTCTGGCCCCGAATGGGATCTATCTTGGGGACTGTTTATGTGAGCTTGAGAGTATGTGTATTCTGCTGCTGTTGGATGAAATAGTCAATATATGTCAATTACACCTGGCTGGTTGGTGGTGCTATTGATTTCGACTATGTCCTTACTGATTTTCTGCCTACTGGCTATGTCCATCTCTGATAGAGAGGTGTTGAAGTCTCCAGTAATAATAGTGGATTCATCTTTTTTTGGCATTTATCCTGCTAGTGTTTTCTGAGCTTCCTGGATTTCTCCTTGCAGCTCTATCAGTTTTTCCTCATGTATTTTGACACTATTGTTAGGCTCATACACATTATAGGGTATTATACCTTCTTGGGAAACTGAGTTATCATTATGAAATGCCAATGTTAGTATGGTGTCTCTTTCTCCATCCCTTTACTATGATGCATATTTATATTTGAAGTGGGTTTCATGTAGATGACATATAGTTGAGTCTTGTTTTTTAACCCACTCTGATAATCTCTGTCTTTTCACCGGTGCATTAAAACCACTGATGTTTAAAGTGATTCTTTATATAGTTAGATTAGGGGCACTTGGGTGGCTGAGTCGGTTGAGCGTCCGATTTCGGCTCAGGTCATGATCTCACAGCTAGTGAGTTCAAGCCCCGTGTCAGGCTCTGTGCTGACAGCTCGGAGCCTGGAGCCTGCCTCGGATTCCGTGTCTCCCTCTCTCTCTGCCCCTCACCCACTCCATTCTGTCTCTGTCTTTCTCAAAAATAAATAAACATTATATAGTCTGATTAATGTCTATTGTATTTTCTTTTTACTGTTTTCTTTTGGTTGTCTTTTGTTCCTATTTTTTCTTCCTCCCTTTTTCTGCCTTTGTGGTTTTAACTGAATAGTTTATATGATTCCATTATCTCTCCTTCATTAATATACAGGCTGTACTTCATTTTTTAACTTGTTTAAGTGGTTGCCCTAAAGTATGCAGTATGCATTTACAACCAAAGTCCATTTTTAAATAACATTAAACTGCTTCACAGGCAGCGCAAGTACCTTATAATAATATATATATTAATATGTAATATATAATATATATTCAAATGCATTGCTATTATTATTTTGAATAGCTGTTAGCTGAGCCTCGTAGAGTAATTAAGAATAAGAAAAATAAAAATGCTTACTTCACCTGCACTTATCCCTCCTCCTGTGCTTTTCCTTTCTTAATGTAGATCTGAGTTTCTGACCTATGATTTCTCTTCTTTCTGCAGAACTTCTTTTAACACTTCTTGCAAGGCAGGTCCACTAGCAACAGGTTCCCTCCTTTTTTGATTTCGTCCAAAGTCTTTATTTCCTCTTCACTTTTGAAGGCTAATTGTGCAGGGTACAGAATTCTAGACAGGTAGCTTTTTGTCTCCCAACACATTAAATATGTGATTCCACTCTCTTCTTACTTGCATGGTCTCTGAGGAGAAGTTGAATTAATTTTTATCTTTGCTCCCCATAGGTAGGGTGTTTCCCCCCACGCCCACACTGACTTCTTTCTTTCAGGATTGTTTCTCTGTTTTTGATTTTCAACGGTCTGAATATTATATTCAGACCTGGGTGTACGTTTGGTTTGTTTTGGTTTGGGCATGTTTACTGCTGGGGTTCTCTGAGCTTTCCGGGTGTGTAATTTGGGGTCCCAACATGGACTTGGGGAAATCCTCTGTCATTATTGCTTTAAGTATTCCTTTCGTCCCTTCTCTTTCTTCTCTTTCTGGTAAATCCTATTGTATTGTATGTTACACCTTTTATGGTTGTCACACAGCTCTTGGATATCCTGTTTTATTTCTTCAGTGTTTGTTCTGCTTGCTTTGCTGTTTTGGAAGTTGCTATTGACATAGCCTCAAGCTCATAGGTTCTTTCCTCCGCCATGGCTGGTCTACTAATCAGCCCATTAAAGGCATTCTTCATTTCAGTTACAGGATTTTTCATCTCTAGCATTTATCGCTTATTCTTTCTTAGAATTTCCATTTTTCTGCTTACACTGACCAGACCTAACTATGGCAAGGATATTGGAATTATCAGACCAGAAATTTAAAGCAACCATGATTAATATGCTAAGGGCTCTAACAGATGAAGTACACAGATGTAGAGCATCTCGTGCTTCTGTAGGGCCCTCTCCCACATCCTCCAAGTCAGACTGCACCCTGTTCTCCACCCTCCATCCTCAATCACAAAGCCAGACCAATACCATGAAGCACAGCAGGGCTGCTCGGGTATTCATCATCCCAAACTTCTGCAGCTTTAAGGCAGAACATAACTTCCATAAAAGAGGAAAGGCTGTCCTTCTAGAATTAAATATATCTCCCTCACTTAAGGTTTCTACTCCCAATCTCCTTCTGTCAACACCTTCCATTCTAATGCCTCCCGAGTAGCTATCGTGAGCCTACCCTGACTTTCAGACTTCAAATTAGCAGATTAAAGTTTATTGAATGCCCATGCCCATAAGCAAGGAGCCTTTGGAAGATACCCAGCACGTCTGTGTTGTTTGTATGCTGGAAGAGATAGAGCACATGAGTTTGTAACTCTGTTTTCATTCCATCTCAATAATAAAAATGTCAAGCATTTTCCACAATTCTGCCACTACTTAAGACACAACCATGTGGAGCAATGTGGTCTCTACCTCCAAGGAACTCACAAACGAACAGAGACTTAGTAGCTGATACAAAGTCCCACAAGTTAAGGCTCACGTAACCCTCTGGGTTTCTACTAACAGTCATCCCTCTAGGAGGCACCAAAAATAAATAAATATTATTTCGGTAGATGGAAGGGTGGATAGATACATAAATACAGGGGCGCCTGGGTGGCTCAGTCAGGGGAGCGTCTGACTCTTGATTTCGGCTCAGGTGATGATCCCAGGGTTGTGGGATCAAGCCCCACATCGGGCCTTGCGCTGAGCGTGGAGTGCGCCTAAGGTTCTCTCTCTCTTTGCCCCTCTCCCTTGCTTACAGTTGCGTGCTTTCACTGTCACTCTCTAAAAATAAAAAAATTAATAAAATAAAAAATGTTTAAAGATACATAGTTTTGTATGTATACGTACATACATAGCTGAACATATGGATGAATGTTCCTGTCTCTATTAAACCCATGAGGACCCCACATTTACCAAGGAGGCATGTAGAAGTGGCCTCAAAAATTGAATCCAGAAAGTAACTGAAAACGATCAGCATGGTAGAAATAGGCCATTACTAACCATTGCCTAATGATGGCACTGCAGCGTTAGAATTACATAAGGCGCTTTCAAAGTTACAGGGATGACCCTCAGACTCCATCCCTGGAGATTCTGATTCAGTGAGGAGATAAACCTAGGTATCTGTATTTTTTTAAGTTTCTGGGATTTTTTTGATTCACAGCTGAGTTCGAGAACCATGGGGACAGATCCCCAGATCTAGCAGGTAAGAGTCAGGCAGCCATAGATCCAGGCAAAGAGTCAACACAGGGAAGACAGAAAACCCGTTGAGAAGACACAGCTAAGGCAGAAAACAGGGCTCTTTGCGTACCTTCAATTATAGGGGCAGTTGGCTTCAAGTCTGCAATAGACCTCAGTTTTCCAGCAGTTGTTAACAGAGTTGTATATCACTCTTATTAAAGTAACATGGCTCTGAGAATATTTAAGGCTAACATCACACAGTTCTCCCATGGTTGTCAATCAGATCTCGCGGTGTAACTCCCTCTGTGAAGAAATGAAGCTATGGAAGAGAGAGAAAGCACCTCAATATTTGCACGGTGAAAAGTATTATTTTTCTACTGTGGAAATGTGAGCTTGTCACTACAATGATTATCTTTTCCATTAAACCCTAAAAGGTTGGCACTGTTGAGCAAAATCAGCCTAATTCATCATTATCTTGTCACTGGCATGTCCCGAGGTCATCAAACATTGGTGAAAGCTTCCCTCTGGTTTTTCTTCACTGGCGTTTTTCACTGTCCTAGCTCCATAAAACCCAGTCCACAAGAGCCAGCCAGGAACCGTCTCCTGAGAAACATGCATGCCCTTCAATTTCACCTGAGAACATCCAACATCTAGAAGCCACTGGCTTTATCTTCAGGGAGCCAAAATTCAGTCTAGCCAAGGTAAACAACAAATTAGATTTTTGAGTTCAAGACACAACAGGGGGCAATGTGAACCTTTAAGAAACCCTATTAGGCTGAAACTGAACTCTTCCCCCTGCTGATTAGAACATGATCGTTCCCATCGACAAAGGAACTCATGCCTTACAAAAGAGTTATCCGCCAGGCTCCTGGAAACGTGGAGCTTTTCCTTACTTCCTGGGAGCAGGGCTGTTGCACGAAATTAGGCACACCTGGATACCTTCGTGGACCATGTTCGTACGCTAAAGTCTTCTACTGTGTAGAGCCCTTGAAAGTCACAAAATTGCATCTGGCTAAATAGTCTCCAAGGTAAGAATTATTGAGTGACGTGAACCTAATTTGTCCCTGTTTTCCCGAGGCATAGTGCATGTGACACAGACCTTGTGCCTCTTTGGATTACTGTTCCTGGCTTCCTTCCCCCAGGTTCTGCTTGTCTCCTGAACCATGTTGCTGCCACTGCTTTTTTTTTTTTTAATTTTTTTTTTCAATGTTTATTTATTTTTGGGGGGACAGAGAGAGACAGAGCATGAACGGGGGAGGGTCAGAGAGAGAGGGAGACACAGAATCGGAAACAGGCTCCAGGCTCCGAGCCATCAGCCCAGAGCCTGACGCGGGGCTCGAACTCACGGACCGCGAGATCGTGACCTGGCTGAAGTCGGACGCTTAACCGACTACGCCACCCAGGCGCCCCAGCTGCCACTGCTTTTAACAACCTCCCCAAGGTGGCAAGAACCCAAGAGAGTCCCCAGGCTGCATGGCCAGCATGGACCGTGTATCATACTGAGGTACGGAGGCATTTCTAGATTTGGGTAACGTGCTACACCCAGACCATGGCATCTGGCTCCCTGAGCAGCTGCCATGGAGGCAAATAACTCAGGGGGCTGAGCATCCATTAGGAAATGGAAGGTGGAAGGGAGCCGCCTGACAAATGTCTCGTCTCCCTTCTGTGGACTACCCTGAGGACTAGTTCCTCTTTGAAATCCTTTTGGAGACAACCCAACGGGCAGCATTAATGTGCATGCCAACTGAGTTGTACGTCTTTTTTGTGGCTTGTTGTGAAGCAACAGCCAGGACGGTCACATATTGCAGAGTTTCATACGCTCCTTGGCTCACTTTCCATTTTCTTCACCCTCATCTCACTGGTCTCACACTTTGCAAATGTCACATCAGCAATTTTAGCCCTCGGTGAAAGCTCTGCTTTCTACAAGATGCAGGTGAAACAATTGTCCGAGAGTAGTTCTAGGAAGCAATTTTCAAGATGGAATTAGGGGGTGGATGGGGCGCCTGTCTAAAGGTAAATGGTACTCCACCACTAGAGGTACACGGAATGGGAATAATCCATTGGCATTTGGTAGACTCATGAACTCTTCAACTTTCATTGCAGTTAGTAGGGATAGAACGCAGATGGAAGGAGGTCAAGGCATTGGGAGCACAGGGGGTCATGGCACTCAATCATCATAGGAACAACAATAATTACAAGGATTGTGGGTTAGGGTGGGTACTAACGGCATCATTAAAGATACTTACATAAATAACAGCTCAGGGAAGTCAATTTAAGGCATGATTTAAAATCCAGATACCCTCTATGGTAGTATTAAAGGAAATCTTTATTTCCTGCAGCCTCGGGAAGGACTCTGCTAAAAACCAGGGCAAGGCTCTGATTCTAGGGGGTCCAGAGCTGCCATGAAGTTGAAATGCAGAACCTCGGTGAATATTCTACGTCAAGTCAGAGCCCTGATAGGGAAGCGGAGGACTCTGAGATCTGGGATAGAGACATTTGGGTGAAGGAACCTGAGCATCTCGAAACTCTGAGTTCCCTTATGCCGTCCTTCCCAAAGAGGCAGCACCTTCCCCCTCGCCAGAGAAGACTAGCCTCTACTTGCCTGGAGGATGTGCAGTGCTCTCGCCTGAAGCAGCTTCTCCACAAGATGATGCTTGTCCTCCTGAAGACAAGCTTGTCCTCCACTAGCCGTCCTTGTCTCCAGGCTGACCACCAAAGTCAGGTCTCAGCGAGAGCAGATGGAGAAGCAGAAACCCTGTTTCAGGAAGGAATGGTCTAGATAGGTAAGAAATTACAAAGCCAGCGAGAACTTGGGAGCATAAATGGAAGCGAACGTTGGGGATGCTAGCCGAGGGTAGCAGCATACACAGCTGGACAGAGGGGAACTCACTGACACGGGATAATTCATTTATGATTCGCACTTTACTTTGTGTCAAGAAACACCTGTGTAACTTGTGGGGCTGGCTATTTGAAGCCTGGACTCCACAAGGGGACACAGTGACCAGAATGAGACGCCAGAATCACCTTGGCATCGTGTTAAAGAAGAGATCAGAAGACTTAGGGAAGTGGGAACATTAAACGTGGGTCTACCGTGTATGGTCCAAGAACCTATCACTCAGACGACATAGTCTTTTCTAAGTCAGTAAAAATCACACTGACGACGAAGAGATGAACATTTTGGAGAAGTTCAGTGGGGGCTTTCAGAGGCCCAACGAACATAATTGCTTGATAGGCAGGAAGTTGAAGTGATAGTCAGGGTTTCTTGATCCAGAGGGATCCATGGCAGTAAATTAATAGATTATTGTGTCCTGGGGGTGAGACAGATGGGCAACCATTAGAATGTTGTATTTATACACACAGAAAAATATCTAGATTTCCTAAGTAGCAGGCTGAAATTAACCACTGGGAGACAAATTGTGGCCTTCACCTCTTGACCAATTCACAGACACAGACCCCATGGTGAAGGGAATTCCGGGACCCTGAATCCTGACCAAAGTCAGCCTCACAGAGGACCCAGTGCATCTGCAAACCCACCCTGTGGTTATTTGCCCAGTTCCCAAGTATGTAGTTAGGACAGATCCACTTAGCATATGGTTAGCACTGAGACCCCCTCACAGTATTAGCCTGATGTGTGGAATAAGGGTCACTATGGTAGAAAGGGCCAGGTAGAAGCCCTGAAATTTCCCTAACTCCACAGCAGCCCCCAAGGTGAATGAGAAGCAATATGACATTTCTGGAGAAATCTCAGAGATTAACACCGTCATCAAAGATTTGAAAGATGAGGAAGGTGGTCCCCATTTAATTCTCATCTAATTCACCCTTGGTGGTGGACTATTGTAAGATTAACTCCATTTTCAGCCGCGGGCTGAATATGGATCTTTACTGGGGCAGATCAACACAGCGCCTGGCAATCTATCAGCAGGGAGAATCAAAGGAAGTTTATCTTTAATTAGCAGGAACAGCAATACATACTCACTGTCTCGCCTCGGGGCTATGTTAACTCTCTTGCTTTCTGTCATGATATAGCAGAACATCATGCTGATCCACTGTATTGGTGACACTATGGTAATTGGAACCGGTGAGCAGGAATTGGCAAGTATCCCAAACGCACTGAGACACCTGCATGGGAGAAAGTAGGAGATAAACTCCACAAAGAGGCAGAAGCACGCCACATTGGTGAGTTTTATAGCGTTGCACTTGTCTGGGATGTGTGGGGATATCCCCCGAAGGGAAAGAACAAGCTGCTGCACTCTGCATCTTATAGCACTAGGACAGAGGCAGAATGCCCGGGGGTGTCTCTGGATTTTGAAGGCAACGTAGTCTAAACTTCTGTTCCATTTCTCTGATGACTCAGAAAACCACCAGTTTTGAATGGGGAGCAAGTCCAAGTTGTGGTTCCAAGCTCTCTGTTGCCTGGGCCATGGGACCAACAGATCTAAAGATGCCTTGGGGTATCTGCGCTGGATAAAGATGTGCGGTCCTCAATAGAAGAGACATAGCACAGAGCCTACAGATTCTGGAACGAGGCCATGCATTACGGTAGAGATCTATACTGTTTGAGAAGCAGCTACTGGACCCTAACCGAGACTCGGTAGCCAACCACGAGACACCCCGTTACTATTCAGTCTGATTTCCCCTTGTGAACTGGGTTGTTATCTAATCTACAAAGACATAAGTTTGGACATACACGCCAGCAATCGATCATGCAATGGAAGTGGTATATTTGAGTGTAGGCTTTAGCACATTCCGAACGGTGAAGTGAATGATATAAACAGCCACCTGGGCTCTCATTTCACTTACCTCTGCCACACTGTTGACTCTCCCTCAATCCCTACTTACAGATACCTTGTAGGTACCCTCTTCCTTACTGAACTCAGTGTTGGTTCACAGAATAGGATTGCCCCTGTATTGTTGCCCAAATTAAGAGAAGCCCCTTAAAGGTGACAGTAAAATGTAGTTCTTCTAGTGGAGCAAGCTGGAACCAGTGCACTTGGTCGCCCACTTTATGTGGGCAGAATGGTGGCCCGAGGCATAGATGTACTACCTTCTTTGCGGTATTAGATGGCCTGGCTAGCTGCCAGGGGCCTGGAAGGAACAGAGTGGAAAATCAGAGACAAGGAAATCTGGGGATGGACCAGTGGACACGCGTACCCAAGCGCATGCGTGACCCTTTGGGTCTCACGTTAGTGCTTGAGGGCATGTACCCACGGGGCGTTGGGGGGGGTGTTAATCAGCAGGTACACAGGATGGCCCATCTCCAGCGTGTCACCCAACCTCTGTCCTCAGATATCTCAGTATTTGTTCAATGTGTCTGTGAACAGAGGGGTCAAAGTGCCAAGGATGTAGGTTACACAAGGGTCCAAAAACAGGGGCTCCCTTTCCCAAGGCTGACTTACTTGTGATTGCTGATTGCCCAGTGTGCCAACACAAAGGCCAACGCTGAATCCTTGAAGTGGCATCGTTTATTGTATAGACCAGCGGGCCCCATGGGGCAGGGCAGGTACAACAATTTGTGAAGAGTAAATGAGTGACTGAATGAATGAATGCGGGAACTAAATGTGTGAGTCAGAGAGTGAAAGACTCACATGAGTTCGGGAAGACCAGTACAGCCCCTCCGGTCTCCTTTCCCCTGTTCCTCAGTCCACGCCCTAGGGCAGACCCTTAAATGGACCATCCTCGGCCCTGTTCAGATACAACCTCATCTGGCAGGGCCTTTCTTCCAGGTGTAAGGCATCTCCCTGTCCGGGTAAAACACCCTGACGGATATTATTTCATTTCATCCTTACCGCAATCTCTCTTGAGAGGGAGATGTGACAGAAAGACAGTGCTCACAACGTCCGTTTTCTCTTCTTCTTGGGCACAGGACTAAACCACATTCCCCAGCCCCACCCCACCCCCCCCCCACCCCCCCCCCCCCCCCCCCCCGCCAGATAGATTAGGACCAACTGATCTCGTTCAGACAAATGGAAAACGGCGTGTGCTGCCTCCGGGTCTGGCACACACGAATACATTTCTTGGTGTGACCCTCCAATGTCTGTCCGGCCTGTGGAGACCTCTGAGGCCACATTCCGAAGATGACAGCCCCAACTAATGTCAGCGCCCAGGGCAGAGCCCCACCTTCGGGAGCCTAGCCCTAAACAGTCCTGGTGTGCACCCTGTTTTCCCCAGCCCTGCTTTCTGCTGTGGCCAAATGGCCATCTTCCCATTATAAAGGAACCCCCATTAGAATTCACATTTCTGGAAGCCTTTCCCGAACATTCTTCGCCTGCACACGTTTGAAGGGCTGGCATGAGGCCGAGGCGTAACCGGCACCGCGAGGCCCTGAGTTCTGTTGCGACCGGATCTGACTGCACTTGGAATAAAGGTGATGAAGAGGTCGCGCACGGTGACCAAAGCTACCAGATTTCCACTCTGCCCTACGTGGATTCAAGCTTTGCCTGTTTCCAAGACTGAAGCCAGCCGCAAAGAGGAGTCGTTTTGTCGGTTCTCCTTTCAACCGCCGTCATCGCTGCGCCCTCTGGTGGTTGTGAAAGTAATCGGGTCTGTCTACTCCTAGACGTTAGGGGAAAGGTGGGGGAGAGATGAAAGGCACGGAACTGGATTCCGCCCCGGAACGGCCCCTGTGAAAGGTCTGGGTGGTCACACTCGCGCGCGCACGCACACTCTTTGAGGACAATAGCAGGCTGGCGTGTGTGCGGCCCAATGGCAGCGTCTTGCATCGGGGGAGGGGGGGGGGACTTTGCCCGGAAGCAGATGCCAGAGGTGAGGAGAGGGATCGGCAGGAATGGAGAGGAGCAAACACATCAACGGGGAAAACCACAGGATTTGGAAGTGGACTCAAATGAAAGAAAGGAGGCAAAATGATGAAAGAATAAGCTAGGAGGTCTCTCCTGGTTCCGGACCGCTGGCCACGTGCTACCCGGCTACCTCGGCCTCCAGAAGGTACAAATAGTACAGAATTGCACGGGGCAATCCGAAGACTGCACCATCCACTCCGACTGCTTTCCCCTCTTCCGACCCCTTCATGCCCCGTCCCTGCACCGACCAGAGGGGCTGGCCAACTGCGTCCTTGGGGAAGGAAGCGGTACAGGTGATGACACCTGAAATCTTGCACCTACCGGGATAATGCCTGAGTCCCCTCCACCCCAGTCCTCATCTCCGGAAAGATTCATTCCTTGAGGGAAGCCTTTCCTAGGCTTCAAAGCAGAATACAAGCAGATCCAGGAAAAGTCGATTTTGTAAGAATTGGGAAAATCTGGAGTAAGCAAAGATAAGTAGTTTTCTCTACTGCAGGACTTCTCAGAGCCTTAAGTACACTAACGTGCTATGAGAGTCAGCTGTAGGGAATCAGAAGCTGGTGTTTCCAAAATTACTTGAGCACTGTAACCGACTTTTCTTTTTTTTTCAATGGTTTTTTTTTTATTTATTTTTGGGACAGAGAGAGACAGAGCATGAACGGGGGAGGGGCAGAGAGAGAGGGAGACACAGAATACCGACTGCGCCACCCAGGCGCCCCTGTAACCGACTTTTCAAAGAGCATCTTGAAAGCACTTGAGCGCTTCCTTAAACAACTGGTGAACGCATTCCTGTTAAGGTCCAGAGGGCAGGTCCTTGTGATAGAAAGGGTACTATTCTAGGTGGCAAGACGCCAGAGCTCCCCCTCAGATCTTCCACTCTGTATGTGTCTCCGTGTCTGTTCCTTTTTATTTTTTCTTGGGTTTTCTTTCCTCATCTGCAAAGTGAGGAGTTTAGAGAGATCCATGGTTTCCGAACTGTTCCAGGGAACTTGGGGCTTCAAGACGGTACTTCATCGATTCCACAAGTCATGACATTTCCATAAATTAAGAAAATGTTGGTCTCAGCTCAGGTCTTGATCTCAGGGTCGTGAGTTCAAGCCCTGCGTTGGGCTCTGTGCCGGGGGTGAAGCCTACTTTAAAAAAAATGTACTAAATTAACGTGAAGCCCTGAGAGAATCCATTATTCTCCTTTTACCTATTTTACATTGAAAGACTTTCCAAAGATTTTATTTGAACAAGAGAGTTTGTTAAAACTGCTTGAAACCCTCTAGAATATTAGATCTCTCCGGACAATTCCGGGCATCTATAACTGTGCAAGCATATGAACCAGAATCCAGGTAGAATGGTCTGGAATTACAAGACTTACCAGGGTGGATGGTTGCTAGCTCAGTGATAGAGCCAAGTCACAAGGTGGCAGGGGAATTTCTGTGCTACCTGTTCAGCTATTGGGAATGAAGGAAGAGTAGCCGTGGCCACAGTAGGAAACTGAACAGGACACACGTCAGAGGAAGCAGGGCTGTCCTAGATGGGCAGTGGGAGCCAAATCCAGGGCAAAGGTTCCTGTGGCTGGAGTCGCCTTTCCCTGGGTCACTACAACAGCCTCTTCCTTTCCTGTCTCCCTGGCTACCCCTCCTGCTCAGCCCTCGGGTGTGATTAAATAATCCTCCTCGAATAGCCCCTTTCTTGCTCCCTGGTTGCCCATGAACCTGCAAGAACGCACTGCAACCTTTGCAGACACTCCCTGACTGGTTCCCAGTGATGTACCGGGAAGCTGCCATCTCCATAGCTCGCTAGCAGAGAAAATCATGAGTTAAAAAAGGAAACCAAAACCGAAATGACCCACTCCTTAAAAACAAATGACCCGGGGCGCCTGGGTGGCGCAGTCGGTTAAGCGTCCGACTTCAGCCAGGTCACCATCTCGCGGTCCGTGGGTTCGAGCCCCGCGTCAGGCTCTGGGCTGATGGCTCGGAGCCTGGAGCCTGTTTCCGATTCTGTGTCTCCCTCTCTCTCTGCCCCTCCCCCGTTCATGCTCTGTCTCTCTCTGTCCCATAAATAAATAAAAACGTTGAAAAAAAAAATTTATAAAAAAAAACAAAACAAATGACCCAAGGGGCACCTGGGTGGCTCAGTCGGTTGAGCATCTGACTTCGGCTCAGGTCATGATCTCACAGTTCGTGAGTTCGAGCCCCCACATCAGGCTCTCTGCTGTCAGCATGGAGCCCACTTCAGATCCTCTGTGTCCCTCTGCCCCTCCCCGGCTTGTGCTCAAAAATAAATATTTTTTAAAACATGACATGAGAACCTTACGTATCCAATCTGTGGGCTTCAGCGGAAATGGAATTGAGAGGAAAAGGCAAAACTTTATTTTTTTAAGTTTATTTACCTATGTTGAGAGAGGGGGAGAGAGAAGGAAAGAAAGAAAGAAGGAAAGAACGAACACAAGTCCACACAGAGCTCGATGCAGAGCTCAAACTCACGAACTGTGAGATCATGAGCCAAAATCAAGAGTCAGACACTTAATCTAGTGAGCCACCCAGGCTCCCCGGATAATGCATAACTTTAAATTGATATTTTAGAAAATTAGAAAGAAAATCAATTAAGAATACGACTGAAGGGTGGCCACAGTGGTAGTTTAGTTTGTAATCTCCCCGTAAAGCCTCCTGACCACCGAGTGGACCGGAGAGGATAGCCCCCACCGAAAACAGAACCAAATAACAAGTCCGCATGTAACCTCTTCAACCAAACTAGGCGACAGGAAATCTACCAAACTCTGGGAAATGGACAAATGCCATCCACCCAGCCACAACAAGACGTGGCCGCAAGAATGAAAACCCTCCCCCACCTCAAAATGCTCACGCCCACAAGAGGAAGAAGGATTCTGAGCAGAACCCGGGCCGGCAGATTTGTGAGCGTCCTGCGTGGGCAAGGAAGGTCCCACAGGCTGGCAGTTGACGGGGACAACAAAAATAACTCGGGACACGGGCCAAGCAAAGGAGGGGTGGGGCCGTTTAAGACCTTGGGAATCTCAGAAAAGGCTGGCAAACAATTCATTCCAGCAGGAAAGAGCCTCAGGTTGAGGGGAAATTACTGGAAACAGAAACCAAACTGAGCAGGCCAGGAACACCCTGAGTAAGTGAAAGAGAAAGCTTGATGGGGGGTGGGGGGGGGGAGCCAGTCTCAGAAAATGCCAAAAGGCCACGAACAGAGAGCATGCTGGGAAAGCTGGGCCTGCAGAGCACTATGGTTGGGAAGGGGGGCGGGGGAGCGCCTGGAACAGGAAATCTCCTGGAACCAGACTTGTAGCTCGAGGAGACAAAGCAGCCATGGAGACAGGCCTTATTTTGAGTCATTTGTGATAGACAGGAGGTGACCCTGAGCCTTGAGCTGGGAAAATGCCCTAGGCCATCTCCTCCCAAACCCCCTGCTCACTCCCAACTGAACCTCTTCCTCCAGGCCTGGAAAAGCCAACTGCTTTAACCGTGAGGGAGAAGGCAAATTCAGCACAGCTCCACACGAAGGTACCTTCAGGAAGATGAACGAGCAAGACTGGAGCCAGGCAGGTGCCTTTAGGGCCGGCTTCCCTTGCCCTTGGCCACCTCTCGTTTCAGTCTCAGCTACGAGCCCAGCCCCAGCCCAGCCTGCCCGGCCTCCTCCCCTGGGCTCCTTGCCTCTTCCCGCTTTCTGCCTGGGGGCTTTTTCCAGTATGGCTCAGCTCACTGGTAAGAGCAGCCTGGAAGCCCAGGGAAGCTGCTGCCCCCAGGGGCAGCCCTCGAGCAAAGGAAGATGCCAGCCTCCTGGACCTTCAGCCCTTTGTCTGTTTGCAGAGATCCTGGTGGATCAAGTCCCCATTGCCCACAACTTTTTTATTGTATTATTTTTAAAAATTTTTTTTAATGTTTATTTATTTTTCAGAGAGAGAGAGACAGACCGAGAGTGAGTGGGGGAAGGACAGAAAGCGAGAGAGAGAGAGACCCAGAATCAGAAGCAGGCTCCAGGCTCGGAGCTGTCAGCACAGAGCTTGATTGGGGGCTCGAACTCGCAAATCGTGAGATCACGACCTGAGCTGAAGTGGGACATTTAACTGACTGAGCTACCCAGGCGCCCCTATTGTTTTACTTTTTTTATTTTTGAGAGAGAGAGAGAGAGAGAGAGAGAGAGCGAGCATGCGCACACAAGCAGGGGAAGGGCAGAGAGACAGAGGATCCAAAGCGGGTTCTACGCTGACGGCCGTGAGCCCGATGCCTGACCAGAGTTGGACACTTAACCAACTGAGCCACCCAGGTGCCCCCCCCCGGCCCCCACCGTTGCCCACATCTTGATGGCACATCTTCACTTTGTCCTTTTTCCCTCCCTGTCTCACTGTCCCACATCACTCCTTCCCGCCTCCTGAGGTCAACCCCCCAAATAAGCCACCCCCACCCAGTCTATTTCAGGCCAGCTAATATTGGACGGGACCCTAGAAGACAGAACCTAACAAATTCTCAGGACAACCCCCTAGAGCCGGTGAGGCCGTTGTTTTTAAAATCGAAGGACAAGACAGTCCAGTAGTTGACAGAGTTCAAAGTTCTTGCAAAGGATAACGGAGACAGCAAATTTCTAACTCAAGGAGATAACGATGAAGCCCTTGCAGAAGCTTGCACAAAGAGGGGCTAGAACGGGCTGGGAAGAGCCAGAGGGATTTGCTGTAGGTTGGTGCGGTCACCATCAAAATGAAGGACTGTCCAGAGTTCACGCATGTCCTCTTTCGGCTGTCATAAAATGCACGTGTGTTACCGAAACATGAATCCTAAGATGAGAAACGGTTCCTGGCACCAAATTGAAAGGAATTCTGTCGATAAAGAGAAAAACGAATATGTCTGAAGTGTTCTATTTTCCATATACAAGGAAACAATGTGGGGTTGTGTTTCTCTTGGCCAGAGAAATGGTTCACCAGTTAGAGAGAGAACACCTTGGGAGAGGAGGGTGGAGTTGAGCCCTCAGTGGCCGACGGTGGCTGAAACGAACGGCAAACTGCGCGGCAGATATAAGAAGAGTATAGGGCACTGGTAAGTCCAAGGATTGTAGGGGCAACTAGCTTCTGTTACTGCTTTGTAAGCCTTGAAGAAACACAATGGCAAGTTCCGTGTGGCCTAGTTTTAACTCCGAGCACGCTGCGAAAGCAAGAAGCTTCCATGGCGGTGTTTAAAGAGACCCATAGACCCCGCAGCCAAAGGGTGGACCGCTCAAAGGCCCAGGATTTAGTGGTCATGGTGACTGAGCCGCAAAGGAGTCTGACAAGGGTCTTTTTTGCTAAAATCGTGGCCCCGATAAGAAAGGCGTAAAATGCCAATCTCAGGATGGTGATGTTTGGGCAAATGCCCCTGACAGCCTTGAGCCTCGATTCCCCTGCACCTTCCGGGGTGGCATAAGGGGCCCTCTCTTCTTGCTGGAGGACAGCAGCCTCCCCCTGCCCAGACTCTATTCGGAGATAGAACCTGAAACAGGCGCCTCATGAGATGATGTGCATCGTGCCCAAGCTGCTGCCCCTTGCCCACATCGCCCCCAGAACTAAGTAAACGTGCACACCCAAAACTTGGCGAGAGCTGGCTGATATGTACCAACAGAACTGGGGCCCCTGCATGACAGCAGACCTTGATGGGGGGGTGCTGAGGGAGTACCTGGATGGAAGAACGTAAAGAGCGTGACGGTTAATGTTACATAGCACCTTGACTGAGCCACCACGTGTCCAGACGTCCCCCCAAACATTATTCTGGAGTATCTGTGAGGGTGTTCCTGGATGAGATTAGCATTCGCATCACCAGATTAAGTAAAGCAAATTGCCCTTCCGGCTGTAGGTGGGCCTCGTCCAATCCACTGAAGAATAGAACCGAAAGCCTGAGTTAGAGGGAACTCTGTGGGCCTGTCTGTTTGGATTGGGGCAGAATTCTTTCCCTGCCTTCAGATTCAAACTAAAACGTTGGCGGGGCGCCTGGGTGGCTCAGTCAGTTAAGCATCTGACTTCAGCTCAGGTCATGATCTCACAGTTCATTGTCCTCCATGCTGGCAGTGTGGAGCCTGCTTGGGACTCTCTCTCTCTCTCTCTCTCTCTCTCTCTCTCTCTCTCCCTCTCTCAAAATAAACTTAAACAAAACAAAACAAAACAAAACGTTGGGTGTTCTTGGGTCTTGTGGAGCCTGCTTGGGATTCCCTCTCCTTCTCCCTCTGCTGTCTGTGTGCTCATGCTCTCTCTCTCTCTCTCTCTCTCAAAAAAAATAAACTAAAAAAAAAATCGGCTCTTCTTGGGTCTTCAGCCACTTTTGACAGGCAAAGAATTTTACCACTGAACCACCAATGCTCGCTTCGGCCACTTTTGGACCAGAGCTCACACCATCGGCGATCCTGCTTGTCAGGTCTTTGGACTTAGACTAGAACTATGTCATTCGCCCTTCTGGGTCTGCAATTTGCTGATTTCACATCTTGAGACTTCTCAGCCCCCATAATCTCATGAGCCAATTCCTTATAATAAATCTATCTATCTATTGCTATACTTTCTTTTCTGAGAAATACATTCCTTGGCCAGAACACCCTGACAACAGATCAGGCTTTCTGCGAGCCCACAGATAGTGAGGCAGACAGAAGCACTATAAACAGGAAAGGCAAATCCGGTTTCAGAACACGTATCTATTCCAGTGAAGACGGATCGCTGCCCCATCCCATAAGAAGAGGTCCGATACAGTCAGTTTGCCACTAAGTGACTATCTGGTCTCCTCTGGGAACGGTATCATATTGGAGGTCGGTGTTGGTTCCTGCCGAGGGCAAAGCATTTGGTAGCAACCGTGACTAGGTCAGCCTCAGTAAGGAGAAATCCATATAGTTGGGCCCGTGCCTAGCCTCCATTCCTCCTGATCACTTTATTCATAAGTGCAAGCACTCAGTGGCTGGGGATAGAGGATGACTGATCTCTGGGTGGTCCACCTGCTTATTGAAAGCCTCCTGTGCAACGGGTGGTTTTCGATGAGCAATCGCCTGGGAGACAAACGAGTTCACAATCCACGTCCATTCTGAGAGGCCTATCCAATAACCTTCCCAGATTTTCTTGTCACCCGTCTTCCAATCCCGTTCTTTCCAAGTCCCTGACCATCCAACCAAATCATTTGCAACCATAGATCCACATCTCTGGCCATATCTCGCTCCGAATGTACAATCAAATGAACTGCTCAAAGTCTTGGGCACTGGGAAGATTTCTTCACTGCTGCCCTTCAGAGCCATCGATAAGTGGGGCCATAATGCCTGTAGACCCATTTGTAAGAGGTGCTCAAGTTTCTTCTTCTCCTTCCATTGACTATAAGGAACTCCCCATGAGGCCATCGTCATCTACTGAGGGAGCGGAAACAATGCAGTAGAATTGAAAAAGACTGAGCTAGGGGTGCCTGGTGGCTCAGTCGGTTAAGCGTCTGACTTCGGCTCAGATCATGATCTCACGGTTCATGAGTTCGAGCCCCGTGTCGGGCTCTGTGCTGACAGCCTGGAGCCTGCTTCAGATTTTGTGTCTCCCTCTCTCTCTGCCCCTCCTTTGCTCATACTTTGTCTCTCTCTGTCCCAAAAATAAATATTTTTTAAAACTTAAAAAAAAAAGCTGAACTATGTGCTCACACAATTACTTGTATCTTCTGCCCCCATGTAAGCCTGACATCTTGTATTCCACTTCTATATGATAATAGATTGTTGCCTCCCAAACCTAATCTTACGGTTTAGTGAGTCAGATAACCCCCGGTTCATAATAGTAAGCCCAGGCTTTATGGTCACCTTATGTCTCATGGTTAAGCTTTCGGCCTCTACCAAGGCCAAACGGCAAACTAGAAGCCCTTTCTCAAAGCAAGAATCTGCAGAAATACATGGTCTTGCTCAAAAATCCAAGAGGTCTGTGCCGTGGTTCTCCTATTGGTATTTTCCAGAGATGCCAGAGAGTATCCCCATTTGCCATAGACACTCTCTGAGTGTCATTTATCTGTTGGATCGTAAGGCCCCAGCGGATAAGCAGTTGTCCTACGGCCTGGACTTACCGAAGAACCTTTCCTCGAGCTAGTTCCCGCTTGAAACTACGAATGAGGTGTTAACGCAGACTTCCTGTTTATAGCTAAACCCTTGATTTGATGAGTTGCCGTACTGTTGGCAAATAACACTGCCATGCCTCCTTTCACTGACTTGCCATACAGCAGGCATTCAAGAGTCAGCTCTGTAGAGCTTTATTAGCCTTTAATCTGCTGGGTATGTTTCTCTGTCCAATATCACAAGATAACTCACCCTGGAAGATGCCTCAGTGGCGTTTTTCAATTCTCATCTGAAAAGCTGTAACAAACAAGTGCTGGCCTTTCCAAACGTCATCATGTCTACATTTGAAATATTCCATTTCCTTTTTGTTAAACTCTGAAGGGTCTAACAGAAGATTGTGCCGTAAGTTACCTGATGCCAGAATAGCGTTCAAAAATGTTCGGTCGCGTGACACATAGTACATCATAAATATCTATAAAAATGAAGGAAAGATAGTTTTCCTATTTTCGTTTTTTATTTACAACCTCCCCTAGTTTTGGGGGGGTATATTCCTCTTCCGTGAGTCAGGGTTCTCTGATGTCACAGTCTCATCTTTTTAAGCTTGTTTCGAGGTAGGCAGTACAGTTGTGGCTAAAAAAGGGAAGTCTTCGAAACTCTCTTTTTAAGCCAGTAGCCCATTCTCAAATATCCGAACGTGTATTGTAAGCACATTGTCTTTCATTTTAGAAGAAAATATATAATTAAATTATAAGATAAAAACTGTGTCACATAACATTTAAAAATTTAGAGAAATTTAGGGGCGCCTGGGTGGCGTAGTCGGTTAAGCGTCCGACTTCAGCCAGGTCACGATCTCGCGGTCCGTGGGTTCGAGCCCCGCGTCGGGCTCTGGGCTGATGGCTCAGAGCCTGGAGCCTGTTTCCGATTCTGTGTCTCCCTCTCTCTCTGCCCCTCCCCCGTTCATGCTCTGTCTCTCTCTGTCCCAAAAATAAATAAACATTGAAAAAAAAATTTTTATAAAAAAAAAAATTTAGAGAAATTTAAACATATGGCAAAACAAAACAACAAAGTCTACATCCTTTTTGTGTTTCTGTGTAGATGCCAAGAAAGCTTTGCTATTTCAAAGTGATGATTTATTATGCAATAATGAAATCACAGACAGGCACCTGGGTGGCTCAGTCGGCTAAACGTCTGACTCTTGGGTCATGACCTCACAGTTCTCGAGATCAAGCCCCGTGTTTGGCTTGGGGCTGACACCTCGAAGCCTCCTTGGGATTCTCTCTCCCACCCTCTCTCTGCCCCTCCCTTGCTCGCATGCTCGCTCTCTCTCTCTCTCTCTCTCTCAAAAATAAATAAACTTGAAAAAAAAAAAAATAAATAAATAAATAAACTTGAAAGAATATCTCAGAATGTCTGTTCGATAAATTCAATGTCATTCCCTTCAAATTTCAATACAGTGTTTCATGGAACTCAACAAACTGAATTTCCTAAGGAATTCATTAAAAAGGCAATGAGGCAATAATGATAGGGACGGTTTTGAAGATGAATGAGAGACGATCTAGAAACTATCAAAATACAGTGTAAAGTGATTAAAACACTTGCGATATTGATGCAATAACAGAAAACAAAAAATCAATGGGAAAGAATAGAAGGCCCAGAAAAGATCCTGACACGCACAGAACCTGTTTTTCAACCTAGGTGGCGCTGTAAACTAGTAAGAAGTATGGCCCAGCCTATATCGGGTGCTGGGTTTATTCCTTATTAAAAAAAAAAAAAGTGAATTCCAACCTCACACCATTCATGAGATGTCTTCTGGTTGAATTAAACGCCTACATCTTTTAACTGTTTGAATAAAATGTAAAAGACCTTTATGAATTTGGAGTAGAGAAGGTCAAACATTTGAAAGCATAAATCATAAACAAAAATATGGGTCCATCCTACCAGCTAAAAAAATGTTTTTCCAGTTGATTTGTTTTGAGAGAGAGAAAGAGCAAGCAGGGGAGAGAGACAGAGAGAGTAGGAGACGGAGGATCTGAAGCAGGCTCTGTGCTGACAACAGAGAGCCCCACATGGGGCTTGAACTCACGAACCGTGAGATCAGGACCTGAGCCAAAGTCGGACACTGAACTGACTGAGCCACCCAGGTGCCCCTGAAAAAAATGTGTTTAATGCCTGTGTGTAAAAAGACACCAAACTAGGGGTGCCTGGGTGGCACAGTCGGTTAAGCGTCCGACTTCAGCCAGGTCCCGATCTCGTGGTCCGCGAGTTCGAGCCCCGCGTCGGGCTCTGGGCTGATGGCTCGGAGCCTGGAGCCTGTTTCCGATTCTGTGTCTCCCTCTCTCTCTGCCCCTCCCCCGTTCATGCTCTGTCTCTCTCTGTCCCAAAAATAAATAAAAAATGTTGAAAAAAAAATTTTTTAAAAAAATTAAAAAAAAAAGACACCAAACTAAAACAAAGAAGACAAGCCATTTGTTTATGTCTCGATCTCAAATATGCATATTTTGTCTATAACAACAAGAAATTGGAAAGAGGAGAATGGACAGACACACTGGAGTATAGTCATACGATGAAGTATTATGCAGCAGTGAAAGTAAGCTAGGTCTACACATACCGGCAAGAACATCTCAAAAAGCTAACGTCACGTAGGAGAAAAAAACACAAGTTTCAGAAGGATACACACTCTATGATATATTTATACAAAGTTTTAAACTATGCGATTCTACCATATGTTGTTTAGGAATACATACGTATATAGTAATCATGTAAATGCATGCATGGGAAGGATAAACACCAAATTTAGGATAGTCATTCCCTTTGCGGGGTAGGGTGTGAAGGGAAATGCAGTTGGAAAGGGCCAGGAAGCTTCAACTATATTTGTTCTTTTATTTCCGAAGATGAATGTTGTTTTCTCAATCTTTTAGTATGTTTTATATCACCATCATTTTTTACAAAAAGAGACTGGTCCTTGGTGAAATCATCAAGCGGCTAGATCTTTCTGAGTTATTTGAGCCAATAAAGCCTCAGAACTGCTTCAGCCGGTTGGAGTACGGTCTTGTTCCTACCACTCAAGGCTCCTAAGGGATTCTGTCTCCTCCGTGAAGCCTCCCTGACCACTCTGGCTCTCCGAAGAGCTTCTCTGGGCTGCTCAAAGCTATGGTGGCTTCCTCCTGCCCCACTGTTGCTTAGAGTTCTTCCTGAATTCCCTCCTGTACAGTCGTCTAACCGTAAAATGACAGCAATCACAACACCATCGTTTCTTGGTGCTTTCTGTGGCCCACACGGTGCTCAACTCTCTACAGCCATCATTGGAAACCATCCTTAGAGTGACCCTGTGAGTGTTGCTAACTCCATGTTGCAAACCAGGAAGGAACCTGGAGCTCAGGGATGCTACATGACCCGCTCAAGATGATACAGTGAAAAAAAGTGCTAAGCCCATCTGTCCTCTGCCAGCTCCTCAAAGGTCTTTCCTCCTGGCGTCCCTCACTCCACCTGAGGCCAGGACCAACAGTGGGAGCAAACGCCATGGCAGACTGCCGGGACTGGTGTTCCCAGGGGTTGAGCCTCGGTGGCCAGGCCAGCGCAGGGCAGACGAGCAGGGCTCCCCACACTGTAGGCCCTGCGCCCTGTGGTCCTGGGCGTGGGGCAGGGGCCACGGCTGTACCGCCCATCTGGTCGCCACCCGCGGTCAGCCACGGGCTCTCTGACCTGCTTGAGCATATGCCACCAGGTCCCGCCAGGTGTCTCCGTCACTTTATTTTTCTGGTGCCTGACCGTGAAACAAGACCGCTGCAAACTATTCACAACTAGACAAGCGGGCTGCCTGCAATTCCAAGGTTCTCAGAGAAACCAGGCTCCTTTAGCCAAAGCTGTGGGCAGGACAGCAAGGAGAAGAGAGGATTCACGTGCCCTGGACGCCTTCCCATGCCTGCCGGTTCACATGCCCCAGTATTAATACTAGCCAGCACGTGGGTAAATACTCAGTATCTCCAGAGCTCTGCTGTGTAAGCTGCACAAACATTCACTCATTCAGCCTCACCGCAACCCAGGAGATAAGTACAGAAGTACAGACAGGCCAGGGCGCCTGGGTGGCTCAGTCGGTCAACCGTCTGAGTTCGACTCAGGTCATGCTCTCGCGGTTCGTGAGTTCGAGCCCCGCGTCGGGCTCTGTGCTGACAGCTTGGACCCTGGAGCCTGCTGTGGATTCTGTTTTGTCCTGACTCAGGTCCCTGATGTCCCTCTCTCTCTCTGCCCCTCCTCTGCTCTCACACACTCTCTCTCTCTCAAAAATAAGTACACATGAAAACACAATTTGTTTAAATAGTACATGGGGTGCGTGGGTGGCTCAGTTGGTTGGGTGTGACATCCGCTTAGGTCATGATCTCACAGTTCATGAGTTCGAGCTCCACATCAGGCTCTGCAGACAGCTGAGCCTGAAGCCTGCTTCCGATTCTGTGTCTTCCTCGCTCTCTGCCCCTCCCCCACTAGCACTCTGTCTCTCTCTTAAAAATAAACATTAAATTTTTTTTTTAAAAAGTAGTACAGAGAGGTTAAGTAACTTACCCAAGGTAACACAGCTAATAAGTGGTGTGGTCATTGGATCATTCCATCCTCATGACAACCCTGTAAGGTAGGCATTGCCATCCCTATTTTATAGGTGGGGAAACCAGGCTCAGAAAAATTAAGAAGCCAGCGTTACACAGCTAAACCGTGGCAGAAGCTGATTTCAAATCCAGGTCTATCTGAATCAGGACAAAACAGAAGACTTGGCCCCCTCCCTGAGAGGAAGAGCATACTAGCTCGCAGGGAGGGTCCCGTGTCCTTAGCCCCACATGGGTCCCTGACACAGGCCTGGGGGCACCACCAGGGACCAGACGGCCACCCTTCACTTAGGCAGGGCTGAGCTGCTCTGAGCCATTGCATGAATTGCTTCAAAGAAAACAGGGGTGACAAAGCCTGTCATCTTGCATGCAAACAGGAACACTTGCCCACCCCAACTCAGGAGAATGAGGGAGCATTGCCTTTGAGGCAGTGGGTTCTTGGTGGGGGCAGCAGAGATTGCTGGAAGGTAGGATCTGAGGCAGCCTACAGAGAGCCTCAAAACTGCTCCCCTTCCCCAACTATTAATGGCTTCCTGAAATTCCCCCTTTGGAGATGAATTTATTTGGTCAAAGGCATTGGCCTCTGTTAAAATACTGCCCATGGGAGTCTTAGTGCCATTTTCTATATAGTTCTACCCAGGCCTGTGATAGGATGATACACCCTGTTCATTGTTGTGGACAATGAAATGTGAGTGGGCGTGGTGTATGTCTATTCCAGAGGGAAGTCTGGCCAGCCCGGTGCACAGTCCTGGACATCTCTCCTTCCCCCTGCCGCAGTGACGACCAATGCTCCAGACGGGGTCAGGTCTAGCTACCTGGGTCCCCAGGGTAAAGATGTCGACCTCCATGGACACGTGGATGAGTGAGAAATACCTTTAAGGGGTTAGCCCCCCAAAATTTTGGTGTGGTTTGTAGTGATAGTATAATCTAGTCCATCCTGGCTGATGCACCAGCAGGGCACATTAATCTAGTCATCAGTCATTAACACCTTAGTGTAATTTGCACAGAACCGGGACTTGGGGAAAACTGGAGCTGTTATGCCCAGAATTCGTGGTCCCCAAAGACCACCAGGGAGCGGAGTCCGATGCAAAAGCAAAGAGCCTTTATTCGAGCTAGCTCGAGCTCAATCCCCTACCTGCACCGACGCAGCGGTGAGATACCGGAGACAGAGAGCGAGGTTCAAAAGCACAAAAGGTTTTATAGGGATCATGGCCTTAGCCGATTGGCTGGGGAAGGGTCGTGGACTCAGCCGATTGGCTGCCAAAGTGTGGTCCCAGATCAGCAATTATCAGCGTCACCTGGAACTTGTTAAAAATGCAAATGTTGGGCCTGGTGGTCACAGACCTACTGAATCAGAAACTCCCGGGGTGGGGCTCAGCAATCTGTGTTTGAACATCTTCCAGGAGATTCTGATGCACCTGAAGTTTAAGAACCACTGTGTCTGAGGATCTCTAACATGTTTGGCCTCAGTGTATACAGAACGGTTCTCACTGGTCACCTATGAACCATTGGCTGTCAGCCTTGCTGTGCTATATAAATACCTAGCACCAAACACCATCCCCAGAGACTCTGATTAATTGGTTTGGGGAGGGGTAAAATGCTCCCAGGTCATTCTAAGCCTGGACAGGGTTGAGGGCTCCTGCCTCTGGCCCCTACCTGAGAGAAGCCCTCCCTCTTCTACTCACACTTTCCACGCCTCTCACACCCCCCTTCCCCCCACCTCAGACTTCGGAAGAATGCATCAATCGGTAAGTTACTTAAGGGGAGGAGGTGTGTTCTGAGGTTTGAGCAGGAACTTCTTTCTGAGGCCATGTCGGGGACATACTCACTAGTCAGCCGGCCTAGGTCTGCTCTTTCAGAGCTTTACTGGGGGAGTGGGGATAAAAGAAGAAAAAAAAGTCTGTACTAGTGAATCTCCAAAGATGGTCCCAAATAATTCCACCCCTCTGATACATACATGTTATATCTCAGATCAAAAGTTGGAGTCTACCTTTCCTGAGCTTAAATCTGGGTGATGTTAGGAACCAGGATGGCCAATAGAGTGAGGTGAGAATGATATTCTGGGACAGCCAAGGCTAGGTTCTAACAAGCCTGGGTCTCTAGGGACACTCACTTTTGGAACCCTCCCTCTCAGAAAGCAGCTGTCATGCCTGAGAAGCCCAAGCCAGAAGCAGCCATGCGGGTACTCTACTCACCAGCCCCAGCCGAGCTCAAAGCCAACTGGCAGCCATGTGAGTCGGTCATCTTGAGCATCCAGCCCTGTTAAGCCTTCAGCCCCAGGCACCATTGGAATGTAACCACAGGAGAAATCCCAAGTGAGAAGCATCCAGATGAGCCAGTCAGCCAGGGAAGTCAGGAGACAGAATAAGTCGCTTCAGTTACCACATTTTGGAAGTGGTTTCTTCTGCTGCAACAGTTAAATACGTAGACATTGGTGCGTGGAAGTGGGGTGCTGCCGTGTTCTTTTTTAAATCTAAAACTTAATCTAAAATTGGCATTGGCTGGGGTGCGGGGGTGGCACAGCTGGTTAAGCGTCTGACTCTTGGTTTCGGCTCAGGTCATGATCTCAGGGTTTGTGGGCTCGAGCTCTACATCAGGCTCTGTGCTGACAGTGCAGAGTCTCCTTGGGATTCCCCCTCTCTCTCTGCCACTCATTCTCTCTCTCTCTCTCAATAAATAAATCAGGGAATAATCAATAAATACATTTAATAAAATATAGAAATATATATAAGCTATATGTATAAATTGAGATAACTATAAATCAATCAATAAATTTTATTTAAACTGGCATTGGCTTTGGGACAAGGGAAGAGGAAGAAGCCAGAAAGGCTTGGAGAAAACCGTTGGTGAAGCCTTGATGGACAGGGAGGCAGAGCACAGAGAAGAGGCTCTTCTTCTTTTTTTAAAATATAATTTATTGTCAAATTGGCTTCCATACAACACCCACTGCTCATCCCAACAAGTGCAGAAGAGGCTCTTCGGCCTCACATGCGGTGGCAGGAAGGTGACAACACTGGGAACTTTAGTGACACTACACAGAAAATGTACTCAATGAACTGCTGGGTTCGACGAAGGAGTTTTCCTGGTTGTGGGTTGCAAGTGCCAGCTTTTGACAAGGTCTCTGCAGAGGAAGAAAAGAGAAAAGTGAACTGAAAAGACACTTCAAAACAATTTTCTTTCTTTCTCTCTCTTAATCTCTTTGTGAAGACTTTATTTTTTAGAGCAGTGTTAGGTTCACAGGAAAATTGAGTGGAAGGTTGAGAGAGTTCCCGTGTACCCCCGCCCCCAACATGCACAGCCTTCCCCACCATCAACACCCTCACCAGAGTGGGACCTTTGTTATAATGATGAACCCACACTGACACATCACTAGCACCAAAGTCCACAGTTTATATGAGGGTTCACTCTAGGCACATTCTATGAGGGTTAGTTTTTTATTTTTTAATTGTATTTATTTATTTATTTATTTATTTATTTAGGTGTTCGGTGACATTTTTTAAAAATTTACATCTAAGTTAGTTAGCATATAGTGTAACAATGATCTCAGGGGTACATTCCTCAGTGCCCCTTCCCCATTTAGCCCATCCCCCCTCCCACAACCCCTCCAGCAACCCTCTGTTTGTTCTCCATATTTAAGAGTCTCTTATGTTTTTGTCCCCCCTCGCTGTTTTTATATTATCTTTGCTTCCCTTCCCTCGTGTTCATCTGTTCTGTGTCTTAAAGTCCTCCTATGAGTGAAGTCATATGATATTTGTCTTTCTCTGACTAATTTCGCTTAGCATGATACCCTCTAGTTCCATCCACGTAGTTGCAAATGGCAAGATTTCATTCTTTTTGATGGCCGAGTAATACTCCATTGTATATATATACCACTTCTTTATCCATTCATCCATCGATGGACATTTGGACTCTTTCCATACTTTGGCTATTGTTGATAGTGCTGCTATAAACATCAGGGTGCATGTGTCCCTTCAAAACAGCATACCTGTATCCCTTGGATAAAAACCTAGTAGTGCAATTGCTGGGTCGTAGGGTAGTTCTATTTTTAATTTTTTGAGGAATCTCCATACCATTTTCCAGAGTGGCTCCACCAGTTTGCATTCCTACCAGCAGTGCAAAAGAGATCCTCTCTCCACATCCTCGCCAACATCTGTCGTTGCCTGAGTTGTTAATGTCAGCCATTCTGACAGGTGTGAGGTGATATCTCATTGTGGTTTTGATTTGTATTTCCCTGATGATGAGTGATGTTGAGCATTTTTCCATGTGTTGATTGCCATCTGGATGTCTTCTGTGGATAACTGTCTATTCATGTCTTTTGCCCATTTCTTCACTGGATTATTTGTTGTTGGGTGTTGAGTTTGATAAGTTCTCTAAAGGTTTTGGATACTAACCCTTTATCTGATATGTTATCTGCAAATATCTTCTTCCATTACTTGGTTGCCTTTTAGTTTTGCTAATTGTTTCCTTCACTGTGCAGATGCTTTTTATTTTGATGAGGTCCCAATAGTTTATTTTTGCTTTTGTTTCCCATTTTTGCCTCTGGAGACGTGTTGAGTGAGAAGTTGCTGCGACCAAGATCAAAGAGGTTTTTGCCTGCTTTCTCCTCGATTTTGATGGCTTCCTGTCTTACATTGAGGTCTTTCATCCATTTTGAGTTTATTTTTGTGTATGGTGTAAGAAAGTGGTCCAGGTTCATTTTTCTGCATGTTGCTGTCCAGTTTTCCCAGCACCACTTGCTGAAAAGACTGGCTTTATTCCACTGAATATTCTTTCCTGCTTTGTCAAAGATTAGTTGGCTCCACGTTTGTGGGTCCATTTCTGGGTTCTCTATTCTGTTCCATTGATCTGAGTGTCTGCTCTTGTGCCAGTACCATAGGGTCTTGATGATTACAGCTTTGTCATACAGCTTGAAGTCCGGGATTGTGATGCCTCCTGCTTTGGTTTTCTTTTCCAAGATTGCTTTGGCTATTCGGGGTCTTTTCTGGTTCCATACAAATTTTAGGATTGTTTGTTCTAGCACTGTGAAGAATGCTGGTCTCATTTTGATAAGGATTTCATTGAATATGTAGATTGCTTTGGGGAGTGTTGACATTTTAACAATATTTGTTCTTCCAGGCCAGGAGCATGGAATATTTTTCCATTTTTTTGTGTCTTCTTCAATTTCTTTTATAAGCTTTCTATAGTTCTCAGTGTATAGATTTTTCGCCTCTTTGGGTTAGATTTATTCCTAGGTATTTTGTGGGTTTTGGTGCAATTGTAAATGGGATCGATTCCTTGATTTCTCTTTCTGTTGCTTCATTATTGGTGTATAGGAATGCAACCAATTTCCATGCATTGATTTTATATCCTGCCACTTTGCTGAATTCATGAATCAGTTCTAGCAGTTTTTTGGTGGAATCTTTGGGTTTTCCATATAGAGTATCATGTCATCTGTGAAGATGGAGAGTTTCACCTCCTCCTGGCCAATTTGGATGACTTTTATTTCTTTGTGTTGTCTGATTGCTGAGGCTAAGACTTCCAACATTGTGTTGAATAACAGTGGTGAGAGCGGACATCCCTGTCTTGTTCCTGACCTTAGGTGGAAAGCTCTCAGTTTTTCTCCATTGAGGATGACATTAGCACTGGGTCTTTCATATATGGCTTTTATGATCTCGAGGTATAATCCTTCCATCCCTACTTTTTTGAATGTTTATCAAAAAAGGATGTTGTATTTTGTCAAATGCTTTCTCTGCAACTATTGAGAGGATCATGTGGTTCCTGTCCTTTCTTTTATTGATGTGATGAATCACATTGATTGTTTTGTGGATGTTGAACCAGCTCTGCATACAAGGTATTAATCCCACTTGGTTGTGGTGAATAATTTTTTTAACGTATTGTTGGATCCAGTTGGCTAATATCTTCTTGAGGATTTTTGCATCCATGTTCATCAGGGAAATTGGTCTATAATTCTCCTTTTTAGTGGGGTCTTTTCTGGTTTCAGAATCAAGGTAATGCTGGCTTCATAGAAAGAGTTTGGAAGTTTTCCTTCCATTTCTATTTTTTGGAACAGCTTCAAAGAGAATAGGTGTTAACTCTTCCTTAAATGTTTGGTAGAATTCCCCTGGAAAGCCATCTGGCCCTGGACTCTTGTTTTTTGGTTGATTTTTGATTACTAATTCAATTTATTTACTGGTTATGGGTCTGTTCAAATTTTCTATTTTTTCCTGTTTCAGTGTTGGTAGTGTATATGTTTCTAGGAATTTGTCCATTTCTTCCACATTGCCCATTTTATTGGCATATAATTGCTCATAATATTCTCTTATTATTGTTTTTATTTCTGCTGTGTTGGTTGTGATCTCTCCTCTTTCATTCTTGATTTTATTTATTTGGGTCCTTTCCTTTTTCTTTTTGATCAAACTGTCTAGTGGTTTATCAATTTTGTTAATTCTTTCAAAGAACCAGCTCTGGTTTCATTGATCTGTTCTACTGGGGGGTTTTTTGGTTTCAATAGCATTGATTTCTGCTCTAATCTTTATTATTTCCTGTCTGCTGCTGGTTTGGGGTTTTATTTGCTGTTCTTTTTCCAGCTCTTTAAGGTGTAAGGTTAGGTTGTGTATCTGAGACCTTTCTTCCTTCTTTAGGAAGGCCTGAATTGCTATATACTTTCCTCTTATGACTGCCTTTGCTGCCTCCCAGAGGTTGTGGGCTCTGGTGTTAACATTTTCATTGGCTTCCCTGTACTTTTTAATTTCTTCTTTAACTTCATGGTTAACCCGTTCATTCTTTAGTAGGATGTTCTTTAGCCTCCAAGTATTTGTTATCTTTCCAAATTTTTTCTTGTGGTTGATTTCAAGTTTCATAGCATTGTGGTCTGAAAATATGCACGGTATGATCTCGATCGTTTTGTACTTGTTGAGGGCTGACTTGTGTCCCATCATGTGGTCTATTCTGGAGAACGTTCCATGTGCACTGCAGAAGAATATATATTCTGCTGCTTTAGGATGAAATATTCTGAATATATCTGTTAAGGCCATCTGGTCCAGTGTGTCATTCAAAGCCATTGTTTCCTTGTTGGTTTTCTGGTTAGATGATCTGTCCATTGTTGTAAGTGGGGTGTTTAAGTTTCCTACTATTATGGTATTATTATCAATGATGTTCTTTATGTTTGTGATTAATTGATTTATATATTTGGGTTCCTCCAAGTTTGGAGCATAAATGTTTACAATTGTCAGGTCTTCATGGTGGATAGACCCCTTAATTATGATATAATGCCCTTTTTCATCTCTCGTTACAGTCTTTATCTTAAAGTCTAGACTGTCTGGTATAAGTATGGCTATTTTGGCTTTCTTTTGTTGACCATTAGCATGATAGATGGTTCTCCATCCCTTTACTTTCAATCTGAAGGTGTCTTTAGGTCTAAAGTGGGTCTCTTGTAAACAGCATATAGATGGGTCTTGTTTTCTTCTCCATTCTGTTACCCTGTGTCTTTTGATTGGAGCATTCTGTCCACTGACGTTGAGTGAGTACTGAAAAATATAAATTTGTTGCCATTATGTTGTTTGTAGAGCTGGAGTTTCTGGTGGTGTTCTCTGGTCCTTTCTAGTTTTTGTTGCTTTTGGTATTTATATTTATCTATCTATGTATCTATCTATCTATCATCTATTTATCTATTTATTTAGTCTTTTCTCCCCTCAGAGAGTCCCCCTTAAAATTTCTTGCAGACCTGGTTTAGTGGTCACAAACTCCTTTAATTTTTGTTTGGGAAACTTTTTATCTCTCCTTCTATTTTGAATGACAGCCTTGCTGGATAAAGAATTCATGCTGCATATCTTTCTCATTTAGCACATTGACTATATCCTGTCACTCCTTTCTGGCCTGCCAGTTTCTGTGGCTAGGTCTGTGGCAAACCTGATCTGTCTTCCCTATATATTAAGGACTTTTTTCCCCTTGCTGCTTTCATGATTCTTTCCTGGCCTGAGTATTTTGTGAATTTGATTATGATATGCCTTGTTTATAGTTGGTTTTTGTTGAATCTAATGGGAGTCCTCTGTGCTTCCTGGATTTTAATGTCTGTGTCTTCCCCCAGGTTAGGAAAGTTTTCTGCTATGATTTGCTCATATAACCCTTCTACCCCTTTTTCTCTGTCCTCATCTTCTGAGACCCGTGTGATTCTGATGTTTTTCCTTTTTAATGATTCACTGATTTCTCTAATTTTTAAATCATGCTCTTTTGCCTTCGTCTCCCTTTTTTCCTGCTTCATTATTCTCCAGAAGTTTGTCGTCTATATCACTGATTATCTGCTCTGCCTCATCCATCCTTCCATCGTGACATCCATTCGAGATTGCAGCTCAGTTACAGCATTTTTTCATTTCATTCTGACTAGCTTTTACTTCTTTCATCTCCACAGAAAGTGATTCTAATCTATTTTTGACTCCAGCTAGTATTCTTATTATCGTGATTCTAAATTCTGGTTCAGACATCTTGCTCGTATCTGTGTTAGTTAAGTTCCTGGCTATCGTTTCTTCCTGCTTTTTCTTTTGGGGTGAGTTCCTTTGTTTCATCATTTTGAAGGGAGAAAAGGAATTAATGAGGTAAAAAAAATTAAAAACAATTAAAATTTTTAAAAATTAAAATTAAAAAATTAAAAACTACAAACAAGAAAATAAAATAAATGATGCTAGATCCTAGGTGTGTTTTGGTCTGGGTATTGAAAGGGGCTTGATAGATTAGAGAAAAAAAGGGCAGAAAAAAAAGGCAATCATTAGAAAATTTGAAAAAATGAATACACTGAAATAGAATAAAATTAAATTATGGAAGTAAAATAGAATTTGAAAAAATTTACACAAAAGTAAAAATATAGTAGAAAAAAATTAAAGAAACGTATTTTTAATAAAAATTTAAAATAAAAATAATTTTCTTCTCTTTTGTAGTCAAGAAAAAGAAAAGAAATGAAAAAGAGAAAGAGAAAAAAAAAAAGAAAATTGAATAAAATAGATGGACCAGCAAACAGACTGAAATACGATTGAAATTATTTTGTTTTCCCCTAGAAGTCAAACTATGAAGCACTTTATAGTCCATAGACTAAGCAGGTGGAGAGACTTGTATTCCTGAAGAGCAGGGTTGGCTCACTTGGACAGGGCTTAGTGTAATGACTCTGTTCTCCACTAGATGGTGCTGCTTTTGCTTACTGGGGTGTATTGTTGGGGTGCTTGTAGGTGTGTATGTGCATGCGTGGGAGCAGTGAAAATGGCGTCACCCAGCTATCCAGTCTCCAGTATCGGAACTCTGTTCTCCCCAATCAGCAATCGTGCTCCTGTCCTTTGCCTTCGGCTTCCATCCACTCCCTGCTTTTACACTGTCCATGACCAAGCCCAGGCAGCACCTCCTTCCTGAGTTTTATCTCACATGCGGCTGTGTTTCCCAACCCCTCACTTCTGAGGGACCACAGCTTTGACCCATTCTGCCCCTCTGCTGGAGGGTCTTGCCCAGGGAAGTTTGCGGATCTGGGCTGCTGCCGATGCCCAGAGACTGTGGCTGGGTGCCAGCCCACCCTAGAAGAAGTTCATGTGATTGTGTAGCAGCATTTCAGGGATTGTGGAAAATCACAACACACATCTGGCACCAGGCTCACCCTTAGCGACCTTGTTCCAACACCAGCGAATGTAGTTGTTCTCTGGGGTCTGCTGGCACCTTTGCCTTGGGAGGGCCACACAGCCTCTACCAGATGTCCTCCCAGCAGGGGAACCGCCTCTCTCATGTGGCCTGAAGCCCCCCAGATTCTACTCTGCTCCTGGGGATTCGCCCTTCCCACCAGAGCACCGCCAGGTATCAGCTGTGGAGTTTCAGACTCTGCGCTCCCCTTGTTTACAGTCTTAATGGAATTTAAACCCTCTCCTTTCTCCTTTCTCCCTCTTTAGTTCAGTCCCTGAGGTTGTTTCCACTTGTCTACTTTCTCTCCAGCTGCTTTTTTGGGGGGATGCTTTTCCTGTATTCTCCACCCCCCACAGTCCACCCCCATCTATGTCCTCTCTCTGGATGCAAAAACAGCTCCCTGCCCTCCCTGTTTCTCTCTCCCTCAGTTCACCTCTCTGTGCCATGTACCTGCTGAGTTCTGTGGTTCAGGTTGTGCAGATTGTTGTGTTAATCCTCAGATCAGTTTTCTAGGTGTGCAGGATCGTTTAGTGTTGGTCTGGATGCATCTCATGGATGTGAGACACAAGAAAAACTTCCATGCTGTTCCGCCATCTTGGCTCCTCCCCCAATTTCTTGTTTAACGTTTATTTATTTTTGAGAGAGAGAGAGAGAGACAGCACGAGCGGGGAAGGGGCAGAGAGAGAGGGAGACACAGAATCCGAAGCAGGCTGCAGGCTCTAAGCTGTCAGCACAGAGCCTACACAGGGCTCAAACCCACGAACTGTGAGCTCATGACCTGAGCCAAAGTCAGATGCTTAACCAACTGAGCCACCCAGGTGCCCCACATTCTCTGAGTTTTAACAAAAGTACTGTCACATGTATCTACTATTACAGTACGACACAGAATAGTTTCACTGCCCTAAAATTCCTCTGTCCTCCATCAATCCATCCCCTACCTCCAACTCTGGGCAACCACTGAGATTTTTAGTGTTTTAGTATCTATAATTTTGCCTTTTCCAGAATGTCATATAGTGGGCACCATACAGTCTGTAGCCTTTCACATTGGCTTCTTTCACTTAGGAATGTGCATTTAAGATTTTTGCATGTCTTTCCATGGCTTGACAGCTCACTTCTCTTTAGCACTGAATAACGTCCCATTGTGTGGATGTACCAGAGCTTACTTATCCATTCACCTACTGAAGGATATCTTGGCTGCTTCCAAGTTTTGGCAATTATGAATAAAGCTGCTATGGTACAGGTTTTGGTGGACATGAGTTTTCAACTCCTTTGGGTAAATAGCAAGAAGCAAGATCACTGGATCACATGGTAGGGGTGTGTTAAGTTTTGTAAGAAACCGCCAAACTGTCTTCCAAAAGTGACTGTGCCATTTTTCATGTTCACCAGCAATAAAGGAGAGTTTCCATTGCTGCACGTCCTTGCCAGCATTTGGTGTCATCAGCGTTCTGGACTTTGGCCATTCTAATCGGTATGTAGTGGTATCTCATCGTTTTAATTTGCAATTCCCTGATGCCATATGATGTGGAACATCTTCTCATGTGCTTATTTACCATCTGTGTATCTTTTTTGGTGAGGTATCTGTGCAGATCTTTGGCCCATCTTGAAATCGGGTTGTTGTTTTTATTGCAGAGTTTTAAGAGTTCTTTGTACATTTTGGATCCCAGTCCTTTATCAGATGTGCCTTTTGCAAATATTTTCTCCAGGTCTGTGGCTTATATTCTCATTCTCTTGACACTGTCTTTTGCAGAGCAGAAGTTTTTTGTATTAACGAAGTCCAGTGTATCACTGCTTTTTGTAATGGATTGTACTTTGGTGTTGTATCTAAAAAAATCATTGCCAAACTCAAGGTCATCCAGGTTTTCTCCTGTGTTCTGTTCTCCTCAAGAGATTTTATAGTTTGCTTTTTTTTAAGTAGGCTTCATGCCCAGTGTAGAGTCCCAACGTGGGGCCCGAAGTCAAAACCCTGAGACCAAAGCCCAAGCTGAGATCAAGAGTCAGACACCTAACCAACTGAGCCACCCAGGCACCAAGAGATTGTATAGTTTTGCATTTTATATTCCAGTCTCTGAATCATTTTGAGTTGATTTTTGTGACAGGTATAAGGTCTGTGTCTAAATTCATTCTTTCACATGTGAATTGAGCATTTATATGATTCCTTTTTCTTTCATTTCTTGGCAGATAAATTATACTTTTGTGTTTACTTTTTTTAGTGGTTGCCCTAGAGCTTGAAATATACATTTATGACTAATCCAAATCTACTTTCAAATAACATTATATCACTTCACATGTAGCATGAGGACCTTATTGTAACAAAATAATTCTAATTCCTCCTTCCATCCCTTGTATCATTGCTGTCATTCATTTCACTTACAAATAAGCTTACAAAAGCATATATTTATATATAGAATACATATAAAGCATACATAATCACATATATTAGTACTGTTATTATTTTGAGCAAACCGTTCTGTACTAGATCAATTAAGAATAAGAAAACTTAGGGGCGCCTGGGTGGCTCAGTCGGTTAAGCGTCCGGCTTCAGCTCAGGTCACGATCTTGCGGTCCGTGAGTTCGAGCCCCGTGTCGGGCTCTGGGCTGATGGCTCAGAGCCTGGAGCCTGCTTCCAATTCTGTGTCTCCCTCTCTCTCTGACCCTCGCCCGTTCATGCTCTGTCTCTCTCTGTCTCAAAAATAAATAAACTTTAAAAAAAATTTTTTTTTAAGAATAAGAAAAATTAAAGTTTTTATTTTACTTTCACTATTCCTTCTTTGCTCTTCCTTTCTTTTGCAGATGCAAGTTTCAACCCTATATCACTTCCCTTCTCTCCAAAGAACTTCTTTTATCATTTCTTGCAAGAAGGGTCTACTGACAACAAATCCCCTCAACTTTTGTTTTTACGTGGAAGTCTGTTTCTCCTTCACTTTTGAGGGACAATTTTGCAGGGTACATAATTCTTGGTCGGGGGTTTTCTCTCTTACCACTTTCAATATTTCATTCCACTCTCTTCTCACTTGACTTGTTTCTGAGAAGTCAGATGTAATTGTCATTAAGGTGGGTTTTTTTCCTTTGACTTCTTTCAGGGTTTATTCTTAAAAAAAATTTTTTTTTAATGTTTACTTTTGACAGAGAGAGAGAGACAGAGCATGAGCAGGGAGGGGGCAGAGAGAGATGGAGACAGACTTGGAAGCAGGCTCCAGGCTCTGAGCTGTCAGCACGGAGCCCAACGCGGGGCTCGAACTCACAGACTGTGAGATCATGACCTGAGCCAAAGTCGGACGCTCAACCGACTAAGCCACCCAGGCGCCCCTCAGGATTTATTCTTTATCTTTGACTTTCCGTAGTTTGACAATGATATGCCTAGATGTAGTTTCATGACATTCACTCTGCTTGGTGTCTCCTGGTTTCCTGGTTTGGTATCTGACATTAACCTGGGGACATTCCCAATTGTTATTGTTTCAAATATTTCTGTTCCTTTCTCTCTTTCTTCTCCTTCTGGTATTTCCATTATACTTAGGCTACATCTTTTATAGCTGCCCCACAGTCCTTGGATGTTGGTGTGTGGGGGTTTTTGTTTGTTTTTGTTGTTTTTGTCTTTGTTCTCTTTACGTTTCAGTTTGGGGAGATTCTACAGACATATCCTCATGCTCAAAGATTCTTTCCTCAGTCATGTCCAGTCTATTAAAAAGCCCATCAAGCATTCTTTTGTGTATGTGAACTCTATGCCAAATGTGGGGCCTCCCATCAAACATTATTGATTTATATTACAGTGTGGACTTTTTTAAAAAGTGTATTTATTGGGGCGCCTGGGTGGCTCAGTCGGTTAAGCGTCCGACTTCGGCTCAGGTCATGATCTCGCGGTCCGTGGGTTCGAGCCCCACGTCAGGCTCTGGGCTGACTGCTCAGAGCCTGGAGCCTGTTTCAGATTCTGTGTCTCCCTCTCTCTCTGACCCTCCCCCGTTCATGCTCTGTCTCTCTCTGTCTCAAAAATAAATAAACGTTTAAAAAAATTTCTTTTAAAGTGTATTTATTTATTTAAGTAATCTCTACACCCAGCATGGGGCTCAAACTCACAACACTGAGATCAAGAGTCAAATGCTCTTCTGACTGAGCCAGCCAGGTGCCTCATCTATTACAGTGGTTTTGATCTCTAGTGTTTCTTCTAGTTCTTTCAAAGGATTTCCATCTCTCTGCCTACATTGTTCTTCTGGTCTTGCATGCTATCTACTTCATCCATTAGAGACCTCAGTATATTCATCATAGCTATTTTGCATTCCTGGTGTGATAATTATAACATCTCTGCTATGTGTTGTTCTGATATTTGCTCTGTCTCTTCAAATATCTCTTCTGATATTTGCTCTTGTGTTTTTTGCCTTTTAGTATGCCTTGTAATTTTTTCTTACTAGCCAGATGTGTATCATGTACCAAGTAAAAGAAACTTTTGTAAATAGGACTATAGTGACATTGTGGTGAGGAGGGGGACGAGGAAGCATTCTATAGTCCTATAATAGGTTTCAGTCTTTTAGTGAGTCTGTGCCTATGGACAATGAACTTCACAAGCATCTCTCAGTATTTCTTCTCCCCCTTTAGGTGAGACAGGGTGGCCAGGGCAGGCTGGAGTTTGGCATCTCCCTTTCTCCAGGTCAGTTAGGCTCTGATAACAGTTGAAGAACTTCATTTACACCTGGACTTGATTTAGATAAGAACTGGAGCTAATGCTGAATGGGGTCAAATTTTTGGGAGTCATCGGAGGGAGTAGTATGCATAGGGCAAGGACATGAGTCGTTGGGGCCTAAAGGCAAACTGTGCTCGTTAGTCTTCAATGATGGCCTGAAACAATTCTGCCCTCACTGTGCAATCATACTGTGCCTCACATGAAGAGGCAGAGTCTAGTTCCCCTCCTCTTGAAAATGGGCTCTCTTTAGGGATCCTTGACAACAATACAGCAGAACTGATATTCTGGGACTTCTGAGCTAAGTCATAAGAAGATTGAAGCTTCTTCCTGGGATTCTTTTAACTCTTACTCTTGGGATGCTTCCCCTGGAGAGCCTGCCACCACTAGACTGTAAGAAGCCTAAGTCACAAACAAAGGTCACACATGTAGACTCTATAGTCAACAGCCTCATGTGAGCTCCCAGCCCACAACATCTACTGCCAACCATGTAAGTGAGCCATCTTTGTGGTAGCTCATTCAAGCCTTCAAATGACTCCAAGCCCAGCTGCCATTTGACTACAAATTCATAAGAAACTGTACATGAGAATGACCCAGCTGAGCACTGTCAAATCACAAAATTAGGAGTGATAACAATAAATATTTATTTTAAGTCACTAAGTCTCAGGATAGCTTGTTATACCAAGAGATAACCAGACAACTTCTAATGTATGAGTCCAGAGAGCCAGAAAAGAATGGGTGCTACCAGCTTTGGGATGATAAAAGAAAGCATCAAGACACCATGAGCTAAAGAGGGCAGACAAGTACATATCACATAATAGATGTTCTGTAACACTTGTTAAATGAACAAGCCAATGAATAAATAAAAGTGGGCATGGCAAGAACAGATTTCTCCTTCTTCCAAGTCTAACAAAGGCCTGGCTCTCTTCAGCCACCAGGAAACAATTTTCTCCAAGACTGTATCCCCAGCCAGCCCTGGCCATGATGGAAGGGTGTGCCTAAAGACCTTCCCTATCCTCCCACTCTGGAAAATAAAAGAGGCTTCCTCCTCGGGGCTATGGCAGCCTCCCTCCTCCTCCTCCTCCTGCTCTGCTCCTCCTTTCCATAGTTCCCCAGTACTTTTCAGTTAATAAGCATTTCCTTTCAGCCTACCACATGTTTTTACACCATTATAATGGACACCTCTGAAAGCCAGCCCCTCTCTAAGAGGTTGACTCTTCATTTTTTTTTTATTCTCCAACAGTTCTCTAGACCCCCACATTGACTCCAGGAATACCAAAACAAATGAGTTTTGGGAACACAGGTCTGTTTTCTACAGGAATCCATACAGAAGAGGCTCTGAATAGGAAAAACTCTTTAACTTTCACTGAGGTTGGGGGAAGACTTATTCATTCCCCAATCACTTAGTGTGAAAGCTTAAGTGAAGAAAGTACTTAGAGTCTCAATTTTTCCATCTATGAAAAGGGAATCATTGTCCCCACATCACAAGGTTACTGTTAAAAGTAAGGCCAATGCGGGGCGCCTCGGTGGCGCAGTCGGTTAAGCGTCCGACTTCAGCCAGGTCACGATCTCGCAGTCCGTGAGTTCGAGCCCCGCGTCGGGATCTGGGCTGATGGCTCAGAGCCTGGAGACTGTTTCCGATTCTGTGTCTCCCTCTCTCTCTGCCCCTCCCCCGTTCATGCTCTGTCTCTCTCTGTCCCAAAAATAAATAAACGTTGAAAAAAAATTAAAAAAAAAAAAAAGAGTAAGGCCAATGCACTGAGAAAATGTTTATTTAAACTAGCACAGAGTGTGGGCCCATTGGACCCCCACTGAATGTCCATTTGATGATCCCCACCCCCATCACCATAGGAGAAAAAGTTGCAATATTCCATTCTGCGAACTTCAGACTTTGAGGTTTCTCTCTCAGCCTAGTTCAGAAGTACCACCCAAAACAGTCTCTTAAAAGAGTGCTAAGACCATGTCATGCTAAGACATCATTAGTAAAGGAATTATTTATATGGAGGTACCACTAGAATTTCTTTCTCCTCCCTTCCCGTGTCTTTCTCCTTCTTGAAGAAAACTGCACCAGCTGAATCAGAGATTACAGGGGGTTTTCACTTGGAACCTGAGTTCCAATCTTCCCTCTACTCCTCCTGAGCTTTTCCAACCTCTTGCTCTCTCCTTAGCAACTCAGTGTTCCTGAAAAGAACTGAGCAGCAGCCTGAAAGAATGGGTAGAGTACTAGAAAGAGATCCAGGATGTGGTGGTTAAATTTTGCATTCACTTGACTGGGCCAAGGGATGCCCAGATCGCTGGTGAAACATTATTTCTGTGTACGCCTGTGAGAGTGTTTCCGGAAGAGATTTACATTTGAATTGGTGAACTGAGTAAAACAGATGGCCCTCCTCCATATGAGTATCATCCAATACATTGAGGGTCAGAATAGAACAAAAAAGGCAGTGGAAGGGTCGATTCTTTTTCTCTGTTTAAGCTGAGACATCCATCTCCTCCTGCCCTCAGACATTGGTGCTCCTGGTTTTTGGCCTTTGGACTTAGACTGAATTATACCACTGACTTTCCTGGTTCTCTGGCTTACGGAAGCAGACCATAGGACTTCTTGGCCTCCCTACTGCATGACTAGTGCCTTTCATAAATCTCCTATCTATGTATCTATGTATCTATTTATCATCTGTCTATCTATCTATCCATCTACTCTATCTATCTATCTATCTATCTATCTATCTATCAATCAATTATCTACCTATCATCTATCTATCCACCCATCTACTTATCTATCTACCTATTTATTGGTTCCATTTCTCTGTAGAACCCTAACACACAGGAGTTCTAGTGTCCAGTCTTGGCTCTTTCTTTCATCCACAAAATTGCCTAAATATGTGACAAGTTCATAGCAAGATCCTTGTCACTAGAGATATTCAAGTACAGTTAATAAAACATCCTGGGGAGGCCTTCAGTTCAGTGAATAATTTAATGACATAATAAACTTTATCCTGATGGCACTAAAGAGCCATGGAGAAGGCTAAAGTATTTTACACTTGTTCTAAGGCTTGTTTCAGACTTGGACATGACACAAGCAAACTTTCTGTTCATAAAGATTACAGCAGCAGTAAGGTGAAGAATGGATGAGGTAGGAGAGGGTGAGAGATTGGAATGCCATTAGGAAAATTTTTTTTTTTTTTCTAACGGGACACATTAAGAAGGCCTGAACTGGGGTACTGCCCTTTCCGGCATTTAGCACATTACTTCATTCATTCAACAAAAATTTATGAAGCCCCTACGTCAGGCAGTATTTTAAACATTGATAATTATTAGTGAGGGTGAGAGGGCTATAGACCACATTGTTTTGTTATTTAATTGTTCTAATTAACTTACTCCTTGGCCAAATTAGAGTTTTCGTTTACATTTTGCCCAATAAACAGGAATTGGATTGAATTGAAATAATACAGCATTGTGATAAACCTCACAGCTCTCCAGGTAGACGACTAGGCCTTGGATCAAAGAGATGGATGTGGGAAGTCACTAAGGGCAACAAGGAAGGTTCCCATATCCCAGTTCCTAAAGTACCCACAAGTACCAGCACGTGGTCAACCGGAAGAAACAGGGCACGTCGATCTGTGTGTTTTCTTTAGAAAGTTCTCAGGCGCATATCCAGTTTGCAGAAGCCAGAGTCAGCTGAATGCTCTGGCCCCACATTGTCAGAACACCACTCCCTGCTGAGGCTCCCAAAAATATTTAGGTGGAGATTGAAACTAACCCTTAACAAAGAAAGTAGAGGAGGGAGGAAGGCTGGTTCAACAACAAAGATGGCGAAAGGAAAGAACATTCTTTGTAGTGTTTCTAAAAATAGCTCAAGTCAACAAACCTCATCCAAAGTTGCCCAAATATGAAAAATTAAATAGAAATCTGGTGTTGTCATTATTCCGAGAGTTTATGGGAAAGCAAAACGCATCACCTTGACTTGTATGACCGCGCAGACAGAAGACGATCTCTTCTTAAGTCTTGTGCAAAAAACCATGTGCGACAACGGAGCTTGCCTTCGGTTTGTGAGCAAGTTAGTTTGGGGGCTGGTGTCTGCCTGCAGGATAAGGATCAGGACAAAAATGACCAACAAAATCAAAATGGCAGTACGTTTGTCAACTGCTTTTGTTTTCGCCTTCACTTTCCACCTATATGCTCTGCTTTTTCATCTCCACTTTAGGAGAACATGGAAATTAGTCAGCTTTCCACTAACAGATTCTAGAATCTTCTTCATCTGTCATGTGGGAACAACACTGCAGTCCTGAGTACCTCCTGAGTGGTTGTGAGCATCCCATAAGGTTACCGTCCACAGGATGATTTGAAAAGTCAAAGGTGCCTTGAAAGCACAAGATATTGTTGACTTTCCACCCATCATCCACTCCTCCCTGAAACTGTGACTCCCACCCTGATACACACACCTACTTCATTCATTCATTCACTCAGGCAACAAATATTTTTTTAGTACCCACCCTGTGTTAGGCATTGTTCCAGGCACTGGGACTATATCAGGAATAAAACATCCCTCTTGGAGCTTATATAATAGTGCAAGAAGATAGATATTAAACAAATAAACACATAGAAAATTTCAGGCAGTGATAAATAATAAAGAAAAAATAAAATACACTATGAAAACCCTAAGTCTAAATATTACTGTGATAGAAGACAGTGCCTGTGTGCATGTGTGTGTGTGCACATGTGTGTGTGCACGTGTGTGTGTGCACGTGTTGAGATGGAACATGCAGACAGAGGAGGAGGAGGGAAGGGGAAACTGAAGACAGCAGGCAGAAGGACCATATAAGTACATGAGTGTAAGAATAATTTTGGCGGTAAGAATTGGGATGGAATCACTCTGACTTTTGGAAGAACATCGAGTCCAAGACCTATTTATTCTGTGATTCATTGTTCTGGCTTTGTCTGGACCATGGCAGGGAGAGAGTCTAGACAAGGTGCCCCATGGGGCTCAGCAGCAAATGACCCAGTTGTGGGAAGCAGAATGTGAAAGTGAGGAATTGCACCTGTCAGGGCCCCTTCCCTGTCAGTACTCGCTGAAAGCTGATGTGAGGATGAAGTGGCACCTCCCTGGAATCTTCTAGACCTTCTCCTGCTCTCCAGCTCTCAGGCTTAGCTCCTCCTCCCCGAGGGAAGCTTGGTCTGGAAGCTCTGAAGGCCCAATCATCATGCCCTCTCCAGGAGGTGAGAGGCCGGGCTCTTGCCCCCACCCTGACCCCCACCAGACCCTCTGCTCACCCGGGCTCACGTGGGTTATGCCGCACTTACAGATCCTGGGGTTCCAATTCATCCCGTTTATTTTAACAAAATTCCGTAGCCACGATTATACCCATTTTACAGATGAGAAATCCGAACAGAGACAGTTAAAAAAAAAAAAAAAAAAAAAACAACTTGCCCAAGGTCACACAGCTGGGAGGCTATAGAGCCATGACTCAAAATCAGATTTGTCTGTCTCCAAAGCTAGTGTGCTTGATTAATGCTTATAGAGTACCTCGGTCATAATAAGAGTACCAGTTAGCTAACTGCTAGGAAACAGGTGACCCCAAAAGTTAGTGGCTTCAGACAACCGCCATAGATTTAGCCCACAATTCTGCAGGCCAGTAATTTAGGCGAGGCTCAGTTGGCTGGTTCTTCCGGCCCTCGTCAGACTCCCTCGTGCATCCGTGGTCAGAGGCTTGGTGGCTCATACCCACGTGAGTCGACTGGCTGCGGTCGGGGTGCCACAGCCCTCTTCTACGTGGTCTCTCATCGTCCAATAGGCCAGCCTGGGCTTTTTCCCCACGGCAGTGACCTCGACTTGAAACTGGCACACTGTCCCTTGTGCCCCATACTCGTGTACAAAAGTAAGTCAGAAGCTAGCCGAGATTCAAGAAGTGGAGAAATCGACTCCACCCTTCGCCAGGAGCTGCGGCAAAAGGCACATTCAGAGGGGAGGACGCAGGGAGGTTATGACCAGAGCAGTCTATCTCGACAGGCGTTCGATAAACAGCAAGGTAGTGTCACTATCGGATATATTTCGACAATGCCCATCAGACAAACCTAGGTAACTACTTGACTGTCACTAAGTTCCCCAGAGAATTCCTTGTAGTAATCTGGACTCTTTCAGCTACAAAGGGGCAGGCCGTAACTCATCAGGAGTCTCTTTCCATCTCTGGCTCTCATGTCCTCTATGATGGCATCCGTCTCCCAAACCCCCGTGAAGTGGAAAAGATGTCACCGGAGGCTCCAAGCTTCCACTCTTCCCCCATTTAACCCCTATGCCTGAAAGGGAATGTCTCTACCCCAGCACCTTAAGGAAAGCCCTGGAATGACTCCACCTGCCTTTTCTTACTCCCGCAGAGGAATCCTTGCCTAGCTCCCTGGAGCCCCTACACTGATCTGAAGTTTCTAGGTTAAAACGCACTAACCAGATCCTAACTGTTTTCTTTTTAATGGTCTAAAGTTCAAGGGAGCTTCTCTGGACTGAGACAAAATTGCCTTTAAATGCCAGTTGCGAAATCCTAAGTGAGAGTATTGTAAAGGGATTGAAATAAGGACTATGCAGATTAGAAAGTGCAAGGAATAAAAACAAAACAAAACAAAACAACACAGGCTAGGACAGGAAGTCGATAAGGAGAGAGGGAGGCCTTCTGCATACAGAGTATACTGGATGCTTTATTCCTGGTCTGGGGAACATCCTGGAATGGAGCCTGTGCAGAAGACTGGAGAAAAAAAGGAATTCCTGGCTTCTGCCCTAGTGAGTTTTCTTGCTTTTAACCTTGTGGTTCCCAAAATTCTGACTCAGAGAGACCTGTGCTCAAATCCCGACTACTTGAACTCACTAGCTATGGGATCTTGGGAGGGTGATATATAATTTATTGTCCAAACCAGGATGCTTAGGAAATGGGGTGTTATTAATGATTTCACAAAGGGCAGGACACCTGAGTGGCTCAGTCAGTCAAGCGTCTGATTTCGGCTCAGGTCATCATCTCGTAGTTTGTGAGTTCGAGCCCCACATCAGGCTCTGTACTGACAGCTCAGAGCCTGGAGCCTGCTTTGGATGCTGTGTCTCCCTCTCTCTCTGCCCCTCCCCTGCTCTCTCTCTCTCTCTCTCTCAGTCTCTTTCTCTCTCTCTCAAAAATGAATAAACATTAAAAAAAAAGTGATTTCACAAAGGGCAATATAATGTATGGTCATTCTCTCTTAAGTAATAAATATGTATTTTTAGCATCACATAACAATAAATGTAATATTTGCATCACACTTTTTTTAAAAAGTTTATTTATTTTGAAAGTCAGGGAGAGGCAGAGACAAAGGGCAAGAGAGAGAATCCCAAGCAGGCTTCACATTGTCAATGCAGAGTCCAATTCAGGGCTCAAACCCGTAAACCATGAGATCATGACCTGAGCCAGAGTCAGGCACTTAACCCATTGGGCGACCCAGGCACCCCACTCAGCACTTCTTGTTGGACTGTGCTCAGTTCTTTACATGCTCACCACAGTCCTCTGATCTGCAAACTATTATTAGCCTGCTTTTTACAGATGAGGAAACTGAGGTTCGGAGAAGTTCATCTTACTGAGATTGAGGAGACAATATGTTTCAGGTTTCCTGTATCCATGCAGTAATGAGACTCTAAGGACCCATTCAGACCGGAATATTCGGGGCACCTGGATGGCTCGCTCGAAGAGAGGGCGACTCTTGATCTCCAGGTCATGAGTTCGAGCCCCACGTTGGGCGTAGAGATGACTTAAGTGAATAAATAAAAACTTTAAAAAAAGAGCTGGAACATTGAAGTCAGTGTCCCTGCTAGGAGTACTCATCTTGAGAAACCGTGCAGTTATGACACAGTGCTCATCCATGAACACGTGTTTGGGGTTGTGCTCTGGGAATGTCCCACAGATCTGGAGGCACGGATTCTTGAGAATCATTTTGATGGTAATGAGTTTTCATCCACAGAGGATAAATACGGTATTTGAAAAGAACCCAAAGTGATTCAGGATAAAAGTGAATCATCTAAAAATATATTTTGACTTTTGGCTTCCACCTAGAGTATAGAAAGCTAAAAAAAAAAAAAAAAAAAAAAAAAAAAAGTGTCACTCCTGCCTTAACAACAAGAAAAAAAAACCCCAAATCTACAAAATCATGACTTTTCTGGAACTCATCGAAAAAAACTGAGGCCACAGGACCACATGACGAACATGAAATCTAGGGAAAGACAGACTCCCCCCCCGAGGGGAGACGGGACATGAGCACTGGCCCGCCTGTAACAGAACAAAGGAGGAAGACAGGGCCACTGTAGAAGCTGAGAAGAAGCATCCAGCAAAGATGCCTGGAGACTTACCAAGTGTGACCGGCACGAGCCCGCAGATCCCCTGGGAGTTGCAGACGTAAGGGAGCTGCCACGACTCAGAAGCTCCTCTCCGCAAAGCTCCACTAGGCCTTCATGGATGATTTGGGGCAAGGTGGGAGACCAGAGAAAATCTTCCTCCATGGTTCAGGGCTGGAAGAGAGGAGCGGACATGGCTGGAGGAAAGGTGTGAGACCACACCCATATCTCTCTCTCGAAATAAGAGACATGAAGCCACTGGGGAAGGACAGCAGCCCTATGCTCTCTAGAGCACAGGGGAAGACACGTTGAAACGGGAGCAAAGGAAAAGACCAAAGTCTCTCCTCCCAGAGGATGCAGTCCTGGCCCTAACCATCAAGTCTCCTATTACTGGAGGAAGGTCAGGCTTACTAGGGAAGCCCCAATTCCAAGACAGAGAAAGCGGTGCCTGCCTAAGGCTGGGGCTGAGTCCGGACGACAGGGAACCTCATTCCACACCCTCCACACCCACCACCAGGCAGGCAAGAACCAAAGAACAAGTGACACTGGTCTGGACCGGGGGAGAGGCAAGAGAATGATGAGGAGGAGGCTCCCTCTGTGCAGCAGGCATGAGGTAAAGCTGACAGTAGAGGAGAGACACAGAAAAATCTTTCTGGCACCCCAGCCCCATCCCTTAGCACACGGTGATGCTAATCAACAGAACAAATAAAAGGAAAACCGGTAAAGATTTAGCAGACCTGTGCAACACTATCGACCATCTTGACCCCACTGAGTTACTAGAACATTCCAAATGATGACATCAGAATGCACATTCTTTACAAGTGCACATGGAATATTGACTAAGATACTCCATAAAACACACCTCAACTAATTTAAAAGATCTGAAATCATAGAAAGTATGATCTCAGACCATACAGGATTGTACCAGAAAGAGACAACAGAAAGGTGTCTGGACCATTCCCAAATATCTATATATTGTGCACACCACGTTCAAGCAACCAAGGAGTCAAAGAAGTCACGTGAGAATTAGGAAAGAATTGGAATGGAATGGAAATGAAAACAAAACCCATCCATTTGTGGAATGCACAGAAAGCACTTAGAGGGAAATTATAGCATGAGCTGGTCACATTAAAAGATGAAGAAAGGTCTCAATTTGAAGGAAATGGATATCTTAACAATAATGAGCATCTCAGTGCATTTATTTAGGTTTTCTTTATTTTTTTTTACATTTATTTATTTTTTGACAGAGCACAAGTGAGGGAGGGGCAGAGAGAGAAGGAGACACAGAATCCAAAGCAGGGTCCAGGCTCTGAGCTGTCAGCACAGAACCCTACACGGGGCTCAAGCTCACAAACCGTGAGATCATGACCTGATCCGAAGTCGGACATTTAACCGACTGAGCCACCCAGGCGTCCCTAAAATTTCTAAAATAGAGGTCTTCACGTCTTACCATTAAGTTTTGAGTTTAAAAACAACAACAACAACACAAATGACCTTTAAGCATAAAATAGAGCTTTTGTTTTACTATGGAGTGTATTCCGATTCAAATAAAAAATACAGATTCACCTATTTGTTTTATCAAAAAATATTCAAATAACCACTAGAAGTGAGGCATTGTCAGTTGCTACTTATCCAAGAGGCAGAGCAGATTACCAGCCCCTTGAAGGCAGGAGAGTGTCTCTTTGACCTGATTTGAACAACCCTGAGTAGATTTTCCTACCTGGATGGGGCTCCCACGGAAGCATTTTAAAAGACTGATTATACCTCTTAGCTAAGCTTTCTTGTCCTTCAAGACCCTGCTCAAGTGACACCTTGTCTAAGAAATTGTCTGCAATGACAGCCAGTCATCCATGCTCAGCTAGAGCCTTACGTGTCTCCCATGACACCCTGTGTTTACCTTTATCTTAACCAGTGATTGGGGTTGGGGGGGGGGGGGGGGTTGTGAGTAACAGACTTGAAACATAGTAACTTAAACCCTCACTCACAGAAAAAACTGCCTGAAGGCAGGCAGTCTGGTGCTGGCATGGCGGCTCCACAAAGTGATCCATTCATTCCCTCCTCTTGCTTGCTTTCTTTTTTTTCCTCCCAACGTCTATTTATTTATTTAGAGAGAGAGCACGCGCGCGTGCGCACATGAGCAGGGGAGGGACAGAGGGAGAATCCCAAGCAGGCTCCGCACAGCGTGGAGCCCCCAGCAGGACTCGATCTCACAAACCGTGAAGTCATGACCTGAGCCAAAATCAAGAGTCAGAAGCTTACCCAGCTGAGCCATCCAGGCGCCCAGTTCCCTCCTCTTTCTGCTCCAACATCCTCCCTGCATGATTTTCACCCTCAAGGTCACCACCTGATCCAAAATGGCAGCTGGAAATGCAGCCTTCTGGTCCACCTTGCAGACACCAGGAGGGGCCAAGGTACCAAAAATCCGTCGCACCCTTTGTGCAGTCTTCCCCGGGCACCCCACACAGCGTGTCCACGTGTATCTCTTTGGTCAGAAGCTAATCTGGGGCCCACACATGGGTAAAGAAAGCTTGGAGGTATAACCTCTGCCCTGGGTAGCAGTGTTCCCAGCTAAGTGTCAGGATTCTGTTACTCCCCGAAGGAGAAAATGGATACAGATAGGCATCGGGAAGTTCCTGCCAGCCGCCCTTAGTACACCATGTTATAACTGCCTGGTTGTCCGCCTGTGTCACAGAAACCGTATCCTGAGTGCCTAGAGCAGTACCTGGCATACAGAAGGCACTGGAAAAAATTTTTCACTTTTGTATTGAGGTTTATCACACATACACAAGTGCACTAACCTTAAATGTATGTATATCTCAAAGAATTTTCTGCGTGTGTAACCACCACCCCAGTCAAGATGCAGTCCATTTCCATGACTGCAGACAGTTCCTTCTCACCCCTCCCAGTTAACTCCTCCCACAGGTGACCATTTCTGACTTCCCGCCCCACTTACTTGTTTTGCCTGTTCTTGAACTGCATATAAATGGAATCACGTGACGTTTTAACGAACTCTCTAGGAGTTCCTAGAGTTGCACGCAATCCAGATTTTCTGTGTTAGTCTTTATTTCAAGTAGCCTGTGGTTATAAAAACATTCTTACCTTTTAGAATATTAGGTTCCTATCTGACATACTCAAATGCTGTCAGTAGGCAGGATGTAGTTTAATTCCCTTTGGCCTGCGATGCTTCCCACAATGAAGTTGTCTCATTTGATCTCCTTTTTACGTGACATATTTCTTAAAATGTCACCGCCAACCAGAAGCCCTCTGGTGCATTTTCAGGAGTGCCCGGGCGCTCAACACGCAGTCGATGGGGCTGGTATCGACAGTGGGACATAAACAAAACCTGGCAACAGAGACAAACAGATTCCAGGCTGGCCATCTGGGACACCTGCAGCTGGCCCAGCGTGATGCTGCGTGCCCGTCCAAACTGCCCAGCTGGAGGCTTCTCTGCCTCTGCCACTCCCACCATTGACAAGAAGGCATCACCCTCCTTGCGGGCAATCAAGCTCATTCTCTATTGGTCAGAAACAGTGACGTGGGCCCAGATTTGTTCATCGGGCCCGGCAGGACATGGCCAAAGCTTGGCAGAAGTGTAAGCGGCAGACGAAAGGTTGTCAGAGCCGGGCCTGACGGGAAGGCAGTGCCTCTTTATAGCAGAAGCGGAACATCTCCCCCATGGATGAACATGTCCCCATTCTTCCCGAAACTACCTCAGAAAGTTTGTCCTGTCACACGTCAGGCTTTGGGCTACAACCAGGAAGTTGACTGGAACAAGGGGCGGGAGGAGGGGACAGGAAGGAGAGAGGGATAGGCGGCCGAGAGGGTGCAATCATTCCTATTAAGGTGGGGCAATGTGGACCTGTGGCAATGATGCCATTGTAGCCAGGGTGCTGGCTTCCCTCTTCCCTTCAGCCCCAGCATGCCTCCAGCGTCCCTCCAGCATGCCCCAGCAGATCCCTGGAGGACAGAGCCCAAGCCCTAGCCTCCAGCTCCAGGGCTCCCAGGTGATTATCGAGAGGCAGCCCAGCTCACCACCCAGGGCACAGTGGTAAATGGCAGGCTGGATCTTCTATTCCAGATACTTCTCCTGGCCTGGTCCCGAGGCTCCCCACCCCCCACCCCATCATTCTTTCTTCCTTTTACATGTTCTAGGGCCACAACTCAATTCAGCCTTATAGAGTGAGGTTGGGAAGAACTTGCCCTGGAGTCATCCCCCCCAAAGGGCACTCACTGGACTGGGCTCAGGGGGCCATGCCACTCAACGGGTAGCTTCCCCTCTGGATTCGTACGCAGAGAAGTACGGTTTATCCACACTTGAGCAACAGTGTGTGAATGCCTCAGAAGGGGTCCAGATGGGCCACAACACAAAGATCTTAAGGGAGATAGAGGGTACTTGGCTTGTCTCACAAGTGACTCAGTCTCCTAAGTTCAACCTGGGTAATTCTCTGCACTTCTCTCACCAAAGATGAAAGAAAAAAGTTGTGTGTGTGTGTGTGTGTGTGTGTGTGTGTGTGTGTGTTTAATGTTTATGTATGTATTTTTGAGAGACAGAGAAAGAGAGTGTGCATAAGCAGGGGAGGGGCAGAGAGAGTGAGGAGGTGGGGACACAGAATCCGAAGCGGGCTCCAGACTCTGAGCTGTGAGCGCAGAACTTGACGCGGGGCTCGAACCCACGAACCGTGAGATGGTGACCTGAGCTGAAGCTGGATGCTCAACTGACTGAGCCACCCAGGCGCCCCAGGAAAAGAAGTCTGTATCTCCTCAAGGGTATTTGAAAACAGCACAGTGCAGCTCACCTTTCAAGACTCCTCAAACCTTGTTATGGGCTGAAGTGTGTCCCCCCCCAACACCCCCTTCCCATTCATATGCTGAAGTCCTAACCACCGCCCCCCCCCCACAGTACCTTGGAATGTGACTGTATTTGGAGAAAGGGCCCTTAAGGAGGTAATTAAGCTAAAATGAGGCCATTAGGGTGGGCCTTACCCAACCTGACTGATGTCCTTATAAGAGACAGGGATATGGACACACTCAGAGGGAAGACATAGGAAGAAGATGATAAGCCAAGGGGAAAGGCCTCAGAAGAAACCAACCCTGCTGGCACCTTGACCTTGGACTTTCAGCTTCCAGAACCGCAAGGAAATAAATTTCTGGTGTTCAAGCCACTTAGTCTGTGATACTTTGCTATGGCAGCCCTAGTGAGCCGATATAAACCCTATCTCCTGTACAAAAACTTTTTTTTTTTTTTTATGTACCAATGTTCGGTTATAATTATGACAAATCTCTACTTTTTCTAAAACCCTGTATCACATAGCAGTCTCCCCTAAACTTTTTCCTGGCACATTTCCATACAAACATCTCTCCCGCATGAGAAAACGCCCCCATTCCACTGGAGACCCGCCCCAGAAAGCTTTGTCCCATGTGTCTGCGTAGAAACAGCAGATCCCTTTCCTGGTAATTCCAACTATGAGGCCTGTATCATTCTGGGGGAAGGGTGAGTGTGCTTCACCACGGCGCCCTGGATGAGTTTGGTTTACTGCCTCCAAGTTGCAAATCATCGTTATACAGTTTAAAACAAACAGTTAGGGGCACCTGGGTGGCTCAGTCGGTTAAGTGTCCGACTTTGGCTCAGGTCATGCTCTCACGGTTCGCGGGTTCGAGCTCCCTGTCAGGCTCTGTGCTGACAGCTCGGAGCCTGGAGCCTGCTTCTGATTCTGGGAGTCCCTCTCTCTCTGCCCGTCCCCTGCTCACGCTCTGTCTGTCTCAAAAATAAAATAAACATTAAAAATAATTTTAAAAGAAACAACAGTAAAACACTTGTTATATTCTTCTTTTTCTTCTGTACTATTTGTTTAGGTGCATAAAGTGCATCTTCCTGCCTCTGGATTCCCAAAAAGCAGAGCCTGAGACAAGGGCTGTATTCAGGTATCTTAGAACAGGGCCCCAGGAAGTAAAAGCGAGGGACCGGGGAGAAAAGCTGAGCCAAGAGAGAGTCAACATAAAGTGGCATTATGGACTTGCTGACTTTTGTGGGTGATTACCCACGAGTTCATTTGGGAAGCCGTACGAGACATGTCTGGGACCGTACCTCTGGGTAAAGTAGGAGGAAAGCATTTATTTACTGGCTCCCAGCCACCACCGGTCATTTCTGTTCCATGGGGAGGGTGCTAACTTGCCTGGCTTCCCCATTGTGTATACACCACAGGCACAGGCACTGAGTGGGTTCCCATGAGCCCCAAGTGGCTATATCCGAGCAGTCCTAGAACAAGAAGTGAGATGAATGAACAGGGCTGTCCAAAGGGTAAACAGTGCCTTGGAACAGATAGTTGTTGTAGGGCTCCAACTACGAAAACAATCTGATTTCAAAGTCTATTACAAATTTCATAGGCCTCCAGGAAATACAGTGATTTGCGGATGACAATTTGGAGTAAATAGGTACTTACACGTTTGTTTATTGTCCTGTCAATAAGTGTGAAGTGTTTTGCGGTGTCCAGGCACCGCCTCTTCCTGTTCAGGACCATGAACTCTCTCTTCCTGTTCGTTCCTGACTAATCATAATTGTGAGAAAAAGGTAGCAACCCTGTTATTACTTGTGATGCCACTGACTCCGTGGAACCTGTTTGCATCGAGACAATATAGACCTTCTTGCCTGTGCAGTTCCTTAATTCCATGTATTTAATGCTGGTTCCATCATTATTCATGATGGTGCATCAGCGTGGAGCCACCTGTGAATACCGGCTCACAGGGACTCTCTGCAGGGTTGTTAAAAGGCTTCATTGAGGTGACCATAAATTCACGGCTCACTCAGAGTATGCACGGAAATGTCCGTGTAAACCCATTTCCTGGACACGCATGTTCAATTTGTCCTTCTAACTTAAAAAAAAATTTTTTTTCATTTACGTTTATTTATTTCTGAGAGACAATGAGACAGAGCATGAGCAGAGGCGGGGCAGAGAGAGGAGACACAGAATCCAAAGCAGGCTCCAGGCTCTGGGCTGTCAGCACAGAGCCCGATGCGGGGCTCGAACTCCTGAAAGTGCGAGATCGTGACCTGAGCCGAAGCCGGACGCTCAACCGACTGAGCCACCCAGGCACCCCTGTCCTTCTAACTTTTATAAGTAAATAGGACAGCACGTCTTCCAACCGTGTCCTCCCTGAACTCGTAGGGCCCTGATCTCTGCATCCCAGAGGGTAACCTCTTTGTTGCGTCCCCTGTTCCCTGCCTTCCGTTGCTTGCCATCGAACGGAGAAAATTGGGAAGACTGGAGGAAAACTGAGGAGAGTGGGACAGTTTCCACAAGGAGCACCTGTCTCTCATTCAGCAAGGCCTCAGAGTCACCTGGGAGGGCGTGATGTCACTACATCGATCAGAAGGGCTCATTGGCAATGAGGGCAGAGGTCTGGAAGTCGGAAGGGCCATCCCAGAGGACTGCCTTGTTGGAACCAAAGCGGAGATGGGTCCTGACGTAACCCCGCAGGCTTAAGTCCTGGAGCCTTGGGATAGCTAGCTGACCCCCTTGGGTGGTGCACGTGTACGTTACCATCTGTGAGTATGTGTATGTGAGTGAGTGTGAGTGTTGTGTGTGCAGATGTGAGTGTGCACGTGTGTCTGGTGTATTTACGTGTGTGAGTGTGTGGATGTGTGGACGTGTGTGTGTGTGTGTGTGTGTGTGTGTGTGTGTGTGTATACACCATGGGAGACAGCAGGCCCCAGGCCCATGCGGGCTGTAACCCAGTTTGGGGAGCACTATGAAAGCTTCCTGGACGGAGAGAGCCCGGTGGGCACACCCTGAGGCCTGGACCAGAGGCACAGGTCCCGCGTGCCTGGACCCCGGGGTGGTACCGGGTGTTGGCGGGGACTGAGGTGGCACACTGCTGGCTTGGTGCCACAGGAAGCTGGTCAGAGCCCTTTGGAAGCGGTCGCGCCGGCAATGGCTCCAGAAAGAGGCAGCGAGGCTTAGGCGACCTGCTCCTGTGCACGGGAGGGCCTGAAAACCGCCACGAGGGGTCATACTCCCTAAGGATAAGGGCCTTGTCTACTCAATTTCCTATCTGCCTCACAGCCTGCAGCGCAAGACTGAGGATTTAACAACAAGCCTCTCAGTAAACATTTCAATTTATTCCACCAGCCATCGAGAAATGTTTGCAGAGGGCCTGCCTCGTATGTGCAAAGCAACACGAGGCTCCGTGAGGAGTAAAAGGAAACACACGACACGGTCCCGGGCTACGGGGACACTGGGTTAGCTGATTGCTCTGTTGAAGGACTCAGCCAGGAGTCCATCCCCTTCCCTAAGGGGCTTGGGAAGTGGCTTCTCAGTGGCTTCTCAGTCAGCTCAGGCTGCCGTACCAAAACACCACAGACCAGGGGTCACAAACACTCAGCCCATAGCAAGTGCCCAATATATATTAGGGCCTCAATAAATATTTGCAGAAAGAACAAATGTTCATATTTGGAGCTTCGGACTACCCTGTTCAGAGAGAGTATGGACTCCTGGGGCATCCGGGTGGCTCAGTCAGTTGAGCATCTGACTTCAGCTGATCTCGCAGTTCACGAGTTCGAGTCCCACGTCAGGCTCTGTGCTGACGGCTCAGAGCCTGGAGCCTGCTTCGGATTCTGTCTCCCTCTCTCTCTGCCCTTCGTCCACTCATGCTGTCTCTCCCTCTCTCAAAAATAAATTAAAAAAATGGGGCGCCTGGGTGGCGCAGTCGGTTAAGCGTCCGACTTCAGCCAGGTCACGATCTCGCAGTCCGTGAGTTCCAGCCCCGCGTCGGGCTCTGGGCTGACGGCTCAGAGCCTGGAGCCTGTTTCCGATTCTGTGTCTCCCTCTCTCTCTGCCCCTCCCCCGTTCATGCTCTGTCTCTCTCTGTCCCAAAAATAAATAAACGTTGGAAAAAAAAAAAATTAAAAAAAAAAAAAATTAAAAAAAAAAAAATTAAAAAAAAAAAACATTAAAAAAAAAAAAAAAGAATATGGACTCCCGTTTGGGAACCATAGTGAAGTCAACCAAATAAGCATGTAGGAAACATCACTGTGTGCCCACTCCTGGACTCGACACTGATTAGTACATGCAAAGCAATAGACAAGATTCATGGTCTCACGGAGCTGACAATCCCTCTGGGGAAAGAGAGAAATCCACAGAAGACAATCAAATACTGGGTAAGATGTGAGTCTGAGAGCGTGATTTAGACCCTCAGGGTTACATGTCTGCGTGCCCCTCATAGCCCATCGGGCAGGCTGGTGTGCAAGTTCCCGGGTGTCTATTTAATTAGGAAACAACAAGAAAAAAAATCGGAGGTTACTTTATAGGAGCCTACACCCGGAGCCAGACCTTACAGACACAAATAAACAGAAGGTCTCTTTGGTGCCATCGGAATACCCCTTCCAGGACCTTGTGGATTTTGCAGGTGTGAGGTATAAGGACCTTCTTTCCAGCCGCTCAGGGTTGCTATACCAGCCCATGCCGTGGCCAGCTCACCCTGGGCAATAAATCACAGCCTGAACCTATGTCCCAGCGCCCCACGTCCACTATCAAAACGCACCTGCTCTCTTTCTTGTCAAATGGAATGAGAATCACCTGTTAATTAATACCAGGTGACTGAAGGGCACCCGGGGTGGCTCGGTCGGTTGGGCGTCCGACTTTGGCCCAGGTCATGACCTCGCAGTTTGTGAGTTCGAGCCCCACGTCGGGCTCTGTGCTGACAGCTCAGAGCCTGGAGCCTGCTTCGGATTCTGTGTCTCCCTCTCTCTCTGCCCCATCCCCACTCATGCTCTGTCTCTCTCTGTCTTAAAAATAAATAAAACATTAAAAAAAAAAAAATACCAGGTGACTGAAGACGTCTGCCTGAAGGCACCCTCTGCCCACGGCTAGGCTTTGTCCTCTGTCTGGAGAACCCTGGTTCTTGGGGAACACACTGAATGCCTTTCTCCTCACCCTGCCCCCCTCAAGACTGACTGGGAGTTTTGAGGAGGAGGTAGTCAGAGCCACTCTGAAAGGGCCACTCTAGAAAGCCCCGTCGAAAAATGATACTACCTTTCTTATTGCTTACAAAAGAAATCGATATTTTGATTCCACCCTTAGAAATAAGACGTAAAATGCCAATGTTACTGATTAGGCTAATCTAAGGATCTATACGAATCATTTATAATCACGATCTTAGAAGTCTGAAGTTCTCCAGCCTGGCCTTACTTTAGAAGTCCCTGGGAGCTTTCAAAGTATACAGATGCCTTGGCTGTGCCCTCAAATACTCTGATACGCGGTGGCTCCTCGGACATCGATATTTTAAATTTTTTTTTTTCAACGTTTATTTATTTTTGCGACAGAGAGAGACAGAGCATGAACGGGGAAGGGGCAGAGAGAGAGGGAGACACAGAATCGGAAACATGCTCCAGGCTCTGAGCCATCAGCCCAGAGCCTGATGCGGGGCTCGAACTCGCGGACGGCGAGATCGTGACCTGGCTGAAGTCGGACGCTTAACCGACTGCGCCACCCAGGCGCCCCCGGACATCGATATTTTAAAAAAGCAATCCTAGATGGCTCCGGTGTATAACCAAGGTCGAGAACCACAGTTCTAGACCCTCCCTGCCCTCACCCCGTGGCCTTATTCATGAGGAGGCAGAACCAGAGAAAGGACATGTGACTTGTCCAAGGTCACAATGCCAGATGGTAGCCAAGCCAGCCCTAGAATCTCAGCCCCTTGATTCCTTTTCAGAACTCTTTCCTCTCTCCACGGCTATAAATGCTGGTGACAGTGCTCTCTCCCCGGCGTAGTTTTTGAAAAAGGAAGGATGGGTGAAAGGCCAAGGGAGTTGGCTATCTGGAGGAAGGAGGAGAAGAGCCAGGTAGCCAGCAGGAAGAGGCCACGGTCAAGTTTGCCCCCCTTCACAAAGGAGAAGGCAGTGCTGACGGACAGCCACAGTAGCTTTTTGCACAGCCTCCACCAAAGGAAGAAGAAAGTAGTTTAGTGCTAAGATTACACTTTGTGGCCATTGTCACAGCCTCCACTGTTACCAGCTTTGCATCCCTGTGAATGTTACTACAGTCCCCAAACCCAGGCACAATTCCCAGCTCTGAAAAGGCAGCGCTGGGCCTGACCTGCTCCTTTCACCTGCCCGGGGAAAATTGCCGTCGACACAAATACGGCCACTCCCAGGGGACAATCATGCTGAAAGGGCCCTGTGTCTTAGAGGCTGCACATAATACCCAATTATCCCCTGGCGTCCCCAGGGAGAGAATGGAGAGGTGAGGGTTTTCAAAAGCCAGCAGCCCTCAAGGCTCCATTATGGGGACACTCACATAGCCTCCTTTCTCCAAACACCACAGAAGGTCATGGGGACACCGGGCAACAGAAGTACCTCTTTGGGACTTGGAGAACAGCCTCTCTTCCTGCCCTGGCCCAGCCAGAGAACCCCAACTTCCATTCCTAGCTCTAGAAACAAAGATGGAGGGCGTTGATGCGGAAATTCAGTATCACATGGGAGGTGCCTTCTGGGCCATCTCTGGGGGGGCTTTGGACAAGACCCATAGAAAAGTCCAAGCGAGGAGGGTCTGCTCTCGTCCAAAACCGCTCTGTGTTCCATGGACTTTCTGATTGCCGCCTGCCCCGGGACCTCTAGGGCTTTCTCTCAACATCCCCAACTGCCTGTTCTGCTCCCCAGGCTCTGCCTGTCTTAGGCTATTCTCTCTGCTGCGTCGCTGTCTTTCTGCTGACACACCAGCAAGTCCCTGAGAGCCGGAAACACACTAGCTTTGCTTCCCCACAGCTACGAACACAGTGCTGAGACCACAATCAATCCAGTGCGATGGATATTTCTGGATTGAAAAAGGAGACGGTTCCTTGTTTCCACGTTTGGACCTCTGGCCTTCATTTCACTCCCTTTTTTGCCACCACCAGAAAATGTTGAATTTTTGAAAATGCACGTACAGCTCATGCAAAGCATTTATTCTTCCATCCCGCAAGTATTTGGAGCAGGGAGTACCCTGTAGTGTTTCAGACTATGGAGTCCTAAGGCCCGGAGGTTGAGTCCAAATTCTACAGCTTACTCTCTGGCTTACGTCGGGCAAACAATTTCACCTTCTCAAGCCTCAATTTCTTCATCTGTAAAATGGAATTAATATTAGTGCCTTGGTCCTTGAATTTGGGGGAAGATTCAATGACATAATGCAGGCAGTGCTCTTAGCATGCCGCCTGGCTCCTGGTAAATGCTAGATAAAAGTGAAATACTATTATTTATTGAGCACCTACATATCTTTTGGGCAGTGTGATGCGAGGTGCTGGGCATACAAAGGAGAATAAAGCAAGTATATGGCCTTAAGACTTGCAACCTGGGGGAAGGAGGACCCACAGAGGATCATCAGAAGGCAGTGTTGTCCCTGCCACGTACGGATCTGCAGGGGGTATTTTAGGGAGCCCAGTGCAAGGAACCCAAGCAGACTTGTAAAGGATGAAGAGGAACCCACGGGCTCACCTGCCTCTGGCCCGCAACCAGGCACGTGGCAATGTCAGTCCCCGGGGAGCGGGGGGGTGGCCTGCACCAAGGCAGACCTTGCAGGAATGAATGGCACCGCCACGGGACAAGAGGGAGGCTCTGTGCTCACCTCTGGAGGCAGACAGCCCTGAGCTCCGTCCCAGCCTCCACCTCGTGGAAACCTCACAAGCTAATAGCAACTCTCCAAGCCTTTCTTTCCTCCTTTATAAAATGCGACTAGCAGGCCCACCTCGTAAAGGTCCTGTGAACAATCAGGCATGTAGTAAGTTTCTCACATACTCAATGTTCGAGAAAAGTTCCTTGCTACGATTGGCTGTATTGTTGCCATTACCAGGATGGCCGCTGTGACCCAGTTCGCGAGTTTTCTGTACCTTGTACCAGACATTTCGATGGCTGTTGGAGACCCTAAGGCAAAGAAGACATAGCACGTGTCCTATGGGTACCTTGTAGTTTAATGGCGGAAGGGCACAAAAAAGATTTTTTAGAAATGTTTATTTGTTTTGAGAAAGAGAGAGAGAGGCAGAGAGAGAGGGAGAGAGAGAATCCCAAGCAGGCTCTGCACTGTCAGCACAGGGCCCAATGTGGGGCTTGATCTCATGAACCGTGAGATCCTGACCTGAGCCCAAATCAAGAATTGGACGCTTAACCGACTGACCCACAGGCGCCCTAGGGGACAAATAAGATTTTAGGTCACAATTCAGGGGCTGGGTCCTACGGTAGTGGTAAGCACAAGAGATGTGTGGAAACCCAGAAGGGCATTTAATCCACTTTTGGGGGCATTTAATCCACTTTTAATCCAGCTTGGAGGCAAGCTGTTAATGGCTTCTTCAGGACGAGACTCGTGAGTTGAGTCCTAGGGGATGCAAGGCAGAAACGCCATGGGGTGGAGGGAAAGAAAAAAAATAATGGCTGAGGGAAGAACATTCCAGGCGGTAAGAACGAGGACATGATTAAGACTACTGGCGAGTCTAACCCACAGGCTATCCTGGCAATAACAGGGGGGAAGTGTGGCTTGGTGACCAGGGTGCCATCTGATTTGAAGGCCATGCCAGCACAGCAGCATTCAATAACTAGCTATTAGTGGATGTGGCAGAACATGCTGGTCGCCTACCAAGTGCCCATGCTTCCCTTCTTCCTCGACAGCAGGACTCGTATGTGGAGTGGGACCAACGCCCAGGTAAAAATCCATTTCCCCGACTCTTGTGCAAATAGCGGTGGCCAATGAAGTGTATGCAGAAATATATACTTTTCTTACTTTTTATAATAACAAATATAAACGTACGCAAAAGCAGAGAAAATAGCATCAGAACCGCCGTGCACCCTGCGCGTAGTTTATAGCTATCAACATTTTGCTGTTCTTGTTTCATTTATCCTTCCAATCCTCATGTCTTTTTTTCTTACTCTAGATTATTATTTTTTTAATTATGATTATTCTCTGCAAAGACAGCAGAGATCCCAATGTGGGGCTTGCACCCACAAACCAAATCATGAGATCGTGACCTGAACTGAAGGCAGACCCTTAACGGACTGAGCCACCCAGGCACCCTTTTTCTAGACTATTTTAAAACAAAGGCCAGAGGTTATATTATTTCCACCTATCAATACTTCAGTATATCTCTCCAAGAAATGCTTTCTGTCTCAACATAACCACAACACCAGCATCGGACCTCACAAAACTAACAATAATTCCCTAATATCATCTAATATGCAATCTGTACTTCTTTGGGAAATAGTGTTAAGGGACTGACTTGGCAGAGAAGCAGGTGTCTGTCCCTTTGCCTTTCCTCCCATGCCCCTGCTGTTAGGTGACATTCAGGTGGCTAGAGCCCAAGTGACCACTTTGTGACCACGAGCCAACTTTGAGATGCACTTGGAGAAGCCATGCACTCTGGGAGGTGGAGCTTAAAGAGGGGGCAGAGCTGGGGCTCTGATCGACGTGGAGCTACTACTCCAGCATGAGACTGCCTGATTCTGGACGTTTCTTGTTTCCCAATCTTGCTTCTTAAAAATGAATAGACTTTACTTTTTGAGCCGTTTGGGGTTTACAGAAGAATCAAGCAGGAAGTACAGAGTTCCCATATCTGCCCTCCCCCACAGTTTCCCCTGTTAGTAACATCTTGCATTTGTTATAATTGATGAACTGATATCACTCTATTGTTATTAACTCAAACTCACCGTTTACATTAGAGTTCACTCTTGAAGGGGGACATTCTATAGGTTTTGACATATATATAATGACTGGCATGTGCTATTATAGCATCATACGGAGAAATTTCGCTGCCCTAAAAGCTCCCCCAACCCCTTTTTAGGGATGAGTAGATGCTCCGAAACCATTGATCTTTTTATTGTTTTCCTGTAGTTTTGCCTTTTGCAGAATGTCATATAGCTGGAATCATCTGGCCTTATCCGATCGGCTTCCTTCACTGAACAATATATATTTAAGGTTTCTTCATATCTTTCTCGATAGCTCATTTCTTTTTGGCGCTGAATGATCATCCATTGCCTGGATGTACCACAGTTTATTTGTCCATTCCACCTCCTGAAGGACATCTTGGTGGCTTCCAAGTTTTCCCAATTATGAATAAAGCTGCTATAAACATCCATGTGCGGGTTTTTGTGTGGACATAAGTTTTCAGTTCTTTTGGGTAAATACCAAGGAACATGATTGCTCGATCACATGGGAAGGGTGTGTTTAGTTCTGTAAGAAGCTGCCAAACTGTCTTCCAAAGTGGCTGTACCAACTTTTTCTTTTAATGTGAGAGAAACATCCCTATCATTTCTGAGACCGCTGTAATTTGGGTCGCTGTTATTCGCAGCTGAATGCAATTCCTCACTGATATACCGGGAAGGTGCCTGCTGAGTGCTGATTACCTGGACAGAAAGCTTCTACCAACACACAAGGTGTCATCTCAGCCAAAAAAAAGCCCGTAGTAACTGCTCATCTAGCCATGTGTTATTTTCCGCTGACATTTCTCCTTCTTTTTCATGAGAAGGTCAGGAGAGACTGCCAAGTGCATAACAAATCCGTGGTTCTCTCCTCTTCTAGCTCTCTCCTAGCATTAGCAATACAAGAAAAGATTCCAGTTTGTCTTGGCTTGTTATTTCTGTCTTGTTAAGGAGTTTTCAAGTGATTCCTTCTTCTGGTGGGTGCTTACAAACCATTTGCTTAATAAGCCATTCCACATGTCTTTTGGCATTTCTCTGGTCCTTCACAATGTCACCAAGATTAAGGATAGTGGTGTAATAGTTGAGTCTACAAATCTTTTTGTAGTTGGAATCCTCAAATGCTGAAGTGAGCAAATACTCCCCACTATGATTACCCAGTAATCAAAATCATTTTAGCAACTTGATTTGGCTTCGTGCTGTGCAATAGTTGTGTTCTGGGGGAGCTATATATACATCACATTGTTATAAATTAATCCTGTTTTAAGTGAATGGGGAAAACTTGTCACAGAAGAGGATAATTCAGTGAATCTTTCTATAAAGCAAATAATTCCACTATATGAATAATCTCCCTCTAATTTAGCTCTCTATGAATATGAGATGTTCAAATATTAAGGGTTTTTTTTTTTTTACATATGGAGATTATAGCTGAACATTTGGTTGTATTCAATTCCTTTTTTCTCTTTCACATTTATTTTCATTATTGTCTTCATTGTTGTTTGTTGGCGTCACCAGGAAAGGCACTAAATTTTAGAAATATATGAAAAGAACTGCATGACTGGAGGTTGTCTTGTCCCTCCAGAAGCAGATCTTGTTTGGTGTTGAGGAATCTTATAACCTCCTTCAATGTCCACCTTCAGTGGTATATAATAATGACTTGCTTATATGGCCTTGGGCAAGTCATCAATTATAGAACCTCTCTGGGTCTCAGTTTCTTCGTCTGTAAAATGGGAATGATAGAGCTAGGGTAAGAATCAAGTGAGATAAGTAACATAGACTGCTGTGATGGTTAATTTCATGTGTCGACTCCACTTGGCTAAGGGACGCTCAGAGAGCTGGTGAAACATTACTTCCAGGTGTGCCTGTAAGGATGTCCCCAGAAAATAGTAGCATTTGATTTAGTAGACTGAGTAGAAAGTGATCCTCACCAATGTGGGAGGGCATGATCCAATCTTCTAAGGGCTTGAAGAGAATAAAAAGGCAGAGGAATGGAGAATTCTGTCTCTGCTTGAGCTTGGACGTCCATCTTTCCCTGCCCTTGAACATCAGTGTCCCTGCCTCTCAGGCCTTCAGACTTGGACTGAATTATGCCACTGGGTTTCCTGGGTCTCCAGCTTGTAGAGGACAGATCCTGGGACTTCTCAGTCTCTATAATTGTGTGAGCCAATTCCTATAATAAATCTCTTTGTCTCTCTCCCACTGTATGTGTATGTGTATATCATATATATATATATATATATAGTACATATATGTACATATATGTGTGTATCTTTACATATGTATATTCTGTGTATGTATTTATATGTGTGTCTATATGTATGTGTATATATATGCGTGTACACACACACACACACACACACACACACACACACATGCACACACACACAATTGGTTCTCTTTCTCTGGAGAGCCCTAATAGCAAATATGAGTACTGACCACATACAGTGTGTTCAGTCACTGTCACCTATTATAATTGCTGTTGGTAGAAGTGTTGTTAGGGACACCTGGGTGGCTCAGTCGGTTGGGCGTCTGACTTCGGCTCAGGTCATGATCTCACGGTCCATGAGTTCGAGCCCCGCGTGGGGCTCTGTGCTGACAGCTCAGAGCCTGGAGCCTGCTTCTGATTCTGTGTCTCCCTCTCTCTGTCCCTCCCCCACTCACGCTTTGTCTCACTCTCTCTCTCAGAAATAAATAAACATTAAAAAAAAAAAAAAGAAGTGTTGTTAAATGGTGGGATTAGATAGGCCCTCTCCTTCAAAGATAACTGTGATCACCTCACACCCATTAGGATGGCCACTATCAAAGAGAAAAAAAAAACAGCAAACGTTAAAAAAAATTTTTTTTAACGTTTATTCAGTTTTGAGAGAGATAGAGCATGCGAGAGTCAGGGGTGGGCAGAGAGAGTGGGGGGCAGAAGATCTGATGCAAGCCCATCCCAGGGATTGAACTCACAAACCATGAGATCATGACCGGAGCCAAAATCAGATGCTTAACTGACTGAGCCACACAGGTACCCCAAACGGCAAATGTTTTTTAATAAATGTTGGCAAGAATGTGGAGAAATTGAAATCCTTACGCATTGTTGGTGGGAAAGTCAAATGGTGCAGCGACCATAAAAAATGGTATGGTTGGCCCTCAAAAAACTAAAAATAGAATCACCACAGGATCCAGCAATCCCACTTCTGGGTGTATGCCCCAATGAATTGAAAGCAAGGACTCAAAGAGATTATTTGTACATCCGTGCTCATTACAGAGCTATTCACAAGAGCCAAAAGGTGGAAGCAATCCAACTGTCCATCACTGTATGAATGGATAAGCAAAATGTAGTATATACACACAATGGAATATTATTCACCTTTAAAAAGGAAGAAAATTCTGCGTAGGTTGCAACATGAATGAACCTTGAATGAATGCACGTCACGTCAAGTGAAATAAGCCAGTCATAGAAGGACGAACACTGTAGGTTTCCACTTATGTGAGTCCTAAAAAAATGGGGGTGCCTGGGTGGCTCAGCTGGTTGAGAGTCCGACTTCAACCCAGGTCACGATCGTGCTGTTCGTGGGCTCGAATCCTGCATCAGATGCTGTGCTAACAGCTCAGAGCCTGGACCCTGCTTCGGATTTTCTGTCTCCCTCTCTCTGCCCCTCCCCTGCTCATTCTCTGTCTCTCTCTCTCAAAAATAAATAAACATTAAAACAATTTTTTTTTTTTAATTTAAAAAGTGGAGGAGAAAACCCCTGTAATTCCATACTTGGGGGTTTTCTATAGCTAGGAAACGGGGATATATCGGGTGGAAGGAGAAAGTAGGGAATGGAGAAGCGGACCACGAGGACAACCTGGAATGTTCTTTCAGGGAAGTGAACGCCTGCCATAGCTGACCTGCTTGCATTTTGCAAGTATCCTTGAAGCTAATTCCACGGCCCAGTGGCTTCATGAAGCACAGCATAGGTTAAGACCTGTATCTGGGTAACTATAGCTTCCAGAGCTAGGCCCTGCCCAAGAGGCTGGGATTCAAAAATTACAACTCAATCGAGAGCAAAAGAAGGGTTCACTAGTGCTGGCTGAGTAATTAAATTACAAGGTGATTATTAGTCTGCTCAGGCAAAAATATTACATCTGAGTAGTTTAAGTAGCCTAAAACTAAAACTCCTCCCAGGAAAAAAAAAGAAAAAAACCTCACTAAATTAATGTCATTTTCTACCAATTACAGATGCCCTCCAGTGACTACAAGGTTGCCATGGCAACATGCCCGCTGAAAGGGTATGTTTGATAAGGCCTGAAATAAAGTATTGCAGAAAAGGAACATTTCACCTCTTATCTCTGTGTCAGACCAAAATTGTTTTCCAGGATGGGGGACAGGCCAACTGTCCCCAGTCTGCTCCTCTTTCTTCTGTGGCCCATCTGAGGTTCCAGACTGGCCAACCCTGCATCCCCAACATCTCCCCATATAGCTCCCTTCCCCTGGGATGGCCTCCAATTCAACGTCAGCCAAATGGCACCTTTCCCTGTTTTTCTGAAAGCTTCCTCCGCTGCCTCCTCCAAGCAGGCTTCCCTGATGAACTGGCAGTCCAGTGATCTCTAGACCAGATTCAATTCCATTGCTTAGCTCTGTCCATTTTAGATTTTACAGAAGTTCTTTTAAAACTTCGGCAGAGCCCCTATTTGGGCTTAAGATGGAACAAAATAAATTGAAGGGTGTCTTACGCTCTTTATTCAAGTATCGAACTTGATCAAAATCAGCCAACGCCTGGGAAGGTGGTCATAGCCAATAACGCTGCGAACCACACTAATAACCATAGATGCATTCCAGAAAAGTTGCTGGCAAAGCACAATTTGTCAATGAGATCTGATGTCGGATGCACCAGATGAGCTCTGTTTAAAGAAACTATGGTTACTCCTTTTGTAAGAGGGATAATCATCTCATAAAGTGTCTTTTGTGTAAACTCCTATTTTCGTGTGTTAGGTATATTTTAGAATTTAAAAAGCTGTCTCAAATCCTTTCTGGAAAGAGTGGAGTATAAACAAATTTGATCATCAATTTTTTCAAAACAGAAAAAGAGGTGGGGCGTGGGCACTTGTGTCTCCACATGGGTGAGAGAGGAACAGAATGTCTGCTTCTAGGGCATCCAGGAGACTAGTCCTTATTCCCCGGCTCTACCGACAGTGAAGTGAGGATTACTGGGTTCGTGGTTCAAGCCAGAACGAAACCCAGGGTCTGGAGCACCCTCCACTTAAAAACAAAATCTGACATGGGATGCCTGGGTAGCTCAGTCGATTAAGCGTCCGACTTTGGCTCAAGTCATGATCTCACCGGTTCCTGAGTTCCGACCCCCACCCCCCACCCCATCCGGCTCTGTGCTGACAGCTCAGAGCCTGGAGCCTGCTTCGGATTCTGTGTCTCCCTCTCTCTCTGCCCCTCACCCACTTGCACTCTGTCTCTCTCTCTTTCTCAAAAATAAATAAACATTAAAAAACCCCAAATCTAACTGCACTGCTGAGGGTCATAGAATAAAGTCCAGATCGATCCCATTTGCATCTCACATCCCACACAGCCTATCCCAGTATAACAACAAAAACACCAATAATAAGCAAAAAATAAAACCTATATTTCATTGAGCCCATACGATGTGCAAAGTGCTTTGTATACATGATCTCACTTAATCCTCATAACAAGGTACCGAGGTAGGCACTATTATTTCCCCGTTTTGTAAATTTTTTAAAACTGTTTACTTGTTTTTGAGAGAGAGAGAGAGAGAGAGGGAGGGAGAGGGAGAGCATGCGCACAATGGAGGAGGGGCAGAGAGAGAGGGAGATACAGAATCCAAAGCAGGCTCCAGGTTCCGAGCGGTCAGCACAGAGCCTGACGCAGGGCTGGAACTCACAAACGGTGAGATCATGACTTGAGCTGAAGTCGGACGCTTAACCGATTGAGCCACCCAGGCGCCCCTATTTCCCCATTTTGTAGGGGACACAGAAGTTCAGAACCCTGTAGTTGTCCAAGGCTGTCACCTGACTATAAAAGGTGGCAGCCACATTCCCACTCTGGTCTGTCTGCCTCCCAGGTCCAGGCTCAAAGCAGCTCCACATTACTAACCTCCTGGACCTTCTCCCTCCTCCTTCCCTTTGCTCACTTCTGCCCTCCTCTTGCTCATTTCCATGTATGAACCCCATGCTGTCTGCCCTTCCCACACGCTTCTCATGCAAATCACACTCAGGCCTCAAAGGCAGACTCAGGTCCCACAGCTGGGAAACCTCCCCTGACACTCCGGCTGTGAAGACATCCCTTTCCATGAACGATCATTCCATCTGTATCGTATACCTGGCGTGTCTCAAGGTTTAAAATTATACTACCATTTCTGTCTAAAGTGTGTCTTTCCTTCTGAACTAAACTGTGGGATCCCGTAAGCCTAGTTTAATGCACATTACTGTCTGTGCTTGCCATCCACGATCCCTAACTTAGAGCAAACACTTTATAGGCACTAAATAAACACTTGGGTTAAAAAAAAAAAAAAAAAGGCTAAGTTATTTTTCAAGCGGTGCCTATAAAGACTTTTTAATAACACAGAAAATGTGTGTTTTAAATGTTATTAAGTGGCTAAAGCTGGATGTGAACATGCATAAGCAGTGCTGTCTCAACTATTATAATTATACATAGGAAATCAACTGTTTAAAAGACGAAATATAAAAACTACTGGGGTAATAAATAAGTCAAGGAAGGAATTCAGATTTAACTGGCTGTATCTTCATTGTTTGCTGCAATCATTTGATTACTAACAAATTGGGAAACGTGACAAACATTTAAAATCCAAGATACGATACGTGTCCCGAAATGAGCCACTGGGGTGCCAGAAGAAATTGTTGTGAAATTTATTGATATGACTTTTATATTAAATATAGGCAAAAAATATATAATCTTCCCTAAGAGCAAAAAGACTTTTGAACCATTAACTCATAAAAAATTTTATTACCTAAAAATATCTATTTCATCTTTATGGGGAAGTGGGTGGGGGGATTAAGAGCCCACTTATACATTACACTGAGTAATGTGTACAATTGTTGAATCACTATATTGAACACCTGAAACTAATATAACACTGCATGTTAACTATACTGCAATTAAAATTAAAAACTTAAGGGGCGCCTGGGTGGCTCAGTCAGTTAAGCATCCAACTCTTGGTTTCGGCTCGGGTCATGATCTTGAGGTTCGTGGAATCGAGCCCTGCATCAGGTTCCATGCTGACGGCACAGAACCTGCTTGGGATTTTCTCTCTCTCTCTCTCTCTCTCTCTCTCTCTCAATAAACAAACAAACAAACAAACACTTTAATTTTATGTTAAATTACTTATTTAAATTTCAAGAGTCTATTTTAGTAAATATAATAGCCAGTTAGCTAGATAACTGACAAACATATATTACAGACGAAAAAATATCTTTTGACTGAGGAGGTGTATGAACAGAGACCATTCTTCTATGGCATAGAATCATTTGGGGCATCAGATGTACACGAACAAATGCACACACATGTCCGAAGTCTCAGTTTAAAAGAAAAAATACCACTCATTATAAATGCAGCGGTGAGGAAGGATGACGTTTCCTACAACTGGAGAAGAGGTGTTCACTGGAAACTTAGAGAAGGTGGATCCAGGTGTTCCGGATGAGGGGCTGTGACTAATCTCCTTGGCTCTGAGGTCCACAGCCCTGCCTGGACCACCCACCTGCTGGCTGTATGCCCCCCCTCACCCCCTGCAAATTATGTCACTCGTCCTCCGTTCCTTCCACTGTAAAAGTCACCTTGTCGAAGAAATGAGGTAAAATGCTTCTTGTTGCCTGGCCAATAGTAATTACTCCATGAATACATTGGCTATCGCTTTGAAAAGGGGGAGTCAGGGACCATGGAAGGTTCAGGGCCGAACTAGTCTTCAGACATTTCAGAATAAGATTTAGGAGACCGGAATTATAAAATAGTTGAAGAGGGAAACATCTAGGCTAGAAAAAGGGAAGGGCATCTTCAGGAGGGGGCATTCCCAGTGAGTGACAGGGATCACATTGGCCAAAACTCAGATCCGCGCTCTCGGACTGTTCTAGATGTGGGTCTTTGGATTAAGAAGATCAGAAACCCACTCAACCTAGCACAAATGAAAGGGAATTACTAGAAGGATACAGAGGCATCAGGAATCTGACAGAGGTATAACAGACTGTGAATCAGAAAACCAGGAACTGATTCTGGTAATGCTAGACATCTGTCTCTCTCTTCCCCGCTCCACCAACCCCTGCTTACTCATTTTGCACCTGACCCACCAAGGCTACACGTGGGAAAAGAAGGGGGAACCCAATGAACAAAGGTCTCTCAGCCTCTTCCTGCAGACTCTTGCAAGAGGGAATCTGATTGTCTCAGTTCATCCCCTGGAGCCTGGGCCACCTAAATCCAGGCCTTCCGGTCCCTTGGATCCAGTGTGTCCCTTTGATCCAAGAAGCCTGGCTGACCCTCCCAGGGTAAGTATGGCATGGTTTTTCCAGAGGGTAGCCTGACAATGAAACTTATTTCTTGCAGAGATGTAGGGGTGTATCTCTGCTCAGGTCATCATGCACGAGGCCACCATGTGGATAAGGAACTCATGCCTGTGAGGTCTGACCTTGAACCCTGAGGGGCTTGAGGAATGCTGGACTATTCTTGGGCTTTCTGTACTGCCCCTGAATCTTGTAAAACAAGATCTACTTGTCTTACGCTCCCTCAAGGGGTTCAGGGCTTTGTGTAATAGATGCGACAAACGCCTCCTGTCCTGCTGGAATTAAACAGCTGGAAATGCATCCTTTTTTACTTTACAGCTGCTTTTACAAGCTGGACTGCAAACTTCTTGAAGATATCACTTCAGGTGTGGAAATAACCTGGGAGATGGTGGAGTCCAGCCTTCCCATGTTACAGGGGTGGCAAGTAGGCTCGGGGAGAGGAACGTCACCCAGCCGGATAGGGTCACACTGTGCTCCTTGCCATGCCTTACACATAGCATGCTCCCCATAAGCACCCCTGGATTTAGTTCTTATTTAGCATTCTGCTTTTTATGAGCTCAGTCGTTCCCTACTGTTACTCTCCCACCGCTAACTCCAGCCCTAGGGGATCACTTTCCATCTGCCTTTCAGACGTTGGTCCTTGGGGTTGTGTCGTGGAAGCTGAGGTGAGAGGCGTGGGTGAAACATAACCCGGTTCCATCAAGTCATTATCTCTGCAGGCCAACACCACAGTAACAGAGCACAGGCACTAGGCTGGTAACTTCCTTCCTTCTGCGGGGCCAGTGGCCGTCACCCTGACACATGATGAACCTAGTCTAGTTTCCACCTAAAGACATATCTTCTGCAGCATCTCCCAGGCCGATGCTCCGCAACAGGGATCTGGGCCACTGCTGACCTCCTCCCTGCCAGGCCCGCTTTCCTCCCGGACGCCTCCTCTGACCATGCCAGCCCACGGAAGCCTTGCTCACTTAAAATCACCCTCGTGCAGCGTAGCACGTTGTCATTTTCCCCGATATCACGTGGGTGCCAGGCTGGGCTCCTCAGCTTCTGAAGGCAGGTAACCTCTCACCCCCACCCTGCACTCTGGTGGGCACCCACTGGGTCTTCCAGTCAATGTATTGAGCGATAGAGGAAAGGCGGGTAGGCAAGGAGTAGGAATGAGAAGAAAGGAGGCTATTGCTTTTTGCTAGCACCTTAAGCAAATGTGAATTAGGAAAAGCCAACTGCTTAAAACAGAATCATCTGACTCGTAAGGTGTAGGCTATGTGGTGACAAGTCAAACAAAGGCAACTTCTTGGCAACTCAGATCTGCTGCAATAAAACCCATTCCAGCGCCCATTCGTGAACTCTGCCCCCAGCAGCAGCTCTGACCTAAGCCTGCAGGCTGGGCATAAGATCAGCTACAGAGCAGAGAAGGAAGGACACCGGGTGAGGACCACGTAAGCCCTAGGCCTCCCATTCTGGGAAACGTGGGCCTGAGGGTCCCACAGTATCTTCCTCGCAGAGACCCCCATTCGGGCCCGGAATCTCCATCATCAGAGGCCCTTTCTTTTTTTTTTTTTTTTTAATTTTTTTTTTAACGTTTATTTATTTTTGAGACAGAGAGAGACAGAGCATGAACGGGGGAGGGTCACAGAGAGAGGGAGACACAGAATCTGAAACAGGCTCCAGGCTCTGAGCTGTCAGCACAGAGCCCGACGCGGGGCTCGAACCCACAGACCACGAGATCGTGACCTGAGCCGAAGTCGGACGCTTAACCGACCAAGCCACCCAGGCGCCCCCATCAGAGGCCCTTTCAGAGAGCTCTCCATAAGAAGACAAACCCGTAGCTGCTGCAGGAGCAAATAAAAGGCTATCTTATCCTACATGAAGGAATGTTAATCAGACTGGAGGTAAAGAGAGACCGAGGCTCAGGTGACCCGGGGAACAGGGGGCAAGCGTGGATAGGCAGGGGAGAAGCGGTGCGGGAGCCCAGCACACTGCCCACAGAAGCACCGTGGGTGGGGTGACACATTACAGGGGGTCCTTGGGCAGCAGGGTGGGGGGTGTGAGGGTTAAGAGAGCTGGGCCGGTGGGGGGTGAGGACTAGAACCCAGGGGGGGAAGGTTCCTTGAAGACAAACCTAACTTATTCACACATGAAGATGAGTCACTCCCCCCCCCCCCCCCCCCCCCCCAGGAATCTTTCCTGCAGCACCAGCTCTGCTGGCCTCACTCCACAGAAAGAAAAATTCAGGGATCCTTCTACCGGTGCAGAAAGCACCTGGGATGAGGAAAGGAATCAGCTGTCCCAGAGCACTCGCTAAGTGGCGGCCTCAACTTAAACACATGATCACCATTGGTTCTCAGAAGGCCAAGAATGGTTGCTGAATCAACTGTCCAAGGTCACCATTTGGAGGCTGGGGAGGCTGTCCAAGGTCACAGATCCAGGAAGTGCCATGCCTGCAATTCAAACCCAGGGGCCAAGTTGACTCTTGAGTCTGTGTTGTCCTCGACTGGCCCTCTGGAACCAGGCACACCCAGGCAAATGGAGGTGTGTACTCTCCTCGGATGTTTTGCGTTCTGCACCATTGCTCGGCCTCTCCTCACCTCCGGGGTTGGATCCTGTTCTCACCTCTGGGGGTGTGATTTAAAGCAAAGGCAAGGCCAAGACCCAGACCATTCCATTCTTGTTTCTTTGCAGGTGGCATGCATATCACGCAAGGAGCAAAACAGCATTGACAACAAAAGGTAGGCAAATGGGAAAGTGCTGAGTGGGTAGACTCCCGTACTATTTCATGTTTTGTAAACCTAGGAAATCAGTCGGATGCTGAAGCATAAAAATAACACACTGCTTGAACCAATGAGGCGTAGATGCCAAGAGGGACAAACCAGGGGGAAGAGTCAGGTGTGCCTAAACATGTTCCTTTGGTAGGGGGGTACTGGACTGGTGCCCAGTTGCTAACCAGACTGCGGCTGTGCACCTGCTGTCTTCTCCTAGAAGGGAGAGGAGGACACGCCCCCATACCCTTTGGTACAGGGATCAGATGAGCCGCTCTGCAGGGCATCACTGTGGATGTGCTTTGCTTTCCTTCCATAGCTTGACTCATGCTGAGCCTGAAGCTCGGAAGACATGCTCTCTACTCAAAACGAAATCTCACTCATCTTTTCAAGGCCTGCTTCAAGCCTCACCTCCAGTGAGAAGCCATCCCAGGCTCCTTCTGCCCTCTAGACTTACCCGCCATTCCGGCCCCCTCCTCCTCCCATCAATCTGCCCTCTCTGCCTTGCCAAACTGCTGGGACTTTCAGAATTTGCTTTTTTCTCTCTCATCTGGGACCTTTGTACCCGTGTAGCTTTTCTCAGATGCCTACCCGTGCCTCTGCCTTTATTTAAAATCTCCAGGAAGCCTTCTCCTACCCCCCATCCACCCTTGATCCTGGTTGTGGGCTCCTGCTGAGGGTTCCCTAGCACTTTATGCTTATCCCTATGCTAAGTGTCGTCTTATTCCCTATACTTTCATTGACTGTGGTCCTTACACTAGACTTTGAGCTCCTTGAGGGCAGGGACTAAGGGTCTTACTTGTCTTGGCATTCCCAGACATGTCCCCCCCTGTGGAAAGTGCTCACCAAATGTTATATGAATTAATAAATGGATTTCCACTGCATTATACTATGTCACAGTTCCTCAGATGAGTTTATAAGCTCCTTGCCTGGAGGAATGTACAGCATCGTGTATTTCTCATGAAGGCCTCTCTGTCCCAATCTCGGTGCCTGGCACATAGTAGGTTCTTAGAAAGCACTGGTGATTTGGTTAAGTGATTACTGAATTACCCACTGCACTGAATTCCCCCAGCCACCAGGTATCCCAACGCAACCCTTAGCATGGCCAATGGAAAATTAATCGGTTGCAAAGTGCATATCTAATTACAACATCCCGCCCCTGCCACAGAGATGTTCAAATGTTAATTATAACATATGCATCTCAATAACAGACGTTAGCACTGAACGCAGCATTAATAACGCCCCTTGGACCGCCCAGTGTATACACAAAGCTTTCTTTTATCTGCCATTAGGACAGACTTTGCACTTTTAGTGCGGAAGTCCTCTTCTTTAAAGCGTTCCTGCTCCCGAAACCAAACGTCTCCCTGTAAGCTTGGACCGCGCCTAAGCCCCCCGTTCCCCCAACACAGAGGTCCCCACTCAGGGCCGCGCCGCCGTCGCGGGGTGAGAGCGTTGGCCGGCGGGTTTCGGCGAAGCCAGGCTGGACTGTCTCGGCTGTCTCGGCGGCATCCCCGGGGTCCCGGCGGCGCCCCGCTCTCCAGGGCCCGCCATCCCGGGAAAGAAAGGCGAACTACATTACCCAGCAGGCCTCCCGCCGCCCTCTTTCCTTTCAAGTCTTTGCACGTGGCCGGAGGGGAGGGAGGGGCCGGGACGTCACTCTCCTACATTCTCTTTCCCTGTGTCAGAGCAGGGATCGTTTTTTTTTTTTTTTTCCTTCCTCTACTCCCTCCCCCCCACCCGCCCCTCCCTCCCTCTTTCCCTTCCCTCCCTCCCTCCCCTCTCGGTTCGGTTTGTGCGCTGGGGCGCCGGATCCCCTCCGCTGCCGGGACGCGCGGAACTCGAGGCAGGAGTAGGCTCTCTCGAGCCTCCTCCCTCCCTTCCCCTTCCCTGTCCCCTTCCCCCACCCCCGACACGGGCTCGGAGCGGCGGCCGGAGGAACCCAGAGGTGAGCATCCCCCCCGCCCGCCCCCCTCTTTTAGTCAGTACAGCCTGCGGATCGATTCGGGGACCCGCCAGGAGGGCTGCGTGCCGTGCGCGTGCTGATAGATAAATCCGAGAAAACCGCCCCAAACAATTAACCCCCTTCCCCCTCCCTGCGCCCCCGGCCGCCGGGCGTCTGCGCCCATGCTCAGACCCCTTCTCTGTCGCGGACCGCACTCCACGGTCTCGCCCCCTCCCCAGGTTCGCCCCTTCCCCTCAGGGCTCCCGGCCCGAGTGGGGAGTCGTAGCCCTGGGGCTCCCGGGAGGAGGGGGCTCTCGGGGGCGCATGGCTGGAGCCCGGCTGGCGCTCGAGCCGCGCCGTGTAGCCGCTGTCATGTGCCGGGTTCCGAGCCGGGGGGAGGAAGAAAGCGAGCGTGATTGCTCTCCCTTTTGTTTTGAAGCCCGCATTTGCTGCATCAAGCAGTTGCTTTAGTACCAGCCAAACTTGCAGCTGTTCTGACCGCGCTCCGGCGAGGTAGGGAGCGCGGCCCTGCGTGGCGACTCCCGGCCGGAGGCTGCTGCGCTGGCGGCTGCCGGAGGGACCCCGAGAGAGTGTCTCCACGCAGCCCCTCCCTCCCGCGGTGACTGATTGTGTCTGTGGCAGCGGCCGTGCGAGGGTGTGTGCGCGCCCGTCACCGCGAGCGCGGGGATGTCTGTCGTCTAGACAGGCGGCACCCTCCCTCCGTCCCCGGTGAGCCCGCGGGCCGCGGGGGGCGCGGGGGATGGGAGCAGATGAGGAACCCGAATCGGTGGAGCCATTGCGGTTGCAGCTTTGGACATTCCCTACGGTGGTGATTCTGTTGGCTTTTTGTTATTATTCCTGTCGCCACGGTGTGATTGGGCCTGGGGAATAGATCCTTCAGGCGGAGCGGGGGTTAAGTTGACAGGCTCTGAAAAGCCAGCTCGCGGTGGCGAGTGACCCGAACGTACGCGGCGTGGGCTCCGGCTCGGGCTCTTCAGGACGAGGAGCAGGTGACTGTCCTGGACGCGTCGCGGGTCGTGGGGGCAGGGAGGACAGGGGGCGGCGGTTCGGTCTGCGGCGACCGAGGTCTGCCCTCCCCCCGCCCCCCCAAGGGCCGCGGGCCCCAGCCTAGGTGCATCTGGAGGAGGCGGCCCGGGGACGGCGGGTGTGACTTGGGTTATGTCTTTCGACTGACGTTAAAAGACAATTGGGGGTCGGCGTTGGCTCTTGGGTTTCGTAGAGTTTTCGGGGTTGAGGCTGGGGGGCAGGTGTGAGCCGGGAGGGGGTGCGGCGTGTAAAGGGGAGGGATGGCTGGCGGCGGCCTGTGTGTCCCTACCGGAGGAGCGAGGCGTCGCCTCCCCCGCCCAGCTGTTTGTGTGTGTACACACCGCTCTGGCACGTATGGGGGGGCGGGGCGTGGGGGGGGGGGACAGACCGCGGTGTAGTGGGGACACGCGTGGGCCCGACTACCAGGTGAATCGTCCCGCCAGCCCCCTCGTGGTCCCAGTTGGGCTCCTGGTCGTGTGTGTCCGCGCACGCGCGCGCCGGGTTACTTGGACAGGGGGTCCTGCGGCTGTACGACCCGGGAGCCCCTGCAGTTGCGTGTGTGCGGGGTTGGCGAGGGAGTTCCGGGCGCGCGGTGGCGCGGGAGACAAGCCTTGAGTCCCTCCGCGTCCCCGACGCCCCCTGACCCGCCGGGCTGGCAGCCTGCTCGGCCGGTGGGGTGCAGGGCTGGGAGGGGCCGCGGGCGCGCGCGTGTCGCCGCCCCCCACCCTCCCAACACGCTCGGGTTGACCCTTGCTCCGGGGCGCTCTGTGGGTGCGCGTGCGCGCGCGCCCGCCTCTGCCTCGCGGGCCCCGGACAGAACGAGCGCGCTCTGCGCACCCCCTTCCAGTTTTTCGTCCTGGAGACCGTGGGGGCCGGAGGCTGCCCTGCCCGCCCGGCCCCGGCCCCGGCCCAGCCGGGCGCTGCTGCCTGCGCTGCTACCCGGCTGCCCTGCTTGCCCGCCCGCCTCCGCCGCCGTCGCTTTCTGGGTCCCTGAGGCCGGGGGGATTATCTCCTGGGCTAGGGGCGGGCGCGCACTGGGAAGAAGCCGGTGGAGCTGCGGGCCCCGCGGCGGCTGGAGTCTCGGGAGGGCGAAAGTGACACAGCACGAGCGCCGCCGCCGAAGCTGGAGGAGAGAGGAAGGAGCCGCCCAGAGCACGGGGAGGGGCCGCGGGCTGTCCGGGCCCGGTTCCTCCTGCCCGGCCCGGGGTCTGAGCCGAAAACCTCAGGAATCCCGGCTTCGAGCATGCTCAGCCAGCGCGAGGAAATTGCCAGGCTTTCAAGAAAACCCAATTGTACAGGAACAGAATGCACCGAACGAACGTTAGCGGTGCAGTCCCCCCCACAGGACGCACTCGGGTTGCCTGAGGAAACTCCCTTTGAGTATTTGAAAGCTTTACCACCTGAGCCACCCAAGCGCCTCCCTTTGAGTATTTGAAACAGGATTCGATTTACACACAGATCATCTCCTCTGCTGTGTCAAGTGACTGTCCTAGATAATGTACGCTGGTAGGCAGTAATTTTGTAGCGCATTCTGGGGTAAGGTGTCATCGGTGATTAACTGATTGCTGTAAATAGCGTGTTTGTTTGACTTTACAGAGCGTTTCCCCCTACCCTTGAATCATCACAATTTCTTAGCAGGGTCCTGTGATGTAGGCGGGTAGTAACCCCATTTTACAGGTGAGCACACTGAGGCTCAAAAAGTGCCATGTGAGTCCCCCAGGGCCCCTCAGTGGGGAAGGGCTACTTCCCCCCCCCCCCCCCCCCCCCGTGATCCTGTAATTTCTCTTCGCAGCCTATGGCTTTTAATTTAAATAATGGTGGTCATTTTTTTGGTATCTGTGTTTGAGGTTTTTTTGAGAGTAGGTCTTGGCTCCCCCAGGAAGTCCTGAGCCTCAGAAAGGGGGTAAATTATAGTGGTATTTAGTGGTATTTATTCTTTGTCAAAACACTTTTTATTTGCCACCAGACCTCATGAGAATAGTCATTAAAGACAGAAGTCTGCATTGCTGGTTATTACGCATCTGATAATTTGCTAATGGCGAAAGGTTATCAGCTTTGATACATCCATTATACCAGAATCACACCTGCATATAGTAAATACATATGGCATACATGTTTATGCAACGCATGTCTGTATTCGTATGGGTGTGTTTGGGTGTGTTGTTCATGGACCCCGTGTCCTTGTTGAGTCCAACGTTTATTCTTTAGGTACTGATTTCAAAACCATTGGTTTAACGTGTAGATCCCTGAGAAACCCAGGGTTCATCCCAGGTGATACTGTTCCCTGCCCCCTGCATCCCCAGGGATAGGGAAGCCCTGAAAAGAGCAAAGAGCTCCCACATGCCTGTAGGTACTTTGAAGAGTTCGTGTACAGGAAGGTTCTCAGACCCAGCCTGGAGAGTTACCAGGTTTGGCCAACTAATCAACCACGCATTCACAAATAGAGACTGAGCACCTCCATGTTTCTGTATCTTCAAGTGCATGCAAAGGAAGTTGAACATACAGTCCCTGCCTGCCAAAAACATATTCTATCTGTGGAGATAAATGTAGGATTTTAAGTCCAGCATATGTTTATTGAGCACCTACCTTGGGCTAGATACTGTATTCTGTTTGGGGCACACAAAGATAGTATAGTAGAAACAGCTAAGTTGTAATGCAATAAAGCGAGTGATTCACAGCCTACGGGAGAGAACAAATCATAAATACTTTAGAGCACTCACCCTGGGACTTAGTCAACTTCACATATGTTGGTTGGAAGTGACTCCTGATGCCAGTTCCAATTCTAGAGCAAAAGCAGGAGGGAGCAACAGAGGAAGAAGGGCTTTCTGTCCCTTGTTACCCTGGACTTCAGGCTTTTTGTAACCTCCCAGGTGGGCCTGGAGGTATGTCCTGAGGTGGACGTTAGGCAGCTAGTGGGAAATGACCCTAAAGTCAACCAACAGGTTACTCTGCTGGGCAGTGAGGAGCTGACAAGTTCTTCTCCCTGGTCCTGCCCCAGCTCTGCCGGGCTGTGATGGGCTGGGGTAGGCTATCATCAGTGATGCGCTGTGGCTTTGGTCAAGGTCTCACTCAGGCCCTTCCTGGGTTTAGTAGTTTCTGTCTTACAGGTCTGTGTAGATGTCTTAACGTGAGTCTGCTTCGTATCTGTTCGTTCCCCACCTCGCTTCTGGGGTCCCTGACACTGTCCTCCAGTTTCATCTCGGTTTGGGGGTTCACTGCCCTTGTTTTAAGGTTCTGTTGTTTGCAGTTCAGATGATGAAGGAGGAAGCAGGAGGTGGTAGGTAGGATGGAGAGAGAATCCTGAGCCCAGAGAGAGAACAGGAGGCTCAAACAGACGGGCAAATCGCAGTTTTTGGGCATTTTCCAAATGTGGTGGCATTTCTGCATAGCTTACCCGATAAACGTGGCGGCTTCTTTCGATGCTCTTTTCGGGGGCGGGGGGATCCTCTACCTCTCAGCCTCACGGCCGACTCACGGTCACCTGAGCTCAGTTGTTCACATTCAGGCCTTACTCTCCTGCCCTCCTGCCTCATCCTGCACACAATTTAGAACAGCGCTGTGATGGGGGCCTTCTCCCTGAATTATCACCATGATGGCTATGACCTCTGCCTCTAATTTCTGAATTAAACCCAGGCCAAAGCTGTGATTCAGAACAGGGGGGAAACAGATAGGTCTTCGGATCCTAGGCACCCAGAGCTGGGACGGGCCCTCCTAATAAGCTGATCTCTGTGTGAAGGCCCCGAAACCTAGCGAGGTGAAATGACGTGCCCAAAGTCACCAGGAGCCCTTGGCAGAGTTGGACAAGAAATTCCAGATTTTGATACCTCGTTCAATCTTCTTTTTCTGTGCCTTCTGGAAAAAGCGGGGTTCTTACTTGCCAGAGAGAATGCTACATCTTCTCTATCTCCTCTGGTTCTGGGAAAGGCTCTGGAAGCCCTCTCTTAGTCTTGAACTTCCTTTCCTTTGAGACTGCCCTTCCCTGCCCTGTCTTTCATCTTCGGCATCCAGGAATCTGGATGAGGGCATATATTTGTGAGAAGTGGCAGGCCTGGGGGCTTTCCAGTGCACTTCAGTTTAGTCCCTTCCCTTGGCCGGGTCCTTAGGTCCCGAAAGTGTTTGCAAAGCTGGCATACATGAGCATTTTTCTAGGAAGGGGACTCACAGATTTCATTTGACCTCCCACCTGACTCAAGTACGGACAGGAACTCCTGGTGGGGGTGGTGGGGGTGGATAGGGGGTTGCTGGGCAGTGGACGCTGCACTTGATTTGGGTTTATAGTTTGCAAAGTATTTCCCGCCGGGGATAGCATCTGCCTTTTATCTTAGCCCCGCGGAGCTGTTAGCGTTATTCCCATTTTGCATACGAGGCCTCTGAGCCTCCATGGTTAGTGACAGGCCAAGTCACGGGGAAGTTGTAAGTTGTAGAACAGGGATCTGAACCCAGGTCTTCAGACTTCAAATCCATCGCCTAGGGCTAGGATGTCACATTGTGTCACATCATCATTACAGTTTTGTGAGTGGAGTGCTTCCAGGTTTCTAGAGCTTTTTATGTCCACGGTCGGCTCATATCCAGTATGGAGTCAGTCCCAAGTGCTGACTAACTTACTCAGGGATGGGATGGATAAAGTATGGGAGGCGGTCTTCATGGCACTAACATGTGACTGGGGCCAGCTGAGATGATTTTGTGGAAGAGGTGAATTTGGGAGTAGGTCTGAGGTCGTGGAGGACCTAGAGTAGGTTTTCAGTTGGGGCAATGGCTTAAAAATGGGAAAGGAGAAATATGTGTGGTGAGCACAGTGGTTGAGAAAGTTCTGAGTAGCACGGTCAAGGGGTACCTGTTCAAGCCTCACATCAGGGAGGGCTTCCTAAGGGAGACAACACAGGCACCGAAAGCGAATGGATGAAAAGAAATTAGCCTGGAGAGGAGCTAGAAGGGGTAAGGAACAGCGTGTGCTTAGGAGAGGAGGTCTGAGGCTGTCTGGGCAAAGGAAGGGATTGCAGCAGCAAGGTCAAGTTCAAAGGTGGAGAGGCAGACAGGAGTTTCGTGAGCCCAGCCCAGGACCTTGGCTTCTAGACTACAGGAGGAGCATGGTGGACGGGGCCTGAGGCCGAACGGAGGCATGCTGCTGTGGTTCAGAAGGGAATGCGATCTGGAGCCAGGAGGCCACTGGGCCAGTGAGGCAATGACAGGTTCCATCCAGTATCAAGTCGCAGGGGATAAGGCCTGGAGCCAGGGCCTCGTGTAGGGGGATGGAGGGAAGGTTATACATTACAAACATTTGGGGACTAAAGTCTGCAGTGGTTGCTTAGCTTTGAGGAATAAAGGAGAAGTCCCCGCGACTCCCTCCCGGCTCTCTGGCCTCACTGACAGAGGCCTCACAGCCTCTCTCCGGGTTCGAACTTGTGGCCCGGAGCACAGCACGTCTGCTGAGGTTGGGGTGAGGGGGAGGACCGCGTGAGCTCGCTGTCGGACGTGTTGAATTTGAATGGCTGGTAGGTGAGGCCAGTGGAGCCGGGCTTGACCGCACCGGGCGCAGGGGAGCAGCCCAAGGGAGGGGTGGGGGCGGGGAGCTACAGTTCGGGAGTGAGGAAGCTCCGCTGCAGAGTGTGACCCCGGTAGACAATGAAAGACCTCTTCCTCCCATTGTCAGAGAATTCTTTGTCACGCCGGGCCCAGCCGCTGCAGCCTGGGGCGGGCGGGGATGCTGTGTCATGCGGAGGCCCAGCTGGCAGAATCCCGCGGCAGCTGAGAGCAGGCTTCAGCTGGGAGCCTTTGGAGTTGGGGGAGAAGCGTTTTCATATTTCACAGCCGTGGTGAGCGGAGTCCTGTCCCAGGCGCTCGGGCCGTGAGCCAAGGGCAGGGAGGGCCAGGCAGCCTAGCTGCTCCCAGATGTGGATGCATGAAGCCACGAAGAAGCTTTTGAGACCTGCGCAAATAGTAGAGTGCGATTTCAATAGGAGAGCATCGCAGAGACTTCTCTTCCTGCCGCAGCACATTTTTAGAGGGCCGATGCGTTTTAGGCAGAGCTCAGTGCTTGCAGCTGTGAATCTTTAGGGCCTGAGATCGTGCCTGGCACTTGGTAGGTGTCCCACCGACATGGGTGCATCTGCAGGGATGTGGCCAGACTTCGGTGTCTGGGGTGGGAGGTCAGCCAGGGACGGTTCCCGCGAGCAAGTCCAAAGAGGGTATCCCAGCACTGAGTGAGAACGTGTTTAGCACCATAGTGGAGTGAACATCTTGAAAATCTTCCAGTTACCAAGCACCTAGAAACGCTGTATGAAATATAACTAGCACCCTTTCAAAGAAGAGCTGAGCTCATAGAATGTAAGGGAAATCCCCAGGGAACTCCAAAGTGAGTGGGGACAGTCAGCTTGCACTTAGGCTAGGCCGGTCCTGGGGGGTGAGGGTGGTTGTGGGGGTGTGAGGGGCAGTTACTGGTCTCAGAACCAAGGGGGTTGAGCTCTGACAAGAGGAGACGAGACGGGAGTTGGGACAGAAGGCCCTCCCCAACAGAGGCCCTCTGCCCCTGTAGAGGTTTGCAGGCTTGGAAAAAAGGATGGACTAGATGTCAGCCAGTTGGCATGGAAGTGGAGGAGGGGGAGCTTGGCAGTCTTGGCCTGGATTTGGCGTGGGGAAAAATCGACCCTGGGAACTAGAATACCTCAGGCCTGTCAGGGCTTTGGATGTCCACGACAAATGTGGTCTAGAGTCCCCAAGAGGAGGGGTTAGCATATAAAGCCTATATGCTTTATATATAAAGCATATATATATATATATATATATACCCCCTCCAGGGGCCAGGGGCCCCCGTCCCATGGCTCTAAACTCCCAGGGGCACCAGGAAGGTTCTGGGACTCCTCACCCTTCACTGACGTGAGTCTCCTCCACTTTGGAGAGGTGCTGAAGGACCCAGGTGGCCTCAGTGAGTGAGTGAAAAGGAGGAGGAGAGAGGCCCCAATGGGAACCTTTCTGAGATGACTACATACTTTGGGAGGTGGGTGCAGGGCTGTGAAGGGCTCTTCCTGCCCCACGGCCTTATCTCTTAGCAGAAGCCTGTAGACAAGCCTGTCCAGGAAGACCAGAATGTTCTCCCCTGCCATTTAGTCAGGACAAGTCCTTACAAAGGCTTCGGTCTGGGTTCCCCCTAAGCGTGCCCTCCGCAGATTCTAACTGCTACTGGTCCCCCAGACCATGCACCGCATCGTCTCCCCCACGCCCAGGTTCCTGGTGTTCCTGTAAACTTGGAGACGCCTTCGAGTTACCCAGTCCATCTCCTAGCTGGTGTGGGAATCTGGGAACCCTGACTATCTCGGCACTTTTTCCAGTGCTTTCTTCGACCAGGAGCATACTGCTCTGTGAGGCAGCCCCTTCCCTCATTCGAAGGCTTTTGCTGCTGGAAAGGCCTTATATAAGTGTCAAGGAGCACCCTGCCCATTCCCCACCCCCCCCCCCATCACCCCTTTGGCTGTTATGAGAGATGTTTTCCAGGCCTCTCACCATCCCGTTGGCTTCCACTGGAAGGGCCTTAATTTGTCAAGCTCTGATTCTGTGAGAAAGCATCCAGCCAATTCGCCTTCTAACTTACTGAGCAGAGAGGGAGTTTTTGCAGATGGGTGTGATATTAGCTGAGCCGGCTGCATAGGCACAGTCTGTGATGTAGAAGTTCTGAGAAGCTTTGGCTCAATGCTTATGGGAGAAGCACACACTGCGAGTTCCTTCCTCCAGCACCCAGGATCCATTTCAGCGTCTAAGTGACTCCGGAATCGGATGCAGGGAGCTGATGTTTATCAAGTGTCTATTATGTGCTGGGCACACAGTGCTAGGCGTTCTCTGTGCGCCTCACTAAGTACAAGTAACTTCTGTGAGGGAGAGACAGAGGGGCAGAGACGTGGACATGCCTAAGGGTCGTTGTGACAGTTGAGCCCCAAAGTTATTCAGAAAGAATGTGTGTGGTTCCATCCGGAGTGGGTGGGGCTGACATTCCCAATGCCATTCCCTTTTAGGGCCTGCCTCCAGGGTAGGCAATGTCATGATCTCACCACTAGCTGAGAAGCCACAGGCCTTTGCCATATTCGTGGGTCCTTAGCTGAGATGCTTAGGAGTTTGAACCGTGACACGAAGAAAGTGTCGGCTGGAGAAGCCACATCTTGGAGTGTCACCAAATAGGATGGTATTCACAATCAGAGTGTTTCTTGGAGCTGGAGCGTATCTGCCTTGGGGGCTGTCTGCCCGGCCCTGGGCGTCTCTGGTAGAGCAAGGCCTTCTGCCCCTTCGCCTGTGCGGGATGGTTGGGGTCTCTGGGTTCCGTGTCGAGTTATGAGGAGCCCGAGTTGCCTGAGCAGCGAGGTTGTGCCAGCCGGCCGGGTGTCCACGTAAGCACTGCCGGTTTCACACAGCACCCTCCGTGGACAGGGCCCAGTGGTGAGGGTGAGGGGCTCTGGGAAAGCACCCAGTTTCTCCTCTTCCTCCTCCAGAAGTTGTTCCTTATGCTCACATTCTCCCGGTTTGCCTTGAACCTCTCAGCTTAAGAAGACTCTTGCCTCCGTTAACATTCGGTTTGGTTTAGCAGATGTGCATCAGGCACCTGCCGTGGGACACATGATTTCGGGGAACGTGGCAGGGTCTCCGCTTCCGTTTTCGTCCTGGTGGAGAAGACGGAATGGCCTCGTATTCACGTAATGCGGGGAGTACTGGGTAAGGAGAAAGAAAAGTGGGCTGAAGCAGCCCGCACAGGGCAGCGATAATCTTTGGTCCACATGCAGACACTTTTGAGAGTGAGTCGTGCTAATAATAATCCTGTTGGGATGTAGACACAAAAGAGGCCATCCCTGTGCCAGTGGGGGCTTATGGCCACACGGACCGGGGATGTATGCGTGGGTCACACCTGGCTCTGTGATGGGTCATTTATACTGTAGGATGATGGAGGTATAGGATGATGGAGGGCAGTGCCTGCAGAGAAACTGGCAGCTGTTGCCCCAGTTTGCTTAGGGGCTAGAGAGGAAAGCATCTTCCGTGGGGACTGGGGACTCGACATGCTGCTGGGCCTCCGTTAACAGCTGCAGGGTTCTGTGATCCATTTCACCGCGATCTCGGTTTTGGGGTTGGGGGTGCAAGTTTGGACAGATGAAAACCACCTGGCTTGTAGGATGTTTTTGGCTACAGGCAAAAGAACACCGGACTGACAGGGCTTCAAAAACAAGGTGTTTAGGGGCGCCCGGGTGGCTCAGTTGTCCGACTCTTGATTTCGGCTCAGGCCATGATCTCACGGTTCGTGAGGTTGAGCCACGCTGTCAGCACAGAGCCTACTTGGGATTCTCTCCTTCTCCCTCTGCCCCTCCTCCTGCTCTCTCTCAAAAATAAATAAATGTGTAAAAAAAAAAAAAAGCGCCACTTAAAAAATCAAGTGTATATAGACTGACAGCCGGAAGTCTGAAGGTAGGGGTTCTAGAGTTGGTTAATTCAGTGGGTCAGTAATCATTTCAAGGACTCCTTCTAACCTTACAGGCCACCACTGTCAGCATTTTGGCCTTTGTCCTCAGGCTTGTCCCCTCATGGTCACAGCATGGCTGCCCCTGCTCCATACGTCACGTTCTCATGTAACTGTATCTGAGGGCGGGCAGGAAAGTGAGTTTCTCCTTGTGTTTGAATTTATCAAGCATGGCAACGTTCCTCAGAACCCCCGTGCTAGAATTTCTAGCAAGTCCCATTGAAGGGAAATGTGTTAATGCGCCTGCCTCAGCTCCGCGGAGGCTGAGAGCAAGTCTTGGTGCCTTCTGCCTCATCTACAGGAAGAGGTGAGGCTGCTTGCAAGGGGAGGAGAGTGATGGTCGGGTGAGCACTGATTAATGTTTGCCCTAACAAATTAAAAATATGATTTTATTTCCTTATTTGGGGGGTTGTCAGCCCTTATTGAGAAGTAATATTTTATACCTCAATATGATTGGAGTCATAAAAAAATGCACCCCCTGGCTCTGGCAACTGATCTGCTTCCTTTCACTATCGTTTTGCCTTTCCTAGTAATTATTATCTCTTAACCCATGGGGACTGTTGGGGCTTAGGACCCCAGATGTCCCGCGATGCCTTCTGCGTGGCCTCAGTAGCTGCGTTCTGTGCCCCCTCCCCCCGAATAGCCCCTCTCCTTTCCCACCACTAGGGCCAGGCAGAGAACCCTGGCGGACAGAATTGTCCAGAGGCGGGGAGCCTATGTTGCTGGTGGCCCAGACAGCAGGGCTAGAGATGCCTGAGGGGCTGAGGCTCCGGCCGGTCGATGGTAGACAGCGGTCACCTTTGAGAGTAGCTGTGAGGCTGAGAGAGGAAATTGCTCCTTAGTGTGGCGTGGATACCTTTGGTCCTGCAGAGTCAGTTCTCTTGCCTGTGCTGGTTCGGAACTCCGACCCTAGTGGAGGGCGCTGTCTTCCTCTCCCCAGACCGCTGTCCCATTCATACAGATGAACAGCCTGGGCTGTGGCTGCCTGCCCTGTCCCCTGGGGCAAACCATCCCTGCAGAGCTCTTTCACACTCCACTCATCTGGTCAGTTTTGTCCTCCCCTCCACCCCAGCGCTTGGTCTGTGAATCTTTAGGGCACTTAGCCCTTGCCATCACTCCCATCATCCCTTGGGGCCTCATCTGATCTGTTCTCTGAGATCATAAGCACCTCAATACTGTCCTAGTCTGAGTCATCTGCGGATAGCTCATACGGCCTGCCACAGGGTCCATGCTCCATGAAAAAACATTTTTTTCAAGCAAAGTACATATTTGCAGAGTGAGGAGAGGCAGCTTGCTCATTTTGGCCATCTCTCCAGATTTAAGACCAGTGCATCGTGGCACGGCATGGTGCCCGGATGAGCATTTATGGCTCTCTGCATAATCCTTCCTGAAGAGGAAGAAAGGTAATCCACCCTGCTGTTAGGGGTTGAGTTGTCACCCCCCCCCCCCCCCAGTACCTTGAATGTGACTGTATTTGGAGAAAAGACCCTTAAAGGGATAATTAAGGTAAAAGGAGGTCCTGTGGGCGAGCCCTAAACCAACACGACTGGTACCCTTAAAAGAAGAGGTGATAAGGACACAGGGGAGACGGGACACCTGGGAGGTGAGGACCCAGGGAGGAGGCGGCCATCTGCAAGCCAAGGAGAGAGGACTCAGAAGAAACCAGCGTGCTGATCTGAATCTCAGACTTCTAGCCTCTCGAACTGTGAGAAAATAAGTGTTTCTCGTCCAGGCTACAACGCCAGGCGTGTGGCTCCAAAACCCGGACTTTTCTCTGTGAGCGGCTGTGTTTGGGCAGCAGGGGAGACTGTCTGTCAACCCAGGGATGGGACAGGTGGTATTTCTCCCGAAACCCTTCGGGCAATGTAACAATAACTTTAAAAACCTGACATCTGTGAGGTGCTCCAGTGATAATTGCTTAGGGAGCACTTTACTTGGGTTATCTTAATTAGCCTTCACGCCCTCTCTTTTATCATTGAGAAAATGAGGGCACAGAGAGGTTAAGTAATTTACCCTCAGTCACACAGCTAATAGGTGGTTTAGTCAATTTTGCTCTCATGGTGCCTCTGAAGTATCACACGCGGAGATTGACAGGCTCGGCTGAGGTTTCCTGGCAGTGATCTGACAAGGTCACTGGTCCCGGGTCTGCCGCTAGTGACCTGGGTGACCTTGGGCACATCACCTCTGGATGTTTTCTCTCAGTAACCTCAGGGATTGGATGAGGAAGTATCTAACACCCCTGATCGTCTCACTCTGAGGTTCTCAGTGCCAGGCCCAGTGCCAGAGGTAGGGATTATATGCTCAGCATGGCCTGGCACAGGAAAGGAAAAATCCCTCTGATGTCATCCTTGGCATCTGCCCACACCTAAGGTGGCAGCCCTGGGTCGGCCCGACTTGGCCGTTTGGACCTCTGGCGTGGCAGTTTGCTCTTTCCCTACAAAATTAATTTTTTCTTTAAAAAAAAAATTTTTTTTTAATGTTTATATTGAGAGACAGAGCACGAGCAGGGGAAGAGCAGAGAGAGAGGGAGACACAGAATCCGAAGCAGGCTCCAGGCTCTGAGCCATCAGCACAGAGCCCGACGTGGGGTTCGAACCCACAGACCGCGAGATCATGACCTGAGCCGAAGTCGGACACTCAACTGACTGAGCCACCCAGGCGCCCCCAGAGTTAATTTTTTCAATAAAGTGGAAATTATCTCCTCCCCGTGCCAGGGCCCATTCTCGATCTTTTAAGGAGGTGGGCTTTGAGTTAGATCCCTTGAACTGTTTGGGGTACGTGTTGCTGGGGAGTGATTTAATGTGTTTCCTTCCTCTGGGTGAAACAAACGTGGCCTACTGCGGCCTTATTCATGCCAGAGAGAAACCAGCCATGGCGGCAGAGGCTGGGGAGCCCAGGTTGAGCCAAAGACTGCTGCATCCTTAGCCTGCTCTTGTTTCCACATCCCGTTTGACCCAGGTAGATGGCAGGTGAGGATAAAGGCGAGGACAGCGGGATGGCATCGTTCCGGGGTTCTGCAGGCTGAAGATGGGGCATAAGACCAGGAAGGAAGTTGGCTGGGCTGCCTGTGGGCACTCAGGGACCTGGTTTTAACCTCTGATAGCCCAGCTCCTGGTTTGTCCTCATAGGGCTTTAGTGATTTTAGTGACCTCGTTAGAGGCGAGTTTACTTAACGTATCTGTAATGGATTTCAGAACCAGAAAAGTACTAAGTGTCAAGTTTCCAGTTCCCCCACGGCCTGCTTAGGACCTCCGTAGTTCCAGAATCCCAAGCTCTGACTCTAGCATTCAGGGCCGAGAAGAGGCCCTCAGGTCCCAGTGGGTGAATGGACACAGAGCAGGCCTGATTGCTGTGGACGCGACTGTCCATTATCACGTGGTCTGTGCTGTTGTCGGCCGCATCAAGGGTTATTTTTCTCTTTATTTGTTATTCATTTATTTATTTTTTTGAGAGAGAGAGAAAGGGAGAGTGAGCGAACAGGGGAAGGGCAGAGAGAGAGAGAGAGAGAGAGAGAGAGAGAGAATCCCAAGCAGGCTCCACCCCATTGGCTCAGAGCCTGATGCGAGGCTCTGACCCATGAACCGCAAGATGTTGACCTGAGCTGAAACCAAGAGTCAGATGCTCAATAGACTGAGCCACCCAGTTATTATTCTTGGTGTTCTTGGGAAATTGGCAGGGCTAATGTGCTTTTTCCAATGGGGACATTGAGGCAAGAGAGACCAAAGTGACTTGGCCAAGGTCACATAGCACACTGTCCAGTGAGAAAACAAATCAAGGGCTGGTTCTCCATTCAGTAACCACCCCCCCCCGCCCCCCACCGACTTCAATACCTTAAAGTAAGGCATTCAAACTACTGATGGAGTATAGGCTGATTTTCAGTTGAATATCTATGACTTATAAAAAAAAAAATTAAAACTTGTACAAAATTTTAAACATTTAAATGTGCACCAAAGGAAAAAAAAAGCTAGTACATGGAACTTGTGATTTCATTATTGCTTAACAGGACGCTAAGTTTAATAAAAAGTCAGGACAGGGTCAATAATAATATTACAACCGGCAGACAAGTATGACAGACAACTCCAAGGTGGTGAATTGTGGGAAAGACTGCATAAGCAAGTTTGGGTTGGGTTTATGTCACCTGGCATTAGGACAGTTTTGAATAATACATGTCCCATTTCAGCCCAAAGCTACCTCTTCTCATGTAACAAATGTGGGTTCCTAAATATTTATTCATATGAAACATTTAGATATATGATTGTGATTTGTATTCACAAAAGATGGTCATTAACTAAAGACAATCTTAGTAAATATTTTTTTAAAGCAAAGAGCCCTTTTATATAGTCTCCAGTTTCTTTCAAAAGCAAATTTAGACTTTTTTTGCAAATTTAGACTTAAAAAAATTTTTTTTAATGTTTATTTATTTTTGAGACAGAGTGAGACAGAGCACGAGTGGGGGAGGGGCAGAGAGAGAGGCAGACACAGAATCTGAAACAGGCTCCAGGCTCTGAGCTGTCAGCACAGAGCCCGACACAGGGCTCGAACCCACGAACCGTGAGATCATGACCTGAGCCGAAGTCGGACGCTTAACCGACTGAGCCACCCAGGCGCTTCAACAAATTTAGACTTTTAAACCATGACTTCTGTTATCCAGCATTTGGATAACCAGAGACTGCTCTTTTTTTAAAGTTTATTTATTTTGAGAGAGAGAGCATGGACGTGTGTGCTAGTGGGAGAGGGGCAGAAAGAGAGAAAGAGAGAGAGAGAGAGAGAGAGAGAATCCCAAGCAGGTTTCTCGACAGCACAGAGCCCGATGCAGGGCTTGATCCCACAAACTACAAGATCATGATCTGAGCCAAAACCAAGAGTCTGATGCTGAACCAACGGAGCCACCCAGGCACCCAGATAACCAGAAACTTCTTAATTGGCACCTGAATAACTTTAACACAATGGCAGTTAATACATTTAATTGTTGGAAAGATCTTAGCACCTAATGTGCTATAATAAAGAGTGTTCTATTTGACATCCATTTCCCAACCAATAATAAATACTCTTGTCTAGAGGTAACTAAGGGGTACATTTAGATCTAACTCGTTCTAATAAACCTGTCATAGTTTTGTTTTATTTCATCTATCTATCTATCTATCTATCTGTCTGTCTGTCTGTCTATCTATCTTGAAGTGGAGATCACCACTTGTAACACAGGACTCAACATTTTTAGGCCAGAATAGTCTCTTCTGCCTTGTGAGCAACGGTGACCATATTTTCTGAACCAAAAATCAGGATATGCATTTGAATATTTGAAATCAGGGTTTCTCTCGATTGTCATCTTATATCTGAATTGGGACTCTAGGGTCTCATTCTCAAATTTGTTGATGTGCTTATACAAATCAAAAAGATTTTTGTGATAAAATATATTGGCCCTACCTCCTGAGACGTATTTTCTCTTTTTAGTTTCCTCCCAAATATCTTAGCTCCTATGTTCCCAATACGATGTGTGTATGGGGTTTCCCCACCACCAAACGATTCTCTGACACCAGCTGGGTATTCTGCAGTTCAGCTCAATACTGACACTGTCTATGTGGAGATAAGATCAGATCCCACAGGAGAAGGGCTCAGTCCTACAAGACACCCCCTTGCCTCAGAGATAAGGTCAGATCCCACAGGAGAAGGGCTCAGTCCTGCAAGATATACACACCCCCTTCCCTGCCCCAGAGATCCCACAGGTTAAGGGTTTAGTCATTTAAGACACCTTCCCCCAACGCACACACCAAATTCAGACGCCTCTGACTGGCTACAGATTGGAGGTTCCAGTGACCCCACTCCTTAGGTTTGATTAATCTGTTACAGCGGCTCACAGAACTAAAAGGATGTAACTCAGGAACAGCCAAACGGAATAGACGCGTGGGACAAGGCATGTAGAAAGAGCAAAGAGCTCCCATGCCCCCTAGGAGCACGCTACTCTCCCCAAATCTTCATGTGCCCACCAACTGGAAGCTCTCTGAACCCCATCCTGTAGGTTTTTAGGGACGCTTCATCACATAGGCACCGTTGATCAAATCATTGGCTATTGGCCACTGATCAACCTCCAGCCCTTGTTCCCTTCCCGGAGGCCGGGGGTAGGACTGAAAGTTCCCACTTTCTAACCACGTGGTTATTTCGCTGGCCACCTGCCCCATCCTTAGGTGCTTTCCAAGAGTTCCCTCATTAACATAAACCCTCTTTGGGCAGAAAGGGGCTTATGAATAACAAGACGCCTTTTTCTCTCATAAATTCCAAGAGATTTAGGAACTCTGGGCTAGGCACGGTAGGTGACCAAATCTATATTTCTTATCATAAATCACAATATCATACTCCTTTATTAATATAACGGTGTTAAATCAGGGGCCCTTCCCATCCCATCCCCCAAATTCCTAACAAACAACAGAACAGTTGCCTGTGTTACCTGTGGAAGCAAGTAGCTTTGTGACCTGAGCAAATGGTGGATGTTTACTGCCTGTTCTAGTTTCTATTGCCGTGTAACAAAGCACCCTAAAATTGAGTGACGTAAACGGTAACAGCCCTCCCTTCTGCTCAAGAGTCTGCAATTTGGGCGGTGCCCGACAGGTGCAGCTGGCCTCTGCCTCCACCCGGTGTCAGCTGGGACGGCTCAACCTGGACCCTGGCGCAGAGCCACTTCCAAGATGGCTCCTTCCCGTGGCTGGCGAGTTAGGCCGGCTGTTCTCCGTCCGTGGGGCTGCTCGGGCTTCCTCAGAGCACGGTGGCTGGGTTCCAAAGTGAATGTCCCAAAGAAACAGGAAGGAGCAGCTGCCAGTTTCTTACAGGCCGGACCGGACGCTGGCTCAGTTGTAAAGTTGTCGCCATCGGTCAAGCAGTCACCGAGTCTGTGTTCGGGGGTAAGGGACAAAGATCCCACTTCTTGAAGCGAGCAGTGTCAGACGTTCTGGGGGCCATGTTGAACCACCAGCACTGGTCTCACAGAAAGGGAGCATCTTTCCTTCTCACAGACCTTCTCCCTTGACGCATCTTCACTGAAGATTTCACAGTCTTTTGTGGCTGGATGAAGAAGGAAATGTTTATAAAACCCTGTTTGTTTCGTTTGAACTCAGTTATAGTGAGTGAGTGTTTTGTGTAAAGTCCCTTTTATAGTGTAGCTTTTCAACAAGTGGCTTCCCCTTGTCACGGGTATGGGGGGGCTTCTTCACTTAATAACCACTCCCAGAATTCACTGAGATGAGGGCGCGCAGGCCCTTGGCTCTCCTGGCTGGGGGCCTTCCCCCGCATGGCATCCATGCTTACCGGCCTTCTCAGAGCCTACCATGACAAGGGGTGCTATGGAGATGAATCAGGAGACACCCCCCGCCCCCGTGCCCACCCTCAGGAGCCCAGCCTGTGTGTGTCGTAGCTGGAAAGCAACGACCTCAGTGTCACCTTTTCTCACAGTGCCCTCTTCAGCTGGCGGAACACAACAGGCCACGCCCTGCAGGTGACATTGGCTACTTACTTCTCTCTACCTTTCTGGGCTCTTGAGTTTAGAATGGGCCCTGGCCTGGGAAGGCAGACGTGAGGTCCGGCTCCCCATTCTGTCTTCCTCATCCGTAAAGCAGGGAACTTGTTCTAGTCCTGGGGTTAGCAAGGCTGTGGCCCACAGACCCAAGCTGGCCCAACGCCTGCTTTTCCAAGTGACGTTTTACGGGAACACGGTCACACCTGTTGCTTTAAGTGTCTGTGACTGCTTCTGGCTAGTGGCAGCGGAGACCCTATGGCTTAAAATAGTTACTCTCTGGCACGTTCCAGAAAGTTTGTGGACCCCTGGTCCAGAATAATGGTTTTCAAACTTCGTTCTTGGCACAAAGTTCTTTCTTCAAATAGCTTTGAAGTTTTTTTTTTTTAGGCAATTCGTTTAATAGCTATCACATGCCAAGCACTGTACCAAGTGCTTTAACGTTATTGACCAGTTTAATCCTGATAAAAATCCAAGAAATGAGTATTATGTAAAAAAAAATTTTTTTAATGTTTATTTATTTTTGAGAGAGACAGAGGGACAGTGCACGAGCAGGGGAGGGGCAGAGAGAGAGGGAGACACAGAAATCCCAAGCAGGTTCCAGGCTCTGAGCTGTGAGCACAGAGCCCGACACGGGGCTCGAACCCGCAAGCCCTGAGATCATGACCTGAGCCAGAGTCGGACGCTTAACCGACTGAGCCACCCAGGCGCCCCTGAGATGAGTATTATTATCAGCCCCATTGTTCAGAAGAGAAAATTGAGACGGAGTTCACAGAGAGGTTAAGTAACTTGCGTAAGGTCACACAGCTAGGAAATGGCAACAGCAAGACTCAAAGTCAGCAGTCTGGCTCCAGAGTCGATGTGCTTACCCACGGTTCCATGTTGCTGCTCACTGGTGGCCTCCTGTGGAAACTGGGTAGAGCAGGGGCAGCTGGTAGAACTGATGTGGGGGTGATCAGCATCTTCCCCTTATTCCTCGGCTCCTCTCTCTGCAGCCTACAGGGTCCTCGGACCGGACCGTATCTGATGACCTCAGGAGGCCGACAGGTTAGCAGATTAGTAGGGTCCTATGCTCGTAGAGGGGACTTTAGCTTCTTTCGTTTTCAGTAGGATGAATTGGCCCGGGTTGTTGGGAACTCAGGCCGGCCAGGACTTGGAGAGAACGTTATTCCCTGGGAACGAGGACTCCAGGCAAACACCGTTTCTAGACGATCGTAATTATGCCCAATAAAAATGAGTGCTCCGAGACCCAGGTCCCCATCTCAGAACAGTAACTGGAAGAAGGCATCTTTCAATTAATTGCAATGCCCCCAAACAAGTATTAAAACCAGTAAATCTATTTGGAGCCAGTTCCCAGGGCCAGAGTGATTTACCTCTGAATGGAGCCATAAAATTCAGCAAGGGCGCACTTCCCACGCAGAATGTCACCTTCCCAGCTCCCTCCCGCCAGCAGCTGGTAACTCCTCCTGCTGGGGGTGTTAGGCAGCGTTTCTTGGGGAGAGGGGAGCCTGGGGCTGGGGGTGGGGTGGGGCAGGGGGGCCCTTGGGGGCCTTCCATGTATGCAGAGTAGCTGTCTGGGTTGAGCCCCCCTTTCCCACAAGTGGGGAGTCTTAGGGATGAACTACAGCCTTCCCTGCCCTTTGGAGCCCAAGGACTCCTCAGAGCAGGGGAGGTGAGGGTGACTCACTTTTACTGCCAGTGGAAAGCTGACCTTGATCTTGGTGGTGGTTTGAAGGTGACTGGAGTCTTGAGGCAGTTTATTCTTTAGTGTTTTCCTGGTCTCAACAATGGTATCTATTCAGTTTGGTGACGTAAGAGGATTCCTGATTCTTAGTGGACCCCCGCCCACGTCCCTGGCCCGTAGATCCTCTGCCCTGTACAGAAGGGTCTGTCCTATTCTGAGGTTCCTGCTGCCACTGCCTTCTCTCCTAGATTTGTGTCCCTGCCTGCCTCACCCGAGGGTGTATGGGGTGGGCTGTTTCCAGGTGCTCCCCTCCTGCCCCGGAGTCCCTAACACTACCTTCTCCCCGAACCAGCAGCACACTGCTCCCCTTGACCCCCCCAAAATGATGAAAGAAGCTTCCTAACAACCAGGAACCCCAGTCCCTTCTCTGCTGGAGATTCTTGATTTGGGGGAAAGGCGTTTAAAAAATTTTCAGATTTTTTGGGGGGGCGCTTTTCAGGCCACTCTTTGCTGTCCCTCGGTTTATGCAAATTGGGATTTTTCCTTGTTCTCATGAGCCACCTCTTGAGAAGTGCTCCTGCTGTCTCAGGCATGACCAGTTTGGTCCTTGGGAGTCCCACAGGCCCAGAAGGTCCCAGAGCAAAAGGGGATTTGGTGGGAGGCAAATGCTTTGCCTGCTGCATGGAAGGCAAGCCGGGACCTCGCAGGCCTGCGGGGTGATACCGCCCATGTGGGCATGACCACAGGTCAGTGCCACAGTCCTGGGGCAGCTCCATGTGCTACAGATGGCCCCCTCTGAGGCCTTGATGAGGGTCCCCAAAGCCTGGCTCTCCTCTAGCATACTTCCTCAGCTTAGGTTCTTCATTTGTTTCAAGTCCTGTTTATGGCCGAAGTCCCCACTGTTTTCCATAGATCCCAAGCTCGAGCTCCGCAGCTCTGCTGTGTCACCACGGAGTGTCTCTTTTTAGTTTGTCCTTCCCGGCTGTCGAGGGCTTTTCCGTCCCTTCCCCTACAGGAAACAGCTGAGAAATCACCAGGATTGTCACACCCTTAAATAACACCAGCTGCCACTCATCTGTGTCGTATTTTATGAATTTGCCAAGTGCTCTCCTGCCTCCTGTGTGGAGTGGGCAGGTATTATTATTGTCACTCTACATAGATGCTCGAAGAGATTAAGTCTCACGTAGGACTTTGCAGCTGACAGCAGAAACAGAGGCCACATCCTCTCACTTTCAATCTTGTGCTCCTTCTATCTCATCACGGAGCCAGCCACAGACACCAGGGACAGATGGGTCTTGAGCTTTACTTCTGTAAAATGGGGTCATCGTACTGCCTATTTCGTGTGCTTAGGACAGTGCCTGCTGACAGTGCTTATCAGCTCTTAGGAGGGGTAGTAGGATCCCCATTGTGTGCTTTGGGGGACAGGCAGATCGCGTGGCTTGGGCACACCACCCAGAAATGCAGATAAAACCCTTGCCCGGAGAACCGTCGTGCAAGGTGGGAAGATTGGGCCCGCGTGTGTGGCTGTCCTGCACCTGTGTCTCTTGGTCCATCCTCCTGAGGTCACTCCCTTTCCTCTGCCAGGGCAGGTCAGCCAGCAGCCCAAGGGCTGTCACGAGGCAGCTTATAGAGCTGAACTAACAATTCTTTGTGGGAACATGGTGCCCTTGAGCCAGGGATCTTGGCGTGCTCTGTGCGCCTTTTAACCTCAGCAGGGCTGCCAGCCCATTTTACAGACCGAGGCTGTGGCCACCGGGCATTCTGGCCCCCAGCCTTGCCCGGTGCGCTACCCTCTTTGTATCACTAAGCGCGTACGCGCGCGCACACACACACACAGGTTCAACCCACCGACAGGCAAGTGTGTGGTGTGTAAAGGAAGGGGAGTTCACTCATTTATTAAGCCAGTATGCACTGCACTATCCCAAGCCCCATTCTAGCTGCGGGGGGTGAAGCTGTGGGCAGGACTGACCCCCCTCCTGGAGCTCTCTGACCACAGATGAGGGCATGCTATGGAGGGGAATAATGCAAGGCCAAGGGCCAGGCGTCTGGGAGAGGAGTGGTGACCGGAGGGTGGTAAGGGCAGATCCCGGAGGAAGTGGGAAGTATCTGGGAGGGCCCGGGAGCATTGTCTGCCTGGGGAGCTCAAGGCCACTGGGGCTGGAGGGCAATGAGCAAGGGGGAGAAGGTGGCCAACTGGCAGCGAGGTCCTAGGGGCCAGATCGTGGGTGGACTTGGAGGAACTTGGACTCAATAGTAATGTAGGAAGCCTCTGGAGGCTTTGGAGGATGTGATCTGAAACCGGGGGGCTCGGATTATTACCTGGGGTGGGAGCTCTCCCTTTCAACCTGGCCCAAGGCTGTGATTTGAGAACCTCCTGCATTTCCTGCATTTCTGGCTTATCTCAGAGCCTCCTGCCTGGAACCCTTGAGGAAGCCTGTCCCCATTCTGGACACTGCAGTGGTCTCGCAGGGGCTGATGTAACCCTCCCCACAATGCTGAGCCCCAGCCGCCGCGGCTGCGTGCTTTTGCAGAATTTCCTCTCCCGACTGTGAGCTCCGGGGACCCCAGTCCATCTTTGTAACCCTCTCACTGAGCGGCACATAGTAGGTCTCCCCAAAGTTGAGAGGAGGAGAGGAGGTAAAACCCCAACCTAGGTCTTGTGACTGGGCACCCCCTCAGGGGAGGCACTTAGAAGAGAAAGAGTTATTTTTCCCGGCCTGGAAGGGTTTGTGTGTGGGGATTGCCCTCTCAAGGATCAGGAGAGGAGAGGCTGGTTCAGCCGTGACGCAGCAGGGACATTAGGGATGGCCTTCCCAAACTGTGGGCCGTCACCCCATTCCACTGCTCCATTTTGACGGTGATAGTTGGGATGTCAGCTGCCGCCTCAGGGCCAGCCTCTTCCTCTCCCACACCCCTTTGAGAGGTGTTTCCCTTTGTGTCATCCAGAAGGAAATGACAGCTTTGGGAAAGCTGCAGAAATCCCCTCGAGGATCGCCGTGGCTGGATGAAAAGACAGGGACTTTTGGGAAGGGATAAAGAACACTGGATCCTAAAAAGACAGGGCTTCCTGGCACTCCTCTTTGGCGAGCAATACCTCACCGCCAGGAACCCACGTAGGTCAGGGCCTGGCTGAGAGACTGCGGATTTGGATTTGGATTCAATCATTAAATTTTTTTAAAAGTCTAAGAAACAGATAGAGTTAATAGTCTCATTTATTCAACAGACGTACTCAAGGGGCGCCTGGGTGGCGCAGTCGGTTAAGCGTCCGACTTCAGCCAGGTCACGATCTCGCGGTCCGTGAGTTCGAGCCCCGCGTCAGGCTCTGGGCTGATGGCTCAGAGCCTGGAGCCTGTTTCCCATTCTGTGTCTCCCTCTCTCTCTGCCCCTCCCCCGTTCATGCTCTGTCTCTCTCTATCCCAAAAATAAATAAACGTTGAAAAAAAAAATTAAAAAAAAAAAAAAAAACAGACGTACTCAATAAGTAATATTGAGCAGCATCTATGTACCAGAGTTTTGTTTCGTGTTGTTTTTTTCTAGGAGCAAGGAATACAGCCAGTGAACAAAAGAGACAAAAATTCTTGCCTTCATTGTCTAGTCTTATAATAGGGGGTGATCTTTAAAGAAGGACCCGTGGAATCTTCCAATAGTAACACCTGGAGTTCATGTAGGCATTGGTTTGAGAATCATTAGCTTTGGGGGTGCCTGAGTGGCTTAGTCAGTTAAGTGTCCAACTTCAGTTCAGGTCATGATCTCGCGGTTCGTGGGTTCGAGCCCCGCATCCCCGTTTCGGGCTCCGTGCTGACAACTCAGAGCCTGGAGCCTGCTTCAGATTCTGTGACTCCCTCTCTGTGCCCCTCCCCTGCTCGCACTCTGTCTCTCATTCTCTCTCTCTCAAAAATAAATAAACATTAAGGGGCGCCTGGGTGGCGCAGTCGGTTAAGCGTCCGACTTCAGCCAGGTCACGATCTCGCGGTCCGTGAGTTCGAGCCCCGCGTCGGGCTCTGGGCTGATGGCTCAGAGCCTGGAGCCTGTTTCCGATTCTGTGTCTCCCTCTCTCTCTGCCCCTCCCCCGTTCATGCTCTGTCTCTCTCTGTCCCAAAAATAAAAAATAAACGTTGAAAAAAAAAAATTAAAAAAAAAAAATAAATAAATAAACATTAAAAAAAAAAAGAATCATTAGCTTTGTGATACAGAGGCAAGGATGGTTGGGGCAGTCAGGGTGTCCAGGGAAACAGGAACAGTGCCATTTGGAGGCCAGTCGGACAGGGTGGACATCCAGTACTCCTGCGATATGGCGGTGTTGGGGGTAAGAACGTTTACAAAGTTGAACTCGTAAATAGCTATTTCTGAACATGTTGATGTTGCGGAGGTAACTTCTCCACCACTGGTGTTCTGTTGGATTGGGATATTGAGTCTTTTCTTTTTGCCCTGGTACATCGGGCTGGTGGGAAGAGTTGTTCCCTGCTCTAGGGACTAATACGGTTAAGCAATTTACAGACGAAGCACAGGCAGGTCTGTTCGGAGTCACCTCATGTGGCCGGGCGTGAGAGCTCTGGAAAGAACTCAATGAGAGCAGTCAGGGAAGGCCTCCTGGAAGAGGCGGCGCCTGTTCAGAAAGAAATGGGCAAGATGTTCTCGGAGGTGGTGACATGTGAGCGTGGCTTGTGTTCTTTGGGCAGTCTGACTGGTCTGTGACAGCGGAGTTGGTGATGGTGGGACTGGAGGTTTGAGGGCAGGGGATAGTGCAGACCAGCGGGGGCTTGGCTGGTCCACAGAAGGTTTTGCAGCAGCGAGTGACCAGATAATGGGGATGGTTTGAGTACTTAGGGTGTCAGTGAATGATGGGAGGGAGCAGAGGAATGTGAGTCCCGGGAGCCAGGGTCCTATCGAACAAGTCGCGGGGACACAGATAAATCCGTCACTCCTTCTGTGCCTCAGTTTACCTCATCTGTAAAATGAAAATCAGATTTCTTTACCCCTGGCTACTTCACAGATTCATTGTGAGTCTCAGCTTTAAGGATATAGGTAACAATGCTTAAACAACAACAAAAAAAAGTGAAGTGTTAATTCAAGACAGAAATCCAGGCTATGGTGTCAGGATCCCCTTCTCACTTCGGCTTTCTGTACCTGGGAGACCGTGAGAAGCGACAGAGAAATCTCCCTTGCTGCGGGTAAGTGACATCGGCCATGCAGCAGCAGGCCAAGGTGAGGGCGAAGTGAACTCGCCAGCACGCTGCCGACCTTTGCCATGTGATCCTCACTCAACCCCCCGAGGGAGGGAGACGTAGAGGACCCTCAGCCCGGGCTGCTGTCGCCAGCCGGGGTCACCGAGCTCAGCAGCGGCAGAGTGGGACGGATGAGACAGGGCGCCGACAGGCTCTCCTGTGTCAGTCTGCAAGGGCTCTGCGGCCACAGAGAGCCACAGGCGTGGGGGGGGGCTTACACAGCCTATTCACGTGCTCACGATTTCTGGAGCCTGGAAGTCCAAGATGACGGGGTCAGCAGGGGCGATTTCTCCTGAGGTCTCTCTCCTTGGCTTATGGATGGGCACTTCTTGCTGTGTCCTCACAGGGCCTTCCCTCTGTATGTGTCTATGTTCTGATCTCCCCTTCTTAGAAGGACACCAGTCCCAATGGATTAAGGCCCACCCTAGTGACCTCATTTGTACCTTAACTCCCTCTTGAGAGGCACCCTCTCCAAATGCAATCCTGTTCTGAGGTGGCAGGAGTTAGGGCTTTGACATACGAATGGGCGGGAGGGGGACACAATTTGGCCTACAACGCTTGCGTTCGGAATTTCTAGAGTGTGCCCTTTTGGGGGCCCAGGGAGGGAGGGCCCGGCTCCTGGCGACTGCCATAGACTCAATGTGGGAGGGGGGCACCCTTGAGAGATGACAAGGAGAACAGACACCGATGAGTGAGGGGTTTAGGTGCCCGGCAAACTTGAATTAGATTCACACAAGTAAACTGCATAAACAAAAAACTCCCTGAATTTCAAAAAGGTTCAATGAACTTGCTTTATAAAAGATTTCCTAACAGGTTTCCTTTACATACTGAATCTCACTAGTGTACCTCAAACGTGATTTGAGGGGCCCCTGGGTGGCTCTGTCGGTTAAGCATCTGACTCTTGATCTCAGCTCAGGTCTTGATCTCAGGGTCATGAATTCAAGCCCCACATTGGGTTCCACGCTGGATGGGAAGCCTACTTAAAAAAAAAGTGATTTGATTTAACGCCATGTGATTAAGGTACTACGTTTTCAGAGCCTCGCCATTAAAAGCAGGAGGGACGGCCTATAATTAAGAATTTGCTGAACCTTCTTCTCCAAAGACCAGTTGAGCTCACAAGAGCTGACTACGAAAGCGGCCGAGGCACTCAAGGGCCTCTGGGCCTGTCTGCTCTAGCTGAGTGTGTGCAGGGATCTGACTGGGCTTGGTGGCGGGGCACCCCCGACCACCTGGCCCCTGCCTGGGGCTGCGTCCTGCCTCCTGCTGTCCTAGGATCCCGCCTCAGATCCGTGCCAGCAGCAACTCAACCTAGTCCTTCTAGACCTGTCGCTGGGGGGCAGGGATACTGACCCCCTATCGCTTTAGAAGGCAGGGAGACAAACCAGGGAATCTGGAGTGTTGTCCAAACCTCACGTTAGCAATTTCAACCTGTAAACATTGGACTCCCCTCACCAGAAGCTGTAAACGCAGCCAAGGTGATTGACTAACTCCCAGTCCTTCCTGTAAGCGGAGCACATTGCCCCGCATGGGGTGGAGAGGGGAGGAAGCAGAGATCAGAACGAGGCCCCTTACCCCAGGGGGGGCCACTGTGGGGCTCAGAGGGGAGAGTGTGTGTGCCCAGGAAAGAAGGTGGGTGACCAATCCATTTGCAGGGAAGCACATCATGATTCTCAGAGCATAAAAGCCAGCAATTTCTGGAAAAGGAGAACACTTTTGCAATCTGAGGCAGAGGAGACTGGGGTTTAACAAAGCCGTTTGCCGGCTGGGTGTTAGATTCTGAGTCTGTCAAGGACAGACCTCATCAATATTAAGAAGCTACCACCTACCGGGCATTGTGCTACGTCCTGAGCAGGCAGTCCTCCGGCCAGAGAGCCTTCACATGGGGTTGTAGAAGGTCCAGTACTTCGTCCCTGCCCTGAAGGGGTAGATGGACTGGGGGAGGAGACGGACACTGGCACACTGAGAAAGGAGGAGCCTGGGGGCTGCGGGTTTCTGGAGGAGTCCTGGTCCAGCTTGGGGAAGTCAGGGAAGGCTGTTTATGGAATGACTGAGTATCTTTTTTTATTAAGGTTTTTTTTTTTTTTTAATGTTTATTTTTGAGAGAGGGAGGGAGAGAGAGAGAGAGAGAGAGAGAGAACAAATGTGAGTGGGGGAAGGGCAGAAAAAGACAGGGACACAGAATGCAAAGCAGGCTCCAGCCTCTGAGCTGTCAGCTCAGAGCCCGACGCAGGGCTCAAACCCACGGACCATGAGATCATGACCTGAGTCAAAGTCAACCGACTGAGCCACCCAGGCACCCCAAGGACTGAGTATCTTGAGAGTTCAATCAAAGGGTGCAGGGGGAGGGGTCAGTCTGGCCAAGAGGTGGGGAGAGGAGTGCTTAAGGCAGACGGCACATGATGTGCAAAGGGCTGGTGGTGAGAACATGCATGTGGCTGGGTGTGAGTCAGGTATTTCTTGGGACACAGACTTTGGGGGCAGGGGGGGTGCGGCGGGAAGTGAGGAACAGGGCTGGAGAGATGAGCACGGGCCAGAGTGAAGGCCACACGGGTGGAGGTGAGTCAGCTGGACCTGTCCCAGGATCTTTGCAGATCCCCTGGGCCGGGGACCCCAGTTCTGGGCGGTCTGGAAGATTCATTCTTTGATTCTGCTGTGATGTTTAGATGGCCTCCTTGTCCTTTTTACCAGGATGCCTGGTTATTTTCTGAGCGGTGGCTGCCTCTACCCCTTCAGGCCAACGCAGAGCCTGGCAGCCTTCGTTGTTTAGGGTATATAAGCCAACTCAGGGGAACCGACCCATGTATATGGGTTCATGCCAGAGACCAGAAATAACCAGGGCTGTTTAAGATGGAGATTGCTTGTCTCTTGCATAAAAAGTAGGCTGGAGGGAGGCTGACCTGAGCTGGTATGCTGATTCCGTGGGATCTTGTCCGCTTCCACTCTCCTTTGCAGGCGGCCACTTTACTCAAGGTCACCTCATGGTCCAACGGGGTGGCTGGAGGACCAGCCACGTGGGCAGGAAGGAGGAGGAACTGGGATCAGTTTTCACTGGTCCACCCGTACCTGCAAGAGAGTCTGGGAAATGTGGTTTTGCAGCTGAGCCATTACCCAAGGTTCTGTCTGGAAGGAAGACCAGGCGAATCGATACGGAGTAGGCCACCAGCAGCCTCTGCCGTGGCCTCTTGTAAGAGTGAGTCGAGGGGGACCAGCAGCACCCTGAGAGCCTGGTTCCATATACCACCTCTTTCTCCGCAGCACTCAGCACCGCACGGCCCATAAGAGATGCTGTTGAAGGAGAGATGAATTGAGGCAGTGACACAGGGGGATCCTCAATTCTGCATAGCCACCAGCAAGCCCAGGTGACCAAGCATGTTGTGTTTGGATGCATCTCAGAATATAAGCAGGACTGCATGGGCCAGGGGTCTAGTCCCACTTCTTATCTTTCTTATCTTCTTTGAGCCTCAGTTTCTCCCTCTTCAAAAAGGGAATAATCCTACCCATGCAGATTTGGGACAGGGGTGAAATGAGACTCTAGACTGTACAGAACTATATTCTTGTGAGTTCGTGGTGGAGATAGGTAGTTTGGGTAGCTTCTCAGACTCTCTTCTTCCCCTAGATAAAGTCTGGAAGATTAGATTACTATTCTGAGCTCAATTGTTTATACTGGCTTCTCTCATAGTCTCTGCTACTGGCCACAGGAATCATAATATCCCCTTGTGTTTCCAGGCATCTTTCTGCCGAGGAACTCAAAGCCTTAATTATCTCCGAGCCATCTAATATTCCAAGGTACAGAAGGAGCAAGAATTATTTCCATCTGGAAAGTGGGCACGTAACTCATCCAAGTTCAGAGCTGCAACTAAAAACTGGTCTTTTGACTCCCAAGCCCAGAATTATTTCTCCCGTAAGAGTCTCTACAGACCTTTTGTTTTAAAGCAACAGATGCAACTCTACAAAATAATTCTTAGAGGCCCAGTGCACAAAACAGGGGACAGAATGCCACTGGCTGTCCTGTCCACAGGATACCTCCTTGGAAATTGCCCCCTACTGCCTCTGGAGGGGGAAGTAGGAGCCCCAGCCGTCCTCTTAGTTGGAGAGACAAGGAACTTGGTCAGCGTGTGACAGTGATAGATGTCACCACACCCTGGCTTGGCCCCAGCCTGGGGTGGAGACCCTCATAGTCCAGCCCCGTCTCCCAACCCAGCCGAGACTCCCAGTCTGTGTCCCAAACGGGTTCTCAAGTGCTTTCATGCTTGAAAAAATTATAAATTGTGTTATAACCGCATAACTCCAACACAAGTAATTACAATTTGTTGTCCCTTTTCCTTTTATTTTGGAATGCTTTCTATTTTCTGCCACACTTTCCAACTTTTTAATGAATCCGCCCCTGTGTCCCCATCTGCCTTCTCTGTGGTCTACATTGTCTAACAGCAGTGTAATTTTTGATATTTCTCTTGAAGAGGCAATACATTTACAGAGTTCACGAATAAAGTCAAAACAGAAAGATACGCTCTAGAAGCAATCCAAATGTTTGTCGACCTATGAATGGGTAAATAAGATGTGGTATATCCATACAAGAGAATATTATTTGCCATAAAAGGTATGAAGTCCTAATACATGATACCATGTGGATAAACTTGAGAAACATCATGCTAAGCGAAAGAAGCCAGACAAGTTACGTGTTGTATGATTCCATTTGTATGAACTATCTAGAATAGGTAAATCCCTAGAGACAGAATGAAGGTAGGCGGTTAGCAAGGGCAAGAGATGGGGGGGAAGAGGAAATCAGTGCCTCAGCGGGTAAGGGGTTTTGATGTGATAAAAATGCTTTGGAACAAGTAGAGGCGGTTACACAACACTGTGAAGGTACTATGTGAATTTTACCTCAATAATTAAAAAAAGATACGCTCTGAAGTACGGAAGTATCGTTCGCGCTCTGTCCCCATCCACCACACCCCCCTTCCTTCTTGTCCTACTCTCTCCTAGAAATAACAATTTTTTAAAAAACACTACTGAAGATTTCAAACAGTTGTAAAAGTAGACAGACTATTCTAATGAGCCCCTGGAGACCCATCACCCAGCTTTCCCAGTTATCCTCTCGTGGCCAGGCTTGATTCTTTTCTGCTGTTTGCTTGTCTACGTGTGGACTTTTTGACATGAATCCCAGACGCCATATTATTTCGCTTATAAATAAAGCAGAAAAATAAAAGATAAGAATGCTTCTTAAAAAACATAATCACAGTAGGTGGCACCTTTAATAATTTGTTTCTTCTTTCATATTTCTTCATGTACTGCAAGGAATAAATTCTTATTTTGCCTTCTCTTACCTCAAAGGGGACATACTGAAAATGCGATCCTGTATTTTGGTCTTTCACCTATCAGAATATTCTGTAGATCTCGCCTACACCAGCACATAGTGGCCCTCTTTGCGTTTTTCCCAAGTGTGTGATAGTCTCTCATTTGGCCGCATTATAGTGTATTTGCCCATCCGCTATTTCTGGATGTGTGAGTGGTCTCCTGATAGTCTGAGCGGGACGCTGTGGACTGAGGGGTCAAAGGCAAATCATACTTGGCTCCTGGCCTCAAGGAGCCTGGCCTAGGCAGATTCTCCAGAGAAGCAGAACCAGTAAAGAAAGGGTCCTCCTGGGGCCCTCTGTTCTTTTTGTGACATCTCTTTGTGGTATTTCTAGATGGTATCTTTGTGTGGCATCTCTGTGCGGTTAGTTTGACTTCCTTCTAACATGGTGGTCTGAGCGCAGCTGGCCTCTTTCAAGATGGCTGGCTCCTCTCGGAACACAAAAACAAGCTGCCAGACCTCCTTCAGGCTCAAGTCTGGAACAGATAGAATGTCACGTTTGCTTTATTTCTGAACATCCAGTCGCACACTGGGAAGCGTGGATGATGTTCCATCCGCCTAGGGAATGTAGTGGGATGTCTGGATGCTCAGTATCATCAGACAGCGTGCTGGACTGTCTGAGGTTCAGCTCTGGGGGGTAACTTCCCATGAGACCTAGCCCAAGGCTCACTCCCCTCTCTGCATCTAAGATGGGGATGATAGAAATACCAGCCAGTCTCCTGCCTGCCTCACAGGGCTGCTGACAGGTCCAAATGAGATGAGACAGTAATAGCCAGGAAAGGTGTTGGGTTCGGCCGGGTTTTGGGGATCCTCCCTCCCTGGAGCTAACACCTTGAGATACAGCAAGTCCTGCGTCCACTGCCAGGACTCCTGGGGGCAAGGATCTGGGAGCACAGGCACCCATCGGGGTCGGTGGGTCGGGCTCGAGCCAATGGGGCGTGAGGGGCTGACTTTCGCATTGGGTGGGGGGCTTTATAGCTTTTAACTCTCGTATGCTCTTAGCAGTTTTGAAAGGTAAATGTCACTCTTGGAGCGCCTGGGTGGCTCAGTCGGTCACAAGTCGAAGCATCTGACTTCGGCTCAGGTCACGATCTTGCGGTTCGGGAGTTCGAGCCCCGCTTCGGGCTCTGTGCTGACAGCTCAGAGCCTGGAACCTGCTTCCGATTCTGTGTCCCCCTCTCTCTCTCTGCCCCTCACCCCGCTCATGCTCTGTCTCTCTCTCTCAAAAATAAACAAACATTAAACAAATTAAAAAAAAAAAAAGTAAGTGTCACTCTTGCCTCTTTGACAGATGTCCCCATGGTGACACAGCTGAGTGGCAGAGCCAGAACTCCAGCTTGGGCCTGTCAGGCTCCCAACCTCGTGCCCTTTACCCACAGAGCTGGCGCTGGCTGGGGAGAGAGACTCTTGGCAAAATACCAGAATTTTCCTTACTGTGAACACTGTCGACTTTAATTAGATTAATTTTCACTTTTTTTTTTTTTTTTTTTTTTTTTGCCTTAAGGGGGTTTAAAGACGATGCCGTGGGATTTTAGCAATGCACGGTGAGGAGAGCTGAGGCCTGGTGTGAGACCCTCCGATCTCGAGAATGAGTCAGAGGTGCATTTATGTATCTATGCGCCCCCCTGAGCAGCCCCCCTCGCCCCACAAGGTGGGAGGGATGGTCAGTGGAGACCCCGCCTCTCGGTCTAGCGCTGTTCTCCTGGGATGCTCTCCACTGCCCAGCCCAGGCACATCACAACTGCTGCCTGCTTGGCGTGCATTTTCATGAAAGCTGCTTTGTGCATGCATCCGCCCCCCGGGTTCTGGCCCCGGCTCCAAGCCCTGGTTATCTGGAATAAATAAACTGCAGCAACTATTCCTGCGGTCCTCTCCTTCTAAGGGAGACTGCCCAAGTAAGGGCGCTTGTCTGGACCAAGGCTTTCGTAAATGAGAGTGCTTTCCCAATTTCATCCCGAGAAGCCAACAGCAAACATTTGTGGAGGACCCAGGGCCTGCCAGGCGGGCCCCGAGCTGGAGAAACGTGCCTCGTAGAACAATTGGCCTCAGAGAGAGCTTGCCGGAGAACAATTGGGGCTTGTGGATGGTCTCTTGCTGACCTTGGGCAGCAGTGCCTGCATTATGCAAGACACCCAGGTGTGCCCGCTGGCCCTGGCTCGGGAGCAGGTGCGCCTGCCTTTGGGGAGCTGTGGCTGTGCGGTCACTTGCACCCTAGCTGCCCGGGGCAGCACTGACCTTCGGAAGGGCAGACATGGCCGTTGGGGCTTTGCCAGGTCAGCCGCCAGCCCAGGAGAGAGGCACTTAGCAGAGCATAGTGCTGTCTCTGCTCCTCCAGCCTGGCCATTTTTTTAAAATGTTTATTTATTTATTTTGAGACAGAGCGACTTCCTTTATTTATTTAATTAATTAATTTATTTATTTATTATTATTTTTTTTTGAGCAAGAGCAAACAGGAGAGGGCCAGGCAGAGAGAAGGGGGGAGAGAGAACCCTAAGCAGGCTCCGTGCGGTGGGTGCAGAGCTGGACGCAGGGCTCTGTCCCACGAACCGTGAGATCATGAGCTGAAATCAAGAGTCAGACACTTAACCGGCTGAGCCACCCAGGGATGCTGAGGCCTGGCTGTTTTTATTGGAAAAGCAAAAACACATAAATGTTTTGCAATAATTGTGGGAGGCCAGGCTCATTGGTAACTTACAGCCTTTCTCTGAGATGAGGCTTTGTTCATCTGAGGACCTTTGCCCGATTGCCCCACCTCTCGCTGGTATCCTCATCCGGGGCCTCGCTCACTGCTGTTTGCACTTTCCCGGTCCCTTTTCTCTGTAGGTCTCTACTTCAGCCAACACACACGCCGGAATAAGTAGGCGAAAAGCCGCCTCTGCACGGAGACTCCTGGTTTCCAGATTCACTGTGCCAGCTGAGGCCTCGCTGTTGAATCGCCAACACCAAGTTTGTAAAGTAAAACCAAATAAAACATGGTCCCATGGAGACCCAAGTACAGGATATGTGTATGACACAAACAAAACAGAGGAAAATGACATAGGTAGGATTCGGTCTGCTCGACTGTACCTCTTATTTATTTATTTTGTATATATATACTTTTTAAAAATATTTATTTATTTGAATCTTAAAAAATTTTCTTTAAATGTTTATTTATTTTTGAGAGAGAGAGAGAGAGAGAGAGAGAGAGAGAGAGAGAGAAAGAGACAGAGCACAAACAGGGGAGGGGCAGAGAGATAAAGAGACACAGAATCCAAAGCAGGCTCCAAGGTTTCGAGCTGTCAGCACAGAGCTCGACGTGGGGCTTGAACTCACCAGTCGTAAGATCATGACTGAGCCAAAGTCAGACGCTTAACACACTGAGCCGCTTGGGTGCCCCAAATGTTTATTTTGGAGAGAGAGAGGGAGAGCGCGCAGGGGAGGGGCAGAGAGAGAGTGAGACAGAGGATCCAAAGCAGGCTCTGTGCTGTAGCACAGAACCTGAGGTGGGGCTCAAACTCACGAACCACGAGATCATGACCTGAGCTGAAGTTAGACGCTCAACTGACTGAGCCACCCAGGTGCCCCTCAACTGTACCTTTTACTAATTTAGACTATAATCCTTTCTCTGCTTCATAAGCTTGGTGTTTGGTGATTTCAGGGCTTGTCTTTTGTCTGGTTTTGTTTTTTGGCTTTCTTCATCGAGGGAATAGTATTCTAAAAGGTTGAAATTGCTAATTATTCTTAAAACTCTGAGAGCCGCTTATGTGGGATGTGTGATATTAGAGCCCTTCATGTTGTCAGCCACGATAGCAAATGTGCATCCAGAGCCTCTAAGAGAGTGTTATGAGAGGAATTACTAAAGAGAAATCATTGTACCTGCTTAGGAAAAGCCACTGACGAGTGAATCTGATCAGAGCGTCATCTGGAAGGCGTCAGGTGGGAGGTCTGACTCAGGCATAGCGTCAGGCATGAGTCACAGCCTCCCTTCCCTTTTAATGACCTGGGCAGAGAGGGGTCTGCCCAGGGTCCCTGTGTCGTGGTCCGATACCGAGCATAGCAAACTGGCCTGGGGACTCGGACTGACTCTCAGAGTGAACTTGAGATTTGAGACATGAGGAGAAAACCACAAGCAACTGTGGCTCCAGAAGAATCCTGCCTCATCCATCCTAGACAGGGTGGTCGGGTAAAACGGAATCTGACATGTGTCCCTGCCTCAGGACCAGAGGGTGGTGACGGAGTTCGGGTTTTTGAGGCAGGTGGTGTCAAAAGCCAAATCCAGAAGGAAATGGTCTTGTTTTGGGGATCTATTACTCTTTTTGCCCTCAGAGATGTTAATCCATACAGAATGTGAGTGCTTGGTTCCTGAGATGTGCCCTTCTGCCTGGTGTCTCTCACACTTCTTTTGGTCTTTCTTCATTTGTCTTCAGTCAGGTCACCCAAACATATGCCATGGCCCTGCGTGGCCCTCATCTCTGGTTCTTTCTCTGCTATTTCTTTAAAATAAAAGCTTTATTGAGATACAATTCATATACCATAAAAATTCACCCTTTTAAGGTAGGTGGCTTTTTCTGATTTCACTCATACGTGGAATTTAAGAAACAAAAGAATAAAGGAATAAGAAACAAAAGAATAAAGTAAGAAACAGACTCTCAACCATATAGAACAAACTGATGGTTGGGGAGGTGGGGTGGGGGGGACAGGTGAAATAGGTGATGGGGATTAAAGAGCGTACTTGTCATGATGAGCACTGAGTAATGTATAGAATTGTTGAATCACGACATTGTACGCCTGAAACTAACATGACACTGTATGTTAAGTATGCTGGAATTAAAATTAAAAACATAATAAGAAAATGAAAATAAAAAAGTAGGTGGCTTTAATATGTTCACCATGTTGTGCAACAATGTCTTCTATCCAGAACATTTTCTAGATGCATCATTTTTTGTTTTCTGGAAGAGTGCCATCCAGCGCATTTCCATGACCTCCTTCCTTATTCTCTCCAACTCCCTGAGCCCTAGGCAACAACTCATCTACTCTCTTTCTCTGTGGATTTGCCTATCCTGCACCTCTCACGTAAATGGAGTTCTAGAAAATGCGGTCTTTTGTGTCTGGCTTCTTTCACCTAATATAGTGCCTTCAAGGTTCATGTTGTAGCATGGGTCAGTGCTTTATTCCTTTTTATGGCCAAATGATATTCCAGTATATGGTTATACCACATTTTAATGTATCCATTAGCCAATGAGAGATCATTTGAGGGTTGTTACCATATTTCAGTTATTATGATGAATACTATATAGTACTACCCTGAGCGTTCATGTACACGTTTTTGTGTGGACCTGTTTTTAATTTTCTTGGATAGGTACCTTGGAGTAGAATTATTGGGTTTATGTGGTAATGACCTTTTGAGGAATTGCCAGACTGTTTTCCAAAGTGGCAGGACCACTTTACAGTCCCGTGAGGCATGGACGAGGGGTCTAGTTTCTTCACATCCTCACCCACACTTGGGTATTATGTGTCTTTTTGAGCCTTGCCATCCCAGTGGCTGTAAAGTACTGTCTCACTGTGGTTTCGGTCTGCATTTCCTCAATGACTAAGGATGTTGAGCATCTTTTCAAGTGCTTTGTGGTATTAAACGCTCAGGTTTACCTGTTCATCCAAGGGCTGTAGGCCACTTGTGTATCTTCTTTGGAGAGATGTCTCTTCAAAGTTTTGCCTGTTTCCTAATTTGGTCCTTTGTCCTTTTATTGTTGATTCGTAACAGTCCTTTATATACTCTAGATACTATGCCCTTATCAGATCTGTGGTTTGCAGTATTTTCCCCCAAGGGTTGTCATGTCACTTTCTTCATCGTGTTCTTTGAGGCCCAATGTTTTTAATTTTGATGGAGTCCAATGGATCCTTATTTATTTGTTATGTTATTGCTTGTGGTTTTGTGTCATAGCTGAGAAACGATGGCTTCATCCAAGGTCACGAGGATTTATTCCTATGTTTTCTAAGAGTTTTGTAATGCTCTTACATTTAGGGCTGTGATCTTTTTGGGTGAATTTTGGTGTCGGATGTGAAGTGTAAGTCGAGCTTATTCCTTTATAATATGGATATTCAGTTGTCTCAGTGCTGCTGGTTGAGAAAACTATTCTTTCCCCATGAAATGTTTGTGGTTTTTTTTTTTTTTTTATCATGACTTTTTCCTACTCAGAAATAACTATTGGCTCTTTCTCGCCCAGCTTTCTCTTGCATTCTCGCTCGCTCTCTCTCTCTCTCTCTCTCTCTCACTCATGTGCATATGTACACACACACACACACACACACACACACACACACACCCCTGTCATCTTTTCCTGAAGTAATGGGCATTTCTGCTGCTTGAGGGAGGCCTCTATGCAGCCCAGGGCCTTGTCCCTAATTCCCAGGATTCTTTCCCAGATGGAGCTCTGCTTTCTCAGCTCTCTTCATGTGCTCATTTGTCTGCCTAGTGGGAGTATTTGACTCTTTCAGGGGGAGGGCATGGAGGAGGAGCTGCGTGTGACCGCAGAGACCCACACTAATTATTATCTTTTCATACCTGTATTTCCGGCTCTGAAGCCAGATGTAAGCTTTCTTGAGGCCCCTCATTCTTCTGACTGGATAATTAAATGGAAGCTTCTCTAAAGCCTCTGGCTGACAAATGGCTCATGAAAGTATTAGTCCGTCCATCCATCCATCCATCCATCCACCCACCCACCCATGCATCCATCCACCCATCCATCTGTCCATCCAACTGTCCATCTGTCTATCTGTCCATCCATCCATCCATCCATCCATCCATCCACCCAGCCACCCATCTATCCACCAATCCATCTGTTCATTCATCCATCTATTCATCTGTCCCTCTGTCCATCCATCCATCCATCCACCAGCCACCCATCCATCCATCTGTCCATCCATCCATCTCTCTGTCCATTCATCCATCTGTCTGTTCACCTATCCACCTGTCCATTTGTCCATCCACTCATTCACCTATCCGTCTGTTTGTCCATCCATCCATCCATTGATCTGTCCATCTGTCTATCCGTCCACCTATCCATCTGTCTATCCGTCCACCCATCCATCTGTCCATTGTCTCTGTATCTATCTAGTAAAAAAGAGATGGTTGCTTGCCCCCTGTCTGCCAGCTAGGTCAGAGTTGTGCTACAGGTTTGTATTTATTATAAGCTCAGATTTATCTGATCATCCCAAGGGGTAGCCAGTTTACCCGAAAGCCAGTCTGAAGTTACCCTGCTTTTTCTCCCTGGCAGAATGCTTGGTGAGGGTCATCGGCATAGGGGTTCTTTTGGTGTGTGAGGAGGTTTGCTCAGGAGGCCAAACACACATCTCTGACCTGGTAAGCAAGAGTTAGAGCGGAGGGACAGGGTGGTCTCAGGGCTGCTTCCTCCACTCCAGGTATATTCCTGTCTGAATTGTGATTTCTGCTCATTAGAATTTAGTGTCACAGGATGGAGGCGGAGGCGCCGAAAAGTTCTCACTCTCGCGTGACCTATGCCGACCAGCCTTCAGCAGTAACACCCTGGGGACCTCCAGTTCCACCTCCCCTTATATCAGTTATGTTGTCTATGTCCTAAGATTGGGCCCAAACCGAACAACTTGGGACCCCCTGACTCCTTGGTGAAGCATGTCACTGCTAGCTGGAAAATTGGGGTTTTCACCTTGTCCCACCTTCTGGGAATACTCTCTGCTGGGGGCTTTTTTTCCCTGGCCACAGTTTGCTGGGACCAGCCCTCTTCCTGGAAGCACAGGTCGTGTCCATCCAGTGTGCCAGGCTGCTTCTCCTGTCGTGGAGCATTCTTTCTTAGGGTTCCCATTTTTCTGTCCCAGAGGCCGGCCTCTATTTCTGCTTTTTCCTGATTCCCCAGGAATCAGGGTGTGGCCTGAACCTCAGTGGAGAACAGGCCCCCAGGGAGCCCTTGGCAGTGTGTAGAGTCACGGGGGGGGGGGGGGGATTAGAAAGCAGCTAACCCCCTCGCCAGGAGCGTCAGGGCCTCGGTTATCCCAGACCCCCTTCTGTTGCTCCAGAAACGAGACGCTTCTGCAGGCCTGCCTTACAGCCGACTTCTTCCCCTTTACCCGTGACTTGCCCTGACTTTGCCATGCCATTCATTACACGTCCCTCTTCAACATCGCGCCAGCCCCAGCTCTGCGACATCCATTTCTGTCCACTTTCCACTGCGCAGTGAGGGAAGACTCCGTTTTCACAAATACCACAGCTGACCACTGATTTTCTTTGTTGTTGTTTATTTATTTTTGACAGATAGAGAGAGACAGAGCATGAGCGGGGGAGGGGCAGAGAGAGAGGGAGACACAGAATCCGAAGCAGGCTCCAGGCTCCGAGCTGTCAGCACAGAGCCCGACGCGGGGCTCGAACTCATAGACCGCGAGATCATGACCTGAGCCGAAGTCAGACATTCAACCGACTGAGCCACCCACGTGCCCCCTGACCACTGATTTTTGACATTCGTGGGGGAATATCCTGGCATCTACCAAATCCCGGTATGAATTACATAACACAGCAGTCAGTCCTGTGTCCAGAATTACACTTTAGTCCTTGTATTTTCAGGAATAATTCTTGCTACTACCTTAGGTTTGGGGGCTTTAGTCTGTCCTGTCCACCCCCCCCCTGCCCCCATCTCCCTGTCCCAAGGCTTTTCCTTCTCATTTTTTTCTTTTCCACTGCCTGTGTCTGGGTTGCATGTAAATGTTCCCCTCTCCTCAATGGGTTCCTGCAGCTTTTCTGGCATTTTCCTGACTATCAGCACTTCCTCTGAGGAGCTTAGACAAGGGGAAAGAAGAGCAACTGGTTGGGGGGGGAAGGGGACACTTTCTCTCTTGGCAAAAATGGAGCACAGCTAGCGGCCGGTTCGCTCTCTGGGGTCAGGGAGCCCGTAACCCCCTTTACCTCATTTCTTTCTTTCTGGGGCTTGTGTGGTACTTGAAGTCTAGAGTGTGTGTCCTTCCTGCAAGTGTTCACTGAGCTCTGAATACATTCCTGGCACCCGATAGGAGGGTGTTGTCCCGTGGCAGGAGGGAAGGCTGTGGGCAGGAAGATGTTAAGCATCCCTCCCCCTCCCCCCACCAATGCCACCCCAGGAAAAGCTACGGTCAAGTGGCAGAGAGCTCAGTTTAGAAGTAAGTGCTGGGGATGTTGTGGGACAAAGCAGGGAGGACCTTGTGTCTGAGGTGGGCGCAGTGGCCCTCCAGGTTGGCGGGGGGGGGGGGGGGGCTGGAGTTGGGTGGAGAGGGTATCTCCCCCCCCCCCCCCCCCCCGCCAGGAGGACAGCCTGTGTACCGAGGAGAGAGGCACCAGAAAGATGTATATGTCCCAGAAAGCAGGTGGGGCTGGGGCCTGTAGGGTGGGGTCCCCTGAGTGTCAGGTGTACCCTCTACCCAAACTGTACATAGAGGAGCTGACAGCTTCATGGGGATGTTTGGGGACAAACCGTGGGGCCCAAGGGTAGAGGCTTGGTGAGGCAGCCAGGGACAGGGACGCCCATCAGGAACCGGCCTCTCGGCCCAGGCGACTGGGACAGGGGGGTGATGGCAGTGGGGACGAAGTGAAGGCATAGGTCAGAACAAAAAGGAGGGGGATTGAGAACCCTTTCTGTGCAAGACCCTCAGGCCTAAGGCCTGCCTTTCGGGGACGGAGGAGGCATGGAGCGATGGTGTCGACTCCGTGTGGGCCTCTGTGGGCCTCCGGCAGATAAGGCCTCCCCGCCTCTCCCTGCCTCCCTCCCATTGTGCCCTCTGGCCTCAGGGTTCCCTCTGTGTCTTGAATGGGCTTCTGTGGCACTCAGGGTCACGTAGGGCTGCCTGCTGGGGCCAGTGTGCTTCTCCACACAGGGACGATCTGTGTACCTTCATGGCTTCCCAGCTCACAGGGTGGTCCCAGCTATCACAGGGACTGTGATAGTGGAGGCAGAGGAACGGTACTGGTGGTGGTAATAATATGATCATTTGAGCCATCACTAAGCGTTAGGCATTTTATAGATTCTAGTTCACGCAGTCCTTACAACAACCCCATGGGATTGCCCCACTTTACAGATGGGAAACCGAGGCAGAGAATTAAGCAGTTTACCTGAAGCGATACTTCCGGTAAGGGGCAGAGTCGGGACTCCAACCCCGGTCTCATGACTCCAGACCCCATGCCTGGTCACACTGCCCCACCCTCTCTCAGAAGAGCAAGCTGCCAGCCCGTATCTGTTGAATGGCATTGATTGGGCCATTTGAGGACTGGGCGACTGTGGGTCAGCACCTCCAGTACGCCTAGGGCCACTCCTCACTCCTCTCACCATGCCTTGTCTGTGATGGTGGCCGACCTTCACGCTGACCTCCAGGGAGCCCCTGGGCAGTGGGACTGGACGGAGCCCGAGCACAGCCCCGGTTGCACCTGCTGTGTGACTGATCCCTCATCCCATCTGGCCCTGGGGGCGGTCCTACCTGGGGGTTGGGGGCGGTGGTGGCCTGACGGCAGTGCCCTAAGCATTGGTCCTGGCGGGTTCTTAGGCCTCCCAAAGAGCAAAGAGGGACAGAGAAATGGATCTGGAAAAAGGGAGTTCAGTCCAATTGGTAGTCTGTGGAGTTAGGTGCTGCAGAAAACTTTAATGAATGCCGTGTTGCCCTAATTTTCTTAAGAGTGTGAAGTGTGTCATAGGAATGTGTGATGTGCCTCATAGTGCATCATAGGAATGAGAGCGATACCAACCCAAGAGAGCTTTGAACTCAGGTTTCATTACTCTTGGATTTATGGATTGGCAGGGGAGGAAGCTGGACTATTTTTAGGTGGTAGTGTATGAGTTTTATAATTAACAGACAGCATGCCCCCTGCTGCACGTGCTCCTTGCTCATGCCTTATTGTAATTCGCGTTATAATCATCTTCCAACAAGATCATATGGCTTTGCGGGACCTGGAACCCGCCTGCCTCCTCCCTGCTCCGTCCTCCGTGCTTGGGCACCTGAGCGGGGCGGGGCGGGAGCGCCGATCCCGTTGCGAAAGGCGCCAATGACTGGGTAGGTGACCGGTGAGAAGTTTGATAGGCGGTGGGAGCAGCTTAACCCGACCATGGACGGGCAGAAAGCAGGTAATATCTGGGGAAGGACGAGGGACAAGGAGCGCTAGGATGGAGTTGGGGACTGATGGAAAGTGGCAGGACAGGTGGTGCCTTGAATATCAAATCACTTCTCTTGTTCTCAGGGAGCCAGGACTGAAAACACGTGCTTTGTTGAAAGAACATGAGCGTTTCCTGACCCTGCTCGGTCTGCAGACTAAGCTCTGTTAACTATGCAGCACCTTTGTCAGGGTTAGGAAAAGGCACCCTTTATCTTGGTGGATGAATTTGGAGGAAAGCAGATCTTTCCACTTCTCCTCTGCAGGTGGCTGCAGCCTTGCATTAGGGCACGTGGTTTGACACATGGGATATGAGCTGGTTCCCCGCCCTTATTCAGTGTCTTCGACGGATGTCTTTGAGCAGTACACAAACCGCACAACGGAGTAGGGTCACCCTTTTGAGATTTAAGGTCAGGGTTTAGGCTTTTGATTGGAGAGAATGTAAGATGGGAAGCCTTCCTGTGTCGCCCAACTCTGATCACCCCATTTTATTTCCACCCTTCTCTTGGCCGTATACTGCTTTCTGCAAAGAACCAGGGACTGTGACCCCTAAAGGTCAGAACCTTTATAAGCACATTGGGCACAGTTTCTAGATGTTGGTCCTGGACCCCAGGGAACATTACTATCACCCAAGGAGCTTATCAAAATGCAGATTTCTGTTCCCCAAACTCATTCTATGTGTGATTCAGAAAGTAGGATAGAGCCCAAGAATATGTGTTTTTCATAGATTCCCAGCCGGAAACCACAGATCTGGTTCATCCCTCCACGCTGCCCCCCCAGGGTCTTTCCTGCCCCTCTGTTGCTCACAGCCCCCAAGGCCAGGAACCTGGCTCTGTACCATTTGGTTTGCTGATCATGCTTCCTGTAGCCATCAATGCGTTTTTCCTCTTAAAACAGTACTTACTGAAGTATAACTTACATACAAGAGAAACGCATGAATCTTTAGCGCATGGCCTGAGGGATTTTGACAGATGTTTGTATTCCTGTAACCATTGCTCAGACCAAACTAAAGATCATTTCCATCACCCGGGAAGGTCTTCAGTGGCTCTAAAAGCACATTAGAAAGGCTAGTGAGGAGAGAGGGCATCTGCCTGGGGGACAGGGACAGTCTCTTCCATTTGTTTCCTGTGTGTCTTCCGTTCTCTGCAGTTTCCCTTGGAAGGGTGGGGGGCCAGGGTACGGGTGTTGCTGGAGCCCATCAGAGGACCCCATGGTCTTCTGTGAGGTTGGCGTGGGGCCTGGGAACACAGCCTTGACGCCAACATCACCTTCACCCCTGGGGCAACCTGCTGGAAGGACGCCAGCACTGGCTCCAGTGCAGACTTGGCGGATGGCCCATCCTCAAAGGCTCGCTTTGAAGAGCCCATACTTGTAAGACGCAAAGCTGTGAACAGGGGCCTGTGGGATTTTCGTTCTGCCCCTTGGAGGGCTGGAGCTCGCAAGAGATACAGTCCCCGCCAGTCTCGTGAGGCTGCTGGGACTTTGCTAAGGGGCACTGACGGTCATTCCTCCGCTCCAGGGACAGGATCCGCTCAGAGCCTTTGAGCTCCTGACCCGGTGGCCGAGGACTACTGTAGGGCTCAGTGACACACCCTTTCTGTGTCACGTGCTCTTGTCTCACCCTTTCTTTTCCTGCCTCAGCTTCATGACTCTTGGTACCTGAGTTAGAGCGAAGAACAGGCTCCTGCAAATGTTCTCCTCTTCGGACGAATGCTCTGTGAGCGTTGTGGCGCTGCTAATGCGGACTCCGAAGAGCTGAGGTTTGAAGTTGGCTGTCTTGCGGGTTGTGACCTCTGTGTTTATTTTTCCTGTGGACGTACTTGTAGTGAATTGCTGAAGACGCCTTTGGTTATTTTCTTGACTCCCAGGTTATGCGTACGTCTCGGGATTTTTAAAAAACACCTGCAGCGAGTATTTTCGCCCCCGCTAGCTGCATGTGAGAACACCCGTTTCCCCAACGCTGGGTGTTAGCATTCCTTTCCCCCCTTCCCAATTTGATGTGTGTAAAATTGGCTCTCATTTAGCTTTGCATTTCTTTGATTACTAGTGAGCCTGAAGATTTTTCAGGAATTGATAGGCCATGTATATTTCTTCCTGTGGAAATTTACTTGGCATGCTCTTTGCTGATTTTTCTAGTGATCTATTTTATTTTTGGAAGAGGTCTGAATTTATAGGTGAAGGCCTTGATTTCCAGTTATATATGTATATCTTTAAATGTACATTATATTCATATATTTCTTTTTTGAGAGAGAGAGAGAGAGAGGGAGAGAGAGCGAGCTGGGGAGAGGCAGAGAGAGCAGTGGGGAGAGGCAGAGAGAGAGGAAGAGAAAATCCTAAGCAGGTTCCGTGGGGCTCTAACCCACGAACCGTGAGATCATGACCTGAGCCAAAACCAAGAGTCAGACGCTTAACTGATTGAGCCACCTAGGCACCCCATTTTGATTTCCAGTTAAAAAAAAAAAAAATTTATCTCTATCTAGATAGACTCAGACTTGGAACAACTTAAATTAACTCCAAGGTGGTACCCAGCCACCAGTCACTGGCCGATCTCCAAAGTAGTCTTTGGGAGAGCCAGGAAAGATGCACCTTCCAGGCAGGTACAGCTCTGTTCCTAAGTGCAGGGCCTGGTGAGCAATACGTTGGTGGGTCTTGGCCGATTCTGGGTCCCCTGTTCAGAGCACAGCTACGCAGCCCACATAATCCACACAGCCTATATCACCATAGGCAGCCATTCTGAGTGTTATAAAAACTGAGTCAAGCCAGTTTTCTTTTTTAATTTTTTAATGTTTATTTTTTTATTATTTTTTTAAATTTTTTTTTTTTTACATTTATTTATCTTTGAGAGAGAGAGAGAGAGACAGAGACAGAGACAGAGAGTGAGAGGGGTAGGGGCAGAGAGAGAGGGAGACACAGAATCCGAAGCAGGCTCCAGGCTCTGAGCTGTCAGCACAGAGCCCGACATGGGGCTGGAACTGATGGACCGCGAGATCGTGACCTGAGCCGAAGTCGGACGCTTAACTGACTGAGCCACCCAGGCGCCCCAAGCCAGTTTTGAAAATAATACCCAAACTCCAAGGCATTGGGTGTACAATTTTTACTATAATTGAAACTCCCAACCTGTTGACATGGGCATCACGGTTTTGAGTGGAATCTGAACTAGGGTAGCCTTGATTTGGTTTGACTGGCGGTCCCGGAGCCTGGAGGGGAGTTAGGCAGTGGGACCAGTCCTGCCTTTGTTACTAATTAATGAGGTGACTCTGGCACACCAGCTGGCTTCCTGGGGCCACAGTGTTCTCACCAGTAAAAGGAGAGGTGCAACTAGGTAAACTTCCAGGTCATTCTCAGCTCTAAATATCCACGAGTCCCAAGTTCTAGCTGTGTTTTTATCCCCCACAAGAAGATTGTGATATATTTAAGACAACTTAGCTTTATTTTTTCTTTAGCATCTGAGTTATATAAAAGCAAAAACATTTCAAGATCTGGTACGTATGTTTTTGCATTTCACCAGATTTCAGTCTGACTTAGTTATGTTCTCAGTGTGTCCAAATAAAGGAATACTTCAACATAACTGACTCCCTCTTCTAGGTTTTACCCTAGGGGCATCGCCGGGGTCTATGAAGTCGCTGGCAAGAAGGCAGGCGCATTCGATAATGGGCAACGGGTGAAAACAGTATCTTGGGACATTCCATCTCTTCCTTCTTTCCCTCCTTGGTAACCATCTATGGAGTTGGCCAAGCTCGGAAGGGGACAAGACTTCAAGGACCTCATTGCCTTTTGGGGAGCAGTGGCGCAAGCCTGGCCTTACCGGGACACTCCTGTGTGCCAACTCCGTGGCCATTCTGCCTTTGCTCCGTTGCTGTGCTGGCTCTCCTGGTGGCCGGAGCCCCCCCTGAGAGCCCCTCCCACCTCAACTCTCACTGCCTTTGGCCCCCACACCACTTTTCTCCCCACCCCCCATGCCTTCCTTGCTTCACACATCTTCCCTGCTCTCAGTGGCCTGTCAAAGGGGGACTTCCTGGGGTCCTAGTCCCAGCACCTTCCCCCACTTGCTCTCCTCCTGTGTCCTCTCAGCCCCTTGGGTGGCCCTGGTTGTCACCTGAGTGCCATTTTCAGTCACATCCGCTCTCTACCCCAGGCCTGTCCTCTGATCCCACTCACCTGCCTCCTGGACACTTGACCTCAGGCACCCCCTAAGTCCAGCACATGGTCCCTGTCCATGACCCTGCTGGGGTTTGCCTTCCTATCATCTAGCTAGCCCCCCAGGCCCGCAGCCCCGGACTCGCAAACTGCCTCCCCTTCATCCTCCTTGCCCTCCCTGTGTACCCCTGCAGACACACTCACTGGCTCATCCCCTGGTGCCCACACACCCCTCACCGTGTTGTTCCCTGCTGCCCTGGTGGAGCCCGTGACTCCTCTGTCCTGGCCTCTTGCTATTCTCTCCCTTTATTATCTTGGTGAATATTTAAAACAAGGAAAACCCCTGTCCCGCAAATGAATCTCCCCCGAGAATCTCTGCTCGGTCTCTTTACCGCACCCCCGTCCTGCATCGGGAGGGGGCGGGGGGGGGGGATGCAAGCTTGCAAAGATGAACTCGACCTATCCTTTATTAAGGTGGCTTTCCCCCTGTTTCCATCGCCCCTCAGCACAATGTAGGCAGGGGGAGGTCAGCCCTGTGCTCATCTCCACCCTTCCCTGAGTTAATCCTCTCTCCCCACCCTGCACCCATTCTCTTCAGGGGCTTAGTAGATCCAAGAACCCAGAGTTGGATGTCAGAGCCCGAGGGGCCTGCCAGCCCCACTTTTCACATTTTACAGAAAACGAAACCAAGGCCCAGGGAAGGGGCTTGTGGTGGGTCCTCTTGTGAGTGTGCATACCAGCTTTTTGGGGCTCGCTGTAACACATCAGCACAGCCTGAGTGGCTTAGAACAACACGGGTTTATTCTTACACAGTTCTGTTGGCCGGAAGCCTGAAATGAAGGTGTTGGTGGGGCCGTGCTTCCTCTGAAGTCTCTACCTTGCCTTTCCCTAGCTCCTGGTGGCCGCCGTTCCTTGCATTCCTTGCGTTGTAGATCCACGGCTCCCATCTCTGCCTCCGTCTTGGCCTTCTCCCTGTGCGTGTCCCCGTGTCTGAATTTCCCTCTTTTTTTTTTTTCAACGTTTTTTATTTATTTTTGGGACAGAGAGAGACAGAGCATGAACGGCGGAGGGGCAGAGAGAGAGGGAGACACAGAATCGGAAACAGGCTCCAGGCTCCGAGCCATCAGCCCAGAGCCCGACGCGGGGCTCGAACTCACGGACCGCGAGATCGTGACCTGACCGAACTCGGACGCTTAACCGACTGCGCCACCCAGGCGCCCCTGAATTTCCCTCTTTTTACAAAGACACCAGTTACTGCCTTCGGCGCCTATCCAACACCAGAAAGACCTCAACTTTCCTTGATTACATCCTCAAAGACCCTACTTCCAGATAGGGCCACGTACACAGGGTGGGGTGGTGGTGAAGGCTTCAGCGTGCCTTTCTGCGAGATAGAATCCAACCCACGACGCACCGCAACCCCTGTGGTGCTGTAGAAGGGAGTGTGAGCGGGGGTTCACCCCGCGTCATCGTGGGGAGGATTCCGCCTGGTGTTTTAGGTTGGAAACCCTTAGGGCTCTGCTTGTTGGACCTGGGCTTCTCCTAAACAGTTCGAGAGAGGTGGGCCTCTTTGTGTGTGTTTGTGAAGCGTGGCAGACGAACGTCACACGGGCCCGTTTCAGCGGAGAGGAGGGGAGAAACGCCTCATGAGGTCAGCAGTCTTAGATTTTTAACCTTGTGTCACTGTTCCGGTCTGGAAAATCAACTCGTACCTGCTCTAGGACTTAACTGCTGTGCATTCTTCCCCGTTGCATGAAGCTAACGGGCTTGCTCCTGTTTTCCTTTATAGGCAAGTGCCTTCTGTTGCTGGTTTTTTGATTGCTCGGAAAGTTCATTGTTGCTCTGGCCCTCCTGACCTTTGTCTGGCCTTTGCCCGTGTGCAGAGTTTCTGAGTCAGCGTTTTGGGTGGGCCAGAGGGGGCGCGGCATGATTTTCCATAACTGCAGAGGTTGGGACCCTAGGCTTGCAGGTGGGGAGAAGCCTGGGGCTGGGGCTCCATATTTAGTCTGGAATCCAGTTCCAGCCGCTGCTCTGAGGCCACCGTGGATGCCAGAAAGGGCGGAGCACCCGCTCTGAGCCAGGCCAGCAGCGGCCTGCTGTGCAGTGCATCTGGGAACGAAGGTAGCGGCCTATTGGTGCCAGGCCTGCTCCTTTTCCTGCCTGTACATTGACCAGGGGGCCTGGGGAAAGGGACAGGGAGGCAAGCAAACAAATAGAAGAACTGGAAAGGGCATCTGAGGTGAGATAGTTCAGTACCTCTTTTCTGCAGATACAGAGACTGGGCTGGCCCAGAGAGGTGACTTTCCCGAGGTCACATGGTTGGTTAGTTAATAGCAGAAGTGTTAGATTTGGGTTTCTGGATTCCAAGGCCTTTGCCCTTCTCTGGAACTCTGCCGCCCAGGAGGCTGTGTGGCCATCAGGATTGGGGTGGGGGGGTCCCTTCAAGCAGCAGCTTAACCAGAGACGAGGAAGAGAATGACCAACACCCCCAGTGGCACCCAGGTTGGGAGAAGACAGGTGTCCATTTTGTGTATCTTTTTTTTTTTTTTTAATTTTTTTTTTTTTAATGTTTATTTATTTTTGCGAGAGACAGAGACAGAATGCGAGTGGGTTAGGGGCAGAGAGAGAGGGAGGCACAGAATCCGAAGCAGGCTCCAGGCTCTGAGCTGTCAGCACAGAGCCCGATGCGGGGCTCGAACTCACGAGCTGTGAGATCATGACCTGAGCCAAAGTCGGACGCTCAACCGACCGAGCCACCCAGGCACCCCCATTTTGTATATCTTCTTGCCTCCCTTTCTGTGCCGCTCTCTGGTTCCCACTCCACCCCCCACCCTCCATGCAACCTGTTTGTGTTAGTCATTCACACTGTAGTGTGAATATCAGTCTTCTCCCAGAGGGACTTAGACAGTCATCACTTGGAGTCAGACAGATGCAGCATTCTGGCGCGTGTCGTAAGGTGCACGTTGATGGAAACAGGCACACCTCAGAAAGGCAGACGCTCCAGGACCAGCTCTCTCCTCATGCTCTCAGAGCATCCCAGCTCCCCTCTGGTGCCTGCCCTGCCTTCCTTGTCCACAGTCTGACAACCCATCCCATGCTCTACTGTCCAGACCTGCTCAGGAACTGGTCTCATGGCCTTGCTAATGACCCTCATTTTCCAGCGTAGAGTCCTCCCACCAGGCCACCTCGTGGGTCCCAGCAGGCTGACGGTGGGGGCAGCCATTTTAGGAAGTGGCCATCTTCAGGCCCAGAGCAGCCTGGCCTGAACCTCAGGGTAGGACGTGTGGGAGGGCATAACTTCAGCATCAGGAAGAGCTGGGCACCACGACAGCGCTCCCCTGGCCCCACGGCCCTCTGTGCCCCCCTGATGTGCCCTTACCTGCTGAGTGGTCATCATGTCTAGGCCTTTCTGATCCTCTGTTTCCTCATCTCTAAGATGGGATCCATCTCACAGACTAGAGGGAGGGTTGGAGACGGTGGGTGTAAAGGCTTAGCTCCCTGTAATCACTCACATGGTTCTTACGAAGTTTGTTGCCTCGAGTAATGCTCACAGCAACCCTGGGAGGGAGGCTGGGCCAGTACTGGGTCGATGCGGGAAATGATAGAGCAGGAAAGGGACCCACCGGCCCTTGGGATTCCGACGGCTGGTTCTCTGCCCCGTCCCGCTGCACACAGATACCAGTGGGGAAGCCACCAGGGAGCTCTCCACCTGCGAGAGACACCTTACTTCCCGCCAGTTGATGGTTCTGAAGTCACGCTCCCTGGCGTTCCCCTGAATGGGGCAAGGAGAGGAGGCCGTGGCTGAGACTCAGCAGAGACGCCCATGTGTCTCAACCGCTCGGTGGATGGATCAATACTGGCTCAGGCCTGCCCCGAGCCCTGGGCGCTGCGATGCCCAAGACGTGCAACTTTTGTCCCTGCCACAGGCAGAGGCTGTGTGCCAGCAGAGGGCTCTGGGAGGAGTGCAGGGAGGGCCTGGCGCTGCTGAGGACAGCAATTAGCAGGAGTGGCTCATACTAATCGCTCTGATCAGCCAAGCAGAAGCCAAGCCTGCCGTTCGCAGGCCGAGGTTGGCTCCTGGGGCCCCAGGGAGAGAGGAACAAAGGGAGTCGCTGTAAAAATTTCAGAGGCCTGTCCTCATTCTGCAGGGGCTGGCTGCTGCGGGAGCCTGGTGGGCAGCGGGAGCTGGGAAGCCCAGAGACAGGTGGGGCCCAGCCAGGCCGGCCGACTCCCCTGCTCCCAGAGCTCATATCCTGCCTCCAGCAGATGAGCCAGCGCATTTTTTTCTAATGAGCCCTATAAAGTTTTCTCCCGGCCCTCCCACCCTGGAAATCCTCAGTGGCCAGAAAGGCTGTGGCACTGTGTGTGTGTGGTGGCCGCGTGGCACAAATCAGGGTTCAAGAAGAGGCCACAGGAGGGAGGCCCTCAGGTCAGTATGCAAGTGGCAGAAATACACAGGAAACCCCTGCAATGGGATGCTCCTGGGGAGGGCAGGGACTCCAGCCCTGGCGCACCACCCCCCCCCACCCCGCCCCGGGCTCCGGAAATTCTGCCGAAAAGGACACATTTGTAGCATGTGGCATTTGTCCACCCAGCTGGATCAAAGCAAAATTACCTTTCTTCTTGTTATCATTACTGGTATTAATAATCTGTGTTTAGCATTCTTTTATATTTTAGACCTGGTATTTATGTTCTGACAACCGTGGGAGGTTAAAGAAATGAAGGGTATGAGGCGCCCGGGTGGCTCAGTCGGTTGAGCGGCCGACTTCGGCTCGGGTCATGATCTCGCAGTTTGTGACTTCAAGCCCCGCGTCGGGCTCTCTGTTGTCGGCTCGGAGCCTGGAGCCTGCTTCAGATCCCCTGTCTCCCTCTCTCTCTGCCCCTCCCCTACTTGTGCTTTGTCTCTTGCTCTCTCTCAAAAATAAACATTAAAAAAGTTGGTTTTTTTTTTTTTTTTTTTTTAACGAAGGGGATAAAAAAAGGTATCGCCCTCATCTGTAGGTGTAGAAAATGAGGCCTAACCACTCGGGTGACTAGCACAGAGGACGAACCAAGGTGAGAACGTAGCTTTGCCTTCTATGGGGCCAAGGTCAGGCCCCTTAGCCCTGGGAGCTCATTCAGATCGTTTTTATCTGGGTAATAAACTATATGGGGGCTCTGCTAACCCCCAGATGACAGAGCAAAGAGGTGAATATTTACCTCCCCCTGCCACAGGGGTCTCCTAACATGAACCTTTCCTCTACTCCTGCCCAGCCCGCCTCCCCAGTTTCTGAAATGTGCCGTGGAGAAGGAGAGGGTTCATTGGGCAGGTCTGTGGTGTCACGGACAGTGTGGCCCGCCCTCTTCCGTGGGCAGGCCGGCTTCGCAGGCGCGCGGTCTTGCGCCTGCTCAGGGCCCCACGCTCAGAGGGGTTAATGCCTGGTCAGTGCTCAGCTGTCACTGTTTGAAATTCTTATTTTGAACTCAAGGCCCCACGTTTTCATTCTGCACCGGGCCCCACAGATTAGGTAGCTGGTCCCGCTGGCTGTGGGTGCCCCAGCTGTTAGGGATGGGAGGCCTGTGCTCCTCGCCACCATGCCTGGGGTCTTTGGGGTCTGTCAGCTGGCCTAGCTGCTGGGGAGGGGCTGGCAGAGGGTGTTCCCTCTGCATTCACGGCAGCTGCACGTGGAAGCTGAGCAGGGCCAGGCGGAGATTTCTGGAACGAGCGCACGCACATTCCCTGGCGGCCCATCAACCCTCCCTCCCTCCCAGGCTGCCCCTCCCCCTCTCACCTGGAAACCCCATGTGCACTCCCATGACCTTGCTAGCTGAGAGCAAGGGGCCAGAAATCTTCGTATCCACAGAAGGCATGTGTCCTGCTGCCCCACCCTGAAGTGGGCTCTATCCTTGCTCCCCATGGGGTTTACTTTTGACGAATGGAGAGCATGAGAATGATCCAAGGAATGAGGGCTGTGCTCCTGAGGGTCTCCTCCTCACCCGGTGTGCCCTGTCAGGCCACAGCAGGCCCTGCGCGAGCTTGTGTGTCTGGGCAGGGCCAGGCTGGCAGGGATGCGGGACCACTCCATCCCCCCATCCCCCGCCAGAGCACAGCCCTTGCCAGGGGGCATCAGGCTCAGCAGGGAAGCATCAGGGAGCTGAAGAGGGAGAGCAGAGTGAGGGGTTCCAGACTGCAAGCGCTGTGGGCTCCAGAGAGGGGAAATCGGTGGTTAGTGCCCACCCTGCCACCCAGAGCTGGTGGTGTCCAAAGTGGGGTGCGTAAGCACCCATCCGAAAAGAATGTTACAACTCTTAGGTGTATTTCTTTTGTTATCTTTTAATTTCTATTTTAGGGTATTTTTTTTAATGTTTCTTTATTTTTGAGAGAGAGAGAGAGAGAGACAGAGCACAAGCGCAGGAGGGGCAGAGAGAGAGAGGGAGACACAGCCTCCGAAGCGGGCTCCAGGCTCCGAGCTGTCAGCACAGAGCCCGACGTGGGGCTCGAACCCGCGAACCGTGAGATCATGACCTGAGCCGAAGTCAGACACTTAACTGACTGAGCCACCCAGGCACCCCAGTGTATGTTTTTGTAATACACAAAATGTATTACCGGGTGAGTGTATATACATGTGTGTGTTGCATATAGTGTGCGTGTGTGTGTGTGTGTATGCAGGTGCATTGTGAGCAGATGGTGTCTTAGTTTGCTAAGACTGCTGTAACAAAGTATTGCAAACTGAGTGGCTTAAACAACAGAAATTTATTCTCTCACACTTCCATAAGCTGGAAGTCCAAAATCAAGGCCTCAGCAGGGTTCGTTCCTTCTGGGGGCCGTGAGGGAAGATCCGTTCCATGTTGCCCCCTAGTTTGGGGTGGTTTTCCAGCAATCTTTGACATTTCTTGGCTTGGAGAAGTGACACCCCGATCTCTGCCCTCATCTTAGCTTGGTTTTCTCTGCGTGCATGTGCGTGTGTGTGTGTGCGCGCACGCGCGTGTAAACTCCAATTTCCCCTTTATATAAGGAGACCGGTTGTATTGGATTGAGGGCACGCCCTCCTCCTGTACAACCTCATCTTCGCTAATTCCACCTGCAATGACTTTATTTCCAAATCAGGTCACATTCTGCGATACTGGGGGTTAGGACTTGGACGTATAAAATTTGGGGAGACACAATTCAACCCATAAGAGATGGCGAAAGCAATGTAGAAAGCCCCCTGGCTTAGCTAAGCTGTTTGCCTGGTGGTCAGCCAGCCTGACTGTGTGTTGGTACAGCTGTCTCGATTTCTCAGGAGGGGGCCCTGGTTGAGGACTAATCCCGCTGGACAGCAAGAGTTGCTGGCAGGATTTACCGGGCCCTGTGGCCTCCAGTCTGCAAGAGGACAAGAAGCCTGCCGTGAGAGGTGTGGGGCGCTGAGTGCCAAGCACAGAAAGAGACCCTGTGTCCTGTCTCTGTCCCTGGCCGCAAGCATCAAGGCACAGTGAGCAAAGGAAGGGGCCCTAAGCAGCCATGAGCGAACAGACCCCTGAGCCTGGCCACTCCAGGGATGGAGGTCCGGAGGCCTGGGTCTCCTGTGGCATGACCTTTGTAGGTCATAGGATTCTAGGATTTAAAGCTGGAAGGTGCCTTTGAGATCCACTGGTCCAAACTCTCATTTTTGCTGATGGGGACTGAAGTCAAAGGAAGGGAGAATCTTGCTCAGAGATTCAGTTAGGGTGACGATTGTTGGCTGTATTAGTTACCTATTGCTGCATAACAAAATATCCCCAGACAACTCAGACTTCTCTCCTGCTTCGTGCTGGTCAGGAGCCTGGGTTCAGCCTAGCTGGGCCCTCTACCTACTTCTGGGGTTTCTTTTGAGGCTGCAGAAAAGGAATCACCTGGGGCTGGTGTCGGCCGTGGGAGGGTCCCTTCTGAACTCACTTGTGTGGTTGTTGATGGAATTCAGTTCCTTCTGGTTATCGGGCTGAGCCTTAGCACTTTGCTGGCTGTTGGCCAGAGGCCACTTGGAGTGCCTTGCCACATGGTCCTCTCCAGCATGGCAGCTTGCTTCATCAGAGTGTGCAAGCTGAGAAGACAATGGAAAGTCAGCAAGATGGAAATCACGGTCTTTTGTAACCAGATCACAGAAGTGACATCCTGTCACTTGCTGTAGTCTCTAAGTTAGAAGCGAATCATTAGGTCCAGCCTACACTCAAGGGAGGGGATTATACATGGGTAGTGGGAGGTAGGGGTCATTGAGGACCATCTTAGAAAAATGCTTACTGCAGCCGCATATAACCAGAAACTCAAATAAAATGGTTTAAAGAACCCAGAGATTTATTTTTCTCCCATGTAAAAGAAATATGGAGGCAGGCTGCCTAGGGCTGATGAGGGAGTTCTGTGGTCATCAGGGGCCCAGGCTCTTTCTATCTTTATGCTTTGCCATGCTTAACGAGTATCTACTAGCCTCAAAGTTGCCTCATAGTATAGGAAAGCTGCTGGAGCTCCAGGCATCATGTCCATATTCCAGCCTACCATTCATTGAACATCCATTTGCTAGTCCTCTACCCTCCATGAAACAGCAGGAAAGGAGGAAGAAAACAATTTGAAAGGCCCCCAACATCCAAGATGAAACAGATGTGTGAGTGGATAGTTGACCATTCAACAGGTAACTTTCAAGAAAACCAGTCCTGGTGGGAGGGGGCATGCAGGTTGGGTTTTGAAGGGTGGATAGGAGTTGTCTGGACAAGAATGGGTCAAGGAAGCAGCCTGTGTGCTGTCATGCAGATCCATCACCCTGATCTAAAGGAAGGCCTTGCTAGCCTGAGGATTTGGGCTGTTTTAAGCAAGGGGACCCAGCAGCCAGTGCAAGGGACAGACCTATATACCACCAGCACGATCCATGATGTGGGGCTCTGGCCCCCCTTCTCTACTTCATTGCTTCTTCAGCTCTTCCAGTCCTTCCTCTGGTTCCTGGATCATGCAGCCAAATTCTTTACGTACTGGGGACATTCTCGGGGGTCTTACCAGGGTTCCAGATTTCTCCTGCTTGGCAACCTAAGGAACATCGCAAGCATCCCTCATTTCTTGGTTGCCTTATATGTCACGAGACACAATCAAAACCACACAGCTTAGCCTGTGAACTTCTGCTCCTTCACATTTAAGGTTTTTGAGACTTCCGTGTGAAGGAAGTTAGAAGTGTGGTGTCATTAGCAAGGAGGGAAGGTGTGGCAGCACATCTCAGCTCTGGGGCTACGGTGGCACCAGCCGAGGGCGCTCAGATGTGCCCGCAGCCTGCCTGCCCTCTGGCGCCGTGCGCAAGATTAGACAAGAGAGCCCACAGGGCAGCAGGGCGTGCTGCGGGTGGGGACGACTGGCAGTAAGCTCATGGCATCTGCCATCTCTGTGCAGTGACACTTTAAGATCAGAACTTGGGAACGTACTTCCCTTCGGTATTTTGCCCACAGGAGAATCCACTGCTGGGAGGTATGTGGTGAGGCGGCACTGGGGCTTCCCATGCTTACCATCATGGGAAAGGGAGAGAGAATTCTGTAGCAATGCCCAGCACAAGCAGGGGGATGATAGGGCCAATAGCGACAACAATGGCATTTGCTGAATATACTGAAGCATGCGATGTGAGTTGAAAGTGCTTTGTGGGGACGGTCTTCCCTCCAACTCCCAGCCTTCTTCCCAGGAATGGGGGACGACCCCCCTTCCCACCTGTGGCCCTACACGAGGTTAGCAGATTCCAGATCAAGCAGTGACACGCAGGATGACCAGTGGACAGGATGCTGCCCACCTCTGAGCCTTTTTTTTTTTTCAGGTTTATTTTTGAGAGACAGAGGCAGAGCACAAGTGGGGGGAGGGGCAGAGAGGGAGGGAGACACAGAATCCGAAGCAGGCTCCAGGCTCCGAGCTGTCAGCACAGATCCTCACGCGGGGTTCGAACCCATGAACCATGAGGTCATGACCTGAGCCGAAGTCGGACACTTAACCAACTGAGCCACCCAGGTGCTCCTAAAGTTTTCCTTTTCTTATAAAAATGCTCAAGCTCAGTTTTTGAAAAAGAGAGAGAGAGAGAGAGAGAGAGAGAGAGAGAGGAAAAATAGAAGATAGCTTTAATTCCACCTCTGAGGGATGTTTTAAGAGATTTTTTGGTTTTAATCGCTTTTCTATACATTTTTCATATAATCGAGATACTCGTGTACATAAAAGCTTTTTCCCATAACACGAATGTTGCCGGGTTATTATAGTTCTTCATATATAATTCCTGAGGGCTGAACAGTCAGTCCATCAAGGAGATAGAGTCCGCTTTCTGTTGCCGAGTGTGAGGTATCTTGGCCCCCACCATTGCCCTCCCTGCCCACCTACCCGGCTGGGCGTCTGCCTCACCCAGGTCAGCGAAGCGTCTGGCCCCCTTGCTAAGATCCAGTGAAGTTTCAGGAGACCCTCCTCCTTCCAGGGTCAGGGTAGCACCCGTGTCTTGGGTAGATAGACAAGACCCCCAGATGTGATGCGTGATGAGCTTTCCAAGGGCCCTTTCCAAGGGTGTCTTAGCCCCTCCTCTCTCAGCCTGTCGGGGGGTGGGTTGGGGGGTTCCGGAGACAGCCCCACATTCCAGCGCTTTCTGGCCTGAGACACCTGCAAAGTAACCAGTCTCACTTTTATGTGATGCGAGAAGAGGGTAGCTCACTAAGTTGCCAACTAATGTGTCTGATAACCCTCTGTGCCTCAGTTTCCTCACTGTTCAGTGGAGGCAGAAACAGCATGCATGGTGTTCTGAGCACTAAAGGCAGAAAACGTGAAGCGTGCTTAGAAGGTGTCTGACCCCACAGGCGCACACAGATGGGCTGTCGCTCTTAGCTGCTTCCAGGGAAGTTCGCAGGCAGTGGGGAGCAGGGAGCTAGGACTGGTCTGGAAGTAACACGGATACTGTGGGTGAGTGTGCGATCCCAGGGCCGAGGGAAGGGCTGCTACACTCCTCCACCGTGCAGATTCGGGTTCGCCAGCTGCTGGATGGTGTCTCCTCGGTGACAGATCCACAGTCTGCCCCTTTCGGATGGATAATCACATGCAACCCCCACACTCTTCTCCTTAGCTTAGCTCCAATAATGAGGTTGAAGGAAAGAGATTCTTGTGTTCATTCTGGGCCCATGGTGTACCTGGCTGCTGCTGTCCGGGGTTGGAGGTCCTGAACCTATTCCCACAGCCAGGCAGGGGAAGGCAGGAAGGGCCACCAGCTATGGGAGGCTGGGGCCCAGCAAACGCTGGATGTCCCTGTGCACCTGGGAGGGTCACCTTGTTGAGTCAATTTGGGCAGGCAGAGGTGTCCTGTGGCCTGAGGGCCCAGGAAGAAGAGCTGTGTCCATCCCTGTCCCTGTACACAGGAGCCAAGTTCACCCCACACCCTTCAACCCCTCCTGCCGAGCTGGCTAGGATGAGGATTTGGGGCCTGTTTTATCTAGCAAGACTCGTGTGCCCCAGCCACCTGGGCTTATGGTCATCGGGAGAGGAGGCAGTGTCAGGGCCTCAAGGGACAGCACATGGGCGCGGTGGGACCTCCGTGATGCAGGCCCCTCCCCTCCCCGATCTGGCTGGACCTGGCTGACCTCCCGATCCTCCTGCAAGGTCACTCGAGGAATGTGCTCTCTGACCCTCTTCCCCACGGCATGTTGTTATTATTTGCCATTATTTACCGAGCCTCTAATACATTCTGGATTCCAAAATAAACGTATCAAATACATGCATCATAGATTGCCTACTGTTTGCCTGGGACGGTGCTCATTTTGCACAGTTTTAGGTCATCCTCTCGACTGCCCTGTGAGAGGGGACTTTCATCTGCTTTGGGGCTGGGGAGACAGAGGCTCAGAGAATTCGCTAACTTAGAGGAGGCCATGCCGCAGAGCCCGCAGGACTCCGAAAGCTGTGTTTTATCCACTCCCATCCCTCTGTGCTGACTCCCACGCGTGCCCTTGAACCTGTGTCTTTGTGGCTCTGGACAGGAATGCCTACAAGGCGCCATCTTCTCTCCGCCACCCTGGGCGGCGGGGTGTTGGGGGTGTCCTCTGAGCAGAGGCCACAGCTTAGTCACCTGGTATCCCTGGGTCTAGCTCGGTGCCTGGCACTCACTGAGGGAATGACTGCACCTGTTGCGCTCTGAGCCAAGGGTAGTAGAGCCAGAACGAAGGGATATTTCTTTTGTGCTGCGGTAGCTCGATGTCCCCAGCTCCATTCCTGGCTTGTCACTACAAATCAAACCATAATGTTGGGTGCTTTTGTTTTCCTCCCTTGGGTAGGGCTGGACCTAACCAGTTCTTTCCTTCTCCCCCCGCCCCCCACCCCTGATATCCCTGACCAGTGCTCAGTGGTTACTTGTCCCATCCATCCCAGGGTGGCTTGTGTCATATTAGTTACATGTCACACTGGTGTCTCCCTGGCAAGACGTGCTCCTCGCTGAAATCGGAGATGTGTCCTCGCCTGGTCAGCCACACAGACAGGGTGTTGCCACAGGCCTCTGTGTTCATGTTTGTTGGGCAGGCCTGTTTCTGGTTTGGCCTTTAGGCTTTGACCTTGCATTCGGGGAAGTGTGTCTCTGTTCATTTTAACGGGATCTACCCTCACCTTGAAGGCTATATACCCACTCTTTATTCAGCTACAGGGAAAGAAAAAAAAAATTTTTTTTTACCAATTTATATATATTTTTTCATTTTTACTTAGTTTATTTTTTAAATTTACATGCAAGTTAGTTAGCATATAGTGCAACAATGATTTCGGTAGATTCCTTAATGCCCCTTCCCCATTTAACCCATCCCCCCTCCCACAACCCCTCTAGTAACCCTCTGTTTGTTCTCCATATTTAAGAGTCTCTTCTGTTTTTGTCCCCCTCCCTGTTTTTTTTTTATTATTTTTTCTTTCCTTCCCTTATGTTCATCTGTTTTTGTCTTGAAGTCCTCATATAAGTGAAGTCATATGATATTTGTCTTTCTCTAACTTCACTTAGCATAATACCCTCTAGTTCCATCCGTGTAGTTGCAAATGGCAAGATTTCATTCTTTTTGATGGCCGAGTAGTACTCCATTGTATATATATACCACATCTTCTTTATCTATTCATCCATCAATAGACATTTGGGGCTCTTTCCATACTTAGGCTATTGTTGATAGTGCTACTATCAACAAGTGTTGGGGGTGCATGTGTCCCTTGGAAACAGCACATCTGTATCCCTTGGATAAATACCTAGTAGTGCAGTTGCTGGGTCATAGGATAGTTCTGTTTTTAATTTTTTGAGGAACCTCCAGACTGTTTTCCAGAGTGACTGCACCAGTTTGCATTCCCACCAACAGTGCAAAACGTTCCTCTTTCTCTGCATCCTCGCCAACATCTGTTGCCTGAGTTGTTCATGTTAGCCATTCTGACAGGTGTGAGGTGGTATCTCATTGTGGTTTTGATTTGTATTATCCGGATGATGGGTGACATTGAGCATTTTTTCATGTGTCGGTTGGCCGTCTGGATGTCTTCTTTGGAGAAGTGTCTATTCATGTCTTTTGCCCATTTCTTCACTGGATTATTTGTTTTTTGGGTGTTGAGTTTGGTAAGTTCTTTATAGATTTTGGATACTAACCCTTTATCTGATATGTCGTTTGCAAATATCTTCTCCCATTCTGTCGGTTGCCTGTTAGTTTTGCTGACTGTTTCCTTTGCCGTGCAGAAGCTTTTAATTTTTTGATGAGGTCCCAATAGTTCATTTTTGCTTTTATTTCCCTTGCCTCTGGAGACACGTTGAGTAAGAAGTTGCTGCGGCCAAGATCAAAGAGGTTTTTACCTGTTTTCTCCTCGAGGATTTTGATGGCTTCCTATCTTATATTTAGGTCTTTCATCCATTTTGAGTTTATTTTTGTGTATGGTGTAAGAAAGTGGCCCAGGTTCATGTTTCTGCATGTCTCTGTCCATTTTTCCCAGCACCCCTTGCTGAAGAGACTGTCTTTATTCCATTGGATATTCTTTTCTGCTTTGTCAAAGATTAGTTAGCTATATGTTTGTGGGTCCATTTCTGGGTTCTCTATTCTGTTCCATTGATCTGAGTGTCTGCTCATGTGCCAGTGCCACACTGTCCTGATGATTACAGCTTTGTCATACTGCTTGAAGTCTGCCCACTGGTCCCTTAGATGCCACTGGAACAGGGTTTCTCATTACCTGTCTTCACAGGGCTTGTAGGACGAAGATTGTAGATACTGATATATTAATCTTACTGTCACGTGTGCTCTAAGAGACTGTTTTTGGTTTTTTTTGTTTTGTTTTTGTTTTTGTTTTTAGCAAGAAAATGTAAGAGAAGCTTCAAGATGGCGGTCTCTTGGAGGTAGCCTGAGGGAGTAGAAAATAACACAGGGGTACAAATCTCAGCTAACAAGCATTTCAGTCCTTGTTTTCTGATTTGGGATGTGTCCTGTCACAGCCCCATGCTTGTGTTTCCTCACCTGTAATATAAGGGATTGGTTTGCCCATTTTATTGCTTCTAGGAAGCATGAGGTTGTTTTTGTTTTTGTTTTTGTTTTGTTTTGTTTTGTTTTTCATGTGTTAATATCTGAAATCACAGTGCATCTTTCTACCATTGGCCATCAGCCACATGGCAGGGATGACAGCTGTCATTGCCCGAGCGGGTGTGAACGTGGTCATGCTGTTCAGACTGTCATGACCTCAGTTGAATTAGGTACACTGTTGGCTCTCCACATGTTAAGTGTAATTGTCATTCAAAGTTGTCTTCAGAAAGATCTTACCATGATTACTTAATGACACCAAAGGTTACTGTGTGTGCAGAAGGGCGCAGAAACAGCAGTAGGGCATTGATTTGTTTTAGAAAAGCAAATGTTCATTGTTGGGGAAAGAATTGCAGTCTCTTACTTTCTTATAAGACAACAAGAATTGGCATTCTTATACAGGCGAAGCAATGCCACCAAAAGTAGGAGAAATCTCCAAATGCCTCAGTAGAGAGGAAATGATCTCAAAGCCACATGGGGCTCGTATGACCGTCATTAAGACATTATGTCATAGTTTAATTGGCAGCCCTTTTCTTTGTGGCTTATGAAGTAATGGTGGGTCTCACAATTGATGACTTTGCTTTCTAAGGTTTCTCCTTGGTTGAGTAAGTAGTAGTTATATTTGCAATTTTTTTTTTTTTTTTTTTTTGTCAACTAGAGCAAGCTAATAACATTTTCAGTATTTGCTTTGAGTGTTGGTACTGCTCCTTTGGGACCCACAGAAATAATGTCAATTGCCTAATTACTTTCCTACCTTTCCTGTTCAATTGCTAGCACCTAACACCAAGCTTGACTAGGTGCTTTTGAAATAAATGAATGGATGGATGCATGCATGTATGGATGGACAGATGGATGGATGGATGGATGGATGGATGGATGGATGCATGTATGGATGGACGGATGGATGGATGGACAGATGGATGCATGTATGGATGGACAGATGGATGGATGGATGGATGGATGGATGGATGGATGGGTGGATGGATGATAAATGGGTAGATGGGTAGATGGGTAGATGGATGGATGGATGTAAGGATGGATGGGTGGATGAATGGATGATAGATGGATGGATGGAGCCACACCCAGAGATGGATTTCCATCTTTGGGGAGGCAGTAGAATCCTTTCTGCGGAAGCTATAGACATATCTCCTGGATTCAGTAGGAACTTAGACTCTGTTTTTCAGGGTTTTGTTGATTCATTTATAGTCTGAGTTGATTCTCATAGTTATAGTTTTCTCTGGAGAGATCTCCAAGCTAATCAGCCAGAGATCCAACCGAAGGCAATTATCCTGGGGCCAGCTTGTATAGATACACTACATTTTTTAAAGAGCTTTGTTGAGATATAATTCATACACCATACAGTTCACCTACTTTGCACTGTATAATTAAGTGGTTTTCAATATAATCACAGATATGGGCAACCAAAATTTTAGAATACCTACAGCGCCTCAGAAACAAACAAACAAACAAACCAACCTATTTCTCACCTATCCCACTGTCCCCCGCAGCCCTAAGCAGCCACCAGTGAAATTTTTGTCTCTTTATTCTGTCCCATATTCTGGACATTTCCCATTAATGGAATCATACGCCATATGCTCTTTTGTGATTTTCACGTAGCACAATGTTTTTAAGGTTCGTTCATGTTTTCGGACATATCAGCATTTCATTCCTTTTTACGGCCAAATAACAGTCCGCTGCATGGAGAGACAGAGACAGAGAGTTGGAAATCACGTTTTGTTGATGCGTCATCATTCGGTGAACGTGTATGTAGTTTCCAAATTCTGGCTGTTATTAACAACGCTCCCCAAAACATTCACACACAAGTTTTTATGTGGACGTCTATTTTCATTTTCTTTGTGCCTATACCTAAAACGTTGAATCATTTGAGGAACTGGCAGACCCTTTTCCAAAGCAGCAGCACCGTTTTCAATTCCCACCATCAGTGCATGAAGATTCTGCTTTTTCCACATCCTCACCAGCACTTGGCTCCATGATTTGTAAGGTCTTTTCTGCTTCTAAGCTCCTAGGATTCTGGGGTGAAACCCAGTGACTGTCGAGACAGTGGGAGGCCCCTTTCTGACTATTCTCCTTCTGTCTCAGAGGAGTGTGCAGTGGGCTGTGGGGAATTTCTCAGTTAATTATCTGCCAGTTAACTACTCGGGCTGCTCCCTGCGGTTGTAACTGGCTACAGACTGCTCCTGCTGTCTGCATGTAAAGAGGTTATCTGCTGCTCACCGGTGCTCTAGTGGGTGAAATTAACTGCAAGGATGATGGGAAGTAGAGCCCGAGCACTGTGACGGGCTACTAAGAACAGCCACCCAGGCTCTGCCACCAGGCGGGCTCTCTGCAAGGCATCTGGCTACATCTGGGAGATTCTATGGCAGCTACCCCAGCCTAGCCCAGGGGAGAGAGCTCCAAGGCACAGGTGTCCAGGGTGGGCAATTCCACAGGCCTCCTGAGGGCAGCCCAGGGTCCTTCTCCCCATCTTCTATGGAATCCCACTTTGTGCCAGGCCTTGGAAATAGAATGATGGGAAAGACAAAGTGATCCGTGTCCTCAAGAACTCGTACCCTAGTGGATTCCCAGCCAAAGTGATCTGAAGCTCAGATTTTTCTGGCTGCCTATTTCCCTGGGTACTTGACTCCCACAAGGTCCCAGGGAGAAACCTTTGGGGAAATCAACCTCAGGAGAACTACCAATACCTGAGTCCTCAACATGGCCTTGGCCAAGTGCTCTCCTCCCTGGCTCAGCCACCCGTTGCCGCAGACCTCTGTCATCGGGGCGCTGTGTTCTCCCAGGTAAAAATAGCCAGCGAATGTTTGTGGTCTGCAGCGTGTAGCTTTCCCACGACCTATCTCCAGAAGTCTTGGCAGCACGTAGGACCTTTAGATGTTCTATCCTGTCCGTTTTCCACTTCATCCCTCGGACCTTCATCTCATCACGGCAGGACATGTTGGGTGCCTTCAGGGATTCATTGGCTTGTGTTACAAGGAGAGGGACTCTGCGATGGTGCTGGTCCTAGGGGAACACTGAGGGCTGGAGTCAGGACTGTCACTAGGCCAGAGGCATGTTGCTCCGAGGTCCCCATCTGTCAAAGAGAGGTGGGAACACAGGCCCTGCCTTACTCACGCCCGGGGTTATTGAGAGGCAATGGGGTTATTGAGAGATGGGAGTAGGCTGCTCAGACCCTAGGGGCATGAAGCCAGAACCCCTTCTAGGCCTCTCCAGATAGCTTCTGACCACCTGGGTAGTTCACATCTGATGGCAGCTCCCCCTGGTCCCCTGCAAAGGCATAAAGCCATGATCTGGAGCTGGTTCCAGGGCCCACTTCAGGAACGACCACAAGTGTGGCACTTTGGGGGACATGTTGGGCAAGGAATAGGAATGTTGAGTGAGTGGGGCCCTGGGCATCTCCCTGCTATTTAATCAGAGCAGCCATATCTCAGAGCCACTCTGGGGTCAAATCTTGACTCAGCCTCTGCCTAGCCAGGTGACCTTGGGCCATTCCTCTCTGCCTCAGTTTCCCAGTTTGTACAACGAGGACAAAAAACGGTGCCTGCGTTGTAGGATTACCTTAAGCCCTAGCGCAGGGCTTGGCACATAGTAAAATGCTCAGTAAGTGTCCGTTATTACTGTCTTTTATCTATCGGGGGAGCCATTTAGAATTTTATTTGAGAAATAAGTATGGTATCAGAGGAAAACACTTTGGAAAACAGTGGTCTGTGGGGAATACAGTGTTGATAGTTTTCTTTCTGGCTTCAGGCAAAGTCCTGAGCAGGATAGCCCTCCCCGGGGTTCTCCAAGCAAAGGCAGAAATAGCCATGGCTGTGCGGTCTCTGGACCTGGAGACGACCTGGAACAAGGGTCTGGCCTTCTGTTTCTATGGGTTTTACACTCCTGGGCTCTTGCTGTGCAGGGTTTTTTTGTTTTGTTTTGTTTTGCTTTGTTTTGTTTTGTTTTGTTTTTTCATCTCCCTGTGGTTCATGGAGAATTCGGAGAGAACCATAGGAGCCCGGGGCGTTGGATCAAGTTCAAGATTGCCGTGGTTGCTGTCCAGCAGGCCTCAGGCATCGTGTGTGATACATGCAGGCTACTCAGCCAAAGAGGGGCCTGTGCCCAGACCAGCTCTTTCTGCTGGTTCCACTGTTTGTGTGCCACTCGTCTCTGTGCCCCTCAGCAGCTGGCGGCTGCCTGTCTGCTTATACCAAGGGGACAGAGCATCAGTTACCTGCTAACCGTTCTCTCATTTGTGGGAATGCCTCATCAAACACTCTGTGGTCAACTGAATGTTGACAGTGCGCTCAGGTCTGGCTCCAGGGGGCAAGGGAAAGAGCAGACACGTTCTCGGCCTCTGAGAGCTCATAGTTGAGCTGAGGAAGGAGGAAGCCACATCAGGGCCAAGCTGGACTGTGGGGGGTGGGGGGAGGAATTAAGGGGAGCAGTGGGATAACCCTGCATTTACTTTGGACTTCCTTCAAGACACCTAGGAGGGGGGGTCCCCATTCCCTGGACAGAGTTTGGGGGTGCGCTGCCTTCTGTGATTGGCTATTTTCTTTGCTTCCAGTGCACCCCCCAGGACCTTCAGAGTGACACAGCCTCCCTGCAATGGCTCTGTGGTGATCCTCGGCCAGGTTATGGTTGAGTCCCACTGGTCTGGAGCCATATTTTTCCCTCCCTTTCTGTGATGACTTTGCATATTTTTGGTTCAGACTGCCGTGTGTTGATTTCACGTTGTAACTCCCAGGGTACAATCCTTGAGCCTGACCTGCAAGTTCTTAGGGACACTCCTCATTTTTGTAGTCACAGACCACCTGCGGTTACTTCCTTGCTGGGGGGTCTCGAGCTCAGATGCCTGTAAGGGCCAGGCAGGCGACATGTGGGAGTGAGCGGAGCCACATGAGAGTGTGGTTGTGGGCAGTGGGGAGACCTTAGGGAGAGGGGGCATCTGTGGAAGACTGGAGATTGCATGCTCTGCCCAAAGGGGTCAGCCCTGCTTGGCTCTAGCCGATGGTTGCAACCTAGAAAGGTGGGTTAGCGTTGCTAGGTTTCCTAATTGTTCAAGAAAATCAGAAGTGTGGAATTTTACATGAAATCTTTTGATTTATAAGTGGTGGCTCAGGTATCTTAAAAATACCGAACAGGCCAAATAAAATACCCGTGGTCCAGACGTGGCCCAAATGGACATTTGCAGTCTCTGCTTTGTGGCTGTGCTTCCTCGCAGAAGGAGTTAGTCATCTAAGGGGGCAGGGACAGGGGCAGGGCAGGGGCTGAAGACCCAGTGGGTGGCTGCTGCAGGCGTTCTAAGGGACAGGGTCACTGTGAGCTGGCTGGTCAGCATGGCATCTGGGAGGCGGGCTCGAGCTGTCCCTGGAGATGAGGACAGCAGAGGGGAAGGGATGCTGTTCTCACAGTGAGCCAGCTCGGCCTTCCCAGCTCTGGGGCACGTCCACAAGCCAAGCCCTGTGGACCCTGTTCCAGGCCTCCCGTTCTACCAGGCTCTCAGAAACAGCACGGTGTCGCCCCTGCTCCAGCTGGCCTCTGGTTCAGGAAGCAGTTGCCAGGAGGGAGCGAGCTGACTAGGGACCCTGGCTACCCCGAGAGAGATACTGGAGAGCCTGTCACTTGAGAAGCAGGGCATGGGGTGCCGGGGCCACCAGACTTGGAAGAACTTCCTGGCCTTAATCCCAGGTGCTCTCATGGGTGCATTACTGGGTTCAGAGCGGGACGCTGTTGCTCTCCCTTCCTGGCATGCTCTGACTTCGTTTTCACTCTTTGTCCATCAACCCTGAAGTTTTTGAAGGTCGGTGGTGAGGCCCGCCCTGTCTACCCCCAGGGCCCATGGAGGAGGAAGAATGGGTCTCAGGCAGTCCATGCAGGTTGGCAGAGCTGAGGGAAACCCAGGAACCTGGAGTACCCAGTGTGGGGAGGGCCACACTGAGGCCCAAGCAAGACACAGGCAGTTCAGAGTAGGGGAGACATTAGGGAGTGGTGGGGTCTATGGAGAACTGGAGTTCAGAAGCAGCAGGACCAATGATAGTCGGAGTGACCAAGGAGGGCTTCATAGAGGAGATATATCTGGAGCCAGGTCCCGAGAGAGGGTTCAGTTTGGAGAGGCAGAGGGGGAGAGTTTGCAGAAGACAGAGTGGGGCATAGCTGGGCGGGGTGGGGGGGGGGGCGTTGTGATGTCAAATGGTAATCACAAGCAGTAATTGAGTGCCTGCTGTATGCGTGGGTGTGTCGAACACTTTCTCTTGAGTTCCCACGTAATTCTCACAATGCTTTTTGAGATGGTGCTTTCGTCCTCTAGACTGAGGATGAGGAAGCAGGCTGCCCCAAGGTCCCAGAGCTAGGAAGTAGTTTCACCAGCACTGAAGTTAAAACCATTCTATTACCCTGCCTGAGGATCAGGGGCAGTGAGGAAGTCGTCTGACTTCCTACCACCAGGGATTTGGCAGGAATCAGGTGGCTTCCTCACTGCCCTCTAGTTCCTGTTATTTGGAGTGAAATGGCTTTAGGAGGCACTTGAATGTGGTGGGAAGAGATTGGAGTCTTGTTCTAGGACCAGGTAGCCTTGGTGGCCGGCAGAAGGGGGGATTGGACAGGGCCACCCCCAATACCCTTGGCTTTAATGTTCTAAAGGCTGGGAGGGGCTGGAGGAGAGCCTGGGCCAGCGGCGGTGGGCGGGAGAGCCGAGGAGGCCTGCTCTCAGGGAAGGAGTGAGCTGGATGCACCAGCACGGAGGGCTGGAGGACCCGCAGACCGGTCTGCCGCCGTGGCCTTGGGTGTGACAGGTATAGGCTGGAGCGGGCCTTGAGGATCATACAGTCTTGTCAAGACAAGATTAAAGCCCATACAAAATCCAAGAGCAGGACAAGAGTTGGGTAACAGCAGAGGGGAGGGGAGGGGAGGGGGTGTCAAGAGGTAGCCTGTGCTTAGCACTGAGGGAACATGTGGGGGGCAAGTGCTGGAGCAGGTGGGGGGCAGTGCCTGGAACAGGTGGGGCTCTCAGTGCCAGGAGCGAGTGGGGGGTCAGTGCCACCAGCAGGTTGGGTTTCAGTGCCAGTTAGAAATGCAGAATCCCTGGGGCGCCCGGGTGGCTCAGTCAGTTAAGTGTCCGACTTCGGCTCAGGTCATGATCTCACAGTTCGTGGGTTCGAGCCCCGTGTCGGGCTCTGTGCTGACAGCTCACAGCCTGGAGCCTGCTTCAGATTCTGTGTCTCCCTCTCTATCTGCCCCTCCCCTGCTTGCTCGCTCTCTCTCTCTCTCTCTCTCTCTCACTCAAAAATAAATAAACATTAAAAAAATAAAAAAGAAATAAAAAAGAAATGCAGAATCCCAGGCTCCACCTGTGATTCAGGAGCACATTGAAGTCTGGAAAGCCCACTGCCCCTTGCCACTTTACTTTAAACTCTTGGCCACGCCTTGTGGAAGAAATACATTTTCCGTGGATAGGTGAGGCACAAATTCCACAGGACGACACTTAGGCTTACTGTGAGTATCACTCACTGATACTTTCAATTGAGTTACATATGTTTAAATGCTGAAATCATGGGTGTATTTTACAGCCCAGCAAATGGCTGAGACCCGCAGTTTGGAGAACAGTATGCTAGCTAACACCCTGTCTGATGTTTCAACGACGAAGGTTATACTGGGGACTCCGCTGCTGGACATGCAGAGGGTACCAGGTATCCCCCATGCTGACAGTCAGTGTTGCTGATTTCTGAGGTCGCCTTCAGCTCTGAGCGTATGTGAACTTTCCTACTTCCGGTGGTTGGGGACCTGAGGCTCCTGTATGCGGAGGTGTCCCCGAATCCCCCTGCTTTTTTTTTTTTTTTTTTTGGCAAACACCAGTGTGGCCCAGAGTCCCCAGAGCCAGCACTGCCTGGAGTGGCAGAGTGAGAGAGCAGCAGGTGGCCCGGGAAAAGCCTTCTCTCCGAGGCTTGTTTACGCAGGAGGCAGGAGGTGGAGCGTGGGCTGGCAGCAGGCTTCCTTGGGAGAGCCGTGGGCGTCCTGTGTCCCTAAGCAGTGGCCTCTCTCCTCCCCCAGTCTCCGCTGGCGGCTGTGGCCTGGCTCGGCCCTGGGGGCTGCCCGACAGCCCGCAGAGGAGAGAGCTGTCCTTGCAGGCTCTGGGTGAAGGTCTCAGTTACCAGCACAGAGGGGAACTAAGAAGGGAAGAGGGGGTGGGCCTTGTGTCACCAGGAAGCTACTACTGTGGGAGGGGGGCCTTGAGGGAGGGAGGCTGTGGGGCACCATGGCCATGGCAAAAGCGGGGTGGAGACAGTGGTGGCCTCATTCCACGCGAGGTGAGTGGCAGTGCCGTGCTGGGTCCCCCTGCCCCCCCACAGCTCACACGCGCCTACCTCTGTCTGCGGACCTGGGACGGGTGGACGGACCCATGAGCTCAGGAGCCTGGAGCAGGCCCCCCACAGCACCACACGGCTACCCTGCAGCTGGCCTCGGGTCCAAGAGACTAGGCCCCTCGCAGCAGCCAAAAGCCCCCCAGAGCCGCACCAGGAAAACACAAACAAATCAGGAAAGCAGAAATTGAGCCCTTCCCAGGCTGTGAGCTCCCAGAAAGGGACCCAGGGTGAGTTGAGTGCCGAGGGCCTGAGGAAAAGGGTCCGATGAAGGGTGAGGGGTGCGGTGCCGCCTCCTTTTGGGGTGTGGAATGATGGATGCCCTAGAGAAGGACTGGTGGCAGAGGAGAGAATCGTCTCCTCTGGTTCGCAGGTCACCCAGTCGTCCTGGGCTTTGGAGGAGGAGGTAATGCTTCTAATGCTTGGCTGTTCTTAAAGGGATTGGCTAAATTTACAGCTACTAATGCCATTTGTCACTGGGCAAGCACAAAGGCACGCTGAGCCGGCTGGGACGGTTCCAGCTTCTTGTCTCTGGGCTCACGGGGCGCCCGGTGATGTCAGGCCGCGGTTTGCCTCCAGACCTCTAGCCCCTGACTGTAGCACCGCGAGCTCTCACAGGCTCACAGGCAGGCACGGCCAGAGGGTTGGGAGAGAGAGATCTCCAGCTGAGAGCCGAGAGCCCTGTCCGCAGAAGCACCTCGTTGAGTGCTCATTTCCGAAGGAAGCCGCGCTGCTCTGGGCAGAGGACAGCCAGGGGAAGATATTTTCGCCTGGGTCTGGGTGGAGGGACACAGGTTGGGAGAGGGGTGGGTGCCTTTTCATCAAAGAACATGAGTGTCCTTGTTTCTGGCCTTAAAAATAGCCAGGCTCACCTGTAAGCCTAGAAGGCTGCCGCGGGGGTGGGTCTGCCTGGGCCCCCAGCGCTGGGATGAGGTCCCTTATCAACCCCAGGAGAACATGGGTCTCCCCTTTCACCAGACAGCTGTGGGTGGGCAGAAGTCCCATCTGGGAAGTGCAGGCGAAGGAGCCCCCCACCCCTCCTGTCCTTGTGCAGGCTCGGCCTGCTGCACCCCTGCTCAAGCTGTGCCCACCCGGCCCACCCCTCCTGCCTGCAGGCTCTGGGCTGCCTGCCCTTTAGAGCAAAACGCAGCCTCAGCGCTTTTCTCTCTCCTGCTGCCTGCCTTTTTGTTCTTCCGCATCCATCACCTGGCAGTGGGGGCGGGGTGGGGCGACGTGGCTGGCTGGCCGCATTGGCCTCGGCAGGCTGTGCATTCTGGACCACTGCCGCTGGAGGTATCTCTCCTCTTCCACCCTCTCCTTTCTTCTTCCTCTGGTCCCTTCCCCCCGTCACTTTCCCCGGGATCATTAAAACATAAGCTCCTCTTGCTGGCTCACTCAGCTTAGCCTGGCTGTGTGGGCAATTTCCCATCCTGATTTTGCTGTGAATGGGAAACTGAGTCAGGAGGAGACCCCCCCCCCCCCCCCCCAAACGCAGGCAGGACAAGAGGAGGACAAGCCCTTGAGAAAACATCCCTGTATTTCCCTGGCTTCCCACTAGCCTGCGAGTTCACTCTGTGTCTCCCCATTCTTTTTACCTTAAAAGTGGGGCAGACCTTATAGGGGTGTACCCCAAAGAACTGAAAACAGGGACTCAGATATTTTACACCCCGGTGCATAGCAGCCCTACTCACACTAGCCAAAGGTGGAAACAAAATGTCCATGGGTGGATGATGGATAAACAAAATGTGGTCTCTACGGGCAACGTATCATTGTAACACAATGTGTTACTCAGCCATAAAAAGATGTGAAATTCTGACACGTGCTACAACATGAATGGATCTTGAAAACATTATCCTAAATGAAATACACCAAAAGAAAATTTAAAAAATTAAAAAAGCAGGGGGTGACTGGGTGGCTCAGTCGTTTAAGCGTCCGACTTTGGCTCAGCGCATGATCTCGCGGTTGGTGAGTTTGAGCCCCGCTCGGGCTCTCTGCTGTCAGTACAGAGTCCACTTCGGATCCTGTCTCCCTCTCTCTCTCTGCCCCTCCCCTGCTCTCTCTCTCTCTCTCTCTCTCTCTCTCTCTCTCAAGTAAATAAATAGTTAAAAAAGAAAAAAAAAGAAAAAGAACAAATGTTGAGTGATTCCACTTACATGAGGTACCCTGAGCAGACAGATTCATAGAGACAGGAGGCAGAGCAGCGGTTGCTAGGGGCTGAGAGGCAGGGAATGGGAATTAGTGTTTAAAAGGCACAGAGTTTCTGTCTGGGATGATGAAAAATTCTGGAAATGTGGTGAGGCTACTTACACAGCACTGTGGATATACCTAATGCCAACTGAGCTGTACATTTAAAAGTGGTTCCAATGGTATGTTTTATGTTATGTATATTTTACTGCAATTTTAAAAACTGGGGCTGTGAGTGGGGCACCTGGGGGGCTCAGGCGGCTGAGCGTCCGACCTCGGCTCAGGTCATGATCTCGTGGTTCATAGGCTCGAGCCCCGCGTCGGGCTCTGTGCGGACAGCTCGGAGCTTGGAGCCTGCTTCGGATTCTGTGTCTCCCTCTTTCTCTGCCCTTCCTCTGCTCATACTTGGTCTTTCTCTCTCTCTCTCTCAAAAATAAATAAAACATAAAAAAAAAACCAAAAACTGGGGGTGCGAGTGCCTGCCTGAACTTCCAGCCTGATAGCTGAGCAGACAGATGATGTGGACAGCACCCCCTCCCTCTCCCTCTGCCCTCTTCTCTGGTAAACAGGTAAAGTGCTGGGCCTTTCTGCTGCAAGAGGGGCCTCTTGGCTCCCTGGCTGGGACTCATTCTGGAATGTACAAATGAACCCAGGTGATACATTAGCCTGGTTCCCTCAGGGAAAGCAGAGTTCCTGGATGTACCCCCAAGAACAGGCATCCCTGGGGAGAGTGACATAGGAGCAGGGAGGGCCGGGCAGAGGGATACTATGGATCTGGTCACCACCGTAGGCAGCTGGGCTCAGTCCACTGGCACCTGCTGAGGACTATGAAGAACACGTTTCAGTTGTTATCTGAGAGACCAAGGAGGGAGTGTTTGTGGAGGGCTGCCCCTGGAGCTGTTAGGTCCTCCCACGGCCAGGGTGCAGGATTCCAGGCCCCCGGTGGGTTCCTGCAGGCATCTGCTGGCGTGTGTCTGAGAAGCCCTGGGCAGAAGGTGCTCGGGAGCTGAGGGGAGGTGCAGTCAGGCTCACTGTATGACTCTGACTGGTGTTGGGGGGGGGGGGGGGGGAGGCACCGAGCGGAGATGAGAACACACAAGGCATCCAAGACAAGTGACCTGTGTACAGAGTCCTCTCTTTCCCTCTGGGCACCAGACTAATGCAGGCTGGGAATGGGTGTCAATGCCTGTCCCTTTCCTCGGTGATCACTGACCCCAGGCTCCCCCACGGGACTGTGCTGTGGTCCTGTGAGGGGCCTGCGAGAGCCTGGGGGAGAGTCCAGCGGGGCAGGCCAGTGCTTCTGCTGCGGGCGGGGCCAGGCACCTGATCCCCCTGGAAACTCTCCTGCAAAGCCCAGTCCTCCGCCTGTACCTGGAAAGTGTGCCAGGAGGCCCTTGATAAGATCTTAAGTCTTCAAGGAATAATGGGCATGGCTTTAGACACCAGCTTTTCCTGCAGGCAGCTCCCTTTCAGCCCTCTCTGGACATGAGCCTTATCATTGCAGTCCCCTGAGGCCGGCAATCTGCCCAGGGCCGGGCACTGAGCTAGGCACAGAGCCGGGGCCCTCTAGAGCCTGCGGCCCAGTGGGGAGTAAGAAGCTCACACGGCCCTTGAAGAATCCCCTGGGCTCTGGAAGGGTAGCGGAGAATGAGAGGTGAGAGGTGTCCTGAGAGCCCGAACAGGCTGCTAGGAGGTGGGATGAAGAGGCGGGGAGGTGTAGGCCTACCTGGAGCTGTGCTGTGCGCACTTGAGCAAGTAACCTAACCTCTCTGAACCTCTGTTTTCTCTTCTAAGTAGTGTAATTATACCGATTTCATGGGGTTATAGTGAGGGGCAAGTGGGTGAAGGCATATCAAGTGCTGGAAGGAGGGTCTGTCACATGATACGGGGCACAGGACACATTAGCCATTCTAATCATTAGAAGTCACAGTATAATGCCCACTAGCCCGCTCTGAAAGCAGGGAATTGGGCTAGTCGCCAGGTGGCCTCTGGGGCGCTGTTCTAGTATTCTGTGAATGTAAACACTTCTAGATTTTGTAAGTAGGGGGGAAGGGGAAGATGCCTCTGGGTGAGGGGCACAGGGTGAGCAGAAGCAGAGAGGCGGAAAGAACATCGCATGTAGTTTTCTATGGCCTTGTGCCAAATTGCTACAAACGTAGTGGCTTAAAGTTTATTTATTATTTTGAGAGAGAGAGAGAGAGAGAGAGAGAATCTCAAGAAGGCTCCGCACTGCCAGCGCAGAGCCCAGCACGGGGCTCAAACTCACGAAACCGTGAGATCATGTCCTGAGCCAAAACCAAGAGCCGGGCGCTCAACCCACCGAGCCACCCAGGCACCCCCAAACTTAGTGGCTTAAAAACAAGACCTGCTGGGGCGCCTGGGTGGCTCAGTCGGTTAAGTGTCCGACTTCAGCTCAGGTCACGATCTCGCAGTCCGTGAGTTCGAGCCCCGCGTCGGGCTCTGGGCTGATGGCTCAGAGCCTGGAGCCTGCTTCTGATTCTGTGTCTCCCTCTCTCTCTGCCCCTCCCCCGTTCATGCTCTGTCTCTCTCGGTCTCAAAAATAAATAAACGTTAAAAAAAAAAAAAAAAAAAACACAAGACCTGCTTATTACGTCACCGTTCTAGAAGTCAGAAGTTCAGCTCAGTAAATCACAATACTGAAGTTAAAGTGTCCGCCAAGGTCAGTTCTCGTTTGGAGGCTGGGAGACAAAGTCTGCTCCCAAGCTCCCCGGATGTTGGCACCATTTACTTGCTTGCGGTTGTAGGACCCGGGTGCCCCTTCTCCTTGCCGGTCATTGGCCGGGGAGTGCTCTCAATCCCTGGAGGCTGCCTGCGCTCCTGGTACGTGCTCCTCCTTCAAGCCAGCAACGACGCGTGGGGTCTTTCTCCTGCTTTGAATCTCTGTCTCTACCCCCCACCCCAGACTGAAGGGGCTCCTGTGATTGGAGGAGGCCCTCCTGAATAATCTCCCTGTCTTAAGGTCTGCTGACTGGGAATTTAATTATATTTGCAAAACTCCTTCCCAGGAGTCCCTAGATTAGTGTTTGATTGAGTAACTGGGAGAAGGTATACACCCAGAACCCTCTTAGGGTTCTGCCTACCACACACGGCGTATGGCCCGGAGAAGGAGCGGGCTAAGAGGGGATCATGGGCAACCACAGGAGCAGGAGGGCTAAGGTGGGCGTTGGTGGTAGGAGGGATGTAAACCCACTATAAGCCTCGGATAGCAGGTGGAGGAAGGGGCATGGGACATCCCCACCGTCACCTCTGACTGTGGCCCTGCACCACTAGGCACGCTTCTCCCAATCAGAGCAGACTCTCTGTAGACCCACTGCCACCCTGGCCTCACTCTGATGAGGGCACCCTGGCCTGAAACTTTGGATTCTTCCCTCTGGGCCGGGTGGACATACCCATGAGCCCCTGCAGGCTGCCGAGCTCAGGAGCCCAGAGCAAGCCCTGCGTAGTCCCTCTGTAGCTGGCCTGGGGTCCCAGGGAGGCTGGGCCCCAGGCAGCAGCCAAAAGCCAAAACCCAAGCCTGGAAATCATTGAGGGATGTCTGTGTCCCCTCGGCCAGTTCTTCCTCTCCATCGCCAACACCCGCCTCTGAAAAGGCCGGCGGGGGCCTGGGGGAGTCCACATTCATGGTCCTAGCAGCATTTCTGGAAGTCAGCGGACCATTCCTTTCCCCGTCTTGGATCCATTACAGTTGAAAACTCAACAAACCCTTGGTAACTGGCGAATAACTACGTTCCAAAAAAGTTCTCAGTCATCCAAGGTTTTGAAATTCAAGTGTTCCTTTAAACATACCAGGGCCTTGCCTTTATTATCAATAGTCACTTTCTAGCTGCATGCAACCCCCTGTGGTCCCAGAGTCCTGTGCGTTATTCGGGTCTCCTTCGTGGCTCTACTGGTGGTAGTTTGAGACCATTCTGCTAGTTCTGGTGATGAAACCACGTATGGGTTGTACTTCCTCCAGCTGAACGGATTCCCCCATGGAGAGCACGAATTTGCAGATGATGAATGGGCCACCAGATAAGCCTTAAAGCCCCTTCCCGTCTGGCCTAGAGCCTGTCGGAAGGAAGGGGAGGGTCTTTGGTGGGAAGGGACACAGAGGTGAGAAAGGTCCTGGTCCTCCCCACTTCCGGGTGGGGTCCGGTGGGAGCTTCGGGGGACAGGAGTGGGCAGTGGGGGTGTCCCTGCGGGCCTGGGCCGCTGCAGTGGCTGGCTCCATCAATCTGGTCAGGAAGGACGGCAGTTATGTTGGCGGACTTCAGCAGGTATCCTGGAATGCCCGCCACATCGTGCCAGGCCACCACAGAGAGAGGGCCCAAGGGCTAACGAGAGAGTCACGCGCCTGTGGAGGGTGGCCAGACAGCGTCCGTGCCTAGGCCGTGCCCTCCCAGACCTCCACCAGGCCTCTCACGTTCCACCATCAATAGCCAGTCGCGTCCTTATAGACTGAGCACGGCATGCCCTGATAGCCACATCCTAACAAGGCTGCGAGATTGTGTCTACCACTTAAGGCCTAGAGGCCTGAGCTAATTTAGAGGAGAGTGTGGTATCCACAGAGGGAACATCTCTTTAGAAGGAGACATTTTCATTTATTTATTTATTTATTTATTTATTTATTTATTTATTTAGAGAGGGTGGGGGAGGGGCAGGGAGGGAGGGAGAGAACCCTAAGCAGGCACCCAGCTGTCGCGCACAGCCCGATGCGGGGCTTGAACTCACGAACCGTGAGATCGTGCCCCGAGCCAAAATCAAGAATCAGGCACCCAGCTGACGGAGTCACCTGGTGCCCCTAGAAGGAGACATTTTCTTGGAGGACCCAGGCCACCTAGAGGGTTTGTGTCTGGGGACCCCTTACATCCTAATGCTTGGGTCAGGGACGTCAAAGCCTCTGGTCTGTTTCATTCTGGTTTGTGATAGATTCTGCTAATTCCAGTTGGGAAGTGGGGCTTGGGTGGTAGGCTGGGCCCCTCCTCTGCCTTTTCCCAGGTGGTGAGGTCCAGCTACCACACAAGTTATCACACAAGTTACTGTGTTGGCCAGTGAGGCAAGTCACTGGCCTTCTCCGGGCCTCAGTTTCCCTTTGTGTACAAGGGGAGTTGCAGCACATTCTTCATACGGAAGGCCAGCTGGCACGCCATTGACTTCTCAGGGATGTTGGGAGGCCAAGGTGCCGTAATGGGTGAGAGAATGTTCCGGGAGCGGGGAGTAGTTCGCGAGTGGGGTGTCATCCCCGCCTCCAGCTACGTCTCACAGAGCCCGCTGTTCTGTCTCCTGCAGCCCGGACGCAGCCCCTGAGCCGGAGGGATGGAGAATTCCTCCGCCGCGTCAGCCTCGTCCGAGGCTGGGAGCAGCCGCTCGCAGGAAATCGAGGAGCTGGAGCGTTTCATTGACAGCTACGTGCTCGAGTACCAGGTGCAGGGGCTGCTGGCCGACAAGACGGAGGGGGACGGCGAGAGCGAGCAGACCCAGTCCCACATCTCCCAGGTGAGCGCTGCGCAGGTGCGGGGGCCTTGGCAGACTCGAACGTGCTTCCAAATCCCAAATCCGGGCAGCGTGTGGCCGCCTGGCCCTTGCTTGCTGAGGCACGGATGGCCCCAGGCAGCAGAGCACGGGCTCCAGGCAGGAAGCCCCCCTGCTCCGACTCTACTCCATCCCACCGGGCTGGGCAGCTGGGGCCTGGCCAGACTCACAATTCATTGAACCCGTGGTTATAGAGTTCCGGCCATATGCTAGGCACCGTTCCCTGTCCTCCACAAGCTCGTGTTCTAGAAGAGATCTGGAGGTTGTAGCTTATCAGGAATGCACACCGTATAAGGGTATAACTTGTGAGCGTTCTCTCCGATCTCAAATACAGGCAGTTGTTGGCGGCCACAGAACTGAGTCTCGTGCCGTCTGTCTCAGGCCTCAGGGGGCTCTGCGTGCCAGCCCTAGTTAGGCGCATGAGGCGTTTTGACTAGAACTTCAGGTTGGTGCCATCTGCTCCTGGGCTAGTCTGGCAGCCCAGACTCAGCCGACTCTGGGCCAGGATTTGGAAATCTTGAGTTCTCGAGAATAAAGTGTGAGCCATGCAGGGTAGTGGCCATATCGCATGCATCTTTCCTCAACGCCGTAAATTCCCGGTAGATACTTGTTTAAGAATTGGTTCCAGACTTGCTTCTAGCTGCCCGTGTGACTTTTGGCACAGCCCTCAACTTCTCCGAGCCTTGATTTTTCCTATCTGGTGAATGGAGATTATTATTCTGCTTCCTCAGGAATGTTGAGAGAGAAAAGGTGGGAACGTATGTGATGCTTTCCTTAGTGTCCTCGAAGTTTTGAATCACAATTAGTAGAAGCTTCTAACGTGTCCATTATTCGCTCTACAGTGTATATTGAGCACCCACCCTGTGTCTGACTCTGTTCTAGGGCTGGGCGTCTGGGAGGGAGCAAAAGAGTCATAAAGCTCTGCCCTCCTGGGACTTACATCCTGGGGGTGGGTGATAATCGCTGCGGAGGAAAATAAATTCAGAAAAGGAAATGGGGATGGGGCGCCTGGGTGGCGCAGTCGGTTAAGCGTCCGACTTCAGCCAGGTCACGATCTCGCGGTCCGTGAGTTCGAGCCCCGCGTCGGGCTCTGGGCTGATGGCTCAGAGCCTGGAGCCTGTTTCCGATTCTGTGTCTCCCTCTCTCTCTGCCCCTCCCCCGTTCATGCTCTGTCTCTGTCTGTCCCAAAAATAAATAAACGTTGAAAAAAAAAATTTAAAAAAAAAAAAAAAAAAGAAAAGGAAATGGGGAGTGATGAGGGTCGGGAGGAGTTTGCTGTTTCAAAGAGGGTATCAGGAGAGATGTCACCGAAGTAGGTGGAGGGGTGAGCTGTGCAGCTATCTCGGGCAAAGGCCCCGCTGCAAGAGTATTCCAGAGGCAGTGAGGAGGCCGAGGCGCAGAGAAAGGGGGAGAGCCAGAGGGGATGAGTCAGGGAGACCATGGGGTCACATGGACGAGATGTGCGAGCGCTGAGCCCTGGAGTCTGCCAACATCGAGAAAGCAGGGATGGGAGGAGGGGTCAGCCAGAGAGCAGGAGGGGGGTTGGCCACAGGGCGGAAGGAAGACCAGGCGGGGTGGAGTGCAGGAAGCTGGGGAAGGTGTGTTCCAGGAGATGGGGGCAGGGCGGGCTGACCTTGTGGACTGCGGCTGCCAGGCCAGGGAACAGGAAGCCTGAGGATGACCTCCCCAAGCAGTGGGGGCTACTGGGGACCCTGACTAGAGGGGTGACCATCAAGTGGTGGGGGCGAACGTCAAGGAGATATGGGTTGGAGATGGGGAGGGTGATACAGATCCTCTGTGTATTACAGACGTTTGCTGTAAAGGGGGGAGATGTGTTCTTGGGGGAAGGGAGGTCAAAACAGGAGCGTACACAGCGTGTTGTGCATTGATGGGGGTGGTCTGGGGTAGAGGGGAGGCTGCACAGTGGCCTTGAGTAGATGACAGGGCTTGGCCTTGGCTCCGGTCCCCAGCGGCTCACCCACAATCGCAGAGGGAGATTTCCAGGCTTGTAGCCATGCTTCCAGAATGACAGCTGGTGGTGCAACACAGCTGTGAGCTTCTCCGGCTACTTTCAGCCACGAGGGTGCAGGTGCAGAGTTACAACGCTGAATTTAGCCAGGACTGTTTCTCTGGGCGCTGACAGTGCAGGGAGAGAAGGGCGAGGGAGTGAGGGAGTCAGGACAGTGACATTCCCTGACACTGAGCCAGTTAAGGGCAGGAGTGAGGGCCCAACGTGGTTATAGATACGGAAGGGGTGGAGGGTCAGTGGACGGGGGCCTGGGGGGCCTGGGAAGTCAAAGAATTCCCAGAATCGTGGCACCAGAAGGAGTGAGCAGAAAATGGAAGCGTCGGGGAGTGGGTGTTTGGAGTCCAGGGCAGGAAGTGCAGGAGTTGGCAACGAAAGTCTGGGCACGAGCATCGGGGTACTTGGGCAGAGGAGACATCAGGAAGGGAGGGGCGGTGGAACCAATGGCAGGGCACAGGAACCACGGTGACTGACATCAGCGTCACCAAGAAAGGCTGGTGCCGGAGAAGGCGGCAGTGATCCAGGAGCAAAGTCTTCAAGAAGAACAGGGACTGAGGTGGGGGTGAGTGACCTGGGGGTCCATAGGTGACTGCGAGGAGGAAGTGTCTTGTCTGATGATGCGTCAATTTTCAATCACGCTTGATGTACAGTCAGCAATATCATAACCCGGAATGGAAGGGGCAGGGCGGTCTGACTAGACTGGAAAATTTCCAGGGGAAATGAACGTCTTTGGGTCGTGCAGTGCGGGAAGGGGCAGAATTAGGTGAACCGACTCGTGCATACTCCTGGAAGCACCCCAGAGTGGACTTCCCCAGCAGCAGGCCCTGTGGACGGGGCGCGGGGCTGGCCTGCCTCCCGCACTGTGCACGCCCAGGGTGACCTTTGGCACCTTTGGCACGACATCCTTCGAAGGCTCCTCCAACGTGAAATAGGCTTTTACAGGTGGAGGGTCCGAGGATGCCGTGAAGCTTCACCCCAGAGGAATACTTTACAAAATGGTAGAATTTCTGTTCCCAGAGCAGCCACTGGGGAGAGAATTCTGGGAGGAGGGGCCCTCCTGCCGTCTCTGACCTCCCTGTGGTGATGGCTGAGCTCTCAAGATATAGAGCAAATAGAGGCGTGCCCTCACTCAGGGCCCTGCCCTTCTAGCTCCTGTTCCTGGGACAGGTCGGGACTGACCATGCCTGGAGGTCCACATCTGCAGGGGCTTTGAAACAGATGTTTGTTGTGAAGCAGCGTGGAAAGCACGGCTACTTGTAACATCTGATGCATTCCTTAAGCTTTGTGTTCTCTGATGTTCCCTGCAAGAATGCAAAACCTGGGATCTGCCTGTGAGGCGCTGGCCAAGGAGGGACATTTTAATCCCACTCCCACCAAACCTGCTCCCGTACACCCACAAAGACAGCTGGGGTGCAGACTCCAGAGGAAGGGGCAGCTGTGGACAACTCTAAGTAAGGCTGGGGTTAGATGTGTTTATATAACACGCTTCTTTAAAAAAAAATAAAGTCTCTGTTGACACAACTTTATGGGAAGTCTTTCTGCTAGAGCACTTTTGCTTGTTTTTATTTAACCTGATGACTATTTTATTTTATTTTTTTTTTATTTTTTTTTAAATTTTTTTTTTTTTTCTTTTTCAACGTTTTTATTTTTATTTTTGGGACAGAGAGAGACAGCGCATGAACGGGGGAGGGGCAGAGAGAGAGGGAGACACAGAATCGGAAACAGGCTCCAGGCTCCGAGCCATCAGCCCAGAGCCTGACGCGGGGCTCGAACTCATGGACCGCGAGATCGTGACCTGGCTGAAGTCGGACGCTTAACCGACTGCGCCACCCAGGCGCCCCAACCTGATGACTATTTTAAATGGAAGCCAACCCCCTCCTCCCCCAAAAAAAAAACCCTCAGAGAATGTCTCCATCGGCCTGTCTGAAGTGGTATTTTGATGTTTCTGGAAGAGGAAAATTGTTAAGAATCTTGGAAACCTTGAGAAAACTTGAGAGAATAGAGAGTCATGTTGCTTTCCAGTTGGTGAGATCATTTTTTTAGGATCTGAGAGATGACGGTTGACAGAAGAAAAGACCTCATGATGCTTGTACAGTTGTGTTCTCCCCACCCCTTCTTTTAAAAAAATTTTTTTAATGTTTATTTATTTTTGAGAGAGACAGAGCATGAGCAGGGGAAGGGCAGAGAGAGAGGGAGACACAGAATCCGAAGCAGGCTCCAGGCTCTGAGCTGTCAGCACAGGCCCGATGCAGGGCTCAGACTCATAAGCCATGAGATCATGACCTGAGCCGAAGTCAGATGCTTAACCGACTGAGCCACCCAGGCACCCCTTTCCCCACGCCTTTAGCAACAACTAGGGAGAAGGATGGATGCATGGATGGATGGATGGAAGGAAGGATGAATGAATGGAAAGAGAGAGAGAGAGAGAGACAGAGAGAGAGAGGGGAAGGGCCAGAGAGAGAGGGAGGCACGGAATCTGAAGCAGGCTCCAGGCTCCGAGCTGTCAGCACAGAGCCCGACGCGGGGCTCGAACTCACGAACCGTGAGATCATGACCTGAGCCGAAGTTGGACGCTTAACCGACTGAGCCACCCAGGTGACCCTACCATTAACCTTTTGTGGGAGAGATCGGGATGTTACTAAGTGGGAAATGTTTGGCACTTCCTGAAGTTAGTGGACGGTCTAGTGGATCATCATAAAGCTTCAAAGCAGTTTTCATCACACCAGGAGCTTGGACAAATGTTGATGTACAAGCCCCACCTAAAGTTCAGTTGAATGAGGAGGGGCTTGGACATTGGCCTTCTTATAAGCCCCCACTTGACTCTGAAGCCCTGATGAGGCTGACAGCCATGACCATGGGTGGGACATGTCTGTCTCCCCTCCCCATCCTTCTGTGGCCACCTGCCTTGAGCTCCACCGTTGGATGGATAGAATGTAGAGACGTCATAAAAAGCAGATACATTGAATGAAAGCGTATTTCCAATAAATTCTGTTAACAGGTCAATTGAAGAACGAGTGAGGGTGAACATAACTTCTTAACGGTCCTTTTTGATGTCGTCAGGCACTTGGAGGTCCTGGGTTTTGTCTGAAATGCGAAGTGTCCTTACCAAGAGCGAGGCAACCATGCGGATGTAAAGAGTGGGATGCAGATAACTCAGACTGGTGTGGCGTCTCTCACTCACGGTGGTTTTCCTTCTCTTTCTCTTCGTGTTTTTCCTTCATTCTGCCTCCCCCGTTCACTGTTCCGTCATCCCCCTTTTATCCCATTCCTTCATTCCCTCCTGCCCTTTGAATCCTCTCCCGTGCCCTCTTTACTCATAGGAGGAAGCACTCAATGGTGGACCACCCATGAAAAGTTTAACTGAAGAAGTGAGTTTGAGGGACATCGTGGGATGTTTGTGCATGGGGGACTCATTTAATTAGCGACGCGATTTATTTTTAGTTACACAAGTACTATACGCAGACTTCTCATGGTACACAAGAATTCTAATATTAGCAACAAAGTCTCCCTTAGCTACCGCCTCATTTCAGTGCCTGATGAATGAGTTAACTTCATCACCTTTTTTTAATGCTTTTACCAACACACACACAGGCGCGCGCGCAGACTTATAGAAATACATTATTTCAAAGTCATAAATCATAGCCAGTGAATATGTTGGTCAGTAACCTACATCTTTCACCTCGCCGTATGCCTTAGGGGTTCTTCCAGCCCTTCTACATCTGCTGTGTTCTGTTTAGCGGCTATACAGTAGTCCATAGTATGGATGTCCCATACTTTAACGTTCACCTATTGATGGGAATTCAGGTTAACTTCTCAATTTTCCCCTGGAAACGTTAGAGACTTCAGTGAGTATTATCGAACATGCGCATATGAAAGGGTTTCTGTGGGTAGATGCTGAGAAGAAGAATCAAGTTTAATAGCCGTTGCCAAATTGTTTTCTGCGATGTTCTGTTTTCACACCACCACCAGCGAATTGGGACAAATCTCTTGGCATCTTAATTTGCATTTTCTTAATTTCCAGTGAGGTTGCTCTTCAATCTGATTACCAGTCATTTCTTAGGAAGTTAAAATTTTTACTTTACTTTTAATATTTGTTCATGTTGATTTATTTTTGAGAGAGAGAGAGAAAGAGCGAGCTTGATGGGGTGCCTGGGTGGCGCAGTCCGTTAAGCGGCCGACTTCAGCTCAGGTCACGATCTCGCGGTCCAGGAGTTCGAGCCCCGCGTCGGGCTCTGGGCTGATGGCTCGGAGCCTGGAGCCTGTTTCCGATTCTGTGTCTCCCTCTCTCTCTGCCCCTCCCCCGTTCATGCTCTGTCTCTCTCTGTCCCCCCCAAAAAATAAATAAACGTTGAAAAAAAAAATTAAAAAAAAAAAGAAAGAGCAAGCTTGAGTGGGAGAGGGGCGGGGCGGGGGTGGGGGGAGGACAGAGAATCCGAAGCTTCTCTGTGAGGTCATGACCTGAGCCAAAGTCAGACGCTTACCCAACTGAGCCACCCCTACAATTACATTTTACCTTTTTTTTTTTTTATGTTTATTTATTTTTGAGAGAGACAGAGACAGAATGTGAGTGGCTTGGGGCAGAGAGAGAGGGAGGCACAGAATCCGAAGCAGGCTCCAGGCTCTGAGCTGTCAGCACAGAGCCCGACGCGGGGCTCGAACCCACAAACCGTGAGATCATGACCTGAGCCGAAGTCGGTCGCGCAACCGACTGAGCCACCCAGGCGCCCCTCTATTTTACTTTTAAAGCAACAACTGGAAAAATAGAGATAATCAGAAAATAGACGAAGAAGCCCACCATAACTTTACGACAAAATCTAATGTCATTTTTATGTATTATTTTTTCCTTTATATACCTTTTATGAAATTGAACTTCTAGCATACATATAATTTTTAGCTTACTTGTTTAGTTAGCATGATCTCCTAAACGTCATTTGGCGGTTCGGCATAAAGTATCATCATTTCAACCTGCTCTTTTTCTGCCAGTCACTGTCGGCTAAGTAGTGAAGTATAATTAGAGCTAACATTTGTTCGTTCAAGCCCTGGTCTAGGTTCTGGGGAGAAACTCAAGAACAGAATGGACCATAATCCTTGACCCCAACCCCTAGCCCTTCTTTTCAAGTGAGGAAAGACAGACGGCAGACACCTGAGTGGGGCAGGAGACGGGGTGGTTCTGGGCTTCCCCGGTGGCTCACTTAGACTTTTGGGCAAAGATTTGAAGAAGGTGAGAGAATGAGCCCGCCTGGGAACCAGCGTTGCAGGCAGAGGGAATGTGATGGCACAGCGCTGGTGGGGGAGGGCGCCCTGCTTGGAGGAACAGCCTGTGGGCTGGTCTGGCTGGAGCAAAGTGAGCAAGGGGGAGGGTCCTAGAAGAGCCAGATCTGGAGGGCCTTTTCCTCCCCACCGAGGACTCTGGCCTTTTCTCTAGTGACACTGGGCAGACGCTAGAGGGTTTTGAGCAGAGGTTGGGCATGATGTGACTGGTTAAATAGGATCACTCGGGATGCTGTGTGGAGAATAAGCTATGGCAAGGGGAGGGGTCAGAAGAGGAGGCCGGGGGACCAGGAAGCCATGTGGTTGGTCCAGGCAAAAGGTGATAGTGACTTGGAGCAGTGGGATCACCGTGCAGGTGCTAAGAAGTGGTCAGATACTTGCTATACTTTAAAGGTACAGATAACGTGATTTTCTTTTTTTTTTTTTTAAGTTGATTTACTTATTTTGAGAGAGAGAGAGAGAGAGAGCACCAGCAGGGGGAGAGGCAGAGAGAGAGAGAGAATCCCAAGCAGGCTCCGTGCTGTCAGTGCAGAACCCGATGGGGGGCTTGAACTCATGGACCGTGAGGTCATGACCTGAGCCAAAGTCAAGAGTCGGACACCTACCCGACAATGATTCCTATCATGGTGCCCCAATGATAGGATTTTCTACTGCACAGCCCTGAAGATTTTAGCCTGAGCAGATGGAGGGATAGCCTTTGCAGACCTGAGATACGGGAAACCCTGGAGGAGTAGCTTTGAGGCACAAAGCTCGAGAGTTCAGTTTTGGGACGTGAAAGGTTTAACGTAGCATTAATGTCTCCATGCTGATGAAGCAGGGAGATGTGGAAAGGCGGCGTTCAGAGGAAAGGAATGACCTGGAGACTTAAACGTCTGTCAATAGTAGCATATGGATGGCATTTTGAGCCGAGAGTGAGGGGGCTTAGAGAAGAGGGTCCAGCATTGAGCTCTAGGAGTCTAAAGAGACCAGCAGGTGCTAACAAAGGACACTGAAGCCTGTCCAAGTTAACTCATTTACTCTTCACAACAATTCCGTGAAGGTATTGTTATTGTTGCCTGCTTAGGGGGCGGGGGAGAAACTGAGGCACAGAGAAGTTGAATAAGCTCTCCAAGGTCACACAGGAAGTGTGTGGTCAGTCTGAGGTTTGAACTGGGTGGTCTTACTCCGGTTGCCATACACTTAACCCCCCTACCGTTGCTAGTTTCTGTTAGTTATTACACGTGGGGGAATTGAATCTTAGGAATAAAGTGGCTCATCCAAGGTCACAGAGTAACTGATAGAGTGGGAATAGGAACTCAAGATTCGCTGCCTCAAAAACTCAAGCTCCTAATCACTACACTATGCTGCCTCTACAACACGAAAGTTGGGGATTTTTTTTTCTTTTTTTTTAAGATAGGACCAAAAAAGGCTTTCTTCCTCTCTCAAATCTCAGGTCTTGGACAGCACCTCCTTCCCCTTACATGCAAGGCTTTTCTGGAGCATCACGTGGATGGAGAATGGGCTGCCAGCCAGCGTGTGCCCCCACCTCGCCTTCTTGTTTTTCCCCTCCTGGTCAGTGAGCCCGTGTGCCCCAACGTAAAGGAAGCGGTTGAACTTGCTCCTGAGTTTGAGAAGCTCAGTCTTTAGGCCAGTGGGATTCTGCTGCTGGCTGTCCCATGCCTGAGCTCCGTGAGGAAGTCTCGTCCCCTTTCTGGGCATTGCAAGAAAGTAGTGGCTCCCACGTGACTTTCAAATTGCTCTCTGGGTGGTCCTGCCACCCCCTTGGTTAAAAAGCCCTGGATAAGATGACTTTTTCAATGAGTTTTTACTTTGAAATAAGTTCAGATGTAAATAAAAATGACAGTGATACTACAAAGAGTCCCTGTATATCTTTCACCCGGAATAGCCAATCATTAATATTTTCTAGCATTTGCTTTCTATCTCTCTTCTTTCAGGGTGAGAGAAAGAGACAGAGAGGGAGGGAGGGAGGGAGAGATTCTATAAAGAGATTTTTCTGATTTATTTGAGAGTAAGTTGCAGGTTCCCCTTTATCCCTAAACACTTCAGTGTGTGTTTTCTAAGAACGAGGACATTCTCTTACATAATCATAGTACAGGAAATAAACATTGAAACGGTATTATTATTTAATCTGTATTTAATCTTCTATTTCACCAGTTTTCCCAATTATACCCTTTATAGCAAAAAAAAAAAAAATTCTAGGTTCCTCAAAAATTAAGCATAGAATTACCACGTGATCCAGCAATTCCACTTCTGGATATATAGTCAAAGGAATTGAAAGCAAGGACTTGAGCAGATATTTGCATGCCCGTATTCCTAGCAGCATTATTCACAATAGCCTAAAGGTGGATAGCCAGGCGTCCATCAGTAGATGAATAGATCAACAAAATGTGGTCTATCTATACAATGAACTAGGATTGAAGCTTAAGGAAATAAAGGAAATCCTATGACATTCGCAACCTGGATGAATCTTGAAGACTTTATTTTTTTTTAATTTTTTTTTAACGTTTATTTATTTTTGAGACAGAGAGAGACAGAGCGTGAACAGGGGAGGGGCAGAGAGAGAGGGAGACACAGAATCGGAAGCAGGCTCCAGGCTCTGAGCCGTCAGCCCAGAGCCCGACGCGGGGCTCGAACTCACAGACCATGAGATCATGACCTGAGCTGAAGTCGGACGCTCAACTGACTGAGCCACCCAGGCGCCCCGAGGACTTTATGTTTAGTGAAATAAACCATATCCAACAGGACACATACTGTACGATTCCGCTTCTGTGAGGCATTAGACTAGTAAAGTCCACAGAGAATGAAAGCGGAATGGGAAAGTGGCGGTTAGCTAGGAGGACGGGGGCCTGGGGAAGTTAGTGTTTGATGGGGACGGAGTCTTAGTTTGGGAGGATGATACAACTCTGGAGGTGGATGGTGGTGACAGTTGCACAATGATGTGAATGTGCTTAATGCCGCTGAATTCTACTCTTAAACATGGTTAAAATGGTAAATTTCATGTTCTGTGTATTTTACTACAATTAAAAAAATGCTGGTTCAGCGTCTAATCCAAGATCACACGTTACATTTAGTATCCAACATTTTTATTGGCTCTTTGAATTAAAAGCTGCTTATGCCTGTACTCATTCTGCCACTTTCTGGCTGTGTCACTCTGGGCAAGTTATGCTACGCCTCAGATTCCATATTTGCAATGTGGGCATAATGAACGTGCCTAGATCTCCATGAAAAATAAATGTTACTCTTCGTAGTCGGCTTAGAACAGTGCCTAGATGTAAATGAAATCTTTATATATTCTGGCGAATTATTCTCGTTGTATGTGCTGCAAATAGTCTCTCACTTGGCTTTCATTTTGGTCTTGATTTCTTTTGTCACACAGAAGTTTTAGATTTTGACGTAGTTTAAAACCTGTCTCTTGGAGCCTGATCAACTTGGAAGGTGCTGTTGATGGGTAGCGTGGGGCAGACCCAGCGTAATTTTTCCTCAATTTCCTCCAGTTGTCTCGAAATCGGTGTTTACGGATGGTCTCTCCTTTCCCCTGCCTTGAAACGCTATCCTTATCATTATATAATCTACAGCCTAAATTCCCATTCGTACATCTGTTTGTTCATGGATGCGGTTTTATCGATTATCTCTTTGTCTCATCCTGTACCGAGTCAACTTGCCAGTTTGGCTCTAGCCTGGTAATCTCCTTGGACGTCGGGAAGTACAACCCCTGGGGGGACTTTGTACCATTGAGAAGTGGGGTGGTTCATGTTTAGCACCCTCAGCCTCCCCCACTGTGCTCAGTGGTTTCCCCCGTCTTCCACCAAGTCTGCTCCTAAAATACTGTCCCTTTTGGGGCGCAAATGACAGAGAATTGATTTTAATTGTTTTTGAATTGTGAGATAATTGAAATGTGCTGAGAAGAGCAAAGAATAATAGAATAAGCATCTCTTCTGAGTATAGAATAAACATCTGTACTCCCCCGTTTATTACATCTTAACGCTGTGCCATCTGTGTTTCTGCTTTGTAAAGTAAGAAATGATTATAGCAGGGGCGCCTGGGTGGCTCAGTTGGTTAAGCGTCCGACTTCGGCTCAGGTCATGACCTCACGGTTCGTGGGTTCGAACCCCGCATGGGGCTCTGTGCTGGCAGCTCAGAGCCTGGAGCCTGCTTCGGATTCTGTGTCTCCCTCTCTCTCTTCCCCTCCCCTGCTTGTGCTCTGTCTCTGTCTCTCTTTGTCTCTCTTTCAAAAATAAATAAACGTTTAAAAAAATGAATTATAGCAGCAACAGTGGAAGCCCTACGCCACCACTCATGAATTCGATGTTCATCGTTTCCATGTATAAAAATTTCCCACTTTTCCTGCCTCTTCACATTCAATGACCTTTTCAGAAGTACACCATCTCTTCCCGCAGAGGACTTGCTCCTAGCCATAAACCAGTTTACCTTGAAGGAGAAACTCTCTAGTGTTGGCATCAGGCATGTGGTGGGACAGATGAGAGTGCTTTGAGGTAGGGGCCCTTGTCTCCATTCTGGAATCATCTTCTACAGATAAAGGACAAGTTCAGGGAAGGTCTATATCTGGAGACTTTTCTAGACAATGGCTAGAGGGTTTCCACAGTCTTCCCTTGGACATCTCCCCTCACCTGTGAAGGAAGGTGCGTGTTGCCAGCCCCACACTGAAAGCACCCAGGAAATGCTTCTGGTTGGCAGGTACTAAGTTAAGGATGACTTTGACAAAGCAGGGCCATCTCACAGGAGCTTGGAACTGCTCTTGGAAAGCCCAGCCAGGGGTGAGGTTGCATCTAGAAGTGCGTGAAGCCCCAGCCTTCTCTCCGCTTGCTTCTCCCTGCATGGAGGCTCCCTTCCCTGCCTTGCCGAGCCCAGGAGGAGGTGCACCCACCCACGAATCACTGTTCTGGGATGTCACATCAGTGCTGTGCAGCTGGGGGTGAAGTGTTTGGGACACCTGGAATGGGGGCTGGGAGACTTTCTCTGCGAGGTTGTCCCAGGATGGAATGAGGGGTGCGTGATCTCCCCCGCCAGTGGTCTCGCTGCATGTCTTGGCCATCCCCTACCCTGTTGGCCAGGCCCCGACCAGGAAAGGAGGAACCGCTGCAAGTCTATAAAGGAGAGGGATTACTTTCACAGTAGTTTGAACATTTTATGCAAATGTATACATGCATTTGTGTATATGTAGTATTCAAAAATACGTGTGTATATGTACATATATGTATTACTTCTTATTCTGAAATTATTTCAGTTAAACTTAGGATAGAGCTGTAAAAATAGTATAGGGTCAGGGAGCCTGGGTGGCTCAGTCGGTTAAGCATCCGACGTCAGCCCAGGTCATGATCTCGCGGTTTGTGGGTTCGAGCCCCGCGTCGGGCTCTGCGCTGACAGCTCAGAGCCTGGAGCCTGCTTCAGATTCTGTGTGTGTGTCTCTCTCTCTCCGCCCCTCTCTTGCTCTTGCTCTGTCTCTCTGTCTTAAAAATAAATAAACGTTAAAAAAATTTTTTAAATAGTATTGGGTATTCCCATGCACCTGTCCAGCTTACCCTAATATGAACACCTTTTATAACCATAGTACCATAATGAGAACTAAGGACTTAACATTGGTATAATGAGATTTTATTACAGATTTCACCAGTTTTCCCGCGAATGTCCTTTTTCTGTTCCAAGATCCGAATCTGCATCTAGCTGTCAGGTCTCCTTATTCTCCTCCAATCCATGAGACTTCCTGGGTCTCGTCTTCTATGACCTTGACTTGAGGAGTACTGGTTACTTATTGCATAGAAAGCTCATCTATTTGGGTTTCCTGATGTTTCCTCCCGATGAGATTGAGGTTGTGCATTTTTGGCAAGAACAGCTCACAAGTGATGTGCCCTTTTCAGCACATCACACTGGGGCGTCCATGATGGTGATGTGCTTTGTGATGGCCAATGTTATCCCTTCATCTCTTGGTTAAGGTGGTATCTGATGGAGTCCTCATTTCCCTTCCTATAATTAATTAATAAATATAATATACTTACACTAATAATCAGTATAATTAATGAATATCTTGGGAGGAGATGCTTTGCGACTGCAAGTATCCAGAGAGAGAGGATTTAATCCAGGCAGTTGGTTACCCAGATGACAAAAGAGCTGAGAAGCTAAATAACCCGAGATCAGCAATGGCAAGAAGCCAACGCCACCTCCAGCCCTGAGTCACAAAAGGAGGAGATGGTGTTGCCAGCCCAGGGGTCAGGGTCATGCACAGAAGGCCTATCTGGTGAGGTCTGGAGCCGTGAAGGAGACCCGAGTCCCTGCTGGTAGTGCCGTCCGAGGCATAGAAAGAGGGGGGAGGCGCCTTGGTTTCTCCCTGTTTCCTGTCTCCCAGTGGCCAACCCCAGATGGAAGCCAGCTGGCCCAGGAGCCTGGGAATTGCAGTCTGCAGGGGTCAGCCCCTCCGTGGTGCAGAGCAGAGATGAGCCAGACGTGGGCCTGAGGGTGCCCTTGCTCAGGAATGCTGCCCCGCCGTTTCCCTTGAGCTGTGCCATCCAGTGATAGCCGTGAGTCACATGTGTCTGAAGCACCTGAAATGTGGCCTGGTCCAATCTGACGTGTGCTCTAAGTAGGTTTCAAAAACTTGGTATGGAAAGAAGAATATAAAAAAAATCTCATTAGTAATGTTTTATGTGAATTACCTGTTGAAGTGATCATATTTTGGATATATTGAGGTAAATGAAACATTTAATTTAACCTTTCTTTTTCTTTTTTTTTTTTTTTTGAGAGAGAGAGAAAGAGCGTGAGCACAAGTGTGCGAAAGTGAGGGACAGAGGGCAGAGGGGCAGGGAGAGAGACAGAGAATCTTAAGCAGGTTCCATACCCAGCACTGAACCCAACATGGGGCACGACTTCGAGATCGTGACCTGAGCCAATCAAGAGTCAGAAGCTTAACCAACTGAGCCGCTACTGTGTCCCTAGCAGCCATATTTCAAAAAGGAAAAGGTGAGGGGTACCTGGGTGGCTCAGTCAGTTAAGTACTCCACTCTTGATTTCGGCTCAGGTCACGATCTCATGGCGGTGGGATCCAGCCCTGCCTACATCGGGCTCCATGCTGACAGCGTGGAGCCTGCTTGGGATTCTCTCTCTCTCTCTCTCTCTCTCTCTCTCTCTCTCTCTTTCTCTCTCTCTCTGTCTCTCTCACTGTCTCTCTATCTCTCCCTCTCTGCCTCTCCCCCACTTGTGCATTCACTCAGTCTCTCTCTCTCTCTCTCTCTCTCAACATAAATAAACATTAAAAAAAATAAAATATGGCCGCTAGATCACTTAAATTACGTCTGAGACTCCTGTTTGTAGCTCTCGTATTATTTCATTTGGATAGCGCTGCCCTAGAGTATACTTGGACCGGCCTGTGTCATCAGCGCTGTAACCATGCCCTTGACCCACAGTCAGGAGGGCACGGCCGGCTAAGGTTTTACGAAACCGTGACCGCACTGGCCTTGAGCCATTCACACTCACAGTTTTGACCAAGTGTGCCAAACAGAAATATCGGGCTCCTCTGCTTTTTATGTAGCACACAGGGTGTCGGTCAAGGTCAATGTTCAACATTAACCTAAGAGGCTAGTTTTATTGTGTAGCACAATAATAAAAACACCACCATACAGGGGCGCCTGGGTGGCTCAGTCGGTTAAGCGGCCGACTTCGGCTCAGGTCACGATCTCGCAGTCCGTGAGTTTGAGCCCCGCGTCGGGCTCCGGGCTGACGGCTCGGAGCCTGGAGCCTGTTTCCGATTCTGTGTCTCCCTCTCTCTGACCCTCCCCCGTTCATGCTTTGTCTCTCTCTGTCTCAAAAATAAATAAACGTTAAAAAAAAATTAAAAAAAAAAAAAACCACACCACCGTCCAGCTAGATGGCACCTTACAGAGGAAAAGCTGTACTGTTACTACTGCTTCGTATCTAGATGGTGTTTTTGTAAGTTTATAGAAGTCCTTCCTTTCAACCCTGCAGTCACCCAGCCTTGCTGGCCCCGTTTTATAGATGACGCAATGAAGCCTGGGAGACCCATGAGTTTCAGGAACTCTCAGACTTCAGGGGCGTTAAAATGCAGAAGGTCAGTCTCACCCAACTGCTTCAGAGGGTGGAGGGCGGGGCCCAGGGACCCCCACGCAGCACGTTTTGGGGAATTTCACGCAAGTGGTTGTCAGACCACACTTTGGGGCACCCCAGGTCTCTGAGCTCTTGAGGGGTGAGTGCTGGGACTGGGCTGGAGCTGGGTATCTGGGAAGATCCACACGTATATGCCTCACCTCCAGCTCTAACGTTGACACTGTGGACGGCTGGCATGGCTAAAGCCAGGTCGGGCGGTCAGATGAGGAGCTGCTTGTTCAAAACACAGTTACCCCGTGTCGTGCGTGGTTGACCCCGGAACGCGGCTGGGTCTTGATCACTCTGGTGGGTTTAGCTGAAGGGGAGTAACTTTGCCTGCCCCAAGCATACACCAGAGAGGGTCACCGCAAGGTGGAATTTGGAGATGCCAGCGTGGACCTGCGGGTGGGGAAGGATTTGCCGCTGAAAATGGTCAAGCAGGATTTTATCCTGACCCTACTGCTGAAGAGCAGGGCCATACCTGGAGGGCCCGGATAGGGTGAGGACGAGCCTGTGTGTCCAGCCATCACTGACCACCCCTTTCTCCCCTGCAGTGGACAGCGGACTGCAGTGAACAGCTGGACAGCAGCTGTTCCTTCTCCCGAGGGCGAGCCCCCGCACAGCAGGTAGGGAACATGCTCTGTGCTCCTTTGGGGGATTGTAATGTGTCTTGTCTGTCTGGGTTCCTGGGCTGGCCTGAGATGGCTCTCCTGGGAAGTGATGATGTGGAGAGAGCAGGAAACAGGAGAGGAGGGTGCAGTCCTCTCTCCGGAAAGTTCTCCCTGAACCGCCAGCCCACAGCGAAGCACCCCCCTCCTCAGAATACATAGGTTCCTAAGATTTTTTTTTTTTCTTGTAAGAGTTTTTTCATCACTAGATGATGTTTGCGTCAACATCTGCAAACAAGCGCATGCCCGTTGGGAGGAGAGTAGATAAGTGATACTTGGAATGGTATAAGTAACGGCGTGAATGAACTTGGAGACTCACACATTGGCACTGGGAATGGATCCCACAAACAGGGGAACCCCTAGGGTTATGGTGCTGGTCACTTGAGATCACTTCTGCTCCAGGTGTGCAGAGGACCCGGAGGGGCAGAATGTGGGGATAAGGTGTCAGCACCTGGTCCGTTCCCCCCACCCCAGCCCTCCAGCTTGCTGGACCTGGCTGGAACCCTCTGTTTCCCTCCCTGCTGCTTGCCTGTGAGATCCCCTGGGGGGTAACCACACAGGTGTGGGCTGTGCGGCCTGGAAGGACGAGGTGGCAGTGCTGGTGACCCCCAGGTCCTGTGTACCCTTTAGGTGTCCAGAGGCCAAAAAAACCATCCATCCCCAACCGTCAGGCCAGCCTCACACTGTGCCTGTCCAGACAGATAAATGGGGAGCCTTTCTGGGCTCCTGCACTCGCTTGCTCCGAATTTCAAAGCAGCTTCATTCACACATTGCCCTGGACCCACTTGTTTGTGTCCGACTTCTGTCCCATGGCACTGGTTAAATCAACTCCTCTCTATTCTGTCCTAAGGGAAGATGGTCAGTGCCCTCCGTTCCCGATCTTTCTTAGGTTGCAGGGCTTTTTACACCATGGTGTGTGGGGATAGCTTCCTTCTCACACTATAAGTTGTTTGTGTGTGTTTCATTGATTCTTGGCTAGGAGGCCATTAACAAGAACCCTGGGGTGGGGTTGTGGGTAGGGGAGGAGGCACGAGACCCAGGTTCTCCTCTTTGCTCTGCCACAAACTTGGTAGAAATTCTTTTCATCCTCAGCTTCCTCATATAACAATCGGGAAACTCAATGGCCTCTGAGGGTCCTCTGCTTCTCCATGCCATTTTGTAACTGAGGTCCACGGAGGTATAATGACCTGACCAAGCCGGGACTTGAACCCAGGTCTCTCACTGTACCCTTCCCCCATTTGGCCATTTACCTTGCCTTACTGTAGTAGGTGTCCTTCCATGGAGGACTTTTATCCTTGTCACTAGACTGCCAGCGCTGGGTCAGGGACCCCGTGTTTTCCTTGCTGAATCCCTAAGGCCTAAGTGCCCTTAAGGCCTGGCACATCAGGAGCACCAATTGCCAGTTACCCTGGGGTTTCTTACATGAAGATTCCCTTAACTCTTCAGCGGCAGAAGTGGGCTTGGATCTGGGGACTCAAGGACCAGATAAAGGGTTCCAGGGAACAGTTGAAGTTCTTGGATGGGGGACACAAGCAGCTGATAAATGAGAGACCAAAAAGCTAGCTCTCTGTTATTTTGTCAGTAGGTGCCTCGTTCTGGAATCTTCCAGACTCTTCTCCCCCCCCCTCGCCCACCCCGTATCACCTTTTGTGGGCCCCCTTTTGCCACTGATTCCCTCTGGTCTTATTCCCCTGTCACTCCCAACAGGATTCAAAGGGGCTGAGAGTGGCTCGTGCTCCTGCTTGCCCCCCTCATCCTGTGCCGTCCTTTCATGGCCAGGTTCATGCCCCTGGGGGATGGTGGGTGGGGAGTTGGCCAGACGACAGGCTGATGGAGCAAGGCTGGGGGCCTGTGGGACCGGGCACCCTGGCACCACAAGCACCAGCTGACCCCCATTCCCGCCTTTGGGGAGCAGCTTAGCAGTTAGCTTGGGGTAGGCGGGGTTAGATGAGATGAAATGCAACAGAATTTAAAGAAGAAATCATAAAAGTTCAGTTAGACTTTTTCTTGGCAGGTGGAACTGAGACACAGGTTCCTTATGGAGGAAGAGCCCCAGGAAGGTGGAGATGGGGTCTGGTTAATACAAACCTGTCTCACTTCCCTGATGTGCCCAGAGGACGAGGCCTTTTGGGGAGGGCTCTCCTGCACGTCATGGGGCCATCGGCCCTGCCACCGCCCCCATGTAGTGTCCCTCCATCTGATCATCTCAGAGGGAGGAAGGGTGGAGGGGAGAAGCAGAAGAACAGCCAGGGCACTGAGACAACCACGGCCTCAGCCACCTGAGGATTCAGGTGTGTGTCTTGTGGGTTGTCGGGATCAGCTGTGGTGAAAGAGAAGGCTACTTTGCCTGAGTCCTGGGGACGCTGCACCCCACGCTTTGTGAAGCTGCTTAGATCCAAGGAAGACTTCAAGGGTGTTTGTGGAGGGGTTTCCTACAGATTCATCAGCCAGGGCGTGTTTGTAGAGGCTTGGTGCTAAGCCCTGGGTTCACCTGAAGCATGGCCTCTGCCTTCAAGGGCCTTACCATACAGTTAGAAGGACAAGATACATAGTATAAAGGACAAGACATGCTCAGGGCAGGAGACATAGGTGTCCAAAGGGTGGCCTGACCTCAGGTGTCACAGTTAAGGAACCTAGGTGGGGTGAGCAGGGAAGGTGGGACTGAGCCAGACCCTCTGGATGGAAGGCCACATTTTGCACTCCGGCTCTGTATACATAGTAGATGGAGAGGCACGAGTCTGATTGAAATAATGTCTTCTTGGTTCAGTGGTGAAAGACCTGACTGACATGAGTGATTCAATTAATTTAGGGGACAAACAGTAGCGTGGTGTAAACAAGGTGGAAATTTCTCTCTCTCTCGCCACCAGCCCGGGTGGGTATTTGGGATTGGCATGGCAGCTCAACAGTGTCAGGACAGTCTCCTTCCTTCTCATTGCTCTGCCTGCTCTAGAGCATTGCCTTTGTCCTCAGTGGCCCATGCTGGCTCATGTCCGTGCTCCTGCCAGTGGGAGCCCTGCCCAGGACCCCAGGAGCCTTGGACTTCCCCTCATGAAGTAGCCATCTTCTGATGCCCTCAGGTGGAGGGATCAAAGCTGGACGGCATCCCAGGTGACTGTGTTACAAGGAAAGCCCTTAGCTACACTGTCCTAAAGTAACTCCCTGATGGAGGGGGAACCAGGGAGCTGCCATTAAAGGTGCATTTGCTGGGTGCAGCTCTGATGGGTGCATGGGTACATCCTTCAAAGCTCCCTTCATCCTGGTCCACCAGGTGCAGAAGCACTGGCCCCCAGCTCTTAGGAACCCCTACCAGCCCCATGAGCCTCCCCACTGTTCTCACTGCCCCCTCTCATCCACACAGACACCCTCACTCAAATTCATGTTATAATCAAGCTGTTCCACCTACATCTGCCTATCCCCTCAGGCAGCTGGTCAACCTTGAGATGCGTCCTAGGGCTGCCTCTACATCCTTGACCACCCCTGGCCCAGGGCTTTACACCTACTAGTAGTAGCTCAATTAAGACTCCTGAGACTACACTGAGTTGGCACAGGCCCAGTCCATGCAGTCAGTCCCTGGTGGGGCCAATTGCTCTGGCCACACCAATTTTGCTGTTTCTAAGGTCGTTGGGATAGTGGGGGTGGTTCTGCTACCCCACATTCACCCATGGGGGAGAATTTCAGGAGGAAACTAAAGGTACTTGGAGATGGGGGTGGCTGGCTGAGTGGGTGTTCCACCTTGGCCACACGGGCCCAGGAAAGTGGGGTCGGCAGGAGGATGTTGAGATTCTGTGTTCTGCCCAGGAAGCTCTGGATGGCGGGTCACAAACCGTGTCCTGAATGTGTAGCCCAGGTGTAGGCACCATTTGGGGATTAGCCATGCACTGAGATTATATTTTGTTATTTCAACTAATGCAAGGAGGAGACGGGAAAAACCATTGCCTTCTCTGACCCCTTTCAGAGGCACGACGTGGGGGTAGCCTAGGGTGGGTTAGGTCCCATGAAATGGGAGGGAGGGGCTCAGAGGAGAATGGGCTACAGATAGTCCTGAAGAGGCTTGTTCAACTGCCTGCAATTGGGATTTGGCTGTATTGGGGATTATTCAGCATCCTGGCAGCCTCTTTCCAAGAGACCTCACCCAACACCTAGTCACTGAGTTAGGAAGTTGCAATAGTTTCCAGCTTTTCACTGTAGTAGGGGAATCATGGTGGAGATGATTTGCAGGAAAGTAGCTGATGTGACAGTGTGCAACCTGGTGCATTTAGAAAATGTCTCAAGGTACCAGCATGGGATTTAGCATTCAGGGAAGAAAGCCAAAGGCATATGAGAGTTTGTATGAGGTCAGGAACTAGCAGCTCTTGTCTACCTGCACAGAAGTGCCAAGGAAAGAAAATGAATGTGTACAACAGCAGCAGAGCCTTTGATTAGTCCTTGAGAAGGACTTCCTCACTGAGGAATTTATTGGCCCGTGGTGTTGGCTGTAGAACAAGGTGATGAAATCTTCACTGGGATCCTCATGGCACCCCTCCTTATCAGGCGGGTTCATGCCGAGCCCTGGGAAAGGTGTGGGTGTGTTAGAAGTGAGGTCTTTGAGTCCTGGCTGTTGGCCTGGATCCCACATTCCCTGGAATGACGAGACAAGGGCACTTTCCCTGTGGTATCATGATGCCCGGTAGCACGTCGAAGCCTCAGGAAGGAGTGCAAAGAGCCTTTGTCCCAAGGGCCACGAGAACCGGATATGGACCCAGGTGTAGCACACATTTCAGTGCCCCTTCTGCAAAATGATAGACTTCTCTGAACCTCTCTGGAAGTCTCTTTCATTGTTCCTGGGTCTCCAGAAATGAGCAATTGGATGCAAATAGCTGCCAAAAGCAGCAGCAAGTGTGGATTTTCCTGATTTCTCCACCGTCCCCTTACTCTCCCTAATACCTGTGCCAAGCTGTGGCCAGGTTTCTTCTAGGGGCCAACATTGACTCTGATCCAAGAGATGGCCGGTGGTAGGCAGAGGTGAGCCTCAAATACACAGCTTACCTCTGACCCACGGGAAAGGGGAGGAGTTTTCTGCCAGTTATCTTGCTGCCCTCCAGTAATTATAGTATTTGGTCCAGTGCCAACTAAACTCATGAGCACAAATGATATCTTAGTAGAAGTGCCTAGATTTTTACTCAGCTTCTGTGGATATTTGAGAAATGTGTTCATGGCACTGCTCTCTATTTAGTTAGTATTTCTTGAGTATCTGCTGGGATCTTGGCAGACACATATAAGCTGGAGCCTTTGGGCTCACTGCCTGTCTATACAGTAGAGGCCAGTTCACATGGAAAGGGCTGGCTGAAGGCACCCAGTGAAGTCCCTCAAAGACACGTCCTGACCACAGGTTCTGCAGTCATTCCCAAGAGTGGTCCTTCTGGTCTCTGTAAGTAGAGAGATGCTTTGCAGGACATGAGACCTGATCTGTGCCTTCAGGAATGGTTAGGGTGTTTGACCAGAGAAAAGAGGGGGGAGAGAGAAGAAAGGGCGTTCACAAGGCTTGAAGTTAGGTGTAACGTTGGGACGTTAGGGCAGCAGCAGAGAGTACACCTTGAGTGGGCAGTTTGTGTTGGGTGTTACAGGAGTGGTAGGAAGGAGGACGGTGGATGTGGAGGTGTCTGTGTGCTCAGCTGAGATGCTGGAACTGCTCTCCACCCCTTCCCCTGCTTGTGTACCTTCTATATCTTCCATTTTCTCTCCATTCCATACAGGTAAAGTCTGTCCCTTCACATCAGTCAGGATAGCCTAAGTAATGCTGCAGTAACAAACAACTTTGAGTCTCAGTAACTTTAAACAACCCATTCAGGACCCAGCTTGATGGACCAGTTGCCATTTTCACCAGTCACCATGACAGAGGGAAAAGGACCACCAGAGGGTCTTGCATTGCCGAGTCAACACTCCGACCTAGATATAATACACATCACTTCCCCTCCTCGCTTGTTGCCCAGAACTGGTCACGTGGCCCTACCCAACCATAAGCACCGTAAAAAGTATCATCCCACTATGAACCAGAATGATGGGAACCAGAGCTGTTTGGTGACTGGCTCGAGTGATTATCACATGCCCCACCTCTAGTAGAAGCTCACCAGGAGCTGGGGCTGACCTCTTCCAACCACATCAAATCCAGAGCTAAGCAGGTCTCCTGGGAACCCTAAAGACATCACGTGCTCTCAGGATGACAAGGACCTCAGAGGTCTTCTGATCCACCCTCCCACCTTGCAGTGCAGGAACCCCCTCCTGTGGCTGTTGAGCTGCTGGACATTTCCTGAAATGGGGAGCTCGCTGCTTCAAAAGGCGTCTCAGAATGTCGTGAGGCAGCTCCATTGAGTACAGTCTTCCTCTTTTTTTTTTTTTTAATGTTTATTTTTTGAGACAGAAAGAGAGAGAGCATGCATATGGTAATGATGGAGGGGCAGAGAGAGAGACAGAGAGAGAGAGAATCCCAAGCAGGCTTCTCATAGTCAGCGCAGAGCCCAATTCAGGGCTCAATCTCACGAAGTGTGAGATCATGATCTGAGCCAAAATCAGAGCCAGATGCTTAACCAGCTGAGCCAGCCAGGTGCCCCTACAGTGTCTTTCTTTGGTTCAGCTCCAAACCACCTCTCATAACCCCAGCTGATGGTTTTAGTTTTACTCCCTTTGCCCATGGCTGTTTCGTTTCTCCCGCAGCAGTCCAGCATGGCCAGTCTGCTTTTTAAGCTAAATACATTAGTTCCTGCAGCTGTTTCCTTTGTCATGGTTTAGTTGCTTCATCCCTCTGTTTATTTATCAGGTCTTTCATGCATTGATCCAGTCTACACATCATCTCTGAGGGCTGCCTGTGTGCCTGGCAGCTTGCTGGGAGGCTGGGAGGCAGGAAGCAGAGTGATGAAGTGATGGGCTCAGTCTCTACGTACATAGAGGTTAGAGAGAAAGCAGGCACTTACCCCGCAGTGCTGAGATGTCTGGGACATGACACGATGGTTCTTAGGTCCCGTCCTGTCCTGGGTTACTCTCCTAGGAGCACTATAACTATGATTCTTCCTAATGAGCCTCCCCGAACTGTACACGATCCTGCTGGTGTGATCTGATTCTGCAAACTCTGGTGCTCCCAGCATGAGCCTCTATTTTCTAGAAGATATCACCTGTCCCTGTCCTCAAGGAGCCTTCTGGCTCCAGCTTATCTGGAGGAACTAGGATATAACACTTAAAACAGTGTCGATGGTTGACTTGTAGGGAGAACAGTCAGCAGCCATTCTTGGAGCCCCTGCTGTAAACATTATGAGCCATGTGGCCTAGTGTCTGTCCTCAGAGAACCTGGAGTCTGCTTAAAGAAACGAGACTTTCTCTAGTGCGAAAGCAACAGTCCAGAGCAGTGTGTGAATACAGGGAGGAGAGGGCTGATATCTACAGGGGAGCTGGCAGCTGGCAGAGGAGGCCACATACACAGATACACAGGCAGGAGGGAGGAGGAGCCATGCTGTCATGGTAACAGCACTGGCCCGGGAGCCAGGAGACGTGAGTCCTAGCTTCCGTACCTCTGACTTACCATTGGGTCATGGGTGAGACACATCATCTTGCAATAGCCTGATTCCCTCTGAAAAACGAGATGATCTAGACTTAAGACCATCAAAATATATTGTTAAAAATACAGACATAGATTTCTGCTTTGGGGAAGATGGAGTATATATTCTTTTCTATATTCCTCCTGCTGAGTACAACTAAGATCCCGGACATTCTGTATGAAGCAAACGTAAGAAAATTCTGAAAGGTAGAGATAAGAAGGCAGACCAGCTAGGGTTTGGGGGACCTGAGCAAGGACATCGTGGTAACTTTCCTGAGTTTCCTTTTTGCCTCTAACATCCCAGACTTGGGGCTGAAGAAGGAAGTAACTAGGGGGGCGCCTGGGTGGCGCAGTCGGTTGAGCGTCCGACTTCAGCCAGGTCACGATCTCGCAGTCCGTGAGTTCGAGCCCCGCGTCGGGCTCTGGGCTGATGGCTCAGAGTCTGGAGCCTGTTTCCGATTCTGTGTCTCCCTCTCTCTCTGCCCCTCGCCCGTTCATGCTCTGTCTCTCTCTGTCCCAAAAATAAATAAACGTTGAAAAAAAAAAAAAAGAAGGAAGTAACTAGGAAATGGCAGTGGACACAGATCTTTTTTTAAGGTACCAATGAAAGTCTGTTGTCTCTAAGCAAAGGTCCAGGCAAAGATATTTTCTATTAAGATAGAAAAGTTTTAGGGGTGCCCGGGTGGCTCAGTTGGTTGAGTGTCCAACACTTGGTTTCAGCTCTGGTCATGATCTCACAGTTTTGTGAGTTTGAGGCCCCCAAACTCAAAGTTTTGTGAGTAGAGCCTGCTTGGGATTCTCTCTGCCCCTCCCCCACTCACACTGTCTCTTACTCAAAAATAAATTAAAAAACTTAAAGAAAAACTTAAAAATTACTGCTCTACTCCAGCCAGATAGCATAGAACAAAGTGCAGCCCCACTCTTGCCCACACCAGCAAAGACCCAGTGGGAGTCTAGACTGCCACCCTCACTGGGTTGTAATGAGCCCTCCCCTCGCCCCTCAACTGGGATGTTGTCAGAGAAGGCCAGGCGGGCAGCTGGAACTTTTATCCCTGCCAGCCTATACAAAGGGTCCTTGCAACCCCCAAGGTATTATTGGAGGCCATCTGGGAACTGGACTTCACCCCAACTCAGCAGTATTGAGGCACCCCTCCCCTCCCTACTGGGTTGTGTCAGAGTAAGTTCAATAGAGAGTTGGGACTTCCACTGTTGCCCAGTGGTAATGAGGCCACCTTCATGCAAGGTCCCTGGGAACTGTGGAGTCCTGAAATTCCCATCTCCATGGAGCCATAACAACAAGTGCTAGCTACCCTGGACTTCTACCTGCAATGGCAGTTGTGAGGCTATACCCTCCCTTTTCCCTGCCAATGTAGCATCACAAAAAGTCAGTCAAAAACAGAAGATTTAAATATGATTCAGAGTTTCATAACACAACATGAAAGTGTCCCCATTGCAACAAAAAAATCATTTGTCATCCTAAGAACCAGAAATATTTCAAACTAAATGGGAAAAGACGATCAGTAGATGTCACCACTGAGATGAGAAATTGGACTTTATCAAAATTAAACAGGAAAAACCCTGTTTAGAGGACGAAGAGACAAATGACAGAAAATTTTGCAAAACATGTATCTGACAAAGGACTAGTACTCAGAATATATAAAGAACTCCCCACACTCAACATTTAAAACCATACACTTAGAAAATAGACAAAAGACACAGAGACATTTTTCCCTGAAGAGAGAGGATGTACAGGCGGCAAAGAAGCACACAAAGAGATGTTCCACATCTTTTTGTAAGGGAAATGCAAATTAAAGCCACAATGAGAGATTTCACACCTATCAAAATAGCTAATTAAAATAAATGTAGTGACAACACCGAATGCTGGTGAAGATACAGAGACATCGGATCATTCACACATAGCCAGTAGGAGTGCAAAGTGGTACAGCCATTCTGGAAAACAATTTGGCAGTTTCTTAAAAAACTAAACCTGCGAGTACCATCTGATCCAGTCATTTTACTCCGGGTGTTTATCCCAGAGAAAGGAAAACTTATGTTCACACAAAAACCTGTATTCAAATGTTTATAGCAGCTTTATTCATAATAGCCCCAAACTGGAAACCACCCAGATGTCCTTCAACAGGTAAACAGTTAAAACAAGCTGTGACACTCAGCAGTAAAAAGGAATCCGCTACTGGCACATGCAGCAACCTGGGTGAATCTCCCAGGAATTATGCCGAGTGAAAAAAGCCAATCCTCCAAAGTTACATATTCTATGATTCCATGTATATAACATTCTTGAAATGACACGATGATAGAAATGGGGAACAGGTTAGCAGTTACAGGGAGTAGAGAAGGGAGGGGCAGGAGAAAATGGGTGTGGTGCAGAAGGGCAGCAGGTGGGAACCTTGTGCTGATGGAAATGTTCTGCATCTTGACCATATCAATGTCAATATCCTGGTCTTAATATTGAACTTTACTTTTTAAAAAAATTTTTTAATGTTTTTATTTATCTTTGAGACAGAGAGAGACAGAGCATGAGCAGGGGAGGGGCAGAGATAGAGGGAGACACAGAATCCGAAGCAGGCTCCAGGCTCCGAGCTGTCAGCGCAGAGCCTGACGCGGGGCTTGAACTCATGGAGTGCGAGATCATGACCCGAGCTGAAGTCGGACGCTCAACCGACTGAGCCACCCAGGCGCCAATACTGAACTATACTTTTACAAGTTTCCACATGGGGGAAACAGAGTAAAGGGTGCAGGGCATCTCTGTGTTATTTCTTACAGCTATATGTGAATCTACAATTATCTAAAATAAAAGTTAATTTTTTTAAAGAACAGAACCTTTTGTCTTATCCGAAGCTTTCAGGGAAATCCCGTATGGAAAACAAAAGGGGCAAAACTGCTTGGGGAGGCAAGGGAAGGAGGAACCCACTTGCTGTCTCCTACTCCATCTGCCTCAATGCTCTGGGAGCACCTCTGCAGAACCCCCAGGTCACCCCCGGACCTGATGATCTCTCAGTTCCTTTCTTCTCTGGACTTCCGTGGGTCTGAGTCTGAGCCTGGCAGGAAGGGAGAATCTCTGGGGACTGGGGAGCTTCAAGAGGCCTCCTAGTGAGGAGTCTTGGAGGATGGGATCCTTTCTCTGCATAAGGACATGCAGGGTGGACGACTGGGGACGCTTAAATGGGCCTGCATTATTTCAGCAGATGCCGAATAGGAAGGCAGCCAGAAGTAGCCTGTGGTGTTGACCAGTCCAGGTTCAAATAACATGGCCATTTAAATCTGCAAGCACAAACTTAGCCAAGAGAGTTTGCAGAAAGGGTAAGATTAGGAGAAGTATACCTGGTCACAGGCTTCGGTCATTATTTCCTACCTCTCCCTTTGGTTCTTAATTCAAAGACAGTCAGGGTATAGAGTGCCTGGGAGGCTCAGTTGGTTAAGTGTCCGGCTTCAGCTCAGGTCATGACCTCAGAGTTTTGTGGGCTCAAGCCCCGAGTTGGGCTCTGTGCTGACAGCTCAGAGCCTAGAGCCTGCTTCAGATTCTTGTCTCCCTCTCTTTCTCTCTGCCTCTCCCCTGCTCATGCTCTGTCTCTGTCTCTCTCAAGAATAAATAAACATTAAAAAATTAAAAACAAAAACAGTTGAGGTTAGAGAGGGAAGGGATAGAATGGGCAGACAGGAAAGTTTCATTATGAAAGGAATGCCTTTTCTGGCTCCTGAACTCTGCTCTGGTGATACTCAGGAAGCCCTCTCTTCTGGCTTCTGCTCTGCCTTTCTCCTGCCTCAAAGACCCTTCTGTTGTAAGGGCATTAAAATATTGGGGGGGGGGGGGTCCATCATGGTCTTTCCCACCAGCATGTGAGGTGCTGTCCTTGGTGCTGAACACACATGCACATACATGCACACACACTCACACACATGCACAGTTACTAGGACAGGACTGTATCTCAAATTTTGGTTTAATTTGAGCCTAAGAGGAGTTTCAGACCCAACCTGTTGGAAGCCCCTGTTTGGCCCAGGAGATACTTTTGGGGCCTTTGGTCTCAGTGTCGCGTATGTTCTGCCTGCTCTCCCTACCCCAACTGGGGAATCACTGGTCCAGTCCAAATGCTTATGGGACAGAGAAAGCAGCATCGGTGCAAGATGCTGAGTGACTCTCCTGAGCCCTCCAGTAAGCAGCTTGCAGGCCTGGAGTCCTGTTTTACCCACTCTTAGTCCAAACCATGTTGGTACTCTCAGGAAGTTTTCCCAGAGTCTCAGAGCCCCTCTGCTGTCTCGTCCAAAGCCAGCAACAGGGGTGGCATACATCTTGTCACATGTTGCTTGACTACGTGCCATCTTCCAGTGTTCTTTTTGTTTCTGTGACTCTTGGTTGAATGGTAAGACCTGTGAGGGCAGGGATGATCACCTCAGGACTAGTCCACTTCTGTGGGTGATAGATCAGGGTGAGGCAGGGGAGTTGCGGTGGGGTCCTTGGAGAGGAAGGAGAGAAATTTTGTCTATGTCTAAAGGATGGCCCTCCCCATCAGCTATGCCAGGAACTTGTGTCCATGAAGTGAGACAATCCATGTTAGGGTCAGCCTTGCTCTTGGCCCTCATGATGGACAGAATCTGTGGAAGAACATTCTGCACCAGGCAGGGAGATGTCCTGGGACCGTGAGCCATCTGGGGAGCAGGGGCTGTACTGCCCTTTTCTGCCTGGTGTCCAGCACTAGGCTCTGTGCAGCTGCTCCCATACTGGGCTTTCAGGTGTGGGAAGCCAGGACCAAAGGCTGGCCACCCCTGCCTCCGTGTCCCCTGGCACAGCTGACTAACAGCAGACAAGCTGGGGGAAGTCCAGACTGACATGCCCCAGCTTCCTCTAGATGGAACTTCACCTGTGACCCTCCCGATAATGGAAGCGGTCCTCCTCCTGTGCGCTGTCCTAGACAGTCAAGTTCCCCTTAGTTTCTAAACCCTTGTAGCCTGGAGTTGTCGACACATACCTACCCACACACAGGCATGTAAATCACTCCACAGTTGTGTACTAGTAAAGCGAACCCAGCAGCACAGAGGAGGGTTTATTTTCTCACTGCTCCTGACTTAGCATGTTTCTCTACTGTACAGTGATCCACTCCTACCTTGTTTCATTCACTCAGGTCCAGAGCCTCCCCCACCCCGCTTCTTTATACATTCCATCTCCCACCCCCAGACTCCCTCTTACCTTCACTGCAGGCGATTTGCTCCCTCCACCAGCACTGTCTTCCCAAACGTAGGCAGAGGTGGACTCAGAGAACCCAAATGTCTGGACGGGATGGATACCTGACTGCATTATAGCAGTCTGCAGTGAGGCCACAGTTTATCTGAATAATATAACCACACGGTGCAACAGGTAAGAGCATCAACTCTGGGCCACACTGTTGTATACATTCCCATCCTGGGCACAAGCTCTCCGAACACAGGCAAGTTCTCCGAACCTCCGTTTTCTCATCAGTGGAGTGGGGCTTCCTAGGGTTGTGACCAAAGTGAAGTGCTCAGAGGGTGCCCGCCGTTCAGTGAGTGCTACGTCAGCGAAAGTTGGCTGTTGTCGTTGCTGGAGTCCGGACTCCCCCTGAGCTGGGGGTAGCTGTGCACCGGCCAGGCTCTCAGGTGGCTCCAGTCTCCCCGCCCGTAGGCGGGCTGTTTCCATTTCTCCTTCCACATGGTTTAAAGCGCTCATTATCCCTTTGTGATCTGTTCTGAGAACAGCACGGCTCACACTGGCATGAGGCCCCCTAATTGCCAGGAAAAGGGCCTGTTGTGAAGGACTCGGCAGCGTTTAAGTGCTAAAAACGATCCACTGAAAAGGGTGGTTGCTTCTGATTAGGCTTCTCAGAACCTTGGCCTTGCAGCAACCTGGGGGGCAGGGCCCGGGTGACCTCAGGGCTGGGGAGGGGAGGGGGCTCAGAGAAGAGCTCTAGACACAGGAATTGCACAGCAGAGGATGCTCTTGAAGAAGCCAGTGCAGTTCTGTGGTGGGCTCTCAGTGCCTAGATACCTGAATCCTTGCCGAAAAATATTTAATGAAAGATGCTGGGTCCCAGGGCTACGGTGAGAAGTGAGTGAGTAGAAGGATACAACAAAAAGTGAAACCAGGGTTCCTCATTGAGGGGATGCAGCATAATTGAGGAAGAGTGTTAGAAGACCATTTCCCAAAGTAGGTTCTGTGGAACCCTAGTCCTCTGTGGAATAAAGAGGAAGGATGGGGTGGCTTTCTGGCCAAAGGAGTTTGGGAAATACTTGAAGAGTCAACACCCATCTAAGACCAATAAAGGCACCAGGAAGTTTGGCAGTAAAGTAATTCATTTCACAGTCTTTTGGGGCACCTGGGTGGCTCAGTCCGTTAAGCATCCCACTCTTGATTTCGGCTCAGGTCATGATCTCACGGTTGTGGGCTTGAACCCCATGTCAGGCTCTGTGCTGACAGCACGGAGCCTGCTTGGGATTCTCTCTCTCCCCCTCTCTCTGCCCCTCTCCCTCTCCCTCTCTCTCTCTCTCTCAAAATAAGTAAACATTAAAAACAGCAACAACAACAACAACAACAACAACAACAACAGCAATCTTTTAACTCAATGCGTCCCAAACATTTGACAAGGGAGCCTTTTTGAACTTTTCTTCCCCACAAAACCCTTTGAACATCCAGTTTCTAGAAGTGTGTTCCATGGACCACCCCAGCTGCACTAAATTTAACCTGGCAATGCTCCTCTCCCGCGTGATTCTGATGCACATTGACATTTAAGAGCCAGTGGATTAGTGTTTCTAGAACACCACTGGGAAGCACAGCAGTCGAAGAGTCGGGAAGCGCTGGACGTGCTGTGGGTTCCTGGGGCACTAGCATCAGCCGAGGAAATGCTCGGCCACGGAGAGGAGGGGTCTTGAGCTGGAGCCTATCAGAAACAAAGACTGGGGTTGGGGAGGACATTTGTTTTCTGTGAGTCTAGGAAGGGTACAGTGGTCCAAAGAGGAATATAAGCCCCTATCTTGGGTAGCTTGGCGTGACCTCAGAGCCCTTCACACTAACACTGTGCGTTACTAGTGTGCCAGGGAAGCCAAGGTCCCTGCAGTAGTCGGCTGCAGCCTGGGGCTTGGGAGAGCAGGGAGTACCTGGGGACAAGCCAAGCGCTGGTCACCCTCTGCTCTGTCCTCTGCTTGTCCTTGCCTCTCATGCAGCTCAGTGTGAGTAAGGGGTGGGGGTGGTTTGGACGGTGGGGTGGGTCTGGCTCCAGGTGGGAGGTTCCAGAAGTCAGACTGCAGTCTGCCTGTCTGTGGGTCTGTCTGTCTGCAAACCCCTGCCCCTCTGTGACTTCTCTGTAATAATAGGAGAGTTTGTGGAACAGGTGGCCCGTATGCACACACGTGTGCTGGGAGTTGCAAGGTTTGAGGACTGGTGCCCAGAACTCAAGAAACGGGAATATCCAGACACCCTAAAGGCTTTGGCAGGATCTGAAGCCCCATGGCAAGGTGACCTCATGGTCAGCTTGAAGGCTGCCAGCCCAGGGCTGGGGCGCAGGGGACGGGAGCGTGAAGCTCTTGGTTCCTGGTGGTCCAGCTTTGCCGTTGCCTTCAGTCTGACCCCTCCAGGCACTGCCTGGGCCACCACCTAGGCATTGACAGGGAAGCAAAGGAAGCCTCAGCAGGCGGGATCTTCCCTCTGTGGGCCAAGATTTGATGGAGATTGATTTTGCCTCCAACTGCCAGGCAATTTCCCCAGCCCCTGTTGAGAACCGGTTGCATGCCGTGATTATATGCCCGTCACATTCTGTTGCAACGAGCTCTGAGGAAACATCCAGAGTCGTGTAATATGCCACAGCTACTGTGTCACATAGATCAGAGATAAGTAGGTCGTCCCCTGTGACCGAGACTCTCATTGTGAACTTCTCCAGACTTGCCCTCTTACCTGTTCATGGGGTTACCTTCCTGTTCTGATTCAGCACAGATAGGCATCTTGGCCTGGGCTCCCCCAGCTCAGCGGCCCCGGGGGGGGGGGGGGGAGCGGTCTTCAACCTTGCCCGGTGCCCTCACCTCCTCCAGGGCTGCTGAATTGGAAGCCAGCCAGACACCAGGAGTTGGGATTGGGAGGGTGATGAGGCAACTCGGGGAGGGAGGGAGGGGTGGTCCTGGAACATTAGGGGTCACCTGATTTGAGGACTGTAAATCACGCCATATTTGATTAGGGATGTCTGCCACTGGAGGGAGAGGGCGTGGTGGCAGTGTCCGTCCGTGCCTTGCTGGTCAGAAGGAACCAATCTTGTCACACTCTGAGCGCTCTTTATTTAAATACAAAGAATCTCAAGCCCAGACTTCACTGAGGTCACAAATGGCAAGAGGAAGATAGTGAAAGTTGATTGAAGCAAACGTCAGTCCCGTAGACGTTTCTTAGGCACCGGGCGAAGAGCTCTGGGGGACCCAGAGAGGTGGCTATCCCTGATCCAGTGCAGGAGAAAGGTCACTATATGCAGATGGAATGAGAGCTGCCTCACTCCACCTGCATGGATGGTTAGTTTAGGGCAGAGCAAGGTTACTGCAGTTTGGGCGGTCACGTGAGCCTCCCAGGTGGTCACGTGAGCAGGAGAGGAGCAAGATGGGGTTGATAGGTCACTGTCAATAATGAAAGGGATTGTGGGAATGCAGGACTGGACAGGTGTGGGTAGGAAGCACCGAGGTGCACAGAGCCACCGTGTGGCACCATATGGAGAGGTTACGTATGACGCGGTTGACTCACAAGAGAGGATTGTGGGGCCTCTCAGGGCATGGTGGGAGCAGAAAGTTTTGTCACTTAGAACCTGGGGCTTCTGGCTGGTGGTGCCACAGGCAGGGCCAGTCCTCCTTTTATTGATGAGGTCTGAGGTCATGCATCCTCCCGTGTGTCCCCTCAGCCCCCCCATTTACTGCTCTCTCTTTTCCCCACACCCCCTCTTTGTCTCCTGCCTGGTGTCTATGAAGGTCCAAGCGCTTGGGCCCCTCCACTGGGTGCTCCTTGCCTTCAGATTGATTAAAAGCTGGAATGTACCCGCAAACTGCTCTCTCCCTGGAAACTAGGTTGGTTTCCACGGAAGAGGCTGGTGAGTCAGGCATGCTGAGTACGAGGCAGGCAGGGAGGAGAGCGTGCTTACCGACTCTGACCAACTGGAAGACGAGGAAAATCAAAGACAAAACCAAACCCCGAAATCATGGGGCTTCTTTGTCAAGGTGCTGGTGTCTCTGCTGGGAGAGGCAAAGGTGGAGTCATTGAGCCTGGTTCGGGTTCCTTTCTAGTCCACTGGGGCTTTGTCCAGCAGCCTCTGGGGTGATGTTGGCTATGGTCTGCAGGGGAATCGCCACCAGGGAGGATAGAAGATGGGACTTTTCACGGGCTGGTTCCTGGGGATGTGGATGCTGGGAGGTCAGAGACTGGCCTGAGCCGGCGTGGACTGCTCTGTTTGCAGGATGCAGGAGACCCTACCCCCTCAGGTGGTTAGTGTGGCTGTGAGGACGTGAGAAGGTCCTGGGGTTGGTGCGGGGGGCATCTGCTGACTGCGGGAGGAAGGGACGTGACTGACCACCCTCAGAAAGGGAGTTTTTAGAGGGGTGGATGGTCGATTGCCATATTAGTTTGCTAGGTCTCCTTGATTCCATACTTCTGACCCCCAAACTGGCTCAACCTAGTGAAAGGTATTATCAGTCCTATAGTGCTGGAGTCCAGAAGTCTGAAGTGAGGGTGTGGGGAGAGCCATGATCTCTGTGAAGTCACCAAGGAAGGATCTGTTCCAGGCCTGTCTCCCAGCCCGCAGTGGTTCCCTGGCTTGTGGCAGCGTGACTCCAATTTTCCATGGCATCCTCCCACTGTGCATGTCTGTCTCTGTGTCTAAATCTCCTCTTTTTATAATGGGACCAGTCATATTGGATGAGGGCCCACCCATATGACCTCATCTTAACCAACTCCATCGGCAACCACCCTATTCCCAAATAAAGTCACATTCTGAGGTACTGGGCATTAGGACCTCAACATGCGAATTGGAGGGGGGCCACAATTCAACCCCAACAAGCACCGAGGAGCACTTGTGGGGCCCCTAGTAGGCCCTGGCCAGGACAGTGTGGGTGATCCTAGACACTCTCTGGGCTGCTGTGCCCCCTGTGCAAAGCCAGAGGCCCTGAAGTTCCCCATAACGCCCTGTTGGGTCCTGCCTTTCCCTCGTGCTGTCCCCTTTGCCAGAATGACCCCTTCCCTGCTTTTCTCTCTGCTTGCCTCACTTCCATGAGTCCTTGCGTCCCCTGCTCAGGAGGAGTCACCAGCAAAGTTGCCTGCGCTCTGGTCCCGTTATGGCTCCTTGAATCAATGCACATATCGCACTGTCTTGTAATTATTTATTACATGTGTGTCATTGCACACCTACCCCTCTTTGCAGGCAGGGTCTGTGACTCCTCCACTTCTATGTCTTCAGTGTCTGCCTAGGCCTAGGCCCGTGGAAAGGTCTCAAACGAAGATCATCCAGTGTAGGATCTAGTGGACCTGAGAAGTGGTAGGTCTGGGGACAGATCAGTCCTAAAAACAAAGACTGGGGATACTATCAGGAATGTAACCAGGAGGTCCTAACACACATGGACAAAAAGTATACATATTACGTGCATACAGTTCAGTGGGTTTTCACAAGCTGAACACACAAGCACCCAGATCAAGAAACAGAACATTACCAGCACCCCCCACCCAGGACCCTCTTGGGACCCCCGCTTCCTGAATTCTGTCTCCACAGATTAGTTCATTGGCCTGTTGTTGAACTTCATATCAATTGAATCATGGAGTTGGTACTTTTTTTGTATCTGGGTTCTTTTGTTCTTCTTTACATTTTGGGGGCTTATTAATGCTGTTGTAGGTTTTAATTTTTTATTCTCCCTGCTGTGCGATATTCCAGTATGTGACTATGCCATAATTTCCATGTCTAGTCAACTGCTGGGAAGCATTTAGGTGGCTTCCAGTGTGGATCTATTGTGAGTAGTGCTGCTCTGTACTTCTGTGTGCTTCGTACTGTTGGTGAACGTCTGTGCACGTTTTGGTTGTGTTTATACCTGTGAGTGACGTCCTGGGTCATAAGGCACGCACATGTCCAGTGGTCCTGGAGGTGAAAATCTTGATTTTAAAGAGTGTGATGATGAAAGCAGACTAGGGGTAACAAGGGATGGAGGGCATTAGGAGTAAGGCAGGTTGTCAGAGAACTTGGGGAGATTGTCAGCCAAGGGGCAGAGAAGCCAAACGATAGAAACTGGGTGAAATAAAGTGCTTTCTGTATGTCAATGGGATGGATCGTGTAGGGGGCATTGGAGGACAAAGACTGGAACGGGGTTTAGAGAATTTAGAGAATTTAGAGAATTAGAGAGTTAGAGAATTTAATCACTGGTATAGCCTTGGTCAGTGGGGACTTCTCAGGGCCGCCTGATTTCGAGAAGTGGGGCTTAACTCCAGAGGAAGTCAGCCTTCCAACACGGACCTGCCAGTGTGTCTGGCTTTCCAGAGCCTCTGCCTGGGAAGAAGCTACTGCCATCCAGCTGGCAGTGGGCTGGGGAGCCATGGGCTGGGGACAGCAGAAACCCAGGCTATTTCTGTACCTGATAGTAAAGCTCTATGTCTGACATATGCAACGGTGAGGGCCTGTACCTGGGTGGGGAGCCGGGGGGCAGTGGTCCTCATGACTTACTGGGTGCACTGGCCAGGATGCTCACTCCAGTGGCTCTCTCCAGCCTACAAGCTGCCCAGAATGACCAACCGAGGGAAGAGAAGGCCTCTGCAGCCTTCTCTGGGATTAGGACTTTGGCCACGTGTTCTCAGTGTCCTGACCAAGCCAACAATGTCCCCTTTTTTCATCCCGTCTCTTCCAGAATGGCAGCAAAGACAACTCTCTGGACATGCTGGGCACGGATATCTGGGCTGCCAACACCTTTGATTCCTTCAGGTAAGCCTTTCTTCCTCTTGTCTGTGGCATATGCCTCTGGCTGGGACCCCAGGTCTTGTCCTTATAGAAGCCCCATGGGGTCTTTGGAAGTTGAGTAAATGTTGAATGTTCTTTGATCAAGAAGTGGAGAGAAACAAAGAGGGGGTGATGTAGCAAGGATGAGGCAGCTGAGGAAGGAGTTCAGAGAGAGAGAGAGAAAGATCAAAGGAAGGAAAACGAGAGGAGACCATCCAAGAGGAGGAAGAGGAGGCAGAGAGAGGGTTGAGGGAAAAGAGAAGACAGACACTAACAGTCTAACCACAGGGGAGAGGGAGAGAAGGCAAAGGGATGGACTGACTAGTGGTTGGAAGAGCAAAGGAGAATGGCACATGGTGGACACCAGGCCACCCATGTGAGAGCCGGGGACAGACGGCTGTGGCTGCAGATACTTCCCCTCACCTGAGGTCGTAGGGTTTGGAGGCCGGGGGGTGGCTGCAGAGAGGTCTGGAGGAAGGAAAGGTGGTCAGTAGCTCAGATTCTAGAAGGTTCCTGAAGGGCCAGGTCAGAAGAACAGGTATTGGCCAGGGTTCCTCAGTATGAGGAGATGGTGCCCCTGGAAGGTTTGCTAATGGGTGCCTACCATATGTTCACTCCCCTGGGGAGTGATGGCTTGGGGCTCTGGATGGGCAGTCGCCCTTTAGCTCCCCTCCGCCCCTGGCCTTGGAGCTGGCCAACGCTGGGCGTGTTCCAGGCACATCCGTGGCTCAGACTCAGCTTTCCCAGAATGGAAGCACCTTTGTCTCCTGGGCCTGGGACTTTGTGGGGCTCAACCTCCCACCCCACTGACTTGCCTTATGTACCTCAGAGCTGCCTTGCCACCATTTTGAGCTGCCATCGTGACAGATGTTTGGCCTCCTTTGTTTCCAGCCTTCCGGAAGGAAGCTCTGAAGTGTTTTAGGGGGGTCTCCGTAGAGCAGGCATCAGACTGACATGCATTGCTGTACAGCAGGGTTGAGGAATGGGGAGCCTACTGCCCCACTATCTGAACACAGAGCTGACACCGCCAGCTCCATTCTGAGGGAGGGGTCTCTGTCGACCCTGCCCTCGGCTGGTGGGTGTCCTCCCCAGCCTGCCCACCTCTTTGTGAAGACGCTCCCTGCCAGGCTTGTGCCCAGCTGTCTGGTGCCATGGGTAACTGGGCTGGTCTCCCCCTTGCCTCACATTTCTCACCTTTTCTCGCCCTCTAGTGGTGCCACCTGGGACCTGCAGCCCGAAAAGCTGGACTTCACGCAGTTCCACCGGAAGCTGAGACACACGCCCAAGCCGACCCTGCCACACATCGACCGGGAAGGGTAAGGGGTGACCAGGGGCTTTTATACAGGGGTGGGTAGGGTTATAGCTGTCCTGGGGCAGAGAGGGGCCCTTCCCTGGGCGGGCAGGCATCTCTGCTGCACTGGGAACACACAGGTGGCTGGTGTCCGGAGAGGCTCTCCACCCACAACAAGTTCCCAGGGGACGTTGGTGCTGCTGGTCCAGGGGCCCCACTTTGAGAACCCCTGGTGTAGTGTTTGATTTTATACCGGGTTGTCTCATCTTCTCAAGTTTATTTTGGAGCGAGAGCGCGTACACATGTGAGTTCGAGCAGGGCAGGGGCTGAGAGAGAGGGAGAGAGAGAAGCCCGCAGGCTCCGTGCTATGGAGCCCAGCACGGGCGGGGCTCAGTGTCACAAACCACAAGACCCTGACCTGAGCCAAAACCAACAGCCGGATGCTCAACCCACTGAACCAACCAGGCGCCCCCCACATTAACCATTTTAAAGCGTTCAATTGCGTGTCATTTCATATTTTCCTAATAGTGTGTAACTATCCCCTCTACGTAGTTCCAAAACATTTTCAACCCCCCCAGAATAAAATCGATGTCCCCTAAGCGGTGACTCTCCATTTCCCTCTTATTCCTGGCACCCACCGATCTGCTTTCTGTTTCTGTGAATTTCTCTCTTCCAGTTATTTAGATGCGTGGGATCATATGTGGCCTTTTGGGCCTAGCGTCTTTCACTCAGCATAAAATTTTGAGGTTCGTCCACACTGTGGCGTGTATTTCATCATGTGGGTCTGTCACTCGTTGTCCATCCATTCATCTGCTGATGGGCGTTTGAGTTCTTTCCACGCTTTGGCTATTGTCAATTATTCTGCTATGAACATTCGTGTGCAAGTATTTGTTGAGTCCCTATTTTCAACTCTTCCGGGTAGGTGCCTGGGAAATGGAATTGCTGAGTCACATGGTCTGATTCTGACACCAGTTCTGATGTGTGTGGGGTTTTTTCCATCGCCACCAAGCAGTTTTCTGATGCCAGTGGAGTGTCCCACAATTCAACTCCATGCTGACACCATCGACCTAGAAACAGCATCAGACCCCCCAGGTTGAGGGCTCAGTCCTACAGATCGACCCCTCTCCCCATTGCAGACGCCACTCCAAAGTCCAGTCTGTCACCTGTGCTTCAGATGTCAGACTGTAGATTGGGGGTTCCAGCTACACCCCCCCCCTCCCTGGGCTCTATTAATTTGCTAGGGAGGCCACAGAAGTCGGGAAGACATGGTACCCGCTAGATTACTAGTTTATATCAAAGGATAGAACTCAGGAATAGCCAGATGGTAGAGATGCATCAGACAAGGGATGGGGAAAGGTGCCAACTGCCATGCCCTCTCCAGAGTGCACTCTTCCAGAATCTCCTGTGCTCACCAACCCGGAAGCTCTCCAAAGCCCCTCCTTTGGTTTTTGTTTTTGTTTTCGTTTTTTTTTTTTTTTTTTTTTTTGGTGGCTTCATTACACGGGCATGATTGAGCAAATCATTGGCCATTGGCCAATGATTGAATCTCTAGCCCCTCTCCCCTCCCTGGAGTTGAGAGTTGGGACTGAAAGTTCTAACCCTCCAATCACACGATTGAACCGGCTCCCTCCCTTAGATTCCCTAGGTGGTTTTTCAACAGTCGCCTCATTAACGTAACAAAACGCAACTTTGTCTTCTGTCCTCACTTAGGAAATTCCAAGGATTTGAGGAGTTCTATACTAGGACTGGGGACAAAGACCAAATATAGCTTGTATGAGTCACAATATCACACATGGTAATTCCATGTCTTAAGTTTTTGTGGAACTATTTCGCCAAACTATTTCGCACAGAGGCTGAATGTCTTATATTCCCACCAGCAGTATACGGGGCTTTTCCACATTTTTGTCAACACTTGCTGTTCCCCTTTTCTTTCTTAGACTGACGGCTTTTACTTTTCCTTCCAGTCCCTCCCTGTCCACTCTCACCTCCCGTCACTTCACATCTAAACATGACTGATATTGTTGGCTGTATTAAACATAACTGCGTCTCACCTGCTCCCCACCCCACCCTAGTGGGCACCCCCTCTCTGAGCACCCTGCTCCCACCTGCGCAGAGTCATGAACAAAAAGCCTGGGGAGGGAGAGGCTCTTGTCTCTATTGTACAGTTGGGAGAAATGCATTTCAGACATGCCCAGGAAGAGCCATGATTTAAGGCCTTCTGACGCCATCCAAGGCCCCGGTCATCACACCAGAGTATCCGTGAATCAGTTTAACCCCCTTAAACTTTCATGCAAAATCATGCGTTTGTGTATATTTTTCTGGGGAGAGACCCACCACGTGCTTCATACTCTCCCAGGGGACCCCAGCCTCTCACCACGGCTCCTTTTTCCATCGTCCTGTCTGTGTGGGATCTGCCAGAATTCCCGAGGTCACTTTTCCTTGGGTGGTGAGGGGAGATGGCCTTCAGCATGGAGGGACCCTGTTGGAATGAGAGCATAGGTGAACCCTGGCCTCCCCAGGTTCCTAGGGGATCCTGGGTTCAGCGCCCGGTGGCCTCCTTGTGGTTAAGGCAGGAACTGTGTCACCCTCAGAGTCCAGCCATGCTGGGGATGCACTCCACGTGCCCAGCCACTGCAGCATCCCTCGGAAGCAGGGTACCTCTCGGTTGCCAAGGCTTCCCGCAGCCCATGTTTCCATGGAGGGACAGAAATCAGAGAAAGCTGTTGCCTTGGAAACCCTGTAGGAAGCAGTGACTCAGCTGGTCTGTAGCAACCTTTTGCCCTCTGTACCTGCAGTCCACCCAGGGAGCTCTGAACCCCAGAGGACAGGTCTTGGGGGACAGCAGCGCTCCCTGCACACAGCCCCCTGCTGCCCCCAGGAGCTGCTGAGGTGAGGATAAAACGCTGCGCCTGTGCTGTGCTAGGCTGGCGTCTAACGCATGCTTGGAGCTCAGGGCAGCTGGGAGTCCGGAAGTGGGGGGATAGCACACAGGACCTGGGGGAGAGGGCGTCAGCTGTTCCATTCGGCCCACAGTCCCCAGCTTTCTCCTCTCCTGTTGCCAAGGTGCACATGAAATACAGACGCAGGCCATTGGTACCTTCACGGGCCAATCTGTAGTTAAAAGGTGGTTGGATGTTTCCAGAGATTGCTCCGCCTCTTTGTCTGCAGCCCAGCACATCAAGAGGCTGGGGTGGCGGTGGAGGGTAGGGGCAGAGGGGGTAAGAACTCTCTTTCCCCACATGTCCTTCCCACCTTCCTTCTACCCCTTCCTCCCCAGCTCCACCTCCTGGCCTTCTAGCTCCATATTCCCCCTTTACCCATCCCCTTTACACCCCCACCCCCACCCCACTCCAGTGGCAGGAATGCTGACATCCCAGCTGGCAACATACATGGGCTTAGCTCCAGGGCATTGCCCCGCTACCCTCTGCCCAGGACATTCTCCAGGATTCTCTGCTTAGCCAGCTCATGACCCACCTTCCTCCTGCCCCAGATCATTCTGGATGCTTCTGGATGTTCTGGGCAGCACTCCTCTGGGTTCAGTCTATGCCCTGTTTACACTGGGGTAAAGCCCAAGCCAGAGCCCACGCAGAAGCTCTTGTCAAAAGGGGGTATAGATGGCATCTTCCTGCCCTCTTCCACTCCAGCCTTGGTGGGTTATGTGGCCACCCCACCTCCTCTGTCCCTAAGTCTTTTATAACACTTATCTCATGCTGCCCCCTACTGGTGGTCACCGCCTTGTCAGTTGAGCTTAGGACGTGTTTCCAAAGAGCTGTTGCTTTCTGGAGGACAGGAACCACAGCAGATTTATTTTCCATGACTCCCAGGGAGGTTGACAGGGCCCAAAACACAAGAGATGCTCGGCAAATATTGAACAAATAAATCCTCTAAATTTTGAGAGTCGCCTTAATGCTGCAGCTGGAAAATGCTGGGGCCGTCACGCTGGGCAGCCCTCACCGTGTCTGGGTCCATAGTCACACCAATGAGAACAGTGATCACTGATCCATCCTGGGCACTGTTCCAAGTGCTGGCCTCGTGTTATTGAAAACTCACCTCAACCTAGGGAGGTAGGAGTGTTATCTTCACCTAGACAGGTGGGGAAACTGGGAGGCACAAAGAAATGAGCAACTTACGTGAGCCTGGGTCAGCTCCAGAGTCTAGGCTCTTAATCCTTCCCTGGGGCAGCAATTAACAGTAGTGGCCGTAAAATACTAACAAAAGAGTAACAGTAATGCTAGTAAGATAGTTGTAAACAGGACTAGTACTGGCAGAAGTAGTCCTCGTGGAACTAATATATTTACCTTATTACTTACCTTACTATACTTGCATGCCATTATTACCCATATTTACCATCAAACATAGTATGTAAATATGGATATATACATGGGTGTGCCTGCGTGTGCATGTGTGTATATCAGCTACATTAATTTCATCCTCCTACCACCCCATGATGTTATACACTGCTAATGATCTCCATTTGACAAGTGGGAAAACCGAGGTCCGGAGAGGTTAAGTGACTTGCGTAGGGTCGCCCAGTTAGTAAGGGACGTAACTGGGGTTCCAGCCTGGCAGTCTGATTCCAGAGTCTGCACCTTAAGTATGCAGAAGACATGGGTGCTCGATGGCGAGTTGGGGTCAGCGTCTCTGGCCTGATGGTATGTCTGCCCACAGAGGGCGTAAAGCCAAAGCATCGGTATCTGAGTGGGCTTGTTGGACTGGCCCAGAGTCAGGCCAAGGAGGGAGAAGTCCCTGTTGCGGGCCTGTGTGACCTCAAGAAAGTTGCTTGGTCTTTCTGTTCACGCATCGCCCCTTTGGTGTAATGGGGCAAGATGATGAGGTTTTGCAGGAGCTGTGACGGGTTTTGGGGTATTCATCAACAAGGAGCTTATTAGCGTCTTTGCCTGGAAGGGTCGAGGGGAAATCTGGTACCTCTGTCACCTCCCTGGGGGGTCGGATGTCACCTTAGTGCCCCCTGCCTCTGGACTGCTCCCAGAATGCCCGCTTGCACGAAGTCCTTTGTTCTGCAGGCAGGGCCCGTGTTGCCAGGCCTGGGGAAGGAAAGCATGTTTCTCCAGAGCTGTTTGCTCTGGGTGGGGCAGGCTGATCCTACAGGCCTGGAGGTGGCAGGGCCGGGTGTCTCCTGGCCATCCCTGCCCTTCCTGCTCGGCGGGCTGGGGTAGGATGCGTGAACGTGCCGACTCCTCAATGCCTTTCTGTCTTTTCTGGCCCAGGTGTGGAAAAGGGAAGCTAGAAGACGGGGACGGGATCAACCTGAATGACATTGAGAAGGTCCTCCCGGCCTGGCAGGTAGGTGCAGGAGGAGAGTCTCCAACCTTCCAGCCAGGTCCCAATCTTCAGCCTGGGCACAGCCTGGGCACCCGCTTAGCCCCTTCCTCCAGCAGGGTGTAACTGGATGTACTGCGGTGGGAGGGAGGCAGGGGTGGGTGCCTGACGAGGCCCAGAGCGTCCCATCGTGATGTGTGTGTGGTGGCATGCTCTCTGCACTGGTGGCGGGCCTGACATCCCCCAGAGGTGAAATGGGGCCATGCTGTGGCAACTCGGCGCACTTGTCCAAGTTTTTTGTCCCTTGACCTGAAATCTCTGCCGGTGTGGCCTCCCGCGGTGTGTTCCTGGGACGGGCAGGGCTGCTGGGATTGCCAGTGTGGTTGGGGCTATTTTTAGGCTTTTGAAAAGTGGAGATGTCCTGCCAGCCTCCAGGTGTCTGCTGTGCTTGCTGATTTTGTCATCGACTGGGCTCCTCTTCCTGGATCGAGCCTGGCTCCGGGACAGTAGGATTCACTCAGCAAAGAGATAGCAAATCTGGGTCTCGAGATGCTTCTGGTGCTGGTCTTTGGGCAGAAACAGTGGGAATCTAGCTGCATCCGAGTATGGGGGTGGGGTCTGCCACAGCAGAGTGAGAGTCGCCCTCCTAGGTGACAGAGCCTGCCTGGTCAGGGACCTGCCACCACACTCACCACGTCACCCTGTCCTTTTCTCTACTGAACCTCATGCCATTTCATCTGCTCTCATGGCTCACCAAACTCTGCCTATTTTTTTTTTTTTTTAAGTCTTCTCTGTGTGTTTCATTTTGGATACTTTCTATTGCTGTGTCTTCAAGTTCACTAGTCTTTTCTTGCAAAGTCCAACCCTACTGTCAATCACATCCAGTGTATTTTTATTTCGGATGTTGTCTTGTTCATGTCTAGAAGTTCAGTTTGGATCTTTTTTTCCTCTCTCTTCTTCATGTTCCTGCTTTCCCCTATCTCCTTGAGCATATAGAATCGATTTAGAATGACTTTTTTAAGGTCTTTCTCTACTAATTCGGTCACTCATGTCATTTCAGTGTCTACTTCTATTAATTGATTTTTTTCTCTAGATATAGGTCATATTTTTCTTTGCATGCCTGGTGATTTTATGTCAGATACCAGGTATTAGGAATTTTACATTGTTGGGTGCCTGAGTTTTGTTAGTATCCATTTAAATATTTTGGGCATTGTTCTGGAACACAGTTAAGTTACTTCAGAACAGTTTGATCTTTTCACAGCTTGCTTTTAAAGCCTTTGTTAGGTGGGGAGCCTTTAGTCTGGGACACATTTTGATCCACTACTGAGTCAATACCCTTCTGAGATTGCTACTGAGAACCTTGTATATTAGGAGGTGTTTCTACCTCATCTGCTGGGAACTATTTCTAGCCTTGTATGATCTCAGGGGATGGTTCCATCTATTCCTTTCAGAAGGTTTTCTACTGGCTCTGGAAGTTTCCTCGTACACATGCACAAATCAGTGCTCAGCCAAAGACTCAAGGGTCTGTGGATTTCTGGATTTCTCTTCTCTGGTGTCCTGCCTTGCAAATTCTCGTTGTCTCAGACTCCCTGAATTTTAAACTCTATCCCCTTAACTCATTGAGACCACTAGGCTCTCTATGTGTTAAGACTGGAAACCCTCTTTCAGGCACCAGGCTGGGACATGCATAGGGTTCACCTCATTACAAAGGGAAATGTGGTGGCTTAATGGTGGAGAAACCTGGAAGAGCCTAATTTGACCCTATGGTGAGGTCAACATCATTAGTGACAGGTTGGGTAGGCACCACGTGCTGTCTGATGTGCCGCATGGAGAAAACCCGACACCCTTTCTGGGGTTTTCCTGCCGAGAAAGCACAGCCTGAGTCTGGTCATAAGGAAACAAATGTAGGGATCATTCCCTAAAACTTGGATAGGAAAGACAGGAAAAGACTGTGGAATCTTCCAGGTTGGAGGGGACTAAACAGACAGACTACATGCAATATGTGTTCTTCGCTGAGATCCTGGACCAGAAGACTTTGTTGGATGGTTAGGGAATGTGAATGGGGTCTGTGGGTGGGGCGGTAGTGTTACCTGGGCATCAGCGTCCTGACTTGAAGGGCTGTATGATGGTTATATAGGCAAGTGCCCTTGTGTTGGGGAAATACACACTAGAGTACTTGAGGGATATGGAGCTTCATGTCTGCAGCCTGTCCTCGAATGTTTTGAAAAAGAAAAAAAATAATGAGTATGTAGATGCATAGCTGTGATGAAGGGCAAACGTGGTGAGTAGTAAGTCTGGGAATCTGAATGAGGAGCGGAGGGAAATTCTTTGTACTGTCCTCACAACTGTCCTGTACATTTGAGAGACAAAAGAATCCATATCCTCAGCCACGGTGTGTAGGTCAAATAGCTATAGGGGCGCCTGGGTGACTCAGTGGGTTAAGCACCTGACCTCAGCTCAGGTCACGATCTCGCGGTTTGTGTGTTCGAGCCCCATATCGGACTCTGTGCTGACAGCCTGGAGCCTGGAGCCTGCTTCGGATTCGGTGTCCCTCTCTCTGCCCCTCCCCCGATCATGCTCTGTTTCTCTCTCAAAAATCAATAAACGTTAAAAAGTTAAAAAAAAAAATTACCACTGCTAATGTAAAGCTAGCTTTGGTGCAAAAGATAAAAGGGTAAAGTACTCAGTAATTACTATTACTGCTCCATTCCTAAATGTTTACGGCATTCATTATTGAGAGGGAGACTATATTTGAGAGACACAGATCCAGGGGAGGATCCCGATTCCCCCTGCCCTAGGTGAGGTGCTGAGCCCTCGATGGCCTTTGAGCCAGCAGCCTGTGGCATCCTGGCTGGAAAGGTAACAGGTCTGACCATTTTTTTCCTATTTGATGCCTGTCCCCTCGCTCCCTGGGGAGCAGAGCAAAGCAGAGGGCCTTTCGTTCCTGCTCAGAGGGCAAGGAGGGCTGGGCCCGTGGCTAGCAGGGGAGGCAGCAGAGCTCAGGGGTTAAGGGTTAGTGTCTGGACCCCAGACACGGACCTTAGAGAATCCTGGCCCTGCCATGGACTAACCAAGGAATCGAGCTAGTTACTTACCCTCACTCTGCCTCGGTTTCCCCCTGTGCCAAATGAAGATAATGACAGGATCCACCTCATGGGGTTGTTGCAGAAGATTGAGTACCTGAGTTCATGTGAAGCTTTGGGAAAAATACCTGGTGCATAGTAGGTGCTCCCTCCCAGGGAGAGGGGGCGGATCCCCGTACCGCATCCCCACCCTGTGTACCTTTCCTAAGTGGCATCCTGGGTTGTGGTGGTGCAGAAAGATTGCACTAGAAGTCGGGAGGATCAAGCTGTGGACCTCTGCCCCAGAAGCGCTGCTAAGCATGGGGAGTGGTGGTGGGGAGACTGGAGAAGCAGGCTCAGGGGCCACTACTTAGACTCGCCCAGAACTGCTCTGCCGGCATCTCTAACCCAGTCTACTGGGAATGGTTTCTCTTGAGGAAACGGTTCTACTCCTTGACAAATTGTGAAAATCCTCAGGCCAGGGTTCCCCTCAGGTTTCACGTTCTAGGCTTTCTCTCTTCCAGGAGCGGTACATCAGCAGGCACTCCTAGTTCTCGAGGGCTACGTGTGACACTTCAGCTCTTAGGGGCTGCTGGTGGTGGAAGCCTTCACCCCTTGCCTGTCTCCGTTTTCAGTGTGGAGCCACACAGCAGTAGCTCTCTGATTCTCGCATGCACACGTGCCACTTTGAGTCAGCTTTGTGCCCAGAAAACCGTCAGCAGCGTAAGTCTCTACACCCACGGCTATTGAACCTTGACCGCACATCAGATTCACCTAGGAAGCTTTTACATCCACAGCCTTCTGGCCCTACCTAGACCCACTGCATGAATTATCTACTGCTGCATAGTAAATAGCTCAACATCTAGCAGCTTAAAAAACACACACGGAGGGGCGCCCGGCTGGCTCCGTTGGTTAAGTGTCCAACTTCCGCTGAGGTCATGCTCTCATGGTTCATGGGTTCGAATCCCGAGTCAGACTCTGTGCTCAGAGCCTGGAGCCTGCTTTGGATTCCTTGCCTTCCGCTCTCTCTGCCCCTCGCCCTTCACCCGCTCGCACTCTGTCTCTCTCTCTTTCAAAAAATAAACACTAAAGAATTAAAACACACACACACACACACACACACACACACACTGATTACCACAACATACTTTCAGAGGGCCAGGGACCTGGGAGGAGCTTGGCTGGGGTTCTGGCTCAGGGTCTCTCCTGGACTTGTAGTCAGGCTGATGGCCAGGGTTGCAGCCATCTGAAGGCTTGACTGCGGCTGGAGGGCCTCCTTCCATCCTGGCCCCCTCACACGGCTCCTTCACTTCCACCTTGGTTGTTGGCAAAAGGCTTCAGTTCCTTGCCACGTGGACCTCTTCATAAACTGCTTGAGTGTCCTCACACCCTGACAGCTGGCTTCCTCCAAAGCAAGTGATCTGAGAGAAAGAGAGAGAGAGAGAGAGAGAACGAGAACAGGTGAGAAAGGCGAGCATCCAACACAGAAGTCCCGATCTTTTATAACGTAATCTCGGAAGTGACGTGCTATCCCTCTGCCACATGCTATATGTCGGTTGCACACACCGGTGCAGAAGGGACCACACAAAGGTGTGACTATCAGGGGCCAGGGATCATTGCAGCTGGTGACCACGTCCACTGAATCATACCCAGGAATCTGTATTTTTTTTAGAGCATCACAGCACACTCTGCACTCTTATCAGAATTATCAATAAGAGTTGAAATCCTAGTTATGGCTGACAATGCTCATGACTTGACCTCTTCTTGGGTGTTTGTATTTCATACGGGTACCGTTAGGACAAGGCTGACAGGCTTCCTGATCCCCAAACAGAGCTCTGGTGGTAGAATCTGAGGCCCTCGGAGTGCACATTGGGATGACTTCTCTGAGTTTTCCTAGTGTTCTTCAAAGCCCCTCACAAACAGAGCCGACTGGTTGAGTTGTCCATCTTTGGGTTCTGAGGGTCAGCTAACCCAGCTATTGGCATTTGGGGTGGGACAAATCTTAACTGGATGAAACTGTCCAACGCAATGTAGGATACTCAGTGTTCCTAGCCCCAGACGCTGAATGCTCGTCACTGGGGAGGGGTGACCAACCATGGTGATCACCAAAAATATTTCCAAATACACCAAGAGATGCTGTGCACCCAGTGGGAGACCACTGAAGGGGAGAGAAAGCCCACCCATAGCCTGAGGACCCCCAGACCTCCCACAGAGGCTTGGGCCTGAGCAGAGATGAGTGGGCTACATACATTGTTTTTGACAAAAGTCAGTTTGAGTAGTAGAAGGAAACCTACATTAGGTACCCTCATGCAGTTAACCTCAGCCGCAGTTCAGTAGTGAACCTCAGTAGTTAACCTTATCTGAAGTTCCGCTTTCCTCGGTCCGTTACCCGGGGTCAGCTTCGGCCAGGAGCAAATGATGCTCCTTCTGCTGTGTGGTCAGGAGGTCAGTGGTGGCCTATCACTCCGTCACAGCACCTGTGTCATTTGTGTCGCTTCATGTCACCACGCAGGGGTCTTATCACCACCTGTCCTCAGAGGGAGGGTGAGTACAGGACAGTGACATAAGTTGAGAGAGACCCCACATTCACATAACTTTATTACAGATACGGGGTTTTTTTTTTAAGTTTTAGAAAATATTTTTATGTATTTTTGAGACACAGAGAGACAGAGCATGGGCAGGGGAGGGGCAGAGAGAGAGGGAAACAGACTCTGAAGCAGGCTCCAGGTTCTGAGCTGTCAGCACAGAGCCTGAGGCGGGGCTCGATCTCACAGACTGTGAGATCATGACCTGAGCTGAAGTCGGACGCTCTACCGGCTGAGCCACCCAGGCGCCCGTTTTTGTTTTTTTTTTTAATGTTTATTTTTGAAGGAGAGGGGGACGGAGTGTGAGTGGGGAGGGGCAGAGAGAGAGAGACACACACACAGAATCTGAAACAGGCTCCAGGCTCTGAGCTGTCAGCACAGAGCCCGACGTGAGGCTCGAACTCACAAACCACAAGATCATGACCTGAGCCAAAGTCGGACGTTCAACCGACTGAGCCACCCAGGTGCCCCTATTACAGATATTGTTATAATCATTCTATCTTGTTGTTGTTGCTACTCTTTTACTGTGCCTCATTTGCAAATTAAACTTTATCATAGCGTGTATGCCCAGGAAAAAATTTGTGTGTGTGTGTGTGTGTGTGTGTGTGTGTGTGTGTGTGTGTGTGTGGTTCAGTACTCTCTGAGGTTTCAAGGCTTTATAAGTCGTCATTGGGATCTTGGAATGTATCCCTGGTGGATGAGAGGGGACTACTTTCTTGCCTCCCCGCCTCACCAGGAGGAAAACAGAATAAAGGGAGAGACTGGCCTGCAGATCACTGCCTACCTGGCCTCCATTTCCTCCACCCCACAAAAGGAGAAGCATTAGACCTGCAGCCCGCTGTCTCCTCAGCATCTCCCCACACGATAGAGGCCCAGGGTACCATCCCTGATCAAACTCCTTGTATTTAGGAGCCTTTGTGATTTGCCCCAGCCCACCTGTGCCTTGCCCAGGTCAGAGTCCTCGTTCCTTGTCGGGGGAAGTCTGGGCTCTCTCCCTGCAGGCTTCACCTCCCTCCTCAGTGCCCCTCCAGGAGTGGTTCCCTGGGACCTGAATGATGGCTGAGCATGGAGCAGAGCACCCCAGTGGTCCCCCGACTTCATGACTGTTGTAGATTTCCAGGGAGCTCCGGCTTCTCTCTCACTGGGAGTTGCACACGGGGTACTTGTCACCATGAGTGGTCTTAGGTAGGAGTGCCTCAGCCAGCTCAGATTCTGACACCTGGGTACCTGGCCAAACTCCCCTCCAGTCAAAGCTGAGGACCCTATCCCTGGTGACCCCACCTGGTTGTATTTCCACAGCGGGACCCTGGGGGACCCCTATTGCTGAGACTTCTGGGGCCGAGCCCCTGGAGGCACCCAAGGACCTGGGAGCAAGGCAGACAGGTGTCCACCTCTTCCGGGTATATTTCTTCACCCATAAAAGTCACTTTGTTGGTTCATAAGGGCCGATGCTGGTGATACGGACTGTCCCTAAGGTCTGCCTCCCTGGAGCGGTGGCTGAGGGGGAGGATGGATCGTAGCATCCACAAACACCTGGCAGCCCCCAGGGAGCTGAGGGTGGCGTTGTTCCCCCACACTTCTGGCTGGGGGAGGGCAGCTGGGGGCTCTGAGTGCAGTGACATGGGTTTGGGGGGTCATCAGTCATCGTTCTAGGTGGTAAAGCCATAGGGCAGGGCAGAAGCTCACACAGTTGGACCTAGAATGGAGTCCTGGGGGGTCCCGCGTGCATTTTGGGGCTCTCCGTTGGGAACTGTGTGAGGGTGGAACGGGGTCAGCTGGCCCGCCATGTTGGCAGTGATGGGGTCACCGCAGCGTGGCCCCAACTCAGGAGTGTCAGGAGGCCATGCAGGGACACCGGCTGCACTGACATCTGCTCCCACTAGGGGACACCAGCGCACCACTCTGGAGGCTCCTCAGTGTGGTTTGCGCTCGCAAGTCCCTTGTCCCAAGCAGCAGAAGGTGTCCTTGCCCTCTTATTGGTGCTCAACATGCACCCATGTCAGAAACGTGACCCAGGCCAATGCTCAGGCCCTTCCTCCCCAGAACAAGGGAGAGGATGAGGGGGTAAAGGAAGTGGTCACACAGAGGTGTAGGGAAGTACCTGTTTGGCCCAAGCGTGCCCCACTCTGAAAAGGCCTGACATTTCTCGGCGGGTCCTCCCCCTCCCCCGCAGGCCCCTGGGGACACAGGCTGCTCCCAGGCAGGCACGCCCCTCAGCCTCCATCAGCCGCCCAGATAGTGAGGGGTGCAGGCAGCATTCCCTCCACACCAGAAATCTTGACCTGGGCCTGCAGGGGAGGTGCCCACTGGCGTGGGCCTTGGGGCCTCACAAAGCCTTGGCTCCTGCCCTTGGAAGAACAGACGCTGGCAGTCTGCACTGAAGGGAAAGGAGCTCTGTAATCCGAGCCAAGTTAAACTTGACTAAGTTCAATGTGAAAAGCAAGGAAATGGACTCCGAATAGGCCCGAGACCACTGCCCAGACAGCGCCCCAAGGCTCCGTCACACCTTGAGCTGTGGTAACGTGCTGAGCAGTTTCTCCTCAGCGGCTCCTCAGGTGACGGAGCACAGGCGACCCCACGGCCTCAGGACCCTGCAGACGTGCTGCCTCCCTGCTCCCCGCGCGGCCCTGGAGGCTTCCATCTTCTACAAAACCCCAGTTGAAAGACCTTGTTCTTGAATTATCCTGCGTCTTGCCCAAGCCTTTCTTGCCATAAGGACATATTGTGATCATTTTTCTCGAATTCTGTCAGACAGACGTGATGTCCACTGCCTTTTGTCCGGCAATAGGAACTACATAAACCCAACTTATTTCCCTGCTTGCCTTCCTGTTAGGAAATTTTGAAACTAAATTCTGTGTCTGTCTGCAGTTAATTATGAGCTCACCGTGACCTGGTCAAGTCCCCTGCTTTGATCCTCTGATGACTGACCCAGTTTAGTAGTAGATAATGTAGAATCCCACCATTATGAGGTCAGCATGGCACACAGCTGAACAATGAACATTTATTTCTACATCAAGTGGGATTTCGGGCCTCGCAGATGTGCCCGAGTTTCTCCCCTACTGAGGGGCCCAGCAGAGCCAGGAAAGGTGAAGAGGGAGTTCAGGCCTCATGAGCGTGTCCAAGGTGATCTCTTTACATAGGACCCAGAGAGGGGACCGACCAGCCAAATTAGGGGACAGTGAGGCTTGGAGGTAAGCACCCCATCCCCCTGCTTGACCCCAAATAAGGGCAAGATGAGAATCTCTCCCACCTCCCTCCCTCTGAGGGGCAAATGAACTTTGAGAATGAAAATCACCGCTCTCCTGAATGACAACCTGGGTTCCCCCACTCCACTGGGCGCCGGGAGGAATAAAAATGGTGGCACATGCAAGAGCAGCCTTGTTCCTCCAGCAGGTGGCGCTGTTGCCGTTTGGAAACAGGGCTGATGGGAAAGGGCCGCCCCACTGGATCGAAGTTGCCGTAGTAGTCCAGTTCCCAGCCCTCCAGATGGGAAGGAGTGACTTTATTGTTCCCTAGAGCTATGCCAGCTCCGTTGCTAAGTCTTCTGGAAACTTCTAGGATATGCTAACTCACAGGCCTAAGGATTATTAAAATAACCCAAGATGCTGAGGAACAGTCATATGAAAGCCAACCCCACTTGGAACTCCCAGACCCGTCATCCTCACCAAGGGCTACTTCATGTCCCCTCCTGGCCCCACCGGAGGTACGGTCTGACTTCATTCACTGGGTCCACCAGTATTGACTGAGCACCTTTCCGGGGACAGGCATTGTCTTAGCCATGAGATGGACTGAGTTTGAGTACAGGGGCCAGCTACCTTTCCAGTGGACTGGGACGCGGAATTCTCCTATTGTCCCCTAGGGAAGTCCAACGACAACCACTGCAAACAGTGCCGAGTGCTTTCCACGCCGTGACAGTGCTGCCTCTTTCTTATCTTGCTTATCCTGACACCACCCTTGGGGAGTGCAGACAAGGTGGTCTCTGGTCAGATGTCACCCTCTCCGTAGGCCTTTGGGACACCTCGCCCTCCCTTCCCCCACACACTTGACCCTTCCGCATTGCACTCATCAGGCATCTGGCGCTGGTGCGTTTGCTTTCTTTATTCTGTGGTCGGCATGGTCCCTCTGGGATGTCAGCTCCGCATGGGCACACACAGGTGCTCATTAAATATTTGGTAAGTGACTGAAAGAGCCCTGACTTGCTCGTGTCCCAGAGGGACTCATCACTACCACCCCCGTCCAGAACCTTGCCTCCTTCCCAGGGGCTCACACGAGTCGAGCACTGCCTGAGTCAGTGTCTGTGTGTATCCTCCCTGAACTCACGTAACTGCCCTGGAAAGCATAGGGCCCACCATCGTCACCATATCACAAATGAGAGAATTGAGGTCAAATACGATGCCCCAAGCCACACGGCTTATAACGGGGGAGCGGAAATTGGAATTCAGGCAGCGCGACTCTTCCGGCACCCCTTTGTAAGGAGTGTCGACAGGGAGGAAGAGGTGCTGGAAAACCATTTTCTATATTCTAGGCGACCTTAGTCACGTACAGCAAGTTAAGGGGGAATGTCATTTCCTTAATAAGCAAGAACAAGAAAATGGATTTCTTTTTTTTTTCCTCTACTGCCGAAGGCACTAAAAATGGAAAGAGAGAGAGAGAAGCCCCACTGACACCTTTGAAAGAGGAAGAGATATGATTTTTGCTTTTTAAAAAAATTTTTTTAATGTTTATTTATTTTTGACAGAGAGAGAGAGAGAGACAGAGCATGAGCAGGGGAGGGGGAGAGAGAGAGAGAGAGAGAGAGAGAGAGACACAGAATCCGAGGCAGGCTCCAGGCTCCAAGCTGTCAGTACAGAGCCCGACGCGGGGCTTGAACTCACCGCGAGATCATGACCTGAGCCGAGGTTGGACGCTCAACCGACTGAGCCACCCAGGTGCCCCTCCTTTTTTTTTTTTTTTTTTTTTAATCAGTTTCCAGTGCCCTCCCCCACAATCCCTGCTGACCCAAGATCCTGCAACAGCTCTCGAGGGGGAGTACTTACCTAGGAGATCCCCTCCCTCTGTCTCTCTGGCCACCTCCCCCCAACTCCCTCCAGGGCTTCCTCCCTCCGGACAAAAATAGGTGCTCGTACAATAAAGGAGGAGACCAGGAGTTCATTCCATGGTTTCCTGTCTGAGGCCGCCAGGTAGCAAGGCCCATTGGGAAAGGGCAACGTGCTCTCTGTGAGGCAAGCCTATTTTTATTTTTGTTGTTTTTGAGTTTTTATAAGAAGTCGCTACTTTGGGGGGTGCAAACTTCTGTTGGTGACAGCGAGGGAAGTTCCTAGGGCGCAGGCCTCGGCCAAGTCTGGAGTGGGTTCCCACGCAGCCTCAGAGGGGCTGGGACTAGAGGCAGCTTTCTGGCTCCAGGGCGTCCAGGCCACAACTGCCTCCCTTACACAACAGCTTTTATTGTCTAGGACCTTCGACAGGGATGGCAAAGCGACGCACAGAGCAAGTGCAGCCCTCCAGCCGGTTTCTGCAAATAAAGTTTTATTGGCACACCGACCACCTGAACGCTCACCGTGGCTGTATTTGCACTACAAAGTAGAGTTGAGTAGTTGCCATGAGACCCTACAGCCTGCAGAGCCTAACATATTTACTGCCTGGCCCTTTACCGAAAAAGTTTGCCGAACACTGATCTAGAACATACACAGCAAAAAAGCCTGAGAGTTGGGGCGCCTGGGTGGCTCAGTCGGTTGAGCGTCCGACTTCGGCTCAGGTCATGATCTCGCGGTTCATGAGTTCGAGCCCTGCATCGGGCTCTGTGCTGACAGCTCGGAGCCTGGAGCCCCTTTCAGATTCTGTGTCCCCCTCTCTCTCCACCCCACCCCACCCCTGCTTGTGCTCTGTCTCTGTCTTTCAAAACATGAATAAACATTAAAAAAAAAAATTTTTTTTTTAAAGGCATGAGAGTTAAAATAGCTGGCACGAATCTTGAAGTTCATTCGTTTCTGTCATCTAGGAGCCTTTCGGTTCCACGTACGGGACGTGGTGAAGTTCACCCAAAGCCATTCTCTCCCGGCTTCTGTTTCTTCAGCTATAAAATGGGATCATACGTCTGTCTGACTTATATTGTCTGTCTGACTTATATTGTCTGACTTATAGCTTATAAGCTATACTGAGGGTCAAAATACAAACCAGGTTATATAATGACAGTCTTTATTAACTGAAAAACTGCTCTACATGTATGACGTGGCCTTACTAAGTGGCACGGTGGGAGCTGGAAGCAAGGACAGAGCTGGTGAGCTGGATAGGCGAGAAACGTGGTCGGGAACCAGCCTACGGTTCCCTTCTGTGATTTGAGGGGCCCACGGGTGGAGGTTCAGTTGAGTTTCCCCAGCTCCTTCTAAGACCAAGCTCTCAGAGAACAACCGTCCGTCTGTGTAGGACTTAGGCCTCACCAGCTGTGCCCACCGCACTCCTCACACCTGCTCTGTTGTTACCACCCCGGACCCAGATTTGCTCCCTCTTCCGTGGCCCCATTCACGCTTCCCCTCCTTCATGAAACCGTCCTTGACGAAGCAGACCAGCCCAGTCCTTGGAGACTTCATGGACAGTTGTGAGGTTCTCTGGTTGTTTCTTGCCTCTCCCCGTGTTTGTGCTTCCTGGAGGAGGCAGACCTCAAACTGGGCCTTGGTGGGTGGCCAGGGAGGCCCTGTAGAGACTAAAGAAAAGGTATGGCATTCAGGGCTGCAGAAGTAAGTGAGAAATGGTTCAGAAGCAGTAGAGGCCATGGAGAATGGGGCGTCCAGGCATCTTGAAGGGACATTTCTGTAAGTAGAGAGACCTATTGGTGCAGGTCCTTGCGACCTTGGGACTTGACCAAGTAGAGACTCAATTGAATGTTCTTGAGCAGCAAAACGCATGCTAGAAGGAGGATTTAGGAAGCCAAGGGCTAGGGCCTGACCAGTCCTTCTGTTCCCTTCCTGGGATCCACAGGGAATTCCTAGGTTGCATACATCTTTCCTCAGTGACCAGGAAAGGAAATTTTGTTACTTTGTTAGGACAGGCCAGTGTCCCTTAATAGCAGGACTTGCCCCACTAGAGAGGTCATCTGGTCCATGTCCTGCTTTGGGCCAGACCATGTCCAGAATCCTTTGCTGAGCGCCAGAGGGCTTGATCCGTCAGGTGGGAGGGAGCGCTTGGGGTGGGGGTGGCGGGACCAAGTGAGGCCAGACTGAACACTGCCTCTGCCAGGGCCACGGCTGGGCCCAGGCCATCTCACAAAGAAAAAGAGCCGCCCCGCCCAGCCCTGCTAGGGAATGGCGTGGGATTGGGACGTGGAGGCCAGTAGAGGTTCCACGTGCCCAGAGCTGTGAGCAGGCGCTGAGCTGGCCTACAGGGCTCTGGCTACTGATGCCCAGAGACAGGGTCACCCTCCTGCACACACCCACCCACCCACCAATGATGCAACAGCCCTGCCAGGAGAGGCTCCAAAACACAAGATAAGCAGCATCACCCCACCTGCAGCTCAGCCGTCCATTCCAGGGCTGGCTTAACATCCCTGGCCGTCTTGGTGATGCCCTGGTGACTTGGGCCAGTCCTGGTTAAACCAGGCTGCATTCTGGTCCAGCACCTTTCCTCCTCTGTCCTTGGCCCGTGCGAGGAGCAGCTGAGACTAGAGGAAGAGGAAGGTGTTGCTAAGGGTGTGAAGCATCCATTATTCCTTTATTAGCCAGTGTGCCATTTCTGGTCGCGTTCCCCTTCCTGGCGGCAGTGAGCTTGGGGGCGGAGAAGCCCAGTTATTTTCGTTTGCCCCAGCTTCTCACTGGGAGTAGTCAGAGGCCACAGGCAGAGGGGGTGGGGGCGGACAGGACTACGTGCTCTCCAGCAGGCGTTTGTGAATGGGCCCCAGCTCCCAGGCCACCCGATGGCAGGCAGCCCCCCCCAGGACGCGCTGACTCTCACTGGCTGGACGTCGTCATTTCTAGCATTGCAATGGCCAGGCAGGAGGAAGCTTTCTTCTGGCCCAAGAACAATACCAGGGTCAGCCCGGGGACCTCCCTCCTACACCCTCTTCCTTCCATTGTGAGCTGCTGCACAATCCCAGGCTACTCGGCTCTGCATGGACTAGGGGAGGGAGGACTTGCCCAGGAGAGATTAGCAACGTGTGTGACACCCCCAGTCATCTGCCTCCACTTTCCAGACCAGGCCAGGGTTCTGGAGGCTGCGGATGGACAGACGGGCCAAGCATGTGTAAAAGTGGCTGTCAAGTCCCCGTGCTTGGCAAGGGGCTCTTCGCAGGGTGAGGCCACTGGCTGGAGGGCTCTAGTCCCCCCACCCCCATCCCCATTGAATCCTAGCATGTCAGGGCTGGAAAGGCCTACTTAGACCTTCTGTCCATCACCCCATTATACAGGCAAGGAAAGGCAGAGCCAGAAAGATAAAGGTTTTGCCAAACTTATTGCCCTGCTTAAAAATTCCTCATTGATTCCCCAGGCCTATGGGCAAACCCCAGACTTTCCTTTGCCCCTGGTGCCTGCCTGCCTTCCAGGCTTCTCTCCAGTGACTCCCCAGCTTGTGCTTTAATTTAGCCTTGTGACTAATTAACAGGCGCTCGATCCAGCAGCACTGGTCCCCTGCCTTAAGGTGCTCCCCGCTTCATCTGCCTGCCTGCCACGTCCCTGTTCTTCAAAGACTATCTGAATGAAGGCCACCTCCTCTGTGCACCCCTCCCTGATAAACATCTCCTCGTTGATTCACCTGGTCTTCTCCAGCACTTAATATAGACCCTCCTTGTCACTGGTGTGCCTGTGTGTCTCCCATGTTTTCCTACCACACACCCTCCTGATCCTGAAGCCTGAAAACATCTTATTTGCCTTTGCAACCCTTAGGACAGTGGTTCTCAAAATGTGGTCCTCAGACCAGCAGCATTTGTATCATCTGCGAACTTGCCAGGGATGCAAATTCTCGGGCCTCCCTTTTCTTCCACTGAACTGGAACGTCTGGGGGTGGGGCCCGGCGATCTGTATTTTACCATCCCTCCAGGTGACTTGGACGCCTCTTCCAGCTTGAGAACCAATGCCTTCTTGCAGGCAGTTGGCTCATAACTATTTCTTCTTCTTCTTCTTCTTCTTCTTCTTCTTCTTCTTCTTCTCTCTCTCTCTCTCTCTCTCTCTCTTTTTAATTGAGATCTATTTGACGTGCAACAATTTGTACAACAAGTTTTACAGAAACTGGAAGTTTAAGGTGTGTGACGTATTGATTTTATACATTTATATTGTAATTTATATTGTTAGGGTAACACCACCTCCCTGGCATCACCTGGTTAGCCTTTCTTCTAGTGTTGGAAGCAGTTGAGATCTAACCTCCTAGCAAGTTTAATGTTTATAGTAAAGATTCGGTGTCCTTCTTCATAATTTCTTGACAGTTTCGTGAGTAATTGACATCACCCAATCCTTTCGATTTGCTGCCAAAACTTATGGCAGCTTATTTGTTCTTTATCACTATTTTCTCCAATGAGGGACAAAAAAAAAAAAAAAAAAAAAATCTTGCCCTCTTTGACAACCAAGGATATGGATTTGCAAAGGGTTGAGTGATTCAAGAATGACAGTCCCCTAGATTCCAGCGCCTGGTCCTATCCCTGGCCATACCCCTGATGGATGACCTGTTGGCCCCAACAGCCCTGAGTGAGCCCCTTCATGTTGGGGGGGCTCATTGCCTTCCTACCTATCGAAGGTAGAAACCTCAGGGGACCTGCTTAGGAACACTGCACACTTGGCCGGTGGTCAAAAGCCATCCATCACCTGGGGTGGAGATGTGGGGGCAGCCTGTGTTCAGAGATGGATAGAAAGCCCTGGGCTGATCGTTCTGTCTCTTCTCTTCGGGTCTCATTGCAGATTTGCTACCCCAGTGTGTTGGGTGGTGGCTGATGTTGAAAGGAATTTGTCCCTGAGCTCAGAGACTCTGTCTGCCACAGGCAGTGACCCTGACGCATTCTTGGTGGCAGGAGGAAGCTGACCTGGGGATAAAACAACAAACACTAACTTCTGCCTACAAAGGGAGTAATCAAACGTCGCTATTAAATAGACTATAAATAATTACAGTAATGTAGTTGCAGGTCTAGTTAAACAGACTATGGGAAGGCTAAATATTGAGATCGTGTCCGGAAAACAGTCCTGGCCTTTCCCTCTGAGGTTCAGTGTTCTAACTTTTGGAGCAGAGGGTTGAGGAGGACAGAAAGCGGACCCAGAGACAGGTGATCATGTCCTGCTCCTGAACCTTATCATCCCACTTCCTGTGAAGTAGGAGTGGAGGCTTCTGGACCACCCTTCTGGACCCAACCCTATACCCCCGTACCCTTACCCACTTGCTTTATCCCACTTTCTGCATAATTTTCATATATTTTTTTTTTCCTTGATGGTTTGGAGAACAAGTTGTGGACCTGGTGCCATTTACCCCTAAATACCTCCACGTGTTTTCCTAAAAACAGGGACATTCCCTTACATAATCACCATCTCATGATCAAAGTCAGGAGGTTAACACCAATAGAATGCTATTATATAACCTACAGACCTGGTTTACATTTCATCAGTTATCCCGCTAATCTCCTTTACAGCTAAAGGGAAGCTTGTTTTGTTGTGTGTTCTGATTTAGAACAGTAGCGACTTCCGTTGCTTTTACTTGTCGTGTTTCTTTAGGCTCCTTTTTCTGTCTTTCATGACCTTGACATTTTTTGAAAAGGACAGACCAGTCATTTTGTACCATGTCCATCAATTTGGGTTTGGCTGAGGGCCCCTCATGATTAAATTTATGCACTTTCGAAAGGAATGCCACAGAAGCAGTGTGGTGTCCTCAGTGCATGATATCAGGAGGCACAAGATGTTGACTTGGTGACAGTGACATTGACGACCTGTCCAGATAGGAACTTCCAGGCCTTGCTCCTATAAAGTTACTATGTTTCCCTTTGTAACAGTAACTGTCTTAGAGGGAGAGGTTTGAAACTGTATAAATACACTGTTTCTGATAATACTTTTACCCACTAGCTTTAGCTTTCCTTGATGATGCTTGCCTGAAATATCATCATGCTTGTTGGCAAATGGTGACTTTTCTAATTCCATCTACATGTTTTAGTTGACCTTCTACTGTAAGGAAGACCTTTCCTTTCTCTTATTTATTTACTTTGTTTGTTTCCATGTCTCGACTTAGAGATTTTAATGTTTCTAATGGTTATAATCCATGATTATTTGATGTCCACTTGTTTCAGATTTGACAAGTGGGAGTCCCTTCAGATCACATCTGTGTATTTCTGAAACACCCTCAAGGATTATTCTTTGCAGTTCCTCCCTTGCTGGCACCAGAAGTTCTTCCAGATTTATTGGGTACTTTCTCTGCCCAGCCCTGGGATCCATTACCCATGGAACATGGTTACCTCTTAGTGGATGGTTTTTTGGAACCCAGATCCAGGTTCTGCGTATGCTCGTTGTGACTGAATCCCCTGTCGTTTGATCCATTTCTCTCTCCCAGTTTCTGAGTGCCTATGTCCCCAGGTCAGAGCTTCTCTAGAAAATAAAATCTCTTCCCTGGAGTTGGGGATGGAAGGATATTGCATGGCTGTGTGGGGTAGGGAAAGTCCCTTGGGAAGTCCATATCCAGAGTCTCCTCCCAGCATCTGAACCCCGCCTCTTGTGGTCCCCGGTCCCTCCAAGCTCTGAGCTCCCTGGAGGTGTTGTAGACTCCGTCAGCACATTTCTTATCCGTGTTCCCTTCTGTTGGGTTACCTGCCACTCCACTCACTTTCTGTCTTCCCTAACTTGGTTGAAATCCCTTTTCTCGTTCTCTGTGCTTTTGTAGGTTTACAACCTTTTTTTTTTACTAATGAGGGAGGAGAAGTTGAAAATAAGTACACGTGGTCAGTCTACTATGTGAGTCAGAAGTCCAGTTGGTTGGATTTAAGTAATTAGGGAAAGAGAGAGAACATCGAAGGGGACACTGAGTTTCGTGTACTTGTCAGGAGCGGCAGTGGGAGCAGGTGTTTGCATCTGGGAGTACAGGGATGAGGTGACCCATCATCCGAGTCCAGGCAGGGGAACTGGCATGGGGCGGAGGTCCTGGACACATTGTCATTGGAATCAGAAATACAAAGGGGGAAGCAGGTTGGACCTGAATGCCAATAAATAGATTCTTTTCTTTCATGTTCTTCAAAGAACTCCAGGAGGGGACACACACACACACACACACACACACACACACACACACACACCCCAGGTGTCTGAGGGGCCTGAGAAAATCTGCTTGGATTCAGACCCTAAAGAGAGGCTTATTCCCACATAAGAGCCAGGAGCCATCAGGGTACATGTGCTCCATGGAGAACCCCAGGATAAGTCGCTATTGCCCAAACAGTTAGGATTCCAGCCACACCCAGTCTAGCTTTGCCACTGCCTGGTGGGAAAGACTTTCCCCCCACAAGTCTACAGGGTCCTTGGGAGCAAGGCTCTTGTCCAGCACCACACCTGGGCCAGGGTTGGTTGGATGCATAGTGGGAACGCAGGAAGTCACAGAACCGTAGATAGTTGCTAAATGCCAGAGCAAACATGTGAGCCAACTGTGCAAAGATGGGGCTCAAAGCAGCCTCTTACGGTGTCCCTGAAAACCTGCAGGTCGTCAGGTCATTGCTGGGCTCTCTCCTTCTACAGCTGCCCGAGCCTCTCCCCATTGGCATTACTAAGAAACATGACCCTCACCCACTCCCAGTAGTAGACTGGCTCCGGAAAGCTTCACGTACAGCACAAGCCGTCCCTGCCTTTTGCCAATTTGCATTTCAACAATCCACACGTTCTGCAGTTCCTGAACACCATTTCTGTAGAACTTCTGGTAGCTTTAATCTGCTTACTTGGGAGTTCCTGCTCATTTCTGGAAATGTGGAAATAAGCAAGCATGCCCTTAAGGGCAGGCAGGGTAGTTTTGCTGGCATAACTGGCATTGTACCCTAGTGATAAAGGGCGGCACCCCAAGGAGCTGACCCTGGTGGATGGAGGGCTGTTCTATGAGCTGTTCTCATCTCAGGAACACAAAGCCCTGAAGGGCAGGGACTCTGGGTACATCCTAGTACCTGGAAGTGTTTCATTTCCAGCTGATCACTGGCAGGGATTTGTCCTACAGCCAGGTTGTGGCCTCAGGCCCCCGTGTGCAGGATAAAGCTGGGGTGTATTTGGGGTGGGGCTGGTGGTGAGGAGAGGGTCAAATGTGGGCAGGCCCAGGAGTAGAGGACACCAAAAACTGAATACCGGGACCCGCTGAGAGAACACGGGCCACTTGGCCGCCTGCGGGGCCTCTTGGCCGGCAAGGAGCAACCAGTGTTGGTCAGTGGGGCAAGAGTTGAAATCTCTCCCTGGGCATTCATCTCGGAGGCCAACTAGTCAACAGTGTAAACCACGAGGAAAGCATTCTGAACATACCATGTTTCCCCAAGGAAATGAAGATCCCCCCCCACCCCACGGGGAAGGGCCACACCCAGGAGCACACAGCTAATACAGCGTCACATCTGGGGTCCCAGGTCCATAGGTCACTGCTCTTCCCCACACATCCTGCGGTCTCATTTATGATGAATCCTAACGATTGGTCCTGGTAGAAGGCTCACAGGATATCTGTTTAATAATTTAGTCTGGAATTTCACTAGGGAGCAGAGTCAATAGGTATGCTCGAAAGGCTTCATCACTAAACTACACATAAAATGTTCTGTAGAAAGGAAATTAGAAAAAAGAGGAAAGAAAAGGAAATCCCAATTGCAGCTGGCCCCGTGTCTGTGCACGCAGAATCAGAACAGCAGGCCATCTGAGCGGCTAACAGCAGCCCTGTTCCAGGCTGGCGCTCCCAGAGGCCCGCTCCTCGGCCCTGCTGGATCCGGGGCACGGAGAGATGGACGGCCGTCCAGAAAGATGCAGAGAACGGGGCCTTTGTAAACACCATGGAGGAGAGGGATTCTCGGCCGTGTCATCTGGACGCCCCATACGGCCTCTCATTTGTCTTTGTTCTAAATGCTGAGCTGTCAGGCCAGCACGGGAGTCCTGTTTTGGCCCCTAAAGAAGTGGTAAGTGTTTTAGTACATGGACCGCCCTGTCCCTGGCCATTGTGGCCATTTGTGCAAATTCGAAAGAAAAGCTCCTTCCTCACGCTCGACAGCCTCTGCCTGAAATCGTCAAAACGATTCAAATCTGTGGCGACTGAGGCAAGGACCATCTCCTGGAGTTGTGCAAAGCATGTAGGCAGCAGGCTGTTCCTGATTTGAAGCAGATGTCACAAACAGAGGCTTGAGTTGAATACCTAGGTCACTAGTTCATTTTATAGAAGGTCAGACTTTGAGTTTAGAGTATTTCCAGCTAGAGAGAATCAGAATCCCCCTGGGAGATTAATGTCTAACAGCCCAGAAGGCCGAGTGACCCATTCTATTTCTTCAGGAGGAAGGAGTCAGAAGGCCATAGAGTGTTATAGAATGTTATAGATTGTTAGACCTAAAAGGAACCTTAATGTCCTCTAAGGCAGCTCCTTTCATTTTACAAGTGGGAGAACTGAGACCCAGACAACCATCCCTGCCCTGAGCACAGGGCTCTGCTCCTCCCCAGTACAGAGGTGATGAGCTAAATTCTAGAAGCTGTTGTGAGTCAGAGGTCCTTGTACCAGATTCTCCAAATTCTTCAGAGCCCTGAATGAGACCCTGGAGGATGGCCTCATTTACCTGCTCTGGTCAGTGGTCAACCACTCAGCAAATAGATTCTTCTTAGAGCAACGTAAATGAGATTTGATAATGCTTGTCAATGGTGCGGGATTCTCATTTTAAGGAATTTATTGCAAAGACGCTCAGCCAAGTTGGCCGTGAGAAGCAGGATTCTGATAGCAGAATCTTCGTAGTCCTGGCCCATATACCTTACACGGCACCATGCTGGTCAGGGGCTGCTCACATGAGGGGCCAGTTACCCCTTTTCCAATTGTTGTGATGTGCCTGCATGCACATGTACACACACAAACACACGCACGCACGCACGCACACACACACACACACACACAGAGTATTCTCTCAATGTGCTAAAAATGTTGGGAACAATTCCTTCTAGTTCTTGACCTATGACCTCTAGGGCAGCTCAGTGGCCTCCAGATCATTATTTTGCTTCAAAGAGTACCCTCCAGGTCAAAGCAGAAACATTTGCTTGGCAAGAAAAGAGAAGATGTTCCTTTCTGTGGCCTTTCCTGGCGGCAAGAAAAGAGACATTGTTCCAGCAGGCTGGCGTGTGGTGTGGTCAAGGAAATGCATCATACCCCCTCAGCAAGGTCCTTTCAGGACACCCCAAAGGGCAGCAGCACCAGCGGCTGGCCACGTGGACCAGGCTGGTCACTCAGGTTGGGCAGCCAGCACAGGATGTCCATGCACTAGGGGAGGAAAACCTGATTGGTGTAGGATAGACAGGCAGACAGACCACGCCTGCAGATGAGCACTGGGGAAACCACCTTGCTGGGTGATTGGGCAAACTGGGACTTCTCCATCCCGCAAGAAGAAAGATGACCCAAAGACCTTGGGTGATTCAGAGTCAGACGTTAGTGACCCAAAACAACAATTTCTTCATTTGGTCCTGCCATTAGCATGGTAGGAAGGGGAAGCTTCCCTCTGCAAAACTGAGAATATCTTATTTCAGAGTCTCTGAAATGAGGTAGCACGTCCCCCCTCTCATTCCTTGTTGCATGATAGAATTGCCTGGACCCCACCACTGACAGATCAGAATCTCTGGATGATGGGTCCTGGGTGTCGGTGACCTTTAAAGTTCCCCAGGTGAATGTAATGTGCAGCCAGGGCCAAGATCCTCTGTCCTTGGGTCTTAGGGATTTATCCCATTCCCCATCGTGGAAGGTGTTTGCACCATAGAAATGCGAGGGATTAGCCAGGACTTGATCCAAACTTATAAAATATTAGCGTAATGACCCTCTGTCCTCTTGATGTTAATTAGATTCTGCCTTGCCATTTTAATACTCCTTTATTTTCTATCTGTGCTATAAGGATATACGATTCCTTCAGAGTGGAGACTGTCTTATTTGCCGTTTCTCACCCATGATGTTCTATCCCCCATCCCCACCCCCCATCCTTCACCAAAACCAGTCTATTCTATTCTTAAATGTTTATAAACTCTTCTTCTGTCCCTCGACCATCTCCCTGATTCTTACATTAGCCCTTAGCATCTCTTGACCGTTGGATAACTTCCTAACTGGTCTGCCCTTTGCTTGCCTTAAATTCCCTTGAATGTGTCCTCTACACCACGTCCCGCATGATCCACAAAGTACACAAATCTAGCCATTGTGCTAGTGTGCTTAGGCCTTTCCTTGCTCCCTGTCACATGTAGGACCGCGGTCTTGCCATGCAAGGCCTCCCCACTCCAGCCCTGCTCTCCTTTCAGCCTTGGAACTCCCATTTTCCCCATCATGCACCCTATGTAACAGCCACACCAACTCGCTGTGGGGCCCTGCAATACAGAAGGGCCAAGCCTCTGTCTTTGGCTGGCATGGGACTGGCAATGGTAAGAAGGCCACGAACAGGTAGTGAACCCACTCACAGTAGCTCTGGTGCACAGCACAACCTGCACGGGACCCAAAGGACAGCCCCTAGGAGTCAACACAGGATTCTGCCCTGCCCCATCCCCTCCAAGCTGGGTGACCTTGACCGAATTCTACTTCCCCATTTCCTCTCATCTAGAGTGTGGATGATAAAATCCACCCCCTACCTGCCACCCTCTCAGAGGGCTGTCATGAGATTCTACTGAGATGATCGCTGAGGAAGTCCTGTGAGGCACTGGTCAAATCTAGGAGCTTCTACGAAGACATCAATGCATAGGTGCCGCATGGCAGTTCACCGGGGCCCATTGGGAGTCATTCACACGAACACTGTGCACGTGCTTGTGAGCAGGGCAGGCATGTTGGTGGCGACACCGGCTTCTTCCCTTAGTGTTTTCATAAAGGGACTCGGGTGAAGGAAATGTCTTGGAATAGACAATCTTCCTAAACTCCCCCGAAATAACTTCAGTGGAAACAATTGTGGTAACGTCCACTCTACAGTTATTGTTCCAGTCTACCGCAACATGGGAAAAATCTCCCGGCATTTCCAACTCAACTGGGAATCAACTTGACTTCCAGAGGCCTGGAAACAAAGGGATTGTGCTCCAGGACTGCTCTGGGTCTTCATGGCCTACTGGAGCTGAGGACAATCCCAGGGTTTGTGTACAGTATTAGCTTTTCCTCTCCACTTCCCTTCAGGACTCATGTTTGCCAGAGACCTTTGTATTTTCCCATAGATAACTTTTGGGGGTCATGACCAAAAGAGTTTATTACAACAATACTTGAGATTCTAGATTTCCTCCCAGTCAGTTCTATAGCGTGCTGTTGCAGATTTGAGATCTCAGAATGCTCTTGTCCATGCCCACCAAATGGAACCAGAATGGGATGGGATGGGATGGGATGGGATGGGATGGGATGGGATGGGATGGGATGGGATGGGATGGGATGGGATAGAATAGAATAGAATAGAATAGAATAGAATAGAATAGAATAGAATAGAATAGAATTCCCTCCTTTGAAAAGTCTTTCTTGGTGCTCTATTCCTCCACCTTCTAACAGGTGCTCATCTCCCCAGACCTGGTTAGAGCCTCCTGTCTGGTCATTCTGCTTCCCTGCTGCTTCTCATACTGGTCTGTCCTCTTCAAAAAAATTGTCAGAGCACCTTCACCCAATCTCTTCTGTCCTCTCCCTCCTTGACTCGAGAGGCAGCATGCAGCTCTCCACTGGCCCATGAGACAAAATCAGGAGCCCTCTGCTGGGCATCTGTAGTCCCTGGAATCTTCCTCCATGACCCCATCCATTCTGATCACCCACCACTTCCTAATTGTTGCCCCCAACTGACTGAGACCAACCTGATTTTCCTGTCATTTTATCCTTTTTAAAAAAATGTGAGCTTGTTAATTGTGTGACTAAATGTGATTTTCTACTTTTGTAAAACAACCATTTTGACCTCTTCTTTCTGGTTCACCATTCATAATAGACCAGTTTCCTTCTTGCCTCAGTACATGGAATCCTGCCCCCTGCCTCTCTGCCTCTAATTCTTCCGTCCCTTAGAATCTCTCCTCTCTCCCTTCCCTTAAGAGGTGTTCCCTGATTACCCTGCTGGGACATTCTAGAATCTTATCTTTCTCAGAACATGGTACCTTATGGCAGCACTTGACGTACTTTAATGACATGCAGATCCAGGGCACAGGCAGATTCTGACTTAGTAGAGCAGAGGTAGGGCCTGAATTCCTGCATTCCTAACCAGCTCCCAGGTGATGCTGATGATGCTGGTCCATGGACCACACTTCACGTAGCAGGATCTTGTAACCACGGTTCCCATGTTGCATGCTGGAATCACCTGAGAATTTTAAAAGAGATCCATGCACATCTTCCACCCTTAGATATTCTGATTCTCTTGGCACAGGATACAACAAGGGCATTGAGATTTTTTTTTTTTTTTTAAATCTTCCCAAGTGATTGAGGTGTGCAGTTCGGTATGGGAACAACTGCCATATTATATAGTGTGAATATAGCTAAGCCTATTATAGATTTCATCTGTGCTTTCCTTAGCTCCCTGCATAGACAACAATCCCTTTTAAGACAGGACTTGGTCACTTTTTTTGTTTTGTTTTGTTTTGTTTGAAGATTGATTGACTGATGATTGATTATTAGGCTGTTAGCCACTTTTTTGACGATCAGTCAGTGTTAATAGAGCACATATTGCCAGTAGGGAACCATAGTAGATGTCAAGAGGGAAACAAATGAGAAGGGCTTGGATTTTGCCAGGTGAAATCTATACAGTGCCAGCCTTGGCCGAGGGTGACCTGTGTGGCGGGATTTCAAGGGCTCCGGACGTGTTTCCTCCTCATCCCTACCCCTGAGGGGAAAAAAACCAAACAGTACCTCCCTGGCTCACTTATTCCCAAAACACTACCAATATTTTTTTTTTTTCTTTTGATCTAAGGCTGTAGTTCTCAACTTGACCATCCTTTAGAATCACCTAAAGAGCTTTTAGAATCCCCAATGCCTGGGCTGCACCCCACACCGCTTGCATCAGAGCCTCTAGAGTGGCACCCGGCCATCAGGATGTCTTAAAGCTCCTTTGGGGCTGTCAATGAGCTGCCTGGGGCTGGGAGCCCTGGACCTCAGGTTTTTATTGATTGAAATGTAAATGTAATCCATTTATTCGCCTCTCAGGGGATTGAGTTTATCAGGGCCTTCCCTGAAGACAGGTTCTAATAGCAGTAAGGGGAGAACATGAGGAAGCTGGGCACCTGTCAAGCTCATGAAGTCACCACTGAGTGGGGGAAAAGGCCCAGATGGGGAAGAGAAACTGTTGCAAAATGCCTCCCTAGGGTTCATTAGAGCAGGGATCCGGCCCACTACCTGTATTTATAAATAAAGTTTTATTGTAGCACAGCTATGCTTCTGTGGCTACTTTTTCTATACAGCGACAGAGTTGAGACCGTATGGCCTGCAGAGGCTAAAATATTTACTCTCTGGCTTCTTATAGAAAAGTTTGCCAACTCCTTCTCTGGAAGGTTGACCCTGCATATACTCTCTAGCTGCAATTTTTATATCAATACAAATGCCCAGAATTTTATTTTTTATTTTTTTAGTGTCTTTTTTTTCAATATATGAAATTTATTTGGTTTCCATACAACACCCAGTGCTCATCCCAAAAGGTGCCCTCCTCAATACCCATCACCCACCCTCCCCTCCCTCCCACCCCCTATCAACCCTCAGTTTGTTCTCAGTTTTTGAGAGTCTCTTATGCTTACAAATGCTCAGAATTTTAAAAACCACTTCTTTGTAATTTTTTAGTTGCTTTTAAAACAGAGCAGGGGCATCTGGGTGGCTTAGTCGGTTCAGCCTCTGACTTTTGGTTTCAGCTCAGGTCATAATCTCACAGTGCATGAGATCGAACCCTGTGCCGGTCTCTGTGCTGACAGCACGGAGCTTGCTTGGGATTCTTTCTCTCCTTTTTCCGCCTCTCTCTCTCTCTCTCTCTCTCTCGCCGTCTCTCAAAATAAATAAATAAACTTAAAAAAAAAAAAAAAAGGAACAAAGCAGAGTGTCCTGATAGATGTCTGAGAATAAGTCCTCGTTGTGCTGAGGTATGGCTCTCACTCAGCCTTGGGGTGGTGGGCCATGGGTGGCCAGGGCTGCAAGCTGCCACCCTCTGTCCCCGAGCAGCTTCACTGGGTTACCCCCACGTGCTGTTCAGATGTCACCGTCCCCCCTATGGGCTGCGCGCTGGGGAGGTTGGGAGCCCCCACGTCGAATCCTGATAGACGGTAAGGGTTTGGACAGGCTGCCCATGGAGGATGGATTCTGGGGAGGGGCTGCTTGAAGCAGAGACTCTACAGATGGAGAGAGGCGACGCGTCTGGGAGCTCTGTGACCAGAGCAGGAGGCTGGCCGGGAAGCGCCTGAAGCCCGCGCTTCAAAGTCCTGTGTCCAGGCTCTCGTGTTCCCCTCCATTCCTTCTTGAGCCACCACTGTGCCCCTGAAAGTAGGTCAGATCGCTGTCTGCTACAGAGACATGGAGAGAAATAGATACCAACTAGGTCATCATAGCTGCTAGCACCCAGTGAGCCAGCCCAAACCAATGGCTGCCCAATTTAAGACAACGCAGAAAGACTCTTTTATGTGTCAGGGAATCCTTAATGGCCACATCCACACAACAAAAGGTCAGCCCTGCTTTCTGGGAATGGAACAAGTAATTGAATTTCTGAAATGGTACATTTCCTGTAGTCAGAGAGAGGTACAACCCACGTCCGTAAAGTATTCTCTTAAAAAAATTATGAAGTTGGAGGCAATTATGTCTTTTACCAAAGATCTTTGCAATAGGGCTCAAAATTTCCTAGTGCAGTTAAAATGCAGTTCCGTGCAGGAATTTTTTTGCATGCAAGCAGCTTGGAAGGAATTCATCTCTATCTATTGATTTCCTATCTTTCTTCCTAATTGGAAACCTTCATAAAACCATGTACCTTGTACATTTAAAATTCTGACAACACACTTGTCAAGGTCCATTATTTTCGCACGGTGCCGCTCTTATGAATATTTAGCTTGGCAGCTTGGCTCTTAGTGATTTAACTTGGAAGGGGGGAAAGGGAAGGAGCAAGGTACCTCCAGCACGGCTCAATCATAGCAGCCCCGTGAATTTGTGCTTTTGACACTGCTGGCTGTCTACAGCACGACTCCAGGGAAAGCCGTCAGGGGGCCGACACTTTACACGGCTTGTTGTAAACGGTGCTCATCACTCGTTCATTTTCTCATCCCGCCATCGGATGCCGTTGAGTGCCTGCTACATGACAGTGGCTGTGCACGGCGCATTGGGATTGGAAACTGGGGGTCCACACTGCCCGAGCGGTGCAGCCCCGCTGAATTCTGCATCAGGTCTTGCTGTGGTTGATGCGGGCTCTCAGATCTGCTGCTCTCCCGGGCACCGTGTATGGTCGCATCCTGAGTCTCTGAGTTAACATCCCACTCTACTGTGCTTGCGTTAGGTCTTCTATTTAATTGAGTTGATCCTCTTTTTCCTCTCCTGTGGAGAGTGTATAATAAGAGTCCCCCGCTCTCGGGGTCGTGGTGAGGTCTAAATGAGCTAATAGGTGTAAAACTCTTTGCTCCATATCTGCCTCAGTATGATCCTTATCATAGCTCACAACGCTTGCAGACATAACTAAGTTCCTTCTATGGTAACTTGTTCCTCCCGGGCCAATGGAATTGCTCACGCAGTGGAAGGGAGTATATTTATGGGGCAGGACTGGAGGGGAAGGAAAGCCTTTGCAGGCTAGCTTCCCCCCATTGTTGGGCTACCTCATCCACATGGGACTCCGCTCAGGGATGCCCTTGCCTCACCTTGCCATTTTCTTTGCTATCTTCTTGCCGCCCGAGGTAGCTTAAGAGGTAGCCAGAAGAAGCCGCTGCAAACAGACGAGGCGTATACAGGCAGGTTTTCCCACGCGTGCAAGCCATCTCCCGAGTACGTTCTCCCCTTCTCCTCCCCAGCTATCAGTGTCACCGGCCAAGTGGAAGAATCTCATTGAGCACGTGCAACACGCACGATGCTACTTTGGAAGTAAAACTCTGACATGGAAGGCAGGACTCTGAGGAATCTCCTAGCCTTTGCCTACACTGTGGTCTCAGATGTGGCTCAGAATTCAACTTTCCCCCCAGTGCTTCCCGCCAAGCAGAGAGCACAAACCCAGAGCAGAGAGCTGGGGCTGAAGGCCATTCTGGAATCCATGACCACAGCCCAGGAGGGGCCATTGAGTGGGACCTTCTTATGAGTGCCTGACTCCCGGTCACAGTTTGGGCTAGCCCACCTTAAAACTGCCTTGTGCAGGAGAAGCCTTGTTTTGAGCCCCTAAGGAGACCATGCCCCCCTCCTTGGACCCCCGCAGCCCATTCTTCCCTCTGCCCCCCTGTTCCTGGGCTCATTTCCCTGGCTCCTGTTACTTGTATGACTTCTGCAGACCCGTGTTCGTCCCCTGGTAGGTAATGGCCCCCTTTCAGCCTGCCTGGCCTCAGCTCTGTAGACCCAGGGTACTTTTGGACCCTTCTCATTGCGGGCTGGTCTGGGCATGGGCACTTCGTGTTCAGGAAATATGTGTCTGAGGACTGGCCAGAGGGCCTTCTGTGTGTCATTTCATTTGCTTTCTAACGTCTCATTTAACCCTCACAACAGGAGGCATGTTTAAGTTCTCCGTTTTAGAGCATCAGAGACCATGGCTCAGGGGAAGGAAGAGAAAAGACCTACTGCCTGGCCAGACTGGCCTCTGGTCTTGCACACAGGATGGGCTTGATAACGGGGGGCGTGGGCGCTTGTAACAAACTCCGGGGCCTGTGGAGTTGAGTGGTGGGCACCAAGCATCCATAGTGCCATCGTCACCGTGCAGGCCAGGGAACGGCCACCTTGGTCCTCAGAGAGCTTACAGTCTAACCGAGGGCTGCGGGATCTGAGTCTTTGTATCTTCTCCAATTCTGAAGGAGAATTGCAATTACAGGTCGAGGGCTGGGGGAGCCATGGAGCATCCTGGCTTCTAACAATGCAGGGGAGATGACCCAGTTGAGGGCCACAGTCTGTAGGCCCTGGGTCACCTGTGCATGCTACTGTTCCACAGTGGGTGGAACGAGGATGGCCCAACTCTGGTCCACCCAGGGCCATCAGTCATCTTAACTTTTCATCCAACAAGGAATCATGGAGGACTACAGTATCGAAGGCACTGTGGGGCACACGAAACCGAAGGAGACATGGCCTCTGAGCTCCTGAAAGTTTGTAGCATGGTTGGGGAGACAAGCTTGTAAGCAACTGTCTAGTCCATTTAGATACCGGGATGGAATGCTGAGAAGCGAAGCAGCTTGTCCTTTGTGCTGTGTGTGACCAGATGGATTCATTCTCATGGGAACTAGGTTTGGGCTTTCTGGGCCTGGACGTTTATGCCAGTGGCAAATTCGGGACAATGTTTTAGGGGTGAGCAAAAGTGGGGAAGACGTGGTGTGGCAGGCAGAGGGAAAAGCCTGGTTCCAGAAATGTGTGCAAGGGTGGGGTGGCAGCGTATGGAGCAGGGAGGAGCGAACGCCCCTTAAAGATCAGCCATCAACTATTCTCCAGTCTGCTTCCAACCCCAGGGCAGGAACCCGGGTCTCCTGGCCCCCAGCCCAGTGCTCCTTTCGATGCATTACCATAAATAGAAGCTTAAAACCAGTTCTCAGGACCAACAGTGGGGAGGGGTGGGGGGTACGGATGGGGAGGTGAGGGCAGCGATTAAAGCTTTTCCTCTTGGTGGGCTCCTGATCTGACACAGGAGATGGGGCAGTGAGACCCTGAAGATTTCCTTTGTCCACGGAACTGGTCGGAAAGGCCGTGGCTGTGTCAAGAATACAGGTCATGCGACTAAATCCTGGCCCTCGAGTCGGCCACGCAGCCCCACAGCCCCAAATCTGATCCCTTGGACCCAGCTTGTGCACACCGATCTTCTTCCTTATGCTGGGGGTGCCTAGGGCCTGGAGCTGCATGGCACTGGAGGCCGACTCTTTGCTCCTGAAGGTCAGCATTGTGGGAGATGTTGCCTTCTTTAGAAAAAGGAAGACGGACAGAGGGAAAGGGAGGAAACATCCCTGAAAGCCTCATGGATAAAGGGAACAGCGAGTGAACCAGCTCTCCTGGCCCGGTCTGTTTCGGTGGCTGGGCGATCCAGCAGACAGGGGTCACCCTTCTGAAATCTCCTGTCCCAGGGGACAGCGTGCCTGGCACGTGAAGCTCCGAGTATGTTCTGGGGAGGCAGCTGCAGCGTGAGGACTGCTGGCAGCTCAGGGCTCTGTGCTTCTAGGTCAGTGGGTGCTCACCAAACTAACTGCATTATTTGTGTCAGTGACTCAAGGAGGGTAGCACGGTGGCCCGGGAAGGGGAGGGTCAGTGCGCCAAGGACAAAAAGTCCACCGCGTTCCCTTCAGAAATAAAGCCAAACAAAACGTGATTGTGGCTTGATTCAATGCATAAGCAAAAAGGGAAAGAGTTTGCATTGCATGAACGCTTGCCTTTCACACCGGGGAGGTCACGGTCGCAGCTACAGTCCGTGACATAAGCCAACACAGGTAAGCCAGAGGTTTTCCCACTGGTCTTTGGCAAAATGAGAAAAACGGTTGAGTTCACAGTGTGCCTGGGGATTAGGTTCAGGTGAAAAGGACCCATCATATTCAAAATTATTCTTGAAAACCCCTTAAATTCCCGGGAAGTTCAGAACACTTGGTTGGGGGCACATGCCCTGTATGGTATTGTAGACGTGTGTGTGTATCTTGTGGCCTACTGTAAAGAGGACATAAGCCACATAGAGCATTTTAATTTTATTTCTTTGTAAGTGTGCATGGGTGTAGACAGCACCTGCCTGAGACTCTGTGTACAGAGCATCCCGTAGGAGAGTGCGGTGCCTCTCATAGAGCTGAAGCTAATCCACGTGAAGGACCATCTTGTACTTTAAAGTCATGTCCCTTATGAAATGAAGGTGACAGCAGCTGGGACGTCCTTAGGCAGAGTGAAAAGTCACAACTCCCCACTGTTCAATTTAGGCTTTACTGGCTTATGGAATTCACAATGCTGGGAACTACTAACCTAAGCCTCCTACTTTATCTCAGTTAAAGAAACTCTTTAGCTTTGTGTGTGGACAACTAAACAGAAGGAGAGTCAACTCTTTGCTTTTTTTCTCCTGTGGAGGACACTGGCCTCGGCCTTGACTCTCTCTCAGCCTGTCGACCCGGTCATGCTCGTTGGGCTCCGTGTCACTTTCTGAGAGAGGCCTTTTCTGATCCTCCGGTTGAAAACATTACCCTCTTCGTTTTTGTTGGATTCCCCTCCGGCCCCCCCCACCCCCACCCCCACCCCAGCGCACTTGTCTCTGGTTAAATCTTCTTTTTCGTTTTAGTTGCATTCTGTTGGCTCTCCCGTTCCCCTTGTGGGATGGAAACCCTGAGCTGTGGTTCAGTTGGCTGTTGTATCTGCAGCACCTTCATCAACTCACAGCACCTCAACCAACAAGTGTCCCGTGAATGAACGAAAGCGCGATGGATTCCTGAGGGAGGGATCACACTTTGGCCTCTTGCCCCCAAAGCTAATGCTGACGCTACCCCTGCAGGTTCTCAGTCAAGACTGAGCGCAGAGGCCGCTCCCTCCCTCCCCACTCTCTCCCCGTGCGTCTTGTCTGGCCTGGCCTCTCAGATGTCCTGTGAGCCGCCTGCAGCCCAGTGGCCTGGCCAGCCTCTCACTAACCACTTCTCTCGGGTTGGGGTGGCAGTTGACCGTCTACACAGAGGAGGCTGAGCCTACAGCAAGCTGCGCTTCTGTGCTTTGAGAATGTTCTGTACACAGCCAGGGAGCTCAGGGAGCAGTTGGCTGGGGGACACAGGCGGCCACATTCTAGAATGGCATTCCCGGGGGCTTGGGCTGCTGCTTCCCGGCAGTCTCATGAGGGACATGGACAGAAAGTCTAAAGAGGTCTCAGGGGTGGAGGGCTTTCCTGGCGCAGGGGCTTGGGGTGCAGATGGGGGCATCTCACAGACTGTGCCAGAGAAAAGAAGGCGAAGAAGGTTGCAGAGGATGGGAGGGAGGGTGGGCAACTTGGGGAAATCACCTGCCCCACGCCAGGCCTGAGCAAGGCACCTGAATATCAGATAATTTTATTTAATTCGCACAACAACTCTCTGAACTGGGTGTAACTATTGTGGCCATTTCATAGATGAGGAGATTAGAAGCATAAGTAAGGTAGGTATCTACCCAGGCTTCCACAGTAGGCAGCAGTCATGACATTACACTGGACCAACCAACTCCTCGCCCCAGCCCCCAGTCACGTTGCTGAAAGACCCCCGAGGCTGGCTCGGCAAGCCCTGGGATGTGGGCTCTGTTGCTCTGGGGTGCTCCTTTGTCACAGCCTTCTTACCTGTACCCCCCCCCCCGCCCCCAATATCTGACCAGCCAGCCCTGGCCCACCGGTGCAGGGGGCAGGAGAGATGAATCTTTCATTCACATGAGGCCTCCCCTGCACAGTGGAACTCACCCCGGGATCTCAGTATCACAGGTAGAGCTGGTTTGACAGGTGGGAGGTCAGGGGGGTGGGGTGCGGGCACAGGTGCCCTTACACTGGCTGAACCCTGATTCCTGCCCCTTCGTATGATGAACCGCACCAGAGTACATTCAGCAGAAGCAAGAGCAGAGCCATTAAAGCATACTTCCTAGTAACTTGCGCTGAGGCCGCCATCTTTCTTAGGCAGCTTCTGGGAGCTTCCAAGTCTTCTGGTAACTCAGAGGGTAGCCTCAGGCATTCCTTCCTCCAGGCGGTCCTTGCCGCTAGCGTGTATCCTTGGTGTATCTGTTCTTCCTTGCAGCCCGTGGACTTCTTTGGGACACAGACAGAGTTTCTTTACATCCATGGCACATGGTGTGGCCACAGAACACAGCGGCCATCTCTGAGTATTTGCAGAGTCTCAATTTTCTTCCAGAATCCATTGTTGCTTCTATTCCCAGGATGGCTTTTGAACCTCCCCAGGTCCAAGACACTATTCACAAACGTGACAAACGTCCCCACCTCTCAGAGACGGCCGCTTCCCCGCAGAGGCTGGAGCACAAGTATCGCTTTGTCTTCCCTGGAGCTTGCTTTATGGAGTCTTTTGAGGATTTGGGTCTCATCTCTGTCAGGAACACACCGCTGAGTTAGGGACCAGAACTCAGGCTGTATGCGTTTAAGCTCGTTCAGGCAGTTTTTCTGGAGGCCGCAGAGCATACATCGTGCCATTTCCCCCGGCCACTTGTCCCGTTCCATTTCTTGCACATCTTCCAGTCTTCGGTCTGCAGCAGCCTGAGGTGTTGCCTTTTTCAGTTCAGCGGGGCTCCCGGGACCTTCCGTGAAGGTCCCTCATCAGGGGAGAGGAGAGCCCGTGTCCGCTCCAACTCCGTTCTCTTGTGGCCACCGCGAGACTGTGCATCGGGGACTGCGCCCGGACGACTGACAACGGTCCTTGAAAACCCAGCCCCTCAGGAACTGCTCCCTTTACGTTTTACACCGTATAATGTAGAGAGTTCTCAACCAGTGTTCTGTTGGTTCCTGCTTTCTGTCCTTTGCGTCAGTGTTCTCACCCATCTTTTTTCCTCGTCATTCAGAAATTATCAAATCAACGTCATTTGTATTTGCAGTTGCCCCTTGGGTTACCAGTGGGAAGGGGCGGGGATGGTCATGTTTCCTTTCCATGACTTCACCGATATAATAAGACCAAGTACAACATCATCTATAGCTACCTCGTGCTGAATCGTTTAGGACTTTTTTTTGGTTATAAGTGATAGAAACCCACCTCAAAATACCTTCTTATTTTTTTTTTTCTAAATTTTGTTTGGTGTTTATTCATTTTTGATAGAGACAGAGCACAAGCGGAGGAGGGGCAGGGAGAGAGGGAGACACAGAATCCGAAGCAGGCTCCGGCTCCGAGCTGTCAGCACAGAGCCCGACGCGAGGCTCAAACCCATGAACCACAAGATCATGACCTGAGCCAAAGTCAGACACATAACTGACTGAACCACCCAGGTGCCCCCATTAAAGATACCAAGGGGAGATCTACCGGCCCATGCAATCAAAGGAAGGCTTAAATAGTCATGGCAAAGGAGGCAGGAAGGTCAAATATTTTCATCCTCATTTTCCACAAGGAGGAGAGGGCTGGAAGAAATAACTGCCCAGGTTTAGCAACAGATCCAGTACCCAGGTTGCCTGAAAGGTGTGTGTGGTTTATTAGTCAGGACTCCCTTGGCTTTTATGGTGAGAAACTCAACTTGAAGGAAAGGGGAGGGGTGGGTTTTATTGGCTTAGTGCATGCAAGGAAGGTGTGCACAGGGCAGCGATCTAGCCTCTGTCACTGCAGTACCGCTCAGGCACAGACCCCCAGATTATGATGAATGCCATGGGCTCTCACCCCAAGGACCACCACAGGAAAAGTGTTCATGTGCAATTGGGGGGGATGGGTCAGAGACTTCACTGAAACCTGCCCGGAGAGCCTCAGTTAAACTCTTCCTCTAGAAAAACGTCCAGTTCCTGTGGAGCCAGCATCGCATGGTATCTAGAGCAAACCTTTTCAGAACAGGTGGAGTTGAGGTGCACATTCCAGAGGGTGAGTAGGAACTCCAGGCAGGGGTGAGTCCCGATGGCTCAGCCTCTGGATCTCATCCCTGCCTACTTTTATCTGTTTTCTTACACTGGGACTCCAGCTAAGGTATTGCATTTTTTACAAGTCTCTGCTGATTAAAAAAAAATAAATAAATTGAAAGAAAAAGAAAACCACACATTTAAACGTGAGTGAGCCTGTCTGCCCCTCACCTTTCTTTCTAAAACCGGTCGGCTTCTTCTGAATAGCCGTGCAGCCTAGAGATTCCAGGAATTTTAGAAACATTACCTGTTTATTTCATTGGACGTGACCCACACATCCTGCCCACGTGCCCACAGCAAGACCTTGGTAGGATAACTTCTTAGAAGCTATGAAAAAACATGACCCCCCGCAGGAGGAAGGCTCCGCTATTGAGACAAGCTCATTGTCAAGGGAGATGTACTTGGTATTTTTATGGCCCATTACGTTGCCAAGTGCTGTGGCTGCTTTGTACTGTTTGCCCTCGGGATATCTCCCCGAGTTGGGCTGGAGATGGGGGGAGCCTGGGAAGTCCCGAGCTGGCTTGGCCGAAGGGTCTGTCCTGCCTCCCTGGGACTCTGGCTCCCTGGGCTTGCCCGGTGGGCACGGCAGAACCAACGTCCAGCTTTTCTTCTGTCAGACTATGGCTGGGGCCCTCCACCTGGAATCTTCTGGAAAAAAGGAAGCCATCAGTTTCCATGTATTTTATAGCATTCTTGCGAGTGACAGGAGCCTGGAGGGGCCGATTAGTATGCAAGTTCGTGAAGAAGAGGAGACGGTTCGTGGTTTCCAAGAGGCCAGGGTGGAGGGTCCACATCCAGGTGTGATGGGGCAGACAGGTGTGGCACTGGAGAGAGCAGGGCTGGAGTACAGGGCCTACCTCCACAGGAGACTGGGGAGGGCACCTCCCCGCTGGAAGCCTCCCACTGACGCCTCACCTGGACGAGGGTCCTTGTTCCAACTCGGGTGTTTCATGGTTCCACTGCCTCCCAGTGAAGGCTATGCAGTTCCTGCCAGGTCTTGTGCAGTCTGGGGGACCCTTCACACAGCAGGAGGAAGACTCTCGTACTGGTATAATGCTCTCTCTCTCTCTCTCTCTCTGTCTCTCTCTCTGCAAAGAGCTGATGTGTGAAAGAAAGATAACAGACGTGGGAGAGTTTGGCTTGGATGATTTCTGTCAGGCTCAGGTCTGAGGTTAGTGGCCGTGGGCCAAATGTCACAGGAATATCAGAAAAAATTTCTCTGAGGAGAAAGGGGGCATGGGGTTCTGTGAAGTGCGTACGTCGTTTCTAGTTTCCCTGCCCCTCCCGTCTCCCTGGTCCCTGCAGGGGTGCCGGAAGGTGGGGCTGGGCTGGGAGGTGGATGCACCCTGCTTGTCCTAGGGATTCGGGTCTCTCTTCATTGTGAAGCGGGGGCCTGGGCAGCATCTCAGGCTGTTGGTTTGGTGGGAGGCTAGACGACCCCCTCCGGACTGGCACAGGGCCTGGTACTCCAGCCCTGGAGCAGCCTACCCCTGTGGGTTATGGCCCCGAGGGCTCTGGAGTAGTACAGGTGGGGGGTGATGTGACCTCTGCCGGGGAGAATCAGATGGAGAGGACAGGGTGCTGGGGGACCGCACTGAGAGGACCAAGCTGTGGACACTCAGGGAGCAGAAGGGAGAGGCCATCAGGCCAGCCTCACACTATGGACCTGTGGCTGGGACTGCGCTGTGGGATCTGGATGAGAGGGCCGGGAGTGTTCGAGGGCCACCATAAGTACGGCTAACTGGGTGATGTACAGAACAGACGTTTATTGTCCCACAGTTCTGGAGGCTAGAAATCTGGGATGGAAGCATCGGTGGGACCAATGCTCCTTCTGAAGGCTCTGGGGAAAAATCCTTTCTTGTCACCAGCTTCTGGTGGCTGCCAGAGTCATTGGAGTTCTTTGGCTCAAGCCGTGTTGGTCCAACACTGCCTGCATCTTTACATGGCCTTCTCTTTCTGTGTCTCTTGTGTCTCTGTGGCCAAATTTCCTTCTTCTTCTAAGGACACCAGTCATTGAATTTAGGGCCCACTCATCCGGTATGACATCATCTTCACTTGACCATATCTGCAAAGACCGTATCTCCAAATAAGATAAGGTCATGTTCACAGCTCTCTCCAGGGTTAGGACTCCAGCTGATCGTTTTGAGGCACATAAATCTACCTGCTTAAAGGGGGTAGAAGAACCATCCAGATGGCCCCAAGCCAGACATCAGGAGCACCAGCCCTGGCCCTCAGACTACCCTGGTGCTTCTCTGTCTGACCACAGTGCCAAGCACACCTCCACACACTGCTGTGATGCTAACATCATTGGCCAGCTGACGGAGGTCATAACATAGCTTCTAGTCTTCTCATGTACCCCTATCAAACCCCTAGGGCTCAGCGTAGGTACCGCAAAGGCTTCCCTGACCCTTCTTGTAAGCAGGGTCCTCATTCCTTCTTCTGGGCTGCCAGAGGCATCTGTCCAATGATCCCCTGACCTCCAGGGCCAGAACTGAGTCTGTTCGTTCTAGTATTCTCCATCTGATGCACCTGGCACACGGTGGGCCTTCGGCACTGGTTGCGTGAGAAAGAACCAAGGACAGACATACGGGTGGGTGGGTTTGACGGACGGATGTCAAGTAACAGAAGTCTTCCCTGGCCACCCCACCCCCGCCTCCGCCGTGCTCATGTCCTTGCCACGCCTTGTTCTGCTCCGTAGTATTTTTGTCACTTATCAGAGCATCTGCTCACCTGATGGTCATCTCTCTGCTCTCACTAGACGTGTGCTCTACACAGACCAGCACTTGGCCGATTTCTTTTTCACTATATGTGCGGTGCCTAAAATGGCAATTTTTACAGCAAAGGTGGATGGGAGAGCTGGTGGGTTTTAGGATGGGGGAAGGGAGGGGCGCCTGTAGCCTCGTGGAAGTGTGGCACTGCGAGCACAGGGTCAGTGGGTCTCAGGGCCGAGGGCGCACACGCTCCTCGTCTGGTGTGTTTGTTTGGCCCTCCCTTGCTGCACCCCAGACCCAAGATTTGTTTGTCTCTACTGGCCTCTCAGGGCAAGGCCCGTGCACTCCCAGCCTGGGGCCAGCCGCTCTGCTGGGCCTGCCTTTAATCCCTTGGAAATAGCACCCTGGGTTGTAAGTACCCGCCTCAGCCTACCCTGGAATGGGTGGATTTTATAGAACATGTTTCTGCAACCAGAGCCATCCGGCACGGCCCTGCAGGGGGACATATATACACCACTGCTGATCTCCGAGTCAGGCGTGTGTGCGTGTGTGTGCTTCCTGTGTATTCTGCCCGTGCCGCCTGTGGAAGGAGTATTATCTTCCCTCCGTCCCTGGAGAGGCTTGGTTTCTATAACCTACTTGTCTCCCAGGCCCATTTACTTGGCAAACGTGGTCAGAGGGTAGAGAGAGGGGATCTGCAGCCAGGTCTCAGAGCGAGGGGAAGAATTCTCATGCAGAGAAGTAGAAGGAGAGCAGGCAGAGCCTGAGGTGGTCCAGGGTAACGCTACGGGGTCTCACGTGACTCGAGACTGATGAGAAACACCAAGCAGCTGGTAAACCAGAAGGCCGTGCTCTCACTTGTGGGAGGACTGGGGAGGGAATGTCTCCTACCTGGACTGACATTCATATGAGGCTCTTTCTTTTTCTTTTTTTAATGTTTATTTACTTATTTTGAGAGAGAAAGAGTGTGAGTAGGGGAGGGGCAGAGAGAGAGGGAGAGAGAGAGAATCCCAAGCAGGCTCCACACTGTCAGCTCAGAGTCCAATATATGACTCGATCCCACAACCCATGAGATCATGACCTGAGCCGAAATCAAGAGCCAGACGCTTAACCGACTGAGCAACAGAGGCGCCCCTGGGGCTCTTTCAAGGCATAGAATGGAAGGATTTGTTAAATAAGGAATTAGAGCAGAGACCACTGTTTGCTGTTAAAGGATAATTCTAAGAAGCCTGATCAGTTTCCATTCTCCACTTTAGTGATATATTCTGAAAAGCAGGGAGGGAACTCTGGTCCAAAGCCGAAATATCATATCCCCTGGCCAGGCCTGGAGATACCAATCCCCCATGCTCCTTTCCAGATTCTTTATTATTCACACTTGTCATTGGGTGCCTCTTGCCTAGGACATGCTGCCCTTTGCAGCCCTCTCTTATATAAAATGTTTCAGGGCAACTGCTTCCTGGAGAGTAATGGAGCGAGAGGAGCACGTTCCATTGTGGCTGGATCTTTCTTGCTTGCTTTTTTAAAAAATTTTTTTGTTAACATTTATTTATTATTGAGAGACAGAGAGAGACAGAGCATGAGCGGGGGAGGGGCAGAGAGAGGAGGAGACAGAGCATCCGAAACCGGCTCCAGGCTCTGAGCTGTTAGCACAGAGCCTGACGCGGGGCTCGAACCCACAAACCGCGAGATCATGACCTGAGCCAAAGTCGGACGCTTAACCGACTGAGCCACCCAGGCACCGCTCTTTTTTTTTTTTTTTTTTTTTTTTTTTTTTTTTTTTAATTAACACTTGCTGTCCCCTCTCCCCAGAACATACTGCCCCCGGATTTTCTTCCCACTTTTTAAAATTGAGGCATGATTTACATACCATAAAATTCACCCTTTTGAAGTGTACGGTGAGTTGGGTTTCTTGGGGTGTTTTTTTTTTTTTTTTTTTTAGTATATCCTCAAGGTCACACGTGCAACCATCACTCCTGTGTAATTCCAGAATATTTCCATCACCCAAAGAGAAACCTGGTACTCATTCACAGTGACTCCTTATCCTTCCTCTCCCCAGCCCCTGGCCACCACTCATCTACTTCCTGTCTGCACATTTGCCTATTCTGGACATTTCATGACAATGGAATTATACAATACTGGGTTTCGGTGACTAGGTTCTTTCCCTGAGCATGATGGGTTGTTGTTGTTTCTTTGGGGGGGGAGGGGGTGGGAGTTGTTTTTTTGTTTTTTGAGAGTGAGAGAGAGCCGGGGAGGGGCAGAGAGAACGTGTATGAATGTTAAGCAGGCTCTACGCCCAGCATGGAGCCGGAGGCACAGCTTGACCTCACAACCCTGGAATCAGGACCGGAGTCAAAATCAAGAGTTGGGCCCTCAACCAACCAGCCACCCAGGTGCTCCCAGCATGATATTTTTAAGGTTCATCCACATTGTCACATGTATCAGAACTTCCTTCCTTTTTGTGGCCGTATAATATTCCATTGTATGGACATACCACGTTTTACTTATCCAGTCCTCGGTTAGTGGACATTTGGGTTGTTTCCAGTTGTGACTCTGATGAGTAAGGCTGCCATGAACATTCGCGTGCCAGCCTTACCTCTTGCCGGTGAGTAGAGAAGCTGGGCTAACCCGGATCAACACTGGCCTGATGGCAGATGTGGGTCTGAGCACAGATTCTCTCTCCTTCCGCCGGCCACCTATTTTCCCCGATTGACCCCAGTCACCCTTGTCTTGGAGGGAGTGTGGGCAGCATCTTGAGTTGTGTGGGTCACTCGGTGCCAACCACCAGCCTGAGAAACAAAGTGGCTGATTGAAGAGAGTCCTCCAGTGAAGCTTGTATAAATACAGTATGTCCTGCTTTATGCAGGAGCTCCTCAAAGTCCTATGTAAGTGCCCCAGGGAAGGTGGCTCTCATTCATTGATTCACCAACATGCCCATAGCCAGGGGCTCCAGGTGGTCTTGCGGGTGGGACCAGTCCTCCCTAGCCCCAGCCTGGATTGTTCCTGGAGAGGGAAGATTTCAGAAGTGCAAGACTTGGTTCTATCACGTGTTTTTCTCCGATTTCTGGCCTCCTGCTGGTGCCTGCCAGCCTCAGGCCAAAGAGAGCTCTCCATCCTTCTCCATTCTTCTCCGTCCTTCTCCAGCTCCACACCTGGGTCACCTCCCTAACCTGAGCCTCCCACACCCTCCTCTCCTGCAGACCACCTCAGCCAGACTCGCTGCCAGGGCTGGGGGCTCCATGAGGAGAGGGACCAGAACACCCTCGCTTGCTTTGGCCCCTCAGCCCTGAGCAGAGTGTCCGGAGGATGGGAAGGTGATGAAAGTGATGGTGACAGTGGCACCACTGGAGACACTGAGGCATACTGCATAGCAGGCACTAGTCTGCCTTCTTTACTTGCTTATCAACCCATTTAACTCCTGCAGGGACCCTAGGAGGCCGATGCTATTATTATCTCCATTTTACGGATGTGGCAAGTGAGGCAGGTGGAGGTGAGGTTATCTGTCAAAGTCACAGAATCATCCAAAGGGAGCGCCAGGAGCTGAACGTTCACGGTGCAGCTCCAAACCCCATGTTTTTACTCTTCTATTTTCTACGCATTCACATACTTCGGAGGAGACAGGTGGATGGACACAGAGGTCACAGCAGGGGCTTCATTAGAAGCCTCGAGGGGCCCTGCAGGTCCTCTGGGCCATTCTGAGTTTGGTAGAGAGCTAGGACTCCAGCGGAGGGTGAGTCCCGAAGGCAGCTCCCCACTGTGTGTGGAGGAGAAGGGCGGGATGCAGGCCAGAGCCCAGGACTCTGAAGCCCAGACAGGGGAGGCCGCACCTTCTGGGCTCATGGAAGGCCCAGGGTCGCGGACAGCTCCGTCTGCCCGGCCTCAGAGCTGAGATCCCGATCCAGGCTGCCAGCTTGAGAGGGAGCCTCGGCTTCCTTCCATTGTCTACATGGGGCACACCCAGTGTGTTCCTACAGTGACCCCAGGCCAGGAGGGAGGGAAGGGGCCAGCCCGGAGCTGGGTCAGGATGGGAGAGGGGAAATGAGAGGGGAAGACTTGGTGTTTTTCCTTGTTTGTGTTTTGTATTAAAGAAAAGCAAATAATATCCTTTGAGAAAAACCATTAAACAAAGCACATCCTAAGGCTGCACAGGCCCATTGTGGCCGCCTGGAGCCCGGAATTCATTCATGCTCTTTGGCCGGATTGTCGGAGGCAAGAGACAGGGTAGGAGGGAGGGACTGTTATTACAATAAATGTTGAAATGTGTCCTTCCCTCCCGGGACTCCATAGGAGGCTAGGCCAGGCATCCGTGATGCCAGAGTCCCTGTGTCCTCCCGAGCCTGTTCCCTCTTGTCTTCCCACTGCCGGGCCCCGGGAAGCTCCTTGAGACTGGCCAGAACTGCCAACATCCACCCCGCACTGGTTGGGGACTAAGCCCTGAGAAGGCCTCCCAGTGAGGCCATCCACTATGGAGCCTGAAACCAGAGGGCTGCTACCATAGAGGCTCTGGGCCTCAGTCTCCCTGTCTATAAAGGGGGGGGGGGGAGGGGGGCTATATGGACTCTGGCTGACCACTCTTTTTAAAACATTTTTTTTTTAAGTTTTTATTTGTTTTTGAGACAGAGACAGAGCATGAGCAGGGGAGGGGCAGAGAGAGAGGGAGACACAGAATCCAAAGCAGGCTCCAGGCTCCGAGCTGTCAGCACAGAGCCCGACGTGAGGCTCGAACCCACGAACTGTGAAATCATGACCCGAGTCGAAGTCAGACGACCAACCAACTGAGCCACCCAGGCACCCCTGGCTGATCACTCTTAAACACACCGAGACCTGTCACTCCCTCTCATCCTGTGTGTGCCTAGGGCTGGCCTTCAGCCCAGCTTCCGCAGAGAATTCTGCCTGGGGCTCGGCATGTGCAAGATCAGCCCCATGTTATAAGTCGAGGGTCTTTCTCCAACCTTGACGTAGATGCATAGCTGTTGTCCTGACGACACTATACAAGAGACCATCCTTAGGATTTTTCCCAGTTCAGAGTCTAAAACAGCATTTAACTATTTCATCCTGAGTACTCCCCAGGAGTGTGAGGAATGAGGGTCTTGGGTCAGAATTGCCCGGGCTGTCCTGGGCTGGTGTGAGACAACCCGGGTCCTAACCCACTCCCTCTTTGTGAGGCCCAGGGTTTGCAAGGGGCTGTGTCTCCTTGTCCTCTCAATGGCCCGGAGAAGTTACTAACATTCCCACTGTGTCGGGAAGCTGAGAGAAGTCACGAGTGTTCAAAAAATAACTCCATCATGCAGCCGTGAATCCGGGATCTGGTCCCCGCTTTGTTGCTAATGCTCTACAAGACCTTGAACTGGTTCACTCACCCCTCTGGATCTCAGTGTCCTCGTCTGGAATTTGAATGACTGGGTATGACAGATTCTAAGGTCTCCTTTGTGTCCTTCTAATCTTCGGTTCTGTAATTACAGCATCATTGCCTGGTGGGAAATGGATTCATTCTACCATTTTCCATTTTTCAGCGTGGATTTGGTGTTCGGAGTCTAGTCGTGCACTCCCGATTTCCTTCGTCACAGATGTCGTTATCAACAGTTACATGCGAGAAGGTCTTTGCCGTCTTTCCCAAGTTACTAACGATCCCCCTTCCTCCCACATGACGCAGGGCTACCACCCGATGCCCCACGAAGTAGAGATCGCCCACACGAAGAAGTTGTTCCGGAGGAGGAGAAATGACCGAAGGTAGGAGAGTCTCCGTCAAGAACTCTGGGTTTTCTGTCCTTGGCCAGCCGTCTGTAGCTCCGTCGGTTCTGGCCTGGGTTTCGCTTTCCCCAGTGGCCAGCTGATACCTGTGAGGTGAAGCAGGTGGGTTGGGTACCAGTCGGGAAGCAGGGGGTACACTTCTCTGGGCCGGCCCAGGGGGTGGGTCCCTTCAGGAGTCCAGGGCAGTGCAGGTTATGCCCCCTCGGGAGGAGAAATGCTCTTTCCCCTAACCTTACCATAACGATAGCAGTCCTCAAGGGACTGGGTCCCAGCTGACATATGTTCTGAGACATGGCCTCCAGGAGCTCACAATTCCAAGGGTTTCCGTCCCGCGTGGTGCTGGGCTCTGCTGTGACAAACGATATGCAGATCAGAAACTGCACATGCACCTGCTCTCTAGCACCCGGACACGCTCACTCACACTAAGGCAAAAACCAGGGTCTCCCTGCAGTTCAGAGTGCTGGGTGACAGCTAGGGGCCAGAAAACCTGCCACGAGGGGCGCCTGGGTGGTTCAGTCGGTTGAGCGTCTGACTCTTTGATTTTGGCTCAGGTCATGATCTCACGGTTTGTGGGTTCGAGCCCCACATCAGGCTTTGTGCTGACAGTCTGGAGCCTGCTTGGGATTCTCTTTCTCTCTCTCTCTCTCTCTCTCTGCTCCCCCCCACCCCCTTCTGCCCCTTTCCCAGTTGCTTTCTCTCTTACTCTCTCTCTAAATAAACTTAGAAAAGAAAAAGTGCCACGAGGCAGCCCTGGATACATAAGCAACTGAGGCTAGGCGTCCCAGGAAGGCATATGCCTTAGTTTCCTTGCAGCCTCTCTCACATGGAAAGGTCTTCATGGTATATTTCAAATGGAAAACTCCAGGTACCGAGCAATGTTTGGGGTCTGTGGACATTTGTAATAAAGCCACATTAGAGTAAATTTTTTTGTTTGAATATGCATATATTCCTTCTGGCTGGAAATGTAAAAAATAAAGGAAGGGAGGGAGTAAAAGAGAAGAAGGATGGGAAGGAGGAAGGAGAGAAGGAGAGAGCAAAAAGGCCTCTGCCTAAGGAACTAAAATGAGGTGTGTTCCTCTATGGGGAGTTTCTTCGTGGATAAAAGTGATGGCCTGTGGTTTTACCTTTGATGAACACCGAATGTCGTCTGAGAGCCAAGGAATAGTCCAGCCCTCATCTCTTGCTAAGAAACTAGAGGGGCCTGTTTTCCTGTTATCCCTTGAAACTAAGGCTGTGGCTGACCAGGGTCCCCGGTGCCTCCCTCCACACGTGGGCCCTGACCGAGGAGTGCTGGGTGGTGGCCACAGCTCCGGGCGAATGGGGCACCGGGCACCCAGAGCTCATCATCAGCTGGTGCATTTGGTGGGTGTGAGACCTTCGCAGAGGACAGTAAGCATACAACTGACTAGGAGGAAGGCCGTCTTGGCTTCGACATCAGAACCACCAGGCACGTCACGTGGCTGCAGGAAAAGGGGAAACTGAGCCAGGAGAGTGGGACCAAGCCCTAGTCCAGGCTTGACCAGACCAGCGCAGGCTTATTTCACTGTGGGTGCTGCCTTTTTGCCGTAGCTGCTTCACAGAGGCTAATTCCTGGTTTCTGGCTTCCTGGCGGAGGGAAGAAGTTGGGAGCACCCCCTAAAAGGGGATTGGGGTTCTCTGGGGCCGGGAAGGGATCAGGGAGAACAGAGACTTGGTGGCCCTCTTCCCCTGCCGCCCGGTCCCCAGTATGTGTGCGGAGGTGTGTGGAATCCCCAAGCTTCTGAATGAAGGGTCACCCCCTGCCCGGCTCCGCTCCTTCGGGCCCAGGCAGCGGCGGGCTGATGCTCAGCACCCATGTCGGCCCCACCTCCGCTCGTGGCCCCAGTCGCCTCGCTCCGCAGCGACCCCCCCCCCCCCCCCGCCCTCGACAGTGGCAGGCCTCCGGAGAGCAGCGTGATCCGGGAACGTAGGAAGAGGAGAGTGGCACACACACGCTGGGAAGCCGACCTTCCGCTGAGCCCCACTCGTGTTAACAAACGTCTGGGTTAGGTCAGCACACCTCGCAAAGGATGTGGACCCGGGACAGGGTCCAAAGCGAGGCAATAAAGATGATTAAAGGGATGGAAAGTATGTCCTGGGAGGAGAGGCTGACGGGACGAAGCAGGGGAAGAGCATGCATGCCAATAAAGTCATGAGAGATTTACACGGAGGGCCCGGAGCAGCTGCCTCACGTTCACAGGGACCGAAACCAGAGGGAGCTAGCCGGAATGGAAGAGGGTGTTCAGCTAGACCACACACGGACTCCAGGAGTAAACGTCTTGACCCTCAGAGGGCCCATCTGCGGGTCAGGATGGCAGGGAGCGCCAGGTGGATTGTGTGGCGCCCTGCAGATTAGAGCGGGACGTCTGCGTTCTACCCCAGCTCCCGCGGGACACGATGTGGCCTGTGCCCCTGCTGCTGGTCACTTCCAGTTGTGGGAGTCTGAGGCGCGCGCCCCGGAATTCGACACCGGATGGGCATTCCGCCTCCTCCGTTCCCTCCTTCTGTGACCTGGGCAGTTGTTTCGTGCCCCTACTTCGTCTTCTGTAAAATGGGTCTACTAAGCGGGAGGCTTGAACGATCTAATCCTTGCAAGGCCCCTGGAAAGTCTTAGCACCAGCCCCCTCTTGGGTCCGAGGTACGTGGGAACCACTGTAAGGAAAGGTGGGGAGCTGGCGGCAGCGAGGGTGGGCCGTCACCCGTGATCTCCCTCGTGAGCCCGGGGAGCTTTGCCCTGCATGCTCTCCAGGACCAGTTTCCTTCTCCTGCATCCGCTTCCCCCGGCAGACACGGAGGGAGGGTCCCTTCAGCGCAGCTGTCTGTGGACTCTGCTCCCACACTCCATGGGCTGCTGCGAGGCGCTCTGTGATTACAGTTGAGTTGCGAATGTCTTGTCCTCATTTTGCAGAAAGCTCCAGAACGGCTCATGTTTTTTTTTTTTTTTTCCCCTTAAAAATGTTCCCCAAACTTAAAACAACTAGTAACCACTTGCTTCTTTGGGGACGCTACTCAAAGATGTTTGCTGATTTCAGAAAAAATTATGCATTTCATGCTATGAACGGACTAAATGAGCACTTCAAGCGTTCCTCAAAGAGCAACATGCCTCAGGTGCCCTGTCCCCACCCACGTTGGCCACCTGCTGCCTGGAGGAGGGCCTGCCAGCTTCCCCTCCCTGCCTCCCAGGCGACCCACCCCTGGCCACGGGTGCAGGCAGAGGAGCGGGCTCCCAGAGGGCTGAGTCTTGCCCACGCTGCTGACCTTGAGTGAGGTCTCACCTGCCGGGGGCGCAGGATTTTCTCCGCACCTCCTCCACCCTGCTGCGTTTACAGAGATGAACAGACTGGGGCAATGAACAACTGTCAGGGTCTGCCCAGGAAACGGAGGAGGGTCCTTTGGATCAATGGTGGTAGACAGGAAGGGAAGGGAGCAAGATTGGGCGGAGGGAAACGCTGAGTCTGGGTGGGGAGTTCTGGCCCTATGGGGGGGCGCTGAAGTTGAGGTGATTCAGAGCTGTCCCAAGACGGAGTGAAGGATCAGGTCTGTATACCCCTGTCCGCTGGTCGTTGGATAGAATTGCCACAACTTTAGGCTGGCTGCTCTTATCACCCACGGCAGTCTCGATAGGGGCTGACAGCTCGGGGCAGGGGGCGGTGTCTGCTCCGGCACGTCCAGCAGCCGAGGGGGTTGAGTGCCCCGTTCCTGAAGGGGGGCCTGGGTGGCACATCACCCTGAATGCCCCAGTGAAGCAGTACCTGCCTCTCCTACTGGGATTGATGGAGGGGCGCTCTGTGCCACATCCCGTGCTCCAGAGAACACCAGAGAAGTGTCAGGCTTGGCCCCTGCTCTCCAGGGGCTTGCGCAACCCTCTTTGGCTGTTGAAGCCACCAGACTGCATGTAGAATCCGAGCGTCCAAAGAAAGGAGCCAGCAGGAGGTGACTGAGGAGTGCTTCCTGGAGGAGGTGGGCGTTGAAGTAGCCTGTGAGACACAAGGGGGATTTGGAAGGGAGACCGGAGGATATCGGGAGGGAAGGAACGGGAAAGGCACGGCGGAATAGGTGCGGGAGCCAGAAGCCGAGCCACAAAGCTCCCTAGAGACAGAGGCAAGAGGGTGGTGCTTATGGCAGTCACCACCCCCAACGGAACTAAATCGAAGGGAAAGGCCGGAGCTCCTGGTTCCTGATGGGCCCTGGCCCGGGGTGCTACAAGTCTGTGTAGACACAGCACGCTCCAGAACCGGACCTCCTAACAGGGCAGGACAGCGAATGCAGGCACTGTCTTTCCGTCGCACGCTGCCCTTGCAGCCGGGGAGACAAGAGAGCCGTTCTCCAACTTAATCTGTTTCGTTAAGTGAGGTCTGAGAATGGTTAATTGACTCCATATGCAAAGCAGATTTGTAAGGAAAAAGAAAAGAATGCCGTGGTCATCCAGCCAGTGTCGGATGGCCCTGCTGGGCGAGGGGCAGAAGAGCGAGCCGTCCCCACACTTCCGCATATGCCACCCCCTCCCTGGGTCCCCAGGTGGTGCAGTGGGGGCCGCATCCTGGACACCGCAGGGTGATTGGAGCCTGAATGCCCATGGCTGTGGCCTGGCGTCCTCTAATTGTAGAACCAGTTAAGACTCTTATTCCTTCTTCCCTTTCTCTGCCAACATGTGCCCCAACCCTCCCTGGGTGCCAGGCTCTTTCCCTAGGGACAGAGTTAGTGTCAGCCGTCAGATTTGATTTTGCAAGCTCTCTGTGACATCATCTAGGTCACTGATAAAAATGCACAGGACCTCTGGAATTACTGGCAATGGATATATAACTTTCTAAATATACTAAAATCCTGACCTATGTAATTTGAAAGGATAGATTTTTGTTATAGAATTGGCATATCAATTAAAAAATTGTTTAGAGGAACTTAGAATCTATGAGATTCTTTTTTTTTTTTTTCCTAGTATGAAATTTATTGTCAAACTGGTTTCCATACAACACCCAGTGCTCATCCCAACAGGTGCCCTCCTCAATACCCATCCGAGGAAAGAGTGATGTGGCAAGCCTCTGGAAATACTCCTTGAATCTTGAATCTTGATGTGTTCAGGGTTCCCCAAATGTATCAGGCGAGTAACCCTTTGAAAAAAGGAAGTAAATTTGCTCTGGTTCGTGTGAATCTGTGCTAGCTATTGGCGACATCATGTCTTCCAAAACATCTGTTTGGGAATCTCTTGGAGAGACATGATATCTATGCATTTTCTGCTTTTTGAAAATTGGAACTGTAAGCACACAGCTACAGCACTTTGTCTGTCCTCCAAGATTCCTCAGACGTGTGCCGGGACCCCTTAGGACCTCAGTAAAGCATTCTCTTTTCCTGAGTAATACCACTCCATCCCTTGGGCAAGAAGATAAGAATTCAGAGCACCTGCCACTGCCCCCCCCCGCCCCGCCGCCTATAGGCCCTGGACATCGTATGGACACTCCAGCAGGGTCTGCCTCTCCTGGCCCAGCACTTATCCTCCGACAGAAAGCAAACCTTTCTTTCAGCTACGCCCTTAATTTTACATCATTAACCCTGTCAGCAACCCCATGCTTCCCTCCTCCCTCTCACTCAGAATATGAAATTATAATTTTAGAACGCTCACTAATCCCCCTTAGGCCCCCTCTGCGACACATTCTGATGACTACCCCATGCTTTGATGGTCATCACTGGCTACGGGCAGCCTCTCATTCCATTCTGGAATCACTGATCCCTCCTTCTCACTTCTAGGCTCACAGGCAAGGACCCTGGGGGTTCCCTGGGCCTCTTTAACCCCCTTTCCTTCCGGCCAGGAACAGATCAGGAATTAAGTAGTTCAGATCCCTGGATCTGTCCATCAGCTCGCGAGTTGTTAAGTTAGCCCGTTTGGAAGTACCATCAGTCCTCATTACTTGTGGATTCCATATTTGCCAATTTGCCTACTTGCTAAAATGTATTTGTAACCTCAAAATCAATGTTCAGTGGTCCTTTCAAGGTCATTCATGGGCATGCCCGGGGCGGGGAGAAATTTGAGTGGCCGAACATGCACATTCCCAGCTGGTGTCAGACAAGGAGATGCTTTTCACGATCTCTTTCGTGCCACGATTTTCACATTTGTGTGCTTTTGCTGTTTAAAATGCCTAGATACTGACATGCTATCTAGGGTTCCTAAGGGCAAGAAGGCTGTGATGTGCCTCATGGAGAAAAATCCGAGTGTTAGAGAAGTGTCATTCAGGCACGAGTTATATATAGTCAGGATACCTACGGTACATTTTCATGATTGATAGAGTGCTGTTGCCATGAGTTCACCATTAATGAACCAACAATGCATATTAAGTAAGGTGTCTTTAGGCAGAAACGGATAATATAAGGTGTATGTATTGACTGATTGGAGAAAATGTTGTGGCCAGAGGCTTGTAGGAACCTAACCCTGTGTTTCCCTTGGGAATAACTGTCCGGTATTCCCTAATTCAGTGTTTGTGGGACTTTGTAGAACTTAACTACAGTGGATAATGAGAATCAGCGATGCTCGCTCTTTAAAGCAGGGTAGAGAGGTGCCCAAGGTAAAGGAATAGGTTGTGAGTGATGGGATTTCAGACCTGAGTAATTTATCTTGTTTGTCTGGTGGTGGGAGAGCTGGGGGCAAGAGAAGGGAGGATCAGGAGACCCTTCCTCCCCTGGTCGTCACCTGGCTTGGGTTTCACTGAGGGGATCTCTGTTTCCTTCGCCCCATCCGGGGATGACACCATCCCTGAAGCCCCCCAGACTGCTCAGCCCTGCGGTGACCATCAGCATCATCCTGTCATCAGGAGCCCAGGGGACGGTGAGACAGATCACACTGCCATCACCCGAGGTTTGTCTTTATATCCCAGCAAGGAAATTGCCCTCATTAAGTCTCTGCTAAAGATAGATAAGAAAATGGGACAGGCAAACCCCCACCTGGCAGGCAGCCCTGTCAGATTCTAAGCGAAATGAGTCAGATAGGAATTATTTTTAGGCTCTGTCTCCTCCTCCCCCACGCCCACCCCCAAGCAGGCGCTCTTGGAAAGAACAGCTCATTTCTTGAAGCCAGATGTCCATGCCTGTGTCCAACTGACGTGAGAGCCCTGATAGGCCTAGAGAAGACCCCGGCCTTTGTACAAACCACAATGGCCAGGTCATCCGTTGGACACAGCAGCCACCTCGCTCGGCGTTCCTGGGAAGAACAGGCTGTGAGGGGGCCCCGGGAAGGCTGGCCCGCGACTCACCTAAGAGCGATGCTCCTTCCCAGGATGCCCTTGCTCGCCCCTCTTTCCCGGCACATGCCGCCCGCTCAGGATCTGCTCTATGCATCGTACTTCGTGGGAAAGAAAACAAGGCCCTGGGGCCCCTCTCCCAGGGAAGGACCAGCATGTCCCCTGGGCCAGGCACCCGCATCCGTGGGAGGGCCCTTTTGTGCATTTTGGCAGAGCTCCCGGGTGCCGGGCCCCCCGGCGGTGGGCATCTCCTAGTCTGTGCCCACTCTGGGAAGCTGAGCATTGCCCTTGTTTGCTGTCTTCCCCTTTTTCCAGCAAATAGGATTTGTGCAGACCCCATAGACCCTAGACAGCCAAGGAGAGTGACCTGGAGGTGAGGGATCTAACTGGAGTGGAAGCAGGGGCCCGTGCCCACCGGCCGGGAGGGCAGGAGGGTTGCTGAGTAGGAAACTAGCTGAGAGAGAGAAATGCCATCGTCACCGGGTCTGTGCCTGGGACAGAGGGTAGAGCGGGTACCCCAGGAGACAGCCTCCCGAGCTGGTTCAGTTACCCCTCCTCAGTAGTCTCGGGCTCTGTTTCTGCAGTGTTGGGCATTTGGGACTTGGCTCACAGATGTTGACCCCTGGTCCTTCCCCAGCAACTCCAAGGACCCCAAGTAACCGGGCCCCTGGCACGGAGTCCACAGGGCCTTGCCTGGGGGCGGGGGACATGGTGGGCGGTCCACCTGCACAGCCTCCCTTGGCTTCAAGACTAGCTCATCCCTCACCAGGCAGGGGATCTTAAGGAGATACGGACCCGCACCAAGCCTTCTCGTTCTTCTTGTTGTCGCAAGGACATTGATGCCTGCAGGAGTGCCATCAGATGACATTGATGGCAGGTATGCAAGAAATTCCAGAGGCCGTAACCAGTGCCCCTTATATCTTCAACCCAACCCATGTGCCCTCTCCAGAAGGTTCCAGAAAGGCAGGCCCTATCTGCTCCGCCTGTGTACATCTTTCAGGACCAAATCTGGTGTGGGTTGGTACCCCCGGTACCCTGCATGCCTGGCTGAGTCCCCATACTCCCAGAGATGAGATACAGCCTGGGACCACCTTACTCGGAAGGCAGGCTGTGCCTCCCATTGGGTCTAGGGCCTTTGTGCCAGACCCACGGACAAGCCCAGCCCACCCTCCGTCCTCTGGAAGTCATTCAGCGGTTTAATAAGCACTTCCAGAATGCTCACCATGTTCGGGATACACTGAGCCCTTTACAGAATATCAGCTCATAGAGTCTTGCCACAACCTTAGAAAGGAGATACTGTTTTTATTTCCATTTTACAGATGCGGAAAGTAACTTGCAAACTTGCACAGAGAAGTGAAGTAACTTGCCCAAAGTCGCAGAGCTGGGAGGTTTAGCTGAGCCAGACTGCAAACCCAAGCAGTCTGGCTTCAGACCCCGTGTCCCCAACCGGTTCTGTGCAGAAGACTCCTGTCTGTCCCCTCCTTGGCACGCTCAATCTCCCTCTTTGGGCCCTTCACTGCCTTCTATACGCCACCCCCCCCCAATTAACTCTTGTGCGGGGGTGAGGTGGACAGAATGGGGCTGCTGTTTTCAAATGGACTGAGTGGGGAGCTAGTGCATATTCCAAAGGAATGAGCAAATGGGCAGGTTTCAAACGAGACCTACCCGACAGAGTCCCTCACCTTCTGCCTCCTGCAACCCAGCACCCACTCCATCACGCCTGTAGATCCCTTCCCCGGCTCAGATGATTCACGCAAGGGCATATTTAGGAAGGCCCTGCATTAGCCTGGAGCTTTCCCAGGTTGTGGGGGCTCCACCCAGTGAGAAACTGGAGGAGGGGTGGCGTGAGTTCTAGAATGGTGGGCAGCTCTCAGGGGAGGGCGGTCTGGCCGGGAGCACCTCCTCCCGTCCCCCCCACCCCTGTCGCAGGGGGACGAGCCCAGAGCACGAGGGTGCCTCCCACTCCCCAGGGCTTCCCAGCAGGGACAGGGGCACAGGTTTTAAAAATACCAGGGAGCCTTCCTGCCTGATCAGCACTTACCCTGGGCTCCAGGGGTTATTTCTGAGTCTTCCCGGTAATTCAAGTTTAGCCATTTATTCCAATGCGTGTGTTGGGGGGGGAAGCCAAGGTGGCCTCTATTATGGTTTGGAGTATCCTGGGGGGACCTTGGTGTCCAGAAGTGATGCAGGGTCTCAATTAGGCAAGCCGTCAGCAAAGAGAATTAAAATAACTCAAGATAGACCCTTGGGTCCTCGGGGGTGATGCCTGTGCTTAGTCCCCATGAGGGAAATGAAGACCGAGGTGTCCCCTGTCCCCCGCGTGCCCGGGGTCCTCTCTCAAGTGGCACCCGCAGGGATCTCAGCGCCCTTCCAAATGCAGAATGGACGGAGTGGCCGGTTCTTTCCCAGTAGACCTGGACAGACAGACAGACAGACGGAGAAACGGACAGCCGAGCCCCAGGAGCAGACGGGCCCACAGCCATGGCACGCTGTGTGGGTCCAGCTGTAAATGGACACAAACTTACCAGCAGCTCACGGGGAGCCCCCAGCACATTAACACCTCAGCAGTGTGGGGCAGAATTATTGAATCTTCCCAACAACCCCCGGGAGGAACTAGTTTTTATTTCCCTTTTCAGAGCAGCGAAGTAACCGGACAGCACGTAACCTTCCCAATAGACCTTTAGAACCCGCTACCCGTGCCAGCCATACCCGCCCTCTGCCCCTCCACTCCCTGAGACATGCCCCCCTACCTGCCCTCCGCCCGCCCCACCTCCCTCCTGTCACACGGCCCCCGCTGTGCTCCCCGTCTGGTCTGCGTAGGACCCCTCCCGCCTGACTTCCGCCCTTGCCGGCTCCCTTCTATTCTACAGGTTCCACCTGCCCCACGCTCCAGCCTGCAAGCTCTTTTTAGGCCTCTCCAAACCTCTTCCCCGGCCTTCCCCATGGAGGAAGGCCTGGCACACACACCCAGAAAGCCCTGCTCGCCTCAGTCAAGTCCCCTGGCTCACCTGGAACAGGTGAGGCAGCTGAGAGATTCGGGGGCGGGCGGGAGGCCCCGGAACGTGCAGGACGCTGGCTCAGTTGTGAGGCCCCGCATCCTGAGCCACCCCTCCAGGTGAACAGATGAGCCCGGAACAACAGTGGCCGCCCCAGGGCTGCGTTATCCACAGTTACACCCTCCCTCGGGAATCCAGCAGCCCTCAAGTTGTCTTCAGACTCTGTCTTTTCAGCCTATTTTAGGCTTTCTGTTTGCCGGGCCTGGCACTGAACTTCGCGGAACATGTATGCGGACCCAAAACAAAGATGAGGAGTGTTTTGAGGAAGAAAAAAATACGATGCGGGGCTGTGTGTGTGTTTGTTCCATCTGGTGGCCCAGTGGCCATAGTAAACATGCTCCAGACTGGCTCAGTGCTTCAGGGAGCAGATGGCACAGGCTTGTCACCTTGAGCGGGAAACCTGGTGCCTTTGAACCGTGAGCTGCAGCCATGGGTCAGGGAGGCAGAGCGGGGATCAGGGTGGAGCAGGCAGAGGAAAGGATTCTGACTTCGCCCTGATGTTCTGGAAGGCTGGAGATGCTCGGTCAGGAGTAGGGTAGAGAGGTGATCATCAGGATGTCTCCAGGCAGGGCCCACAAAAGCCAGCTCCTTTCCGAAGGCCCCGCTATCCAGTTCCCGACCCTGTGCCCTCAGGGGAGTCTCGGGCACCCTTTCCCCTCTGAAGCTTTACTATATTTTTACTGTGGCTTTTCTTCTAACACAGTCGGGGGAAACCGTCTCTACCCCTTCGTCCACCCCACCTCCCACTATTCCCAAACAGCTCCCGTAGCCCGGATTTACTGCTTTTGCACCCCATCTTGTGAACCGGGGTATCAGGGGTCGATCTGGCCTTCACGGGTAACAGGCCCGGTTGCCTTGCATTTTCTCTGAGTTAAGAGAATGATTTCGTGCTAAGTGTTTCCAGCACACTGAGAGACCAGTAAAGGGTGGGGAGGGAGGAAGGCAGGGAGGGTAGAAGGGTTGTATTTTCTGAAGAGAGGATTTTGAGATGCTAAAAGCCTGAAACCATCCCCCTTTAGGCAAACGTCCCCTTTGTCTCTACCTCTATTTAACGAAAAATCGCATAACATGAGCCACTGCAGCCAACATGGGTGGGTGGCCCCCTGAGTGAGTGTGCAAAGTTCACCAAGCTTGGTTTGGGTCTCGTTGCGAGATGTGGAGCCTCAGAGGCATTGTTTCATCTCTCTGGGGCATGATTCTCACGTGCGACATGGGACATCTACCTTCTAAGGCTGTTTTGCAGTTCAAATGAGACAATGCCTCGAAAGCGGGTAAAATGTCAAGGGCTGTGCAAACATGAAGATTTCAGCCGTCTGTGTTGTGTTTATAGCGCACGCACGTCGGTGTGCATGATTGTGTGTGTGTGACTGCTTTCGGGACTCCGCCGGTTACCATTTCCAATGGTAGTTTGCTGGAAATGCAGTGTGGCCTGGACGTTTCTATTGGTTATCCCTCGCTGTGTAACAAACTACTCCAACAAGCAGAGCTTAAACAACAAGCATCTCTTGTCTCACGCAGTCTCCAAGGGTCAGGAATCCAGGAACAGCTTAATTGGGTGGTTCTGGCTCAGAGTGTCTCTTGAGATTGCAGTCAAGCTGTTGGCGGGAATGGTGATCATCTGAAAACCTGATTCAGACGGGATTGGAAGGTCCACGTCCAAGTTCACTGACGTGGCTGTTGGCAGGCCTTAGTTCCTCACTGGCTGTTGGCCGGAAGCTTCATTTCCTCGCAATGTGGGCCTCTCTGTAGGGTGCTCATGACAGAATGAGTGATCTGAGAGCGAGCGAGCGAGCGAGAGAGAGAAAGAAGCTGTCATGTCTTTTACAACCTAATCTCAAGAGTGACCTACCATCCCTTCTGGCATATTCTGTTGGCCACACAGACTAACCCTGGTGCAGTGTGGGAAAGACTGTATGAGAGCGTGAATACCAGGGGATGAGGACCATGGGGTGGGGGTGCATTTTTATCTGTTTCTAGTTCCTTTCTGTGTCATCGCCTCCCCCCAGCCCCCACTTTAAATGACCTAGTAAAATCCACCAATGGCTTTGAATAGGTTGAGGTGTTTTGAGTTTTCTCTTTTCTGGTTCAACTTCAAATCGTTCAACAATGCCTTCCTTATCTTCTCCTCTTTTCTTCCGTCCTCCCTGTCCATGGCTCCTCTGTGTGGTGGAATATGAGTGAGTATTTCCTACCTAGAGAGGGTATGAAGCCAAAGGATGCTGTTGTCTGAGCTGTGGAACATACCTGTCCTCCAGGGAGTCCAGCAGGTAGTTCCAGGAAAAGAGAACTTTCCAAGATACACACACACACACACACACAAGCATCCCCATCATGACAGTGATATAGGGACTCAGAGAGGCCACATGGTTTCCTCCAGAGTTTGTGGAACCCAGTAGGAATATCCAGACTCCCTTCTACAGGTTTCTGTCACATTGGCCCCGCACAGGGAGACATATGCTTCTTTTCTACCCACTCCAGAGGAAAAGGTGATTCGGAGTTGTCTGCCTGTCTGGGAGGGTCGGCCAGATATTGGAGGGGTTCAGAATCGTGGCGGGAGGGGAGATATCCCTCAGAACCGGGAACGTTTAGGCGGGCGTGATGATAGGCTGTGAGGGAACAGTGGCGACAGGCGGAAGGGGACCCTCGGTCGTCTGCCCCTTCCAGTCCATGCAGGCACTTTTCCCCTCCATTCGGAAGGCGTCATCAGAAGTACCTTGGGACGCTCTGGCTCCAGATAGAGTCATGGAATGAAGTGATAATATGCCCTTTTTGACCAGAGCTGTGCTGTCCAGTACAGTATCTACAGTTTAAGTTCATTAGAATGAAGCAAATTAAAGTTTGTCCTTTGGTCACACTGGCCACTTGTCAGGTGCTCACTAGTTACACGCAGATGATGGTTACCACGTGGGACCGTGCAGATAGAGAATGTCTCCATCCTTGCAGAAAGTTCTGCTAGATAGTCCTCCTCTGCAGAAACCCTCCTGGGCCCCAGAGAGTCGGGCAGGGGGTGGCTGGAGGGGAAGAGAGACGGCTGGGGTAGAACAGTCTGAGGGTCTGGGCAGGGAGAAGTGGCCTAAAGAGCAGAAGGAAGAAACTGAGAAAGAGAAGGAGGTGCTCACTGAGCACACATGGCCCCCGGGGGTGGGGGGTGCTCAGGAAGGGGTAACTCCTCTTTGAGCTGGGTCTGGTGACAAGGAACATTGCTGGGGTTCCAAAGCTTGCAAGGGCCACTTCCTCCAGATCTTTGCTCAGAAGCATGACTGGAGGCAGACAGATGCTAGCCCTGAGGAACGGCCTTTGGGCCCTCTCTGTGTACCAAAGGACCCCTGAGAGCCGAGAAGCTTCCCCCAGACCTGATAGGACATCACCGTGGGGTGACCCAGGGAGCCCCAACCTTGGGTGACCCAGGGCACATACTGAAAGTAATGGAGAAGGGAGGGCTCGCCGTCCCCCTACCTGCCATTGGCTCCTTTGTCAACACTCCCTGCCCTCTATGCTTGAGTGGAACTCCATTAACCCTCTCGTTCCTGGAGAACTTCATGCACAAACCACGTCTCCAACCAGGTCTTCCCCAGGATCAGCTCAGGGCACCAGACAAGGGCTTGGTTTCGTTTTGGTAGCCGAGGGAGTATCCAGATGGATGAAGTGTCTTCAGACGCGATCTTGTGTGGAAAATAAACACATAAACCAATAGAAGACCTCCTTAGTTTTGATCAGGTTGGGGCCAGAATCCCAACTGTCCCACCCACCCGTGTCCCTTTGTCCCCGCAATTTTTTTCAAGTTTATTTTTTTATTTATTTGTTTTGAAAGAAAGTCTGAGTGGGGGAGGGGCAGAGAGAGAGAGGAGAGAGCAAGAATCCCAAGCAGGCTCCTCTCTGTCGGGGTGGAGCCCAATTCACCCAACTCGGGGCTTGAACTCACCAACCGTGAGATCAAAGTCGAAGTCAGACACTGAGCCGAAGTCAGACACTTAACCAACTGAGCTCACCCAGGCACCCCTGTCCCCGCTCCTATAAAGTAGTTATGGAAGCCGATCCTTAGGGAGTGCCCACCCCCCCCCCCCCGCTCCCCATGCTGGGCATCCCGTCTGGATCAGGGGTCAGCAAACTTACCCCATAAAGGACCAGATAGTAAAACAAACTGTATTCACAGAAACAGATGGTGGGGGATTTGGCCCAGAGGCCAGTGTTTGCAAATCCCTGATCTAGATTATCACAAATCCTCCAACAAACCCAAAGAGAAGAAAATTTGTTTCTGCTGTACAGCTGAGCAAGTGAAGTCACCATACTCAACTCTGTTCTCCCATGTTTCCTGGGGCAAACCCAGGCCTGCCTGGCCAGAGTTCACATCCCCTGTCCTTCCTCCCTGCTGGGGATTAGTGCCTGCCCAGGGTCCCTCCCCAGGACAGAGATAGCAAGAAAGCCAGAAGAGAGGTCCAGGGGGTACCAGGCTGTCTTTCCCCATTTCCCAGCATGCACTAGTCCTTGAACACGGTGCTAGATGTGAGAGATGAACCTCTCAGGGCTAGTCTGCTGGCTGGATACTTGAGCTTGGTCTGATTAGCCTCACAAACCCTGTTGGCTCCTTGCCCCAGAGCAGGCAAAGGTCCCCACGGATGCATTTTGATGTGGAGGCTGCAGAAAACCTAGCCAAATGCTGTGGTGGGAGACCTCAGGACGCAGGGTACCTGAGAGTAGCTAGTGACACCTCATGGGTAGAACTTGGAAGGCTCTAGGAAAACTAGAAGTCACAAGTCCCTGCTCCCTGAAGTTGTTAAGGCAGGAGCCAAAGAGGCAAAGGTGGAAGGGGAGGAAGGGCTGACAGTGTGGGGCAACACAGCCAGGACAGGTCTTGCCTCAGCGACGGGGCTAGCCAGCCCAGACCCACACCCGCCAAGGGGCAGCCACAGCCTCCAGCATCCCCCTGGGGAAGCCTGATGCACAGCCACCCCCTCCAGCGGGGCCCCTTCTCCTAAGCCCATGGCCTAGAGCTAACACAGCAGCCCAAAGTGTCTTCATGCTAAGAGGGGTCTCTTGATCTTGGTGACCCATCCTTGACCAGCCCTTTCTGGACTGGTCTTCTCATTTACTCTCTGGAGTTCCTTTGGATCACAGCAGTGCTTCTTCTGGAGACGAGCATGGCCCAGCCAGTCAACGCTGTCCCTTACGTGCCCTCCACACCACTCCAGCCATGCCGCTGAGGGACAGAGCTTCCCAGCACCCTGCCAGGGTCTCCATCCAGACTGTAGGCAAGAGGAGGCACTCACGAATGTAACCAGCCGTGTGGGGGCATTAGTCCCCTCTGTGCCCTCAGCAGAGGCATGGTGGGCTCTCCCTTGATGTTCGAGCTACACATTAATAATCCTAGTGTGAAAAAATGCTATTCTGAGAGGTGCTGGGGATTTGCCGCCTGGACTTCCTTCATTAGCATATGCCTTCTTTGGGTTAAAAATCCACATTTCCTGAGTTCCCTACAAGGTGTAGCTGCCCTCCTGTGAGAAGCAGATCCCCTCACCCAGCCTGAGTGGTTGAGGCAGGACCAGCTGGGCTCTCGGCCAGCCACTCTTCTCCCGGGGGAGCCTGCTGAGCTCGGGGTCAGGAATCTTGCCCAAGCCCCAGGGAGCACCTGCAGTCGGGAGGGGTGACAGGGACGCGGGTGGCCTGGCAAATATCTCTGGCTGCCGGAGAGGGAGTGCACCAGCTTTGGTGAAGGACTTCTAAGGCGGGTATTTAGAACGTGTGCCGGGGGATGAGCTGGTCCATCCCACCACAGAGCAATAGGAGTGTTGAGGAGGAAGAAGATTCTCTGAGTCTGCCCAAGGTTTTTCATTTTGCAAGAGCAGGAATGTGAAAGAAGTCGCCTTCAGGCCATGCCTGCAGGGACCCTGCTAAGCCAGCAGGCCCCCAGCCCACCTCAGATCGCCCTGAGTACCCCTCCAGCCCCTTCCCCTCAGAAATCACAGCTAGCCCATCCCTTCTCCACGTCTCTCAGGGCTGGGTCTCAGAGGTAATCTTCTCCTCAGTAAAGGGCTACTCCCCACCCTGAGACTCCCCTGTGCGTTAGCAGCGGTCTTAATTCTGATGGAAGTGGATGGCCATCCACTAAACGGGATATCTGGGGATAGAGTGGCCATCTCCCCAAGGCAGGGTTAGCTCTCAGCAAGACCATTAGGGATGTTGGGTTCTTCAAATTCCACAGATGCTGCCCCACGAGCCCTGGCTCGTATCTAACAGGGGACAGGCCAGCCTAGAAGGGAGGGGCTCATATCCAACAGGGGACAGACCAGGCTGGAAGGGAGGCTTAAGGCCCCATGCCCTCTCCCCAAGGCAAGGAGTTGGGGGGACCTTCAAGGCTGCTCCTTCTCCTGGCAAAGACTGCCCACGAAAATAGGTCAGGGCTGCCCCCACCCCCGCCTTGAGCATTGCTGTGGTCAAAGAGATGATGTCAGATTAGCTACATTAAAATGATTCCATACCCAGGATTCATTTACCTCCTGTTTATCATCAGGGCAGCATTTTAGGGGAGAGAAGAAAGTTTTCTTCCAGAGGCAAAAGTACTTTCCATTGTTGGCCTCACCCACCTCGTGATCCCCAGATGATGGGAGCAGTGCATGGCACCATTACCCTTACAGGGAGATGAGCAGGACCCAGAAAAGGGGACTTTGGTCCGGAAGAGAGGGTCTGCTAGGTGCCTCTTGCCGGCCTACGTCTGCACCAAGCATGCGAGTTTACAATCTAGTTGGAGACGGAAGATTGGGATAGGCTGAACAGGGGCGCCTGGCTGGCTGAGTCGGTAGAGCATGCAACTCTTGATCTTAGGGTCGTGAGTTCAAGCCCCACGTTGGGTGTAGAGATTACTTTAAAAAAAAAAAAAAGATACGCTGAACAATTCACTTTGTAATGTGTTGTGTGTGCGCATCTATATGTCTACGCACGGGTGCATATATGGTGTGCCTATATGTGCAGGTACATGCGTATAAATGTGTGCATGGTGTTTGTGTGCATGCGTGTGTGGATATGCCCGTGTGTGTGTGTGTAATAGTGCGATATAGGACATAAGCCCTCGGACTTCAGAAAAAGGAAAGAGTTCTGGGGTTTACTGCAGGAGCCAAGAAGGCTTCCTGGAGGAAGCGGAATGTCATCGGTCCCTTCAGCGGGGCCGGGCAGAAGGGAGCGCATTCCTGGCAAGTGAGCAGAGGCAAAAGTCCTGATGGCCCCTGCCTGGGGTGGCATTCAGGGACGGGGGGGAGTCTGACTTGACTGCAGAGGACACCGTTGAAGTTGAGGGCAAGGCAGGGAGGTGGGCCCTCCGCGGAGAAGACCCAGCACACCAAGTTCCAGTTGCATCTGTGGTATGTTGCATATAGATGTCCAGGCAGTGAGTCTAGGAGAGGACGTCCCTGGAGGGGGACAGCAGGTGCCAAGGCACATGGTCGGAAGGCAGGAGGCATATGGAGGGTGGTTCTGAGGACGAAGTTCATGGTGGAGAGAAGAAGGAGGTGAGATTGGGTGCTGGAGCAAGAGAGGTGTTGACAGGTGAGGAGAGGGCACCTAACAACAGATTCTCTATCTCCTGGTACCCAAGGTGCCCAGTTCCCCTCCTTTGAGGCTGAGGTCTGCAGAGTGCCAGCTGGCGATTAAGTTTCCCCATCAAGATAGGTTGTGCTGAAAACGTCTACCCAGGGGCGCTCAGGTCCACTTAGAGGGGGTAGGTGCTCCCGTTCCATGCGCTGTCCTCTCTAGGAGCTCCAGCCCATGTGTCTGGGGCTGGAACAGGATACACCTCATGCGTGCTTGTGGAGGGGAGAACGGACGGTCCCGGGGGGGAAGGCTGGGCTGCTTGTTCTCCTGTATGTCAGCGGAAGCGGAGGAGTTGGAAAGGGCACGCCAGGGTGGTCCGGTGGTTAGGATGGACTCATTCCTGGGAATGGTTGCCACGAAGCCTTTCCCCAGCTTCTCCAGAGCGGCAACTGTTCCTTCCCGGAGTGTTACGAAAACCTGCAATTACCAAGCTGCCCCTGGGTGGGGGCGTTCAGACCTCCTCGTCTTTCTTCCAAGATACACTGAGTCAGGACCTGGTCAGTGCAGAAAGCGGATTCCTCTCCCATGTTCCTTTCCGCACGGCCCCGCGGGCTGTGGTTAATGAGCTGGGTGATTGTGGAGCTGACATCTGGGATCTGAAAGGTGAAGGGCATGGATGGATGCCCGTGCCTCTCCAGGCTCTGCAGGCAGCTGTCCGCCTGCTCTCGGCATGCTCCGGGGCCACCCGGCCGATCCCACGGCGTCCCCGGGGTTTGGGGCCCTCCCTGCCTGTAGCTGCAGTGAGCGGAAGCCAGAGCTGTGGACGGGAGGTGGGGCAGGAGGTTAAGCTGGAGCCCGTTGGGCACAGCTTCGTGGGAAGCCCCACCCAGGCTGCCACTTTGGGACGGCTCGTAGTTTTTGCTCTTTCTATTTCTTCCAGTGATTTTTTTTTCTTTTTGGCGTATTTCTTTCCTGGCCTCTTGCCTTTGCCTGTGTGAGTTGTGTTTGGGAGTGTGGGGAGAGAAGGAAAAACATAAAGGGTGGGTGGCTCCAGATCTGAAATTCTCTCCACGGAAGAAAGAATAAAAGCAATGCTCGTGCTGCAGAAGCTTTCTAGATCTGCACCACCATGGCCAGTGAGGCTTCCCTCCTAGGGAAGGCGGCACCGGCCCAGCCTCAGGTAGGAAGAGCGGACGAGCTTCCGGGTAGGCCTGCCGGCCGTGGGGGCTCGGCCTCTGTATTCCTGGGGGAGCATTCAGCCCTCTGCCATCCTGACCGGTTGCCCGGTCACCTGCTGTTATTCCTCTCAGATTCTGACATCTGTGAACTCTCTGGAGCCATACTGCCCAGCTGGCTCTCCCTGCAGACCCCCTGCTTTGTAAGCGCACTCCTGCCTCCTGCTTGCGGCTCTGTCTCCGTGATCCAGCACGTGGCTCCAAGTCACCCACGTGCAGAAAAGCCAGTGATGGGGCCGAGGCAGTCACGTGACGAAACTCTTGTCTGCGCCTTCCCAGGAGATGGCTTTGCCAGGAGCAGGCTCAGGTCAGCCTCTGCCTATCCTCTGAGAGAACCGGACTGTCCGCTCCAAGACCCCTGGAGAATCTGTTGTTCCTCATTTTGCAGCAAGAGCAGGGCTCCCCAAGGTCAAACACTTGACGTTGGCAGAGCTGGACTATCACCTGGGACCCCAGCTCCTGCCCTCATACTTCTCCTAGCATATTACAACGTCCCGCTGTGCCTATTGTAAGAATCGGAGAGTTCTAGAAGCTCAAAACAGGAAGAGACCACAGAGTCTCTTGTGAACGACTACACGTGGAATCCTAGGGACTGTTTGCCCCTGCCCCAGAGCGGTGGTATTGCTAGAATTGAACCACCATGGTACAGACATTTCTGAAAGGCAATAAAAATGTGGGGGGGAAACGCCCTCCTGAAAACAAAAGGTAGAGAGAGATGAATGACCTTAAATAATAGGGGAAAAGTAGGGGAAAAAAGAAAGTGAAAAAAGTAAACGTAGTACGCTTGCATTTCTCCCTGAAAAGGCCTGAATATACAAGTGTGTATTCATATTCACTTATATCAAAGAGAGTGAATGGATGGACAAACCGTAAAACCAACAAAAGGAGTGTTTTCCGAGGCAAAAGGAGGAGAGAAGTAGAAGCTGGTTCCTTATTTTGCAGACTGGACTTGGAACTGAGTAAATAGTTTCCAGCATTATAAATAAAAATTAAACTGAAATAAAAATAAACCTTGCTGCTGAGCCCGAGAGAGTATGCATGCTGCCTGAGCCAGCATATCCGGCCAGCGCCTTGGGCAGCCGTGTCCGTGAGCTGCAGGCTCCCGGACCCTCCAGCCTCCTCGGCATCTTGGAGCGGGTGTCTAATAAACTTCTCAAACTCAGCGTATCCACGAGTGAGCTTCTGCCCTCCCCCCAGTCTCCCTGTCTCGGGTGACACAGCTCCATCCTTGCAGCATTGGAGGCCACATACCTTGCAGACATCCCGGACTTCTCTCCTCCTCCTACCTACGCGTCACGCATTTGCAATTCCTGCCTGTCCTACCTTCAGAACCAATCTAGAATTCACCCACCTCCTACCATCTCTGCTCCTGCCCCTCTGGCCCAGGGCATCATTGGCTCTCACCTGGATTATTCTTATAATCTCATTGGTCTCCCAAATTCTGCATTTTTAGGTGTCATTTCTTTGTTAAGAATCCTCCAGGAGATCCCCATTTCACATAGAGTAAGGACCGGAATCCTTCAGTGGTCTACAAGGACCCAGATGACCTGGTTCCCCTGACCTCTGACTTCATCATCTACCACCCCCTTCACACTGCACACTCCAGCGACCCGTGACCCTCGGGGGGGCTTTGAGCATGGCAGCAAGGTCCTACCTCAGGGCCTTTGCATTTGCTGTCCCCACTGCCTGGATTGCTCCTCTCCCAGATATTTGCATGACCTCACCTCTTTGCCCAGTGGCACCATTTTGGTGAGCCCCGGCTTACCCACTCTATCTAAAGGTGCAACCTCTTGCATATAAGCTTCCATCACACCCCAGCACTCCCAGTCCTCCTCCCTGGCTTCATATTCTCCGTAGAACTTAACACCTTCTACTGCTCTGCATGATGCATTCCTTCCGTTTGTTATCTCTTTCTCCCCACCAGAAGATGAGCTCCACAAGAGCAGGGCTTTTTGTCAAATTGCTCCCAACCATATCCCCAGCGCCTGGCGTATAGTAGATCCTCAGTAAATACTGAGTAAGGAAGACAAGGAGGTAGCCAGCCTGCCCTAGGTTACTTACTCTGTCCCCTCGGGGCCTTTTAGCAGCTCCGTTAAAGTCCTGCCAGTTCTGGAGTACCTCCCCTCCTGTAGGTCTCCCTGCCGTGACCCAGAAATAAGTCTGTTGGACAAACCAAGAGAGACTAGCATCAGCGCCCAGATTTCAAGCGGAAAGAAATGCACTTTCCAGCATCCACTCTGGGCCCTTTGTTAGGAAGGCTCACGCCTGGATCACTGAGCAGCAGCTGGCGGACGGACAGTGGTGATGGACGTTAAGCCTCAGGCAAGACCCTAGGGGATGGGTCATGGTGGCCCATGTGCCGAGCCCTCTTGGGACGTGAAGTTCAGCTCAAGTCAAATCATCACAAACCGGGATCCTTGACGTGTCATTTAGGTGCTTCCTCTGCATGGCGCCGGGTCATTGGTGGGTCTTGAGTGTGTGGGGTGCTGGACGTACCTTCCTGACTCGACCTCCGGTGTCAGGTGAGGGCTGGGCACTCCCAGATGTTACCCACCCTGTGTCCTCTTTACTCAGGTCATACCAGTGTGGTAGGAAGAGCGCTGGGCTGGGAGTCAAGGCCTGGGTAGACCATCCCTTTCCCTAAGTCAGTGCAGGAGCTCGATCAGGCCGCCTAATCTTTGGGGCTTCCTTTGATCCACTGGCCAAACAAAGGGAACTGAGTCACTGGTCTCTAACTAGGGGCAGGGAGCAGCTGTCCGGCTTTCCCTGGACGGTCCCAGTTTTAGCACATATCCAAACGCTCTTGAAAACCCTCACTTTTAGGCAAACCTGGGTCCCCTGGTCTCTAAGGCTCCTCCCATGTCTGGGCATGTGACCTTGAAATTCCTTGAATGTCATCACCAGGATAGTATTAATTACAACTCACCTTTCCCCAAACCAGTCAGATGGACATGATTCCTCCTGGCTTAGGAGCCTTTGAAATAGACCAGAGGGACTTGTGGGGAGAGTTAGTATAGGCCAAAAGGGGGTATTAAAGGAAGCTGAGGTGTCTGGAGGGACAGGTCTAACCCTGAACTGGGTGCCAAGTGAGCACGCTCACTCACTTTGGCCTGTGACACCTTCAGAAGGGGCAGATTTTGGCTTGATGGGCCTGGGGCCTGTAGGCATGGGCACCCTGCTGTGACCCTGGCTCACCCCTCTTCGCTCTTTGGCCTGTGGAATAACTTTTCTGTCCCTCCTCAGTCTCTTCATCTTTGAAGAGTCACAAAAGAATCACCACCACTCATGGGAGATGGGGTGCATCCCTGCTGTGGGTGTTGCACCCATACGGAATGGATGGCATTCCAAAATGGCGGCCTGGCAAAGAGCAGGCATTGGATTGGCCCCTGAAAGCTAAGAGGCCCATGGGGGTTGCTGCTCTATAAAGAGTTATGGTTCCAAAGTTCACAGATGCCTTTTGTTAATCCTTCTGTAAGGAACTGTGGGAGAGAGCCGTGATGATAATTGGAATATAAGCTCCCGCCTGCTCCCTCACCCGCCACCTCCTGTCCTGTCCCACATCTCAGATGTCTGCCCAGCCATCTCATGTGGCCCAGATTGCTTCCTGCTCATGTGCCACAAGTCCGACAGGCTTGCCCATTGTACTCAGTAAACTCTTAGAGAGCGTGTTCTGTTTTGAACGCTCTACGGTTATCAATGCACGTAGTACATCCGCCCTTTGAGGTGGGTACCCTCATATGCACATTTTACAAGTGAGGAAACGGAGACACAGAGAGGTGACGTAATTTACCCAGGCCACACAGCAAGACAGAGGCAGGGCCGGGGCTTGAATTCAGGCAGGCTGCTGGAGGGTCCTCCCTAGGACAGCTCCCCTTCGTCTCTTAGCTCAGCCTCTCATGACCTCCCTCACCTTCCAGTGATCCAGCCGCTCCCCGGCTTGGTCGCTGCGGCGCCGTCCCTGATCCCATTCTGACTATCCAGCTTCTACTCTCCAGCTTCTAGGCTTAGACAAGCCTTGCTCCAGCCAGAGCCAAGCCTCCTGCTCTTCCCCTACCGTCAGCACGAGAGCCTCAAAAGCTGGCCCTGACCTAACTTTCCAGAATCTCTTCCCATCACGCCACCCCCACCGCCCGTGTGCCCTGTGTCACAAGCAGCCAGACCACCAGCCCGGGTCTGAGCATGCCCAGACCTTCCTGATCATCACCCTCATAGAAATCCCACCCTCGCTGCAAAGCGGCTCCTGAGACCCTTTCTGCAAAGAGGTCTGCTGAGGCTCCACCCTGCAGGGTCAAACTAGTTGTTCCTCTGTTTCCCCGTGGTACTTGTGGCAGGATGATGGGGAGCGAGAAGGGCTTTATAGCCACCGGTCAGGGAGTTGTGGCTACCCAGGTCATTGCCCTTGGCCTGCCTTGACTGTTCCTCTGTGTCCCCGGAGAACATAGAAGCTCTGGCTTCGGAAGGAGCGGGCCGCACTCCCTACACCTCTCTCCCTCGGTGGTCAGCTCGTTGGGATCCGGAGGCCGCCAAGAACAGCCCATTAAAAAATTACTAACAGGTTGTGGAAATATTACAATGTTCGAGCTTAACGAGTCTGTAGAAATCATTCTCTCGAGCCTCCTCTAGCCCCTCTGGCAGATCTGGAAAGAGAGCCTGGGCTCTGCCCCGCTTCCCACCCTCTCGCTGTGTGACCTAGGCAAGTGACTCAACCTCTCTAGGTCTGTTTTGTCAGCTGTAAAATGAGGATAGTACCGTTGCTCTCTACCCCCGTGGGGTGGTGGGGATGATTGAATACATTGGTTTGTGTTCTGAGAACAGTGCCTTAGGCCTAGAAAGTACCACTCGAGTATCATTCCTTGTCATGGTTGTTGTTGCTGTTGTTATTACTATTAGAAAAGAGAAAGGGGCCCAGAGAGGTATTTTTGTTAGCCCAGGGACACACAGCTGGCAGCCCCAGAGCTGGAGTGCAACCCAGTGGAGCCCAACGGAACCCAGTGGCTGCTTTGCCCCCTCCCTTTCCTTTGTTATGTGTTTCCAGGAAGTGGGTTATCAGTGCATCTAAGGTGCCACCGGGAATGAGAATGTGACTCCCACCCAGGCCCACCCCACAGCTTTTTGGCCATAGGGCCTCCACCTGCCCCTCGACCACATCACGTCCCCTCCTGACCAAGGCCACGGATTAGAGGCCCTCCTTGGTTTTGCACCGGAAAAGAATGGCCTCACTGAGCTGTACTGAGAGGTTCTGTCCCTCTGTCCCCCTCCCCTCCTCCTCACCTGCCCTCAGGCCAAACTCACCCTTGAAGAGAACGGAGAGCCAGTGAATGCTGCTGGGACCAAAGCCCCCGAGGTCTGACGCCCAGGCCTCTGAAACAGCCTCCTAGTCCTCAATCTCAGAAACCATTTCCCACAGCCCCCCAGTGAGATCTTGACTTTTCCTGTAGTGATCCCGCCCTCCAGGAATGAACTGTGTACAAGGGCTCTAAACACAGAGATCCTTACCATCAACCTGGGGAGAGGTCCTAGGGACAGACGGCATTTGCCACAGGCCAGGTGACCAGGATAGATCCCCCGCTGGGGCGCATGTGAGACCAGTGGGGAGGAAGTTTCAGTGGGGCAGTGGATGGGTGTCAAGGATGAGGGAGACAGGCACCTTACAGCACAGGGCTCAGACCTCCAGTGGGTTTAAGGCTTTGAGACTTCCCCAGGGGCCAGCCAGAGAATTCAGACCCTTCTGAATAGTCCACACAGGAACTGCAAACCTGAGGTCATGTGGAAGAGGCCAAGCTTGCCACGGAACCCTGTGGATGCAGAGGGGGCGTCTTCTGGGCTCAGACCTCCCAGCTTCACACCCAGTACCCGGAGTCCCAACCTGTCGCTGCTGCTGTTTCCTGAATGCAGCTACAGCAGCAGCGATGGGGGCTCCCTATCCAGCCCTGGGGCAGGCACGGGGCCAAGGGAAGCTTATTTAACCATCAGACCTTAGGCAGTACCCCTTATCATCATTCACCCATTTTACAAATGGGAAACTAAGGCAAAAGCCAATAAGAGCCTTCCCTGGGGGAGGAGAGCTGGGACGGGACAGGGCCTGGTCTGAACACAGGCCTGGCGTCCAGAGTCCGGCTGCTACCTCCATGCCAGGGGTATCTTTTCACCCAAATGGCAAAAATGCGTGGCGTGAGAGCCTGCCCACGGGTGTGGAGTGAGTGCCTGGCTTACTGGAGATGGGAGAAGCGTGCCCAAGACGCAGCCCCCACCAACCCATCATTCAGCAGCCCCGTGAGCCACTTTGGTGGTTTTGACCATTACGCAGCTCGAAATTATTTTTATTCTTAGCCAAATATTTAATTTTTACCCATAATGGACAGTTGGTTAAAGGCAGGAAGCATTAAAGAACACCGATATTAAAAGGCTGGCTCCTGAGGAACAAACAAGTGGTAACAATTCTGCACATTTGCCTCGGGTGCTCTGCCCAGATCCGGAGTCCCGTTCATGTGGTCGGAGTCCCTGCGCGGCGGCTCCTGGAGCTGCAGAGACCCAGCTCGGCCAGCATCCGACTCTGTTCTTGGGGAGTCGAGACCGTCCATGCTCTCGCCCTTCTACCTGGGCAGAAGTGACTGCCAGTGAAAATTTCCTGAAACTTCTCGGGTCTCGCCATTTAGAGAAAAGCAAGACAATTACAAAAGCAAGCTAGTTGGTTTGTATTTTAAAACAAACAAACATAAAATTCAAGAATTCCAAACAGCGGGCCATGAGATCAGTGTTTGCCTTTTGTTTCTTTTTCTGCCTTATATAGTCAAACGCTAGCCTACATGTTAATTTATATCTGCTGCCAAAGCACAATGTAATGGTAATACGTCATTTTGAAACTTCTTTGTAGAAAACCATGCGTTTGCTTCCATAACTCATTTACAAAAATTGAAGAAGGGCGTCATTTGCTAAGTGGGAGAAGGTCAGATTTTGCCGTTATTCATGGATGTTATCAAAAATCAAATTAAACCTGAACCTTATAATTTACTCAATAACATATCAATATAAAAACCATGTTTTAATTTTTTTTAATGTTTATTTATTTTTGAGAGAGAGACAGAGTATGAGCTGGGGAGGGGCAGAGAGAGAGGGAGACACAGAATCTGAAGCAGGCTCCAGGCTCTGAGCTGTCAGCACAAAGCCCGACATGGGGCTCGAACCCACAAACTGTGAGATCGGGACGTGAGCTGAAGTCAGATTCCTAACCGACTGAGCCACTCAGGCGCCCCCAAACCATATTGTACGTAAAATAACTTTTTTATCATATACCGTGAGAAATGACAATATATGCTTTAAGCTCCTAAGGGTGTTTGCAAGATACTCGGTCACCACGAGAGGAGCTCTCAAAGCTAAAATGCTGAGCAAGGCTGTGGCCAGCCCGCTAAACTGCCTCAGTTAACACGGTGTAAAAATCAGAAGAATAAAAATACACCCTTTTTCCCTCATTGAGGGGCTGGGTCTCCTGGTGGGTGACATCCAGGCCTGCCTCGGGGATCAGAGTCTTCTTTTGGGAAGCTCGACCCTGCAAGTTTATCCAAAAGGGCAAATAGACTCGTTTATGATGGTTCATGGGGTCCACCCAGGCCCATGTCCCCCTAGGATGTCGGAGTTTGGCTGCCCTTCAAGACTGTGCTCGGACGCTTGACTTCCATTAAGGACTTCCTATGGTTCTCAAGGACACCAATGCACAGCGAGCTCTGTGTTCACCTCCAGTGGGGCCATCCCTCTGGTGAGGGGTCTCTACCTGTGCTGGGTAGACTTCTCTGTGGTCAATTTTTTTTGTTCCCTTCCGGGGTTTTTACATATGCAACTGACTTAAGAAAAATTGCCACCTTGTATTTGCTGAGTCTGATGTTTGTTCTGGAATGTCCTCTCCATTTCTCCCCTTCTAACCAAATCCTACCCGTATTTAAAACTTTTATTTTGACGAAATTTCACATTCGGAAAAGTTGCAAGCATCGCACAAAGAATTTTCATATATTCTTCACTCAGACATTAGCGTTTTACCACATTTGCTTTATTTTCCTCTCCCTCGTCTACTTTTTTTTCTGACCTGCTTGAGAGAAAATTGCCAAAATGATGCCTTTTTATTGCTGAACGCTTCACAGTGTGTTTTTTTGTGAAGACATTCCTCTCCATGGCCACAGTACAATGATAAAAATCAGGAAACTAACATAGACTGGATGCTATTATCCACAGCCCTTGCTTCTTTCTCAGCAGTGATCCTAGATCCTGGCTCATATTCAGTTGTCACGTCTCTTTAGTTTCTTTTAATCTGGGGACAGTTCCCAAGTCTTTGTATTTCATGACATTTACTTTTTTTTAAAAGAACAGCCGGTTATTTTTGTAGAAGGTTTCTCATTTGGGATTTCTCTGGTATTTCCTCAGGTTCCATGCACATGAGTGATGTTGTGTCCTCTCAGGGCATCGAATCAGGAGATTGGGGCCGTCCTGTTGTCCCATGACTCTCAGTGTTCACTTTGATTACTTGGTTAAAGGCAGTATCTGCCAAGTTGCTCCACTGTAAAGGCACAGAGTTTTCCCTTTGTAATTAAGAAGTAGCTTGTGGGGAGATACTTTGAGACTATGCCAATATTCTGTTTTTCCTCAAACTTTCACCCACTGGCCTCCAGTGATGATTATTGCCTGAAACAATTATTATTATGACGTTTGCCAAATGATTTCCTCATTCCATCATTCCTTCTCATTTTACTCGTTGTCTTTCTGCTGTTTGGGGACAGTCTCTGATTTTAAACTCACTACTCTAACCCTCAAGATCCCTGCATTTGGGAGGTAGGGAGAGTAAGTCCTTGTCAGCTGTCTGAAGGTCCCCGTATATGTGCACCGAATGCTGCCGGGCAGGGTTTAACGTGAAGGCCATCAGCACCCTGCTTTGAGTTCCTTGTGCTCTGAAACATTCTAGCCCAAGAACCCATCTGCTGGGCAGCTGGGTCCCCGCACGGCTGGGCGGGGGTTGGGGTCAGTGATGTGCATGAAGCTGTTGAGTGGCACTCCTTCTGCTCTAACGTCTGGCCATGGACTTGTCAGTTCCTCCAACCCTGGCTGAAAAATGGGGCCAGAGGGAGGCCCTACTCTAGCTAACTGCATTTCACATTCCCTCTCCTTCCAGGATGGAAAAACAGCCCTTCAGGGACGGAGCAGACCTGTCAGTAATGAATTGTGAGGGAGGAGGTTGTCCCGGGAGGCTGGCCGTTATGCGCGGCTGATGGAGTGAGGTGGGCAGGCAGCCGGTAGTGTTTCCCGGGGAGCCCAGAAGCTCAGGGGTGCTCTGTAGCCGTAAAGCCAAACCTGCTCGGGTACTGCCCTGGGCAGCTCTGCTTCCCATAATGGAGCCGTCTTCCGTCACCTTCCCCCGCGCCTGCAGGGCTAGCCGAGAAGGCCTGCTGTACCCTCCCAGGGCTGGCTGAGGCAGAGGGAGAGCGGGCAAGGTTTATCATCCAGCCCTGAGATCATTACCTTCAGCTCCACCTCTCTCCTGTTTTCCAGTCACAGGGTCCACTTGATTGATAAGACAACTGAGGGACAGAGAAGTTAGGCAACGTGTCTGAGACCACCTGGCTAGATGTGGGCCAAATCGGGGTATACCCGGTGTGTCCTGTTCCCAGGTTGCCACAGCCTCGTGCTGCCTCTCCAAGTGAGGACTGCTGGGATGACTGCTGAGACCCAGGAGGGCTTCCTGGAGGAGGTGCTAATTGCAGAAATGGTGGGTTCAGGAGAAGAGGTCTCCATAGCTGTTGGTCAGCAATTGGACGCCTCTTGTGACAGGGAGCTCACTACATTCCCAGGCACCCCCCCCCCCTTTATTGTGAGGCAGCTCTCCCTGTGAGGAAGTTTCTTCATTATGGGCACTCAGGCTGTGTCTCTGGGCTTCCTTCCCCATGGTTCAGAAGGGCTCGGCAGTTGGTCACACCAGGGATTTAAAAACTCTTAGGAGACTTTCTCTTCCTCCTCCTTCCCGTGTCCTACCCGCTGCAGTTTGAGGGCTGTTCCATGGCCCTCGTGGAGATGGTGAGATGGCCATGAAATAGGGCTAGTTCCCAAATGTGCTCTGAAGTCAGCGTGTGGGGTAAGCGAGGCCATGTGGGACCAGCTGTGGTGGCCCGGCATTAGCCTGGGAGTGAAAGAAGTCACTGGAGGTGGCCCCCATGCCTGTGGGGACCCCTTGGGCAGTGCTTCTCTTAGGATGACAGTGTATTTCGTAGTGAAGAAATCCGTCCTGAGAAACCACGTCCAGACTGTAGCCCTTAGAGGCCAGGTTGGGAGCAAAAGCCAGGAGCTGGATGTGCTGGGGGTTCCTCCTTGATTCTTAGCACTTGAAACAGCCTATTTCCTCCAAACCTCAGCTCTCCCACTTGTACTGTGGGTGTGCTGATGTTCATCACTCCTGAGCGTCTGATGGATTCATGCTACTTGGAAAACCCACAACATATTGTTGTTACAAGCAGACGCTAATAGAACACCACAGCTCCTTCAGACTCCCAGGAACCTCAAGAGATGGACAATCTGTTTGTCCCCATCTTAAGAAGGAAGAAGCTAAGGCCCAGAGAGGTTAAAGAACTTGCCCAGCGTTGCACGGCCGGAAGTACAGAGCCAGGATCTGAGCTCTGGGGGGCTGGCTCCTACGTCCACACTTGGAGCTCCGACAATATGTTGCCTCTTGGAAAAGTCTGTGTCGAGCACCTTCTTATTCCGGGCAGCCAAGGGCTGTGGTGGAAGATATACAGTGCAAATTCATACCCGTCGCTGGGCCTCCTCGGCTCTTTAGGAAAAGCGAGCGAGAGTCTCAAGCCTCCAGAGAGGTGGCATCAGCCAGGCTTGGCTTCCCCGCGTTGATTCACATGATCGGGTCAGTGTAGCCACAGGGAGTTAGGGCTGGAAAAGGGAACATCCCAGCTGACACTTAACCGGCTTCCGTGGCAGATGTCTGCCCGCCTCTGAGTGAGCACCCAGAATGGACACGTGGCACAGGGGATGCCCGGACTCGCCAGCAGGCTGCACTGAGGGTCCACGGGCGGACCTGAGAGACGGCAGGGGCTCGGCTGGGCAGGAGAGAAGAGCGGGGGCCACCTTCTGGAAACACTCTGCCGGGACAGCCGCATGCTCTTCCCATGACATCACACTGCCTAAGAACGTGTGAGGCCAGGGATTCTTGGAATGCCTGATTCACCCTGGAGCAAAAATAATACCTTGTATTTATAATGTGCCTTTGTTCCCCAGATGCTCTCTTGGCCTTGATTGTATTCTAATTTCTGACCAGCCTTGTGACCCCAGGCAGGAATGCAGGCAAGGTGGGGAACTCACGTAAGGGAACACCTCGAGTGGGATGCTGGTATTCCCATTCTACAGATGGGAATACTGAGATGTGAGGAGTCTGCCCGTGTGCCAAAGGTGACCGAGAGGTTGGCCACAAGCCCTGGATTACCAGGGTTGTTGGGAGGGGCACCTGAGAAATGCCTGGGCAGCTGAGCGAGACCCGGGGTCTGCCGCGTATACCCCAAAGAAGACCATTCATCCACGGCCTTCTGTGCTGCCCCAAGATGGAGGAAGGTGGCCAGAGCCCGCAGCTCCTGCTTCCCTCCCCCAGGGTTCGGCAGCGAAGCCAGAGGGCCACCCCGAAAACGCAACCTCCCAGCCACGGGAACTAGCAGACTGTGGGGAAAGGATTGTTCCCAGCACAGATGGAAACCCGAGGGCCACACGTGGCTTCTGTGGTTTTCCCCAGACACAGCGGAGCCAAGGCTGGAAGCCGGATTTCCAAACCTCGACTCGGGGCTCAGTCCAGAGCCCTCCCAGGCTTTCCCCTCTCACGGGCCTCAGCTTCCCTGTTCCTCGTGGCCTCCGGCTCAGCCTTTGGCCTTTGCTTCTGCATATCTAGCCCTGCTTCCGCCACACGCTGCCAGCCCGCAGTCCCTGCCCCCACTGGCTTTGGCCAAGGCCTGGGATCCTCTGGATTTGGATTTGGATTTCATTGGCTCAGCAGTGGTGCAGGCTGCCCCGGGCCCTTAGGACCCCGCAACGGGTCTCAAGTCCATGAGGCAGGAGAGCGTAGTGGTTGAGGGTACACATTCTGAGGTCAAACTACCTAAATTCAAACTCGGGCTCTGCCTCTTGCAAGCTGTGTGGCCTCAGACAAGTACTTACCTTCTCTGTGGCTCATGACCTCTCTGTAAAATGAGGCTGGCAAAAGTCCCTCCCTCTTAGGGTGAAGTGAAAGTCATGCCTGGCACAAGGTCAGTGCTTCATACATGTTAGCTTGTGTTTATCACTTTTACTCTATGTTCTCAATTATCTCAGTTCCTGTCCCGTCCTTCGGGGCTGCTCTGGGCAGGGCTCAGAAGGGCTGCACTGGGTTTAATGAATGTTCTGCCGGGGTCAGCTTGAAACTCTTAGTAGTTTTTGAACAAGAGGCCCCCATTTTCATTCTGCACTTGGTCCCACAAATTATGAGGTCTGTCCTGCCTCTAGGACCAGAGTGTCAGGGACCCCTGTGCTACTCTGCTTCCTTTCCTTCATGACTCTTGTCCCTGGTTGTAGCCAGTTACCTTATTTCTGTAATTAATGGATTAGTGTCTGTCTCTCCAAATGGATCCTAAGTTGCATGAGGGCATAGCCCTGTGCCGGGGTCATCGCTGTGTCCCCAGGGCCTGGTACATTGTGGGGCTCACTGGAGGCATGCATGAATCAATGCCCAGCATCCCTCCACCCCCGCCGCCCCCATTTCCCAAGGGAGATTTGGAGAGGGTCTGCCCCATCCTAAGGAAGTGGTTGCTCTTAAGGCCATACAAGAAGAATGCCCAAGGCCATTCAGTGGCGTGGATGAGGGTATCAGGCTGTAATCACATTAGGAGTCTGAAGAGGGGGCCTCTGGGGAGCTGAAGAAGGCTGTTTGGAGCCCAGATGGGATTAGGAAAGGCGTTGAGATACTCCTGAGGGACAATTGAACAGCTTTGGTCAATCCACAGCCCCTGCTCCCCTCAGAATGTTCCAGGAGCTCTGTGGCCTTGGGCAAGCCCACTGACACCTCCGATTAACCTCCAGGCAGAGCGGAATCTCAGGACATGTTTAATTAATGAAGCAATACATGAATCAGCCTTGCCTCTCATCATTCGTTTGTACGTGCGCCCTGTTAACTGGAAAAGTCTTTCCTCTGCCTTCAGGGCACAGAGGTACCATTCAGATTAGCCCCTCTCCTTTCCACTCCAGAGCATTCCCTTGGCCAGGTAAACCTTTGGATTCCAAAGCTTTTCCATCCGTGCAGTGAAATACCAAACTTCTTACACGAACCTCGGCCTCAGCCGGCAGAGACCTCAGTCTTGGATTGTTTTCTACCCGGCCCTGAGCACAGGGAGAGCCCCACAGGCTGTTGGAGCAGGAGAGCCAAAAACTCTCCTGGCCGTCCAAGGCCACGGGGGTGTTCCTGAAGCGTGCGGGCACTCCCCTCCAGGGACTGTCCGGGGAGCCCGGTGTGGGGAGCAGGCCTGGTGCTCAGCGAGCCAGCCGGTAACGCACTGCCCTCATTGCCATGATGGGGATGGCGGCCTGGCAATTACAGGGACATCAGGTGGGGCGGTTCCCCGGCTATCCAGACAGCAAGAAGACCTCAGATGAGTAACCGTAACATCCGGCCGGCCATGTAGCGTTTCAGGCAGGACCTTAGAGTAGAGACACAGATCAGAGTTCCGGTACAGGCTTCGTCACTAACTAGCTGGACAGCACGAGGGCAAAAGGCAACCTCTCTGAACCTTGGCTTTCTCATCTGTGAAAGCATCGCACTGTCACTCTGTAATCCTCACAGCCGCCCCTGAGGGTGGCGGCTGACACGGCTGGGAACGGACACAGAGCCACACAGCCGCGAGTGACCCAGCCAGGCTCTGTGCTGGCTGCAATCTCCCAGATACGCCCCCCGAGGAGGGTCCTGCAGAACAGACCCGGCAGATTTACATCATCTCATCCAGCCCCTTGGGCACGGTAGGTGCTCAGTTAATAGAGGCCACCGTGATGCTGGACCCTTTGCTAAGCCAGTGGCGTTTCCCTCCGTTGGCTCCCTGAAGAGGGAAGTAAGTTCCCCTACAGTTTTCCTTAGGAGGCATCCCAGTGTTTTGCAAACGGGGGTGAGCGTGTGTGTGTGTGTGTGTGTGTGTGTGTGTGTGGCCATGACCTTGGTTTCCAGGCCCCACATGCCTGCGCTAAGCCAAGCGGCCCCAGAGCTGCAGAGAACCCCTGTGCCTGCCCCTGTCGGGCTCACCTCCGCTCTCGTGTTGCCCCTGTGGCTGGGACGCGGAAGGTGGGACCCCGGACAGGGCGTGTGTAGGTGGGCAGGAATGGGGGCGCCTAAGCGAGTAATAAGCAGTCATCACTTTTCCTGAAGGCAAGAAATATGAGCCCATGCATAGTTTTAAAACCACTTGCCCTAGGAATTTTGCTCTCAGAAATTTTGAAGCAGACCTACAAATTATGTGGTAAAGTGTCCGACATGGAGAGAACCATAATAAGTCAGTGGCCCTCGGAATATCTAGTTGGGAACAATTATGAAATAAAAAATGAACAGAGAGACGTTTGTCTGCATTTGGACTGCTGCTAGAATCATCCTTTAACACAAAATCTGAAGTCTTTCTCCCTACACCCACCTCCGAAAATGCAGCTGTGGTGTGGAGAACTTTTTTTATTTTTGTGTTTTTGTTTTTTTTTTTTTTAATAAAAGAGCGCAGTCTTAAGAGTGAAACAAGACGTCTGATTTCAGAACCCCAAGAAGGAAGAATAAACTAAATGAGTGGTGGAAGAAGCATCCTGACAATTTCCATTCTCCAAAAAAAAAAAAAAAAAGGCATTATTTCCCTACCAGCAGGTGTTACCAGTAGCACAAATGGAATATTAATCTTCTCTCCTAAGCCATTCCTCTCCCCACTACCACGACCACCGGAGAAAACTTGCCCAGAGACGTTAGAACATAACAAGCAGAGAGGGAGGTGGATTTTTGCCCCTTTATTTCGCTTGCAGAACAAAAAAAAAAAAAAAAAAAAATGCATGTCTCCTGTGTTTCCAAAACCTGGATCCACACGTCCGTGTATCCGGGACCAAATACTTCCCTGCCTGGCCCCTAGGAGCCAAAGGAGCTCATCCCCAGCCAGGCCAAACCTAAACCCACAGGTTTTGGGGTGAGCAGTGAGCTGGCCCCTACAGGAAGGTATCGACGAAACCCAGGGCCAACAAACACAGAAGAGAGAGGCGCTGGTTTGGGCCAGCTCAGCCAGCAACCGCTGACAAATATTTGTGAATGGCCAGAGCAGGGAAGCTTGGGTCTCCATTGTTGAGGACCGAGGCCCAGCCCCTAGTCTTTTCCAGTGGCGAGGGCTCTCTCAGCCCTTTCCCAAGCCAAGGACGTGGGCCTCGCGTGGCCATCGCCACAGCAGATACCAGTGATAACTCGGCCCTTCTCTCCTTTGCTGGATCTTAGGGCAAAGGGGATGCACAGGAGGTAGGCAATGGGTGCTGGGCTAGCTGTCAGGCTGGGCACACTCCTGAGGGTGTGGGGAATTTCACCTCCCTGGATCAGTTGGCTGATCTGTAAAATGGGAAGAGAGCCTCTTGACCAGCCTGCACACAGACACTGGTCCCAGCAGTCGGTGGCCCCGAGAACTAATGGGAGCCTTGAACAGGAAGGAGGAAAAAAGAAACAAAAAACCTTCATGCCCATTGCCTCCAATGGCATCTGGCCTCTTTCTTGCCCTCCACCCCCCCTCCCCCAGGGGCCCCCCAGCCAATCTCCTTTGCCATCCAACCCCACATCAGCAGCCTTCTTTCTTTTGACTCCATTGGTCTTGCCTGCCCAGTAGGAGGGGCCCCTTACGGGTGGACTCCCAGGCCTCCCCTCCTGTCCACAGACAGCACTCTGTGTGCAAAGGAGCTGCTACCCAGGCAGAGCGAGTCCGAGAACACCCACTAAATGCCCGACAACCTGGATATTCTTGGTCACTGCTCTGCTGGCAGAGCTGGCTCCAAGGAGTGGCAAACTAAAATGACTTGGAATTCCAGGCCCCCCAAAATTTCCGGCAAGAACAGGAGAGTCTCAGCAAGACCTGGCTAATTTCTTTCTGAGCCCTTGACCACCAGCCATGTAAAAATTAGCTCCTTTCTCCTCCAGGTGGAGGATTTGATTTGATTTGTTTTGTTTTGATTTGATTTGATGTGTTTTGTTTGGGGGCGGGGGGGGGGGGGGTAAGGAGGATGTTGGGCAGAGAGAGGGAGATCCCTGATAATGGCAAGTAGGAAGCCAGACAGTTTCAAGACAGATGCTGGGAAGGATTTGGTCAACCATCCTTTGGGGGCATTCCTTGGGCCATAGCTGCAGGCACCACAGTTTTTCTAAATAAGGATGGGAAAAGTCGTGAGAATCAAGCATTATCTGCCAGGGAATTTCCAAGGTTCTTCTCTGGGCTTAAAAATTACTCATACTCAGAGAACAAAGAGGGTAGAAGGAGAAAGGGTGAATTCTTTGAAAGTAATTGAAAAATAAAAGTAGGGGGGATTCACAAAATGTCACACGCCTGTGTGTGTGTCACACTCCTTGAGGAGTTGGGAGGGCCGTGGAATTTCTCCCAGTGGCTCTCCCAGTGTAGGTCAGTCCGTGATTCTCAGGTGAGGGCCGCGGGCTTCTGAGCTGACTTGTGTCTCAGGCATCTGGATTTAGGTCTGGGCAGTCTGAAGGCCAATGGGTGATCCCTGGGAAGAACTGACTCAGTGACTCACTTTGCGGATGGGGCCCCACACTTCCCTAGGCACCTGTGCTCTCTACCCCTGCTCTGCTGTGAATGCAAACTGACAGTCTTCCAGGACTTAAGGCACTGGTCCATTGATGATCACTGTTTTTAGAATGAGTCCATTCTGGGGGCGCCTGGGTGGCGCAGTCGGTTAAGCGGCCGACTTCAACCAGGTCACGATCTCACGGTCTGTGAGTTCGAGCCCCGCGTCGGGCTCTGGGCTGATGGCTCAGAGCCTGGAGCCTGTTTCCGATTCTGTGTCTCCCTCTCTCTCTGCCCCTCCCCCGTTCATGCTCTGTCTCTCTCTGTCCCAAAAATAAATAAACGTTGAAAAAAAAAAATTTAAAAAAAAATAAATAAATAAATAAATAAATAAAAAAAAAAAAAGAATGAGTCCATTCTGGAGGGGGGGGCACCTGGGTGGCCCAGCCAGTTAAGCGGCAGACTTCGGCTCAGGTCATGATCCTGCAGTCCCGTCGGATGGAGCCCTGCACTGGGCTCTGTGCTGACAGTGCAAAGCCTGCTTGGGATTCTCTGTCTCCCCCCTCTCTCAGCCCCTCCTCCACTCACGCTTTCTCCCTCTCTCAAAATAAATAAATAAACTTTAAAAAAATTAAAATTAGGGGTGCCTGGGTGGCTCACATGGTTGAGCGTCCGACTTCGGCTCAGGTCGTGATCTCATCATTCTTGGGTTCAAGCTCCGCATCGGGCTCTGTGCTGACAGCTCGGAGCCTGGAGCCTGCTTAGGATTCTGTATCTCCCTTCTCTCTGCCCCTCCCCTGCTTGCTCTCCGTCTCTCAAAAACGAATAAACATTTTAAAAAGTTTTTTAATTGAAATTAAAGAAAAGAAATGAAAAATTAAAACAAACAAACAAAAAAGAATGAGGCCATTGGGGAGTAAAACTAGATAGAGCCTTAGGTGTGCTGGTAGAGGTGAGGGGTGTTAGAGGAGAAGCCTTTTGCACCCACGTATCGGGACAGCACGGCTTTTTGTACCCAGTATGTACTTCAGACCCAGTGATGAAAAATACCAGGCAGGCCTCATGAGAAGGGCCCAGGGCACACCCGGTCAGCCGCCTCAGTTCAGTGTACCAGGCTTCTATAGATGTTTCTACAATGACTCTTAAATTATTAAAATAAATACAGACAACTAGAAACCCTGAATATCCTATCTAAAAATGGACATAAGAGGACTCCAGAAGGTGGAAAGCAGGCAGACTGGCTGGGCACCATGGCACTCGGGCCACGACACCGTGGTAACTTACCAGAGTTTTCTTCCTGGTCTCACAGATCCCAGACTTGGAGGTAAAGAAGTTGGCAACCCAGAAATGCCAGTAGGCCCAGGCAGACCGGAAAGCCCCAACAAAAGCCTGCCCTCTCTCGCTAAAGGACCAGGAAAGGGGCAACCTTACAATACAGAAAACTCCTGGACAGTAATGCTCTACTCTAGGCAAACCTCCCAGGAAAAATGTGGGCTCCAGCCTGACCCACACAAGCAGAGGTCAGTGGGCCTGACCCACACGAGCACAGTCACCAGGCTGAGGAGGCGCCCAAATCCTCCACCAGGGTGGGGTCAGAGAGGCCGAGTGAGGAGTTAGGACTCGTCCCTGTGGGGCACTGAGCACCCCTTCCTCTGTGTCAGTGGGGGCCACATGGGGGCCTTGAATCCCACCCCCATCCACCAGGTACAAGGCTCCACGCCCCCCCTCCACCATGGTGTCTGTGGAGGCCACGTGGAGAGTACCAATATGCACCCTTCCCCTCCCTGCCAGGGAGGCATCGGTGTGAGGGGCCCGAACTCCCAACCCCGCTCCGCAGTAAAGCGGGCCTCCCTTGGGGTGCCACAGAAGGCCCAGTAGGGAACCCGACCTGTACTCCCCACTCGGTAGTAACAGGGCACGGCAACCCTTTCCACTATTGGAAGCAAGGTCAGAGGAAGCCAGCTAAAACAGTTCTCCATGAGCCCAGAGGCTCATAACACAATACTGAAGATGTCCAGGTTTCAACCAGAAATCTCAGAAAGATCTCAACTGAGTAAAGAAAGACAATAAGACACCCATACCAAGATGACAGAAGTGTTAGAATTCTCTGACAAAAGATCTTAAAGCAGCCAGCAGGAAAATGCTTCAAGAGAACATGCTTGAAACAAATGAAAAATTACGTCTTGGCAAAGAAATAGAAGCTATAACAAAGAACCAAATGAAACGTAATAGTTAAATTAAAAACTCAATGCGTGGGTTCAACAGCAGAATGGAGGGACAAGGGAAAGAACGAGTGTACTGGAAGATAGAATAAAAATGATCCATGGGGCGCCTGGGTGGCTCGATCGGTTAAGCATCCGACTTCAGCTCAGGTCATGATCTCACAGTTCGTGGGTTCGAGCCCTGCACCAGGCTCTATGCTGACAGCTCAGAGCCTGGAGCCTGCTTCCGATTCTGTGTCTCCCTCTCTCTCTGCCCCTCCCCTGCTTGCACTCTCTCTCTCTCTCTCAAAAATAAATAAACATTTAAAAATTAAAAAAAACAAAGATGTAATCTGAGCCACACAGAGAAAATAGACCAAAAAAAAAAGTAAACTGAGCTTCTGGGACCTGGGGGTCCATAACAGCAAATCTAACATACATGGTCTCAGACTCTGTAATGTAGAGCAGAGAAAAAAATGGGTCTGGAAAATTATCCACAGACGTAATAACTGAGAACAGTTTGTGTGTTGCTGGTGGGAGTGTAAAGTGATAACGATCTCTCTGGAAAATAGTTCAATAGTTCTCTCTCTCTCTCTCTCTCTCTCTTTTTTGTAATGTTTATTTATTTTTGACAGAGAGAGAGAGAGACAGACAGACAGCTTGAGTGGGGGAGGGGCAGAGAGAGAGGGAGACACAGAATCTGAAGCAGGCTCCAGGCTCCGAGCTGTCAGCACAGAGCCCGACGCGCGGCTCAAACTCACAGACCTCAAAATCATGACCTGAGCCAAAGTCAGACACTTAACCGACTGAGCCACCCAGGCACCCCTCAGTAGTTCTCTTTTTAAACCAAGTAGCTACCATATGACCTAGTAATGGCACCCCCAGGCACTTATCCCAGAGAAATGAAAACTTAACAAGAATCTGTGCACAAATGCCCATAGAAGCTTTGTGCACTGTAGCCAATAACTAGAACCCACCCAGATGCCTTTTAGCGAGTACATGGTTAAACTCGCTAATACATCCACACTGTGGAACACTACTCAGCAGTAAGAAGGAACAAACTATAGACACGTGCAACGCCCTGGATGAATCTCCAGGGAATGATGCTGAGTGAAAAAAGCCAATCCCACCGGGTTACATACTGTAACGTATGTAACATTACCACCAAGTGGAATTAACAAGGTGCAGCAATTTACATGTACTAGAGGCTCTTGTAACAGATTGTAAATTATTCCATTTATATAACATTTTTGAGATGACAAATTGTAGAAATGAAGACTAGATTACTTACTGCTAGGGGCTCAAGAGGAGGTGGTGGAAGGGAAGTAGGTGTGGCTATAAAAGGGCAACAGGAAGGCATCCTTGCAGTGATGGGAATGTTCTGTATCTTGACTGTATCAATGTCAAAATCCTGATTGTGATCTTGTACCAGAGTTCTGCAAGATGTTACCATGGGAGGAAACTGGGTAGAAGATGCAAAAGATCTCTCTGTATTATTTCTTACCAGTGCACGCGAATCTGTAATTATCTCACAGTAAAAAGTTTAGAAAAATAAATTCATGTCCTTTTAGAAAACACAAGTGAAAAAGAAAAATCCTCATCCCATCCCCCAGAGTTAACCACTGTTAGCATTTTGATGTGTTTCCTTCCTGATTTTTCTGTGTTTTTTTTTTTTTTAAGTTTTTAAAAATTTATTTATTTTGAGAGAGGGAGAGTGTGCGAGAGGGAGAAAGAGAGCGCAGGGGTGGGACAGAGAGAGACAGAGAGAATCCCAAGCAGGCTCCGTGGTGCCAACTCAGAGCCCAATGCGGGGATTGACCCCATGCAGAACTGTGAGATCATGACCTGAGCCGAAATCAAGAGTTGGACACTTAACTGCTGGAGCCACCCAGGCGCCTTTCCTTCCAGATTTTTCTATGCATACAAATATTTGCCTTAAAAAGTAGCACCATGCTACACATAGGACAACACATGCTTTCTTCCATCAACCAGAGTGAAGTCTTAACACCAGGTTCTTAACATTCCACATTGTTTCTCACTGTTAAACACTGCCAGGATGCACAAATTGTGCCTACATCCCTGTGCAAGGCTTTTGAGTACTTCCTTTCGATAAATTGCCACCAAGTGGAATTAACAAGGTGCGGCAATTTACATGTACTAGAGGCTCTTGTAACAGACCGTCAAACTTCCCCCCACCCCGAGAAACACCCTAATTTCTACTTCTAACATGCGATGTGTTGTCTTTACCATTTGTGTGGAAACAAAACACTATACACCTGTCTCCCACTTAATAACTTTAATTCCTCTTGAAAACCCTGCCAGGAGGCAAGGCTTTTCAATGGAAAAAAAATTGTTTTCATTAATTTTAATGGAAAAATGATATGTTTAACCTCAGTCCAAGATGCCTCCAGATTTTCACGGGTACGAAATTGTCAAGTGAACATTGAAACTGAGTTTATATAAGTAATAATAGTTTCAAAGTAAATCAATGCCTTTTTTCGGTTCATAAAATTCAGTGCCATGAAGGTCCGCTGTCCCCACCAAAGGGACAGGTCGCAGTTCTCCAGCTGCACATCCCATAAAGTCAGGGCATGGAAAACACTGGGCGGTGAGCGCAAGAGTGCTTCCAGAGATGGATCAAAATGTTTGGGGTTCATCTCCTGTGCACACCTCAGATTTGTTCCATTGTCATGTTCTCTGGCTTAGAAAATAGTGTGTCCGGTAAATCGGTGAGTCAAATGTCGCTTGTGGGTTAGTCAGCTCGGGCCCCCGTGACAAAATACCACAGACGGGGCAGCTCAACAACAGAATCTTTTTTTCTGAGAGCCCTAGAATCTGGAAGTCCAAGACTGAGGTGTCTTCTTGGTTTGTTTCTTCTGGGGCCTCTCCTCTTGCAGATGTCTGTCTTGCTGTACCTTCACACGGTCTTTCTTCTGTGTCTACATCCCTGGTGTCTCTCTATGTGTCTAGATTTCCTCTTATTATAAGGACACCAGTCCCATTGGATTGAGGCCCACCCTAACGGCCTAACGGATTAACTCAATCCCCTCTTTAAAGGCCCGTATCTTTAAATACAGTCACATTCTTGGGTACTAGGGATTGAGTATTCAACATGTGAATTGAAGGGGTGGGGACACACCATTGAGTGCATAACAGTTTCTTATTGCATATTTTGTTTGTGGGCTTCGGGGTGAAAATGTCAATGTACCCCCCCCCCACACACACACACACACACGCACACAAAGTTGTTGAACAAATGATACAACTTCACAAGAGCCATGATGGTAAAAATTGATTCACAGGATAGCTGTCACCAGATACAGGTCTATGTATGTATCTTCTCCAGAACGTGCGTAGACTGCATTGGGAGGAGTCCCAAAATGGTAACAGGTGCATCAAGAGTACAAGCTGGGTGGCTGGGGTCAGAGTCAGGAGGATTCACGATCTGCTCTGACGCATCGTGTGACTTTGGCTCCCCACGCGTGTGCTGATGTGTATTCTAACAAGGGCAGAAAATACGACTCAAACTCAGGGACTGACTTGACCCCTCTGTAATCGCAGGCCCCCCCGTCTGTCTCGTGCTGTGCTGCGTCCACAGGCCCTGCCGCGGAGTCGGGCACAGAGGAGGTGTCCAGTAAGGGGGCAGACAGAACGAATACATGAACAGCTCCGTGAACTGCTCGCCCGGTGTTTGGACACAGGGACCCTGAACAATCCTCCCAGTGACCCTCTCTGTCTTTCCTCTTCGGTTTGCAGACGGCAGCAGAGGCCTCCGGGAGGGAACAAGCCCCAACAGCATGGTGACCACCAGCCAGTCAGTGCCAAACACAACAGGGACCACCAGAAATCCTACCAGGGGGGCTCGGTGCCTCACCCCTCAGGGAGGCCCACTCATCACGGCTACAGCCAGAACCGGCGCTGGCACCACAGCAACATGAAGCACCCGCCAGGCGACAAGGGGGAGGCAGGCGCCCACCGCAATGCCAAAGAGACCGTGACCGTGGACAGCCCCAAACTTGAGGATGCCCTGGGGGACACCGGGCACGGCAGCCTCGAGCCCCCCCGCAGCCCTGATGCCCCAGCCTCAGTGGCTTCCGAGAGGCTGCCCCCACCGCAGCCGGGGGGTCCAGAGGCCGAGACAAAGCGTAAAGACAGTATTATTCCCGAGCGCATCGGGGAGCGGCCCAAAATTACCCTGCTCCAGTCTTCCAAAGACAGGCTGCGGCGAAGGCTGAAAGAAAAGGTACCGGTAAATGAATTTTCGTTGTTCTCTTGTACCAGGGAAGACATCGTGAGGTAGGCACTTTGGTAGGCGGGCTTGGGTTTGAGGCGGCCACCACTGCCTCGGGGACTGCTGGCCACCAGAGGACTGGCCCGTACGTGAACCCCCTCCGGCACATTCTGGCTCCTCACCTTCTGGTCCCCCAAGAGGCCGAGGTGGGCATTGGGCACCAGCCCGCAGCCTGGGAGGGAAGGGGAGGAAGAAGCATGTACCTGAGGGGGATGGGAAGCGTGCAGGGAAGGCTTGGTTCTTGCCTCCAGCATTTTCTGGGGTCCGACACTGCCCTGACAGTGCTAAAGGGCATTTGGGAAAGACTGGGAGCTCGTACGATAAGGACGGATGCTTCCCCCCCAAGGTAAGCGCCGGCCAGCTGTGGTCTCCGCCAGGGTCGAGAGCAGAGGTGAGTTGGGCAGAGTGCGAGCGGGTCTCGATTTTGCCATTCTCCTCCTTGATCCGCCAGTGGCCCAGGAGGCGTCTAAGGGACAAAACTGAAGGAGGCCCTCAACCCCAGCCTCACACGGGTGCCGACTGTGCTCCGACACCAGCCCTGAGAGGAAGGGCCTTCGTAACTGTTGCCCCCACCCCCACCAGCCTCTCTTTCTTCACTGTATCCTGACCGTGGCCCCCAGAGCCTGGTTCACTGATTCAAGGGGACGTGTCCCTGAGCCTCTAGCAAAGGCATAAGGCTACGTCAATGGCAGCATCGTGTCCACTGTGCTCACCCTGGCCCCCCTTCCCTGCCAGGGATGCAGGAAAGGTCACCTTGGAGAGGAACTGCTCCTGAGAAAGGCCGGCTGGCCCCCAGCCCTCCCCACAGAGTCCTCATTGTGAGGCTTCTGCGGAGCTCGAAGCTCTGGGCTTCTCTCTGGCCTCTCACTGCTGCTTTCTTTCCTCCCCCTTTTGCCTGAAAGGCCAAGCCCAGGTCCACACTCGGGCAGGACAAGGCAGGTCAGACCCCTTCCCCAGCCAATGCTTGAAGCTGCACCTGCGTCCTTCACAGCCCTGAGCTCCCGCCCCGCTGCCCCCGGTGGGGAAGCAGCTGTGAGGTCCAGAGGGAGAGCCTCCCTCATTTCCTTCCTTCTCAGAGGTGGGAGCCTGGAGACCAGGCCGGTGGCATGTAGTGACCAGCGTGGTGACAGTGCGTAGGGTCCTCCTAAAGACCCGCCGAGACACATTCCTCAAAGCCTGGCCACAGAGAGGGGATTACTCACTAAATTCCCTCCAGTCCTACTAAATGTAGCTGGTGCTTTAGGGCCCAGCAAACCACCTGCTGCTCCTCACTCTGCCTTTGACTGGCTGGGTGACCTTGGACAAGTCCCCTAACCTCTCCGAGCCCCAGTTGACTCATCTGTAAAATGACAGCAATACCGCATACCTTGCAGACAGGCCATGGCATGCATAAAGACCTCCTGGGTGGTTCTTACTTTATATACTGCCCGGGGGCCCGGATGGTGGGGCAGTGGGGTGGATAAGGAAGGGATTAGAACGGGTAAGATAGGTCCATAGCACCCATACACGGGTTTCGAGCACTCCCCTTAGGTGAGGCCTCCCGGATTCCCAGAGCAGGAGGACATTGGCTAAGGCCATAAGTAGGGCTCAGGGGAAGCTCGACATCATCCAGGCGCCGCATCTTCCCAGGAAGTAGACTGAGGCCCAGAGAGTGAAACCACTGCCCACAGCCATACAGCTAGAGGCAGAAAGCAGGTTCGAGAACTCTGGTCTGTGCCTCCCGGCCTAGAGCTCTCCTGGTTGGGAATAGGAGGGCAAGCGCGGGACCCCACTTTCTGTCCCTGACCCTGCCCTTCTTCCCTGATCTCCCATCCCAGTAGGTAGGGCAGTCACATTCTTGGCCACCCATCCATTGTATTTGAATAAATACTTTTGAGACTATCAGATCTGTCCAGGCCTGGTCTACGTGCAGTGAACCTTCTTAAAGGTGTAGAGTTAGCTGTCTGAAATTTCCTTCCTAGAAGTGCCCATCCATTTAGTGGCACACTGGAGGGCTCCCCGGGGTATAGCGTTTGTTACAGAAGGCCAGCACAGTCTCCACAGGACATAAAACCAGGGCCGTGTTTATCCAGATCTGGCAGCCTGGAAAGCAAGGTGGCCATTCCGTGGGCACCTTTTACCAATATAGCAGACATTTTGAATACTTTCCTCCTTCCTGCCCTCGTTTTCTCTTTGACCCAGTTTTTTGTTTTGTTACCTTATTTCATCTTTTACAAGCCCCATTGGGTCATTCCTAGCTTGAGACCTTCGATGGGCACGTACACAAACAGAACCAACATATGTGGGAATCCTGGGTAAGAGCTAGAACTTGCAAGAAAGATCAGCCCCTAAGAGCCAAGAAAAAGGTCAGCAGAGGGCCTTGGTGGTTGGGGGTCCTAGGTGGAGGTCAGCATTCCCAGAGGGACCAGACCTCAGGTTCATGAAGGTAGGGCTGGGTCCTTGCTGGGGGCAGCAGGCCTCCCTCCACTGGCCACCCCCAGTGGTATCCTCGGCTCCACTGAGGCACGACTCAGTTTGTCTCCCACGCCCCCAGGATGAAGTGGCCGTGGAGACCACCAACCCTCAGCAGAACAAGATGGACAAGTTGATTGAGATCCTCAACAGCATGCGGAACAACAGCAGTGACGTGGATGCCAAGCTCACCACCTTCATGGAGGAGGCCCAGAACTCGACCAACTCCGAGGAGATGCTGGGAGAGATCGTCCGGACCATCTACCAGAAGGCCGTGTCCGACCGCAGCTTCGCCTTCACGGCCGCAAAGCTCTGCGACAAGATGGCACTCTTCATGGTGGAGGGGACCAAGTTCCGGAGCCTGCTCCTCAACATGCTTCAGGTAACCGGACACCGACAGCTGAGCCTCCCCTCCCCCGCCCCGCCGCGCCCGCCAGTGGGTTATTACTAGAGAGAAGGCTGCAGATTCTGACCACAGTTGAACTTTTCCCAAGTTCCACCCTTGCCCGATTAATTATAGAAAATAAAAAGGCACTTGACGGGCACGGGATGAGTGGCCGGATTTGCGTGTGTTTGTGTGAGTGATCCATGGTTACGATGGACCAATATAATTTTATAGGTGTTTCGTGTTTAACCAGCCTTTCCCTCTTTCTATTTCCACGATAAGAGAGCTGATCCTTGCTCTTCACCAGTGTCTGTGCTTTGACCTCTCCGCGTCCGAGCAGATGTGAACCGGGTGTAGACTTCTTTCCTCCTCCCGCCCCGGACCACCACCCCCAGGCCCTGGAGGTGGTGTGGCTGGAGCTGAGCAGAAGGTACAAAGGCTTTGAGCAGGAGAGGTGTGATCTTCTTGCCGATACACTGGGCTTCCTGAAACCACTCTTAGGGCAAAAGGGAAGTGTGGCGACCTAAGACTATCTTGTTCCTCGGTGCCTTCCGGCTCAAAATCCCACCTCCCCGCCTTTTCGCTCCTTCCTCCATGGGTTCGCCGCATCCAGTGCTGGTTTCGTGACCGTGAGCGTGTAGTGTCGGTAAGGGTGTGGGTGCTCAGACTAAGGCCAGCGCCGTTCCATCCCATGAGCCAGGGGCCGATCCCTGCCCTTCTGTCACAGGTGCTAGCAGGTAAACTGGTGGCATCAGAGGAGAGGTAGCAGGTGGCCCGGCATGGCCACCATGGCTGGGGCCTCTTGGCTGGAGAAAAGTCTTCTGTAGTGTGACTTTGTACCTTAGGCTAGTTGAGATATGAATTGAGTTTCCAGCCCAGGTGAGGTGAGACTAGAGCCTGGCGGTTTGGAAAGCAGGGGTGCAGAGTGGGCAGAGACCACTTGCGGGTCTGTCTGAACAAGGGCGACCGTGTGACAAGTCATCTAAACTACAACCGTCCTGAGAGTCGCGAGGGCTCTGTTTGTAATTACGCCCAGACACCAGGCGTAAACCAAGGCATGTGGTCGCCTTGGTCTCAACCACCTGGTTCGAAGTCTAAGGTCTCCTCCTAAAAAACAGGGAGGAGGGAGCCCCCTCCCCCCCACATGCTGCCCACAGGGCTCCATCCCCGCCCTCCTCCCCTCTTCCTGGGGAGAGCCTGCTCACTGCAACCCGAGCCCTCGCTGGCCAGCCTGGCCTGCTTCTTTCCAGCTCCGGGCCCCGATCAGGTTCCCATTCCTGGATCGCCCACGCTCCCCTGGTGACGAATTCCCGCATTACCTGAGGGATTTGCACATCGGGCATGTTCCTCACGGGCCGGAATGTCCTGGGAGAGTGTGGAGGGTGACGGCCGGGAGCGGCCTGTCTGCCACGTCCTGCCAAGCATGGGGGAGTCAGGGCCGGGATCGGCCATTCGCCTTGGATTTAGATCTTTTTCCGAGAAGGGCCAGGATAGGACAAGACTTCTAGACAACGGCTGCCAGCTCCAAGTAACCCAGCCAGAACCAGTGGCGGACAGACATACAGGGCGTGCGGACGAGACGCACCCAGCTGGGAAGGGCAGCTGGCCGCAGGGGCCGCCCAGGATCCTGCCCGGGTCAGGCATTTCTTCCAATGACCTGTGGTTAGAGCAGCCTTGCCCACGGTGTCCGGCAGGGCATCAATCCTGGGAAATGCTCAACCACAGAAGGGGCTCCGTGGCGCGCCCGCCTCTCCGTCAGCCACAAAGCGGGCTGGCTCAGCACAGCAGGAAGGGAACCTGTTTGGCCGCACTGAACTCAACAGAGTCTCCTTTGCATCCCCCAGCTAATAACTTCTTCTGGAATTAGTATGCCAAGAGGCCTGGTCTGGCAAACACGAGCTAGGGCAAGAACACTAACCTGAATGCTGGGAAACAGGGCTTTCCGACCTGATTCAGGGGTCATCAGCTGGAACTGGACCTCTGTGGCTCCCGCTGGGACGTGCGTGGCTTGGGGGCTTGACGCCCATCAGGGGACCTTACGGTTTTGCGCTGCCGGCGATGAGGCGGGGGCCTCGAGGAGGGGCACGAGGGGCCCCACGCAAGCCTCCTCCTCCCTCACTTTCCCTGGGCCCTTCCACTGCAGGAAACAGTCCCAGGTGCCCCTAGTCCTCAGAAACCTGCCCACCCCCTAGTGTGCCTCAAGGACAGGTACGTCATGTGCTTTGGGAGACGGCCCTACTGATGCCATCTTGTCCCTGGAGCAGAGGAGGGCTCTCAGCCCCACATCTGCCACTTGCCTGGGTAGAGCACTTGTGGATTAGGTATTTAGAAACCTAAATGTCCCCCGTTGGCCCCCACTCACCCCGTCTTCACCACCCGCAGCCCCAGCTTTTGCGTAAGCTAAGGAGAGAACCCCTCGAAGGGCTTGAGCCAGACGCTCACTTTCAAGGCCCTTCAGGCTCCCATGGAGGGCAGACTGGATGTGCGCGTGTACGGCTGCCCCGAGCTCCTGACGGATCAACTCCCTGGCTGCGAGGCCCAGAGGAAACCACCCCCCATGGGTCTGATTGGGCCTCCTCGGGCCCTGCTGCTTCTCCCAGCCGCTGAGGAGGGGACAGATTGAAGTCAGCTTTCCAGGCAGCATGATTGATTCATGGCCATTCATCACCCCAGACTCACAAGGTACAAGAAAAGAGGGAAGTAGGCATGGGTCATCAAACCCCACTTTCCTTCTTAAGGCCCACAGGGGTGTCTTTTTTTACTTGCCTTCATTTTCTGGCAAACCTGATTTGTATCCCCTGGCAGACAGCCCCAGCCCGGCCCCCAGAGCTCTCCCCTTCCCTCTCTCCCTCTGTGGTTCACTCTCCACTCCATCCTCTTACAGCTCACCGGGTCTCCAGCCAGCCGCCTTCCGTGGCCTCTGAGATGCCCCACCCCGTCCCCCGCTGTGGTCAGTTAGGCGGCTTCCTCCACGTCAGAGGCCCGGCTTAGTGATGCTGGGCGCAATGTGCCAAGGGCGTGAAGCACCCTGTGAACTCAGCTCTCGGCATTGGCTTTGGGTGTGCTCCTTTTTGCTGCCCCAGGTTTCAGCAGCGGGAGCTGGCGGCATAGGGGGAGGGGCGGGCTCTGACGTAGAGGGTGCTGTGGCAGAGGTGGGAGAGCTGCCCCCCAAGCTGGGGTGCAGACCCCTTGGAGCGTAACTGGGGCCAGGCGGAGGTCAAAGGACCTTTCACCCTTCCCAGCCAGACTCAGCATCGTCAGCTCCAGGAACCCAGAACACTGCCCTCATGAGCCATGATGATGCCAGGGACCCTAGGGTTTCAGTAGACCCCCTGTCACCAGTCCCACAGCCCAGAAATGGTCCCCAATTTTTACATCAAAAACGAGTCTTTTTGCCTTAAACGTGGTCCTTTCCCTAGGTCCTTTCCCTAGCGTTCTTGTAAACAAAATTCTACTTATTATAATAACAGACATTTCTTAAATGCATCAGATCAGTGCCTCTCATCAGAGCAGCGCTTCTCAAACTTGAACGTGCTTTTGAATCACACGGGATTTCATTTAAATGCAGATTCTGGTTTGGAAGCTCTGAGTGCAGCCCGAGAGTTTGCAGGTCCAACACGTTCCTGGGTGCTGGTGGCCCAGAGACCTCACACTCTGAGTAGCAAGGCATTGTATCAGATGACTGATGGTTTGTCGGTGATGGCTCAGTGTCACAAATAGGCCAACTGAGGCACAGTCTTTTATTGGTGTGATCGTGCAATGTGGGAATCTGGCCTGGCAATGGTGAGTTTCAGCCATCAGGTTTTCGTTAGGCCAGTGGTTCTCGGCCTAGCTGCCGGTGAGAATCGTATGGAGAGGAGCTTGTAAGATACACTGTTGCAGGCGTCCTACCCCAGACCAGGCGAATTCCATTCTCCAGGGACAGGCTGGCCTTCCTTTTGAAAGAACTCCCCCGTGATTCTGCTGTGTAGCTGGCCGAGCACCGCTGTCAGGAAGACACTTCAGAGATGCCCTGACTGTGCCACTGTTGTCACTTACGAACCAGCTGGCCCTGCCTGTCATCCCGTGAGCCAGTCGAGAAATTTGTACCAGGTACTGGACTCTTTGCTGAGTAATGTGGAAAGACGCGGAGCTCGAGCTGGTGGGAGAACACCAAAGCAGGAGATGGGGCAGCTGAGACAGTCCCTTCACCTTGCCTGGCCTCGGGTTCCCCTCCGGGCAGTGAGGAAGCTATTCTGGATCATCCCGGGGGCCCTTTCTTATACTCCTCTCCCCCATTCTGGGGTTCCTCCTGGAGCACCTCCACACTAACCAAGTCATCCCAGTGGGAGCCCAGAGCTGCCTCTCCTCGCCACTGGCCCTACTTCTCTCTGTCCTCAGATTGTCTCCCCACGTCCTTTTTCTTTCTCTTGGCCTCCGACGTTTGTCAGGGCAGTGATCGTATGTTCCAGGAGAAGGACCTCACTCTCAGCCCACGTTGTCGGGAGTGGGCCAGAGGCCGGGCCACCCAGTAAAGCTGGGAAGTCGATTTGTTTCATTGCCCAGCCCGCCTCACTCCCCCTCTCCCACCCAGCCCCTGACTTCGTGTTTGTGGGGTTCCACACCCACCGGAGTGTGTGCGCGGATGCTTTCTGACTTCCGGGAGAATATGGGTTGCCCAGGACCCCTGGGTTATGGAAGTCACCAAAACTCGCCTTGATCGTCACCAGGGAATAGTGGAATGATAATAGGGCGGAGGGGTGGCGGGGGAGGCTCCAGCTTCACCCAGGGAAGAATGAGCATGCCTCTTTTATGGGACCTTTGGAATGAGAGGAATTGGAGGCCTGAGCCCCCTCCACCCGGCACTGCCCTGTCACCACCCCAAGCCTTCCACTTGGGCTCAGGGAGTGCTCCTTCTCCAAGATATGCCTGGGTAGTACAAGTTCAAGCCCTCCTCTGTTGAAATGTGTGTGCCCTGTTTAGCCAAGAGGTGTCTGCATCTGAGCTATGCAGAGCGAAGTATTATTAGAGCAGGCATCAGTGTGTCTGTAATTGACCCCAGCTCTCCCTAGCAACCGTTGCCAACAACACATCTAACAGAAGGATGCGATACCTTTTTTGAAAAAAAAAAACAAAAAAAAAAACAACTCATCCCAACTCAAGTCGTAAACACAGCGGGGCTGTTGTGAAAAAATGCCAACTCGGAATCTGGCATCTGACCAGATTTCAAAATAAATTGCTCTCCACCAGCACCTTCTATAAGATTGTCTTTTAAAAAGCTGGCCTCAAGCTAGAGAGCAGATAAACCCTTGTGTTTCAGGCGAGGTCACCAGTAAGCACTGTGTTTGGAGCTTTTGAAACACGGAAACTCCACTGAGTGGTGCCTGGGGGCTGCACAGGGCTTCTGCGGGGTCTCTGGGAGTGGCTTCATCTGTGGGTTTAGGCCCAGAAGATACACTCAAGACTCCCTGGTCTGGCTGCTCTATGAGTAAGTCAGAACATAATATGCGTCTTCAGGGTTTGAGTGACACATACACCCTATTCCTGCCCCATTTCTCTCAAACTCTGCCCCCTGTCTTGGTCCCACAGTTGCTGGCTTGGGGCCAGCACTGGCACTGGGCCATCCCTCTAACTCCACTCATCAGGGAGAACCTCCTTCTCTCCTGGTTATCTCAAGGTTTTGGGAAAATGAAACTTGTTCCTCTCCACTTGGAGCCTCGAGTTCCTAACTCCCATCTTTTACAGGGGGGAGGGAAGAGAAGAGCTAACACTGATTCTTGGGGTTGTAACCAGTTCTAAATGTAAGCTGCTCAAGAGCAGAAGTCCTGGCTGAGTTAGCATTGGTCCCCAGCTCCTGGCCTCATGACTTGGACGTAGTAGGTGCTCGGGAAATGCTCGTAGGGGAAAGACGGAGCCCTCAGTATTAGGCCCCAGTGCTCTCTGGTGTATGATGAGCTTCTCCACTCCTGAGCACCTTGTGAGTGAATGCCAAGACTCTCTCCGAGCCGGGTTCCGGGGCAGGAATCTTTCCCCATGTTCACAGATGAGAAAAGTGTCTCAGGAAAGCTACGAGCTTTACCCAAAGTCATAGGGCTGAATGAGAGCCACCAGCCCGCCACCCTGGCTCCCATGCCACTGCCCAGATAAGGTGTAAGGGCCAGAAAGTTGGGAAAATCAGGAATCTGTCTCATGAAGCTATCCGTGGGGATTCCAAAATCCACCCTTCTGGAATAATCCCACTGCCTTTCCAGCAAGCAGTCTCTGAGTCTGAGCTTTCTGGGCCACTGGAGGGCTGGGGGTGTCTGAGGAAACACCTTTACATCGCCATTTGCTTTATCCAGATGAACCACACAGCTGCTATTCCTGAGGTGAGGCCCGGTTCTCCCCCTTGAACCCTCTCTCTCTGCTTAGACCTCCCTTACTTCTGCATGCCCACCGCTGAGCCGACGTGCACTCCAGGCATGTAAACTAATTTTACTGTTGGCCCAAGCCAGGCATACCCAGGGATAGAAGCACATTGTTCTGTGCATTCCAGAGCTTGAGCAAAGCCCTGGGCTGTACCCACCCCGAGTTCCCCTCCACTGGTTGCTAGAAATCAAGAGGGGATAAAGCAAAGGGCTCACAGGCAAACGCAGGCAGCTTTCCCTGTGGGCAGATTGTGGATGGTGTTTGCACAGACCCACAAAAAGGTCTTTTTCTCTTAAAAAAAAAAAAAAAATGTCGCCCCACCTGCTGGCTGGTGTCAGCACCCTGAGTCATTCTGCCCATGCTGGAGTCCTTGCCCTGTGAGGGCCATGCAGAGTCGGCACACGCATTCCCCCCAAATGGTGGGCACCAGGCAAGCCTGCCTCGCGTGTCACGGGAGACCCCAGGGCCTTGACCTTCTGCAAAGGAGGATGCAGCAGGCACAGCTACCCCACCAGGGAGAGCCGGTGCTTGGCTGATACCAAAGCTCCAGTCCACCCTACCGGAACCAGAGACAGCTACTTGTTGCCCACACTTGCTCTGGTATGAGCAGATCGTACCTTCTTTCTGGCAGCCCTCATTTCTTCCTCTCAACAAACACGTAATGAAGCCTTTGCTGGCTACCTTCCACAGTGGCAGAGCCCGTATATGGGTCATCTCTGCTAACCTGCCCACCCCTCTGGTCCTCTTCTCCCACTTGGTGCAGATGAGGGTAGCGTCCAAAGCCTGAGTGTCTTTTTCGAGGCTCCAGCTGCCTCTGACTGTTCAACATGGTGTGGGGTGGAGGGGAAGCAGGAGGTGGCTTCCAAAAGTGCTGAATCTAAGGCCCCGTCTAAAACTTTGGAATTCTGAGTGGGACAGAAGCCACCTGTAATTTTGACAGGAAAAAAAAAAGCAGTTTGAATTTTTAATTGGAACATAAGCAGAGAGAAGAAAGTGATCATTGACCCTCAGTAAGTCCCAGAAGGAGCCCAGAACAGCGGCTTGCTCATTACGGTTTTCTTGTTGGAGGCTGTGTCCCCTGGTGCCTTGGGAGCAAAGACTGTGTCCTTGTCATCCTTGTGTCCCGCCCACCCACCCACCCCCCCCCCCCACTACCGTGCCGTCCCATAGCAGGTACTCAGCAAGCATCAGATGGTTGGTTCAGGAGTTCAGCCTAGCGGGGACAAAGGAACATTGGTGGCAACAGAAGGGAATAGTTCAGTGTCCTGCTCCCACCCATCTCTGGGCCAGGGGAACTTTACCCGAGTCAGGGATTATTTCACCATCACCTGTGTTTCTTGCCAGGCCGTGTCCTCCTCCCTTTACAGCCTCACCCCCACCCCCGGCTTCATTTTCCCTGCTAAATCCCCTCATAGAACTTGGCTGGGCGCTTCCCCGTCTGAGGCTGCCATGCCGAGGCAGGCCCTGCCGATAAGTGGGTTATCGGAGAAGGCCAGCTCGGGTGTCCTGGGCCCCAGAGGGTCACCCCTGGCTGGCTGGCGGCTCACCCCCAGCACCTCCTCCTTCCCCTTTCCCAGAGCCAGGCCAGCAGGAGACAGCAGATCCTCCCCGCAGCTCAGCGAGCGCCCGGCCCCCAGCCGCCGCTGGGAATCTGAGCTATGCTAAGCCGCTCCAGATCACGGCATCGCTGCCCTGCCCAGGCACGGCCGGCCCAGACAGGGCGCCTCTACCTGCCGTGGCCGCCTCTGGAAAGCTGGCACTGCCTGGGCCGATGGAAAAAATCTCCCTGCAGGTTATGTAACTGCTCACCACCCTGTCCCTGGCTCCCCAGGGAGGCTCCCCAGCCACCACCAAGGAAGAGGGGCCCTCCCCAAGGCAGGGAGGGGATGGCGGCCGAAGGTCATTCTTTCAAAGAGAAGTAAATAGTCTTGAGGGATTGTCTAAGCTCCTCCTCAAGGAGTCCCCAGGACTGCTGTTCCCTATGGCTTGCAGAGCTCAAAGGCCCACCCCAGCCGCATGGCCTAGCAGGGCGAGGAAGGCTTGCCAAGGGAGCTGGGCTCCGCAGGAGGGGCTGAGAAGCAGAGAGGGAAGGAGGGTTTTATGGTTGGCTTGTTTGGTTTGGACTGGTTGGTTGTTTTTGTTTTTTTTTTTCATTTGGCCTTGTTTTCTTGTGATAAAGTATATGCAACATAAAATGTACCATTTGGGCCATGTTTTAAGTGCACAACTGTGTGGCACCAAGCACAGCCAGAAGGTTGCACAGCCACTCCCACCATCCACCCACAGAACCTCTCATCGTCCCAAACAGAAGCCCTGTGGCCGCCAGGCAGTAACCCCCCGGCCCCCCAGCCCCCTCACCTTCTATCAACATGGCTCTTGTGCTGCTCTTACACATATCCCACAGAAGTGGGATCATAAAATAGCCGTCCTTCTGTGTCTGGCTTATTACACTTAGCAAAACGGTTTCGAGGTTCATCTATGCAGGAGCATGTGTCAGAACTTCCTTCCTTGTCCCAGGCGAATAATATTCCATGGGTGTGGTTACACCACGTTCTGTTTATCCGTTTATCTGTTTATCGATGGGCACTGGGGTTGTTTCCTCTTCTGGCTTTCCTGAGTAGCACCATCATGAATGTGTACGTACAAGTATCTGTTTGGCCCCTTCTTTCAATCTTTTGGAAAATATACCTAGAAGTAGAATTGCTGAATCACGTGGAAATGCTACTTTTAACTTTTTAGGAACTGCCAAACTGTTTTCTGGGAGGTTCGTTTTTGATGGGGGAAATATAATGAGTGAAGACCCAAAGAAATGGTGCAGGTGAGGGACAGTGGGGAGACTGGCCTGCAGTCAAGGTGTAAGTGGAGAGCTGGAAGAAGTCCATAAGGTGGAACAAAAGGGTTTGGACTTTATGAAGTTGGACCAGGGAGCCCTTGTTGGTTCTTGAGGTGTAGCATGCCCAGGTTATCTAAAAATCACAGAACAGGGGTGCCTGGGTAGCTCAGTCGGTTAAGCAACCGACTCTTGATTTGGGCTCAGGTCTTGTTCTCATGGTTCGTGGGTTCAAGTCCCACATCGGGCTCTGTGTTGATAGTGTGGAGCCTGCTTCGGAGTCTCCCTCCCTCTCTCTCTGCCCCTCCCCCGTTCATTCTCTCTCTCTCTCTCTCTCTCTCCCCCACTGTCTCTCTCTCTCAAAAATAAATAAATAAACATGTAAAAAAATTATTTTTTAATCACAGAACAGCATGGACCTAAAGGCAGGACCTATAGAGTACCCACCCAACCCATTCATCCTGTAGATGCAAGACCAGAGGCCCAGGAAGGTTAACAGAAGCTGTGCTTTGGGAAGACGCGTGTGATGGGTTATAGGATGTTACTCTTGGAAATCTCTTACATTAGAGAACCAGGGGTTTTAGGTGGCCACAGTCGTCTCTTTGTAAAGAGAGCACACGCAGATTGGAGCCCTCCCCTCAGAGATCTAAGCTGCGGGGGGCAACGCCTCGTTCCCCCGCCCTCCCCCCCAGAGCCCACTCCCCAGCCCTTGGTGCATGGAACCCTCGCATTCCAGCCACCCCCACCCCCACCCCACAATCCAGAGGCTGGAAGCTGGGGTTGCCTGCTGCGGGGCCAGCGGGCCAGCATGAAAGATGTACCATTCTTCCTCTGCTCTCCATCCTTCTCAAGTGCCAAGAGCTTCAAGAGCAAGGAGTCAGTAGAGAATCTTTAAACTGAGGCCCCCATATGAACAGGCTTCCTAGCCAAGGGCACGTGACCTCTGTTCCAGTGGGGGCACAGAGCACGTAGCCACCTGCCGAGAGAATGAACAGGACTCTATCCAGTCTGTCCCCCACCCTTACCCACCCCACCCCCGCGCCCTTCCCATGCTGCTCCTGCACATCTCCCCTCCCCACTCCTTCCCCTGTCCCTGCGCGCACGGGCTGTGTTCTGGATGCCTGGTGTGGGTGAGGGTGACTTATCAAGTTAGGAGTTGGGGGCACAGAAAAAGGACGACAGGACAGTGATGTAAACGGCCAGCAAGGGGGTCACACTTGGTTTGAACTCGCTGCTTTCAGGGGCAGCTGGCTTGCATCTCCCTAGACAGATAAGAGGTCCCTGTAAGTGGACAGAAGTCTTCCCAGCTCCCCTCCAGATGGCCGCTGAGCAATCACCGGGCATCTCGGAATACAGAGTGCAATGCAAGGAAGCGGGTGGGGGGTTTTCTGTGCCTCCATTGCTTCTGGGCCAAGGGGCATCGTGAGAACAATGCAAAACAATGAGAGGCCCCGTTGCTAGTTTCTTCTAAACTTTTCCCCATTTGGTGCATCTCTGTCCAGAAGACATGGTGACACTCAATCATGAAACAGAGGCTGGATTGTGTGGCCCCTCAAGGTCACCTTCCAGCATAGGAACTCTGGGGGCAGCCTCAGAACCATCAACCCAGGAAGTGCACCCTTCACCCAGGAAGTGAACCCAAAGTTCAGAATCAGGGCTCCCTGTGCCCTGAGTCTCCATCCCTACGGCCTCATGCCTGGAGTTGAGTCTTCAGGGAGAAACAGTCCCAGCCCCTTCCTGGCCCCACCTCAACCCCAGTTACAGTCAACAGTGCCAAGAAGAGGGTGGGCTGCCCCTTTAGGGGAGCAACTTACGCCTTTGGTGTCCTTCCAGATACTAGTACACAGAGGGCAGTCATCTCTGATACGTGGAGACAGACATGCTCGGTCAAGAGCAGTCCCCTCCTGGGGTGGCCACCCAGCCCTGGGGAAGCCCCTTGCCTCCCAGATCAACCTACTGTTGACAGTCCCAGCTACGACTAACCAGGTTCCAGAGAGGTTGCGACACCATGTATGTACGTATGCCTGGATCATTTGCATCCGGACCGATGAAGCAGAGAGGACCCAAGAGTCACCACGCTACCGTGTAGCGCCCAGATGGGCCTCTGAACAGGGGTGATACCCAAGTGGGGGTAGCATAGATGGGATTTGGAGCTGGCTGGACTCCATCGAAAGCTTCTGGATATACCTGTAATCGGAATAAGCCTATTCTTGAGCAGCTGCATATAAATCAGAGCTCCACATGTTGGACTTGCCACCGACCCCCAGAGACGGTAGTTATTGCATTACTCTGGGTGTTGAAAACGTCTGACGAAAGGAATAGTGTCTCTAATGCAGCGTAGAAGCAGAGTCACCTGGAACTCAGCCTGCAGGCCACAGAGACTCCCTCTGGATGACTTCCTGCCTTGTGGCATAAGAAACCATTGATGAAGCCCAGAGTCCAACCCCCACCCGGTCTAACATCTCACCCTGGTTCTGGTACCGCTCAGCTGGCGACTTTGGGCCCATCTCACACGCCAGCCACCCTCCACTTAGTCTTCATTAAATGGGTAATAAAACCTGTGTCCTGCACCTGCTTACCCCACAGACATAATCATGGTTAAAATCTATTGGAACACGGATCATTTTGTCTGTGGCTCTTAAGGCTCTTCCTCCAAGAGGAACTTCTGAATTTCATAAAATCATGCTTCTCTTTTTGCGTTCTTTTTTCTTTCTATTATTATTCGAGTTTCCTAGGAGAGGCCCCACACAGACCTTCTACAAGCCTAGGGGCCACCGACTCACGCTAGGACTTGGGATTCAGCGATGGCACTGTGGATAACCCAGGGATCCAGCAGCAAGGAAAGCCCTCCTGGGGACCCCGGGGCTGGCATTGTGTCCCTGCTGGGTGCCCCATGCTCAGCACTATTAAACCCCAGCAAAGCAGGGGCCACTGGCCTCTACCAGGTATTTAGAAATCTGCTGGAGGGGCAAGGCCAGCTCAACTGGAGAGAAGTTTAGATAAAGTCAGAGGAGGGGGCAAGGCTTTTACGTGCTAGCACCTAGGGAAGACTTCCTGGAGGAGGGGGCATGAAACAAAGAGGCAGGATTTGGAGAGCCCGAGGGAAACGTGGAAGGAGCCAGAGCAAAGGCTTGTAGATGAGAGGAGCTGGGGGGGGGGGGGGGGGGGGCAGGCCACAGTTGTGTGGGATGAGGCGCGTGTTGCCCTGCGAGCCTGGCAAGGGTGTCTGGATAGCGCTGGGGGCTCCCCCAGTGTCAGCAAGCCCCGGTGTGAGGCTGCCCAGCCAGGCCGTGACCCCAGGCCACAGTAACCACACTGGCCCTTTCATTTGCTGGCACTTGCTTTTTGCCTTCGCAGGCCAAGACGGTTTTAACCCAGAACTAAAACTTCTCCTTTAAGAGCAACGAGTCCCTGCCAACCTTGGGCCTCAGTCCATCTTGGGCAAGAGGCAGGAAGGACCACTGCCTCTGGGGCCCAGGCCAGCCTGCTGGGGGGGGGGCTCCGGACGCCTGGGTGTCACTGAGGCGGATAGTCTGGGGCCTGGCAGTCAGGGGCAGGGTCCCAGGTGCCTACCTCGTGTGGCTCACTCAGCCCCTCTCTGTGGATCGGCTGCCCCCGAGGGCAGCCTGTAGGTGGGTGCCCTCGCGCTTATCTACACGCAGACGTGCAGCGTCATGCTATCTTATTGTCCCCTCCTCCTGCAGCAGCCACTTAGCCCACAGGGAGGGAGCAGGCTGTGCGTGAGGCCGCGGGGCCAGGCAGTGTCACAAAGCCTACCCATTCTTATCTCCCCCTCCTCTGCAGGAGCCCCTACTGCTCCTCCCCCAGCACATATTTTCTGGCCTGCCTCAAGGGTTAGGGCAGGAGACAGAAGTCTGAAGCCAGCATCTGGCCTAGCTCCACCCACTGTGGACCTCCGTGTCCTCATGTGGTCTGGGGGTTGGCTTCCCCGCTGTGCAGCAGGGCTCATGGTTCCTTCTGTCTGGCTCCCTCAGCCCCTCGGGCGCCTTGGGCTTGTGAAGGTTGAGTGGGGGTCCAGGACCGAGAAGAGCCTAGAAAATATTTGGGAGACACCTAGGGGCGGGAAGAAAAGCTGGGGCACTGCTCTGTAGGGGACTTACAGGTGTGGTATAGGAGACACCCCCCCCCCGCCCCCCACCGGCTGCAGCATGCTCAGCTCTAGCCCCTGCCCTGCATTTCTCTAGCTGGGTGACCTCAGGCCAGTCCTCTCACCCTTCTGGTGGCTTCCTCACCTGTAAAATAAGGGGGTCAGAAGGGCGATTTCCAAGTCTGTGTCTCTGTGTCTGTTATTCTAAAGCAGACATGCCGGCCCCATACGGAGTGCCTGTTAATTACCCGCTGCCGACTGATTGGTCAGTGGGTTGACCAGAGTGAAGGGCGGACCCCATGGCACCCTCTCCCCACCGGTGGCGGCGGGGGTGGGGTGGGGGGGGTGGGTGGGGGGAGGTCTGCGGTCCGGTCTGCTCCTCCCTGCCCTCCCGGCCTCGTCTGCAGAGTCCAGTGCCCTCCTGGCGGGAAGGGCAGCCTGCAGGGGGCGCCAGCGCGCAAGGCTGGCCTCACCTGCCTGCAGGCCCCTCCCAGGCCAGCCCAGCATCTTGGCACCCTGGGGGCTTTCCCATTGGGAAGATTGAAGCCATATGATGGCATCTCTGCCACAAAGCCACCTTCCCCTGTGCAATTTCCAGCCCTTCGAGGGGCCCCATCCCTGAGTCCAGCAACCTCAGTTTGAGGGTCCCTTCCAGACCTCTGCGGCAAGCCAGAATAGCGCTCACTCCCCCGGCGTCTGGGTGTTCCTGTCAGCTGTCTGGCTGGGGGCCCTTTTTCCTGCTCCCTTTCATCCGGGCAGTGTCTCTGCAGGCATTCAGCGTGCACTGGCTGGGAGCAGACACTGCCCCCTAAGTACCCATTAGAGTTTTGTGAGGTGGGTGTTCATACTACCCATGGGTGAAGAAAGTTCCAGAAAGCTTAGGAAACAGACCTGAAGTCGCGTAGCCTGTGAGTGACAGAAGCAGAACCAGACCCTAGCTCCCCGCTGTGCCCTGTACCCCTCGCCGCCTCAGAATGTGTGCCGCCCGAGTGCCTCTGTTGGCTGAAGTGTATTTGTGTTTGGGGACAGGGCCGGGCCAGGTATAAGGTGGAGGACAGGTGGTGAGGAACGAGATTAGAAGATGCCTTTGAGGTGACAGGGTTGACCAGAGCCTCCGCCCCGCAGACTAAACAATAGCTGAGTGATCTCCCCACTGTCATCGTATGGCCGAAAGCATCGAGACAGTTTCCAGACGAGAGCTCAGGGGTCCGCTGTTCCCTGTGTGTCTCGGGGGGGCACGGGGCAGGGGTGCCTCTTCCCACCAAGCTGCAAGACAAGCAACAAGGTGGCTCCTCGTTGTCCCAGCCAGCCTCAGCTTCTCCCCTGTGGCCGTCCCACTCATGGGTTTCTAGCCCATCACCCTGGTGATTCATGAAACGAAGGCAAAGAGAAGAAAACTCAGTGTGCTTTGATTTGTTCCTATTTGACGACCCTGGGGTCTAGAGGCCGCAGCTCTGGGGACAAGTGGGTCCCGGTGAGTGAGCACCACTGGTGCCCTGGATGGTTGGGCACCTGTGAGCACCCCTTCTGTTTGCAGACCCCGAAGTCAGGTGGCAGGCTGATGAGTCTCCTGTGTCAGGCCCCAGCGACGGAAGCCTGGAGGAAGTGGGTCGCGTCTCCGATGGGGCCTTGTGCCTCTATCAGCTGTCTAGGCTGGAGGCGGGGGTGGCGGCACCTTTAACCGGTCCCTTCCTCTCTCTGGCTGCCCACCAAGCCACAGAGAACAGGGCATCAGGCCTGCAAAGGGAAAAGGAACGAGAGACAGCGAGCCTGCATGCTGTCTCATTTCTAATGCTCTAAATTATTGAGAAGTGAGGACCCAGGGGCGTGAGCCTAGGCAGTCTGGGTTGCTCAATCCCGAAGGAGCCCTTCTAAGGTTTCCCCGGCACACAGCCCAGAGTGTCACCCCAGAGAAAGAGCCACGTTGTGAAAAGCCACCTTCGCTGCCGCTGCCATGCCTTCCCTTGTTTTTAAACTCCCCCCCGTACCGCTTGATTTATTATGACCCCGATGCACTTCAGCAGCTGCGGCTTCATTTCAGAACCAGGTTAAGTAGCCCAGGGTTCAAAACGGAAAAGGTCGGAAGGGGGGCTGCGGGAAGGCGAGGGACACTTAATACAGTGCATTCCCACGCACACCTCTGCCGCCCCGGCTTCGTGTGCATCCTCTCCCTGCAAATGTGCTGCGGCCACACAGACACTTTGGCTCCTCTGCCTTATAAAAGGGAAGCTCGAAAATGTGGTGCGTTGGCACATTGCAGCTGGCTCCCCCGTGCTTCCTCTCCCTCTGGCCCGGACAGAGAGGCAGCGTTCTTGAGAGCTGCTTGGAATGAGAGCCCCACGGGGGCAAGATGGCCCGACGCCAGTGCAGCTTAACAAGCATCTATTGAGCACCCTCTGTGTACCTAAGGGGCAGGGTGGTGGGGTGGGGCGAGTGCAGATAGGCTCAGAAGCCCCATCGGTCCCTTCCCCGGGGCCCTGGGCTCCCTTCTCTCGCCTCACCCCTTCGTGGCTAGTACGGCTTCCCAGCATGCAGACCGGACAAGACGTGTTTGAGAAGACCCCCATCCCTGCCTTCGTGGGGCTTCTGGCTTTTCGAGCCCCCTTCTTATTGTCAGGCTCCCAAATGACCCCAGAGGTCTTGCTTGCAAAAGTTTGTTCTCTGGACTTTGTGTTTTCCCCGTCTGCTCTACCCTCCCAGTGCCTCCTGGCTTTGGCCCCAGCGCCAGCCCCTGTCTGTCCCTGCAAACACAAGTCAGCTGTGTGTGCAGACAAAGCCTTGCGTCGCAGTGTGGGGGCCGGGCTTGCACAAGGGACATTTCCAGGGAACTCTGGGGGCGGTGGCTGGGAGGGCAGAGGCGACTGTCTGATAGCAGGGACTCGGCGTCACCGTCTAGGGGACTTGGCCGGGTCCCAGGGGCCAGTGGCTGTGGGTGGTGACTGGGAGAGGCGGCTAGGCTGGAAGAAATCTGCTGTTTGAGAAGTGTAGGAAATGGTCTGGAGAGAGAGATAACAGCCCTTTCTCTGTGTGTCTGTGTGTGTCTGCGTCTGCCGGCCAGGGTGGCTGGAGCCAGCCGGTCTGAGGCCGTATCTAGTGAGATTTTTGTCCTGGGTTGTGAAAGTGACCTATGGAGCCAGCAGCAGGGTTCAGGGCCTGGGAGAGAAGACATGTGGCCCTCCCTCCCCTCCCCCTTGTCTTGTGTTCCTCTCTCTATGTTCCTCCTCCCCGCCACCCCCCACCAAAGGGTAGGGAGGGGGCAGGGCTGGCGAGAAAGAACATTCTTAGTGCAGTGGAAATGGTTAAAAGGCCTGGTTTCGTCTCGACTGTATTACTAACTTGACATATGAACTTGGATACATCCCCCAATATTTCTGGCTCTCAGGCTCATTGGCTGTAAAATGACGATTATTTATATCTGCCCTGCATATCACACAGGGTGGTTGGAAGGATCTTCTGAAATAAGGATGATGTGAAAACTTTGTAAACTGTGAAGGGCTGCGTAAACGTAAAGAGTTGTAATGATTAAAATTGCTTCGCGTCCACAAGGGCCTCTGAATAAAGACCTGGCTCAAAGAACGTGGCAGTGAGCCGTAGGGAGGAGGTGGGCTATGGAAGGTTTCCAGGGGGCAGTTGGTAGGTCATAGGTTCCATGCGGGAACCTGGACCCCGGGCAGGAAGGGAGGAGGCAGCTATCGGCAGCTCTCTGCAGGTGAGAGTGTTGGTCGCAAGTTTGTTGACCTAAATAAGAGGTGGCCTGGGTTCCATGCATGTCTCCAGGGAGACAAGGAAAACTGTGAGAAACCCCTCACCCACTGGGGGCTCAGGGCCATTGCCTGGCCTGGAGGATAAAGTCCAAGCTGTTGCACAGGGACGAGGGTAACTTTGCTTTCCTTTCTTCACCTCCACTGTCCAAGTTAGCCAGGTCACTCTGTCCCCCCCGGCCCCTCCCCATCCTGACCTGGAAATCAGCCGCCTCTGGTGTAGAAAGTGCAGGAAAGAGCCTGCAGAGGTGACGGGACTCTTAGGCCAAGAGAAGCTGGGCTATTTAAAGTGTGCAGCGCCCTGGGGGCACAAATGCCACCCACCCCTAAGGCCCTCTCAGCCTCCAGCTTCCCCTCCCTTGGCCCAGATCCCGGGGCCTCTGGGCACCCCGAGGGCCACAGGTCAGGTGCCAGGGGATCTGGGAGGCTGCAGGCCCGCAGCTCCTGGGGCTGGCATGGAGTGGCTCGACCTCACCTCCGGCTTGGGTTCCCTCCTGTGAGCCTCTGGGCTGAGTTGGCGGGGCCACACAGACTCCTTGGCTCCCTGTGCCTTATAAACGGGGCCGGGGCTGTGTGTGGAGCTTACAGGAGGAATGCCTGGCGCCTGTGGCCCAGGGCAGCTGCTGCTCCCCCCCCCCCCCCGCCCCTCCCTGCTGGCCAACGCGCCACCAGCCTCGGGGAACCAGAGCCAGCCCAGGGCAGGATTGGGAAGTGGGGAGCTTTGCCTGGCAGGCCCTTTCCCCCTGCTCTGGCCTGCCTTCCCAGCACACCCCAGATTACAGTAGGGGTTTCTCCTTTTCCCCCAGTTAACCTTTACCTGTCCTAGGCCCTGACCCGTCCGTGAGTGACGCAGTGTGCTGTCTCTCCTCTCCTCTCCGCGGAATGAAGAGGGACCGGAGGCCGGCCTGGCACATGCAGGTGCCACACAGGCCCTCACACTTGGGGACGGGCTGAGGGGGCCTTCGCTAAGCGGTTCCCGGGTGCCAGGCCTGGAACCAAAGCTGGTCTACACGGGGAGCTGCACCGGTACGGTTTATGTATGCCGACTCCTCCAGCTACCCTCCCCGGGAAGGACTGGCCGTTGTTCTGAGCCTGCATCCTTCCTACTGTCTTGGCATTAAATTGTCCTTTCTTTTATGAGATGATGGATGAACGCTTTTTAAAAAAACATCCCCAGCAAAATAAAACATTGGCAACCCTCAAATCTTTCTGATCCAAGAAACCCTGGAGCCCACGCCCAGCCCCCTAGCTGATGTCCAGAACTGCACAGATCAGCCGGGCATCCAGCTGTCCAGGCACAGGGGAGCCCCAAGGCCTGCTGGGTGGGAGGAGTTGATGAGTGAGTGGGGTATCACCTGGGGAGCTGGGACAGGGAACTCCTGAACCTGGGGCTGCGTGTGGGTTTGCAGCCCACCCCACCTGCTCTGTTCTCTCGGCTCGAGATGCTTCCTCCCATGTGGCTGGGACTGCGGTGTCCCAGCTGCCCACCACCCTCTGCCGCTGTTGGCTGCCGCCGTCCCTGCAGGCCTGGGGAAACCCAGAGATGCTGCGCAGGCTGCCCCCGGTCGAACACAGCACGCTGACTCCTGACTCCAGTTACCCGGTCAGCACACCCTGCACTCCCAGTCTCCTTCTGCAGCAGGACCGAGGAAAGGCAGGATGATGAGTTTGGGAGGAAAAAGGTGTCCCCGTGGGGGAGGAGAGGTGTGATTGGGGGCCTTCACTCGGGCAATGGCTCCGGGACCTGAGGGTCGGGGCGGTGATCTGAAAGCGATCTCAGGGTTGACTCTGAGTGACCTGTTGAATACAGGAAGCAAGAAAGAGTGACTTGGCAAGTTTCCAGCTTGGGTGCCTGCAAGGACCCCTTCACTGAACACGGGTCAGCGCCATGAGTGCAGGACGCTTGGGTCGGAGTGAGCACGTATACATGTGCTTATGTGTGTACGTGTGAACAGCCGCTCCATGCGTGCTCAGGGAAAGCCACACTATCACCCTCACTCCTCAGAAGTGGTCACGTCCAATATCTTCCCATCCTTCCTCGTAAACACACTGCAAGGAGACCAGCCTTTGGCCATTTGCTGCTTGTGGAAGGAAGCACCAGGTTTTCCACGCGGGGTCCATTTCAGATAAACGTGAGCCGTCCGCAGGTGGACGGGTTTGTGCGGGAGGAAATCCTGCCCCCAGCCTGGAGATGCCAGGAGGCTCCAGGAGTGCAGACAGCAGTGTGGGGCGTGGTGATGCAGCAAGGGCACGGAGACCACTTCATGAAAGGACACCCCGGGTCAGGTTTCGCTTTCTGCAATTTTTCTAATTTTGTAGTCACTTAAAGCCACCGTAGCGGAGTTTAGGTTTGGAGACTGTGAGAGTGAGAAACATGAGTCTTCTGTGCCCTCCTTCTGCCTTTCTATGAGCTGTTTTCATTAAAGGAAGAGAAGGAGGGAGGGAGGGAGGGAGTAAAAAGGGAAAGAAAGAAAAGAGAAGAGAAGCCTATCCCAGTGTCTGGTTTGGCCAGAAGCAAGGATCCGGGGTGGGGGGGCCGGGAGGATGGTACTTGTAACTAAGCATCATTCAGCAGATAGGTTAAGGCCTCCCGGGCTCGGGAGGGAGCAGCCTAAGAGCCGGGCTGGAGTCGGAGCTACATTCCTGCCCAGGTTCAGAGCCCAGCTCCACACTCACGGCCGCGCAGCTTTAGACAAGGGACCTAATCGTTCTGTCTCCGTTTTTGTCCCCGAGTGATGGGGGTGATGCTGGTGCTGTTAGGAGGACTGAATGAGGTGCTGCCTGTAAAGATTTAAGGCGGTGCCTGCCACGCAGTGAACCCTCAGTAAATCCCAGGTGCGCTGGAGAGCACGGCCATCACTGCACAGGTGCCCAGTGCCGAGCAGGGACTGGGTGGGACTGGAGTCTGGATCAGTGAGCGGTGCCGTCCTAAGTCAGCGTTTCCCCTCTGGCCGTTCCTGCTCGGAGCTAGATCAGAATGCGTGAGGCACAGAGCCTAAGGCTGGAACTCAGAAGGGACAGGAAGGACCCAACCCAGCTGTACTCCCTCCTGGGCCTCACCCCGGTGGAGCCCAGGGGCCTTCCTCTTCTCTCTTCCAAGATCATTGCCACCACCCCCCAGCCCCCGGCAGCCGCGGCTGACTCCGTGAAACCTTCTGCTTGGAGGCAGCCGATGGACTGGATGACCTCCGAGTCCCTTCCCTCCCTGCGCTGTAGTAAATCTCCCTTCCCTCACCCTGTCACTCAGTCTGTGGCCTGCTGGGGACCACAGCCTGTCCATATGGTTCAGCTGGCGGCTTGGGAGGGGCCCTGGGGATGGGACTTTGTTGGAGCCTCCAGACCATTGAGGGAGGGGCGGGGCTGGGGTCAGGACAACAGCAGTGCCTTTCCCTGGCTCTCTGGGAGCAGCTGTGAGGGGCGCCGGCAGGGACCGGTGACCAAGATCCCCTCCCCTCCTCCCCCCACCAGCCCCATCTTGCTGTTTGTGAGGGATGAAGTCAGGGCAGCCAGGCCGGACTGCGGCCACGTTGGTTCGCATCTTAAGTATCAAAAGAGAGAGAAAGCAGAGGGGGGAGGGAGGGAGGTGACCCCTATCTGTCCGAAGAATAAAACCGTGGACTGGCAGGGGCTTTGACAAGTAATTCTTTCTCTGCGGGCTGCTCTGACACCTGGCCGTGTGGCCCAGCTCTAGACCTCAAGTGCAGCACGGCTGCTCCCAAGCCAGGTGCTGCAGCAATGGACCATGACAGGCCCCAGCTCTTGGTCTCCTGGGTCTTCCGTCTTGCTGGGGATTTCCCCCTCCGAGGAAGGAAGAAGGGGCAAGAGGCATGCGTGTGTGTGTGTGCGTGTGCGTGTGTGTGTGTGCGCGTGCGTGTGTGTGTGTGTGTGTGTGTGTGTGATTGTGTTGCCACGTTACACATTCCAGCTCCCAGACAAGCGTGTGTCTGGCTGCTCGCTGTCTGCTTTTCTTCCAAAGGGTGGTTTGCAGTTTAGATTAAGGGCTCCTGGCTATAAATGGTATTTTTCTCAGCCCCCACCCCAACTCATCCCCCTGTGCCTCCACCCCGCACACAGCTTCCCTGGGCCCTAGAGGGGACTGGCAAAGCCGAAAGGGGGGCCCCACAGCCCTGTGCATTTGGGTATCTGTCTTTCTCACCTCTGTGGTGGAGGAAGGGGGAAGGAGGAGGGGAAGGAGGAGAAGGAGGATCTCAGCGTGGGGCGAGGGTAGAGCCAGACACTGCTGCCCAGCAAATGCTCTGGGAGAGCAGTTCTGATGACCTTGACTGGGAGCTCCCCCTTTCTCAAGGTCTCTCAGCGAGAGCTCCCACAGGACATGAATGGATGGCTGACCCTTTGACCTTCGGGTTGGAGAAGGAGAAACCTGGGTTTTTTGGACTTGTCCCGTTCTAGGAGGAGGGTTAGTAAGGTTCATGACCCTGCTCTGGAACCCCAGCTTTGAGGGCAGAGTCTCAGTCTGAGCGCTTCATATGTAATGTGTGGCTATGCCCCCTGAGGACGGGCACACAGACTTCTGGCAGGACTCAGGATACCGAGTTCTAGGTCTCCCTCTGTCCCCTATTCTGAGAGGCAGTCGGTGAGCCGGCTCTTCTCCCTGGCCTCGCCTGTAAACGAATGCCTTGAAGCATCAGTGGGCCTCTCAGGGCTAACAGTGAGTCCCGTGACCGCACTGCTGGGAAGAATTCATGGACCTGGAGGGGGTCAGGGGAGCAGGGACAACAGCCAGAAAGTGCAGTGGCAGCCCTTGTAGACAAGGTTCCTAAGTCTGGGAGAGGCAGAGATGTGACTACAGTAGGGACAGAGCACAGACCTCGTCGTCATCACTATAAATTCCAGAACCGGGAAACCCCGGGTGACCCTTGGACAGGTCACTATAGGAGAACTGTAAGGAAGTGCTTGTACCGCTGCACGGGGTGGGTGTGGACTCCCCATCTCCCTGGAGGGGCGGGCCACATGCCGGGAAGGCTGAGAGATCTGCACAGGCATGGTGACGTCAGGACGAGCCGTGCAGGACCCTGGCCAGTGACCGCAAAAGACCTCCCTGCCCCCTCCTGCTGCAGACCCTCCAGCCTGGGGCCGGGAGGTGGGGGGGGGGGGGTGGTGCTGGACAGACTCAAAACACGTGGGCTATGCGGAGTCTGGAGAAGGTGGCAGGGATGGGCGGGTGCCGGGAGGCATGGAGTCCATACAGACCCTCGTCTTTGGCACAGTCGTTCCTCACCTTCCCTCCATGGCTTCTGCACCCCTCTCCTTGCCAGGGAGCATTGAACCACGGAGAAACCCCAGATCATTTTCTTTGGGTTTGAGGCTATATTAGCTGACTTTTTTACTTTCCTGTAACATGGAGTAGGGAGTCCTACGGGCCTGGGTTCAAATTCCAAGTCTATTATTTAGTAGCCATGTGATCTTGGATGTGTTTCTGAATCCTTCCTAAGCCTCAGTTTCCTTGCCGGTAACGTGGGGGGTGATAGTCATATGGCATAGGGTGGCTGGGGAGATTAAGTGGGGTTACACACGTGAAGGACTTTAGTACAATCCTGACCCTCCGTATGTGCTCATAATGCTGGCAGTGATTCAACTGGACTTTGCTGGGGATAAGAGTGAAAGGAATTTGTGATTCCAATCGATGCATCTTGCGTGCACCAATACCATGGGTCAAGTCCTGTGGGAGGCTCTGGGGAGATACAATCAAGTATCAGTCAGGAACGTCCGTGCTCGTGGATCGTAAGGCCCAGTATTAAAATGTCCGTTCTTCCCAAATTGATCTCTAGATTCAACACCATCCCAGTCAAAATTCTAGCAGGCTTTTTAGTAGAAACTGGCAAGCTGCTTTTGAAATGTAGTAGAGGGGCGCCTGGGTGTCTCCGTCGGTTAAGCGTCCGACTTCAGCTCAGGTCACGATCTCACGGTCTGTGAGTTCGAGCCCCGCGTCGGGCTCTGGGCTGACGGCTCGGAGCCTGGAGCCTGCTTCCGATTCTGTGTCTCCCTCTCTCTCTGCCCCTGCCCCGTTCATGCTCTGTCTCTCTCTGTCTCATAAATAAACGTTAAAAAAAAAAAAAAAAAAAAGAAATGTAGTAGAGTTAGATCAGGGCTCAGCAAACTGCAGCCAAATCTGGCCCTCCTCTGTTTTTACAAATGAAGTTTTATTGGAACACACAAAAAAAAAGAGAAAAAAGAAAAAGAAGAAATGTATCTGGAATCACAAAGGACCTAGAATGTCCAAAGCGGTCTTGAAAAAGAAAAACAAAGTTGGAAGGGTAAATCAAGGGGCTGGTTTTTGCCTAAGGCTCCACTGGGTAGAGGAGACATCGGTGAGAGACCCATAGGCATGCAGGGCAGTGATTAAGAGTATCGATGTGAGGGACACCTGTGGATTGAGCGCCAACTTCGGCTCAGGTCATGATCTCACGGTTCGTGAGTTCAAGCCCCACGTCGGGCTCTGTGCTGACAGCTCAGAGAGCCTGCTTCGGATTCTAGGTCTCCCTCTCTCCCTGCCCCTCCCCCATTCATGCTCGCTCACTCACTCTCTCTCTCTCTCAAAATAAATAAGCATTAAAAATTAAAAAAAAAAAAAAGCGTGTCTGTGAGAGCCTGACCCCCAGGCTTCCGAAGTCAGCTTTGCCATGTACAAGTTCATGACCTCGAGCAGGATACTTGTAACCTCTCTGTGGTCCGGGTTCTCTTTAAAATGCAGAAAATCCCAGTGCCCCTACCGTGGGGCTATTGTAAGATTAAACGAGGCAGTTTACTAATAAGGTCCATTCCACCAACAGAACACCGAGAATAGACTCCTTGCTTTGTTGTTTTGGAGCTCCTCATCTAAGTGAGGAAAACAAGACGAATATACACGTGGCCATATCTAGTGAGGGCCGTATGACTGGGACGCTGGTAATGCCCAGAAGATTCAGAGGGTGAGAAAGTCTTCAATGGGTTGGCGGCAGTCTTCAACGGGTACAATGAAACAACAGAATCGGGTGTAGTTCACGTGTATGAACCGCCCTCAGCGCCCAAGGCTGTCAGGGGAGATGACACAGATGGAACGAGGACAGTTCCTGCCCGAGGCTCTCATGGTCCTGCAGAAGAGACCAGACTCGAGGGGTAGCCACCTTTTCCCAAAGGATGAAGTGCCACAGCTGAGGACCCGAGGCCTGTGAGTCGGGCCCCTCCTTTTCCCGGACCCGGCCTGGGGAAGTGACTTGCCCGGGGTCGCTGGGCCGAGGGTCCAGTGTAAAGGAAGTGTCAAGCAGACTGGGAATGTCAACAAAGGTCCGAGGGTGAGGAACTGCAAAGGTGCTCCTGGGGCCTTGGGAGAAGGCTGTTTCTGGAGCCCTGAGTTCGAGACAGGCACTGTGGGCAGGGGGCGACCAGCAGGCTTGAGTCACCCAGGGGCAGGCTGCCAAGTCCAGCGGGACGCCCCACAGAGCCCTCTGGCCCGGGCCCAGCTCCGCCGCCCCTCCCCGGCCCCCGGATACACGTACCCCACCAGGCCTGGAGCCGTTTCCTGAAAGACTGAGAAAGCGCCGGGACTGGAGGGGCCGCCTGGGCCGCCAGGGGCTGGGGCCCGGTCTCTCACGGAGGAGAGACGTGTGAGGGGAGGACGTGACCGGCAGCTCTCATTCTCAGAGGCCGGGGATTTCAGAGGAATGCAGCCAACTCCGGCTCTGAAGTTCCCACTTCAGACCCCGCCTGGCTGGAGCCAGGGCCACCTCCAGTCGCCACCCTGGAAATCGGAGAGGCACATCACAGGCCACGTCTGTGTGGGGGAACACGTCCTCCTTGTGGCTTCTGCGAGCTGGCCCACTTCCTGGTGTTCCCAAATGTACCTTCTCCTTCTGGAGGGCCCTGGGTTCACCTCTAACAGCTTCCCCCCCATCTCTGTTCTGCCCGCACACGCCGTCCGCCCAGGAGAGACTTGGCTCCTGGAAACGACCTCCTAGGAATGTCACGACTCAGTCTTTGAGGTCATGAGCAGACCTGGGGGAGGAAGACGAGTTCTATACGAACCGTATACGAACCCAGTGGCTCAAGCCAGGCCGAGGCATGGACGCCTGTCCACGTCTGCTTTTTTTGGCTCGTCCGTTTGTGAGAGCCACACTCTGGACTAGTGAGGAAACTGAGGCAGGAGAGGGCTGGGATTTGCCCAGGGCCCTCTGGTAAGATAGAGGCCGAGCGGGGTCTAGGTCTCCTTAGACCGCTGCTCTTTTAAACCGTGTTTGCCGTTTTCACTTTCCATTTTGTTCTTTTCTCATCTTCTCCCTTCTGAAGATGAAAGGCAAGTTCTGGACAAGCTGGCAGGGCCCTTAGAGACCCAGAGAGGAGAGGAGAGGAGATGTGTCGCCAAGTCAGGTCCCCTGCCCACCCCCACCCACCATGATGGGGGGAAATCGCACCCCCCGCTCAGCCTGGCCCTGGGGGTCTCCCCATCTTCATGTAAAGCGTCCAGCTCACCTAAGGATAAACAGCATCCCTCCGGGCCTCCCTGCAGCCTGTTGCTGCCTCAATTGTATCTTCTGTCCTAGCTTTGTCTTCTTTAGAGCTTCCCTCCTAAGAGGTTTCTCTGGGTCCCACTGATCCTGCTTGTGTCACATCCATTTTCCCAGATTTCCTGGAATCTTCTCTCCCTAGCACCTTTTCCAGTCACCCTTCTCTGGGCACTTGGCTTTTGCTAGCTGGTTCCTTCGCTTCATTTCACTGGTCCTTTCCTCTCTCTCTGGCAAAAACTTAGACAATTTTGTCCACTCAGCATTCAAGAAATGTTTATTAAGGGTCTGTTGTGTGTCAGGTGCTAGGCTGGGCCCTGGGCTCTGGGCTCCGTGGGATTCAGCAGGGAACAAAACAGACTAAACAGCTTGCTTTCATGGAGCTTACGTTCTAATGAGAAGGGGACAGTGAACATCAAGACAATAGATCCAATAGATCAATCAATAATTTTTTAATTTCTTTAATGTTTTATTTATTTTTGAGACAGAGACAGAGCATGAGCAGGGGAGGGGGCAGAGAGAGAGGGAGACATAGAATCCGAAGCAGGCTCCAGGCTCTGAGCTGTCAGCACAGAGCCCGACGCGGGGCTTGAATTCAAAAACTGCGAGATCATGACCTGAGCCGAAGTCAGACGAGACCGTGGAGGAAATGGAACAGTATATCGGGGGTGCAGTTTTAAATAGAGCAATTGGGAAAGGGCTCATTGAGGTGACCTTTGGACAGACGTGAAGGAGTGAACCATGCAGCACTAGGCAAAGTGAAACAGCAGTGCAAAGGCCCTGAGGCAGGAGGAGGCCTTCCCCATGGAGGAACAGCAAGGAGGCCAGGGGGTGGGAATTATGGGAGGTAAGCAGGTCAGAGCCATGGCAGGACTTACCTTGTATGGGGATCTGTAGGCTGTCGTGAAGATGGCATATCTACTCTGAGCAGGATGGAATGCCTCAGAAGGTTTTGAGCAGGAAAGGCAAGATCTGACTTAGGTCTTAGCAGGATCGTCTGGGCTGCTGGGTTGAGAGTAGTCAGAAAAAGGTGGGGTTGACTCAGTTAAACCAGCTTGAAGGCTTTAGGGAGGGTCTAAATGAGCATTGATGGGGAACCGATCAGGGTAGAGAGACAGAGCAGAGTCTGGATGGACTGTGAAGGAAGAGCTAACGGGATTCACTGAAGGATGGGATGTAGGTACGAGGAAGAATGTTTGAGTTAAGGGTGATCCGAGGCTTGGAGCCTGGACAACAAGAAGAGGGGCTCCCACTCCCTGAGAAGGAAGGACGATGGGAGGAGTCAGTGTGGAGGGTAGAACCAGGAGCACGCTACTGGAGACCTCACGTTTCGAAATCCACAATCCACAGAAGATGGACACGTCCAGTGTCCAGAGGGGTGATCTGGACAGAAATAAGCCTCCAAGAGCCATTAGGTGGCATAAAACCACCAGACTGAATGAGATCTCCAAAGGAATGAGGGTAGATGCTAAAAAGGCCACCTGCTTTAGAGCAGAACCTGTGTTTGCCTCTGTCCACCAGTCATAAGCCGACCGGTGCCCTAGCCACCTGCATGTGACCAAAGGCAAACTGGAGGAGACAGGCTGCAACCCTGCCCCACACACCCCCCTCCCCCCTGTCCGGATCGCCTCCCGGGCTGGCATAGGGCAGGGCACAACAGGAGGCAATTCATTATGCTTGTAAATGAGAAGTCCTCTGCTAGAGAGAAACCAAGAGGCGCGGGCTGTAGCCCCATCACCTCTAAACCTCTTGACATTTCATGGGAAAATGGTGTCATTTTATCATTTCATTCCTTGGTGAGGCTTAAATTTCAGCTTCCGGAAAACTGACAGAGAGGCTGGGATGGGCGCCTAGGGCTATCTTTGCTCCGTGTGGCTTTATATAACTCAGACCTTTTCCCCACAGCCATTTGTAACTCTGGCTTCTGTGGGTGGTGCAATACTATTAAGTATTTAGCGCCCACTATATTTTGTGCTCGGTATTTCTGACAAAATGTTTCCTGCCTCCATGGCGATCTCTCAGTAAACAGAATACGCTGGAGGAGGATGGCCTGGTGTGTGGCCACGGGCTCCAGCAGGCTGCTCGCGAACCCCTCCTCCCCTTTTCCTTTTTAATAATTATCCTGCTGATGTACCTCTTCCATCTACTTCTCCCTAAAAATCCCTCCCAAGCTCTCCTTTCGGGTCACAGGATAAATGCCCCGGCAGGAATAATGGAGTTCAAAATGTCCGCCCACCGCAGCGTTACTAGATTTGAGTGCCATTGGGTCCCGTCATTTCCCCGGGAAAATAGGGAAGGGCTTTTAGGGACAGCCTGATTCCCAGAAGGCCGATGCCCAGACCACAGGGACTATGCCGCTTAGCCCAGCCTTGCAAATAAGCAGTCCTGGAAGGTCTCCCAGCCAACCATGCCTACACAGCCCCGCCAGTGGGACACCGGAAATTGAGACAAATGGAGTTGGGGCTGCCGTTCTGCCTCTATTAACTTCTCTTCTGCTCTACGGAAGGTTTCATCCCCATCACCAGATGGAGGGGGTGGTACCCACACCACTAGGGATCCTTTGGGCCTGTCGACTGGCTCCCCACAGATGTGCCATGGGGTGCTCTATCCCATTTACCCTGCCCTGCCATCTTTCTGCTCCCCACCCCTTCCTCCTAGAGATCGATAGGCAATACCTCTTGTATTTTTAATTTTTTTTTAATATTTTGTTTATTTTTGAGAAAGAGAGGACAAGCTGGGAAGGAACAGAGAGGGCGGGGGACAGAGGATCCGAAGCAGGCTCTGCACCAACAGCGGCGAGCCTGATGCGGGATTCGAACTCCTGAACCGTGAGACCGTGAGCTGAGCCGAAGTCGGATAGTCAACTGACTAAGCCACCCAGGCACCCCCGCCTCTTGTATTTTTTGCTGCTCCTTCAGTAGACTCATTCTTCCCAGCCAGGACCAAAGCTGAAAGCAAGTTTGAGCTCTTGAACTCTTTTAAGTCACGTCAGGCGAGGAATCGGCAGCATTCTAGCACAGGGGTGATGGAAAGATGCAGTGAGCAGGAGAGCCAGGTCTAAGAGACTCATGAGCTAAGTCTCTTAGCTAAGCTCCTCCCAGCAAACCAGGCTCCCCCGCAGGCCCCCCAAGGTGGGTGGGGGGCCTTACGCCAAGAGGGGGTAGGTTTTGGCTGATGGTCCCAGAGATGGGAGCTCCAGCTGAGCGAGGGGGTTGACCTTTCAGTAGCCAACTGCGTGGGGTAGCAAGTAGAGAGAAAACTTGGAAGTAGAGGGAAGTTTGGGGACATTCCTCCCAGAATAGCTTTAAAAATAGGACAGCTTTACAAGCCACGTAGGATGATTGAAAGCAGGTGGGATTGGAGCAGATGCCCTCTGGAGATGCCTGTCAGACCTGGAGTTTGTCGAACTCTGTAGGTTTTTCCTGATTGTTCAGCAAATCTCAGAATGCTGCTTAGGACATTCCTTCCCCCAGGCCCATTGCGCATACTGCCTTGGCGTCAGTGTGTGGCAGAGAAAGCCCATGAACATCTGGGAGGGAAGGAGGGAGGGAAGGAGGGATGGTACACAGATGGATGGAGTGTTGCAGACTCCAGATTAGCGGGCTGGGGTTCTACACGGGCTCTATGACAAAACGCAGAAATCACAAGCAGGCAGTCTTGTCTTCGCTTCCTGTGTTGGCTTTATCTAACGTTACTTTCATATTAGGACGAAGCCGTGTTTTGGACGCAGGTGGCATTATCTTGGCCAGGGATTTTGATCCTCAGCTGTCACAATTACCTTCTCCTCGAAAGATGGTGTGACCTGTCGGTGGGCTTTAGCTTCTCCCCCAGCCTCTCCCCATCTCTCCACGGTCGTCAGCTCCCATACAGACAGCTTCCTGAGGGTATGATGGCCCTAGTCAGGGCTGTTCTAAGGGAGTCCCCAAATTCAAGGAAGTCTACAGTGAATTCTTCCATCTGATGAAAATGCTTGTCGAGGGGCAAGAGAAAAAACAAAAATCACATCTTAGTTTTATTTATTTAAACCTCTTAAAATGGCTTGTAAAGAAAGAGGGGTCTGTAGTCTCCGGACTCTTTCAGATAGGCGGGTCCTACTTTTCCCCGGGAGCTCACACACCTGGAAGGTCTGACCAGACCTCCTTCCTCTGAGTCCCCAAAATGGGGTTTGGCACTGGGGTATACACCTCTTCTTTTTGGTCACTTGCTTAATGATTCAGAAACCCTGTCTCTTTGTGAAAGAGTTGAAGGTTTATGGATAATGGGATTTTCTTCCCCAGAAAGACAGAGTCCTAGGCGTCTCTGCCTTGAGCTGTTAGTCACCCACAGTGCTAAGGCAGGTGCTGTCTTTCAGGCACGAGCAGTCACGAGACCTGTATGCTTAGGGCAGAGGGGGAACACCCCCCTTCCGCCAGCCCCAAGAGACCAATTTTTAAAATGGCAAACATTTTCACTGTTCTGCTTTTTTTTTTAATTTAAGTTTTTATTTAAGTTTTTAATTCAGTGAGGCTCTCTGCACAGAAAGAGGGGACTAGCTGGAGTTGGTTAGAGCAGAAAGCAGCTTATCAACATGGACAGTATTAAAAGGAAGAGACCAGGGGGCGCCTGGGTGGCTCATTCTACTGAGTGTCCGACTTCGGCTCAGGTCATGATCTCCGGTTTGTGAGTTCGAGCCCCACGTCGGGCTCTGTGCTGACAGCTCAGAGCCTGGAGGCTACTTCGGATTCTATGTCTCCCTCTCTCTCTCTGCCCCTCCCCTGCTCACTCTCTGTCTCTCCCTCTCTCTCAAAAATAAACATTAAAAAAAATTTTTTCTAATAAATGAAAATAAACAAAAGGAAGAGACCATCTTAACTTCAGTAGATGCCCCCCACACTCTGAACCACACACTGCACCTGCAGCCTCCCCAAAGCTGACTAGGGGAGAAGGATTTGGAACAGGCTTGCCTCTTTTTTTTTTTTTTTTAATGTTTATTTATTCTTGAGAGAGAGAGAATATGCGCTCAAGTAAGGGAAGGGGCAGAGAGGGGGGGGGGACAGAGGATCCAAAGCAGGCTCCACGGTGACAACCGAGAGCCCGATGTGGGGCTCGTACTCACAAACTGCGATATCATGACTGCGCCGAAGTGGGAGGCTCAACCGAGTGAGCCACCCAGGAGCCCCCAGGCTTGCCTCTTTTATGTGCTTGTGGCTTCTGAAATATTTGTGAGCACGCTCCTCCCTTACACTCCTCAAACGGGAATGGTTCCCCCCATCCCACTGCTTAAGTCTGTGTTGGAAACGTGCAGTGTCCTTTGGGCCATCCTGAACACGGCTCGAGCCTTTTCTCTGACGGCCGGAGTCAGACGTGCCCAGCCCAGGGCCAAAAACCCATGTCAGCAGACTCTGCACCAACAGCCTTCCCTGCCCGAGTCCGCAGTACCCTTGTCAAAGTCCCCCGTGGACTCCCAAGGCCTCCTGTGATGGGCCACCCCGATGATTTCCCATAGTGCTGCCCCTTGAGGAGTATCTGAACTACCCTTAATTTTCCTCTCTTCAAACCCCACCTGTCTTGAGTCCTGTTTTTCATATAAAGGGGAAGTTTCTGATCAGCTTAATTGTGCCAACGTGATTTGTAGTTGATATTTTACCTGTGGTTTGACCCGGGGTGGGGGGGGGGGGGGTGTTTCTGGAGAAATAGTGCCTTCTCGTGGTGCTAATGGGGCGACATCAGGCACTGGGGCATGCCGCTGGGGGCGCTCTAGGGCAGGGGGGAGCCTCTGGGATAATTCCACTGAGGCCTGCAGCCAGCCTCTCCCCTATGGGACAGGAATCAAGCATTGGGATCTCGCGGTATCTGTGAGAGGTGGTAGGGCTCCTCGTATGAACCTGTTCTCCCGATGGGGCTCAGCAAGGCCAGGAGCCCTGCCCAGACTCCCAGAGTGCCCTCTGGGCTCCCGTTGGGTGTTTGCCAAGGAAGCGGTGCCTTCCGTGCTGGGCAGAGCTGGCGGCATGGGAGGGGAGACAGACGACCCCTTCCAGGTCTTCAGTTCCTCTCACTCAGTCAGAACATCACCTGTCACCCGGGGAACACTTCCTCCGCCTGCAGCAGAGCCGGTGCCACCAAGGGGCCGGCGGGCGGGTGGGGAAGTGCCAGACGCGATGGGTACCTCCAGCTTCCTGCCCTTTCTTTCCACAGACCTGTGAGCGAGCTGATGTTATTTTTATCTGGGGACACTGGCGTGGGAGGTATTTGTCAGTATCATCCGCCGAATGCGGTTTCATTATCTGTTGTCCAAGGTACCCCCAAATAAGTCGTGCTAAGTGTGCTAAGCTGTTCACATTTAAAAATACAGCCAGACTGATGAAAGATAATTTGCTCATGGGGCTGACATCACAACCTAAGCACAGAGCTGTTAGTTCCAGAGGCCAAGCTTTATTTTTACCCTTCTGGGCTTTTGGGTCATCACACATCAGGGCTCAAGCTTTCTTTAAAATCCTCATTCTGTGTCTGTAATCCACAAGAAGGAAAACGGCCCACAGTATATGGACTGGACACAGGGGCAGGTTGTATATACTCATACTGGGTGTGTGCCGAGTCAGCGTGCGTTCCAGTCTGAGTCCAGCGAGGTGGCGGCCTGGTGGGCAGGTATGTGACAGGTGCCGGCCCCAGGAGGTTTCTAAAGACAGTTTCGGGAGTGTCCCCTAATAGGCCTTGGTAGAGCCCCTCGCTGCGTTGTTCCCCAGCGTTTTTCCGGTGCCTCTGAGTCTTGCCGTGTCCTAAAAAGTTACCCCGTGGGGTATAGGACTGTGTAGAGTTTTCACTTGAGGCAGTAGCTCTCGGCTGGGGGGTGAGTTTGCCTCCAGCATGTATTTGAAAACCGCTGGAGATAGTTTTTGTCTCCACTACTCGGGGTGCAGGTCTGGAGCCTCGATTGGCATCGAGTGAGTAGAGGACTACAGTGTGCAGGACAGCGCCCCACAGAAAGGAATAATCCAGCCCAAAATGTCTAGAATACCGAGCCAGGTCAGCAGGACCACAGGTGGGGAGGCGATCGGTGCCAGTTGGCAGCCGTTGGACATGTGGAACAATTCAGGAAGGTCTCAATTCACCTTATGCAAGGCCAGGACCTAGCTGGACATTAAGGGGCTGATGAGCCAAGTGTGATTCCCACCCCTCAAGGCCAACCCCAGTTTTGTAGAATACTTTCAGTTCTCCAGGGGATTTTGTATCGATTACGTCCCTCATTTAGTCTTCACCACCACTCGTGGGTCTGATGGGACAAGTATCATCAGCCCCATTTTGTGGATGACCAAACTGAGGCCCAGGAGGTGAATAACTTGCCCAAGGTCACCTAGCCCCAGAGAGGCAGATCTTCTGGTCTTTCTGCTAGATCATCTCTTAGTAAGCTTAACACACCCTCTTCTAATTTCAGAGCTCCTTTTTCTCTCTTGGCTCCTGTTGGACTCCATATTGATGAGGAATCATCCCTTTCTTCCTTCTAAATGTGAGCAGAAACTTGAATAAGGACAGGATGAGCTTCCCATCCTAGCATCTACCTTTCTTCTTAGGAAACTTCCCTTTACAATCCCATCTAGAATACAACCCATCCTGTATTCATGCCCTCTCTGATCTTTTGCCAAGCTCAGATCTAAGACAGAAGTTACCTACCGGTAGAGCAGCCAAGAGATCACCTCCCTCTGCCTTAACAACGTCCTCTCCCTGGGACTGAGATGCCTCAGAGGCCCCCATTCATTTATTCAGTTACTCTGTAAATACTTGCTAAAAGCCTATTACCTGGCCACTGGATGTATATTGGGGAATAAAACAATTCCGCTGCCCTAACGGTGCTTGTGGCCCCAGTGGGGGAGGCAGTCACTGGGCACATAAACCAGCAGGTGTATAATTCGCAATTGTGTTATGTGCCACGATGAAGAGCAAATGATACAGTGATGGGGCAGTAAGCAGAGTAGAGGATTTACTTAGAGAAGGCAGGAGGCCTCTGGGAGGAGAAAACAACAAGGCCAACAGTTGCAGGATGAGTATGTGGGTGAGCTTCTCAAGGGCCAGAGTGTCCCCAGTCCTGGTGAGAGAAGCTCGGTGGGGTGGAGTGGGGGCACCTTGGTATGCATGGAGACAGGATGGATTTTTCTTCTCCAACTCTTCCAGTATTTCACAGTTAACACACCCTTCAGCAGAAATATCTTGAAGGCCTCCCCTCAAGTGAAGTCATCAAGAGTCTCCAAACTGCTGTTTTATACCCAGCTCTACTCTCTGCCGGTTATGTGAGGAAGGAGGAAGACACCAAAAGGCTTCCCGTCTAGCCAAGGAAATAAAGTATCACATGAGACTTGTGTTAGCCAGCACGTCAGCTCCCAGTGGGATGCTTCCCACCCCTGCGCCTCCTCTGGCTCAGTAACCTGATGTCAGTACCACCCGCAGTTCCTCCTCTGCACAGATGCCATCACCCATGCCTGGCTCTAACTCCCACCACACACAGGTCAAGGAGCGGGAGGTCAGACAGGCTATCCCATCACACCTGGCATGGATATTCTTGGGGCCTAATTGGGGAAGGCCAAGGAAACAAGGGCAAGGAGGGGACAAACATCCATTGAGTATCCCCCTCGGCCAGGCAGTTTTCACTCTCATTCTGTCTAGCCCTGTTACCCTTTCCCATGTGGGAGTGTGAGGCTGTGGGAGGTCTTGGGGCTTACCCAGGTCCAAGGGCTGGATGGGAGTCCGATCATCCAGGCCACTTTGGCTTTTGAGCCCCTTGCGTGTACTCTTGACTTCGGGCAAGTCCTCAACCGTGTGAAACAGATCTAGCAGAGGGCCTCTGCCTGGCACCGAGGCTCTCAGAGTCTGCCCACCCGACCACCGGTCATCCACCCTGACTGGGGGACTCAAGCCTCCTCGGAACAACATAAGGGCCCATCTCGTCTGTGGCCTGGAGCTCATGGCTCATCAAGAGGGCCTGAGTGCTTCCTTCAGGGACACCCCCACCCCCGCAGCACTGAGCACAGAGCAGACATCAAGCCCACATGGTTCCAAACGCAACGGCACGTTGCAATAGAGGGACGCGTTCAGACAGAGCCTGATGCCAACAGCTTCCATCCACCTCTTTGCAGAAAATAGCAAGCGTGACCGTCCCTTCCACATCCATATCCCCATATGGTCTTTATAATCGGGGCAGGAGCCAGGATCCCCATTTCACGAGTGCAAATTGTGGCCTTCCGTGAGCCCTCTGCACCTTGTGTCCTCCTCCATTCCAGCTCCCCTCCAGGAACCCCACCCCTAGTCGTAGTTGCTTCACTGTTGTCCAATAAACACTTCGGGATGCAGCTTGATAAAAGTTGCGTGCACCCCATCCCAGCTTCCCTGAGGGATAATGCCCCATAAATGTTAGTGTGACTTTTGAAGACTTCGTCTGTGGCAAAGTTCAAAGTCAAGGGTGGATTTGGGCTTCAGGCTGAGTCATTCTGGAATCCCCATTAAAGGCCAAATCTTTGCGTGAGCATTTCAAGGGGTTTTCTCAAATTCTATAAATAGTTTAATAACGCCTGTGTAATTATCTATTTTTATCGCCAGGCTTCCAGACAGTTTCAGAAGTGATGGGGCTGCTCCCTGAAAGTAGGATTTCATGTCTTCAGTTTCATTACCGCTTCCAGAGCACAGCCTGCGGGCCTGGCCCCGAGCAGTGGGATCCCAGACAGCACTTCTGCCTGCCAGAGGTGACCCGACTTTTGTGGGAGCATCTGGTCCAGGCAGAAACTCTAGGACCAGACCCTAGAAATCCCCGAAAGCTGGAAAAGCTGGGTTGTAGCCCCAGCTCCCACTTTCCTCACACAGAAAACCCCAGGCAGCGTACTTGTCTCCTGTATGCCTTGTTCCTAAAATCGTGTCATGTGGGCATCATAACTCTTTTTTAGCAGGGAGGGTTCTCACCTTTTCCCTAGGGTTTTCACATCCATTTCATCACTCTGTCATCCTCCTGACCCAGTGCAGGTCGTTTAGTCTCTTTCCACTCTACGCCTGATGGGGAATCAGGCACAGACAGCGATTGCCCCAATAACCGCACAGCAACTTGCCCAAACTAGACTTGTGGCGTTTTTATTTTGCAGACCTGTGGCCTTTTATTTGCTCCCGGAGCTGAGGCCATAGCGTGCACGCCCCCTCCCTCCCCACAGAGAGCTCTGCATGATGGGTAAGACCTCCCTACGCCGGGGCAGACCCTGGTGACCCTATGTGCCTCCAAGGCCACGGCCACTCTCTGGGCAGGGTGGCAGCCAGGCAGAGAGGAATGTCAATTCTGCAGAGCTGAGGGCTGGGCCCTCTCATCTGGGGGCACCCGCAGGGAAAGGCAGGGCAGAGGCAGGCAGCTGTCCTGTCCACAGGTGAGCCTTTTTGGACAGGACGCCTCTGGGGAAGGAAGAGCACCAGAAGCCAAATCAGGGACCTGGGTTCCAGCCCAACGAGCCTCAGAAGTGTGAGATGCTGTGTGAAGTAACACTTGTAGAAGTGGTCTGAAAAGAAAAGTGCCACATGAATGGATGGTGGGCCTCTGACCCCCAAATCAGGCTGGCAGCCAGGGTACCTCCCACGTGGTCTACTGGCTGGTTACTGAGGGCTGCCCCAGGAGACTTCGGTGCTCCAGTTCACCGGTACCTTGCAAATTGTACCTGTGAGTGTCTTCTGAGGCTCCATGAGTCCTATGACACTCTGCTCGCCCCCATCGGTACTCCTGTCTGTCAAACAGTCCAGCCCTCTCTTCCTCCTCAGGCCGAAAGCAAAACTTCCAGCCTCTTCTGAGGGCTTTTCAAGGCCACAGCCACAGCAGGTGCTGGCTCCCCCTCGCCTGATAATGAGGCTTCACGCCTGCCTAAGTGTGAGACAGAATTCCCACTGAATCAGCCCGGCTTCTCAGCTTCTCCCCACTGCACCCCAGTGCTGCTGCTGCTCCCGCCCCCCCCATACAGATCAGCAGAGCTGAGCCAACCTGACCTGATTTTGCCAAGCCAGAGATATTCTAGGTGCTCACACCCTGGGAGGCTTGGAGAATGTCTCCAGAAGGTTCTAGATTCAACTGGAAGTGGCTGATGGCTGTTCCCAGCCACAGTGCCGTCCATGAACCCTCAGTGATGGAGAGTGTCTCCAGTGATTTTTTTTTTTTTTTTATTAGTAATAATTGGAGGGCCGGGATTGGGGGAATGATTTTCATTTCCACTGATTCAAGCAGATTCAAGATCATCCGATAACGTTATTCTCTCTTCATCCTTTTGAGTGGGACTCAAAGGGCTATAGTACCCACCAACAGGCAGGGCATTTGACATGATGCTCAGGAGAGTTTCAGGCATGTGTGAAAGCCACAGTGATGGTCCCAGACCCAGATCTGTGTTTGCAGTGGGGAGCTGTTTCCTCTATCTGTGGTCTGGGGACCAGCCGTAGCGCCCCAGCTGCCCAGCTACGAAATTGGCAACATGGGTCTGGCAGATCAGGGAGCCCCATGTCCACGTCCGCAGTGATTGGGCTGAGGGATGGTCATGTGACAAGCAGGGCCAATCAGAATCTGTCCCTGAGATTTGTGGTTTGGACAGTAGGACACAGGGAGGTCTGTCTTCCTTCGGCTCACAAGCCATCATGATAGAGATTGGGAGCTACTGACCGCCATCTCTGCCCTTCGCCGTCGCAAAGGGAGACCCTGGCAGGAGAGAAGGTGGTTAATATGCACAAAACCAAGACAGGCAGAGGCAAGAGCGGGAGGGCCAGCTCTGGCTTCATTGCATGAGCCCCGTGGATCGGCTGTGTCCTTGGACCCCACCCCTCCCGTTAGCCAGTTGAGGCCGCGTGCACCTTTGGGAGGGTTTCTGTCACTCCCAGCTGAGATCACTACCCAACAGCGCACAGCAGAGCGAAGCAGTGGAGAGTGAGAGTGACCAGGGCTTTGGCATCATGTGGGTGGATGTCTGGTCCGCGGGCCAGGCAAGTCAGGGATACTCAGTGAGAAGTCCCGCCTGGAGTGGGAAAGGACATGCCCAGAGCCAAGGAGCAGTGCAGGGCCCAGCAGACATCAGAACTCCAGGCAAGCAACCAGTCGTGGGGGGGAAGGCTGCAGCCCTGTGCTCACACTGGCCTCCGGGCCACCTTCTCCCTCCAGACAAGATGGGGAGCCACAGCAGACTCAGGCCCGAGCCTGAGTGACCTATGGGTCAGAGTCTCACTGTTCCAGAGCTGACGTACTACTGAGTGAATCCCCAGTGCCAGGCCTCAGCGCCTAACAAGACCGAGTCAAGACTAGCAGCCGTGGCCACAGTGTGGCCGTGATGGCCAGCTGTGGGTGCAGCCTGGTGAGCATGCCTCTCAGCCGGGGCTGCACCCACAGCCTGCCAGAAGGATGGGGGGCAGCCAGGTCCGGGGCCAGCTTTGGTGGACAGAATGACTCAGGATGCGATGGCCAAGAGGTCTCTCCGCCACTTGTTAAACACCTACTGTGCGCCAGATACACCGCACGCGTCACTCTTTGAAGCCAAGAAGGTCTCTCTGACCCAGTCGGAGGGACGCCAAGCCCTGGGTGATCCTTCCATGATGCTGCCCCAAGTGGGTGTGTGAGAGGCAGGGTGTGTGGGCTGCCGGAGGAAGCCTGGCCAAGACAAAGATGCCTACCAGATAGCCCTTCCTCCCTTCTCCTCCCCTGACCCTGGCGCTGTGCTAGAGGCACGCCCACCCAGCCTCAGCCCGTTCTCCTTACCGACCCGGCCCGGCCATGTGTCCTGATGCCTGGCCCCCAGCGCCATTCCGTCCTGCCCGGAGCCCAGGGATCCACTGTTCAATCACAGAAGGTGGGCCTGTTTTTACAGCCCTCACTTCTTCTGGTACGGAGCCACTGAAACCAACCTGAGGTGGCTTAATTTCCCTGAATCCCTTTTCATAAGGTTGCAGAGGGGTCTCGTGGAACCCGGAGGCCCCCGCCCAGAAAAGGACAGGAAATGGCACATCCAGGATTCTCTGTCTCAGGCCACGGGAGATTGATCTAGCTAGGCTCTAGTTTCCTCTCCGGACCGGCTCTGGGCTTGGGAATCCCCCTGCCTCTGGGGGGACTGCTACTTCAGAGAGGGAGTCGGCAGCAGGGGCACCTCCCTGAGTGGCTGACACTGAAGCAGAAGCCTGAAGGAAGTGAAAGCCTGCACCGAATAAAAATAGAGCACCTCCTAGTCGAAAATGACTTTTCGTCTTTCCAATATAAAGAATTCCATCAAATACTCTCTTTGAGCCCTCCAGCCAGTGGCCGAGGGGAAGGGCTGAGACCCACTCACTGCCGCTGGCTGTCACCAGCTCCTCAATGCCTGTCCCTCCCACGTCTCATCCCAGCCTCTCCAGGAAAAAGAAACTTCCTGCCAGAAGCAAATAAGACTGCACTTTCTCCTCCCCGCTGGGGAGATGGCAGCCCCAGCCACCTCTCTGCCCAGAAACAAACCGGAGTCACTGGGGGTGGAGAGTGTGCATGGGCACATTTCCCCGGGTCGTTTGTTTTCAAAGGAGAAGGGAATGATGGTGAGTTTGCAGGGAGCGGTGGGGCCGCCCGTGGACTTCAGGAAGTGTCCGAATACACTGTGATCCTTATGCCTTACCCCTCCCCTCGCTCAGGACGGCATCTCCCCAGTGCCGTGGCCGCCTGGGGGCGGGGGTGTCTCCCCCCTGTGCCTGTACGCAGCTGTTTTTGGCTTGACCACAGGACTCTATCATGCCAGAGTCCATGTGGTTGTCCAGAGCGGGGAAGAATTTCCCAGAATGCCTTGAGAAACCTGAGACACTGAATGGCTTTCAGGGCTTATTGATGTGGCCGGTGCAGGAAATAGCAGTACGTCAATAAATAGTTTTAGGCAGGAAACAGGGCTTAAATGGTAGCCTTAAAGTTTGGGGAAAGGCACTAGGGGTTGCTGGGAGGGAGCCTGCCAGGCAGATGAGAACCTGGAGCCAAATACCAGACTTTGAAATGGCTGCCACCAATCTGAGGCCCCTTGCTGGTTCTGGATGCAAGAGGCCGATGTTGAAGGCAGAGCTGAGACCCAGGGGACGGCCGATTTCGGTTGGCAGAAAAGAGCTCCTTGTTTCAGAGGAAAAGCCGGCAGCCGACAACATGTGTGCCCAGAGAAGACACGCAGCTGGGTTTCGGTGGCCTCTGAGCTGGGCATGTTCACAACGCATTTCCCCACCCTTCCAGTGAGAGTCAACGCTAGCTTGTAGAACGCTCCAGGAGTTCCGCTGTCCTCGTCAAAAAAATCAAGGGAAAGGGTCACAACCTGCCAATTTCTTCCTAAGGAGCTGCTTTTCTGATTATAAAACAAAATGTTCACAGAAAAATAGAAACATTCAGGAAGTAATAAAAAGTAAAAAACAAAGGTCATCCATAAATCCACTATTGAGAAACAACGACTGTTACACCTTGGATATTTCTCATCTTTTTCCTTTCAAAGAAAATTTCACGGGGGCGCCTGGGTGGCTCAGTCAGTTGAGCATCTGACGCTTGATTTCGGCTCAGGTCATGATCTTCACGGTTCGTGGGTTCGAGCCCAGCATCGGGCTCCACGCTGACGGCACTGAGCCGGCTCTCTCTTCCTCTCTCTCTCTCTGCCCCTCCCCCTACTCACACTCTCTCTCTTTCTCCCTCTCTCAAAATAAATAAAAATGTTTTTAAAAAATTTGTGGATGCGATTACATGCAATTACATGCAATTATGCTTTCGGTTTTTTCACTTAACGTGGTATAGCCATTTTCCCGTGGTGTTATAAACTTCTCATAAACATAATTTTTAATGGGTGCAAGGATTATTGCTTACTTAATCATTCTCCTATTGTTGGATACTTAGGTTGTTGAATTTTTGTGCTTGTTAAGCTTATTTTTCCTGTTACTATTAATACTGCCTTATGATAATTATCCCCAAGTGCAATCACTAAATCAAACAATAAGAACACTTTGAAGGCTTATTTTAAGATCTTTTTAAGAACGTATAACCAATTTACACGGCACGCATATGAATGTCTATCTCACCGCATCCTCACCAGCACTGACAACTACCGGTTTTTAATTTATTAATATAGAAGGTAGAAAAAAATGGTATTTTCATTAATTTGATTGCTACTGAGACTTAATTAATTTGTTTCTATTTATTTATCAGCAATTTATGTTTTCATAAGTGAATTATCCTTTAATGGCCTTTTCCCATTCGTCCATGAGGGATTAAGTACTTGTATTACAAATTTGATCAAGGTGTTTATAGACTGTTGCCCTGTGTCACATTTATTACGGACTTTTTTCCCAGACTACTAATTGCCTTCTAAGTCTGTTTGTAGTATTTTGATGCATTCCTTTGTTGTGTTAATGTGGAAAGCCCTTCTGTATCCAGAAATTTTATTCTCGATCTAATTTTCTTCAAATTCATGTGGTTTGTCTCTCTCTCTCTTTTTTTTTTTTTTTTTTTCTTGAAGGTTTACCTCTTTATTCCAGCTGGTATTCATTTTAGGGCCCAGTGTTAAGGGAGACTCTAAAGTATTATCCCCCCCAACTCCCAACAGTACAGCTGTACCTGTACTGTTGCCTGAGTGACTAATGCTCCCTTTGCCACTGATTTGTGGTCCTCTGGGGACCATGTGATAAATCCTTATGGATACCAAATCTGTTTCTAGGCTATGTGATCTAACTATCCATTCTTACTTATGTCAGTTCCACACCCTTTCGAATGAAAGCTTTAGGATAGGTGAAAAACCGTATGACTCTTTGCAATTTTGATTGTTCTGATTTTAGCTTTTCTCCTGTACTCTTTCAAATTACTTTTAGGATTATTGTTTTAAGCCCTTTTCCCTCCAAAGAGTTCCCATTGGAATATGGAGTACAAACCGAAGTTACGCTTGTGAATCATTTCACAGGGAATCACCATCTTTATAATGCTATCTACCCATTAAGGAATATTGTGTGTTTCTTCATTTGTGGAAGACTGTCCGGAATCTCTCAGTTTGGTTTTGCAATTTTCTTCGTAGAAATTTTGCACATTTCTAAATAATGTTGGTGAAGTATTTTTGTTGCTTTAAAAAAGGAGCTTTTGTGCACTAAAATATCTCACTGGTTAATCTTATTTTAAAAAGGTGTTGATTTTTGTTTATTAATTTTGGGTCTAAATACTCTTATTAATTAATTAGTGGCTAAACTGTCTTCTTAATTCGAATCTTTATTAGAGGGTTCTCCTGGGTTTTTCATACGCGTAACCACATCAAATCATTTTATCTCCTTCCAAGGGTCATGGACGTTAGGCCTATTGATGTAATATATTATGTTGATAGATTTCCTAATACTAAATCGTCCTTGCCTTTCCGGCATAAAATCTACTTGGTTATAACGATCTATTTACTAGCATTTCATTTAGGACTTTCACATCAACTCACATCGGAGAGATAAGCCCATAGACTTGCTTGCTTGTAATATACTATCATGAGATTTGGGTAATAGGAAATTGGAAAAACGTATCTTTTTATGTTCTAGATCAGTCAACATAGCAGAGCAGCTATCTAATTTTTTGAAAATTTGAATCAACTTACCTACAAAAATCATAAGTTTAGAGACCTCCAAATTCAGAACTTTTCATTTTGTTTTATGATTTTTATCTTTTCTGACTTTTTTATTGATTTTTTTTAAGTAAAGTGTGGTTATATTTATTTTTTTTAACATCGCCTGTTTTATCATTTTCCCCCAAATCATCAACACAGCGTTGTAAATAGCTTTTATTACATTTTTATCTACTATATATCTTTTTTAATATTTTGATTGTATTTCTGCTTTATTTCTGTTTCTTCTTTCTTGATTTTACATAATTTCCTTTCTCTGTTTTCTAATTAATTAGTTTTGGGCTTTATCTCTATTATGTCCTTTCATATATTTCCTTAGTTACTAGAGCCTTATTAATAAAAGCTTATTTACTTTGAGAGAGACAGAGAGAGGTGGGAGAAGAGGGGCAGAGAGAGAGAGAGAATCCCAAGCAGGTTCCATGCTTCAGCACAGAGCCCAACATGGCGTGTGATCCCATAAACCATGAGGTCATGACCTGAGCCAAAGTCAAGAGTCAGGCAGCTTAACCGACTGGGCCATCCAGGAGCCTCCTCCACATGTGTGATTTCGAATTTAATAACATATTTCACCCAGTATATCCAAAATTTCAACATGTAGTTGATATTTTTTAAATATGAGACATTTACATTCTTTGATACTAAGTCTTTAACAACTCCTCTCTATTTTATACTTACAGCACATCTCAGTTTGTATGACCACATTTCAAGCACTCAGTAGTCCTATGTCACGAGTGGCTACCATACTGGACAGAATAGGTTTGGATGATGTATTTGCTTCCTCTTTTTAATAGCCCAAATAGTTAAGACTATAAACTCACCTTTCACTATAGCTTTGACCACATCCCGCAAGTGTTTATAACTCTCTATTTCCTAATCTATTATCATATATTTGATGATCTCTTCATTCCATCTTTCTTTAGGAGACTATTTTTAAACACCCAAGTAATTGGCTGCTCTTTTATCGCTCTTAATTCTTGGCCCAAATAGAATTTCTGTGCTTGGAAATTTGTAGTGAATCACAACTTACATGAGGCTAGTTTCCCTTTAGTCTTATTAATTACATTATTGAAACCATCTAAGTGATTGAATTTTGTCCATTAGCCATGGAATACATGGTTTCATTTCCAAATACTGTTCTTCTTTGTTTTCTTAGGTTTCAAGAGATTTTGTTTTATATATTTGAGTCAATGCTATGTAGTATATAATCTTTCTTGTTATCTATTATGAATGTAATTATACATATATATATATATAAAACCTTTTTTATTTTACGTAAGTATTGTTATCTTGAAAACTACTTTGATTTTACTAGTGTTTTCATTTTATTTTTATTTTCCCACCATTATTTTTACCCATCCATTTATTTTATATATCCTGTTTTCAGTGTGGCCAATGGTTACTAGTGTTTACTTTTAATACTTTCAAAGTCATAGTTTAACTTCTATCTCTATGTTTACCGTACTTAAGGAAAACACAATAGCTTGTGAATCCTTCAGGTCTAAATTATGAAATGTGTATGCCTTACAGTCTTCTGTTCCTTTCTACCAGTATTTATCAGTCTTCAGTAATTTAATCTTAGATTATTAAATCACTACTACTATAAGATTCTTATTCAGATTTCATTTAAAGATTAAATAGCTTCTCTTTCAAGGACTGTTTCCGGCTTTTGATTCTATCTTACAACCAAAGTTATAATTACTTATTTTAACTTCATCAGTCTGTCTCCCTCGTTTCAGTTTTCACTTCTGGTCCTGCTATACTCTGATTTCCTCAAGCTGAGTCTAAATTTTGTTGGCCGGGCATGCTCTTAAGAAAGCTTTTGCATTTTTAAATTATTTTTCACTGCGGCAACAGAAAACACCACATAAGTAAAATTTACCATCTCGACCGGTTCTATGTGTGCAATTCCATCACGTTAGCTATGGTCACATTGTTGTGTAACCAGTCTCCACAACTTTTTCATTTTACGGAACTGAAACTCTAACCCATCAAGCAATTCTCCGGTCCCCTCTCTCCCCAGCCACCAGCAACCACCATTCTGTTTTCTGTTTCTGTGATTTCGACTTCTCCAGTTACCTGTGGAGGAGGAATCATATGGTATTTGTCATTTTGTGGCTTGCATATTTCAGTTAGCATAATGTCCTCCAGGTTCACCTGTGTTGTAGCACGTGTCAGAATTTCCTTCCTTATTAAGCATGTAGGTAGGACTTTGAAGAACATTTACTTAGGTAAGATGCGTTTCTCCTGCTTTTGCTCGGCGCTCTGTGTGTTCTTTTCCCCCACAAACAAACGAAGATGTTGCCTCGGTGTCTCTGAGTTTTAACATCAAATACAGAAGTGTAAGGCCAACCACATTTTTGTTCCTTTGTAAGAAACCTAGGGCTGTTCCCCGCCCCCCCCCCCCCCGCGCCCCGATCAAAGCTGTTTTTAGAATTTTTCTTTTTCTTGAAATTAAAAAAGAAAATTCTCCTGCTAAGTATCAATGGTGGGGCTCCGGAATGCCATGCGCCCCTTCCACCCGAAGAGTGTACTCTTTGACTTCTGGTTTTCAACTCAAAGTGTTTCGCTCTGCTCTCTGTATCCCATCTATTCTGGGATCCTTTTTGAAAACCTCTGTAATTCATAGGTTAGACAACCGTCCACTCAGTCTTCTCCTTTTTCATTTCCTTTTCATCCATCTTCAGCTTTCTAGTTATTTTCCAAGTTTGTCTTATGTACGACTTTTTCTGCAGAACCCATTCCGTCCTTTGTTGCCTTCGGCTCACGTCCCCATGTTGCCACTGTGTTCCTCATTCCCATTCGGTTTTCCCTGAACGCCGGCTCCCATCTTAACACTTCCTCTCTGCTTGGGGCTTTTAGCGAGTCGTGGTCCCTACTTGTGAACGCCCCTCCACCTGTCACAGAACCAATGCTATTGCCCTTCGGGACCTAAAAGCCCACCATGTTTTGTACTTGAATTTTTAACTTTATTTATTCTTGGCACCTTGTTTTCATTTTCAAAGCCATGCATTACCATTAGGCCTTCAGGGTGGCGAGCCCCTGTTCTGCGGTGCAGGCTTTTCCCACAGAGGGCAGATTGCTTTTCTCTTCCCTTACCCTTGAATGACAGAGGCTCAGTTTGGTTCTGGGGTTAGCCGTATGGATCATCCTTGGAATTCTCGATGTCTGCTGTGGCAGCGGTCGAGTCTTCCTCTCTGTGGGTGGTTTCACGTGCACACCCCAAATGTGATTTCCAGTATTTAGCAGGTGTTCAGATTCCTAGTGCGTTTTGCCAGCCCCAAACAGAGTCCTCTCTTGGGGCCACTGATTACCAGGAGGAAACTGAGTCAAGCTGTAGTTCTTTGATCAGATGTGATCGGTTTTTTAAACTCTGGCTTCTGGTATGCACAGCCCCAAGCCTTTTCCTGACTGAGAGCGCTTTGCCTGATAGTATCGCGCCTCTGAGGACACAGGGTGCCTTCGGCCCCTGAATCCCTAGTGACCAGGGCAAGAGCAGTGCTGGTAGGAGCTGCCATGGTGCGTGGGACGGGGTGCGAAAGCAGCCACAGACTGCCTACCAGCCAGGGGCCGACGGGGAAGGGCTGAAGGCCAAGCTGCCTGCCCATCTACCCCTTGACTTTGGTCTTCTGGGGAGGAGGCTAAGCTGCTCTGGGCAACAAGAGCTTCTTCATGACAGCACTTTAGTTAGTGGCGTCAACCTCCCGAGTCTGGTGAGGAGTCTGTTGGTGAACTGTTATCTTCCTTCTCAGTGCTGTCGTGGGGATTTCTTCTTCTACGTCCGCCTGCACAGGCATTTTTCTGGGAGATGGGGAAAGGATAACTCAGGCACTGATAGAGGGCCCCGACTTGACTCCCAGGTCGGCACTTTATAAAGGCCAGGAGTTGTGGTTCTCAGCCACGGTTGCACAACGGAATCACCTGGAGGCTTTCACGGATTACCAGGGTCCTGGCCCCACCGTGGCCAATGACACAAACCTCTCTGCAGCGGAGCCCAAACATCTGTAGCTTCCAGGTTCCTCCAGGTGACTCCAGCGTGCAACCAAGGCTGAGAGCCTTCAGGCCAGTATTTCGAGAGCAATGGTAGGGCAGAGGTTCTTACTCAGATTCCAATGCTAAGTGACCTTGATCCAGTCTTATAACCTCTTTGAGCCTTAGTCTCTCCCATTCGAACATTGAAACACTAATGTCTGCCTCTGCTCTGACCACACAAGGTTATAGTGGGACAAACACAGGCTAATGAGAATGAAATGACCTAAAGATTCATGACTTCTAGGACAGCAGTCCAGGGCCCTTTATAGGCCTAGGGTGGTGGGCAAAGTCATGTATTCATTCACAGGTACCTAAAACACCACCAGGCCGCCCCTCTGGGCTCTCTGCTCTCAGTGCAGGGCCCACTTCGGATCCTCTGTCCCCGTCTCTCTCTCTCCCTCTCTCTCTCTGCCCTTCCCCACTTGCACTCTCTCTCCCTCTCTCTCTCTCAAAAATATACAAACATTTACGGACACGTGGGTAGCTCAGTCAATTAAGCGTCCGACTTCAGCTCAGGTCACGATCTCATTGTTCGTGCGTTCGAGCCCCACGTGGGGCTCTGTGCCAACAGCTCGGAGCCTGGAGCCTGCTTCAGACTTTATCTCCCTCTCTCTCTGCCCTCCCCCTCTGTCTCTCCCTCTCTCTCTCTCTCTCTCTCTCTCTCAAAAATAAACACTGAAAACTTTTAAAATAAAAATAAAAAGAAAGAGGAAGAAAAGCTTGTCCAAAGCGGGCAGATCTGGGTTCAAATCCCAGCTCTGCCATGGGCAAACTTCTCTAACCTCCGTTTCACCATCTATAAAATGGGGCAATAATAAGACCTACCTCATGGGATCATTGTGATGATCGAATATGAACAGGGTACTTGACTCAGTGTCTGGTGCAAGGGCAGTGGCTGCTGTCACTATTGTTTGATATACACACACGCTTTAAACTGGTCAAACTGTGAAATTATAAGCCGTGACCCGGGCTCATCAGAAGCAGAAACCGAGTGACATCTCTTGGAGATCTTCTTACCCAGCCCGAATTTGCCAGCCAAGGAGGCTGCGGCCCCGTCTGCCCTTTTAGGCTTCTAGATGGCACTTCCGTCACGCACAAGGCGCAGACGTGAACCACGTCTTCTGTGAGATTCTGGCAGCAAGGAGAATGTGCGGCCGAAATGAGCAAGGGGGCGGGTACTGGGCGGTGGGAACGGCCTGCCGCCCATTCTACAGCGTGTGTCGTCCCGTGTCCGTTCCTCTTGGTGGCACAGTCACCCAGATCCAGAATCTTGGTATCACCTTTGAGTCTTCCTTTTCCATCAGCCCTGCAATCCATCGCTTTGTGACTCCTTATCTTGACAATGTGCCAATCCTGTATCAGGCAGCTATTGCGGCTCGACAGACACCCACAGAAATCCTAACGGCACACCTTGCTGTCTTGTCTTATGTGCCTCCAAGTTGGCTGGGGGTCACCTGATCTCGTCTAGACTTGGGTGGGGCCCTGCTTCGCGGGTCTCTCATCTTCCCTTTGGGACCATCAGACCGGCCCCCGGATGGCCTTCCCATGACAATGAGAGAAGCATGGGAGAGTAAACATCAGGCCATTTAAGGCCTGGGATCAGAACCGGCGCCCTGTCACTTCTGCTTATTCTGTTGGCCAAAGCAAGTCATATGGCCGAACCCAAAGACAAGGGGCAGGGGAGATATATTTCTGAATATAATCTAACCTACCACAGAGTCTCGTCTCACAGATGCCAGGGAGTTCAGGTTTCATGCAGCCTGCGCTTTTGCGGTGGCCTCCGTCTGGTCTCCATATCCATGCCATATTAACCTTGTAAGGAGCATAGATATGACCGTGGCCTTTCGTGACGCACACACCCCAAAACCTCCTCTGCCAACCATCACACAGAATGCAGCTCCTGGGCTGGTTTCAATTGTCCGTACTCTAGCCCCACCCTCTTTCTCAGGCCTGCCTCCTGTTTTGTCCTCTCTATGCCACCCATGCCGGACCCAGGCTTGGTTATACCTCCCTGTTTCCCAAACACCCATGTTACCCCCCCTACATCGTTTTTCTCCCCACCAGACGCACCCCACCCCTGTCGGAATCCTAGCTTTTTTGTGGCCTTGATTTCCAATTGGAAGTGATAACTTCTGCCTCGGAGCTCCCAGAGACCTTTCACCTAGAATGACCCCCCTGTCCCCAGTAGCTTTAATACCTTCATTCTTGTATCACAGTTATGAGTGAACATGTCATTTCCTAGTCCTTAAAACGGAGCCTGGCACACAATGGGGCGATACTATTTTTAAGGAAGATAAATGAGTGCCTCTAATCTTGCTACTTGCCCTAAGCAGGCAGGGGCTGTAGCTGTCTCTAGCCCAGTGCCGGAGCCCTGATGGGCCTCAGTCACTAATGGCTGACGTGCAGGACAATATTCTGGTTACCCTCCCTCAGGTGGCGGGCATGCTTTGGAGGTTAACCAGAGGGGGTGGAATGGGCGAGGCGATGCCTCTGGGAGAGGTGTCATCTCGCCTTCATCTCACTCCCCCACCTCGCCATTGGGGTCAGCGAGGCAAGGCTGACGGGCCCCCGATCTGGAAACTGAGGAAGAGGCGCTGTGGACGCAGGTCGGGGTGGCTCTGGAGTCCCCAGCAGTCACCCTCCAGCCACTGAAAGCATGGGGTTGACCAGTTGCCTCGGACTAGCCCTTAGCCGGTAGGCGCTACGGCTGAGCGGGTTGACCTTGGCGAGGCTGACCCGGTCTCTTGTGCCTCCGCAGAAGGACTTCACGGTGCGGGAGGAGCTGCAGCAGCAAGACGTGGAGCGCTGGCTTGGCTTCATCACCTTCCTGTGCGAGGTGTTCGGCACCATGCGCAGCAGCACGGGCGAGCCCTTCCGCGTGCTCGTCTGCCCCATCTACACCTGCCTCAGGGAGGTAAGCGACCGGCGCCGACAACGTCACCTTGGAATGTCTGTAAGCAAAACCCGGATGCCCGGGGAAAGCTACGGGGCCGGTACCACTTACCTCGCGATCAATCGCTTGGTAAAGAGAAACGTAAGTCCCCGGGCTTCTGTTTACGAAAGCCAGGCTGTAATTTACTCGGTTTGTATAAAGGGCAAGAGCCGTCCAAAGGGAAGTATTGTTAACTCAGACCTCACAATCTAGAACACTGCCTGCAGGGAGGAGGCCTCCAGGAAGTATGAACTGAATGAGTGGATCTTTGGTCTGGATTGGTTTGCCGTTGAATTATTTGCTTCTAAATTTCACCTAAAAAAAAGAAAGAAACAAGAATTGCCGAGAAGCTTTTGAGAAGCAAGAGGTCAGGGGTGGCCTTGCCCTACCAGGTACAGGTCAGGGGCGGCCTGCCCTACCACTGCAGAAGGTCACCCTGGCTACGCCCGGGGGCCAGAATTGGAAGGGACAAACACAGAAACCGGGAGCGCCTTACGGGGCCGTTGGTGTCGTCTGGTGACAGGGTGGTGGCTCGGAACCCAGCCGTGACGGTGTAGAGGGGGACTGTATTCCAGTTGTGTTTTTGAGTTGGAACCGACGGGACCTGCTGACGTGAGATTTCGGGGAAAGGAGGAAGGGACGTGGGCTCCCGGTTCATCGGCCTGGTGGCGCCATTTTCTGGGATGGGAAGGCCTGGAAGAAAAACACAGTGGGGATGAAAACCAGGAGTCGTTTTCTTCTGTTTGGGTGACCTCGTAGTCACCAGGGAGCTGTCCCGCGGTTGCTCAGATAGAAGTGTCTGGAGATCAGGAAGCCATCGGGATCCCTGGGGACATGGACTTGAGCGTCGTGTAAAGTGACAGTGTGCACCTGGTGCTCCAGGCGGGGAACCAGATAGGGTGACCCACGGAGTGAGGGTAGATGGAGGAGTGGCCAGGAGGCGGGAAGGCCAGCCAGGAGGGCGCGGGTCAGAGGAGGCTCCAGTAGGGCTGAGAATCATCCTACCGGGAGCTGGTGCCAACCCGTCACATGTGCTGCCCCCTCCCACTCCCAGCAGCGGCCCTGGGACCTAGGGAGGAGCAGCCTCGGGAGCGGCGGAGGGGGGTCAATCCGACCAGCCAGAGAAGCGGCCGGGGTTTAGCAACAAGGAGGTCGGGGGCCCGTGGTGTCAGTGGGGCGAGCACGGACGCCACGTGAGGCCACGCTGCGGAGTCAGTGGAGGTGAGGACGTGCGTGCGGACAAGTCTTTGGAGAAGTGTTTCTGTGAAAGGCAACAGGGAAAGAGGAACCTGTCACCTACAGGGGAGGGGTGGCATCAAGGGACATTTTTTGTGTTTTTGAAAGGAAGAAGATAATAGAGCAGTGTAAGAGAAGGGAAGGGGTATTTGTGAATGTCTTGGAAGCATCCACTTCTAGGGAGCAGGGTGCTCGCCCCAGGCGGTGCAGACACTGGCTAGAGCAGAGCACGCGGACCTCCCCCGGGCACCTTGGAAACCCGTCAGTCTCGTAGCCAGACATACTTCTTAACGAACGCGCCTGGTTTCAGAGTTCTTTCTCAGAATCAGAAAACGGCCTCTTCCAACCGTGTGTCGTTCTCAAAGCGTCGCAAACTTGAACGCAGCACCACGAGAGGCCATAGCTTTGCATTTGCCGTCCCTCGGGGGTGGCTGGAAGGCGGCCCTCTCGGAAGCAGGATGGCCTCTTGGGGCCCTCCCACCCCTGCCTGAGTCGCCCTGTGCCCCTGGCAGCCCAGCTCAAGGCAGGGAGCGGCGCTGTTCGAGGGCAGTGACCTGGATTGCCCCGACACGTTCCCTCTGCGTGATCTGGGCACCTCCTGGTGTTGCCATCACCTGCTTCCCCGAGCAGCAGGAGGCAGGGCTACAGCCGAGCGCCGGCCCTGGCTGCCAGGACGCTTCTAACACCGCCTGAGGTAGCGCGAACTTTCGGGTGTGAGATCCGGAAGGTGCCAGGAGATCTGCGCAGAAACCGAGGAGCTTCCCCTAATGCACGCTTGTTGGGTACATGAAACCTTTCAGGACGGTGTCACAAACCCAAAGGTGCCTGCCACGCTCACGGTAAACTTGGAGAGTACATAGTTCATCTGTGGCTTTCACCATTTTGTGAAAAGAGGAAACCGGAGCCCCGTGCTCCAAGCCGTCTGCTCGGGGCCCACGGTGAGGTGGTTCAAGAGCACCGGGCCGGGGCTCAAATCCTGCCTCTGCCGGTTTTCGGCCGTTCCATCTCAGGAGAGAGCTCACCTGCCCTGAGCCTTGGCTCCTGACCTGTAGAGCGGGATCATGCTGCTGGCCCTGAAGGGGTTTAGGGAGAAAGACACGGTGTGGAGTGGGTGCTAAGAGCACCAGGACAAGTAGGTCAGGGTGTGGAAGGAAATGCCCAAGGGACTTGTTCTTAGGCACGGTGGCTTTCAGAGAGCTGGGTGTCCTCCAGGCTGACTTAGGACTGGGCACATGCCCAATCTTAAAGGGACACAGAGGCTGAGAGCCCTGCCCAGAGGGACACAGAGCCAGTCAATGCCAGGGCTGGCCTGGAGCTTCTCACCGACCAATCTAGGGCTCTTTCCAATAAATAGAGAACTTAGCTTCCCTAAAACAGGGCCTTAAGAAAATATGGGGGCATGAAGGGGGGCCCTGTGCCTTTGCCAGCTCCCTGGAGATAGACACTTGAATTCGCAGAATCTGTTGCTGCCTCCCCTACCTTATCTGTCACACACACACACACACACTCATACCTAGGCCTGACTGACATTCCCAAAGCAGGTTGGGCCAGCTCTAAGAAGTTTCTAGAAGCCAAAGCCACTGCTGCTGCCTCTCTCTCCGTGGAAGAGCTTAGGGTATTCCCCTGAGGCCATGCAGATGGCCGACCCCAAATCTACTGGGCCCACCCCTACCCTGGGTCCTCCCAATTCCCAGAACCACCCCAGGCCCACATTGCCGGCTGCCCACTAGACACATCCAGGTCATGCCTCAAGCCCCTCCAACAAGATGTGGCCAGAGCTCTTCCCCAGGGCCTTTCTGCACAGTCCAGGTCCTGGTGTGGGCCCAGACCCTTACTTCCTGCCCCCTCGCAGCAAGGCAGCAGCCCCAGAACTCACCCGGTTGCCTTTTCTTACAGTCATGGGCCACCCATTGTATCCCCTGCTTCTGCACACCTCCATGGCTTCTCCTCCTCCCCTTTCCTCTAGCTTCTGAATAAAACACAGACCCATGGGCCATCTTGGTGTGAAAAGTCTCATTTAGGGGCGCCTGGGTGGCGCAGTCGGTTAAGCGTCCGACTTCAGCCAGGTCACGATCTCGCAGTCCGTGAGTTCGAGCCCCGCGTCGGGCTCTGGGCTGATGGCTCAGAGCCTGGAGCCTGTTTCCGATTCTGTGTCTCCCTCTCTCTCTGCCCCTCCCCCGTTCATGCTCTGTCTCTCTCTGTCCCAAAAAATAAATAAACGTTGAAAAAAAAAAAAGTCTCATTTAGCACAAACCTAAGAGGAAGAAAATCATCACAGCCCTACCACAACCTTGGGGTCCTCAGCTCACAGAGGCCACCTTCGCTGGACCTGGGCCTCACTGACCCCCATGCCCCTTTAAGATTGAGTGTGCGCTTGGCCCCAAAGCCCCTTCAGACTGGAGGCCACCGAGGGCTCTGAGAGGCACCCTGCCCTGGAGGGAGTCCCTGGGCCTTTCCTTGCACACTCTGACCTAGTTGAATTAACTGTTCTCTCAGTTACTCAAGCTTGAGACCTTGGACTCCATCCCTGGAGTCTCTCTCTTCGTGGCCATAACACCTTTTCCCAGGCCCAGCCCAAGTCCCCTCTTCTGGGAAGTCCCCACCCCCACCCCCAGCAGAGCACAGGGACAGCTCCCAAGAACGAGGCATTGCACTCCATTCTTGAGGCTCCGGCCTTTCCGTGGTGCCTTAGTTAGTATTTTAGTATTGGGTAATTTAGTATTTAATTTATTTAGCAATTTAGTATTTAGTCATGATAACAGTACAGTGAAAGGCATTGGTCCCAAGCACATGATGCATTCTTTTCTCTTTTAACTCTGAAGATTATCATCCCCGGTTGCTAGAGAACAGAGAGGTCAGGTAGCTTGCTCCGGGCCCCACAGCAGAGTCTGCTTCGGAATCCAGGTCTGACTGCTGGAGCCTCTCTCTGCTCTTGACATTCTGCTCCTGCCTCATGAAGCACCTTTCTCTCTCCTCGGTCCTTAGCCCAGCGCCTGCTACACAGCGGAAGCCAAATAGGCCATCGTGGAACTGATTCCGCTTTTGCCATAAATAACATGCGTCGATCAGATCTCTCTTTGAGGGATGGAGAAGAATCATGTTCAGTGAGCACTTTTCATTGTCTAAGTGCAAATGGCTGTGCCAAGGTGGTTTTCAAAGTGATTGAAGAGTATAATTGGTGCCTGGAAGGTGCAGGAACCTCCTTGCCCTCCTGTTTACTGCTCGCGTTTGCTTCGTGAGCTCTTTTTTTATGTTTTTTAACATTTTTTTAAAGTAATTTCTACACCCAGCGTGGGGCTCACACTTAAAACCCCAAGATCAAGAGTCACATGCTCTACCGACTGAGCCGGCCAGGTGCCCCTCTTTTTTAAATGTTTTTGATGTTAATGAAATGTTATTGTCATAAGAACACTTAATATGTAGCCTACCCTCTGAACAGATTCTTAAGTGTACATTACAGTTATTGTTAACCTCTAGGTACAATGCCACGCAGCAGATCTCTAGAATCTATCCGTCTGGCATAACAGAAATTTTGTGCGTGGCAATTAGCTGCTCACACTCCCTTCTGCTCCCAGCCTCTGGCTTCCACCATTCTATTCTTTGCTTCTACAAGTTTGACTATGTTAAATACCCTGTGCAAGTAGAAATATGCAGTATTTGTCCTTCTGTGACTGGCTTGTTTCACTTAGCATAATGTCTTCCGGGTTCATCCAGGCTGTCCCATTCTGCCGAATTTCCTTCTTTTATAAAGTGGAATAGTACAGTGGACTCTTGAACAACGTGGGTTTGGACCCTGGGGGTCCACTTACATCCAGAGTTTTTACAGTACAGCTCTGTACATGTATTTTCTCTTTCTTAGGATTTTCTTAGTAATAGTTTCTCTCTTCCGGCTTACTTTATCGTACGAATACAGTGTATAATGCCTATAACATACAAAATATGCATTAATTGACTGTTTATGTTATTGGTAAGGCTTCTGGTCGACAGTAGGCTATTAAGTTTGGGGGTGTCAAAATTATATGTGGATTTTCGATTGCACAGGGGGTCAGTGCCACTAACCCCTGCGTTCAAGGCTCAACTGTATTCCATTGTATGGGTATACCACATTCTTAAATCTGTTCATCTGTTAGTGGACATGTAGGTCGTTCCGACATCTTGGCTACCGCAGTGAGCACAGGAGCGCTAATGTCTCTTTGAGATCTTGACTTCAGTTCTTTTAGATCAATACTCAGAGTGGGATTGTGGATAATATGGTCGTTCTATTTTTAGCTTCTTGTTTAACTGTCTTTCAGAATAGCTATTTCTCTAACACTTGTCTTTTTTTTTTTAATAGTAATAATAGCCGTCCTCACAGGCGTGAAGCAGTGTTGATTTGCATTTCCCTGATAATTAGTGCCATTGAGCACCTTTTCATATGCCTGTTGGCCATTTGTATGTCTTCTTTGGAAAAATGTCCATTCAAGTCCTTAGCTCATTTTTTTCAATCCAGGTATTATATATTATATATTTTGAAAATTAACCCATTCAGATATGTGGTTTGCAAATATTTTCTCCTATTCTGTAAGTTGCTTTTCACTGTTGTGTGGGGTGTGTGTGTGTGTGTGTGTGTGTGTGTGTGTGTGTGCGTTTCTGCGCAGAAACTTTTTCATTTGATGTAGTCCCAGTTGTCTGTTTTTGCTTTTGTGCTTCTAATGTCCTATCCATGAAATCACTGCCAAGACCAATGTCATGAAGCTTTTCCCCTATGGTTTCTTTGACAAGTTACAGTTTCAGGTCTGAAGTTTTAATACATTTGAAGTTATTTTTGTGTGTGTGTGGTGTAAGAGTCCAATTTCATTCTTTGGCATGTGGATATCCAGTTTTCCCAGCACCATTTGTTGAAGAGACTATCCTTTCCCCATTGTGTGTTCCTGGTACTTTGCGGAAGGTCAGTCGACCACATATGCATGGATTTATTTCTGGACTCTCAATTCTGTCCCATTGGTCTATACGTATGTTTTAATTACCATAGCTTTGGAATATATTCTGAAATTTGGATGTGTAGTGCTTCCTGACACGTTCGTTTTCAAACTGTATCAAGACTGTTTTGGCTATGTGAATTTTTTGTGGTTCTATATGAATTGTAGAATTGTCTGTTCTATTACTTTAAAAAAGGCAACTGTAATTTTGATAGGGATTGCATTGACTATGTAGGTCACTTTGGGTGGTCTGGACATTTTAACAATATTACATCTTCCACGTCAAGATCAGGAACAAGACAAGGGTGTCCACTCTTAACGCTCCTGCTTAACATAGTATTAGAAGTCCTAGCCACAGCAACTAGGCAAGAAAAAAGAAATAGAAAACATCCAAATTGAAAAGAAGAAGCAAAATTGTCTCCATGTGCAGATAGCATGATCTTGTATATAGAAAACCCTAAACTTTCTAAAAAAAAAAAAAAAGAAGAAGAAGAAGAAGGAAGAAAGAAAAAAGAAAACCCTAAAGACTCTACCAAAAAATTTAAAAAAGGTTAAAACTAATAAATGAACTCAGTAAAGTTGCCAGGCACAAAATCAATATACAAAAATCAACTGCATTTCTCGACACTATGATAACAAACTACCTGAAAAGGAAATGAGGAAAACAGTTCACTTTACAGTAGCATGAGAAAGAGTAACATACTTGGGAATAAACTTAACTAAGGAAGTAAAAGACTTACCCACTGAAAACTGAAAAATGTTAATGAATGAAATCAAAGAAGGCCCAAAGAAACGGTAAGGCATCCCTCAAGCTGTTTTCCAGGAGCGTTCTAAGGACCCCTTCATCCTGCTGAGGCCCTCAGCCAAACTGTGACTGCCAGGGCCCCACACAGGAGGGTATAATTAGTGTTTGTGGCCTGAGCTACGGGTGTCGTCATCTCCCATCTCAGCTGGAGCCAACGTGCCAACCATTTAATTGGTTGGGGCGGGGGGGGGGGGGGGGAGGCAGGGAGGGTCCTCTCCTCACACCCTTTTCCTGACCCTACAACACTCTTGGCTCGCTCCACTCTGCTGTCGCCTCTATGACCCAATGGTGATCTTGTCAAACTGTTCCGAGATACCATTGAAGGCTTCTCCCTGGGCACCTTGCTTCAAAAGCTTCATCAAAAATTCCTCTGGCAGGGAATGCTGGGGTGGCTTTTAACCCCTTACTTCTGTTTCCTTTGAGCAAACTTTCCCCATGTACTAGGGGCCTGCTTCTGCCCACTCCCTCTCGGCCTTTCTGTCTCCATTCCGATCCCCCAGCCCATCTCTACCCGTGACTCCCAGCCTCCTGCGCTCTTCTGAGTCTGGCAGCCATAGCCAGAGGTCAGGAGTGGAGGAAAGGAGAAAGGGATGGGGTTGCCCTGTGCCAGGAATCTCTCATCCCTCTGCACCTCCCTCTGACCCCCTCCCTATGGTTGGCTCCCTTGCTCTCCTTCCCTCCAGGCCCCAGAAACCCCATCCGCCCCTCCCTGCCTTTTCCAGAGGAAGGGCAGGGAGGGGGCAGGTGCCTCTGAGGGGTGTCTCCGACGGGCACACACCCCACCCTCAAGGATGCAACCGGTTGGGCTCCTGGAAGGGGCCGGCAGGCACAGGCTGGGGAGGAGAACACAGAGGGCAGCAAGTCCGGCTTCTCAGGAAATGAAATTGCCCCATGCAACAATGAGAGAGCCACTTTTTCAACTTTTTGCGTGAGCGTGCATTCAATTGCTCACATTGTTTTGGCTCCAGGGGAAATCTGACCTCGGAAAAGGCTGAGATGAAGTGGGTGTGGGTGGAGATCCTCTGCTATTTCACAGGGCTAAGAGAGTCGAGCAGAACATTCTTCGGAGGTACCTTTCCAGGGGGACTGTTCCTCCCTTCCCAAGAGCAGGAGATGGGGCCTCATTCAGCTACCCAGCTGGGGCCGGGGCAGCGCCCAGTATGGCCAGAAGAGGCCAAGGTCCACTGTGCCCAGGATACCGATGGACCCTAAGGGGAGCGGAGATCTGAAATTATTCCCCTTGCGACCCGGGACTCTTGACCCTGCTGCACCTTGGGGAGCTTTTAAAAACTTACAAATTTTTCAGACCGCCCCTCCAACCCCACTTCAGCCAAGTAAATCAAACTTTCTGGGGATGAGGTTTGAGAGGGGAAAAAAAAAAAAAAGATTTCATCCCTCTATGTGATTCCAGCGTGCAGCCAAGGTTAAGAGACACCAGTCGCTGCATCTTAGGTGCAGTTAGTGAGCAGCCATTGGCAGCCAGAGAGCACTGTGGGAAGAGCACCGCCGGAAGGGCCAGAGAGACCTGAGTTTGAATCCCAGCCCTGCCATTCCTAGCCTGTGGGGCTTTCACCTAATTCTTTAATTTGTTTTATGTTTATTTTATTTTTGAGAGAGAGAGAGAGAGAGAGAGAGAGAGAGAGCACATGCACGAGTGGGGGAGGGGGAGAGAGGGAGGGAGACACCAAGATCCTGTCAGCACAGAACCCGACGCGGGGCTCGAACTCATGAACCGTGAGAGCATACCTGAGCCGGAGAGGCGCTCAACTAACTGAGCCACCCAGGTGCCCCTCACCTAATTCTTTAATGTTTCCGAACCTCAACTTTCTATCTGTAACACGGGAATATGGGACTAACACCCACCCTGCAGGTTTAAGGCGTCAAATACAAGCAAGTAATGCACGACAGCCCCTTGGTGAGCTGCACTGTCGTGTACCACTGTTGAAAGCAAACCGTGTTCCCAGCATTGCTCCAGAGAAGTACCACATCACAGACCGCCCCGGAACGCACTGTCCAAGTCTCCTAACTGGGCCCCCGGGCCCCCCCACAATCGAACACAGCCCCCCTTTCCTGGAGAGCCTCACATGAGCCCTCTGAGGCTCCAGCCGCTGTCCCCACCACAGCTCCACCGAGGGTCCCTTGCATTTCTCCTCCCGGAGCCCCATCTCCCTCCTCCTCCTGCCTGACATCTTGCCCACCTTCAAGACCGGGTTCACTTCCCACCTTGTCCCCGCCCCGCCCTGAGTTATCCCTCCTGTAACATCCGGGGCAATGCGTGTCTACACAGGGCGGCCTACGCGTGTTCCCCGGACACGTTCTTTGCCAGGTGGTTGTGTGAATGCCTCGTGACCTCTTCTGGGTTGCTTGTAAATCATTTCAGTCTCTCGTTGGTACCTGCGGGTAAGTTGGGTCTCGCCTAGTTCTGTAACCCCAAGTACGTTTTGCTCGGGACTCTCCGCTCCTTCGGGAAGCGGTGATTTGGTTTGAGACGATGCTACTTTTCTCTTCTGCACTGCAGAGTTTCCTAGTGGTACTGGAAGGAGGGAGTGTAAGTTGTGAAGTGATCCTCCTCCAAAGGGCTGACGACCCGCTCGGTGACCGAATCCACAGAAATGAAGCCGCCATGAACACTGATGACGGGTTGCGCAAATGCAAGGGCAGGGGGGACCTTGGAGGTGTGGGCAGCTGCTGGGGGCAAAGGGGAGGGGAAGCCAGGGCTTTAGGACAGGTATTGGCGAGAAAGGAGAGAGGCCCCCAGGAAGAAAAGTGAACAGAGGCACGGGGGCCAGAATAAATGCGGCCCGTCTGTGTCAGCGCGGTAAAGATGGGTCTGATGGGTGAGTCCTGGGCCCGTGCTGGCTCCCGGGACACGCCAGAGGATACTGAAAACCTCCAAAAGTTTTGAAGCCAGAGAGCAACACTATGGAAGGCACAAAAGAGAGTTTATTTGCTCATTCAAAAAACGCTGAGAAAAACGCTCCTTCCTTATTGAACTGAAAGGTCTCCTACACACACGTGCGGATAGAAATAAGCTGAAATAGCAAAGTCAAATAAACCTGGGCTCTTCCTAGCCAGAGGGCCTCAAGGGTAACTCTGTGCACAATGCAATGCTCAAAATGAGGTGAGGTAGGACGCAGGACGGTGGGAGCCCAGACGCAGACGAGACCGGGAGATCTGGCGAGGGCACCTCAGCAAAGAACAATCCTCAACCCCTTGTGTCTTTAATTTCTTGCTGTAACCCTCGATCAAAAAGACTAAGCAGGAAGTGACAGGCTGGAAGGAAGCTTGAAAATTCAGGAGAACCCTCCTCCGTGAACAGTTTATTCCAGCCCTAATCTTAGGCACAGACCCTGCCTGGAATGTTCCTCTGAGAATGTAGCCTTCCTGGGGCAGGTACACAGCCCCTGGGCACTGGTTTAGCTGCAGAGCTCCTCCAGGTCCAACAGCTGCTGCTATGAATACCCCAGCTTAAGCAACCATTCCTGTAACCTCTGCCGAAATAACTCCCACAGTTTTGTCCCCTCCAAAGCTGTCGCCCCCCCCCTCCAGTTGGCGGCCAAGGCACTCCTGGTGTGATGCCCCTGACCTGCTCCAAGCCCCCACCACATACCCACAGGCTGGCATGCCTCCCCTGAAGCTGGGGATCCTGGCCCCCAGCGAGATAAAACCCAGTCTCCCCCCTCCCTACCACCACTCCCAGACCCCTCCCCAGCCCCCACCCTCTAACTGTTCTACTTCCTTAGCCAGGCTCTGCAAACTGAAATGTGAAATTTGAAGCCAGTGTTCCCCTTAGCAACCATGGTAACACAGGATCTGATAGAGAGCCTGGAGTTATAAAAATACCAGCTTCCACCAGACACTGGTTTCCAAAGGGAAACCAGTCTCCACGCCAGAACCGTTTTTAAACGGTCTAAAAACTCAAGAGACTTCCAAACCCATCTCAGCGTGGCTTCAGGAAGACATCTCTTCAATTCCCTTTTGGAAGGTGGTGGTGTTGCAAGCTTTGGGTATTTTCTCCAAAATATGCAGCTCCTCTCTTAGAACGGGCTAGCCTTACACATATAGGTGGGAGCCGTTTTTAATAAACATCAGATCTTCGGCATCCTTGAAGGGCGACGTTGAATCGCTGCCAGCCCTTCCGGTTCCCTCCCAGGGAGTCAGCGCCACCAAACCTCCTAATTACACAAGGGGACGGATTTGGTCTTAGCTCCTCTTCGCCGAAAACAGTTTTAATTAACGTGACCGTTTTTCTAGCAGGAATTCCACGTTTAAGGCCTCGGGTAGGGAGGTAAGACGCCTCCCCTCCCGCGGACGCCCCCTCGGGCCAGCCCTGGGCCGCGGTGCTGAACCCCCACTCCCGCTCTCCACGCCGCCTGCAGGGGGCGCCTGGCCTTGCGGGCTGGGGAGCGGGGCCGCTCCCCGCGGCCGCCCCCGCCTCCAGACCCGCCTCCGCGGCCCCGCCCCTCCGCGCTCACCTCCTCCTTCCTCTTATCTCCTGGGGCCATGCCTGTAATTCTGAAAAATATTCTAACTCAGTAATTAATGTCTGAACTTCAAGAGGCCCCTGCTTTCTGCAGAGGCGCACAGGAGGCAGGCGGGGACCTGGAGGGGCTGAAGGCCTTGGTGGGGAGGGGCGGGGGTGCGCACTTTTTCTAAACTGGAGAGTGGACCGTGGAGGGAGGATACATTGTTTCTGGCTGGAGTTGTGTGTACAGGATACACACGCATCTGCACCTATCCACGTGCCTCTGTCTACATTTTTAAATCCTCTGGCCTTTGTTTTTTTGTTTGTTGTTGTTGTTGTTGTTGTTATTTTTAAGTAAGATGCCTTCCTCCCACCCTCCCCTCCCACCCCCAGTGGCGATTTCCAGGTAAGTGGCCCGTTGAATCCTGGCCTCCTGGATGCCCGCCGCCGCCCCCACCCGCTGCCCCGCTCCAGTGTCTCCCCGTGGTTTGCACAGCCCAGCCCGGCCCAGACTTCATTCCAGGTTCCCTGTACCAGGCAATAGGAGCGCGAAGTGCTGGGCTGGCTGCTTGAGCTGGGGCATGAATATGACGTGGTCCCTCCCCTCGCAGAACTGCTGTCTGCTAGAGAGAAGGGGGAAAAGGGAAGCACCCAGTCCTGGGAGCTGGCGCACAGATCACATGCAACTCCCCCTAGGACCCACGCTGATCTTCCTTAACCTGCTCCAGCTCTCAGGCCCATCTGATGATACCCCACTGGCTGCTGTCCCCACCTCAGATGTAAATAATGTGTGAGCAGCACTTGTACATCTGGGCCAGATGCTGTTAGGAACCACCTTTTCTCTTTTCTAGAATCCCTTGGTGGCTCCATTATCACGGCCGCCAGCAATGATCAGTAGCAGCTGACAGGTGGCCTGGGCCAGGCCCTAAAAGAAGAAACCTCCAGGGTTCCCCTTACTTGTAACTGGCAAAGAAGGGTGCTGGGGGAGGAGGTGGACTTCAGAGCCAGACAAATTCGTGCATCGCATAGTCTCGGGTCCTTGGTTCCTTGTTGGGATGCAGATTACATGGGGTTTAGTAGATTTGCTAATTACGAGTGGACTTCCTCCCTTCCCTGTGGGAGGTCACACAAAATAAAGACATGAAAAACAAAAGACATGAAATAATGGGATCAGTCAGCAGCATATTTGTATCATATAAATGAAGTGCTTCTTAATAAGCAAAACTGTGAAGGAACACAGTAAAATAAGTCTCAGGGCCTTTGCCCTTGCCTTTCCTTCGGGGAGAATGCCCTTCTTCCCGGCACCCTTCCAGGCCTCAGCTGGTCAGTCCTGGGTAGACCCTCGCTCACCACCCTCACACCCCTGCAGCCTGCTTTCTTCTTCTCCATAGCCTTTACCAGGATCTGGCTCCACCTTAGAGTTTTCTGTGTGAATCTGTTTTCTCTCTCCCCGACTAGCATGGAAATGGAAGCTTTCTAAAGGCAAGGAATGTGTCTATTCTCGTCACAGCTGTATCCCCAGGGACTAGAACAGTGCCCAGCACAGAGTAGGTGTTCGGTCGATACTGGTTGAATAAATTAATGAAATAGAATGTCTAGACTGAGCAAAGCAGGAGACAGATTACCTTCTGTCCAGATAACCCTTCTAGAGTTAATCTGGACAGATCTCTCAGGGGAAATAAACCCAGAAGCCTTGAAGAGGCAAGGTGAGCCGGCAGCGTGGGGCTGGCTGGTAGCCGTTCCTGGAGAGGAGGTCAGAGTGGGAGAGGAAGAGAAACGCTCGCCCCAAATCAGACTCAGAGGAAGCAATCTGTGCTTACAATATGAGCGAATGGGCAGAAACTACTGTCAGCCGGTGAAGCTGCCTGCATTCTGTCCCTACGCTTTGCTCTGCTCTAATTAAGTGGTCGTTTCTCGACTTCAGTCTGCCAGGCCTCATGTGAGATTGAATTAGTGTGTCCCAGGTCAGAATCCCACGAGCCACAATCCTGAGAAGTCAGGGTGGGCTCGTAGCTCGGCTACACGGATCGATAGTCGTGGGGAAAGGGTGATGGAGGGGCATTGAGTGAGCACCGATGGGCACGGGGGATATGGGGGGGGGGTGCAGGCAGAGTAGCAGGGCCTCCGTCCCCCGCCTCCCCCTTGGGGAGGAAAAGGAGTAAGGAGGATGGATGCGCAGGGCTCAGGAGACTTCGGTGAGGGTCGGGAAGTGGGGGGTGGGAAGGACACCCTCAGTCACAGATGTCGAGGACAATGGCAGCCTTACTTAGCCCTAAACAGTCCCAACACAATCGCAACTAGGCAGCGACACGTCCAGTACAATATAATGTGAGCCACTGTGCCCTTGCACGTTTGCTAGTAACTGCATTTTAAAGCAAGCAACTGTGGGGGCGCCTGGGTGGCTCAGTCGGTTGGGCGACTGACTTCGGCTCAGGTCATGATCTCGCAGTCCGTGAGTTCGAGCCCCGCATCGGGCTCTGTGCTGACAGCTCAGAGCTTGGAGCCTGTTTCAGATTCTGTGTCTCCCTCTCTCTCTGACCCTCCCCTGTTCATGCTCTCTCTCTGTCTCAAAAATAAATAAACGTAAAAAAAAATTAAAAATAAATAAATAAAGCAAGCAACTGGTGAAATTAATATCTTTTATATTATCCAGTATATCCAAAGAATGGCTGCTTCAGCATCTAATCAATATTAAAAAGTATCAATGAGATTTTTTTAATACATTTATCTTGTTTGTACTAAGTCTGAAATCTACTGTGTGCTTTACACTTAAAGCACCTCTCAGTTCGGAGGAGGCACATTTCAAGACGGCATGTGGCTGGTAGCTACTGTAGGGGACAGCACAGGTCTGGGGGCTAGCTTCTAGAATCCTCAGGCTTTGGGGAACCATTCTGGATTCCTAAACTTCTAGATGCCCCTCGAGTCTCAGAGTATTTTTTTCTCGCCTCTCCCTCTGAGCACTCAGAAGCAAAGGAAAACGTTGGGAGCTAAAACCTAAATCGACCAGCCAGGGTGCTAGCGTTGGGTGGTTGGCTGGGGCTCCCTGGTAGGATCTGCAGAGGCAATCCTTTTGACCCCAGAATGAAGGTGAGGAGAGGGAAAGGAGGGGGAAGAAAGGGTAAGAGAGGGGGAAAAAAAAAAAGCATAGAGCAGGGGACTCAAGGGCAGGGGGGTGGCAGGGGCGGCTGACTGTGAGACAGGCTACAAGCAGAATCCCCGGGGGGGGGGGGGGCGGGGAATCAGCCCTGGGAGGGCAGGCAGCTACCAGCTCCTTCTCACAATGGCCCAGTACGTGGAAGACACAATTAGCTCATTCTTGCATCGCATTGCCCTTTTGATTACACTGTTCTCAAGACTTCCATTTCTGTAATTAAGACCTTGTCCCTTACTCAGAGGTATTGGAACATAAAAGTATTTGCTGAATCTGGTTTCCCAGGGTTAAAAGCCAGACTTAGGAAATGCAAACACACTTGTGGAAATGCAAACACACATTCACTAACTAATTATCCCATAATTAAGGCCGAAGCCCTGCTTAAAACAATTAGCTCTGGGAATTGAACAGTAGGTAGAACTCCACTTTTTGCTAATTGTTCTTCCCCAACAGACTGGATATGGCCAGTCCCGGGGCCTTGGGGGGGGGGGTGCGGTGTGGTGGACGGGAGGAGGGAGGGACAGTAGGGAACGAAGTAGCCCGTTGCTTTTGGTCTGGACTGGACCGCGCTCTGCTTGGTTTGGAAATGTTAGTCAGAGAAGAGTTTGAGGTGTGGAGAACAGCAAGGAGGATGTGGTTTGGGCAAGGGGAGTCGAGCGGCTGCCCCAGGCTTGGACACGGGCCATGGGAAGTCTCAGAAGCTACTGCTGGCCACACTGAGGTGGTTTGCCTGGCTGGAGCTGAGGGCGTGGGCCAAGGATTAGCTGACTGGAAAGCAATTAGATGAGGTGGGGCTGGCTGGGAAAATACCTGGAATCCCAGGGCCAGAGTTGAGACTTGCTCGGGTAATGCCCCAGGCGGGAGGCCTTGTGGGCTCTGGGGACTGGAGGTACCCACCCTCGAGGGTGGCTTCCAGGATCCCCGCTGGGCCACAAGCCTTTTTGGCCTCTTGCTGATGGGGAGGAATGGGTTCTATAGGGTGGGAAGTCGAGAGGGGCTTTCGTGATTACCAAGGCCTCTAGATGCCTCCCCCACCTCAGCGTGTCTGCCCCCTCCCTCCACCCCTCCTCAGACTCCCAGGACTTTCCTGAGGCCGGCCTGGTGCCATCAGGTAACCTCCCCCTTTCCTAGGTAGGAGGGATATGTGTGTAGGGTTCCAGGGACTTTCACATTTTGAAAGAAGAGCTTGGAAGAGAAAAATGGATGCCCCCAAAGGGGGGCGGGGCGGGGGGGGAGCAGCAGCAGTTCTGGGTTTCGTAGAGGTCGAGGAGATAACTGACCCCCCAGCGAACCCTCTGTCCCCAGAAAATCCCACATACATCAAAGCTTGCGGACCATCCCTGAAGTCTCTCCTCGGGGGGCTTCTCGGTTAAGAGCCCCTGTTCTAGAAGTGAAATTTGGAATCTTCATACAAGCAAACGTTCAGAGGGGCCTTCCAGACCACCCTCAAAGCAACCGTGTAAAGGATTCCGCGGGTCGACCTGACAGCTCACTTTTTTCCCCCAGAAGGGATCCCAGCTCTTAGACTAGCCCTCCTTCCCTCCCCTCTCCCCTCTCCCCTTCCCCCTTCCCCCTTCCCTTCCTCCCCACCTCCCACCCTTTCTGTCCCCTTCACGCTCTCCATAGATCAGAGGTTAGCAAACTTCTATAAAAGGCCAGATAGTAAATATTTTAGCTTTGCAGGCCAAGAGGCTAAATCGAGTTTAACCACATCCCTGTGATTTGTACTGTGCGAAGCCATGAGAGCAGTTTCTGTGGAAACTACACAGTTCTGCCTTGCTAATGCCAAAGCAGCTGGGACAGTATGCAAATGGATGAGCGTGACTGCATTCCAACAAAACCTTATTTATGGACACTGAAATTTGAATTTTATAACATTTTTATGTGTCAAAGAATATTATTATTCGTTTGCTTTTTTTCCCCCAGCTATTTAAAAATGTAAGAACCGTTCTGAGCTCACAGTCCCCATAAAAAGGGTGCTGGGGACCAGATCTGGCCACTGGGCTGTGGTTTTACAGACCCCTGATCTAGATCTGTGGTTCTCGATGCTCATTAAAATTGCGGATCACCAGCAGCAAAGGGAATTTGCACTTTCCCAGGCTGTGCTGCTGCCACCGTAGGAGATCCACGCTCTGGGCACCCCTGATCTAGTCTGAACTCCACCCCCATTTTACCGACAACAAAACTGAGGCCCAGAGGTGCCATAGCTCTGTCATACGAACCCAGGGAGAGCCTTCTCTATCCCAGGATGCAGAGCTGTCTGGTTTTCTATCTCTAGCTGCTTCCAGAGAGCTATCCTGCCAGCTCACACTGCCCAAGGCTCTCACCGGGCCACAGGAAATGTGTGTGTGTCCCCTGGTGTCCCAAAGTGGCCGGGCTCCAGTGAGTCATCTCCCCTGAGTAGAGACAGTGTGCATGCACTGAGGTATCCCCATGGTGCCAGTCAGTTCCCTCCTGACACCTTGTCAGCTTTGGGGATCCACAGGGCATAGCAGGACAAGAGGGAGGCTAAAAGTCCCCTCCGTGAAAAGGGAAAGTGAAAGAACGAGGGCTCGGACGTCAGACTAACGGTGACTTCAAATCCCACACTGTCGGTACTAGCTAGGACCAGGGAAGTTACTTAGCCTCCTTGAGCATCAGTTTTCCCAACAGTAAAATGAAAAACGGCCCTCTACCTCTGCAGGATCGCCATAAGGATTAGCGATCACATCTGTCAAGTTTCTGGCACATAGTACAAAACGTTTATGGTATCTTTATTGGCCACCCTGGCATCATGCCTTAACCACAGAGCTACCCAGCCACAACCTGACAGGCACCGAGAAAGGCTATATGATCCTCCTGACGACACATGAGACGGTGGCTGTGTTGCTGTCCTTACATTATGGAGACATTCACTGTCCCATACTCCGGTGACATTCTCAGTGGTGATTCAGGTTGGCGTGTGTAAGGCCATGTCAGAGGTTTGTATCGGGGGCCCTTGGGTGGCCTTCAGGGTCTGGGAACCCACTGAAATCGGATGCTGACATCTGTGAACGTGTGTAGATGGGCATTTTCTTGGGAGAGGTGCCAAAGGTTCCATCAGACCTTCAAAGAGTTCCGTGCTCCAGAAAAGCTAAGGGACCCATGTCTGCAAACACAACACATTAGACAGCACCAAACTCTGGTGACAGATTCCTAGACTTGAGAATCAACTCCCTGCTCCTTAGGTATGATCTTGGACACACTGGACATCATCTGATTCCAACCCAAACTTCCATTTCCTCGGCCCTGAAACCTGTGCCTAGCCTAGCTGTCTCACCAGTTCCAGAATCAGATGATATCCTCTGAACAAAAACCCAGAGTAGGGAAACCAAGAATGGGTGGAGGTCTCAGAGTGACCACCGGGCGAGCAAGGGCCGCACAGGAACTACCTGCAGGGACAGTATGTTTGCTTCAAATTTAAATGCCGGGGGCACGGGAGTTAAAACAGGTAACACTAAGCTGTGGTAATAAGCAGGATTGCGGTGACCCTAGGGGAGGGGCGGTGAGAAGAAGGGCACAAGAAGCCTGTGGGGTGTGACCCAGGTTCTAGCTGTTGCTGGGGCCATCGGTAGCACAGGCGTATTCCCCGTGCGAAAGTTCATCTAACCGCGTCCTTAGGATGTGTTGTGCCTTTTTGCACGTGTGATGCTTCAACCAGAAGTTCTCTCACAAAAATGTTCCGCTGAGAAAAGTAGAAATACAGTATAAAATCACCCCGTTGGGGATTTTTCCACGTAACTCTGGAGTGACATAAGCATATGGCTTGAAGAGCGAGCAATTTGTATACAAACACAAATAGCGGGGTATGATGTGAACATGATCTGAAGGCCAGATTTAAGTATCTTTCTTTTTGACAAACTGCTATCTGAATTGGCCTGCGGAACTTTTGCTTTCTTTCATTATCTCACGGCACCAACAGGCCGTCTCCAGCCTCTTCACAGCAATGGCGGCCCTGCCTTCGTCTGGCCTACTGTGGATAGCCTGTCCACCAGGGCAGCGGCCCTGCTCAGCACACCCGTGGTTCCAGAGCGCTGCCCGTCCCATCCCCTCTCTCCTGTAGGCTTCCCTCCAACCGGTTTCTTTTCTGTCTCCCACATCCCATGCTTCCCACTCTCTTGAGGGTTTCCCTCTTCTCTGCAGCCCACCAAACCCACCTGAGGAAGGAGAGCCTTCCCTTGACCCCGCATTCCCCTCCGGGAACCACCCCATGTCTCTCTTCCCTACAGAGCCAGAGTTTTCCAAAGAATTGTCTCTCTACATGCTGTCTGTCTGGATTGCTTCTGCCCCTTCAAGCCAACAGTACGGTCCTTGTTGAAATCACCTTGTTGCGAAATTCAGAGCCCGGCTCAGCCCTCAGCTCCGCCAGCCCAACGTAGCAAGAAAGCAGCTGTCGGGGACGTGTAAACCAATGAGAGGATTGTGTTCCAACAAAACCGTATTGATCGACACGTAAACCAATGAGAGGATTGTGTTCCAACAAAACCGTATTGATCGACGCTGAAATTTGAATTTCGTGTCATTTTTACGTGCCAGGTGGAGGTATTTCCCAAACTTTTCGTGTAGGAGCCTTTGCTTTCGGCCTGTGTTCACCTGCAAGGTCTTCTCCACAACTTCCTTTGGTGTTCTCTTAACCAGAACCCGGAGAAGTCGATGTGCTTTGGGATTTACCAGAGGACAGGCGACCGTAGCTCGTGGTGAGCCAGGAATGGGGCCCCAGGTGCAAGTCCCAAAGCCCATGTTAGTCACAGGCAGATTCCCACGGCAGCAGCAGCCCCCAAACTTGACCTGTACAGACTAGATCTACATCTCCAGGCCTGGGTTCATCCACCTGACACACGCCACCCCCTCCCCCAGGCCCACCCACAGACCCCCGCAAACTCAGGAGCACCTAATGGAACCCATCTCCTGCTACCAGAGAAGATACCACCACCCTCCACCCCACTAGTTGGCAGGATCTACGGGCAGCAGCTCTTACCCGGATCTCAGCTCTGGCTACCATGTTTCTGCCTGGCCGCAGCTCGTGAGGCCAAGGTCCCCTTTCGCCTGAATTAGCCCACCAGCCTTCTAACTGGGCTCACCCCCGTCTCTCCGTACTCCAGGCTCACAGGTTTCTTGAGGGTGATCTTTCTCACTGTTTGGAATGTTCTTCCCCATCCCTCTCCTGACCCCACTCTTTCCCTAGCTTGACCTTACGGGGTCGCCACAAAGCTCTCTCCCGAGGAGATCTCCCCTGGGCTCCTCTCCCCACCCAGGTGAGGACGGTCCTTCCTACCACCCACCCCCACGGCACCCTCGGTTCTGTGCCACACGCAGCCCCCTCAGTAAGAGGGGCTGCCACTGATGAAGCTGCTCTTCGTGTGTGCCAGCTACTATTCTAAACATGGGTCCTCGGTGACCGCACTTAATCCTAGCCCAGTTTCCAGATGAGGAAACTGAGACACAGAGAAGCGAATGGTGCAACATGATTAGTGGGGGGCTGAGTCTGGATTCGAACCCAGGCAGCCTCACCTTCCAGCCTTGGTTCCCATCACTGATCTGCTTGAGCCATGTCTGTCCTCCCAACTACACTAGTAAATCCACGAGGAAAGGATTCATGCCTCCTTGTTGCATGAATGAATGAATGAAAAAGTGGTTGCTGTCCCTTCAGGCTCCCTGGAGGAGGTACAGGACCTGCCGTGCTCTGGGCCGGTTATGTGTCTGGGTGGCTGCATCCCAGGAAACAGAGGGGCCTTTCCGAGTGGCTTTACCCCAGCCAGCACAGGCTTTCCTTCAAATCCAGTCTGCATTTCTTCTGAGAGGGCCAGCTGGACACAAGGTCCTGTGTGAGTCAAAACTAGTCTAGGTAGACCCTAGACTAGACCTAGAAGTAGCTAGAACCAAATAGTTGCCCCCAGGCTGTGAACCCAGAAGCTTCTGGTTATAGAGATTAGGGGAGGAGGTCAGGGAAAGCTGGGAGGAGGAAGGTCTTGTCTCAGGAGACAGTAAATGGAGCCAGGGTGGGGTTTGCTCCTCGTTGTCCTCACAGATAAGGACAAGACGTGTTCAGAAGCCTGTGAACAGATGGCTTTGGCTGGTCTGGAGGTCTGTGAAAGGGAGGAGAAGGCAGTAGGGCCCCAGGGGTGGAAGTGGCCAGCAGCCAGGGCCTGAGCCACTCCACCACCACCCCCCACCCCAGGCTAAACACTTTATCCCCTCCCAAACCCCTCAGGTGACCCAGTGAGAATGCATGCATAATACTATTGGCAAAACTGAGAATAAACTGAGGGTTGATGGGGGGGTGGGAGGTGGGGGATGGGCATGGAGGAGGGCACCTGTTGGGAGGAGCCCTGGGTGTTGTATGGAAACCAATTTGACAATAAATTTCATATTAAAAATAATAATAATAATAATAATACTATTGGCCGGCAGGCGCACTCCTCCAAAAAGATTTAGAAATAGAGTTTAGAAATAGGGTTGCCCCAGTATGACAGTTTCTATTCTGCTAAGGGTAAGGCTCCAAAGCCAAACAAACTTCCAGGTGCCAATTAAATGCTCTTATCTCCAACCTTAGACTTGGCAGAGAGTACTTAGTGAATCCTTTCTGCCGTCCCCAGGCAGCCCCAGGCCCTTTTCTCAGCCCAGGCCTGTCTGTCCCTCTGTGGGGTGGCTGCCACTCGGAGTACAAATGCTAATTATGCCTTTAGCACAGGCCTATTATTCTCTGCTTAAGCTTGTCCCAGGCCCAGCTGTCCCTGCCCAGTTGGTGCTTGGTTACTGCCTTGCACCCAAACCCACCGTGGAACCAGCTAAGCCTCCTCACCCAGGGACGGACCTCCGGCCCAGCTTCTGGGCTACGGCTTCAGACTCCTCCCCCCCGCCCCCACCCGGGAAGACTGGCACCCTCTGTCTGGGAACCGGCCTCCAGCAGGCACATATTCTTAAATACAGCCTGCCGAGATGATCACGCTGGAGAAGACGTGTGTTGAGCGAGGGTTTCTTCAGAATCCCATGCTCCGCAGCAGAGTAAGGGGCTGGTGTGCCCTTTCTCCAGGTCCTCGAGGCCCCCTGGCTGGTTACCCGTGCCCTCCCCCACTCACATACCCTGTAAAGTCTGACATTGGCGGGAGGGACGCCTGGTTGACCTGCCACACCGTGGAGAACCTTGTAAGCAGCTCCTTCCCAGGCTTGTGGGAAGGTGGGCTGGCGAGGCCCTTCAGAGAACTGTGTGCCCAAACAGTTGGTGGGGGCGGGCAGAGCTACAGCAGCTGCTGGGCTCTGCAGTGGGGACCCCTTTCCGCTGAAGCTGGAGCGTCACCGTCTGTGACAGAGCCCTCCGCAAGTTTCCCTCTGGGACTGCAGAAACCAGCAGAGAAACCAGTCACCTCCCCACCACCCTTCTTCCTGATTAAATGTCTTGATCTAGGAAAGGAGAGATCTCGCACCCCCAGGAGGAGTCCTGTCTTTCCCGATCTGCCCACCGTATTCTGTGTTGAAACACGGGGGAAGGCAGGAAGGCGGTAGGGATGAGGAGAGGCCTTGCCTCAGGGACTCGAGTGGCTGGACAGTGGCTCGGCCACCGGGAAGGAGGAAAGGACTGTTTCGCAAGCGAGGCTGGGCACTCTGGGCTGGCCCATCAGCCCCTGGCACGCGGCTAGGCCTGTTAGGAAATCAAGGAGGCTCTCTGTCTGCTTTCCAGCAGACGCCACTTCTGTCTTTCCACTGCTTTGCTCAGTTCACAGCGCTGGCTCCAGGGCCAGGCTGGCGGGCGGGCAGGCGGGCCAGGCACCCTCTGCCGCAGGCCTGGTGCCCAGGGAGCACCCGCTCCTGCCTCAGCTAATGTGGTCACAAGGGTCCCCGGGACTGGGCTGCAGAACCACACGGATAAGACCAGCCGGCCACTGGTGGTCATCTCGGGTGGGAAGGCAGGGCGACTCTTGGGGAAGGATTCCAGACTGTTTCCTTCTCCGTTGAGCTCCAACGCCCTTATCTCCTTTCCTGCCAGGCGGGGACTCCTCACTAGTCACACACAAAAGAAAACCCCACCCAAGATACACAACCCCGCTCCTTGGCCCCCACATACTTGAAGGGGGAGGGCTTGCCTCTGGTTCCATGTAATCCACCTGGCTATCAGTCAGGGAAGCGGTAGGTATGCATTGCCCTAATATTAGAATATTATATATTTGGTCCAGAAAGGGAGGGGGGCAGGTTGAGGACAACAGCGCCCACTAAATGGAGCCACCTTGGTGTCTGCTCTGAAAGTTCTTGGAACTGGCAATTGATTGAGATGCTACTTGGAGGGAAAACAGTGATGGGCCGGCGGTGGGGGGGTGGGGGTGGGGGCGGTGCAAAGGGCAATCACAAGGTTCAGGGGTGATTGGGTTGAAGGTGGAGGGCCGTTATGGGGCAGAAGAGAACAAGGAATGAGAGAACAAGCACACATGGTACTCCCTTGAGTGTCTTACAGGCCTGAGTATTCCTCTCACTTCCGAGATTATGGGAATAATCGTTGGAATATGGGAATATAGAAAAACGAAGCCCTGAGATGTCAGCTCATTGCACAGTTTACAAGGCCTGTTGCTGTGAGAGCTCAAGTGGAACCATGGCCTTGCAACTCTGAACTCCTTCCCAGGCTTCATGGCCCACCTCCGAAGAGCAGTCCACATTCAGACTTGACGCTGGGCGGTGCTTCCTAGAGGCAGGGGGCTGGCCTCGTTGACCCCTGGGGTCTCGTTCCAGCCCAGCGCTAGTGGCAGAGTCTACAGGCCAGTTGCTATGGGAACTATAACTTTGAATTTCCTGGCTCTGGGGCTGTGAAAATCACAACCTGAACCTTCCGTTGATGTGGGTTTCTCGATTAATTTCCTGTTTGATTGTTTACTTTAGAGAGCGGAAAATGCCTTTGCAGGCAGCTAGTTCCCTCCACCAAGACGCTTATCACACCCTCCCCCCACGAAGCCAGCAAGGTCAAGTCCAGGCCTCAGGTGGGTGGAGGTTGGGCGGGGGGGGGGGGGGGGGGGGGTGCGGGGCCAGGGGCCAGGGGCTGGGAGAGGCCCAGCTAAGAGCAGATGGCATTGTGCCCTGACTTCTCCTTGTGCCTGCCGGGGGTCCCAGCCCGGCGGGCACCAGGAGAGTAATCTATGGGTGCAGAGACCAGCCCATGAGGGGCATCTGCCCACCGCCCAGAGCCCCAGGCCTGGCCCCCAGCCAGCCCAAACCCCTCCTCCTGTCTCAGGGAACCGTTTCGTGCTGAGTCAGACACAAAATGCAGTCTTTCCTTCAGAGGGGTGTCTGTAGCGTACCATGAAGGGGTGAAGGTCCCAGGTGCCACCCAACACCCAGTGCCTCCAGGCCAGGCATTCTTGGCCAAGTTCCCCTGGGGAAGCTTGCAGAATAACTGCTTTTCCATCTGCCTGTCCTCCAACTGCCCTCCCCAAGGCCCCGACGCTCCAGCAGAGAGCGATGGACAGGGCGTCCATTATCATCATTGCATCTTGTTCCCGTCTGCGTCCTTGGGGAGCAGTTAATGCTGGCAGGTTCAGGTGAGGCCCTGCAGGAGGAGTCATGATCCCCTGCAATGACAACCACGTCACTAGGAGTAGGACGCTTTGTCACCTTCAGAGCCCCTCTCCCCACCCGCCAGCAGAACCCCTCAGATGGGCAGGAGCACTCATGCACTCACTTTATAAAGAGGGGCGCTGAGCACGAGGAAGGGAAATGGAATAGGCTAGAGATCAGCTGATAATCTGGGGGGCCCCCAACCCCTCAATACCCTTTCCCTTGTCTAGGTGACTGTATAAGGTACCACGCAAGTCAGGGGCCTTTAGTGAGCAAAGAGGATACTATTACTAATTACTTCGGGATGGCAAGTGAAAACCAGAACCATCCCAGGAAGAGGGCGGTGCATGGTCCCTCCACTTTTCACTGACCACCACCCCCCCCACCACCACCAGCCTTGTTTATGTGGGACTTGCTGGCGGAGCAATGGTTATATCATTTGGCTACGGGGGCAGATGAGACCTGGGGTCAAACCCTGGTTTTCCATTACTGGCGGGAAGTCACCCCACTCTACGTGCCTCAGTTTCTGCAGCTATAAATGAAGATACTACTGTGGGTGTCTAACGCAGATAAACTGGAGAAAGGATAAAGTGGGTCTTGAAACATACACACGGTGCAGAGCTTCCCGTGTAGAGCAAGCATTCAAAAAACGTAAGCCGGGGGATGATCGAGGACCCAGAAGGTATTGGTCAGTCCTCAGGAGACACCTTCGGGAAAGGTAAAACTTCAGAGCTTCCTTGGGCATTCTCCATTCATCCTTTAGGAGAGATCCACGATGCCCGGGAAGTGAACGCAAAATGAGCCACAGAGGGGACAGGCAAGGCTTATAGAAGGGAAAGGAAGGGCACTGAAGAAGAAGCTGGGAGGTGTTGACAGCAGTCATGGCCAACATCCCTGTGGTTTCCAACCCTGACCTAGGGTCCTGGGAACTTATGGCTGCAGGGACGCTGTGAGCAGAACTCCCCTCCTGTGCAGGCCACTGGCCAGGGCTTGGCTCCCAGGAGGACCCACTGGAGCCGTGGCCCCATCCTCTGGCTCCGGTGTCTGAAGGATTCAGTGTCTGCTCTGAGCCCCAGATTACGTTTCCGGCCCCCTGGGGCCAGCCGTGGGATGAAGCATTCCCCCATGTGACATATGTGACATTTACTGTGGCCACTTTGTACAAGGCGGTTTGCAAACTCTGCAGGAAGGAGGCTAATTATTCCCTCCAGGGCGCCTGGTCCGCAGTTAGGGTGCCTGCCCGCCTGCCCGCCTTAGCTAGGAGGGCCGACAGCCAGACCACAGGGCATAAGCTTGGACCGAAGTCCAGGACAGAACCATGAATTTCCTTGACATCTGACCATAGCCGCCATACAGGGCTCCTTATTAGGCAAGTGGAATGGTGATATTTGGGGCAAATCCCCCTCTCCTGGGGATGGCTGAAATGCAGGCCGGCACAGAGCTCTGATAGTAAGTGAGGAACATGGAACAACACTGATTTCGTAGCCACCCTGACAGGCTGGGCAGCGTGAGCCCTTACACATCCGTGTACCTGTGTCTGCAGCCACCCTCACCCCTGCCTTCCACGTCAGCGGATATGCAACGGTACCACTTTGCTTCTTTAAGGCTCATCTCTGCACACGGGCCTCCTCTCCTCCTCTCCTCTGATTTTCCCTTTTTTTCCTGCCTTGTACCCTCTCACCTCCGCCTCTCCCGCTGGAACAACCACCCCCCTCTGCCCTGGCATGGGGGTTTTACCCCTTTTCTCTTCCGTAGGCAAGTTCAAAAAGAAAGAAAAGAGAGAGGGGGAGGAGGGAGGGAGGGAGGGAGGAAGGAAGAGGAGAAAAAGAGAGAGAGACAGAGAAAAGCAGAAACCCACAAAGGAAAAGAAAAAAATGGGTCCCCTCGCTATCTTCCACCTCCCGACCTCCCTCTCCTTCTCCAGCCCCATGTGACCCGGGCCTCCACCTGTCCCTTCCCCTTTTCTGAAGTCATCATGGCAAAGGTCACCCGTCCCCTCCTAATCACCAGGTCCAAGGCGCCCTGGTCTTTGTTCATCTTACATGACCTCTCTTGAGCATTTGACACGGCTGACCTTGTACTTCTTAGAATTCTCCTGGCTTCCGTGGCATCACCTTCTTCTATTCCTCTTGGCTCTCTGACTGTCCTCGTGCTCCTTCAGGGGTTCCTCTTCCTCCACCACTCTTTAGATGTGGCTCTCTCTCCAGGTTTGGAGCCCTTACCCTCTTCTCTTCTCACCTGGACCTTCTCTTCTCACAAGCACCTGCGGCCTTGACCTGGCACCGATGATCTTGGATAGCCAGCCTCCCATGAGTTATCTTCCCTGATCAGCCCCAAGGACCATGGACTCAATATTTCTAACGCCGAATTCCTTCATATCCCCCCAAACCAACTCGTCATGCCTTCCTACGATCATTGGTGACACCCGCATTTATCCAGTTGGCCAAGCCCCAAACCTGGGGACGATCCATCTTCTATATCGTCCTTTTCCTCACCCTCACTTCTGCCTCTAAACACGCGTCCTCCCATTTTTTCCCGCCTCAATTCAAGGCACCGTATTTTCTCACAGCAGCCTCCTTACTGTCCCCTTGCCTGCAGTACCCCACCACTCTGCCAGCTCTGGTCTGTTCGCCACGCTGTGCAAGAAAGGATCCTTCCAAAATGTACTCTCTACTTTAAAATCTCTCAGTGGCTCTCCAGTCCCTTAGGATAAGACCCAAATGCAGTAGCATGGCATCTAGAGCCCTATAGGATGTGGCCCTTGCCTCTTTTGTCATCAGGTTCTCTCTCTCCGCCAACACTATATATTTTAGCATCTTGAGATACTTGTTATTCACCAGTGCACTCTGCTAGTTCATGGGTGTTTGTTGTTTTTTGGGTTGTTGTTTTTTTTGTTTTTTGTTTGTTTGGTTTTTTGCTTTTGTGCACCTGCCATATGCTGCTTCTTACACCACATGCATGTTCTCCATCACCACCACTCCATCCCGTGCTTCAATCCCACATACCTACAGTCTCTCAATTTCCCCCTACTAGACTATGAGCTCCCAGTCTTATTTTTCTTGTTGCCCCTGTAGTTACATGATGTTTAGACAAGGTAGGTGTTCCATGCATGTTGTTGAAAAGATGACTAGATGGATAGAAGGATGGAAGAAAGGGAGGAAGGAAGGGAGGGAGGGAGGGAGGATGGATGGGTGATGGATAAGTAGGTGAGGAAGGAAGGGTAAGTAGGTGAGTGGGTATATAGATGGATGAAAGAATGGATGAATGGATGGATGGTTGGATGGATGGAAGGAAGGAAGGAAGGAAGGAAGGAAGGTTGGATACATGATATGTGGGTAGATAGACGGATGGATGGATAAATGGATTGTTGGTGGATGGAGGATTGCATACTTGGGTGGACAGATGCACTAATGGCTGAGTAAGTGGATGTGTGGATGGGTGGGTAGGTGATGGCCGATGCAAACAAAGAATATGTAAAACCAATTCAATTTTGTGAAGGCCCAGGTTGATTATTGTCACCGGACAATAAAATTAAGAATTCTGAGCTCCAACCAGCAAAATGAGAATGCGCAAAGGTGAGAGGAATTAAAATAATTCTCCAAGACAGAGGATGCTGACCCAGGACTTTTGAGCATCCTCTAGTTCTCAGACTTGCTGTCTCTCTAGTTTGTGCAAGCCACTTCACCCACTATGCCTCAGTTTGTCTATTAGGTAGAGATCATAATGCCATGGCCTTTCCCTGTCTCCACAAGAGTGTCACGAGGGTAAATGGGACAGTACACAGAGTGTGCCAAGAGCTTTCTCTGTGTTGACAGAGAAACAGATTTAATAACAATAATCACACCTTGCATTTGGATCAAGCTTTGCACTTTTCAAAGCTCTTTCACAGACATTGTTATCTCACTTGACTCTCAAAACAATTCGAGGCAGGTATTATCCCTCTTCTCAGGTGAGGAAACTGAGGTGCAGGGCGATAAAGTGACATGCCCGGGGTTACTCTTAGCGAGGGGCAGGTCTTCTGACTCGGAGGCTGCTGTACAATTTTGATGACAGCCTTTTTCGGATAGATTATCTCCTTTCCTGCCTCCCTGAGGAGACCCAGACATCATAGACCATCTCTGTGATGACTCAGGGTCATTATCATGACCATCAGCCCCCGTGCTGTCCTCTAGACCTGGCCGTAGGTACAGGTGCAGAGACGCGGGATAGAGGGGCTCTACCCTAGGGTGCTCCTAGGGGCAGGTGGCCACGTGCAGCTCCCCAGCCCGGTCACCACGTGTCCCGGCCATCTCCTCTGGCCCCGTCTCACTCTCCCGCCTCCCCCCTCTCTCCACCGTCAGTGTTTGTGCCTGGCACGTGGCTTCCATGGCCACCGCGGACCTCTCCCTGCCACTCTTGGCTCTTTCTTCTCTCTCGCCTTCCTGCCACGTCTTCCGCACTTGCAGCCTATCCCACCACATCCCTAGCCCTTCTGTAGACCCAGCCAGCCCATCCGGGCTCGATGAATGTGTTCTCCAGAAAACCAGCCAGTCGCCTGCTCTCTGAAACCGCGGTTGTGCTCTGTGGTGCCCACTCCCCCCACGCCCTCCGCGACCCCGGACCCCCGAGGGAGAGAGGTCCCTGCCGGCAGGGTCTGAGCTGTGCTTTTGCTACGGCTGCACCAGACATCGTGGGTTTGTTCTACAAGGTTGAAACCCTGGGCTGTTGGTGAGCTGGGGTGGTCAGGGCGGGCTGGCCAGCCTGCCTCAAGTTGGCACTCACTCCTCCGTGGAAAGGCAAGAATTCACCATCTACAGCACTCGCTTCCCTCCCGCCAAGGAAGGCAGCCCTACAGCCCCTCCCATCAGCACGGTTTCTCTCCCCACAGCGTGGCATCCCAAGCAACCGGGGTTACATCCCTGCACGCCCTGTGGACCTTCCCCAGGGGACTCCAGGATGCTCCCACCAGGGTGTCTTTCTCCCTGGTTGCTCTCGGGCCTCCCACAGGCTGACTGCAAGCACCTTGGCCTCTCCCCCCCACCAGGGAGGATATGATGGGTGTGCCCACAAGTCTCCGGCGGAGACAATAGGACAGGAATGCATTAGCTTCCGAACAAACACTGTGTGGGCTCGCACAATTGCCTTGGATTCTCATCCAAGAAACACATTTCGCTGTTCGAGGGCGCGGGTGGCTTGCCTGCCCCAGCCCGCCCACACCCCTTTCTACGCCAGAGACTTTGATGAGAGCGCTGCCCCTCCCCACCCACTCCAGGGCCTTCCACCCGCCCACCCCCACTCCCCACCCCCGTGGGGCAAGCCTGCCTCCTCCATCGGTGCAGCTTTTCTCCCGGAGAGTCCTGCCTGGGCTGAGAATGGCCTGCCCACCCAAAGAGTGCCCGCCCCTGCCTCTACTTATTTTAACCATTTTGTTATTGTGATAAAGTTTGCATAACACAACATCGATCACTCTGGCCGGCTTCAAGCGTACAACTAAGCGGCGTTAGGCACCTTCACACTGTTGTGCAACATCGCCACCATCCATCTCTAGAACGTTTTGTCTTCCTTCCCGACCTGCAACGCCGTCCCCACGAAACACCGGCTCCCCAGTCCCCGCTCTTGCCCGCCCCGACCCCACCGTTCTACTTTGTCTCTACGAATTTGACTCTTCTGACTCGGAGAAGTGGAATCAGACAGGATTTGTCCTTTTGTGACTGTTCTTTTCCGCTCGGCGTAGTGTCCTCGAGGTTCATCCACGTTGCAGCGCGGGTCAGCATTTCCTTCCATGTAAAGGCTGAAGAACATTTCATTGCATACGGATGGACCGCAGTAGTTCATCCATCCATCCCTCCACGGACCCCCAAGTTGCTTCTGCCTCTCGCCTGTTGTGAACATGGGTGGACAGGTACCTGTTCGGATGGCCACACTTCTTGAGACTCCTCTGGGACTTAAAAAAAAAAAAAAAGCATTGTCTCCAGAAGGTGCCAGATAGAGCATACGTAAACAAGAGCGCTCATTGACCTCCTCAACACTCCAGCAGATTTGTTTATCCAAACACTAGCCGTCACTGGGGAAAAAGCAGAGTCCTGAAGATATGGAACACAGAACAGGTAAGTTTGGCCAAGATAGAAAAGAGTGGAAAGATCCTGTACCTGGACCGCTGCCTGCAAACGACAGGTAGGGACAGATTCTTGGGGAACCACAGATCACCCAGAGGCATGAGAGCCTCTAAGAGGGACAGTGAAAGGGGTCCCGGCGGGGAGCCCCTGTGGACTTGTGTCAAGGGCTCCTGGTTGAGGAGGCCAGCCTCTTGTCATACCACACAGAGCAGCGGAGTGTGACTTCTGGGGAGGTTGGGAGGGACGCTGTCCAAAGCCCCTTCGGCACTAGGGTTCTGAGACTCTGCTCTCAAAAGCTGGTAATGAGAGGCCAGAACGGCATTTGCAGGGAGAATAGGAAGCGGTCTGCAGCCTCCCTGCAGATTCCCTTCGTATCCTTGCACGCTGCAACCGTGAAGGAAAAGTGTGATGACCAACCCCGGTCCTCCCCCACTTCCCTGAGCAAACCCAGCAAGCCGCTTGCAAGAGGGCCTATCACACGATGTGATTGTTGGCTTCGCACAGACTTTCCCAAACAAGCAAGTGGAAGATAAGGTTGAAGGAGAGGCTCTGGGGTTGAGAACCCGCCTGTAGCTCTGCCTGAGGGCCCAGGGGGGCTACCCTCACCCTCCAGAGTCCCCCGCTACCCGCCCCCGTTCCCTAAGTCTGTTCCCTGCCCGGCTAGCCAGGAGCCAAGGCCACCAGGGACACAGCCAGGCAGGGGGAGGGTGTGGGGGGTAGTCTGGGCACAAAGAGGGGAGGAGGGATTGGAAGGGAGTAGTCCAGTCACAAAGATGCAGGAAAGAAAGACACAGACCCCGCTTTGGAGTTCTCAACTGTCATCTGGGAGCAGAGGGCAGGCCAGAACTTTCCACGCGGTTCTGTCAGCCGTTCAGACAGCCACACGGAGGGACAATCAATCACATTTCAGAACATCTAGTACTTGTCAGCCCTTATGCTTACTAGTACTTCCCATCAAGTTACCTTACTCATCCTGGGGCGCCTGGGTGGCTCAGTCCGTTAAGCGTCCGACTTCGGCTCAGGTCATGATCTTGAGGTTCATGAGTTCAAGACCGCATCGGGCTCTGTGCTGACAGCTCAGAGCCTGGAACCTGCTTTGGATTCTGTGTCTCCCTCTCTCTCTGCCCCTCCCCTGCTCTCGCTCTCTCTGTCTCTCTCTTTCTCTCTCTCAAAACTAAATACACATTTTTTTTTTTTATTTTTTAAAAAAGGTATCTCACTTGTCCCTAGAACCCCTAAGAGGCTAATCTCAGGACAGAACATGCTCCCAGGGTCATTTCAACGTGACACACACAACAAGCACTACTGAGCGCCTACTGTGCGTCACCCCGCGTTCCAGAGCATACCTTGTTCTTCCCACGAGCTGCCAGTTCTGCCCCCCTCCCCCACTTTCCCCACCCAGCTGCCAGCACGCACTCCATCTCAAAGAGTTCCCTTCTCACCAGATTGCCCCCCACCTTTCTTCTGATTTCTACCAACAATGTTTGAAGGATCGTCTCCCAATAAGCGCTACAGAAAACCTGTGAGGGAACAAAGTACCTTCAGAAAGAAACCCCAGCAAACCTTACAGAGCTCTCCTGATATATATGAGTCCCTATGTCCCCTGCAGATAAGTGGGGCTAGTCCCACATCCCCATGCTGATCCCATTCCAGACAGCCACAGGACCTTCCTGGGCCTAGACCCAACATCCCCCCCCCCTCCCCCCGCCTCCCTCCAGAGCAGCTGGGTTGGGTGTGGACCACATGCCTTAGGTACACCTGCTACAAGGTGAATCACTTCCACCGGCTTTTTCCAGAACCTGTTTCCTGGTCTTCACTCTAGCCTCCTGGGTCCTGTAACTGAGGGAGGCCCTTCCCTGTGTGCCCCCCACAAAGGTCCACCGGGCACCGGCTTGGCGGAAGGCTCCCCTGCCTCCCCCTTGGGGCTCTGCAGCTCCGGGAGGCAAGAAAACTCCAGAAGCAGACACTGGCTTAAGGGGAGGGACAGCTGTGTGCTTCAGACTGTCCCACTGTGCCTGTGTATTGTAATTATTTAACCCGTCCCCCTGTGGGTGCACGGTAGTTTTACTGTAGTGATAGCGAAGCAAAAGCCGCGTATCCCTGTCGCGGTGCGTGCGTCCGGGTCCATTTATTCTGACAGCGATCACCAAATTGCCGTCTAGAGACCTGCGCCAGCCTCCGTTTCCACATCGGTTATAATTTTGTGTCGCGTCCCCTCCGGCGAGAGGGGTGTGTGGGGCGGGGTACCCACGTGCCCATCACTCTCGCCTCTCCGAGTGTGTGCACCCGGGTGACCTTCGGGGGAGGGGCCTCGCCGCATCCGCCCTTGCCCGCCCGCCCGCCCTCGGGCTGGGCTGTCGTCGCAGCCTGTGTGCTAGGCGCTGTGCGGGTGCGGGGACCAATCAGAGGCCCCGCCCTGGTGGGGCTTGCCTTCTAGCGGAGAGACGAACAAGTATCAACTTGTCCCGGGTGAGCTATGCGGCAGTGAGAAGTAAGCCAGGAGGTGAGCGGGGCCGGCCGCCTTCACACAGGCTGGAGAGGTGACACTGGGGCAGAGTCCTGAACAAGGGGGGAGAGTGAGGTCCGCAAGTCCGTGGTGGCCGAGAATCTGGGTGACGGGAGCACGAAGGTCTGGAGTCAGAGCCGCGGCAGTGAGTAGAACAGGTTCACCAGCGGCCTCAACGCCTGTCCCTCTATGCCGCCTGCACCATTTCCTCCCCTGGACTGTCCCTTGCTCTCCGCCTGCTTTTCATTGGAGCAGGTCGAAGACTACCTCTCTGTCCATTCATCCTAAAACGATTCCGGTGTGTCGGCCGCAAGCCCAGTTCTGACAGATACAAGGGGGAAGGAGGCCTGGTGTCTCTGGCCCTGACCTCTGGCCCGGGCCTGCTGTGGCCTCGATGCCCTGCACGCTCATTGGGCACGTGGCAAGGCTTGCCCTGAATCTTCAGCCCTCTTGAGGCGAATGCTTGTGGCTCTTGCTAAGAGGGACCCCTGGGCTGGGTGGATGGAGGAGACGGGGAGGGACAAGGAGGATGTGTCGAGTTTGGATTTCAAGCTAGCGATGGGAATAGTCCCCCTGTGGCTTCCCCTGTGCTTGAACTCATCACACCCGCGTCAAGGACTTTGACTCCAGTTCTGGTTCAGGGGACGAGGATACTCATCCTAAAAATGCCTTCCTCTGGTGCCCTCCCCACCCTCCACCTTTCCTTTAAAACAAAAACCAGGGGTGTCTGGGTGGCTCAGTCTGGCTGCTGATGTCGGCTCAGGTCATGATCTCACGGTTCATGAGTTCGAGCCCCACCTTGGGCTCTGCACTGATGGTGCGGAGCTTGCTTGGGATTCCCTCTCTCCCTCTCCCTCTCTGCGCCTCCCGTGTACTGTCTCAAAATAAATAAATAAACTCAAAACAAAAAACAATGCATGAATCATATCAACCAACATTTAGCAAATCCTCAACGGTTGCCAGGATCTAGGCTAGGTGTTAAAGGTGGCCAAGATGAGCACAGCACTCTCCCAGGCTTCACTTGTGTGAAATGCCAAGTGGTTGGGGACGTCAGGTGAGAAGTCAGTGAGAAGCGGGGGGGGGGGGGGGGGGGGTACCATGGGCTGGGGGTGATCCAGGAGTCTCCAAGGAAAGCTGGGAAGTGCTGTGGGCCTTGCAGAGTGGGTGAGTATGGAGAGTTCCAGCAGAGGGAAAAGTCATCCGTGGCAGATCATCTAAATGCAGGGTCATCCCGCGGATGCGGTGATCAATGTGGCAGGGATGGCGGTGGAGATGTACCAAGGGGGAAGGGGACGGAGGAAGAAGTGGTTGATGGGGTTGAGAGTAAGTGGGGGAGAGGCAGAGAGAGAGGGTGACCCAGAATCCGAAGCAGGCTCCAGGCTCTGAGCTGTCAGCACAGAGCCCGACATGGGGCTCGAACCCACGGACCGTGAGATCAAGCCCCGAGCCAAAGTCAGAAGCCACCCAGGCGCCCCGTGATGTTATGTGAATTCTATCTCAGTTGAGAGAGAGAGAGGGAGAGAGAGAGAGAGAGAGAGAGAATAAGATGAGGCCAAGGGAAGCCTGGACAAGGGCGTGGCCAGTCCCAGCACTGAGCAGCCTGGCCATGGCCTTGGTCAGGAAGCAATTCCAACCTCTGGGTAAGTCAACACTGCTGTGGTTTTGCAGAAGAGCACTTTGATTTCTGGAAGCTTTCCTCTAGCCGGGGCCCAGGAGTGCCTGACACCATGGCCGAGCCTCCCTCGCCCATCAGGAAGTCTTTACCCTCATTGCGTTTCTCTGAGGCTTTTCTCTGACCAGGTGTTACAGCTGATGACCCCAGAGTGTTTGCTACCAAGCCATGGTCTCTAATCGCAACCTTCTGACCTGGCCTGGGCGCCCAGGCTCTATGCCCACAGTGGTCCTCCAACCGTTCAAATCCTGCCAGAGAAATCGCCGTGTCCCTGCTGCCCTCTGACCTTCGTGGGCTCTCTTCCCCGCCACACCCTGAGTAGCGTTCTCTGCCTCTCTCTTCTACAGCTCTTGCAATCTCAGGATGTGAAGGAAGACGCCGTCCTGTGCTGCTCGATGGAGGTAAGCATCTCCGACCTCAGACCTGGTGTGCCCCTCACACCCGCCAGTTGTGGCTGTGTGAGGATCACTGGACACACGCGCAAGTCCCCGGCGAAGGTGTGGAGACAGGGCTGGTGGGGAATGGCTTCCTGAGTTGACGTGAACTCCTGCATCCAGAATTGTCAACCCCCAACCAGAGTAAATGTGGACAGAGTGACCGACCCACCACTAGCTGGAGAGAGAGGTGGCTGCTTCTCTAGAGAGAAGGACCACGTGCTGGCCTTGTCCACTGTGCTTCTGTGCCCAAGACCACCTTCTTCTTGCCCAGGCACGCCCCACAAATGACTTAAGAAATTCCAAGTGATGTGACCCCCCCCCGCCCCCAAGTATCTCCCTTGACTTTCGTGGTATGGGGTTTGCGGAAGGCGCCTGAGGTTTGAAACCGCCCCCCCCCCCATGTTGGCAGCCACCTTCTTCAAAATACCCCCTTAGGAGGTGCCATTCCTGTGCCCAAAATGTGGCCACTACTTGTTGAAACTTTTCCTCTGGGATCTCCCTCGGGGGCAAACGTTGCCCTGGGAAGTCAGCCCAGCCATTTAGAATGGAGTACAGTGAGGACAGGCGCGTCCAGCGTGAGCCCCCAGGGCACGTCAGGGCTGCGTGAGCATGCGTCTCAGGTGGCTTCTGTCCAGCCTCCAAGGCTACTCGCATCCCAAGGATCTCAGAGGCCAGAAGTGCTGCGACTCTGGACAACGGCCTGAGGTCTACATGATGGTCACTGTCCATTTGTGGAGCTCCAAATGGGTACCTTACATGGGACTTGGGGACGGCCGGGGCTGCACTGATGCAGAAGATTGGGACTCCTCCTTCCCTGTGGGGGCTTTTCAACATCATCAGGGGCAGGCCCTCTGGCTGGCCTTCTGCCGCAGTTCATGTTTCCCTCCTACACTTCATGTCACAAGGGTGGCCAGAGGTCAGTGCTGGGGAGGGGAGGTGGGATTGGGGGCAGGAGAGAAGGAAGGAGAGGAACAGGAGGCCTCATCCCTGCTCTCAGGTTCCGCGCAGAGACACGCAGCTCTCTCGTTTCTAGAGAGACATCGTAGCAAGTGAAAATTAACACGCTGCAGCCTGATCACCTTTGAAGGGAGCAGGTCAACCATTGAGGGTGTGGGCAGTAGTCGGGGAAGACTTCCCGTAGGAGGGAAAGCTCTTGGGTGAAAGACAGAAGAGGCATGGTCCCGGTGAGAGCTCTCTTTAGCCCCGGGCAGCAGGCAATAACCTAACCCCTCTTCTTGCGGCAGATTGGTCATTAAATGTGGGCTCTCACAGTTGACTATTCCTGCCCTCCCGCCTCCCTGTTCTCCCTGTGGCACAGATGCCTGGGCCCGCACCTTCCAGCGGGATAGTCCAGTGATTTCCTGTCCCTGCCCCCAGCCCTTCTAACCCAGGTGGGTCAGCTTGCCATTCCGGAGCCCAAGCCCGGTCCTAACCCCCCACTTCTCTGCCCGCAGCTGCAGAGCACAGGCCGGCTGCTGGAGGAGCAGCTGCCCGAGATGATGACCGAGCTCCTGGCCAGCGCCCGCGACAAGATGCTGTGCCCCTCAGAGTCCATGCTGACCCGGTCGCTGCTTCTGGAGGTCATCGAGCTCCATGCCAACAGCTGGAACCCTCTGACGCCCCCCATCACGCAGTACTACAACAGAACCATCCAGAAACTGACAGCCTGACAGCCAGGGGGCCTGGCGGGCGGCCCGCGGGCAGCTGGGGCCCTGGTACACAGGGCCAGATGGACAGGCGGGAGGACAGGGGTGGCCCTGGCGGGAGAAAGAAATGGGAAGGAAAGCAGACAGAGCCGGCGGCCAGTCTGGAGCCAGACCGGGAAGGAGTGCCCCTCATCTGAGCCCCCCCAGCCCCAAGCATGTGGCAGTTCACACCAATAAGGGAAGCATGTTTCTTTCTCATGGTGGCCCCGATCGCCCCTCCCCACTCCCGCTCCTCCCCGCCCCCTCCCATCAAACGCGTCCCCCGCAGGGCTTTGTGCGAGGGGTTTCATCTCTGTGACTCCGCTGAGGCCCTGGCAGCTCCGCACGCCGGGGTACCGCTTGGGTCAGAAAGGACCTCAGAAGGCTGAAAAAGTGGGTCGGAGACGGGCTTGCATTGTTCCTGCTGTCAGCCGCAGTCGCCAACTGCTGCCAAGCAGGCGACAGAGAGCAGATGTCCGGGAGGACAAAGGCGGGCAGGGTCCCCACCAGCCGCCCGTAATTGACGGCCTTTGTCCGCCACGGTCGAGCTGGGGGGGCTGGGGGACGGAGGCTTCTCCCCTAACCTTCACACTGCCCCCTCCCCACTTCCAGGTCCTCCTTTTGGCCCCCAAGCCTCAGGGGGGGGGCCCAGGGGGCGGGGAGCAGGGAGGGGAGCTGGAGTTGGCGATTCTACTTGTACTCTTGTGTTTTATTGTTTTATTTTCAAAAGTCAGCTGCTTTGAAGTCTCCTCTCTCAATGAAAAGAGCCCGAGATGTGATCACACAGTCAGCGCCACGAGGACCCCCTGATTAGTGGAAGATCAAACCCGGCTCCCTCTGGAAGGATTCTAGCCACAGACAGCTTGCCAGTAGCCAATTAGGGTAATTGGAAACTTCTGCCCCGGCGGGGGTCCTGCTGGAACCCTGTGTCCTCAGCCCTTGGCTTCCAGTACCTCTGTTCTCTCATTCTAGCTGTGCTGTGTCAATGGGCCGATACTGTCGCAGGCCCCCGGGAGTGTGTATCCTGGCCCGGGGGCCTGGTGGTGAATGGGGCACCGAAGGAGGCTGGCAAATTAAAGCCAAAATGCTAGGTGATGTTGCCCGCACCACACACGGGTCTCGTCCCAAGCTTAGTGGGGGGGCATGTGGCCGTTGGGGACTGCCTGGCTCCCCAGGACTCGGCGTCTGGCTAAATGGGCTGTGCTGCTGCCCCGGCCTCATCACAGGCAGGACCCAGCAGCCCAGGCCTCCCCACAGCCAAGGTCTCTGCGCTCTGGGAGGGCTCTGGGCACTGTAGCCCCTGAGCTGTGGGGAACGGTGCGTTCATTGAGTCTTGAGCGTAACGGTCGGGTGACTAGGTGAGGCCGCCAGACAGATCTTTCCAGTCTGGGAACAGGGCTGGGGGTTCTTGAAAGGGCCAGGTCCTGGGAAGAGCCCCCTCTCTGTTGGAGGAGGATGCGGGTCGGGCTCTAGGAGGCTGGCTTCCGGGTTGTCACGGCATCCTCACAGCCCCATCTCTGGGGTCTGGAGCCCATACTTTGATAAACCCCCATAAAATGACTTCAGAGCCCAGCAGCTCCCTTTACTGAGGCTGGTCACTCCCTGTGTCACTGGAGGGCCCTGGCTGCCTGGTCCGCTCAGGCTGGCCAGGGGGTGAGGGCTGGAGGTTTCCCTTTGTGGACTCCAAGTCTGGAGGAGCAGGCAGGTCCCCCAGTACTCCCTGGCTTTCTCCACCTGCTGCAACCTGACCTTCAGCCCCGGGATGGGAGCCTTTGCCAATCCCAAGGAAGAGCGTGTTGGAGACACATGTCGGGGGGCACAGGTTTACCTGGAATGGGTCAGTAGCCTCCAAGAGGCCCGTGCTGCCTCTGCCCCTGGCCTTTGCCTCCTCCCCTCTTCAAGCTTCTCCTCGCTGCCTTTCCTTCTCAGTGGGCTCCTTCAGCCCAACCTGGGGCCCCGGACGCCAGGGGCCCCATGGGAGGCCCTGAGGGAAGAGCTAGACTGAAGTTAGGGGGCTCAGAGAGGGCACCGGGGAAATCGTGGTCTCGAGGAGTCAGGCAGCCCCAGCAGGGCGCGCAGCCGCTCCCTGGAAGGCCTCGGAGAGCTGTGTCTGGGCTGAAATGGGCTAGCGCCCCTGGAGTGCACAGTGTGCGTGTGTGTGTGTGTGTGTGCGCGCGCGCGTGTGTTTGCGAGCGCATCTGCTGAGAACGAAGCAGGGCCCCAGAGGAAGAGAGTGGCCCAGGGGAACGGGGTCTCCTGCTCTTTCCACGGGGCAGAGAGCAAGCTTCACGAAGGGGCCCCAGACACCGTGCATGCAGGGACTGATGTTCCCAGGAAAGCTGAGACCCGTGACATCGCGGGCGCCATGGACCCAATGCCTCTTCCTCCTAACGGCCTCCTTGGTGGTCTTGCCTCAGAGCCACCCCTCCTTGACTGTTAGGACCAGAGTATGAAGAAGTAAGATATAAATATGTATACATATATAAATATATTTTTAATTACGTGTCGTGTCACGGTGGCTCCAGACGTATGGTTTGCCTAGTTTATCTCCATTGCTTGAAAGTGCTTCCTGGCCAATCCAAATAACAGTTTAAGCTGTTTTTCTAAATGCAGGTTGCTGCTACTCTTTGAGACATGGAAGGAAAACGTTTAAAAAAAAAAAGAAACTTTTTTTTTTAAGGAAATAAGAGTGAAACATAAAATCTGTGACTCTGAAGCAGCTTCCCGTGGGAGACTACTCAGACAGGAGCTGGGGGCAGAAGTGGGTTCCCCACAGACCCCCTAGCCTCTCCCTAGGCCAGACCCCACCCCCCCCTTGTGCTGAGTGAGGAAGGCCATATCCAAGTTGACCTCTGAATGTATTTGGTGGGAGGCAAAACTGGATATTGCATTTCTAAGGCTCGTGTTGTTTTCCCTACTCGCCCGCGGCTTTCTTGGCGCAGCGAAGAGGCGAAGTCCGGCCATCTGATGTTGATCCTGTCTCGGTCTGTCCCCCCTGCCAGTCAAGACCAGATAGCCATTGTTTTCCTCCGGGGCGGCCAGCCTGCTCACCACAGCCCTGCTCCCCTCGGCCTCGTGGCTTTGCCTCAGCGCTGGGACCGCAACCCCAAGAAGGCTCCTAATCTCCCCTGGATAAGGTGGGGGCCCCACCATCCTCCGTGGGGAATGCTTACCCCACACCCAGTCTCGTCTGTTCGTCCTTCCTTAATCAGTCTGTAAACCTTTAAGGTTTAGGGATCGCCCTGTCCATCCATGTAAATGTAAATGTTGGCCGAGTCGGTATTTATTCTAATTTTTATTTTATTTTATTTTCTCTGAGGGACGGGGAGGGGGGGTGTGGGAAATGTACCCCTGATCGCGCCCTGGGCAGCTGCAGGGGCGGGGACCCAGACAGCCGGGCCGCCGTGAGGAGCAGCCCCACGGGGCCGCCCCCAGACGCCACGTTCCAGTCCCTTATCTGGCATCAGAACCCGGCCAGTGCTCTCAGGGCCTGCCCGTGGAGTCCTGTCCCTCAGCTGCTGGCGCTCTGTTGGGACCTCTGCCTGGGCCTTTAAGGATGCAGATCAGAGAGAAGACAGCTCTCCTCTGCTCGGGACACTGGCGTAGAGGGCTGCCCACCTCGCCTGAGCCAGCTGGGAGCCTGGAAATAGGACCTACCTCCCTGGAGCAGGGGCCTGGGGCTTCCCGCCAAAGCTGCAGTAGAATCCTGCTCACGCGACCACTTTCCCTCCCTCAGTATGTCCTGCTTTCCAGCTGAACCCAAACTACAAGTGGGTTTAAAAAATAAACACCAAAAACCAAAAATGCCCTGAATCTGTGTTCTCTGTGTGTTCGGCAGAGGAAATCTTTCCCAAAGGCTTCTGTGGCCTCCACTGGTGCCGGCCGGGACCGCCAATGAGCCCCTGCCCGGGCGACGAGCTAATGAGAACATTTCCCACAGTTTGGCCATCTTGGAGAGCCGGGGCACGGTCTGGGGCCCGGGGAAGGCTGTGAAGGAGTGGTTCGGAGAATGTGGCTGGAGGGCACTTGTGCCCCCCCATCGCCCCCAGGCTGGGAACCGTGGCCTATCCAAAGTCATAGGATTAGGCCGGTCCTGCAGAAAATAGCTTTTGCACTAAGGGTTTGGTCTGCTGCACGTCCGGCCACCCCACGCCCCAAACCCACTCCTTCCTTAGAAATATCACTGGAGCATTTGACTTATTTCAGAAAGACTGACGCTTGGGCCCAGAAGCTTCTAAAAGTCAGCAGCAAGTGGCTGTCCAGTCCCAGTGGGTGAAACCAGTCTTTCCTCAAAGGGGCCCAGTGATTTATTTTCCTGTGACGATATGTCCCTTGTTTTGCACAATCCCTCTGATGGCAAGACACTGGGGACACTGCCTCCTGGTAACAGATCCCCCTCGGGGGTTCTCGCTGGCTAGAACTTGCCAGCCTTTCACCTCCTCAGGGCAGCGACAAGCGCATCCACCCCCTTCCTGTGTCCCTGGCCTGGTCAAGATGGTGGCCAGCCCAGAAGCCTGGTGACGGCTTGTTGAGATGGGTCACTATTACTGAGTCACATGACACTGTGCAGGGACGGCCAGAAGTGCACAGATCGGTGGGGGGAGATGACATTTTAATTAAACAATGGAGATATTCGTCAAACCAAAGTATTTACAAAAATGCAAACGTGTAGAAGCAGAAAACGGAGATCAAAGCGAAAGGTGTTTGAAGGTGGGAGAGAGAGTGGGGACATCTTACCAAACACTAGTCACAAAAAGAGCGGGCAGATTTTTCTGGCGTGACTTAATCCTGATTCCAGAAGCTTCTAAGTTATTGAAAACTGTGAAACCCATCATCTAAATAATAAATGTTTCAGTCTTGCATTTCACCACCATCTCTGCGGATACGTGCCGTGCGTCCTCCTGAGGGTGGGTTACATTTACACTGGGGTCTGTAGGAGTGGGGGGGGGAGAAGAAGACCATTTAGGATGAATAAGCTAGAACGTATGCACACACGCCCACATGCGCGACTGGGAAGGGCCTTTTACACGCCAAGGTAAAGGGCAGGAGAAGAAGAGATTGGGAGGGAAGAAGCCGCTATGCCTCAGTATTAACGGTCTGTCTTCCCCACAGCTCCCAGGGCCTTTGGGGCCTTCCATACACTGTTTCAGGTGGTTCAATAAAGTGGGTATTTTTGATCCCCATTTTACAGATGAGAAGGCTAAGGCTCAGAGAGGTGACACGACTGACCGACAGCCAAGGGCCAGTCCGCGGGAGCGCCAGGGGCAGAGCGAGAGCCAGGGGCCCCTTTCCCGAGCCCAGAAGGCGAGCATGTCCTCAGCAGCCTCTGAGCTGACCGCTGCGGAGCGCGGCCCCAGGGAGCCGCCAGTAACACCAGACAGAAAGAGCAGTCAGCGGCCCGCTGGGACTACACGGGCAGCAGACGGAGGCTCCCCTCTGCGTCAGTGGGAAGAAGGCACATGATGAAATGCCTCAAATCAAGGCATTTGGGTGGGGTGGGGAGACCAAGCCATGCGGCAAAGTTCACGCTGTTATGTAAAAGCATCCATTGGAATATGAGCCAACTGTCCCCTTGGACTGACAGCACATCAGGGGCTCTCAAGGTGGGTGGGAGGTGAGGGACGCTTACGAGGCGTGGAGTCGATACCCGGATCGCCTGCCAACTTCTCAAACTATGCACTGGAAGAGGACACCGTATATACCACAGTTTCCAAATTCTGGCCTTAGGGAGCCCCTCTCACTTACTCACTTGCACATGTGCTATGTGCTGAGTGGGAGAAAAGGTATTGAAGGCCGCCATCCATAGTCCAGGAATGTAGCACAAACATAACCATGAAGAGCTGTTACAGGCATGCAGATTGAATGTCTAGGAACAGCAGGCGATGACGCCTCATTCCTCACCTCCATCCGCGGTACAGGTCCCACCCGCTTCCGGAAGTTTGCACGGACCACTTCGCTTTACGAAGGACCTCCGTCAGTACCGGTTTACCCTAACCTAAGGAAACCTGAAGATGATTTTCGAGGTTGTGAAAACGAGCAAAAAGTGAAAACGGCCTTCAGCGTTGAGCCAGGATGGAGGTGCCCCCCACCCCCAGCCGCGAGAGTGGAGCTGTCCGGCTCCTCCTTCTCGAAACACGCCCAGCATCTCAACATCAACCGCCAGAGCTTTGAACCGTGTCTGTGAGCATCTGTGTCTTATCCCGATTGATTTTACGCATCCCTTAACAAGATGTGTCCTAAGCTCTCTGAAAAGCTTGTTTGGGGGGTGGGGGCGGTGTCTAGGAAGGCTCAAACATTCTCCATATAAATGAGTGCCGATCGCTTCTTCACTTTATGCCGTTGCAGCTAAAGCAAGCTTTCGTAGGAACAGTCCGCTTTCTTTTAACTTCTTTTCATGTTTATTTATCTTTGAGAGAGACAGAGTGTGAGTGGGGGAGGAGCAGAGAGAGAGGGAGACACAGCATCGGAAGCAGGCTCCAGGCTCTGAGCCATCAGCACAGAGCCCGGGCGTGGGGCTCGAACTCGTGAACTGTGAGATCGTGACCTGAGCGAATTCGGATGCTTAACCAACTCGGCCACCCAGGTGCCCCTGAATTCTGATCTTAAAAGAAAATATTTTGTGGGCCCCTGAAAGTATCAGGTGCCCTCGCTTCCGTGCCTAATGCGTGCATCGGCCCTGGGAGGACATGGTCCCTGAGGGAGGAGTCTCACCTTTCCCTGCCACCCAGCTGAACTCGGGGCGAGCAGGGCAGAGGACGGTGGCTGGAGGGGGCCGGCGGGGAAGCTCACGCTGCAGTCTTCCAGGCAAGTTGTTGGGAAGCGGATGCGATGGTGCGTCTTCTGCCCCAGATGGGCTGCTGGGCACACAGCCCGGAGCGCATCGCGAGCAGCTGCGTGTGCCTGACCCAGGAGACTGGCCCAGAGAATCCAAGCGTCACCCAGCACTTGCTCCTGTCCACAGCACTGTCCTACACATACCCTCATACGGGCTCACCGGAGCCCTGGAAAGGAAATAAATAAATTCTTTCTGCTGCTTTTACATCTGAGGACACCGAGGCTTAGAGAACCATTATGGCTGAATGGTGTGTCCGCCGGGGCTGGGCACACAGCTGGGCAAGGGGACTCGGGCACAAAGGTGGCCAGGATCCTGGGTCCTCAGCCTGGTCCCCATACATGTTTTCAAATACACATTCTTGTCTGATCCTCATAATAGCTCTACCAAATGACAGACATTTTTGACTCCATTTTTTTTAATGTTTATTTATTTGGGGCGCCTGGGTGGCTCAGTCGGTTAAGCGTCGGACTTCGGCTCGGGTCACGATGTCACGGTTTGTGAGTTTGAGCCCCACGTCGGGCCCTGTGCTGACGGCTTGGAGCCTGGAGCCTGCTTCGGATTCTGTATCTCCCTTTCTCTCTGCCCCTCCCCCGCTCATAATCTGTCTCTCTCTCTCTCTCTCTCTCTCTCTGTCTCAAAAATAAATAAACATTAAAAAAATTGTTGTTTAATGTTTATTTATTTATTTTGAGAGAGAGAGTGCAAGGTGGGGGAGGGTCAGAGAGAGAGAATCCCAAGCAGGCTCTGTGTGGTCAGCACGGAGCCCAGTGCGGAGCTCGATCGCAGGAACCTTGAGCTCATGGCCTGGGCGGAAATGAAGAGGCGGCTGCTTAACTGACTGAGCCGCCCAGGCGCCCTTTTGACTCCATTTTAAAGGTGGGAGAAACAGGCTCAGCAAAGCAGAGTGACAAAGCCATGTCATGTGACCGGTAGGCACAAAAGTCATGCCTGGCAATGCTGCCTTCCTCACCCTGAGAACCATCTGGTGGGCATGTATGGGGACCAGGCTGAGGATCCAGGATCCTGGCCACCTTTGTGCCCGAGTCCCCTTGCCCTGCTACGTGCTCAGCCCAGATGGACAGACGCACCAGTCCCCAGGGACAAACAGGGGCTCAGGCCAGGGATCTGGGGCCCGGTGGTGATCCAGCAGGACATAGAGGGACGCGGCCCTCGAGGGTAAACAAATGGATGGGAGAGAGGTTCACGGCCTGGCATGGAATCGTGGCCTTTCCCACCTGACCAGGGCGAGGGGTGGATCCTGCCTTGGGCTTGGCTCAGAGGAAAAGGAGAAGTTCGGGGGGCTGAGGAGGGACAGTAACTCCGGAAGCATGTCAGGGGGAGAGGAAATGGTGCTCAGCATCTGTGTCCATTAACTATCACCAGGCAACTCTGGGTGACTAATTATTGCAAGCTTGAAACCTCAGAGACTAACAACACTGATGTTGACTGCTCTTCCTGATGGATCTACAGATGGGTTGGGGTTTGGATGACCTTGGCTGGCTGGCAGGGGAGTCAACCCCAGTCTCTGGACCTTGGACAGTGGTTGGAGGTACAATCATGCACCTTCCCTTAGTGTTACTTCTTCCAGGAAGTTCTCCCTTACTGACTCTCCCCCGCTGGGGTCCCACAGCTTCTAGGGACGTTCCTACGACAGCTCTGCTCACTATGTGTGACCACTGGCGTGTAGATGGCCAGTGCACACTGACCATGAGCTTGACCTCATCCCCTGTGCATCTATCTCAAGCACTCAGCCCGGGGCCTGGCCCAAGCAGGTCCAAGCAAGCATGAGGGGGGACAAGTGGGTGAACTGTTAACAGTGAGGTCCAGGTAGTAAGTGACAGAAGGGCTTGGGGACGGAAGGGCTAAGCTACCAGAGCAGGAGAGGGGTAAGGGGACCCCACGTGGGACGGGGACATCCAGTAGGGGGGCTGGGGCTGGCCTTGGGGTCCTGAGGTCTAACAGTCCAGAGAGGCCCGGGGGTGGGGGACTCTCCTGTGTTGTAGCCAGAGCCACGGCGAGCAGAGCCGGGGCCTTTGTGTGAAGGAGAAGATGCCCTTCCCCTCCGAGGGTCACGGGTCCTGGCCGGGACTCGTGAGCTGCCACACACCCCCTCAGCTGGGCCCGTGGGTAGGACACAACCTGCGCACCGCGCGTGAGATTTTCTGGGGCGTGGGGGCGTGTGTGTGCATGTGCGAGGTGCACGCGGGGGACGGGTGTGTGTACGTGACTTGTGTGTTTTGTGCTGCAGTTTCCGAGTCCCCCGGCCGCTTGGCCTCTGAGCAACGAGGGCTGGGAAGCAGAGGCATGAGGGTCCCGAGTCCCAGAACTAGAAACGGGGTGTCTTCCCGAGGAGGTGACAGGGTTCTCGCCCTGCCACCTGGGAACGGGGCTGATGGGAGGCCCGCCACATGCCACGAACGAGCTGATGGTCCCCAGTTGGGGAGGCCACACGCTGGCCTTCTGCTCAGGAGAGGCCCTCCTCCCTCAGGGGACTGCTTAGCTGGGGAGGGGAAAGGTGTGGGCAGACTGGAAAGAGGAATCTGGGAAGGCAAACGGCCCCAGGTGGCTGGGGGTGCCCGGTCACAGAAGCCCGTGGCTCAGCCAGACACCCAGGAGGGCCTCTGGCCGTGACCGCAGGAGGGGCTGCCCTTGCAGAGGCCTGATTCGTCAGGGCAGGGGCTGCACAGGACCACCGAGGGAAGACTCGGCTGCCATTCCAGAATGCTCTGCGGTCTCGGTCAATCAGACCCAGCCACCTGGGCAGCGGGCTTCCTCCCATGAGTCGCACTCCCCGTCCCCACCCCCTGCTTGCCCAGTCAGCTGCTAGGATGGGAACATCGTGGAAACTGCAGTCTCAGAGAGGACTCTGCAGGACTTGTGTCTTCACCTCTCCCAGTGATGCTAAGACTGGGCTACAGGGACAGGGAAGCTGTGCTTCCAGGTTTCTGACCCTCACCTTGAGACACAGCTGGGCTCGTGGGGTCCGTCCGGGAGACCCATCTGTGGCTCTCGATGCCTGACGTGAGCAGGGGTCCCTACCTGACCCTTGCTGGGGAGAAGACGCCCCCCAGGAGAGCTGTGCTAAAACCAGAATCGGGTCTGGAGGGGACAGACAGCTTGCTCGGCTTTCCCTACTGAAGCTGCCCCAGGGATATCGGGCTCCCCTTTGGGAACTCAATGTCATGAGGCCCCTGGCCAAGGATGGTCAGCAGGCCGGGAAGGTGAGGGGAGCAGGTGCTCCGTGAGCAAGGAGAGGCTGCAGGAGCTCCGGGTGCTGCCTGAGAACGTGCGGCGGTGGCAGGGAGGGGGACGCACCTGTCCTCACAGCTCTGATGCGCCATCTCGGGGGAGAAGGCATGGGGGGCTGGACACCGAGAGGGGACAGCAGACACCCTGATTCAAGGAAGGTATGGGGTCCAGCCGGTGGTGCGGCAGGGAATGGCTGGGGGCCCACACGCAGGAACAAGCCCCCGCACGAAGGTTCCCACAGGAGCCACGGCCTACCCCCCACCCCAGTAGTGCAGGAGGAACCCCTCCTCTGCGCCACAGAGCACGCTGAGGCCCTGAGGGGGAAACGTCACAATGGTAGCAGCTAACAGGCATCCAACTGGGCCCTCGCCGGCTTCCCACCAGACCTGGGAGGTGCAAGCCGCACTTCACAGACACTGGGGAGGCTAACTGACCCCAGCTCACACCTCTAGGCAGAGGACTCTAACAGGGTCCCCTCTGCCTCCAAGCCCTTGCTGGTGACTCCAGACCCCGAACCTCAGCGTCCCCCACTGAGAACTGCAGACAGTCTCTTCCAAAAGCGTGTGGTGAGGCTGACAAGTCGCTTAGTGTCTCTGAGGCTTCGTTTCCTCTACTGAAATGGGGAGATATTACTATTTACCTCCTCGTCTTCGCGGGAGATTTGGATAAAGCGTGCGTGTCCTCTGAGCGCCTCCCAGATGACAGCTCTCTTCCCTCTTGGCCACCAGGTTCTCCTGTCTCACTGGCTGCGTGGGGCTCTTTCAGGTACTGGATATGCCTGAAAGTTGTGTCCACTCTCCCACTGGGATCTGCCAGCATTGGGGTTGGGGTGGGGTTGGGGTGGCTTTGCCCCCCGCCCCCGGACACACTGACAAATGAGCTGATGTGTCACCCACACATAATCCGCACTCCCCACCCCCCGCCAAGCATCCATTAGCTGACCCTGAGTGCCTGCTGGGTGCAAGACAGAGACACAGAAAAGGTCCCACCCCCCACAACCCTACCCTGCGCCCAGTGCCGGCATTCTAGACAAGCACTTAGGACAACCCTCTTCTGTGCACCCCCTGTGTGCCAGGTCTGTGCTGGGGATGGGGACACGATGGGGATCAGGCAGTGGGGGCTGGCTGGCAGAGGACGCGGGCCTGTAAAGGAGGGACCGTGAGGTGCAGGGGACGAGTGCACAGAGCTGGGTGCTCCAGTGATGAAGTCATTAATCCCTGGGCAGGGAGGGGCCCGCATCAGATGGGTGGCCGACCCAGCACAAGGGCTCGGCCTCAGGGTGGGCTCGCCGTGTGTAAGCAAGTGCCATGTGGGGTCAGGCGGGTGATAGGTAAAGCCACGCACGGGCAGGGACAACCATGCTGGCGGAGGACCTCTGGAAGGCAGGGAGTCGCGGTGGGCAGGCAGGAGAGGTCTCAGATGTGCCGGGGAATGAGAGGCCAAGTCTGTGAGGAGCCTGGGGTAAACGGTAGGAGCGGTGACCAGGCTGAGTCACCAGTGAGTAGAGCTGGGGTTCAATACAGGGAAAAACAGGAGTTGTTGGAGGCTCCTTCCTTAGACAGGCAGAACAGATTAAAGGCGAGAGAAATGGAAAACCAGTCAATTATGCAGGCACCTTAATGGGGAACGGGGACTCAATCAGGATTCCTGGGTTCTGATTTTCATACAGGGCTGGCCCTCCCTACCCCAGGTGCCCAGCAGTATCCCGAATGGAGGTGTCCTTAGTGTAACTTACGTCTTTTAACAGAAAACCGTTCTCAACAATTGTTTTCGGTGGAAAACCTTCCACGAGGGATCATACGCATCCGAGTTCTCGAACAGGGGCTCTGTGTATTTCACCCTTTGTTGATGACTCAGGGCCATTTCGACAACACTAATTAGTAGACCGGACTGTAATACTGAGTTACCCTCAGGGATTATCAAGGTATATCCAGGCTGCTTTGCTTTTTTTAATAGCTGCATCTGCCTTTTACAATTTTTCTGCCTCCTCTCTCGTCATAAAGCTCTTCGTCCTACTATCAGTATGCCTGTTGTGGCCTGAGAAACTACACCACCAAACTTGTCAGAACTGTTCATCAAGTAAGAGCAGATAGGCCCCGAGCGAGGGCCCGAGGGGCATTTTTATAAGCAAAGCATATGCGTTTTGCTGCACAAATGGATATTTTAAACAACCACCATTTCGCCCATTCAGAAACCATTTTTGCCTGCTTTCCGGCCAGCAGATAAGTAGTGGATCCAGCAGATAAGTAAGGTTTTGCTGGCGTGGAATTAAAGCTGCTGTAGCTCACGTGATCCTGCTCACGGCCCATGAGGCTATTGGGCTGAGTCTTACCCGAGTTTTCCAGGGGGGAAAGCGGAGCCTGAGGCCGGGGTGGGCCAAGATCAGACAGTGAGTCAAGATGAATCCCGTGACCCCTGGCTCGGGCACCTGGCCCCAAGGCCACATCACACTTCCCATCCCAAGAACTGAGGGGGAACCAGAAGCCCTGAGCTCGTGGAAAGAGCACCGTACTGGGAGTCAGCAGCTCCCAGGTGTAGTCCTGGCTCCACACTCACCAGCTAGGTGCCCGTGGAGGCGTTGCTTCTTTGGGCCTCAGTTTCCCCATCTGTAAAAGAAGGATGAGTATATAAGTGTTTAAAGTATTCTTTCTGTGATTCTTTTTTTTTTAATTTATTTTTTTGGTAAGTTTATTTATTATGAGAGAGCTCGCAAGCTGGGTAGGGACAGAGAGAAGGGAGAGAGAGAATCCCAAGCAGGCTCCGCACTGTCCGTGCAGAGCCCGAAGTGGGGCTCAGACTCACTAACCGTGAGATCATGACCTAAGCAGAAACCAAGAGTCAGCCGCTGAACTGACTGAGCCACCCAGGCGCCCCTAAAGTATCCTTTCCGTGATTCTTGAGCTGTCTTTGTTAATTAGCGGGAGGGGGGAGGAAGAAGGGAGAAGGGAGAGATTAACAGTTGCTCTGCCTGAGCCCTCCAGCCCCCCAGATTTCCTCAGCCCCCCTATTTAATCTCCCTTGTGATGAACCCCTACCGAATCTCTCGTTTATACCTGGGCTGACCCTCCCACGAGAGCTTTTAAATTTCAGATTAGTCAGGGGCGCCTGGGTGGCTCCATTGGTTAAGTGTCCGACTTGGGCTCAGGTCATGATCTCACGGTTCGTGAGTACGAGCCCCGCATCGGGCTCTGTGCTCACAGTGTGTAGCTCAAGTGGAGTTCTCTCTCTCTCTCTCTGCTCCTCCCCCACTTGCTCTCTCTCTCTCTTTCTCTCTCAAAATAAATAAACTTTAAAAACATGAAATGGATGTCAGATTAGTCAACTAATATTCCACACAGGCCTTGGGGGAAAGGTGTAATAATAATGACAAACCTGTTGACCCAGAGGGCCTGGCCGCCCAGGGCTATCATCCTGTTCAGGGGGAGAGACTGCAGCCCAGAGAGGACCTTGCGCGTGAAGCGGGCCCAGGAGGAAAACCAACATCCCTGGACTCCAAGCTCAACAATTCTTTGTCTACTTCTGTCTTTCGTGCCCTCCGCCTGTGTCCTGGGCCAGTCCTCCGGCTTCAATCCACTATTTCCTTGTCTGACAACTCAGGCTCCTGGGCAGGAAGCCAAAGGTGGGTCCTGTCCCTCTCGTGGGAGTCCGAGGAAGGCACTCCCCCCAGAGACAGACCAGGAGGGAAGGCAAAGTGAGGACCAGCTGAATACACCAGGCAGTGCGTCCCCTGCCCTCCACCCGCCAGCTGGACAACCTGCCCAGCCTCGTGACCCCTGCCCGCTGGGCCCCTTCCCAGCCTGTGCAGACACAGGCAGAGGTCCCCTGGTCTGCTCGCTGGAACCCCAGCCCCTCCTGGCCCGCCACGACAGTACGGGCCGCCCGGCTTGGCGGCTTTCCTGGGCTGCTGCCTTATCGATTATTTCGGCTCCCTTTTTGCTGGGGATATCAATTTAGCGGGTTCCCGGGATGGCTGTGTTTTAACCTCTCACCCTGGTCTAGACTCCATCGGCTCCCGCTGTCCCTCGGCCAGGAGGGGATGGAAGGCCCCGGGTCTCTCGGGCAGGCTCTGGAGCCAGCAGATTTCCAGGAACAGATGCTGGGATCGCCCGGCGGCTTCACAGCCCCGCCAACCTGCCTCCCTCCAAACCGGCCCGGTGAATTATTAAAGATGCAATTTCCTTTCATCTTTCCAGTAAAATCGCTCCCTGTGCCGTGATCCACTGCCTTCCTGTCACTGACTAGGCAGGGGCTTTGGCAGGACCCTCATTCACCCCACTCTCTCCTCATGCCTGAGCCCTCCTAGGAGGCTGGAGGGAACTGACCCCTTCCTAAGAGGGTCCAGAGAGCCCAAGAGTCTTAAGGAAGTGGGTGGGGCAGAGGAGACTCGGAATCATAGGATTTTGGAGGCTACTGTTTTACAGCTGAAGGAAAAGGAGCCCAGAGAGGGGGGGCACACAGCCCCAGGTGGCACAGCGAGCCTTTGGCAGGGTGGGGGCTGGAACCCAAGCCCCAGTCTCCCCACTGAGGGTCTCCCCTTTTCCAGCCCCCGGACAGCCTCAGGAGTCCCAGCCCTCTCCCCCAGGATGAGCACCCCCCGCCCCCCGCCCTGCACCTCCCGGGACAGGGAACTGGGTCAAGCTCGTCACTATATCGATTAGTCTGAGTGTGATTTACAGTCTTTGCTTGTTATTTACCATCCAGTCCCCACCCGTGCTGCAGTGGGCTAGCTGGACGTAAAACCGTAATTATGACCGCCCTCTTGTCAGTATTTACCGTTTCGGTTTTTCCTGTTTACTCTGGGCGATCATCACAGAGGCCTGACGAGCAGATGGCCCCCACGGTCCTGGCCCGAGCCGCAGCCGCCGCGTGGTCCCACGCCCCAAGCCCTCCCTCCGAAAGCACCTCCAAAAGTCACCCCAAAGACACCCAAACACTTCCGCCTCCTCCTGTGCTCCATCCAAGCCCTGCTCTGAAGAGCGCTGGGAAAGTGTTTCGGGGTCTCTGCTGGTGTCCTTTGAGGAGCCAGCCACGGGCCCAGCCATGAACCAACTGCTTCGGGGTTCCAGATGACCACTGTCTCTTAGTGCAGCGGTCAGGTTCCCTCAGCCCAGCCAGAGGGATCCCAGAGGGGCCCTCGAGGCCACCCACCTCCTCCACCGGCTTGGCCTCAGCTGCAGCCGGCCAGGCTGCTGTGGGAGAGTCGGCCCCAAGGCTTTTCTCCATGACTGAACAGAAAGCCTCTGCAGACAAAAGGGGCCTCCAAGGACACGGTGGAAAAGTCTGCTGGGGATGCAAACCCGCACCCACCCCCTTCTTGTGGCACGAAAGGGTTCCGGGGCCCTTGTTAAGACCTTGCTCGGACCCTGATGGGTCCAGGTGTGGATCACTTTGCCCACAACTCGCTCTAACAGAGGCCCTGCCTGGCTGCTGCACCCTACCGTCCCCTTAACCAGATTCATGGGCCTAGGCTCTTCCAGCCCCTCTCCCAAGCCTCCCCTGCTTCCCTCCAGCCTCTGAGAAAGTGGACAGCAGGTCCAGAGAGGGCTCTGAGACCTTCACCTACCCTCCTGTCTGGAACACCCGCTGTCTTGGCTCAACACTCTTGCCCACCCTTTGTGTTGGAACCAACTGCACATCCGGCTAACCTGTGCCGGGCACTTCCGTGTGCCAGGCGCCAACGTTGGGCCCCTTCACGTCCTAACTTTCACTACTTTTCCTGAAACCTGAGCCGTACCACCACCCGTGTGATACAGCTCATCACGTCCACTTCACGTTACATCAAACGAGCCATGTTAAAGCGAGCGATTCGGTGGCACTGAGCACGTTCGCAGTTGTACCACCAGCAGCCCTGTCTGGTTCCAAATCCTTGCCATCATCCCCAAAGGAAGCCTCATACCTAGTAAACACTATCTTCCCGTTCCCTCCTCCCCAAGCCCCCGACAGCCGGTAATCAGCTGTCTCTGTGGATTTGCTTATTCTGGATATGTCACTATAAATGGAATCCAACAGTACGTGGTCTTTTGCGTCTGGCTTCATTCACTTAGCGTAAATTTTTTGAGATTCTTCCACGTGGAAGCATGTATCAGGACTTCATTTCTTTTTACAGCTGGATGTTCCATTGTGTGGTATACCACACCTTGCTTATCCATTCATCAGTGGGTGAGCAGCCCCATCTTACAGATGAGGAAACTGAGGCTCAGAGAAGGTAAGTGGGAGAAGGTCCCCTCCAGCCTCCAGCCTGCTCCTCACAGGCCGGAGCCCCCAGTGTGTTTCCCTCATTCCTAGAGCAGGGCTAGGCCCTCAGACAGCGGGCCTGAGTGCGTGAGGGGCAGTGTGGTGCGGTGGTCAGGGGCCCTGCCTCTGAAGCCAGCTCCCTGGGTCCAAATCCTGGCTCTGTCCCTCACCGACCATGTAGTATGCTTCGGGCACGGCATTTAGCTTCTCGGTGCCTTTGTTTTCTCATCTCTAAAAGGGGGATGATGACAATAATACTGCGGAGGGTATTGTACATATTAGGCGAGCTACTCCTATATATAATTCTGGAAAATGAAAACGAATCTATAGTGACAGAAAGCAGATCAGCGGTTGCCTGGGGACCGGAGGAGGGGTCTGGAGGGAGAGATTACAGATGAAGGGTCTGAGGAAACTCTTGGGGATAGTGGATTCATTCATTATATTAATTGCAGTGATGGTTTAAGAGTATATACATGTGCACAGATTGCACACTTTAAACATGTTTAATTCATTGTACTTCAACTCTGCCTGCCTCTCTAAGGCTGTTGAAAAACATCACCTGAGGGGCGCCTGGGTGGTTCACTCAGTTAAGCGTCCGACTTCAGCTCGGGTCATGATCTCATGGTTCACTGGTTTGAGCCCCACGTCAGGCTCTGTGCCTGGAGCTGGGAGCCTGGAGCCTGCTTTGGATTCTGTGTCTCCCTCCCTCTGCCCCTCGCGAACGCTCTTTCTCTCTCTCTTTCTCAAAAATAAATAAACGTTAAAAAAAATTTTTTTAATCACCTGAGCTAATACATGTAAGTCACTTAGCACGACTCCAGGCACAGTGAGAGCTGTGTGGATATTAAGTGCTGGTGTTGGTATTCTCTCCTGGCCCTGCCACCAATGCCCCCCACCCCTACCGAGGCTCCCCCTTCTCTTTTTGTCATTAGCTCCTCAGGGTCCCCCCAAAGCCCTGCAGGCTCCAATCAGCCAGCTCTGTGTCTGGCTAACGTGTGGGTACTTGCTTTCAAACACCTGAAATTCTTCAAGAGCAATTGTTCAACAGCCACCCACCCCTCTCCCTGTATCCCTTCAATGCCTACTGTCACCCCAGCCACCCACATCTGCTAACTCAGGGGCTCTGTGCCAGCTCGGTCCTCATCACTCGGTACCACTGGATGGCAAATGTTTTAACTACTAGCCCGTCTCAGATCGCCTTCATCCATGACCCGGCCACACTGCTGGGATAACGTGGCCATGTCGGGACCCTCCCAAGCCCAGGCGTCCAGGAATGCCGCTGTCCCGGAACCCTGCCACAGCAGAGAAAAGGGAGCCCCAAGAATATCAGAGACTCTCAAAGACTACCTGGCCCGGGACTAATGAGTCATGTCCTAGTTGGACATAGGTTATTATTTGGTTTTCTTGGCTCTTCTTCAACATTTCCTCCTCCAACTACTCGACGCTCTGAGCACAAGACTTTTGCTGAACTGAAAGGCAAGGAGGATGTAGACCTTGAGTCCATTTCAGAGGCAGGGCTGGGCTGGGGCGTGGGGGAGATGAGTGCACGGGGCAGGACCCTGGACAAGGGCCCTGATGTCCTCCTGATACACGCCCTTCCCAAGGACACCTGTAGCGCTTGGGTAGGATGCTGTCCTGCTGTCAAGAAATGAACCACTGCTCCTTGCTGTCTCTTAGGGCTAAATGAGCATGGTGCAGAGCAAGTAAGTGTTAAAGAAGGGAAGGAAGAAACACAGAGCATGGGCATTTACAGGGCCCGTGAGAGAGACTGGGAGCCCAGAGCCTAAAGAGCATTCGTATCCTCTTGCACGAAGAGGAAGCTGCAGACGGGTGCAGAGGGTCTCTCCTCACCTCCTCCACGGGCAGACCCTCCAATCTCCCTTCCCCATCCTGGGCAGGGCTGCCCGTGGCCTTCCCAGCCCCAAGCTGTCCTCCTCTCTGATACCACTCCCTCCCCGCCTCCCCCACAGCTCTTAAACCCCTAAATCAGCGTCTTACACTTGACCGCCTTGACCCTTGCCTCAAAATAGGTACTTTTATGAGATGGATGGAGAAGAGTCCCCTTCATACCCTGGCCACCTCTCCAGCCATCCCCCAACAATCTATGGATGGCTTCAGGAAGCCCCTCCATGGCAAGAGGAGGCAATATTAAGAGACAGACAGACCAGGCACCAACCCCTATGCCTAGGTCAGTGCAGATTTCCACTTCTGGCTTTCCCACCAAAAGTAGACCAACTTTCCCACCAAAAACAGCTGAGAAAAATATGAGTAAAATATATTTTTGAAACTTGTGTGAAGCCATTACAGAGGTTTAGAGGCCATGATCCTGAAGAGAAGAGATATCCAAAGAGATGAGCTCAACATTTTGGCCTTTTTCCCCCCTTAGCAGTAGCTGTGAAGTTGAGAATATGAACAGAAAGTGGAGACCATTTTTTGTAATTTCGTAGGGTTAGGGAAAGGGGTTGGGGTGTGTGGAGTTCGAGCATCTCCGGGGAAGAAATGGGGCTCTTATTTTTTTTTTTTTTTTTTGAGGTTTTAGTTGGACCTTTGAAAAGTACATCAAGAATAGATCAGATTGAAAGATTGAAGACAAAGACAAAAATTGAAACCCAATTTCAAATAAATTTAATTCCAGATTGTATTAAGATAAGTTGCCTGAATTCTCACTCCCTTCCAGAAACAAGAGTAAATCCTCTGTGGATCATCCAGAACTTCAGATTATCTCTAGAATTTTTCCATACACAACAGCTGGCAGTCAGCAAAGTTTACCAGGCATACCAGGAGACAAGATCATATAACTGAAATCAAGAGAAAAAAGAAACAAACAAACAAACAAACATAACAGCAACAGATGCACAGGAGATCCAGATACTGGCATTTAAAATAACATTTTAGGGGCACCTGGGTGGCTTAGTCAGTTGAGCATCTGACTTTTGGTTTCAGCTCAGGCCGTGATGTCATCGTCCATGAGTTCAAGCCCCACGCTGGGCTCCATGCTAATAGTGTGGACCCTGCTTGGGATTCTCTCCCTCTCTCCCTCTCTCTCTGCCCCTCCATTGCTCACTCTGTCTCCTTCTCTCTCTCTCAAAATTAATAAATGAACTTAAAAAATAAAATAACACTTTAAAATAATTGCAATTAATGTATTCAAAAAGTAGATGAGATAAAAAAAAGTTTAAGCAGAGAACTGGACATTTTTTTTTAACGTATCGAGTGGAAATTCTAGAAATGAAAAGTATAATCATAATTAACAATGTAATGGATGGGTTTAACAGTAGATGGATACAGCTAATAGAGGATTAGTGAACTGGAAAACAAGGCAGTATAAAATATTGAACATTGAAGTACCGTGAGGAAATTTGATGGAATATAAAATCCTAGAGCACAAGAAGAAAAGCGCTTTTTAGAAAAATCTCCACATTTGCCTCCATAAAGTACAGTATATGTGGTTTGTGTGTTCAGCATTCTGTAGCGTAATGTCTGTGTGTGTGTGTGCATGGACAGTGTGTAATAAAGAGTACATCGGGGGCGCCTGTGTGGCTCAGTTGGTTAAGCATCCAACTTCGGCTCAGATCGTGATCTCACGGTTTGGGAGTTCAAGCTCCACATTGGTGCTGACAGCACAGACCCACTTCGGATCCAATCTCTCTCTCTCTCTCTCTCTCTCTCTCTCTCTCTCTCAGAAAAAAAAAAAAAAAAAAGTTCAGGGGAGGCCTTGGGTTGCTCAGTCGGTTGAGCGTCCGAATCTTGATTTCGACTCAGGTCATTGCCTCACAGTTTGTAGGTTTCAGCCTCCTGTCCGGCTCTGTGCTGACAGCGTGGAGCCTGTGTGGGATTCTCTTTCTCACTCTCACTCTCTCTCTGCCCCTTCCTCCTTCCCCTCTCTCTCTGTCAAAATAAATAAATTTTTTTTTTAAAAAAAAAGAGTATATCTGTAAACTTTACAGCATTGAATCGCGTAAAAGATAAGAAGCTGGAAGTCTCACGCGTTAAATATAAATGTGATGAGATTCCATGATGTATCAGGCTATGGGACAGAATGGGCTTTGGAGCTTGCTGCCTGAATCCTGCCTGCCTCCTACTATTGTGTAGTCCCTGGCCCACGTCACATAACCTCTCTGAGGCTGTTTCATCATCTGTAAAAATGGTGTCGTGCTTTCACGAGGATCACAGGAGGTAGTGTACGTGCATGTACCCAGGGGGCACTTCATAAGTGACAGAAAAAACAATGGCTCTGTTTGGGTCTTCAGGAGCTGACTTCTCTTGGATCTCTCTCTAGCACTAAAGCCGTTACTCCATGAAAGTGTCTTGATTTTAGGTCCCTACCCCACATGAGAGAAGCACATGATATATTCATTTACACCTAGGAAGTCCTTAACGGAATGTTCGTTTCCAGAAGGGGCAGTGCCGGGAAGGGGCAACACTTAACTACTTGAGAAGACTCTGGAATGGCGGGTCTTCGGACCCAGGCAGGCCCTTTAGGAGAGGGGGCTTTGGATAGGGGAGTCTTCCTCGGGTTCCTTGATCCACAGCACATGGGTGATCTCCCTAAGCCCCACCTGTGGCCCTCACCCTGCTGACCACCCTCGTCAAGTCGCTGGCCTTCTTTCAATTCTATGACCTAGCAGTCTCTTTCCTACGTCAAGGCCCTTTACCATGTTATTCTATGTGCCCGGGATGGGCTTGTCCATGCCGTTCCTCGTGTCCCGCTCCTGCCCGTCCTTCAGGTCTCAGCTCAAATATCACATCTCACAGGGACCTTCCCTATGGTCCTGGCTGCATTGTGTCCCTTTTGATGACCCTGATGACACTAAGGAGTCACTTTGGGCTCTCCTTTCTTATCTCTAGTTTCCTTCTACTGCTGAAGACACAGCTTCTCTGAAGAAAATTATCTTCACTCCGAGTTTGACACCAAAAACGCCAAACGTCTCAGGAGCATTTACTCTGCCAGGCATAGTGAAGGCACTGGGGGTCCAGGATGAACACAACAGACCAAGTCCCTACTCTCGGGGATCTGGGAAGAGACCCATAAACACACACCAAGCCGGTGAGAGGTGTTGAGTGCAGTTGAGAGAAATACACCCGTCAAAGGGGGTGCAGAGGGTGACCGAGAGGACGGATGCCATTTCAGATGGGGGGAGTCACCAAGACCTCTCTGATGAGGTGCTATTCAAGTAAACCCTGATGGAAAGGATGGTGCTGGCCATGAAGAGAGGAGGGTGGAGCCTTCCAGAACTTCAGAACAGGGGTTGTTATGCTTGGCAAAATAGGAGCCTGTGTTTGTGTTTATTTGGTTTCCAAAGCAAATTGTCTCTTGTGACTGAATAACATAAATCCAAAGCCTGAAAATATGCATACCCTTTGACCCCCAAGTCCACTTAGGAATGCAGTCTCAGGAAAAATAATTCATACACGTATATTTATGCATAAAGACACTAAATAAATGAGAAAAGCGAAAAATACAAGCTAACATCGATGGTCGACCTCACGGAAGCGGTTAAGTAATCCACACAATGGAATACAGGGCAAGGCCTAAAAATCCGCAGCAGAATATTTAATGATTTAGGGAAATGTTCAAAACCAAGTGCTAAGTCATAATCTATCCAAGTACCATTTTGCGAAGGAAAAAAATATATGCGCGTGGAAACCTTTCGAAGGCGTACGTGCCAAAGTGTTGACAGTGGTTACGAGGGAGTGATAGGACCGTGGTTGACTTCTGCCGTTTCTTCTTTTTACTCTTCTATTGTGTCGAGCTTTTTGCGCTGAGCGTATCCCGTAGCAATTTCGCAATTTGAAAATGTGATTAAATAAAATAAACCTAGCTGTCCCTCATACATATTAGTTTACGCGCTGAATAGATTTGTATCGGGTGCCCACTTTGTGCCGGTCGGTAAGTTTCTAGGGAGAGCAGACAAGTTGACAACGAAACAGCCAAGCCGGTGGGTATCGCGGTCAGGGCCGGGAAGGGCCCGGCTGGAGGGGCGGCGAGGGGCCAGCGGGCTTCTACTCCGACCGCGGAATGACAGTGAGGCGTGGAGGATGCTGTGGAGGCAAGAAGGACGTTCTGCTTCTCTCTCCTCGGGGAGGTATGAGGGCAAAGCCGACAACTGAGCGTGGGCAGGGGTGGGAGGTTTGAGGAAGTGTGAAATCGGAAGGACAGCAAAGTTCCCCAAAAGCACAGCAGACCTTCCAGGCAGTGACGAGGCCCTGTTGGAAGTCTGTGATGTGCCCAATCGGCCCAGCCAGAGGATTTTTTCTGGCAAGGTTCAGCTGTTTGGGAAAGGTGGGGATTCTCCAAAGAGATACTGAGAGAGAGAGAGTCGAGAGAGAGAGGTCAAAAATGGTGGGGTGAAAGCCCCAAAACGGTGAAGTTGAAAAATTATTGCTGTTAAGGGTCCATCTGAGGGTCAGTGGATGGAGCTTAGAGGCCCAGAGCATCGGCCAGGAGGTCAAAGGGACGGTGAGGCCTGAGCCCATGTCTCTGGTGGAGGCTGCCCCTGGACTGCCTGGAGAGGACAAGTGTGCTAGGGGTGAGGCATCAAGGAAATGAGACTTGGACGATAGGCACCCCCACGGAAAGTCCCAACAGGCTGAGGACAGAGCCAGCATCCCAAGGAATGATGAGGAGTGACCAGGACCGGAGGCCAGGAGGCACCAGCCGGGGGGAGGCAGAGAGAGAGTGTGTGTGCCCCAGGGCGTGAGCCTCAAAAAGAGCTGGGGGTTCAGAGGGAGGAGGGAGGAGGGGGGTCGGAAGCTCCATGTGAGCAAAACTGGTGCCCGCCCGCCCTCTGGTCCTGAAATGGAAGCTGAGGTGGGAAATACTGCCTCGGCAGAGAGAGCTTCATGGAAAGCGGCGTCCCCGGGACGGCGGGCCGTTCGCTCCAGAGGCACACTTGCGATCACAGATCCGGTGTTGCGGGGACCATGGAAGGCAGAGGCCGTGTCAGATCAGGGATGTCAAGAAGGGATGAGCGTCTGGGGGACAATAGAGAGTTCTGGAAAGCTGGACTCCCTTGGGGACGGAGAAAAAGAGGGATGCGGGGGCATCGAATGGGGTTAGTCTCAGTTTAGTATCCCCAAGTCCAATCCAGGTTCGAGATCCAGAGCAGGGAAGGGGTTGGTGAGGGCTGGCCGCCTGTGGGGGTGGGAAGCATGAGTCACCACTGTTGGCTCTTCTGGGGCTCAGCCTCCAAGCACGTGGCTGGGTGGTCACCCGGCACCAGTGAGGAAAGCCATAAGTCCCTAGGGTCACCTAGAACAACAAAGAAATTGTGTCCAACGGCAGACTCAGGGAGATTTGCCCCAGGTCATGCAACCCAGGGCTTATACCCCCAGTAGGGGCAGGGCACACGGGGAGATAGGGCACACGGGGGCCCCCTCCTCTCTCCTCAGGAGGGGCCGCGGGCTGTCCTGACTCACTGGCCCTGGATGATCCCCCTTCCCAAGCATTCCACTGTGTTTTAATGCAGTGCTGGACTTGTTAAAAGAGTAAATTTAGCTTTTATGAGCGAAGCAGCCAGGCTTGGTCAGGGAGGTTGAGGCGGGGCCAGGGGTTCCTCGTCCACCCCCAGCCTCTCAGGAGGAGCCTGGAAAAACGCCTCCCGCTCCCTTCCTCACCTGCCACCGCCTTCCCCTGCCACAGCTCACTGTCACGAAGAGAGCTGGCAGGTGAGGCGGGGGAGAGAGGAAAGATGGGGAGGGACTCCCCCAAGTGCCCCCCGCCTGTGCGAATGCATGGGGCTGACCCGGACCCCACCTGTAAAACAGGGCAACCGTGCTGCCCCCTGGCAGGGTGCCCGGGGCATCTCAGAGCCACCGGAGAGAAAGCCTGAGGGCCAAGCTCCTGTCTTCCCCACGCTGCGAGTCAGGGTCCTTGCATCCCAAGATAGGATTATGCCTGAAAGAAAATGGGGAAAAGGATGGGAAAGTGTGGGAGAGCCCTTAGATCGGGGTGCAAGTCGGACCCCGAGTGAGAGACGGGAAGAAAAGGCTCAGCAAGGCTGTCGGGAGTCCTAGAGCCAAAGTCAGACACTGGCAGTCACGTGTCTCCCGGCACCGGCCTGCCTCGGTGGCCCCACCAGGCTGGGAGCAGCCTGTGGGTCTCGAAGCCGTGATTCCCGTGTGCAGCCCCAGGGCCCTGGGTCGGTTCTGCTCCTGTAGTCGGAAGACTAGAGTGAGAGCCCCAAATCCAGCCCTGGCCCCCCTCCTTACTCCTGTGGGGCCAAAGGTGCTGGGTCAGCCTCTCTATTCCTTTTCCTTGGCGATAAAACACCCACCCCAGGGGGAAGTAGTGAGGAGTTCATTATGACCAACAAAGCAACTAGCCAGGCCCTGGTGTATCAGCACTTGGGTTTACCCTTTACCCCCTGAGGCTGACACGGGGGTTCCCAACTAAGGGAAGAAACCAGCGCCCCAGGGTGTACCCCTGCTGTCAGGGGACCAACACACCTCTCTCTCCTTCTCTCCCCTTTCTTCTCCTCCTTCCTTTCTACCCCTCCTCGTCATTTCCTGTCAGAGCATCCCAGACACCGGCAGCCACCTCCTCCGGGGGGCCTTCCTGGCTTTCAGCCCCACAGCCCTCTCCCTCCTCTTGGGAATTTTCTTTTAGAATCCCACCACCCCGGAAGACACGTAAAGGATCTAAGCATCTCATCCCTGCTCGGCCTTGGGCTCCCAAGAGGCCTGTCTTGCCTTCCGCCTCCCTCAGCAGGGGCTGAGCACCCAGAAGTCCCGGGATTGATGGACAACTCTCCAGAATGCCAAGCCGGCCGTTGGCACAGCCTGCTGCAGTGGGGGCTGGGAGACACTATTTATGTGTCCTGATTCTATTAATTAAGCTTATCGCCTGTCTGCTCTGCCTCCTGAGCCTGCGTAAACGTTCCAGTCTGCTCTTTTGTGCGCACATTAACACAGAGCAGGTGAGCGGGACTGGATGGCTGCCTGAGGCCTGGGCGTTTCAGCCAGCGAGCACATACATCACCACGCAGGGGACATCAGCCTCAAGGACTCAATCTGGCCACCCCAAAAGCACAGAGTCTGGGGAGACGGGCCCCACCTCTCTAAAATGGTCGCCCCTGCCTGAATGAGAGGGAGGACCTGGGACCAGAGGAGCTGAAAACCCCCCACCCCTGCCTTCCCAATCCGGTGGGAATAATCCAGGGTCCAGGCACGGTGCTCCTGGAGGAGAGGCCAGGGGAGACCACCGCCGCCTGGTAAGGAGCAGCAGGCCTCGATTTGCTGTGTGCTGAAGAGAATCAAGTTCACACTCCGATCATTGGCCAGCTGTTCACTCAGGAGGACCTCTGCTCTCCTCCCAGGGACACCGGGATCCCTGCTCAGGGGGGATCTCCTAACCAGTGGGGCTAAGCCAGCTGTGGATGGGAGGTGTCTTCCCCCAGAGCCTCTGCTGACAGCCACAGGCTTCTCTAGGAAAACAGAAGTCTGTTTCTGAGGGTGCCCGGACCTGGAGAAAAGTCAAGTCTCTGTTGTGATCTTGGTTGTGTGACCCTGGGTGAGTCATTTTCCTCTCTGGACACAGGGTCCTGTCTCTAAGTTTCCTGCCTCTGTAAATGAAGGGTGGTGGGGGCGCTTGGCTTGGGAGGCCTGGTGGAAGCTGGAAGGAGTTTTCTTCTCCTGTAAAGGAAGACGGTGTGAGCCTCCTCTGGGCCTCCTCCTTCCAGGCCCCCTTGGAAGTCCAAGGGTCCCGTGCGCCAGAGGCCCAGTGGTTTTGCAGGAGGGACACAGACGGGATGGGAGGAAAGCCAGGGCCACGCTGACCTGCAAGGCCTGAGAAAGGCCGGGCTCCCTGCTCCCTCCCCCTGCCAGGGCCTGTGCTCCCCAGGGAGAGCCAGCCAGCTGACCCCCTGGTTCCCTGGGTAGGCATGGACTTGGGACACCTCAGCCCGTCTCTTCCCAGGCTAGCTGGGCTGGCTGTCCATCACCATGGATGCTCTCCATCTACCCGGGAGGGCAGCACGCCCCCACCCACCTGCCCTCCTTACCCACCACCCCCACCCGGCTCGGTGCTCTCCCTCCTGCCTGACAAATGTCCAGGCTGGCGATGCTCTCAGGGCTTTAGCCTGCGTCTTGTTTCCAGGCCACCCGGGCCATGCCCACCCCACCCTGCCCCGGGAGATGTGAGCCTCAAACAGCCACAGTGGTTGCACTCTGGGACCCTCCCTGGCTCTCCTCATTTGCACCCCCAGGCTCACTGGAGGGGTGTGAGCTGCACGGGGGGACCGCAGGTGGGGGTCTGGCAGTCAGATCCTTTGGCTTTAAACCTCAGCTCTGTAGCACCCAGGCAGACCGTCTAACCCCACCGAGCTATGGTTTCTTCATCTATGGAACTAATATTAATCTTTCCTTCATTTGGCATTTATATTGTTTCAAAACAGTAAATGAAAAAACGAACACAAAGTATTCTCACCAGACTTGGTGTGTAGTAAGCGGTCAGTTAAAAGTTAGCCTTTAGGGGCTCCTGGGTGGCTCAGTCGGTTAAGCGTCCGACTTCAGCTCAGGTCACGATCTCACGGTCGGTGAGTTCGAGCCCCGCGTCGGGCTCTGGGCTGATGGCTCAGAGCCTGGAGCCTGCTTCCGATTCTGTGTCTCCCTCTCTCTCTGCCCCTCCCCCGTTCATGCTCTGTCTCTCTCTGTCTCAAAAATAAAAAATAAAAACGTTAAAAAAAAAAAAAGTTAGCCTTTAGCAGGTGAACACAGCCTATGGGGCGGACCTTGCCCAGCCATGCCTCAGGGCCCCCAGAGCCAGGAACAGGGCTAGAAGGACCCCGGTGCTGGGTCTGAGAAGTGCAGGCCACACTGAGAAAGGCAGAGCCTGGGAATCCAGCCCTGCAGCCCTAACTCTCTGATGTCTGATGTTTGAATCTCCCCCCTGGATTCACGGGCTGGGGCCCTACAGCTCCTGGGTTTTCTCAGGCCGCTCTCATCTCCGGAGCACACGTGGACCACACCTCACCTCGCCAGACTCAGGAGCAAGGGGCACACACACACACACACACACAGAGTGCCGGGCACCCTGGGAGGATGTGGGCCCCGAGTCTGGCAGGTGTGTGCATGGTCCCGTCCACAGGACGGGGAAGATGCCAGCATGGTCCTGGTGGAGGGTAAGAGCACATTTCCCGACGGCGCTGCCAGGCCTCACCATGTTCCAGCTTGTTGACACGGTGATGGCATAATTACAGTTTCAATCACAGATTAATAATAAGTCATTTTTGCAAACAAGGAGGCAGGTCTGCACTGGAAAGGGCCCCAAAGGGCCTGTCGCCTCTGCTATCTGAAGCTGCTGGCCACTGTTTGATGTTTTTCGCCGAGCTGAGACTTTTCTAAGGTAGATCATAACAACAACAACAACCACCCAGGTAATAATATCCCCGCCTGCCCCACTGGCCTCCAGAGAGAAGGAGATGATGATGGAATTTGCTTTGGAGAAGGCCTGTGTGTGTGTGTGTGTGTGTAAGAGACAGCCGTGTCAATCAAGATCTGGGGGTGAATGACCACGGGTGCTGGTTTGTGTGTGCTTGATGTGTCCGTGTGTGAGCACGTGTGTATATTTGGGCGTATGTATGTTCCCACGTGACATTAGCAGTCCCCAGAGGGAACCCCGCCCCAGAAAGGCCAAGGCCCCTCTTCACTCCCTCCTCTTCCCCCAGGGGGCTGTGCGGAAAGTCTGAGAGGGACAGAGGAGGCTCTGGACCCTCCCACAAGGTGCCCCTGAGGAGAGCTTTAGGGAACAGCAGGGGACCTGGCAAGGTGTAGGTCAGCCTGGCCCCTGCTGGGGCTCCCAGCTAGAGCTGAGAACCTGCCCGGATACCTCTTTTCTGTGTGAGGTTGGCAAGGAGCTAATAATAACATCGTGACAATAGCAACCACTTACGTGTGTTCAGAGAGTTTTCTTTTCTATTCTCTTTTATCTCTGTGATCTCATTTGATCACACAACTACCCTGAAGGGAAAGAGTGCAAGCCTCATGACTCCCACTAGCCCCAGTGGAAACTGGAGTTCAAGGAGGCGGGGGACCTACTCACGGTGACCCAGCTGCTGGGCCCAGAGCCTCGGATGTTCCTGCAGCCGGACTGGAATCCTGGCCGAGTACGGGGCCTCCAGGGGACCATCCACCCTCTCCATGGCAGACGGCCCCGAGCCACCGGGCAGACGGCACTCAGAAGCCCAGTCAACATCTTCCAAAGTCTCTTTGGAGCCACGGGGATGACAGTGTGAATCTGTAGGCTGCAAGCCCTATGTCTCCCGCGGGCAGAACCGGGGGTTTTCCAGACCTTTGCTCAAAATTCTCCAAGATTGCAGAAGAGTGAGCTACCGGGTCTCTAAGCTGGTATTCAAAGCCCCTCGAGAGCTGGCCCCCACCCACTGCTCTAACTCTCCGGCACTTCCAGGAAATTACCTTCTTAGGGTCTTTGCCTGATCAGTTCCCCCCACCCCCCTACCGCCCGGTCCACGGTCAGTGTCATCCCCTCTCTTCCTCTGTATCAGAAGCTCAACCAACTCTCACACCACCGTGCACACTCCTGCCTCTCTCTGCGGGCCCCCGGCACCGTATCTGGTGTGCTCGGCGAGCATTTCTGGGTCTAATAAACGCCTGGCTGGTTGGCCGCCTTAGCTGATGGCTCTGCCCTCTGAGCCCTTGGAAAGTGAAGTATACGAGCTATTCTCGAAGTAAGGTTTAGGCCCCTGAAGCCAGGCAGGGCTGAGTATCCCCTCTCCCTGTGTCACCAGGGGCTCCAGCGCCCGCCCCCCCACAGGAGCTAGCCAATGATGGGATTTTTAAAAATACACAATTTCTGCTTTTCTTTATCCCAGACGCTGCTTCCAATCACTAAGAATATTAGACACATTCTTCTGTTCTGACTTTGATCTTTTTGTTCTCTTATGTTTTTGCCTCTGTGGCCTGCTTGTAATGATAACAATAGATAAGAATAACAATAGGGGCGCCTGCGTGGCTCAGACTCATGGTTTAGGCTCAGGTCACGGTCTCGTGGTTTGTGAGTTCGAGCCCCACATCGGGCTCTGTGCTGACAGGGCAGAGCCTGCTTGACATTGTCGCTCTCTCCCTATCTCTCTGCCCCTCCCCTGCTCTCTCTCAAAAATAAATAAATAAACTTTTAAAAAATTAAAAAAAAAAATTACTGAGGGCTGCTTCTGGGCCAGGCACTGTTCTAAGTGCGTTGAATATATTGACTCCTCTAAATCCTGTGTCACCCTCTAGGCCAATATTCCTCAATCAGGGTCGATTTTGTTGCCAGGGGACATTTGGCAATGTCTAGAGACATTTTTGGTTGTCATAACTTGGGACAGGGCATACTCCTGGGATCTAAAGAGCCAGGATCTGTTAAACATCCTACAGTGCACAGGAGAGCCCGTCACAGTGAAGAACCATCCAGTCCCAAATGTCAACAGTGTTGACCCTGAGAAACCCTGCTCTGAGACCTACAGTCTAAGCTAAGGCCTATGATCCTCACCTCATTTTACCACTGAGTAAACTGAGGCCCAGAGAAGTTAAGTAACTTTCCAAAGGTCACACAGCTAGTCAGCAGCTAGCTTTAAGCCAAGCAACCTGGGGCCACAGTCCACACATTTGGCATCACTTTGTGGTTTCTCAGTTCACCCGTCTGGCCAGAATCCCTTTCCTTGGGGGCAGCTCTGTCTGCCTACCCACAACACTGAGGCCATCTCCCAGTCAGAGTCCCGAAGTACTTAGCCACACTCCACTAGCCCCAAGACCCTAGGACATCCTGCACCAAGCCCCCCACCCAGGCCTGCAGCCCACGATAACCTCTTTCCTCTGAATGGGGTCACAGCCCCATGCATGATGCCTGGCCTTGTATGAAAAGCATACAGGTGCCAGGACTGGGATGCCATCTTCTCCTTCGATCCCATCCCACCGGGCCCAGCGCCACGCATCCACAGTTGGGCCTCAGTTTTCTGTGGTTTGACCTGTGACCTGAGAGAATGGTACGAAGGTTCTGGTGTAGATGAAGATGAGGTGACTAAGGGACAGATGTGAGGCTAAGGGCCGTCAGTTGGTCTCCAGGTGCCGTAGAGGCTAAACTGGAGAGGAAGCAGTTTGCAATGGGGAACCTGTTGGGGCCTTCCAGACTGCACGCGGGAGGAAGGGGCCATGTGCAGAGGGAGAGAGACGCCAGGACTGGCACTGGCTGCCTCAGGACGCAGACCCCTGCTTGGCCAGGCCTCTAGCTGCCCTCCCACTCGTGAGGCAGTTGGCCAGGGTGAGGGGCCCAGGCTGAAACTAGATGCAGAAACAGCCAGCTAGTGCAGTGAGAAATCTCCCCACTGCTGGCCTGTTGCTTCAGGGCGGGGCATCAGGGAAGGAGGTACCTTTCCTTCTCCCCATCCAGTCCGATGGGCAGGGTCTGGCACAATCCAGGGGTCCCCAACAGATCCTGCTGCCGATTACCTGCCTGCTAGAGAGGTGTGGTGGAGGAGGGAGGGAAACACGGCAGGAGACGTGGGCCAAAAAGAAGAAGACACTCCAAGGGGATGTGAAATTGAGGAGAAGCCACATGATGAAAGATGAAAATCTATGGAGGAGGAAGCCCGGCTCAGGGGCAAGAGCTGGGGGAGATCAGGCTGCTTCCTACAGGAGCCCCTCACGGGCAGCACGGGCCTCCACTGGGCCCCTCAGCTCAGGGCTCCTCCCCCAGGCCTCCCAAGGATGCCCATGTCCCAGGAGTAGCTCCCTCTGCTTCTCTGGAGTCTGGCTCTGGCCTCACAGACACTCCAAAGTGGGCATGTCTGCCTCCCTCGTAAATGCTCAGGTCCTCTGGCTGCTTCAAGATACATCACCAACTCACAAGTCTTCTCTTCGTGTAGTTAAAGAGCTCCTTCCTGCCTCTGCAAGAGGCCTTCATGTGACACGCTTAAAGAAAAGGGGAGAGGCAGGAAAAGCCATGGCACAAAGCACATTATTACGCTTTAATATATTATCTCATTCATCCTCATAACATGCTTGCTGCTAAATCCCCAGCACCTCTCACAGTGTTGAACACAATAAGCATTTGTCTGCGCGTCACTGGGCAACCCAAAAATGAAATTAAGAAAACAATTCTATTTCCTTTTTTTTTTGTAAGTTTGTTATTTAGTTAAGCAATCTCTATACCCAACGTGGGGCTCAAACTCATGACTCTGAGATCAAGAGTTGCACGCTCTTCCGACCGAGCCAGCCAGGCGCCCTAAACAATTCTATTTCCAATAGCCTCAAAAAGTAGGAAATGCTTAGAAACAGATTTAGCAAAATAAGGGCAACACTTACACTCTGAAAACTACAAAACTTTGAAAGGAATGTTAAAAGATCTAGATAATTGGAAGAATACCCCATGCTTACAGATCGGGGGACTCAACAATGTTAAGGTGGCAATACTCACCAAACTGATCTACAGATTCATTGCAATCCCTGTCAGAATTCCAGCCGAGCTCCTTGTAGAGATTGGCAAACTGATTCTAAAATTCAGATGGAATCGCAAGGGACCCAGAATAGCCAAAACCATCCTGAAAAAGAACAAAGTAGGAGGACCCACACTTTCTGATTTCAAACCTTACTACCAAACAGTAATCAAGACAATGTGGTCCTGGAAGAATAGACACATAGATTCGTGGGACAGAACTGGGAGTCCAGACATAAAGTCATACATCTATAGTCAACTGATTTCTTTTTTTTTTTTTTAACGTTTGTTTATTTTTGAGACAGAGAGAGAGACAGAGCATGAACAGGGGAAGGGCAGAGAGACAAGGAGACACAGAATCTGAAACGGGCTCCAGGCTCCGAGCTGTCAGCACAGAGCCCCACGCGGGGCTCGAACTCACGGACCGTGAGATCATGACCTGAGCCAAAGTCGGACGCTTAACCAACTGAGCCACCCAGGCGCCCCAATAGTCAACTGATTTCTTGACAAGGGTGCCAAGACCATCCAATGGGAAAGAACAGGTTGTCAACAAATGGCTCTGGACCACCTGGACATCCACACACAAAAGAATGAAGTTCGACCATTACCTCACACCATATATAAAAATGAAGTCAAAATGGATAAAAGACCTAAATATAAGAGTTAAAATTGTAAAAACACCTGAGGAGAAACATAAGGGTAAAACTTCATGACCTTGAGTTTGTCAAAGGATTATTAAATATGCCGCCAAAAGCATGAACAACAGAAGAAAAAAATAGATACATTGGACTTCAACAGAATTTAAAACTTCTGTGTTTCGAAGGACATCATCAAGAAAGTTAAAGAACAACCCACAGAATCAGAGAAAATATTTGCAAACCATATATCTAATAAGGGACTTGCATCCAGAATATATATAGAACTCTTACAACTCAATGATAAAAGGACAAATAACCCAATTTTAAAATGGGCCAAGGAGATGAATAGATATTTTTCCAAGAAGATGTAAAAATGGCCAAAAGTACATGAAATGATGCTCAACATCATTAGTCATCAGAGAAACGCAGATCAAAACCACAATGAGATACCACTGCATACCTTCTTGGATGTCTAGATTCAAAAAGTCCGATAATGATGAAGATGTAGAGAAATCAGAACCCTCATACACTGCAGGTGAGAATGTAAAATGGTGCAGCCACTTTGGAAAATAGTCTGGAAGATCCTCAAAATATTAAACATAGAGTTATCACATGACCCTGCAATTCCACTCCTAAGGATAGACCCAAGAGAAATAAAAACATACCTTCAGGGGAACCTGGGTGGCTCAGTTGGTTAAGCGTCCGACTTCGGCTCAAGTCATGATCTCACGGTTCCTGAGTTCAAGCCCCACGTCAGGCTCTGTGCTGACAGCTCGGAGTCTGGAGCCTGTTTCAGATTCTGTGTCTCCCTCTCTCTCTGACCCTCCCCTGTTCATGCTCTGTCTCTCTCTGTCTCAAACATAAATAAACGTTAAAAAAAATTAAAATGGACAGTTCTGATGGTTGTACATATGTGAATATCCTAAAAACCATTTAATTTTACACTACTTAGAGTGTATGGTATGTGAAATATATAACCGTTAAGCAGTTAAGAAAAATGTATTATTAGGGTGGCTCAGTCGGTTAAGTGTCTGACTCTTGAATTCAGCTCGGTCATGATCTCACGGTTCGTAAGTTCAAGTGCACGTCAGGCTCTACCATGACATTTCTGAGCCTGCTTGGGTTCTCTGTCTCCCTCTCTCTCTGCCTCTCCCTCCCTCTCTCAAAATAAATAAATAAATAAATAAACATTTAAAAAAAAAGAAAAAGACATTATTGAGATGACCGAAACTAAACACAGACTGTAGATTAGAAAATTGTGTCAACCTTTTGGGATGAGCACTGGGTGTTGTATGGAAACCAATTTGACAATAAATTTCATATATTGAAAAAAAAAATTGTGTCAATATTAAAACTTTCTGATTTTGATGATTGAAACAAAATTAAGGGACAGCTCTGTCAAGTAGGCACTATCATTATTCCCATTTTACAGATGCAGAAACTGAGGCATGGAGAGGTCAAGTTGCCCAGAATCACAGAGCAGTCTAAGGGCCCATTGTCTTTACCCTCTTCTTGTCTCCCCTGGTACCCTGGTCTTGTGTAACACTTGTCACAATTTGTAATTTGATATTTTTGGTTCCACAAGACAATAAGCTTCTTGAGGGCAGAGACAGGGCTCTTCCAATCACTACTGTTCCAACTATTTAAGCAAACATTTTTTGAGCCTACTGGAAGCCAGGCTTCGAGGTGTTATAAGAATCTGTGAAAATATCTAGTACAGATTCTAGCTTATAGCAGATACTGAATAGATATTTGTAGGTTGAATGGATGGATGGATTGGTGGCTGGATGGGTAGGTAGATGGATGGATGGATGGGTGGGTAGATGGATGGATGGATGGGTGGGTAGGTGAATGCATGAACAGGTGGATGGGTGGATGGTTATCCAGAAGCATGGGGAGGTAGGTTCTGGACGAGGGTGACTGGGCCTGTCCAGGCCTCATCCACTTCACCTAGCTACCTTTCCTCTCCTTCCCCTGCCCCAATCTTCAGGCCCATCACATCCTCAGACCCCCACGCCAACCCCACCCAGTGCACAGACTCCCCTCTCTTCCTCCGTGAAGGCTGTTCAAACGTTCCCTATCCTTCAAGGCCCTACCAGGGCCCACTTCCTGTAGGGAAGTCTACCTAGCCCGTGTGGTCTGTCCCTTCTCTGCACTCCTTCTAATGTACAACATTTGATGGGCATCACGAGTTACTTCCTGTAGATGATCCTGTTCTGCGATTCAGATCTGGAGCTCGGGGAGAGCATGAGCCATGGCTCCCTCCTCCTCTGCTGTCCCAGGGGCAGGTCGGTGGCAGGTGCCAGGTGAAGCCATTGCATTGGCCACATGGGTAGAAGTCATGGCTTCCCCCCCGGTGGAGGGAGAGGACCCAGGCACCAGGAGGAGGAAGGCCCTCCGCACCACCAGCTCCACAGGGACTGCCAGGCCAAAGCCTGGTGGAAGCTGGGCCCAAACCTGACCCCTCAGCCAGGCTGGGGCTGGGCTGGCAGGGGGACGCAGGCATGCTGGCCACAGCAGGGGCCAGGCGTGGGCGCCTCCCTCCCTTCTCAAGCCGGGGCCGACCAGCCCCAGGCAGGCTGGAGGCCTGTTTGCCTTGGCCCCGGGCCAGGGCCGCCCCGCCAGTGAGTAATGCGTGAGGACCGCCTGGCTCCAGTTCAAGGGAAACGGGCTGGAGACGGGGCCTCCTCAGCCTACACTGGGTTAGGTTCTGGGGGCGGCTTCCCAGAAAGTGCCTGCTGTGGCTGCTTCAGGGCCAGTGCCCAGCCTGTTGTCCCCTCTTCCCATTCTCCCGCTCCACTTCACCTTCTCCTCTTCTGTAGAGACCAAGGACAGAGAGATCGTGAGTTCCCAGAAAAACATCCTCTGTCATGGCCCAGGAGGCTGCCAGCCACCCACACCCCTTCACAGAGCCTGCCATAGCCTAGGACTGACAAATCACACTTTCTGAGCACCTACTGTGTGCTGTTAGGGATGTCACAGAAGTTCGGGGGTTGAGTAGGGGGCAGGAGGGGGGAGGAGGCCCCAGAGGCTCTGGATGCCCCTACTGAATGCACTAGTACTTGAAGAGGCCTCCCAGTTTATCTGGCCATACCCCAGAGTTCTAAGTGAGGACATTGAGGCCCAGACAAAAAGAGTGACTTTCCCAAGCCACACAGCAAGTCAATTGCAGCAAGCTAAGAACCCAAGCCACCTGAGCAGGGTAGGTGGGGGAGTGGGGGGGGCAGCCCCCTGCTGCTCTGTAGGATGGCCTTGGTTTTAAAACTGTATAGCTCTCAGGGGCCCCTGGTTGGCTCAGTCAGTTGAGCGTCTGACTCTTGATTTCGGCTCAGGTCACGATCCCAGGGTCGAGGGATAGAGCCCCGTGTCAAGCTGTCAGGCTCCACGCTGAGCGTGGATTTTCTCTCTCTCCCTCTGCCCCTCTCCCCAAGTCACGCACTCTCTCCTGCTCTCTAAAATTAAAAAAAAAAAAAAAAAAAAAAAAAAAATTAAATTTAAAACTGCAGGGTTCCTATGAGGGAGGGACACGGCCTAAGACGTGTCTATTTCAAGGCTGGGTCCTCCTAAGAGCATTCCCAAGGGATTCTGTAACTTTACAACTCTGCCCCTGCCTGCTTAGGACCCAAGTGACCATCAGGTGGGAAGGACACCATGGCCATTGTCACCACCGGGAGGGGCGAAGATTCCCAGCCCTCCTGTCCCAGTGGGAGGACGGCGGCCAGCCATGCCCGAGGCCTCGCCCAGCTTCTAGCCACGGGCAGTCTCCATAGCTGCAAACAGCAGAAGATTATTCAGGCTGAGTTAAACACAAAAGAGAAGTCATGACAGGATCCTGGGTAGGTCACAGAATCAACAGCAGGCGGGAGAACTTCTCCATAGCAGGGGCGGCTGCCAAAACCACACCATAAAGCTGGCCTCTTGAGAACCCACTGGCCCCGCCACGGAGCACCAGATGACCCTTCTCTCCCCACTAACATCAGCACTGGACACCAAACACTGGACCGCGCTGTTGGCCCTGCAGACACTGCTGTTCCCCAGAAACAGGATGTGGCTACTTCCCACCCCTAGGATGACTCTGCCTCGTCCCTGCTTCTCTGTTCCCAGATCCTGACGCCAAGACCGGGGCGGGGGCATCTGATTGGCCAATCCCAGGTCACGTGGCTACATTCGGCCGCTCGGGAAGCTGGGAAAACAGGTATCTCGCCCCTTGGCTGCCGGACAAACTCAAGTAAAAAGAATTCCCCAAGTCGGCTTGAGAGCCCGGGTGACACAGAGCAAATCAGCACTAACAGACATCCTCCCGATTGCATTGGACCACCTCCAAGTCCTTGTTTATCCTGTCCCCCGCCCACACTATCAAAAATGAACGTATATGCACAGAAGGGTGTTGCTGACGGGCTTTGGGGTTCCGCACATAATTATATCTTGTAAGGAAAACTCTTAGCATAGGGCACATAACCGGTGTTGAACGAAGCCAGGTTCTTCTCCATAAAGGGCGCATACAGATCGATGCGCAGAGGGAAGGTGACCTGTGGCTCAGCTAGCTGGTGACAGGATCTGGTCCGGGCTATGTGACCCCCTCGTTCTGTGCTCCCACAGCAGATGAGGACGGAGGTTATAAGAAAGTGTCATACAAAGCGATGCAGAACACGTTTCATGCCAACCGGCGAGACTGGAAGGCTTCTTAGAGAATTGGATACTTGGCTGAGCCTTGAAAGAAGAAATGAACTTCACCAGATGGGGCAGGGGGGCAGGGGAGCGTGATCCAGGTCAAGGGGCCTGTGCAAAGGTGTTGAGGCTGTGCAAGTGCACAGCTTTTGCAAACAAAACAACTCAGAGCTACCTTGTACAAAAAGCCCTCTGCCATCCCCCGGAGTATGGATCAGCGGGGTGATGGCAAGGGTACCGACAGAGGGGTCAGGGGGCCCTCTGAACTGCTCAGGGTGGAGGCCAAGAGTATCTAAGCTGAGGCAGTGGCTGGGGGGAAAAAAAGTGGACAGTCAGAAACTTCTAGTCCAGAGTGAGAGAAAGGCACCCGGCGGGGGGGGGGGGGGGGGGGGGGGGGGCGGGGATGAGGAGCAGAAGGGAAAAGGAGGAAGGTGACTCAGCTTTTGATGGGTTCGAGGTGCTGGATCCCGTGTCCAGGGCCCCTTTATATCATGGGCACCAGAAATCACTGGGAAGACAACAGGAGAGAGAGAGAGAGGGCATTTCTCTGCAGAGGGCTCTCCACGTGGTTTAGGTGTGAGTGGTAAGTTGTGGGGGGGGCAGGGAGTGACTCCCAGAGGGGAAGCTCTGGAAACAACGGAGGACCCCTGAAGAGGCTTCCGACGGGCGGTGGGAGGTCGGTTGTAGTTACCAACAGGGCTCTTAGTTCCTGTGAGTCCAGGGCCGGAATGGAATTGCCAGACATGACAGAGCAGAGGCTGAGGCTACCAATGGGTCCCTTTCTTTCCTTCTGCCACGCAGTCCTCAGCAGGTTAAGGGGTAGGGGGTGGAGCGAGGAGGAAGAAGGGGGGGAGGGAGAAAGGAAAACATGGTACCAGCAGTATTTAACGATGATTGGCACCACGATGACAGCCTGAACCAAGAAAGGGGAACTCATGGGATCTAGGGAACAACAGACTCACAACAACAGAGAGGTGGAGGGATGCTGTGCAGCAGGCCAGCCAGCAAGCCAGCCTGTCCAGACTAGAGCAGAAGGACTGAGGGTTCGGGAGAGAAAAAAAAACTGAACTGACCAAATGTCTGGCCAGTCGGACCTTGAGCCCAACTGTGTTAAGAAGGATCTGAAGAGCGTGAAAAGCAAGGGCAAAAAGTACAATGAACTCCAAGAACACTGAAAGGACCTGCTGGGAAGTCCTGTCTCCAGGACCATCAAGGAATTGGGTACGAAAATACAGGCACTCGCAGTACACGCCCCAGCTCAAAGTGAACACCAGTAGTCTGATGGGAGTATGGAGTATTGATGAGAAAGGACGTGGTGTGACGATTCAAGAGAGCTAACCCCAGGCTAGAAAGTGACTAGAGATTTAATAGATAAAATACAAAATTGGGGATGTTCGGGTGGCTCAGTCAGTAAAGCATCCAACTCTTTTTTTTTTTTTTTTAATGTTTATTTTTGAGAGACAGAGACAGAGCATGAGCAGGAGAGGGGCAGAGCGAGAGGGAGACACATTATCTGAAGCAGGATCCAGGCTCCGAGCTGTCAGCACAGAGCCGGACGCGAGGCTCGAACCCACGAACCACAAGATCACCACCTGAGCCAAAGTTGGACATTCAACCGACTGAGCCACTCAGGTGCCCCTAAGCATCCAACTCTTGATCTCAGCTCAGGTCTGGATTTCAGGGTCCTGAGTTTGAGCCCCGCGTTGGGCTCCACTCTGGGAGTGGAGCCTACTTCAAAAAAAAAAAAAAAAAAAAATCTAAACTTGGTGTATTAAGAAATACCAGAAGAGGAATATTATTTAGAAATATGGCACCCAGCCGGGTCGGTCAAAGGAGCATGTGATTGACGTTGATCTCAGGGCTGCGTGTTCAAGCCCCACGTTGAATGCAGAGATTACTAAAAAAAACTTGCAGAGATCACTAAAAAAATAACTGAATAAACTTAAAAAAGAATTTATTTTAAAAAAAGAAAGAAACATGGTAATATAATCAGAGTTCTAATATAAATTACCTCTGAAAGTAGCCCTGAAGACACTGAGAAGGGCTTTAAATTTTTCTTAACACACCTCTGCACCTGTGAATATTTGATGATGAACGGATCTTTTTGCAACATTTTAAACCAATTAAAAAATGTTTAGTACCGAAAAAAAAAAGAAATGCGGCGATAAATACCAAAAGAAACAACTGGCAGAGTCGAAAGGGTTATTTCGGGTAAACTTAAGGGAGAAAAGAAAGGACAGTGAACCATGCTGGATTTCATCATAAGGCGTTCAATAGTCTTTGACTTTAAATTTTGTGCGTGAATTACTTTGACAAAAATTAATTGAAAAAGAAATGACCATAAAGAATAAGAAGCCAAAGGAAAAAAATAGGCCAAGGATATACATCAAAAATTCATAGAAAAAATGCAAATGTCCCTCAGACACGTGAAAAAAAATTCACACCCTCTCCCCTCTCAATGATGAAAGAAAATGTCAGAAGTGGCCAAGCATTCCTGGACTGGAACATACACTCATGGGAGCACAAAAGGGCTGGGTGGTGCAGTGTACAAAACAATATGATAATGTGATTTTAGAAGAATTTAACAAATTTTCTTTGAGCATCTCCTACACGGTGGGCACATTAGAATGTACTTTTTAGGGGTGCCTGGGTGGCTCAGTCGGTTAAGCATCTGCCTTCAGCGCTCTCTCTTTCTCTCAAAAATAAATAAACATTAAAACAAATTTTTTTTTAAAAGAACGTATTTTTTAGAAATCTTAAAGGGTTGTGCTCTAATGTTAGCAGGTACTCTGCGATTGTGGGACCAGATGTGATTTTTTTAAAAATTCTTTTTCCTTCTTATTTATTTAGTCTCTGATTTTAAAATAGTGAACATAGGTTGCTAAAGAGATCAAAATAACGGTGCCTGGGTGGCTCAGTTGGTTTACTGTCCAACTCTTGGTTTCAGCTCAGGTCGTGATCTCGTGTTTCATGAGTTCGAGCCCTGCATCAGGTTCTGTGCTGTCAGCATGGAGCCTGCTTGGGATTCTCTCTCTCTCCCTCTCTCCCTGCCCCCTCCCTTGCTTGCTCGTGCTCTCTCTCTCTCTCTCAATTAATTAGTTAAAAAAAGAGAGAGATCAAAGTAAAGAGCAAAACAAACACAATTGTATTTATACATTTACCTATTTTGAGCACCCCCAAAATAAAATATATAAACAATGAATATTGGTTTGGATAAGCACCCAATTATGAACCTGCTTGGACAGAGATTGTATGTTACTCTCTTGTTCTACCTCAGCGCCCAACAGGGTCTAGCATGTAGTGGGTCCTCAAATGTACAAACTGAACAACCAAAATTAAGCAAAAGCTGGAAGGATATTATAGGCAGGGTGCTTACTGTATGTATGTGAGCCTCCAGGATGCACATAGGATACAAAAAAACACCTACAGGGGCGCCTGGGGGGCTCAGTCAGTTGAGCATCGGACTTCGGCTCAGGTCATTGTTCCCACTGCTGTGTGATGTCCACTGTAGAAATTAACCATGTGGGTTTGTTTTTTTAATTTTTAAAAATTAAAAAAATTTTAATTTTAATTAAAAAATTAAATAATTTAATTAAATAATTAAACATTTTTAATTTTTTTTCTTTAAAATTTTTTTTTAATTTTTAAAGAAACATTTTTTGAAGTTTATTTATTTATTTTGAGAGAGAGAGAGAGCAAGCGAGCAGGGGAGGGGCAGAGAGAGAGGATCCCAAGCAGACTCCACACTGTCAGCACAGAGCCCGATGCGGGGCTCGAACCCACAAGCCGTGAGACCACGACCCGAGCCGAAACCAAGAGTCAGACGCTCGACCAACTAAGCCACCCAGGCGCCCTACCACATTAAAAAAAAAAAAAAAAAGTCCATTCTGCTTCTGATGGACAATGTTTCCCTTGTTTAGGCTACTTGAAGAGAGTGCTACTGTGCCTGTTCTTGAACACAACTTTTAGTGAATGTATGTGTGCATTTCTGATACAGGCATGGTTATCTTTAGCTCTAGTGGATACGGCCAGTTTTCAAAAAGTACTAAACCATTTTATACCCGCACCATCCTCACAAGAGGGTTCCCGTTGTCCCACACCGTCACTCCCATTCAGTATCAAGTGGTGTATCTTTTCAGTGAATACCAGCATCTTTTAAACTCAGCTCCAATACTAGACGTGAAAATGAATGGCCTACAGAAATATGTGGGATGTGTTATTAAGTGACACAGACAGGTAGCAAGCCAAAATGTGTAACATGGCTTCATTCATGAAAATTGTATATGTGTGTATGTAGAATCAGAGGCCAAGTTTAGAAAGGGGATGCATTAAAGCCTCCATAGCCTCCAGGAGTGGCTCTGAAAGCATAACTTTATATTTTTTTTAATGTTTATTTCTTTTCTGAGAGAGAGAGAGAGAGGGAGGGAGGGAGGGGAAGAGAGGAGACAGAGGATCCAAAGAGGGCTCTGTGCTGATTGCAGAGAGCCCGACGTGGGGCTCGAACTCACAAGCTGTGAGATCATGACCTGAGCCGAAGTTGGACCCTTAACCAACTGAGCCATGCAGGCGCCCCTGGAAGGCGTAGCTTCAAATGATGACATTGAGGGTAGTTTTGACTTTTCATTTTGGGGTTTTCAGTGTTTTTAAAATCTGGAAACACAAGTCTGCATAAATCAAGTAAAATTACCCATCCCACATTCCCCATTACTGGCACACACCATTCCATTACCTAAGGCTGGCAGCCTGACCCTGTCTTTCTTGTTATTCCCAGCATCCTCTCCTGCTCTGGAATTACCCTGGGCTGGGCCTCTGGGACAAGTCTCCCGAGCACTGTAATTTCCCTGGCTGCAGTGTGTCATTAAAAGATCTGGTGCTGATGACGCAAAGCCCAGATGCAGCAAAGATTCCAGACCCTGATGGCACAGGACAGCCTGGCCACGGAGCCAGCCTCCTGGCAGGGATACCCCTAGAGTCTCAAGCTGCCTCAGTGGGACATATCTTCGCTTGGAGGAAAGAAACTGTGAAAACTGCACTTTCAAAACAACGGCCTCCTATGGGGGCTCAGGGCTCAACTCAAGGGGTGTAGAATTAGGCAGACCTGCTCCTGCTCTGCTACTCTCTGGGCCTCCACTTCCTCACCTGTAAAATGGGATAATAACAACCCTTACCTTAGAGACAACACCAAGTCCCTGGCAGAGAGAGCCTGGCACAAACTTAGCCTTCAGAAACTGCATTTACCTTGGGGGGAGTGGGGATAAAGACGAGAACGCACCCTTTCTTTTCACAAATATAAAGCAAGCGCTTTTCTTGGGGAAAACTGGTTTCGACTGGAACTTGAATTGCGTGTATTTGAGTTGAAAGTGAAGTAGTCATGCAACACTGATTCAACCAAGGAATATTTGTCGAGTGCCCACGGTGTGCTGGGCACTGTTCTAGATACCAGGGGATGCGGCAGCGGCCAGAGCCAAGTTCCTGCTGTCTTGAAGCTTTGTCTCTGCTCGAAGAGTCAGCCAATAGCCAAACCAATAAACAGATACATCGTAAAGTGTTAAACATGCATATAATACAATACATACGATGTCAAACAGTGCTGTGAAGAAAGATAAAGCAGGATAAGAGGATAAGGGGTGTGGCGGGGGGGGTGGTCCTGGGTGGCTCAGTCAGTTAAGCATCCGACTCCAGCTCAGGCCATGATCTCACAGTCTGTGGGTTCGAGCCCCGCGTCAGGCTCTGTGCTGACAGCTCCGAGCCTGGAACCCGCTTCGGATTCTGTGTCTCCCTCTCTCTCTGCACCTCCCCCGCTTATGCTCTGTCTCTGTCTCTCGAAAATGAATACACATTAAAAAAAATAATAATAATAATAAAATAAAACAAGAAGATATCCTGGGAATGCTACCTGAGGATTCAAATCACTGTGTTCAGTTGAGCCTGGGCTCTGCTCTGGAACTCTCTCTCTCTCCTTGGCTGAGTGAAGAAGCCCAGGAGGGCACTGGTCTCGGCTGGGTCTAAGCTGGCAGCAACCTAGGCTGGACCGCTGTGGGTAGCTTGCTCCTGTGGAGACGGGAGGGGCTGCGAGCGGCTTGTAGGAGGTGAGGAGCAGGCCAGGGGGCACTTTGATGAGACCGTGCCCTTAGAGGGCACCCCAGCCATCCTCAGAAAGCACGCCGGAGCTCGGTTCATGTCAACTATAGCGAGCATTAACTGTGCACCTACTATAAGCCCAGAGCTGGGTTCGTGCTCTGAAAGATTCGAATCAGTACGAGAGCGGGTGCCTGACCTCAAGGAGCCCCAGTCACGCTGCAGGTATGAGACCAGTCTTCATAAAGACGAAGAAGGCACGACAGACTGGGTGAGCACCTGCGTGCGTGGAGCAGGCCACCGATTCATCTGGACGGGCAAAGTGCCCAATCTCAGCCCGGTGACACACAAAGAGTGACATTTACATGCAGTTGGCTTCCCGGAGCAGTGTTTCAGGTCTTCTTCTCCAATGGGGCTCTGCGGAAGCCGCCATCCCGCATCAGGAGCAGAATGCATGTGCAAGGGCTCTCTGCACTGCTGAGAACTAACGCGATATCATTATCTACGAATTAACCGGTATTTTCTTTCGGGTTCAGTGCAGCCCCAAGAGATACGTCCCATTTCTACCTCCAGGGCCTGTATATCCAAGGCGCAGACAGACTCCATCTCATACTTTTCCACCAAAGTGCCCACGCTGGCCTGGGACCACACTGAGAGCAGCACCAGGAGCAAAGCATCTTGGTTTTGTTTTTGTTTTTGTCTTTTTTCCCAACAATTCATGTCACGTTTGCAAACTACTACGTCACAGACAGGGGCTTGTCTTAGGATCAAAACAATTCTAGTCTTTTCTTCCCCCGAAGATCCTACTAAAATGGCAGCACCAGGAAGGTGCCCTGGGGTTTATTTACCAGCTTAGCCTGGCCCAGGGCACACGTGTCCATGGGACCACCTCAGGGCTGGGGCTGAGATCCTGTGGCTCTTAAATCTTCATCACATAGACCCTCTAGAAAGAGGCTCCCAGCTCTCCTAGTCTCTGTGGCTCCGACGGGCACCAAACGGTGAGCCCACCCCGGCCCGCCCCCGGCTCTCACCCAGCCTTCATCCCGGGTCTCCCACCTCCCCACCCCCACTAGCCAGTAAATCGTCCCTGAATTAATCAAAGTGCTTGCACTGGTCCGAACCCACCAGGGGCCGCCTCCAGCGGCCACTTTGTGTTCGGTAGATTAATTGCAGCGGGGGGAGGGGAGGGAATCCATTTTTAGAAAATCATTACTTTCAGAAAGAGAGGGGGGCACTTCTGGTTGGGGAAAACTGCTGAGCTGGCAGCTCAGGCCTGCTGCTGAAGCACCAGGAAACCCGGGGCTGTGCAGGCTGCTCGTGGCTCAGCGGGCACCGCTGGGGGGCCCACGCCCCTTCCCCAAGGCCAGGGCACCCCAGCCCTCCTGGCTGCCTCCTGCCGACATTCACCTCCTGCTCTCACCTGGGCTCAGCGGTTTGCTGGCCGTTCTGAGCAGGAAGGGGTCACCCCAGTATTGACCATCCCCCACTGCCGAAGGCCTTAGTTGTGCAGCCAGCCAGCTTGCACTACAGCACACGGAGGTCACCGTCAGCCCCTGCCGGCAGCTCCACAGCCAAAAGAAGGTTGGGGACCCCTAACCGCCGCTGCCTTGAATCGAGCATCTAGCAGATGAAACGATATGAAATTGCCATCTTCGTAGGTCACAACGGTCAGATATTAGCAGTCCCACGTGGTTCAGCCTAATTACCATACGGCCAGCTCTTCAGATGTATTTTCTCACTAATCCCCCTCTTGGCCCCATGAGGCAGGTATAATGTCCATTTTGTTTCAGAAATTGAGGTTCAGAGAGGTTAAGTGACTTGCCCAAGTAAGTACTCAAACCCCGGTCGATGTGACTCCAAAACCCAGGACCGTGAGTCACATCCTCTTTTATGTCAGATCCCCGTCCCACCTGCCCCCGCACTCACTCATTCATGAGCTGTGCTTCGAGCCGTTGCCCCGGCCAACAAGCACACTGGACAGAAAGCAGGCTGAGTGTGGGGCCTCGCTGGCCCGCCACGAGGTCTGTGCGTGCTGGCGTCGGGTGCCCCACCAGCCTCCCTCGCCCACTGGAGCGCTGGCTCCCACGGCCTAGCTAAGGCCCGCCTGCCTCGCTGCTGCGACGCGGGGCCACGGGGGGCACGACGCTGGCGAGGCCTTGGTGCCTACAACCGGGCACAGACGTCAGGTGTCGTTTCTGTTGTTTGGCCGTCGGATCAGCTTGGTCCTTTCAAACCAGAACTTGTTTTAGGGGAAAAAAACGTGCCCAACACGGTCACCCCCTGACACAGGCGTGCCCCTAGAGATTAGACAGCAGAGAGATGATGAAATCTGACACCGCCGCTTACCAGCTGGGGGACTTGGGCAACTCTTTGAACCTCGGTTTCTTCATCTGTAGAATGGGGCTAATAATGGCATCTATTTTTAGGGCGGTTTGTAAGGATTATATGGGATAATCCCAGTGTGCTTGGAATGCTTGGAACACTGCCTAGCGCACAGGTCACAAGCAACGCTGCCTGTTTTTATTCCCAGGCCAAACTAAGCCCGCAATTCTGCCTCCCTCTTCCTAGTTCAGGGGACAAGCCCTGTCTGAGCACTGTGCTAGGAAATGTTAGGATAGCAGATCCTAAGTGGGGTCGCAGCTGATGCTTCGGAGCACCAAGAGCTTATGATTCAGTAGGGGAGACAGAATCCTACACCACCGATGTCTCTTCAGGGCAGATATTTTTAAAGGGGGGGAAAGAGGCTTCCTGGAGGAGGTGTGGCCTGAGCTACATCCTGAAGGATAAGAAGAGAGCCAATCGAAGAGGATGGAAAGCACTTGCTTGGAAGCCCAGAAGCAAGGTTTGTTTGAGGAACTACAAATGCATGGGGCCAAGGGTCCGGGGTGAGGAGGTTAAAAGGTGAGCACTGCCGAGAGGCGCTACAAGGCCCTGAAAGGAATCATACTAAGTGGAGTCTGAGAAGAGAAAGTAGGAGAGAGATTTGCATTTTATAATTACAGATTGAATGAGGCAGAGAGGACAGGATTTGGTTGTTTTATTGCATGATGGCAGACAGGGCTAGGGAGATGAGAAAACCCAGGTTCCTGGTGGGGGCTGAGATATCTACAGGCGAGAGGGATAAGGCCACCAGAGTGATGTCGCTGCCCAGGGAGGGGGCAGTACCCTGTAAGACACCCCCAAATTTGAGGGGTGAACTGAGACAAAAGAGAGTAGAACCAGGCAGGGACACCCTCACTTCCCTCCACTAATCCAAACCCCAGCTGGTCTGGGAGCCCCGCCTCTGGGAGCCCGGGGCTGGGCTCGCCTGTGGGTTGGCGTGTGGTCCTCCAGTGGCACTTGGAAGGCCTGTGGGTGATGACCACTCTGGCCAGGGGAGGCAGGTGGGCTACCAGGAAAACCTGGCTTCCCCTATGCACCCCTTTCTCTGCCTGCCCACAGAAGGCCAGGCTGCCGGGGTCCACACGCCCCCACCCCAATTCCAGCCTCCTGGGGCTGAAAGTCAAGTCCAGGTAACACAGGAGGGCACACAGGTGCTGCTGCCACAGCAGCTCCTGCCTCCCGAAGCCGAGGTCCTGCCCAAACAGCGGGGCCAGGCCACAGTGTGGTGGCCCACCTTCTGATTGTGAGTTTCGGGGCTGTCACCATACAGGATTCTATCAAATAAACATCTCAGCAGGGACCAAGGACTAAGCCCAGATCCTCCTGATCTAAGCACTTCCTCCCTAAGCGACCTTGGGCAAGTCTCTTAACCTCTCAAAGCCTGCATTTTTGCAGAAGGTCCCAGTGAGGATTAATTCCCTTGAATGCTTAGCATCGTGCCCAGCACCTGGTTACGGCACCTGGTTAGGCATCCAATAAATGACAGCTATTATTATTATTAAAGTGCTTCCTGCGGGTTGATGCAAGTTAGAGCAAACCAAAATGGCTTTGCCGGCTCCCTAATGTAACACCTCCCAATCCCACCCCTCCTCCAGACTACCACCCCAGGAGTTAATTAAAACCCTCCTTGGGTGTTTTCCAGACACGGGATTTTACACTTATTCTGGGTTGCAGAACTAGAATGGGGGCAGGTTTCACTTCAGCTGATAAAAAGCAAAACGCTGCTTTGATAGGTAGTGAGCTCCCCGTCAGCTCACGTGAATAAGCTGGCCCTGATGACCATTTGGCAGTAACGCTCGAGCATAAACGAACATGTATTAGCATTTCTCAAGAGGCCTTTGAGTCCAAACCGTGGTTTAGATCAAACAGCAGAAATCCACCCACCTTTGCAACTCGGGGCTCCCCAAGGGTGACAAATTGAGGATGCCTGGCCAGCTGCACCCTAGTCACTGCATACCAACAGGAAGAGGGGTCCTTGTAACAGATGCTGGAAGAGCAGGTGTCCTGCAGGTCCCTTTGGTGACTCACCTCCCCGTCCCCAATCAAGCACTGGGCCGAAGAGACGCCATGTCCTGATTCCAAAGGATGCCCCTCCCTACTCCCCTCCCAGCAGAAGAAAAAGGAGCTAGAGGACATGGAATCAAGTATACATTTTAAAAATTGTTTAATGGAACATAAACTCCTTTAGAAAAACATTCAGCCAGGTGATAACACCCATAGAAAAAAACACCAATCTCGTGTTTATCTTTTTTTAATTTGGCATTTGTTATTTGCATTTATATTAAAGCAAAGTGCATCTTTTCTTTATTTTTCTTGTTTATACACATTGCACAATACATAAATAATGATGCTTATAAAACGTCTTTATATTTACAAGTAATAATATATTTATATATAACATAAAATACATTTTTTCTTTAATAAATCTCAGGTTTTTTTTTTTCCAGGAGTCCTTTCTCTCTCAAAGCACTACAATGCTAAATTTCCAATGAGAATGCTTCTCTTGTTCATTTAAACCTTTGTAGTTAGAAAAATAGCTTATGTTAAAGTCTAAACATGCTCATTGAGCTAAGAGCAGTGTCAACGTATCATACGAGTGTATGAGTTTGTAGAAGAAATGAAAGAGTTAGGTGACAGCCCAGGGTGGTACCTTGGGTTATGATGGACCGAATCCTTCTTGGTGGGAAGGGGGGCTGCTGAGAAGTCTCCCTCCCAGGGCGGCTCCCCTCGCTGGTCTAACAGCAGAGCTCAACACCCAGGCGGCAGACGGGAGGAAAGTGCTGAGCTGGTTTTCGGAGTTGGAGGTGGGGATGGGGGGGTGGGGGGGGTGGGCGCACCTGATATGACCAGGGCAGGGCAGAGGCTGAGGGGTTTGGGAGGATGCTGGGTGGGCAATACTGTGCCAGGGTGGCCCCCGGCAGCCCTCGGGAAGCCCGTCTCGAGAGATATCCAGGAGCAGATGGCCAAAAAAGAAAGAGGTGACAAGGACAGCAGGGTGGCTGGAGGGGAGTTAGGACAAGCAGGAAACAACTGGTTTCTGGTTCAGCCTCTTTGCAGGGTTGCTTCTAAGAAGCCTGCAGACAGGCCCGTGTCCTAGGAGGGGAGAGGTGGGGCAGGGAGGCTTCCCCGGGGGCGGGGAGGAGGGGCAGAGCCTGGCTTCTGGCAGCTGTCCAAACCCCAGCTGCCAGCTTGCCCAGGTACGGCCTCTGCCCCACTGAGCATATGTCCAAAGGGCAGGCGACACACAGCTTGGGGGCGCAGGCCTCTCAGCAGTCACCGTAAGACACGCGCGCGCACGGACGCACACTCACTCACACATGCGCCCTGACGAGGGAAAACGAGGACCCCAAAGTCAGGGCCTGCTCCCCGTTCTTCCACTGTGTTTTGCTGGGTGCTCACTGTTGCTTCCCCTTTTCATCCTGGGGTGTGCTCGGCCAGCCATACCCCGCCCACCCCCCAAAACCCCAACAACTCTTTTCATAAGCTATTTCTCAAAGAACAAAACAAAACAGAACAGAAACGAGGACCAGAACGGTGGGGGGGCGGGGGGGCGGGGGCCGGGGACACACGACGACGAAAGAGTCTGCGTGAAAAGCAAGCACTCGGGAGGGAAGTATTAGCAGCAAAGTAGTTTGGACTGGGCCCGCTCGGCTCCCGCTCCGTCCTCTCCCCACGCGGCTACCGGCTGTTGAAAATGACCTCCAGCCAGCACGGGCAGCTGCTGATGAACTGGCGGGTGTAGCACTGGCCCCAGCCCTTCACAAAGCTAATCTGCACAGTGAAGCCAGTCCACGGCTGCTGCATGAATTCATGGTCGTTGGGCCGCTGCAGGCTGTACGCTTTCTCGTAGTCAAAAGCCTTGATGGAGAAACCGGGGAACACTTTGTGCACCAACAGCGTCCTGGAGTCCGGGTTGTCCAGTGTGGCTGACTTGATGAAGATGGGGTAACTGCTGCGGTTGTACACCCACACGCCATCCACTTCCCGCGTGAGCTGGATGCCACAGCCGATTTTGCTCCGCACTTTCTGCACCAGCTGACTCTTGTTGTCCGAATTGAGCTGTCCGAGGCAAAAGCCATTCCCCTGAGGTAGATCATAGAAGATGTCCAGGGAGGGCTCCTGGACACAGTAGAGCCTCCCCACTCTCGTCTTCTCCTCCCAGTATGCCACCACGCACCAGTGTGACCGATCCCCAGGCTCCAGAAGAAGTTGGGAATCTACAAAACAAAATGGCAGACGCGGTTGGTGGTGATGGGGATTGGCGTTTTCCTCCTCAAGGATCGAGGCACACACCCGCAGTTCGTTACCACCCTCGAGCTCTCCTAAGACAGAGGCGGTGCTGGTGCTTGGATAGGCTGCCGGCTCTGCAGTCCTACTGTGGCTCAGAAATCTTGACCCAGTGGTGCAAGAACCCACCTTTAAACACGGGGCTCTCTGGGGCACCTCCTTCCTCCACTCCCCCAACCCAGGACGCCATCACGTTGGCCCGTGGGGCCAATGGAAGCCCCATCCCTGCCGAGCCCAGAAGCTAGGGAACCCTTAGGAACTTCACTGGTCCTGTTTTAGGGCAAGGAAAGGGCTTCCAGATGGCCTAGAGTTGCAGTTCGTTAAACTGGACGGACCCCAGAAGGCTAGCTGCTCTAGCCCCTGGTCATCCTCAGGAGAAAAACCAGGACCCAGAAAGCTTGCTGGCTTGGGCCCCACGGACGACACAGCCACACCTAGAACCCAGGTCTCCAGACTCCAGGGTCATGTGCTATGCGGTCTCTGTGTTGCCCAGCGCTTAGGTCAGTGCCTCAAGTCATAAAGGAGCGCCGTCTGATAAAAATGGAAAATGGAGTTGCTTTGGGGCCGAAACACCTTCCTAATAGAAAACCATCTCTCAGTGTGTGTGTCAGCAGCAGCTCTGTACGCAAAGGGTGAATTTGGTCAAAATGTCAAATCACAACACACCGACTGGTGTTAACTCAGACTACCTTGACGAAGCTGCCTTCAGCCCAGACAGAAGATTATGTGTCTGAAATGGGTTGACCTTCCTTGAAGTGCCCTTCTCTGCCTGTACCCCCTCTCTCCCCTCCCTCCCTAGAAGCATGCAGACACCTTGCCCCAGCCCCTTTTCCCCACTACCCCTGCCCCCTCCCCCAGAGGCCCCACCCCAACTTTCTTAGACTTGGTTCTTCCCACAGGCAGACGGGGGGAGGGGGGGGGGGGAGAAATCTTGGGAAGGTGACTTTCCTGAACAGGCGCTAGGAGGTCTTTAAAGGGGGGATCACAGGGAGGGAAAGGGGGCCCCAGCGGCTGGCATTCCAACTCCTCCTTAAGCTGGAGCCAGCGGAGCAGGCCTCAGACTGGGAACCATAAATCTCCCCAGCCGGGCCGGGCTGCAGGAACGCTGTGGTTTGTGGGGCAGGGCGGAGACCGGAAGTCTTGTATTTGTTAACAAAAATGGGGAAAGGCAGGCAGCAGAGACCTCCTCCTGCCTTCCCCTGTAGCCCTTACTGCTCACTCACTGGGGGTTTGGGGCCTGAAGGCGGGGGTTGGCTGTGAGACGATTTTTGGTTTGTTTGGGCCGTTTTGATTTTGGAACAACCTAGGGCCAGTGCTGATGGAGTCTATAGCATGGCAGCTAGGGGTGGAGGAGGGCTCAGGGACCCATGTCCTGCTGCCCCAGCAGGCTGGATATACAACTAACCCAAGGCAGCTCAACACATAACTGCTTCCAACCTTTACAGGCATGTTAGGACCTGGGAACCAGTCGGCTCCATTATTTTATTTATTTATTTTTTTTAAAGCAGCAGTCTTGCATGGAGGTGTTCTGTGAATCAGTCCGTGCAAATGCGCACCGTGACCCACGGAGGCAGCCACGAACACACATCCTGAGTGGCTGTCTCCTCCAGACGCCCCAACCGACCTTCCCAAATGCCTACCCAGACAGCCACACAAAATGGGGAAGCTGAGGGCTCACTCCTCTCCTTCAACCCCCACCCCCCTGAAAATCAGCCCCAGAAAACTGGCCTGCCCCCCAAAACGCATGCATCTATAAAGCACAAGTGCATGTGAGAGACATTGGGTGTCCGTGAGTGTGAACACATGTGCGAGTGTTATGTGAGCATGCGTGTGCTTGCGTGCATACACGCTGGAACATATGGAAAAACAAGAGAGGGACAAGGGCTCCAAGCAGAGGTGACTCATCAGGCATTAACTTGTTTCTGCAAAGTATCCATCAACTGCTAATAAATTCGTGAGTGCTGGCAATCTTTGAACTTTCTTGTTGAGGGAGTTCAGCTCTGAAGGCTACACCAAAGACCCATAATATCCATGTAAATAAGAATACTCTGGCGTGCAAGTTTGCTGGGAAGGAGAAAGCCCTCTTCTGGAAGGTACGGGGCGAACCGTTTTGGGGAGGAGGGAGTTTTGAAATGTAGGAAGCTCTCGCTTATTATTATATCCCAACTCAGGACGACAAATGTGGTCTGGGAAGAAGACTGGGGGAGTCACTGGGAGGGAGGTGCAGGAGACCCTCCGGGAGCCTCCCGATACTTTGTTTCATGGATCTTGGCCCCCCCTGAAACCTGGCACCGGCTAGCAGGGAAAAAAGAGGGGCAGGGGGAGGAGGTGCAGGGTGGGGTGGGGTGGGGGCCTGGGATCAAGTTGCCTATGCCAGGCCCACCAGTAAAGGGTGGGGGGGCCCTGTCTGCCCAGCAGCCTCCGGAGGCGGGGGAAGCCGGGCTGGACTGGGCTGGACTGGCCCAGAGCCCTGGGGGTGGGGGGTAGGGGGAGGAGAGGGGGAGGGGGGAAGTGTTCTGGCGGGTTTCTCTTTCATCTGTACAGCCCGCCAGTCCACCCAGCAATTTGCTGCCAGACATCCCTGGAAAAAGCCTTTTTCTGTTGAGGTTAATGGCCCAGCCCAGATAAACAGAGGGGAATGGGTGTCCCTGTGTGTGAACAAGGCCCCCGAAAGCCCACTAGGACCCTCGCCGGCTCCTCCCCTGCCCTGACCCTCCAGCCTGCCCGGCTGTCACCCCCCAGCCTCCCAGCACCCTGATGCCCCTTTCTCCTCACTGCTCTTGGGCTATCTCTGGGCACAAAAACACGCTCTCCAGCGAAACCGTCACCCCCACGAAGGCCCCTTGTAACACATCATACTTCTGGGGGCCCGTGACAACAGTCCATGTTGCCAAGTCAGAGACCTGCCCCCAAGATCTGCACCATGTGGGCCCATTTCTGGGAAACGTTCAGCATCCTCTTCAGAGAAGCACGTTCCCCTGAATTGGGCCCACAGCCCACAAGCATCTCCCCACAAAGGTCTGTGCAGACGTTTCGCCCCCAGAGGGGCTTCCCAGGCCTCACGGCGAGGGTCTGGGAGGCTCTCACATAGAGGAGTCCCCCTCATTCCCAAGGACTAAGGAAGAGTCTCAGAAGCCCAACTTGGCTTCTCCTCACGGTCGCTGATACTTAACCTCCAAAAGCAAGACTCGCAGGCCCTTGTTAACTTCCCTCAGCTTTACAACCCTTTTCCGGTATTTTCAGCAACTTCTCTCCCTCCTCAGAAAACTATACAGGGGCTTGTTTTAAAACTGTATTTGTGCATTTTTAAAGCATCCAAAAAGAAAAGCTGTGTTGTAAAAGCCAACTAATCAGATGCCTGCTCACAATTTTTTCTTTTTATTACAGTTTAGGGAATTTTTGGAGCAACCCCAGAAAAATGCTGAATCCGCCTAAAATTCCTTTAAGGTTGTTTCCCCCCCCCCCCCCCTTCCTCATTTCCCTTAAAGCATAAAATCTACCCTTGAAAGGGAAGGGGGTGGGTGGGTGTTGAGAAGGGAAAGGATTTTGCTTGTGTTTGCACTTGCATTAGGGAAGACCACTTAACAAGGAGCTCCCTGCCTCTTACAAAGAGTTATTTAATTACCCTGGTCATGAATGAACAGACCTGACCCTTCTAGAAGACTGGAGGCTCATGAATGACTCTCACGCCCAAGGTTCTCAATGGCACAGGGTGACCAGAGCTCAGGATTTTAAATTAAAAAAAAAAAAAAAAAATTATGTTTATTTTTGAGAGCATGGGCGGGGGAGGGGCAGAGAGAGAGGGAGACACAGAATCCGAAGCAGGCTCCAGGCTCTGAGCCATCTGCACAGAGCCCGATGAGGGGCTCGAACACGAGCTGTGAGATCATGACCTGAGCTGAAATTGGATCCTTAACCAACTGAGCCCCGCAGGTGCCCCAAGGGCCCTGACTCTTGATTTCAGTTCAGGTCACGATCTCATGGTTGATGAGTTTGAGCCCCGCATTGGGCTCTGCACTGATAGTTCGGAAACTGCTTGGGATTTTCTCTCTCCCTCTCTCTCTCTCTGCCACTCCCCTGCTCACGCTCTTTCTCTCAAAATAAAAACATAAAACTTATAAAAATAATAAATAAAAGGAAAATCTTTTTTAAAAATAAACTTTAAAAAATTAAAAACAAAAATTTTTTAAGAAGATCTCTCTAGGGGCGCCTGGGTGGCTCATCTAGGGGCGCCTGGGTGGCTCAGTCGGTTGAGCGTCTGGCTTCAGCTCAGGTCATGATCTCGCGGTTCGTGGGTTCGAGCCCCGCGTGGGGCTCTGTGCTGATAGCTCAGAGCCCGGAGCCTGCTTTGGATTCTGGGTCTCCCTTGCTCTCTGCCCCTCCCCCGCTCATGCTCTGTCTCTTTCAAAAGTAAGTAAACATTTAAAAAAATGTTTTTCAAGGACATCTCTCTGCCAAAATCCTACCGTGGGCAAAGGCCTGTGTGCCCCCTCCCCAGTGGTCCCGCAGGGCCAGAAGGCTGAAGATGGAGAAGCCAGGGGAGACAGGGCAGAAGTGGCTGCCTGACACAGGTGGGTGAGGGCAAGCAAAGGGCACAAAGGGAGACAGAGAAGTTAAACCTGGCGATCCTGGAACGCAAACACCGCCACGCCTCGCCTGCTGTAGGTCCAGGGTCCTCCCTCCTCGGGACTCAGGCGCCACCAAGGGTTGCCTCATCCTGTCCTTCCCCCACCTCAGACATCTCAAAGGTTAACAGCACCTGTCAGCCCTGCTCCCCACCCCGGTCAGGAAACTGGCTGTTCTGAGAGCAAACCAGCCCACTTCAGGGACAAGGGCTGAGACAATGGGGACGTGGGGCCAATCCGCCCCATCTGTCCTCAACCCAAACACTCTCAATTCACGAGGAACCTTGCTGGTCTCTTGTCTGAGAGGCAAATGACCAGAAACCAAAGCAGACGCTTGCTGAGGTGTCTGGGCTCACCGTTGAGTTCCAGAGTGAGCTCTGATCGGCCATATGCACAACCTCATCCAGATCCTGACAGATTCTGCCAGGGCACCCTCAAATTCCTAAGACAGCAGGGACAACCCCGGGGTTTGGAACAAGTTACCCAAAGGGAGTGAAACAAACTGGAAACATTTCAGGTTCACCCTCAGTTACCCAGAAAACGCTCAGACTCAACCCATCACCACTAACCCCAAGCTCCTCCACCAAAGAGATCAGGACTCTGGCTGGTAGACGGCAAGACTGAGAAAAGGCTGGGTTGTTTTCAGCACTCTGCAACAAGCTATCTCCACTGAGGTGGCTGGACTGGGTACCATGGGGTCTCCTTCAAAGGCCAGGGTGCTTGCTCAGGTCCCCGTGCCCAGCCAGCTCCTGCCCCCCCAGCCCCCCGGGAAACTCCAGTGTTGTGCAGTATCCTCCCACCCCCCAGTTATGGAGTCAGACACCCTGCTGAGACCTACTTCCCCTGGGACCTTGGCGGTGACTTGAGCTCTTCCCCTAAAACAGCTCCCAGTGCCAGCCTCATAGGGCTGTTGTGACAATCTGATACAAAGTGGCCAGCGGCCAGGAACTAGCTTGCGGCTACACATGCTGGTCTCATCTCTCAGACTTCTCGTCTTGGGTTCTCCAACCGCTTAGAAAATGCTACCCACCCACCCCCCACCCCTCCCCAGGGGACAGAACAGTTCTGGGCCATGCCGGCCCCTAATAATGTACAGGCCCTGTTGGAAGGGGCTGGTGACAACCCTGTGAGGTCACATCCTATTACTGTCCTTATGTTAAAGAGGGGGGAAATGAGACACAGGTCACTTGCCAAACAGGCAAGTGGGCAGCCACCCCAGACCTCTAAGGCCACCGGAGCTCTCCAAATGCTAGAGGGGGAAAAAGACGCGTCCTTCCAAAACACGTTCTGGAAACGTGATTCCTACTTTAGGGCTGAGTGTGGGGTCCAGCTCCCTCGTACCAAGCAGGGAATGAACCGGTTTCTTTGGCAGCATGCTGCTCTTCGATCCTGGCCAAATGGCTTGCCCTCGAAGACTCTCAGTCTGACCCACCCATCCACAACTCATGTGAAGGAGGCTGGGGCACAGCAGGCCACCTTGGGGCTCTGACAGTCCCCTGGCTACACTCTGAATCACAGAAATGCCCCATCCCTACGAACGCTCCTTCCATTTATTTTTATTATGTGCAGGAGAATAAGAAAATCACTTTGGGGAGCAGGGCACATTTTTGCATTCAATTTGCAATGATAAAAACAAAATCAAAAGGAAAAGGAAATATGAGGCAGACTTTGCTGTGTCCACCTATAAACCAATTTTTTCTTTAAGAACTTCAAGTTACAAACTTGTGTCCCTTCTGCCTTGTCTTTCGTGGCCCTCGGGAAAAGGTGGATCCCTAGGGGAGGAGGGTCTGCCCAGGCTTGGTGCCCTTAAGTTCCTCACCCATCATCACCCTCCTCCTCCTGAGAGGTCTCTCAAGCTTACAAATTTGGCAGATCCTGCTCGTCTGGAAGACTGATTCGTGACTCTGCCTTACAGACTAATGATGATGAGTAATCAGTTACTAAAGCTACAACGTACTCCCCCCCCCCCAACCCGCTCCCCCAACTGGCCCCAGCCCCGTCTCCCAAGGCCCCTCAAACGTTCAAGTCTAAAGCCCCCATCCTGGGGGTCCCTCCTAAGAGAAGTTATTTGGCCAGCGGAGAATATAATTGAGGGTAGTGCCGGGCAGGGGAGGGAAGCCACACAAATCAAAAGCTCTCGTCTGTCTCGCCAGCCGGGCTGACACGGCTTCCTGTGCTCCAGTCTTCAGCCATGCAAATTATAGCGTGTACCCGGCTGCCTGCCTTCTGAGGAGGCCAGCTCTGCCCGGCTCCGAGAGGACTCAGAGGAAGGGTGGGGACTCCCAGCCTGGCCAACTCCATTCATAATATTTACAGTAAATGGGCCTCTCTGGCTGTTGTTGGTATGCACCCAGCCTCATCATTTCTCGAGTTTGAATTTCAAGACTCTTCCCCTCCCTCATGTACCACAAAGCTCCCACCATTCCCCCCCTAAATAACTAAGCCACTCTTTTCAGAAAGGGGGTTCACACACCTGCACACATACAGCGCCCCCCACCCGGACCCGCATGGCATTATCTGTTCACCTGCCCGTCCACGGGGTATGACCCCGGCCAGTCCCAGGAAGACACAAGATGTCCAAGTCAAATCTCTAAGCTGACCCACCCGCCTCCCTCCTGGAGAGAGTCCAGAGCTAGCCCTCCCCCCAGGCCCCCCCAACAAATTCCACATGTGGATTCCCAAGTGGGAATGCGTACATGAATCCAACAAAAGGATCTTCTCTTAAACCACCAAAAAGTCCCGCATTTTCTTTTGTGTTGACCCCTTCTAAGTACATAGGATACACACTAAAGCCCGGTGAGGATCTTGATAAAAATGGATGCATATGTCAACTGTTTTAAAGGACACACCCCCAGAGGTACAGAACAGTTCTGGCCTGCCTTTGCTGTGGGCCTCATTTTAATAAAGCCCCATGCACACTGACCTCCGGGGCCCCAAAAGGCAGTACACAGTGTTACAGGACCCAGTCGCAGGCCCTGCCCTGCCCCTCCCATCCCCCCACACAGCTCCAGCTTTTCTAGGGGGTAGAAAAACCATCGAAGACGTGGAAAAACACAGGGAGGAACAAAAGTCCTTTTCATCCCTCCCCTCCCCCAGCTCCCCTTGTTCCATAACAATTATGAAAACTGTTGGATGGGATGGCATTTTGAACATTTACTGCATTCCGGCCAATAAATTCCAACGCGGGATCTGATGGAAAAGGCTCCCTTCTCCGGCCAGCTCCTGGCTCCCCCCACCCAGCTCGCGAGAGCCGTCATTCCTTCTTTCTTTACAACCCAACACCAGGGCCTGGCCAGGCCAGGCCCGCACTGTGCTCACAGGGAAAAACAACAGTAGGCAGACTGGAAAAGTTAATCATTACTTCTGTCTGCCTCTGTAATCTAATCTCTCTGGCTTTGACACACTCACTGTTCAGCCATCCCAGCCCTTTCACCCCCAAAGCACCAGGGCCTCCTAGGCCTGGGGCCTGCCCCAGGCCCTCCCCGTGAAAGAGGGATGAAGCCTCCCCCAGCCTGCACTTGCCATGGCAAGGCCCCCTGGAGCCCACCATAAATCGCTATGGCTGCTCTGTGCTGTGTGCCCCATATTTCAGAGGACTCCGGGCCAGACACTCTTTTTGGGTTCCAATGTGGCATGTATTACTTTGCAGAGAGCCAGGCTGCCCGCCCCACTCCCACGCAAGGACACTCAGCACCCCCGCTGCCACCCCTACCCTTCTCTCACTCCCCCTGCACCAGGGCTCACCCAGAAACCCACCCAGCTGCATCCAGGAGTGACGGCTGGTCTGACTTGCCCACCCCACGCGATCGATCCACACAGAGACACAAGTCACGATGGCCCTGCCCTATGACGGTGCCTCAAAAACTAAACATGGAGTCACCACATGACCCAGAAACTCCATTTCTGGGTATATGTCCAGAAAAGTTTTGAAGAGATTATGCACACACCCATGGTCATAGCAGCATTATTCACAACAGCCAAAGAGTGGGAGCAACCCAAGTGGGTCCACTGAAGGATGAATGAATAAAGACATAGACACACACACACACACACACACACACACACACTAAAAAAGAAAGGCAATTCTGACACAGGTTACAACCCGGATGAACCTTGAAGACAGTATGCTGAGTGAAATAAGCCAGAGGCAAAAGGTCAAATATGGTGCGATTCCACTCATATGTGGTACCCAAAGGAGTCAAGTTCACACAGACTGAAAGCAGAATGGCGGCTGCCAGGGGAGAGACAGACTGGGTGGGGGAGGGGGGCGGCTAGTGTTTAGTGGAGACAGAGTCTCAGTCTGGGCAAGTGAAAAGGTTCTGGAGATGGACGGTGGGTGAACGGGGATGTGACAGACTTAACACCACCCAGCTGTGCACTCAGAAATGGTCAGGATGCATGGAGCTCCTGGGTGGCTCAGTCGGTGAAGTGTCTTCAGACTCTTGATCTCAGCTCAGGTCATGATCTCAGTTTCGTGAGCTCGGGGCCCTCCGTTGGGCTCTGCCATGGCACAGCCTGCTTGGGATTCTCTCTCTCTCTCTCTCTCTCTCTCTCTCTCCCCCTCCCCTGCTCATGCTCTCTCAAAATAAACTTAAAAAGGGGCGCCTGGGTGGCGCAGTCGGTTAAGCGTCCGACTTCAGCCAGGTCACGATCTCGCGGTCCGGGAGTTCGAGCCCCGAGTCAGGCTCTGGGCTGATGGCTCAGAGCCTGGAGCCTGTTTCTGATTCTGTGTCTCCCTCTCTCTCTGCCCCTCCCCGGTTCATGCTCTGTCTCTCTCTGTCCCAAAAATAAATAAAAACGTTGAAAAAAAAATTTTAAAAAAAGAAAAAAAAATAAAAATAAAAAAAATAAATAAAAAAATAAAAAAATAAACTTAAAAAAAAAATGGTCAGGATGGTAAATGTTGGGTATATTTTGCCCAAAAAGAAGGGAAGTGGAAGGAGAAAGGAAAGGGAACAGAAGAAGGCCCTACCTCTTCTAATGCTTTCTCGTGCTCCCCCATTAACCTGCCTGCCTTAAGTACAGGGGATTCACTGGTGGGCTTCCGCCCATCACAAGGATAAAGGCCCCCTGGAAACGTATGCAAATGCTGATATGCAGCCGCATTTTTACAGGGAAAGAAAGATTCCTCAACTTTCACTCATTCTCCGGAGGTTTGCAAGCCAAGAAATGTGAAGAACTATAATCTTTTTATTCAGTAGGCAAGAGGCCATTAGCTACCCACCACCTCAGCAACAGGGGGTCTCATTCCCACAAACCCTCAAATCCAAGAACCAGAGACCACACAGATCACGGGAGGTCTTGCAAGATTCTGGCATGGGGACTTGGAGAGACCAGGTCCAATCTCTTACTTTGCAGATGAGGGAAAAAAACAAAACAAAACAACGGAGGCCCCAGGACAGGCGTGGCCCTGGAGGCTGAAATCCCCACCTTCAACCACGGAAGCAGGCCAGCCTCTAGGGACAGGCACCTGGAGGGGGCTCTCCTTCTCACTGTCATTCTCCAGGTGCCCTCCCAGGACTCGGAGACCGGAGTTGGGGGAGTTGGGGGTGGGGGTTGCTTCTGAATCTTTGCATGCCCCTCACCCCAGGCCTCTCCCCCCAGGAAACCCCTCTCAGCAGGGTTTGAACTGTGACCCCACTAAGCTGGAGATGGGCCTATTTCTAAGAGCTGTACAACGCACCCAGCTTCTCCCTCTGGGTTACTCATTAATGAGGGGGAGGGGCTGTGCTGGCTAAGAGGCTGCCCTGGGGCGGGCGAGGTCCCCAAGCACTTTCTGGGCTGAGCAGCTCTTCAAGACCCTTTGGTGGCCTCAGAAGTTCATTCGGCCTACTGGGCAAGGCGACATTTCCAGCTTCTTGTTAGGTGCCCGGAAGCAGTGGAAGCCGGGATAGGGTGATGGGGACAACTATTTAACCTCCGAGTGGCAAATGCAAAAAGGTGAGTCCACAGAGAGCACAGCCTGGCGTCTTACTGTTTCTGTTCCTGTTGAGCGACCAGCCTTTTACTTTTTTACTTTTTACTTTTAAAAGTAAAAAGGCGACTCTCAAATGAACAAACCCGAGGGCCGCGAACAGTCCCTGGCCAGTTAACTGAGCTGTCTTCGGACAGAAACTCCCAACGTTGACAAGATGAAACTGGGGTTGAGATCAGTTCTTCCCTTTCTGCCCTGATCAAACCCCAAGCCAAACCAGCTCTGATTTGTTTCTGGCCAGTGGGGTTCCACAGCACAGTAGTAGATAAACTAGATAGATAAATTAAATGAGGGACCTCCAAGAACAGAGCCATCGGGTCAGCCTGGGGGAAACAGGCAGGGACAGGATGAGCACGGAAATGAAAACACTTTGGTCACTGCATATTCGACCACCCTGTACAAAACCACCGCTAGGGGCCTCCTACATGGGGCCGGCATCTCAGAAATGGGTTTGACCATCAGACTGAAAATTTAAAAGCAAGAGTTGCATCTGCAAAAGCCCACAGGAGTTCTAAAGGGAAAGTCAAGCTCCAGGGCTTTGAAGATAGCCCACCTGCCCTGTGGCTGTCAAGACATTAAATACTATCTCTCCAGACATCTGTGTCTGGTGCCCACCCCTCCCCCGCCAAGCCGCCGCTGCCACCGCCCCCCCCCCCCCTCCCCGGGGCTAAGCCAGTGCAAGGCTGGAAGGCTGGTCACCTCTGCTCCACACAGCACTCCCAGGTACTATACCAGGGTCTGGATTATAACTGTACCTCCTAAGGTTACTGCTTATTATCTTACAATCGGGGGCCGGGGGGGGGGGGGGGTGATGGAGCCCGAGGAGACAGACCTCTGTTTATCCACAAGCTTTGTTTTATCTCAACTCTCAACAGACCACACAACCAAAGCAGAGGCAAAAGCCGATGACAGAAAAGCTCTTGCCAACCCGGCATGCTCAGACAATCACCCCAGGGGCCCATCCCTGCACCTCTACCGCGTCTCACAACACCTACGGCCCGGCTCCGAGCCCAAGCTCCTTCTGTCCTGTAGAAATTGCCTGAGAAGCCGCCCTCTGTCTGTACTCCAGACAGAGCCAAATCCCGTGCAAGAAAGAGCCTCCACCTCGCTGACCCCAAAAGCCCTCCAGACAAACCACTGCATGCTGCTCTTCGTTCCGGCTCTGGCAGCCCCAAAACTGCAGAGGCTGGCACATAGTAGGTGCTCAATAAATAATCACTATATGAATGAGCCGGAGACAGGCTGGCTTCTCCCAGAACAGGTGGTCCACCCAGCCTGACACCTGCCAGAGGGAGGTACGAGGGAACCTGGCTGGGAGGGGAGCATGCCTTCCAGGCAGGGGTCAGCCAGAAAGGCCCAGGCCGTGTCCCAGTTCCCAGGGGAGACGGGCAGAGAGAAGCCCCTGTCCTCACCTACTTCCCAGCCAGCTGCGGCAGATCCGGAGGTGTTTCCAAGCCAGGCGCCGGCCCGGCAACCTCTGTGGGCACACCACCTGCCCACAGCATTCTGCCTTGGCGTCCTGCTCTGTTTGGACAAGTTACCCTCACCGAGTGTTCAACAATGCTCTTACACACCCCAGGGCTCTTGTTGTGTTATGAAAACAAAACAACGCACGCTAAGGAAAAAAAGCTGGGGTAGGGGACCGGAGTGAGTGGGGAGCAAGCAAGCCACACACAAATCTCTTTCCGACCTCCAGCCTAAAGAGGGCCCCTTAGCAGCATGGGTCAGGGCACTAGCCCCTGTCACCAGAACGATGAATGACATCGTCCAAGAGGGGACTCAGAAACCCAGAGATGAGTAAATGGAAACCGCTTTTACACCCAGGACAATATACCGCCTACTTCTCCACACCACATGAGGCTGTGGCAAGCCCTCTTTCTGGGGGAAGCTTCTGGGTGACTGGGTGCAGTCCCCCCAGGGCAGAGCAGAGCTGTACCAGGAGAGCTCTGAAGCCTGTTTCCCTCCACTCCTCACTAGCACCCAGGAAACAGATAGTCTCAGAAGGGAAGGAATTCCTGGAGGCTGCTGGGGTGGACACAGGACTGGCCTCGAGGCAGCCTTGACTTCTAATCTGCCCCAGGCCAGGCACCCGCGTTAGGGGAAGGCAACGCTGGGGTGGAACACTGTGGGCACGAACGAATTCTTACCCACCCCCTACCAAAAAGAGGTTTTTTTTCTTTTGCAAGTTAAAACGGAGCTAATGACCCTGGGTGGGGCTCAGTGTGGAGGACCTCGAGCAGCCAAACCAAAATTCGCTTCCAGCCAAGAGCTGCTTGGCCTCACCATTTGGGGAAGGAAGCTGAAAAAAATCATGAAAGATTCTTTAGTGAACCAGGAAATAAGGCTGCAGTTAACATTTCAACTGAAGGTGACCCTTCTGGTAAAATATTTTTTTAAATAATAAAAATAACATAAAGTTCTCAAACAGCCTCTTTCTTAAACAAAATGGCCTAAAAGTTCTCGTGGGAGTGGAAAGGAAGAAGGGGGGAGAAACCCAGCCCCCCCCCCGCAAAAAAAAAAAAAAAAAAAAAAAAGGCTGGCCTCATCTTAGCCGCTACCTTTCATGAACAACTTTTTTCTGGAGCTCTTCTTATAGAAGGAAAGATGCAATTTCCTGTCTTATTCCCAGTATTTCCTGTTCGCTTACAAGGTGAAAGTTATCACTCTGTTTTAAATGACGGTCCTCAACTCCACAGAAAGTTCCTTTTTCCATCTGGGGTCCCCATTCCCAACACAGAATCTCCCCACCTCAGGATATAAACACTACCATGTCCTACACCTTTAAACGATTGGCTCAATTAAAACGGTTCGATCTCTTGGTGGCAGACAGGATCTCCGATGGTAGCTTCCCCGCCCCAGATCCCCAAGGACACCCCACGGGGAGATGGGGAAGGGGCTGGGAGCAGCCCGGCGTGTTTGCGTAGAGCTGCCGCTGACAAAGTGAGTGTTGCTTTCTTGGTGTGTTAGCCACTAAATTGAGAACTGTGCCTCAGCAGTTAATAATATCTTCCCGCTGAAAATAGCCCAGAGAGGAAGCCTCTCTGTGACAGTAGGCACACAGCCAGCCTCTGGGCTAGCCATTCAATACTGAGCGAGGAAGACGGTAGGACCAGTGGTGACCTCCCAGCGGCCGCGGCGCACAGGATCCTTTCACGAGTCTCCTGCAAAGGGAGGGCTCCGGGGAAGTCACCTGCCCACCTCTGCAGCCCTATAACCTCAGTGGGGAGGTCACATGGACCAGGGGCCTTGGGAGGAGAGCCGGGGAAAGGGTCTGGATCGCGGGGGAGGGGCAAGGGGTCAGGAGGCCCGGGACTTTGAGGGACAGCCCCTGCGTCACCCTCGGTCTCCAATCCCTGGGCTGGCGAGGGGTGCAGGGAACCGGGCTGGGTAGACCAGGGGAAAATGGCATCTGGGGCAGAGCGGGAAGAAGTGCACTCACTTCCCCTGCAGAAAGGTCAGGCTCGGAAAGAACCACAGGGAACTTTCCTGCCTCTCATTTCTGCAACCTGCATGGAAAAGGGAAGGTCAAAAAAAAAAAAAAAACAAAAAAATCAACACAGAGATGCGCCCGCTTCTCCCTGCTTCTTCAGGTACTAAGAGTCAGACAGACAGGCTCCCAGCCCATCAAAGGGCCCCTCCCACCCCCAACCCCAACCCAGGAGACCTCAGAAGTCCTTTGGCAACACGACTGTCTGTCAACGGTGGATCCCAGGCACCAAACACAAGTCTCTCCACTTTTAGTTTCTGGAATCACCGTTCTTGATTATCTAAAATATATTTAAAAGCCACCACAGGTCACTACTTTTAAAAACTGTGGTAAAATACACATAACATAAAATTTACCATTAGTGACACTGAGTGCATTCACAGAGCTGTGTGTAACCATCACCGCTATCTAGTTCCAGAACACTGTTATCACCCCAAAAGGAAACTCTGTCCCACGGGTCGCTTTTACAAGGTCATTAACAACAGCAAAGTCAACTGGAGGAAGGTGCAAAGTTAATGCACCTTGTCAAGTTCTTACAATGCAGCAAAAATCTTATTTGAGAAGAGGCTCATTGAGCCAGACGCTCAAATTCTTCACTACGGGAGCAGACAGGGAATCACAGAAAACCTGCCCGGCCACCAAGAGAAGCCGCCAGAGATCCCCCACGGGGACACAGACCCCTCCTTCCCCTTCCATGAGGGGTTCCTCGACTTGTCGGCACACTGCCATCACCCAGGGAGCTTCAAAACATACCGATCCTGGGTCCCCACCCGCGGGGACTGTGATTCAGAAGATCCCAGGGTCTCCTGATGTTGGAGGCACATCTATCTGGCACTCCCACCCTGGGCCTTGTTTTCTCTCGCCAGGGTTGCTCGCACCTGCTTTGAAGTTGCCACTGCGGCGAAGGCAATCACAGCACTGGCGGGACCAATATTTTGGTGTAGTAACAGCAACAATAAAGATGCAGAGGAAGTCAAACTTGAGCATGACTTTGGCATGTCTTCCTTGTTCACTGCCCTACTGGCTCGGAGCTTGCCAGCGAGGTCCTATAGGTCTAGAAGGCCACCAGGCTACAGCCCAGCTAAGGGAAGGTCCAAGGCGAACGGTGAGATTTAATGTGCTGGACTTTACCTAGAAGCGACTCCGGACAGAACCCGGCCCTTACCTGGCCCCCTGCCCCTTTGCTGGGAGGCCCTGTTCTGCCTCAGTGACAGGATGCACGAGGCGGAAGCCCGTCCAGTCTGGCCAGGAGAGCAGCCCAGATTTGCTCCAGAGACTTTAAATGCTGTCTCCCTGCATTTAACCCCTGCCTGACTACCTCATTCTTTCCAGGACAAAGGGGGTTTCATCAGTGAGCCCTGATCCAGGGCCGGAAGCATGACCTCGAGCATTGCAAAAACCTGAGCTGCTGTCCAGGACCGGTCCTTCACTGGGGAGTAGGTGTGCAGCAGGTGAGCCGACAGAGGCCCGAGTCATTACACTGGCATTTAGGGAGATATGGGCTGAGTCCCTAGAGATCCAGACTGTCTGGATCTGGGGTGTAAGGGAGTGGGCAGGTAAGGAAGCTCACTCACAGTCACATGTGCTAGTCCATCTGACTCCCCCAAACATTAGAGACCTCAGCAAAAACCACAAGCTGCTCGTTCCCAGGCAGAGGAAGGTGACACAAAAACACGGCAACAGCCACCCGGGTCCCAAATTCCCAGTGTCCCATCGCCACTCCAAGCCAGACAATAAGGACTTGTTCACAGGTATCTGATGAACAAGATGAAGCAAACTTTCCTAAGCTCCTTGCTTTGAGCCTAAATTTACTACTTGGACGGAGCCGGAACCACATTTTCTGATTAGATAGATATTTTTGAAGACTCTTGTCTCTCTGAGGCAATCCAAGACGTCTGCAGGGACCAAAGAGAAGGAAGAGACAAGTTCCCGGAGTGGCCGCTGACCTCCCATCACCCAGAAGTGGCAACCAGAAGCTACACAAAGGAGAGCCTGCAAAGGAGTTGGCCTCCCTTAGGCTGGTGGGACGGCGTCTCTCCAATAAGCATGACTCTACGCAGCCAAGAGTTGGGGCTCCCTCAACTCCCCCCAACAAGCCCCGCGAGACACGTCAGTACCTATGTCACCACTGCCTCCCAGCTCCTTCCTTGAAATCCACAGTGGCGTCTCTCTTGAAGTTTAAAGAAGTACAAAGTGTTGGCCTCCAATCCGTGTCCCAACCCAAGGAAGCACTGACGGCGGAGGCCCAGCCAGCTCCAGACATTAATACATACAGGAGGAGGCTGAAGGATGGGTCTATGGCTGAACAACCCAGAATCTGCAGGCGAGACGGTGCTCCTCCATCCTGCCCAAACCAGGACAGCAGACGAGCTAAACGAGAGAGCCCCACCGGGGACTCCAGATGGAGGCTGCAAACATGGCGGCTTCTAGCACATGCTTTTGATCACCAGGGAGACGGTGAAAGCTCCGGGGGCAAATCCTTCCCGCTCCCATCACCACTGAGCCGAACGAAGAAGCTTCCCCTCAACAGCAGACCTCTCCAAAGGTGGGTCTTCCTGGGCCAGGACACAGACACTCCAGCAGCAAGGGCTTATTCTGGAGATGCACGCCTTTGAAAAGGCACTGTCCGCCCAGAGCTTAACTAAGCGCTGCCAGATCCCAGTTCAGACCCAATGCACCAACACTCCGCCCCCGACCCCCAGAGTGCATACCCTGCCGTCCGCCTACCCCTTGGCCCATCCCACAGCCTGCCTGCGGGCACCTGCCTGCTCGTGTGTTCTGTGCACGGGATCGGCTATCTGTACGTCTGCAGCACACGCGTGCGCACACACGCACACACCAAACCATGCACCAAGCAATCCATCTGTCTCAGAGAGCCGGCTGTCAGAAATGAAAGTACAATCTCCTGGAACCGAGTCACAGCCTTCTAAAAATGTGCCGTTTTTCCCAGACTGAGGAAACTTGCAGGGGTGGGGTATGTTTCCCTGCAAGTCCCGGAGGCCTGGGCCTGTCGCCTCCCCGGCCAGACCCAAGCTGCAAGGCTGGAACTTCAAGTGCAGCCAGCGGGCCTGCTCCCAGGGCTCCCACCCGCCCACTCCCCTTCCTCGCACGAGAGGGAAGGGCCAGCCTTGGAGTCACCCCGGCAGTTCAGGAGGGGAATGCCTTTGAGCACACCCCCACCCCCACCTCCGAGGCACCACATTTTCACATTTGGCTGTTTTTTCTTTCCCTTCTTCCCTTGCCAAGAGAATCAAGCCCTGGCTCCCGCTCCCGACCTTCCTCCCACCCTAAACTGAGCCCCATTCATTAAGCCCGCTCTCAGCCAGGGCAGGACAGGAAGGAAAACAGCACACAGGGCCTGTGAAAGAGACACTCAGAGAGGTTATTTCAAGGGGGAGGAGGGGGCAAATCCTTCTGGGCGCGTTCACCGCTCCCCACCTTGATGCCCAGTGCCCCCCCCCCTTCCTGAAGCAGGCTCCCACCTTCCAGCCTCTGCTAACCCCTTCCCCCACGCAGCCCTGTCCCACTCGGCTACGTCTCCACAGCCCCCACCAGCCTCACCCTCCAAGGTGGACACACCCAAGCCAACCCCCCCCCATGGAAAGATCAACTTGGGAAGGACGAGGTCTGGGCTCTCTCCATCTGCAAAACCCTCGTCCTGGACCCGGGCCATTAAACCATCTTTTCGGGGGCACTCTCGCCACAAAGGGTGTATTCCTGGGTTTCTCTGTGCCCATCGCCTCCCCTGACACCCCCCAAACCACTGGGCGCCAACCCAAAACTCAAGTTCCTTCAATTTCCCCCCACAGCACGTTATTAATAAGCTGTTCCAACTCCGAACGGAAAGAAGAAAGAGCTCAAACTTTGAAGCCTTGGGAATTAGTAAATTAAGAGCTAAAATTCAAAACAAATGCTCTTTCATGTGGAGGCCCCCTGGTCTTTTTCTTTTTTGCAGTTTTGTTAAACCCTTCGATCCCTTCAGAGACAACCACTCCTCCTCCCAAGCAGCGCCTCAGTAATCTAAATGGTTGCAATTACCTTGGGGGGGCGGGGAGAGCAGTTAATAATTGTTTTACTCACCCCCCCCCCCCCCCGCCCCGTCCCGTCCCGTCCCGGTTTCTTTCTAGGACTGGAATGGCTTTGGGAACAGAAAGCCCACCTAACTCAAATAGGGCTGCACGGGGCCGAGGAAGGAGATGCTCGGCTTGGTGTCGTCATTTCCTCCAGCAGACAAGACAGACAAGATGTTATCAATAAGACAACCCTTCCGAAAAGCCCCCTTTCAAAAGCTACCACTTCCCTTGCTTATTTCATGTGGTTCAAAAGGGCTGGGGCTCCTCCCTGCACATTCAGGATTTAAAAAATAAACCCATCGAACAACATCCTGAGTGTGTTATTTTGCCCAGACCCTCTCCTCTTCTTGGCCTTCTTTCTTTCAGGAACTTTCTCAGCCTTAGAAAGCAGAAAAGACGCAGTTCACCCGTTCCAGCATGTTCTCCCTCCTCCACCGCCCGCGGTCCCCCCGCTCCTCCCCACACACGATGCCCCCGCCCCTCGCCGGGTCCCTCTTCTTCCTGCCCACTTCTCATTAGGAGCTTTGTGTAAACAATACCCTCTGCGGCAGATAAGTCAAGAGTATATATTGCCCTGAAATAAAAACAAACAAGGGTCTTCCTAAAGGCGTCCTCAGCAAGCTCCGTTCCTGGACAGGAGAGCCTGGGAGGGGCTGGCCAGGATGAGCATGACCATGGCCTTAGAGGCAGCATCCAGCCAATAAGAGGTCACCTCACAAAAGAGGGCACACCACAGCAGCCCCCCCCAGACGGTTCCATCTGAGCCGCCATGCTCCTCTGCCAACGTCCCAGAGGCAAGCAACGACAAATGCACGGAACCCTGGAATTTCTCCCCTACCCATACCCCCCCCCCAACCGGGTGACTCTCCCTCTTGCTTTAGCTGGCTCCTGGAAAATCCAGAGACGGCACACTGGGTGGGAAAATCAGGTAGAAATAGGATGTCTTTTGAAAAAGAGGAAAATGCTTCCTACTTACGTTGCTAATGAGCTCCTACAAGTTTATGACTCTCTTCTCATGCCCCTCAGGGGCAGTGATGCTCAGGCTACCTCCCTCATTCCCATAACCCTCCAGCACTGGCATTCCAGACCTTCCCTCCCGGGTAGCACTGCCAAGTCTCTACTGTCCTCAGTGCCTCCATCCTGTGGCTCCCGTCTCCGGATACGCGCTACAGAATCCTGCACTAAAGCTAGACTGGGAATTAAAACCTGCACAGAAGCATCAAGGACATCTGCGTTGAACTCCCACCCTACGCCTGGGATCTGTCTTCAACGGGTTCCCAAAAGGTGGATCGATCCCCTTTCAAGGCACTCCATGCACTAAGGGCAAGTGCAAGAAAGAGCTTAAGCTTAAACCCATGAACTAATGCCAAAGTCACCGAGCGGAAGCCCCCAGAGCCAGTAGCTGCTTTAACAATAACCATGAAACACAGCATCATGCCAGTCCCCAGCTGGCCCCCACTTCCTCAACAGAGCAGGCCCAGGGTCCTGATGCGTAAGGGACTGCAGAATGGCGAGCTCAAGGGCCAGAGTCACCACGGATGCATCCAGTTCAAGCACATAAAAGTGAGAATTAATTCCAGACCAGCTGGGGTGGCAGAAGGCCACCCCGATTCCTCTCGTCTCCAGTCATTTCAAGAGGTCTTGAAACTGCCAGGGAAATAAGAGAAAATGTCTCACCTGAAAGCCCCCCAGGGGCCAGATAATTCGTTCCCCCTGTTTCAGCGGAGGAAGGCACAGCATCTGGACAGTCTGCTGTGGATGTGAAAAGGAGAGAAATAAATACACAAACAAATAAATAAAAACACCAAGATTAATTTTTAAGCACATTCTAAACAGCATTAAAGAGAAACCACACATTCCAAACAGCTGACTCCCCACCGCGATGCTGATTATTAATGGTCTGCTCAGGCTTCGCTGCCCATCAGAAGACAGACCACAGCACCTTGTCACCGGTCTGGGCTCTGGGCAGCCAGTTAATCATTAGTCAAGTCAGGCTCGATCGCAGACTGGCTGGAATTTCTCTTTTATTGCAAGTCCCCCATTGAGGAAACCAGGTAGTTCCCAAGGTCAAAGGAAGCCTGGGCTCTGCTCTCAACCCCCAAGGTGAAGCCTTCCTGTAGATCCAGGGGCCTCTCTGCCACTCCCATAGACCAGTGTCTCCCTCATCTTGTTAGACTTCCCAGTTCTTCAGGACTTTCTCAAGACTGCCCTTGGGCTGAAGGGACTTTTTTCTCTTTTAACTAATGTATCAGAAGTATAATGAGGCATACAAATCTCAAGGACAACCCCATGGTGGGCGCCTGGGTGACTCGGCCGGTTAAGCGTCCGGTACTAGATCTCGGCTCAGGTCGTGATCTCGAGGTTGATGGGATCGATCCCGGGGTCGGGCTCTGCCCTGTCAGCACAGAGCCTGCTTGGGATTCTCTCTGTCTCTGTCTGTCTGTCTGTCTCTCTTTCTCTTTCTCTCTCTCTCTCTCTCTCTCTCCCTCTCTCTGCCCCTTCCCTGCTGGTGCTCTGTCTCCCTCTCAAAATAAATAAACATGAAAAACATTTTTGAATTAAAATAAAATAAAAAGAACCCAATGAATCTTACTCATGTGCACATCTGTATAAAGCCACCGGCACATCAGGACCGAGAACAAGGCTCCCAGCTGAAGGGGAAACGTTCTACCTCCTTCTAGGCCTGGTCCAAACTCCTCTCTGGAAACCTTCCCGGGCAGCCCCAGACCTGCAAGGCTCCCTTGCCCTTGGTTCCTATAAAATTTTTCTGGCATCCGGCACTTGGAATTCCCTTCTGCCGACTTTGCTCATCTTTTACCTTCAGATCCTGTAAGCCCTAACCAGCCTATAAGCTTCTCTTCAATGTTTCTGTCACCCTCAGGTGCTTAGCACAGTGACCTAAACGCTAACGAGGCTAATGACAATTCTAGCTGAGAAACAGACTCCACAACCTCCCTCCGAGTAATTAAACCAAAACCTAATGCCCACGAAACACAACTCATTAGCCCCATGAAACAAAAGTACACAAGACCCTGAAAGCTCATCATGCATCACTGCCAAGGCCAAACTGAGGGCCATAGTGAGAGGCCAGCTCCGGAAAGGGGCTTCGTGGCTCCACTGCAAGCACACTGGGTTAGACGGTTCAATTCCCGTCCCCCAACCACCCCAGGTCACCAGCAGGATGAACCTGGGGTGTGTTCTACCAGTTTCCCATTGGAACCACTTGGCCACGCTGGCAAACAGGAAGCCAATGGAAAGAGAAGCCCGGAGGCAAGTAAGCCCATTTGGAATCCTTTATTTAGTAGCCCAGCAGCAGCCTTCATTCCCCAATAAAAGGCGGGGGAGGGACTGAGCATGGCCTACCCAGGGCCCCCAAACCACGTCTGGATTTCTGCTGCCTACCCCTCCAACTCTGAGATTCTCTCTCTAATCCCAGAACCTTCCGTCTCCCGCATTCTCTCTCAGGCTGGAAGAACAACTTTTCAAGAATTCTCAACAGGAGCAGAGGGGAGGAGTGGGGGCCATAGGCAGAACAAGAGAGAAAAGACTGTGTGCGTAATCTCATTTTATCAGGATAAAGTGTAATTCCTAACAGGAATATACAGTTTTACAGGAGACACTTAATCAAATGGAAAACAATAGGGGAGCAGAAAATGGAAGCTGCTTGTTAAATGGTGTATACCCTGCACTTTTTAAACTACTTGGATGGCCTTCACCATGTTCGAGAGATAGGTTTTACCTACCCACAAGCGGAAGACACCCCCACATTAAACAGGAGGACGTATCCACGGCCACTGCCCCCTGCCTTCCTCCGGCTTTGGCTGGCTGAATCCCAGGGGCAAAGTGGGTTTCAAAGGAAGAGCCTGGCATCTCAGGGCAGAGCTGGGACCACATTCAAGGTGTCAGCCTGTCTCAGATCAAAGGTAAGCCAGCTCCGGCAACCACAAGCGTTTTTATGAAATGGTGCTCTGCCCTTCTGCAGAGCCTTTGATCTCAAGAGGGATTTACAAACATTAATTAGGCCTCCCCGCCACCTCTGTGAAGTACTAAAGTATACCTGTTGGACCCGCACCTTGGTAAACTGAGGCGTCACTGACTAGCCCAGGGGGCCACCCAGTGAGCTGGGCCGTGAGCAAGAGTTGAGCGCTCATCCAGCCCATCCCACAGCTCTCCCTCCCCAGGGGCCCAAGTCCTCACTCTTCCCTGCAGGTAGTTAGGCCCAGACGGCCTCAGCATCCAGACTGGCCTCCTCAAGCTACTGCAGGGCTCGTAAAGGTCCAAGAGGCCACACCCCCAGCCCTCACCCAGAGACAGAGGTCCAAAGCCAGTGTCTCAGCCTCTGCCCGTGTCCCCAGCTCTCCAGGGCCCAGGATGCACACACTCTAGGCTCTAGGCCATTCCTGGCTCTTATCCACCGTTAAACATTACCAAGCACCCAGTAAGTGCTGGGTTCTCTGGGAGAAAAAGACAATCCTTGAAGACGCAAGCCTGGGGACCAGCCAAGGAATGAGCTGTGCAAGGAGCACAAGGTGAAGGGGCTGGGGATTCTATTCCTCTCACCAAGAGAATGGTTCCAGGAGAGCTCAGATATTCTCGTCAACATAGCTCTGAGCTTCCCAAGAGCCACCGGGGCCCAAGGAGCCCCAGCCCCGCTCCCCCAACCACACGCTCAATGTCCCAGCTTCTGCCCCAATCCACAGCTCCCATGAACCCTGGATAGAGCACAATCCACTGCATGGGAATCATCCACATTTTCAGGCAGGCACATCATTAGGCCTGTAGAATGAATGAACGAGCCAATAAATGAGCAAATGAATGAATCATCTAACTCTTAACTCTTTGATCAACTAGACTTACAGAGGCCCAGAAAAATTAGGAGACGGTGAGTTAAGAGGTAAAAGCAGGCAGGCCTAGATCCCAGACTTCTCAACTACCCTTTGGAGGCTTGATCTACCAAATGGGTGCTGGTCACCTGGGACCCTGGCCTAAGCAAATACAGTGTCCCCAGCAACATCCTCAACTCCAGCCATTCTGGGAAGTCTTGCACACCATCAGATACAGAGGACACAGGGAGCAGGGCCCACATAGCAACCCCTCAGCATCCCCCCCGCCCCCCACAACATAAGTTCTACTTTCGAACAGCATGTTCCTATCCCTTGCGGGAGAGGAAGGAGCCTTCTTGACTTCAGATAGTCACAAGTCACAGCCACCTTGCCCTTTGGTTCAGGTATGTCTAACCCTTCCCGGAAGATCCTACTGGTTTGGGACCGCCTAGCACCCAGGTCCCTTCCCCAGTTCCCTTCCCACCACCTCTTCCCAAGCTGGAGACTTCACAGAAGGGATTCCCTTCGTTGTGTAGCCAGTTAAGATTTTAACAGCTGTCCATTATAAAACCTGGCTCCTGGTTCTCACCTAGTCACCCCAGACCAAAACTTCAACCTGGGGCTCACACACTCAAGAAAGCAAGCAGCTGATCTGAATTTCCCAGCCAAGTACTCTCCTCCCATGTACAAGGTGAAGACGAAAAGCGGGGACAGCATCCCATCTGTGTGTGTGACCTCAACGGCCCTGGCCCTGGCCACAGCAGCCGGCAAAACCGGCCCCAGACCTGTCCCTAGCCCCACGGTTCCCAGACCTGGCTGCCCTCCAGCAAGTCGGGACAGTTCCTTCCACAGGGGCATGGCCTGTACCACCTCACGTCCTTCCACGACAGGGCCTTTTTTCATTCCCTTTCTTGTTTGGTTTTAAACAAAACGTTTTGGGTGAGTAACCAGCTGTTTGAGTTTCCGATTGGCAGGTTAATCACTTCCTATTGGCTGATCTGGAAAACTTTTTCTCCCCCTTGGAAATGGCACATTCCTGTCTTTGTGGCTTCTCTGTTTACACACATTTTGCTACCTAATGTCAACACTTGCTAATGAATAAATATATCACTCCACTCACTGCAAATGAGGTCCTGGCCTGGCAGAAGGACCGCCTGAATCCTGCGAACAGATTTATCCTGATATCTCTGCAGGAAACCCGGGAGAATTGTGGCCCTTCTGTTCTACAGTTTTAGGAGGTTTCTGGGAGCATTTATTCACCCCTAGCAATCTTTACTCCTGGGGCCAAGGTGACTGGTCTTTCTCTCTTGCAAGGAATCCCTCCAGATTGGAAGGCTACAGAAGGAGAAACAAAAACGGGGCAGGCGGGGATGGCCCCTTACAGGGCAAACCTCATGAAAGAATTCTGGGTCCTGATGCCAAAAGCCCAGTCAAGTTACATTCTTTGAGAAAACAGAGCTTGGGAATTTCAGTTAACGTTTGTTACAAATACAGAGAGCCGGTTATCTCCTCATTAATGACCATTTATCTGGTGTTTTGTAAATCGAAAGCAAAATATCACATGCTTTGCAGGCCACTTATTAGACAGGCACCGGGCAGGCAGCAACGCCTCCCGACTTCAGGGAGCGGCGGAGTCCCGGGGGGGCTGGCTGCAGAACATGGGCTTTGGTTACACCGTTCATTAAAGTATTTAATTTATGACAACGCCCCAGCAAAACTTTTAATTAGTGGGGGGAAAGGCCCAACAGCCAAAACTCATGAGGCGGAAGGACTTGTGAATTCCAAGACAGAAATGGGGCCCAACCCTTCACTTCTCCTTCTCCCAGAACCTTGGCAAAAGAAAGATGTCACAAGGGTTGCATTTTTCAGGCATCAGTATACAGGCCTGAAGACCGAGGTTAACAATCCGTACTCCTCAGCTAGGGCATCTCCCGCTGCTTTAAGAAGGCGCTCTGGGACAGTGGGGCCCATCCCTGGAGGCACTCCCAAAGCCCCGTTCTGCTGACCCCTGTGCCCCGTGGCACTGTTACCTCCACAGGATGAGCCCCTGCACTGCCAGCTAGAAGCTGAATACAGACAACCGCAACAGGGCTGGTGCCAGTCTCAAATGGGCTTTTGCTCTGGCCCTGGGCCATCTAGGGACAAAGCAACAGGCAGGCAGAGTTATGCTAAAAACCTGCATGGTCCCGAGCTCAAATTCTGAGAAAACGTGGGCCAGAGCTGACTAGCAGGTGTCAGAAGCACAGAACACCCAGCAGGACGCTGTTGCCTTTACTTCTCAGATTTTCTAAGCTCTTACTTCAAACCAAGACCTGCTCTGCACCTTTGAAACGGGCTTCCCTCTGTCATCAAATTATCCACTCTTCTCACTGATTCTTCTGGCACTCACAAAACTTTCCGAATTCTCCCATCAACCTGTCCTATTTGGCTCTCAAGACACTTCTTCGTGGATCAAATTCCACATGTTAAAGCCGAGCCAATTTGGTTACAGAGTGAAAATACACAAAAAAGGAACAAAAACATCTTTGCAAAAAAGAAAATCGTAGTAGATAGATAGATCTACACACACACACACACACACACACACACACACACACACACACACACACCCTCTCCAGCCACAACAAAAACAGAAAAATCCACCAAATTTCCAACAGAGGAAACCCAGAACCACCTCGGGGCAAGCCCAGCGCCTCCCCAAAGCCGCTGCCTAGACATAAAAAAATCCGCGTTCTAGAGGCTCCATTTCTAACTTGAGATAGGAAGGGTATTTTTAAAATCATCTACTCACCAGTTGGTTTGAGAAAATCCATCGGGTATCTGGAGTAAGGAGGAGGGGGAGACTCTGGAATTAAAAAAGTAAGAGAAAATAAAGGCCGAGCCATGAGAAAGAGAGATAGAAACTTATGATAACAGAGACATTCTTTTAGCCCAACTGTTTGTCTTAGCTGTGGGGGTTGGAGGCAGGGCCGCGAGGCGGTGATTGCCTTGATATTTAGCTGTCAGATAAACAAAAGAGGCCGCCTGGCGCCAGCCTCGGCGCTCAGCTCCTCCACGTCTGCAGCCGCCGCCGCCGCCGCCGCCGCGCTCCGCCGGCCCGGCTGGAAACCACCGGCTCGGGCCGCGCACTTCACAGTTCACGGGGCGGGGAGCGACAAAGCCCCCTCCCCGCCCCCGCCCCCCAGGGGTGCAATTCACCCCGCCCGCCCCCCTCCCGCCGCACCGCTGCACGCCCGCGCAGAAACTCGGGGATCCCCGTTCCCAGCCCACCCGGGAGACGCGCCCCAAGTGCGCTGGTGAACTTGGGAGGATCTGTGGGCGCCCGAGGTACATCCCCCGCTGTGCACAGAGACGTGGAGAAACGGGAAGCAACAGAGGAGGCTGGGAGGAAAAAGACGGGGAGGCTGGGGTCTCAGAGGTGAAGCCCAGGCCCTGGCGCAATAAAAGGGCAGCAAAGGCACAGAGGCGCTGGGGGCAGACCACCCTATAGTCCACTGTGTGCTTTACTGAAAGAAAGGAAAAAGTTGGGGACACCCAACTTCTGATCGCTTGCTCTTTTCCATCCTGGCTGGCTGGCTTGAGAGCGGGTATCCAGTCCTGCCTCCCATCCTAACCTTCTTTGCCCCAAGACCCCAGAGCTGTGGGGCCGGGGAGTATCCCGACCTGACTGTCCTTATTTACTAAAGGAGCAGAGACTTTCCAGCCTCTACAACTCGCTTCTCCCAACCTTCCTCGGCGGGCCTGGCCCGAATCCAACGCGGCCACACACCTCAGTGCTTTTCCGGGTGCAGGGGAGGCGTGACCCCCACTTGTCTCTGCACCGCCTAGCTGCTGTGGAAATGAAGGCATTTAAATTTTGAGCCGCGTGTCTGTGGAGTGCGTGCACAAGCTGTGCCCACAGCCCACCTCGGGGCAGCAGAGGAGGAAAAACTGGAAGGGAACCCCCAGGGAATGCCCTTGCAGATTCCCCTTGTCCTTTCTCTACTTTTGTCCCTAAAGGCTCTTCCCAGGAGGGGATGTACACCCCCCCCCCCCGGGAGAGGTGGCGGCTGCACACACATACACACACAGCCCGGGAGAGTGGGGGTTCTTCTACCACTTGCGCGCCAGGGGGAGGAGGCAAGAGGGTGGGCGCAGAATAACTTCTTACCTAGTTCGCAGAGTCGGCTAAGGTGATGGGGGTTGCAGCACACCAGCTCGGGGTTGATCTTCCCGTAAGATTCACAGCAACACAGCCTCTTGACTTCCGAGGAATGCCTGAGATCCGGCCACCTGAACACTTTGCACAGCAGGAGGGGGAGCGAGTAGGACGAGGGCGGCTGCGCGGGCTGCGAGCCGGCGGGCGCCCCCAGGCCCAGCCTGCAGTCCAGGCGACCGGGCAGCAGGAGGCACGCGGTGCGCGTACCGCCGCGGGACTCCACGGCCTGGAGCAGCAGCTCCAACTGCCGTTCCTTCAGTTTCTTGAGCACCGAGTGCGTGAGCGCCTTCAGATCCGCCTCGGCGCCCCCGGCCGCGCCGGCGCCCGTGGCTGGGGGGTGGGGATGGTGGTGACCTTTGGCACCTCTGACCGCCTTGCCCAGGCAGCAGCCAGCCCTGCCCGCGCCGCCGCCACCGGCCCCATGCGCCCGGCCGTCCGTCGCCCCTTCTCCCCGCAGCTCGCCTCCTCCTCCGCCTCCCCCCGCGCCCTCCTCCTCGTCCTCGCCGCCGGGCGCACGGCTCCTCCAGAGACGCCGGACGAGCGCAGATCGTTTGGTCCTGAACATGCGGGGCGAGGAGGCGAGGAGAAAAGTCGTTTGCCGGCTAAGGAGCGAACATGACCTCCGCACACCATGAAGAAGTCGGGCGCCGAGTTGGGGCAGCAGGCGCAGGCGACAGCAGCAGCAGCAGGGGCCCGGGCAGGAGCGGCGGCGGCCCGAGGGGCGCTCCGTGGCATGCGCCAGTCTCCCGGAGGCCGGGGCGCGCGCGGGGGCCCGGGGGCGCCCGCCGGGGCTCGGGGGCCTGCGCTCTGGCTGCCCCACCCCGCGCGGCCCGCGCCGAGCGCGGCTCTCGGGCCCCGGCGCACCCCGGAGGAACGCGGCCGCCGCTTCCCTGGGGGCGGCGAAGCCTGCCCCGGTCGGCGCCTCCCAAAAAAGAGGCCCCCCCGCAGCGGCTCCCGAGTGTCGGGCTCGCCAGCCTCGGCTTCCTACATGGAAGATCCGCGGGGGCAAAAAACGAAAAGGCTTTCGGCTGGGCTGCTGGAAGGAGGAAAAAGCCTCTCTCCCCCTTGCTAAGCAACTTAATTTGGGGGTGGGGAGAAACAGGCAATTAAAAAAAAAAAAAAAGCAGGCACGCGATTTATTTTTTTCCTCTATATCCTTAGTAACCGGATCTCCTCGAATTCCGTGCACACGAAGACTCGGAGGAGGGGGCCGAGTGGACTTCACCCCACATGAGATGTCTGGCGAAATGAGAAGGCTCTCAAAAAATCTAAGAACCAAATATGCAAAGCCCAAAATGAAAAACACCACCTCCTCGCACCCCCGGAGGTCTGGGGGCGTCCGGCTGGAGCTGGGGTTTAAAAAAAGAAAATGTTTACAAAGTAGAACAAGACGTTTGAGGGGTGGAAAAAAAAACGTATCCACGAGTTACATCCCCTTTTTTCCTTGCAGAGCCCCGCTGGTCTTCCTTTCCTTTTCTTCTGCCAAGGGAAAAAAAAAATCGTATATTTTTTTAATCCACAGAAAGCTCTGGCTAGGCTGCTTCAATCCTCGGCATCTGCGTGTTTGGGGGGAGTCTGGTCTTTCCTCCTGCGCTCCCGGGGGCCCCGGTCCTCGGCGGGGACTTCCTCGGGGCTGGCGGGGGCGCAGGGGCAGAAGATGCTGCGGCGGCGGCTGCGCCCGGCGGGGCTGACAGCGCGGGGGAGGGCGGCGCGGCGGCGGCGGCGGCGGCGGCGGGCCCCTGGCGGGTCGCGCGCTCTCGCCCTCCTGGGCGCAAGCTGCTCACTAATGCGGGGGCCGCCGGCGCCCCCTCCCCTGGCCGCGGCTGGCCGCCCGGACTCCCCGTAGGAGCTGCTCGCCCCGACCCGGCTGCGGCGGCAAGGAGGCCCGGGTGTCCTCACGCCGCCTCCTCCACCGAGACTCTCCTCGTCGCGCCCGGGAGCCTCCTTGTCCCCCGTCCGCCCTCTCCTGGCGCTCGGGTCCTTCTGCCGCCGCCGGGGGCTCGCCGCGCCGCACTCAGGGTCTCCGGGGCCGGACGCTCGGCAGCTCGGCGCCGGCGGGCTGGCTCTGTCTCGGGCAGCTCTCTCCCGCGCGGCGAGCGGACCGAGCACGGCGCCCGGCTGGCTCGGCTGGCGCGGCTCGGGGACAGGCTGCTCCGTGCGCCGAGCGAGTGAGCGAGTGTGCCCGCGGCTCGCCGCCTCCCGCAAGGCCTCCCGCCCCCGCCCCCTTCCCTCACCCTTCCTCCCCCTCCGCTCCCCCGCCCCCAGCCGCCGCCGCCGCCGCCGCCTCCTCCCCGCCCCCCGCTCCCCCCCCTCGGGCCCTCTGCTCTGCTGGTTCCACTGCGCAGTGGCGCGCCCGGCTCCGGCCTCGTCACGTGGCCGTCTAGACACCCTGTCGCTTTAAAAAAAAAAAAAAAAGCGATTGTGTTTCGCAAACAACAGATCGGGTTTCTAAAAGCTATTTCTTCCCCCCCCCCCCCCCACACACACCCCCGCCACCGCCACCCCCTCCCCGGTCTGCAGAAGGGGTACCACTCGGGGGGTGGGGGTGCGGGTAAAGGTGGGGAGCTGAGGAGCTCCCAGAATCGACGGAGACCTGGCCGGATCAGAGGAGAAATGGGAAAACCCAAAAGCACCGAGCGGGCTTCGCCGGAGGGTTTTCAAGCGGAACGAACCGGTCGGCGGCCCGATTTAGACGCAGCCGGGGGAGCTTCGCAGCGGCTGTCCCGCGCGCGCTCGCCCTAGCGCTTCATTCATTCGTTTTGTTTTAAAGGCCCTGGCGGCGGATCCCCTGGCCGCGCTGGAGGGAAGGGGGAAGGGAGCGCTGTCTCCGTTTTAAAAGACATTTACACCGGACTGGACCGCGGCCCTGGGAAGTGTGCGCTGGAGGGAACAGCCGGGCCGCCGAGGGCGGGGAGGCGGCGCGAATGTGACCTCAGCGGCGGCCGCGCGCTCCCTCCCGCCCTCTCCCGCTCCGGGCTCGGGTTTCTAGGACTGCCTGGAGAAGTGTGTCTTGTGCACAGCTCTGGAATGCATTTGGCCGGCTGACGAGCTGCGAGGGGCAGCATCCAGGCGGGAGAACGGGCGGGGGCGAGGTGGGGGGTGGCTCTCCGGCCCCGCCGCCGGCAGGTTTCCTCCGGAGCCCGGAAGACCTCCGGCACCCCGCCTCCCGGCGCGGGAAGGTTACCTTTCCGAGCAGACCTGCCTAGGGCATGCATATGCATGCACGGCCTGTTTCTGCGCCCTTCTCGGCTCCGTAGCGTTCAAGGTGCTCAGGGTCATAGAGTTTAGCCCCTGACCCCAGGTTCGGGAGAAGCAGAGACCCAGCTAGCAGATTACGGCAAGGAAATGGGGTAAGGCCTTGGTAGGGCACACGACCAGAATGCGTTTATTTCGTGAAAACTGATGGTACTGAGAAAAGAAATGGTTTAAATATATACGCATCACTATTGACGAGGCCACTAGTTGGCATGGTGATCTAACCTCACAGATTATTCAGTGAAATAAAAAATATTTTTTTAAGGGATTTACAAGTGTGATATCAGGACAACAGTGAACCTCATTGGGGATGAGATGAACGACGAATCTTCAGGAAAGGTGCGATGTACTATTTTCATTATCCCAGTTAAATTATACCTTCTTAGAAGGAAATGGGACAGATTAATTTTAGCTTTACAGTTCAGCCCCCTCCCCTCCAGCAATTTAAGAGGCGCCTGACAGGCAGTAGATGCTTAATAAACATTGAGGAACCAACATAGGATGCAAAGGGGGCATTTGGACTGCTCCCCCCAGATCTAACAAAAGCACCTTTGGAGATAAAAATGTGAGAGAAAATCAGCAATGTTGCTTACACCATCAGCTCCAGGCAAGAGACCCCTGAAGCGTGTTGACTTGTAAGACACAGGGGTGCCGAGCAGTGTAGAAATGTATGTAGGACAGGGCAGAAGCTGGCATTCTAAACGTTTACTTTGTAAGGCCACATAGCTGCAATTGTGTAAGGTCATAATTTTATTGTAAATAAAAATGTTGCCTAGTGAAAAGGGCATGGAGACCGCGTGCGTGCGTGTGTGTGTGTGTGTGTGTGTGTGTGTGTGAAACTTTGTAAAGAAGCACCTTGCAAATTTGCAAAGACAGCAGCAAGAAAGCCCCAGGAAGAAATGGATGAGTGGCTCTGGGTGATCCCATCATCATAGGCGGGAAAGACAAAAGAGACAGAAACAAGATTTCTGGGAAATACACAATATACTCCCCTTAGAAAGGCTTATTAAGAATCCCAGGCTAGATGTCAGAAAACCTGATTCCAGGCTGGGGCTCTGCCCTCACTGGTTAACTAACTTGCACCAGTGGTTATCCTCACGTTTGGCCTCGGCCGTATACTTGGCAGGGATTAAAAAGCTTTCTGGGCAAGTTTCCTACCCTCACAGGGTCCCATTCCCTCTCTCTGCTCTGGGCCTCCCTACACGATCTTTGCTTTTCAAGAGAGGCTAGGCTAGGCTGCAAAGTGACAAGGACATAAATAAGGGAAAGCAAATGTCATAATTCTAATTAAGCATCTTGGCTAAATGGAGAAGCTGAAGACTCTTTTAGAAATCTGGCCAATGGTGCTAATAGTCTGTGATGAGAGGCCAGAGCACACACAGGGCAGGTAGATTTAGTGGGTGTTTCAGGAGCCGAATCTGACATCACAGCTTGTCTGAGTACAGCATGCATATACTTGCAGAGATATGTTCCCATAGAGTGTAATTGTGGGTGTTTTAATTCAGGCGTCACCTCTCTCTTACCCTCTGTCCACAGCTTTCCTCCATTTTACTACCCGACGTAGATGATGGCTGGGATGCTGGGCAAGTAGCAGCAGTGATTGGTGCTGCCTTATGGCTCCCTGACATCCCCTGAATCAGTTAACATCCCAAGCCTTCCTGAGAGCCAGCCCCGCCCCACTGCATTCTTGTCCCTTTCCTTTCCAAGAAAGAAGCCAGCCCAGGGAGGAACTCCTGGCTGGCTGGTGTGCCTAGAAAGGGAGTTCCTCTCGTCTCCACAGGCACAAGCGAGACTGACAAGCACCCCGTTTCAAGCTATTCTGATCCTTAAAAAAAAAGAAAGAAAGAAAAAGTTTAGAGTTCACCCAACTATTGTGAATGAGTTTGATTCTAATCATTTGCTGGCAGGGAATATGGAATAAAATATCTCATTTGCAGTGGTTTATTTCCTGTTGTGGCTTCTATTTTCATCTTTTAGTCACTTTGGTGATAGTAATCAAACCCTAATCATGGTGCAGCCACCAGTCACAGAGACCAAAATAACTTGCAGCAGCGTTATGACAAACAGAGATGGACTCAGCTAAAGACCCGGCTACTTAATCACTGGCCACTGGCACCGGGAGGACGGCGGGGGCTGCCACTCGACCGACCGTGGGCGAAGCATCCAGTTGAGGGAGGAAGCCGGAGGGAAGTTGCTCCGCAGCAGGCAGGGCCCCAGAGTACACGAGGAAAGGGAGCTATGCTAGCCTGGAGGAAGCAGAGGACAAGCAGGTGAACTCCCCACAACTGTCAGGGGACAGAAAAAGGGAGCAAAAGAGCATCTGCAAAGGCCACACCTACAAGCGACGCTCAGCAAAAGCCAAAAACACAAACAAACAAACAAACAAACAAACAAAAACCCTCCTGCCTGAGGAAGCCAGGCTTCTTCCTTGCAGTACTTTTCTCATTTCCAGTGGTTCTGGGAAGAGAGGGACAGAGAGGCCCCGAGCACATGTGGGTGTGTGTGTGCAGGCAGGGCTGAGGACAGGGGTGAGGCAGGGCTGAGGATTTGCTCTTGCAGAAGCCAAAAGAAGAAACCATTGAAGGGGCCAAAAAAGTGCTGGAAAATATCGACATTTCTTGCACAACCGTCCCCTGAAAAATGTGTGAGTGAGCTCTAAACCATCCTGGGCTGGCAGCATTACAAATGGAAGCAATGGTTCATGAACGGAAGATGGCATGAGTGAGGCCGATGTGGCCATCAGCACTTCTTGGCTTATCTTAGAAGAACAGGAACGTAAGTGAATGAAAATGCATCTAATTCACAATCGAATAAAGATGCTCATCAAATATTCTTGTAGTACAGACATGCTGTCAGCTGATCCGTAACATTTGCCAGGTGGCTGTGCAGGGAGGGCCCTCAACTCAGTACAGGGTGCTGGGGGAAGGGGCAGGATGAAAAGAACATTGTTCTGGAGGAACGAGAGGAACATCCAGAAAAAGTCAAGATCGAGGACAACAGAGACATTCAACTATACAATCACATACAGATATGGTTCCCTCTAGGGACACCCACTGGATGGCTGACGACCAGAGCAGGGTGGGAAACTTAACTTTTTGTGCCTTTACAAATTTTGCACCATGTGCATGTGTTACTTATTCAACAATAGACAGATTTCAAGATTTGAAAGCGACAAAAAACTCTGCCTGCTTTTCTTGGTTCCTGAAATTTGCTGTTCTGATGTCCTTGTAGAAAAGGACGAGTTGGCAAGGTCCCACGTGGAAGGGAGGCCGTAGACAGCTTCTCTCTCTGTGGGGCAGTTACTACAGGAAGGCCGATGACAACAGAGGCCAATGTGTCATCCCAGACGGCAAGGGTGGAGGCTGCCTCGTCATGACCCTGCCGGGAGTCAGTGAGGAAACACGCCAGTCCTAATCAAAAGTCATTCTAGATATCAGTCAGGTGCAAGTCCTAACACGGGCCGGCCGGCCTCATAAATACTCATGTCGCGACGACCAGAGACACAGGAAGGAGCCTGCCCGATCTGAGAAAATGAGAGCCTCGCGTTTTGGAACAGAAATGTGTTCACATGATTCTCGATCCATTCAGCCAGCATCGATTCAAGATGTGGTGCCAACCACCGGGGGAGATGGCTCAGGGATGTGAAGCCAATACTAAGTAGAGTCTGCCCTCAAGAGGCGCATCATCTAGAAGGGAGTTAAAATATGAAAACAAGTCAGGGCGCCTGGGTGGCTCAGTCGGTTAGGCGTCCGACTTCGGCTCAGGTCGTGATCTCCTGGTTAGTGAGTTCGAGCTCCGCATTGGGCTCTGAGCTGGCAGCCCAGAGCCTGGAGCCTGCTTCGGATTCTGTGTCCCCCTCTCTCTCTGCCCCTCCCCGGCTCGTGCTGTCTCCCTCTCCTTCAAAAATAAAAATAAAATATGAAAATAATAAATCCTTGCAAAATGTGACCAAAGCCACCCTAGCAGGAAGAATGGAGGTGCTTGTTTTCTTGAGAACGAAAACTCAAGCAGCTTATTCTCTCTGGGAGGGGTCTTGAAAGGTTTCTCAAAACAAAGATTTCACACTAGTTGGCTGAGTTGACTAACCAGGCAGAGAGGTGTTCAAGGTACCAATGGTCACACGCGGAAGAAACACACGAAAAAAACAAATGGTTGTTTTCTGTCAGCTTGGAGGTAACTCTTCAGAACCCCCACCATGCTTGTCATTTTAAGTATCTAACTTTATCCCGAAACACTCCTGAGCCTCAGGAAGTCCACGATGGACGTGAAGCTTCCGCAGTAGGTTTTCGGGGGAACATCTCCCTCAGCATAAAGTTTTCTTTGTAGAGAGGATTTGCGGGACGGACACTAGTCGGTCTATAGTTACAGAAAAAGTTTCTCCTCAAATAACTGGGGGAATTTCCATGATCTCCCCTTCTCAAATCAACAGCCGGGCCTCACTTTTGTCAGACTGGTTCACGTCAGGAAATGATGCCAGTTTCAACACAAGTGCAAGGGAAGTGCCTTCAACAGTGGAGTAGGCCTGTGACAGTTCAGTAACAGGAGTGCTTAGACAGTCCTCTCAAATGCCAACAACAAAAATTATTATTCCCCACCGCAGTACAGACAGACAATTTGGGGGATTGCCACAGGCACTACAAAATAAGTACATAAATAGAAAAGGAAAAAAAATATATTTTAAAGACAGCAAGGCAAGGAAATCGATGTTGAAACTAACCAACCGGACACACCCTCAGGAACCCTGACCTTTTTCCCCACCGTCCACGCCTGGGGGGCGGGCGGGGGGGCCTCCATTCTGAACCTCAAGCAGACTCCATTGTGACCTCAAGCTTTCTAGCTGGGTTCTTTGCAGCTTGTCTCTAGGCTCAGGCAGCACACCCTGAGGGCAGAGCCTCCCCTGAAGGGAGCCGAAACTACATCCCCCCCCCCCTCAAGCAAAGAGGACCGCCCTGAGCCAGCAAGACCCCACCCATGATTGACTCCTCGAGGCCCAGACCAGGATGGACTTGACCTTCATTGCCCCCCCTCCCCGACCTTTGCCGTACATTTTCCTGATATAAACCTGGAAGTATTTTAAGCACTTTGGAGCCCGTCTTTAAGAAGCGACTCCGCTATCTTCAGGTGTTGGCTTCACGGAAATAAATTCTTTTCTTCTACCACCACTCCTTTCTATGCCTTTGGATTTTGACAGTGGGCAGTGATGGAACGTGATCTGTTTAGGACTCCCCCACCCCCACCCAGCCAGGCGCTCTCGCATTTCTGTGCCCCCTGGCTACAAAGCCACACCCAAGGGGCACCTGGGTGGCTCAGTCGGTTAAGCGTCTGACTTTGGCTCAGGTCCTGATCTCAAGGTCTGAGAGTTTGAGCCCCACATTGGGCTCTGTGCTGACAGCTCAGAGCCTGGACCCTGCTTTGGATTCTGTGTCTCCTTCTCTCTCTGCCCCTCCCCCACTTGTGCTCTGTCTCTCGCTCTCAAAAATAAAATAAATGTAAAAAACAAAAACCAAAAACAAAACAAAGCCACACTCAAAATAGATTCCCCCTCCTACCAAAAAAAAAAAAAAAAAAAGAAGAAGAAGAAGAACCTGAATCGGATTACCAAATTAACCTTAGCTGTTTTCTGATTCCCTCCCCACCCCCACCCCCCTGCCATTTTTATCTTTCCCATTCCAGAAGTCATTAGGAGATGAATTCGGTGCTCAGTTCTGCCTAGTATGTGCTGGGTAGGATCCAAGTAACGAGACATCTGGTAATGGTGAATCAGTACCGGCAGCATGGAGAAGGGGTGAATGATGTCTGTAGCAGAGCTCTAGAGTCATGGTGACCACACACACTGGTCCTGGCACGTTCTGGGACCCACCAAAGGAGCCAGGCCTCATGAGTGATGGCAAAGGCATTTCTCCTGGTGAGGACCTAAGGAAACAGAAGGGACCCTCAGCCCAGGTTTAGAATGAAATCTACTTTCCTGCCATTACTAGCTTCGCGGTATTGGAAAAGCCTGTTTCCACAGTCTGTCTGCTTTCCTCCTGCGACAAACACCGACTTAACATCTTGTGTGTGCCAGACCTGCTGGGAGGTTGCAAGCACAAAGCCCTCACCCCGGGGTTGCGGGACGAGGCGTGGACACACCCCCCAGCACAAGCGCTATGTAAACGAAGTGGCATACAGATGCTAATTGTCATGATTATCATGGATTCGGAGGTCGGGGCCGCCCTGTAAGCTCATTTTGTTTAACCTTCCAAGTAGGAAATGAAGTTTTCCAGGAGAGAAGTGTCCTAGGGATAGGGTGTTGAAGAAGGAAGCCAATTCCCTCGTGTCTGGGACGTTGTGTGGGTTTCCCTAGGACCAGTCGGGACGCTGTCAAAGAAGTAAGGCCAACATCAGAGTTTAAAAGCAAGCCACCAAACAAGCCTGGGAAATCGTTTGCCTAGAACGACACAGGGAGAACACAATAAAAAGTGTTTCTTGTTCTCTTCTGGCATGACTGCGAGTCAGAAATATTTTCCTGTGTCCCGGGAATAACTTTGTTGGTGATTGTGACAGGCGAGGAGGAAGTAACAAGAGGTCCACCTTCACGGGGACAGAGACACCCAGCGGGCAGAATGCCGCCCTGCTGAGTTCAGTCCCGATCCCCCACGAGAAACCCCGTAAACATTTGTTTTGAAGGCTTTCAAGGTCGGGGAAATACGCTGTTACTCTGCAGTGCTCAAGTCTGGCCTTTCAATAAGAAACGGTAAGAAAAGTGCAGTGACATGGGGTCGGAGCCGGCAGCGATTTTCAGGGTCCCGTTCCCCGACCTGTCATACACGGGAACTCGTCTTCCCGAATCAAGTTTGCAACGTGGGGTGCGTTTTCTCAGGTGCTTCGTTATTCGACATTTTTAGTTCTCTTTTTATGCCTTTTTGACCTTTGAACAGATAACATATGCATAAGGGTACACAATTCAAAGGGTACAAAAGGGCACAAAGAAAAGCAAGGCTTCCTTCTGCCCCGGCCCCGGCCACACAGGCCTCCCTCCCCTCAAGAAGCAGCCCTCATTACAGCCAAAGGTGCCAAAACTGAGTCAAATTACAAGGCTCCCTTGTGCTTTGAACAGGTGGGTGGCCCCACGTGGCCACCAGCATATCTGACGTCTCCCCTTGGGTGCCTCAAAGAGGGGCTCAAGGTTTTGTTCCAGACAAGGCATCTTCTTCCAGAACCTGCTTCTCCGCCGGAGCTCTGCCCTCAGAGAGCCCACCCACCCGCCTCCACCGGGTGGTGGGCGTTGGCCTTTCTTCCCCCTTTCACACCCAAACCAGCCTTCAACATCTTGTCAATTTTACCTTCAAAGGCACCTCTCAACCCAGCCGCTTTTCCCCAGGCCCTCCCACCGCGACCCGCCCCAATGGAAGCCATCGTCACACTCAGGTGACTGACGACAGAGCTTTCCTCATTTCTGCTCTTCCCTCGCTCAGATGCACTGCTGACGTGTCTCGATGCTGGCCTGACTACACCATCACTCAGCAGTCATCCTACGACCCTTGGAACAAAGACAAATTCTTTTCCTTGGCCTCCAAGCCCTGAGCGACCTGGTGCCCCTCCTTCCCCTGGCCGTCACCTCAGAGTCTTCTTTCCGCCCCCGGGGCCTCTGCACCTGCTGTCGCTCAGCCTGAAACGCTTTCCTCTGCTCTCCCACGCCTCTTCCAGGCTCCCAGTCTTTGAGATCAGGTCACCCAGCCACTTCTTTACGCGCCTTCAGAGCCCCAGGCATTTCTCTTTTGTAGCATTTACAGCACCTGCCATTCTAATCCCTCCTTTAGTGCTGGTCCTCTACCCCACAATGGTAAGCTCCGTGAGGGCAGGGACTCTGCACAACAGTACCTCTAGAGTAAGCCATCCAAACTCAACCCGTGCCGGCTGAATAAATGACCAATAACAGAGGAATCCATCATTTTATCTGAGATGCTGTCCTTCCTGGATCAGGGATTAATGTGCCCTATCCTTTAGGAAACGGCTGGTCATAGACGGTGTTCATTTATGGATTTATTTAGCAACATCAAATGCTGGCAATGGAGTCAAAAGAGTCCCTCAGTTCAAAGCCTTAAAGTTGATGAATTGTTGCCCGAGCCCAAGGAAGGAATCTTAGACCCGGAGAGACCCTGGAGGACTCTTAAATACTTGACTGAGGGATAAGGTGGCCCCAAAGTTGAGAGGTAATGAAAACTCTCGATGACTTCGGAGTCAGTGCCCTCCGCTCCATGCCTCCCTTTTCTGTCTGGGGGCTTCACGTGCATTGTCTCATGTGGACCCCCAGGAAGATGGACAGCAAACTCTCCAAGATCCCCCAGCTGGTTAGAAGCACCTTCAGGTCCAGAACGCAACTCATCCCCCAGGTTCTCTACTCCCACGTGTCCCATATATCTAAAAGACAACACAGCAGATGTACAGGTAAAAAGAAACAGGAAAAAAGAAACCAGCCTGTCCGTCTCCGGCTGGCAGACCCTAGCTGTTTTGCACAGAGTAGGTGCTCTGTGAGTGAATGAAAGAATGTGTGATTGCTACCCCGGCCTCCTTTCCGGGGACTCTCATGGCACTCCTGATCTGTATCTCATCGTTCACAGGATTACATTTCACAGTCCCCAGAGCCCTATTGCCCTGGCTGCACCGTGGGCCAGGGGAGCAGGGACGGCTCCCCAGTTCTGTACCCCAACCGTGCGCTGAGTACTGCTCCGGGCACACAGTCTGTCCTCAGGGAGTTGACATTCCTTGGGGAGACAAGTAAATGAATACATAGGAAACGTAATCTCACACAGAAGAGCTCTGGAAAACATGAAGCCGACCAAGGGACCAGGGCTATTTCGGAGCCGAGCGTGGCCGTTTCAGACCTGTGTTTGGGTGGGAGTAAAGATCAGGTAAGGTGCTTCCAGAACAGGGGGATGGGCTGGGCCCAGACCCTGAGACAGGTAAGCCAACATGTTACAGGAACAGTTTGAAAGGCCTGTGTGGCTGTGGGCGGGGGTGACAGCATGGGAAGAGTGACTGGGATTGCAGAAAAGAGAGATCTGGAGAGGCTAGTTCATGCAGAGCCACCCAGGCATTTATGCTTCTTAAGCAGAATGTTCTGGCAAATCCAAGATAATGGAGACAATTACCGTTCGAGGGGAAGCGCAAAGCACCCCAGCATTGGAACCAGAAGTGCTGTGTTCAAGCATCAAGCCTGTCACCGTTGGCTGTGTCACCTGAGACCTCAGTTTCTCCATGGAGAAAATGGGGATAATAATACCCACATGGATTTGTCTTGAGATCAAATGAGCCAACCAATGTCCAAGAACACCGTAGAGATAGGGCTACAGAATCACGATGCAAGAAGAAACTCCAATCAGGCATTGCTGAGCCCGTCATTGAAGGGTGTTGAACACTAACGCACGAATACTGATTGACCAGCAAACGCTCCGTTTGTGGAATCACTGCTAGATGCGTTTGCGTAGTAAATTTGTTATTATTTCATGGCTATATATGCAAATATACAGCTCAGGTCCCTTCCTCTTTCTCTCCTTGAACTAACAAGAGCAATTAAGTACAATTCCATGGTGATGATGGTGAAGAAACTGACACCAAAATGATCTGGTATTGAAGTTTGTTTCAAATTGCGCAAACGCACTAATCTTACTTTGGAAGAAACGAACAAAAGAAAAACTGCCAAAAGAGGCCTAGGAACACAGATACAGGCTCACTTGTAAAAGCCCCAGGGTCCTAAACCGTTGCCTGGGTTCTGGCCTTTCAGGGGAGCCCCAGGTTCCTTGCACATGCTCTGGCATCTATTAGATCCTGATGCAAAGAGAGGATGGTCTCAGGCAGTGGGTGGGGTTTGAGATAACCATCTCCTCTTCTGGCCCTCCTCAGGCTGGGGTTGGGGGGTCCCGCCTCCTGGCACATCAGTCTGCTGGACAGCAGCCCTCCTGACCAGTGGCTGTGCAAGTGTTCCTTGCCCAGGCCCTCTGCCTCAACCCTCTGCTCTGCTCCCAGCGTGACTTTGTTCTCTCCCGTGATCCTGGGCTCCAGGGAACACCAGCTCCGTCTTCTGGGAGCCACTGTGGAGCCGGACCAGGGGAGAGACTCCGACAATTGCCTGTGTGCCCAGAACTGCTTACCCATGTAGACTTCTGCTGGTTCTCTGTCCAGCCAGAGACACTTAACAGGCACCTACTGTACGAGTACTAAATCCTTCAGGATGCCAGAGGAGGGTGGGTACACGCATTCCATTTCCCACCCACCTCCCTCCACCCCGCAACAAACCACACTCACCCTTAACCCCAGCCAGCTATCTCCCAATGTCCTCCACTGGCTTGAGAAATACAGAAGTACGCGAGCTCAGCTGGGAAATCCAGGCCCCAGAAGACACTCGACAAATGTGTGTTCTCTTCCTCCTTCGGAACCCCCCCCCGGGGGGGGGGGGGCTATTTTCACCTTCCAAGAGAATATACTCCAATACTCCAGAACTTTGCTGTTTCCTCTGCCTCCACACGGCCTTGCAGCCCAACACTCAATCTCTCATGGAATATTCTTGACACTTTAAAGGATCTGGCCAGCCGTAAGCCAGTGTGGCTGTATTCTTTAATTAATATTTATTGAGTGTCCCTATTAGGTGCCTGGCAAGCACAGTGTGTAGCTAAAATATCTATTTCCTTTCCTCTCCAAGAAAGTACATTCCTGGACAACCCAGGGACGTTGGCATGCCAAGTAAAGGAGCAGCACTCCGGCAATAGCAAAAGTGAGTTGGGAGTCAGTGAAGGGACAGAAGCAGTACACAGGGGTCAGGAGATAGGAGCTTGAGGGGCGCCTGGGTGGCGCAGTCGGTTAAGCGTCCGACTTCAGCCAGGTCACGATCTCGGGGTCCGTGAGTTCGAGCCCCACGTCAGGCTCTGGGCTGATGGCTCGGAGCCTGGAGCCTGTTTCCGATTCTGTGTCTCCCTCTCTCTCTGCCCCTCCCCCGTTCATGCTCTGTCTCTCTCTGTCCCAAAAAAAAAAAAAAAAAAAAAAAAAAAAAACGTTGAAGGAGATAGGAGCTTGAGTCTTCAGGTCCTGAAACACCAACTATACGACATCCAGGAAGTAGTGTCCCTTCTTGGAATCTGTGTCTACACGCGCGTGATTGATAGTATCACCCTGTCTGCCTCCTAGGGATCTTACAGAAACTAGGTGATATCATGTAAGCCATGCTCCTTGAAAACTTTAACATGCTACACGAATTCCCGATGTTTTCTCGCAAATAAAATCTTTGGTGCCTTTCTTGGTAGACACAAAAATGGAACCAGGCTTAAAAGAATGGAACCTGGGGAGGTCAAAATCTGACAAATGCCGGTCTGGGCATCAGTTTTAGATTCCAAGGCTCTGATCCAAACTATGGAAGAGCTCCTTTATTCTTTGACAAATACTAAATATGTTTATCTTCAGCTATACGTATGTATGCGTATATGCATATGTGCATATGTATATGTATACACCCCCCCACCCCCCCCACACACACACACATTTGGAGGGAGTCCTTTTGGAAGTCCCTTTGCAGAAGCCGGGTGCTACATATCTGTGAATGCAGAAAATTCTATGTAGATACGATACGAATAAATTAGGCCACGAGTTACTATAATACAGAGTTAGGTGTGCAAACTTTAGAATTTTTATTTCATGCAATCCTGGCAGACATGTAAATTGGTTGATCTTTCTGGACAGCGGTAGATAATTTGAATCCAGAGCCTTAAACATGCTCCTGTCAACAAACAAAAGGCTCTGTACACACAATGGAGGGAGGAAATTTTCTGACACAGGCTACACCATGGATGAATCTTGAACACATTATTACTCCGTGAAATAAGCCAGTCACAAAAGTACAAATACTCTGTGACTTCATTTATCTGAGGTATTAGAGTAGCCAAGTTCATAAACAGAAAGTAGAACCAAAGTGTCAGGGCCCCCCCCCCCCCCCCCGGAGAGAAGAGTGTAAGAGTTCCCGTTTAATGGGTACAGAGTTTCAGTTTTGCAAGCTGAGAAAAGTTCTGGAGGTCGAGCGTGGTGATGGTTGCACAACAGTGTGCATGTGCCTAATGCCACTGAACCGTAATACGCTTAAAAATGGCCAAGATGGTAAATTTTATGTTATGTATATTTTACCGCAATTTAGAAAAATATTCCTAATTTATGACTCAGTAATCCATCTAGGAATGTATCCAAAGGACATAATCAGAAAAGACAGCAAAGATGTTTGTACAAGACCGTTGACTTAAGTCTTTTGTTTCTTTTTTTAAACTGGAAACAACCTAGGAGGAAAATAATGGTAGAATGAGTAAAGAGATTACAGAATATCTGTTAGGAAACACCATGTAGCCATTTAAAAGCCTGCTTTGGAAAAAGATAGAATGACATGGCAAAAGACTTCATAAGAAAGGAGATTCAAAGCCATCTATCCAGGGTGATCTCAATTTTGGAATATGTTTACGGGTATAATTGAAAGGAAAGAAGGTCGTAAGGAAACAAACCGGTGGTTACCTCTGGGTGGTAGGGTTTATAGATGCATTTTTATGTTCGTCTTTATTTATTTATTTTTAAGTTTATTTATTTTTGATAGAGAGAGGGAGAGTGCAAGCCAGGGAGGGCAGGGAGAGAAGGGGACACAGAATCCGAAGCAGGCTCCAGGCTCTGAGCTGTCAGCACAGAGCCCAATGAGGGGCTCGAACCCGTGAACCATGAGATCATGACCTGAGCCAAAGTCAGATGCTTAACCGACGGAGCCACCCAGGTGCCCCCTTTATATTCGTCCTTATATGTTTCCTAATACTCTATGATGAGTATGTATTAATTACTTTTTATGGGGAAAATGATAAATGAATATGAAAAAGACTTTAGAGCCTGCAGGAGTGTCTCTGGATCCCTGCTGGATCTGGGAATGGTCAGGAGGTGGTTCGCACAGGCATAACGTATGATTCCAACAAGTTCTCCTGTGGATGCATCAGACCTGCAATGTACATGGTCTGCCTGCAAAGTACCAGGGCACAATGCGGATATTTGAGATAAACATTTGTGATTAGGTAACTGTGGCCCCACATGCTTTATACTGCTTTGGGGCATCTACAGGCGTTTTGTTGAAACCTTTGGGATACTTATATCAGCAGTTGCCTGAAGATTATTTGCCAGAAGTAGGAAAGAAACATAAGGTCGGATGTGTATTTCATGCTTAAAGAGGATGTGATTGACAAGTATGATTCATATGAGTTTAGCTAAAATGTCTAAAACACAGTCTTCCTTACATGGTAAACAGAGGTATTGGAAATTGACCAACTGAAACTACAAAATATATTTGAAGAAAAGCTCCCATTTTCAATGGCAACCCAAAAGATAAAATACTCAGGGAAAGCCTTCCAAATATATGCACAATCTATCTGAAGAAAATTTTCAAACACGAAAGTAGACCCGAATAAATGAAAAGACATATCGTGTTCTTGGATAGGCAGACTCAGCGTTACAAAGTTGTGAATCCTTCTCAAATTAATGTATAATTTAACTTGATCCTAATAGAAATGCCAGTAGGATTTAAGCAAGGGATATGCAGGGGAACTGACAAGGTGCATAGACTAAGCCTCACGTTTAAATGAAAAGCAAATGCCAGGTAAAAATTGAAAATGCAGAGTGAGAGCCAAGGCCAAGGCCAACCAAGTGTTAAAAAACACGATAAAGCTTTAGTAATTAAAGGAGTGTTTTACTGACACCTGCATCGAGAGATCATGGAACAGAATTGAGAGGCCAGAAATTAGTTTATAAATATATGGGTTTTGTCAATTATTTCTCGATAAAATTTTTGAAAAACATTATACAGTTTTTTTTTCAACCAACTCACTTATGGTTTTGATACTTTCCTATGTTACATGTTTATTTTCTATTTTGTTCATTTTCACTGTTTTTTAAGTCATTTTCTTTCTTTCTTCTTTGCACTTAACATGCTCCTTTTCCCTCACTAATTGAAATAGACACTTTGATCACTGAGTTTTAGCTTTGTTCTTTTATAATATATGCATAAGACTATGCGTGTCTTGAGGTATGATTTTAGCTACAGCCCACAAGTTTTGACAGATGATGTTTTCATCATAACGTCGTTAAAAATATTTTCTACTTTGCAAAAAAAATTGTGTTTCTCCTTTCCCTTTGACCCACGGGTTATTTTATTTAATTAAAAAAATAATTTTTTATGTTTATTAATTTTTCTTATTAGTAATCTCTACACCCAACATGGAGCTGGAGCTCACAACTCAGACAGACATCAAGAGTTGCACATTCATAGGGGCGCCTGGGTGGCTCAGTCGATTAAGCGTCTGACTTTGGCTCAGGTCATGGTCTCATGGTTCGTGAGTTCGAGCCCCACGTCGGCTCTGTGCCGACAGCTCAGAGCTTGGAGCCTGCTTCTGATTCTGCGTCTCCCTCTCTGCTCCTCCCCCCAACTCACACTCTGTCTTTCTCTCTCTCTCTTTCAAAAATAAGCATTAAAAACATTTGTTTTAATTAAATATATGTTAAGCATTTAGGAAACTACCTGACACATAGTAAGTGCCTCTGTGAGTGTTAGCTGTAGGGTAACAATCATCTATTTCAGTTTTGGGGGGTTTTTTTAGTTTTTTTTTTTTTTAAGTTTATTTCTTTATTTACTTTGAGAGAGAGAGAGCAAGCAGGGGAGGCTCCTTGCTGCCAGTGCAGAGACCAACGCGGGGCTTGAACCCACAAACCGCGAGATCATGACCCGAGCCTAAACCAAGAGTCTGTCGCATAAATGACTGAACCATCCAGGCGCCCCTATTTTGTTGTTATGTAAATTGAACTGTATTTGAAGAAGACCAACTCTTATGCTAAGAGGTAGATGACTTCATTTGTAGTTAAAGATGAAACTTTAGATCCTGAAATAAGAGATGCTGGAAATTTTTTTCCTTGGGCATCATGGACTAAGAATTGGGCAGAGCTTCAGAAATAATCAATAAGAGAGGTCATCCAGCCTGTTTGGGGACTTTCAGGGACTGTGAATTCCCTGCTTTCAAGGAAGACTGTGCTCTTGGCGGACTCTCTAGTTAAAAGGCTGCCCCCAAAGTGACGTTTGCCTGCTTATAACTTCCATCCATTCATCTACCTCTGCCTTCAGCAGCCACCGAGCAGACAACCTACGTCCGCCTGCCGGCTCTCGAACACTTCTACGACGTCCTCCTTCACCTCCTCTCCTTATGAACCAAACATGCCCTGTCCGGGCAGGCAATTGTCCCAGGACAAGATTTCCGGATCCTTCACCATCATGATCACCCTGCTCTGGGGATCCTCGGTTGGTTAGTACTCCTGCTGGGTATGGTACCTGGGTCACAGTAGTTTGGGGCTAGAATATCCTAGGCATGAATGTTGAATGAATGAATGAACAGAGTAGTCCAATTAGCAACACAATATACCAGAAGTATCATCTCCCTTGTATTACCACAGCCTCAGATTATATTAACATTTTCACGAGAAGCTTCCGGATCATTGGCTTGGGGATGTAGGCGTGCCTCCCCAGCCTCTCTCTCCCTGGGGAGAGAAGGCTGTAGGACCCAGTGACAGAGGCCCACCCCTCTGGGAGACTGCCAAAGAAGGCAGCACAGCAACAAAGAAATGCAAAATCAGAAGGGGAGCAGTCTAATCACGCAAAGAAAGAAGCTCGCCAGTGACCAACTCAAAAAGCCTGTCTCTCCTGAGAGACATTCATTGGAGCTACTCAACAAATATTTCTGGTTCCATTCACAGGCAAAGATTGAAACCTGCTTCCTTGCCCCCTTGAAGTGGGTGTAGCCACATATCTTGAGAGTAAAATGCAAGTGGAAGAACAGGGTCCCATCACCATGTGCCCATTTTTTCCCACGGAGGTGAAACCCCTCTCAGACGGAACCATGAAGAGCTCCCCTCCCCCAACCAACCCACGACGGACACGGAATACAGGTGAAAAACCTTTGTTGCTTTTCCACTGGGGAAGAATAAAACCCAAGGGGGCGTCTACTTCCACCTGCCAAACTAGCCTGATCCCAGGCATTTTGCAGAACAGAAAATGAAACCCCATGTACACAAAGCCACGGAACCCAGCCGGAGAAGGTCTGGAGCCTCCCATTCCCAGCCGTGAGCCTGGGAAAGTCACTTACCTACCCAGGCCTCCATTTGCCTTTCTCTCTCTCTCTCTTTTTAAAATAAAGTTTATTTATTTTGAGGGGAGCGGGAATCACAAGCGGGGGGGGGGCAGAGAGAGGGGGAGAGAGAATCCCAAGCAGGCTCCAGGCTGACAGCACAGAGCCTGACATTGGGTGGGCTCGATCTCATGAACTGTGAGATCATGACCTGAGCTGAAATCAAGAGTCATTCACTTAACCAACTGAGCCACCCAGGCGCCCCAGGGCTCAGTTTTCTTGCCAAGAAGAGGATTTATCTTGATGATCTTTAACTACATTTCTTAAGTCCATCAGATCATGCAAAAAGTCTTTTTTTTTTTTTTTTTTTCAACGTTTATTTATTTTTGGGACAGAGAGAGACAGAGCATGAACGGGGGAGGGGCAGAGAGAGAGGGAGACACAGAATCGGAAACAGGCTCCAGGCTCTGAGCCATCAGCCCAGAGCCTGACGCGGGGCTTGAACTCACGGACTGCGAGATCGTGACCTGGTTGAAGTCGGACGCTTAACCGACTGCGCCACCCAGGCGCCCCCCAAAACACAGTCTTAATGCAGGATGTTCTCATTGAGGGAAACTGACTGAAGGGTCTACAGGATCTCTCCATAGTGTTTTGCACAACTGCAGGTGAAATCTACAGTGCTCTGAAAAACAATAGTCAAAAAACATCATAACCCGACCTTGGGGCACCTGGCTGGCTCAGTCAGTGGAGCATGTGACTCTTGATCTTGGGGTTATAAATTCAGGCCCTATGCTGGGGTAAAATTTACTTAAATAAATAGGGATACCTGGCTGGCTCAGTCCATTAAGTGTCTGACACTTGGTTTTGGCTCAGGTCGTGATCTCGAAGTTTGTTTGAGCCTCACATCACGCTCCGTGCTGACAGCGAGAAGCCTGCTTGGGATTCTCTCTCTGCCCCTCCCCTGCTCACTTGCTCTCTTCTCTCAAAATAAATAACAAACTTAAAGATAAATAAATAAATAAATAAATAAATAAATAAATAAATAAAAATACTTAAAGAAAATAAAAGGCAACCCAACCTAAAAGCTGAATTCAGTTCTCAAAGGTCTCATTTGTGAGTTTGATGGTATAATTCTTGAAGAGAGAAACCCCTCGAGAAGCCTCCGTGGGATGTCCTGGGTACAGGGCAATTTGGCCATGTGCCCTGTTCCTCCCCTCTGAGCACGACTCTACTCCCCCCATCTCCAGACCTCCGGAGAAATCTCCAGAGACCTATTCAACTCCCAACAATGGCAAACCAAGAATTCCCATTCTACTGCTTAACTTAGCCACAAAGGTTACATATTTAAAAAATACAAAGATGTGATGCCATGATAGGTGTTCTTTCACAATGCAAAGACTTTCAGACCGTTGCACCTTTGAATGCTGGAATGACAAGTAAATTCTGGTGGCTATGCTTTCCGCTTTTCTATATTTTCTAGATTTTACTCAATAAAAGAAATTATGAAAGCAAAAAAACATTGAAGGAAACAATAAAACTCAAGGTCACAGTGGCAGCCTGGTTAGCCAGACTGTTGGAGGACATTATTGACATAAGAACCTTTAGGAAGTATTAGCCTGGTGATCCTGGGTAAGTTGCTTTATCCCCATGGGGCTCAGCATCCCCTTCACTGGACCACAGGTCAGTCCTCTGATGGTCCTTGGAGGTCAGAGGTTGAGACAGAGCTACAGGAAGACTCTGTCATTCCAGCAGCCTTTATAGTCACCAATATCACCCCCACCTTCGATTTTCCAAGCATAGAACCTCAGGGATCTAAGCACACAGTAGAATCCGAAGAATCTGACAGACCAGGACTAGCCAGACTAATGACAGAGTGACATTTTTGGTGATCTACAGACACAGTATAGCGGTTGAAGATCCTCTTTAACAGTGAGTAAACTGAGGCACAGATGAATATAAGTTTGGTGTAAGGTCACCCCGGGTTGGTGCTGGTACTGCCCTTCCCTGTGGTTCCCTCCTCAAAGATGTGTCTGTACCCAGATCTGTCAGTTGATTAAAGAGTTCTTAACTGTTCCATAGAGCTGTCCAGCGGAAAACCCTGGTTATGCAGGGATGGGTTCAACTATTGGACCACTCTAGACTTTGCCTCCTGGGGGGGAAGAGAGAGGCATAGTGGTCTTTCCAAGATCTAAAGTTTAGTGTTTGAAATAAATTGATCATGTATAGACATTTTATTGGTGGATAACTTACACAAGAAAAGTGCACGGATCAAAAGCATACATCTTGGTGAATTTTCACAAACCGAATATGTCCATATAATCAGGTCCCAGGTCAAAACACAGAACATCAGTAGTGCCTCAAAGCTCCCTCATTCATTTCCTCCCAGCCACCCCCCGACACTGATAACCACTTTTTTGACTCCTCACACCTGATATTACTTCTGCCTGCTTTTGAACTTTATATAAATGGGATCACCACATTTTTTTATTTAAGATTTTATTTTAAAGTAATCTCTACATCCAACGTGGAGCTTGAACTCACAACCCTGAGATCAAGAGTCGCTCACTCTTCTTTTTTTATAATGGTTTTTTTTTTAAATGTTTTTATTTATTTTTATTTTTTTTTTAATTTTTTTTTTCAACATTTATTTATTTTTGCGACAGAGAGAGACAGAGCATGAACGGGGGAGGGGCAGAGAGAGAGGGAGACACAGAATCGGAAACAGGCTCCAGGCTCTGAGCCGTCAGCCCAGAGCCTGACGCGGGGCTCGAACTCACAGACCGCGAGATCGTGACCTGGCTGAAGTCGGACGCTTAACCGACTGCGCCACCCAGGCGCCCCTGTTTTTATTTATTTTTGAGCCAGAGAGAGACAGAGCATGAATGGGGGAGGGGCAGAGAGAGAGGGAGACACAGGATCGGAAGCAGGCTTCAGGATCTGAGCTGTCAGCACAGAGCCTGACGCTGGGCTCGAACTCACAAACCATGTGATCATGACCTGAGCCCAAGTGGAACCCTAACCGACTGAGCCACCCAGGCGCCCCTTAACAGAAATTTGGTTAGTGTTTATTTATTTATTTTGAAAGACAGAGAGAGAGAGAGAGAGAGAGAAACAGAGAGTAAGAGAGAATCCCAGGCAGGCTCTGCACTGTCAGCACATAGTCCAATGTGGGGCTTGAACTCTCAAACTGTGAGATCATGACCTGAGTCAAAACTAAGAGTTGGATGCTTAATTGGTTGAGCCACCCAGGCACCCCTCCATACTTCATTCTGATTCCACCAGTTTACCCTAACATCCTTTTCTCTTCCAGGATCCCAACTTTGATTTGCTCCTTGTCTCTCCTTGGGCTCCTCTGGGCTGTGATAGCTTCTCAAGATTTTCCTTGTTTTTAATGATCTTGACAGTTTTGAGAAGTACTGGCCAGGTCTTTTAGAGGATGTCACTCAGTTGGGTCTGTCTGATGTTTTCCTCATGGTGAGGCTAGGGTTTGGAGAAGAGGTACAGTGCTGTTCTCATCAGGTCACATCAGGGATGCGTGCTAGTCACGTGACTTACCACTGATGATGTTGATCCCCCAGCTGAGGTAGCGCTCGCCAGGCTTCTCCGCTGCAAAGTTGTTCTCTCCCGCCACCCTTTCTATACTGTACCCTTTGGAAGCAGGTCCTTAAGTGCAGACCACACTCAAGGAGAGGAGGGATTGAGCTCCACTTCCTTGAGGGGAGAATATCTACATAGATTATTTGGCATTTCCTCTGTGGGAGATTTGACTCTTCTCTCCCATTTATTTATTGACGCATCAGTCATTTCTTCACATCAGTCTGAATTCCTTCATGGATATTTATTTTATGCTTTGGATTAAAATCCAATGTGACATTATGTATTAAGTTTTTTTGCTCAAATTGATCCAGCCTTGGCTATCAGGAGCTGTTCCAGGTTGGTTCCTATAATATCCCCGCCCCCCCCCCCCCCCCGTCCTTTTGATCTTTCAGCCCTGCCTTACTTTCTAGCCCTAGAAGATGCTCTCCGCTCATCTTGAATATGTCCTGTCTCAGCCCTAGAATCAGCCATTTGTTCAAAGGGTGGATTGGCGGGGTTTCACCCATCTTTTCCTCTCTGGATGCAAGCAGTCCCCATGGTGGGAAATAGCCTAGCCTTATTATCCGGTGCAAACCAGCCACTTGTAAACAACTTTAAATGTAGTTTGGTGTTTCGTGGGGGCTCCCCCCGATTTTGATTTGTTGCTATGGTTTGAGTAGCTATGTGTCTCCCTGCATGCCTACTGTTCCTTCTCCCAAATGGTTTTCAGTTTGCTTGAAGCCACTTTCCTCATTCACTGGACTTGGACTGTGATGTAGACCCGCCCCAAGTGAGTCAGGCTGCGGAGCTGGGAGAATAAATTAGAGAGGTCCTCCTCTGGCAAGGCTTCTGACCTGCCAGCCTGGAAAACTGCTGTATAAAGATAGATAAGTAGTCAGCTAGCTACACACACACACACACACACACACACACACACACACAGACCAAAAGGGAGAAGGCACCAGAGGGAGGGCAACAGAGGCACTTGCTGGGAGAGCTAGTGTTCAAAGGGGAAAAACAGGGAGGCACTTGGGCAATCCAGAACTACAGGTCTGAGCTGGCCTGGGGTTTTAGCACAGGAGGAGTGAGTTCTTCAGAACATGACCAATTAAAACCTTTTAAAGTAATTGTTCCCCTGCCTTCTTTCAAACTTGGGCACTAATCACCTTCCCTTCATTCTTCCCACCATTCTACCGTTTTAACATTTGAAATGAAACCCTTTGCTTCTCTCCCACCTCTGGCCCGTCACAGAAATGCTCTCCATGTTTGCGGCTGGGGGAGCCATGGAAGGGGACCCTGACACTTGTTTTACTTAACCCCAGAATCCCCGTGGGCTCTGTCCCACTCCACCTGCAGAGCAGAGGGGAGGAGGCCAGGGGCCGGACAAGTCACCAACCAGGTAAAGCTTCATGGCTGCTTCACCCAGGTGTCCACATTACTCAGCCTCTCCCAGCATTGGTGGTAGGGTGGACAGGGCCTCCCCGGGGTCAGGGCCATAAACCTGTTATGGCTCCCTGAAATGTGACACATCAAGTTGACATCACCTGTCCACCTTTATTCTCTCCCTCTATCAAAAGTCCCTCCTGTCAGGCGCGTAGCACCCCTCCCTACGTGTCCTTTTGCAGGAGGATTGTACAAAGGTCTGAAGGTTCTGAAGTGATATCGAAAATAAAGTGGATGTTTCCCCATGGTGATAGGATAACATATAATTAATGGAACTGCACAGATCAGTGAAGGTTACCTTGACCTTGACTGAGCATAAATATAATTGGAGTCAGGCAGAGAGGACACGGTTCAGAGGGGCAAACTGCTTTCACCTCTTTTCTTTTTAATCTCATTTCCACGTTGCCTCTCTTGTAGTGTCAGAACATTTTCAGGAAGGAAAACCCAGTCTCTGAATGGTTCAGCCAGCTCCCTGGTCTCTCCTTTCTGGGTGGGGGGCGTCCCCTTTCCTCACACGGGCCGGGAGGGGCAGCGACGTGCCTCAGTGGCTCAGCCAGTTGGTGGCAGGGCTGTGACGGGAACCTAGGCCTCCAGACGCCTCTCGCGTCTAGGCTCTTCCCATAATGGAAGGCTTCGCTCCATTAAAAGTTATTTTAGGGATTCCACAAGCCCACCACCATCCCCCCCAAGGTGGAAAATTTATGTAAACGAGTCAAAATAAAGCAACAGTTTCTTAAGAAGTATGTTTGGAGTCTCACTCCGGACTCAGGCGAGAGGATGAGGACTTAAAGGTTCCAGTGTTCTTGTCTATACAGCGAGACTATTTTTAAAAATTTCAGGACGCATTCAAGTCCACATCAAGTCCGGCAGTGCACACCCCCCATTCCACCCCTTAGGTTAGGCGGGGCGCGGGTTCCGCCTGGACCCTCTCCGACGCGTCCCCTCCGGGTGACCCCGGCCCCACCACCCACCCCCGCTGCCCGCAACCCCGCTGCCCGCACCCCCACAACACAGGGTGCTAGGCGGGGCCGCGGCCTAGGCCCGGGTCCCCTCCGTAACTGGATCCTTCTCCCTCTCCCCCGCCCAATCCCACTCGGCGGCGAGGGGGCCAGGCATCGGGGGAGGGGCAGAGGGACCCAGCCCTGGGGTCCCGCCGCTGCCGGGGGTGGCCAGGGGCCGGGCTAGGAGGCCAGAGGGAGAGGGGAAGCGGGGGGGGGGGGGTAAGGGGGGGAAAGCATTACTCCGCTCGGGGTGCAGAAAGGGCGAAGGGGTGGGGGGTGGGGACGCTCGCGGAGGACTGAGGGGCGGGGGACCCGGGTGCTCGCTGCTCCTCCGAAAGCCGCCGGGAACGGCCCGGCTCCGCCCGCTTCCGGGCCGCGGGGGTCCGAGGCCGGAGGCGTTGGTGCCCGGTCGCCCGCGGTGAAGGGCTGTGCGCGTGCCCGGGCCGGCTCAGGGGGCGCCGGGGGGGGGGGGGGGGGCGGTGGCGGCGGGAGCGCGCGCGGCGGCGCCGGGCGGAGACCGGGACCGGCCGTGCGCCGTCTGCCCGGCGCCGCGCTACCAGTGCCCGCGCCGCCTCCCGGGGCGCCGCGCGGGTGGCGCAGGTAGAAGCTCGGGCGGGGGCGGGGGCCACCCCAGGGCTCAGGTTCCAGCCGCTGGCCCGGCCCGAAGCTGCGCGCAGCCAGCGCGCGGGCCGAGGAGGCGGAGCTGCGGCGCGGGCCCGGCCCCGGCCGACCCCGCCCCCGGCCCTCCGCCGGCGCAGCGGGAGCCGGTGGGGGCGCCCCCGCCGGGCGCCGAGGCGTGGTGACCGAGCGGGGCGCGGGGACCCGGGCGGGGCGCGGGCCGCACAGCCGCGGTGGCGGCGGCCGACCTGTAAACCTTAATGACAGCGATCTCGCCCGTCTGCGCCGCTGACTCACGCGGTGACCCAGCCTCCAGTCACCCGGCGGCCTCCCTCCCGCCCTCTGGCCTCAGTTTCCCCGGCCGCCGAACAATGAGGCCACTGTGTCGTTATTCATTCCTCTGAGCCCATTCACTCCGGGAGCACCGCCGCCTCCCCGGGGAAGGGACCGAGGCGTCGAGCTTTTAATTATCCCTGATGGGGGCGGGGGCGGGGAAGGCCGGCTGGGCTGCATCGTGAACGCGGGGACTATTCCCGAGCCGGCTTAGATTCTTTATTTTAAACCGTCTTTCCCAGTTCATCCTATTTAAGTTTTACCCCGTTCCTCTCCACTCTGGTGGGGCTGCTTAAAAAGCAATGAAATGACTCACCACCTGATCTGGTGGTTTTTGCCTTTCGCAAATATTGCATGGTTAATCAATTTAGTCGCTTACAAACTTGAGCGCCTACTACGGGCCAGGCCCTGTGTGGTTAGCACTGAAGATCCGGCGGCGGAGCAAGAGACCGGTCAGTTCCTGGGCCCAGGCTGTCACAAGAGCCACACTACCTGTTAAGTCTTTGTGGAGAATCTAATGACTGATACAAGCAACAGCGGGTGAATCTAAGCCAGACACAAAAGAATACGTACGGTAGGACTCCCTTGTGAAAACCCTGGAAAAGGCAAATCTATAATCCACAGAAAGCCCATCATTGGTTGCCTGGGAGAAGGGCCAGGGGAGGTGACGAGCATGAGACAAGGAACTCTTTGGGAGGACGGAAATGTCCCATGTCTTGATTGAAGTGGCTATGTGGGTGTATACAGTTGTCAAAACTCACCATCCTCTGAGAGGGGTGCATTTTATTGTACATACGTCGTACCTCAATAAATTGAGGACGCTAGTCTCAGAAGTGTGGAAGCTTTGTTAAGGTCATATGGCTAATCAGCGTTTGCATCGCCCTTAGCATTTAAGAATGCTTTGAGAGAAATAACCGAAAATATTATACCTGTGTCGCTTTGGGGAGGGAAAGGGATTGAGGAAGGAATAATCAGGGCTCCAAAAAGAAGCCTTCACTTGTGTTATTTACCGAAATCCCGAAATCCTACAAGCCCTGAATATTACTGTTACTGTTATCATCCCCACTTAACAGTGAAGGAAACGAACTCAGATAAAATGACTTGTCAGCCTCACTACACGCTATTGGAAGAGACTGCAGTTCTCAGTGGGGGACGCTGAGGTTCGGGGTTTGGAGTCACCAGCAAGGGCTTGGAGGCAGAGGGGACCCTGTTAGAGTCCTCTGCCTAGAGGTGTGAGCTGGGGTCAGTTAGCCTCCCCAGTGTCTGTGAAGTGCGGCTTGCACCTCCCAGGTCTGGTGGGAAGCCGGCGAGGGCCCAGTCGGATGCCTGTTAGTTGCTACCATTGTGACGTTTCCCCCTCAGGGCCTCAGCGTGCTCTGTGGCGCAGAGGAGGGGTTCCTCCTGCACTTTTGGGGCGGGGTAGGCCGTGGCTCCTGTGGGAACCTTCGTGCGGGGGCTCGTTCCTGCGTGTGGGCCCCCAGCCATTCCCTGCCGCACCACCGGCTGGACCCCATACCGTCCTTGAATCAGGGTGTCTGCTGTCCCCTCTCGGTGTCCAGCCCCCCATGCCTTCTCCCCCGAGATGGCACATCAGAGCTGTGAGGACAGGTGCGTCCCCCTCCCTGCCACCGCCGCACGTTCTCAGGCAGCACCCGGAGCTCCTGCAGCCTCTCCTTGCTCACGGAGCACCTGCTCCCCTCACCTTCCCGGCCTGCTGACCATCCTTGGCCAGGGGCCTCATGACATTGAGTTCCCAAAGGGGAGCCCGATATCCCTGGGGCAGCTTCAGCAGGGAAAGCCGAGCAAGCCGTCTGTCCCCTCCAGACCCGATTCTGGTTTTAGCACAGCTCTCCTGGGGGGCGTCTTCTCCCCAGCAAGGGTCAGGTAGGGACCCCTGCTCACATCAGGCATCGAGAGCCACAGATGGGTCTCCCGGACGGACCCCACGAGCCCAGCTGTGTCTCAAGGTGAGGGTCAGAAACCTGGAAGCACAGCTTCCCTGTCCCTGTGGCCCAGTCTTAGCATCACTGGGAGAGGTGAAGACACAAGTCCTGCAGAGTCCTCTCTGAGACTGCAGTTTCCACGATGTTCCCATCCTAGCAGCTGACTGGGCAAGCGGGGGGTGGGGACGGGGAGTGTCGACTCATGGGAGGAAGCCCGCTGCCCAGGTGGCTGGGTCTGATTGACCGAGACCGCAGAGCATTCTGGAATGGCAGCCGAGTCTTCCCTCGGTGGTCCTGTGCAGCCCCTGCCCTGACGAATCAGGCCTCTGCAAGGGCAGCCCCTCCTGCGGTCACGGCCAGAGGCCCTCCTGGGTGTCTGGCTGAGCCACGGGCTTCTGTGACCGGGCACCCCCAGCCACCTGGGGCCGTTTGCCTTCCCAGATTCCTCTTTCCAGTCTGCCCACACCTTTCCCCTCCCCAGCTAAGCAGTCCCCTGAGGGAGGAGGGCCTCTCCTGAGCAGAAGGCCAGCGTGTGGCCTCCCCAACTGGGGACCATCAGCTCGTTCGTGGCATGTGGCGGGCCTCCCATCAGCCCCGTTCCCAGGTGGCAGGGCGAGAACCCTGTCACCTCCTCGGGAAGATACCCCGTTTCTAGTCCTGGGACTCGGGACCCTCATGCCTCTGCTTCCCAGCCCTTGTTGCTCAGAGGCCAAGCGGCCGGGGGACTCGGAAACTGCAGCACAAAACACACAAGTCACGTACACACACCCGTCCCCCGCGTGCACCTCGCACATGCACACACACGCCCCCACACCCCAGAAAATCTCACGCGCGGTGCGCAGGTTGTGTCCTACCCACGGGCCCAGCTGAGGGGGTGTGTGGCAGCTCACGAGTCCCGGCCAGGACCCGTGACCCTCGGGGGGGAAGGGCATCTTCTCCTTCACACAAAGGCCCCGGCTCTGCTCGCCGTGGCTCTGGCCACAACACAGGAGAGTCCCCCACCCCCGGGCTTCTCTGGACTGTTAGACCTCAGGACCCCAAGGCCAGCCCCAACCCCCCCTACTGGACGTCCCCGTCCCACGTGGGGTCCCCTTACCCCTCTCCTGCTCTGGTAGCTTAGCCTTTCCGTCCCCAAGCCCTTCTGTCACTTACTACCTGGACCTCACTGTTAACAGTTCACCCACTTGTCCCCCCACATGCCCGCTTGGACCTGCTTGGGCCAGGCCCCGGGCTGAGTGCTTGAGATAGATGCACAGGGGATGAGGTCAAGCTCATGGTCAGTGCGCACCGGCCATCTACACGCCAGTGGTCACACATAGTGAATGAACCCATGGAAGGAGCATCTCTCGAAGCTGCTGGAGCCCAGATCGGGGACCTGTAGCCCCACTGGGGGTGCAGTCAGGAAAAACTTCCTGGAAGAGGCAGCACTGCAGGAAGGCGCACACCTCCACCTCCAACTGCGGTAAGTCACTGCGTGCTAGCTGTCTTCTGTCATCATACAGGGAGGCCTTGGTGTCGGCCAGAGACCAGTCCCGAGTCTCTGGCCTTGGGAAAGGGAATCTGACTCAGCCTCAGTGTCCTTGGCTCTGAAATGAGAATGTCAGTTTTGTCCTTGTGAAAGAATGATCGAGGTGACGTAGCGAGGTGGGCGCTTTGGAATCCCAGCCTCATCGCTATGAGCTATTCGACCTTGGGAAAGCGAACTCATCCCTGATTCTGTGTCCTCATCCGATGCCAGGCTGGGGCACAGATGTGTTTGCTGTGCTCCCTTGAGACTCACGGCCAGCCTGGGCCCTTGTTTGTGGAGTGGGACCGCGGTGACAAGGAAGTGCCATCGGTCACTAGGTGGGTGGCCGCAGAGGCTGGCTCTGAACCTGTCTCCTCCAAGCTGGCACTGTGACTGGGAACGTGGCAGTGCCACTCGTGGTAATCTGATTGCTTTCCTAACCTCTGTCTTCCCTGAACACGGGCTCACCTTGGCCTCAAGCCAATTTCCATTATTATGCCATCTCCTCATTCATTTCCGTCTTCTCGAATAAACATCTAAATACCAAACAGTCTGGCCGTTCCGCAAACAGTTAGACTTAGCCTATGATCCAGCAATTCTAGTCCTAGGTACATATCCTAGTTACGTATGTAACATGGGAGTCATAACAGGGATGACTTAGTAGGGAAGTTCATGGCAGCACAAAAGTCACAGAGTAGAAACAAGCCAAGTGTCCATCAACGGACAAATGGATAAGCAAAAAGTAGCGTATCCATACAGTGGAATATTATTTGGCCATAAAAAGGGATGAAGTGTTGGTACATGCTAGAACACGACGGGCCCGGAAAACGTTATATTAAGTGAAGAAGTCAGATGCAGAGAGCCACATAGTGTCTGATTTCATTTACTTGGAATGTCCAGAATAAGGAAATCCACAGCAGTAGAAAGTAGGGTTGGTGTGTGAGTAGGAGTCTTGGTGGTGGCGGGTGGAGAGGAGAGTGTTAGCTAAGGGGTATGGAATTTCTTCTCGAGGTGAGGAAGATGTTCCAAAATTGATGGTGGGGATGTCTGCACATGCCTGCGAATACTCTCTAAACCATTCAGTTGTATACTTTGAATGAATGAATTGCGTGACAGTAAATTACATTCAATAAAGCTATTAGGCAAACAGATATGTTCATACATAGGAGGCCTTTCCTTCTGCTCAGGGAATGTTTTGTACTGATGGAGATCCACACGGTGCGTGCGGATAGTCTTGGGTACAGAGGCCCCGCCTTGGGTCCTCTTGTGGCCTCCGAATACCTCCCCAAGCCCATGAGTACCCTTCAGCCAAGCTACCCCTTTCCCTTCTTTCTATGGCTCTGTGTACCTCCCAGCTTCTCTCATCCTCCAGTTTGCCTTTCTCCTCATCCCCTGCCTAGGAATCCCCTCCTCATTCACTGTTCAGTGAATGGATTGTGCCCAATCCACACATCACCCCTCCAAGGCCAGGCTCACCGGGAACCTGGTGGTCTCTGTCATCGTTCCTGGGTGTGTTACTCCTGGGGAGTAAGGTTGTTTAGTTGTCTCCTTCCCCAGATGAGCAGAAGAATGTCCTTGAAACTGTCCCATACCCATTCCTGGAGCAAACTAGGTGCTAAGTAAATGCTCCATTGAGTTCCTTTGAACCACAGGGACTTGAACTGAACCAACGATCAAAACCTTCCACCTGAAGTGCTCAACCCTGAATTCAGGTTTTAATTTTACTAACGCACGACTTCAATTCATTTTTTTTTAACTCAAAAAGTACCCAGTGGACCAGTTTGAGTTGAAATCAAATCTATGCCTTTTCTAAGTGCATTCGGGTTGAACGGGAAGACAATTAGAACATAATGTTTTCCAAGCTGAAAATTTCCCAGCGTGAAGGAAGGCCTGCGGGTCCTTTGATTTGGGTGTCTCCCTTCGTCGCCCCCTCTTGCAGGTTGAAACCCCAGCTAGCCCTGAGGGTCCCTAGAACCTCAAGGTTGTCACCTCTCCTGGAAGCTTGGTGACATTGAAGTTAAGGACCATTATCCCTGTTTTACAGATGGGGGCCAGAATGGGAGAGGGGAAGGCCTCTGTGAAGGCCACGAAGGCAGGGCTGGAGGCTAGATCTTTCCCTGTGGCCATTCGTCTCCATGGTAGGAAAAACATCTGGCCAACGAATTCCCTTAAGATGTCACTGTAAAAAGGCTCACGGTATTAGTTCTCTCTGGGGGATTCGCAGACAGTTCTTGGGGAGTAGCTGTTTGTTAAAATGAGCTCACTACTTATGGGCCTGGTTTTTTTCAAACACGTCTTCCAAATGATAAACTCTTGGTAGAAAAGAACCCACTATTGGCTTCGGATTCTTTGTGGCAAGCCTCAGATGCAGGACCCAGGATGCAGGAGATTCTGATTCAGCAGATCTAATGGGTAGGGAGGGGAGTTCTGCATACTCAACGAATGTCCTCCGTGGTTTGAGAACAGCCACCAGGCAGGACCCAGCCCTTGGTTGCACATGCGTCAAGATTTGCTCATGAAAGCAGGGAAAAGCAGAGAAAAAGAGAGGGACTGATAACTCACCAGACTACTTCACATGATGATCCTTTTCTGAGGGGTACACAGTAGGTGCTTAATAATTGTCACATATACAGTGAATGAATGCCTGTCCGGGCCAACAGGGCAGTAAGCAGCTCCTCCGTGCGGCCTGAGAGGACCCTGTGGAACCCCTCAAGGGTCACTGTGCTGTCCAGAAATGGCAGCCACTAGCCACTTGTGGCTATTTAAACTAGAGGCTACCTTCCTCGGGTGTGTGAGCTACCTTTGGAGCACTCAGGAGCTCCAGAGTCTGAGTGCTGATGGGTCACAATCCGGGGTGGCTCACTGATGCAGGTGCCAGGGCCCGGTTCTCTTCTTGCCTCTAGCTGTGCTTCGGGGGAACCGAAGAGCTTGCTGGAACCAGAACTTCCTGCAGTGAAACCTCTACTCCCTGCTCAGCTGGAGAAGAAACTCGATGTTCTCTGATACATGAGTATTTATCCCATTAAAAGATAGAGCCCTGTTCATTGTTCAGTTTTGAGTAGGAATCTTTCTTAAATCCGTCACACACTCCCCGGAGAAGAATTGAATGCTTTCTTGGTGACTTGTGGTCCCCGATGTGATGCTTGTGTTTTCCTTGGGCCGTGACCTCAGAGTGCTCTGAAGGTGAGCCCCTCATCACGTTCCAAACTGACCAGTCAGCCGAGTTTGGATCCGCTCTCCCCCACCCCTTTTAACAGTACTTTCCCCTCCTTTCTCCATTCCTTCAACCTTGGATTGAGGTATCAGCTCATGCAGACAGTTAATTGTATATAAAATATGAGTTCGAGGGTTTTTTTTTTTTTTTTTAGTGTTTATTTATTTTTGAGAGAGAGAGAGAGAGAGACAGCGCATGAGCAGGAGAGGGGCAGAGAGGGACAGAGACACAGAATCGGAAGCAGGCTCCAGGCTCTGAGCTGTCAGCACAGAGTCCGACGCGGGGCTTGAACCCACGGACTGTGAGATCATGACCTGAGCCAAAATCAAGAATCAGAAGCTTAACCGACTGAGCCACCCAGGCGCCCCAGTTCAAAGGTTTCGACTAACCGTCTCACCAACAAATAAAGAGCTTGTCTTTGAAAGCATGGGTTTTTGACATCTTTTCTGGCTGCTAAGAAGTCTTTTCTGTTTCAATCCTGCTCCTGTGGGAATATTTTAGAGCTTGGATTTTTGACTAGTTGACATGCCACGACTCGTTGTAAGTACAATTACTGTACCAAAAGATTAAGTCGCTCCTGCCCCCGAAGCTTGTTTTAAGCTACCCGTGACTACTCGGTGTTTGACGGTGGGGACAAGACCTAAGACGGTCTTGAACACTCTAGTCATCCTTTTCTTCTTTTTCCTTCCAAAACACTGGACTTGGAGCTTGTTTATGCAAAGGAGCCACCACATCCTGACATTGAGGCCACGGGGAGAGCTTTGGGGAGCAGTTGGCTCTGCCAGAAGAGGGAACCGAGGGAACAGCTAACCCACACCCTCTGGGGTCAGGTCAGGGTACTCCCATCCATCAGTTCCTGAGTTTCGTCAGTGGCGCGCATTCTCGGAATCAGGCCTCTCAAGAGTATTTGCATTTTCAAATAAGAACTCGGGGGGAGAACAGTGTTTAACTTACTAGAGTCACTCCCCGCGGGCGGAATGTCATGTCCGGGGAATGTATTTATAGGCCGAATCTGTGGCCCCCGGCAGCCCCACCAGGCCCTCAGAAGTGGCAGTGGCTGAAAGCCGAGGACACGGCTCTCCGGGCTCAGGCTGCCCCAGAGCCCAGGCCCAGAGCCCTCCAGCCTTCTGTTTTGTCATTGCCTTGGAAGACCAGAGCAGCCCCGTTGTTTTCTTCCTAGACGTGGCGTGGAGGGAGTGAGGGGGCAGAGCGTAGGTTCACTCCCCACCACCAGACCCACCCTCTGGAGCCCACCAGGCACCTCTCTGAGGGAGGATCTTGACAACGAGTAGGAAAGAGGTCACATTCTTGCAGCCTATCGCTGGGATTAGTTAGGACTTTTCATACCCCAAGATGGCTGTCCAAATGTTTTGACCTGTAACCTCGTAAAAAGTTGGGGAGTTTTGGTCTCCAGGCCCCTGGGGCATTTAGCGGTGCTCTCCTGCCATCATTCTGTTTCTATTGGACCACCCGCCCACCTACTGTAGCTGGGGCACAGGGGTGCAAGGGACCTGGCTCCGGGGGTCCCAAACAGACCAGGTTTGGCCACTGGCCAACTGACCAAATCCAAAAGCAGAGGAATGAGTGGAGGTGAAACAAGAAAGGAATGTATTTCCCTGAGGCCCCCGCCCGGAAGATAGCAGACTAACATCTCAAAGACTGTCCCCCGAGTCCTGAAAGCACCTTCCTTTTCCTTTCCCGCCTGTTGTTCCTGGAAAAGCCCCCTGCCGCACAGCATCAAATTCTGTACTTTCCCTGTTGATAAAAGTCTGTTCCATTTTGACCGGTGAGGCCCAGTTCGGCTCTTCACCGTCTGTGGCCCTGAATGTTTTTCTATCTTGACTTTCCCAGTCGCCACGGAGCTGGGCCCGGTCAGCCGCGAAGCAGAGCCCCCAGGGCAGGAGGCACCCAGAGAGCCCACAACAGGGGCGTTCTGAGAGAACCAGGCTTTCCTTCCGCAGACACGAGAATTTGTTTAAGGAGACGGGAGGTGAAAGTGTGACGGCTCAGGGAAGGCCCTAACCCCAAATGCGATTTTACACAAACAAGACAGTCCAACGGCTTCTGGCTCGGACTGAAAATAAACTGGCTTTTCTGCTGTTCTTTTTTTCCTTCCTTCGACCAAATTATGCTCTCTTCTGTTTTCCCCCCTCCACACCGGAAACTCTACTTATGATTTTTAAATGGTCCTAACTGGGGAGAGGAAGTTGAGTGGCTGCGGAGAAAATTCCACACTCGGTCCATATCCCACTGGGCCGAGAGTCAATACAACAGCCCTCCGGGCTCCAGGCGGCAGGACACCGGACAAGCCACGAAGTATTTATTTTCTGTGGCTTTGCTCAGGCCTCTGCAGACAGAGTTTTTATTGAATCTGGCCCCAAAACTGCTGGGATTAGGCCTTGCTTGGCTACTCAGAGAGAAGTAAGTGTTCTCCAGAAAGAAAAAAAAAAGTTGCCCTCTCCTGCCCTCTCCTGCCCTTCCCTTCTTCCCCCCTTTTCCACTCTCCCCACGTGGTTTCTTTGTTTAAAAGTTCTCCAAAATGTGCTTGTACTGAGGAAGAGAGTCATGTTTTTCTGAGAAGCCCAGCGTGGCTCCTCTGGACCTGTGGTTGGCATTGGTTAAAGCGGTTCCTGCCCTCTCTGAGCCGAGCTCCAGGAGAAGGGTCTCCAGGAAGGCCTGGCCTCACTGTGGCCTACGCCATTGAGGCCCACCAGGGGGGCAGCGGGGTCACGCCTAGGCCTTTCCCGATAGCTCAGAGCTTGGAGCCGACCCCAGGCCCCAGCAAGCCTCAGTTACAGCAAACATAGCCTCGCGGAGGTGACAGCTAAGGGGACACGCTGAAGGCCCCGCGGGCAGCAGACTCTCCTGTGGTCACAGGCCTGGCAGGGCCGAGATCAGAATCAGGCAGAACTGAGCTCCCCAGCCAGGGGTCTGGGAGTCCCTGTTGGGCCCTGGGAAGTAGGCTGCTGAGTGCTTTTTGAGGCTCACGAGCTGACACCGAAAACATGCTCTGCGGCTGTGCCCTGAAGGCTCTGGTCCGGTGTCCCGAGGAGGCCTCTGGTGGCCAGCCGGGGCCACCCGGGGGCTATGAGAGGGTGAGTTCTGTCTAGGAACTGCTGTCACCTTGCTGGGAGGATGCCGGGTCCCGAAGGAGCCACTGAGGTGCCAGGGCAAGAGGCACCCTCGCTCCTGGCTGTGCCCCTGGCCATTTGCTCGGCTTTCACAAACTTGGCTGCAGTGTGATTTCTCTGAAGGCCCCATCCAGCAACCAGGGGGGCTCATTTCTGTGACTCATTCATTCATTTATGTACTCGAGGAACAACTGCAAATACATAAAACAGCTCTAAGAAGATGGTGTTTGGGGGCCTCAGAGGGGAGTGGCCTGGCAGCTGCTCCCCTGGGGGACGGGAGACACCGGGGGAAAGAATTAGACCGCCCCCCAAAGGCATGCATCTGCCTCTGCGAGAAGACAGCCTGTGGGGCACAGAGACCCTCACAGGGGGCTGGGATGGGGTCTGGCCGGCGGGCTGGCCTGGACTTAGCTTTGGGTTGGCAGGGAGAGGGGCAGACCTCTGGAGGAAGAAGCGGGGTGGGATGAACACTGCCTCTGCCGAACTAAGAGACACTCCTGGCACGTTGGGGGGACCAACGAATGGAGCCCTCTTGGGCACAGGCTGTGGCATTAAGCCACGGGAACTGTTATGTGGACCAAGCCCAGCCAGGCTGGGTCTGGCGGTTTGTTCATCTGGTTCCTCGTTCCAAACTTGAGGGCTATCCGTGTCGTGGGAGGTGGAGGGGGCTTATCACTGGAGTCTGTTGTGTGGCTATTAATATTGAGCACTCTCCTGCTCCAGGGTGGGGGGAGATCCCGGCCAGCCAGCCGGGTCCCTGGAGCCCCTTCCTCCCTCCCTGCCAAATTCCTCAGAGCCCAGCGGATAAGATAAGCGGTTTGTACTTCCCAAAGGCAGAGCCAGTCCTTGGGGGCTTGGAGCTGGAAAACCCCAGGAAGGGGCCAGGCCAGGGCACGGGAGGAGCCCCCCTTTGGAAGTGACTTGAGTTGGGAATCCTAGGGGGCCATTCTGCAGAGCCTTCTGCTGCTCTCCCCACTTCCAGGCCTCTAACCCTAAAGACAATTCCACAAGAGGGTAAGTGCTGGGTGCTCACATAGCAATGGGCAGGAAGGAGAAAGGGGCAGGGAAGCCAGGGCCGGACACAGCCCCAGAGGCCCCTTGCTCTGGGTCCTTGTTCCTTTCCTGGCTCCCTCCAGCAACGTCTCAACAGCTGCCCTTGCTCAGGACTGGCCTCCTCCCTGCCCATCCATCCCTGTGGCTGGTGCCCCTAGTTCCCCCTTCTACACCTTCTGCCCGCCAGCTGCTCACCCAGACCCTACCTGCCTTTCTCCAAGGCTAGTCAGAGCAGAAACACTGCTAAATTTGCAAAGGTTCTCCCCCACCCCACCTCCAACCCCTGTGAGCTCATTCAAGCACCCCTGGGTGCCACATTTGGGCCTGCCTCAAGGCATTTGGTTGTTTTTGTGTGTGGAAGAGGGGTCTCCACCATTCAGCTGCTGGCTCCTGGGACCATTCAGCTGCTGGCTTCTGGGATACACACACACACACACACACACACACACAGTCCCTCCCTTAAGTGAGCTTCTAAGAGGGGGGCAGGCACAGAACTGATGCTGGGTATTTATCTGACAGTGAAATGATCCATGGGGTGCATTTAAAATTCCCTGCTGGCAGCCATCAGGAGCCCTGGACTCTAGAACTGATTCTACTGCCTTGTGCTGTGGGATCTTGGGAAAGTCACCTAACCTCTCTGTAATGTTCTCATTTCCTCCTCTGGGAGAAGATTAGATTAGCCGATCTCTGCAGAACCTGCTAGGAATGAGGCCAGGAAGAGGTCACAAGTCACAGTGGGGTCAAGTTGTTCCCAAGTTCCTCTTGGGAGGGGTGCTAGGGCCACCCTGCCCTAAGGCTAGACAGGATCCTGGTCCTGCCTGCAGTTTCCTGATTCCCAGCAGATGAATGTCTTCCCTGACTTCCTAAATCTCTCCGCCAGGAGGGAGGGCCAGCGCGTCAACTCAGACCATCCTCACTTTCCCCTGAGTCCTCACCTGCCCAGCCTGTTGGCCTCCTACTTGGTGCAGAGCCCGGCTCTGAACTCAGTGACCCCAGTGGGCTGGCCCGTAACTATGCTCTGATTTCATCCAAGGACAAGTGTAGGCTAAGGAGCCTTCAGATGTCCTCTACCTTCCTGATGCTGGAGAGAGCTTTGATTGGTGGGCCAGCCAAGGTGGTGACTTTGGTCCTCACAGAAGCCCAAACAGGGTGGCTTTCTAGAAGCTCAAGGGTTGCCTAGAGGCCTCCCCACTGGCAAGGGGAGGGAGAGGCTTGAGTGGATTTTGCACCCCGCACCCTCCACTATGCAGACAACCACCTCCCTGGCAGAAGGCAGTGTGGGTGGTGGTGAGTTACAGCTGCAGGCCTGGCCGGCCTGGGGTGTCCGCGTCCCCACTGCCCAGCCTCTCTGTGGTCTCTAGTCACACCTTGTCGTCATGCAGTTCCCATTTCTCGGGTGTGCCATCAGGGAATTCTCGGTGATGAGGATGCCATGGACCGTCTTCTCCTCTGGCTCCGGCCTTGGCTTCGAGAACGCCCCCTGCACCGATTGTCCTCTGGAGGGAGGCCTCAGTCTCCCCTGCCTCTTGCCCCCCCCCCCCCCCGTACAGGGTCCCCTGGGGCCTGTCATCAGCCCTGTCCTCACTTCAGCTCTCCCAGGAGTGACTCATTCTAAACCAAGTGCTCAAATGCTACGTGTGCTCCGATTCATCTCCAACCCGGACCTCTCTTCAAAGTTGCAGACCCCCCGCATCCAGCCGCTTCCCGGATCTCCCCTTGGTGCCCGACAGACGCGTCCAACCTGTCTCAAAACCTGGTTCCATCTAGCAAAGTGTCTTCACCTCATCCTGGGACTCTCTTAACTGAATTTCCCGCCTCCCTTCTGGTTCGCCCTTCCAACCTTCCCCCACATGGCAACCACTGGGAAGTTTGAAACATGGGGGCCGAGACAGGCCACTTCTCTCCCTGACACCTCCCCAGGGCTCGTCACGGCTTGTAGGACAAGGTCCTCTCTAAGGAGCTTGGACCTTCCTTCATCCCAGCCCCTGTCTGCCCTCCTTTCCTCCTCCCAACCCTCTGCTCCCACGCATCCACCCACATCCCAGCTAGTCTGCCTCCTTGGAGTTCTCCAAAGTACTGTCGTTGACACCCCTGAGACATCACACCTGTTCCGGAATGCCCTTTCTCCCTGTGTCTGGCACACTCCTCTTCATTCCTCAAAACCCCACTCAAGTGCCACTTCCCCTCAGCAGCCGTCCAGGACCTCCCGGTCCGTGGGCGGGAATGCCTCAGGCTGTGATGTGGTGTTTTACGTTGTGAAGCACATCTAAGACTCTGGCTTTCAAGGTGGCACTCTTCCTGTTGCCATGATCCATGGAGGATTTGGAGCCCCGCGAGGGAACCACAGAGCGTTCAGAGATCGTCACACGGCTTCGTACGGGGTCGGGGGGGGGGGCTTATTAGTTTTTCACAGGATGCAGCTGGCAGAGCCCGCGGCGTGAGCCTTGCCTACGTGTGTCAGGTGACAACTTTGTAAGGAGACTTCTTAAGTAAGAAACAGAGGCCCACCACGAGGGAGCTCTCTGGGGATGATGTCCGTGTTCTGTATCCTGCTGGCGTTTGCCTTACCCGGTGTGTTCATTTGTTGAAATCCAACAAATACACACTTCAGACTTCTGCATCTCATTGTATGTATACTTTATATCGAAAGAAAAAACACTGTAAATAAATATGGAATTCTGGGGCATGGCATGCTCACTGAAGCGTCTAGGGGGGCGATGAACCGAAGTCTGCGATTTATTTTGAAATGTGTCCTGAAAGTGTGCCGGATGAAGAGAGAGAGGTTGACGGACAGATGAGAAAGCAAGCACACTAGTACGTTCACAGTAGAGCCCAGGTGGTGGATGAGCACGTAGTCTCCGGAAAATTCTTTTAACGTTGTTGTAGGTTGGAAGTTCTAAAACAGGTTTTACTTATTTATTATTATTTAAAAAAATGTTTTTAAGTGTTTATTTATTTTGAGGGAGAGAAAGACCGTGTGCGAGCAGGGGAGGGGCAGAGAGAGAGGGAGATACAGAATCCGAAGCAGCCTCCAAGCTGTCAGCACGAAGTCCGATGCGGGGCTTGAACTCACGAACTGTGAGATCATGACCTGAGTCGGACGCTCAACCGACGGAACCACCCAGACGCCCTCTAAAACAAGTTTTAAAATAAGATGTTGGACATTGGGGCACCTGGGTAGCTCCTTCGGTTAAGTGGCCATCTTCAGCTCAAGTCACGATCTTGTGGTCCGTGAGTTCCAGCCCTGTGTCGGGCTCTGTGCTGACAGCTCAGAGCCTGGAACCTGCTTCTGATTCTGTCTCCCTCTGCCCCTCCCCCGCTTGTTCTCTGTTGCTCTCTGTCTCTCTCTGTCTCTCTCAAAAATGAATAGACATTTAAAAAAATCTTAAAAAAAAAAAAAAAAAAAGATGCTGGACAGAAAAAGCAGAGGTCCAGGGCCGCAGATGGTGTGGGGCTGGAGGAGCACTTCTTCCCGCTCCTGAAAGATGCGGCCCAGGCTTCCGGCAGGAATCACTGCAGCTCCTGTCTGAGGGGCCAGAGACTATCGGATGTATAGTTTTTATTTACACGAACTACATAAACCGGATATGCTTTATCACGGAGTAGGTGCCCTGCCACTTCCAACAAATCCCTCCCTTGTCCTCACAAACTCCCAGGGAGGAGAGCTGGGAGGACTCTCCTGCCATTGCAACCAAGACCAGGTAAGCATTGCCTCCATGCTCCCCCAGTCCCGGAGGAAGGCTCTGTTGTAGTGACTCCTTTCTGCTCAGGGTTGACCGGTAACCCAGCAGGATTCTCAGTGTCCTCCAGTGCCCCCTGCAGGTGCACCCCCTGGGGCAGGGGCCACCGCTGGCTTTCCTTCGCATCCCCCAGCACTTGGTCCGGTGCCCGGCATGTGGTGGGAGCTCAGAACTGTTTGCCGGGTGAGGGAATGTTCTGGGCTATTTCTTGTCACCGTCAGTTTGGCCGGCCTGGGTGCTCTGACGGTGCTTAGAGGTGAAGGTGACACCAGCCCCCAACAGTTGCCAGTAGAGAGAGCTTAAAATCACTTCGCTAGTGAGTATGGGGTGTGGTTGGACCTCAGGATCCCTGAGTCCTGTGTCAGGAGGGAGCGACCCAGTCTGGGGCTCTGAGAGCTCCAGAGTTTCCCTGCCTCTCTGGTATTATTCCCGCTTCCAACGGGCTCATCTGCCCTGGCCGCTCAGCTCTAGTCTTGCCCCCCTACCTCCACTTGACCTCTTTCAGCCTCTGGGCCTTTGCTCACCAGGTGACCCCAGCCTGGAATACCTTCTCCCCCTCCCCCGCCTATCTGAACCGGCACCAGCCTCCACTGCCCTCTGGCTCCCAGGCCAGAGCAGCGACTTTCCTTTGACTGGTGCATCACCACTGGCCTTTTCTGCCCGCCTAGCACCAAACGGTATTAATTAATTACCAAGCACTTCCGGTGACTTCTTTCTGTGCGTCCCACCGATCTCCCAAGCCCTACCTGTTATCCACACCCCTATCCCTCCCCGGGGCTTGGCATAGTGACCAAGAGGGACAGGCGCCCCGGGGAGCTGGTTGACAGAGCCAACCTTTGGGGCCAGGGTTTTGGTCCCAGGTCCAGAACAGGAGCCATTTTTATGAATGAAGCGTCTGAAATTGAAACCCGCCAACGCGAAGACAGAAGCAAGGTCGAAGCGTGGCTTACTGGCCCTCCAGCTGGAGAGGTACGGACAGTTGAAGCCCCGTCTCCCGGTTCCCATTTCTCCAGAGCCTCATCTTCACCTCCCCCCTTGACCTAGAAGGGGTCTCACACTTGCCGGTTCCCCGTCTCCTCCTGTGCTGCCTTCTGTAAAGTGATCTTTCTATATTTACCTAAACTTCTATTTAAAGAGGAATTCTTCATAATTACTCAGCCGTGGAGAGCTGACACTGTTTGGTTCTGTTTATTTAGTTTCTCCTAGTGATTGGCAAAATGTCCTCAGTGGCTTTAAAGAGCAGATATAGACGAATGACCTGTCGGTCATAAAATAAAGTATGATGTTCTTTTCTGTCCTCGTGGGATATGGCACGTGAAGGGGACGCGCCCCGCCGTCCCATCCCGTAAAAATGCCGAATCCAGTCATTTCCGGGGTTGGTTTCATAAGACAGCTTTATAATTTTTGAAAGGCACGTATTAGCTGGATGTGACTATGTATCCCGCAAGGTGCGTGTTCAGTACGCATGCTATAAAACACTTCTCGTGCACACACATGGTCATTCACGCCCACGCACAGCCTCACAAAGAGCAGAGGGCAGACGTGCCCACGAAGGGATGAAGGGGGGATTAATACATCTATTTCTTTCTCCCCCCCCAAAAAAAAATTAATTGATATTTGGCTTTTAGTCTAGTAGGGAGACTAAAATAGTAAGTTATTTATGTAGAAATATTCCCAAGGCACTTCCCTCTCTTTTCCCGACCCGCTTCTCTCCCCTTCCACCCCCACTCTCCACACAGTGACCTTACAGAACATTCGGGGAAAGTCCTGCTCCGACAAACCCTCAGAGATGTGCTGGGCTCAGAGATGTCGGCGGTCTGGTTCGGGGGGGGGGGGCTTTGGGGGGAATGGTATCGTCCTGGGTGCTCTCCAGTTATTCCTGATGAGCCTGGAAGCATCCGGGCAGCAGGTACGATGGTGACACCTCCCCAAAAGTGACCTGTCTCACCTCACCCGCCGCAGCTGCCCCGCTCTGCTTGTCACGAGTGCTGCTCACCGCTCAGTGCCACCACACCACAGACACCCCCCCCCCCCCGCCCGACACCGCCGCGTCAGCCCTGCCTTCGTGGGGAACTTCCTGCCACCACCCCCCTCACCCATCCCTTCTTGACGTTTCCACCAGCCAGTCCTTGAGTTGACCCCTCTGTACTGGGGCAGCCCTGGGAGGCCCCACCGCCTTTTCAGCGCATGCTTTTCAGACAGCTTTGTGTGGCTGCTATGTGCTGTCTTTGAGTCAGCGTCCCCACATCACCCGGTACACAGGGTGGGGACCAGCATGGCGTAGGTGGGGCCGCACGTACGTGTTGCCTTCACACGGCACAGCGCGGGAGCCCCCGAGATGTCTGCTGTTGACCGAGGGCCCTTTCTGGAAACCCCCTTTCTGTGGGCACGCACGGAGACCGGCCAGAAAGATAGAGCACAAGGCAGGCAGAGACACAGGCCCAGAGCTGGACTGTGGGCCAGACGAGGAGTAAATGACACGTTCACCATCGGCTCTTCTGTTTCCAAAACCTGTTGACGAGGCATCCCCGAGTCCTGAGCTAGTTTCCAGTTTGTGATGATCCACTTGTCCCTTCCTGTTCTTTCACGGGCCTTGCTTCCCCTAAAACCGAGGACCGTTTTGGTAAAAGAGGTCGGGTGAATCATGCCGGCACGAGAAGGGAGGGCCTCCTCACGTCTCCTCTATCCTGGGAGCTCCCCTCAAGTGTCCGTGAACAAAGCAGAGGGATCGCTGCTTTCACGGGCTTGCAGCCTAGCAAATGTGGGGTGCCTCAGCATCACCTTGGGAGGCGGCTGAGATACGGAAGGTTGGGCCCCAGCTCCAGAGTTTCAGATTTAGTAGGTGTCTCGGGTGGGACCTGAGAATTTGCTTGTCTAGAAGGTTCCCATGTGATGCTGATGCTGTTGGTCTAGGGACCACACTCTGAAAACCACGGGGTGTAGCACATCTCCCAAGGAAAAGAAGTCAGAGCGGTGGTTTTTAAGGAGAGACGAGTGGCGGTCTCGAGAGACAAAGCGGGTGCCTGGGAAGCACGTGGCCTACAGGCTCCCAGCATGCCAGAGCCTTGAGATCTCATCGGAAAAGCCATTGGACTCACCACCTGGAAGATGGGTGAACCGGCATGAGGGAGGGGGTAGGCGGTGAGCAAGGGTGGGCAGGCCGGGGCCAAGGGTTCTGGAAACCACTGAGGTTGGGCGAGGGTTGAAGAGAAGGCTCTGAGCCTTCCTCTGCCTCCCCAGTTCGTCTTGGCTGCAGCCCTCCTCCCAGGCACCACCCTGCCCCCCAGGCCCCCAGACACGGCCGTGGCCCAGCCCAGGCCAGCGAGACCTGGGAGCCCTCGCTGCCCACGACACCTACGGTTTTAGAATCTGGAGAGCAGATGCTTCTCCTTGCTAAGCAACTCATGAAACAAACAGTTTGCTTCAGGGCTTTCTTTTTTGAAGCTGACTTTGTTGTTGGGGTGGGGAGATGTGTGTACGGATAAGCTTCTCCAAGTGATGACATCACAAGAATAATAAAATCGCCACTTTGCACCCGGTGTCTTTCACCTCTGAGGCACGTTCTGCAAATAATCACAGATCCATTCCCCTTATTACCAGTTCCAGGGCCCTGGGGTGCAAGCAGGGAAAGGTTGCCCCCCTGACGTACGGGGGGGCTTTGTGGCAGCTCTCTGAGGGGCTTGGGGCGAGCTGCCTTACCTCTCAGAGCCTCAGTTTGCCCATCTTAAAAGTGGGCTGAGCCAGGTGGTTTGTAGGGTCCTTACCTGTTCCCATTACATACCCAGAATCGATTTTTAACTGGGAAGCCATTTTTTCGATGGAACTTTCGCTGCAGTGATGTTTATTGTAAATGAATTTGACCTGGGTACGCGGAAGTAAACTTTGTTGTTGTCGTTCTTACGGTATGGTCACAGGTTGCTCCAGATTCTGGGGGGCCCTGAAGCTTATGCAGTTTGTGAGGGCGTCTCCTTAAGAAAAGTAATACAGAACTGCCAGTCAAAATTAGGTGCGGGGCCCTGGCAGGGGCTCAGCCTAGGAGGTGCCCTGAGGCCCAAGCTTCTTAGCTCCACAGACTATCTTCTCTGTGTGCCGTTAAAGGCTCACTGTTAATTTCTGGCCAACCGTCGGGGTCTGGAATATTGGAGACCCTTGGCACTTTGCAAACCTGAGCGTCTCCCGCGCCCATCCTGTCCTGGCCCATGTTTTGGCCTTGACATTGCGGTTGCCAGGCAACTGTCTATCCTATAGGAATTCACACTCGTTCTTCCAGGCAGACGCACATTTAATTTCAGACCCAGAGCGCTCAGTGACACGGGATGTCACCAGCCTGCGCCCTCACAGAAATAACCTGGAGCACCGAGTCAAAAGTAGCTGGGGGAACTGATACCCACATTTGATCTTATTGCCCTAAAATAGCTTGGTCCTGTTTGTGGGGCCTCTGTGTGAGAGGGGACGTGGGAGCCTGGCTGTGCGGTGGCTCCCTCCCTCCCCCTGGGCACTCGCCTCTCTGTGCCCATTGCCAGAGACACTTGCAGTGACTCATGGCTCTGAACATGATGTAACACCCTTGGCTCCTACGCAGGATGGTGGGGAACGTGTGACAGCCTTGGAATCCTAGGCAGGACCCTTGGTGCCTGCCTGCCAGCTCTTGACCAAGGTCAGGTGCAGCTAAGAGCTGGCCTCTTGAGCCTCGTGGGGACTGGGTAGGAGCTCCCACTGCGGACAGGCTCAGGCCTTGGTGCCACGGGAATACACGTCTGTCCATTCTCGAGAGCAGCGGTCCTCAACCTCGGCCCCACACCGGAATCACCCGGGGAGCTTTAAACGACGTAGATCTGATGTAATGCTGAAATTCCAGTGCGCAGCCTAGGTTGAGAGCCAGTGGCTCTTGACTGGCATCACCTCTCTGACCAGCTGCTGGGCCCTTCCCCTCGGGCAAGTGTGTCTGGGGCCTGGGCGCCCCTGGGTTCTGCCATCCCGGAGCCCTCGTCTGCCAGGGGTAGACTTGCCCGTCCCGTCTGAAGCCCACATTCCCTAGGCTCCCGGGCTGTCAGCCAGGCAGGGGGGCTCAGCTGCCGGCATACCATGTGCCTGTTTGGGGCCAGGCTCCCCTGTGTGGGTGCACCCGGCCCTCTAGGGTGCTAGGCCCGGACTGGGGTGGCAGGAGGCGGGGCCTTCTCGGGGTGCTGGCTGCTGGGTTTGGAGAACAGAATCACGGCGGTGTGCGTATCGGGAACAGCGAAGCGTTGAGCTCACCAACGAGGAAGCAGAGGCTGCCCGCTAAAAGAAAACTGTAGAATCTGTTCACTGGTCGGTTTATGCGTTGATTTTTCCATGTGGTACACAGCCCATAAAACGTACCCTCTCAGCCATGTGTAAGCGAATGGTGCGGTCGCGTCACCTCTATTTGCGTTGCTGTGTCTCAGGTCCCTGGAACGTTTTCGTCTTGCAGGACTGAAGCTCTCTGCCTCTGGGACAGCATCTGCCCCTTCGCCCTGCCCTGTGACCACCCTTCTACCCTCTGTTTCCATGAGGTTGACCACTCTAGCTATTTCATGGAAGTGGAATCATACACTACCTGTCCTTGGGGGACAAGCTCGTTTCGCTCAGCCAAATGTCCCCGAGGTTTATCCATGTTGTTGGCATATGTGACATGATTTCCTTCTTTTTTAAGGCTGAATAATATTCCCTATTGTCTTCATTCATTCATCTGTCAGTGGACATTTGGGTTATTTCTGCCTCTTGCCTATTGTGAATAAGGTTGCAATGACCGTGCATGTGCACGTAACTCAAGACCCTGCTTTCAGCTTTTTTGGACGTATGACCAGACTTGGGGTTGCTGGATCAGATGATAGTTCTATTTTTAGTTTTTGGAGGCATTTCCATGCTGTTTTTCCACAGTGGCTGCACCATTTCATATTCCCACCAAAATGGTACAAGGGTTCCCATTTCTCCACATCCTCACCAACACTTTTTTCTTTCTTTCTCTCTTTCTTTCTTTCTTTCTTTCATTGTGGCCATCCTGACAGGTGTGAGGTGATACCTCAATGCGGTTTTGACTTACATTTCTGTAATGATTGAGCATCTTTTCATACGCTTGTTGGACATTCATATATCTTCTTCCGACAGATGTCTAGTAAGGTCCTTCTCTCATGTTTAAAAATCGGGTTACTTGGTTTTCTGTTATTGAGTTGGAGGCGTTCTTTATATATTCAGGATATTAACCCTTTATCTGATATATGATTTGCAAATATTTGTTTCATTTTATTGATTGTTCCTTCTCACTGCACTGATTGTTCCCTTTAACGTACAGAACACTGATCAATTTTTTTGTTTTCTTTTTAAGATTTTTTTCTTTTAACGTTTATTTATTTGACAGAGAGCGTAAGCGGGGGAGGGGCAGAGAGAGAGGGAGACATAGAATCCGAGGCAGGCTTCAGGCTCCCAGCTGTCAGCACAGAGCCCCATGCAGGGCTTGGACTCACGAACCATGAGATCATGCTCTGAGCCAAAGTTGGCTGCTTAACAGGCTGAGCCACCCAGACACTCCAAGATTTTTTTAAAAGTAAGCTCTACACCCAGTGTGGGGTTGGAACTCACATCCCCGAGATCGAGAGTTGCACGCTCTACCAATTGAGCCAGACAGGCACCCCGACTGGTCAGTTTTGAAGTATAATAGTGAGCCGGCCAAATAATTTAAGAGCATAAAATAATCGATTACATTTCCTGAAATACAGTTCAGATGTCAAAACCGAGGTAAAAATCAAATCAACATCACACCTACCTATTCATTCTAGCAACAAGTACACAAGAAATTGGTACTTAATTTGTACGCCCTGCCATCCAGAGAAGTATGCCCCTGGCTGAGGGTCTGTCCCTCAGGGAGGAAGGATCTAGATCTTGGGTTCTGGGAGGAGGAAAGTGCTTGTTACAGCTAACCACCCGGCATCTGCAACCACATGGGTAGCCAGCGGCCCTGGGGGAGCCTGGCCCACCGCTCAAAGTTGAAGTGGAGTGATGGCTAATTTTACTTGTGGACCTGGCTAAAGGGTGCCCAGAGAGCTGGTAAAACATTATTTCTGGGCATATCTGTAAGGATGTTTCTGGAAGAGACTGGCATTTGAATCTGGAGACCGAGTAAAAAAGAGGCCCTCCCCAATGTGAGTGGGCACCATCCAATCCACTGAGAGCCTGAAGAGAACAAAAAGGTGTGGGGAAGGGTGATGCTGTCTTTGCTTGAGCTGAGACGTCCAGCTTCGGCCCTTGGCCATGGCGTGCCTGCCTCCCAGGACTTCGGACTCGGAACCCTGATTCCTGGGCCTTTGGACTCATACCATCAGCCCTGTTTCTCTAGAGAGCACTAATACAGGGGAGGGGAGAGTGTTCACGGCAGCCCCTCTGCCCTCAGGGCACACGGGCTCCCCTAGGGGCGCTGGGCGAACATAGACACCTCACTCTCTCTGCCCCTCCTCAGGCCTCTGCCCCGGAACCTTCTTTGCCTCACCTGTGCCAGGCCCCCGAGTCCTCAGCCTGCCGGAAGTCACACTGGGAGACTTAAACCTGCCTGAGATCCTCCCCAGCTCTCCTGGTCCCCTCTCCCCTTTGCCTCACATCTCCCTGAGCCCGTGCAGGCCCAGTCAACTGGGCCAGCTTCGATCATAACGATGGCAGGGGCCGCCCACGTCTCCCAGTGGAAATGGGAAGGTATGCGCACCAGGCAGACAGTGTGAGACCCCAGCAAGTCACGTAACCCCTCTGGGCCTGCTTCTTCTGTAGAATGGGAGTGAGTTCTCTGCCCTGCCAGGCGCCAAAGGCAGCCACGGGGCCCTGTGCCAGGTGCTGCCGGTGACAGAGAACCAAGCCCTGGGCCAGCACTCAGCCAACACTCAGCTCACAAATGGTCCTGTGGTCGTCACATTCAAGGCTCCGACGAGCCAAGCCCCAGGCATGTTCCTAAGGTGCCTCTCCCCGCGGTGTCCAGGAAAGGTGCTCTGGGAAGGGGGCCTGGAATCCTAGGCCTAGTGCTTTCTTGATCATTAACTTGATCAACTTCTTTCCTTCCTCTCTCCCTCCTCCTTCCCTCCCCCTTCCTTCCTTCCTTCCTTCCTTCCTTCCTTCCTTCCTTCCTTCCTTCCTCTTTCTTTCTTATAGGCTCCACACCCAATGTGGGGCTTGAACTCACGACCTGAGATCAAGAGTCAGATGCTCCACCGACTGAGCCAGCCCTCTGTCCCACTGATCACCTTTCTTCATCAACTCCCTTGGGCCTCAGTTTTCCTCATCTACAGAGTGGGAGCGATGACGTTCATTTCATCTCACTCACCACTTAGATGTGAACAGTTCTCTGGTCTACTTTTTTTAACGTTTTTTTCTTTTTTTTAATTTTTGAGAGAGAGAATGAGTGGGGGAGGGGCAGAGAGAGAGAGAGAGAGGGAGACAGAGGGTCCAAAGCAGGCTCCAGGCTCTGCGCTGTCAGCACAGAGCCCGACGCGGGACTCGAACTCACGAACTGTGAGATCATGACCTGAGCTGAAGTAAGACGCTCAACCGACTGAGCCACCCGAGCATCCCCCTTTGGTCTATTAGAAAATTACTCACATACTGCATGATAAATGCTGGCCATAAAAACTTCCACCGTCGTGTGCCCTCTTGTCCCCTTTCCTGGGCTGGCAGCAAGCACCCCTTCCTCGCGTCTGCGGGCACCGTCGCACCCACATCCTGTTCGTGCGTATCTGTTTTGTTGCTGTTTCTTTAGTCTGTTCTGTGACTTTCCTTCCTAGCATGATACGGTATCTTGGAGGGCTTTCTGGGGCCGTTCACAGCGGTCTCCTTGTGCTTCCCAACGACGAAGCATCAGTCCAGAGCTTGCAAGGACCCCAACTTATTCTTCCAGTCTTTGTTTGAAAAGGACCCTAGAAAGGCAAAGCTCAGGCAACAAGGGATCCTGGGATGGGTGAAGGGAAGGGAAGGTGGAGGTGGGGGCAGGAGGGAGGTATTTGGTCCTTTCCGTGCAATTCCGGTTCACGTAAGGGCTGTTGTCACAAATAATTAGATCTCCTGTCCCGCCTAGGTCCAGTAGCAAAGGGGCAGGGCGGGGGTGGCGGGGCTTGTGGAGCAGGGGTACCTGTGGTCAAGGCCCTTCGTAGTCTCCAGAGCCCCCAGATCCAGGGTCCAGCCTGGAGTTCTCCCTTGAACCCACAGGTTTTGACTCCTGTGACAAGCCCAATGGCAAGACGCCCTTTGGCCAGACCCAGGACACGGGCTGTCAGGCGGTGCGGGAAAGAACAGGCTCAGGGCAGAGCTTTCTCAAGACCTAGGCCCCAGGGTGGAGATGAACTTGGCTGTTTCTCCCCAAGGGCTTGAAATGTGTGTGTTTTACTTGAATTGGAGCCTGCCCCAGTTGGGACCCGAGGCCTGACTCCCACCCTGGCTTCTGGAGCAGCTGCTCCCTGGCAGGGTGGGTGGCCTGGAGGTGGGCCTGAGAGAAAGGCAGGGAAGGAGAAGGGCGGGGGGGTCAGTCAGGCAGTGTGGGGAGAGGTCAGGGGAAGAACCCACATGCCCCCACCCAGTGCACTCCTGGCTCCATACGCCCTGCAGCCAGCATGTATGAAGCACGGGAAACAAGTTTATCATAGGGGGTTAGTCAATAAGTTCCATTAGTGACATGTGAGTGACAGGGCTCTGGGCTATAGAACGGAGCTAATTTCCTCTTCCTCCAACGTGCCTTTGTGAAGAACGAGAATGGAGAGTTTCTGCAGAAGCACCTTGCAGTGGCTAAGAGCTTTCTATGACGTGGGGCGCCCCCAAATCTGCCTAAGGGAGGAAGAGGGCTGTCGTTTCTCCGTGGCCCTGCCAGGCACCAGCTACGCAGCCGAGCCCAGGGCTGGTGCTCAACACGTGCCCGAATGAATGAGTGCCTGGGTCAGTTATGAGCCTGAAAGGAGAGTATTAAGCAAAGCAACCTCCATGTTACTGGGCCTCATGGTCTGCTCCCGGCCTTCACCTTGCTCGATCTATTAGCAGCATTCAAGGAGGGTCAGCCCCCTCCCCTTGACTCGCCAGTCACAGCACTCTGGCTCCTTGCCCCCACCTTCTCTTCCTCCTCCTCCCCTTCCTCCTGCCCACCTGCCCCTATCTCTTCTCTGCCCATTTTGGTCAGATGCCCAGACCTCTTCCTGGGCTCTGCCCTCTGGCTACAGGAGGGAGACCCTGGTGGCCTTGTCAATCTCTGCTGTCCGTAGAGGACTCCCATGTCATCGTCCAGCCCTGCCTTCTCCCCTGCACTCCAGGCTCCCACATCCACGAGCTTCTTTGACCTCTTCAAGGACGTCCAGCAACCTTATCAAACTCAGCAGGACAAACCTCAACTCCTGAACTCCCCCGCCAGACTGCCCCCCTGTGAGCGTTCCCTATCTTGGTCAATGGCAATTTTAGATGACAGCTAAAACCCTTGCTGTCATCCTTGACCTCATTTCCCTCATGTCTAATCGGCCAGGAAATCCCACTGACTCTGCCTTCGGAGTATTAGCCAGAATCCTACCACTTCTCACCGCGGTAATCACATCTGAAAGTTTCCATTACCCACTTGTGTCCCTGTGCTTGTCCTTGTCCCCCTGCAGTCTAAGCTCTCAAAGTAGCCAGACGGTCGTTTTCAAGTGCAAGCCATATCATGCCTGGGCCCCAAACCCGAAACCCTCCAATGGCTCCTCATCGCACCGGGAGGAAAACCCAAAGACTTGACAGTCAGTCACCTGTTATGGTGATTGTCAAAGGAGTGTCATCGGACCAGCTGTATCCACACCTGGGGACCTATTAGAAATGCACATTCTCAGGCCCTGTCCCAGACCCACTGAGCCCCAGACTTTGACGGCAGAGGAGCAACAGTCTATTCATAAACCCCTCCTGGTGATTTGGATGAACACTCAAGTTTGAGACCTACTGGTCTACTGCTGACCTGCTCCACCTGGCCCCACTGCCTACCCTGCCTACCCGACCTCATTGCCTCTCTGCCCCCATCAATGATTCTATTCCGGCCAAACAGGCCTCCTTGTTGACCCCCAAACACTGCAGACACCCCCTTGCCCCAGGGCCTTTGTCCTGGCTCTCTCGTCTGCTCACTCTCTCACCCCCATCAAGTCTTGGCTCAATGTCATTTTCTCAGCCGGGTCCTCCCTTCCCACCTTATTTAAAACGTCCACTCTGGGGGCGCCTGGGTGGCTCAGTCGGTTAAGCGGCCGACTTCAGCTCAGGTCGTGATCTCGCCGTCCGTGGATTCGAGCCCCGCGTCGGGCTCTGCGCTGACGGCTCAGAGCCTGGAGCCTGTTTCGGATTCTGTGTCTCCCTCTCTCTCTGACCCTCCCCCGTTCATGCTCCGTCTCTCTCTGTCTCAAAAATAAATAAACGTTAAAAAAAAAATTAAAAAGAAAAAGTCCACTCTGTTTTTCATTGTGGCTCTGATGACCTCCTTGTGCTTCATACAGTTTACTTACTTATGGATACATTCATTCAACAAAGACATGCCGGGCCCAGCACATTTATGGCACTCAGGATCATCAGAACACAAGAGGCAAGCCTCTGCCTGAGTGAAGTTGGCATTCTAGTGGGAGAAGTTAGCCAACAGCAAGAAGCTTCATGAACGAATGAATGAATGAGTGAATGAATGAATGTCCCCATAACCCCGAAAAGCAAGAAACTCTCATTTATTGAGGATACACTCCCTGTAGGCGTGCAACACAATCTCCATTTTATGGAGAACTCAGAGTGGTTAAGCATTTTGCAAAAAGTCGCCCAGCTAGAGGGGTTGGATCTTGGTGTCTTTCTGATTTTGAAGGCTCTGTTATTTCCCTGATACTAAGGAAGCTTCTCCCAACTGCCCTTGACCCATCCTCCCCAAAGGCCACGGCAGCCCCCAGGCTCAGGATGCTGCGGCATGGGTATGGAAAAGGTGGCACAGGTCCCCCCACCATGGGATCTGTGCGTAAGAGCACCAAGAAGGGAGAGCCCGGCCCCCCCCCCCCCCGAGTCGGCCGATGGCGCAGGAGGGGGCTGGGGAGCACAGCGGGCTGGAGTGGCAGTCTGTGGCCTTCCAGCTTTCTCTAGATTCTCATGCACCCCTACAGAGAATGTGCCCCTTCACCCAGTCTCTAAGCAACCGCCTTCTGCAGCGGGCGGGAAACGATCCATTAATGATACGTTAGGAAACCCTTACGGAAAATAATTACACCCTCCCCTGAGCGCGACGTGTCAAAACACACTTGGAGGATCCTTGGTTCAGGCAGAGCCCGAAGGCCAGCCCGTCCTCAGCCCTCTCCTTCCCACTCGCTCTTCTCAGCCTGGCATTTCTTCTGCTCACAGACCCACTCTCTCTTCTTCCTGAAGTTGGCAAAGGGGAGGGGGCACCAACAAATCCACATCCCATCTCTCTCTCTCTCACTCTTTTTTTAAAGTTTATTTATGTTTCTGTTTAAGGAATCTCTATGCCCAACACGGGGCTCAAACTCACGAACCTGAGATCAAGAGTCGCGTGCTCTACCGACTGAGCCAGCCAGGCATCCCCGGGCCATATCACACCCCATCTCTTGTATAAACCGCACCACTTAGCTGTCACAGGGCTCAGAGGATGGGCATCACGTTTCCAGAAGGGTTGAAATCAGGGCTGCCTTGGGAAACCCAGGACATTTGTAGCTGTGGGACCCAATATGCAATTCCTGTAGTGGGGTTTGCTTAGGGGTCAGGCAGTATGACCTCGAGCCAGTCATTTGACCTCTCTGTGCCTCAGTTTCATCATACGTAAAACGGCCGAAACAACTCTGCAGGGTTTCGATCGTTACCTGCCCTTTGACCAATGGGCCTTACTCTGTGGGACGGAAGCCGGCACACTGTGGGGGTTCGCGGAGGTGCTTGGCTTCTTCATTGGACAAATGTGGCTTCACAGGGAACAGCAATATACAGAGCGCAGCTTAGTAGCAAAAGAAATCTGGAAGAGAAGACAGAGCTGGATGGGCCGGGGTAATTCGGGAGAGCTGGCTTATAGGATGAGGCGGGTTTGCAAAGTCAGAGGGCCAGGTGGGGAGATAGCCAGCGCGTGTCCCGCTGGAGGCTGAAACAGCCACATCCAAGCACATCTTCTCTTACTTGGCATCTCCCCCACCAGAGCTCAGGATCCCTGGGACAGCAGTCTGTCTGGTTGTCCGTCCTCTCACTGCCTGCCCACGGCAGACGCTCCGTAGGTAGTTGTTGAGCGAAGAAAGAAGGTGCCAGGCAAGACCCACCACTCAGGATCCCAGACCCCAGGCAGGAGCGCTGACTTTGGACGCAGGAGGAAGTGGGAAGGATTTTGGTTAAGACGATGGGTATGCGTATACAAACTGCTTCCCTTGGGGCACCTGGGTGGCTCGGTCGGTTAAGCCGATCATGACTTCCGCTCAGGTCATGATCTCGCGGTTCGTGGGTTCAAGCCCCGCACCGGGCTCTGCGCTGACAGCTTGCTCAGAGCCTGGGGCCCGATTCTGCATCTCCTTCTCTCTCCGCCCCTCCCCTGCTCACACTCTGTCGCAGTCTTTCAAAAATAAATAAATGTAAAAAAAAAAAAAAAATTTTTTTTTTTTTTTTTTTTTTTAAACTGCTTTTCTTTACAATCCCTCCAGGGGAGAAGTCTGGAAGGATTCACTCTGAAATGTTAAGAGGGGTCATCCCTAAAGAGTTGGAGGAAGAGTGAGGGTCTTTCAGCTTTTACTTTATATACTTCCCATTGTTTGGGTTTTATTTCTTATTTTTATTTTAAAAAAAAATTTTTTTTTTCAACATTTTATTTATTTTTGGGACAGAGAGAGACAGAGCATGAATGGGGGAGGGGCAGAGAGAGAGGGAGACACAGAATCGGAAACAGGCTCCAGGCTCTGAGCCATCAGCCCAGAGCCCGACGCGGGGCTCGAACTCCCGGACCGTGAGATCGTGACCTGGCTGAAGTCGGACGCCTAACCGACTGCGCCACCCAGGCGCCCCTATCTTATTTTTAAAAATTTTATTTTTATTTCATTTTAATGTTTTTAAATTCCTTGATGTGGCACAAACATGGTATGTTCTTTGTATAATGTTTATTTATTTTTGAGAGAAAGACAAATTGTGAGCAGGGGAGAGGCAGAGAGAGAGGGAGACACAGAATCCGTAGAGGGCTCCTGGCTCTGAGCTGTCAGCACAGAGCCCAACGCGGGGCTCAAAATAACAAGTATGTTTGTGATTTTTTTTTTTTTTTTTTTGAAGGCAACAAATTTTAAGAAAATTGGGAACTGCCGGAGCAGGGGAGCAAGGAGGGGAATTGGTCTCTTGTGGGGGGCTCCTTGCGGAGGTCAGCGTGGGTTGCTCTGCAGGGAGAGTTAGGTGCCCCTCGCGCTCCTGCAGTAGAGGTGGGGGCTGCGGGTCCTGGTGGCCAGTGGGTTTTGGCAGGAAGCTCAGGCTGGGCAGGAAAGGAGGGCTGGAGAGAGTCAGGGCTGAAGAGCCAGGACCCCACTCAGGGTCCCGACGGGAGGCAGGGGCCCTGAGGACTCTGCATTTCAGAACGATGCGGCCTGGCAGGCGGCTGCTTCCCCAGGAAGACCACTCCCCAGGGAAAGGCCTGTGTCACTCCCCCGCACAAGGGGCCAGAAGTGGCTTCGCGGGGACAGCAAGATTGAGGCTTCCCGCCCTTCCTCCCAGACACCAACAAAATTACCCACAGTTGACCGCTTGGCTGGCTCTCTCATGATCGTGTCTTTTTCTTTTTAGTTTTTCTCTGTGAATGTTTAGAATATCAAAGAACACCTTTTTGCTGAAAAATATTAAAGCAACACAAAAGTATCTAAATACGAAATGAATACGCACCCCATCTCCAGCTGCCTCTTTTTTCAATTCCATTTCCCAGAAGCTAATACTTTCTCTCTCTCTCTGCCTCCCTCCCTTTCTCTCTCACGGTGTTTTATTCTTTATTATTGTTCAGTTTTGCTTTGTCCCATGTCCACGAATTCGGACTCCCCTTACATATATTTCGCTATGACTTGCTTTTTCACCCTGAGCACAAAATTGTGGAAATTCCTTGAAGCGAGCGGAATGCCTGAGATTCACCGTGTAAAATACCACGATTAACTGGAGCCCCCTGGCATGGACGGGCGCTCGGGTTGTCGCTACTTTTTTGCTAATCCAGATAAAGCTGCACAGACCTCTCCCCAAAGCACCCTTGTGGGCTTGTGCGAGTGCTAGTGGGCGCCCTGCTCCCGGACTCGCTCGCCGGGTTGGAAGTCGGGTGCGTGGCGGCACTGTGTAGCTGTTGCAAAATTAACACTGCACGAGGTGGCCCCGATTTCCTTTCAAAGCGACGGCGCATGCTGTTTTCTACATCCCTCCCAGCACAGTGTGTCGGCAATCTTCTTCCTCCCCAACGAATCAAGGAAAACTACTATCTCATTGGTGTGGATTTGTATTTCCATTTTCATGGGTTTACGGACCATTTTATTTCGGGGGGTGGGGGATTTCTTCTCCCCATCGTTTGCTTCTATTTCTATTGGGTTCTCTTTCTTCCTCGTTTACAGATTCAGGATACAAATCCTTTATGTTTCACTTACGACGCAAATATATACTTTCCCCTGCCGTGTCATTTGTCTTTGAACTTCGTTTATGACCTCTTTTTCCCGCTCTTTCATTTTCTAAGTATCCAGAGTGTTCCCTTCTGCTTTCCCGGTGTCCCTCGCCTCCTTAAATCGTGCCCCTCAGAGTAAAATTGACGGGGCTCGGACCTTGTTGGCATGAGAGCCCAGCCTGAAGAGGCTTACCGTGACAGAGGCATTATGTCAAGCGAGAGCGCTGGGTCCCCAGGCCTCTGGCTGCCCCTGGGCACAGCCCCTCCTGCCTTCAGAAGCCTTCCCCAAGATTGCGGATGGACCCTGGACTCCATGGCCCGTCACCGCCCCGGGAAAGCAGGGGCCTTGGGACAGGATTGCCCTGCAGCCTCCAATGGAGACCCTTCTGGGAAAAGAGAGAGCGGGACAGCGCTGGCTCCGAGGCACTCAGAGAGGAGAGATTTGTTAAAGGACTTTTCTGGAAGGGATAGGGCTCTGGCTCCAGTGGACAGACCAACCGACCACAGCACAAGTCCAGCGGAGACACCTGGGTGATGTCCTGGGCCTCTGGGGGGCGCCTCCGGAAATTGGGTCAGCAGCGTTGGTCTCTGGAGCACAGCCTCCCCACCTTGAGGCCAGCCCCTCAGTGGTAGTGACCACAGCCCTTTCTTTGCTAAATGTTTGGGTTCTTTTCCGGATAAACCTATTATACATAAACCATTAGCGTACCATACCCCGTGTACAAAAATTGCAACCCTCACAGAAGTGAACCGCTTGGGAAGTCCCTGCCGGCTGTTTGGAGCCCACCCCAGGCCTCGAGTCTGTCCAGAGCTACTCAGAGTTTCTAGCACTTCCTGAGGCTCTTTCCCCAGCAATTCCAAACGAGCATCGTCCACGTGATCTCGATTTTCAGATGTTATGGTGTGCCACGACGTATGTCACTTCCTAACAACGTAAAAGTCTCATGCTTATCTCTGGTCAGGATCCCTTTCCCTGGTCCTATCGTTGTGGGTTTTTTCCACCCCCCTCTATTTTTTCAAGTTTATTTAATTATTTTGGGGGGGGTAAGAGAGAGAGAGAGGGAGAGAGAGAGAGTGAACGAGCAGGGGAGGGGCAGAGAGAGAGGGAGAGAGAGAGAATCCCAAGCAGGTTCCAGGCTGTCAGTGCGGAGACCGACTCGGGGGTCCATCCCACAACCGAGACTGAGTCGGAGGCTCATCTGACTGAGCCGCGCAGGCGACCCCCCAAAAGCCTTTCTTATCATGAAATAGGCGTAGAGACAAGTGTGTTTAAGACAAACGTACAGCTGAATGAAGGGTTATAAAGGAACCACCCACGACCACCACACGGACTCTGGGGATGTTTCCGGCACCCAGAAGCTGCCCCCTATCCCAGGGTCCCTCCTAATCTCAGCCTCTTTCTGGTACCCCGCCCCCCCAAGATGGCTGCCATCCTGACTTCACAGTGATGGCTTCCTTGATTTTGTTGGCATCTGGGCCACCGCGGTTTGGTTTTGCCTGTTTGCACCCCTCTTTTATTCCCTGGGTCAAGGAATTGATCGGGCAAGGTCAATTGCCCTGTGTTTCCAAAAATGGTCTCCCGGGCCCTGGCCCAGACCCCCTGTCCACACCCTCCTCTTCCCCTCCCAAGTTGCTCTGCCCACACTTCACCCTGCGGGCAGAGCTCCCTGGCTTCCGGGCTCATGGTTCACCTCACGGTGGGAATTCCTTCTGTGCTCCTCCCCGGTGTCTTTCCTATAAAGTGAGTTGTCGGGAGGACTGAGGTGTTGTTGCCCGGCAAGCGTTTGGCCCAGTTTCTGGCACTTAGTAAGCAGGACACAGATGCTGGCTTTTATTCTCAGAACTTCCCACCTCCCTGACTTGGCTACTCCTATTCCCAGCTCTTGGTGTGCTTTTTCATTCCTTCCCGGTCACGGTCTGGTGCAAAGGCCTCAGCGTTTATGACACCCTCTGTCCAGTGACTTGTTCCTCCGACATCCGTTTCTCACACTGGACTCCTACGTTCCGAACGGCAAATCACATCCCTGTCACACGTTGGGCAACTACCCCATGCAAGCTCTTTCCACATGTGATCTGTCATTCTCGCATTAACCAGAAGTAGATTATAGCTCTGTTTTATAGATGAGCAATTTGAGGCTCACAGAGTTGAGGGATTTTGCCCAAGGTCATGGAGTCGGGAAGTGATGGAGCTGAGAGTCAAATCGGGGAGGGAGGCTCCACCCAGCACTGCTTCTAGCCCATGCAGCAGCATTGACCAAGGATCCCGATGGCTTTGGAAGTGAATCCTAGCTCTGCCAGGAGGTCAGGCACTGGGCCACATCCCTGAGTGCACATCACTCTGTGTCCCAAGCCTTCCCTAGGCCTGGGCCTCTCCCAGGCAGGTGCACCCACCTGTCCCAGGGGCATAAAGAGAGGAGAGAGGACATATGCAGGAAGCTAACCTTGGTTGAGCACCTTGCGTGCTGGACCATGGGGAGGGTGCTTTGCAAACATTTGTTTTATTTGTTTTTCACAACCTTGTGAGATAGGCGGTATTAACCTCTATCTTGTGTGAAAGAGGCTCAGAGAGGTTAAGTAACATGTCTAAGGTTACACAGCATTGGGATTCATTCCAGACCTATCTGGCTTAAGTCTGGGCTTTCTTTCTACAACTAACTTTTTGCCTTAAAGTGGGCAGGCTTCTGGGGTCAGCTGTGGATGGTCCTGAGGGAATGACTAAGGTAAGACCCCTACTAGAAGGTCCCATCCCTGATTCACAGAAATAGACATTTCAGAGACTTAAGACATAGGGATTACACTGATTCTCTAGGTCAATTTGGGGATGACTGTCATCTTAACAATATTAAGCTTTTCTTTTTTTTTTAATTTTTTATTTTTAAGTAATCTCTACACCTAACGTGGGACTCAAACTTATAACCCTGAGATCAAGAGTCACTCACTTTACTGACTGAGCCAGCCAGGCACTCCAAGCCTTTCAATCCATGAGCATGAGATGTCTTTTCTTTTTTTTTTTTTTTTTTTATTTTAGAGAGAGAGAGAAAGCTTGAGCGGGGGAGAGGGCAGAGGGAGAGAGAGAAAAAATCCGAAGCCGACTCCATGCTGAGCACAGAGCCTGATGCAGGGCTTGATCCCACAACCCTGGGATCACGACCTACACTGAAACCAAGAGTTGGACGCTCAACCAACTGAGCCACCCAAATGTCCCTGGGATGTCTCTGCATTTATTCCCATCTTTTAAAATTTCTTTCAACAGTATTTTGTAGTTTTCAGAGTGTAAGACCTAACATTTGTTCTCTTAAATTTACTTCTGAGTCTTCTATTCTTTTTGATGCTATTGTAGACGGAATCGTTTTCTTAATTTCATTTTGGATTGCTCGTTGCCAGTATACAGAAACAAAGTGGATTTGGGGGTATTGATTTTGTACCCTGCAAATGTGCTGAATTGTTTACCAGTTCGAATAGCTTTTTAGTGGGTTCTTCAGGATTTCCTTTCTCTCTTTTTTTAAATATAAGCATTTTTAAAAATATTTATTTTTGAGAGAGAGAGAGAGAGGGAGAGAGCACATGCATGAGTGGGGGAGGGGCACACAGAGAGGGAGACAAAGAGAATCCCAAGCAGGCTCTGCACTGACAGTGCAATGTGGGACTCAAACCCACGAACCATGAGATCACGACCTGAGCTGAAGCCGGACACTCAACTGGCTGAGCCACCCAGGCGCCCCAGGATTTTCTACGTACGAGATCCTGTCTTCTGCAGACAGAGGCAGTTGTATGCCTTCCTTCCACGTCTCTTCTTGCCTGGTCACCCCGGCTGGAGCCTCCAGCACAAGAAAGGAAGTCGTGGCGGCCGAGATCCCTGTCTTGTTCCTGATCTTAGTGGGAGAGCCTTCAATCTTTCACCAGAAAGCAAGCTGTCCATCGTGGGTTTTTCATAGGAATCTTTTATCGGGTTGAGGAAGTTCCCCTCTATTTTCTTGTTCGTTGAGTGTTTTTATCGTAAGAGGTTTTCAGATACAGTATGATAAGAATGTTCAAGAAACGGCAAGAGAACCACCCCCTGCTTGGGTTTGTTGGCCAAAACTCAGTGCTCCTTGCCTCATCCTTTGCCTCCTCTCCAGCCCCCCCCCCCCCCCCCCCCCCCCCCGCCGAGGGGAGCACTCTGGGTCCTCAGATCCCTACTCAGCTCTCAGGATGGGAGGCCCCACCTACCCAAACAGAAAACATCCCGGCTCTGAGGCTCTGGGCCAGGACAGGGCCCTCCTCCTCCTTCCCTGTGATTGGACACAAGCTGAAACCCCGTTCTCCCGCTTCCCTGCTCCCCAGCAGAGGCCCCATTCTTCTGGGGCGACTCATGCTCCCCGCCCACTCAGCTGTCACGCCTGGGCTCCCGGGCCCTAATGAAGATAATGAGACCAAAGAGGTATTTATGGCGCGTCTTCCTGGAGGAACCTCACAGCTTCCCAGTCATGACCTCAGTGCTCACGGGAACGGCCTCGGGTGCACCAGGCGGGTATGGACTCGCAGGAGGAGGAAACTGAGGCCCAGGAGGGAGAGGGTTCGCCTGAAGATGCTGCCCTGAGGGCCAGTGGGTTTCTGGAACCAGAAGCCTCCCTCCTCCCCCTTCACCAAACCCACAGAAATCAGGGCAGTGAGAACACAAAGGCCCCGATCGGCCTATCCACTCCTGGTATGAATCCGGGTGCATCTGGTCTCCACCTTCCCCCGCCCACACGTCGGTCCCCATCTTCAGACACATCCAGGGCGGCCTCTCGGGGTGAAGCCACTGCTGTGCGTCATGGAGGAAACTAAGGCCAAGGCTTTGCCCTCATCCTCAGGGAGCCCAGAGAGGGGACAGGGTGGGTGGGTTGTGCACTGGGCTAGTGGGAGCCACTGAGCTGAAGCCCTGAGGGGCGTTGATCTGGGGCTTTGAAGGAGGGGCAGGCATTCTCCCTTCATGTCCAGGGCCACCATCCACGCAGCTCTGGGTGGCTTTGCAGTCGGGAGCTGGTAGCCCCCGGGAAGCCCCCCCCCCCCCCCCCGTCTCCCCGGCCTCTCTCTGGGCCTCTGAGCCCCAGGCAGACCCCGCCCCTCACACCCTGCACAGATCAGCAGCTCAGGTCCCGGGGTACCTGCTGGCCGGGCTGGCTCTCGGGCAGTGAGGCCTCTCCCTCCTTGGGACCCTGACCTGGCCCATCCTCGCTCCCCCACTGAGCTCAGCCGGCTGCCTCTTCGGGCTGGCTGGTGCTGCCTGGACCCCGGAGGAATGATTTCGATCTGCTGAGCCCCCGCTGTGCTCTACACGCGTTATCACAATTACCCCCCGCTCCCCGCCCCCCCACAGAAGCCTTCTGAGGTGGATGCCGTGTCACGGACGGGAGAGTGAGATCTAGGGAGGGCACGTCCTTGCCCAAGGTCACAGACCTGGAAATGACAGAGCAGGAAACTGCTCCCTCAGTACGTGCTTGCTGTGTCCCAGGACTCCGCCAGCCAGCTCCCTCCCTCGCCCCTGCGCGTCCTGGCCCAGCTGAGGGGAAGCTGGTATGGCCGCTTCTGTGGCCCCATCATCCGATTCTTCTCCTTACTCTTCAGGTCATAGGGATGGGGCACAGCTCTGGCCATGGTAAGTGGGGGCTAAGTGGGAAGGAAACCCTACCTGCCAAGGAGCTGGTGCTCTGGGTGCGAACTGGAGAAGCCGGTCCCTGGGGTGGGGTCCTTGGGAAGGGACCACTGCAGGGCACACGGTACCGCACCGGGCATCAGGCACCGGCCTGCAGGGGGGCAGACACCCAGGGCACAGCAGGGGAAGCGAGCCGGGAGTCCCGGGCAGAGGCTGGAGGCGTCTGCTGCTTAGCCATCGTGGGCCCTGACAGGCTGGGTGACCTTGGACAAGCCCTTCCCTCTCAGGGCCACATCTGCAAAGTATGAACTTCCCTTGAGTTCACCCGGCCAGGGTTCCCCCGACTCAGCCTCCTGGGGACGTCCCCGGGCCCTACGACATGAGCCTACATCTTGGCTGCAGGTGTGTGTGTGTGTGTGTGTGTGTGTGTGTGTGCGTGCGAACACGTGTGACGTGTATGAGAGACAGAGACAGTGTGTATGTGGGTGTGTAGCTTGGGAGTGAGCTTGAGAGTGAGTAAAGACAGCTGTCCCCAGGAGTCCCCAAACCAACCACTGCGGCCTTCCTGTAATTGCTAAGGGTGACAGAGCTGGTCCCCAGGCAGCACGAGGGCGGGACCAACATGCTGTGCCCCCCATATGAGGAAGCACGTCAGACAGGAGGCTGGCAGGGCCCCCGAAGCCGCTCTCTGGCTCTAAATCTTCACCCCCAGTCCCTCGAGCATCTTCCCCACCCCCCACCCCCCACCAGACCAGCCATCAGGGTTGGGGCCTCACAGAGGATCACCGGAAAGCCACCCCTCGCACCCTGTGCCTCCTCTGCCCTCATCCACAGCCATAGGTTGTCCCAGCTCCAAACACAGCGTCTCTGGGGGTTTGGCTTGAAGTCTGACAACGCGCAGGCCCCCAGGATGACACCTCACCCACCCCACCCTAGGTCCTGGGTAGCTCTGCTTCCGAATCCTCTGAATACCTGAGGGCCTCGCTGGTTTGGGGTCATCCTTCCTGCCTCTGGGGAGATGGCTTCGGAAGCCCTGATCCTGGCCAGTCCCTACTCCACACCTTCCAGTAGTTTCTCCACATGTGCGTGGATGCTCCTTCCCCACTCCCAGGTCTGAAAACAGTCCCTCCATCGTCTCTGCTCACCCCCAACAGCCCGCCGCCCTGTCGGCTGCTCCTGTCCTGGTCCAGCCACGTGGGGCCGAGTCCCACCATTTCTGAAAGAAGGGGCACAGCTCTGGGGTTGGGGGGGGTGGATCAAGCCCCTGCGGCCCCCCTGTGACCCTCTCGAAGCCTTGGCTTGCCCATCTGGAAACTGGAGCCAGCCGGTCTGTGTCAGCACTGAGGGAAGATACAGGACTCCTACAGAGACGGTGAGCGGAGCTCCGCCCATGCCTGCTCTCTGTTCTTGGTGGAGCCCTGGTGGCTGTCAGTGCCCAGTTGTACCTGCCTTCACGAGGGCCCCCGCAACCCTGGGGACAGGCCACATGCCCTCACCTGCGCCCAAACACACCTCTGCTTAGATCCCTCAAGGGTGGATTTATCCCCTGTACCAGTCCAGGGCCACCACCAGTCAGATCCTGACTTCCTTCCACCCCACCCCAGGGTTTCCCCAAGACACCCCCACGCCCCGGGGTGGGGGGAAGACAGCCCTTGACCTTCCCCGTCTCTGTCCTGATGCACAGAGTCCCCCTCTGGCTACTTCCTACCCGGCCCCTCCCGGGGCGTCCCTCCAGGCTCCTGGCTTCTCTTTCGAGTGGAAGGGACAGAAAGATGAAAGGGACGTGAAGCCCAGCAGGAGACACGGTATCTACAGGGCCCCTCCCACCTGCTCCAGGCTCCGGGTCAAGGCGAGTAAGCTCCCGGAAACATGAGCTCAGCTGCCCCAGCACAGGGAGGGGCGGGGACTGTGGTGGACACGACCCATGACCTCACCTCTTCTGGCTCCAGGCGGCAGCCCTGCCCACCTCTGGAGAATTCCATGACTCAGGTAAGAGGGGTGGGGCCTTGCCAAAGTCTCAGAGCCAAGGTCACACGCCCTGCCACCCTACTATCCCTGTTGTGTCTACAGGAGGTACGTAACAGGACCAGAGGGCACTGCTTTCCCCACCTGGCCAGGGGAGCAGCCTCCCCGGCTTAGTCAGGGAGACCAAGTGCGGAAGCCATGAGGGGCCCAGAGGGGAATTTGGGTGGTTTGGGAGACCAGGGAGTTGAAAGCCAGAAGCTCCTACCTGACTCATCCTGCAGGCTGGGGAGTCTAGGGAGCAGCCGGGAAGGCAGAGGGTGGGGAGCAGGGCCTGGGCCTCTAGGGCTTTCCCTAGAGGGGAGACTCAGGGCAGGGCAGGCAAGGAAGTTTGCATGGGTCGTGCACTGCTTAACTCCAGGGGGCGCCCCCCACATAGACTTTGACGTGATGGTAGGCAAGTGCGAGGTGATGGCTCCATCCTCTCTCTTATACACACACGCACACACACACACACACGTACGCGCGCTTCATTCACATGGCATCTGGAAAGCGCCTTCACATCAGTGTCCTTACGTGCACTCTGCCCTGTTTAAAGATGGCGGCAGCATGGCAAAGGTGCGATTGTGGCATGGGCTCCACTGGAGGAATAGGTTTAGAATGGAAGAACTGAATCGCCCTTCTTCTGCAACCGCTTTCCTTGCCCTGCTCCATGATCCCAGAGTCAAAGTTACCATCACCCCCATGACTGGGACCGACCGGGGCCAGGCCTGGGGCCGCGGCCCTCCTTTGGCCCAGAAGCTGCTTTCCCTTCCCAGGATTTGTCTCTTGCTTTTGTGCCGGCAGGGCCCTTCCTCACGGGGTCCCCCACCCAGACTCTGAGGCACAGCTAGAATGTGACCTTGCGTGTGGTGACTTCCCTGGGCCCCTTGAAAGGTCTCACGCCAGCCATTCCCCTCGACCTCACCTGAGACTACAGTCTCGCTCTTTCCCCAGCTCCTTCCCCTAAAATGTAAACACAGAGCCCCGGTTCCCTGTTACTCTCCCCACCCCTCACCTGCATTAGCTCTGACTCTGAGTGTGTGGACAGCGGCTGTCAGCCATTCCGCAGTGGAGGGTGGAAATGTCCTCGAGCACGCCCCTGGGGTCTGGTGCTGCCCCCACAGAGCACCCCATTGGATGGGCAGACAGTCCGCAGTCACCAAATTAACGAGGAACATACACAAGGGATAGAACGAGGGTGTTAAGGAAATAAGGCGGATGAGGAACTAACAGGAGGGTCCGGTTGGGGGGACCTCTTCGGGCAGGGACTGTGGACCCCTTAGAGGCTGAGGGCCAGGGGGGAGGTGGCCGTCCGAGGACCAGGGGGAGAGAACAGACCCGGCAGGGGACCTGACGTGGGGAGTGGCGTTGGCAGCCCGGGGAGGTAGCAAGGAGGCCACTGTGGCTGGCGCAGTGTCTGAGGGTGATTCCAGGGAAAGAGGGGTCCAGCTTCTCAGGCCAGAGCTGGAGGATGGTAGGGCTCTGTCCCGGGTGGGAGCGTGTCCATGTGAGTGTTGGTGCAAGCGTGTGTGTGCGTGTGGGCGGGAGCGGGGGGGCATTGCCTGGGATGCCCAGCAGAGGAGGGACGCAAGGAGTTGGAGTTAAAAATGGAAGGGATGAGGGGCGCCTGGGTGGCTCGGTCGGTTAAGCGTCCGACTTCGGCTCAGGTCATGATCTCATGGTCCGTGAGTTCAAGCCCCGGGTTGGGCTCTGTGCTGACAGCTCAGAGCCTGGAGCCTGCTTCGGATTCTGTGTCTCCCTCTCTCTCTGCCCCTCCCCCGTTCATGCTCTGTCTCTCTGTGTCTCAAAAATAAATAAACATTAAAAAAAAAAAAATGGAAGGGTTGAAGTGGGACCACGCCGGGAGCAAACTCACAGACGACGTCTGGTGTTCCAGGCTGAGTTCTGTCTCTCCAAAATCCGTATGTGAAGGCCCTAACCCCCAGCGCCCCAGACTGTGACTACGCTGACCCTTGAACAGCGCAGGGGTTGAGAGCACTGACCCCCATGCAGTCGCAGATCTGCCTGTAACTTTGGACTCCGTCAAGACTTAACTACTTTATAGCCTACTGTTGACTAGAAGCCTTGCTGATAACATAAATTGACTAATACATAGTTTGTATGTTATATATACCTTTACTGTATTCAAATGTTTATTTTGAGAGAGTGAGAGAGAGCATGGGCTCATGAGGAGGGGAGGGTCAGAGACGGAGGGAGAGAGAGAATCCCAAGCAGATTCCATGCTGTCAGGGCAGAGCCCGACGCAGGACTGAACCCACGTACTGTGAGATCATGACTAAGCAGAAGTCAAGAGTCGGATGTTCAACCCACTGAGCCACCCAGATGCCCTTATATATGTATTATATACTGTATTCTAACAATGGAATAAGCTGGAGGAAAGGAAATGTTAAGGAAATCACGAGGAAGAGGAAATACATTTATAGTAGCACAATGCAAAAATCAGTGTATAAACCTGGGAGGCTCAAACCTGTGCTGTTCCAGGGTCCACTGTATTTGGAGATAGGGTCTTTGAAGAGGTAACTGGGGTAAAATGAGGGTGGGCCCCAAGCCAATATGATTGGTATCCTTGTAAGAAGAGCTTAGGACATAAACATGAGCACACGGGGAAGACCGTGTGAGGACAGGGCAAGAAGGCGGCCGTTTGCAAGCCAAGGAGAGAGGCCTCAGGAGAAGCCAGACCTGTGAACACCTTGATCTCGCACTTCCAGCCTCCAGAACCGTGAGAAACCTAAAAGTCTGTGGTTTAAGCCCCCCTTGTCTGTGGTATTTATTACGGAAGCCCGAGCAGACCAATGATACGTCTGGGTTCAACGCTGAGACGGGAGAAGGGGCACACGGAAGTGTTGGGGGCTGCATGGCAGTGATTTCCCATCAGGCTGTGCTCCCCTCCCCCACCCTAGGTGGGGAGGCCTCCGGGGCTGCGGTGCCCTTTCTTAGCTGGCTCTGAAGCACTGCCCCCCTCCCCCCAATTCTTAAAGGCTCAGCTCTTTTGCAACACACCGTGAACCTGGAAGTTAACCAGGTGGCCCTTTAGGAAACTCCCCCCACCCCACCCATCTCCCAGGACACTGTGGCGGCAATAGCCGCCAAAGGGGCCCAGACACGCGTGCGCACGCACACGTACACACACACGTACACGCCAATATGTCACCTATTAAAATTCCAGTTTTACAAACTTGTTTAAAAATTGCCCAAAGGACGTGGAAAATAGCCCTGCTTTGAAGATGTGTGCGTTTTGGAATGGCCGCCTCAGCTGACATCTGGTCTCCTGGCCTCTGGACGAGGGGGGGAGGCTGAGTCTGGGCTTCCCGCTCTCTGGCGGGGGGTTGGGCTGGTCTAAAGACGTTTGCACCCACCTGGCCGCCCCTTGCTCTGCCAGCACCTGTTCCGGCTGGGTGCTTGCACCGGCATGCGACCAGGGGGTGCGCGTGGTCCTTGGTCCAGGCCTGGGAGGGGCCTAGCGGGGGGACAGGGCTGGGGGCAGCCAGGGGCTGGGTGGAAATGTCCCCGCGTGGGACTCTCCTTCCAGGCTGTCCCGTCCCACCCCCGGGTACTCAGGAGCACTGCTGGTCGGCTGGCTTTGGCAAAGAAACACCTTTCCCAGCGGAGAGCAGCCCCCCAGGCTTCTCCAGGCCCAGGCTTCTCCAGGCTTCTCCCTTGCCCAATAGCCCTCGCCAGCAACCCCCTCCCCGGCGGCCCCCTCCCGAGGCCAGTTCTCCCCACTCTCTGTGGGGCAGCAGAGGTTGCAGACGATGTTCCTGCCACCCTGCTCCCCAGGGGCTTGTCATCCCATCCCAATCCAGACCGGGGACCGAGGCCGGGGAGATCTGGAGATGGGCCCATGCTGCAGGGATGCACACTAGGTAGCCAGGCGGGCCTCTGTGAGGCCGGATTCTCTCTAGAACAGCCAGGGGACGGCACTGATCTCTGCCTCAGAAACAGTGGCCCTCGTGGGAGCCGTGTGTGTGGGTGTCAGCCTCTGCCTGTGGAACCCGCGTGCCCCAGTCCCTGCCGGGCACCCTTGGTCCCAGGTACAATGAATCCCTTCTGCTGCCCCGTGTTCACCGGGGCTGTACGGATGCTAGCGTGGCCCCGACAGCGACTCAGGGGGCACCAGGGGAGACCCGTGTCATCTAACCAGCTGGGGCCGGGCTGCCTGGCCCAAACTACTTCTGAGCCTGGCCTCGAAGGGGGACAGGACCTGGCAGGGAGACAAGGAGGGGAAGGGCAGTCTGGGCAGAGAGTGGGGGCAGAGACAAGGCGATGGGTAAGGGACGGCCCTGGGGACTGAAGCTTCGGCCATCCGAGGGGCATCTCCCTGTGAGGCCCTGGCCCCCCATGGAAACAAAGCCAAGTGTAGCCCAGGGCTCCTGTGGGACCATCAGCCCTAGATCCCCCCATGGCCTGGGGTGGGCTCAGTGCCGAGGCCAGCAGGATGAAGCTAGGAGCCCGTGAGGCTCTGGGGCCAAGCTGGGAGCCTGGAGACCCTCCCAGGCTCCGGGCTCCTTTATGTTATTTATTCCCTAGAAGGTTCTTGAGTTCCCCAGCCAGGCCCGGCGGGCCCCCTCGGGAGTCGGGCTGGGCTGGGCTGGGGAGGGGGTGCCGCGGCAAGGACAGATGTTTCCAGTTTGAGGGCTGGGGTTGTCATACATTGTTTGTTCCCCACCAAGTCCTGTTTCCTATTAAGCGGACTCTGGGAGATGGGGAAGCCGCCATTCGTTCACGCAGCTTGCGTGTGGGAACCCCGATGAGGATGGGGCTGTGGATGCCGTGGGCACATTCAGCGGCATACCTCCTGTTCTTCCACAGGCCCTTGTCCTGGGCATGGTCCCTGGGCCCTCGATCAGCCTCATCCGTGTGTAGGGTCTGAGAGCTGGGACTCAGGAGCCCTGGCCGGGGGTTCTCGGAAGAACCCTGGCTCCGGCCTTCCCCACCGCCCTGTTCGTGGCTTACAGTGTCTGTTACTTGTCTATCCTGCCTCCCACTTCCTACTTCCTAAAGGAGGCTGATTTTTATTCACTCTCTGCACACAGCTGGTCCAACCTGGCTCCAGAGCCTGATTAGTTTTCTCTGATGGTGGATCCCTCTCCTTGCCAACGATGGTTTAGGAATGGGTATGGGAAGCAGGCCTGGGCATGGAAATGTTAGGGGACTTCTGGGAGAGGAGCCCCACTCCCAAGCTGTGCCCTAGAGGAGATCATGCCTTGATGCAACGTCAGGAACTGGGCAGCTCCTTTGTGACTATGAGGGGAGCCAGCCAGAGGGTGCCAGAGCTGCAGATAGGCAGAGTTGGTGTCCTTAAGATGGGTTGGGTTGCTGCATTAGCTTTCTCTGGGACTTCCTATCATGTTGAACTAATACTAGCTATTATTTATTAGTGCTTACCATGTTTTAGAAACTGTGCTAAATGCTGGCATTATTCAACAAATATTTCTTCAGGACAGATACTGGTTTAGGTGTGGGATGCAGACACACAGAAATCAGACCTAAATCCCTGTCTTTAGGGAATTTACATTCTCCATGCTTTGCATTTATATTAATTTTCTAAGTATTATCTCACGACTCAAACAATAGCATGAGGTAAGGTGACAGAAGCCACGGTTTGGCTCATGCAGGGCACTCGAGCCCACGTGGAAAGCTACAGGCTTCGCTGTCTCGGTTCCCCTGCGGCTGGGGTGGCGCGTGCAGCTGGCTTTCCCGAGGCAGAGCCAATCAATGGACTGATGGGTGGGAGTGAGCGTGGAGGGGGGTGGCAGGTGCATGGGCAGGAGGGCAAGGTGGTGGCGCTGGCTTCCTCTGGGGCAGCCGTGGGCAAAGTTAGTGACTGGTCTCTAGCTGTGTGCAAGGGTGCTAGGTGGGGCATTTCTCCTGGTCGTACAGTATCGAAGCTTAGTTCCCACGGTGCACCCCAGAATTTGGTGGCTACCTCATACCCAGAAACAAGTCCTTTTCTTCCCAAATTAGCTCAAGCAGATTACACATAGGTTTGCTGCAAATCACATGATGCGAAACGTGCCACTGACTTTGGGGAGGTGGCTGGGTGGCCGATGGCGAGAATCCACCTGCGGCGGCTGAGAAAGCAGAGTCCCTCATTTGAACGCAGTGGGAAAATACGAGGCCCAATTGGTTCCTCCCGTGCTTCAGAAGGAAGCCCACGGTCAGGTGTCAGGCCGAGCGCAGGAACAGGATGGGGCTTTGGGCTTATCTTCTTTGGGAGGGTGGGTGGTGCTCTTTGTGTGGGGAAAAAGATTCTGTGGGTGTTGGATGGGTAAAGGGAGGAATTAGGTGGAATCCTCCTTCACCTGTATCACCTATGTCGCAGCTGCAGTAGCACTGTTCAGCCTTCCAATCCATGAATTTAATACCCTCCGCTTATTTAGATTTTTAATTTCACTCCCCCCCCCCTTTTTTAGATTGGTCTCTCAGTGCCTAATGGATTTTTGTTGTTTAACTTTTATTTTTTTTTTTTCTAATGGATTTTCAGAATGCTATTGGAGATGGTACATTAACCGTTTGTTGTTGGCATCTGGAAATGCAAGTGATTTTTGTTACATGATCTGGTATCCAGAAACCTTGCTAATTCTACTAGTTCATTGGTGGATTCTTTTAGATTATCTACATACTTAATCATGTCTTCTGCAAATAATAACAGTTTATTTTCTTCCCACCCAATCCAATCTTTTATATATATATATATATTTCTAATGTTTATTCATTTTTGAGAGACAGACAGAGTGCAAGCAGGGGAGGGGCAGAGAGAGAGAGAGAGGGAGACACAGAATCCACAGCAGGTTTCATGCTCTGAGCTGTTAGCACAGAGCTTGATGCGGGGCTCAAATCATGAGCCATGAGATCACGACCTGAGCCAAAGTCGGACGCTTAACCAACTGAGCCACCCAGGCACCCCCACCCCCCCCCACCCCTTTTTTAAAAACATTGTCGCACTGTGTTGAGACCTTAGGTACTGTTTTTCGCCAACATACAATGAAGCTGAAAGAATTTTACAGTGGACACCCACACACTATCTAGATTCTACCATTCTGGATTTTACCAAGTTTACCAAACTTATTCTACCATCCATCCATCCATTTTTCTTCATCCTTTTTCTGTTTTGTTGTTGTTGGTGTGTGTGTGTGTGTGTGTGAGTGATGCATTTCAAAGTGGTTTCAGGAATCCCTGAATACTCCCCCTAAATACTATGCCCTGCCTATTGTCACCCAGTATCATTTTGAATAGAAGATATGTTCAGGGACCTCTTTTTCTTGCTCCCAATCTTAGGAGGAAAGTTTTTGATATTTTAAGTAGATGTGTTCACTCTACGTTTTTTGTGGATATCTTTATCAGACTGACATTTCCTTATCTTTCTAGTTTATTAACATTTATATCACCCAATCATTGTTGAATTTCATAAAAAGTGTTGTCCGCATCTGTTATCATTGACTTCTCCCCCTTCATTCTATTAATGTGAATGGTTCTGATTTTTTAATGATAATCCAATTTAATCATGATGTATTTTTACACATTGCTTTTTATCCCTTGCTGGTTTCTGTTTGCTAACATTTTGTTTAGACCTTTTGCATCTACAATGATGAGAGAAGCTGGCATGCAATTTTCATTTTCTATACTGTTCTTGTCAAATTTTTGATATATAAGGATATACTGGTCTCTTAAGATGAAGTTGGAAGGCTTTCTATCACCTAGAAGAGTCTGTGTAAGATTGGCATTATTTTTCTCTAGAAAATTCACAGGCAATCCTATCTGGGCCTATAGATTGCCTTGTGAGATTTTTAAATTATGGATTCAAATGTAGGATGATTCCAATTTTCAAGATTTTCTGATGTCAGTTTTGAAAAACCACCTTTAAAAAAAATTGTTCATTTTACCCAAAGTTTAAAAATGTCTTAATTGTATAATTAAAATGTATAATTGACATTATGAAAACAGCACATGGGTAAAGTGGACAGTTTGATTAGTTTTACATATGTGTATACTCCTGAAACATCACTACAATCAAGACTGTACCATCTATGGGGTGCCTAGATGGCACAGTTGGTGGAGCATGAGACTCCTGATCTTGGGGTTGTGGGTTCAAGCCCCACATTAGGTATAGAGATTACTTTTAAAAAAAGATTGTTCAATTTAAATTTAAAAATTATTAGTATTCATAACATCCTCTTAAATATTTTTAACATCTGTATGATTTGAAGTAATTTGCCCATCTTCACTCTGATACTGACTATTCCTCTGGCCCCCCTCCCTCCCTCCCACCCTTTCTCCTTCCTTCTTGACCAGTCTCGTTACACAGTTACCAAACTCTTAGTCCTTTTAGAAAGCCAATTTTTAATTTTCTTGATTCCCTTTATTCCCTTATTGCATATTTGTGTTCTATATTTTGGCTTTTGTTTTGGGGTTTCACTTTTTTTTTTAATTTTGAGGTCATTGTTTTTCAGCCTTATTTTCTAACATATGCATTTAAAGATATAAATTTATAAGCACAGTTCTAGTTGCAACTCAAGTTTGTTAGTAGGCTTTTTAAGTATTTAAAAAAACATTTTTTTTTAACATTTATTTATTTATGAGAGACAGAGAGCACAAGCAGGGGAGGGGCAGAGAGAGAGGGACACACAGAATTGAAGCAGGCTCCAGGCTCCGAGCCGTCAGCACGAGCCGCGAGATCATGACCTGAGCCAAAGTTGGATGCTTAACTAACTGAGCCACCCTGGCGCCCCAATTTTTTAAAGTATTTTTAATGTATATTTGACAGAGAGAGTGAGCGGGGGGGGGGGGTAGAGAGAGAGGACAGAGGATCCAAAGTGGGCTCTGTGCTGACAGCAGAGAGCCCATTGTGGGGCTTGAACTCACGAACCATGAGATCATGACTGTGCTGAAATCGGCCCCTTAACCGACTGAACCATCCGGGTGTCCCTGTCCATAGGTTTTGATATATAGTAATTTTATTACTCAGTTCAAAATATTTTAGGCGCACGTGGGTGGCTCAGTCAGTTAAGCTTCCAATTCTGGATTTTGGCTCAGGTCATGATCTCACGGTTTGTGAGATTGAGCCCTGAGTTGGGCTCTGTGCTGACAGCATGGAGCTTGCTTGGGATTCTCTCTCTCCCTCTCTCTCTGCTGAATTGTTACCTCTTTCTGCTAATTGAATTGACTCTTTTTATTTCTAATGATGCTTTTTTTTTTTTTGCCTTAAAGTTTACTTCAATATTAATATATCTACGCCAGTTTCCTATGGCTACTGTTTTATGTTTCTCCATTCTTTTCTTTCAAAATTTCAAAATTTATGTTTTTAAAAGTGTCTCTTGTAAAACAGCATATGATTTTTATTGTTTAAATTTATTTTTTTTTTATTTTTTATTTTTTTGTTTAAATTTATTTTTAAAGTAAACTCCATGTCATACATGGGGTTTGAATTCAAGGTCCTGAGATCAAGAGTAGCATGCTTTACTAACCGAGCCAGCCAGGCACCCCTATGATTGTTATTTTTAAAGCTAGCCTGACAATCTTTGTCAACAATGGAGCATTGGCCCATTTACATTTAATGTAATAATGGATTTATCACACATATCTTGCAACTTGCTTTCTATTTGTTCCACTGTTTTTCTTCTTTCTTATTCCCTTTTGTATCTCTTCAACCTGCCACTAAATTGGTTATTCCATCTTCTCCAATTAGTTTCAAAGTCACACACTTTTACTAATACTTTTTATGACATGCATTCTTGATTTATCAAAGTGTAATATTAAATGGGATTTTTCTTAACCCTCTTCTTGGATGATGCAGGGGGCTTAGAACACTTAAACTGTATGTAAGCCCTCTCCATTTATATACCTTTGCTTTCATGCATTTTAATTTGATATATATTTGGAACTCCACAACATCATTACTGTTTTACATCATCGGTACTTACATTGACCTGTACTTTTCTCATTTTCAGTGCTCTTCAATCCTTCCTGAAACTGTCCCTATAATTGGTATCATTTTCTTTTCTACCCTTAAAACACTCTTAATTTTCCTTTAGGATATGTGTGCTGATGAATTCTTCCAGTTGTTTGTCTAAAAGTGTCGTTTCTTCTTCTTCATTCTTGTAGGATATTTTGCCAACTAGAAGCGTCTAGGTTGGCAGTCATTCTCTCTTGGCACCTTAAAGGCATGATTCCACTGTCTTCTGCTGTTTCTGCTGAGAGGTAATCCCACCACTACCACTACTGGTGGCTTTAACATTTCTTTTTCTCTGGTTTTCGGCAGTTTTACTATGATGTGTCCAGGTGTGGATTGTCTGTTTTAGGACTGAGGTGATTTAGAAGCTGGGTCACAGTATCCTTGAAGGACAGTCTACTGATAGGAATGGAGGACTAGGTAATCTAAACCAACCCTCCAGCTAAGAACTTGGAAATCTGGCCACAAATTTAAAATTTTGCTTGAAGGTATGTGAGAGCCAACAGGATGGTGAGGTATTACCTGGTCAGTCATATGGGACTGTTTTTCCTCTGGGGTGGGGGTGGGGTGTCTTTGCTAATTCCAGAGGCTGTTGTCTGAGTAGCTGGCACTTTCAATACCCTTGTAGGGGCACCTGGATGGCTCAGTCAGTTAAGCATTCAACTCCTGATCTTGGCTCAGGTCATAATCTCACGGTACATGGGTTCAGTCCCGGGTCGGGCTCTGCACTGATGGCGTGGAGTCTGCTTGGGATTCTTTCTTTCTCCCTCTCTCTCTGCTTGTGTTGGGCTCTGTGCTGACAGCTCGGAGCCTGGAGCCTGTTCTGGATTCTCTCTCCCTCTCTCTCTAACCCTCCCCCGCTTGAGCTGTCTCTCAAATATAAACAAACATTTAAAAAAATTTAAAAATACAAAAAAAAAATAGCCTTGTAAAGTCAGGAGAGTCATGGTTGCCATATATGACCTGACCAAGGGGAGGGGGTGGGGCAGGTCCTGGTGAATCTCCCTTGCTTTGTCCCCATATAGGGGATATCCCCCAATGGACACACCCTAATGCAATTAAATTGTATGCTGTATTAAAGTTCTTAAAAGATAAAACATGTATTATTTGCTATGAATTGGGTGCTATAATCCATTCCTCAGCTTTTCATATTCATATGAGGCTTGGAGCTTCATCAGAGAATAGAAACCCTGATCTCCTTAACTCCTGAAGGCAACGTAGGACACTGGAATAGCCCTGAATTTGGCATCAGAAAGCCCAAGGATCAGTCCCTAATATCAGGTGGCAACTACTGAAATTGCAGGCAGAGTGCCTGGGAGGGAATTAAGAGACCCAAAGGGTTGACCTTACAAACCCAAGCCTATAAAGTATGAGCAAGTAGCACAATTCTACTTTATGACTCTGGAAAGGAGCACAGAGTGACTCAGTTACACAGAGAGTTTTAATGCCTAAGGCAAAACCCTGGCTCGCCAGAACCTAAGGGCCAGTATGTTGCCTAAAGAGATCCAGAAATTCAGTGGAAGTATCCCCCACTCCACTGAACTTCTCTCTCTTTACCTCCGCAAGCTTCAGCAAGTTGCTGAGTGTTCTGACTGATGCTGGTCCTATGTTCTTTCCTCTCTCCACCTTCCTCCTCCCCAGCTCCTGTGATTTCCTTCCAGAGCAGTGTCCTTCCTGTGCTTCACCTCGGGGACCTTATCAGTCTTTCCTTTCTTGGTCTTTGTCCTTGAGATCTTTCACACTCCTGCTCCTGTCTGCAGTTGAATGATGGCCGCCCTGTGGGGCCAACACTACAAGGCTGTTGTTCACAGATCTGCCAGCACCAGGCTGGATGGGTGACTATGGGAATCAGAGGCACCATTTTGAAGCTTTTTTGCACATGGCCTTCAGCCCTTGAGAGGGAAGGTGATATTGAGAGGGTCCCGTGCTTTCCAAAAGAAGCATTGTGGCAGAACTCTTGGTTTATGATGCAGTGTAGTAATAGTTCCGTATCTTGGGTAAAATCAGAGGCTAACTCTCATCCAAACACGCGACGGTCCTCTGCTGCCTCATTCTATGCAGTTTTACTTTGTGGAAAACAGATTTCTAAGCAAATTAATGCAAGCGTTAACTCAAGGTTATCAGTTAAATTTATTGTCGTAGTAAATCTTTCACAAAAATCAGGAAGAGACTCCTGGTGGGTTTCCAGAGCTGAGGCAGGGCTGCACTGGTGTCTGGGAGCATGTGCTCATGTACGGCGTGAGGCCGTAGCCACGGCCGGGTTTTGAGGCCAGTGAGCACTCCCACTGTTTGGTTAATTGAGGGGGGGTGGGGGAGAGGAACCTGCTGAGAATGGGGCTTTGGAGGCACCTCGGTGAGCCAGGCGGCCCTCAGGAGGGGGCACTGCAGGATCCCCTCAATCAAGGGCTCCCTGACTGACTTTTGGGGGGCCCTATTTCCTCTTGCCACAGGAACAGACGGTCCTGCAGCCTGGTGACAACCCCACGGCACTGCCCAGCCCTCGCCCTCCAAGGACAGGTCCACGGTCCCACCAGAGGTTCACTTGCTCCCCGGGACCCTTTTAAAATTCTGTGTTTTGGTTTAAAGGAAAAGGAGGCAAATCAACATGCTTTGGAAACAAATTCCAGCTGGGTCTCACTTCCCTGTGGGGGGAAAAATGTTGCTACCTAAAATGATAATTGTTCAGAATGTGAGGGTTGATCCTTCCACCTTCAAACCACCTCTCCCACTGGGCTGGACTGAGCAGGAGCTGTTAATGTGCCTCATCTGCTGGGCTGAGGCCCTGTCCGCGGGATGGTAAGTGAGATCCACGAGGGTCTCCTGCCACTTGTGGAGACAGTTAAGGGGCCTGAACGGAGCAAGGCCTGAGGAGACAACAGGCAAACTGCACCTGCCTCCTGGGTCTAGCCACCAGTGACGGCCCTTCGTCAGTCAGTCAGCCTCAGGGAGCCTCAGGGGCTCCAGCATCATCCTGACGACAAGGAAACGGCCTGGTGGGCCGCAAAGCCCCTGAAGGGAGGGAGCAGCCCAAGCTTCTCATGGGTGGAAGCCACACAGGTGTGCACTGAGGTGCTGGTGTGTTTCTGACCTCTCCAGAGCTTCGTGTGACTGGAGATGGCTGCTCTCAGACCCTCTCACATCGTGACGGACCAAAATGACTCTGGCCTCCAGCCCGGGGAACAGAGGGACAGGAGAGAATCTCGTTCCTCGTGCAGACTAGGCAACGGCAGATTGAAACTGGGTGCTTGGTCTCATCTGGGACCGTGTGCTTTCTATGGGGAAAAGCAAATTCTTTTCGTGTCTCTGAGAATGGAAATGAGGCTCCTCATTCCGGAACTGAAATTTCTGCCTCACGGAACTGCCACGCTCTGTGAGAGGGTGGTCGTGGGCTCAGACCGGGCCTCACAAGGACCATCGCACTCTGCCCTCAGTGCCTGCGGCTAGAAGCTTCTTCCTCCAACTCAGGGTCTAAAAGGGTTTAAGCAAAGTCAGAAATGAAGAGAAAAACATGTTTTTCATCTCATGTAGAGTACTGTATTAATCAAATTGGTCTCCTTTTCTCCTATTAGTCTGGTCGAAGAAAAAAGATTGCTTTCAAAATGAAACTTTTCTTTTCCCAATGATTAATACAGAGTAGATTAACTTAATTTGTGCTAGACTCCAATTTAATTCAGCTACAGCTCAGAGGCCAAATCCACAGAAAAGCTAATCTGAACTTCATGAGAAGGAGCCATTTCTTTCTTTGAGAAAGATGCAGGGGATCTCATCTAAAGGCTTCTATCCAACTGCCCGGCCATAGTGTTTATTAAATCATGGGCCCTCTGAAAGGCAACCCCTCACACATGTGACTTCATGTCCTCATCAATTCCCGTCTTGTCATCTTTTCAGGTATTTCTTAATGTCGAAAGAAGCACGCACGCGCGCGCACCCACACACGCAAACACACGCCCAAAACAAAAATCTTGAACATGCGAAAAAAAAGAAAAACAACCCGAAACAGAAAACCCACAGTATATACTGGTGAAGTGTTATATGCCTAAGGCATCAGGTTCCTGGAAAAGCTCTAGGTTTTTGGTTTAGAAATAAAATTGCGTGTGGAATAGCAGGTTTTTGCATTTATTATTGTCGGGTACCCCCCTCCCCATTTTTTTGCACTACAATCTAAGCTGAGTGATCTATTGCCAACTGGGCACCAATTCTCCAAATCCAAGTGTGAAAGGGAAACATGCTCGGGTGATCCTCTCTGACGGAAGATACACCGGGCAATCTGTCTACTTCCGTTCCCCAGAAAGAAAATAGTTAGAAGGGCTGCTTGGCTGGAGGGAGGCGAGGGTGGGACGTGGCGTCCTGCCCTCAGTCGGAGTCCATTGTGAAGAGCTGGATGTCCTGTGGGTTCCAATAGAGGCCTACCGCTGAGTTGTAGACCAGAGACCAGACATAGGGGATAAAAAACTCCTCGGGCTGCTCCTCTTCCACATACTTGAATTTCAGTTCTGGAAATTTCTGCAACAAAAACGAGACGATTTTATAATGTTCCAGTTCCGTGCAAAAGCAGCGGCAGTGTCTCAGTGGTACTGTGCTATGCAGGGAGCCCGCCTCCCTAACTGGTCACGGGCCCCGAGAGCTCTAGGGGCTCTAGGGGCCAGTTTCCGGATGACTCCTGAGAAGATGCGAATTACCCACAGGAAAGACACGTCACCCTGTCAGTACCTGTCCGCTAATGTCAGTCTGCCGAGCGGAGCAGGGACCCGAACAGGGGGAGAGGCGGGAGGACAAAAGTCAGACTGGGCTGACAGAGGGCTCAAGGAGAGACCAGCTGCCGCACAGGCTGAGGGCTGGCTCTTCTTGAGGGACTTTGCTTTCAGGGCTGAGTCGCCTTGGAGATGAGCGCTCTCCCTCGCGACTCCTGAGCCCTGACCTGCGGGGGCAGGCACGTGTCCACAGTGGAAGGCCGGGCCGGTTCCGGGGCGGCAGCTGCTCCGAACAGCTTGGCCTTGGCCTTCTCCTGGGGGCCATGGTGAGGGCTGCAGCCTCATGGAGGCAGGCTGGGGGATTCCTCACTGAGCCTCCGGAATCGCCCAGGTCTGACTCTGCGCACGTAGCCAGGGGGACCCGGCTGGTAAGCAAGCACTGGGCCTGTAGCGCCTCACCAGGATTTGGCCTTAGGTTCTCTAATTCTACCCGTGCCAGGGCAGAGGAAGTGGTTCTCATTCCAGCAGCCTGAGGGGCTGCTGGTCTCGAGGCCCCCGGGCGTCCTGGAAGCCTCTGATGGGTCTGAGAAGGGGGCTTGGTGAGAAGGCCTCTGTGCAGGGATGCCTCTGATCACCGTGTGGAGAATGGAGGGCACCTGGCAGAGGCGGAGATAGGCCTGGCCCGGGGCCGGGGGCGGGGGTGGGGGGATAGGCAAACAAGCCTAAACTAAGATGGAGGAGGGGGGGCGGGCAGGAAAACCACCCAGGCACCCACCCATCCACCTACCGAGTTGTAGGGATTTGAAAGCAGCATTTGCAATAATTGAGACTCAACACCTAAGTGCCGGATCCTCGGCGTTCCAGCAAGATGAGAGAAGGGCAGAGTAAGCAGGAAACGCTTCTGGCAAGGTGAGTTCTGAGTTAAATCTTGAAAACGTGTATAGGAATTCCTGAAAGGGGGTCACCCTGGTCACGGATGTTACTTCAACATACCACACAGAGCCCGGTCCCATCTGTTACAGCTTTAATGAAAACCAACTCTACTCCACGGCTCCAAAGGCGTTATGTAAACACAGAATATACACAAATGGGATTTATCAGTGGCCCAAACTCCAGCACCAGCATACCTACCCCTACAGCCTCCCTCACGCTCGACGTACCCCATACTTTAGAGGCCTTCGCAGAACTACTGTGGTTTAATGAGAACCCCAGCCTTTTCAGACCGGGGGTGTTGCGAATCAGTTCTTCGTTACCATCAGTGGAGGCTGAAAGTCTCGGAGTGTGCCGACGGCAATGCTGGTGACTGTGACGCCGTAGGCGACAGTTCCTCCCCCCACCCTGGCTCCCCCGGGCAGTCTGGCTGACGAAGTCTGGTCAGCTAAGGGATGTGGATGGATGCCAGCACTTCCTGAGGTGACTGGCATTCAGCGGGGCCCCCTCGTTTGCCATCCCCTTGCTGTCTGCTCCCGAAGTCCCCCTGAGCCTCTCCCACTCTGGGCCCGCATTCTCTGGGTGCACCGAAACCGCTCAGCAGCTGGGGGGCCTGGGCCCTTGGCACCCTTGCTGAAGCTCCTCACACGCTCTGTGCTGCTTCCGGCCTGGCCCGGGGTTCTCAGGTCGGAGGGAACAGAGTTCTCGGAGGTGGCAATAAGTCTCTGTCACGGAAGCAGGTGTCTTATAGGCTGCAACACGGTGCTGTTCTTTCTCGTGAAAAACCTGCATTTGTGCGACCGAGCGCATGCTGTGGTCACCACGAGGTCTTGACGGAGCTGATCCAGACAACCCCACTAATGGAAGCCCAAGTGGGGCCTGGAGGCTAAGCCGGTTCTGAGTCACCCGGCCCGTGGGGCGGTGTAGGTCTGACTGGGTGGGAAAGTCTGTGTGAAAACGGACACAGGGTTGAGGCCACCCTAGTGCTTTGTCCTGGAATTCAACTCTCCGAGGCTCTGCAGAACCCCTCAGGGGTAGTTCCGTGCTCTTTCACTGCATGGAACAGAACCCGGCACACTACTGGTCCTTCGAAAATTACCAAACCACAGTGATGTCCTAATCAAGAAAGAATGAGGGGTTGTGTTTGAAGAGGAAATTTACCCCCTAATAATCAGGATGAAAATCCTAGTTCTCAGAATGGCCTCAAACTTGAGAAAACCTCTCCCACTGACCCGGAGAGAAGCGAGGGGCCGGGGAGGGGCGGGTACAGGGTGGTGGTCTGGAAAGCTCAGAGCCCCCACATTCCCTCTTTCCGCTGGAAATAACAACATCCTACATTTCTAAGTAGTAAGGTCACCAATACGATGCACTTGTTGTTAGAAACAGAAGTGACTAAAAGATGTGAAACCTTTTCTCCATCCGGGGACATATTGGGGTTTTTCCTATGAAGGCGTCAGGAAAGGATGTGAGGCCATTTGCGCGAGGCTGCTCTCTGCATCTCTGAGGGTAAAATGGGAAAGAAAACCAGAAAACCAAATGCTTTTGTAAGAACTCCTTCCAGCTTAATTAAAGACACTTAGGCAAGAGTCGCTGAGTGGCTGGCACTAGGTTCACCTGCCCTCATGATTTTGGGGGATTCTGATGACTCTTCAGTTAGAAACAGTGATGAGTCCAAGCCTGTCCTTCGATCATGCGGCGGCCCCGCGATTATCCTTCCCACCACCTGATCAAACAGAGCTGAAAATGCCTGGTTTTCACTGTGGCTCAAGTTTATGTCAAAACAACAACCCATCTCGTTCTGGAGTAATGGAGTGCACAGAATCTCAACAAGGGAGGATACCCAGAGCGGCAAGAACATCTGAAATATAGTACATAATAACATACGGAAGACAGTATATAAAATGGGGTCAAGTTTATCTGTCAATACTAGGCATGTTATTTTATTACGAAGTTTTTCTTCAAGCTGACCAATGGTTATTTCTATAGAAGTTCTCCGTAAAAGCATCATCAACTCTGAGGCTATGGCTAACATAACTGATCACCTACTGTAGGGCAGGCCCATTCTAACGCTTCACATTGAGCCACTCATTAAATCTTGGAAGTACCCAGAAAAAGCACCTGAAAGGCGCTGATTCTTTCATTCGGCAAATATGTACTGAGAGCCTACTGCGTCATAAGCACAGTACTAAAAGTCTAGCTGAGCAAGACGTACATAATCCTGGCAACTCAGAGCTCAAAGTCCAGCCGCAGTAACTGGGTGACCTGGGACAAATCTCACATCCTCACCCAGACTCTTACAACATAAAAGTTTACCGTGAGATTTTGATTTCGACCATCTCGTCTCCTTCACAGGGCTGGGACAAATCTGATGAGCTGGTGGCGGTCTTGGGGACGGGCTAAATATCTAACGGTCCCGGGCTGTTCTGTGGGTTGACAATAGAGGGCTTTAAAGGCTAAGCCTCCCAAATGCTTAACACAAAGACAAGCACGAGGCTGTGGCCGAGCTGCTCTTGTGGCTTCAGAGCTTGTGGCTCAGCGGGTGGAGGTTCAGGCACAGCCCCTGCCTGTGCTGGCTCGTGAAGGCCACGGGCCGGACGCCTAAGTCATCGTCGCCCGAGGGTGTGCCACTGGACACAGGAGAGGTGAAGAGCAAGCACGGACGGAACAGCATGAACGCACTTCTATTACCGGCAGACCCTGAACACCGTGGACAGCACCCACGCTCGCCCCCGAACGGACACTACGGGCTCCTCTCCTCAAAGGGACACGTGGGCCGTGAGGTGCTATTTTGGGGGTTCTTTGCTCAGAACTTTTCCCCGGCACTTTTTTTAAAAGGTTCAGAACGGAGGATAAGTCATAATAGCAGGGAAAAAAAAAAAAAAAAAAAGAGCATGTTCCCTAAAACTGGCTACACACATTTGAAAGCACGAGGTAAAGAGGTACCTTTTTTTTTTTTTTGCGACGAGTTGTTTTTAAGGCCGTGTACTGGGAACATTTTAAAGGGGTGAAATAATAGACAGAAATTATAACAGAGTTTTGGAAACACTATTCAGTCAACCTGATTGAATGTGAATGCAGCCTCTGTATAACAAGCCGTGCGCAAGCTGCATTTAATTTGATCCCCTCTCAAATTTACCTGTCTCGCTACAGAGAGCCAACATGGTTGGAGATTTAAATAGACATTCTCAAAAATATGTGCTCCTCTAGTGTGTCTTAGAAGTCTTGAGAGCTAAGGAAAAGAAAGACAAAAGGTTTTATTTAGCACTAATGACACTGGGGACACATTTTGTCAGGATTCAGTCCAAGAAATGTCATAGTCTGAATGTCAGATCAACAACCTAGAAAAAAATCATTCTTTATGTTCCTTTTCAAGCCTGTGGAGAACAATAATGCCATCCTGTGATGGCTGAGGGAAGTCCAACTTCCTCACTTGAGTGTCTTCATTCTGACTGGGCTTCTTGGGCCCTGCCAGGCCTTCCCAGCTCTGACGTCTGTCCGCACACTCTCTAACCGCATCTCCTCTTGGACTTCTCAGGCCCCCCCGCCGGGCTCTAGCCAGAGGCTGCCGGGTGGATGTGCCTGAGGACTGCTAAAACTCTGGGAGAGCCCAGGAGGCATTCTGGGGACACGGGGGCTTTGACTTGATAGTTATGGCAAGAATCTTCTGGAACAGGCTAGCAGAGGGCAGGGTGCTGTTCACCTTGGGCCTAGGCTCTTGCCCCGTTCTTTCTGAGACAGCTGTCCTGCGATTCAGCTCAATAAGGAGAGAAAATCCGTCTCTCAAAAAGCTTGGAGCTTGGTCTCAATCCAAAGCTACTTACAACAATCCGGTTGTTTTGATTTTTGGAGCCAGAGGTAATGCTAGACTCTCAAGTTTGGCTGGAATGTTTTTATCAGCTCCAGTGAATCAACCCACCACAGTGGGACATCCGGACGCCCAGCCCAGAGACAAAGCAAAGGTCTGATTTGGTGATTGAGACTTGCGTATAACAAGCAGACCAAAAGCTTTAAAGACCAAAAGCCTTTCTGCTGTCAGTCATGTGATTTGGTGAAAACCCACAGGAAGTTCAGTGAGCAGACACAGGGCTCAACTACAATAATTTTTATTACCACGAAAGTTCAATGGAGTTTTCCCCCTTCCCCCTACAGATTATATAGATAGCACCAGAAACTCTAACAAGCACCTGGCACGGCTCCAGAAATTTAGTACAGCTTAAACTCAAATAGCTACACAGCACGTTAAAGAGAGTTCTTTAAAAGCCCACATTTAGCCTCTGAAGAGACGAGTGAAAGGTGACGGTCAGTCGCAAGGCACCCATCACTGCTGGCGGGGGGGTGGGGGTTAGGAGGGAGGAGGTGGGTTCCCGTTAGCGCCACACGTAAGCGTCTGCGGTGGGCAGGTTCTGTGCACGTGAAAAGCAAACTGGTTTCAAGATCCTGTTGCAAGACAGCAAGGTAAAAGCATTCACAGACAACGTTTTTGTCTGGGGGTGCATTTGGGAAGGGTTATCCAGCTTCCCTCCCCTTCTTACCCTCATATGCTATGGCTGTGCAACATTGCCACCTTCAGCGATGGGGCCTTAAGTTAAATGCTGGTTAAGCACCAGCTGCATACAATGTGCTGTGCTTGAGGCTGTCGAGGAAGGAGAGAGAAATAATGGATGTTCCGCTAACAGGGGGTATAATTCGAGAGGGATAAGAACAGAGGGCAGCACGGAATATGGAAGGACAGTGCCCCAGGAGGGTTCCCTTCTTGGTCCATCTGGCTAACACTGGGGTCGGAAGATGTTAGATGGGCTCAGAAAGCAAACTCCAGGAGAAATAAGGAACAGACACTTGAAGCCTCTGTATTCAGCTAAATTACCATCTGCACAAGCCTGGACTGCAGTCTCTTCTATGTGTAGTAGAATGAGTTACAAACGTCATCAACCAGTATTGTTACTTAACTGACAAAAAGAAGCCGGGCCCTGGTCTATGAATGACAGCAACACTGAACGTGGAGTTCTAGCTTGTGTGAATTGCAAAATCGATGAAAAACGGAATTCAAAATATAGAAAATTATAAAGGGCTACTTCTTTTTTTTTTTTTTTTTAAATTTTTTTTTTTCAACGTTTATTTATTTTTGGGACAGAGAGAGACAGAGCATGAACAGGGGAGGGGCAGAGAGAGGGAGACACAGAATCGGAAACAGGCTCCAGGCTCTGAGCCATCAGCCCAGAGCCCGACGCGGGGCTCGAACTCACGGACCGTGAGATCGTGACCTGGCTGAAGTCGGACACCCAACCGACTGCGCCACCCAGGCGCCCCAAGGGCTACTTCTTAAAAGTTAGAAATTATGAAACACAAAGCTGAAATTAAGAAGTCCACGATGAGGGTGGCTCAGAAGACAGTCACAATACATTGCATAGGTGGGAACAGTCTGGCTGGCCAGGAGGGGGGACTCTCTGGGAAGTTAAGTCACGACCCAGGAAGAGGGTTATGGGTGAGTAGGCACCTGTCCTGGCAGCTTGGGCGGGGTGACCAGCCACCCCTCGCTCAGGACAATGTCTTGTCTTGTTGCCTGTGCAAGTGACACAGCTTCTGTGACCAATGAGTGGTCAAAACACTTTAGGAAACATAGATGGAGAGAGTAGAAAGTTGAACCCAACCTGGTGATGAGCTCCCCATAAATTTACCATCACGTCATCGGCCAGAATCTGAAACTCGCTTGAGTGCGAAGCCTGAGCAAATATCCCTAGTTAGATTCTTCTCTTGCAGACCCAGGTTAAGGGGATCACAGAAAGAAAGGTATCTTTAGTTTTGAATTTCTCCCTCTCTGAGGGCTAGTGCTGTGGCACAAAGGAGAAGGATGGATGGACAGGCTCTCCTGTTGTTGCAAAAGTTGGCGAAAGGCCCCGACAGATGGGTTCTAACCTGCAGGGACAGGGCTGGGGACAGGGAACCGGCACTGCACGTGGAGAGACCCTCATGAGCCAAGAGCACACCCCTGGGCCTGGCAAGCAGCGTGGGGCCAGCGCACGGGCCCTGAGGCCAGCCGCCATGGTGTTGGGAAGACAGGGGGTGGAGACAGGGAGGCTGGCCTTGAGGGCCGGGATGACGAGTCCATTCATTTGGTGAGAGAACAGGTTGGGGACTGATATTTGTAATTTAACGGTCATTAGCTTTGAGGCAGCAGTCTGGATTGCTAAATGTATAAACTAGTCAAGAAGACTGACCTGCATTATTGAGTCAGTGCACCTGTTTCTAAGGCAAATCAATTCCAATTCAGGAGGCTGGGAGGAGGGGGACGTTTTGATTCCAGGGTGGGCGACAGAGGGCCAAAGTGGAGCATTTACTGGCAAAACTCCTTTTGTCGGAAGCAGGCTTTTGGGCGAGTGGGTGGTGGCAGGAATTATCCCCCTGCAGGGGCTCCTCAGTTTGGATAGGGCCCGGCTAGCCGGCCAGGAGAGTGAGATCCCAGAAAATAAATATGCTACCATTAGATGCAATTTTAAGTAGAATACGAGCTCCAGGAGGGCAGAGATTCTTATTTTTCCACTGATGCGTCCCCCAGTGCTGAGAATACTGCCAGGGCTGTAAGAGCTGTTTGCTGAATAAATGAAGGAAGGAATAAATGAACAAATGTGTACAAACTGCTGTTTGCAGAAAAACCCAGAGTTCTTAGTTGGGGAGCGGGGGCGGGGGAGAGTTTGGAAGATTGAGTATGGCACACTAGGTGACTTAGTGGAATAAGTGTCTCAATTTATTGGGAGCAAAGTGAGCCAGATTAAGCCCGTGTCACTTTGAGAAGCCAATGAGCTGACTCACTGGGGTCTGGGCAGCAATACTTCAAAGCTAACAGATTCATTTACTTCTCAGATCGCCACACTCCTTGCCTGCCACCGTTCTGCTGCGTCCGATAATTGCCGGTAGAAAAATCCAGCTCGTGGATAATGGATACTGTTGACATACACGATTAATGCCCTATTTTATATTTCAGAATCTATCTAATTATGGAAAATGGGGAACTCTCTGTATATCAGTTATAGTCATGGACTGGACTGGTGCATAATATGTAAATGGAGACAAATTCTACTTTTAATCAGTCCTTTACTGTTTACTCTTGTCCAGATTATGGTATGGCCAGATGCCCTCAAATTAACACTTAAGCCCTAAGTGCTATATCAGTGATAACCTTTCTTTACACTGTTTTCTTTTTTTGAGATTAATATGTGAACTAGGGGAGTGAGAGATACAGACCTGGAGAAAGATTCTGAATCATGTTTAGACAAATTCTGGCAAAACAAGAATCCTCGTAGAGTCTGAAAGGTCCACGCTGGGAGTTACGTGTGGATGACACGTGGAATACATGGGACAAAGGCAGGCAGGAGGCTTCCCTGGCACACTTCAGCCCAGATTGGTGTGCCACTGGTGAAGGGGAGTGCGGGCGATCATGTCAGGTGAGAACACAGACTTTGCTATGATATGTCAAAGAACTACCTGGAAAGACAATTCCACCTGAGACACCTTGGAAGAGTTATCTCTAATTTCTTTTTTTTTTTTTTTTTAATTTTTTTTTCAACGTTTATTTATTTTTGGGACAGAGAGACAGAGCATGAACGGGCGAGGGGCAGAGAGAGAGGGAGACACAGAATCGGAAACAGACTCCAGGCTCCGAGCCATCAGCCCAGAGCCCGACGCGGGGCTCGAACTCACGGACCGCGAGATCGTGACCTGGCTGAAGCCGGACGCTTAACCGACTGCGCCACCCAGGCGCCCCTCTAATTTCTTAAGAGTTAATTTCTTCGAACATTCTTAGGATTGAAGTTATAAGCAAATGTGCTAGTTTTCCAAGACTGTAAGGGACATCACCCATTCTTAGAAAAGTCATGCCTTTGGGGTGATTGGGTGGCTCAGTTGGTTAAGCATCTGACTTTGGCTCAAGTCACGATCTCCTGGTTCATGAGTTTGAGTCCCGCATCGGGCTGTCTGCTCTTAGCACAGAGCCCGTTTTGCATCCTCTGTTCCACTCTCTCACTGCCCCTCCCCTGCTCACATTCTCCCTCACGCTCTCTCTCTCTCTCTCTCAAAAATAAATAAAACATTTAAAAAAGTCACGCCTTCATTATTCTTTAGCAAGAAGTTAAAACTAGCCTCTGATAATCTACATTCCCATACACCCATTATAGGTAGGAGGATTTTCCCCCTCTGCTTATGGAAAGAACAATCTATTCCAAGTGTTATGTGAGAAGCCTGTGGTTGCTAAACCAATGATGTTTTCCTCAATCCAGTCGGAGAAAACCCTACTTAAAAGCCATGGTTCTAATGGCAAGCATTTTAGAACCTAAAGTTCAGTTTCAGTCCTTCTTATGGCCGTATTGCCCAGTGACCCAAGCGTGATCCTTGGGTGGGTGAGCCACACCTGTGACTTCCTGTCAACGGTCTTGGCCCCACGGCTATTCCAACATGTGCCGGGAGTGAATGAAAAACACAAAATGAGATTTGTTTACTTCTGCACAGTCATTAGGACTAACAAAGGGTATCAGGAAATCTAGAGGAAAGGAAACAGAAGCAGAGAGCTGTAAATGATTCCTAATACCACTATGTGCCAAAAAGCAGAATTTGGTATGAAGTTGAGTCTTAGATTTCATTCAAGGACCATTATGCCTGTGAAGTTCCCAAATCAGGTAAATGTGAGGGTAAAGCTATCTAGAAGATGGGGGGGGGGGGTTCCCTAGCTTAAAAAAAAAAAAAAAACAGGTCTAGGTCAGTTAGAAAAATCCATATTACATTCCTGAGCCTTAATGCTAAGAACTCATGGAATCGTGGAATGTCACCACCAGAAGGGACTGAACACCCCCCTCCCACATACTCTTACCCTTTTATAAAATTTTTAAATGTTTATTTACTTTTTTATTTTATTATTTTTTTTTTTTTAAATTTTTTTTTTTCAATGTTTTTTATTTATTTTTGGGACAGAGAGAGACAGAGCATGAACGGGGGAGGGGCAGAGAGAGAGGGAGACACAGAATCGGAAACAGGCTCCAGGCTCCGAGCCATCAGCCCAGAGCCTGACGCGGGGCTCGAACTCACGGACCGCGAGATCGTGACCTGGCTGAAGTCGGACGCTTAACCGACTGCGCCACCCAGGCTCCCCAATGTTTATTTACTTTTGAGAGAGAGAGAGACAGAGTGTGAGCAGGAGCAGGGGAGGGGCAGAGAGACAGGGAGAGACACAGAACTCAAGTAGGCTCCAGGCTCCACGCTGTCAGCACAGAGCCCGATGAGGGCTCGAACTCACGAACCGTGAGATCATGACTGGAGCCAAAGTCGGATGCTTAACCAAGGAGCCACCCAGGCACCCTTCTCCTACCCTTTTAAAAAGAAGGTACAAACAAAACAACAGAAATCCTTAATAGTCGTAAGGTACACCAAGTCAACTGGAATTCACATTAAGTGGCTACTGGATTGATCTAATAAACCTAATATACTAATAACATCACTTCAGCCCCAAATGCCTTCAAACTCAGGCTTCTCTTTGGGAAAGCAGCTGATACTTCCCCAAAATTAAAAAAAAAAAAGCTACTGATAAATTAGTTGTGTTTTTATCCCCTTGAAGTCAGTAAACATACTATTAAGTGAGCCAAAAACCTGATTTGGTGTTATGTATCACACTGTAAGGTATCATCTTAGTGTGTCCTTCCCATTTGGTAAAATGGCTATCAGTTGTGAATGTTCAATTGGTTGAACACCTCAAGACAGGAGATAAGCAATGAATGCTTCAGAAAGAACTAATCAAGGGGCGCCTGGGTGGCTCCGTCTGTTAAGCGTCTGACTTTGGCTCAGGTCATGGTTTCAAGGTCCGTGAGTTCGAGCCCCGCATCGGGCTCTGTGCCGACAGCTCGGAGCCTGGAGCCTGCTTCGGATTCTGTCTCCCTCTCTCTCTGCCCCTCCCCCGCTCATGCTCTCTGTCTCTCTGTCTCTCTCAAAAATCAACAAACATTAAAAAAAAAAAAATCTTACTAAAAAAAAAAAGAACTAATCAAAGCCGTTCATTAACGTTTCTCTAGGGAAACCTGAACGGGAAGAAGCGAAGACAGAGCAAAGTGGGAAGTCGGGCAGGTCAGGGAGGAAGGGGGAATAAGAAGAACCCTAGCTAGAGCTGTGATTGAGAACTGGGACCAAGAAGAGAAAAATAAAGGCAGAACCTACCCTACCCTATGCTCAACTGTACAGCTGAGAGAACTGAATGGTGTAACAGCTCTCCTTCCAATCTGGACCATCACAGATGCATATAATTTAGAATTTATACCTGTTATGTTATCATCACAGGAGAACTAACCCAAAGGCCTGTACAAAATATCCAGGGAACATAGGATACATCTTATTTTATAGTTCAAAAACGTGGTTAAGGGTCAAGCTTTCAAGAGTTTGAATTTTGAAAATTTCAGGTGTAAAGATTTCAAACGATACACCAGCACGTGAAAGAACCAAAGCCCGTATTTCCGTCACGTGCTGCGTTGTACGAAGGACGTCGTGGCTCCGGGAGCCACCACACTTCTTCCTCCCCTCGGTCCTCCCTGCATCCTCATCAACTAAGCAGCCTCTTCCGTGGGAAACCCTGTGAGGCATGGCGAGTATAAAGCAGAGTTCCTGTTCTGGAGGGCCCGGAAACCTAGTAAGGGGACGAAGTATAAACGCACAAGCCGAGCACTGAAACAGCACTTCGTTGCCAAATACCAAGAAGAATGATATGGAAAGTGAGCTACTGAAGAGTTTCCAGCAGGGAGAGGTCAGTTAAGCCTGTCATGTGTGGGACAGTCTTCATGGAGGCGGTGAGACCCCGGCTGCAAGAACACGTGGAGAAGAGGCGAGGAGGCCACCGGAGGCAGGGACAAGCAGGGCAGGAATGAAGAGTGGGTTCATGGGGCGCCTGGGTGGCGCAGTCGGTTAAGCGTCCGACTTCAGCCAGGTCACGATCTCGCGGTCCGGGAGTTCGAGTCCCGCGTCGGGCTCTGGGCTGATGGCTCAGAGCCTGGAGCCTGTTTCCGATTCTGTGTCTCCCTCTCTCTCTGTCCCTCCCCCGTTCATGCTCTGTCTCTCTCTGTCCCAAAAATAAATAAACATTGAAAAAAAAATTAAAAAAAAAAAAAAAGAGTGGGTTCAGGGGCTGGGGGGGGTGCAAAGAAGCATGGGGGTAGGTGGTGGGGGGCGGGGCGCTAACGGTGGACAGGGTCGGAGTCTGAATCGTATGTTATTTTTCCTGGATTCTTCAGGCACTGGGGAGGGCTGGTGACGGAGGTAAGAGACACAGTGAAGTTCATTAAGATGACTGGTAGGGGCGGCAGTGATGATGGTGGTGTGTACGTGTGTGTAACGTTCTCCCAACGAACTACAGGGACCCAGCCCGTGTCCCCCGCCAGAAGTCCCGTTCGGGAAATTAGAGCCACGGAGCAGCAGCACCAGTCCCACCTGGGTAGGCACCTGTTCAAACGCAAATTCTTGGGCGCCAAATATTCCGTGATTCGGGGAGGCCGAAGGGAAAGAGTGCCCGAGGCTACGAGAATTTCAGTTTGGGAGGAGGAGCAGTATGTGGGCGTACAGGGTCTCAGGACCTGGGGGGACTGAGACCACGGACTGCTAAGGCACCCCTGAGTGCTGGAGTTGGAAAGATGTAGACACCGTCCACACAGCTCCTTCATTCAGAACACAGGGAAACTGAGGCCTTACAGCAACAGTGATCCTCAGGGCTAAAATGTGGCAGAGATCTAACAAGAAATCAGTATTTGGGGGCACTGGCTAGGCTGGGCCCCAGACACAGAGGCTTGCAACCAACGGCATGGAGCCTGAGAACAAAGGGAAGGCGACTGGCAATAAAAAATATGGGAGAGGCTGGTGGAAAATGGTGTTTCAAGACAATCCAGTGGGTCTAAATTTCGCTAGGAGCTGCCTAGCTTCACTAGCATGCAATCATTTCACGAATATTTAACTGCTTTTATGCTATTGCTGTTTATCTGCAAAGATGACCATGTTAATGGGGCACAGATTCGGAATACTAAGTGTCTGGAGCTCTGGCCAATCCACACTCTTCTCGGTTTGATGTTCCAAACAGATTGTGCGTGCAGGGTTCTGCTCACAGCTAGCCTCTTAACAGCTCAGGGCCAAGATGCACAGCACCCCTCCCCCCCACGAAGTGTGCATAATTTTAATTCCCCTCCTTGGACAAAGGTGTCCCTGCAGTGAGAATGGGAAGGCAGGGTATGATGAGCTGAAGAACAGAAAGGCTGAATGAAGAAAGGGTTCCTTCCAGGGTTCCAAGAAATACCCTGCGAGGGCACACGCAAAATGAACAAACCGGCCACGGGCGGCAGACGACTCTGGTTAACAGTGGCCCCGGTGCCAGGCCGGGGGTCGTGCCGGTGCTGGCCCTCCTACAGGCAAGTACGCGGCCACCCCTCACCCCGGTCCCCACCCCCCAGATCGGCCAGGGCGTGAGTGATGGGGAGGGAGGAACAAGGCCAAAGTAGACGTTAGCATTTTTTAAGTCATTCTGGTCATGTTCCCACTTCCTCCGCCATCACCCTGTTCCTGCTTTCCTGAAACAGGCAGGCCGCTTACGACAATTCAGAGAGACTTGAGAGCCACAGAACATCTCGGAGTCCTTCTTTATCTTAGCACCACGACTAACCAGAACAACCGGAGAGAGAGCATTTTTATTGTCAATATTACGGCAGGAAAGAAAAAATACTCCAGGCTCTCAGCTTTCCAAAGCCAGGATAGAGACAGGGTGATAAGAGGCAGGTGATTTGATCACAGATCGAATATGACTTGTGGATCTCGGACCGCATGGCACCGAGAAGATACTCATGGAAAGCTAATGAAGGTGAAGATAGTAATACTTGTAAGCGGAAACAAAGATCAAATCTTCCATTTATGAAAATCTATTCTTTGCCATTCATGAATCCCGCGTGTACCCTTTCCTGTACAAAAAGGCACAGGTTTTGTTTCATCCCTTAGTGTGTCAGAGGTTTAAAAATCAGCCTACCCCATCTAAATTGGAGTCCTGTACTGGTCCCGGGGCAGGTCAGAAACTCAACTGCACTGACAGAAGTTCACGTGACTTCAATTTTCTCCCCATAATTTTTTAATGAAGGGAACACTTTACTTTATCCATGGGCAACAGCACCACAGGCGGGTCAGAGGTACGTTCCGAGGTGGCAAAGCAGCGGTACTGAGTGCCAAGGCCAGCACGGCCCAGAAGGGTGAGCGGACACGTGGTGAAGGGGCCTGCTCCTGGAGCCCCGGGTCTCACTGACACCGCTCACGTACGGGGTCAGGCAGGGCCACAAACCTGGGCCACGGCAGTCAGGAAGAGCAAGGCAAGGAGTGTGGGAGTCATCCTTGTTTCTATTTGCTCCGTGTGCTGCAAATACGGGTGGAGAAGGTGTCCCTGCAAACATCAAGGAAGGGAGCCGGGCCGAGAGCCACTGCTGGGGCCGAGGCTGGGCCAGGCCAGCGCTTTGCCTCCTGTCCCTTCTGATTTCCTAGCTGACACAGACTGCAAGCTGTAAGAGGCAGGCAGTTGGTACTTAATGCTCCTCTGGCAATGGTCACACTTACCGATTACTTGAAATGGAAATAAGCACTGTGATAAGGAAGCATAAACTTTTTTTTTTTTTTTTTCAACTTTTTTTTTAATTTATTTTTGGGACAGAGAGAAACAGAGCATGAACGGGGGAGGGGCAGAGAGAGAGGGAGACACAGCATTGGAAACAGGCTCGAAGCTCGGAGCCATTAGCCCAGAGCCTGACGCGGGGCTCGAACTCACGGAGCGCGAGATCGTGACCTGGCTGAGGTCGGAGGCTTAACCGACTGGGCCACCCAGGCGCCCCAAGGAAGCATAAACTTTTAAGATTAATAGCGTATCTCTGCCATCGAAGCTCTGACTGGTATAAGGGAGGGGAAATTCGGGATGTCTGAATTTTAGACCTGGCTCTGACACTAATAAATAATAAACTCCGGCAAATCACGTCACCTCTCTGACACTTAGCACCTCATCTGTGGAGCGTTACTGCTGATGATGCTAGAGATGGGGCTGTGGTGCTTAAGTGACTCATGTGGGGCCGGGGGCCAGGCGAGGCCAGACCGGGCCAGGCCAGAACCTCGCTCTGCCTTATTCAAGTCATGCCACAGAGGGGCTCCTGCCCTGTGACAAAGGTCACATAGGAAAACTGGGAAATAGAGGGACTCCTCCCTTCTCCATTGTGGTCCCCAACGTTACTCATTTTTTTTTTTTTTAAACCAATGCCCCAGAAGGAAGTAAAACCTCTGTAGGTGAAGCATTTGAAGATCTAAAGTCATTTCCAAAACATGACAGTGGCTTAAAAGGAAGGAGTCTTGTGTTTTACAACATAGGCTCTAATTATTCCACATTTATGTATTCAAATAAAGAAAGATACATTGCTTATCTGTCCATTTATTTCCAGGGACTGACCATGTATAACTCAATTTGTTACATATTGCAAGCATGAAAATAAGGCTGGAATTTATCAGGAAAATACTCAAAAAACGTTTTAAAGGCTCTTTCTAAGAGCAATAGTCAACATATTATATTTTAAGCAAATAATAAAATGCTCTTTTATACTTGGAGTATATTTAGAAGAGAGAATACAGACATGTTTTATTTTTTTTAAAAACCAAAATTTGGGATAAATAGGAAAACAAGGTGAAAACCATAAACTTCCCCAGAGAAATACTATGAGCTCAGCAATGACCTTCTGAATTCTGGAGTTTTTAAAATGTTAGAGCGTTATTGGGGCAACTGGCTCAGTCAGTTAAGTGTCCAACTCTTGGTTTCAGCTCAGGTCATGATCTCACGGTTCATGAGGTCAAGCCCTGCACTGGGCTGAGCTGACGGTGTGGAGCCTGCCTGGGATTCTCTCTCTCCCCCTCTCTCTCTCCCCCTCCCCTGCTCACACTGTCTCTCTCTCAAAATAAATAAAAAAATAGAGCTTTGCTTTTAAAAAAAATAAAGTTTATTTATTTATTTTGGGAGAGCACGTATGTGCAAGTGGGCATGAGCAGGGGAGGGACATAAAGAGAAGGAGAGAGAGAATCCCTAGCAGGCTTCACTGTCAATGCAGCACCCTACGTGGGGTTTGATCCCAAGAACGATGAAATGATCTGAGCCAAAACCAAGAGTCAGACACAAGTGACTGGGCCGCCCAGGTGCCTGTAGAGCTTTGCTTTTAAAAGCAGCAGATTAAGGGAAAACGCTGGGCTTATTACAAGAGTAACTGACATTGCTAATAGTCTTTCCAAGGTTTCCCCATCCTAGTGAACATACAAACACCTCTGATGAAGGAAGATGGGTTGAGATAAAACTTCTGATTAAAACCCCTCTTGCAAGATGACCTACTCATCCATGCATCCTCCCTTACTTTGTTTTAATACTTAAAAAAATTGTAATGCTTAATTTTGAGAGACAGAGAGAGAGAGAGAACGAGCGAGGGAGGGTCAGAGAGAGAGGGGGAGAACACAGAATCCAAAGCGGGCTCCAGTCTCTGAGATGTCAGCACAGAGCCCCACATGGGGCCCAAACCCATGAACGGTGAGAGCAGACCTGAGCTGAAGTCGGACGCTTAACCAACTGAGCCACCAAGGAGCCCTAATACTTACATTTGAATTATAGCCACTGATGCTTCAACAATTATGGTATTTTAACACAATGGTGGATACAAAATAATGGTCTTCTTTGCCATCTGGCTGATGAGTTTTGCATCATTTGTTGTGACTATCCCAGGACCCCTGGCTGACTCTTGGCTGCTTTCCTGGCTGTTCCGGTGGTCAGGGACGTGGCAACGCTGTGGGAGGCACAGGTGGCTGCCACACGGTGCTGCAGTGTGAAGGCGGCAGGCGGGGAGCCCAAGTTGGAGGCTTACTCAGGACCACCGAAGGCTCAACACTCCCCTCATGTTTTATCGGGGACAAGAGCCCACGACACAAAAGCAGAGACAACAGTGTGCCCATCAATCAGCTACAAGTTACCGACTCAAGGTCACTCCTGTTTCATTGCCCTCAAACTTCCCCCCTCTGAATTATTTCAGTACTGAGCCCAGACACAGAATTTCATCCCTTAAATATTGACCTACATGTTGTGAAACAGGTAAGATTTTTTTGCTCTTCTTTTAAGATACATGATAGGAGAAGAGACTACGTTATAGAGTGATATTTTGTATCATAAACGTATTTTTTCAAAATATGAAACACGGTCCCTGCCCTTAAAGTAATCTTAATTACTTAGAGAGCTAAGATAAATGCAAATGGAAAAAAGAATCACTAAAAAGCAATTCTTCCATGTAACCTGTTGTCAGAAGACGCAACGTACTAATTGCCGGCTCTGATTCAGACCGAGCCTGCGATGCACACAAACAGATCCACATGACCTCCTAGCTTCCTGCCTCCTCTCTTTCACACAAACCATCAGAGCGAACTCCCGAGGTTCCATCTGGAGTCAGGGGTGGGGTGGGGAAGCAGGCCCTAGAAGCAGAGGGGCTGGAAGATGAGGGCAGGGATCCAGGTGACAGGCCCCGGAGTGGGAACCGAGCGGTGGTGGCCATGCCACCAGAGTGGGAGGGAGGGGGCAGCTTGTCACAGAGGCCTCTCCCCAGAAAGGGAAATCAGGGCTCGCGAGTGACAGGTCCAGAAATAAGCCCAAGGGTCTCCTCTGTTGATGGTTCTATGTTTTGAGTCCAATGACTTTTGTTACTTATTTCACTGGAAACAAAGGAGCAGACAAACCTCGGTCTGCATCCTCTGTCTGGCTCCATACTAATGAGTCTTTATCTTGTGATATGGTTTCTTTGAGCCTATCTGCCTCTGGGAAAGGGCCTCGGCAGTGGACCTCACCATGATTTTGTGTTTAGCTCAGCAGCAGCTGCTACACAAGGCCCCGTCCTGACAGCCTCGTGGCCCAGGTTAAACGAACTGTCTGGAAGGGCCATCAAAACTCTGCCGCGTCTGCCTCTGCTTTAAAAGTTAGAAAAGGTGGGGTGGGGGTGGGGGGGCGCGCCTGGGTGGCTCAGTCAATTAAGCGTCCGACTTCGGCTCAGGTCATGAACTTGTGATCCATGAGTTGGAGCCCCGCGTCAGGCTCTGTGCTGACAGCTCAGAGCCTGGAGCCTGTTTCAGATTCTGTGTCTCCCTCTCTGACCCTCCCCCATTCATGCTCTGTCTCTCTCTGTCTCAAAAATAAATAAACATTAAAAAATAATAATAATAAAAAAATAAAAGTTAGAAAAGGGGGAAAGACAGCCTGGGTGAAGGTCCCAATGCCTATTTCTGAAGAGAAATGTTCTGCTCAATTTTGTCCATGTCCCTCTTGATCAGAGAGCAGTGACAATGGCGAGGAACAAGGGCAGACTGGTCGTCCTCAACAGACTTTTCCACTGGAGTCCAGGAAGTGCACCCTTCTCCAGCTTAAGTTCAGGACCTGTTGACGAATGCCCTGGTCAGTCCCCAGGCCTTGACTCTGGGATCTCCAAGGCCTGCAAATACACAGAGACGGATGGATAGTCCTCCTAAGCCAGGAAGCTGCTTCCCACATGTTTGGTGGAAAAACAGCAGGACCTCAAGGATTCCAGGAAGAAAAGTTAAAACGGACTGGACTCCAGGTGCCTCACGGGGCCCTTCCCGTCTCTCATGCACGGAGCATGCCCGAATGGTCCTGCTGTTTGCCAAGTGGCTTCACTACGACTCAACTCCTGAATTAGCCGGAGAGGAAACAGGAGACTTTGGGACACATCAGGGTAAGGGTTCCAGCTTAGAAAACCTGACTCCTTTTCAGAAATGTGCTTGTAAACTTCATTCCCAGGATTCTTCCCCATTTTCTTCCCGGTTTCACTTCTGGAAATCAGGGATGGGGACGGAGTGGGTAATGGGAAGGAGGAGATCATAACGGTATCGGAAAGCCACTTAGGTAACCTGACTTCATCTATGGGTAGACGGCAACGGTATTCCCAAGCGGGAGCTTTCTGCATCTGGAATAGTCTGTCATCACCCTTTTTTTTTTTAATTCATTTCTCAACTTCCTCTTCTCCAGTGTGGCAAAGACTTGATTTAACTAGAACCCGACTAACTGGAACTTTCACTAGAGCACACTTTATTTTTAGAACAAGGGGACAAATAAGAGACCAAACACATATTCGGTAAGTGAAGAAATATACAACAGACTTCCAAGGAACCCTCCCACGGAGATTCGTGTGCGCTCTGCGTGGTTTTCCACACCCGGCAAGGGCTTGGACTAGGAGAACTCACAGGAGAGGGCTAATGGAAACCCAGCAGAATTGTGAATCATTTGCAAGAGATAAAAAAAGCATCATGTTATCATGTTCCTCATCTATGCCTAAAGAATTTCTCTCTTACCATAAGAAACTCGAGGAGCAAGTTATATTGAAATTGTAGTTTGTCAGCAAATGCCTATACAGCCAGAGCTAAAGAAATATGTAAGTGCAAGACACTGTATCCTAGAGCTAGGGGGTTGAATGCGGTTTAGAGCGGTCCTGACCCGGAGGGGCTTCCTGGCTAGGGGACAGCGCTGGCTGCGGGACACGCTAGTCATTCAACGTGTGAAGTGCTCTCAGGGCCGGGCTGACAAAGCGGGAGGGAAGGCAGTGCTGAAGCGGTGACAATTTCCAAATCCTGAGAGAAGGGGGCAGTTTGGGTAGGGAGGGAGCACCTGAAACACCGGGAAAAGATATGAACGGAGTCACGCATGCACAAACAATGGTGACTTCATCTTTTAGAAGGGAGACAGTAAAGGCGCGCCTGAGTGGCTCAGTCGGTTGAGCATCTGACTCTTGGTTTCGGCTCAGGTCATGATCCCAGGGTTGGGGGTAGAGCCCTGTGTCGGGCTCTGCACTGAGCATGGAGCCTGGTTAAGATTCTCTCCCTCTCTCTCTCTCTCTCTCTCTCTGCCCCTCTCCCCTGCTTGCTCACTCTCTAAAATAAAAAAAATGAAAAAGAAAAAAATAGAAGAGAGAGTAAAACTAATCACTCCCCAAAGGACTAGATGTTTTAATGTTTTACTTTTTACAAACTGGCAGTTTATAATTTACAAGCCTATGGAGAACTTTATCAAAAAACCATATACAGCACAAAAATGTCTATCAGAACAAACATAATGCCTAGAAAAGCATCATTTTGAGGTAGACTCTGGCTTGGAAATACAAATTCTCTGATGTCAAAATAAGGGGCTTCATAAACTTATTCACTGGTCAGTAAAAATTAACTTCTAAGATTTAAGTTGTTTTAAACTACTCTTTTTTAAATTTCAGTCTCCCAAAAGTCACTTGTCACTTATAAAGAAAATGCTTTTGAAAATAAACATGCAAACATTTATATTAAATACATCATTCTTAAAATAGATGACCTTCTGTGAAGCTCTCCAGAGCAAACTCTATTTCACACTCTCTAAAGAAACTGTTAACGGTTAAGAAATTTTACAGTCACTTCCTGAAGGCCATTCTGAATTTTCAGCCATGATCTATTTGATTAAATCCTACTTGAAAATTAAAAGTAACGCAAAACTCCACCAGACTGATACAAGGGAATTTTTGGCCTTTGTACCTGTGCACAGAGAAGCTAACGTGAATTTGAGATCTCCAGCAAGAGTGTATTAAGTTCTATTAATAAATCTTCTGGGATACTGTGTTCCAAATATACAGTTTTCCTTTTTAGACTTCTAAATCTATAATTGAAATAAATCTAGTTTTAATTTTTCCCATGTTCAAAGTTGTAGTTTCTTTACTTTCAAAGGCTGCTTTGCAATTCAATTCCTTGGTTATTATACATCTAGTATTAATCTGTAGTCATAACTAAATATTGACTCTTAACAGCACAGATGCCCAATCCCTATGGGTTGCTAAGCTATAAACACCTTATTTTCTCAAAATTTTTACTTACTTGTAGAATTTAAATTAGCTACATTCTTATTTCTGAAAGTACTGAACTATTTAAGGTGTGCTTAAAACTACTCATTTAGCAAATCCATCGCCAGAGCTGAGAGAATAACTCAAGAGTATAAACTCTCTGAAAGCGCTCACTCAAATCTCAAAGCCCTGGCTCAGGTTCTTTGCACAGCATCATCGCTAAAATATCTCAGAGGCAGCTTGAGCCTTTATTTGAGAGAAAGCAGGGCTATAATCCATTTTCCCCTTCCCATTTGCATTAAAACCATTACCTCTGTTAACCCCGAAGTCCACACATTCAACAGCATAATCTCCTCTACCTCATACTGCCTTGATCGTCTTTCTTTCCCTTCTTTATAAGAGTCATAAAAAACATAAAACTTACCATCCTGTCCAATTTTAAATGTACGATGCAGCAGTGTTTCAGATATTCACATTGTTGCGAAAGATCTGAAGAACTCCTTCCGTGTTGCCAAACTGGAACTCGGTACCATTTAAAGTCTTCCCTTTTCCCCCTTCCCCTCACCCTTGGCAACTACCATTCTCTATTTCTTCGAATCTGACTACTTCAGGTATCTCGTATAAATGAAATCATTTTGGGCACTGGCTTATTTCACTGTGCACGAGGACCTCAAAGTTCATCTGTGTTGTAACATGTGACAGGATTTCCTTCCTTTTTAAGGCTGAATGATATTCCACTGCATGTATGTACCACATTCTGTTCATCCATCCATCCATCCATCCATCCATCCATCCATCCATCCATCCATCCACCTTTTGGTTTCCATGAATAGTGCTGCCAGGCATGAGGGTGCAAAGATCTCTTTAAGACCCCGGATTCCAGCTCTTTTGGATATATCCACACAGGTGGGACTGCTAGATCACGGATAGGGCAGTTCTATTTTTAATTTTTTGAGGAGCCTCTAAACTGTTTTCCATAGTGGTCGGACCATTTTACAATCCTACTGACAGCGCACGAGGGTTCCCATTTCTTCACATTCTCACCAACACTTTCTAAAAAATAGTCGCAATGACAAGGGGTGTGTTTTAATTAAAAGTAAAAAAAAAAATTCTATTATGTACCTCATATTAAATAAAATCTACTACTATTCACTGGAGAAAAATTTTATAACAGGGATTTAAAAATTATCATGAGTTCCACAATGCAAATAATGACTATTAAACAATTTTGATAATACATTCCTCTAGTATATTTTGATAATATATTCCTTTTGGGGGGGCACAGATCACATTTTAAAGAGGAAAAATGGATAAAATAATTTGATTTTCATGTGCAGATAGAAACGGAGATGAATCTTACATACTAATAAAAACATTTTTACCTTCATTGAAATCTCTTTAACATTTCCATCACTAATTACATATGCTTCATTCACTGTTTAAATAAAGGGGTCTTCACGGACTCCCTCACTTTTTTAGACTTTTCTTTTGTGAAGGACAACACACAGACAGAAAAGTTCACAAAGACAAATACACGACAACGAAATCAGTGGAAGGCGAGCATTGCCATTACCATCACGGGGTCTACAAGAACACTTCGTATCCCCAGATACCACTATCCTGACTTTTACAGTAAAAGTAAAACCTTGCTCTTTCTTATAATTTTTACCAACTACATTTGAATTTCTTAACACTACAGTTGAGTTCTACCTTTCCTTGGATTTCATATTAATGGAATTACACAATCTTATACTGCACCTGGATTCTTCCCTTTAGCATTGTACCTGTGGGTTTCATACATATTGGGGGTTCACTTATCTGCATGGTTACACAGGACTCTATTGTCTGAATATACCACAATTTATTAATTAATTCTGCTGCTGGACTGGGTTCTGTCCAGGGTTTCACTGTCATGAACAATGATCCTATGGACATCCCTGTATGTACTTCCTGGCACACAAGGCCATGCGCTCATGTTACGTGTGCACTGAAGAGTGGAACAGACTGTGCGCATGTTCAACTTTAGCAGACAGGCCAAACTTTTCTACTGTTTGTACAACTTGGATTTTTTTTTTTTTTTTAAAGGACCTCCAACAAACACACCACCCCTGGTCTGTTGCTTTTCTTATCCCTGATCCTGCCCTTCTGTCAAGCCCTCACTGGAAACTGTTAAAGCCTACTTGGTGGCCATCACACTCGCATGCTGGCCAATGTGGCCTCCTGCACTTTGGTCAGCCTCGCACCTTCCCATCACAATGAAGAAATGAACGTGCAGTGCGTACCTACTGTGTGTAAGGTTTCAGGCTGAGGGCCAGGGATATAAAAAGGAAGATGGCAGGACCTTGACATCACGTGTTAAAACCGAGCTGGGAAAGGGGGCACACAGGAAAGAAGGGGAGTCTCACCAGAGGCAGGATGCACCAAGCAGCTAGTAACCGGGGTAGATCATGAATGCTGCGGAAGTAGAGAATACGAAGGGGTAAGGCTGATATGTGAGTATCTTGGGAAGGAGAGCTGATCTTGGCTGAGCTTCGAGGGAAATACAGGGCCAAGAAGAGCAAAGGCCACGGCTGGGAGCGTGCATGCTATGTTTAGAGAACAGGGAAGGATGAATGTTATCCTGGAACAATGATCTGTGTCCCCTATAGCTGCAACAGGGGCAGAATCTGTCTCCTGAATGGCCAGTTGAAGAGGAAACTTGCAGCCAAATAAGATACGCAAAACAATAAAAAAAAAAAAAAAGTCTGCCAGTTAAAAAACATTATGCTTAGTCACAAGTGTGCGTTCAAATACTACCTCAAAATACAGTTCTAAAAATACATATGGTACTAGGAAGGACACTGAGAATGTGACCCTTCCAAGGCATAGAAAAATCTGTAATATTACTGACACAGGAGTCCAGAAGTGGCCCTCACATTCTGTTGGTCATAAAGGCGCAGGACAGGGAAAGAGTATTTGAATGAACACAAATACACCATCAATGGTCAGCAAAAACTCATGACATCATCCATACGAATAATAGCAAAGGGCCAATTACTAGTAATAGTTGGACTTTTAAACTTTTTGGGGGCTTCACTGCTGGATGGGTTAGCCTAATAGTAGGGGTTACAGCACCCCCTGAATGCAGAAGTGCAAAGTCGTACAAATGGAGTCAGGAAACCTGGATCTGGGCCTCCATGTACCCGTCAGCTTTGTGACCAGGGGTGAGGGGTTGATTCTGTCCATTTCCTCTGTTCATAAAATGAAAGGTTGAAACAGGGTTTTCTAAAATCTCTCTTATCTCTCTATTCTAGCGACTGATACTGAGAGAAGGGATTTTTTTTTTTTTTTTTTTTTTTGGTTCACTTCCTTACAAACGAGAGAGCTCATGCCTGGCTCCTCTCTATCTTTCTTTAAACAACAAAATTTCCCACAAACCTGGAGACTTAAATGCTTGATGCAATGGGGCACCTGGGTGGTTCCGTTGGTTGGGTGTCCAACTTAGGCTCAGGTCATGATCTCGTAAGTTCGTGAGTTTGAGCCCCACGTTGGGTTTTGGGCTGTCAGCACAGAGCCCGCTGCAGATTCTCTGTCTCCCTCTCTCTCTCCCCCTTCCCCCTTCACGCGTACTCTTTTTCTCTCTCAAAAATAAACAAACATTAAAAAAATCAAAAAAAAAAAAAAAAAAAGAGTGGAAATTACAACAAGGAAGTGGCTTCTCCTATCTCCTCTCCAGGAGTAACTGTAGTCCAGACCATCTCTTCTATTTGACTGGAAAGTGGTACACTTGTGCAGTGAGTCAGGTCAACTCTCATGATGAGTGTGAACACATCTGCATGGAATTGACAGATCTTTTCGTAAATACATAAAGCGTCCTTTGAAAATCCTGGAGTCACGGAAAAATCTGTAATACCAAGTTTTACTTGTTCTGTATACTGAGAACAGCAGGTATACGGAGGAAACACAAGCAAAACAAGAGTAGTCGTACAAGAAGTTGGTTATGGAAAGACCAGAGCTTCAGGGACAGATAACCTGGCTCAGCCTGACTTTATGACACAGAACTTTCTAGATGGAGTGATGCGTGAATTAAAGGAGATCACTTAGTTCTGCCAGAGCTACCGATGTGGCCACAAACAACAGTGCATAAATTGTATATTATTATAAACCAAATCGTATTTTACAGTTACTCTTTTAAAAGAATCTTGCTATGATTCCTTCCAAACTAAAATATCAAACCGACCGAATGAACTAGAATTACTCTGGAAGTGATGTGTTTTGAGAGTTCAGACTAGTGACTTGAGCCTTGGGATCAGGTCATTCACTCACTGTTCGGAAAGACAAGGCCTTACGTCTCTAAAGGACAGAGATGGGATCAGCTCAGTGTCCTATGATGGCCCTGACTTTTCTTCAGGGTCACACCCTCCACAGATGTGCCGCCTCTCCTGATACCTTTTCATGAACAGTGCAGAAAATTTCTTATAAGACACAAAAAGTAAGATTCACACATGTTGTTTTGTGTTCCTTCCTTCGTTGCACCGGAATAAGTGGTACAAACAGACTTGCCTGTGGCAGTCCTAGCAAGCTGTGGCCTTGGATCTGTTACAAACCTGGGAACCAGAGAGCTGAGCCTGTAAAGAGCAAGGGGCTCCCAGCTGTCCCCTAGAGATAGAGAGCACGGCAAGGACCTGAAGCCACCTCTTCTGGGTGTTTAAATCTTCAGCCCCAGTTCCTGGTTTTGTTCTAGAGAAGTGAGGCTGATGGTTAAGTGGGAAAAGAACACGGGCTGAATGATTACTGAGCGCTTACTAGGAACTGTGCATTTATTGTCTGTTCAATTTTCCCAGCTACTTCAGGAAGTAGGCAAAGTTCTAAGATAGACCCATCCTACAGGTGAGGAACTGATGTACAGTGAGGGTTAAGTGACCTGCCCGAGACAGCACAGGTGGCAGAAACAGGATTTGCTCTGAAGGCCTGGAGTATCCTACCCGTCTCTCCATTTATGTGTTCCAGGGGACTGGTTTTGGGCTCTGTATTCGGTCCATAGCCATTTATCATTTCTACACTCAGGGAAATCAAAGTATCCCCCAAACCTGCAGGGCTGGAGCCTTCCTTTGCCATTGGCATCCCCTAATTTACTTACGATTCCTCATTTACAAAGGAACAGAACAGAGGAAGTTGTTTCTTTGAATGCTGCTTTAGAAACTGTGCCCTCCTATACAGGAAGCCTCTTTAAGGGCCACCCTCTAGCGGGGTGCAGTGCAGGCAGGAACTGCTCAATCAATACTAGGTGAACAAACAAATGAGAGGCAAGAAAATCCTCATTGCAAACAGTAGCTTTGTAAAAAGAGGAAAGCTAGCCACTGGGTGCTGGAGATATTTATTCAAGGACTCAGAGGTCCAAGGACTGTGGGAGCCATAAATAAATATAATGATCAAGAGCCCATACGGCTCCTTGTATCCCACTGTATCCTGGTATGAAAAACCCTCAATGTTGGATTTGGTGGTTTTCTTCAATAGGGACTGTTAACAAGGAGAGGCTACGTGAGGGAACGGAGAGAACATGTACAAAGAACTAAAATACTCACTGATTTTTCATTTTCAGATCCTATAGCTTAGGGCTGGGACACAGATGGCCGGAGATGAAGGCAAATCTTTTATGGTGCCTACCTGGCATTATTTCTTATCTCTGTATCAACAGGAAAAATGCTGAATACCCACATTAAAAAAAAAAAAAAACACCAAAAACATTTTACTTATTTATTTTGAGAGAGAGAGAGAGCACGCCAGTGGGGAGGATGCAGAGAGAGAGAGAGAGAGGGAGAGAGAGAGAGAGGGGGAGGGAGAGAACCCCAAGCAAGCTCAATGCTCTTGGTGTGGAGCCTGATACGGGGCTTGATCTCACAAACCATGAGATCATGACCTGAGCCAAAATCAAGAGTCGGACACAACCGACTGAGCCGCCCAGGCGCCCTGAATGCACAAATTTGATAAGACTGATACTTAATGGCAGGAATCATTAGAAACAAAGAAAGAACTAGACACTCCATTTGAATGTTCTCTTAGGTGAAATTCCTCTAATGCACGTTTTTAAAGATAGACTGCTTTCATTCCCTCAAATACAGTCTTTTGTTATAAACATGCCAAAACTGAATGGAGATCACTCTTGACTAAATGTAATCACCCACTTCAGACTATGTAATATTCTGGGATACAACGGAAACCATGGACACAATGCTCTAAATGCAACTCAGATTCACAAAAGCTTATCTCTAAGTGATGAACAGAGAAAATGAGTCATTCGTTTACCCTTTATGAAACCAGTGTCTCTCTCTGGGGTTCAGATTATGAGCACAGCCACCAGCCATCAGAGGCCACGGGTTGGCTTTGTGACTTTAAATATATTTTTAGCAAATAGGAGCTACGCCAGTCAAGGGGAAAGGTGCTCACAGATAGTAAGGTTTTACTAACTTGGGAGCTAAAAGTTAAGATGAAGAGTATCTCCAAAGAGCGGGGAAGAGTCTGAGGAATTTACTCCTAAATATTACCCAGTGTATATGTGTTAAACATCGCATATTTAATGACAGAGAGAGAAAGGATAATAATGGTAGGACTACAAAGGGTCTCATTTATAGCATCTTGTCATAGGAACTATTGAAAATTAAATAAGGCTGTTTCTAGCTGCTACTGCTCTCAATTAGCCAGCAGCCACTTCCCCAGCCGTAATAACTGCCACATGCACTTTGTGTGTTACCTCTGGCCTGCTAATTCCAAACACAGGAGGTCGCAGCCATAGACTGCGCTCCCCAGACTGGCCCACAACCGAACGCCCTGCTGGTCAGATTCCGTTGCACAAAATGGAATGATTCAGTACGTCAGAATATTTCAGATAATTTAGCCTAGTTCCGCTCCTTAAACATATGAACTAGATTATATACTTTGTGATAATTTAACCTTCACTTACCCAAACATTTTCTGTGCCATAGAACTACATGCTTCTCTTTATTTTTGTTCCTTACAGTTTCACAAAATTTAAACAATGGTCTCTGCTCTGAGTTACCAGGTTGTGCTGCCAATAAGGTGACTCACGTCATGTGCAAGGGCCTTCATTTTTGAAAATGGAAAAAATCAGTCCTGTGAAACTGACACTTTGGTTTGGTTTGAAAGGAGAGGATAACGTGCAAAATATAACGATCCCATCCCCAAAGGTCATCTTTTTATGTCTATGGAAGTAGCTACCCACCCCCGCCCCTCGACGGTCCGGGGGCTATACCTCCATAGACGGATGTGCCCCCCACCCCCACCCCGCCACTCCAGCAGCCCCTCCCTTGGGGGGCTCCTCGGACCCTCGTACTGATAGGAGGCCCCAGGGCCCGAGCCACTAACAAAGAGTTAAAGCTCCTCCTGAACTCTGGAAGAAATCGGATTTCGTCAGTGAGGTTTGGCAATGTGAGAAGCCCAGTAACCAATTTCATTTCCTGATAAATGAATGGTCCACAGGGGAAAGTCGGCCAGTGAGTTTCGGAACTGTTGAGAGCTCAGCCTTTACTGAAAGACTCCTTGAAGGAGCCAGCCTGTCTATTGCTTATCACTGCTGAGCCAGCCGGCCCCATGCAAACAGGGCAGCTGCCAGACTCCACTCCCAGCTGACTGGAGCGCGAGGCAGAGGCCGGCACGAACGTGTGGTATCCCTTTAAGAAACGATATTGCTATCGTATGCACCCCCCTCCCATTATCCTGGCCCTTTTAACCTGTGGGTCTGGAAACACATGCCTATTAAAATTATTTTAGAGCAGCGGGTTTAATGGTCTTCATCACTTAAACGTAACCCCTCCCCTCTCCTCCCCCCCCCACCCCCCCCCGCAGCCCACCCGATACAAACTCTAAAATATCCTCGGTATCCAGGTTAGATTCAGATTTGGGGGAACGTAATGTCTAAAAACAGACAAATGCTCAGATAAAGAAGAGCCACGTGTAGAAAGTCAATCGGAGGGCAGTTTTGAAAGACAGAAAGTACTTCAAAGTACTGAAATAAGTTTACCTGAAATGTAAGCAGCCCAATTAATCACAAGACCCTTTACCTTTTAAGCTTGAAATGAAATAAATACCTGTATGGCCAAGTAAACCCAAAGGCCATTCTCATAAATACAACCCTATATGCTGTATTTACACTTACAAATTTTTAAAATCTTGAACATTTCTTCACATTAATTCGGAATTGGGGTCAAAGCATATACTTTCAAATATGTATGCCGGATTCAAGTGAATTTTTGTGAAAGGTTAGCTTGACATTTAAAAAGCTAATTTGGGGGCGCCTGGGTGGCGCAGTCGGTTAAGCGTCCGACTTCAGCCAGGTCACGATCTCACGGTCCGTGAGTTCGAGCCCCGCATCGGGCTCTGGGCTGATGGCTCAGAGCCTGGAGCCTGTTTCCGATTCTGTGTCTCCCTCTCTCTCTGCCCCTCCCCCGTTCATGCTCTCTCTCTGTCCCAAAAATAAAAAAAAAATAAAAACGTTGAAAAAAAAAATAAAAAAGCTAATTTGGCCTTGCTTAGAAAACACACAAAATTACCCTATATAAAATAGTCAAATGAACACTTGCAGGCAGGGGAAGGGAAAAAATCCTAAAAAAAAATGGCTCCGGGCCCTTAATTATAAAAAATAAAGCAAACAAAATCTGAAACTAGTGAGCTTTCAAGAGGCTTGCAGGCCTGGACCGGCGGCAGGGAAACCTGGAGCTGATTAGCCCCACCCTTGCAAAGGCATTCTCGTGCCAGTGGTGATGGTGACGAGGGCACATGCTGGGGCTTTACAGCGAGGGGGAGCACAGATTCCACCCACCAAGAGCAACGCAGAGAATGAGGAAAAAGGGAAAGCCAGTGGGGCCTTTAGCTTCTTCTCTAACCATTCAATACATCGGGTTTTTTTTTTTTTTTTCTCTCTTTTTCCATGGTTTTGGGACCACAAGATACATTCTTCCTTTGACTTCAATTTTAGATTCTTGGTGACACTGAGCTGGGCCGTCTCCAGGCCCAGGCTATGGAGAGAAGTCTGTGCATTCGTTTGGAGGGAATCAGTACTAAGTTGGCTTGAGCTAGGTCACATAATTTGATAACAGAAAGGGGAGAATGAAGGCACGGGAGTTTCCTAGGCTATTTAAAAACTGTCTAAGTTGTGACCCTCATTGGTCACGTGAACTGAAAAAGAAGGCCACTTTAACACCGGGGCTCTTTTGGTCTCTATGGCTTCTAAATCAAGAGCAAAAAATAAATTTCTAAGTACTGGGTTTCTGAACCACTTCAAATTTTAATTATCTATGCATATAATAACTGTACATGGTACTTCCAAGTTCAGAAAATAAGCAAAACTGATAAAACTCAAAGGTTTAATTCAAAAATAGAGCTCATTACCTGCGGTAGGAGCGTTAGGTCTGGTTCTTAACATGAACAGAGCTATTTAAAGGTTAATCGCCAGTGCTTTGCAGAACGGAGCTACGAATGACTACTGTATTTAATAAGCCAAAAGCACATCTGAGGCCTTTAATTAATCTGAAGAACTGTTTCTTGTAAGGATTCTGCAAAGCACATGGTTTTCTTATACCGTGGGTTCCAAAAGAATGAAAATGTTTTTCTGTTGTTTTCTTCTGAATGCGGCTGCTTTGAGCCGCGCTCAGGTTTAGAAGCTGGATGGGGTGGGAGCGGGGGAGGGGGGAAGGCTTCCAGAGAGGGGGTGTACCGACAGACGGCCGTGTGACCAGACTCCCGGGGTTCTGAGAGGAGAAGCTGCTGCCAAGCAGGGCAGACGGGACAGGATTTCCCTCAGATGCTCCCCAACTAAAACTCTGAGAGGTCAAGAACCTCGCTTCAACTTTTGCCTCCTTGCTGGTGAAGGACGGCCAGCATGATTTTTACAAGCTAGACAATGAGTGAGGACCCAAGATCCCAGGGACTGGCCAGCTAGGAATCTGAGGTTCTCATGAGGAGGAGGGGCCAGGGCAACCCCCTCTTTCCGCGTGCTTTTCCTTCCTTCAGGTTCTTTTCAGTCCACGTGAGTCATAGGACTTTCCCCTCTGAGAGCTGAGTGTGTCGGGGGCAGACCCAGCCTGAACGTGGGGTTCTCTCCCACTCCCACTATTCCTTAGGCCTCTCCTCAGACTTTCATCCAAGGATCCGAGTCACTCAGCAATGTTAGTCTAGCCAAAGCGAACAAATATGATCATCATAGAGCTGAGGACTTGTAGGCACAGAGAGGTTCAGTAAAGGAGAAACAGGGAGTTGACGACAGGGTCACAAAGAAAATACACACTTCTGGATCCTTACTTGGGAAACTGGCAATAGGTCTGATGAGCTGTAAACTATAGATGCGCAATTTCATCCACGTTTTGACGACGCGGGCAGTGGGTAATGGCTGTAAAATGTCAGGATTTTTCCAACACTGAGAATTCAAAACATTTACTACTCTGAGTCCTGGAAAGAAGGAATGGTAGTTTAAGTTTTGAGGTGGGGAAGCAGAGGCATCAAAAGAATGTTTACTCTGTTTTATAGGAAAAAAAAAAGTTTTATGAAGTGCTCTTTCCAGTGGAAGACATAATTATTATTTTCTGCTGGGAAACATTCTGGCTAGTTTACAGTAAGGACCTGATATAACATGGGAAGAGTTTAAACCCCACACATTTAAGAGCTTGCTAACACATATTTTCCTATGTTGAGGCTGTGGTGATGTTTATCCTTCCTTTCGATAGAGCAGTGTCGGAAAAGTGTTAGCACCAGCACCCTGTGACTGCAGAAGCAGGGCCACGTTCAAATGAATTATAAGCAGGCAGGCAAACAAATAACCCCGACCCACACTTAATCTTACTACTCAAAGTGAGTAAATGTTTTCTCTTTGGGGAGTGATCGTCCTGTGTGTGTGTGTGTGTGTGTGTGTGTGTCTACAGTTGGATGGGTGAATACACAAACACATACACACAAGTGCGTATGTATAAACACAAATATGAATATAGCTGTAATCGTGTAAAAAGTGTTATGATGTTTCTGAGTCTGGAAGACATTAAGAAAAGCTGCCACGCCTTTCTCGTTCTAGATGACACCATAAATTATTTCCTACTTTTGGTTTACTCTCCACGCTATAGAGAAGTAAACTACTGTCATGTGTTCTGGTAAAACATTACATTGTTCAAGTAATTTACCACTCCAATGTGATAATGAGCCCTGTGTTGTCTACACTCTGGGACTATGGGCCACACAGAATGATTTTCGCGGGGCCCGTTGACTTTTTCTATGAAGACTTATCATATAAGAATGTAGGAACAACATTAAGGGTAGAATGTTCGCATCCTGAAGAAACCTGGAAAGGAGTGAGTTGTATATTCCACTCTAAGACAATCTCTGGAGGTAGTGAACAAACGTGGTTTCAGTTACTCCCAGGAATCTCCCTGGGAGTGGCACGGACAGGCTATGGATGCCACAGAACACACCGCTGCTGCCAGTCCCGATAACTTTTTGGCAGATAATACGCTTAGATGGAAAATCTTTCTCTCGTTCCACCTAGAGGAGCTCGGTATTGGAGGGCAGGTGTTAAATAGCTTTTATTCTGGCACAAGGGCGAGCCCTGGGCTGTGTGAGAAGGAACACGGAGAAAGAATGCTCGAGTCCCCTGTAGGACCATAGCCCGGAAAGCTCCCTTTTCTAAGATCTGAACTCTTGAAATGATCGAACCATTAATTAGCTCTTTTCTCCAGTGGTGAAACACACGGTGCCTTGCACGACAAGGGAGTGTCACAAAAGTATTTTTTCTCTTTTTCCTTTCGGCAATGCTTTCCTGGTCTCCAGTTAAAAAAATTTTTTTTTAAAGATTTTATTTTTGGCGCCTGGGTGGCTCAGTCCGTTAAGTACCCGACTCTTGGTTTTGGCTCGGGTCATGATCTCAGTTTGTAAGTTCGAGCCCTACGTTGGGGCTTGTTGCTGGCACAGAGTCTGCTTGGGATCCCTTCTCTCTCTTTCTCTCTGTCTGCCCCTTTCTTGCTGTCTCTTTCTTTCTCAAAATAAATAAATAATCTAAAAAAAAATATTTTATTTTAAAATAATCTCTACATCCAACGTGAGGCTCGAATTTACAATCTGGGGATCAAGAGCTGGGTGCTCCACTGACAAGCCAGCCAGGTGCCCCCTTTAGTTAAATTTTTGAATTGAACTCTGGCATCTGTTAGGTGAAAATGACCAAACTGATTGTTTCCTTCTTGTTTGTTTATGGAGATTATCATACAATAACATTGAGTAATTTCAGTGTCCAATTCGCCAAGTTTTGCTGTTTGGATGCACTCAACGCATCGCCACAATGAAGATACTGCCTGGTTCCATCACACTAAGAAGCCCCTCCTGCCCCTTTGCACTTACCCTGCTCCCCTTGGCCCAAGGCAGCCACTGATCTGCTTTTGGTTACAATTTTGTCTTTTTAAGCATTTTGTTAATTTCTTTAATTTTAATTGTTTGTTTTTAGTTTATTTATTTATTTTGAGAGACCGAGTGTGAGTAGGGGAGAGGCAGAGAGGGGGAGACAGAATCCCAAACAGGCTCCAAACCATCACTGCAGAGCCTGACATGGAGCTCGAACCCATGAAATCATGGGATCCTGACCTGAGCCAAAACCAAGAGTTGGACACTTAACCAGCTGAGCCACCCAGGCACCCTGGCATTTTATTAATTTCTAATCATCACATTTTTAACTTTGATGATTCTAGTCTTCTTACAATTATTGAGGCTTGCTCTGGGGCTCAGAATATGGTCAATCTTGGTCTAAATGTGCCATGTGCATTCAAAAAGAACCTGGATTCTGCCACTGTTAGGTGAAATGTTCCATGAATATCAATCAAGTCAAAGTGACTGATAGTCTTTTCCAGATCTCCCGTGTCTTTGTTGATTCTGTTTTGTCTGGTTGTTCTACCAACTACTGAGATTGGGATGTTAAAATCCCTATGATAGTGGAAATGTCTCATGTTCCCTTTAATTCTGCCAATTTCCTGCTTCATGATTTTGATGCTCTGTTTTTGGTCCCTATACATTTACAATTGCTTATATCCTCCTATTGAATTGTCCTTTGGACCATTATGACATATTCCTCCCTTTTGTCCTAGGTTTTCATGTGAAAACTGTATTCTCTCATATTAACATAGGCACTTAAACCTTATGCTTACTGTTTGCATGGTACCTCTTTGTCATTTTGTCATTTGCTTTCAGCCTGTTACCTTTAAATCTTTTTTTTCAATGTTTATTCATTTTGTGAGAGAGAGAGAGAGAGAGAGAGAGAGAGAGCGAGCTGTCAGCACAGAGCCTGACGCAGGGCTTCAACTTGAGAACCATGAGATCATGACCTGAGAGGAAGTCGGATGCTTAACCAACTGAGCCACCCAGGCTCCCCATCCCCAGCCTATCTGTATCTTTAAAGTTAAAGCACTTCCTTTGCAGACTGTATATATTTAGGTCTTATTTTCTCCATTCTGGCAATCCCTGCCTTTTAATGAGTATTTAGCGAATGAGTATTTTATATAATTTTTGATGTGACTGGGTGTGGGGTCCGCCACCTTCTTTTCCGTTTTCTATTTGTTCCTTTGTTCTTCCTTTCCTGCCTGATGGGGGAGGGGAGAATCATTTGAATATTTTTTACATTTCTGTTTTCCTGCTGGCTTTCTGGCTATTCATTTTTGTATTTTTTTTATAGTGGCTGCCCTCGAGATTACAATAAACACGTCTACCTTTTCACAGTCAACTTACAGACAACAATTTACTACTTCATGTAAAATACAGAACGCACAGGAGGGCCATTCCAGCCTCTCCTAACCTTTATGCTATCACTGGCATTTACCCAGATATATTGCCCCTTCCGGTAAATACTCATTCTTTCCCCCAAATCTGAGTTTCCGTCTGGGATCATTTCCATTCAGCCTAAAGAACTTCCTTAGCACTTTTTATAATGCAAGTGTGCCGGCAGCGAGTTCTGTTGGTTTTCTTTTACTTGATGATGTCTTTATTTCATTTCCATTCCTAAATGATCTTGTCACTGGATATAGCATTCTGAGCTGACAATTGTTTTTTCTTTCATACTTTGGAAATCTTGTTCTGTTCTCTTGAAGACGATATGGTTTCTAACAAGAAGTGATACATTAACTGGACTGTTGTGCTCCTGCACGTACTATGACATTTTTCTCTTGTTCTTTATCACTGGCTTTCGGTACTTCTGACAATAGCATGCCTTGATGTGGCATTCTGCGTTTATTCTGCTTGGTGCTAGCATCTGGCATTTGCACATTTCTGTCTTTTCCCCCCTTGGTTCTTTTTTTTTTTTTTTTAATGTTTATTTAGTTTTGAGACAGAGAGAGACTGAGCGTGAGCAAGGGAGGGGCAGAGAGAGAGGGAGACACAGAATCCGAAGCAGCCTCCAGGCTTCGAGCTGTCAGCACCGGGCCCAAAGTGGGGCTTGAACGCACAAACCGTGGGATCATGAGCCAAAGTCGGATGCTCAACCGACTGAGCCGCCCAGGTGCCCCTGACCCTTGGTTCTTTTTTATTGTTTCTACTTCTCAGCTGAGACTTTTCATTTTTCTGCTGAGATTTTCATGCATTGAAAACATGTTTTATGCAATAAAAAACACTGAGGAGAGTTATAGTGACTGCTTTAAAATCCTTATCTGCTAGTTCCGACATCTGGTTCATCTTGGGGTTGAATTCGATTGACTTTCTTTTGTTTAGAGAATGTGTTCCATTTTCTTGGTTCCTTGGATGTTGGGGTATTTTGGATTGCATCCTGAATAATATTAAGCTGTGCAGATTCTTGTCTGGCCTTGAGCTGCGAACCTTGGATTTGGTGTCGCACTCTAGTCTCTTGTTCAGATCTTTTGCCTTTGGCTGAGCTGCTTAAAGTCTGGTCCTTAGACGTGTGGTTCACACGTATTTCAGAGGTGTGGGGAGAACATTTTAGGATCCCCTTTTCTCCTGGGATTCCTTCACGATTTTCAGACTTCATAGATTCTCTGCCTCTCTTTTCTGGTTCTCTAGGCCAGAAAGGTTACAACTCTCCCCTCACGCCCCGCCCTGTTTCTGCTAGGTGTGTGCTTGCCACTGCAGTTAGCCCCAGGCTAAAAGCCTCAGGGGGACAAGGAGGTCAGTTTGTTATCCCCCAACCTCCAAGTGAAAGTACTCTCCGCCAGGGTCTTCTGATCTGTGCACTCCTCTCTTTCTTCAGGGTGGCAAATCTGGTCTTCCCTCAGACTTCTGGTCTTTGGCTGAAGTGCTGGGAGTCTCTTTCCCACATACGGTTCAGGGATCACTCACCGATGGGGACAGACACACTTTGGGGATTGCCCCTCAGGCTCCTTCCCTTCTGGGGTTCCTCTAGTCTCCTCAGCACTCAGGCTTTCCCAGCTTCACTTCTGTGGTTCCTCAGGCCAGGAAAACCAAGTATTTCCATGTGAACCTCTCACCACCGTGGAGTAAACTACACGGGCAGTGCTTATTAGCCCCAGGCTATAAAAGCCAAGGACACAAAACTTCTCTACCTTCCAATCTCCCTCCTCTAAATAAGCAAGAACTCCTGTTGGAATCTGTTTGCTTCTATTCACTCTCTAGTGCCTAAAATACAGCTGTATGTTGTGTTATTTGTCCAGGTTTTCTAGCTATTTCTGTAGGGGGTGTCATGTGGGGTCTTAGTCTATGACACCTAGAAGCAGGTGTCCTCAAGCTGATTTTCAACCGAGCTATCTTAATTCATTCAGCCACATTTGATGAGTGGCTATTCTGTGCAAGGCAGTGTATTATGCTAGATGCCATCGGGAGACATAAACATAGAAAGCATGGCAAAGGACTAAGAATGAAATGAGAGATGAAAATATATATACATATTTGTATACAAGATAGCACGGGAACTTTTTTTTGGTAGCTTAAAATTGGAAATCATCTGCATGTCTACCAGCGGTAGAATGGATAAACCATGGACTATTTACACAATGCAATATTAATACATCAGTGGAAAGGAACAAACTTCATGTAGCAACAAAAACGTCTCTCATAAACAATGCTGAGCGAAAGAAGGAAGGTGCAAAGAAAAATAAACTGCGTGATTCCGTCTGCGAAAAGTTCAAAAACGGAAAACCAGGTCGTTTGGGCATATACACATGGATGGTAAAATTATGAGGAAGAATCAGACAGTCACCTCCGAAGTCAGGACAGTGTTTATTTCTAGGCATTTCTGGGCTGTTGGCAATGCTCCATGTCTCGATCTGAACAGTGAATGCATGGATAGTCACTTTATAATTATTCTTTCATAGCACACATCTATAGCTTATGTAGTCATCTATATAAGGATGCTGTTCACAGTTTAAAAAGAAGGGGGGTGGCTTTATTAGGAAATGGAACCTTGACTACATTTGCACATGAGGCATGACCACGAACCAGTTATTATTCTTATGACTCAAAATTCTTCTGAAAATGGGTAGAAAACATGTTCCTTCCAATCTCACTAAGACTAGTGAGCAATAATATAATTTGATAGCAAACACAGGTTTAACTTAATACCAAAGAAAAGCCAACTTTAAGTGTTTTTTAAAAACTATGTCCCAGGGCGCCTGGCTGGAGCAGTCGGTTAAGCGTCCGACTTCAGCCAGGTCACGATCTCGCGCTCCGTGAGTTCGAGCCCCGCGTCGGGCTCTGGGCTGATGGCTCAGAGCCTGGAGCCTGTTTCCGATTCTGTGTCTCCCTCTCTCTCTGCCCCTCCCCCGTTCATGCTCTGTCTCTCTCTGTCACAAAAATAAATAAACGTTGAAAAAAAAAAAATTTTAAAAACTATGTCCCAATTTTAAACATCACAAGGTCAGTTCTGTTTGAAAGGGCACGGGAAAAATCTTTTTGATGAGCACAGGTCCTTTCTGGACACAAATAACTAGCCGATATTTTATCATTTTTTTTTTTTTTTTTAATGTTGGAGTCTCTGTATATCTGATTCTTTTAAGAGGGGCATACTGGTAGTGATCTTCGTAGTCTAGTAATGGGCACTATATTGGTCAGAGATTACGAATCCCCTGAAATATCTGTCCAAGTTTGTAAATTTAGCTGTGTTTGCTATGAAGACCTTCTAAGTTTTCAAAATGGACTCAGTTGCTTGCAATTATCATGCAGTGCCTGAGGTACTTCCTGCTGCCCTCAGAGCTCTCAGGCGAGAATCCTGTAAGGAACCTGGATGTGGGGAATTGCCAGGAAAACAAATTGTTTCATCAGTTCCTTAGTTATCCCCAATCGCTGATCGGCATTGACAGTATTCATGTTCTTCACAGAACCAGGCTTTCGTGGCCTTGAGCCCTCTAAAACTAACAGATGCAGCACAAAGAAACTTTAGCGAGTATGGCCAGATGCTTACCAGCGTCCTCAGTGTGATTACTTATGGACCAATCACTGCTCTTTCCAGCGTGCCCCAGAAAGGAAAGCCACCGCAAAGAAAGTAGTTTTGGTCCTCCAAACAAACCAATTTTGCTACATGTAAGGGATTACAGTTAGTGGACTTTGCTTTCTTTAAAAAGTCTTTTATCACCTTGAAATTTTCAGAAACTTTTGGGATGTGTATGTTCAAGTAAGAACATCTCTTTTTTTTTTTTTTCTTTTTTAACATTTATTTATTTTTGAGACAGAGAGAGACAGAGCATGAATGGGGGAGGGGCAGAGAGAGAGAGAGGGAGACACAGAATCGGAAGCAGGCTCCAGGCTCTGAGCCATCAGCCCAGAGCTCGATGCGGGGCTCGAACTCACGGACTGCGAGATCGTGACCTGAGCTGAAGTCGGACGCTCAACCGACTGAGCCACCCAGGCGCCCCAAGAACATCTCTTTAAGAAATCACCAGAACCAAACACAATGATTTAGTGTTCTTATTCTTTCACTTAACAACATTCTATTTTTTCTCTGGCTTGAGAGTATTAATAAGGAGAACCCACAGAACAAATTACTATAATTCGTTAGTCATCCTTTTTTCAGAAACAATTCATTCTTTCACTTATTATCCAATAAAAAGAAATAATTTTGTAACGATCAGGGAGCTTTTCTTTTTGGTCATAAATTACATTACAAAACACTTTGTAAGGATTAGAGCAAATGACTTGAACAGTAGCTCTAAAGGCAACGGAACAATCTCAGTAATTATGGTCAACCTAACGGAAAAGTCAAGACTGGGACAGATGAACAATAATAACTGGTTCCATTTTTTTAACCACCAGAGTTGAATCTCTCCTTAAGAAATGTTAGTCTGTGAATCACACATTTCTGCCTCTACCAAAGAAAGTAATTCTATCAAAATCGATAGCAGAGATTTAAAGATAAAACCACACACATTCACGTTTCCTTTTCAGTGGAAGGGTATCAGCATTTTCCACTGCTGCCCTTGCATGGCAAACGTGTGTGTGTCCCTTCCTTGGTCACTAGAAATCGTGGTTTAGAGAAGTGGGCAAAAATTCTCTGCCTACAGTAAAATCAGATTTTTATCACTTTTCAATTATGTGTTCTAGTTTTCATGACTATATGTGAGATGTAATGAAAACAAAGACTAAAGTTTTATACTCTGGGATCACAGAGTAAAAACTAGGTTTGATTTCTCGTTCATCACAAGGAAGGGAAAAAAATCCTATCAACTGCTTACAAATCTACCATATGTTTAATGAAACAAAAACAATGTAAGACATTAAATATCATGAGTTAGACTATGGATCAAGAATGGCTATTCTAAAAGTTAGTATGACATGAAGTTTTTGCATGTTTAGTGCAATTTCAATACTATGTATGAGAAAACACTCCATGTATGTTTGAGTACTTTATAAAGTAGCAATAAGTCTAATTTCAAACATTTTAAGGTCATTCTACAACCCTGAGTAAGATACTGTTGAAGCCAAGAACTTAACTAGGTGTATTATGCATGCTTTAGGTTAAACAAACTGATCTAATAGGCAAACAGGGTTGTGAATTAGGAGACAAAAATTTAAGGTTTAAAAGAAAGAAGAATGGGAATTCATGGCTCAAAGAGAAGATGAACTGAAATGAATGTGGACAAAGCATTAGATTCTCTTTAGCCTGTTTCCTCACTTGCAAAATGTAAATTACCTTCGTATTTCTTACAGTTGTCAGGAAGACTAAATAAAAACGCTTACACAAAAATACCTCGCTGAGGACCTGGCACAGAGCAAGTGCTCAATAAATGGAACCAGATAATAAACAACAAAGGAAAAAGAGCCAAAAGAGGGATATTTATGTCAGACCGAGGAACAGATATGCAACATTTTAAAAGACACGGACTTTAATTTTTGGCGACTGTTTGTCTAGTTTATAAAGTAACTGTGGTATCTTCTATCAGGGTTACATGTAAAACAAATCTTCTATTTTACGGTTTATCATGGAAGAGTTCTCAGTGTTTTATAGGAAGGGAAGATAAAACTGCTCTGATCCCACCAAGGCTACCTGGTAACCCTCACCATCATGGCCTTAGTCTTCATGCGGGCTGGGATTTGGAGGAAACCAGGCCATATGATAGCGGTTCTTCAATCTGGTAAATCATCTGGACCACTCAGGGAACCATTTAAAGTGACAGGTTCCCAAATTCCTCACCAAACCACGGAGTCAGAATTTGAGGTGAGACCCAGAAATCTGCATTTGGAAACAGTGCTCTACGTGACTGTGTGCACTCCTGGAACCCTCAAGTTGATGGGAGGAGAGACAGACGTATTACGGAGCTGTAGTCATTAAGACAGTATGGTAACTGGCACAAAACCGGACACACGGATCAATGCAACGGCAGATTTGTTCTTCCATAACACCCATACAGACAGGCTTCTAACAGCCACAAGTTCTCTTGTGCTTCCTACAGTCTTGCCCTGAAAAACTGCTCTGAGGGATTCTACTGAGGGGATGACTCTCCTTGGCTAAGACTTTCCATTTGCAGACCGGTGACTTGAAAAGCTAGAACAACATCCTGCACGTGTGTATGTTGGGGGAGTGTGTGCGTGCATGTGCACTTGAGACCGTGTATTTCCTAAGACAGTCCTCACGCGGGGATTGAAGGGTCTTAAGAATCAGCTGTCAGCATTATCCAGAGGTCTCCTGAACCACTAATGATCTTGTGTTTATTGTTCCATGACAGACAAAAGTAACTTATGAGTAAGACTTGATGCTTGTCTTTACTGGGCAGGAAATCAAGGAGCTTAGAACAGGAGGGAGAGCCACTCTGACTTTTAAACTTCTGCAGAGATCATTCTGGGTTTAGGGAAACTTCGGTAGGAATGTAGCCAGTGTTCCTTTTTTTAGGATGGAAGTCCAGCCCAGACCTGTACCTTTTACACTTAGCACTTCCTAGAATCCACCCAAAAGTGAAAAGGGATTGATAATATTCCAAAAAGAAGAGAGAACAAAGTACAAAAAAAAAAAAAAAAAAAATTAAGTCAAAAAGTCAAACGCGGCCACTGGAACAATTAAAGTAGTTACAAGCTAGTAGCAGACTGACTCTCAGGAAAAGGCTAACTGTTGGCCGGTGGGACGGTGCTGGGCACAGGAGCTCAAATTTCCCTGTCCGAACGCGAGTGACTTATTCTCGGTGTTTGTCAGAACCTGAGAACATGCATGCTCTACACATCCCGAGGAAGAGAAAAATCAGGCAGAAAGAAGCAGACACTGGCTCCGTATTTTTCACTTGAGCCCAGTAGCTCCATCACGCTCTTCCCTTTCCAAGAAAGATTCAGAAATAGAATGAGGTCGCTTATCTGAATAGTTTCCTCTGCTTGAACGATAATGAAATCAGTGCAAGCCAAGAGGCAAGAAGAGATACTATTAAAAATTTAGGGAGGTCAATCTGCAGAGGCAGTATCCTGTTGATGGGTGCACTCAAGTGGAGGTCAGATCAGGGTTTTGAAGCTCTCAGAATACACAGTGTAAAATAATATTATAGGCTTAAAAAATGGAACTATTCCAACAAGGTGACCAGGACTTCTGCTTTGACCTTTGTTCTGCGATGGTGTTTTGGCACAAAAGTGGACCCTGCAAGAAGTCTGTGGAGAGCTGTTCTCCAAAGAAGCATGTTAATCGGAAGCAGAATCTCAGACCACCACCCCGTGGTCAACAGACCCCCTTTTCTGCCTGCCTCCCTTCCATTCGGCAAATATGGAAGTGCCCTGATGTGCCAATAGAGTTTCAGACTCTTCAAATTAACAAAACGTGAAGGTCCCTGACCTTCTGGAGCTTCCATTACCTGGGAGAAGAATAATAAATAAGTACACAGTATGTTAACATGATAAATAATGTGAAGGAAGAAAAAAAAATACAGAATTGGGGGACAGGGAGTGTGAACATTGAAACCAGGGGTCAGGGTAGGCCTCAGGGAGTCAGGCATCAGGTGCTTGGGCGAGCGAATACACCAAGGGGGTATGCAGACATCGGGGACAGCAGTTGAAGCAGGCAAGAGAAACCAGTACAAAGGTCCTAAGAGTGGAGAGTTGCTGGTGTGCTGGGGGGAATTAGCCATTGCTGTGCTTTTCAAACTTGAACTAACATCAGACACCACCTTTGGGGCTTGTTAAGACGCAGACAGCTGGGTCCCAGCCCCGGAGCTTCGACTTCAGGAATTCTGGGGGCCCGAGAATGTGCATTTCTAACAAGTTCCTATGGGATGCGGATGCTGCTGGCACAAGGGCTATGCCTTGAAAACCAACATTCTAGGGGCGCCTGGGTGGTTCAGTCGGTGAAGCACTGAACTCGACTTCGGCTCAGGTCATGATCTTGTGGTTCATGGGATGGAGCCCTGAGTCGGGCTCTGCGCTGACAGCCCAGAGCCCGCTTGGGATTCTCTCTCTCCCTCTCTCTCTGCTCTTGCCCTGCTTGCACGCATGCTAAGTAGATAAGATAAACTTAAAAAAAAAAAAAGATCTAATGCTTATTTCAAAAACTGAGTTGCTAAATCATAGTGGACTATTAAATTGATTTAATGGGTCTGCCTGGCAATTAAAAAAGAGGAAAGAAATAGGAAATATCAGCGCTCATCACATTTACTGAGGACAAATGAAATGTTTCTCTTTTATGAAACTTTTGTTTCGGTTGTATAGAAATGTGTGTAAGATGCATATTTTGCTGTGGGTGGCAGTCAAAAAAATTTGAAAGCCGCCAGTCTAATGACATTAGTGTGTCACTAAATAACACCAGCCACATTAATCTGGTCGTAGGTATTATGAGAAATCTTATGTTTTCAGTGGGACACAAAGCTGAACTTGCCTTGGGTGTTCGCTTTCACTCACCCATACGTTTCCTCTGCCTGGATTTCTTTCTCATCTCAGCCCATGGAACCCTCACCACCCCTTTAAGACAGAGAAGATCAAGGCCAGGTTTCTCCTTAAAACCTTCCCAGCGACGTCCCGTTTTCCTGCTCTGACCTCCCTCAGAACTGAACTTCTATGCTGTTCATTTGACGTGCAGCACTGATTGCCCTGCTCTGTGCGCGGTCTTTGCGAGCTGCGCCTTTCTCTCCTGAAACGGGACACGTAGTTTTGAGGACAGGGTTGGTGTCGTCTGCACCTGTATCTGCCCACCAATGCTCTGGCCATGTCGTGTTTAAAGTGGACTAGCTGCAGACGGAATAAACAGTCAAAACACACTTAAAAATTATAATGTGTTATTTGTATGCTGTATGTACTACAAATGACGATGATGAAAATCTAGTAAAGGAACAGTGAATGAATAAATTCTGAGATGTAAATTTGGGGACAGAGGCACACAGATGGTGGAAACAGCACAAAACGCAGGGGAACCCATCAGCTGGGAGAGCTTAGCGCTAAGGGCAGGCACAGCCCCCACCTTCCCATTCTGCACCCCAAAGCCTGGGCCGAGGGGTCCTCACTAAAGCAGGCCATGGAGACAACCCTCACTTTGCACTGCGTGAGAGTAAGTCCTTTTGATGTTTCGCTCTAATGCTGCGAAATGGTAAGGAGAGCTGAAGGAGCAAAGGAGAAATCGGTATTTTGGCAGAGAGGAGAGCTAGAAGGAAATCAAGAGGCGGGGTGGAAAAGTTCATTTCCGCCGTGACTGTGCTGCCTGGGTGGACCGGGGTGGGCCGCTCGGGAAAGGGAAAGCCTGCCCTGGGACTTGAGGCATGAGGAGTGCATCCGAAGAAAGACACGCAGCTGGGAGGGGGCGTTAGGAAAGGAGGCAGGAGGCAGGAGCGGCAGGAGGCAGGCACAGACGGCGACAATGCCGCCGACCTCGTGGAGGTGGGCCAGCAGCCTGGAGCCCAGGATCCATAGGCAAACGGGACCCAGGGTCGAGAGTGAGGCTCTGCCTGGCCCCGCGTGCTGGCCACAGGAGGGTGGGCACAGGAGACTCCCCTGGCTACGGGGGAGTGGGTGGGTGGGAGGGGAACGTGGAGGGAAAGGAGAGATTTGGGAAGTAATGAGAATTCACAGAACTGGTGGCACTTTTGAGTTAGAGAGGATGTCGGCTGGTCACATTTCCACGGGAAGAAATCCACAAGGACACAGGGGAGCGTGGCTGCGGACCTGCTGACCAGAGTTTCTATGGGACCTGGAGGCAGGCCACCAACAGCAGGTGGGCAGGCCAGGGTGGCACTCAGGAATCAGCTCTGGGGACACAGAGCTGACAGACACTTGGGGTGGGGATGGGGAGAGACTCCCGGTAGGAGAGAGGGGGAAGTTTTTAAGCAAGTCAGTATTAAGAAGCTATGAAAAAATTCTTGAAATTTCAGTTAACTAGATTTCTCTTTACATGACTAACAACAGAATATTCTAAAAAGTGAATATAAAATAAAGGCTTTAAAAATAATTTAGTGTGCGACTGGCTACCCGCCTTTAATTCCTATGCTTTATCAAGTGAATGAGAGGAGACGTTTAGTTAATTGTCAGTGACTTGTATTATTCCGTAGCTTCCTCTTTATCCTAAAAGGGAAGCTATCTTCTGGTTAATTCCCCCTGAAAATCAGGGCCTAATTTTCAAACACTAGATATGGTATCTTAGTTTTCAAACTACAGATAATTCACGGGATCAAAGAAAAGAGGGAACCTGGGGGACTTTATGCAGTTGAATATGAGGTGGTGTGGTAGTGGTAGAAGAATCCGCACAGGCCTGGATGCGTTCTGACCCATTGTCATGACGCTCGGATCGCTCTTGGGAGTCCGAACAGTCCCTGTTGCGGACGCAGACAGTGCGAACTTTGAGCTGTGGCTTCGAGCTCAGCTCCTGGAGGACACACTAACTTTATTTATTTCCTTCCAACCCCTAAAGGAGAAATAAGCAACTTAGAATTTCAGAGCCTGTTCTTTAGGTCTCTGTTTATGCAGGAGAGTCTGAAAAAACTAATTACCTGGTATTGCCTTTCCCAGACTTCACGGAATACCAGTAAGAAGAGGATGTTTAGAATGACATTAATACTATTTACTCTGAACAGCCGAGTTGTTTAACTATATAGACAGATTTATCCAAAGAGTATATGTTCCCACACAGGATATTACACAAATATTTTAGAAGGCTATGTCAAATAACATTTGATTGAAAAATATTTTATTTGGTTGAAAGTCAATTACTATGCCATGGGCTTCCAGATCTTAATGTTTACTTGCCCAAAATTGGAAGAATAACTCCTCTACAAATTTGGCTTCAGTCCTATAATGCAAGGAAAACTTCAAAACCTTTTGGCTCATCTTCAGCTGACACTAGCTGATTATTTCTCAGGAGCAAGGAGCCTTGTGTTCCTCTTAACAACCCAAAGGGTCGTTGGAAAGAACTCCGAATTTTCTTGATGTTTAATTTATATTTTAGGAAAAGAACAAATCAATAACTGCACACTATCCCACACTTTCAGAAAGACCTTATTACAACAGCATTTCCAATTTAAAACAACCTCTTTTACATCAATCTTGCACACAAAGCTATTATTACGGGCCCGACAATTATTTTATCAGTATATAGTAGTAAACCAGCCAAAAGGCAATAATGTGCTGTCATGTGGTATAATACAAATATTATTCAACACACAGCTTGAATTTTCAATCAACTCTAGATACAGCAGTGTTCTATGAATTAAACTCTAGAGGTTTTAAGTGATTCGTTTTATTATAAACACTCAATCCAAAAAGATGATTAAAATAATTGAGATAAGGCTTGATTATAAAGATAAACAGCCTTTTTTTCTGGTAACATCTGTGGTAATAATGTGCTATCATTTAAACCAACTGAGGATGACTCACCATCTGTGAATAAATATAACTTTAGTTTCTTTTCTAGTACTGGGGATGGCTTGCTTTCTTGTCTTTTTTTTTTTTTTTTTTTTTAAACTAAATCATCCCTCTTCCCTCATCTGTCCCTCTTTCAACCACAGAGTGAGATGGAAATCTGGAGTCAGGAGTACACTTTCTTGCTATGTTTCGGAAAAAAGTGAACCGGCATCTAAGGGATTTATCCATGATCTTGGTCTCCATAGGATCTTGCTCTAAATAAGAGTTAAATGGCTTGGGATCTCCTACAGATTAATTAATCTCTCTTTAACCATAATCCTGAAAAACAAAGAGTCATATTTTCAGTTATATGTTACTGTCTCAAATATAGAGAACACTTTCTTTCTGAATACAGTATAATGAATGCACAACATATTAACATTCAAACATATAGCCTGTATGCTGCAATTCATTTTGCTTTAAATTCAGTACTAGAGTGAACTAATTAGCTTTCAGTATCTGCTATGGTCCATGGAGGGGCTCTTGGGCCAAAGGCATTCACCAAAGGAATTAAAAAATAAAGTCTGGGATTGGAATGGGTAGGAAAGAAATGGACTAAAGACACAATTAGTGAGCAATAATCTGAAAGAAAGGAGCTAAGGTTTATCGCAAGGGAGGGATATAAAAGAAGAAAAATATCTGGTATGATAGCAGAGTGAGGAAGTACTGGCTGTCCACAGAACAGAAAGGAGATGGGGAAAGATAGAACGAGTAGAAGGGTACATAAAGTTCTAAGAAGAAGGTTGCCTAGTGCTGAGGTCTTGTTTCCTGAATACCATTTATTTTTTTTAATTTTAATTTTTTTTAACATTTATTTATTATTGAGACACAGAGAGACACAGAGCGTGAGCATGGGAGGGGTAGAGAGGGGGGGAGACACAGAATCTGAAGTAGGCTCCAGGCTCTGAGCTGTCAGCACAGAGCCTGACGCAGGGCTCGAACTCACAAACTGTGAGATCATGACCTGAGCCAAAGTCGGTCGGTTAGCCAACTGAGCCACCCAGGTACCCCTCCTAAATACCATTTATTAAAAAAAAGAAAAGAAAAGAAAAGAAAAGAAAAGGAAAGGAAAGGAAAGGAAAGGAAAGGAAAGGAAAGAAAAGAAAAGAAAAGAAAAGAAAAGAAAAGAAAAGAAAAGAAAAGAAAAGAAAGGAACCAGAGCTCATTGGAGAAGTGGTTGATTCCAGGACTGGTGCAGGAAAAACATGAGATGAGTCTTGGGTAATCTTGCACCCCAGAAAAGTAAAGGTGTGCTCAAAACAAGATAGGGGCATGTCAGAGGATGCAGGAACCAACCCGGAGGAGCTCCCACTGGCCAAAGCTAGAACAATTTGAGCAACAAAATAAGTAAGTGATAGTACTGAATTATACTCTATAACAAAATACAAAATTATCATTAGGTAAACACCACAGTAATAACTGTGCAGATAAGATCCACTGATGGACGATAAATTCAGTGGCAAAAGTTGTGAGGAGAAACAGGATATTAGCAAAGTCTCACTCCTAAGAGAGTCATCAGTTATAAAGGGAAAAACAGTGACTTTTTCCAGGAGAAATCTGGTAGACACCACATTAACCAAATGATCAAGGAGAACCATCATCAGTAGTGAGACATGGTAACATCAGGTACCTCCTGATTCTATGGACTGAGAAGGACACAACATCACTTCTATGCGTAGGTTGGTAGAATATGTGTTAATTTCAATGTAATCATGAGAAAAACCCAAACTGAGGGACATTCTGCAAAACAACTGAGCAGCACTATCCATACTGTCAAGGTCATGAAAGGTAAGGGAAGACTGAGGAACGCTTACAGACTGGAGAGTAAGGAAACATGACAGCAAAATGCAAAGTGGGATCTGAATAGGACTGGGGAGCAGCATAAAGACACTAGGAGAAAAAAAATAGTAATATTCACATAAGGTCTGTAATTCAGGTAATAGTATTAAACTCATGCTAATTTTGTGGGTTTTTTTTAATTAAAAAAATTTTTTAAATGTTATTTTTGAGAGAGAGAGAGAGAGAGACAGAGGACAAGTGGGGGAGGGGCAGAGAGAGAGGGAGACGCAGAATCTAAAGCAGGCTCCAGGCTCTGAGCTGTTAGCACAGAACCCAGTTCAGGGCTTCCACCCACGGAACATGGGATCACGACCTGAGCCAAAGTCAGACACTTAACCGACTGAACCATCTAGCGCTCCAATTTTCTGGTTTTGATATCGTACTTGAGTTATATGTGTTGTTAACATTAGGGGAACCTGGATGAAGGGCTTATATGAACTATACCTACTGTTTTTGCAACTTTTCTGGTAAGTCTAAAATTATTTTAAAAGAAAATGTAAAACAAAAAACAGCAAAGCAGCACTGATTCAACAATATTCTGCCCATGCCATCCAAAACTGCTTTCTTCCCAATGCTGTGTATTCTCCTCCTCTTCTATATTTTCCCTCCCACTTACTGCTACCTAGAATAGCAAACATTTTACTTATTTATCTGGTTGTCCATTTCCCCCACCAAAAAATAAACTCTATGAAGGCAGCCATTTTTATCTGTTTTGTCCAAGGCTGTATCTTCCTACAGTCTAGTACGGTGCCTGACACATACACGGAGAAAGAGTTAAATGAATTAAAATTGTGAAGAGGAAGGTAGAATAAAAATACGAAAAGCAGGTCTGGAGATAAAAAATGTTACTCCTGAACCTTTGAATTCCAACGAGTCCCTGTTTCCTCTTTAGAGCATGTAAAGTGGGAATTTCACTCATCCTCTCATCAGATTTATTGGGTAGCTACTATGTATAAGGCACGGAAGCATGCATCAAGGGGACACAGATGAGCAAGACGCGACTCCTCAAGGAAGTTGGAGTTGAGTGGGAAAGAGAAAACATTTGAACAACTACGTACGGGGTGGAAGAGACCAGGAGTCTCAGCAAATGCTGCAGGCATTTAGAGGACGGAAGCATATGTAGGAGGAGAAGTAAAAGGAAAGGTTTCACAGCAGTTCACAAACTCAGCAAGGCCTTAAAATGCTTAGGAGGGAAGCAAAGGGCTGAGGGGCCGGTGCACTGGGAAGAGAGAACTGCGTCAGCAAATCTGAACGTGCAGGAAGGAAGACGCAGAAGGCACAGAGGTCGTTCTGGTGGCTGGATCGCTGCTCAGGGAAAGGGGAGTATGGAGAACAGCGGCTGGGGGCTAGACGTGCACGGTGTCGGGTTCCTGTCCCAGGACTCCAGACTTTATCTGGCAGCAGCAGGGTGCTCACCTCTAAGTCATTTTCAAGAGGAGGAGGATGTTACTAGGGCACTGCTCTACAGAAACTCTTCACGGAATTTTGGAAGATAGAAGTCCAGACCGTTAACTGCAAATCTTTGGGATCATCCTTTGTAACTTAAAAACATTTTTTTTTTATGTTTATTTATTTATTTTGAGAGAGAGAGCAAGCAAGAGTGTGAGTAGGGGAGGGGCAGAGGAGGATAGACAGAGAGAGAGAGAGAGAGAGAGAGAGAGAGAGAGAGAGAGAGAGAATGAGAATCCCAAGCAGGCTCCACGATGTCAGTGCAGAGCCCAACGCGGGGCTCCAACTCCTGAACCGTGAGATCGGGACCTGAACCCAAATCAAGAGTTGGACGCTTAACCGACTGAGCCACCCAGGCGCACCTGTAACTTTTTATAATAGAAATCCTTTCAGCCATTTTTCTTATGTTATGGATTGTATGGATTGAGTGCCCCTGCCATCTGGTACTCCCCTTATGCCTACCATCCAGACTTAGTTGTGAGTACTTCGCGATTTCCTGGAGCCACGTCTGGACCGCTGAACAACTTAAGTTGTCAGCAAACATTTTCTTACGTTGAACTAACACCTGTCTTGGTTCAGTTTCTACCCGCTGTCCTAGGGCCGACAGTGAACTGCTCAGCTCCTCTTCTACAGAATAATCCCGAAAGCAGTTGAATCCCGAAAGCATACGCACGCGTGCAGGCCCTTTTCCTGAAGTCTTCTCTTCTCCAGGTTACACATCCTGTATTCCTCACCTTACATGGTTTACAGGTTCCCTACTGTAACTTCACCTGCGTCTGCACCCCACCTGGGTTACTAATGTGATACTCGGTCACACTGCTCCCATACCCCACAGGGCTCTTGGGAGCCCCTATTTCATGGTTGTAAGTTATCACTACATCCTCAGTCCCTACAAGGAATCTTACCTCCTTACTCCCCCCTCCTTTTTAAAAAATGTTTATTTATTTTGGGGAGAGAGAGAGAGACTCAGTGTGAGAGAGGGGTAGAAAGAGAGGGAGACACAGAATCAGAAGCAGGCTCCAGGCTCGGAGCTGTCGGCACAGAGCCCGATGTGGGGTTCAAACTCGTGAACCACAAGATCGTGACCTGAGCTGAAGTCGGACGCTTACCCGACTGAGCCACCCAGGCGCCCTCCTTACTTCTTTAACTGAAACTCAGCTCTCTCCCCTTGGGACTCCGATTCCCCTGGAGCCTTTGGAAGTTAGAGGCTGCTCATTCTTTCACGTTCCAGACTTCAGGGTCTGGAGGTGGGGCTGGTGCCCTCTTTGTTTTCATTACTGTCTCCTGGCTATTATTCCTCTACACTTAAGCAGAAGGGTCTGCCCATAGGAGGCTGGCACCAGCTTCGTGTCGTCTGTGCACTGCCACCTACTGCCATTGACTGACCGCGGCATCTGGCTCACAGTCCTTCTCTCCACCCACGGCTCATCGCCCTGGGGGGACTAGGAAGCTTATGCGAATGACCAGCCCATCCCTGGCTTCCAGTTCACTAACTGGCTCAACCGCACTGACTTCCATTCGCCGGCACAGCACTTCAGTCCCTCACTCATGGCCAGAGCCAGACCACGCTGTCACCAAGACGTGCTCCCCTTCTGCCGTCTTCATTTAGCCCCATTTCCACTACTTCCACTGCACCCCCTCTTTGATCCCATTCAAATCCCCCTCCAGATACCTCTGTGACCCTTTCCCTCCAGCCTCCTGACGGCTCCTCTTCTCTATTGACTTAGCTGAGACACCAAGGTCCACCATGTCCTGTAGGCAGCCACTCCCATCTTCATGGGTTTTCGTACCGGTTCGCGTGGTGTAGTTCAGGTAAACTGGAAACAGCACGTGCGCACGCACACACACACGCACACACACACACATACATGCGTGTGCGCGCACCCTCGAGAAACAACAAACCTCCGAAGTCTTACTCTATGTAGGAATGGAAACGATATGAATTCCTTACATTTAAAGAACTGTCAGGAAGAGAGTCAAGTCAAAGCTGGAGGGACCAGTGACCTGTAATCAGTTTCTATGTTATTGCCACATGGTGGTGCCATTTTAGCTGATAAACAGAAACCTCGCTGCTGTTTACTTTCGGTGGAACTTGTGCAAGTGGTTATGATGACTAATGTGCTATTATTTTACAAACTCTGTTGTTATAACTGAAAATATTTTCATATCCTACAACAACCTCTCTCGAGCATTCAGAAGCAGTGGTTCTGTGATAGTGTTAAAAACACAGCCCCCCAAACAGTAACTCTGGAACAGAAGTTGGTTGTGATAAAACACTATGATGAAGGCGGCTAAACATCTACTATGATGCCCTGTGTTGTTAATTTAGGAACGAGCGCTCTAGAAAAATTAGAGGTAATGAGGCAAACCCTGAAAAGCAGCATGAAAGCTAAGATGTGTTACAATGCTGTACGTTCACAAAATACTCCCTTTATATCCTTTTTTTTTTTTAAGGAGAAAATTAGTCTTAGGGTATGAGTTTCACATCATGAGATCACTTTGGAAACACGCCGAGCACGCAAACGTTAAGTGCCTTCGTAAGATACCCTATTTCCCCTACCTCTTCCAAGAGACGCTTCTCTTTCCAGAGCTATGTGCAGGCAGACAGTGAATGGCGTGGGGATTCTGAGCGTGGACTTTGGAGCCACACTGCGTGAGTACGAACCTCCCAGTTCCACAGTGTTCTGGCTGCGTGGTTTTGGGTAAGTCGCGTAACCTCTCTGTGCCTCAGTTTCTCCATCTGAAAAGTTTGGGCGAAACACTACCCACCTCCAAGCGTTCTGAGGATCGAAGCAGTTAACGGCACGAGACACTCAGAACGCCACAGGGCACTGAGTGAACACTATGTGTGGCCCGGTGCTGAGTCACCACCACCAGCAGTGCCTTCCCTTCAACCCTTGACACTTGTAAGACTGAATCATTTCACTGGGTTAAAAAAGTAAGGGGCTTCTTTATTCACAGTGCATGGCGTGGTATGGAGGTGTTAGTCCTTCTTTGGCGGTTTTCTTTTAAAAAACTGTGGGAATCCCTCTACGTCACAGTTCTGCGTACGAGTATGGAGTAGAGAAGGCAGTAAAGAGCCTTTTCCAGCCAAGTACTGGCAAGTAGGGCCTGCCCAGACACTAATGTTTACACCAAGTGATACAAAAGTGCACGTGTCCTTCAGCAGTCTTACCTTCAGCCTGTCTTTGGGCAGTGCGACGGCCCCCTGCTTGATGATTTCCAGGACCCGTTCCACAGAGAGCTCAGCTCCCGCTTGCAGCAACCTTGAGCTGAAGAAGGTGATCACCTGGAAGGTAAAGTGTTATTTCTTAAACAAGGAGATGCACAAGCTGCCTTCCTCATGTGGTAGGTCCATTTCCTAAAGGCGACCCAGCCTTACTCCTCTAGCTCTCCTGCACACGGTCCTCTCTGAAAGCATTTGATGGCTGAGTCAGAACCAGCGTCTGAATATTCCGGGCTGATGACCCATGCTGTGGCTTAAGCAAGCCTCCGGAGTTCTGCTCTTTCAGTGTGCAGCCTCACCTTGCATTTGTTTATATTTCATTTAGAGGGTGGCACCCATCAGAAGGTGGGGAGAGAGAGCTAAAGCTTAAAATCTGTCAATTTTGAGGCTTACTGACCGGGAACTCTCAAAAAAAAAAAAAAAAAAAAAAAAAAAAGGCCCGATGAGAAAGCAATCTGAAGCTAACAGCTAAAATGACGTATGGGGGATCATTTATTAACGGAATGTAATCACCATACTCTTATCCCTGATCAACAAGGCTAATCAACAGCAAGCTAGAACTGTTTTTGTTTCGTGTGACAGCACAGTTGGAACTATGCAGCAAGATGCTAATAACAGAGGTGCTCTGAAAATAACACTGTCTTTTAATATTGGTCACTAAAGGGGCTCAGTGAAGTGTCCAACTTGGGCTCAGGTCAGGATCTCCACTCTGTGAGTTCAAGCCCCGTGTCTGGCTTTGTGCTGACAGCTCAGAGCCTGGAGCCTGCTTCGGATTCTGTGTTTCCTTCTCTCTCTCTCTCTCTCTCTCTCTCTCTTTCTGAACCTCCCCAACTCGTGCTCTGTCTCTCTGTCTCTCAATAATAAATAAGTGTTAAAAAAAAAACAACCCACACCTTAATATTGGTCACTAAAAACTAAAAGAATGCCAGTATTTTTTTAGGAAATCATTTTAAGATCAAGATGTTAATAAATTAAGAAGATTATAGGTCATTTTTTAATTCAAGAGAATAACCTAAGTATTTACAGTCAGGCATGTAAAAATATAAAAATTTGTTTTGTTAGAAAATTGAGTATCTCCATTTATAGGCTATTTTATATGTGAAAGAGAAAAGCTAGTTTAAAACGTTACCTAACTACAGACACAAAACACCTTTTTATACTCATTAATATGATCCTTAGAATGAATCTGGATGATTAACTGTCCTGGATCTTACACGTCACAGAGGCTTCACATTATCAACAGCAAATACGGTATCAGTCACAGTAAGAGCACTGCTTATCACAGTAAATACAAACCCGTAATGCAAACACCCTGCTTGGCAATTTTTGTGCAACCGTCTCTTGCGAGATGAGAAGGGTTCGTTAGTGTTTTCACCCTGTGATTTAGCATCTGCTCCAGGTTGAGGGGGACCTCGGCTCTGCCATTTCCTTTGTGTCACGTGTACTTCTATTGGACTGCCTTTGATTTATGGCTCCTTTGCAGGACTCTTTCCAATACTCCATCTTAGAGGCTTTACTTAGTTAAACTCAGATTTATAACCATGAATAACATACATCACCAGGAACTATAGGTGAATGAAAGGTGAGAGTGCCCACCACGCCCTCCAAGCCGAGACCGCCCCTCTCCTCCCCGGGAGACCCGGAGTCTTGCAGCTGACACGGAGAGCCTGGCGGGCGGTCCGTGCAATGCTATGCATTGGGAAAACTCAATCTCTTTATTTTTAGATGAAAAGAAAGCTCTGATACAGTCCTCCCACGCTGCTATGGACGGTGGGTACCCGTCCACTTTGGAAACTGCCGATGGGGAGACCAAAACGTACAGAACCAAAGCAAAGCAGACTGTGTGGTGCTCAAATACACATACCACAGCCCACAAGGGAGAGCATGGACGTGCCACATGGTCACAGAGGGAAGGAACGCAATGGTGATCCACTCTTGTTCACTCTGTACCATGTGCGGACTTGCCTCCAGGCCTCAAGGAACTGCCGTTCTCAACCAGGAGAGCTGCGGGTTAGGAAGGAGACTCAGTTTCTAACTAAATTCCCTTTTTCAAACTGGCTCCCATTCGTCTGTTTTAAGCTGATGTTCTCTTGTCGCATTCAAACTCACGCTACTTAAAAAATGGTAAACCTACCACTTCCAGAAGGGAAGTATAAGTTATGTATCAAAAATGAAGGGAACGGACATCTACTGCATGTTTACTATGGACCATGTGCTCTACTGTTAATTAATTCTCACAACAATCCAGGGAGCTGATAAAGCTCTGTCCTACAGATGACGCAACAGGGTTAGAGAGAGAGAGAGGCTTGTCCCAAGTCAGCCGGTCAGTGTCCGGAGGGAGACCAGTACTTGGCTGTTCCTTACTTTATCATGCTGTCTCCAGCAGTTCTTACTAACAAAAGCCTTACTTTTCTTAATGGAAAGTATTTGAGGTGAAAGGTGTAATTTGTTTCGTCCCCAATTTCATTTGGAGTCAGGCTGCCACAGCAGCCAAGAATGTGAAACAATTTATTCAAAGGTATAGACTTGGGGGCGCCTGGGTGGCTCAGTGGGTTGAGTATCTGAGTCTTGATTTTGGCTCAGGTCATGATCTTACGGTTTGGGGGTTCAAGCCCCGCATTAGGCTCTGTGCTTACAGCGCAAATCCTGCTTGGGATTTTCTGTCTCTCTTTCTCATTCAAAACAAATAAACTTAAAAAAAAAAAAAAAGATATAAGCTTGTATTTCCTACCACTGGGTTAGAATTTTGCAGACAACAGTAAATTTAGTGATGATGATTTTAACAGTTAGGTGGCTTTTATCAACTTTCAGAGCATTCTGTTATGATTAACAGATCATAAAAATGATCAACTATTTCCCCTCTGATAAGGTCTGCAGAAGATAAAATATTTAAGGTGAAAATGGGAATGAATGATATGTCAGTGCAACTCAAAGGCAACTTTTCAAAGGAAGGGATTTTTCCCTGGGCGTGTACAGTTTTCCTCCGCCCACCACGTTTGGCTACAATTCCTGAAATCTAAGTACAGCACGTTACCTTCAATTATGTTATTAGTTGTGAACAGTAATTATCCAAGGTCACGTTCTGATTAATCAGCTGCACCCTTTGAGTAACGTCACAATCACATTTAACCACTTATTATGAAACCAGTGAGTGATCACTAGAACACAGATTTATAGAAATGAGAAGCTCTGGTGGGGTAGATGGGGGTAAAAAAGAGGTAAGTATGTATTAGAGAGGCATTTTTCTTTTTCTTAAGACAATAATAAACACATTTTGAAAAGTAAAATACATGTATTTCCCCACTGATTCTCAGTTTTTCCTCAAGTTTTTGTGCTCTAATCAATACATGTGTTAACAGCCTATTCAGTGGGAGAGATCTCCAGAGGATTTACAAAGAAAATAGATGATATTTTCAAGAAAGACGCGATGTAACTGGAGGACAAGATGAAGACTGAACATGTGTCATTACATAGATTAGACCTCGTGGTAATGTGGGCTGTGAAGTGCTCAGAGTCAGAAGGCGTAGTTTGGGTCCTGCCTCGGATACTTACCAGCTACCGGACTTGTAAGATACTCAGCTTCCTCTCTGTGCAGCATCACGCAGTAGCTTAGAGCACCTACCAGGTGTCAGATGCTTGGGCTTAATTCTTAGCTCTGCTTGTAAATGTAGACAGGTTATTTAACTTCTCTATGCCTCAGTTTCCTGATCTATAAATGAGGAAAAACACAGTGCTTGCCTCATGGGGGTGTTGTTAAAATGAAATAGGTTAATACCTTCAAAGTGCAAAGAGCAACGCCTGGCACATGGTAAGTGCTCATGAAGTGTCAGTTTCCGTCATTATTATTAAGTGTATCTGAGTATCTCCATTCATAAAGTGACGACGGTGCCCTACCTACCATGTAGGAAACAACTGCAATACATGTGAAACTTACGGATAAACCAAACCAGACAGGAGTAGCAAGCGCTATCTACTGAAAATTCCAGGAAAGCCTGCTGTGTAAAGTCCAACGTGATCATCTTAATACGTTACTGAGGGTCAATTTAAAACTCTTCTATTTTTACTTGATGAATTTATGCATGACCTCTCTTTCAAAGAAATTTACATTTTATTATTTTCAGAAAATGTAAACAGTACAACGCTGAGAAAGTTTTACTGCATTTTTTTTAAATCACGAAAGAATGCTGAATTTTGACAAATTTTTTTTTTTTTGCATGTATTGAGATGACTGGTTTCTCTTCCTTAGTCTGCTAATGTGAATTACATTGGCCTTGAACTCCTGGGTTACATGATAATTGAGCATGCTGCATTTTTCTTTTGATACATTGCTAGATTCAATTTGCTAATATTTTGAGGATTTTTATGTCTGTGTCTATGAGTGATACTGACTTGTACTTTTCTTTTCTTGTAAGATCTTTGTCTAGTAGTGGCATTAGGGTGATAATGTCCTTAATAAAATGAGTTGGGAAGTATCCTCTCCTTGTATTATCTGGAGGAGTTTGTACTGAGATAGTAATAGTTCTTTCTTAAAAGTCTGGCAGAATTAATTCAAGGTGAAGCCTTCTAGGCCTGGAGTTTTCTTTGTTGGTAAATTTTTAAGTATTAATTCAGTATCTATTAAAGATACAGAACTATTCAGATGATCTATGTCTTCATGAGTGAGCTTTGAAAGTTTGGGCCTTTCAAGGAATTTGTCCATTTCATCTAAGTCATCAAATTTACTGGCAGAGATTTCTTATGGTATCACCAATTTTGTTTTCTTTCTTTTTCAACTGTACTGATTTTTTGTTCTCATCTTTATTATTTCCTTTTTCTTGTTTTGGGTTTAATTTACTCTTTTTAACTTCTTAATGTGTAATCTTATAATTTATTCAAGACCTTTCTTCTTTTCTAATAGAAGTATTTAATACCATAAATTTCCCTTTAGCTGTATCCCACAAATTCTGATATTACATTTTCATTTTTGCTAACTCTAAAATAGGTTCTTTTATGGATCCAAAAATCCTCAACAAGATACTAGCCAACCGGATCCAACAATACATTAAAAGAATTATTCGCCACGACCAAGTGGGATTTATACCTGGGATACAGGGCTGTTCAATATCCACAAAACAATTAACATGACTCATCACATCAATAAAAGAAAGGACAAGAACCACATGATCCTCTCAACAGAAGGAGAGAAAGCATTTGACAAAATATAGCATCCTTTCTTGATAAAAACCCTCAAGCAAGTAGGGATAAAACGATCATACCTCAAGATCATAAAAGCCATATAAGAAAGACCCAACGCTAATATCATCCTCAATGGGGAAAAACTGAAAGCTTTCCCCCTAAGGTCAGGAACGCGACAGGGATGTCCACTCTTGACACTGTTATCAACACAATGTTGGAAGTCCTAGTCTCAGCAATCAAACAAAACAAAGGAATAAAACGCATCCAAATAGGCCAGGAGGAAGTCAAACTTTCACTCTTCCCAGATGACACGATACTTTATATGGAAAACCCAAAAGGGGCGCCTGGGTGGCGCAGTCAGTTAAGCGTCCGACTTCAGCCAGGTCACGATCTCGCGGTCCGTGAGTTCGAGCCCCGCGTCGGGCTCTGGGCTGATGGCTCAGAGCCTGGAGCCTGTTTCCGATTCTGTGTCTCCCTCTCTCTCTGCCCCTCCCCCGTTCATGCTCTGTCTCTCTCTGTCCCAAAAATAAATAAACGTTGAAAAAAAAAAATTAAAAAAAAAAAAAAGAAAAGAAAACCCAAAAGATTCCACCAAAAAACTACTTGAACTAATCCACGAATTCAGCAAAGTCGCAGGATATAAAATCAATGCACAGAAATCCGTTACATTTCTATACATCAATAATGAAGCAGCAGAAAGAGAAATCAAGGAATTGATCCCATTGATAACTGTACCAAAAACCATAAAATACTTAAGAATAAACCTAACCAAAGAGATGAAAAATCTCTACACTGAAGACTAATAGAAAGCTTATGAAAGAAATTGAAGAAGACACAAAAAAATGGAAAAAGATTCCATGCTCCTGGATAGGAAGAACAAATATTGTTAAAATGTCGATACTACCCAAAGCAATCTACATATTCAATGCAATCCCTATCAAAATAACACCAGCATTCTTCACAGAACTAGAACAAACAATCCTAAAATTTGTATGGAACCAGAAAAGTCCCCGAATAGCCAAAGTAATCTTGAAAAAGAAAACTGAAGCTGGAGGTATCACAATCCTGGACTTCAAGAAATATCAAAAAGCTGTAATCATCAAGACAGTATGGTCCTGGCACAAGAACAAACACTCATATCAATAGAACAGAATAGAGAACTCAGAAATGGACCCACAAACGTATGGGCAACTCATCTTTGACAAAGCAGGAAAGAATATCCAATGGAATAAAGACGGTCTCTTCAGCAAATGGTGCTGGGAAAACTGGACAGCGACATGCAGAAAAATGAACCTGGACCACTTTCTTACACCATACACAAAAATGAACTCAAAATGGATGAAAGACCTAAGACAGGAAGCCATCAAAATCCTCGAGGAGAAAGCAGGCAAAAACCTCTTTGACCTTGGCCACAGCAACTTCTTACTCAACATGTCTCCGGAGGCAAGTGAAACAAAAGCAAAAATGAACTAGTGGGCCCTCCTCAAAATAAAAAGCTCTGCACAGCAATCAGCAAAACTAAAGGGCAACCGACGGAATGGGAGAAGATATTTGCAAATGACATATCAGGTAAAGGGTTAGTGTCCAAAATCTATAAAGAACTTACCAAACTCAACACCCAAAAACCAAATAATCCAGTGAAGAAATGGGCAAAGACATGAATAGACACTTCTCCAAAGAAGACATCCAGATGGCCAGTCGACACATGAAAAAATGCTCAGCATCACTCATCATCAGGGAAATACAAATCAAAACCACAATGAGATACCACCTCACACCCATCAGAATGGCTAACACGAACAACTCAGGCAACGACAGATGTTGGCCAGGATGCGGAAAAGGGGGATCTCTTTTGCACTGCTGGTGGGAATGCAAACTGGTGCAGCTACTCTGGAAAACAGTCTGGAGGTTCCTCAAAAAATTAAAAATAGAACTACCCTACGACCTAGCAACTGCACTACTAGGCATTTATCCAAGGGATACAGGTGTGCTGTTTCGAAGGGGCACATGCACCCCAATGTTTATAGCAGTGCTATTGACAATAGCCAAAGTATGGAAAGAGCCCAAATGTCCACTGACGGATGAATGGATAAAGAAAATGTGGTGTATATATATATAAAATGGAATGTTACTTGACAATCAAAAAGAATAAAATCTTGCCATTTGCAACTATGTGGATGGAACTGGAGGGTATTATGCTAAGCGAAATTAGTCAGAGAAGGACAAATTTCATATGACTTCACTCATATGAGGACTTTAAGACACAGAACAGATGAACACAAGGGAAGGGAAGCAAAAATAATATAAAAACAGGGAGGGGGACAAAAACATAAGAGACTCTTAAATATGGAGAACAGAGGGTTGCTGGAGGGGTTGTGGGACGGGGGATGGGCTAAATGGGTAAGTGGCATTAAGGAATCTACTCCTGAAATCATTGTTGCACTAGATGCTAACTAACTTGCATGTAAATTAAACAATAAATTTAAAAAAAGGTCTTTTTACTTTTGACCTCCTCTTTGTGATGCATAAGTACACTGTTACTTTCTGAATATTTGGGGGTATTTTCCAGATATCTTTCTTACTGATTTCTAGTTTAATTTCTTTGTGGTCAAAGAACATATTCTATATGATTTCAAGTCTTTAAAATTTGTTGAGGTTTGTTTTATTTCCTGTCTGTGCTCTATCTCAGTGACTGTTCCAGATGCACTGATGATGACAGGTGGGATGTTCTATAATTGTCAGTGAAATCAAGTTGGTAGTATTGCTTGGGTCTTCCGTATCATTACTAATTTTCTATTTACTGTATTAGTTATTGAGACAGAAGTGTTGAATTCTCTAATTATAATTACGGATGTGCTTATTTTTTCTTGCAAGTCTATCAGTTTTTGCTTCGTGTATTTTGAAAGCCCTGTTGTTAGGTGCGTCCACATCTGGGATTGTTATGTCTCCTTGGTAAATTGACCTCTTTATTGTTACATGGTGTCCTCTTTATCTCTGGTAATGTTCTTTTTTCCGAAGTCCACTTTGCTGATAACATAGTCACTCCAGCTTTCTTTTAATTAGTGCTTGCATGATCAAACTTCTTTCGGTCTTTTACTTTTAACCTGTCTAGCTCTTTCTACTTACAGTGAGTTTCTTATCGACAGCACAGAGTTAGATTCTACCTTTTATCCAGTCTGAAGACTCTCTTTTAATTGAGGCACTAAATGCGGTTATTGACAGGGCTGGATTTAAATTTATCGCATTGCCTGTTTTCTCACTGTGCCACTATTATTATCATTGCGACTTTTTAAAAGTTTATTTTGAGAGAGAGTGTGTATGCACGAGTGAGCGCACATGCAGGGGAGGGGCAGAGAGAGAGGGGGAGACAGCAAATCCCAAGCAGGATCCTTGCTGTCAGCGCGGAGCCTGATGCAGGGCTCAATTTAGTGAACTGTGAGAATCGTGATCTGAGCAGAAATCAAATGGGACGATTAACTGACGGAGCCACCCAGGCACCCCTTTCTACTATTATTTGTTTTGCTTTAAACTTGCCTTTGGATTAAATATAATCTTATGATTTTATTTTATCTCCATCTTTGGCTGACCAGTTCTCTCTTTCTCACTTTTTGTGGTTGGCCTAGAGTTTATAATAGACATCTTGCACTTACCAGTCTACCTTTGAAATACCCTTTCCCACGTGAAGACCTGAAGAATTTGGCCCCACCTGCAAGTTACCATTTTGCGGATCTTGGAAGGATATGGAGATTTCTGGGTCAGTGATGAAGGGCAGTTATTAGTCAAGCAACAGCAGCAACCAGAGCACTGGCCTTTTTTCACAGGTTCTGCAAGCCCCAGTTTGCACAAAGGTGGTTTGAAGAAGCTGGATGACCGCCCCCTCCCCACCCCCATGCAGTAGCTTATATTATAGGAAGAGAACCGTGAGCTTAGGGAGCCCAAATCTTTTATAATGGTCAGTAAGCAGGCCTACCTTTTGCTCCTGAGGGAGACACAGACATACCCTGATCCCACCCCTATGTTCTCTTTGCCTGGGACACTCTAACCCCAGATATCTGCCTGGCTTACTCTCTACCTCCTTCAAGTCCTAGCTCAGATGCACCTTCTCAGAGACAGGACTTCTCTGACTGTGCTCTTTTGGTTTGCAATTTCCCACCCTTATTCCAACCAGCACTCATTCTTCCTCCCTTTTTTTTTTTCCCTTAAGCAATTGGGTAGATATTGATGTCATTTACTGAGATCAGGAAAACTGCAGAAGAAAGAGTTGATTCATTCTGTTTCATTTTTTTTTTTTTTCAACGTTTATTTATTTTTGGGACAGAGAGAGACAGAGCATGAACGGGGGAGGGGCAGAGAGAGAGGGAGACACAGATTCGGAAACAGGCTCCAGGCTCTGGGCCATCAGCCCAGAGCCCGACGCGGGGCTCGAACTCACGGACCGCGAGATCGTGACCTGGCTGAAGTCGGACGCTTAACCGACTGCGCCACCCAGGCGCCCCTCATTTTTTGAAGAAAACAAAAGAATTGTGATTTAACCTTGTTCAAAATTTGTGGGATTGTTTTTTTTTTTTAATTTTTTTTAAACGTTTATTTATTTTTGAGACAGAGAGAGACAGAGCATGAACGGGGGACGGTCAGAGAGAGAGGGAGACACAGAATCTGAAACAGGCTCCAGGCTCTGATCTGTCAGCACAGAGCCCGACGTGGGGCTCGAACTCACAGACCACGATCATGACCTGAGCCGAAGTCAGACGCTCAACCGACTGAGCCACCCAGGTGCCCCTATGTGGGATTGTTAGGTAGACAACAGAATGCACTAGTCTGGAGCCCAGCAAGGATGGTCAGGTTTGGAAATACACAAAATCTAACATGAATTTTACACTGTCCAGAGATAAAAATAGTTCTTGCCTTTACCACACTATACGACATGACTGTTCATTGCCTCTGTTCCTTACTTATATGCAGCCATGAAATTTCTTTCACGTCTTCTCTCATTTGGTGCGGTAATTTGATTGTCCTGCTACTTAATTCAGCCAGATCATATCACTTTATGGGTTAGATGGGAAGGATATGTGGCAGTGGCTAATAGAAATTTGGCCACTTGAAACACATGTCGATCTCCTTCCGTGGAAGTTAAAAGTGCTCCAAGGTTAGTCTCTCCTGTCTTAGATATTCAACATTGCTGAATGTCTCAATGAAAAATATCAACTCTGAACTGCCTGTCAGCTAAAAATAACAGCAATTCATAGTCTACCCACACTTTTCAAGGTTAACTCCACGAAAAAAGATAGAGCAACGGCTTGCTTGAGCCAAATTTCAGGGGCATTTAGGGCAGCGGAGGGGAAGGCAAAGTGCTGAGAGAGACAAAAAGTAGGGATGTTATTTTTATCTCTATCGTGGCATTCTTTCCAAAATATGTAAAAGAGTTTAAAATGCTTTTTGAATGATCTTCCATTGTGCCCTGCACTATTTTGGACGGCAGTATTCAACAAAAAGTTGTTGGAAAACCTGCTCGTTTGAAATCTTACGTCAGGTTTATTCAAGTGAATGCTGCAAGCATAGAGAGTCTCTGGTAAGAACACCTGGATTCGAGGCCTGGCTGAGTGACCTACTGGCTAAGTGACCTTGGGCCGACCATTTTGCCCCTCAAGCTCAGGAGAGCGAGCGCTGGGTGGATGTCCAGTTAACACGCTGCTTCATTCCACGTGGTCACGCACCGTGTGAAAGCACAGCGAGGTCCCTTCTGTTTCCTCACCTTCACTCTGGTTTTTACATCTTTCCAAGGAAACGATGTTTCCTGCATGGTTCTCTCTGCAAGGTTCTCGTGTGTCTCTTCAAAAACCAATATGGCCCTTCTGAGATATTTTTTTAAGGATGTCATCTGCCTGGTTACTGAGAAGGATCCTCAGTTCTAACACTGGTGGAATAAAGACTGATCAGACATCATTAGACGTGATCCTGAGAGAGAAAGGAAATGGTGAAATCTCTGTGGATAGGACTAGATGTTTTTAAGCAGTGTACGAGAAACTGTGGGAGCATTTAGTCAAGGGGTTCAGTAGGTGGGCATGGTGATTTCACGTATGGGCTTTGTCATCAAACTGCCTGGTCTAAGTCCTGTCTCTATGACTTTATGAATATGTGACTGTGAGCAAGGTAAAATCTAAGCTGGTTTTATCTATAAATTGAAGGTTAAAATGAAATATACTTCACGTACACCCTTTTTCCAGAAAGCTACTACGCAGTATACACTCTTGCCAACGTGACACGGTCAGCCGAGAAAGAGGAAGACACAGGAGCCAAAGTCAGCCGAAGGAGGCAGGGGAAGGAAATTCCCAGGAAGATGTTGCAACCGGGCAGGAGAACCAGAGCACCGTGTAACTGGGGCAGAAAGCAGGTCTCCAAGAAGAGAATGGAAACAAAAACTTGATCTGATCTGCTTGACCATTTTGCGAGGAGTTTTAGAGTTATGGCTGAAAGTCTGTCGCTGTGTCCATGACTGGATGCGTGTAACACATCATCAAGAAAGGCCTAGAATCCAGAACACATCAAGTATCTGCACAAAGATAAACAACAGAAAACCTGGCAAAGGATTTGAATGGAAACTCATAAAAGCGGAAACCCGTTAAGAGGTGAGGGAAGAAATGCTCATCCTCGGTGGTCATCAAGAAATTGCAAATTAAGACTATAATGAGGTGCTATCACAAAACTGACAAAACTAAGTGCATGTGAAGTAACAGAACCTCTCGTACACCACTGGTCAGAGAGTCAACAGTAGCCCCCCACGGAAAGCACTCTGGCATAACACATGTTACCTACTAAGCAATTCCACTTCTGGGCGTACATCTCAGAAAAGGGTATGTGCCTGTGCTTACTTGTGACCAAACTCACATACTTAAACCGTGTAAGAATTTAACTATCGAGGGGCACCTGGGTGGCTCAGTTCGTTGAGCGTCTGACTTCAGCTCAGGTCATGATCTCACGGGTCATGAGTTCAAGCCCTGCACTGGGCTCACTGCTATGAGCACAGAGCCCGCTTGGATCCTCTGTTCTCTCCCTCTCTCTGCCCCTCCCTTGCTCATGCTCACTCACTCTCTCTCTCTCTCTCTCAAAAATAAACAAACAACAAAAAGAATTTAATTATTGAATGTTTTTCTGAATGTAAGTAATATAAGGACAAGGATGTTGGCTCCTCAGTTTACTCTTGTGCCTGGTATTGTGAATCAGATTAATTACTCAAGAAACGGTTGTGGAATCACAAAAACACTAATTAGAAAAGAAATATGCACCCCTGTGTTCACTGCAGCATTATTAACAACAGTCAAATTATGGAAACTCAAGTGTCCATCACAGATGAATGGATAAAGAAGATGTGGAGTATATATACACAATGGAATATTATTCAGCCACAAAAAAGAGTGAAATCTTGCCATTTGCAATGGCATGGATGGATTCAGAGGGTATCATGCTAATGAAGTAAGTCACAAAAAGACAAAAACTGTGTCGTTTCACTCATATGTGGAATTTAAGAAACAAAGCAAATGAAGAAAGGAAAAAAGAGACAAACCAAAAAACAGACTCTTAACTAGAGAGAACAGGTGATCGCCAGGGTGGCGGTAGGTGGGGGCATGGGTGAACTGTGTGAAGGGATTAAGAGTACACTTACCATGATGAACACTGAGTAATGTACAGAATTGTTGAATCACTATATTGTATACCTCAAAATAACAGAACACTGTATTTTAGTTATACTGATATTATAAAATAAAAAAATCAAAAAAGAAATATCCTATTCACAGTTTCCTCAGAAGTGTTTGTTTTCATGCAATATCTTTAGCATTTAATAAGATGATCCTATTATATATGGATGATTTTTTTCTTATCATTTGCTCTACTACAATAAATAAATTACCAATAGGAAAGGCTGGTTGCTTTCCAGGGTCGATGCTACCTGCTCATGGTATTTGGTTTGCTTGATAAACTACTGAACATATTTTCTGGCTACTTTCTTTAAGCTTTTCCCTAGTATGTTAAGTTAATTAGTAGGAGATTAATCTGTGAGAAAAAAAGGAAATAGTGGTGGAACCAAACTGAACTGGAAAACATTAATACAGCAATAGAAAATACAGCAAAAACATTTTTAGAAAGGACAGAAAGGTTATAAACCTGGGAAGAGTGTTCAGCCATACTTACCAGAGAAATTCACATAAAAATGATAATGAAATACCACTTCTGATATAAAAAGACAAATATTAAAATAATTGTACTACTCAAAGCTGCAAGAAGAGTGTAGTGAGACACATCCTTTCGTAGATCACTCGTGGAAATAAGATGATTTACAGGTGTTTCTGGATTTACAGGTGTTTCTGCCCATTGTTTCTGGAGAGCAGTTTGGCAGCGTGTGTTGAGTTTTAAAAATAGTGATATCCTCCAAAAATAAAAACTAGTACAATTCCAGTTCTAAGACCATACCAAAAATATAACTGAATACAGGGGAAATACGATTTATTTATAAACTGTTAATTAATTATGAAATAATATAAAATATGTGAAACACCCAAAATGAACACAAATGGAATAATGGTTAAATATTCTTTTGGGACATCCGTTATCTTATACGTCACACAGATACTAAAACGTGAGATTTTCAAATAATTGATGATACCACAGAAAAATGTTGATGATCTAAATGCTAAGTAAGTACGGCAGAATATATTCTGTATAAAGTATGATCTCGATTCTATTAAATAGTGTGTAATGCATACGGAATACAATAATTGTTATGGCAGAACAGACTACAAATCTAGTTTACGTTCAAAGAAGGGATTCTAACTTATGTAGTTTTTTTTTATCAAAGTTTGTTCAACTTTTTTAACACTCAAAAAAGAATCGTGGGATCTCCATTTACACTTACCAGATCGATATTTTGCATTATATCCTGAAATGAAGGATGAGTTCGAAACTGTTCAAAGAGATCTCGCTTGTAAAGCAGTGCATACACCAAGTTTGGATTGTGGTGAAGAGAATTTGTCAGGCAGGAATTGATGATCTCTAACATCATTCGAATCACTTCTTCGATGACATTTAGGTCTTGTGCCTGACAAAGAAAGAAAACACACACACACGCAGTGTTCTTCTCGTTAACACAGAATTAATCAGACCAAGAGTAACTGCTTTAAAATTATAACGACATTGAAAAGATAATGCAAAAGGGACCATTTGTCAAGAATCTTTAGATTATTTTTCTGATTATTTTTGTCAAGAATCTTTAGAATCAGGTCGATCACTTACTACAGTATTTGAGTAAAAATCTTTTGAACTCAGTCACAATTAGAAACTGAAATAATAAATAATAGACTCACCAATCTAGGAGGAAATGTGGTGCTTACTGAAGCCCTTACTTACTTACTTGTTACTTACTTACTTGTTGGTATTCCCATATGGCATCACCCTAAATCATTAGACTTCCACAGTGTAAGGTGGTGGTTGGGTCTTACCAATTCCAAGAAAAGTGCCTCATTCAGAACATGACCTCACTTCTCTACACTGGCATTTTGATCTTTCTGTTGACAGATAAATAGCCTACTGTTTTGTCTCTTTTTCCCCAGTCAATAGTCTTTGGGAATCTAAACATGAAATAGTTACAAGACAGCAAAAGCAATCAACAAATCTCTTGGAAGAAAGAACAACGGAAAGAGCAAAAATATAGGTAAATACAACACTTTCCTTTTCCTCTTGAGTTTTCTAAATTATGTCTGAAAGTTACAGCAAAAAATTATAACATTGTCTGATGTGGTTCTTGATGTTTATAAGCGAATATCTAAGACAATTATACTATAAACCAGGGAGGGCAAAGGGATGTAAAGACAGAAAAAGTTTCTACTTCTCTCTTGAACTGTTAAATGTCAACAATACTAGATTGTGACAAGTTATGTATGTATACTGTTTAGAACAAATCTACACAGAGATCCACACAAAAACAGTATATACATACATCAAAATGGAATTCTAAAAAAGTGTTCAAGTATCTACAGGAAGGCAGAAAAATAAGACAGACATACGAAAAATAGGGAACAAACAGAAAACAGAAAGTAAAATGGCAGACTTAAGCTCTAAAATATCTATCAGTAATTACATTAATTGCAAATGGTGTAAATAATTAAAACTCAAAGCTTTGCAGAGTGGATAAGAACACAAGACTCAACTATATGCTAGCCCCAAGAAATCTCAAATAGAACTCACTTCAAAATATAGTTAGGTCAAAAGCAAAAGGATGAGAAAAAGATATACCATGCAAATATTAATTGAAAGAAATGATCTGATCTATTAGTGTCAGATAAAGTATACCTCAAAGACGGTATGGCCTGCAAAGTGAACAATATTTACTATCTGGTCCAGCAGACAAAAAGCTACGCTTATTTGCACACAACTTATCTCCACCTGTACAATGTATACAAAGTATAATGTCCAGCATTCAATCAAAATGTGCAAGACAAAGAAACAAAAACCAAATAAAAACAACTCACATCCAAGAATCAAAGTAACCAGCATTATCAGACTGACAGAAAGATATTAGGAATATCTAACAAGAAATTTTAAAGAACTATAATTTACAAAATCTATCATGATTGATGGGGAATTTTAGTAGAGCTGAAAACTGTAAGAAAGTGACAAATGCAAATGCTAGAATTTTAAAAAATATAGGGGTCCCTGGGTGGCTCAGTTCGTTAAGTGTCCAACATAACTCATCAGGTTATGATCTCACAGTTCATGAGTTCAAGCCCCACATTGGCTGTCAGTGCAGGGCCCACTTCAGATCCTCTGTCCCCTTCTCTCCCCACCCTGCTCTCTCTCTCTCTCTCTCTCTCTATATATATATATATATATATTATATATATATTCCTATATATATATTTACTGCTAATATATATATATATAAATATATATATATTTACTGCTAATATATATATAATATATATTCCTATATATAATATATATATCTATATATATATCTATATATATCAGCAGTAAAGAACACCTAGGTGGGTTCAATAGCAGACTTCACAGAGTCTTGAAGAGATAATGGCTGAGCATTAAAATAATGAAAGAATCAAACAATGATCTAAGAAGCTCAGAGAATATCCCCCCACAAATGCACCCAAAACAAAACAAAACAAAACAAAACACACATCCAGATACACCATATGAAACTTTGAAAGCCAAAGACAAAAACACATTAAGTACGAGACACAAGGATAGGAATTATACGAGATGGCTTGGAGAAACTACACAAGCTGATCTAAACGGAGGGGCATGGATACAGTGCTGAAGAAGAGTCAAAGAAGAATTCTATAGCTAGCAAAAATATCTTTCAAATGTGAAGGTGAAATAGAGATTTCTTTCACACTAAAATAAGCTGAGAAAATGTAGGAGACACCTGTACTGTGAGAAATGTACAACAATTTCTTCAGGCATTAGAATGAGTCTAAAACCAGATTGGATGGTAGACCTACACAAGGAAATAAGGACAGTTTTATTTTTTAATCATTCTAGAAGAAAACTGGTCTCAAAAGTAAAATAGGAACAATGTATTATCAGTTTATTGCATATGTAAAATACATCACAACATTCTCTTACTAATGGCCATCCAATCAATTCCTGTCTCCTCGTTTCTACCGGCAATGATACAGTAAGTGTATCGGTAGACCTGCCCTTACGTCTGTCTTCTGTCTGTCCTTGGGGCTTATATCTGTCCTTCCACCTCTCTGGGACAGGTTCCAGGAAAGGGACTGCTGAAAATATTGAATTTGTATTGTGAATAGATGTTGCCAGATTGTTGCTTAAAGAGCAATGACAACACATGTACACTGCCATGTAGGAAGGCTTATGACTGAGTTTCTCATCCACATATATAATCATCCCATTTAATAGTCATTGTCTGAAAGATTCATCACTTCTGGACAGTTATGTCAAAATTTCCCCAGATAAGAAAGGATTTATCTATTCCTCCAAGCGATTCACATATTCAGAGTGACTCTAGGTCCATGATGGTCATCTTTAAAAAAACAACACATTTTTATCACTATCTACTGTTTCTCTCAATCCATGTTGTTTATTTTATGTGTTTTACTGATATTAACATTGTTGTACCATCTTCATTTTTTTTTTTTTAACATTTGCCAGGTATATCTTTAACTTTCAAGCCTTTAATTTTCAAACTGTCTGTGTTACTAGAAACATATATACTTATTTTTTTTTTTTAATGTTTTTTTTTCAACGTTTATTTATTTTTGGGACAGAGAGAGACAGAGCATGAACGGGCGAGGGGCAGAGAGAGAGGGAGACACAGAATCGGAAACAGGCTCCGAGCCATCAGCCCAGAGCCCGACGCGGGGCTCGAACTCACGGACCGCGAGATCGTGACCTGGCTGAAGCCGGACGCTTAACCGACTGCGCCACCCAGGCGCCCCGAAACATATATACTTAAAAGCAACTATATAGCTAGGTTTCAGAGTTTGTAAATCTAATCTGTGGGCCGCCTGGGTGGCTCAGTCCGTTGAGCATCTGACTTAGGCTCAGGTCATGATCTCGCGGCTCGTGGATTCAAGCCCTGCGTCGGGCTCTGTGCTGACAGCTCGGAACCTGGAGCCTGCTTTGGATTCTGTGTCTCCCTCCCTCTCTGTCTCTCTCCTGCTCACACACACTCTCTCTCTCTCTCAAAAATAAATAAACATTAAAAAAAAATCTGATAGTTTCTGAATTTTCAGTGAGTTTAATTCACTTACATTTGTTGTCATTGTTGGCACCTTTGCATTTATTCCTTCCATCGTGTTTTGTGACTTTTAAATCAGTTAGCTATTGCCGTGTGACAAACTACTTCACAGCTCAGCAGTGTAGAATAACAATCATTTGGTTTGCTAATGATCTGGGCTGGCCTTGATGGGGACAGCAGGTCTCTGCTCCATGTGGCTTCCCATGGGGATGCCTGACTGTAGGTTAGAGGCTCTCCTAGTATGACAGCTCACACGGATGGCAGATTGGCGTGGCTTGTAAGAAAAAGGGTGGGAGGTGTAGCTGGGGAGTGGGGGCAGGGTCTTTGAATCTCTGCACATGGTCTCTTCTGGGCAGCAAGAACTTCCGCACAGAATGATGGTTCCAAGAGATCTAATTATCTATTCTCAAACTTTTATTTAATTCTAATTCCCACAGAAAATGATCCTCACAATGGTTAATTTACAAGTTATTTGCTACTGTGACTGGATTCTGGTGCAGGTACCTACTATGCATGGCAATAAGCAAATGAAATCCTTCCTGCTTCATTTTTAAAAGGCACTGTTGGGCAATAATCACTACCTGTACAAAGATGAAAAATACGCATGAATTTGGTAAGAGTTTACAATTTCAGAATTGTCCACATCTCAATATTTAAACAGACCTAAATGTTATCTAATCACATCACCATTTGGGTGTCAGAATTTCAAATGGTATTTAGAGAAGATTGCTATTTGATTTTTTTTTCCATGACGATGAAATGAAATAGCACTTGTAAAGCCCTTAACATAGTGTGTAACACACAGTAAGGACCGCACCATGTGAGTGTTTTTTTAAAAAAGTAATAATGTATTTGAAAGACGAAAAATCATGGTAATTTCAGCCATTATATAAAAAGAAAAAGATAAATGCCTTTCCAAAGTTGATAAATTAATTCAATTACTATAACTATAAAGAATTAGAAATCACATTTCTTAGTCTTAAATATAAGCCCCGAATTCCACTTCTATTAATTTATAAAACCGGTCCATTACAGGGCATGTATAGAAAAACTGACTTACATTTATGGAATTATGTAAGGTTTTTATAAAAAGATGTGTCTTAAAAAAAACCAATCACGTTTCCCGTGTATTGTGTCAAAATCAGCTCTCTCAGGGAAAACCTGATGGCTCACCGGGAGAGCAGCAAAGTATGTGGAGAATATCATGTCTTTTTCATTCATGGGACTTTGTTTTTAGCACATACAGTTTCCATTCTAGAAACGGATCCCAGATCAGACTTTCTTCTCCAAAAAGCCCCCCAGAGTCCCCCCAAAAACAAAAAACCAAAAACACATACTTATTTAGTCGTGCAAAGTCTCAAATGTAAAAAAAGGACCCCGAAAAATGGTCCCATGTTCAGATGTTTCTGACGGTTTTTGTACATGTTGGTAACGAACACTGAACAGGTTCTGTGCGAAGCTCTGATTTCACATCTAACAAACAGGCTGGCAGTTGTGGAGGATCTGACCCTGTCAACAGTGCTCAGGGTTGCCTCATTGTATAAACTTCCTTTTCCTTTTAAGAGGGAATTTATACAGTTAAATAGTTTCAAATCATTTATTTTTAGTTTCTTTAAGAGAAGCATATGTATCTTGTTTGTATTAGTTTTGGGGGGATTCCAAGAGAGTTGTCTAAATTTCCTGCATTTTCAGCAGAAAATAAAACCTTCAACAAAATTAATGGGACTTTGCCAAAGTGGGGATGAAGGGGGAGGAAATGCACAGGCAACGCTCTTTTTAAAGTTAATGTGCAAATGGCCTTCAAAGCCAATCATTTGGTGATAGACTCTTGTTATCTTTATGTTGTTAATTTACTGGCACACACACTAAAAAGCTTTGTGACCATGTTAGTTCTAGCCAGAACTGGATTTGCCCCCAAATATCAAGCTTCTGATAGCAAGAACTAGCTTTATATTACATGGAAAACCGCAGCTGAAGAATAAATCCTGTGACCAGAGGAGACAATGTGTAACCTTAATAACGCGGGAGTAGGGGAGTGGTGGGGGGAGGCAGAGGAAAGGCACCACCGGCCTTGTGTGGGAATGTAAAACGATGTGGTCTTTTTCTTCATTCTTTGGACAGGGTTTGAACGTGGCCCACAAGCCTAAACTAGAAGCCTGGGAAGTCTGTTATTTAAAACATGCTTACTGGTGGCAGGAAGGCAAGATAATGGTGGCTGCTAGGGGACATTGGCTAACTTTACATGTTTTTCCATACCTGGAAAAGAGCCAGAGAACTCGCACAAAAAAGGAATGTTCTGATGGAAATCCAACTAAGTTGCAGCCCCCCACAATCCCATTACCTTAGCAGGCTACTCACACGGGGCGTAAAGTGGGGTGTGGGGCAGTGCTGCTCTGATTTCCTCAGGCCCTCGTACGGGCAGACAGCAAGCGGACATCCAAGCCTGGAGTTTTTTTTATTCTGTTTTTAAAAATGTATCGTTTTGCCTTAAGAATTAATGTTCATGGGGCGCCTGGGTGGCTCAGTTGGTTGAGCGTCTGACTTCGGCTCAGGTCATGATCTCACGGTTCGGGAGTTCCAGCCCCGCGTCAGGCTCCATGCTGACAGCTCGGGGCCTGGAGTCTGCTTCGGATTCTGTGTCTCCCTCTCTCTCTGCTCCTCCCCTGCTCACACCCTCTCTCTCAAAAATAAATAAAGATTAAAAAAAAAAATTTTTTTTAAAGAATTAGTGTTCATTTCCACTCTTCTTCAAACTGTATTGGTGTTTTATCATAAAAAGAAAGATTCTGGGGCGCCTGGGTGGCTCAGCTGGTTGAGCGTCAGGCTCTTGATTTCAGCTTGGGTCACAATCCCAGGGTCGTGGGATCAAGATCAAGCCCCACGTGGGGCTCGGCGCCGAGCCTGGAGCCTGCTTGGGATTCCTCTCCCTCTGTCCCTCCTCCCTCCCTCTCTAAAACAAAACAAAACAAAACAAAACAAAACAAAACAAAACAAAACAATTTAAAAAGGAGTATTCTTTGACATCCTATAAAGTAAAATCTGAGTAAAATAACTCCCTAGTAAGATGCATCTTTTCTTTTTAACGGCTTTGATGTTCCACTGTGTGGCTCCCTCATCCCAATCAGAAAGAGAAGAGCCCCGTTCTAGTCTTAGCTCTGCCTACAACGAGCTGTATGACCTTTGTTAAGTCACTTCACCTAGGTTGTAGTTTTTCATCTGCAAAAACAAGTGCTCATAAGATTAAAAAAAAAAATCCCTTGCTGGGGCGCCTGGGTGGCTCAGTTGGTTAAGTGTCCGACTTCGGCTCATGGGTCATCTTGCAGTTCATGAGTTTGAGACCCACGTCGGACTCTGTGCTGACAGCTCAGAGTCTGGAGCCTGCTTCGGATTCTGTGTCTCCCTCTCTCTCTCTGTTCCCCCCCCCCACTCGTGTTCATTCGCGCTCTGTCTCTCTCTCAAAAATAAACAAACATTAAAAAAATTTTTTAAAAATCCCTTGCTACTTGGGAGTCTCAGCTTCCATAGAGAATGCAGAAAACACTGAATTTAGAAAGCAAATTTTATTAGAGTAACCAAACACATAATTAATGTAGAAAAATCTTTAGGATGACCTCAAACTTCAGTAAAATTCAGAATTTACGTTAGATTACCCCAGCATCTTGAATAGAGCCACTGTTAGTTTAGAAGGGAAAACCACTCAACAACCTTTGAGAGTAAAAATGTGTAAGGCTGAGTTTGAAAATAATCATTCTCTAAACCCTGTGGCTTTTATCATGCATTAAATGTCAAGGTTTATTATCTTTGATATTGTTAATGCACAAAAGGGAAATCATTCCTTTATTTTTTACTTAAAAAAATTTTTTTTTAAGTTTCTTTATTCCTGAGAGAGAGAGAGAGAGAGAGAGAGAGAGAAAGAGCATGAGTAGAGGAGGACTAGAGAGAGGCAGACACAGAATCCAAAGCAGGGTCCAGGTTCTGAGCTGTCAGCACAGAGCCCGACGTGGGGCTTGAACTCGCGACCTGAGCCGAAGTTGGACGCTTAACCAATTGAGCCACCCAGGTGGCCCTGGGGGAATCATTTCTAAACGTGGGTGCCCTTTTTTCATTCTTTCTCCCTAAGAAGAGTCAGTGGTGCTAACAATCACATATAGGAGAGTTACAGCCCAGTTTAAAAAAAAAAATGGAAAAAGGAAAACCAGAAGTAGCTGCCACTCAGTGGAGAGAGGCTCTAGACTGGGTTCTAGCCCCGGTTTTGCCATAGACGGGACAAGTTACCATCTGGGCCTCGGCTCCTTCAAATGTGAAATAAGCGGGCACTCTGGGGTGAGGCAGGGAAGCACGATAAGGGACCCACATTGGCTTGTGCTTAGGATGTGTGAAGATCACCTCTCTCACTCTACCAGTGAGAAAAAGCCAGATAATTTAGTAAATCCTAAGTCTTCTTGAGGCCATCAGAGAGTAATTTTGGAAGTCCATCAAGTGACATGAACTCCCCAGAGGGACAAGCCCCTCTAAAGAGAGAAGGAGCACACACACTCTATTGCTTTTGGCAAGCACGGGGAAGACGTGGTCTCCACAGAAGCTGGTAGAAAGAAATCAGACACTATTTCAATACATTCTTAAAGGCTAAGTATGGTCTAATGTGTCAGTCTGGAAAGCTGGAGCCCCAGATACAGTGGAGTCTGGACTCACTTGAAAGCTCTTTTCTCCCAGCCGTCACCAGGTGCTCAGGAGAAAGTCTGGGTGTGAAGAAGGAGACGGAAAAGAACCCTCTATCTGACCCTGCTTTCCACACCCTCCTCTCATGCTAAGCAAAAGCTTGAAGCTACTGGGGCAGCAAACTCTACTGGCCCAGAACACACGGAAATTTCCACTGTTTCTGGGGAGAAGTAGAAATATAACCCATCTGCCTCTGAATGAGAAGCAGGAAACTCATCTCCAGGACCTAGGCAGAGATCTGTTTCTGCTGGTGGGTGAACCAAGCAAAAACCCTCTAACACTGGGGATTAGGGTAGGAAACCATGTGGGGTGCAGAATCCTATACCTGGATCTCAGGCTACCACTGGAATGGGGCAGGGAACTGTCGCTTAAGGCCAACCACAGACACAGAGCTGACAAGAGGAGGGGGGACAGAGGCGTCGAGAAAGCCCCACCTCTAAGACCCAGGCACGCACACAGGCTCCCCAAGAAAGAGTCCGGGCCAGGACAACAGAAACAGCCCTTCTCTGACTCGGCCGCAGGGACTGCTGAGAGCAACACGGAACAGAACCCAGGCCCGCCCTTCAGGCACAGGCAACAGCTACTGGGGAATGCCAGGCTGGCAAGCACTGAAGACAAAACCTAAACCCAGCTCCCGTCCCAACCAGAATGAGTCAACTCCCACATCAGCAGAGGCGGGTCCGTTTTTAGGTGCGCTTTCTACTCCAGACTCCACTCTCCTATACACAGTGTCTGGCACTGAATAGAAAATTAAGGCACATAAATCATATGGCTCGTGAGTCACATAGAGTATATGACGTGGCAGGTGCTGGGGACAGAGTAGTGAAACGCACATGCCCACACCTTCACACAGGTAATCATTTAGAGGAGACACTCCCTGGGAGGTACAGGGTGCCATGGGAACACTTGGGGGTCTTGGGGAGAAAGGGGAGAGGCAGTACAACAGAGTAGTTAGGACATAAGCTCTGGAGATACGCCTGGATGTGAACCCCAGCTTTAGCATTTACTAGCTATGTGTCCTATGAACCTCACTCAGCCTTCTCATCTCAAAATTAGAATATTATCTATTTCCTAGGATATGATTAAATAATATATTTTAAAACATTTGCTGTCTTGCCTGGTGCTCATTACGTGGTAGTTCCTATGACTACTTATTACGAGCAGGCAGAGACCTGTCTAAGTTGGCGGGGAGGTCAAAGGCAGAAAAGTGCATGCACAGAAAGCCTGACAGCGACATGGACCATGCTACGGGGAGGAAATCCAGTTTGGCTAGAACGTCAAATGTGAGAGAGGGTGACGAGAGGTGAAACCAGATCAAACGGGTCTCCCTGGCCAAGTCAGACGACTTCAGGACTTCCCCTAGTGTAAAGAGGAACTCTGGGGGCCCTCCTACTTCTGAAACACCCCAAAAGAAGAAAAACCCACTTCTGGCTACAAAGCGGCCCTGGAGACGGGTAGGCGAGACAATTCTGGAGAGGTCCAGAGAGCGCATTTTGAAAAGCTACAGAGGCAGACATTCGGGTGTTATGACTTGCTACCCACAGTGCAAAGGGCATGAGAAACGGGAAAGAGAGCAGAAACTGAAACTCAAGGATGAACTTTGGAACTACCATCCAAAATTTTGAAAAGGAACACTGGGCTGACGTTTTCTAACGAACAATATGTAGTGCAAAGCTATACTAGGTAATATGTTAGATATGACACCATACACAGAGAGATAAGACAGTGGAAGAGAAAGAACCCAGAAACACATCCAAGTATGTGTGGGAATTCAGTAAATTATACAGACTGGATTTTATACCAGAGGAGACAAATAATCAAATCAATGCTACTGGGCTGAGTAATAATTAAATATAAAAAAATGTAAAGGCTAGATCTCTAATTAATTCCTTCAACAAAAAGAATTCTAGAAGATTAAAAGGTCAAAAATAAAGTTTAAAGGTTTAGAAAAAAAATACAGGTAAATATTTTTATAATCTTGACCCAGGGATGGGGTAAGAGAGGCTGGGAGGCTTTTTGACATTTTAGAAAAGAATCCAGAGTCTCTGAGGGAAAAAACACATAGTTTTGGATACATGAAAAATGTAAATCTTTTGAAATGAGAAAAGGAGCCTTAAAAATGGAGAAAAGACTAATAGCAACTAAGAAAACTATCAGCAACATATTCATAAAGAGCAAAAACACATGAAGAAATTTTACGGATCAGTAAGAAAAACAGAAATAGCCAATGGCAAAATGCTAATCAGTAATGGATGCAACCAAAGTTGTTCTTAACAGAAAAATGCACGGCCTCCCAGTCACTCAGAAGTGAACAAGTAAAATTGAGAAAGTAAACAAAGTACGTCCAAAGAAAGCAGGATAGGAGAAATGACAAAAAACAACAACAAAAAAAAAAAAACAAAAAAAAAACCCCTAAAGAAATAAATTAGAAAATGCAGTAAAACCACAAGAGAGAGGTAAATAAATACATTTGTTTACCTTAAAAGCAAACGAAAAGCAGACAACATGTTAATGAGGAACAAAAGGAAAACATATAAAACATTAGGGAAAGGGAAAGGAACAGAACTATGGATTTGGAAAACATTTCAATGAAGATTCTCTGTATAATTCTCTAAAAAAATTGACCATCTGTGATAAAAATGAAAAACATGAATGATATACTCTATTAGTGATGCTGCAGGAAAACAGTAACTCTCAAAAGAGGTCAGTGGGAATGCAAAGTGGTAGTCTTAGTGGAGGAACATTTGGCAATATATAAAAAAATTACATGTGCACATGCGCCCTGACTCAGGAATCCCACCTTTAGGAGGTGAATACGAAGGCATGTTTGCCCGATTATGAAACAGCATACGCACGAGGTTAGTCATTATGGCATTCGTAAATAACGAAAGAAAACAAAGTGTCCATCCATCAGCTATGGTATCTCCACATAGCCTAATACTATGCAGCTGGGACAAGCAAAGATGTGTCTACACTAACATGGAGTGACCTCTGGGCTATACCGTGAATACAGCGAGTTGTACAACAAACGCACAGTGTGTTATCTTTTGGGTAAGAAAGGACCTGGGGAAGACTGGGTCTGTGTGCATGCAAAAAGAAACTGGAAGGATAAAAAAATAATAAATAAATAAATAAATAAATAAATAAATAAATAAATAAAATAAAATAAAATAAAATAAAATAAAATAAAATAACACAAAATGAAATAAAATAGTTACCTACAAAGGAAGGGAGGGAACAAGGAAGAGGGAACAGGAACCAAAGCAAGAGCTTTCTGCGTATATCCTGTTACACAGTTTTGACTTTGGCAACAAATGTTTTACATATTCCAAAATAAAATCAAATTGAGAATTAAAAAGAATTCTCTAAAACTTGACAATATGGGGTGCCTGGGTGGCTCAGTTGGTTAAGTGTCCAACTCTTCATTTCGGCTCAGGTCACGATCTCGGGGTCCTGGGATCGAGCCCTGCATTGCACTCTGTGCTGTCGGCATGAAGCCTGCTTGGAATTCTCTCTCTCCTCTCTTTCTACCCTTCCCCTACTTGTGTGGGTGTGCGCTCTCTCTCTCTCAAAATAATTAAATAAACTTAAAAAAAAAACTTGACAATAAACTGTAACAATTTATCAGAACTGTAACATGATGATACTGACAAAAGTTCTTACCTCGAGTATCTTTGAAATCCTATTGACTGTACATAAATATTTTCCTAGCAGAATACTAAGACTGTACTCTAAAAACAGACAGAAATGAAATCTCAAACTTAGTTCAATAGTCCAATGTTTAGTAGTCACATTGGTGACACTGTTTTGAAGCTACAGATTACTTAATGCAAGTAAATAGGTTAAGGTTTTTAAGAATCAAGGTTTTCAGAATAAGAGAGGAATTCCAAACATAAAACCAAATAAAAAAGGAAAGCTAAAAAAACTTGTAATGCTGAATGTGAATTTGAAATCATAAACATGATTTTTTGTTGTTGTTCGAAAAATATGCATTTTCTAATACAGTCCACTGCAAAGGTCTAGTAATGACAACCAAACAGCAATGAGAGCACCAGCTGTTAGATGATGTTCTCTAAACACCATTCAGGACCAAAAACCAAACAAACAAAACAACCCAAGCCTCCTTGAAAGGATGACCGGTACCAGGCCTGTGCCTGAACACACAGAGTATTCCTTGAGACACCTGCACCAGACAGAAATCCAGGAGGCTTGTCATGGCCAGTGGATTGCGTTAAAAGGACACAAAAGTCAACGTGATGTGATATCCAGTGACCAAAGACGAAACTTCGAAGAGCTAAACTTCACATATAATGAGATTTCTGGCAGGTGATCAGATGTTTAGACCAACTCTCCCACCTGAGAACAGCTATAAAAGCTACACATGTACATATGTGTGTGTATACACATATGCACGTACATATACCGTATAATGGCCTCAGAAAGCCATCAAGGTAGTGCAAAATTGTAGATGCAAGATTTGGGAAAACAGAAAGATCTAGAGAGGTAAGTCTGGCATTTAGGACCACTTTTTCCTTAAAGATGTTTGCTCAAGTACAGCTGAGGGCCTCAGAAGCCGAGTAGGTGGGGGAAGCTTAGCAAAAGGTTTGACTGGCTCACAGGAGTTACAGGTGGAAAGGGTAAATATTGGAATTTAGGATCTGTCGAAGAAGAGGGACCCAGGTAATTCCTTCAGGCTTTTATCTGGAAGTCTAAGAGCTATACCTGAATTGTACAAGTGAAAAACAAACAGACCATCCCTCAGAAAGACTCAAGTCTAGCTTTGAAGCATCTCAATCAGATCGGATGAAGTCAATCTGGGTGTAATATCATTCCTAGCCTCACCAGTTGCCATAAGCAAAAATCCTCTCTGGAAGGAGATAACATCATCAAGGGCCTCAAATTATCTCCACCACTTTTCATATAAAATGCCTGGCACTCAATAAAACCAGGTGCATTAAAACCAGGTCCCTAACTGAAAGACAAGAGAACAAGACAGTAGAAACAGGCCCACACGAAAACCTCAAATGCATGCTTTAAAATGATTATGCCTACCAAATCTGAGGATGAGACAGAATTTGGGGAAAGAACTGTAAGCTACAAAAAAGAACTACATGAAAAATCTAGATACTAAAAATGCGTTTATAACTCATGAAGAACTTAATGGATGGCTTAAATAGCAAGTGAGACACAACTGCAGAGAAAATTAGTGAAGCAGAAAATAGTTGAGCCTGGGTGGCTCAGTCAGTTAAGGGTCTAACATCGGCTCAGGTCATGATATCATGGTTCGTGGGTTCGAGCCCTGTGTCGGGCTCTGTGCTGCCAGCTCAGACAGCCTGGAGCCTGCTTCAGATTCTGGGTCTCCCTCTCTCTCTCTGTTCCTTCCCCACTTGCACTCTGTCTCTCTCTCTCTCTCAAAAATAAAGATTAAAAAAAGGAAAGAAAACAGCTGATAAGAAAAGACCTAGAATAAAGAGAAAGGAACTGAATCAATATTTTAGAGATAGATATTAGTTGAGAAATACATCAAGCAACAAATTTAAGAAACGTTATGAATTCTAAACAGGATAAATCTGACAAAAACTGATCTTAGTACATAACAGTAAAACTACTGAAAACCAAAGACAAAGAGAGTAATCTTCAAAGCAACCAAAGAGGGACAATCTATGATAATCCTTCTCACTATCAACTTATGTTTTGCACACTTTTCTGTATGTGTGCAATACTTCACTAATAAGTTTTTTTTTTAAAGAATTCAATGAATTCAAACATATTCAACATATAAAACTCCGTGAGTTTAATAATGTAACCCTTCAAAAAATGAGAGCAAAATCTCTCACCTCCCAAACCCACCAATTCATTGGACAACATTGTCAGTATACAGGCCACTAGCTTCTTACTTTGAAAACTTGAGATTAAAAGGGAATAATTAAGCTTTTCCTTTATGAATTGCATTTCAATTAACCTTGTCTGATAAAGAAATGTTCTTTCTAGAAAAACTACAGCTAATGAACATAGAAAGAAAAATAAATTTTGAAAACAAAAGTGCTGTATTCTTAACTAATCGACTCATTTGGGCAACACTCACCAATGTGAAGAGAATAATATGAAAAAAGTAAATGACCTGTCAGAGATACACTGTTGAAAAGGGGGCTGTACTTATATAGTTTTATGAATAGCTCCTTGATTCTATCTTCAGGGAATATGTAATTCCTATGCCCTTTAAGCTTTTATTTTATTCATTTTTTTAAAAGGTTTTAATCTTGAATCTCTACACCCAACGTGGGGCTCGAACTCCCAGCCCCAAGATCAAGAGTCATAATCTCTACTGGCTGAGCCAGCCAGGCGCCACACCGTTTAAGCTTTTAAGGTCAGAAAAAAAGATAGTTTCTCATTTTTCCTTAAATGAGGGTAGCGTAACTGATTTCAAAATATGGTAAAGTTAGCTCAAAAGTGAAAACAAAAGCCGGTGTCATTAAAAGACTCAAAACATATACATATCAAAGTCAACATTACTAAAAAATTCTATAACCCAAGTAGTTTCAGGAATTCTAGAATAGTGCAATACTAAGAGATCACAGTAAATATTCAAAGGAGAAGAAAGTTATGGTCATCCTTCCGGATTTTTAAAAGGAACGTGAGAAGAGTCCATTTAAAAAGTTGTTTGGTAAATAAACAGAAAGAGCCTTCATTTGAAAAAAAATGCACCATGGACACAAACACGTAATTCACAAAAGATAAAAACATTAAGATATGTTCACTTTTGCCAGTTTAAAAATACCCAGTAAAATTATAAGGCTCTACCTTTTTTTTTTTTTTTTTGACATATTGATACAAATAACAAATCTAAGTCCCAGTGTGGTCAAGAAGAAACGAAATGGGCCTTCTCAGCAGAGTCCAGATGGAAGCATGATCTAACACAACTCTTCCCAGGTGCCAACTTATCAATATGTACTAAGAAAGTCTTTAAAAGTGCCCAGACATTTTTGTGCCTGCAATTCTGATGTTAGAAATTTATTCTAAGGAAGTAAGACTGTGCTCAAGGATTTTGCCTTGTGGATGTTTATGATATAATAATGAAAAATTCTCATCATCCCTCAATTAGTTTTCTATTGCTGCCACAGCAAACCATCACAAGTTGTGCAGCTTAAAACAATGCAAACGTATTATTTCACAGTTCTGAAGACATTCGGGTGGGTTTGGCTGGTTCCTCTGCCCTGGGTCTCATGAGGCCAAATTCAAGGCGTCAGCTGGGCGGAGGCTCTTATCTGGAGGCGCTGGGGGAGAATCTATTTCCAAGTTCACTCAGGTTGTTGGCAGAATTCAGTTCCTCCTGGCTGCAGGGCCGAGTTTCCTATTTTCTTGCTGGCTGTCAGCTGGAAGTCTCTGTTAGCAGCTTTATGCGCCTGCATCGCCCGGCTTCTTCCATCTTCGAACCAGCAACCGCGTGTCAAATCGCTCTCAGCTTTGAATCTCTCCAGCCTCCCCTTTGGGCCTATCTCTTCTACTTGAGCTGGAGAAAGTTCTCTGCTTTTAAGGGCTCGTATGTTTTGATTGGGTCCACCTGAAGAAGCCACACTACTCTCCCTATCTTAAAGTCCATAGCCTTACTTACATCTGCTAAGTCCCTTTGGCTGTGTAACTTAATGTATCCACAGGTTCTGGGGATTAGGACCTGGACACTTTTCAGAGGTCATTACCACAATTACTCAAGGGTCATTACACCTACCGCAATCCTAAATGTCCAACAGCAGATGATTAGTTAAATTATAGTACATCAGGACAATGGAATACCATGTAGTTATTCAAATGACAGGTACTGGGCAACTGAGAAAGGACTGATAGAAGGACAGGGGTAAGTAGGTAGGTAATAAAGCAACTTCAGTAAAATGTTACGTGTAGAATTTAGGTGGTAGGTATACTATTCACTATAAAAATTTCTCAACTTTTTTTGGACATTTGAAAATTTTCATAATTAAGATGTTGGGGAAAAAACAATTAGCCCAATGGTCTTCTAAGCCCTACTTCAACGATCTTCAAACTGCATTGGGTGAAAATCTAGGTGTCTAGGAGACTTCTAGCAAAGCAGCAGCAAATAAGCTTCTGCATAAAGTTTACAAGGAGACTAAGTCTCAAACAGCATTAAATCTCACTCCACTTGATTCTTCAGATAATTAGCAAGTTAAAACAGAAAAACAATAATACAGGATGCATTTTTTGAATTGTTAATTTGAAAACCAAATTACATCTCATGCTTGAGGCATTTTTATTTTCAAAAAGGAAGTTCCCCCTAAAATAATTAACACATAAAACAAATACTGTCTCGATTCAATTATTTCTCAATGGGCATAAACAAACCTACCCCCACAGTTCAACAAAATTTGACAAAACAGGTTCTCAGTTGTGACAGACAAACAAAATACCAAATAACCACAGAAGACAACGATTTTGCAAACAGTAACTGAGAGCCAGCATCATGACCTGTAGCGTTGTCTAAAGCACAGAGAACAGGTACTGAGGATATAAAATAAGATGCGGTCCTTGACCTTTATTTCACCTTGGGAGTTATAAAATCCTGTCTAGCTCTGTAAGGCAGAAATTTCTCAAAAACACTTCTTTCAACATAGGTATGCAACCCTACAGAGAAACCTAACTTCATGTTTTCACTTGGAAATAACACTGCAAATATAATTGAGGGATCCTGAACCCCAATCTAGACACCAAAAGCTGTTTTCACGGACTCAAATCGGAAGCCATTACTCGGCATCTTGAAGACTTCCCAGTTTTATGGAAATGTGGCCAGAGCGGCAAAAGAGGAATACTGTCACAGGAGTTAACGCCCCGGCTCTGGGGTCACCCTGACTGGCCTTTGAATCCCTGTTCTCCAATTTATCGCTCATGTGACTTTGGGCAAGATTCTAAACCTGGATTTCTTTATCAGCAGAACCGTTACAGTGGAGTGGAAACAAGCAAATGAATAAAAACACCTACCCCAATGCCTAATATGCAGCAGTTCAAAACTTGTTGTTCTTACTAGTAAAAGCAACAGTACGAATGAAAGTTTCTTAGTAGAGACAGAGGTATTTCAGAGGGATGTGAACTCTATCAGGCACTAAGACAAACAACTGTAATGTTTCTGACTTACACTTTCATGTCTATTTAGAGAAAGGCCTCCAGGATGTTGAAATTTGAATTTTAGAACATTTGAGTTGCCTTGCAGTGAAAGGCACCGAGCTAACTGTGAATCTGAGATCTTTAAGAACCTAAATGCTGTTGTTATATTAAACGGCTAATTCCTCTAGGAAATACCGTGTTCGAAACTACTCCAATTCTAATGCTGAAATACACATGGCCCCTGATTGAAGACAGTTTAAACTGAAACCCACTGCACTGTAACTATATTCCATATAATGTCCAAAGCTGTATTTATGGTTGTCTAATGACTGGGATCAATGTTTGCCCAAACAACTGCCAACGCTCACAATTCAGTCAAGGTCAATAGCCATGAGGCTGACTCAGTCTTCTGTTACAATTAGAGCAAAGAATCACTGAAAAAGTTGCCATGGAAACCACCTATGGCCCAGCAATTACCATTCAAAAACTTTGGGAGGCAATTCTGTATTAAATTTGCAATTTATTTCTTGGGCAGAAACTAATTTTAAAAGCAGTTTGACGGTCCTTAGAGTAATGAAGAATGCTTACTACAAGAAGAGTTGCTAAAAATGAGATGTCTTTAGTCTGTCACTGGACTTATGTTTTCAAAAAGCCTCAAAGGCACCCAAAAGTATATATAAGCCCAATTTATATCTTGCTATTGTCTGTGATACAGTGTTATAAAATACAAATTTTACATTCATTTTAATCTATTTTTGTGTTTGTATAATATGAAATTAGTTTTGGGGAATGGAACTTAACCTGTAACGCTGACATGGATGGGACTTTAAATGGCTCACCTCTGGATCAGGCCTAGCAGTCGGTGAAGCCATGAGTTGGGGCTGCCTGCCATTTTGCTACCCGGTGCTGACTTCTTTGTAAGAAGAAGATGCCTAGTTTTATTTTCTGGATATTTTTCCTGGAAAGGAGTTTGCAGCAACAACTACCAATATGTAAGAGATAAAATCAAAATAGGATGGGAAAAACCCTAATGTAGCATAAAGGAAATCCTTTTTTAGAGGCAAAGAAAAAGTTGATACTAATATAGAAACATAGAAAAAGAGCTATTAAATGAGTCTCTTCAGTCAAAAATCTACTTGGCAAGAAGGAATGTGATTCCCCCTTGCTCATCTCCTATTACACTTCTTGAGTCTACTTGTACCAATTTGGGAATAAGGAAAGGATTTTGTTATGAGGAAGATACGAAACGCAAGCAAAAGACATTTTAGGGTAACAAGCAGTGTAACAAGAGAACTTTCAAGTACACGTGTTAGTATCAACGGCAACAAAACTAAAATTCACTTGGTGGAATTTCTCCTAAGAGCACAGTCACAGATGGGGCGCCTGGGTGGCTCAGTTGGTTAAGTGGCCGACTTAAGTGTTAAGTGGTTCAGGTCATGATCTCGTGGTTCATGAGTTCAAGCCCCACACTGGGCTCTGCACTGACAGTGCAGAGCTTGCTTGGGATTCTTGCGCGCACGCTCTCTCTCTCTCTTTCTCTCTCTCTCCCCCCCTCCCCCAACTTGTGCTCTCTCAAAATAAATAAATAAACTTAAAAAAAAAATCTCAAAAAAAAAAAAAGCACAGTTATAGGCAGTACAAGGGCATAATATGAAGAAGATGCAGTCTTTTCTACAGTTTGTAGACCACTAAGTGGCAATTTAATGATAATCCCCTTCGGCCAGCTGTCTTGTAAGTTTGTAAACAGGACACAGGCAGCTTCAGTCCAAAGTCAGAGGTGTTATTAGACAGGCACCAGCACTAGTGCTGCCTCACCACATGGGCACCCATCACAGATCTGGGCTGCAACACAACGTCTCTTGGAACAGATGTCATTTGCTTAACTTTGGCAAGGACCTGAATGTGCACAGCAGCAATTACAGACAAATCTCCACCTCATTTCATCAATAAAGCCAATGTTCACTTAAAATGTTCCTGAAAATCATTTGATTTTACCAGATCACACCGGGAGCTAGGCGAACAAGGACTCTCAAATATCCAAAGAACCGGAAAATGGCAGTATAAAATCAATTTTAGCAATTTTGTTATTACTTTTTTAATAAAAGTGCCTCTCCAAGCAAAATTTTTAGGAAGCAGTTTTTTTCCCTTGTAGGTGTTTGATCTATAGTGAGGAAATATGTTGTGACATTATTTGAACTAATTTACTGGGTTTTATTTATTCAACAGTCACTGTTAACTCTAACTTGGGGTGCCAACAAGCCAAACAGAGGAATGACGATAACCTTCTTAAAAACCTCAACTTTATGTCAATTAAAATGTAAGGAGACTGGATGGGGAATCAAACATGTCGAGCCAAAAGGGTACAGAAGCTGTAAGACAGACAAACAGAGACACGGAGGGAGATACTAACAATGAATTAACCGCATATACAAAATTCCAGTTACAAGCTGCCTTTCTTATAAAAGATCTTGGAACAGTTGCTATCTGAATATTCCTTACACCTCCTAAGAGCTTTGCTAACAGCAAGGAACTGAACACCTGCCCAGGCTTCTGGGCTCCCCTGTAATTTACCGGCCACGGTAGGTCTGGTTCAATGTACTCTAGGCAGCTGAGAAGTTTTATTAACTCCTTCAGGTTACTGGGCTAATTGATGCAATTTAATCAATCCTCCCAGTAGCTACCCATTAGCCCACACAATATTCCCAGGTGAAATCTGTCATTCGTTTAACAAATACCGATTGATGGCTGTTCTGAAAATGTACCCAGCGAGGAGCGGTACTGAAGCAGTGACCAACGATGTAACCCCTGCCTGTACTGCGTGTCGAGTCCGGGGGGAGAGCTTGTGAATTGTGGGAAACTCGGTGAAGGCAGAGAAAAGGGAGAAACAGGAGGATAAGTGGATACAATTTAGACAAAGACCTGAAGAAAGCAGCAGAGGAAGGGTCCCATTTAAGACATCGCATCATCATGCTTTCAGAAGTGTCCCTCAGTGTCATTAGAGATTTCCAATCAAATAAGAATTCCAGAAGTAGGAGGAAACGCCTAATTGTGGACTGCATAATGTATTAGCAGTTTTCGCCAATCTCCCTTGAATTACCAACAATCCAACTAAGGTTCACAGTGTGGGGGTGCTGATGAGTCTGTTACTTTACGGGCTAAGACAGGCAATCACGCATTAAACTCCGTTTTGAAAACGATCTCAAATACTGCACGTGAGGGCTTGCTTTCCTGTTCTTATTTTTCTTCTCCCTAAACTTTTATCAAATTAACAAATGAGCCTAGTTTAAAAGCCAAGGCTACTACCAGATTTGGGCCACCCTTTGCCTCTCTCTAACCCCACCTCCCCAGAGGCAAGGATTTTGAACCATTTTATCTGTTTCCTCTAACATCTGTAGTCTTAATTCTGAAAGAATGCGTGCTATGTCTCAATTTTTAATTTTATAATTTTCAATTGTCTATTGATTTCTTACCCTTGAAAACTGAGGCTTTTCCTCTTCTAAATTAATTTCAAAATCAGCTTAAATTTTTCTAATTTACTAAACTATGAAAATATCCATTTTTTAAAACCACTATATGAAGGAGACCACTAAAAAGAAATAGATGTCTCTCTAAAATGCTGAAAAGAATTGAAAGCAAGATCTAACTGGGAATCTGAGAAAAAGATCATGCTTCATATGTTATGACCCTGCTTTGAGACAACAGCAGTTAACCACAGGGCCTTGTATGTGAAGGTCTTATCTGTAAAATGAGGGACAGGAACAATAATTTCTCATGCTCTTTTTACTAGAGTCGAATCTGAGACTGTGAGACTCAGAGCATTTTCTAAATTCAGTTGGGCCTCTCCTAACTGTACCCCATGGTCACTCCCTTTGACAGACAAATGTATTTTGTAACTCTCAGAACAGGACAAATCCTAGGTGGTGGTTTTATTCCCTCTCTTTTGTTTTCTCCTCTTTTCTTTCTTAAGAGTCTGGCATTCCCAACAGGCTCAAAAGTGATCCTGCCGGCTTTCTCTCTTGCTCCTGTGCTATTAGATTTAATTTGTGTGCTTTTATAACTTTGTACTTACGCCCACAGGCTTTTGAACAATGAGCACCTATTCAATAAATCCAAGAAATAAATGACTTGATGATTGTAAGTGCTTTGAACTCAATGGACAGAAGGCTCTACACAAGTAACATAATAGTAAGGACACAAGAATGTAAGACTGAAAAGAAAAAAACAATAAAGCTTTTGGGGAAGGCTAGTGCCTGCAAGTGTGTGTGTGTGCATGTGCACACCCCCCCATCCTTTGTTACACAGCACGCATTTTGCTCATTTGTACTCAGTTCTCAAAATCTTTTCCTCTACAATTTTTAGAAAGGAAAATGACAAACGTTTATAAAGCAAAAAATGCTTTAAGGAGTATTTCCTCTGAACCATGGATGTGATGGTGACTTACTATAAGGCTTACTATATAATGTAAGAGATGCTTAAATATGTCCTACAATCTCATGGAAGTAATCCCAGGACTTTTATGGGGCTACCTGGAGCTTCCTATAATCTGACTTGTGAAAACACACTTTAATGTTAGTGCTTTCCACTTGGTTAAGCGTAACTTAATTTAAAATCTGACATACAGATTTAAATGAATCAGGATATTTAGCTACTATGAGGTTTATTATAAATTATTATTAAAGTACTAACTTGCTTTTTAAACAAGCTTAACTCTCACCATCCATCCACACAAGAATTTCATAAAGTTGGCTATGTGAAGAAATAGGAATAGGGGTATAGACATAGTCTAAGGTAAGAAAGGCTGAATAGGAGATTGAAAATAGTTAGTTTTGTATTTCCTTTCCTTCCTAGACTTCAATTTAAAAATGTAATCTCTAAAGAATCTTCTCATCATTAATCTAACTACCTATCAGCTTATACTAGTCACAATAATTCCCACTTTTACATGCCCAGATCCCATCTATGTTTTGCCAGATCCAGTGGCTATGTTCTAACCTTCACGGCATCCTCAGTCTTCAATCCACACTTGGCTCGCCATCTCTTCCCCTCTAAGACACACCTACCTGACACCATGCACCTGGGGTTTCCCTAATTCCCCCTGTTATAAGCACTTCCTCTTTTATCCAACTTCTGAAGGTTGGAGGCCCCTCAGCCCTCAGAGCTCTGCACTGATCCCTCTTTCCTTCTCATGCCTCTCTCTCTCTCTCGCTCATTGTGCTCTCATCAATTGCCATGGCTTTGAGTACCTTATTCGGGTAGACGACACCTATGTTTCCATCTCTGGTTGAGACTTCTCGGATTCCAAGCCAGCGTACTCTCATCTTTCACCGGATTGAGTTAACTGGCCTCAACTCTGACCTCTTTAAATCACCTCTCAAAATCACTTTTTCAAAGGTCCATCAGACCAGTTACTCCACTGTTCAAAACCCTTCAATGACTTAATGCCCCAACTATGGGTAACATCCCAACTCCTGACAAGGAACAGCCCACCAGGCCTGGCATGGCCTGACACCGATCTATACCTCCAGGCTTACTTAATGCTACTCTTCAAGACATTCTGGCTTGCTTACACTTTGCTGAATAAGCAGAACTCAGTCCCCCTTCAGGACCTTTGAACATGCCATTAAAACGCTCTATCCCCACTCCTCCTCTGGCGGACTCTTACTCATCTATCAGGTCTCAGTTTAATTCTCACAGAGCAAATACCCCATTTCCCCAACCCCAACCCCCACCCCCCCCCCCCCATTTAAACTGAGATTCTCAAAATTCTCTCGCATCATGTCACAGTTATTTTCCCTAGCCCTATTTATAATGTCGCATTTATTTACTTGCTAAACGACTGTGGTTTTTCCCCTCCACCAGCTCCTGAGGTGCAGCAGGGTCCATTTCTGTTCATTCATCACTGTGTACTCAATGTCTGGGGCAAAACAGGACACAAATAAAATCATGTGTTTTAAATGGATGATGCCCTCCTTGAATATATGCTGTTTCACTTTGGTATTTACTGTACTTAATCCTATGTAAAAACTAATAATACGTAATTCGTAACAGGACTGTTGTGCTTATTTTCAAATATGGAAACTGAAACTCAAAAAAATTAAGTAATTTCCTTACTATCACATAGCTACTAAGAGACAGAAGGATTCAAATCCAGGTATGTCTGAGGTGAAAGTCTTGACAAATCTTATTTCTTTTCTCTTTTTTCCCACTAGTGTCTTTTTGAAAAATTCTTCACAATTTTTTTTTTTTTTTAATTTTAGAGAGAGAGAGAGAGAGAGAGAGAGAGCGAGCACAAGTCGGGGAGAAGAGCAGAGGGAGAGAGAGAATCTGAAGCAGACTCCGTGCTCAGCTCAGAGCCTGACACAGGGCTCAATCCCATGACCCTGGGACCATGACCTGAGCTGAAATCAAGAGTCGGACACTTAACTGACTGGGCCACCCAGGCACCCCTAAAAAATTCTTTATTTTTTTTTAATTTGCATACCGGTCTTGTTTCTTTGTATTCCATTTCCTCCCCGTCAAGTGTTATTTTGAAGCAAATTCCAGACATATCTTTCAGTCATTAGCATATTGTTAAGCACCTCCAAAAGATAAACATTTTTCTTTTTAAAACTATAACCGTGATGCCATTCTCACACACAGACAAGTTAATAGCAATCTCTGAAAATTATCAAATACCCAGTCAATCTAATCCAATTAGGTCAAAAAACCTTTCTGTTCTTTTTTAAAAAACAGAATGAGGATCCAAATAAAGTTTTTATAGTGCAATTGGTCTTTATTGACCAATGTGTTTCTCTCCTTTTTTCACCCCAATTGATTAGCTGCATAAACCAGCTTATTTGTCCTATGTAGTTCCTTGAGATCTGGATTTTGGTGATGGTGGTGAAGGTTTCTCTGTTCTGGATGTTTCCAGCATACTGGCAGCTGAGTCTAAAGGCTTGATCAGATCAGGTTTGACTCTTTTTCCCTTTTGAAACAAAACTACTTCATAAACGGTGGTGTGTCCCACATTGGAGGGCACATGAGGTCTGGTTGTCTGTTTTTGTAAGTTCAGCGTCACTCATGCTCAGGGCTCGGATCCATTAATTTATGAAGGTCTGCGAAATGATCATATTCTCTCTTTTCAGTTGTTAGCTGGACTACTTCTCCAAAGAGGAACTTTCCCCTCTCGGCTGTTTTCTTACCATCTTGTATAAAAGGCAGGATAAATTCTTCGCTCCTTTTAGTGGAAACCTGGTTGCTAGCGGCGCTCGGTACTACGTAACTGGGTGGGTCACTGGTTCCATGAGTTCAAAAGGCAGGAGGAGGACAACTAACCACAGCTAGAGGTATTAAACAAACAAGAACAGGAGTCCATACAGGTACTTCCTATTCAAACTAAGATCAAAGGGGTGTTACTCAATCTCTCCTATTTTCCATCTGCATATGCTGCTTCCCTGCCAAGAATTCAGGTTCCCAAGGCAATGAGCGAAGCGAAATTAGAATACTGTACAATTGTTCATTGGCTTTATCTCATGTTACACACACATTTCTTGAAATGACAATGACAAGCCTTCTACACACATAAGATTAGTGAAACAGTTTAATTTTGTTTTCAATTATGTCTTTAAGGTATAGCCTACCAGGTATGAAGAGTCACTTGGTTCGTTGGATACGCCACCAACTGGTTATATATTTAGGTTTATTTATTCAAATGTATTAAACAATTTTTTTTTAATGTTTATTTACTTTTGAGAGAGAGAGAGAGAGAGAGAGAGAGAGAGAGAGAGAGAGAGAGAAGGGGTGGGGCAGAGAGAGAGAGAGAGGGAGACACAGAATCCAAAGCAGGCTCCAGTATCTGAGCTGTCAACACAGAGCCTGACGCGGGGCTCCAACTCACAAACCGCGAGATCGTGACCTGAGCCAAAGTTGGAAGCTTAACCAACTGAGCCACGCAGGCGTCCCTTATTCCAATGTATTTACATGTTAGAGGTTTGCTCTTGTATCATCACTAATATTCAGTTCAACTCTATATGGGAGGAACTACATAGTTTTTCAGAGGCTTGCCTTATCCCTCTTTATCACTTTCCTCCACTCTCCTTATAGGTGACTGTTCAAAAAAAAAAAAAAAATATATATATACATTTTTACAGTTTACAGTTTGTCCTTCCATTGTTGTTGCTGTTGTTTAAAGCAAACTCTACCCCCAATGTGATGCTCGAACAGATGGCCAAGATCAAGGGTCAATGCTCTACCGACTGAATCAGCCAGGTGCCCCCACTGTTTGTTTGTTTTTTTCCTCCCCAAAATAGACGCGTCTAGGTGGCTCAGCTGGTTAAGCTTCCAACTTCAGCTCAGGTCATGATCTCACGGTTTGTGGGTTTGAGCCCCACGTTGGGTTCTGTGCTGACAGCCCAGAGCCTGGAGACTGCTTCGGATTCTGTGTCTCCCTCTCCCTCTGCCCCTCCCCTGCTCGTACTCTGTCTCTCTCTCTCAAAAATAAATAAACGGACAAAAAAAAAAAAGATACAAGTGGATATCACCAACCTATTCTGAGGATGATGATGTGGTGGCACGCAGAGCTTCATATAGAAGTATTTATTTGTTCTTATAGCTGCACAGGACACTGCTGTGTGAACGCACTGAAGGTTACCCAACCAGTTCTCATGGAGGGAGCCTTAAAGATCAGCTTGGTTGGTGCCAACGCTCTCATATTATTTTATGTTCTATTCATACGTATCTAAGTCTTTTCTATAAGGAGACTTTTGATATGTGGTCTATTTTGTTCCCTGTCTTTTTATATTTTGTCTTTTAGTATATTTTTTTGGTATTTAGGCAGTCTGTGTTTTTATTCTAATGGTCATCTTTATTTGAATAACGTATCATTTCTCTCATCTTCTCATTCTTCGTCATTTTCTGTTGGGTCACTACTATAAGCGATACTGAAATTAGCTAACTGCCTCTCTTACGTTCCACTTCTTTCCTACAATCCGACCTGAAATAATAATCCTGGAACTCCTAGTTACCTCTAATCAGCAAGCTTATTCTGCTTCTCACATGTTCTCCCCACGGTCCTCTCCGTATTTTAAGACTTGTCAGAAATACAGCCTTCACTCACTACACTTACTCCTTTCTGCCTATCACTTAACCTTCTACTGAGCAAAATGTAGCACCAGTCTATGTGTGTGGTCTGTCCAATCGTCGTGGTTGTACAAAGCTCCTTCTCTAGCATGGAGGTTGGCAAACGAACCATGGGCCAAATCGTGTTTGTGGACTATTTTAATACGACCTTTTGAGCTAAGAATGGTTCTTACATTTTTAAAGGGCTATGTAAACCAATCAAAACAAACACTAAACACCCCGTACAAAGACAGGCAATGGAGACTAGCCATGTGGCCTACAAACTCAAACATTTACTATCTGGCTCTTTCTGGAAAACCTTTGCTGGTCACTACTCAGAGACAGGAGTAGGAAACAGTCCTCAGGAAGGAAACAATACTGAGTTCCTACATTTCGTAAGATTGTCTGTGCCTGACTTACTTGCAAGTCAGTTTGTTGGGGTATAAAATCCCAGCTTATATGTGCTTTCTTTGAGTGTCTTCAATATGTAATTCCATTTTCTTCCAGCATAAAACACTGCTGTCAAAAAGTCTGTTGATAGTTTGATTTTCTTCCCTTAAAAGTTTCCTGGTCTTTTTTTGCCTGGCTACCCCTCAATTTCTTTCTCTTTATCTCTGTGTTGGTACCGACTGTCCTTCCACATGCAGTTTCGAATCTGTTTTCTTCTCTATTTTCGGAAAGTTTTCTTGAAGTATAGCTTTTAGTATTTCTCTTTTTTTTTGGGGGGGGGGGATTCGTATTTTATATTCTTTAGCTTCTCTCAAATCCTTTTTCTTTCTTTCGTTCCTTTTTGCCTTCAAGTTTTTCATCCTTTTCACCTTCTACTAAGGCATTGTATTTATTTATTTACTAGATACCTGTGTATAGATGACATTTCTGAAATGATTCTTTTATTAAGAAAAAAAATTACCCATTTCAGTTTTTATATTTCTGATTTATGTTTTTCTGTTTTACTTATTTTTTTTTTACTTTTTTAAAAAAGTTTATTTATTTAAAAATTTTTAAAAAAATCTTTATTTTTTAACTTAATTTTTACTTTTTAAAATTTACATCCAGGGGCGCCTGGGTGGCTCAATCGGTTGGGCGTCCAACTTCGGCTCAGGTCACGATCTCGCGGTCCGTGAGTTTGAGCCTCGCGTCAGGCTCTGGGCTGATGGCTCAGAGCCTGGAGCATGCTTCCGATTCTGTGTCTCCCTCTCTCTTTGCCCCTCCCCCGTTCATGCTCTGTCTCTCTCTGTCTCAAAAATAAATAAACGTTAAAAAAAAAAAATTAAAAAAAAATTTACATCCAAATTAGTTAGTATATAGTGAAGCAATGATTTCAGTAGATTCCTTAATGCCCCTTACCCATTTAGCCCATCCCCCCTCCCACAATCCCTCCAGAAACCCTCAGTTTGTTCTCCATATTTATGAGTCTCTTTTTTTGTCCCCCTCCCTGTTTTTATATTATTTTTGTTTCCCTTCCCTTATGTTCATCTGTTTTGTCTCTTAACGTCCTCATATGAGTGAAGTCATATGATTTTTGTCTTTCTCTGGTTAATTTCGCTTAGCATAATACCCTCCAGTTCCATCCATGTAGTTGCAAATGGCAAGATTTCATTCTTTTTGATTGTCCAGTAATACTCCATTGTATATATATACCACATTTTCTTGATCCATTCATCCACTGATGGACATTTGGGCTCTTTCCATACTTTGGCTATTGTTGATAGTGCTGCTATAAACATGGGGGTGCCGTGTCCCTTCAAAACAGCACACCTCTCTCCCGTGGATAAATGCCTAGTAGTGCAATTGCTGGGTTGTAGGGTAGTTCTATTTTTAGTTTTATGAGAAACCTCCATACTATTTTCCAGTACTTATTTTTTTAAGTAAGCTTTACATTCAATGTGGGGTATGAACTCACGACCCCGAGATCAAGAGTCACATGCTCCACTGACTGAGCCAACCAGGAGCCCCCATTCTGTTTTAACTTGTATCGTTTTCTTAGTTTCTTTTAGTTGTTTTGAAAAGTTATGTAAGAGTTTTCATTTATTTTATGGGTGCATCTCATGCTTTCATTATCACTACAGATACTCTCTTCGTTTTCTTTTATCTTCTATCTTTGCACTGGATTTGACTGACCTTTCTCTTATGCTCATTTCTAATAAAGTTAGTTTTCCTAACATTTTAGGAGGGAGGGGTGGGTCTAGCACTTTCTAGTCTCAGGACACTAGGGCAAACTTTTCTTAGTTTTTGTGAAGTGCTCCTAAATATCGCCACATTCTTTTTGGGATCTTCTGGCTCTCTTCTCTAGCCTGACATTTATCTGAATTTTTTATTATTTTGCTTAGTGTCCTTGACCTTCTCTGTGGGCTGTATTTCTAGTAGCTTCACGTCAGTGTGGGGTTTGGTTCTAGAAGAAAGCTTCAGCTGTTTAGTTTTAAAAGTTCATAGGGCCCCAAGTCTAGAACTCCTTCAGATCTTACAGCAGACGCCTTACATTCAACTGTGAATTAGAGTATGCAAAACCCCTAACAGTTTCAGGCGCTTTTCTCAAACTGGCCTCTCCAGGATGCTTTCCAGTGAGTCCCTTCTGCCTACTTTGGGGTCCTCCTGTTCTCAGATCTCTTTGCTTCCTTCTAGTTCCTCCCACACAGACACTACAGGGATCTTGTAGTCCTCGGTAGTTTGCATCCACTCTCTTGTATTCTGGGTTTTCGGTGGTTATTTTGCCATCTCGCAGATGTTAGTGTGAATGAGTGCTGGTGCATTTTATTTGTTGCCTCCATAGGGAAATTTCAGGAAACTAAAAAAATATAAGGCTGGGTCCATCTTCTAAGAATTCTTCTCACAAAGGCGACACTCTCAACCACTCTATATACTGATGTAGTTAAAGGCCCTTCTACTATGGGAGACTCGAATGAAAACCACCCCAAATTTTTACTATGCCTTCTCAGGGAAGCCTTTTTATTTATAGCATTCTATAAAACATAGGCTGATATTTAGTTTATCTACAAATATGTCCATCATTTTGTGACATCTAAAAACGTCTGTCTCAAATCCTTAAAGAAAGGATCTGCACCATGATTCTGTATTTCCTATTAAGCCTCTTCCTACACCTGGGCCCACTACCGCCGTGTAACTTCAGGGCACAATATTCATACCATATTCTAGGCCGTGTTTCAGGGGACATCGTTCACACCGAATACAAGGTGAGTGGAGTCTCCTCCAATTGTGCATTCCAACAATCATCCAGACAAATCCCTTTCTGTCTACCCAGTGCATCCTCGCAGAAATAAGGGAACCGGCGAATGCTAATGTTAAGGAAATTACACGCAAAAAAGCTACTTCAAGATACATTTTAAAGGCAAGGAAATCAAGGGTCAGAATGGCAAAGTAAGTCGCCAAAGCTCACAGCAAGTTAAAGGTAAGAAAAAGACTGAGCACAGGTCTTCTGCTTCTCAGGCTGTTGCTCTATCTCAAACTTTTCTGGATTACTCCTCCACCCCGCAGTTGTTCAAGGTGATTATCCACAGCATCCAGATCATATCTTTCCCAGCCTCAACACCCTGCCAGGCTCATGGCTGCTCCTGCCTGAAGCCCTCTGCATGCCTTGTTCCATCTCACCAGCACACGTCTTTGGCACAGCCACCTGACTTGTCTTTGCTCAAATGTTGCCTTCTCAATGAGGAAGGCACTTCACTGGCCGCCCACTGACACCACTAACTTCCCGTTGCCAGTGCTTTCCATCCCTGTCTCTCCTCCACTTTCCCACGGGATCTTCTAACAGGCCATTCATTTGTTCATTCATTCACCCGGGCTTGCAATCGTTACAGAGCTCTCCCCATGAGAAGGTAGGCTTCAAGAGGGCAGAGAGTTTTATCTTTACTGGTGTCCTCACAGGGAAGAGAAAGTTACCTGAAAAAAATGGTAGCAGCTAACAACATGTGGGAGGAAAGAATAAGGAATTTCAAGTGCCATATGGAGCGTGTTTATGCATGCGTAGCTCCTTTGGAACCGTTATCACTAACTGTTCACCAGGAAAGTATGAGTGATGATATGATGGAGCGTTCCCAATGGGTACGGGGAATTTAGTACTTGGAATTGGTTAATAAGCGAAAGCGCTACGCACAGTGAAACAAAGTTACTCTTATCTGAATTAGTGACCAGTATGAAACAACTTCGTAAGAGAGAGAGTACCTAATTATTAAAGGCTCAGTACTTTGTAGCCTTAGAATATGATCCCAAAAAGGATGGCATTAATTCAGTCACTAACATGGTCAGCTAGCATTGCACATTCAAGGAAAATAGACGTGTTTCACAACAACACAATACTCTTCTGGTGACCTCAATCAAAATGCAAAGTTGAGATCACAGAGGGTACCAGGTGAGAGATCACACGGGGCCTCAAATGCATGAAAATAATTAACCATGCGCTATTCGTTATTAAACAAACATGCTTACAAGTAATTTCATTTCCCTGGCAGCAAGTACATTTAAGGACTGAATTTAGTTCTTATATGTCAATTATCCCAAAACAACTGCTTTGTTGTATTAACAAAAGAAGAAAACCAATATACTCCAATCATGAAAACGCCTCTAACAAATGTCAAATCACAAATGAACTTGCCTTTCTACTTCCCTCCATATACCACTTCTCATGACAGAGGCCTCCAAACTCACATCTCAAAAACTCAAATAATCTATGAGTAAATTAATAAACAATTTAGGCTTAACTTTCTCTGGTGTTGATCGAATCTTCTAATACCCGAAGTCTGGATAAAACTCTCATGCTTTCACGTTCGTTTTTGCATTTGTAAGGTGTTCCTCAAATGTTCTTGTAAGGATTCTTAAGAATTTTTCAGAAATCCATGAAATTTCCAGAAAAACAGGGAGAGCTGAATTCTCAAATATACTTTGTTTCGTAAATTAAATCAGCTAAGGAAAGAGTTGAATTTCCACTCATACAATGAATAAGATTACTGGTTTTTGGGGGTCTTTTTGGAGAAACAAAAATAAAGTGCCATTTATAAAACATTTGCAGCTTTGACTATAATCAACTGTAATAATAAGATACCAGCTCAAAAAAATTCTTTTCATTTAAACCTCTTTTGTAATACTGCTTTTTAATAACCCTCATAATAGCCGAATTAAAGGACCCTAACAGAAATCATTCATCCCACATAAAACAAACATTGCCTTTTCTTCTTAGCTTTGTTTTACAAGCTACATTATTTCCAGATGACGCTTGAGGGGACTATGGTTTCAAGAATTAGATGCTTAAATAGACAGCTGCTTTCTATTTGCCATGTAAATCAAGGATATATCAAAGAAAATTCCAAATAGAAGACTTCTTTTCTTCCTATTAGGAACTACAAACTCAGTCAGAAAGGGAGAAATAGAGAAAAACACTCAAAATTTGAGGAAACAGAACATTTAAATTAAGATTTCTTAAATAAATAAAACTTGGAGACTGACAGGAAAAGGTATTTTCATATTAGCTCTGCACAGCAGCAGGTAAGAATTTTTTCAGCACAATGGGAAAGGGAAAAAAAACCCCATTATCACTAGTTTTTATAAATATATTCACATACTGCTACTGAATTTAATACGCATGGGTTATTTTCTGTACTCTTTAAACTTTGCTTCGAAAGTTACTTAATCATTGCCAGACTTCAATGCAAATGCATCCTATTTTCCTTTTACAAGCCAGAGGAAAGAACATAAGAGTTATTTAAGTATTTTTAATGATAATTGTTCTTTAAAAGTCCTTAAAAAGAATACTCTACCATACTCCTTAAGAACAGACAGGACAAACATCCTTTCCAGGAATAAGGAAAGGGTAATATTCTTTCCCTCAATGGAGGTGTGCTTTTTAAGAATGAAGAATTTTGTTTGTTTGTTTGTTTTTTTAATAAGAGGAGAGTCTTCCAACTAAATATTGCCCTTAGAATTCTCAGCGCATTTCTGAAAGGTCTAGTTCAGAAGTGTGTCCAACGCCAAGTTACAATACAACCAAGAAAATCGGTCTGATTATGTTAAAGTCAGGCCTGGTTTGTAATTAAAGTGGTAGTGGAAGGGGGGAGGTCTGCTTACTTGCTAGAGGGTTTATTTATTTGAATTTGAAAATCAATTGTACTAAAGAAGAAACTTCCTGGGACCTAATCAATGTGGGGCTTGAGATCTATTTGAGATCAAAGCAGTTGTTTCTTTAAAGATGTTTACCAACATTATTTAGAAGATTTCCTTTTCTGGTTTTTTTAAGAGCAGTTTCTTCATTATGAAAGCAGCTATAAAGATCTTGATTCTTTATAGAATCTGGTGGATTCCAGAGCTGGAGCAGGGGAAACACCTGATGAGCTAAAACATCTTGAATATCTCAAAAAAAAAAAAAAAAAAAAAGGTCTGAGCATATTCAAAGGGCACAGGAGGCACCCCCAAAGGGCTCCTAATGGCCAAAGTTGGAATAATCTGAACAACAAAATAGCAATAGCCCTGGATTAGAAGACAAAGAAAGAATAAAATTAGGATCTATGAGTCCACACTGATATACATACATAATTGCATAAATGAATACATTGAGGACAGGTGACAAATCTTCCTTGCAGAACTGTTCAATAGATGTAAAAGGAATGAGACAAATAGAAAATCACTAATAAATCAGTAATATATGATGCAGATGAGATCACTGGATGCTAAAATTTGTGGGATAACATTTAAGCAGAAACAGGATACTGGCACAGTCGCAAAGAATCTCCCCCAAATACAGAGTAATTACAAAGGGAAAAATCAGCAAGTGCACAGTCAAGAATCCTAGCGGATATCACTATAGTGAACCGATCAAGGAAAATGCAGGTAAACGTCACCAGCAATACACACTAACGTCATGTGTTCCCTGACCTGAGGCACTGAGAAGGGCATGTCACCTCTGCAGTACCCTTCTCAGTGATGCATAACGTCAATTTAATCGTGATAAAATGCCAGACACACCCAAACTGAGGGACATCCTACCAACTAACTGACCAGTACTTTTCAAAAATGTTAAGGTCAAGAAGGACAAGGAAAGACTAAGGAGACGTGACGCAAAACGCAATGTGGGATTCTGGCTTGAATCCTAGAAAAGGGTAAGGGCATCAGTGATAGAACTGGTAAAGCACGCATGAGATCTGGATTTGAGTCAGCACGGACCAAGGTTAATTTCTTAGTTTTGATAAATGGTCTGTGGTCATGTAAGATATTAACAAAAGGGAAAGCTGGGTGAAGGGTATATGGAAGTTCCTTAAAACTCTTCTGTAAGTCAAAAGTTATCTTAAAATGGTAAAGGAAGGAAGAAAGGAAAGGAGGAAGGAGGGAAGGAAGGGAAAAGTAAGTCCCGGGTGTCCTTGGCAAAAATTTCAGAGCCTGGAAAGAAAAGTATATGGTAAAAAGTACAAGTTCTCTGCCCTTGCTGGCCTTCAGTTTGACACCCCACTACTATTTATTTATTAGTGACTACTATTTATTTAGTTTCTTATGCATCTTCCAGAAAAACTAAAGGCGTATTTTTAAATGTACGTATAACCTACATACTATAAAGTTCTCTGTTTTCTGGGTTTTTTTCTTTTCTTTTTGTTGTTGTTTGGTTACTTAAGTGTTACATTTCACAAACCCTTATGGCCTGGATTTGGTTTTTATAAAAATGGCTGCAGAATATCGCACTGGATGAATTTATACTTTTTCTAATCAGTTCCCTGTTAACGGATATTTTGCTTGTTTGCACTTTTTTGTTCCTAAGTCAGGCTGAAAAACGAACATACCTTTGTGCAGCTGCAGATGTGACTGACTTTAAGAGTTTCTCAAGTCAAATCACTGCTCAAGACACAGTTTCCCTCCCTGAATATATGAACTTTTTCAAAGTATGAGCTTTATTCTCCGACATTCATCCTTAGGCCACAATGCCAGTCAAGCTGGTATCTATCTAGCCCATTCAACAAATAGTTCTTTTTTCCTAGTGCTCCAAGCACTACTTTTTAAATTTTTTTTTTTAACGTTTTATTTATTTTTGAGACAGAAAGAGACAGAGCATGAACGGGGGAGGGGCAGAGAGAGAGGGAGACACAGAATCGGAAGCAGGCTCCAGGCTCTGAGCCATCAGCCCACAACCCGACGCGGGGCTTGAACTCATGGACCGCAAGATCGTGACCTGAGCTGAAGTCGGCCGCTTAACCGACTGAGCCACCCAGGCGCCCCTCCAAGCACTACTTTTTAAAAATGGCTTCATCAAGATAAAATTCATACACCATATACCTCGCTGATTTGAAGTGTACAATTCAGTGGCTTTTAGTATATTCACAGAGTTGGGCATCATCACCACCATCTCATTTTAAAACATTTTCATCATTTGCAAAAGAAATCTGTGCTCCTCAGCAGTCACTCCTCATTCTGCTTCACATCCCCAGTCCGATGCATCCACTGTCTAACTCTGTAAGATGTGGACCTGTTGTGGCCATTTCATATGAATGACATGTGGCCTTTTGTTACTGACTTCTTTAACTCAGTACAACGTTTCCAGGGTTCATCCATGTTGAAGCTCCTATCAGTATTTCATTCTTTTTTAACTATCCAATAATAGTCCATTGTATGGACATACCACACTTCTTGGCTAGTTGATAGGTATTTGGATTGTTACTATTTTTTGCCTATTAGGAATAAAGGTGCTATGACCACTCACGTTTCGCCTGGACTTCTGTTTTCAATTCTTTGAGAGTATCATCATATGCTGGGTCATATGATTATTCCATGTTCAGCTTTTTGAGGCACTGCAGATTGTTTTCCGAACCAGCTGCACAATTTTACATTCTCACCATGAGTTGAATGAGGCTACTAATTTCTCCACACCCTCACCAACACTTGTGATTTTCTGCCTTCACTGTGGTTGAAATTTGCACTTTCTTTTTTCTTTTTTTAAATTAAAAAAAATTTTTTTTAGTGTTTATTTTTGAGAGAGAGACAGAGCACAAGCAGGGGAGGAGCAGAGAGAGAGGGAGACACAGAATCTGAAGCAGGCTCCAGGCTCTGAGCTGTCGGCACAGAGCCCGACACGGGGCTCAAACTCACAAACTGTGAGGTCATGACCTAAGCCAAAGCTGGACGCTGAACCGATTGAGCCACCCAGGCACCCCTAAATTTATTTTTGAGAGAGAGAGAGAGAGAGAGAGAGAGAGAGCGTGAGAGAGAGCGAGCACAAGTGGGGGAGGGGCAGAGAGAAGGAGACACAGAATCTGAGACAGGCTCCAGGCCCGATGTGGGGCTTGAACTCACGTACCGTGAGATCATGACCTGAGCTAAAGTCAGATGCCTAACTGACTGAGCCACCCAGGTGTCCCAAAATTTGCACTTTCAGACAATGATGTTGAGCATCTTTCAAAGCGCTTACCGGTCACCTGTATATCTGCTTTGGAGACATGACTATTCAGATCCTTTGTGCCCATTTTCTTTTGTAATGTAGTAAAAGCATTATTGCTCTCTTGCATCACAGTCCAACAGGGTACCCAACTGGCTTTCAGTAAGATGATTCGGGGGTCCATGCACTTGCCATACTATGGACCCCGGAATCTCTTAATAGATTTCCTGCATCCAAGCTAGCACATGATGAGAGAGGTAGGGGGAGGTGGACACGCCCCCCTTCACGTGCAAGACGCAAGCGCGATGGAAAAGAGTGCTTAGTTGTATATCCAGGGAGAGGAGATGGGATCGGTGAGCATCCAGCCCCTCACTGCCTCACCCGGGGCCTAGTGGAGTGTCTGGCATTCAGGAAAAGTGGCTGATGGACTCGAAAAGTGCCAACACAAGACACTCCTTTTGCTTTTGGTGGTCACTCTGGTTTGGTTCATCGTAGGAGCTCTGGGACACACTCAGCCCTGGTATATTTCTGACGTCAGGGAGCATGCTGAGTGAAGGCCCCTCTTTGGGGCTGAGATTCACCCTCTGGTGCCAAATAACCACTTAGGTATTTCGAGACCGATTGAAGATGCTTCCTGATGGTGCCACTCAACTGTGGTCAGTTCATGGTGGCTCCCGTTATCTCTCCCCCTCCATCTGATGAGGTCACATGTAGCCTGCAGGAATTTTCCCTGTCACTAGAGGGTGTGGAGCCATCTCCATCCTCCGACCCAACTCCTGTTGCCCCAGAATATCCTTCCCAAACATGAACTGCACAGCACATCTGTAAGAGCCAACACTTACTAAACACTTGGCTGTGCCAAGGATCCTACCTGGACTCTCATTTAATCCTGACAACAATCTTGTGTAGTGGATTCTACTGTTACTCCGATTTTCAGATGAAGCAACGGAGGCCTAGAGAAGCAAAATGACCTGTCCAAGGCCAGACAGCTATGCGTAAGATATACACGTTACAGAACCAGCTTGCAAAAGATTCACCCGTTTTTAAAATTTGGACTGTTTGCCTTTTTTGTGATTGAGCTGTTAAGAGTTCCTTACATATTCCGAATCCTGGTCCCTTATCAGATATAAGATTTGCAAGTATTTTCCCCTACTCGGTGGGCTGTCTTTTCACTCTCTTGATGGGATATCCTTTGAAGCACAAGAGCTTTACATTTTGATGAAGTCTAATTTATCTGTTTTTCTTTTGTCACCTAAAATTTAGTCCTGCATTTTCTTCTGAGGATATCACAGTCTTAGCTCTTACATTTAAGGTCTCTGCTAGATTTTGAGCTAATTTTTGGATATGGCGTGAGCCGCTCTTACACGCCAGACACCCTGTCACACACGAGAAACCCTACGGCGACGACGTGCCGTTTTCACTTCTATGCCCTTGTTCAAGAAGCAGAACTCCTGGATTATTTTCCCGACTTAATCTCTCTTCTTAAAAGCACTACCCACCTCAAATTGCAACTCCTTTCCATGAAAACCGGCCCAATTCCTTTCCTACTTCCCCCAAGTTGATCTCTTCCTCTTCTGAAACCCCCCAGGTTTGGTTATAGCCACCTTACAAAATATGTCACATGCAGTTGTAATTTAGTTGTGCACTTGTTTTCATTAGCCTCTCAGATTCCCTGTGTACAGGCGCTATGCTTACTTCATTTTTACCTCTCACATCATGCTAAAGTAATTCCCAGACAGAAGTTTGATCAAGATCTTTCTTAATGTCACCATCACTGGAATAAACACCCAAAAGTAATTCCTTGTTGTATAGAATCAGTTCAGAATACCTCGTAGCCTCTTTCTGAAGAAATGAAATGTCTAAAAGCAAAAATAAACAAGAGCCAGGAGAGTATTGGTTCAAAAGGTAAGTCAAATGACATATTCCAGGGTTAGCAATATTTTTGGGTTCCATGTAGAATGATAATGATACGCAGTCAAGACTTGATCAGAACAGATTTCAAATACATGGCTTTTGCTCTTTAGGAAGCTACAATTTAAGACAGCAAATTATTAGATCGAGTTGACGTTGAACAACCTGTTTTATGTGTACTGAACTAAAAGGAAAAAATGCTACAACTACCCTTTGAATAGGAAAGAGACCATTCTTTTTTTTTTTTTTAAGATTTAATTTTTATAAGTAATCTCTATACTCAACATGGGGCTTGAACTCATAACCCCGAGATCAAGAGTCACATACTCCAGCCATTTGCAACTACGTGGATGGAACTAGAGGGTATTATACTAAGTGAAATTAGTCACTCAAAGACAAATATCATACGATTTCACTCATACGAGGGCTTTAAGACACAGAACAGATGAAAACAAGGGAAGGGAAGCAAAAATAATATAAAACAGGGAGGGGGCAAAACATAAGAGACTCTTAAATATGGAGAAAAAACAGAGGGTTACTGAAAGGGTTGTGGGAGGGGGGATGGGCTAAATGGGGAAGGGGCATTAAGGAATCTACTCCTGAAATCACTGTTGCGCTATATACTAATGTGGATGCAAATTAAAAAAACTAAAAAATTAAAAAAAAAAAAAAAAAAAGAGTCACATACTCCACTGAGGAAGCCAGCCAGGCACCCCAGGAAAGAAGCAACTGTGATATAAAGATCATGTACAAATTAATGAGAAAATATGTAATTGAGCTTAAAAAATTACACACATCCATGACATGTGTTGGAAACTAATCTTCTTTGACTAAGAAAATGACCAAACCATTCAAATTAAATGTCATACAGATAAAATTTAGGCCTGAGACTCCTTTTCAGCTCTGGACACCGGCAAGAGCGTGCAGGCGTGCGGAGACAGAGCTTCATCCCCATCAATTAACCAGTTAATATTTAGCCTCCTTTTTTCAGCGAAAGACACAAGAGACTCATGCGCACTTCAAAGTGCACTCAATCCTACTAGGAGAGAAGATATTACAAATGAAACAATTACAGGATAGAGAAGAGCATATATTTAGCTGCTCCTTCTTTGTGTGTGTGCAACAGATCATGTATACCACTGGTTCTCTCATCTCAAGAAGAGCCTTTTATCTTCTTAAGAATCTCTGATGCTCTTAAGAAGCTGTTTTTATGCGGATTATATGTAGTGGTATTTATTACATTACAAATTAAAGCCAAGAACAATTTAAAACACAAGAGCACCACGCATTCTGTGAGCTGCCAGAGCAATGAAATGATCGTTGACCATGTAGCCTCTGGACGACTCTACCATACGGTGGTACAGGAGAAGGAGGATAAAAATGAGACTTTGAAAACCACTGGGATGTGTGTGCACGTACGTGTACACACAGACACGTAGATGTAAGTTAGTAGCATTATACTTGCTTAGCATTCAATGATAAACTCTTAGCTGCTGTTTATACCTCAGCTGTTTTTTTCTGATTCTGTCTCCTTAATCTTTTTGGCTGGGTCTTTTTGGCTTACATCCTTGAATTCACCATTTAAAATTAGATGGTAGAGGGGCACCTGGGTGGCTCAGTCGGTTGAGTGTCCAACTTTGGCTCAGGTCATGATCTCGCGGCTCGTGAGTTCCAGCCCCCATCAGGCTCTGGGCTGACAGCTCAGAGCCTGGAGCCTGCTTTCGATTCTTTGTCTCCCTGTCTCTCTGCTCCTCCCCTGCTCATGCTCTCTCTGTCTCTTAAAATCAATAAACATTAAAAAATTTTTTTTTTTAATTAGATGGTAGAGTCAGTCCTACAGAAAGTTTCCCAAGTTTGTTGATGATCAAAGGACAATATAATTTGGTTCCTTACGGTTCACCTAAAATAAAGGTAGTCTTCTCATCTCAAATAGTTGCTAAGATGATTGTTAGAAATTAGGGAAATAAAGCTTACGTGACATTGTAATAATATTCATAATTGAAAAACCACGGTTATAGTTTAAAAAGCAACTAAACTCATTTGTTATTTTTGTTTCACTTTCTAGATTCAGGTTTGTTGTATATGACCAAAGTTGTTTTAGAGGCTTATTCTTATATTATTTACTTTTTTTTTTGGAAATCTTTATTTATGAGGGGGTGGGGGGGGGGGGAGAGCACACACAAGCAAGCAGAGGAGGGGCAGAAAGAGAGAGAGGGAGAGAGAGAATCCCAAGCAGGCTCTGCACTGTCAGCACAGAGCCAGGTGCGGGGCTCAATCTTGTGACCTGAGCCGAAATCAAGAGTCGGACACTTAACCCACTGAGCCACCTGGGCGCCCTGAGACTTATTCTTAATTTTAAAAAATCTTGAAAGATTCTAACAATTCTCTCCTGTCCCTTTAGTCACTGAATTGACTTTTAGGAAATCCTGATATAAAGATACCAAAGTGCGGCCACGTCATCAACTGAACTTCAGGTGCTTCGCGAAACATGTACGTTGCCCCTGTACAAAGACCGCAGAACCAGCTATGACTCTCTGCACTACGGGTTCTCTCTCCCCAAAGAGGACTTGAGTGCAATTTTTTTTTTCACTGAAATTTTATTTCCTGTCAAGCAGCCAGACCAGTACCCTCCTTATCTGGAACTTGGTGGAAGGCTTCAGGTTTCCCTTGAGATGTTTCGACAAACAAGGTTGTACTAAAGAATTAATACTGATGTTTTGGTAACTTGCTATTGTTTTCTGTGGTGTTACTCAACTGGCTTGTGAATTACACACTATAATGAGAATAAATATTTTCTTAATATACTCAGAAACCTCTAGGTAGACTCAAAGCACTCTGTGTATTACAGTGAGAAGAAAAACGCATTCCTGATTTTAAGCACTTATTTAAACTCATTCAATCTCCACTGCTGCATGTAGACCCTTTCCTTTTCCTTTTCCATCTTTTTCAAATACGTGGTCTAAAGCATCAGTCTAGGACACAGAGCTTTATGTGGCTGGTGACAGAGACATTTAATTAAAATTTCTAGGGAGGGAAAAAGGAAACACATTTATTTTCCCAGTTAGTGACCAATTTAAAAGAGAGTGACAGGGGCGCCTGGGTGGCGCAGTCGGTTAAGCGTCCGACTTCAGCCAGGTCACGATCTCGCGGTCCGTGAGTTCGAGCCCCGCGTCGGGCTCTGGGCTGATGGCTCAGAGCCTGGAGCCTGTTTCCGATTCTGTGTCTCCCTCTCTCTCTGCCCCTCCCCCGTTCATGCTCTGTCTCTCTCTGTCCCAAAAATAAATAAACGTTGAAAAAAAAAATTGCCAAAAAAATAAAAGAGAGTGACAGTGAGGACGTGGTTTCAAATATGCACCTCGCTCATGGTGTTTTGAACACTGGGAATGACGAGTGAAAACAGCCGGTTACCTCAGAAGAAGAACATGTACTTACTTTTACGACTGCCATCGTGTTCCTCAATTGCCTTGCAGTGATTCCGTTACTGTCACTACCACTGAATCAGGGCCACCCACCCTCTTCAACTAACTCTAAGGAAAGGCAGCAAAATTCAAGTTCATAAATGCATTTGGAGTATGTTGTGGCATGGCTGCTAAAATGAGGACTGTCAATGACAGATTCCAAATGGAATTTTCCCAGCATTTCTATGGAGCAGATACTTCAGGAAATTCACTGTTACTTAGTGAAAGTCTCATGCAAGAAGAAGTCAGCAACTCTAAAAACTGTCAAGTTCAACAGTAGAGGTCATATGTCCGTTGGGAGTTCAACCTGTCCCGTCACTGCATAATCACCATGATTGGCGAATACCATTAAATACGACCCATTTTCTCAAAGAAATTGTCACTTTTCTGGTCTCTGATTACAGGAGGATGCTGCTGGCACAATGTCAAGACTAAATTCATTCAACACATTGTTGTGAAAGAAATGGCACAGGAGTACTACAGAAGCAAATGACAGTTGTATAAGAAATCACAAAACATTTACAGATGCATTGACTTCAAGCTCTCAATAAACACAATCTCCACTGCCACTCTGAGGCCCCAACTGAGGTTTCCAAGAAGTGATTAGGAAGAAATATTTTTCCCATAACAAGTCATGGCTCGGATAGAAGTGAGCTATTATGCTATTTTTTTTTTAAGTTGAGAATATTCAATTACGAAAAGATACATTTTTTTTTTTTTTTTTTTTTTTTTGGTAAGAGAGAAATACTTTGGAATTACAAACTTAATACCTTAATGGGAATGACGGATCACAGCATCACACACACGCACACAATAAACACAAAACAAGACAAACAGCACGGGTCGGGTTGTGAACGCTCACGGCTATCTCTTGTTTGTCAGCGACTGCTACCCGGACCGGGTGCTGTTCCCACAGTCTCCTATCAGCACAGCCATTTAGAAATGAAACAAACCACAGGAAACAAAACAACTCTCCGGCTGTCTGGCATGCATCACCACTTCAAACTCAGAGCTTCAAAATTCTCTCATGAAGTTTCTGAACATCAACCCACTGAGCTGTCGTCGGGGGATGCAGGGAGGTCCTTATTAGACTTGATGGACAAGTTCTGAGGTTTATGACACGAGGATTTTTAACATCATCATCTAAGCCATGTTCCAACAAAATATAAGAAATGTTGCAGTTAGTGACACTGCTCTAAAGGAACTCTGAATGTTCTCTCCTTCCTGTTATAATGCTCATCCCCGACCTGCTCCCATTCTATTCTGTCATCATCCTCTGAAGTTAGGTGGTAATAAGCTCTTTATCTTTGAAGTGGGTGAAATCAAGGGAGTACATTAGTGCTGCTGTCCCCTGACCATGGCTTACAGGACCAGAGTAGCATCCTGATCTGAACAGAGCCAACTGGATTCTCTCTCCCAGGAAGTGAGAATGAGGACTTCATGACTCTAGTCAGGTGGCTGAAGACACGACCCTCACAGGACACGTTACAGCTTGGGAGGGAGGAAGCTGGAGTGGCTGTTTTAGGTCCCAGTCAACAAATAGGGAAATCTGGCCGACAGCAGCACAAGAATAATACTGAAGCAAAAGGAAGCAGAGCCTCGAAACTAAACTAAAGCCTCAGAAAGACAAAATATTCTTGAATCCAAAAGGCTTTTCAATTTCAGGTTCTGGTTCTCTGATATCTAGGTGTACCTGTCCCCCTTGAGTTCAGTGAGAAACCTTTGCATAGTTTCTATAAAACTGCTCCTTGTGCTTTTATGTAATTAGTTTGAGTGGGTTTCTTGCCTAAGGTAACAAGTCCTATTTTTTTTTCTAAGTAGGCTTCACGCCCGGTGTAGAGCACATGAGGCTTGAACTCACAATGCTGAGACCAACACCTGAGCTGAGATAGAGTTGGATGCTTAACCGACTGAGTCACCCGAGCGCCCCGCAAGAGTCCAAATTATTAACAATCACTGGCTTAGGTTTGACTTCTTTAACCACTTGATAATAATCATTTAAAGTTCTTCCTTGATTTGCGACATCACTCCTTTCTCTGCACAGTAGAGGCGTCATGGCCATAGACAGACACTGAGAAGAGAGGAGTACTGTTTCTTACAAACCTAACCATGAAAGGAAAACCTCTTGCTGACAAAGTAAGGTAACTACTTACGTAATCTGGTAGAGGAACATCATTGGAACTCAGTGAACCTCTCAAGGACTGTGTGGCTTGTTCCAGAACTTTGTTGTGTTTTTTAGACAGCAAGGAAAACAAACTGAAAAAAAAAAAAAAAAAAAAAAAAAAAAGAATGAGTATCTCCTTTTCTAGGTTTTATACAGAATTATACAGTTCCACAAGACGTCAATTATTCTAAAATATACATGTAATGACTTTTTTCATGCCTGTGTTAATAGCAGGATTAGTAATACTACCAATAAGACAAAAAATGAAGTGAGGAGAATGTTTAAATTATAAGGAGTCTAAAGCATAAGAAAAGTTTGACAACTTAAAGACCGTATTTCAAACACGGGATAATTTTCTTTCCACAGTAGTGGACAGAGATTCAGACAGTCTGGGATATGAACGAACTTTATGAGTAACTTGGAACGTAATCTATTACTAGTCACTTGAACTTGTATCTCAATGTTCTCATCTTTCATATAAGTGTGTTGGGTCAGATTATTTTTCTAATGTAATACAGTCTATCGCTTATCACAGCTTTACATTCTTCTCAAAAATAAGGACTTTAAATACATTTATTAGATTTCCACTTCTGGCCATGATGGGTTAACTGGTACCGAACAGCCTTCCTGCTATTAACACCTAGGAAAACTGGACGAGATACACGAGACAACATTTTCCAGATGTCGTACAACACCCGCAGGGCAGGACCGTGGTCCCTACGAGAGAGTGTGCGCCTAGACCAGCCTTCCGGACTGTGGTATGGAAAGCTGGCACCCGGCAGCATGCAGCAGCGTCGTGCTGCGCTGAAATCACAGAAGGAAGGACTGGCGGCTGCGTGGCAGGTGGAATTTGCAGGCAGATCATTAGACTGGAGAGAAACGCAAGAGGGAGGTCCAGAAACCTGCCCAAGGGTCTTCTCCATTTGAGGTTTGGTTCTGTTTGTCCTTTTGAGGTTGAAAGCGAACCTCACGCTCGCCGTTCACACCCATTTGCCACGACGCGCTGGTAGCCAGTACGGAGCAGCACTGCGTTATCTGTGATTCCAGAAATGTTATATGCGACAAGGCGTGTATATGAATGAATACTGTGCACACACATCTATCTCTCTTATTCCACCACCCAATGCGCACAGTTTTGCACCTCATACTTTTTTGCATTTCTTGATCCATTCAATAAACATTGAGTGCTGTAACTTGGTTATCCAAACATCCGGGTATATCATAATTTAACTGTCTATTATTAATCATTGCAACGCCTCCACTTTCATTTCGTTATTTTTCTATCAATGGCACTGTGCTGAACACCCTTCTGTATAATTTTTAGCATACTGAGGTGCGACTATCTACTGGATAAATTCCTTGGAAGTGAAACTACCGAGTAAAAGAATAATGGAAAAGAATAGAACAGTGAACTGTGTAGCAGTATACATTTTTCAAATATACAAGTTATTTTGTAAATAATGAAAATAAAAGGCAAAAATATGTTGGGATAGTGTGTAAAGTATATCCCCACGGAAATGCATAAAGAGAAAAATTGGTAAGATTCTTTTGCTTGCGGTACATTTCAGGAACAAATGGAATTTGAGAGTTTTCTGAGACTGAAAGAATTTGCATGGTTAGTTCTAGCATAGAGAATGGCAAGACTCATAGGCCTGAACCGAATGCCCGCACAAGAAGGGAAAGCAATAAACGCTCCTGGAAGAAGTGAGCTTCCCGGTGTGAGGAGAAGGGGGGGCCACTGAAGAAGACAGCACACTCTATTGAGTTCACAAAATACCAGAACTCGGGAGCTGCTTAATGGGTTCAACAAACTGGGGGTTCTGTCCATGCCCTGAGCACATCTTCAGACGACAACAGAGGTCATCTAGGGTAACTTCCATCAAACCTGAAGAAACTCATTAAACGAGCGGTAGGAATCAAAGCAGAAAGGATTTGGAATGGTTTCCTTTGGAGAAGAAAGGCTAGTTCGTTTACTTTAAAAGTGAATACCAACAACCCGTTCTCCTTGTTAGAAGAAGACAAAACCAGGAAGTGAGCTTCGATGCAAACACAAACTCTTTCCGCTGGGCATGATGGGAAATCTGAGCATTAAGGGCAGAAAATGTTGCAATGGTCCACCTCAAGGAGCTGTGGCCACCATTCCTGGCTGCTCTTAAGAAAGCTGCTTTGGGAACAGAGGAGTTGAGGTTACTTCCAGCTTTCTATCGTGAAGGAGAAACCGAGAAGTCACGCTTACTTCAAGTTGTTATTCTTCTACAATATAACAGGCTTTCCCCTCAGGTCTTAACCGCCACAGAGCTTTCAACTTCTTTTTTTGTTTTTTTAAACATTCTATTTCTGGCTCGCATTTAACATTTTTAAGGCAAAATGACCTAAATTTATATGAGACGTGGCTTGCAGATTGCTGAGAAAAGTAATGTCTGCTGAAAGCTTTGCAACCAAAGTACTAGCCCTGGCTTAATGCTGGTCAGAGAACGCGGTAAAGACGTAGAGGGTGTTTGCATGTAAAGGGGTAATTGCTGGCTTTCAACTGTACTATTCACTGAGGATATGGCTGCCACAGTGCTTGTTTTTAAAAGATTAGACTTTTCTTTTTATACAAGAATGTTCACTACAAACTGGTTCACCACTGAAAAACTGGGAACAACCAGAACACTGAGGAAGAACGGAATGGGTAAATAAACTGTGGGATATTCATACAATGAAAAACTATGTAGTCATTTAAAGTTTTCTAAAGGTACACGCAATAATATGGATACATCTCAAAAACAATGTTGTTTGCTGGGCCCTTAGAGAAGAATGTGACCAAAAGAATATTATTTAAATAGTGTATTAAAAATGCAAAAATGATACTACCTGTCTTCTATGGATAAAACATTTGAATAAAACATATGGAAGTGATAAATACTACATTTAAGATAGCTATTATTCTCTGAGAAAGAAGGGAAGGAAATGGAATCAGAGAGGGGAAAAAATAAGGGATTTAGCTCTCTCTGCATCTTTCTCTCTCTTGCTTTCTCTCTCTCTACGTAAAATGTTGTTTTTGTTACGCTAGATACATACATAAGGGATTGCTGTATTTATCTCTTTGACGTATGCTTGAAATACTATATACATTTTAAAAACTGGAATAAAAAGAATACACTACCCTGAAGACAAGAGAGTTCCTGCTAACAGCCAACATTTTTTTTTTTTTAAGTTTATTTATTTATTTTGAGAGAGAGAGCTCAAGAGGGGTAGGGTCAGAAAGAGAGGGGGAGAGAGAGAGTCCCAAGCAGGCTCCACAGTGCTAGCACAGAGCCTGAGGCAGGGCTCGAACTCTTGAACCACGAGATCATGACCAGAGCCAAAGTCAGGCACTTAACCAACTGAGCCCCCCAGGTGCCCCGACAGCCAACATTTCAGCAAAGAAAGCAGCATGTGGATAGAATATGTACGGTGAGTCCAACATGACATAAGCTAAAAAAACCACCAGCTGCTGAAAAGGCTGCAGTTGAAGGTGCACAGCCAGTGATAGGAGATGAGACCAGAATGGAGATGTCTGAGACAGAATGTGAAGGATCAAAAGTCCGGGGCTTGATTCTACGTCGAGAAGAAGCTAATGGAACATCTGTCTTCCAAAATGATGAAAGAGACATGTTCCTTGTTCCCAAGGAGCTCAAATCTAAGGTGATAAGAAACAACAACAACAAAAAGTCTGCAATTCTGAAATTGGAGAACACCATGGGTCTTAAGAGTAGGCTGTGGGAACATAGAGGAAGGCTGGGTACATTTCGGAGGAAACCTACTTTCTGTGGCCTTGACGTTTAGGGGGTTGCTAGCTGGGAGATGTACAGGGTGAGGAAGAGGAACTCAGAAGGGGAAACAGCGCCCACAGAGGCACAGAGAGACTCGAGGGAAGTACCAAGGCCAGAACGACGCAAGTCCATGGGGTGAGCGGGGGCAAGAGAGAAGTTTAGCAAGACAGGGATGGGCTGTCAAAGAAAACATGCTAAGGGGTTTGCAGTTCATCTTGTCGAAGTCACTGAGGCAGGCAGGAAGTCAAATATTTACCAAGAACCTTCTATGTGCCGGGCAATGCGCAAGTTGCCTGGGGTACAGTGACATGCAAAAGCAACGTGGTCTTTGTCCTGCCCTCCTGGAGGAGGTGGTTGCGTTGGGGACAAACCTACACAGAAGGTTCTACCGTCAGTGCAGCGATGGAGATGGGCGTGGAGAGCTATGGGGACACAGATGAGGCTGCCCAGCTGCACCTGAAGGCAGGAACGGGAGGTCAGCCCTGGAGGTGATGCCTGAGCGGAATCCGAAGGAACACTTGGGAGTCGGCCAAGGAAATGGGGCAAAAGGGCAAAGGTCATCTGGACAGAGAAAAGAGCACGAGGGAAAGCAGACATCCAAGTGCAGGCAACGGGAGGGCACACACGCTCACCGAGTGTCACACGCACGGCAGAGCACGGGGTTAAGGCTGGGCTGCCAGTGGGGATGGTTTATGAAGCGTCTCTCGTGTCTCACTTAGACCTTGGGCTTCATCCTGAATGCCAGCGTTTTATGACAGCAAGGCTACAACGGGAGAGGCAAAAGCGAAGCTGTTGTGTCTGGTGTTCAGGTGGGGAGTATGGGGCAAGGGATGGGCAGGAAGTGATCATTCCTTGTTCGTCTATGTCCTCAATCTCTCCCCAGTGCACTCTCATCCCACGGTGGCCAGGCAGTCCCTGCCACAGAACCCCAGGGCTCCAGGAAGCAAAGTCTGAAAACTAGAGCCCGAGGAGTGAGGCACAAGTACATAACTGCGTGCTTGCTGTAGAAAGATTCCTCTACCCCCAGAGGGAAGGACAGACAAGGGCTGCCAAGAGAACGGTCTAGAAGCAGATCCTTTAGGTAACTTCTACGCTGCCCAAGAGCAGAGGAGGTAACCGAGCTAAAGCAGTCTGAGCCACCAGGAAGGCAAAGAGACAACAGAGAGAGTGACAGAAAGGAAGTCATGGACGACTCCGAGGTTCCCAACTTGGGAAACAGCAGCTGGCTGAGAACGTGAATGTATGTGCTAGGAACGGAAGAGCAGAAGAGCAGGGAGAGGGCCCAGGAGGGCCAGGGCTCTGCCTTAAAGGAAAGAGCAGCAGCAGTAGCTACGAGGACGCACATAGGGCTCACTGTGTGTCAGACACTGCTCGACAATAATCACATGAGGTGCACATTATCACTATCCATCCTTTCTAGGGAGGGTGAAATCGAGGCAAAGGTTGAGTACTTTGCTTAAGGCACACAGCTACTTAGCGGTGGAGTCAGGAGTCAAATTCAGGCAGGCAAACTCCAGAATCTGTGTTTTTTAAATGTTTATTTATTTTTGAGAGAGAGAAAGAGAGCGCGTGTGCACGTGCGTGAGCAAGTGGGGGAGGAGCAGAGAGAGGGAAACACAGAATCTGAAGCAGGCTCCAAGGCCCCGAGCTGTCAGCACAGAGCCCAGTGTGGGGCCCAAACTCATGAACCACGAGATCATGACCTGAGCTGAAGTCAGTCACTGAACCAACTAAGCCACGCAAGTGCCCAGAATCTGTGCTCTTAATGATTCTGCCACAAAACCCAGAGATGCTCAGGAATATCCAGATGGAGAGGGTCAGGGATACCCAAGTGGGCAGTTAGTTCAGAAACACGAAGTTGGTGCTTGGGAGAGAGGTGAGACCTTTTAGGGTTATCAGCATCAGCTGACATCACACAACTACAGGTGATCACCCAAGGATAATGTGGCAAGTAAGAAAAGAAGATCAAGGTCAAAATTCTGGGAAACACCATGACTAAAAGGGGAAACAGCAAAGGGCCCCCTAGAGACATAGAAGGGGAAGAACAAGACATCTTGGAAGCCCAGGGAATGATCTCAAGGGAAGAGTGGTCATCACTGTCAAAAGGTAAAGGCTAGAGTAATACCTTAAAGGGGAGGCAACACTGGGAGGTCACTTTCAGGAGGTGGCATGGGGCTCCCTCCTTGAATACTGCAGACCTTTCCCACAACAGTCTTCCCCCTCACAACTTCTAGGCACCTTCTCTCGACACCCCAGTCCCTCCTTCATAAGAGCAGTCCCCTGAGAAACGAGGACTACCTTAACTCCGCAAAAGAATGGGAGCAGGTAAAGAAACTTAGGTGTACAGTTGGTAGTTTGTCCAAGGTTAAAGTCACAGTGTAGTGAACACGCAAGCTCTCTTACAAATCCTAAAGAGCTATTTTAAAATGCAAGGAAATACAAAATATTATTCAGGAGGTTAAAGGCAGAGCTACGGGCAGAAACCGAATCTCCTTACGCCAAGCTTCGTGTTTTCCCTGTACACAGTGACTCCTTCCACACGCAGGAATCCCCCTCTCTCCTCTCTGCCCATCTAAATGCTGCCTGGCCTTCGAGGCACAGCCTCATGCTGTCAATTCCATACCCTCTGTGAAGGATTCCTCTAACCTGTGCTCACCCTGCCTCCGAACCACACTAACTTCTAACTTCTCCACACCTCAGCTGACGCTTAAATACAGTCTCACATGGCTGGGCACCTTAGTTTTAATCAGCTTTACTGAGGAATCAGCAGCACAGACTACAATTAGCCAATTTTAAGTATACAATTCAAGGAGTTTTGAAAAATATAAACATGTATGTGACTCATCACCATAATCATGACCTAGCTCGTGTCCATTACCCCAGGACAGTCCCCGGCCCCTTGGTAGACAATCCCCTCCTCCACCCCCCTCCCCCCTCCTCCACCCCCCTCCCCCCTCCTCCACCCCCCTCCTCCACCCCCTTCCTCCCTCTCCCCTCCTCCACCTCCCTCCCCCCTCCTCCACCCCCCCTCCTCCCCCCCTCCCCCCCTCCCCCTGGCCCCAAGCAACCACTGATCTGTTTCCTGTGCTTGCGGTACCAGACCTACTCTTTTGAGTCTGGTTTCTACCACTTAGCACTTCATCCACGGGTTTGGTATCAGCAGTTCATTCCTTTTTATCACTGAGTAGTTTTCCATTGTAGGAACAAACCTCGTTTTTTTTTTTTTTAATTTTTATTTATTTATGTATTTATGTATTTATTTATTAATTAGCTGATGGACACTTGGGCCGTTTCCCCTTCTGGGCCCTTATGAATAAAGCTGCTATAAACATTCTCACAAAAGTTTCTTCGTGAACATAAGTCTTCATTTCTCTTGAATAAATCCCTGGAAGTGGGACTGCTAGGTTCTGTGCCCTACGTTCTTGCTGGCACTTGCTATTTCAGTCTCTTTAGCATTGGCCCTTCCAGTGGCTGTGAAATCTGGCTGTGGTTTTCACCTGCATCCCCTGAGGAATGTTCCTGTGCTCCTGGGTGTTGTTTGCTGAAGTGTGTATTCAGATCTTTTTTGCCCTTTTAAACAATGGGTTGTTTTCCTTCTTCTTCCTGAGTCTGTAAGAGTTCTTCATATATTCTAGACATAAGTCCTTTATCGGGTATTTCTTTGTAAATTATCTCCTAGACCAGTGGTGGTGGTGGTGATGGTGGGGGGCTCTTTTCCTTTTCTTAACAGTGTCTTTTGAAGAGGAAAATTTCAGAATTTGATCGAGTCCAATTCATGAAAATTTAAAATGCAAGTGGTGTTTTTCGTGTACTAAAAAACTTTTGCCTAACCCAAGATCCCAAAGATTTTCTCCTATGGTTTCTTATATATGGTTTGTAGTTTTACCTCTCCTACTTACGGTTTGTGCTCCATTCAGATGTATGTATGGCATAAAGCAAGAGTCAGGGTTTATGTAATTGGTTTGGTTTTTTGCATGTGAATGTTTAACTGTTCCTGCGCCATTAGTGGATAAGACTATTCCTTCCTCCTTAAACTACCTTGACAGGCTTGTCAAAATTTCATATATGAGCATATATGAATGGGTCTCCTTCTGGATTCTCTTCCATTCCATTGGTCTATAACTCTATTGCACACCAACAATACTACACTGCCTTGACTATGTTAATCTATAGTATACCTTGAAATCAGGTAGTGTGAGTTCTCCAATTTGAGTTTTGTCAAAATTGCTTTTGGGTCCTTTGTATATCCACATAAATTAAACAAAAACCTTTTTTAATGTTTGTTTATTTTTGAGAGACAGAGCGTGAGCAAGGAAGGGGCAGACACACACACACACACACACACACACACACACACACACACACAGAATCTGAAGCAGGCTCCAGGCTCTGAGCTGTCAGCACGGAGCCCGACACGGGGCTCAACCTCACGGAACTGTGAGATCATGACCTGAGCCGAAGTCGGATGCTTAACCAACTGAGCCACTCAGGCTAAATTTTAGAATCAACTTGTCAATTTCTACCAAAAAGCCTGGTGGGATTTTGATTAGGACTGTGTTAAATGTATAGATAAATTTCAGGATCTCAACAATACTAAGTCTCTGATCCATGAACATGGGATCACCCAGTTTATTTAAGTCTTCTTTAATTTCTTTTTTAAAAATGTTTAAAAAATTTAAAAAATTTTATTATTGAAGTACAGTTGACATGCAGTGTTATATTCATTTCAGGTGCACAACACCATGATTTGACTGATCTTTTCAAATTTCTTTCCACAATGCTTTAGTTTTCGGTATTCACATCTTGCATGTATTTGAGTTACGTTTATTCCTAAGTTACTGCATATTTTTAGGATACCATAGACAGTATTGCTTTCAAATTTCAATTTCTGACTGTCACATGAATAGCAAAATATAATTATTGTTATATACTGACCTTATATCCTTTGACTTTGTTAAACTCATCTCTTCCTATTTTTTTGTAGATTAGGATTTTTTAAACATCTGACCCTGTTTTATGTGAATAAAGCCAGTTTTAAGTGTTCTTTTCTAATCTGAGTTTTTAAGATTTCTTTTTGTTGACTCACTGCACTGCCTAGGACCTTTAGTATAATGCTGAATAAATGTGAGAATGAATATCCTAGTCATTTTCTTGATCCTAGGAAAGAATACATTCAGTATTTTACCATTAAGTATGATTTTAGCTATAAATGTTCCATAGATGCCCTTTATCAGATTGAGGAAATCCCTTCTATTCCTTGTTAACTGAATTTTTTTTTTTAAATCATGAATAGGCAATGAATTTTGTCAAATGCTTTTTCTGTACCTAAGAAGATCACATGGTTTTCTTTTTAAGTCTATTAAATATAGTGGATTGTACTGATAAAGCATGGAATGTTGAGGCAACCTTATATTCCTAGGATGTATCTCACTCGTTATCCATCCTTTCATATGCTGAGAAGAAATAATGATGGCAGCTGTCACTTACTGAGGACATCCTCTGTGCCCAGCACCTTACTCAACTTTTATAATTGTTAACTAAATTCATACACAACAGGCTTAAGAGGGCACTACCATTATCATCACATTATACAAAGGGAACTAAGGCATTAGAGAGGTAAATTAATTTGTTGAGGATTATACTGCTCATAAGTGGAAGAGCTAGAATTTATATCCTGGTAAGGCTGACTTTCAATTTTGCACTCATAACCACCATATGATCTTTTATCAGGAGATTTGTTTTACTGATTATAGTGAATTCCAACCCCCCCCCCTTCCTTCATGATTCACTCCTACTCCCTTCTTTTAAGAACAGAAGTGACTACTCTCCTGAAAAATGTCTAACGACTCTCCTGACACAAGGCTGAGTTAATTATCATACTGTTTTCCTGGATCACAAAGACAAACATACGTTCTAAGCTGGGCCAGACGGAAACCTTCCCTAAGATTTTTCTACCCGGGAACGGTGAGAAAGACTGCTGTTCCCCATGGTTAGAAGACTGTAGAGATGTTAATCTGGAGGTGCCCATGGTCATGATTTAGTTTCACAGAGAAAACCCAGGTGCAAGAAAAGGGAATCCGCCTAAGCTGAAACAGTGACAAGAAAGGCACAGACAAAGCAAGAGGCAGAGAGATACTCTGGAGGTACTGACTCCTCAATTCAAGTCTCTGGAACCTCACCTCTGGAGCCCCAACATCTGCATTGTTTTCTTTCTTTTTTTTTTTTTTTTTTAATTTATTTTGAGACAGTGAGAGAGAGAGAGAGAGAGAGAGAGAGAGAGAGAGACAGAAAGAGGGAGGGAGGGAGGGAGGAAGAAGGAGAGGGAGAGTACGGGGCAGAGAGAGGGAGGAAGAGAGAGAGGAAGAAGGAGAGGGAGAGTATGGGGCAGAGAGAGAGAGGGAGAGAGAGAATCCCAAGCAGGCTCTGCACTGTCAGCACGGAGTCCGACGCGGGGCTGGAACTCACGAACCATGAGATCAAGACCTGAACTGAAATCAGAAGTCGGACACTTAACCGACTGAGCCATCGAGGTGCCCCTTCTACATTTCTTTTGTCAGCTCTTCCCCACTAAGAATCTCTTAAGACAAACCTCCTTTTTACACAGGCTAGGGTCTGGTAGGGCTTTACTCCTTCATCTTGAAGTATTTGTTCAAACTTCATCTGTTCTTTGGGGGCTACCACAACCACTCTAGTCAAAACTGCAACCCAATCCTGGCACATCCTATTTTCTCTCTGTTGCTTTATTTTTTCTCAACACTACATCCCACTTTCTAAAATACCGTACACTCTTCTTATGTTTTTATTGTTTCCATCCACTAGAACAAAAGTAGGCAGAATACAGCTTGAAGACCAAATCTGGTCCGCCATCTGTTTTTGCAAATAAAGTTTTATTGGAACACAGCCACAGCCATTCATTCGTGTATTGTTTATGGCTGCTTTCATGGTACAATGGCAAAGTTGAGTAGTTATGACAGAGACCGTCTGGCAGGCAAAGGCTGAGACATTTACTATCTAGTCCTTCGGAGAAAGTTTCCTCACTCCTGCACTAGAATGTAAGCTCCATGCTGTCAGCCATTTCCACCTGTTTTGTTCACGGTTATATTCCCGGGGCCTAGAACAATGGCTGGTGCACAGCAGGTATCTGATATTGGTTCACTAAATAAAACACAAAGGAAAACATCCCCTGAAAAGAATGCACCTTTGTTAAGTTTAAAACTTCAAGGTTTATCTGGTTTCCGACTTAAGCCAAACAGCCAATTCTTTACGGCCAGGACAGTATCTTTTTTCCATTATTTTACTACCTTAGAAAAACAAGTATTCTCTCCCATTTACCTAGAAATACAATTGACTCACATCTCTCAGTTTTTCCTGAGAGTAATCCTCCAATATTTTTCCTGTGTGTACAAAACTAATTGATGGCAGAGCTGCCTGCGGTTGCTGCCAGACCGGATTTGGGATAGAGAGGAGGAGAGTCAAGGAGATCATCAAAGTTTTTTAACCCCGAGCAAACGGAATGAGCACATCACTGACTCACTTACTTGCATCACAAAAGTGAGCACATCACTTACGGAGACGGGGAAAAACTATCTGGGGAACAGGTTCCAAGGAGACCATCCGAGGTCCCCTCTTGGAAGTGGGAAGTTTGAGATGCCTGTTTGCTGTCCAAGTGAAAGTTTCAGGTAGATACTCTGGCTTCAGGAAAGAGATTCCAGTTAAAGATATGTATTTGGGAACTGAAAACCCACAACCGGAATTTAAAGCCATGGCAATGGATGAGAAAACTCAGTATTTAGCCCAGAGACAAAAAAAAGAGAGGCCAGCAAGGGCCAAAACCTAAGCCAGGAATGAAGGAAGACTAGACGCTAGGTGCTTATACTCTGGGACGCTGACAAGGTTCGGGTAAGTAGAAGTGCCAGGTATTCGAAGGTGGGGCGCAGAGGAGGCCACAGGCAGGAAGGCAGACTGAGGATCTGTATTGAAAAAAGCAGACTTTCGGCTCCCCTCTCCTCCCTCACTCGGCCCAATGAGTGCCTTCCTGCGTGTTGGCAGAAGGAGAGGCGTTCACTCTTGAAAGGCTGAAGCAGACAGTGGGTTTCGAGGTGGAAGGCACCACCAAGGATGGGTGTGCTATCCCGAAAGAGGGTGATTATGTAACAGCCTAGAGGCTGAACACTGAAATCTCTGCTGTCGGCCCCCTGCTCCCCCGCCCCCCATCAGCTCAGAGAATGCTGTCAGCTAGGCTCGTACATTCGGGAGAAATACTGAGGAGGACTGTCTCGGGAACAGAGGAGAAGTGTAAGAAAAGGTTACCCATAGATACTGACACTGGGGGGGTTCTCAAGAAACCCAGCCCAGGGGAACGGGTTTTTTGCTTTTGTTTTTTTTTTTTAATGTTTATTTATTTTTGAGAGAGAGACAGACAGTATGAGTGGGGGAGGGGCTCCGAAGCAGGCTCCAGGCTCTGAGCTGTGAGCACAGCGCCTGACACAGGGCTCGAACCCATGAACCATAAGATCATGACCTAAACGAAGTGGTACCCTTAACCGACTGAGCCACTCAGGCACCGCCCCCCCCCCCCCCCACCCAGCTAGAACAGTTTTAAGGGAGCGACCAATCAGCAAAGTCCAACCTGAGCACCCAGAACTTCCAGTCAGTTCTTTGATGCCTCACTGTTAAATATGAGCTCTGCCAAAGATCACCAGAAAGCCACTAAAATGACAAGCAAAAAAGAAAAAAGGAGCCCAAATGAAACAGAGATAACGTAGGGAGAAAATGAAAACTCTGACAATGTTACAATTATTAAGCTAAGGAATAGAAACAAACATGTCAGCTGGGATACAAGAAGGAGGTGGTATAAAAAGACAACAAAAAAGAACTCTTGGAAAGTACAATATGATAGCAGAAATGAAAAATTCAATGAAAGGGTTGGAAAACAAATTTGAAGAACATTCCCAGAAAGTGGAACAGAAAAGACAAAGAGATGTAAAACAATAGCAAAATGGCAGAGAAATGGTCCACACAGTCTAACAGAGAATGTTTTAAGAGAAAAAAGAAAACGGAAGGGGGAAAAGTGGACATTACTAAAAATTATTTTAAGGAAATAATTTCCCAAAGCTGGAAAACTTGCATCTCCTGAATGAAAGAGCCCACCAAGAATGCAGAAAATAGATAAAAACAAAGAAATCCCCCCACATAATAGCACATATGACTGGAAGTTCAAAACACTGGAGACAAAAGGAAGGTCTTAGTAACAGAGAGAGAGCGCGAGTGAGCGCCATATACAAATTGTCAAGAATTACTATGACATTAGACAGCTCGACAGCTACAAAGCAATGAACAATGCCTTCTAAACGCAGAGTGAAAATAACTCCAGTTCTGAACCCTGACAAGTTTTTATTCTAAAGGTTAAAATAAAGATATTTTCAGACAAATTGTCTAAGAAAGTAAACAGATCACATTATAGTATATGGACCACTGGTGAATAATATCTCACAGTCAACGTAAGCACTGGTCACTGATGTAAAAAGTATGTACACCTGTACTGGGAAAATGGGGAACAGGCCCCCAGAGCGCGCGCGCGTGTGTGTGTGTCCCCAGCTGCAGGGGAGCCTAAAGTGATGACTACTACTTCCGAAATATTAGTCTGTTCACATGAAATGTTTTTCTTTCTCATTCCACTTCTTTGCTTCTCATGAAGAATCCTTCTATCTATTCAGAGAAAGTTGAGCAGACCAATGATTGCCAAGAACGAGAGTCAGGCAGCCTCTGTCAAAGACCAAACCAAAGGTGAGGGAACAGCTGTTGGATGGATGGGTCTAATAAACGTGGGGGAAAATCCGAGAATCTTGAACATCTTTGAGAAAATAAAAACTCATCAAAGTCTATGAAGATTATTACTCATTTTATGAAATATGTCCCCTTATACTTGTGGAATATGCTAGAATTAGTAACTTTCCAGGCTTGTCCTCTCAACCAAACTATATATGTATTTGTTTTAATATGCTGTTTTATGCTCTTAAATTGCTATATGCCTATATGTATGTTTCATAATACATATAATGCATTATATGTATGGTAAACATGGGGTTTTCTCCCCAAATGCTAAGTTCATTTAGGCCTTGATTCTACATTTTTACAGGGTTCTGCACACAAGAGGGTCTAAAATATGCTTACTACTAATGATTTGTCTTTCTTTTTTTTCTCTTCTCCCTTTCTCAGTAAAAGAAACTGCGAAGACATCAGTATTCCTTCCTTATAAAACTGGAAACATGAGGTCTTTGTTTTCTTAGAAAAAAAAAAAAAATCTTATTTTTAAGGATCTAAAATTGAAATGAAGAAGATGGCTAACTGCATAATTATCTTTACTAAGAACACTGACATTTACACAAAGAAGTAAGGTTAGAGGAGAAGAAACTGTCCCTTCACATTTAATTGACTTAATAACCACAAATATTACTTTAGACATATAGTAAAGAGCTTAAAATTCATTTCCATCCAGGACAAGTGCTAAAATGGCACCGATTTCGTGGCATGTAAGGCAGAGCACAAAATAGGAGACCTCACCACCAATAAACAGCCTGCCGACTGTTGAGTCAGGCTTGTTAAAATGCAAATGTTTAGCAGATCAGCAGTCTACACAGCAACGCACAGAAACATGTGTCCATAGTCACGCTGGATCAGCTAGAATCTACACTGCTCCCTGGTGCAACACTCGAAGAAAAATTCAGTAACTCACCTTCTTGAAAAACGCTGAAGGTAAAAAGCAAAAGATATAAAGAGATGCATTTATAAAATCTACTAAGGACAGTTCCCACCAAAAGGGCACACTTGGAAGTGCAGCTGGAGAATCCAATCAGATTGCCGTAACAACACGCAAGGGAGCTCAGTGAGAACTTGAAATTATGGTTACGACATCCAGAATGATTTTCACTGTACGACTATATAACCAAAAATGACACACAGATGCAAAAATAACTAGTTACGTGACCAGAGCAAGATCATCAATGAAATGAGGGGTCTTTTTAATTTTTTTTTTTTAACGTTTATTTATTTTTGAGACAGAGAGAGACAGAGCATGAATGGGGGAGGGTCAGAGAGAGAGGGAGACACAGAATCTGAAACAGGCTCCAGGCTCTGAGCTGTCAGCACAGAGCCCGACGCGGGGCTCGAACTCACGGACCGCGAGATCATGACCTGAGCCGAAGTCTGACGCTTAACCGACTGAGCCACCCAGGCACCCCCGGGGTCTTTTTAAAAAAATGCTGAAAACTCATTGAATTTCCACGGTTAAAGGTAACAAAATAAGGAAGCCATTGAAAGAAAACTGGAAGGTAACTAACAACTTTAAAAATAATGTTACATGAATTATTACAAATAAAAATGTTTTGGAAATAATGGATAAAATACATGATCTGCCAGTATACAATCTGGTAACTATATATTACAAAAAAATGTAAGCGCGAAATAAGAGATTCCATCTTTAGGTTAAAAGATGATTTTATTTTTCACAAATGTGTTCGTGCAGATTTGTGTTTTTAGCTTTAAAGTCATTCCGTGGAGAAATGTGTAGTGAGTGGACACAATGCAAAAGGTTTGTTTTCTTAAGCAGATTTTTCCAATCCTGACTAACCTTGGTCAGAAATGCTATTTAATAAGAATGACGTAAGTAAATTAAAAATTTTGTAATTTGATTTGTCTCAAAGGAAAAGCTCTATCCCTAATTTTAACTTACTTTTATACCTCTTTCATAGATACTATACTTAAAAATGATATTCTTATGCAAACTCAGGTGCAATGAAAGACCCAAAGTATTTTCTAATTAGTACGCAATTCGAAAGAAACCAAAACGGTATTTTCAAGTATATTATGTAACAAACAGAAACAGATTTCCTGCCTGGAAAGAACTTAGGTTGTCTTTCTCTGGTTCTCTTTCTTAGTCCCTTGAGAAAACTAAATGCCAAGCAGACAGCAAACCCATCCGCTTAAAAACAACAACAACAACAACAACAACAACAAATTCTGTAGTGCAATGTCACACTGTTATGGCAACGATTATGACTGAAATAATATTTAATGACAAAATTCATCTGGAAAGTGGGATTTCCCCCCAGTGAATGCAAGAGGAGTCAGGTCAGACAGTTTAGAAGTTACTGTCACAAGTTAAAAGGCACTTCCTAAGTATAAAGAAATTTCCTCTCAGGGGAAGCCTACCAAATGAAGTATGTTTACTACATGTCAGATTTTACAAAGATAGTCACAGGAAATGTGACACTAATCACTGTTATTTAGAAAATGCTGCAGAATACCTACCTTTATATTATAACACAATTTATCAGGAAGATATTTTCCTTATTTGTTGATCCTTAATTGGGGGATCCCAACTAGAATTTTGAGATTTCTTTTGTTTAGCTCTTAATCTTAATTTAGCGAATATAATTAGTCTTTGGGAGGGCTATAGGAACAGGAAGCCTTAATTGGAATTATAGGTCTTTACTAGTAAATGCCTTTTTTCAACTTCTGCCAGACTCATTACTTTTAAAAATCTTAGATTTATAAAAACTATCTTTTTATTTCAACTTCCTTTCAACCTTTGTATACTTAATTACTAATTTATACTTGCTCTATATGCTTTTAACATGTATCTTCCTTTATCTTTTGCTTGTATATTTATCCCATTTCTTCTAAGAACATAATTTTAAGGGCACAGATGTCCGTATTCTTCTTTCAAGTTTTCTGCAAAGTCTACTGTGTATGCATAGCGAGTTACTTGCTCCCCTTCCCCATGTTCTTTTTAAACAATTATATCCTGGTCAGCGGATAAATTCTTAAAATATGATTGACTATTGGTGGGAAAATATACTTTTGAGTTCAAGTCGAGAAATACTTTTTAGAAAAACCAAGAATCCAAATATATAGACATCTAAATATCTAGATATATATAGATATAGATATCTAGATGTCTATATATATCTACAGTAACTTCCTAGTCAACCCACCTCTACCATGACTCATTCTCAAATACGGGAGCAGCCCCCATTCCTCCCCTGAAGACATAAACCCAAACCACAAATAAAGAGAGGAAGATTTCCATGTATGAATCAGTGCCCAATGGAAAGCTATGAACTTTAACTCAAAGTCTTATTAATCCAATTTAACATAATTCTCAACAAGCTAAGTTATTAGCTTCCTCAGCTAAAACTTAAAAAAAAAAAAAAAAAGGAATGAAAAAGGAAAAGCTTAAGCGTAGCGTAACCAAAAACACACAAAAGAGTTCTGACATTACAGTAAGAGCAAATTCAGAATTCGGTTGCAGTTCAGCACAACAGTCCATGTTTAAGCGACAACCCTGCAATACCAAGAAGGTTCAATTGTGCACAAGGTCTTGCATTCAAACACTCCAGACAAAATGCAATAGCAAGGTCTCTTATCCAAAATACTTTTAAGCCATTTTAAGGTAGGGCTTTCATGAAACATACTTTTGTCACCCGGAGTATGTAGAACTCTGTAATTCCCAGGGATGCTAGATAAATGGGGTATCACTTAAAGAGAACTTTAAAACCCTGTAATATTTGAAGGCACAGTCCCTTTTAGTTCTGGGTTAAAGCTCAAACAGCAGTTATTAGAGTATCAATCAGAATATTTGACATAAAATTACAATGTTTTAAAATTAAAATATATTTGACAATACAGGATACAAACCATAGTGATCCTCACAAATAAATAATCACTATGAAATGTCCTTGTAGAACACAGCTCTTTCTTGCAACTACCAATAATTTATAGAGGTGGAATTCTAGAGGTAGTTGCAAAAATATCACCACTTCTGAACAAAATTCGAGCTCAAATGAAGGTGAGCATAACCTGATAAGAAATAACCTTCCATTTGAAGAGCTGTGCTTAATATTTAACCACATAAAACCCCCCAAGTTTCCTAAGACCCAGACATAAATTCATGCTTTGTGCTCCCTCTGCTGGCTCTGTAGCTATAGTTAATCTTGAGAGACTTTTTTGTTGTACAAGATAATTCCAATACAACACGGAATAGCACTGGCACGTTATGTTTGGGATGTCAGAGATATAAGCCAGCTCCCTCTTTTGAGCACTGAGGAAAAACAAGAGGGGAAAAACAACTGACCAAGGTCACACAGGGTGCAGAGAGACAGAACAATCCTGGTCTTTTTACTTCCGATCCTGGGCTCCTCCTATTCCATGATGATCTCAATGTCTTCACGTACAAGATTTACTGACCTATACTTTCCTGCAACTTACCTAGAACAGGATATCTCTGAGCCACACACAGACTTTTCACTCGACTGTAATTACAACTGATTAAGGCATCTGACAGTATTCAGTAGAGACGGAGTAGGCTCAAAGACCTCCCACGATTCTAGTTTTCTTGGACAGTGACCTATTATAAAGTTTCCTAACACACTGAATACTTAAATTTCTCCAATGTGTTTCTACTATTTACTTACAATAAGTCACATGTCACAATATTTGCCTTAGAAGACATCGTCATCACACAGTATGCTTTCATGTTAGTAAAAACCATAAGGTCATTTCGTTGATGATGGGGAGGGATGGTACCGTCTATCGAGTGCCTATCACATACCAAGTAGAGGGTTGGGCCTTTACAGAAATCTGTGCCAGGGACAATCTATAAGGAGGGCACTGCTGTCCCTGTTTTACAGAGAGGAAGCCGAGGGAGAGTAGCTTGCCCAAGGTCTGTGTCATAGCCAAGTCTCTACCACATCCTCTGTACCGAACTCTTTAGATATTTTGTTCATTCTTTAATCAACAGAGACAATAACAGTAGAAGATGCTCCCTTACCACCAGCACCAGCACCCCACCTCCTGCAAAAAAGAAAGCTTTGGGCAAAAGATAATTTATTAAAAACACGACACTGTGTAATTTATTTTAAAATTTAAGCTAAAGTGGGGAGGGTTAATACTTTATTTTTAGCAAAGTACACGGCCCATACCATAAATGTTCATTAACTCATAGCATACGTTAGTATTTATTTCCAATGGACTTTTGTATAATTGATGTATTTAATTATTTGTCAAGTAGTCAGTGTGTGGAAAACTGAAAACACGAGCCCTAGTCTGATAACAATACTATTTACACAGACACAAACAGTCTGGGATTAAAGAATTTAATCTGTTCAGACAAAAAGTAAATATTTATTAAGCTAAAATATACAAGTCTGTCTTTGTGGGGAAGAGACATTTGTTTCTTGATGAAAGATACAAATTGTTATCTAAATCACAGACAATTTTTATTCAAAGTGAAGTTTAAATTCTGTGTTCCTCTTGAAAACAGAAAACTAAAGACATCAGCGCCCACCTATCCTTGTTCTCTGGGAGTGGCTGGTTATTTTCACAGGAGGGAATCCTGTTAAAGTTTTAAAATAGGCAAATGGTGTTATAATGAACATATTTCTCAATAAGTTATCAGTAACTTATTTGGACAATATAAGACAACAAATGTCAAAATTTTAGAAATGAGAAAGTAGGGGTGCCTGGCTGGCTCAGTTAGTAAAGCATGTGACTCTTGATCTCAGGGTCATGGGTTCAAGCCCCACGGTGGGCACAGAGATTACTTTTAAAAAATTAAAAAAATAAAAATATTTTTAAAAAATCCCTCTTTCAAAAAATTAAAACAACAACAAGAAATGAGATAGCAGCCTAGGTTAAATCCAGACTTAAGGAATTTAGGGGAAATGACACATGAGTGTCAATTTTAACCTTGCATAATTTAAATAATGTGATAAACTTGTTACTCGAGGCTCTATAGGTAGCAGCATATAATATTTACAGATACCGACTGTTCGACTGAAATAACAGATAAAAATAGCCTTGTCTTTGATGTTCCAAAGAAAGGAATTCAAACCAATTCAAACACACTTCGGTTTAAACAGCAGTCGTCCACTTACTAGCTGTGTGAACTTGGGCACTTCACTTTCCAGAGACTCAAGCTTCTTTACAAAATGCAGTGATGAGGGCAGTGACAGCTACTAAGACTTGCTGTGATGGCAGGTTGACGGAAAAACAAAAAGCCTCACGGGGAGCATAAGGAAAAGGCCACCAGTCAGTTCCCCTTGATTCTCAGCATGGAGGAACGTGGGCTCTCGGTTGCCAGCTGTGTCAACTCTTAATTGTTGTTATGGTGGCAGCAAATTCTAACTTCTGAAAAACACCATGCAAACCAACCACAGCAGCTCTCTGGGCCGACTCTGGACCACCAGCCACCAACCCGTAGTTTCTGTTTTGGAGAATTGCTGGAAGTGCCACATGTCATCCAGGAGAGCAAAGTGTCCGGACTCAAGGGTGTTCCGGGGTTACAGGGATGTTAAAACAAAGAGATATGCTCTGGCAGGAAAAGTCAAGGGTGGAGGTGAAGATGATTTTATGGGAGAAATTCAAAGCAAAAAGCCTGTCTCCCTGGCACAGCATGGTTTTGAAATAACTCGGAACTATAGTTACATTCCAGTTTAAAACCTTTTTCTATATAAATGTATTTCAAAAAAGTGGTTATTTGGGGCGCCTGGATGACTCAGTTGGTTAAGCATCCGACTTCGGCTCAGGTCATGATCTCACGATTTCATGAGTTTGAGCCCCGTGTCGGGCCCTGTGCTGGGAGCCACCCAGGTGCTCCTATATAAATATACCTTAATTTAATCTCTGATTCCCCACTTAGTAAAGAGAATGTTACTCCCTCCCTGTTCTCTGAACCTCTACACTATAAATCCAAATTTACTCAACAGACTTTTATTGATCTTCTCAAGAAATGAACTTCTGTTTATTGATTTGCTCTACGGCCTTTCCATTTTCTGTATCGCTGAGCTCTGCTCGTCTTTGGTCTCTTTTTTTTTTTTTTTAATTTTTTAACGTTTATTTATTTTTGAGAGAGAAAGACAGAGTGTGAGTAGTGGGGGGAGGTGCAGAGAGAGAGGGAGACACAGAATCCAAAGTAGGCTCCGGGCTCCAAGCTGTCAGCACAGGGCCCGACGTGGGGCTTGAACTCGCGACCACGAGATCATGACCTGAGCCAAAGTCAGATGCGTAACCAACTGAGCCACCCAGGTGCCCCCGGTCTCCTCATTTTGGTTTACTTTGCTCTTCTAGTTTCTCAAGGTGGAAGCTGAGGTCACTGATTGACACCTTTCGTCTTTTCCAACATTGTTACAGGCATTTCAGGCTATAAATTTCCCTCTAAATACTGCTTTAGTAGCATTTTGATCTGTTGTATTTTCTTTAGCCAAAATAAATGAATAAACATTAAAGCTCCATGCTGTCAACGCAGAGGTTCGATCCCATGAACTGCAAGATCATGACCCGGGCTGAAATCAGGAGTCTGACACTTAACCAACTCAACCACCCAGGTGCCCCTGAACCGAAATAACTTTTTAAAATCCATTCATTTCTTGGGGCACCTGAGGGGCTCAGTTGGTTAAGCCAACTGATTCCAGCTCAGGGCATGATCTCGTGGTTCTTGAGTTTGAGCCCCACACGCGGCTCTGCAATGACAGCACGGAGCCTGCTTGGGATTCTCTCCCTCCCCTCCCTCTCTGCCCCTACCCTGCCCGCACGCTCACTCTCTCAAAACACATAAATAAATATTAAAAAAAAAGTTTTTAAAAATTCCATTCATTTTTTTCTTTGATCTATGGGTTATTCAGAAGAATGTTATTTGATTTCTTTGGAGGGTTTTCCAGAGAGCTTTTTATTTTTGATTTCTGTTGTAATTCCTCTGTGATCAGAGGACATGCTCTCCATGAGTGGAATCCTTTTTGCACTTATCAAGACTTGCTCGATGGCACAGAATGTGATCTTTCTTGATAAATGTTCCCGTGTGCAAATGAGAAGAAAGTGTATTTGGCTGTTACTGGTTGGAGTGTTGTATAAATGTCGGTTAGGCCAGATTGGTTGATGGCACTGTCTGAATCTCCAATATTCATACTTGTTTTCTGTCTACTTGTTCTATCAATTATGGAGAAAGAAGGATTTAAATCTCTAGCTATAATCGTGGAATCTTCTAGTTCTCTTTGCTTATTTATTTATTTACTTTTTATCTTGAAGCTCTGTTATTTGTTTGGTACCTACATTTAGGATTCTAATAGTTCTCTTGAGGAAGTGACTCCTTTATCACTATAATTTCTTTATTCCTGGGAATATCTTGTGCTCTGAAGTCACTCCCACTTTCTTTTGACCACTGCTATGGATGGCTAAGGTTATAGCTATCATTTTGCTGTTAGTTTTCTATTTGTCCCAAACATTCTTTTCCCCCGTTTGCTTTTTTTTTCTGCCTTCTTTTGGATTGAGTATTTTTATGGTTTGATCAGTTGGCTTTTTAGCTGTTTAATTCCAAGCAGGGGTCTGGAAATTCTATTAGAACAGTAAGCTGTGATACTCACAGGGCTCACTCCCATCTTTTCCCAGCCATTAGGTATTAGTTTCTTATGTTGCCTGATGCCCAGTATTTTGAAAACCAATGTTTCTTATGTCTTGAATGTTCTTGGTGTTGTTTCAGGCAGTAGGGTAAGCAAAAAGTGGTTTTTAAGCATCCATATGAAAAAAAAAAAGTTTTAGAAATTCTCTGTAGAAACTTCAGGAACGATGGAGAAAACCAAAGATTTTTACTCTTTTCCCTCACTTGAAGTTGTGCTGCATAATTTTCCCCAACTTCTCATAATCACAGTATTTTAAATTTCACCCTGATTTCTCAAATATGACACTAAGTATACGTTTACTTTACCTTGTGTGGAGAATTTACTCCCTTAAAATAATGCCACTAATTACGTGCTTTGCACCACTATCTTTTATTTGCACAATTAGTCTCCTGTTGCAGATTATAAATGCCAATCATTCTAGGCTTTTAAAACCTATTTTTTTTCACTGTAGAAATCACCATACTAGGTACGCCCCACTTTTTCAGGTAATGTTGTTATCACCATGAGGGAAGACCACAGAGCAGTTCTGCATCTCCGGTTGAAGGCCACCCTGCCTACTTCATTTCATACACCACCATGTTGACCAGCTCGTTCCTGAACATGCCGTGCCTTTGCTCAGGCCAACCTCAGGGTGTATCCTTCCCTTCCTACATCAATCTGCCTGGCAAATTTTCCACTCACCCTTCAAACTTAGAAAAAACACTGATCACAATTTCTAATTAGCTGCGCTGTGTCCCTGTTTATCTCCTTCACTAAAATATTAAGTGCTTGAGCATGGACTAATTCACTTTGGCCTCCTTAGTGCCCAGTATGGTACCTATATGTGTAAAACGTTCTCAGAAAATGTTTACTTGAACTAAACGCAGAAATAATATGGGATGCAGCACGTTACGGACTGAGTGTATGTGTTCCTCCAAAATTCATATGTTGAAGCCCTAACTCCCCAGTGTAGCTGTATTTGGAGTAAGAAAGTAGTTAAGGCTAAACAAGGTCATATGGGTGGGGCCCTGATTCAACAGGATTACTGTTCTTATGAGAATCCATGCTGAAGAGTGGTCTCCCTGCCCTTCTCCCTCCGTGCACATACAAAGAACAGATCACATGAGTACCCAGCAGGAAGGCAGTCATCTGCAACCCAAGGGGAGAGAGAGCCTTCACCAGACATCAATCCTGTTAGGACTCGATCTTGCACTTCCAGCCTCCAGAACCATGAGAAAATAAATGCATGGTGTTTCAGCCTCCCAGCCTATGGTATTTTGTTACAGCAGGCTCAGCTAACACATACAGGGATGTGGTTAAGATGAGGCTGTTCCTCTCCCCCAACTAGAAGGCAGGCAGGGTTCTTGGGTCTCCAGGACCAGCAGTACAAACTCTTCACTGAAAAAATATTATTTCTGCCTTCTCTCCAGAGGGCTATATTTGAAACAGTGCCGCTATTTCGTTCTTGGTCAACTCTGCCGGCACGACTCACTCCAAACCAAGATCAGATTGGCCTAACCCTGTTTACATGCAAATCAATACTAAAAGAAAGCTCGCTCCCGTAAGGACTGGGTTACTGAGGTATTAGACAAGCTCACATTTTTATTCCATCACAGAGTTTTAGTTACGCCAGCACTATACATCTCGGAGGTATGAAGAACTATCACAGTGCTTCTAAAATGACTGTCATTTATGGGCCATCTGGGTGGCTCAGCCAGTCAAGCATTCAACTCCTGATTTCGGTTCAGGTCATGATCTCATGGTCAGGAGACTGAGCCCCGAGTCGGGCTCCGAGCGGAGTGTGGAGCCTGATTGGGAGTCTTTCTCTCCCTCTCTCTCTGCCCCTCCCCTGCTCACATTCTCTTCCTCTCTCTCTCAAAATAAAACAAATTTTAAGAAATGTTTTAAAGGTCATAAATAAATAAATAAATAAATAAATAAATAAACGGAACGTTATTTATGACAATAAGGCTGAAAAAAGAATGAAGTGTGGACATGGGCTCTGGTTTTGGATGGGGCAGCCAGAGAGGGCTTCACTGAGGAGGTGACATTTAAGCAAAGATGTAAGGAAAGTGAGTGTGTGAGCTGTGTGGCCATCTGGAGAAAGACATTCTAGGGAAAAGGAGTTAGAAATGCAAGTGAATGGAAGAAGGGCACGTTCCAGGGGAATTAATGGTAAACATCTCATGAATCTCTTTAAATGATTGTCTAAAGCTTAAAAAATTCTAAAACACATCACTATTTTTGTTTGCCAAGATCACCCCATCCCACCCCTAGCAAAATTAAGTTACTTCTTTCCTACTTAAAACAGAAAGTTAAATGCTTACTCTTTAGCCATCAACCCCCTGCAGAACAGGAAACTGGATTTGAAAAACACAATGCTGCTGAAACCATCTTTAAGATTTACTTGAGCGCAAAAGGGAATCACTGCATTCAATAATTCAGTAACGACTGTGAAAAGTCTGTTTACTTCTGAAAAGAACTGGCAGGCAGATAGTGAGGTGTGAGCTGTATTATGTTACAACTGGAATGAAAAATATTTTTCCAAACTTATTTTTCTTTAATTACTGAGTTGTCATTATAAATAAAAGGCAGACACTAGCAGCGACACCAGAAAGCTAAAAGCACATAGTACTTTAATTTAAATGGAAAACAGGCTAACCACCACTATAGAAATAGGAGTAGTTGTTGTGGTAAGCGCGGAAAAATAATAATAATGGTGTTTGATATGTGACATTAGCATTAGCTAAGTGTTCTGCATACAGTATCTCATTGAAACCTAACCTCAACCCAGGGTGGGGCGGGTTTCCCTATCATCCCCACGTGACCTGGTCTTCGAAGACTGCCAGCTACTCAGTGGCAGACCCGGCACAAGCCTAGGCAGCCTGACCCAACACCTAAGCACCATGCTACACAGCCACGAAAACACTAACACCTGCAAACGGGCCTCGGTGATGGGTCTGCTGATCCTGGCCAGAATCTGATTCTTAACTAGTTACCATTTTTTTTTTTTTTTTTAAGGAATATTATGATGTACCACTTTCAAAAGTCAGATTTTTAATTTTTCCTGTCTTTGTGATCTGTTCATGAGTTACTTGTCCCAATTTGCCCGGGACAGTCCCAGTTTATGCACTTGGTCCCAGTGGGAGGGTTAGAGTCCCCTTTTATTCTCTTCAAGGGTCCTAATTTGAATGATGAATTCTATGGGTACCCACTTGATAATCACTTCAGTTTTCGCTCTGCCCGCTCACTGTCTCTCTTATTAAGCAATGAAACACGATAATCTGCTGTCGTTCCTTCTTCTGGGGGTGTGAGCTCCATACAGGTCTCCTCTCTCTCATCAGTGGGGTTCTCTGAACATTCAAGGCACATGTTTCCTCATCTCCACATGGCCCCACCAAACTTTCATTGAATGTTCGGTCTCCTCTCCTCCCACACCCAGTCCCCGTCCCTGCTCCTTCCTAATAAGCGAACACTTTGTCTCACTCGCCCACTCCTCCCTCTATCTTCTTTCAGGACGCCCCCCCCTCACCCCCCCACTGGGAACAACCTACGAATCTACCAAACACCTATCCTCAAATCACTTTAAAAGTCACTTTAGTCAGTGAAGTCTACCTGAGATCACCCATCCACCCACCTATCCTATTTATGGACCAAATCTGTCAGACTAACCTCTTGGAGGCTCAAATTTGAAATGTTTCTGCTATTACATCATTATGAGGTTTACACCATATTCACTCACGTCAAAAACAAACATGACTCCTGCCAAACTTAACAATTTCAAAGTAGGGCTTTTAGGTATGTCTATAGCTTTTAACCAAAGAGAATATACAATCCAGAGGGATCTTACTAAAACTCATAAATCCAACCACTGCTTTCAGACGATCCAGGGACAAACAGATGTGGTTATCTGATTGTCAAGAGGAAGACCACACTCGTTGGTAGTGCACGATCCAAAGAGACTCTCTCCTTGACCAGACTCAGGTAGGTTCAGGTAGGCTCCTGAGCATGAACTGGTTCCATTCTTGGACATGTCTTCTAGAAGCCCAGCTTTAGTAAGAATCCTGTCAAGCTGGCTCGGCCAGAGTCCCCCCACCCTTGATATCTGATCAAATATTCACCCTCCGATATCCCCCAGGTAACATCTGATCTAGCCTGCTTTCAGTAAGAATCCTCTTACATCAGTTTAGTGAAGAATTACCCTACCTTCTGAGTAATCTTCCAGTCACTGACACCTACCTCCCCCAAATCTGCTGCTTGGCTGTAAGCCCGTTTTCCTTTTCAGATTCAGTGTTGAGAGCCTAATCTCTTTCCCCTATTGCAAAACCCCACTGTGGCAGTCTCCCTGAATAAAGTCTGCTTTACCTTCTTCAACACCACCCGGCGGGGGGGGGGGGGGGGGGGTGTGTGTACACGGAAGGTGGGTGTTCTTAATATATCGTCTTTGTCAGTGAGTACTTTGTGGCACAAACATTGACAATGGAAGAGAAAAGTGAGTCTTGAAGACGTGGTTGTTCATAACTGAGAAATTCCCCTCAGGAATATGGGTACAAGGGCGTCTTGCTGGCTCGGTTGGAAAAGCATGCAACTCTCGATCTCAGGGTCGTGAGTTCCGGCCCCACGTTGGGTGCAGAGATTACTTAACTGAATAAATAAATAAAAACTTAAAAAAAAAAAAAAAAAGAATATCGGTACAGCTTCTGTGCCTTCTCTGGGGCTAAAAACACTCTGCCTTTACAGTTCTGATTAAACTTCTAAATGGCATATGGAGTACCCTGAAGCAACAGATGATACACTGTTACCATATTCTGTCTCCAACATAGTTGAAAAAAGGAAAAAAAAAAGCAATCTATATGTACTATCTGCCAAACAACGGGCTAAGCCCAAAAATGACTTAATAACAAGAATGTAGGCCAACAGAGCAAAAGTAGAATAAGAACAAATTGCCCAAGAATCATGGACATAAATGAGTTGCATTTATAAGTCTGTAATCAGTGGCTCTTAGTTTCTATCGTGACTCCAGCTCGCGTGGACCATCTTTCAGTGGGACCAAAAATCATTAATGTACGTACATTTTGATGCAGAAACGGTACTATTGTCATCCTTACATTCACAAGAGGAAGGGAGGGACTAGAAAACCAGACAGTGAGAATGAAATAAAACGTCTCAAAACCGTGGTAACAGGAAATGCCACAGACTCTTGTAACAGTCACACCAAGTGTCATGCAAACTTCTGTAGCCTGGACACCTCTTGCAGTTTAGTGCCCGGGCAAAGAAATCCAAAGATAGTGATTCTTCAGAAGGAATATTAAAAAACTGATGAAAATCAAATCTCTCTTCTTTCCTTCAAACTAGAGAGTCGCAACACATTGCTTCAATACTTTGCTTGCTACAGTAATGTATCGCTATACTGGACAAGACAGCAAGGAGGAAAAAAAAACATAGATGATTGCCCATTGTGTTTTACTGACCAGTATTCAGTCCACAGTGAGGCTCTCCAACCTAACCATTTAAGGACAGTAAAAGAAATCCAGAGACCATTGTACAACCAGCTAAACTATGAAAAGTATTCCCCAGACCTGGTTTTCTTACTGAACATGAAATAACTACACCTGCAGCTATTTATTCCCTGGTTTTAGACTGATTTGTTAACATCTCTGTTACTATCTAACATTTTACAGAAAAGATACTAAAGTATCATTATAGGTAGTTCCACTGCTACCTTTAAATGTGTAGGAAGTTTAGGACTGAAGGATGGGACATGAATCCTAAAAGGTGGATCTACCTTAACAAGACAGAAATTGCTCTCTCTGCCAGATTCCCAATACTGTCACGAGCCCCGTGTGCCAGGATGCAGACTACATTAAACTCTTAAAATTTCTACTGTCAAGAATAACAGAGACTTGAATTTACTACTGGCTTATACTGTGTGCTACTTGAAAATAAATGCACATAAGAAATTATTCGTGTCAATGAGAGGTACGACAAGAACAAGCTTAATACTTCAAAACTCTATATAAATGTTATCTATACTAGTGTGCGCGCGCGCGCACACACACACACACACACACACACACGTCTATATGTAACTCTACTTCTAAATCCCCAGGAAAGCTTCTGCTTATTTGCCTTTTTAATGTTAGAAGAGCAGCACAATTTTTAGTCATTAAACAGAATGACAAAGAAGCTGTAAGACTTTTAGTCACTATCAGAAATTATATTCGGTTGATAATTGCTCTTAATTTTCCCAGTGGCAAGTAAAATGCACAACGTATCCTTTGGATTACTTTGAAAATCTGCCTATACATGTTTGCTTTGTGAAATCTGGTTAAAGACCTTTTGAGAACAGCTTGTATCTATTATCACTTTGAGAAGGAAAAAAAAAAAATCCATATCAAAATTAACACCAAACTTAGACATCTGAGATGTCTAAGGGTTTTTGTAAGGATTAGTAGCTTTGGAAACTAAGAGACACTACATGTTTAGAGAGTAGCAACCAGACTAAATGGTACATACACAGAATTTAAAGAACCAAGAAATACAGTTTTGAATTTCTGTATCTATAGTCTACACTTCAATTTTAAATTTTAGCCAGTTTTATAAAGTACCTCAAGTGAAACTGTTGAGTGTATAGAGAACAGAAGTTCAAGAACTTAAACACAATTAGCTGAAAATATATAATCATCACAGAATATCAGATTTGTAGTAGGTCCTAAGATAGGTCAAAATAATTTCAAAGGCAAAGTTACTTAATAAAATCATACTGTTGTTAAAAGGCTTGATGGGAGGCAGTAAAAGATTAGAAGTGGGGCTTTCAGGGGTGCCTGGGGGGCTCAGCTGGTTAAGCATCCAGCTTCAGCTCAGGTCATGATCTCACGGTTCGTGGGTTCAAGCCCCACGTTGGGCTCTATGCTGACAGTCTGGAGCCTGCTTCACATTCTGCGTCTCCTTCTCTCTCCGTCCCTCCCCAACTTGCACTCTGAATCTCTCTCAAAAATTAAAAAAAAAAAAAGAAAAGTTAGAGCCAGTATATTTGGGTTTCAATACTGGCTTTACCATCTTCTAGCAAGGATTAAATCGCTCCACGCATCATTTCCCTTGTGTATCAAATGGGGATAATAATATTAACTATCTCATAGAGCTGCCTTGAGGATTAAAATAAAAATAGTTAATAATTAGAACAGTGTCTGTTACAGAGCAAGAGCTCAATAAATATTAGCTACTATTAGCACTACTGGGCAAGGAAAATATTTTATATGCATGCTCCAATATGCAGCCTTTAGAAAATCTATACCATACATCTCAAGTTCATTTAAAAATTAATTTTTAATGAACTGCCTCTTATAGACAGCTACTTCGTAGAACTATTGTACAAAACAAGTGGCCTGCTGGAACACATCTGATTCTAGTTTAGATCAATGTAAGAATGCACGTGTAAGAATGCACGTGGAAAAATTAGGGACTCTTCAGTTCCCATTCCAGCTCAAATACGTAGGGTGGAGATCGAAAATGTTAACAGAAGTGAATGAAGGATATTTAAAAAATAGAAGAAGCTATCTACTGAGAGTAATTCATTCCGCACATGTATGGTGAGATGGGTTTATCTCACTTTCTCACGCTGTATTATCCAGTAAAGACGAAACTCTGATCATAGCAGAGACCCTTAAAGACACTTAGATTCTACTTCCGCTTTGTTGTGTGATCTCTGCCAAACCATGTAACTTCTCTATAGTCTTCTCTGCTTCCTCGTCTTTTATAAGATAGAAATAAATCCTTTTGTTGTCAATCTAACTTAGAGGGATGAGCTTAGAATAAGTGCCCCTCCCACTGTGCAGCCACATTGAAAAGCACATCACGATGACTGGGTTACTCAGTGTCAGTAGGTAAAACATGAACTCTGATTTACATCACCACCTATTTAAATTCTAGAAGTCAAATAAATGTAAGGGTTGGCATCGTGACATGCCAGGGCATGGAGACTGGGTGGAAATCACTTTTCTTCCATATATGGGAAACCCTGTAAGTTTAAGTCTGTTGGACATTTAGTGACCAAGAATATTTCTATAATAAGCAGTTATGCAAGTCTGCGTGTCTGAATATGCACATGGAATCCCCTGCAAATGGCGGCCCCAGGGGAAGAGCATCCAGCTAGGGGAATTCTGTACCCACTCCAAACACAGTGTAACCTGCACGAGAAATTGTAATTTGTTATCTAACGCGTTCACCTTCAGGAACTCTGGTTATACCTATACACCACAAATACATGGCTATGATCTGGGTGCCTCCTCTACCAATGCTCTCTATACCTGAGAGCATTGGGCAGGGAAAAAAAGATGACAACTTTTTTGAATCAAGTATGAATCTCATATTGTTTTTCCCTACGATTCTATTATTTCTTTCTAAGTTTGGTTTCATATGCCCAAATTCTCATTGCATCCATCTCCCAGAATAAGTATCTTTTATGTTTTAATTATTGATTTCATCTAAATTTCTTCCCTCTGGGGGCACCTGGGTGGCTCAGCCGGTTGAGAGTCCGACTTCAGCTCGGGTCATGGTCTCACAGCTCACGGGTTCAAGCCCCGCGTCGGGCTCTGGTGCTGACAGCTTGGAGCCTGGAGCCTGCTTCGGATTCCGTGTCTCCCTCTCTCTCTGCCCCTAACCCACTCGCATTCTGTCTCTGTCTCTCTCAAAAATAAATAAACGTTAAAAAAAAAAAATTAAAAATAAATAAATAAATTTCTTCCCTCTGGACAATAAATTGTACAACTAAGTGACAGTTCAGGGCAGATGACCATGGCAGGCTAGTGTAGCATCTGTTTTGAATGGGGTTTTAATGCTACTGTTGGTCTATCAATAAATACTACCAATATTCATAGGTGGAACACACCAAAAACATTTTTTAAAAACATTTCTGATTAGGTATAGTGTAACCTTTGCTTGCTTGCCTACCAAATAGTTTTGAATTAAAAAGGAAGTTAAATAGAATTTTTAATACTTACTGGGATATACTTTATTTCTTATCCACATTTCTGAATCTTCATTCTATTACTATTACTGTAGCCACCAGCTTCCATAATTTACTGTATCAAAGAAAAACTTCTGGGGTGGAGGGTGGTGATAGAGCTTGTTCAAACTACTCGATTTTGCAGTTATCTTATAGCATTGTGTTTCAATTTTAAGAGGCAAAATTTCACGTAAAATAATTTTACTTTGCCCTCTGAGTTTCTTCTGCTCAGCTCGAGCCACCAGAGAAAATATTATTTTTGCATTTTTATGAGGCATCTTTCAAAGCATGTTGATACTGCTTGGATGGTCGTGGTTTACTACGTAAATCCAAAGAGTAGAAAGCTTATAAGATGTTTAAGGAAAAGAGAGAGGAAAGCAATGCAATCCCATACATGCCAGGCAGTTTTACTACAGAACTAGGGAAACTACAACCAGAATACTTCATTATCTAATGATGCTACCCTGAATGCTTTTTTGAAGAGGTAGTGGCATTTTAATAGGACTGCCACCTTACTGCTTCTCCCAAGTAATCTCTGAGAAGGGAGCCGTTATTAGACGGGGCAAGTCTGCAAAAAGTTCATTATAATAAACTAAAATCATCCCTTCCAGGTAAATACGAAGCACCTATTGTGGACTAAGTATCACATGAGGCGCTAGTGGTAAGTGGATTCAAAAAAGCACACATTTTCTGTCCTCCTGAAGCTTACAGTCTACTCTAAGAGAGAAAAAGACAGAGCACGTATGTGAGGGGAAACATAATATTAAATATAACAATGGATTTGGGGTTAAGGGACAAACCTCTGTAAGGAAGTAACAAGCATAGGAAATACAGAGTAGGGAACTATTCTGAACAGGAAAGAACATGTAAAAAGCTCTAAGACGGAAAAGGGGCCAGCGAATCCTGGAAAAGAAAGGCAGTTGGTGTGGCTAGGGAACGTGCCACCCTGAGGGCAGAGGGAAGGCGCCACAGGGATCTGAACAAGCAGAGCTGGAATGTGGCTTTGGGTCTCTGCAGGCGCTTGCTCGGGGGGGTGGGGGGGGGGGTGGGGACGGGACTGGGGGGCCGGGGGGCTGTGTAGTGAGACTCGAGGAAACCAGGTGGCAGGTTCTCGCCATCTGCGTGGGAGGTGAGGGTGGTGTGAGCTGGCACGGCTGGCAGCAGGCACAGAGGAAGAGAGGACACATTCCGTGTACATTCTGGATACAGAACTGAAATGGACAGAGTGAGGATGGACGCGGGGGGCGAGAGAACGCAAATGCTGAGGATTCTCATGGGACGAGCTTGACGGCTAGAGACACCACTTGCCGAGACGGAGGAGACAAAAAGACAAGGTTTGTGCAGAAGGGCTAAGAGTTGGCCTGGGAGACGGGGCAGGAGAGGTGTGAGTGCAGTGATGTTAACACTAGGGCAGCTGACAGTGTGGGGCTGGAGCTCACAAGTGCAGCTGGAGTTACCAACTTGGGACGTACTGACACATGGATGGCGTGTAAAGTCATAAAAGGAGATGGAAATGCCTGAGGTAAGAGGTTTTTAAAATTTCTTTTAATGTTTATTTTTTATGTTTGAGACAGAGACAGAGTGTGAGCAAGGGAGGGACAGAGAGAGATGGAGACACAGAATCCAAAGCAGGCTCCAGGCTCCGAGCTGTCAGCACAGGACCCAACGCGGGGCTTGAACTCACGAACTGTGAGATCAGGACCTGAGCCGAATGCTTAACTGACTGAGCCACCCAGGTGCCCCGTGAGGTGAGAGTTTAAGCGAAAAGAGAGTAGGGCCTCAGGAGCAAGCCTTAAGGAATTCCAATATTTACAACAAAGGCCTACCGAGAAATGGCAAACCGGTGGGAAGAAAGCCAGGACTCTGCTGTCACAGAAGCCAAGGGAAGGCGGTAGGCAAAGCTGTCTACCTCAGCTCTGAGACCAAGCAAAGATGGCAGCTGCTATGTCAAGCCTTGCCCTCCTCTCCTCTCCAGAATGCACAGCCACGATTCACTCCTATAATTCCTGAGAAGAAAAAAAGACAATCCCAAGGGCCCAAACAAGGAAACATACTCCATTAAAGGAGTGACTCTAAAAAAAATTTAACGACATATTGTTTATTCGTTCCAACTTTTCTGATCTGAATTTACCTGTCTGGTTTTACCTTACATGGCACTGAGCACTAAAGAAGTAAATCTCAAGACCAAACACCACATTACAGAAAATAGAATAAGCTTGATGACAGGATCAAGCAGTGAATGCGTAATTCAAAAGGAAACCATAATGGTTTAAGTGGAATAATGCATTTCATTTCGTGCCACAGAAGTGGCACGGAAATCAATAAAGCACATAGCCACAACAAAATTATTAAGACAGTATCATATGCATGAAAAATTATTACTATGGCTGCAAATATTTATTCATGACAGATTTAGAGAGTGGTATACAATATGACAAGACTGTTCTAGTAATTTAAAAAAAAAAAAAAAAAAACCTCTTTTGAGGAAACTCATTAGGACATTGTCCTAGATTCAGACTGAGGATGCAGTTCTTTCAAAGCAATCAAATGGCACCAGATGTCATTTTTCTAAACCACAGTATGAAAGACATACCAAATGGGTGAAAACACTGCTAAATTTGAAAGTGCTATAGTTTAGAGACATGATTTAATGTTGTGCTTACTTAGAATAATAAACCAATTCCGTTAAGAAAAGCATCCCTTCCCCCCCCCCCCCCAAAACTATAAAAATGCTAAAATAAGCTATGGGAGAAATTTTCTGTGATCACACTTGAAGGAACTCCTATCTATTCCCATAAACCACTGCAGTTCTTTGCCAATTAATAAAATGACATTATGTTATGGTGGTGAAGGAAAAAAAAAAAAAAAAACAGCCAGAGATATACATTTAACTTGGGACGGTGGAGGGAGGGCTGAGGAAAAAACAAAGAAACTTGTAATGTCAATTTGCATAATTTTTAAATGCTAAAAAAATAAATTTAAAATTCTTTTAAATGTCATGTATATTTCACTAATGTTCCGCAAGTATTTGTATGTTATCTAGTTTTTGTCCGCACGCATATAACAGTTTTAATATCAGTATATAATTTTATATCCTTTTTTCAACATTATATCGAATGTTTTCCATGTTTTTTTTTAAATGTTTATTATTTTGAGAGAGAGAGAGAGAGAGAGAGAGAGAGAGAGAGAGCACAAGTAGGGGAGGAGCAGAGAGAGGGAGAAAGAGAAGCCTAAGCAGGCTCCGCACTGTCAGCACAGAGCCTGACATGGGGCTCGATCTTACAAACTGTGAGATTACGACCTGAGCCGAAATCAAGAGTCGCAGGCTTAACCAACTGAGCCTCTCAGGTACGCCTCTTTATTTTTCTTTATGATATATCTATATCTATATCTATATATCTATATCTATATATCTATATATATCTATATATCTATATATCTATATAGATATAGATATAGATATATATATAAATTTTTTAATGTTTATTTACTTTTGATAGAACACAAGGTAGGGAGGGGGAGAGGGAGACACAGAATCCAAAACAGGCTCCAGGCTCTGAGCTGTCAGCACAGAGCCCAACACAGGGCTCGAACCCACAGACCATATCATGACCTGAGCCGAAGTCGGTCCCCCAACAGACAGCCACCCAGGAGCCCCTATTTTTCTTTATGATATTTTTAATGGCTACATGATTTCCCATTGAGTTGACAAAATACGGTTTACTTGACTAATCCCTTATTTTGTTCTTAAATATCATTCTTTCCTTGGGTTATTTCCCTAGGATAATAATAAATTCAAGATATTAGCATTTTAATAACTTTCGGTAGATATTTCTTTATAGAAATCCACTATTTTCTACCATTTTTTATGTTACATTTGCAACTTACGGCTGCAAAATAATCCAGGATTACACCACATCTTTAGTATATTAAAACAAATTTTAAAATGGTTGAAAGTTATTGGCAGGTGGACTCAACCTGACCCTCTAACAGTGAAACAGTAAGAACCCTGCTGCCTCCCAACATGGGAAGCACCCAGAAGCACTCTCTCAGGGAGGCTATGGAAATAATTCTTACACCGGGAAGAAGTTTGCAGCACAGTGACTGAGATTTCTACCTAGAGCAGTAGTTCATGTTAGACTGAGGTCAAGTTCTTTAAGGATAAACTAATGTTTCTCTCCAGAGACTGACTGGCGTGAGGATCACACTACGTAACCAAAAGCTACTTGAGACTGTGAAGTGAGTCCGAGATGGCTCCATTCAGGCATTCGGCTTGGTCTGTCCTGCTAAGTAACACAGGTCTCTTGAAAGAAAAATGTGTCAACTGCAGAGACTACATTACACTTGACCACGTGTCACTGTGGATGCAGGATGTTAGTCACTTGCGCATGAACGTGGCACAAAGGTGACCAGGTATCTCCCTTTGTGAAAATCAAGCTCATTCTGAGGTCCATCCAGAATGCAAGCTTTTCACGCCCCCTGCCCCAGACAGCAAAGGGGTGAAGCTGGGATGCAAAGCCGGTGGAGGAGGGGGCATGGCCTTACCTCCAGTGCCCACGCCCCTAATCGCTGAACTTCCTCTCTGCCATTCAGAGAAGGTGGTCAGGGCCTGGCAGAGTCTGGAGGCCAGGAGACAGTGCACCTGGTTTAACAGCTCTGGAATAAGGTGAGAGAAGAGGGCCGGCAGTCGGAGAGAGGCCAGGACTGCAAAGGGACAGCGTTTCAAAAATGCCATAGAGTTCTCCTGGCCTCAGACTATTTCCTCAACCCATCTACCTGGGTCTACCACAGCCTGATTTTCCTTCTAGAGTCAGCCTACAGGCTCTTCAGTCCCGAGGAGGGCTATGCACTGAACACATGCCCTTCGGAGGGTTACTTATTACCTTCTACCCTAGATGCGAGTACCGAACAACCTCCTGAAAATGAGGAAGGGGCCCCAGGAGGGGTGCTAAAAGAGGAAACAAAACACATGAAAGAAAATGCTGTTCCAAGAAACAGAGGGTGCTTCAGCTCTGCCAGGAATCCCATGCTGCTTTGGCCTTTATGTTTCCCCTCTCGACTTTCTTCACATCTCCCGACTCTGTCTTCCTGGTCCTTTCCCTTCTGTTCCCTTTTACCTTCCCACTTCCCCTTGTATCCCTCTCTCCTGTCTGTCCCCGTGAGGGGAGGGGTGTGACCCAGAGGCAAGTGGATAGAGGCCTCGAGTACAAACAGCAGATGGTGAAACCCTGCAACAACTAATACAGGTGACCAGCGTGCAGGTGTGAGGTGCTGCCAGGCCCACAACGAGGGGTCAGATGGCACGTCTACTGCACGAGGTTCGGAGTCTGGTGGGATAGACATGTCGTACATGAAGACACACGGAGAAAAAACACAAGTACGGTGTGGTGGTGGCCTTAACGTGCCCACTTAGCTGGGCTACGGGGCCAGTAGGGTGGGCGAACACTCACCTACATGTTGCTGTGAAGGTTAATCAGCTGATTTTAAGGCAAGCAAATTACCAGGGCATCTGGGTGGCTTGGTCGGTTAAGTGGCCGACTTTTGATTTCGGCTCAGGTCATGATCTCACGGTTCGTGGGATAAAGCCCCTTACTGGGCTCTGTGCTGACGGTGAGGAGCCTGCTTGGGATTCTCTCTTTCCCTCTCTCACTCTGCCCCTCCCCTGCTCGCACATGTGCGCACGCCCTCTCTCTCCCAAAATAAATAAATAAATATTAAAAAAAAAAAAAAGAAAATTACTCTAATGAGGGTGGGCCCCATCCAATTAACGAAAGGCCTTAAGAGCAGAGACTGAGGTTTCCTGAGGAAGAAGAATTCTTTTTCAAAACTATATCACAAAAATCCTGCCTGAGTTTCTGGCCTCCTGCCCGGCACTGTGGATTTAAGATTTAAGATTGTAACGTTAACACTCACCAAAATTTCCAACCTGCCCCCATAGATTTCCGACTTGCCGGTTCCTACAGTCACAAGAGCCAATTCCCTAAAGTAATTCTCGATCTCTCGTTCTCTCTGCACGGACACACATGCACACATGCCCGTGCGTCCTGCTGGTTCTGTTTCTCTGGAGGAACCTTCGGTGGGTCCACTAGGAAATGTGGGCAGGAATAGCTACGCTGCCCACTCGAAAGGCTCAATGATTAGCAACGGCTCTCTGTTCCCTGCAACTGGACACCTTCTGTCCCCGATTCCTAACACCATCACTTACCCGACACTCACTCGTTTTCCCGGAGTCGGCTGAAAGTAAATGGCTTTCCTTTGATAAATTCTTCCATATTATATGCATGAGGGCTTATTCCATTATTTTCACTTAACACTTCTGTCTCTGATTTTCTTTATGTCTCAAAACGTCTCTACGGGCTTAATTATGAGTCTGACCAACATCATTATGGGTCTGTAAATATTTCTGCCACCAAAAACAGGCCGTCAGCTTAGATGTCACACTACCTTCTAGTCTTAATAATCAAAATCTATTCAAAATAATAGTCAAATTTCACTTATGCTGTGTAAAGCTTCTGTATGTTTCTTCAGCTGAAGAGATCTATTTTAATTCCAATGCTTGGTCTTTTCTAGAAGGTGGTCACGGAAGTTTTCTTCTTTCTTCCTCGAAGTCATTCTGTACTGAAGACACTGCCTCAAACATCATACCTAGCTAACAGTATAGGGCTGGTGCGCAAGTCATTCCTGACTTACAGAAAATGTGTGTTTAAAATGCCACCTACAAAATACAAAGCAGTCGTGTCAAACTACGTCTCTACTTTGGCATGCGATATACACTACACAGCAGGTATGGACTTTCTCTGATACTTGACATCAATGGCTTGTCTCTTTCTTGTGACTCCCACCGTTGCTCTGTTTAATCTACATTCACCCATGACACACTGAAACTTACTGATTTTGTAACTTTTCTACATACAAATGAGTGAGAAATGCAAAACCCCAGGGGACAATTTCTACCTTATAAAATCAAACCTGCTCAGCTGAATGTGCTTCTATCCAAACATGGGTGAAATGCCACGGTCAGCTCTCGGGGGTGCTTGCAGAGCGAGGAAGAGAACCCAAAATTCATAGGTAATTAACAGTAACGGTAGAGTCTATTCATACAGAAACCAGACAGAGCACCTCCCAACTATTACACATAAATCAAAAGATTTCCAAATGGAGCAAAGTATAGAAAAGTTCTGTCAGGTTTACGTGACAACTGTGTGGTTGAAAGCTTCTCTCTCTCCCATGAAACATAAAGTACTTAAGAAGACGTTTGTAAGGCAACAAATCCCAGCCATTATTTTAAGGCATCATTTAGCACCATTGCAAATAGAAATCTCCTCGGCAATCATTTCACCGACATGTATCCCGTTCAAACATGCAATTATCAGTCACATACAGCATGCAGCATGCAGTAAACAGACAGCAGAGGTTAATAACCTGGAAGCATAGGATCTGAGAATGTGAGAGCAAGTTAAAGACAAGAGTTCCTCTCCATTGTCACTGAGGGTCGAGAAGCAATGCTGAAGCGTAGAACAGTGATAGTGGGGGAAATACAGTTTGTCCAACACATAAACATATCTCCGCAAGTGGCGGCAGGTATAACTGAAAGACAAAGGTAAAAGGAGAAAAACAGAAAGACAGGAGTTTTCCTTTGAAAAAATAAACCATTCTCAATGTCCTCAAAGCTTTCTGTGTATTTTCACTAGATGCTGCCCAAGGGACAAAAAAACACAAAAAACAAAAAACAAGTGTTAAAAGAGAATATTAAAAACATAAAAAAGAAAACAAACAACGTGATTTAAAAATGGGCAAAAGACCTAAACAGACACCTCACCAAAGAAGCTATACGGATGGCAAATACGCGTATGGAAAGATGCCCCACCTCCTGTGGCATGAAGCAAATGCAAATCAAAGCCACAAGATACCACTCCAAACCCACGAGAAAGGCCAAAGTCCAGAACACTGACCACACCAACTGCAGGTGAGGGCACGGAGCAACGAGAACCGCCCTTCACTGCTGGTGAGAAGGCAAAAATCACACAGCCGTGTCAGAAGACAGGTTCTGTTTCCTCACAAAACTAAACATACTCTTACCACACGGTCCAGCAAGCACGTTCCTTGGTACTCGCCCAAATGGGCTGGCGGTTTCTGTCCGCATAAACACCTGCACATGGACGTTTCTATCAGTTTTCGTAACTGCCCAAACTTGGAAGCAATCAAGACGTCATTTGGTAGGTAAACGGACCAACTGTGGTACATCCAGAAAATGAAGTGCTGTCGTCAGTGGTAAAAAGAAAGGAGCAAACCAGCCACGAAAAGATATGGAGGAGTCTTCAAACGTGTGTCGCTAAGTGAGAGAAGCCTCTCTGAAAAGGCGACCAACTGTAGGATTCCAACTCCGTGACATTCCAGAGAAGGCGGCAAAATTCTGCAGACAGTAAAAAGCCCAGTGGCCGCCAGGAGTTAGTGGGGAGAGAGGGATGAACAGGCCAGAGCACAGAGGATTTTTAGGGCAGTGCAACTACTCTTTATAATTCCTTACCGGTGGACGCATGCCATTGTACATCTGTCAAAACCCACAGGAAGTACACCACCAAGAGTGAGTCTTGACATGAACTATGGTCTCTGGGTGAGAATGATGTCAAGGAAGGTTCATCAACGGTAACACTTCTAGTGCAGAATGATGACAGGAGGGGAGGTTGTGGGTATAGGGAGGCAGGGTGCATATATGGCAATTCTCTGTACTTTCTGCTCATTTTTGCTGTGAATTTAGAGCTGCTCTTAAAGAAAAAGGCTATTTAAAAGTGGGGGGAGATCTACTGACAGGGGGAAATTTTTCAAAATATGATGGTGTCATTAGTTAACCATAGGAAAATTGCCTTGATAGAGCAAAGTGGTGTGAGAGACTTTCCTCTCTACAATACTACAAATACACTCCTGGAAGACAGGCAATTAATAGTACAGCGATATGGAAGATACCATGGTAGAGGGAACACTGAATTAGGAGTCAGAAAACTTCGAAATCTGGACCCGATCCAGCCACTGGAAGCTTTGTAACAGTGGGTATTTGATCTCTCCAAGCCTCAATCCCACAAATTGCAACAGAGAAGTATGTTAAATTATTCCAAAATTACGGGGCGCCTGGGTGGCGCAGTCGGTTGGGCGTCCGACTTCAGCCGGGTCACGATCTTGCGGTCCGGGAGTTCGAGCCCCGCGTCAGGCTCTGGGCTGATGGCTCAGAGCCTGGAGCCTGTTTCCGATTCTGTGTCTCCCTCTCTCTCTGCCCCTCCCCCGTTCATGCTCTGTCTCTCTCTGTCCCAAAAATAAATAAACGTTGAAAAAAAAAATTAAAAAAAAAAAATTATTCCAAAATTTTGAAGTGATACTTAAAAAAATAAAAGAATTATTATTGTCAGAGTAATTTCACTTGTGCCACATTTCAGACTGCTCGAAAATAACAAGTTTGAAAGAGGAAAATACCCAATCAATCTGACAAAGTGAATCAGCAAAACCATGAACACATTAACCGATATGCTTAAACCATTTGTCTTTGAGAACCTTTTCTAAAAATCCACATGGGGTGCCTGGGTGGCTGAGTCAGTTAAGCATCTGACTAATTTCGGCTCAGGTCATGATCTCACAGTTGTGAGATTGAGCCCTGCGTTGGGCTCTGCACGAATCTTGGAGCCTGCTTGGGATTCTCTCTCTCCCTTTTCTTCTACCCCTCCCTCTCCCCTGCTCGCTTGTATTTGCATGCTCTCTCTCTCTCCAAATAAATACATCAACATTTTTTTAAAATAAAAATTAAAAAAATAAAAAATAAAAATCTACACCCCACGTACATCAAGTTCCCAAGGGGCAACGTGTGACTTTTAAAGTGTGCTGAATTCAAAATAAAGCTAATAGATTGAAAGATTAGAAACCGGCAAATTTCCAAAAACTGGACAGTCCAATCGTCCATTCAACCTATTAACCAGCCTGTCTACTCATCAGCCAAGCAGTATCTACTATGTAGCACGTAGGAACTATGCACTGAGCTGAGGACAGGGTGAGGAAGAAAACAGACACAATTCTTTCCCGGGCAGCTTGCAAGACAGAAGAAAGACACGTCCGACAACAACAAAATCCCATGTAAACTGTGTAAGTTCTAACTCTGGAAGCCCTTTGAAGGAAACCGTATAGGGTTCCCTAAGCGAAGTAATATGGAGCTCTCTCCCTGAGACATGGAAGTTAGGAAAGGGCTCCTGCAAAGTGAACTTTAAGCTGACATCTTAAGGAAGAACGGAAGGTGGCTAAATAGATTATGGACCGGGGAAGAGGCGCTGTGAATGAGCTAAAAATCGATTACAAACAATACATGAATATTGTAAGGAGAGTGGGCTCAAAATTAACAACCCTTCTCTGTTCAAAAAACAGGTAAGTTTTTTTTTTTATCTGAAGGACAGTTGAGACACAATGTTCCACTAGTTGCAGGTGCACAAGGTAGCGATTCAACAACTCTTGACATTATGCTGTGCTCACAAGTGTAGCTACCATCTGTTACCATACCCAGGCTATTCAAATACCACTGACTATATTCCCTATTCTGTGCCTTTCATCCCATGACTTATCCATCCATCCTGTAACTGGAAGCCTGTATTTCCACTCGCCTTCACCCATTCTGGTCATTTCCCCACCTCCCTCCCCTCTGGCAACCATTAGTTTTTTCTCTTCTGGGTCAGTTTCTGCTTTTTGTTTGTTTTTAAAAAACAATCACTTTTTAAAAATATAGTGGTTCTATTACACTGACAAGAAGATAAGATGAAATATCCAAGTATGATGTATAAATATCTATGAAGAAATCTTTAAAATGGTGGTAACAAAAGCCCTGAGTCAATAAAATGGGGAAAAAAAAACATTTTTAGACAGGAAATTGTAGGATTGTAAAGTCATCCAATGTTCAGGTATTAATCTAAAAATTCATATTCTCAAAAAATATCAACAAGATTTAAAACAAACTAGCCATATTAATTCCGAATTCCATTTAGTAAACTAAACATTTAAGAAAAGCCAGAACATTCTGGAAAACTCTAGTTGATGGGACTAACTTTAAAAAAAAAAAACCACAGGGACGCCTGGGTGGCTCAGTCGGTTAAGCATCCGACTTCGGTTCAACAGAAAATCAGATGAAATATTCAATAAATGGTACTGGGATAACTGAGTAGATAACTAGGAAAAAAAAAAAACAGAGCTCTTTACCTTACCTCTTAAAATAAATTCCAGGTTGATCAAAGATTGGAAGGTAAAAATAAAACTATAGAAGTTCGCAAATAAACCATATACCTGAGAGCCATTAAAAAATATGACTCATAAATCTGATCCCATAAAAACGGAAAATATAAATAGCCGCTTTGCACGATGCATCTTTCGTACTGTGTCCACTTCCTGCCGTTTTCATGTATCAGACATAAATTAATGGCTAAGTAATTTTTAAAAATGGAAAGGGGCACAGGAGCAATTATTTCAGAGGGAATATGATGAAGGGGGAGATCCAGGCAGGTTCAAGGATCCAAAGGAAGTTCAGCATGGTTGGTGTATACCTGAAAATGGCGAAAGGTAAGGCAGGCTCATGTGGTGCCTTGTGAGTTATCTCATCATGAAAAACTAATTAAGGGTCTGAGCAGGGGAGCAACTAGATAGGACTTACTTTTTTTTTTTTTTTTTTTTAGTATTCGTTTTGAGAGAGAGAGAGAGAGAGAGAGAGAGAGAGAGTGTGTGTGTGTGTGTGTGTGTGTGTGTGTGTGTGTGTGTGTGTTAGCAGAGGAGAGGCAGAGAGAGAACGAGGGAAGAATCCCAAGCAGGCTCTGCGTTGCAGTGCAGAACTTACAAACCGTGAGAGCATGACCTGAACCGAAATCAAGAGTTGGATGCTTAACTGACTGAGCCACCCAGGCGCCCCGATATGATTGACTGTTTTAAAGGTGCATTTCTGCAATACAATGATAAAACTGGGGAGGAGCAAAAGTTGAAAGATAAAACTAGAAGCACCAAGAGTAGAAAAGCAAAGACCAGTAAGCAGTTACTGCAAGAGTTTATGCAAGTACTGCTGATGGCTCAGAGCAGGGGTACAGCAGATTCAAAACTATTCTGGAGCTACAACCGATGGACTTGCTAATTGATTGGAATGGGGAATGGGATCAGTAGAGGAAGATATCAAGCATAATTCCCTGATTTCTCATATCAGGAACCGAATGAAAGTACGTTTTCTGAGGAAGGAGAAACCAGAGGAGGGACAGGTTTTATGCAGAAGATCACGAGTTTCGTTTTGGACATGCTCAGTTTCAGATATCGCAGCTGTGAGATGTCACCAAATGCTGGTATACGTGTAAGCTTAAAGCTAAGAGAGGTGTAGATTAACCCAGAGGTATAGATGGATTATAGACAGACACACAGAAGAAGGTCAAAGCTCAGAGAACATATACAAGGTCAGAGGGAAAAGACAGGACCCGGACCAAGAAATTCCAGGATTTCCAAGTTAAAGACAGAGAGGTGCGGTAAAGAATACTAAGTGGTAGCTAGAGAAGTAAGAAGAAAATCTACAGATGTTGTCAGAAGGTGTTTTAAGAAGGTCATGGTAATGATACACCTCGAAGATAATTTCCATATATGCTGCACAAGCTGTATGACTGAAATAGCTAACATTTTCTTATAAAAGGAAAAGGAGCTCCTGTCCAATTTAGAGATGTTCCTTCCTCGTAATTTAATAATCTTGAAATATTCTTTATTATTATTATTTAATAGAGATCGAATGGAAATAGCCCTGCTGATTAGCAGACACATGAGAGATGTATTCTCATTATGAGAAAAATCCTTTGGTCCCATTACTCTCAGCTTTAAAAAAAAAAAAAAAACCCACCAAGAAATGAACAAAAAATACTACTAGTTTTTAACAGTTATCTTTTAATCACTTACAATTCTACCATGAAGTCTGTCTTAACACTTTCACAGCAACTATAATAATGGTAAAAAGTGAGTTCGAAAACTTAAGTCAACTCTACACTTAGACTCTATTATTTTGAATTCAGCACAATTAATCTGTATTCTTTAAATATAAATCAAGGCACAGGAAATTGGCTTTTAATTATATTAACCTGTCATTATTATCTATGAGCATCCACTGGGTAAATAATTATTGGTTGCTGAACTAGATTTTAATTATGAAATTATTTTAAAAGCCTGTGATCTACATAAAATGTTTCAAAAGAAAGGCAGAGATGTGAAAATGGATTTAAAAATACAATGTTGCATTTACATCAGCACTTCACAGCTATGCCCGACAAAGGAATCTCTTCTAATCATTCTTTTCTTTTTAATTTTTTAAAAAATGTTTATTTATTTCTGAGATAGAGACAGAGCATGAGTGGCGGAGGGGGAGAGAGAGAGGGAGACACAGAATCCGAAACAGGCTCCAGGCTCTGAGCTGTCAGCACAGAACCTGACGCGGGGCTCGAACTCACCGACCATGAGATCATGACCTGAACCGAAGTCGGACGCTCAACCAACTGAGCCACCCAGGAGCCCCTAATCATTCTTAAATAGAGTTAGGAACCTCTGTTTATAACCTCTATAGGACCCACCTAGTCCAGAAGCTGTGCAAGTCCTGGCCTTGCCCACTTCTCTCCAAGTCAAGTCTCAAGAAGCTGGTAATGTCTAAGATAAGACAGAGTGCAAAAGATTTTTTTTTTTTTTAAACGGGCTTATCATTAAACATTTCAGGACTCAACCCACCAAAGGAAAGCAAAACTTCAGAAAACATAGAAACTGTGTTAAGGCAGTGGTGATTCACATTTTTAAGCAAGTGATTGCAGTAAATATTATCAACAGTAAAGAGGTATCATGTAACTCCTGATACGATCACAGCAGAGTCTAAATCTAATCTTGAGAAATCAAAAGACCAATAGAAATTGAAGAGTATTTTATAAAACCCAAAAACAAAAAAAAAGTTCTACAATCTTCAAATTTTGAAATACCAAGAAAGGCAGAGGGACTGTTCCAGATTAAAGGAGGTGAAAGAGAATAAAATGCAACATGATTCTGGGATTGGAGCCCATACTACAGAGGGTTAAAAAGCATTTTTTTCCTCTAGAAAGGAAATTAGTGGGGTAAATGACAAATTTGAGTGTCTGTAGATTTGACAATGTTAATTTCTTGATTCTGATAACTTGTTTCTAAGAAATAGCCACTTTAGTTCCTGGTGGCAAAAGGTACATCATGTCTATAAATTCATTCTCAAATGTTTAAAAAAAAAAATACAGGGGCGCCTGGGTGGCGCAGTCGGTTAAGCGTCCGACTTCAGCCAGGTCACGATCTCGCGGTCCGTGAGTTCGAGCCCCGCGTCAGGCTCTGGGCTGATGGCTCGGAGCCTGGAGCCTGTTTCCGATTCTGTGTCTCCCTCTCTCTCTGCCCCTCCCCCGTTCATGCTCTGTCTCTCTCTGTCCCAAAAATAAATAAACGTTGAAAAAAAAAAATTAAAAAAAAAAAAATACAATGATTAAGCAAAGGTTGTAAAATTTTACCATTTCAAGACTCTAAGTGAAAGGTGAATGAAAAATCTTAATGTATTTTTTGCAAATCTGCAATTTCAAGATAAAAGATTTTTAAAAATTGATCTTAAAATATAAAAAATTCATTTATTTTTAATATAAGAAAGAAAACAGAACTAGGCTTTTTGATACACTGAATAATACCCATTTTAAGATTATGGGATTCCAATCAAGAGCATGAAAATGTCACTCTGACCTCTGTACTTAAAGCTTCGGACATCAGAAAAACTAAGAGCGTGGGAAGTAAGCAAATGCGGTCTGGAGTTGGCCCATAAAAAACAGTCACTGTTAAGTAAGAGCTGCATTTTCATAAAAAATAAAATCTCATTAGTGCCTTCTTATATGACAATGTCCAAGATTATGCAATGTATAGTTCTGAAATGTTATTTGATATGGTTATGCTTCACTCACCCGAGTAAAGTATCAAAATGTTCTCTCCTAGAACAACACTTAAATCTGGAAAAGATGCCCAAAACCACAAGCAAAAGAATAATGCTTTGAAAAGACCCCCGAGTCAGGCTTTCTAATAATGTATTTTACAGCACCTTGGCAATAAAAGCACATTTTCATAACAACTCTTTACTAATTTATTTTCTTAATCATTTAACAAGCTTTCAAGAAAAAAATATTGAGCTCACCAGGAGCAGGTTAAACTTTATCAACTCTCTAGACTATGATGTGTATCCCTTTCCAACGTCCATTTAAAAAATTGTTTTAGAAAAAGCTTGTTGATAGATTCACTAGTAGATATGAAATACCAGGAAATCAAATTAATAATAAGTGTTTAGGACCTACATGAAGAATATTACAAAAATTTACCACTGGGCAGAAAAGAGGCCTTGATTCTCGATGGGAAGATAAAATATATAAAAAAGGATGATGCCATGATCCTCCACAGACTCAAAATCTCACTAGGAATGTTAAGTTAAATTTCTACCCAGTTATGTCATTTGGAATTAGAAAGAAAAGTGTTAACTTTTTTCTCTACACGATAGCCTTCAAATATATATAGAAACTGTAAACCTTTAAAATTTTTGTGCTCTGATTGATATTAAACATCTGTTCTTTCATTGTTCATGGGCTACAAGTTTCCAGATTCATCATCAATTACATTACTCTCCTTTGGATATTCACATTGATTGATTACCTCCTCAGCAATGTAACAAGAGTAGAGAGGAGCATTTTCTCACTGACAGTATTCAGAATTGCTGATACATGGTGATAATAAAAAAGCAGACCAACTTTTAGTCAGTTTTACCATAGTTTTAAAACGGTTTACAGACCCAAGACAATGCGTTGCCAGAATCACTGGTATCATCCCAGCCTTGGTATGCCACTTACCAAATATTTATTCTTAAAATACGGCAGCAGAAGTGAACACATTATTCTAGATGTGTTGTGTTTGGGCAATGATGAGAAAATTATATTCTATTGCTACAGCTTTAAATTATGTATGTTCAAAGACTAAAATCAGGGCATTGGGGTGGCTCAGTCAGTTAAGCATCTGACTCTTGTTTTTGATTCAGGTCATGATCTCATGGTTCATGAGTTTGAGTCCTGCACTGGGCTTTGCACTGACAGTGTGGAGCCTGTTTGGAATTATCTCTCTCTCCCTCTCTCTCTGCCCCTCCCCTCCTCTCTCTTTCTCTCTCTCTCTCAAAATAAATAAACTTAAAAAAAAAAAAAAAACTAAACTAGGGGCGCCTGGGTGGCTCAGTCGGTTAAGCGCCCGACTTCAGCCCGGGTCATGATCTCGCGGTCCGTGAGTTCCAGCCCCGCATCGGGCTCTGGGCTGATGGCTCAGAGCCTGGAGCCTGCTTCCGATTCTGTCTCCCTCTCTCTCTGCCCCTCCCCCGTTTATGCTCTATCTCTCTCTGTCTCAAAAATAAATAAACGTTAAAAAAAAAAAATTAAAATAAAAAAAAAAACTAAACTAAAATCAAGATGAAAAAATTCCCTCAAATTAAAAACTAAAACAAATGAATTTAACTATCAGGAGATGAAGCAACACAAAGAATTATTTTAAAATTATAAAAAATTATTTTAAAATATAGAATTGATCATACATACTCAGTGGTCAGAGACACTAAGGTCAGAGACAAAAAAAAAAATCTTAAACTTTGTTCACTTATAGTAGTAACATTACTATTATTTTAAAACAATTACATGTACATATAAAGACATAGAGAGAGGAATAAAGAGAATATATTAATGCAGTTAAAAGAATCAAATTAAATTTATATTAAATAACCTTAAATCTGAATCAAAACTAACAGTATGAACTATTTTTTTCCTTTCAAGAATTTATATTTTACTAGTTTTGTCCACTGAAGAGATGTCAAAAAAAAGACACACTCCTTACCAATTAGCACCCCTATCACCCACGACCAGATTGTGGTCTCTAAGTATCACTTCCACTAAAAGAAACCAGAGCTCTGGGAAAGAATGGTGTTTTCTAGGTCTGAGACAGGAAATGTGCAAGATGAGCCTGAGACATTCTACTAGTGGCCTCAGAGTGGGGAAGCAGGGAAACTATCAATGACAAAGAGGGTTCCATCAAAAGGCAACATTAGAGTCTCCCACTGGCCGAAGATGGCACAGTTAGAAACCAGAAAAGATAATTTCTGCAAGTGACTTAAACACATGGTATATATATAAAAATCAAAGAGTTCATAATAACACACGTGAAAAACCAAAAAGCAAAATGGTTTGTTTACTACTGAAGGTAACAAGGACATCAATCTCTCTTTCTGAAAATTAAATATTAAAGGAAAAGAATAAGCATTAAATCCTGTCTTTCCAGGGTGCCTGGGTGGCTCAGTCAGTTAAGCGTCCAACTCTTGTTTTTGGCTCGGGTCATGATCTCACGGTTTGTGTGGTCAAGCCCCACATCAGACTCCGTGCTGACAGTGCAAAGCCTACTTGGGATTCTCTCTCTCTTCCCCTCCCCCACTCGATCTCTCTGTCTCTCTCTCTCTCTCAAAATAAATATATAAACTTAAAAAACTTAAAAAACATTTTTTAATAAAAAAAAATAAGAGTGAAAAAAAACAGTTTTTCCAGGCAAACCTACTTGGGAAGAAAGAATTGTATCTAAAAAAATAGGCATGCGATATTATAATTTTACAATTTCATTTTGGGGGTGCCTGGCTGGTTCAGTCAGTAGAGCATGTGACTCTTGATCTCAGGGTTGTGAGTTTGAGCCCCATGTTAGGTGTAGAGATTACTTAAAAATAAAATCTCAACAAAAAAAATTCCTTTTGGCAGCCTGTGGTAAGACAACTAATCCAGTAAAAGATCATCAATGAATGAAACCATCATGTGAAAGAACAATAGTGTAATTCAGAAGGAAGGGATTAGGCTATCACCAACTGAACCCACTGATCAATTTTAGTATCTCTGGGATAGATATCATGTATCTCCTTATACTACGCAATATGAAATATACAGGAACGCTTAATGAAGAACTTTTGCCAAAAAGGTTGAATCTCAACGATCTATACCCCAGTTTACAGAAGAAATCGATGACAGGAAGAACAAATTAAAGGACACAGAAAAAAGCAAACAGATAAACCAAGAATGTGGGATATTCTGTAAAACAACTAACCTGTTGATCAACTAATCAAAGTTGTGAGTTAAAAAACAAAAATAAAAACAAAACAAACAAATCAGAAAGAAAACAAAAAGGAAAGAAAAGCAAAGGAGGGGGTACTGCTCTAGGTCAGGGATCAGCAACCTTTTTCTAAAGAGCCAGGTAATAAATGTTTTAGACCTGTGAGTCATTACTGTCTCTCTTACAACTAACTGAACTCTGTAATTAGTATGATGAAGCAGCTATAGACAAGACGTAAATAAACGATCACTGTCGTGTTCTAATAAAACTTTATTTTGAAAATCCTGACCCTGCTCTAGATTGAAATCATCCTAAGAGACACGACTGTTTAATGGGTGTGAAGACCTCATTTGGACTCTGATTTGAACTAAGCAAAATAAACGTATTTTTCAATCAGGCACAACAGGAGTATTGCTTTGCTATGAGATTAAGGAATTGTTAGTTTTCTTGTGTGGAAAAACTAATCAAGCTGATGCAAACAGGTAATAGGTGCTACAAATGAAAACTAAAAATAAGGAGACTTCACCTGATCAGATAGGTAAGGAAAGTTTTCCCTATAAAAGTAATAATTCAGCCAAGATTTAAAGGATGAATAAAGATGAGGAGGAAAAGAATACAAGCAGAAGGAACAACACAGACTAAGGATCTGTGCTGACCTGGAGGGAGGGAGGGAGCGGTGAAAGAGGCCAGATTACAGAGGAGTTTGGTCTTCACCCTAAGAACAATGAGAAATACAGAAAGGCTACATAAGCAGTTTCAGGACAAGATCTGCGTTTTGAAAGGATCAGTCTAGCTTCAGACTGATGAGCCGAGAGCTGGTAACAAACCTAAGGGAAGTTACTGCAGTAGAGCAGGGAACTAAGGTAATGGGTCGAAGGAGAGAAACAGCAGTTATGACAAAGTTATTCACAAGACTCGGTGATGAATTGGATATGGTAGATGAGAGGAAAGGGGCATCAAAAATACTCCCAGGCTTCTGGCTTGCATAAAAGGTGATGTCATTCATTGAGGCAGGGGACAGGAAAGAGGATCGGGAAGGGCAGGAAAAAGGGAAGATTTCCAGTTTGAAAACACTGAGGTTTGCAGTAACCCTGAAAAACCAGGAAGATGACATCAGGTATCTGAAAGGACAAAAAGGTTTCAAAGGCCAAGAATAGGTCTACTCTGGAGATGTATTTCGGGAGTCATCAGTAGATAGGTGGGAGTGGCCAAGACCTAGGTAAGGAGAGAACAGAAAGGGGTCTAGGTGTGACCTTGAGAAGTGCCAAATTTAACAGCGTCATAAGATCACAATCTAGACAGAGGAAGATAAATCTTCACAGAATTTTGAGGAGTGGCCAAAAAAAAAAAAAAAAAAAAAGACACCACAAAAACTTTACAAAGAAAAGAAAAAGAAGAAAGAACCAAGAGGAGACTATCTTAGGAAGGAGTGGTTAACAGTGTCAAACCCAACTGAGAGGGCAAATAAAACAGATGATGCCCGCTGGATTTAGTAATATAAAGTCACTGACGACAACCGACAGGGCTGATGCTGGAAATGTCAAAAAATACCATTCGTTAAAACCCAACCCTGAGTATAAGACTTCTTATCTTTAATCCCATTGATTAGCTCATTCACATGCATTAAGTATCATTAAGTTTCCAGGGGAGATTTTTGCAAACCAAAACATTTGTAAAATAACACACACACAATTTTACACAGCATAAAACTTCCAATACAATGTGGATATCTAAGGACATCCAAGAAAATAAGCAAAGGAAAATCTGGGACGAATGTCAGGAAAGTACACAACAGTGGTGGGAGCACAGCCCTTGAATCATTTAACTCCTTGGCAGCAGAAGCCATTTTTCCTGGAGCTAATCTACTGCCAGCAATGAAGATCCTGGGAATCTCTAGTATGAAGGATTAACATACTGGCCCAACCACTGGAAAATACATTGAAAGGAACAATCTAGTGCTAGCTCAGAAGGGATGAAATGACCTAATATCTCGCTGCCAGATCTAGAAAGTAATAAAGATTGTAATAACAATAAAAAAGGGCCTCTTTAACAATATAACATTATAATATAAACTTCTTCCTATGATTTATTATTTCAGTTGCTAAAGAAATCGAAATAAGAAAATTCCCTAGATTTGTCTAACAAAACATTTTAATCAATTAGAATGCACACTATCATTGATACTTGCAGTCTAATCAATCTAATCAAACTCTCTGCTGATTTGAAAATCTTCCAATAAGATCTTTCATCCTCAACTAGCTACTTATTTTGGGATATACACCCATCAATAAAGACCTAAAATGTAAACATGTATAGGAGCTTAAAAGACAGCCAAATATTTGAGACAGCAATTTCACAATGTTTTCGTCAAATTACTTGTTTCCTGTAACTAACATAATATTTGTTGTAATCAAATATAAATTTGGCAGTATCGATAGAATTAATCATACTTTCCTTTCGGGACAAACTGCATATCCAAGAACGTTTCTGAAAACTTCAACTTGTCTTTGAAGACTTGATCACAGTTCATTTAATAGAATCTCCCTCTCCTCTTTATAGAAAACAAAGTAAAGGCATTGATCTTCATACTACTGACGTAAAGGAGACAAGGCACTTGAAAAAAATTTTAAGCTTTGTAAACAGTAAAAGGCCCTACAAACCAGATATTTACATATTCGTTAGACTAAGTAGATGGAAACTTACATGGTACTCACTCGTTAAATATACCACTGTCCCTTGTTTTAAAGATGGTGTGACCATCTATATTTACAGGTGTCGATAAACAGATCGGCTTATTACCAGCATTCCTTTCTACATGGCATATGTATATGAAAAATGTCTTTTGACTTTGGACAAAGCAACTATTTAAAAAGAATGTTGTTGTGGTTCTCCATTACAGACATTTGCTCCGCAAATGCCCAATAAGGCCATGCAGCAATGTACAGCTGGCTGGGTTCCCAGCAATGCACAGTTATGCTATATGGCTCGAAGTTGTATTTCAATGTGTTAATAGCATATTGCTGTCTGCTCTGCTTAGGGTCTAATAAGCAGGTCTAAAAAATCTACAAACACATTCATTCATCCCAAGCTCCCTGCTAACATTTTCTTTTCATGACCTTAGAGTTAGGAGGAGGGGAACACTGATGGACATTTCATAAGGAAGGAAAATTCACTTGAAAAGAATTTCTTGATTGGATTTGTTTACGATTTGTATTTTAACAGAAGCATCTCAATATGTTACTATTTTCCTGCTTGTGCCAAGGGAGGTGGTGGACTGACAGAGCACCCTTTACAATGATGACTCCCACAGAAGCCAAGTTGGTTCCAGTGGGGGTGGAGCTGATTGAAGGAAGAAAAGGAAAGAGCACGCGCTCATTACAGAATTAGCTATCAAAGACCCAGAACTCAGCCTGAAAGCTAAAAATTATCTTTACACATGATCTGGCAAAATTAAGAGATGTGTTTTTAAAGAAATCTGGACCTTAGGGGACATTAATGATGACTATATACTAGATTCAAAAGTGTTCCTCAGTCCACACACCTCTGTCTACACTGAGTAATTTGAGGTATAAACACTACGAATGTAATGGAAAGACTGGGTTCACAAACAGCTAAAAAACAGCATATTTAGCACATTTTATGACCATCAGGCTCACTTCTAAAGTCATTATATTTTACAAACTCCCTCTTGACAAAAAGGCACGGAAGGATTTATAATCATTGTAAAATCCTCCTGAATGATCTGAGTTCTGAGTCTTGATTCTTCAAGATACATGCCACAAGTATTAGATCAGTGAAGTTAGATAATCTGGAGCCATGAAAAAAGGCCAATTCTGCTGAGACTGATTAAATATTTATGTCACATCCTTTCTATAGCAGAGCAGGAAAAAATACACACAAGATAAAGTGCTCTATAATCAGAAGAGTTGGAAATCTATTAAGGTCATTAAAAATCAGGACAAGTCTTCGTATATAGAAGTTATGCTAATAACTCATCATCGGGAGACCATCTCGGAGTCATTCTTTGGCTGTGGTCACGGATGTACGCTGAAACACCCACACTCCCCCACCCTTTCATCCACATGGGTGTGGTGACACACCCTAAACCCACGTCTGTGAGCTGGCAGCAAGGATTATGGGTGCCGTCTGTTACAGGAATGTGGTAATCATGAGATTGAAGCTCCCTGGCATAGGTGGGCGGAGATGAAAAGTCTGGTGTTGGGCTCACTAGCTCGAGGCTCTCATCAGCCTAACTGCAGTACTAGCCTGAGTGCCACAGTAACTCAAGGACACACCACACCAGGACACCTTCTCCTGGGGGAAAGGACAGGCCACACCTTCTCTTGCCCCTAGGTCTTTGCGCCTGCCGCCAACGACTCCTTGTCCTTCTGGCAACCCCCGCCTCCTCCATTCTTCACGTGCTCTGCCGACGCTCTCCCTGATTGTTGCAGGCACATCTAGTCCACCCCCTCTAGGTTCTGATTGTGCCTTGTGTTTCCTGCCAATGTACGACAAAAATACATTTATAACTGTCTTTATATCTCTCTCCCCTCTCAACCATAACCTCTCTGAGGGAAGATTCTGAATTGTTAGTTTTCTTTCCCTAGCACCCAGCACATGCCTGGTATTAAGAAAGCACGATATTTATTAAGTCACTAGAGAAAAACTGACGAAAATTAATGTCCCATATCGAATGATCCACAAGTTACCTTGTTTGGGGAAGTTTTTATGCATTTATGCTACACTGACAATCACACTTCAGGCTGGGCTGGGAGAGTCATAACCATAAATGTAAAATTACATCCTTCCTTAGGAGTGAGCAAAGGCCTATAAATCATTGGGAATAGGAACTTACACAGTAATTTTTCTCTAAGGCCTTAATTGCTAACTTTTTAAATTCCTAAACGAAATTCATGATCTGTCCACTTTTTCAGAAGTGCAAAAGAGTCAATCGTCGTAATCACCTCTACCCTCCGACCAAACAAAAACTTACTTTCTTTCCATGGAATAGAGAAAACAGAGAGCATGATTAACCTCAGAGCTGGCCGTCGGGCAATAGCTTGGAAGACCTTATTAGCTACCACTTTATTCATTATAAAATTACACTTTTTTGGAGCAAAATGAGCAACGGTCTGTCAACCTTGACAACTAGATGCCTTAGAAAGGCTTCATATCTTTTTTAAGACAAAAGGTGTAACCGTTGGATACAGGAAATGGGCAAGATGGGATAAAAGAAATCAAGAAAGAAAAGGCAGGAAAAGTTTACTGTAAAAAAAAAAACAACCCACAAAACCCCAAAACAACAGACCAAAGTGTGTTTTTGGTGACCATTCAGAGAAGGAGAGAACAGGGTACAAATACAAAGAAGACTTATTTCATGTGGAAGGGACACCAGGGCTTATTATTTATCTAGCATCTGAATCAACAATTCACTCTCTCTTCTCATCTCTATTTGATAACTAATCTATAAGAAAAGTAATCAATGTCATCCATCAAGCAGTTTATAATCTAGCTGAAGATTCAAGATATGAGCATACTAAAAATTAAAGGACAAAAAACCACCTAAGACACATCACAATTCCATGTATTTCCTAAGTGGCAAAACGATAAATCTAGGGCAATGAGAAGTGTAAGAAGAGGAACAGAAGAGAGTACTATGAACTATAAAGGATTAAGGATGAGGAGACAAATATTAGTAGGCATTATGCGTTGAATTGTATCATGCCAAAAGACGTGGGAGCCTGACCCCCAGTACTTTAGGGTGTCATCTTACTCAGAAATGGGGTTGTCAGACATGCTTAGCTAAGCTGAGGTTATTCTGGAGCAGGGTGGGCACCTGGTCCAATATGGCTGGTGTCCTTTTAAGAAGAAACAGAAACACACGGGGAGAAGATGGCCACGTGACAAAGGAGGCAGACACTGGAGCACCTAGAAGCCAGGGAGGGCCCAGGACTGCGAGCAGACACCAGAAGCTAGGCGAGGCAAGGAAGGATCCTTCCCTACACGTTTCAGGGGAAGTACGGCCCTCCTGCCATCCTGATCTCGGACGTCTACCTTCCACAACTGTGAGACAATCAATCTGTGTTGTTTTAAGCTCCCGGTTTGTGGTAATTTGCTACAGCAGCCGCAGGAAACTAACACAGTGGGAAAGATGGTCACCACAACCCCTTCCCTGCAGGCTGAGGGGAGTGGAGCAGGTGACAAGGAGACACTGGGTTAACAGCTGAGGTGAGGACGGCAGCGGTGGGTGGGCCCTTCGGCCCGCTTCAATGTCGTCATCACTTAAAATGGAGGACTCAAAACAGGAAGAAAACTGAAAGCTCATCTAGCTGCCCTCAGGCATTTCCTGCTACCAGAACACTGACCGAGGCGTTGCTCTCTCGACACACTCCTGTGTTCAGCTTCTGAAGACTGGGCTTCACCTGCTCTCTTTTTCTCCCCCCTCTGGAAAGCACACAGGCAAGCGGGACCATCAAAAGGATGTTTTAGGGTTAACTGTGAATCCACTCTGAGTTACAGTACAAAAGACACAATTACCTCACCATCAGAAACCAACTACCTGAAGGAGGGCTTCTCCTGACCGACCAGCCGATTAAAGAAGTTCTGCGGTCACTTCACCTCACCCAGCCTTCACTTTCGCTCATCTCAAATCCCCCAGTACATGGGTTTACTTGCCTCCCACCTGTGTCCCTACTCAACAGCCCCCCACAGGTCTAGCCTACAGGGAAGAGGAGGAGGAGGAGAGTCAATTAATTACAGCACAGCATAATATGAAAAATGCCATGAATGGGAGGTGGTGGGTGGGGTGAATGGCAGTGGGGAGGGGGAGACCCAAACCCCAGTGGGGAGACAGGAAAAATGGATCTCAGAGGACGTGACACCTACACTAAGACCTGAAAGACGAACAGGAGGAATAAACAGATGGCCTCTGACCTGGTGGTAGAGAACATGAAGAACAGGATTAGAACCGAGCAGAAGCGGAAGCAGGCTTTTCGGAAAGGTTCCTCCAAACTCCTACCTTCAAATTCAAGCCACAGATTTTAGGTCTTCTTCATGTCTCCTTAAAATACTTCAGTATTTTCCAAGAACATGTAATGTAACTTAGAACAATATAAACAAAGGAACAAAGGGCCCTAATCCTTTCTAAAATGGCCGGAATTACACTTGAGGTATGTCAAAATCTGCTGCACAAATTCTATCCTCCAGAAAAGAGAGCAATTTTTCCTTCACACTTCAATTGTGTATGGGTGCTGACTTATTCTAAATCCGAGGGATGCTGGCTGCTTTCAGGGTAATTCTTCACTTCAAAAATGCTTTGATGCTTCTAATCTATCACTTCAACATTAAATTGATTTATAAAGGTACAAATGTGGCTTTAATAATTTGCAGTTGTGGCTTCTGTGTTTCAGATGGTAATCATCTCAAGACAGACCACCACCAGAGCAGAAATCTGGAGGAGAATGGGACGGGGAAGGGACAGGATGCTCGCGTCTCCTTCAACTTAGGAGGCTGAAGCTCAGAGGTACAAGCGAAGAGGGGAATGTTCCACAGTGCCCCCGTACACGTGGTGACTAGGTCAACTTCTCAAAAAAGGGGGCATGGGGTCCAAATGTTTGACAATTTTCTTGTTTTTTTAATTAAATTTCTCTTTACCAATTATTAATTCTTACAGGTTGGAAGTGAGAATGACATGGTTGGTGAGAGATGTATCTCCATGAATTCCTTTAAAAAAAAAAAATCAACTGTTAGCATGATGCCAAACACAAAGGAGAAAGGATAATCTTTTTGACACATTTTGCTGGAATAATTACATATCTGAGTTCAAAAAAAATGAACATTAATTCATACTTCGTGCCATATACAAAAATTAACTCAAAATGAATTACAGACTTAATGGTAACATCCGAAACCATAACACTTCTAGAAGAAAACATAGGAGAAAATTTTTGTAGCCCTGGGTTAGACAGAAGAGACCTTACTTAAGTAGATACCAGAAGCGTAATTTGTAAAAGAAAAAACTGATGAACTGAACTTCATCAACAACAATAAATAAAATCCCTAGCCTTTAAAGATGTCGTTAAGAGAACAGACAAGTTGCTAACTGGTAAATATGTCTTTATAAAATACACACCTGTAAAAGGACTTGCATTCAAAATAGATAAAAGAATTCTCACGTAGGGGGATGGGTGGACTGGCTGATGGGGATTAAAGAGTACACTTGTCCTGGGGCGCCTGGGTGGCTCAGTCGGTTAAGTGTCTGACTCTTAGTTTCAGCTCAGGTCATGATCTCACAGCTTCGTGTGTTCGAGCCCCTTAGCAGACTGCGCAGGCAACGTGAAGCCTGCTTGGGATTCTCTCTCTCCAGCTCTCACTGCCCCTCCCCCACTCACGCTGTCTCTGTCTCTCTCAAAATAAATAAATAAACTTAAAAAAAAAAAAAAGGGTACACTTGTCTTGATGAGCACTGAGCTATCTGTGGAATTGCTGAATCCCTATCCTGTACACCTGAAATTAATATAACATGTTAACTATACTGGAATTAAAATTACAAACTTAATTTAAATAAATAAATAAAACACCCCCCCCCAAAAAAGAAAAAGAAACAAAAAAAGAACTCTCAAAAGTGTCAACAGAAGAAACCCAAACAACCCGATATAAAAAGGGCAAAAAGTGTGAAGAGGTATTTCATGGATGGCAAAAAGAGCACAGGAAAATATGCTCAACATGATTAGTCACTAGGGAAATGCAAATTAAAAGTTTAAGGAGCTACAATTACGTATCAGTTACGATGACTTTTACAAAAGGACAATACTAATTGTTGATGAGGCCATGAAGTAACTGGAACTTTCCTACATTGCCAGTAGGAATGCAAAATGGTACAGTCACTTTGGAAAAGAGTTTGGCAGTTTCTCATAAACTTAACCATGCACATACCATTAAGCCCAAAACACCATTCCTAGGCATTTATCCAGCAGAAATGAAAACTTACATTGACACAAAATTCTCTATACAAATATTTACAGCAGCTTCATCATAACTGCCTCAAAAGGAAAACAGCCCAAATGTCCTTCAATTGATAATAGATAGACTGTGGTATCCTTACAGTGGCATACTACTCAGTAATAAAACAGAACCAGGGGCACCTGGGTGGCTCAGTCGGTGAAGCGTCCAACTTCGGCTCAGGTCATGATCTCCCGGTTCACGAGTTGGAGCCCCGTGTCAGGCTCTGTGCTGGTTGCTCAGAGCCTGGAGCCTGCCTCAGATTCTGTGTTTCCCTCTCTCTCTGCCTCTCCCCTGCTCAAACTCTGTCTCTCTCTCTCTCAAAAATAAAAATCATTAAAAAAATAAATAAAACAGGAACCATACAACAACACGCATAAGTCTCCAGATTCAAAAGACTGCATACCGTACGATTTCGTATCTATGACAATCTGGAAGAGAAAGAACTACAGGAACAGAACGGGGCTCAGGTGGCTGGAAGGGTGTGACTACAGAGCTACATAGGGAATCTTCAGGGAGAGGAACCTTTTCCTTATCATGATTGTGGGGGCAGATACACGACCCTGTGTGTCTGTCAATTCAAAGAACTGTACGCTAAAAAGGGGAGATTTTCTGTGTATAATAGAACATATTATTTAACTGTCTTAAAGAAATAATAACAACAATCACCTATGATGAAACATTAGCCTGTGCTAGTCAAATATACCAACTGCATTCAAGGAAAGAAGAAAATTAGGTTCTAGATTCCAAGCTCAGCTCTATAATACCCTGATCAAACAGACCATGCATTTTAGTAAAAATGTTTAATACTAAGCCCTTTATTATCTCTGTACACTTTTAAAGTTTATTCCACGCCATCATCAAAAGTTTCTTTCTATTCTCAAAACAGTACTACTATGAGACATCTGGGAACACAACCAAGTGTTTCCTGCTATGACAGAAACTTAACATCTCACCAAAAATGAACTCTACTGAAGTTAGACAGGTGACAGAGAAAAGCTTAACCACACCCTAAGTACTACAACAATGGCTCTTTCCACATCAATCTGCGTATTGGCCCAAAACAAACAAAAGGCGTATTAGAGACGAATTATTTCTAGAGGTCTTAATGGAAGTCAGAGGAAATAGTCAATGAAACACTAAATATTTAATTCAAAACACTCAGTATACTTGGTTGGTAGCCTAAGACATATGCCTTATAATTAATAAAACAGACTTTCTCCATAAGAATCTACATTCTATCTGTTCATAGATAAAAATCTACAGAAGGCAGAGACCAAGAGAGAATAAATAATAGAACCAAGTAGAAAAACTCAATCTATGTGTAGAAATAAATAAAAGAAGACAGGAAGTGTTTCTACATTACAAATATATAAGAAAATGCACAGCATTTAGATAATCAAATGGACCCATTATTTATTGTTTTGTTTTTTTTTTTAATTTTTTTTTTTCAACGTTTATCTATTTTTGGGACAGAGACAGAGCATGAACGGGGGAGGGGCAGAGAGAGAGAGGGAGACACAGAATCAGAAACAGGCTCCAGGCTCTGAGCCATCAGCCATCAGCCCAGAGCCCGACGCGGGGCTCGAACTCCCGGACCGCGAGATCGTGACCTGGTTGAAGTCGGACACTTAACCGACTGCGCCACCCAGGCGCCCCTATTTATTGTTTTTTAAAAACGACTTCACTAATGTTTATTCTACTGTACAATGTCCATCTTTCAGATGGATATAATACCTTAGAATAACGCACCACCTTAGATCAACCTCATTATTCCATCACTTAAAGAAGTGTCTTCTAATTTTCCCAAGCTATTTACACATGTCGGTAAAGACGTACACACGTATTTAAAGTAATGGTGCCCTTTCTTCACATGCATCTGATGTGGAAGTGTAGTATGTAAAACAGATTACTAGCAGAGGAAAGCTACTCTGGGAGGAGAAGGGGCCCTGGGAGCCCTGGCTGCTCACGTTGCCATTACCAAGGATGACAAGAGGTCTACAGGAGAACCACACACAAAGCACAAAGCCAGAATCCCACCATCTTGGATGCTGAGAGGGACCTTACTTAATTTTTCATCAGCCTCTTCTGTGGCGCCTTCAAAACTGTGCAGCCTGTGTTAAATGGCCTCAGTCATGTTAGTCCTTTCCCCGGTGAGAGCTACACTGTTCCATGTTCACATTTCCATACTGAAACGTATGAATCACCTATGCTCCCCTCCTGGTTATTAGAATTCACGTGCCCTCCGTGGTACAACAGAGCAGGGCGTGGCGGACCTCTTTGTGTCTGGTTCCTCTAAAGCAAGTGTCCTCTCTAATGACACACACAGCCCCTCAAATGCCTCACACTGTATTAGCATACCTAGAGCTGAAAGATTGCTAGAAAAACCTTACTCAAAGTCTACAGACTGCAGCACTAACCAGTCTGCCTTGAAGAGAGCCACCTTCACCAAAAATTGATAGTGCCTGTATCTGATCTTATTTCCGCTAACACGAAAAGTAAGAAAGGCTGCAGACCAGAAAACCTCAGAAGCAAACATTCACTGATATAAAAACTTCTTCTATAGTAACAGGCAGTTCTATATTCTTTCCAAAATTCTTCCTCCTTGCCGGCCCATTGATGTATTTTAGTCACATGCGTGATTTTGCTTTCCCCTGTACCTTTACCTGTTGAAATGTTATTCACCCTTTTAAGGTCTCAGTTAAATGCTGTGTACTGGGGCGCCTGGGTGGCGCAGTCGGTTAAGCGTCCGACTTCAGCCAGGTCACGATCTTGCGGTCCGTGAGTTCGAGCCCCGCGTCAGGCTCTGGGCTGATGGCTCGGAGCCTGGAGCCTGTTTCCGATTCTGTGTCTCCCTCTCTCTCTGCCCCTCCCCCGTTCATGCTCTGTCTCTCTCTGTCCCAAAAATAAATAAATAAACGTTGAAAAAAAAAAAAAATAAATGCTGTGTACTTCATGAAGTATTCCATTTTATACTAGGTTAGAATTACTCCCGCCTTTCTTCTATGTACCTAACAGCACTTTATAAAACTTCTCACTTGCTGTCTTATATTATAGTTGGCCATGTAGAAATTCTACTGAATTGAAACTGAATTTCTTATTCCTATACTGTATTTTCACATTTCCTTTCAGGAGAAAAGATACTTAGATGCTATAGGAATGAAGGACCTATATTATGCAAAAATGGATGGGCTGGTTATATACTGTGTTTCTAGTTGGAATTCAAGACAATACCCAAAAATGTACTTTTAAGAAAACAGCTGGATTAAAAAAACATCCACCGTAGCTTTACAAAATTGCTTATCTTACTCCAAGTGTCACATGAGTAGCAACATTTTTATTCATTCCAAAAATATTTACTAAAACCCACTCTGTAAAAACACTGCGCCAGGCACACAAGAGTAGAAAGATAAGCCAAGGCTAGATGCTCTTCGAGTCAAGCTACACTTATTCAAGAATTTCTCTTCCATCTGCTCCTAAGGGCCTTTAACTTGCCAGAAAGCCCTGTCGTCCCACTCCCATGGCCTGATAGCTGTGCTCCTGAAATCCTCTCTAGTTTCTTGTTTTCCAGGGATTAGAAAAATGCACTTGGGAAGAGACGGGGTGCTCCCTGCCCTCCAGTGACCCACTCCTCTCCTGACAGACTCTCAGCGAGCACGCGCTGCCACTTCTACTGCTGCGAAGTGGGGTCACACGACTAAGTTCTGGCTTTGCCAGCTGTAAGTATTTCGTGGCAGTTCTGGGAACCTTTCTTAAGAGTCACCTGGTGCCTTGTCTTGCTTTTTGCTCTTTGTCTCCTCTTCTTATCCTGTGGCTTGAACTCAGATGCTGACTGGGACCATAACAACAAAGATCAGATCCTAGGGGTGGTGGAGGTACACCGAAAGGAATTTACCCAAAGATGTCCATGCCCTAATCCCTGGAATCAGTGAATGTTACAAGTCAAGAGGGGACTGGCAGATGTAACTAAGATTACAGATCTCAAAATAGGGAGATAATCCTGAACTATCCAGATGTGCACAATCTAATCATATGAGCCCTTTAAAGCACAGAACTCTCTCTGGCTAGAGTCAGAAAGGTGTGGGAAAAGGATAAATCAGAGTGATTCGAAGCATGAAAATCATCTAATGTGCCACTGGCTTTTAAGATGTAGGAACCCATGGGCAAGGACCAGAGAGAGGCTTCTAGAAGCAAAGGGAAGGCCCCAGCTGAGTGCCAGAAAGGTATAAAGAACCTCAAAGAACTGAATTTTCCCAACAACAGGGAATCTCGAAGGAGATTCTTCCCGGAGCCTTCTGGTAATATCTCTGCAGGCCAAAAACTGGGTTTCAGCCTTGTGAAGCCTGGAGCAGACCCCAGCTGAGCCATGTCAGAGTCAGACTTCTGATCCACAGAACAATGGGATAATACATTTGTGTTAGTTTAGGCACTTGAGTTGATGGTCATTTGTTTTAGCAGCTAAAGGAAACTAATACTTACTGGAGCAGAACCTTCAACAGACCTTGAAGGCGTGCTCTGGACTTCTACTGGGAGAAAAATAAAATTCTTCTTTAAACTAGTAGGATTGTCAGTTTTTTCAGTTACTCACAGCTGAACCTAAATCTGACTGATACACTTGACGAAATCCTTTCAACACAGCACAGTAGCATTACCAACATGTAAAGAACAGCAGAGGCAAGTAAAATATTAGTGCCCCCAATTTTAAGAAAGTCTTTTAAAAATGGCTTAAGTTTGCATCACTGCCAGTGTCCGGACCAGTCAGGGTTAGGAATTACTTACTGGCTACAATAAGGTCAGTATACATCAGCAAAATAGGTACAAATGGTTTGGCAGGAAAGAAAAACACAATTTTAAGTAAGTGCTACATGTCACTGTGAACGAAAAAAAAATAGTTATCTTAAAAAAGCCTAAAATTTTCCAAATATATAGAAATAATCCATTTCATAATGGCAATATAAAGACATAATACTATCAAATCCTCATGCTACCCTTTTTTCTTCATAAGGAATAAAAGACCTTCTGCAAACAAAATTTGCTTAAGCTATTCAATCTTCATTTTAACACGAAACGCTTGACTTCCAGACATGTAAGGTATAACAACACGTGTGTCCAATATTTGATAATTTAGTTAAACATTTTGTTTTGTTCTAGAATGTTTTATTCACCTTTCAGGTGTCACTTTTGGATAATCTAACTTAAAGTCACTATCAGAAAGCACTTCTAGTTCTCCCTTTAAGTGAGGGTGGTCCGTGAAATATCTGTTAACACGTAAATGAAAACACACAGCTACTCTCAGTCATGTTATTTGTATTTCAGAACTGCTTCAATTTGATCAAGTATGCCCTACTTTAAGAAAATATGTGGAAAAAAGAAATTGCTTTCTAAACGATAAGACTCAGGAATGGACACAGAAATGAATTCTAAGAGCTAATTAACAATGAATAAGAAATAAAAATTTTAAAAAAAGCAATGACATAAGTAGGTGGGGAAACGTGAATTGACTACCCCAAAGGGCAACTACTAAGGGCCAAACCTGAAGAACTGCCTGCCACTGAGGCAGTGGGTGAACACAGCTATAAACCCATGTACACCCAGTAGGGTCAGATCAGTCCAGTCAGGTCTTCTCTTTGTGAATATCACTTAGCAAGGTGAACAGAGGAATGGTCAGCCCTTTGACTTTGCTCTGCCCAGGAAGACTCAGACGAGATCAGGTGCATTCAGGGTGGTGTAGCTGTAGACCGCCCCCAGGAAGACTCCAAAACAATTTTCCCTGCTACCTAATGAAACACAAGACACACCTGAGATTTGGGACCAGTAGCAAGGGATTTGCCTCCTTGAAGAGAATTCTCCTGTGGCGGCTCACTCAGGATATCCTCATCCTAAATTTTATCAAGCTAATTATCCAGAAGAGTCTTCTGCTTGTAACCCCAGGGATCACTCTGGAGGATAGTACCAAAAGTACTTAAAGGTACTTAAAGGTACATAAGCTACAAACAGGTACAAAAAGGTACTTAAAGGTACAAAAGGTACATAAGCTACAAACAAATGCTTATGAGGGATTTTGAGGCTCATGAATAATGAACAGTAATGGTCATTCAGAACCAAGTCTACCATTTTTTCCCCATGCTCTATATTTGGAGAAAAGGAGTGTTGGCTAATACTTAAGTATGCTGAACACTGTTCTAAATGGTTTTCATATTTTTACTGACTCCTCACAATAACCCTACAGAATAGGAACTATTATTATCCACATTTTATTTAACTTGCCCAAGGTCACACAGCTAGCTAGAGGCAGAGGTGGGTCTCACTCCAGTGTATACTTACCACTGACTTTCACATACTGACTCTCATGCATGCATAAGAATTTTCTTTCCAGAGCTGTAGGTGTTAATAATGTGCAAACAACTTAAATGTCCAAATACATGACATGTATTTTATTGGATAAATCAAATGATATTATAAAACTCTCCCAACACAGGTGAGGCGAACATACACAAAAGAGCTTACAAAACCATGTATGCTATAGTCTGTCTTTTGGAAAACACGTACATGTATATGAATAAAAAATGATCTGGAGTGTTATATACTAAGGCATTACTCTAAGGATTACTCACAAGTGGGAACTATGGCTGTCTTCAGACTTGTCTATATTCTTGTAATGAGTCTGTGTTGCTTTTGGTTTTTAACTGTACTATTTTTGCATAATCATCTATTGTGCAAATATTATTTATGTGCCAGGCATTGTTATAGGCACTTGAGAGACTTTCGTGAGTACAAGGATCCCCGTTTCTCCGTAGTAAGAGAAGAGAAACACAGGGCAGTGAAAAGTCTTGCTCTGCAGACTCCATTTTAATCAGTTTATTATGTATCCTTCCACATTTTTCCCGAGTAAATAAGAACAAACACAAATACGTATTATTTATCCCACTTACAATAATCACATTCTCCACATTATTGTTTTGTGCCTGGCTTTCTTCACATATCTCAGAGAGCCTGCTATCAGCACCTTTACTTTTTCGTGTAGCTACCCATTGTCTACTGTATCAGTGTATTATATTTATTTAAATAAGCCTCTATTGATGGGTCCTTGAGGTGCTTCTAACCTTTTGCTAATATATAAAAAATACTGCCGGGGCGCCTGGGTGGCGCAGTCGGTTAAGCGTCCGACTTCAGCCAGGTCACGATCTCGCGGTCCGTGAGTTCGAGCCCCGCGTCGGGCTCTGGGCTGATGGCTCAGAGTCTGGAGCCTGTTTCCGATTCTGTGTCTCCCTCTCTCTCTGCCCCTCCCCTGTTCATGCTCTGTCTCTCTCTGTCCCAAAAATAAATAAAAACGTTGAAAAAAAAATTAAAAAATACTGCCAAAATAAATTAGTACATTGGCATTTTGCACAGATACGGGCATGACTGTTGGGTCAAGGAATAATGTATTTGGAATTTAGATAGAAACTGCCACCCTGTTCTTCAAAGGAGTTGTACCAATGTATACTCCCACGGGCAAAGTTTGAGAGTGTCTGTTTGTATATAACTACCCAAGCAGCCTTTTCTGATCTGAAAGGTAAATATGTAATCTCAGGTAAGTTTTAAATTGCACTTGTCTCATTAAATGGAGCATTTTTAAATCTATTTAAGGGCTATATGATTCCCTCTGGAGTAACTTTAAAAATCCTAAATTTTGTGAATATGTGATCTTTAGGCAAATTGGTTATACCTTTAGGGTGTCTAGAAGCAGCTATGGGCCTGGCTTGAATTCACTTAGGTATTATTTTTCCTCTTTTGAGAAAGTGTCAGGAAAGTGAACAGGCAGGATTAGGCTATGAGGATAATGACTGTATCTTATTAGTTCCTCTAAGCCTAGCACAGGGCCTGGTACACCCTAGGTGTCCAATTTGCTAAGGAAAAAAAAAAAGAAAAGAAAAAGAAAAGAAGAGAAGAGAAGAGAGAAAAGAAAAGAAAAAAGAAAAGAAAAGAAAAGAAAAGAAAAGAAAAGAAAAGAAAAGAAAAGAAGGAAAAAAAAAAGGCACCAAGAAAATGTTTTCTTTGGAAGTTTATAGCACAACAGCACCACCAAGGGGAGCTTTAGCTAAAGCATCCCCCCCCCCCAACCCCTCACATCAAATTTCCAGATCTCTAAGCCACAGCAAACACATGATAGGATTGCAGACAGTATGACTGCTGTATAAATGCTACTTCCAAACTGTCTCTGAGTTCCACCCTCCAGATATAATGTTCCCCTTTAACCTCCCTTTACAGAACTTCTGCGGCTGCCATTGTCAGTCACACTGCCACAGGATAACACAGCTCTACATTTTCTCAGCCCAAAGGTAAGATCAGGCCAATATCAACCGCTCAGTGACTAGATCAAGTGCAGTAACATGAGCATTCAGAGGACAGGAACTCTGCCCACTTGTTCTAAGTAGAGAAGACACCGTTGCTAGAAAGTGGGCACTTCCTTCTCAACACATGAAACTGAATACAGGCAGAAGTCAGGGGAGAGAACTTCTACGTCAAATGTAGATTAAACAAACAAACAAAATACAAAGATGGCATCTGAATGGATTCAGCTGAATTTTCTATTTTGAAAAGAAATCCAGACATTTATCTTAAGCCTAGAATTGAAGAAGGGAAGTAGTCATTCATTTTCGCAGCTACGCTGGGAATAATTTCTAACAGTCCTGTGACAGGCAGTGTCCAAAGATGGCTACAAAGGAACCAAGACCCCCAGTGTTTATGTCCTTCCGTGGTCCCCTCATTTTGAATCTGGGCTGGTCCTGTGACCTGCTTTTGACAGATAAAATGTGGTAAGAGTGATGTTCTGGGATAGGTGAGCTAGGTCCGTTTCTGTCACTCTTGGGACCCGCCCCCCTTTTTTAAATTTATAGTCGACATAAATATTCCGTTAGTTCCAGAGGTACAACACAGTGCTTTGATCTCTATGTCATGGTTCGTCTTGGGCACTTGTGAGAAGACCAAACTTCATGGACAGGCATGGAAAAGAATGAGATGTTCTAGTCCACATTTCAACAGCCCTCCCAGCTAACAGCTGACATCGACCACCAGTCACAAGACTGGACCATACTAGACATCTAACCCAGATGCTGTCTGACTCCAAGCACGTAAGAGACTTCAAGCGAGTATCACTCAGCTAAGCAATCAATCCACAGCACTGCGAGAGATAATTAGTAACCAGTGTTTTAAGCAACTAAGTTTTGGGGTGGATTTGTTACACAGGAATAAATAACCAGAACTATTTTATAGGCACACCCAGGCAAGGGGAGCAACAAACTTATAGGACAATTTAGCACAGTAACATTCCCAGTTTACGACTTTTAAAGACAGAGACCATGCGCTCTTACAGGGAATAAACATGATTTATGTATTCTGTGTTATCCCCCTTCCCTTCCAACCCCTTGATAACTATGTTCTCGATAAATATTTATTAAATGGAAGCATGAATAATACAAACATAGCTAACTATTGATTATATTGATGGAAGGAAGTAAGGGTATAATTAATTCAGAAATGGTAGATATTTAAAAGTATACACAATGAACTCTGCAATACAGACATATACAGATGCACTATCTCTACCCCATCCTCTGAAAGGGCATTAAAACAAGGGCTTTCAACTTATCTCAGGGCCCCTTTAGACTTCTAAAAAATTACTGAAGACCCCAAAAAACTTTTTGTATGCGGATTATACATATAAACATTAACTACAATGAAAATAAAAATGAGAAAAATAAAAATTCATTTAAATATAATAACACATTACACGTTAATATAAACAAAAAATAACCCCTTTTGAAAACAAGATGTCTGAAGAGTAACTTTATTTTCTATTTCTGAAAAATCCTTTTACTGTCCGGTGTAACAGAAAACAGATCCTCACTCCTACTTCTTAAGTCAATCCTGTTTTAGTTGAAGCATATTAAAATGTAGCTTCCTAATAAATGTACTTAGAAAAGAGAGGACCATTTTGGGGCGTGTGGGTGGCTTAGTTGGTTAAGTGTCCAACTTTGGCTCAGGTCATGATCTCACGGTTTGTGAGTTTGAGCCCCACGTCAGGCTCTGTGCTGACAGCTCGGAGCCTGGAGCCTGCTTCGGATTCTGTGTCTCCCTCTCTCTCTGCCCCTCCCCCGCTCACACTTTGTCTCTATCTCAAAAATAAAGAAAAACATTAAAAAAAAATTTTTTTTAAAGGGAGGACCATTTTAATGCCCTTTCCAGAAGATTGTAGATATTCTACTTTGACACTACAATAAAATTCAAATGGCACTTTTTTTTTTTTCCAACATTTATTTATTTTTGGGACAGAGAGAGACAGAGCATGAACGGGGGAGGGGCAGAGAGAGAGGGAGACACAGAATCGGAAACAGGCTCCAGGCTCTGAGCCATCAGCCCAGAGCCTGACGCGGGGCTCGAACTCACGGACCGCGAGATCGTGACCTGGCTGAAGTCGGACGCTTAACCGACTGCGCCACCCAGGCGCCCCTCAAATGGCAGTTTCTTAAAAGATTAAAGTATGGAATCGGAAGCAATAATGAAAAATTTTTTGAGTCTTTTGCATTAAGATCCATTGGTCTATTTTGTACTTTCAATGAATCTTTTTACCGATGCTTAATTTTGTAACTGCATGCTTTGGTCATTTGAAAAATATCGGTTTGCTGAGTCATACAGATCTTCCAAATGTTGATACATTTCATCACACAATAGCCCAAATTCCCAAACTTACCATCATCTTCGATCGCATCACGAAAGTCTTTAATTATTGGGAAGCTGTTGAACTCACGGTGCCAACAGGAGTTTTTTACAATTCTAATTTTTGCTTCTAAGTTCCAATTTTATGGTTGGCAACCAACACTAGCGGCTGTTTTCTTTGAAGTGATGGGCTCATTTTATTCATCTCTGCAAAAATGTCTGCCAAGTCTAAATAATCAGATTGTCACTCATTCTTTAACAGAGAAGTGGTATCGCATCAAAAAAGTGGCTAGTTTAGTTCACAGCTCAATCCTCCGTGTGCCTTCCACAAGACTGCGGCTCAGTACGTAGAAGTACTCGCGTGAGCCGGTTTCATCACACACGGTGTTTCAAAGACATGTATCCAGAGGTCAAAATGTATTGCAACTAATCATTTTTACTGGCTCATCAAGGACATTCTGAAGTAAAAGTGGCTGTCCCCCACCCCTCACTCCAAGTGTGTGGTTGTAGAAAACACAGTGAGTACTAGGACAACCCAGCACCGCTGCCTTGACTTACGTTTTACCCCCATTTGCTTTTGTAATTTTGGTTCAAAGGACAGCACAGAGGAAAGGCCAAATGACATTCAAAAAGCAGCTCCCACTGCAGGGAACCCATGCGGTCTGTGGGCCGCACTTTGGGAACCTTTGCATTGGTGTGATCCCAAAACTCTACACAGTGGACACCACTCACTCACAACACAGAGTCTGACGGTAATGTGGTTGACACCTGTCTGTCCTTCCCAGTACTTATCAACGTCAGGTCTACCACAAAGAGAAGAACCAACACTTCTGGGCTCAGGTCACACCTGGATTCCAATCTCAGCTCCGCCACGCTGGGCAGGAGGAAAGGTACGTCACATCCATCTCTGACGATGGGCAGTATCTGACACGTGGCAGACATATAGAAAATACTTGATAAATGAGGACATGACCTCTAAGTACCTACTGTTGTTCTAAAACAATTTAAATATTGTGAAGAAAACATTATTAGAAGCAGTTACTCTCATTTCTCAGAAGGTATGTTTAGAATCCCAGCGACTGAGTGATTCTAAATGGGAAATTTACAATGACGTGAAGGTCTGAAGGTCTTTTATCATCTTATCCGTTAAGGTACCATTATTACGCTCACATCAGGGAGTAAATACAGAGCTGTGTACATTTCTGAACCCAGGACTGAGATCACGAGAGTTTATTAAGTAAACAATGTATAATATTGTAATACATATTAATGTGTAATATTCTATGATCTTCATGTTTGACTAATAAAGGTTAAGAAAACAGGCACATTTCAGATGGGAAAACAGCACTAATAGCAATGTCATATCGGGTTCCTACAGAGGTCTGTCTTAGGTCTGTGGTCCTCAAACCCAGAAAACCCCTCAGATCTTTTTCAAACAGGGTTCCTGAAAAAGTGTAATTTTGTCATCAATTAACTCCTCTCCCACGTGTTTAGAAAGGTTTTGGCTACGTGCCATCCTTGGGGAAAACGGCCACTCATCCTGTTCTCCACAGGGAGGCTCGCTCATGGGACCCCAAATGACAAAGCGCGCTAGGGGATGCAAGGTGTCTGAGACCCCACAATTCCCCCTCAAATCTCAGTCAGCAACTACTAAACGGCTGTCAATGGTTTTTTTTTTTAAAAAAACAAGGGATCACGTGCTTAAAAAGGTTGAAAACAACTTGTCCAAGGCAGGATATAGTATTAAATGTCTCGTACGCCAATTATTCACATGTTTTTGGTTTCAAACTTCATTTTTAAGAAGCACTTGGCAGTGGAATATGGTACAGTATGGTGGATGGAGGACAGATGAAGGTTTCAATCCCAACATTGTCACTGTCTGGCAACGGGACCTTAGATAAATTACTCCTCTGAGATTTCGTTTCTTCACTGTAAACCGGAAAGAGCGACGCCCGTATCATCAGATAACACAAATAGCACTGCAGAGGGCCCAGTGTGTAGCGTATGGCAGATACGGGCTGTACAAAAACCCCAAGACAGTAGTCCATATGGCACGCTGTTGCTACCTCACCTATTGCCAGTGGATTTTAGCTTTATTTTAATCCAACTAAAGCGTAAGAATTTCACTGAGCCACCAGGAGCACGACATAGTGCTGTCTGTCCTCTAACCAGGAAGATTTTTCCCTCTGAGAAGTACATGGTGGGCATTCCAAGTGTTTTACATATCATAACTCACTTATTCCTCCCAATAGCACTGGGAGGAATATCCCCACTTGTAAATGAGGAAACTGAGGCATAGGAGGCAAATGAACAATGGTGACTGCTCCGAGTACTGGTGAATGTCTGCGACAGGGAGTGCCTTCCTACCTTTCCAGCAGCTACCATTTCTCATCTCCATTTTCCCTCCACACCCCCCCCCCCACCACCTCCCCACCGGAAGCGGTCTCTCCTCCCTTGCATGGCCCCGTTTGGGCTCCATCTGATTCTGCATGCACGGACACTGGCCACGTGAGTCATTTTCAATCACTGAGCCTTCTGTATACTCCTATTTCTCCTGTTACCACCACCCTTGTCTATCGTGGCTGGAAAAGGTGCTTTTTACAAAGTCTGTGAAGTGTATGCAATTCATCAAAAGAAAAATGCTTTCTAAGTCACTTTATTTCTCTTACCTGACCTTAGCATTTTATAACATATCAGGTATCACAGTTATGTTAAAAAAAAAAAAAAAAAAAAGAAGAAGAAGAAAAGAGAGAGAGAGAATACATGCACATAAATGCATGCCTTTTTTCTCTCTTTTGTTCTGGGAAGAACACGAGGCAAGGAGCTGGGAGACGTGCTTTCTACGTCGGCCTCTGTAGCAACGTCCACTTGGACTAGTCACATAACAAATCTAGGTCTCAATATTTCCAGGTGTAAAATGTGCAAACTAGTCTCAGATGCTCTTTAAAGGTCCTTCCAAACCTAAAATTTCGTAATTTGTGTTTAAAGCCAAGATATTCTTGCTTATGTCAAAGCCACTCAGAAACAAGGCTTTAAGGGTTGTGCCAATGACACTGACACGTGAATGGGAAATCCATTATAACACAAAACAAAGCCGAGACTAGTGAGGCCATTCAATCCTTTCTTACTTTTTCTAAGATACATAAATCCAACACATTAGCAAGTGACACATGAAACCCAGAGTAGCATCGACTAGCTACCTTAATGACACAATGACAGGTTTTTCCAACTGGCAACAGAAACATGTAACTCAGTAAAGACTGCAGGGACACAATTTCCCATGGGTCTCTTGAGTTTTTGCACATCTTGAAAGCAGAGGCAGTGATGGTCTCATGCTCTGGACTATCTTTCCATGGGCGTCTGCAGAGTGAACAGACACGGAAGGTGAAGAGGGCGTCTCCCTCTAGAGTAGAGGGCAGTTTGTTTGCTATCAAATACATTAAAGAGGCCTCCATGCAAAGACTGGGCAGGTTGCTTGAATCCTATAGTAAAAGATCGGAGTTTTCTAAGCTCAGGGTTCCTCTTCTGTAATGCAGCCCACGGCGTGTACAGATGCCCACTGTTGTGCCGTGCTCTGGACACATGAGAGACCACACACAAAAAATGATATTCTGGCTCCTCCCACTGGTGTGGTTAAGAGACTGTCCTTTGTCTCTGACCCAAGAATACTGAGTCTCTACCAAGACCCACGAAACTGTGGAAGCTAATTTGTCAGCTTGAAAGTTGGGTAAAAAATCTCAGATCCTTTATAGTAGACAGGAATAGGAGCTTAATAATCCATGGCTAAAGGATAAAGTGTGAACCCTCTCCATTACCTCTACAATATGACTAGAACATTCTATAAAGTTCCATGCACGTTATTTTAAGGTTTAATGTCCCATGTGACAATTCTGCTTAGAAAAATCTGTACTTATAAGAGGTAAAAATTCAGGTAAGTGTGTGTCATGCTACTTTAAAAGTTGGTATTTTGAGTGGGCGAGCAATCTAAACTAAAATTAAACCAATTGTGAAGTTTTCACATGTCCCATCAAATCTACGCAGATACACTTATTGTTAAATACTAGCAGTCTCTGAATGGTTAGAAATTTTCTATTGAAAACACAGGTTTTCCACTGGGGGCTAAGTACTCTCAATGTAACTTAAGAAAGGGCTAAACTAAAAAGCAAACCATGTCTGATTTTCCCGCAAAATTTAGTTACCTTCAAAGTACCATTAACTGTAGGAAGTGCAGGAAGCCAGATTTTATGACAAAATATTTTTCCTTCCTTTCTTGGTTGTTATGCCAAGATCAGACAAGGATCGGCAAAGTCCAAAGCAACTGGGAAGCTGCAAGTACTGTATTGCCTAGGCATCAGGCAAAAACAAGTCAATTCTCTCCTCTAAAATAAACCATGTAAATTTAACAGAAGTATTTAAACTGCAAAACCACTGCTCAGACCTTCTACCAATCTAAAATAAGACATATTATTTAAAACTATATTCAATGATGTTTTCATTTGGTGAAATATTTGGGATATATGGGCAGTTTGAAGGTCCTTTGGGCAAGGAAATCAGAATCCAGGAGTATTAACAGGGAGCAAGAAATTTTTTTGTAGGGATGTTATCTAGATTTATTTTTAGATTAAAATTATTTCAAAAATGTCACAAAACTGTTAAGAGAAAAGAGACAATTGCTAAAGACTTTGCAAGCCATTAATGACTCTCACAACACTTGCACGAGGCATACATACGTCATCAGAAAACACATCTTACCAGGATTTCAGAAACGGAGTTGAACTTTGTTATAATCCTTAATGTCACAGAATTCCTTCCCTAAAGAAATACTTTCCTGAATACAGTGATATCAGGTAACGATACAGATTGCAACGGAATTATTAGAGATTTAAAAAATAAAACCAACATGAGTATAACACTGAATTTCTAGATACAAGGAATGGCCTTCATCTGAAATTAAAATGTGAAATATCTAAAATTAAAGAGAATTTCAGTAGTAGCAGGTCTACAGCAAAAGCCTAATAAGTACTTACTGAATTAAAAATAAATTCTGATGTCAAGGATTAAGTGGAATACATAAAAATATTAGAATTGTAGGCTGAATGATACACAGTTCTTGTCCTCATTCCGAAGGTCATCTTGCAGGATAATATCCACACACCATGTACAGCAGGGCCTCGACACATCCATACCTTTCTCAACTAGCAAGTTTAAGAACAAAAGAAAAGACCTTCCAGTCTTTGCAACTGTAATTCTAGGTACTTAGCTATATTATCGGGAGAAAGTCGAAATGAGGGGGGAATGGAATGATCAATTAGAGCTTGGTCACCTTCCATGGCAGAGAACCATCTGTTCAAGAAAACCTCCATAGCTTGGATATGTGAATTACCCTCAGAAATAATGCTTTGCCCCTCCCTCCCTCTCTCTCTCTCTCTCTCTCTCTCTCTCTCTCTCCCTCTCCCTCTCCCTCTCTCTGCCAGTGCAGTGGAATGAACCCAGGCTTTTAATCTGGACACACTTACCAGCCGTGTAGCATCAATACCCTAAACTAAGCCTCCACACTTTTACTAGTCTTAAATGCAACAAAAAGGAAACTAGCAGAGAGATACTGAAGGCGATAGGTGTAAATTTATCATCGAATGGCCCTTATTTTAAAAATAAGACAGTATTGCTGAAATACCGTAACCAAGAGAAATAACCAGATGTATCACTATATATGAGTATATTTGAGTATTTTATGTTGCATAATATACATTCATCCCAACGACAGACCGTTTTGCTTCTTAATATTTTCTTGTAGGCTTTCAGTTCAATGTATTGCTTGGCTCAGAAAAAAAAAAAAATGAAAACTTAATTCATTGGGGACAGAAGTGAGGAAACCTGATGTGGTAAATTAATACCAGATAGTATTATTAAAAGCAAACTGTCTATCTTTGATTCCATGAACCATCCTGAATGACCTAGTTTTGTCCAAAATACAGGAGCTAACCACTCAGAGTTAAACAACCAACCTGGTTTATGCAGTCTTCAGAAAAATGCTGGATGACTACAATGTCTATTGTTACATATGCAGAGCAGAACAAGGAAGCTTACATAACTGCCAGTCTGGGGCTGGTTAGACAGAGAGAAGGAGAATGTGCAAGAGTCTACATTCATTACTGCTGGCTGTTAACGGTAAGAAAAGGTAAGAGCAAAAATCAGGGGTCGAAGCATTTTTAAATTCTTAGATTACTGATTAGATTTTACCAAAAAAACCTCCTTTGTACTACTATTAAATAGTTCTAATTAGGAGCGCCTAGGTGGTTCGGTTGGTGAAACATCCAACTTGGTCTCATGTCATAATCTGACAGTTCATGGGTTCAAGTCCTGTATTGGGCTCTGTGCTGACGGCTCAGGGCCTGGAGCCTGCTTCGGATTCTGTGTCTCCCTCTCTCTCTGCCCCTCCCCTGCTCGTGCTCTGTCTCTTTTCTCAAAATAGCAGCACTTTCAACAATAGCCAAATTATGGAAAGAGCCTAAATGTCCATCAATTGACGAATGGATAAAGAAATTGTGGTTTATATACACAATGGAATACTACATGGCAATGAGAAAGAATGAAATCTGGCCTTTTGTAGCGACGTGGATGGAAGTGGAGAGTGTTATGCTAAGTGAAATAAGTCACGCAGAGAAAGAGAGATACCATATGTTTTCACTCTTATGTGGATCCTGAGAAACTTAACAGAAACCCATGGGGGAGTGGAAGGGGGAAAAAAGTTACAGAGGGGGAAGGAGGCAAAACATAAGAGACTCTTAAAAACTGAGAATAAACTGAGGGTTGGTGAGGGGTGGGAGGGAGGGGAAAGTGGGTGATGGGCATGGAGGAGGGCACCTGTTGGGATGAGCACTGGGTGTTGTCTGGAAACCAATTTGACAATAAATTTCATATTAAAAAATAAATAAATAAAACTTCACTTACTAATTCTAAAAAAAGTAAATAAACATTAAAAAAATAGTTGTAAATAAAAATCTAACCTACGTTTTATATTATTTTATTGTAAAGAGGTTTGGAAGACCAGAAAGCTTCCAACAAAACTCTGCACTGTCATCAACTTCCCTGGCTCCAAGCAGCAGCAGGTATGTGCAAAATGCAGCTAGAGACAAATCAATTTACATAAAGTTTCAGAAAGACGGCTGCCAGAACCAAGCTTAAAATGTCAGACGTCAGTCCACCTCCTAAGAATCGGTCAGTAAGTACTTATTAAAAGTCTACAGTGTGCTTCATGAGAGCGACTCTCTGTAAACTAATGCAAAGAAATATAGCACAAGTCTTTTATTTCCAGTAATTACTACTCTGCTTAGGCAACAAGACTTGCAACCTCAGGTCAGGCCCATGTGTCACAAGTACCTATAATAGTCAGCTCAAGAAGACGCTCCAGTTCTCTCTCTCCCACACCCGCCTCTGGGAGAAGCCACATTTTCCAACAGGTAACCTTCTCCTTTTCTGGCCCATTGGCCCTGCTCCTGGCCTGGTAAGTAGCTACTGGGCCAGAAACTGATGGTGACCTGGGACTTCTACAAAGCAATGAATAGGGCCAGCTGGGTTCTTCCTCATTGTAATCTGAACAGGGAAACACGAATTGACTGTGTTAGCAGCAGCTAGGTCTAAAGTAAAAAGACCCAAGAGCTATAGGGGGTGGGGGGAGGAGCGGGGGGAGGCAGGCCGGGAGGTCTGGCCATTGCAGGAGCAAGGTAAAACGCAACAGAGGGGTAGGAAGCTGGTGGAAAAGGCTCTGCAGAAGGAAGAGGTGATAAAAAGTGAAAAAGCCTCGGGGTGCCTGGGTGGCGCAGTCGGTTAAGCGTCCAACTTCAGCCAGGTCACGATCTCGCGGTCCGTGAGTTCGAGCCCCGCGTCAGGCTCTGGGCTGATGGCTCGAAGCCTGGAGCCTGTTTCCGATGCTGTGTCTCCCTCTCTCTCTGCCCCTCCCCCGTTCATGCTCTGTTTCTCTCTCTGTCCCAAAAATAAATAAAAAACGTTGAAAAAAAAAAAATTAAAAAAAAAAAAAAAAAAGAAAAAGCCTCAACTTTTTTCCAGGGCTAGACACAGAAGTGCAGCTGTGAAAGAGCAAGGAACTGCAATGATTCAGCGAAGCCAGAGCAGCAGGCACCTGCCAATATATCACAGGTCGTAACAGAAGACAGAGGGCAAATGGCAGGACCCCGATTATTTCCCGTAAGGCAAAGTTCCTCAGCCTCGGCACCACTGACATTCTGGGCGGGACAATTCTTTGTTGTACTGTGTATTATAGGATATTTAGCAATATCGCTGGCCTCTACCCACTAGATGTCAGTAGCAACCTCCTCCCCAGTTGCAACCAAAAAAAAAAAAAAAAAACCAAATAAAACAAACAAACAAAAAAACCCCACAAAAACAATGAAAAAAAAAAACCTTATTCCAGACACTGCCAAAATCACCCAAAGCTGAGAGCCACCGCTTTGAGGAAGTTGAACCGTAACCTCCTGGCAAAGGGAAGCTACTGACTAACTTGAAGCCTAAGGAGCGGTGTGTTGAGATACGCCTTCAAACGGAAGCAGCAGAGCCAAAGCCTATGGGCAGGGCAGGTAAGGAGGCAAAGGATCAGGCAGGCTAATGACACCGTGTGGGTTCAAGATGGTGAACCTGTGAACCAAGGCAGTACTGGTGGAGACAGGACATGGGGCAGGAATGTGAGCTTCAACGGCAGAGTAAGACAGAACTCCAGGGCCCAAATGGATATAGCGTTTAAAGAAAAGGGAGAAATGATGGAGCATTACTTGGCAACTAAGGCGGTTAGGGTGAGGGCGATTACCTGGTACAGGGAATTTACAAGGAAGAGCGGGTTTGAAAGAGCGGGAGTTCAGCTCCAACTGAGCTTAAGGTGAGCTTTTATTAAGTTTTAAACTTAATAAAAGTTTGAGGTGAGCGTGGGATACATCCAGCGAGTGACGTTACTAGAATAAGTGTTCGGCCAGTCAACACTTATATAGAGTGCATGTTATGTGCCAGGCCTTTTGCAAACATTAACTCACTTAACCCTCACCACATCCCCTGAAATAACAACTACTGTCACCCATCTTACAATGGGGAAGCTGTTACATAGAGAAGTTAAGTAACTTCTCCACAGTTCCAGAACTAGTACGTTTCAGAGCAGGGATCCCAAACTCAGAGTCTATGCTCTCACCCACTATACTGTACTGCCTGCTCAGAAAAAATGGAGCGATCAGAACCGTGAATTTGGATGGTTTTCCGTACACAAGTGCATGGTAGGTGAAGTCACAGGCATGTCTGTGAACTCCTAGGGACAATGAGCAAAGAGAGAAGAAAAAATAATGTAGCATGAAATACTGGAGAAAAGTATGTATTAAGCCAAAGGTGAAGGCAAAGCCAGAGGAAGGAGCCAGTGGGGGGTGGGAGCAAGTTGGGAAGGTCTTAAGGGCAGGAAGTAACTAATGATGCTTTTGTAACCCACAATTCCCTGCATATATTCTATTCTTTTCTGGGTCTATAATCTACTCTTTATAAATGTTTTTTAAGTGTTTACTTATTTTTGAGAGAGAGTGCACATATGCACAAGCAGGGGAGGGGCAGAGAGAGAAGGAGAGAGAGAATCCCAAGCAGGCTGCACTGCCAGCACAAGCCCGACACAGGGCTCAAACTCAAATCATGAGATCACGGCCTGAGCCCAAATCAAAGATGCTTAACCGACCAAGCCACTCAGGTGCCCCCCTCTTTATAAATGTTTTTAATTGAGTGGTCATGATCATGTCATAATCTCACGGTTCGTTGAGTTCGAGCCCCATGTTGGGCTCGTGCTGGCAGTGCAGAGCCTGCTTGAGATTCTCTTTTTGCTCCTCCCCTGCTCTCTCTCTCTTGCTCTCTCTCGCTCTCTCAAATAAATAAACTTTAAAAATAAATGTTTTTGACTGAGCTAAGTATAATCCCAAATAATGATCATATCAAATGCCCATCAAATCATATATGCTTATGAGATTTTTCTAGAATACCAAGAGTTTGTGGAAGATACACTGTCATTAAACATGAAACAACAGCACAGACACCATAAGAAATCATTCCTTATGCTTATGTCCAGCTAAAAAGGCTTTTAAAAGCTTTACTCACAGCCTACGTCACAGCAATGTAACATGTTACTCTATTTTGCATTTTGTTGAAGATGGCATGAAATATTGGCTCTCCTACGTTTTGCAACTGATAGATACTGTGTGGTCTCTTCCTAAAGCAGGATTTAGAAAATGTGTATATGAAACTGATTACTTCTCACTTGAAGGAGTTACTGAAGCATCTGGTGAATCTTGAGTTGTACTGCTATAATAAATCTGTGTATCTATTATATATAGATCTGCTATAATAAATCTGTGTATTTTGTTATGCATTCCTTATCATACTTGACAATTCCATACCCCGAACACAAACATTTAGTCGAAAAACGAGTTTCCTCAAGATTAAAAAGTTGGCCCCCGTTTCCATCTGAAAGTGAGTGTTCTCTACAGGAATAAATTTTGATTTCCAGGTCCAAGCTCAAAGTGCTTTCCAAATGTGAGTATGCATACAAATCTTTGGGGATCTTGTTAGGATGAAGACTTTGATTCAGCAGGTCTAAAGCTGGGCTGACACTCACTTCTAACGGGCTCACTCCTCTCCTGGATGACGATGTCCCAGTCTATATTGGTGACTCACATGTGGCCCTTGAACCTGAAGTGCTGGCAGCATCTGGGAACTTGTTAGAACTGCCCAGGGCCCTCGGTGTGACAAACAAAGCATACCAATATCATCTGCTGAAACTGAGGACTCCAGAAACTTCTATTCAATTATTTTTTTAAAAATCCACTTACAGCTCATTCATTCACAGTCTCTTTTTTGTTACTGAAGATCAGACCTTCTCCTCTCTCAATTCCTTCAATTATTCCAAACTGTGCATCTAAGACCTAAGCACCCTCCAAGGCAGCCCCAGCTGGTTCTTCCAGGCTTTCCTCCTATAATCCCTCTACAGGTCCACAACATGCCATCTGAATGGGACTGGTTATTTTCTAAATAGAATGCTGTTTATCACAGCCCCTCTCGGTCTGCGTTGTTGTGGTTGGTGCTTTTCCTTATCAGGCCGATCTCTAGAGCCACCTCTCTCGAATCACCTTGCCTGATTTCTCAGTAAGATGTAATTTTCCCATTCTCTGAACCAACCAGTCACCCTCACCATAGGGATTTGTCTCTCATTCTAAGACATTCTGCTGTACATACGCTGGTCCTCGTCTTATCTCAGCTACTGAAGGACAAGCAGGAACCTTCACAATTAATTTGGATATATGTACTTTGCAGTGCGTAACACAGTTCCTCACTAACACAATGCTAAACAGAACTCCATTAAAATACAGCAGTATTCCTTATTGGTGATAAACTTGATCTAGATATTCCCAAATCACAAATCTCAATTATGTTTCTTATTTCTCCAAATCCAATCACTTTTCTGCTTTATTCATCATAGATAGAAAACTGGGCACAGTGCTTTATCTGCTTTCCCAACTCTTATACTTAGAAACTGTTTATTTCATCTCACTTGAGACCTGTTATCAGAACTCAAAATGTGAACCAGTTCACTTGCCAATTTCATTCTGAACGGGTCAAATGTTGGTGTATCCATTAAGGAAAATGAATCTTGTACTGAAACCTTCATCAAGCCACTATGAAGCTACACACACACACACACACACACACACACACGCACACAAACAGACCTCAAAGCGGCACAACACCATTAAATCTGCCATGCTGAACTAAAGCACAGTAACAAAAAAATTACTATTTAGAAACTAAAGAATCTTCAGAACACCTGGAAGAACCTGAGGTATGAGGAGATGCTATGTGAGCTTTAAGTCATCAAGTTAGTGTTAGTACAAGGTCAGTCAAACAGACAACCACCTAAGTACAAACCCCCAAATAAGCCAATATAACGTATTAGGACCGGACTTCAACTAACCAGTGAGTCACTGGAAATAGCCTTGCTAAATTCTGAGGATAAATATATAATGCTGAGTGACTGTTAAAAATGAGGCCAGCTCAGGGGCGCCTGGGTGGCGCAGTCGGTTAAGCCTCCGACTTCAGCCAGGTCACGATCTCGCGGTCAGTGGGTTCGAGCCCCGCGTCAGGCTCTGGGCTGATGGCTCAGAGCCTGGAGCCTGTTTCCAATTCTGTGTCTCCCTCTCTCTCTGCTCCTCCCCCGTTCATGCTCTGTCTCTCTCTGTCCCTAAAATAAATAAATGTTGAAAAAAAAAATTAAAAAAAAAAAAAAATAAATAAAAAAAAATAAAAAAAAAAAAATGAGGCCAGCTCAGTAAGCATCTCCAACCAATGGATGGAAAGTAAGATCAGAGTTTAAAAGTGATACGGACTTGTGATTACCACCAATGCCTGGAACACAAGAATTAATCATTAGAATTGCACTGCTCCAAAGGCAAGGTCTAGAGGAAACGATCTGACTTCACTGACTTACATAACAAATGCTCTACTTGAGAGCCTCGAGGACAATCTTGTGCATTCCACCCCAAAGACCAAAAGTACCCACATATATTAAAAATCTTTGCAAATGAGGGGCACCTGGGTGGCTCAGTCGGTTAAGCATCTGACTCTTGGTTTCAGCTCTGGTCATGATCTCATGGTTCATGAGTTTGAGCCCTGCACTATTAGTGCAGGGCTTGCTTGGGATTCTCTCTTTCCCTCTCTCTCTCTCTGCCCCTCCTGTTCTCCCTCTCTCTCTCTCAAAATAAATAAATAAACTTAAAATTCATTCATCATTTGTTAATTAGCTTTCCTGTCCTTAAAGACAATGTCTTTGGCAAAGGGTGGAGAGAGGACAGAAAGGACCTTCTGGTGACGTTGTGGCAGGCAGAATAATGGTTACTCCCAAAATGTCCACCTGCCGATCCCCCAACCTGTGAATGTGCAAAGGGCACTCTGCAGTTGTGATTCAGCCACAGACCTTGAGATGGGTACGTCACCCTGGGTTACCCGGATAGGGCCAAGGCGATCACAAGAATCCTCCAAGTGGAAAAGGGAGGAGGTCAGAGGGATGAGACATAAAAACGACTCAACAACCTAATGCAGCTGGCGCGGACAGTGGAGGAAGGGGCCACGAGCCAAGGAAAGCTGGCAGCTTGTAGCAGCTGCAAGAGCCAAGGAAACAGACTTCCTCCTCTAGAGCTGCTGGAAAGGAACGCCACCCGGTAGCATCTTGATTGTAGCCTAGCGAGACCTGTGTTGAGCTTTTAACCTACCGATTAATAAATCTGTGTTGTTTTAAGACATTAATTTGGGGTCATCTGTTACAACAGTCAATAGGAAAGTGATGCAACAGTAAACTGCTACTAGAGGAATTCTCTAAAACAAACACAGCTACCCTCCCTTAAAAGCGTAATGCAATGCTCTGCAAAATGCTCAGCAAATATGGTTGTGGTTTATGTTACTAAGAAATATACCTGCTCCTCTGTAAAAAGCTAACACGCAAAGCTTACAACTAAATTTCATAAAAAGACAGAAAAGTAAATACAATTAACTCTGACCAAAAAGCTGGGTAGGAAGTCAGAGCAGGACGAGGTATTTTCAACGAAACAAGAAGGTGATAAATACTAGGCAGGAAAATTTGATATTCCTCGTGGATAACATTAAAAAGGACCACCACGGTACCCGTTCCGCTGGGTCAGCCAAAAGGCACACCTCAGTATTTCTCGTAAAGCTCATATTTACCTGATGATCCTCTGGGCAGCGTACTGGTGGAGGGAACGAAACTGTGCCGACATGTTTGCCAAGGCGGCCAGACAGTTGGTGTGAAGGTACTTGTCCTGCGAGAAAATAGCAAGGTGAAAACAGACATGGAGTCGTCTCTACATCTGAAGCAAGGTCAACCAGAAGGAAATGTCGACTCAACTGTCACTGATTCTAGAAAGTTCGGGTCCATGATCCCTTTTCTCTAATTCTAAAATCCTTAATAAAGCATTGAAAATTCAAAGCTTTGGGGCGCCCGGGTGGCTCAGTCGGTTGTGTGTCCGACTTCGGTTCAGGTCGTGTTCTCGCGGTCTGTGAGTTCGAGCCCCGTGTCGGGCTCTGGGCTGACAGTTCGGAGCCTGGAGCCTCTTTCAGATCCTGTGTCTCCCTCTTCCTCTCTCCTCCCCCACTCAAGCTCTGTCTCTCTCTTCTCAAAAATAAATAAACATTAAAAAAAAAATTCAAAGTTTTCTCATACTGGTACAAAAGATCACAATGCTACTTATGGTCTTCGTTATCCCTCTCCTGGTGGATACTGAATTATTCCGCTGCAGAAATACTAATGTTTAATTACAGGAACCTAGTGGTTCCATACACTGCAGCACTGTAATGTAAGTACTGTAATTAGCTTTCTAAAATCAAAAAATTCTCCATTCTTAACCATACCCGGCTCCTAGAGTTTCACATAAAAGATTATGGACAAGCATCTACATTAGCCTCATTGAGGGAAATAACTGGACACAGTGCAGTAAACCTGACCATTTCTCTGAGCTGTGAATTCTGTATATTCCTTCTCTATAGACCAGAACTGAAACTTGCTCCCAGGCGCTGCAAATACAATCCAGCTGAAGTTTTCCTTTTACTCTTGAAAGTATTCTTTCTACTTTTCTTTCCCATCTGAATTCATAATTCTTGCACACTTTGTATCTTCACACAGTTTGTTGTTGCTTTTATTTTTTTAAGTTTCATTTATTTATTTGAGAGAGACAGAGACAGTTTGAGTGGGAGAGGGGCAGAGACGGGAGGCGGGGCGGTGGAGAGAGAATCCCAAGCAAGCTCCGAGCTGCCAGTGCAGGACCCGACGTGGGGATCGAACTCACGAAACCGTGAGATCATGACTTGAGCCAACACCAAGAGTCGGACGCTCAACCGACTGAGCCACCCAGGTGCCCCTGTTGTGGCTGCTTTTAAAGGGAAAATCGGTGTTACTGGTTCAGCAAAGGTAAACATTTTTTATCTAAATATGCCCACTGCTCCTTTTGTTCCATGTAAAATATCTCTGTACAATCTATTAAATATTAAAACACAGACACTATACATGTTATTTCAGGATCATGTAATTCAGCGACTATACGCAGATCTGTATTTTCTGACCATATTTCATGAAAATGTTAGTACTCGAAATATTGAGATCGCTTTAAACTACAGGCCTAATTGTACTATATGCATAACAATTAAAAAAAAAAATAGCCACGGAATACTTACTCTTGTCCTTGTCATGTTGTACTGGATGGTTCTTATTACGACTAGTATCAGGAGACTCCCCAGTGAAATTTCAGTTAAAACCCGTTCTGAATACCAAGTGATATTTTTTAATATCTGTAGTGGGGAAGAGAAGTTTAAGTGAACAGGATTGCTTCCGGAAAAGAGGGATTATCCATGTCTACAATTTCTGATAAGCCCTGACTTTGCTCTGAACGTGAGTTAGTATATAAAAGTGAACTGTGAGACTTTCAGTTCAAGGTAGTGAAGCGGTGCTGAGGTGTTTACTTCTTCCTTCTTAAACAGAAAAGGAAAGAAAACAGATCTGGAAAACAGAGGATATCGTTAATAGACGAAAAGGAGATATGTCTGGAAGACGATGGCACAAAGTCGAGAGAAAAAACCCAATCAGAGCTCAGCAGTTTGAAAGCGAAAATAAGAAAACCGAGGAGTCTCTTGAAAAGTAGAGCTGTCCCAACCACCACAGAAAAGCTTCAGACTTGTGTTCAGGAAAGGCCAAGAAACGCAGATAAGCCCAGCTCCGGAAGAGACGTGCCGTGTCCTGCTCCGGCTCCTCAGAGCAGGCAACGGTGGCGCTCACCGCCACACCTCAGAAAGCAAGAACTGTTTTCCAGCTCAAGATGGCGCGGTTCCACCGTAGATACGTGACATGGCGTCAGAGAGAGAGGCAAAAACTGGGCAGTGCAGCAGGTTGGTGATTTGAAAGAAAAAAATTGAAAAAGTTCTCTGAGACAACAGCAGTAAAAGGCAAAAAGACAAAAATAAAGTATGAGAGCAAACTGGAGACCTAATATCTACTTACTAGAAGTTCCAAAGGGTACAAGACTAGAAGGAGAACAGAATAATTAGTGACAGGAGAAAATTTTTCTGAGGAAAAAGAAAAAAAAAAAAAAACTTTCAACATTCCGAGCAGAAATACTGAAAGAAAGCAAAATTTATTCTGGGAAGACTTCTGAATTTACAGTATGTAATAAAATCCTATTGGCTCCCAGACAGAAGAAACAGGTTATCACCAAAAGAAAGACAAGCAAACTAACATTAGATTTCTCATCTTCAACACCACCCATGTGCGTAACAACAGAACAATGTCCATAAATTTTTGAGGAATGGATTATGATTCTAAAATTCTATACCTAGAGAAACCACCACACAAGTATACAGACAAATAAAGACTTATAATTATGCAAAGAATCAACATGAACCGCCCATGCATCATTTCTGGGGAAAAACCCAAACCACCACACATGTAACTATTTAGCTGCTCATCCTCTCCACCGTGACAACACAAAGTGACTTCAAGAGAAGGACAATAACGACTACCAAACAAAACTCAAAGCAGTAACAAAGCACAATTATAATCCATGGAATCAGGACAATGTGATTGAGACCAAATAATACAGCTGTACTTCAGTTCTTCTAAAAAATCATTAAAATAGGGGCGCCTGGGTGGCTCAGTGAATTAAACATCTGACTTCAGCTCAGGTCACGATCCCATGGTTAATGAGTTTGAGCCCTGCTTCGGCTCTGTGCTGACAGCTCGGAGCCTGGAGCCTGCTACGGATTCTGGGTCTCCCTCTCTCTCTCCCCCTCCCCTGCTCACACTCGGTCTCTCTCTCTCTCTCAAAAATGAATACACATTAAAAAAATCATTAAAATAGGTATTTCTCTGGTAAATCTGCCCCTCAAAAAGTCCAAAAACTATTAGAAATGAAAAAAGGGGGGATAGAAACAGACCAGTTGAACCTTTATAAAGGAACAGTGAAGTGCTCGGTCCTTCTGACTTACTCTCTAATGCAGCAGTTCTCAAAACGTGGTCCCGGAATGCTCCAGGGGTCCCGGAGACATTTCTGGAGTATTCTCAAGGTCAAAACTATTTTCATGATAACACCAAGACATTACTTTCCACGTTCATTGTCTCATGAGTATGTAGTTGAGTTTTCCAGACACTACACAACGTGGCTGATAGTCATGTTAAACAAGTTTAACACAGAAGCAGACGTGAGAATCTATCAGTCTTCGTTAAGGCAATTCATTAAAAAGATTTGCAAAAACATAAAACAATGCCATTCTTCTTGCTAAATTTTTGTTTGGGAAAAACAGTTATTTTTCATAAAAATGGATTATTGATGCTAACATGTAATGGGCTCATTATAATGACCAGTATTTCTAAATGACCTAATATTTTTTAAAATATTTCAGTTTTAGGGGCGCCTGGGTGGCGCAGTCGGTTAAGCGTCCGACTTCAGCCAGGTCACGATCTCGCGGTCTGTGAGTTCGAGCCCCGCGTCAGGCTCTGGGCTGATGGCTCGGAGCCTGGAGCCTGTTTCCGATTCTGTGTCTCCCTCTCTCTCTGCCCCTCCCCTGTTCATGCTCTGTCTCTCTCTGTCCCAAAAATAAATAAATGTTGAAAAAAAAATTAAAAAAAAAAAAATTTCAGTTTTAATTTCTAATAAGATAGATGTACAAAACTATAACCCACAGAAAAAAAAGCTATTTGGTGGCCTCAATTATTTTCAAGTGTAAAGACCAAAAAGTTTTAGAACCAGTGCTCTTAAGTCTGCAAGGGAACTAACACATAACACACGATACTCATTAAGCAACTTTACTAGAGACAACAGCTTCTGTCTTTTTAAAGGTCACACCTTCTTTTTTTTTTTTTTTTTTTTTTTTTTTTTTTTTTTTAAATTTTTTTTTTTCAACGTTTATTTATTTTTGGGACAGAGAGAGACAGAGCATGAATGGGTGAGGGGCAGAGAGAGAGGGAGACACAGAATCGGAAACTGGCTCCAGGCTCTGAGCCATCAGCCCAGAGCCCGATGCGGGGCTCGAACTCACGGACTGCGAGATTGTGACCTGGCTGAAGTCGGACGCTTAACCGACTGCGCCACCCAGGCGCCCCTAAAGGTCACACCTTCGAGTAGAGCTCAGTTTCTCTTCTCTTGGCTCCTTGATTTAGAAATAAATTATCCTAAGGCACCCTTATTTGAAACAGAGGTCATTAGTTCTTATCATCTGCCTGTGTGTGTGCGTTATATAACTGGATGGAAGAAGTGTCTGGAATAAAAGCAGTCTTCTTCAGTTAACATTCTACAAATATTTAAATAGTAGCCACACAGTACACTTACAATGTTACTATAAAAATCAGAAATCCAATTTAGTGTTTACGTAAATTTCTTTCTTTTCTTCCTGTGAAAAATGATCATTGTTTAGAAATTCTGGTAGTGCTTAAGAAGAATTATAAATAACTCCTTACAAAGCTCACACAGCTTTCCATGGGACATCAATGCAGAATGGGTAACATACGGAAAATTTTCTTGGTAACCTAGCTGTAGTTGTTGACTTCTTTAACTGGTTCTTACAAAAACAATTCCCCATCTCTCATATTCAATACTTGTACAGACAGTTTAATAATCATAGACTGCTATCCTGATTGTGCAATATATATATTTATCATTTCATGGTAAACTAACTCAAATAACATGCAGAAGGAAACCCCTCAAGGATCTGAAAATGTCTTCCTTCTCAAAAAGTACCTGAGAGAATTGCTTGTCCTAGGTCTTTTCCTGAGCTTTTCCCCCCTATACAAATTTGGCTTTATTGAATATATCTCTTCAAAATGTTTATAAGCTAGAGTAGTATACATTAACATATTATATAATATCAACTCTTTAAAAAATCAAATATGTATAGAAAGACCAAGAATAATTAACCTCCATACTCCCACAATTGACATTAACTGTTAAGATTTCATTTTTGAAATGTATAAATCCCATTTTATTCCCCCACTATCAACCGCTAATCAACTACTATCTTGAGTTTAGTATGTATCTTTCCAATCGCTTTCAAATGCTTTATGTGTGCACACACTCCCCCTGAAACCCAGGATTCCTTTGTATATTTGCTAGTTTACAAAAACAGTATCACTGTGTCTTAGACTGAATAGCATTCTCCAAAATTCATGTCACCCCAAACCTGTGAATGTGCCCTTATTTGAAAACAGGGTCTTTATAGATATAACTAAGATAAGATTATACTGGGTTAGGAAAGACCCTAAGTCCAATATGGCCGGTGTCGCCATAAGAAGAGGAGAGACAGAGACAGACATTCACGGGAGGGAAGGTCACGAGACAACAGACACGCTGACACTACATGCCAAGGACACGTGTGGACTGGCCACCAGAAGCTAAGAAGAGGCAAGATCTCTCCCCTAGATCCTTCAGAGAAAACACGGCCCTGCTGACACCTTGCTTTTGAACTTCTAATCACCAGAACTGTGACCATAAATTTCTGTTGTGTTTAGCCACCCAGACCGCAGCAGGATGGCAGCCCAGGACACTAACACACATAGGTATTTATTTGCATCTTGTTTTTTCACTCAGTATGTTCTTGGAAGCCCCCTATGTTGATGCATCTAAGAACATTAATACTTACCACATATGCCAAATTCCCATAGTGCCGATCACTTTTTAAAATGAATACTTCTATGGCAGTTAGTAAGAGCTGTTACACCAAGCCACTCCCCCAGGACCTCCTGAGGGTTCAGCAACTAACATACAGCAGACAACGAAAGACCATGGTTGACACCCATTCTTACTGGCTGGTTTTGGTACCATACTTGTTAAGTATCTGAATATCACCTCTACTCCCTTCCATCTAAGCACTGAAGAGTACTGCACTCATAGGCCACACTTCTTTTGGTCCACTCTTCTACTAATGGAAATTAGGCTATTTTCCAGGTTTTCCCCTAGTAAAAACAATGTTACGATATAGATCCTTACCCTTAACTGTCCAAAATCTCACTATATGAAACTCAGAAACCAGAGATTCCTTACTCTACCTTTATTGCCTGAGCGTTAATTATCCGACGTCAGGAATCACGAAAATTTTTTAAAGAAAAATAATCTATCCAACACCTGTTTTAAGCCGCCCATCTTTCAGTACTTCCTGACTTCATAAACAAATCGCCAAGATTTTGCTAGGACGCAAAATTGCAAAGTCACTGAATAGCTCTTTTTTTTAAAAATAAATGCAGGTTTGGGTCCCTGTTAACTAAAAAGCACAGAGCAGTACTGTTCATCACAGTAGCACTAGCCATAGGTGGGTCCTTAAGTTAAACTTAAATTGTAATAAAACTAAAAATTCAATTCCTTGGTCACACCAGCCACACTACAAGTGCTACCATATCAGAGAGTACAGTTAGAGATTTCTGTCATCACATTTCAAAGTTCACAGAAGTTAAATAGCCAGCTATGAAGAACACCACTGTATCTTCACCATTTTATCAAATGTTAATACCTTTGCTTCTGAACTCCTCCTCCCTAATCCTCTTCTCTAACCTCTGGCGGCCTGAACTGGATACCTGATTACCATGCAGATTTTTGAGATTTACTATTATCAATGCATGTGGCTCTATTTCATTCGTTCTGGCTGCTGCACAGTATCTCATGGATGTTATCAGCTGTTTGCCATCTTTGAACACTACAAACGATGCTACGATGAACATTCTTTCAAGCGCGTTCTTGTGAAAATCTGAAAAAGGTTTTCTGAGGACGCAAACCAGAAAACGGAATTGCTGGGAGGCAGAGTATTTATTTACTTCTGCAGTTTTTGAGGAATGTGAAAGGCCAGATTCCTCCCGAAAGTTGGTCTGCTCATTTATACAGTCGTCTCAAAGAGGACTAGGGAGTCGTCTTTCTCTATACCCTTTCCGGTTCTTAACAGGGCTTGTAATTTCTGCCCAACTGACAAGGGCAAAATACTGCAGTCATTTTAGTCAGCAGGATCCTAATGAATCACTAGGTTGGACATCTTTTTAAAATGCCTGTTAGTCATTCGGGTTTTATATTCTGTTTTTCTATTACTTTGCCCATTTTTCTACTGAATACCTTGTTTTTCTGATTATGCCAACCCTAAAAAATGCGAATCCTTCTTGTAGTCTATGGCTTGTTCTCATCTCACCATGAAAAGTTTTTATTTTAATGTGGTCAAATGTATTAATGTTTTTGCACTCATGGTTTATACATTGTATAGCATAAAATGTAAGAAATCCCTGTCTCTAGTTGGGAACAAATATTAGCTTTCATTTCTCTTTGGAGGTTTTAAAGGTCAGCTTTTCACATCCAACTCTTGTTGACACAAGTGGAATTTGTCTTTGTATGTGGGGCAAGGATCATATAATTTTACTTTTTCTACTTAGATAAGCCAAGCTCTCGGTCTCAGCACAATTTACCTACTATTTCTGTCACACTTTGTGTTTCCATGTGTGAGTAATTTCTGTACTCTCTATTTTCTTTTGCATTTATCTATTTTTTTTATTCCATTATTAATGAAACACATCTTAATTACTAATGTTTTGTAACTAGTTTTATCTGGTAGGGTAAGTCCACATTGCTTTTCTCCAAAAACTCTCTGGGCAATATACTCCTCCATATAATTTCAGGGATCGTAGTTGACCCTTGAACAATGTGGAACAAGTTGACCCCCTCCACGGTCAAAACTCCATCTATAACAAAATTTTGACTCCTGAAAAACTAACTTAGTGATAAGCACTACTGTATTTATTGAAAACGTCCAAGTACAGCTACATAGTTCAAATCCATGTTGTTCAAACATGGATTTTATCAAGTCTCCTCCAAAAAACTGTTAAAATGCTGGTAAGAACTGCATTGAACATAGTGATTAATTCGAAAGCAAAATTAACAACTCAGTCACTGAACAGAGTTGTCCATAAACACAAGATAGTATCCTCTCTCCATTTATTATGTCACATTTAGTACCTTTCATTTACGTACTTTTGCTGATTATTGCCATTTTAAATAGCATCTCTAGGAGCGCCTGGGTGACTCCTTTGGTTAACTGTCTGACTCTTGATTTCAGCTCAGGTCATGATCTCAAGTCGTGAGATCGAGCCCGGCATTGGGCTCTGCACTGATAGTGCGGAGCCTGCTTGGAATTCTCTCTCTCCCTTTCTCTCTCTGCTCCTCCCCTGCTCGCACATGCGCAATATTTCTAGATAGGTAGGTAGGTAGGTAGGTAGGTAGGTAGATAGATAGATAGATAGATAGATAGATAGACAGATAGATAGATAGAACATCTAGGTCACATTTTTGAAGCACTTTGTTACTGTACAAACTGTATTTGTTTTTGTATACAACCTTTAGAACCGGAAAATTCACTCAACTTTCCTAACAGTTCTAATTTTAGAGTTTCTTGAATTATATATGCAGTCAATCACAAATTCTGTAAACATGGACATTTTGATTTCCTCTCTTCAATTTTTAAACCATTTACATCTTGTTCTAGCTCAAATGACCTGCTCGGAATTCTGATACAATGCTGAAGAGGAGGGGTAACACAGAGCATCCTCTTTGTTCTGACTTTCAAGAGATTATTTCTAAAATTCTCCAATCAACTATAATGCTTTTTTTTTTTTTTTTTTTTTTTTTTTGGAATGTTTAGAGAGTGAGCATGCATGAGCAGGGGAGGGGCAGAGAGCGAGGGAGAGAGAGAATCCCAAGCAGGCTCTGTGCTATAAGCACAGAGCCAGATTCGGGTCTCAATCTCATGAACTGGGAGATCATGACCTGAGCCGAGATCAAGAGCCAGACGCTTAACTGACTAAAGCCACTCAGGCACCCCTCAAGTGTAATGCTTTAACTGTAGGTTTTTGTAGATACACTTTACTAAAAGACAACAAATCTCTTTTCTACCCCTATTTTGTGAGAATTTTGCCTTGTTTACCATGAATAGGTGCTGAACTTTATCAAATCCTTTGCTGTTATCTATTGACATGATTTATGGTTTTTCTAATAAATTACATTAAGAGATTTTCTAATACTAAACCACCCTTGCATTCCTGGAATACTGTTATTGACATATGTTCTTTTTACTATCTTGCTTTACTCCATTTTACAATATTAGACTTACAAGCTTTCTGATTATATTTGTGCCACTTAATAAATTTTTGCCTCTCAACTCAAAATCCACCTGTAATTTTCCTTTATCAAATTTTGATAAATTTGGTATCCGGATTATGCTGTACTCATAAAATGAGCTGGAAAGATTTCCCTTTTTTCTAGTCTTTAGATGACGTTTAGAAGACTGGTGTTACCTCTTCCTCCAATTTTCAGAAGAATTCAGAGGTAAAGATCAGTTGGGCTGATAATTTTCTGTTTAGGATTTTACATTACAAAGTCAGTTCCCTTGATAGAAACAGGACTATTTGTATTTTGTTTCTTTTGTGAGCTTTGGGAGTGGAGGAAATCTGTCCATTTCATTTAATGCTTAAAGTTTGCAGCATAAAATTACTCATAGTACCCTCTGAACATTTTTTTAAATATCTCTGGGATATGTGTCCTAATCTCTTATACACTCCCAGTAATATATATTTGTAACTTTTTCTCTTCTTGATCATCTTTCTAGGGGGTTATCAATTTTATGAGTTTTCATCTATTTTGCTTATAGGAGAAAAAGTAGAAAGATTTAAAATCAAAGATCTAAGCTTCTATCTAAAAAATCTTAAAAACAAAAAGCAAGTTCATGGCTAGCAAGCTACGGCTAGTACAGATATAAAAAGGTAAGTGGACGGGGCGCCTCGGTGGCTCAGTCGGTTGAGCGTCCGACTTCGGCTCAGGTCATGATCTCACAGTCTGTGAGTTCGAGCCCCGCGTCGGGCTCTGTGCTGACAGCTCGGAGCCTGGAGCCCGCCTCAGATTCTGTGTGTCCCGTTCTCTCTGCCCCTGCCCCACTCACACTCTGTGTCTCTCTCAAAAATAAACATTAAAAAAGAATTTTTTTTAAATAAAAAGATTGTCTGGGGGCACCTGGGTGGCTCAGTCACTTAAGGCCCAACTCTTGATCTCATCTTGTGTCATGATCTCATGGTTCGTGAATTCGAGCCCCACGTCCGGCTCCGTGCTGACAGCTCGGAGCCTGGAGCCTGCTTCGGATTCTGTGCCTCCCTCTCTCTCTGCCCCAACCCGCTCGCATTCTGTCTCTCTCTCTCCCTCAAAAATAAATAAACATTAAAAAAAAATTCTTTTAAAAGGTAAGTGGAAAAAACAGTAATAAGAAAAAAGCAATAATAAGTAAAAAAAAAATTATGAACAACTTTACAGGAATAAAATCAATCCCTTAGAAGAAATGTATAAATTCCTTGAAAGACACAAATAATCAGAGCTCAAAATTTAACCAAATACACTGTATATAAAAAAAGAGAATATATTATGGCCAAGTTTATCCAAGGAATGTAAGATTGATTTAATACTCAAAACTTAATCAGTATAATAAACTACATTAACAGACTAGAAAAAAAATCCATGTGATTCAGAATATATAAAGAAAGCTTACAACTCAGTAATAAGACAAAAAAAATTTTTTATTTTTTTAAATGTTTATTTCTGTGAGGGAGAGGGAGGGAGGGGGAGAGAGAGGAGAGAGAGAGAGAGAGAGAGAGCGAGCAAGCATGCAAGGGCAGAGAGAGAAGAAGACAGAGGATCTGAAGCAGACTCTGTGCTATCAGTGCAGAGCTCAATGTGGGGCTCAAACCCACAGACCATGAGATCATGACCTGAGACAAAGTTGGACGTTTAACAGACGGAGCCACCCAGGTGCCCCCCAAACCCAATTTTTTCAAAGGAAGTATCAGTGGGCACCTGCGTGGCTCAGTCGGTGGAGCATGTGACTCCCAATCTCAGGGTTGTGAGTTCAAACCCCATGTTGGGTGCAGAGATTATTTAAAAACACAATCTTTAAAAAAAACAAATAGGGCACCTGGATGGCTCAGTGGGTTAAGCCTCGGCCTTTGGCTCAGCTCATGATCTCGTGGTTCATGGGTTCAAGCCCCATGTCGGGCTCTGTGCTCACAGCTCAGAGCCTGGAGCCTGCTTCGGATTCTGTGTCTCCCTCTATCTCTCTGTCCTGCCCCCCACTCACACTGTCTCTCTCTCCCTCAAGAATAAACGAACATTAAAAAAAATTGTTTTTTAATATGAAACAATTTCTCAGTCTTCTTCTTTTTGTTCCTTCTTTTTTTTTTCTTTTTTTTTTTTTTAATTTACATCCAAATTAGTTAGCATATAGTGCAACAAGGATTTCAGGAGGAGATTCCTTAGTGCCCCTTACCCATTTAGCCCATCCCCCCTCCCACAACCCCTCCAGCAACCCTCTGTTTGTTCTCCATATTTAAGAGTCTCTTATGTTTTTGTCCCCCTCCCTGTTTTTATATTATTTTTGTTTCCCTTCCCTTATGTTCATTTGCTTTGTCTCTTAAAGTCCTCATATGAGTGAAGTCATATGATATTTGTCTTTCTCTGACTGATCCCTATTCTTTCACTTACTGTGTATAGAAGGGGCTGACCTGTTTGACAATTTCTGCCACAACTAAAAATGGGAAATGAAACACAGAGGAAAAACGAACTCAGTGACAGCAAAAACATTTACTTCAATTACTAAAGAAACTGTTTTGAGAGTTTTTTCCCCCCTCAAATGTTTATTTTGAGGGAGAGAGAACACGACCAGAGGAGGGGCAGAGAGAGAAAGGGAGACAGAGGATCCCAAGCAGGCTACACGCTGTCAGTGCAGAGCCTGATGCAGGGCTCAATACCACGGATCGTGAAATCATGACCTGAGCTGAAATCGAGAGTCAAGACACTTAACCAACTGAGCCACACAGGCGTCCCAAGAAACCATTTTGAGAATTAAAGTAAATTTTTTAAATATTTATTTTTGAGAGAGAGACACACACAAAGCACAAGTGGGGGAGGGGCAGAGAGAGAAGGAGACACAGAATCTGAAACAGGTTCCAAGCTCTGAGCTGTCGACAAAGAGCTTGCCATGGGGCTTGAACCCACAAACTCTGAGATAATGACCTGAGCTGAAGTCGGATGCTTAACCGACTGAGCTACCCAGGAGCCCCTTAATTTTTGTTTTTAATGTTTGTTTGTTTGTTTGTTTGTTTATTTATTTATTTATTTATTTATTGAGAGAAAGACGGATTGCAAGCTGGGGGAGGGACAGAGAGAGGGAGAGACACGGAATCCGAAGCAGGCTCCAGGCTCTGAGCTGTCAGCACAGAGCCCAGTGTGGGGCTGGAACCCACAAACCACAAGATCATGACCTGAGCCAAAGTCAGATGCCCAACTGAGCCACCCACATGCCCCAATTTTGAGAATTTTTAACAGGCTACTAGTCATTCATAAAAAAAAAGCACTTCATAAATCTGAAAAAAGACACACCGTTTCTGAGGTTCTTGTGGAAACATCTACCAGAAGGAAAAGAAGGAAGAAATGCTAAAGCTGCAGTAAATCACGTGGAGGGACATGCCTATTCTGTAACTCTGACACCCTTAAGTAATGATAACTTACCACTTCGTGAATGGATCTATTAAAGCCATCATCTTCTGTAAGGATCAGTAATATTATAAGGGCCATGTACACATGGTGTGAATTTCTTTCTTCAACGTGATACAGAATCTCAAGAATTGGTAAAACCTGTCAGATAAAAATTTTAATTTACTATTCCAATTACTTTATGAGAAGACCAATGTTTTCAACCTTTATGCTTTTATTATATACTGTTTCAATTTCATAGTTATAGGTTTCTTTAAAGGAAAAAGAAAACCACACAAACCAGCTTATGACTGAAAGTACTTTCTCCGTGTACACAGCTCAGATAGCAGGAGAGAAAACCTTCACCCTGCCACCACATAAAGACTGGGTCTGCAGAGACCATCTGGGCCAACATGTGGCACTGAGTACAGGGAGATCTGCCTCCAGCCTAGCAGGAGCTTATACACAGTAAGGTATTGTTAGAAACACTAATGTGTCAAACACTATCTTCTTCATAGGAAAGATTGTAGAATAAAAGAACGGTTGACAACAAAATCAAATCAGCACAGTAAATTTCCTACCGACAACACATTTTCTAATCATAGCCTCAATAAATATTGACGAAAGGCAAAGGACAGGTAAGGACATCAGTTGAGACACTGTCAAAATAATCTATACAAGAAATTAAAAACAAAAGTAAGTATATAACCCTCCACCCCCACTCCAAAAAAACCCAAAACAAAACATTTTAAGTTTTTACTGGTGTTATGTCATCATATACAGATGCGTATTCTTATGTACTGACATCCTTACCATGAACTTTCTAGAACAGATGGTGTCATGGGCTTTCTGCTTATTGCCATCATTTCACTTAGGATACATCATGCTCAGAATTGTCTCTGCTTATTCCCACTCACCCATCAGTAAACAGGCCTTCGCTCCAAGTTTTTATTCCCATGAGCAGAACACTGTTACATCCAATTTTACTATGTAAAATAACCAATGTTTTCCACATACAGTGGGTGTGCAGACAGGTCTGTTCATCATGCGTTTGGTCTTTACCGTCACTTTGACACAGAACATACTCTTCAAATGAATTCTAATATTCCATGTTACGCAGTATTTTCACGTTAACTCTGAAAAAAGGGCCACCAAATCCCTGGTGAATCCTGTTACCAACTTGTAAAAACTGGTACAGGGGGAACATTCCTGTTGCCACCAGCAAGCTGCTGGCTCTTGCAGGAATGTTCACAACTTTATTAATGAATAAATAGCCCACAGGTATCTCTATAGTACGCATTTCAAATATAATATTAACACCTTGGTGAGATAAGGTTTACTTGTCCAGTCATGGAAGCATTTTTGTTCACACGTTAGTTACAAACGGAAATCACTGATTCACTACAGGAGTTCTGCAGCCACATTTCAGTGCTCTCTGGCACAGGTACTTTAAACTCTACCACTCTAGGAATTGAGTTCAGGCAGACCTCAAGTCTAAGCCTCATGCAGGGACAGGACACGTGGGAAACCAATGTGGAATATCACCCTTCCGGATCCTAGCCACGTCCACCAGGAACTTGCTGCAAACAGGACTAGCTACATGACCTCGGTAGGTGGACACTTAGCATTGGAAAGAACCACCAGGGTACAAATGTCTTGAGAATGGGAGGCGGTGCTTCTTGGAAGACTTGATGGGGCTGGATCCTGGGCAACGGGCAGCTGTAAAGGCCTGAAGTTCAGAGAAGCTGGTTGCGCTGCGGGGTTCTCGGGCGCTGTGAGCACACTGCCATGTGCACTGTCTCCTACACCGTAAAACTCCTACCCCCGCCTGTGTCCGCTGGCAGCTCCCCGTCAACCTCTCAACCCTCAGCTTTGCAATGAGGCAAACGTATCTACCCTCTTGGGAAAAGAATCTGCTCTTCAAAAGATTATACAATACAAAAAAGGATGACGAGGGTAGCGTGATACTTACAAGATTTTCCATGTCTGTGCGAGCCAACATGTATGTTCTAACGTTACTATTCTGATGCAGCAATGTGTACAAGAGGAGAGTTGCTTGGTCGGACGTCTGCTGTTCACACAGAGCTGTGTACAAACTGTTGAAGTTAATCTGGAAAGCGTGTGGAATTGATGAGGGGAAAGGACTGCTATCTGGAATACAGAAAACACAAAATTATTGGAATATTACGCTGGTATTTTCTGGACCATGCCTTATACAAGTAATAAAAGCACCGTTAATGTACACAATTTGATTCCCATTAATGTTGTATGTTGCCACATTTCAGGTTCAAAATTCCTATTTCTATTTTAAATTGTATTTAAAGAACTAATTAAAGCATGGCGACTATGGTTGGTAACATCATTGCGTAATTGAAATTTGCTAAGAGAATAGGACTGAAATGTTCTCACCAGGGTGGGGAAAAACTGGGACAGTTTATTTCTCTGTACTATCCAAACCCCAGCCTTCGAATGATTATAAATATATGTGCAAATACCACTTAACAGAGTGACAGTTTATATTTTAACAAGCCAAATATATAAAAAAACAACTAAGTCACATACTTTGACTTCATTTACTATTTTTGCATTAATATAGCTAAATTAAACTGGCTATAAGAACATAAGCTTAAATAAACAGAGCTATGGGCCCAGCCCAAAGGCCCTTTAATAAATACAATTTAACCATGACATCTGAAATGTTCTGTTACCAAAATTAAATGACCACCAGTCCTAAATAAAGAATACCAAGACAAAGAATATAAAAGTTTCTATATAAAACAGAAAATCCTCTTGTAAGGGCTAAAAAGAAAAAAGGACTTCAAGCTAATCTTTTTCCAATGAATAACTACGGCTCAAGTACTCACCAATGTCACTAATCCATTTATGAAAAAAACAGCTAGGATAGCAACATATAATTTAATTACTTTTATTTTTTAATTGTTTTTTTAAAAATTATTTATTAAGCAAATAGTACCCCCAACATGGGGCTTGAACACAGGACCCGAGATCAAGAGCTGTGGGATCCACCAGCCAGGTTCCCCTAGCCAGTTTTTTTTTTTTTTTTTTTTTTTTTAATTTTTTTTTTTAGCCTTTATTTACTTTTTTGGCACAGGCAACGGACAGGAGAGAGTCAGACGGCAGGCACAGAATCGCAGGCACAGAATCGAAACAGGCTCCGAGTGACAGATACGGAGCCTGACGTGGGGCTTGAACTCACAGAGCGCGAGATTCGACCTGAGATACAGTCAGACGCCCAACCAACTGAGCCACCCAGGCGCCCCCCCTAGCCAGTTTTAAAGTACTATCAGCATGTTCAGCAGTAGCTTCTGTAGTAGAATATACTGAACCTCAGACAACTATCAGAACATGTACGTGATTTTGTAAATCCTTTTTTCCAAGTTTATTTATTTATTTTGAGAGAGAGAGAGAGAGAGCGTGTGCGTGCACACATGTGAGCAGATGAGGGGCAGACAGAGGAGAGCAAATCCCAAGCAGGCTCCACACTCTCACCACAAAGCCCTACGTGGGACTCGAAACCCATGAACCGTGAGATCATGACCTGGGCCAAAACCAAGAGTCGGACGCTTAACTGACTGAGCCACCCAGGCGCCTTTTTAGAGTCACTTGCATGATGATAAATCCCAGCCCATGTGGGAAAATTCCTGATTCCGCAAACTGACAGAGCAGAGCCCCCTTCCTACATGCGCTGGACTCTTGCTTAAACACCGAAGCCAGCAAAGTTACCAAGTCAAAAAGGAGGTAGAGACCGGTCAACTGACGTAGAGAAAAGTATGATCCTATCAGATAAGAACACTGGAACATGACAGCACAACAAGGTGATTATTTTAATAATATCTTGGAAAGAACCAAGATGTTTTTTTAAAGACACAAAAAATAAATAAAAGTAAAAAAGTTTAAATTCCTGTGTTAGAATCTCCACAAGCTTCACTCTTACGGAAAAGAAAGGTGTACCAACACAACTTTGATAGCACAGTCCCGTACCTCTTGGAGCCTCCTTTCTAACCTGTACGTTGTGAGAATTATCTAAAAAGTGTCTGTAACTTTACTACAAAGTGTCCTCACTTTTCCTCCCACATTTAGCATATAGGTTAGTTTTCCAATCCTAACACTGTATTTTGGTCAGCTACAAAAATCACTGTTTTGTGTGACTTGTTTTTGCAAAGGATGGCAAAAGGAAGCGTTGCATATAATCTGTGAGTATGCAAATGACTACAGCATCTACAGAATGGAGGAAGATTCTAGACACACTATGCCTCTCTACAATGAAGCAAAGTAACCTGTTTGCCAGGCTGATTTATACCTGACTGCAAATGGAGTATGTGTGATGTGTGTGTATCCATAACATTTATATATTACTAGCGAATAAGTGCTATGACCTAGCTATTATTTACAGATTTACATGTATTATCCCTTATTTAATGCATACAGGGATCATGTCATTATTCTGACCAACTTCACAAAGGATGAAATAGAGGCCTGGGGAGATGAACTTTTCCTAGAGCAGCCCCAAGTAAAACACGGATCACCCTCTGTTGTCACCACTGCATTATCCTGCTTCTTATAATTACAGCAATAATAGAATGACTCCGTACTATGATAAATACTTAATTTTTATAAAAACCCTGTGAGGTAGAAATTATAACCCCTGCTTTACAGATTCAAGACACTGGTATTTAAAGAATAAAAACTGGGGGCACTTGGGTGGCTCAGTCGGTTAAGCTTCTGACTCTTGATTTCAGTTCAGGTCATGATCTCGTGGTTTGTGGGTATGAGCCCCATGTCGGGCTCTACGCTGGTGGCATGGAGCCTGCTTGGGATTCTCTATTTCCCTCTCTCTCTCTGCCCCTCCCTCTTTCTCTCAGAACAAATAAATAAACTTAAATCATTAAAAAAAGAGGGGCACCTGGGTGGCTCAGTCAGCTGAGCATCCGACTTCGGCTCAGGTCATCATCTCACAGTTTGTGGGTTGGAGCCCCGCATCGGGCTCTGTGCTGTCTCTCTCTGCCCCCCGCCCCCCCACTCACACTTTGTCTTACTCTGTTTCTCAAAAATAAATAAATGTAAAAAAAATTAAAAAGAAAAAAAAAAAAGAAAAAGAATAAAAACTGGGATATGAACCCAAGGCAGTTTAACCCTAAAGTCATTGCTCAGAATCCCTGAACCAAACTGTCCACCAAAAAAGATGGCAACCCCAGAAAGGTTCGACCTTCATAGCAACATCTGGCCTCAGCATCAAAAGTGACAATATATACTATAAACTGAGTATCTGGCTATGTTGCAAAAACTGAGCTAATCATTTTAAAACCTTACCTTGCTTGGTGCTTATACAAATATTAGGGGACATTATTCCCATTTTAAAGACAAAGCCAGGGAGGCTTGAGGTTAAGCAAACTGTGAGAAGCTTCACAGCTCTGAAGTGACACAGTGTGGCATAAACTCTGTCTGCTTGACTCCCAAAACTTGCTTTTGTTTTCTTTTCAAATTTTTATTTAATTATTTTTTTACTTTATTTATTTAAGCAATAGTGGCTTCAGGAGTAGAATTTTGTGATTCATCATTTACATATGCCCTCCTTAATGCCTGGGACCCATCTGGCCCATCTCCCCACCGACCTTCCTCCATCAACCCTCAGTTTGTTCTCTATCTTTAAGAATCTCTTATGATTTGTTTCCCTCTCTCTTTTTTCTCCCCCCGCCCCCCCCAACCAATATGTTCATCTGCTTTGCAAAACTTGTTTTCTTAACCAGTAAGCCACAATGTAATAGTAATGGGAACAGAAAAGTACTATCAGATGCATGAGTTTTCACATTTTATCTATCAAATTGTTAGAGGTTACCTATCATTACTTCCCCCTACAAACAGTAATACCAGAGTTGGCAAAGGTACACCCAACTGGCACACTCATATACTGTCTATTAAGAAACGCGTATTAGAGGAGCCTGGATGGCTCAGTTGGTTAAGCCTCTGATTCTTGATTTCGGCTCAGGTCATGATCTCACAGGTTCATGAGATCGAGCCCCGTGTCAGGCTTCGTGCTGTCAGCACGGAGCCTGCTTGGGATTCTCTCTCTCCACTCTCTTTCTCTCTCTCAAAATAAATAAATAAACTTAAGAGAAAAAGAAGAAACGTGTATTAGAACTCTGGAAAGGAACATGGCAAAGCATGTCAGAAGCTTTAAAAATGTTCCCATCCAATAATTTCACTTCTTACCCATGTTAATTATACTAATGTCCAATACACCTTGAAAATCTAGCTACTGTATTAACCTGGCTTACAGAGTGTAATCTTTTGATTGGAGATTACTCTTTCAACACGGAACTATCTACCCATGCTCTACAGGGCAAGTTACAGACCACAGGCAAGCTCACCACCTATTTTGGAAATAAAGTTTTAATAGAAACCAGCGATGCTCACTTCCTTATTATCTATGCCTGCTTTTTGCGCTACCACAGCAGAGTTAAGAGATGGTAACAGACACTGCGTGACCCTACAAAGGGGTCTGCATCTTTCCAGAAGAAGTTTATTAAGCTCTAATTTTTAGTTTTATAAAACTCTAACTGGAATACAGACTTTAAATGAAAACCTTCAAACAATCTATCACTCAGAGTTTTCCAGGTTAGTTCCTATCCCTAACAGGTGGGACAGGAGGATCTAAATGAAGCATATTGCTGGCTTGGTTATTTCTGGACCAAAAAAAAAAAAAAAAAAAAAAAATAGTTTTAAGTGGCTCTAAAGAACTATAGCTTTTATCTAAGATTTATTTGACCTTCCTAAGAATACAGATAGAAAAATCTAACTCTTTCTCATCTTTAACCAATATGAAAATATACAAATATTCATCTCCACAACTATAAAATGATAACATGGGTAAGCAAAACCCTCATTCGTCATTAGAAAGAATACTCAGGGAACAAAGTACCACAAACCTTGCGTATTCTTAAAGGACATAATGGCCTGTCTGTAGGGGTTTGGCGTATCTGCAGCGTCGGTCAGGTTGGCCAGCACCAGCAGAAGCAGGAGACTCTGGTTGGCCAGAGGAGAAGAAAGTTCTGGAGTGGCAGCTGCTTTGCTGCCCACGCCGCCCAGTGTGAAGACCGTCCAGAGGCCAGCTTGAGAAAAAAAACACATAGTTAAGAAGTGCTGGGACTAGTGAGATGGAAATGCGTACTTCTGTGTGATATTGTACACTTTTTCATATTTCAAACTTTGAAGAAACACTCTTTTCAGTTATTAAAGTAAAACAAGTCTGGTACGTGAAAAGTCTCATATTGCCCAACGATATAAAATTCCTTAAGACCATCATTCCCCACTCCTATAACCTACTTTTACTTCCCAGAGATAACCCCTGCTGAACTTCTTAGGTCTTCCGAGATTTTCTTTACATATCAAAACATCTACAAAATTATAAGAAAACTTCAGGTGCCACTTTATACCAACAGATTTGAAAACCTAAGCAAAATGCTACAATATCTAGGAAGATACAAAATACCAAAATTGGCCAAAGACAAAAGCCTGAATGAACAAACAATCTTAGAAGAGCAGAAAACGGAGTCCAAGAGCTAGCCCTAAAAACCAAATCCAGTCCAAAGCTCACAAATAAGTCCACCAAGCCCTCCCAGCACAGACAATTCCCGTGTTACATAAGCAGCTCTGAAGTACACAACAAGAGTCATATATACACAACTCATGTGACCAGACCAGAAACATCTCCCTGCTACAGAAACTGGGCAATGACAGCATTTAAAACGAGGGAGAAATGAAAAGAAAGGTTTACAGACAGACTCAATCAAACAAAAGCAGATGAAATCTTACACAAAAATTCGTTAAAAGAACAAATGCAGCATGATCATGAAAGTTTTGTCTCTGAAATGCAAGAATTGTTCATCATTTTAGAAGTCTGTTAATTTGTAGGCAGGCACACTTCAGAGATACTGCAGGTTTGGTTCCAACTAGTATAGTGGTGAAGTGAATCAAATGAAGTTTTTGGTTTCCCACTGCATAGAAGAGTTAGGTTTACAGGGGCGCCTGGGTGGTTCAGTAGGTTAAGCGTCCGACTTCGGCTCAGGTCATGATCTCACGGTCCGTGAGTTCGAGCCCCGCGTCGGGCTCTGTGCTGACAGCTCAGAGCCTGGAGCCTGCTTCGGATTCTGTGTCTCCCTCTCTCTCTCTGCCCCTCCCCCGTTCATGCTCTGTCTCTCTCTGTCCCAAAAATAAATAAACGTTAAAAAAAATTAAAAAAAAAAAAAGTTATGTTTACACTATACTGTAGTGGATGAAGTGTGCAATTCCATTATGTCTAAGAAAACCAACATACATACCTTAATTAAAAAATACTTTATTACTAAAAAATGCTAACCATCATCTGAGCTTTCTGCTAGCTGTAATCTCTGATCGCATTATCACCATGACCAATATATTAATGAAAAAGTTTGAAGACTTGTGAGAATTATCAAAATGTGACACAGAGACACAAAGTGAGCAAATGTGGCTGCAAAAATGGTGCTGACAGACTTGCTCAATGCAAGGTTGCCACAAACCCTAAAATAAACAAACAAACAAAAACTGCTGTATCTGCAAAGCACAGTAAAACACAGCCAATAAAATGAAGTATGCTTGTTACTCACTGTAAAAAGACGGAGGAAAAGATAATCTCGCCAATTTTTAAAATTAAATTTAAAACCTATTAAGAATTCTTACAAATTTGGGGCGCCTGGGTGGCTCAGTCAGTTCTGCATCCAACTTGGGCTCAGGTCATGATCTCACAGTTAGCGAGTTCGAGCCCCGCATTAGGCTCTGTGCTGGCAGCTCAGAGCCTGGAGCCTGCTTCAGATTCTCTCTCTCTCTCTCTCTCTCTCTCTCTGTCCCCCTCCCCCACTCACGCTCTGTCTCTGTCTCTCAAAAATGAATAAAAGTTAAAAAAAATTTTTTTTTTTTAATTTGAAGAATTCTTACAAGCTAGAAAAGAAAAGTAACCTCTTTGGATTCTAAAGTCCATCTAATCAGAAATCCACGGTGGTCAAACATTAGAAGAACACCCCTATGGATATCACCAACATCACCATGAACTACAGGTGCTCCGAGCAAAAGTGTTAAGGCAAGGCAGGGGGCGGGGGGGCGGGGCGAAATAAGTCAGTCAGAAAAAGACCTATCATATGATTTTACTCATATGTGGAATTTGAGAAACTTAACAGATGATCGTGGGGGAAGGGAGGGAAAAATAAGAAAGAAACAGAAAGGGAGGCAAACCATGACAGACTCGTAAACACACACACAAAATTATTTGCAAGCAACCTGACTGTGCACTGTCCAATGGAGTAGCCAGCAACCACTGTGGGTACTGGGCACTTGAAATGTGGTTCGTCCCAAACGCATCATGCTGTAAGTATAAAATACTCAATTCTGAAGACTTAATACAAAAGTAAAAAATTTTTTGCCAATTTTTAAATATTGATTACATGTTGAAATTATAATATTTTGGACATATTATATTAAAGTGTATTGTTAAGATAAGCTTCACCTGTTTGTTTTTACTTTTTCAATATGACTACCAGAAATTTTTAAATCACATATGTGGTTTGCATCTATGGCTCACGTTTGTATCAGACACAGCTGCTCTAGAACATCAAGAGAATCAACTGACACACTATCAGAACGAACAGATTTTGGTACAGTCTAGAACTAACAGAGTGACATATAAAAAATAAAAAACCTGCCTATACGTGAGCAACAAACAATTACAAAGTCCAATCGCCACAGCAACAAACAATCTTCAAGAATCAAAAAAATCTTCAAACATCAACACAAAAGAGGGGCACCTGGGTGGCTCAGTTGATGAAGTGTCCAACTCTAACTCCAGTCATGATCTCCCGGTTCAAAAGTTAGAGCCCCGCATCAGTCTCTGTACTGATGGCTCAGAGCCTGGAGCCTGCTTCAGATTCTGTGTCACCCTCTCTCTCTTTCTCTACCCCTCCCCGGCTCGTGCTCTCTCAAAAATAAATAAACATTCAAAAATTTTTTTAAAAAGAATCAACAGAAATGTGTAATACCTTCGGGCAGATAACCACAGACCTTGAGACTGAAGGCCGTATAAGATCTAAATTAATACAGAGGTACAGTAGATTTCTAGATTAAAAAGCAATACTGCAAAACTACCCGTAAATTAATCTAAACTTCAGGATAATCACTACCAAAATACCAAGAGGAATTTGTGTAATATTTTTTAATACAGTGCAAAAGAAATACTGCTGAGGAGGAATGTTCCTGGTTAAACAGCAAAATTTTTATAAAGCTAAGGTCATTTAGAAGTGTGATACTGGCAGTAGACAAATTAGCTGGATGGACCAGAAATGAGTTCAAGTTCAGCAACAGAACCACATATATTTGAGAATTAACCTTATGATACAGGTAGTATTCCAAATGAGTAAAGACAAAATTCTAGAAATGTCTTCGGGACAACAGAATTTAATCATTCTCCCAGTATTTAATTATAAAAGTACCTGTCTGAACCTTGAGTTCAGAAAGCCTTTCTGTTATGCAAGAAACAAAATTCAAAAAGATACAAAGAACAGCAGCGCCTGGGTGGCTCAGTAGGTTAAGCATCCAACTCTTGATTTTGGCTCAGGCCATGATCTTACAGTACGTGAGGTAGAGCCCCGTGTGTCAGGCTCTGCACTTACAAACATGCTGATTCGAAGGGGCACGTGCACCCCAATATTTATAGCAGCGCTATTAACAATAGCCAAATCACAGAACGAGCCCAAATGTCCATCAACTGATGAATGGATTAAGAAGATGTAGTATATGTGTGTGTGTACACGTACACACACAAACACACACACACACACACACACACACACACACACACACACACACACACACTGGAATACTACTTGGTGATGAAAAAGAATGAAATCTCGCTATTTGCAACAACATGGATGGAACTGGAGGGTATTATATTAAGCGAAATAAGTCAGTCAGAAAAAGACCTATCATATGATTTTACTCATGTGTGGCATTTGAGAAACTTAACAGATGATCGATGGGGGAAGGGAAGGAAAATTAAGATAAAAACAGAAAGGGAGGCAAACCATAAGAGACTCTTAAACACAAAGAACTGAGGGTTGATGAGGGTGGGGAGTGGGGTAAACGGGTGATGGGCATTGAGGAGGGCACTTGTTGGGATGACCACTGGGTGTTACATGTAAGTGATGAATCACTGGGTTTTACTCCTGAAGCCAAAACTACACTGCATGTTAAATAACTTGAGAAATAAATAAATAAATGTGCTGATGGCTCAGAGCCTGGAGCCTGCTTCAGACTTTGTGTCTCCTTCTCGCTCTGTTCCTCCCCTGCTCATGCTCTCTCTCAAAAATAAAGATTAAAAAAAATTTTTTTTAAAGCAAACAAAACAGACCACCAGAGACCTCACAGGCATACGATTATGTAGAATATAGAAAAACCTTATCAATACATCATTAAGTGGAAATGCAAATCACAAAACAGTATATATATACACAACATGCCCCACTTGTGTTTAAAAAATTATAAATGGGGCGCCTGGGTGGCGCAGTCGGTTGGGCGTCCGACTTCAGCCAGGTCACGATCTCGCGGTCCGTGAGTTCGAGCCCCGCGTCGGGCTCTGGGCTGATGGCTCAGAGCCTGGAGCCTGTTTCTGATTCTGTGTCTCCCTCTCTCTCTGCCCCTCCCCCGTTCATGCTCTGTCTCTCTCTGTCCCAAAAAAATTTAAAAAATTATAAATGTACATCTTTCTGCATGTAAAAGCACCTACACGTGCCTGGCAAGGTGCCCTTTTGACAGAAATTCTCTCTGATCATAGAGGAGAGTAGGAGTGAAGGTGGCCTGAAGGAGTTTCTTATTTCATTCAGTTTATTCCCGACTCTTGTACGACGTGGACATATCAATATTCAAGCATAACTTTCAATTAAAAACATTATGAAAGAAGTGAAGGAAGGGAGAAAATTCCTCGTCACCAACCCCACAAGATATGAGGCAATATGCACCTGGGCTAGGGGATACAGCCCGATGATCTTTATTTTTAAAAAGCACCTCCTGACAGGTGCTTTTTGGATGGATAAACACCAACACGTTAACACTGATCAGATCTAGGATGGTGGCAATGGTCGTGATATTTTAGTCTTTGCACTCATCTAGGTTTTTATTTTGATTACCTGTTATAACGAGCAGATGACATTTTTAACGAACACCTCTGTTAAAGAAATTAAATGCTTTGGTAAAGAAATTTTAAATGGATGGCAAATAAACAAAACTGGGAAATGTCATTTTCCCAGAACACAGGTAGATACTTTTCACTTCCTTTTTATAAACCGTCAACAGTTCAGTGTGACCATCTGTTCACTTCTAATATTTTACATTTTTGAGTAAACACACGATATAAAACTACCGCACGGACCCCTGTCAGTAGATCACTTCTTACATAATTGTGGTCCTGCAAATCTCAAACATTTTCTATGATTCACTGGAATGACTTTTCTATTCCAGTGGGGGTATTCCTGCCCACGTTTTGGAGGTCCCCAAAGGAACATGCAGGGACGCTCAGCATGCACAGAACGCCCAGTATGAACCCCCAGTGTAGGCACAAGCAAACTTGAGGCCCAGGAAGAGAAATTACCCAAAGGATGTTTTCTTTAACGTAGGAAAGATCTTAAGATGATTGACAAAGACCGTAATATTTCTGTCTAGCACTGTGCTCCCTGCTTTGCATTAGGAAAACTTAGATATTTGAATAAAAAATATCAACTAATAATTCATCATTACACATCACAAACTTAAACTGATTCAAAGCAATGTTCATGTGAACAGTTGCGGAATGTGAAACATTTCATAGGAGATTCAGAATCGTTTAAGCAAGCGCAACCAGCAGCCAAATATTCTTTGCTTTGGGACTGACTTGTTGTTTATCTTAACATTATAAAAAGCTTCCAGTCACTTCCTTCCACTCAGAGTATGCCCCGGGACCGTGTACCCCTGCCTCCACCGCTGTGTGTTCCAGGATCGCAAGCAAAGAAAAACCCAATCAGGAAGTTCAATCTGCAAGAAAAATAATCACCGAGCGCTCTCCCAGGTAAAAGATAAGTGGGGTTTTTTGTTTTGTTTTTCTGTTTGTTTGTTTTGCAGATTCTCTTCACAGCTGCGCATCTTTGCAACTAGAAGAAGTAAGAGCTGACCGCCCCTGGAACAAATTTCACACACGTCTCACGGCACAACTCCACTCTCATTTTTTTGCCCCTTTCGGGTTTTCCCAAAGGGGGCTGAGAAGCTGCGTGCAACGTCAGACACACTAAGTTTTTATTAAGAAGCTAGTGCAGCCCCGCCTGCCCTCACCACACACATCCCTCCTCCCTGCCCTGGCAAATATCACTGCAGGGCGGCCTTTCCTTATAGGGAGAAGGGAGGCTGCCTGCCACTGCCTACATTGTAGTTTAAACTGGCCCAGGATGTTGGACCAGAATTCTTCCAAAAGTTCATTTCTTTTTGCTGATCCAAGTCTCTGATCTGTGACCCAAGAATCTTAGTGGAATTGCATTTTCCTGTTGGCAAACAAAATCTCTCTCCACCAGAAAAATAAGGGAAAGTTACAGTATGTTTCCTTCTGTTCTAAAAAAGCAAATTAAGGATGGTCTCCCAAGTTTTTTAATTGTATCCCTCACTCAGGTCTTCCAAATAAACTCTTAAAATAAGATGTATCTAACTAAAACTAGTAAGCACGGAAATAAACTAAAAGAACAAATCTGGTGTTGATGATTCAATCTTTTAAAAGTATGGACTCAAGATTATTTATCCGTTAACAATAAAAATGTGAGGGAGGGGACAGGTCTCATTACCAATATAACTGGTATGACAAAATTGTTGACTTTTTAAAACTGAACTGAGTGTAAAAAAATTAGACGTACGCCTCAGGTGTTATCGATGCTAAGAGAGCATCACTGCGTCCTGCTCGGTGTGAGCCATTCTCTCCTACAGGGCACACAAACTAAAGTGGTTTCCCATAAGCCCTTCTACACTGAGCCCTTGGTTTTGCTAGAGTGTTACACAGAGAGGCAAAAGTTGAAAATGCGTTAAAATTCTGGCAAAGGGAGCAAAATGACTAGAATGGAAGAGATGTTACTATTCACAAAACACCTGTTCACTTGTGATCATTACTTGATCAGGAAGCCATGTTTTAAGCATTTTATATTTAAAAAAAAAACAAACAAAAAACCACTAGTTTCTTTCTTAAACACAGGCATTTGGTGTGCTTTAAAAAAAATGGCTGAGTAGGGGTGCCTGGGTGGCTCAGTCGGTTGAGCATCCAGCTCTCGATTTTGGTTCAGGTCATGATCTCACAGTTCGTGGGACTGAGCCCCTCTGCGCTCCATGCTGACACAGTGGAGCCTGCTTGGAATTCTCTCTCCTTCTCTCTCTGCTCCTCCCCTGCTCATGCTCTGTCTCTCTCTCAAAAATAAACAAACACGAAAAAAAAATTTTTTTAACTGGCTGAATATGTTGGGTCATTATCACATAATTTTTTAAATTTAAAACAATGGTAAATAGGCTCCAGATTAGCACTTTCGGCAGAATGTCTGATTTTCATGAACGGATTATGGATGTAAAGTGGTGGAGGTCTGCCTCACAGAACTATAGTGGAGGGCCAGTTGTTGGGGGTCCAACTGTAAAGTCTCGACCTTGATGGAAATGCTCAATATCTTAATGACGGTGGTTTTTGCATAACTGCACATAATTGCTAAAATGAAACTAGACACAGCAAAAGCAACTTTTACTGTATATAAATTATATCTCAATAAACTTGACTCCACCTTACCCTCTCCAAAAACATGTTGGCACAGATGTGGAGCAAGTAGAACTCTCATTTACTCTAGTGAGAGTGTAAACTGGGGCAAATAATTTGGAAAACAGTTTACTTGTAACCAATATAAGCGAATGAGGCACAACTAGAACCCAGCGATTCCACTAATTATTTTACTAGTGGACCAACAAAATGTTTACATGTGTGCACAGACAGGTACACGAATGTACATAGCATTGTCTTAATAGCCAAAAGTTGGAAACATCAAATACATATTACAGTAGAACGGGTAAATGTGAGATAGTCTTAAAATGGAATACTACATAATAAAAATGGACAAACTATGCGTCATGCAAAACCACAGATCAATTTTACAAATAAGCAAAAGAAGGAAGACACAAAAGAATACATAGCATATGATCCCATTTATATAAATTTCAAAGCCAGACGAAACTACAGCACTAGATGTTGGGATAGTGGTTTCCTTTGCAGTTGGGAGGGGAGAGAGGTCAGGTGAGTATGTGAGAGGAGTTTTGGGGTGCTAGAATTACTTGATCTGACTGACCAGCAGGTACATACATGTCCATTCACTCTATCATAATGAATTAAACTACACTTCATCTGTGTATTTTTCTGTATGTTACCACTAAGAATAAAAATGTTAACTACTACAAAAAAAAAAACAAAAAGTATGCATCCTTTTTTGTAAGATGATGTTGGTAAGTATATCCCACAGTGCTCAAAGCGGCTGTCTTTGTTTATTGGAACTAAAAGTGATTTGTTTTCCTCATTAGAATGCTTTGATTTCTAAACTGAGCATGTAGTGAAAGAAATCCTAAAATCCGCAACAAGTTCATGGGGTATCCTTAGAACAATATTTCTTAAAAGAAATATATTAAAATATTGGATTAATGAGGAAAAAATCATACAGAGAACATAAAGATGTTCTATCTTTATTAAAGGGCATAGTCGTCAAGTGTCTCTTTATCTCTAACGAAATTTATGTTAAGAAAACATGATCCCTAGCAATTATTTTTTCATTTTAAAATGAACATAAAAGAGCAACGTACACAATCTTGAACTACATCCAGTCATACTATAATACTAGGTGATGGGGGGGGGTCACTAATAGTTTCGCTTTTTTACATGTGTTTACATTTAAAGCCCTCTTAGAATATCTGGTGACTGCTAGTTCCTAAAACAATTTTGAGTCAAATTCAGTTTTCCTCAGACAAAACAACATGATATTACTACCCCATCCTGTATCCCAGAAGGAATACTTTGACCATCACAAAAAGAAAGAGAGAGAGAGAGACAGAGAGAGAGAGAGAGAGAGAGAGAATATCCCAAGCAGGCTCCGTGCCGTCAGCGCAAAGCCCAATGCAAGGCTCGATCCCATCAGCCACGAGATCATGACCTGAGCCGAAATCAAGAGTCAGACACTTAACTGACTGAGCCACCCAAGCGCCTCAAATTTACTTTTTATGTAAAAATATTCATATGAAATTCTTTACCTTCTCCAAATAAAAATCAAGGTTAAAGTCTGAATTATGCATGAGATTTTGTCAGAAACTACCTAGATTAACTGTAGGATCAATCCTCAAAAAACACAGGAAATAAACAGTATCAGTAACCAAAGAGAATCCATTCGGAACCTACCAATAAGTTTCTACCCAGTAAAATCTTAGACTGATTACCCACATTAGCATTCAACTTCCACTTGTGAAGGAGTAAATATAAATCAAATAAGTGCAGATATAATAAACAATATAGATTTATTCCTACCTTCGGTAGCCACCATTTTTTCCATGTAGGTCTCCAAGTGTTACTTTTCTGGGAATTATAAACTGAGAATCTGTTACTACTCCCTGGTTGAAAATGACATTGATGGAAAGACGGAAGGAGTTTCTTCTCAAAACTCTGATCATTTCAATTTTAAAATGAATTTTTAGGGGCGCCTGGGTAGCTCAGTCGGTTAAATGCCTGACTTCAGCTCAGGTCATGATCTCACGGTTCAGGAGTTTGAGGCCTGCATCAGGCTCTGTGCTGACAGCTCAGAGCCTGGAGCTTGCTTCACATTCTGTGTCTCCCCCTCTCTCTGCCCATCTCCCACTCACACTCTCTCTCTCTCCCTCTTTCTCATATAAAAACATTTAAAAAATTTAAAAACTAAAATGAATTTTTAAACGCCTTAAAGACATCTACCATCAAAGAATAGGATGGGAACTTGGAAGGCACTAGGAAACTAGAATCTTTAAAATGAGGACATCCATCCATAAATATTTGGAATATTAAATTCATTTAATTAACGAATCCAATAGGTTCCCAAGATGTAAATGCTCAGCAAGGGGCATCTGGGTGGCTCAGTCGGTTAAGCATTCAACTTTGGCTCAGGTCATGATCTTGCAGTTCGTGGGTTTGAGCCCCATGTCGGGCTCTGTGCTGACAGCTCGGAGCCTGGAGCCCGCTTCTGATTCTGTGTCTCCCTCCCTCTCTGCCCCTCCCCCATTCGCGCTCTGTCTCTCTCTGCCTTTCAAAAATGAATAAATGTTAAAAAAAACAAATTAAAAAGTGAAATGGCTATAAATATCTACGGTTCCTTGAGATATCATATAATGACACTGTGAAACCATTGTGATTAGCAAGACATTGAAACACTCATCAGGATGATTATTAATAATAATTTCTGTATTATCAAGAAGATTTTCTTCTTATTAATAAACAACAATATGTTAAAAAATTTTTTAATTGTATTCTTTGGAAGATGTCGATTTATAGATGTCTTATAATGTACATGACACATTAGTTTAACAATGCACTATATAATTTATGAATCAATTCACTTAAATTAGGGGGCTGCTATAAAAGGTTATATCAATGGGGTGGATGATCAATAATGTTTGAAGACTACCACACTCCAGAAAGTGTTGAAGGCAGGGGATAACAGAAGACAAGGAATCTAAAGAGGAAGAAAAAAGCAGTTTCTGCCATTTAATGACGATCTCTACCAATTACCACATTAAAACCAAACCAAGCATTATTATCATTCACCCAATTTTACAGGCAGATTAAACTCAGAGAGCCTCAGTTCCTTAGCGCCCAAGTTGCTCTCGGTCTAAAGCAAATACTCTCACGCACTGCCCTCACTGCCTCTCTGGCTCCCAAACAATAAAGGCGGCCCCTGGTCTTAGCCATGAATTACAAATTGAAATCCTACCATAGATCAGGTCTCCGGTACCTGGGATATAACAGGCCTAAATTCGATCGATTTGCTACCAGGAACAGCATTCTGTGCTTCACAAATGAGTCTGTACCCCAATTATCTCGCCTGACTTCTCTCTCACTTTTCAACCTCATCCAGAGAACCCTATATATTATCATTTTTATTTTGCATGGATTGGGTTTTTTTTTTTTTTGTTCTTCAACCTTCTGCTTCTGTTCATCTTGGTAATGCATGTGTATTTTCTTGATTTCCCCCTAAGGAACCATCATCTCTCCTAGGCATTTTGACCCTTTCTTATGGTGAATAAACATTTACCAAATTATCCTTTTTTTTTTTTTTTAACGTTTATTTTTGAGAGAAAGAGAGAGAGGGAGAGAGCACAAGCAGGGGAGGGGCAGAGAGAGGGGGAGACACAGAATCCAAAGCAGGCTCCAGGCTCCGAGCTGTCAGCCCAGAGCCTGACGCGGGGCTCGAACTCAAGAACAGCGAGATCATGACCTGAGTCGAAGTCGGACGCTCAGCTGACCGAGCCACCCAGACGCCCCTTTCCAAATTCTCTCTCTAGCAAGTGTGCCCAGCTCCTTCAATGAATAAATTGATGACACTACATTCAGGGTGCCCACAACCCTGAGAGAGGAGACGGGCAGGAATGTCATTCTAACACCGTGTAGTGAGAGTGTTACACAGTCGCGTGGGAAGAAAGCGCTCACTGTGCCAGCGCGTTCCCAGGAGAGCCTCCCAAAGCTGCTTCCTGTGACCTGGGGCGTGCAGGTGAGTGACAGATCTGCATGCAGGTGGAGAGCGGGAAGGCACCTTCAGTGCACGGAACGCTATCACACAAAGCTGGTCAAGCACGGCCCTTCTGTGTTCCTAGCGCTTCAGTCGGCAATGTGGAGTGAGATAAGGCTGGAAAGAGAGGACAGGCTATGAGGGCGGGGGCCGCAGGACAGCGCTTCTCCAGGAATGCTCGACCCAATGCCCGATTCTGCAGGGCCCCAGGCAGGCCAAGAATTCAAGTCTTTTCTGATGTTCACACAAAAGAATGACAATTATCCCATATTCATTTTCAGGTGTACCTACAGTTAATACCGACCCATTACGAATGTACTAAATCAGTTATGGGATCCCGTAATTGGCTTTCATAAACTAGAAAAAAGGATCACCAGAGCTTACAGGAAATCCTAAGTCTTCTTTCCAGTAACTGCTATGCAATGCCTGTTTGTGCTACCAAGCTCCTTATGCCCGGACAAGCGATGTGCACCCAGGCACGCACGACAGGCGTTTGGCATTCCTGCGCTCCCCATTTTGTTTTGAATTGGTCATGGCCTTAAGTGATGCACTTTAACCTTTCTGAGTTATAAATTTGTTACAATGGCTTCCAAATGACCAATTAAGATGGTTGTGGGCTCTCTGGTTAACCCTCCAGAACACAGTGACGCACAACTAGGAAGACCACCCCGCCACCAAGGCACGCTTCCCTGCGCCGGGCCACAGCCACCCAGCGGGACGCAACGGAGGCTCACGGAGCTCTGAGTCCCTCAGATAAGACACCTCCTTCCGGGGCCGTGAGGCCAAAGCGTCACCAGGACAAACCGTCAAAAGCCACAACTGGAACTGATCACCCACCCTCCCCTAAAAGCTCGTCAGGATGAACTGCATTCTGCCCTGCGTCCCTGTTTACCCAGAGCAGCAAAAAGGTCTGAAGCTCTATCACACCTGGGCTCCTCGCCATATGGTTCGGCACGTCACTTAAATAGCTCTCGCCATCCGGATCCTTCTACTAGCCCTCTGGAACCCAGGTCTTTTGGCGGGGGAGGGGGGGAACCCTCTACGCTTTCAAGTTCAATCTCTCTGAATGCCTCAGGTATCACAGAAACCTGGGTGTCCCCTGAGGAGAGTTCTTTCTCAGAAGACGTTTCAAGCGATGACTCACTTTTTCTCTGTCCACAGCCCATGTACCACACACTCATTACCGCTTCCCAACTACCTCTCTCCACACATTCCCGCGACCTTCAGACATCCCATCAGTCCTTCTTGCTATAGTCATCTACAGACAACATTGTCACTTCTGCTCATCTTCCAGTAATGTGAGCACTGACCCCGTCTCTCTCTCAACACTACTCCAGTCCTCATTTTAAAAATTTCAACCTACTCTCAGTCAAGCCACCCAACAGTAAGCCTCAGAGGCCCTGATCTGCTGATTCACTTCCCCTATCCTACCTCAGTGAGCCACTCCCATGGCCGCACCCCGCCTACATGTTCTAACTGCACCACCACTACAGTTCTGAATTCCTGCATTCCACGCTCTGGTTACTATCGCCCAGCTTTCCAGGTCACCTCCTCCATGGAATACCAGACTCAAACCGTTTTGGACCTGATCGGGTCTCCATCACTTTTTCAACGTCCGTCACCACCCCCATGCCCTTGCTTCCCTCCTCACCCAGCTAGGTACTTTATTGTACCTATGTTATAACTCACACATTAGAAAACTTCCGTGAAAGAATCTCACAGAAGATTAAGTACAGCAGGAAAATTAGTGAACTAAAACATAAATCGGAAATTAGCCGAATGCCAAGAAGTAGAATTCTCAGAGAGAGAGAGATTGGAAGAACAGAACAAGAAGGTCCAATATATGAGTGACAGGAATTTCCGAAGAGAACCGCAGAGACATAACGCAACACAATAAAATTGCCGATCACACAAGCTACCACAAAGGAGAGGTTTAAGGATCTCCATAACCACCCCTAGGTCAGATAACTAACAAGGTTAAATCCAGGTTTCAGGCTTTTTGCAATGTATCATATCACTAAAAGAGGGGAGAGAGAAACAGCCAGTGTGCTAAGAGATCCCATGAGGCTCAAATCACACATATGCTACTTCTCCAGCTGGGATGCATGAACTCCTAGAGATGGTCCATGATGTGCTAGGAATAAGCACATCAGAAAGGTCAACAAATAAGGTCAGAAAACAGACATGCTACTTTTTCCTGAACTATTAATTTTACACAAAAGATTCCAAGGAAGTTAATTAAGTCCATGAACTGGCAAATAATTCCATCTTAACAGAAATGAAACAAGCACGGATATGCTCACGGAAGGAGTACTTAAAAGTGCATTAATTGAGAAGATAAAATATAAAACCTGGGCGTAGGCCAAGCGGCTTCTGACAAACTCCTCCATCCTTAAGGTTATGTACCCACTTGCCTCAGCTATTGTAACTAGGCTAAAAAAGCACTATTAATAGCTCTGGTTGCTATCTCATCAATGCGTGAATTACTACGATTGGCAGAATTCAAGATCTGCTTAACAACAACAAAAGATTCTTTCTGTAACTGTTTTTGTTCTTTCTTTTGTTCTGCACTTACACGCTGCAGTTTGTGTAGAATATAGGAAAAATGCTGGGAGACTGAGGACAAAAAGTGGTACGCAGAGAGGGAGAGATACAGGGCTCTGCCTCATCCCACGGTTTTCTGGTCACTGTGAAGTTCTGATGAGAAACCCTACAAACCACCCATCCTAGAAGCCTAATTTATTATACTACTGCCTTGTCTGCATCCACTATATATCACCACCCAGGGGTAAGTCAGGATCGGGTAAATTACAAGTAACAGACCCGTGTAATAATGGCTTCAATAAAAGTCCCAAAGTAGTTGCATTTTGCTCTCCGATGTTCTCTTGTGGCTCTACTACGTATAGTCTGCATTCCTAAGTGTCACTCATGGTCCGATATGGCTACACCAGCCCCAGCCATCACATTTTCATTCAAGTCAGCAGGACAGAGGTAAGTTCACACATTCCTTTAAGAACTCTACCTGTTGGGGCGCCTGGGTAGCTCGGTCGCTTAAGTGTCCCACCCTTGACTTGGGCTCACAGGCTCACGGTTCGTGAGTTCGAGCCCCACATCGGGCTCCATGCTGATGGTACCGAGCCTGCTGGGGATTCACTCTCTCTTCTCTCTGCCTCTCTCTCTCTCAAAATAAATAAATAAACTTTAAAAAAAAAAAAAAAAAAAAAAGAACTCTACCTGCAAGTTTGCCCATATCACTTCTGCTTACATTCCCTTGGCCAGAATGCAGACTATATATGGTTGCAAAAGGTTCTGAGAAATGTGATCTATTCTCGGCATCCGTGTAGTCCGCTGATATGGGGGAAGAGACAAACTAGCAGTCAGTGTCATACCATATTCAAATAAATCCTTTGCAATGCCCCCTAAACATGCCCCTTCCATCTGAGATAATGGAACAGCTAGTGTGCTGAACATACCCTGCCTTTCTGAGCCCTTTCTGTAACTCAGCTCAGGGGAAACAAGTGTGTCCAGATAACCAGTGAGCTTTATGGACAACTTGAGAACTGGCAGGAACACTGGTACACTTAACCATGACATCCTTTTTGTTGTTGTTGTTAATATAAGCAACAGGAAGCCTCAAAGCACGTGCTATTAATCATACCACAAAAGAAAGGGGTTAATAACCTCAGCTACTACACAGCAAGAATTTGCCTGCTTCCTGATTTGACCAAGTCAGCTATGAAATTAACGAAAGTAACAGCTTGGATTTAAGCCACACCTTTCCTCACTGGAAACCAAACTTTGCAAGTATATAGTAATGCTATTTTATTTTCATAATGTACCCTAACGACAAAATAAAACCTGGTATTTATTGGCACATCTTAAATCTCTCCTGCTTTAACATTTAATTTGCTATATGCAAATATATACATACACAAGGATAAGAACTGAAAAAGAATGAGAAAAAATGGCAACAGCTGATTTGTTACACCGTGGTAGAATTACAGCTTATCTGTTTAAATATTCATTACTTCTAACGCTCTTTGTGCTGTAATGTTTTAAACATTTTTATAAACACACACAGGAATATATATATTACACACATACAGCACAGAGTATGGACAATAGATGGTATCACGAAAACATCACTGGTTTTGAAGCTACACGTAATCTTAAAGTCCAGTCTTCCCACCTACCAGCTGTGTGACTTAATGAAAATTACATAACGTCTGTCAAATAAGGATCACACTAGTACCATTTAATGTCTGTTGCTCCCATTTCCACCCTGCTCTCACCTATGATCAGTAGTGTAGGGGGCCCAAACCCGCAAACTCTTATTTTCCAAACTCCTTTGCCTGCTGGCTTCAGATTAGAGCAGACAATGAGACTGGAAGTGGACAAGAATAGAGAAGGCATTTTTCTTTCTGCTTCCGGTTGGCTCTCTAGCAGATGCAACCATGGTTCCACAGGCTTCCTGCTCGGGTAGGAAGGCTCCAAGGGTAGTGGAGCAAACTGGGGCCGTCTCAAAATCAAACGGATCTCAAAACATAAACAATAGATGGACCCACAAACTGTTATTTACCCAAACAGCACCATCTCTTAAGCAGTATAAATATGTAAATGGGCAGAATTGTTTTTACTTTTAGAAATATTCCTGGAAAGCTTTATACTTTAGAATAACTACTATTGAAAAGACCTTCTCTCTTAAAGTTGGTATCTGTCAGTGTCTCTATACTTTCTAAGATAAACAAGCCGGGGGGTAAGAATTGACTAATATTACCAAGGCACAGAAATATTATTAGGAAGAGTTTTAAAAAGACGAATTTAAAATGTTCCAACCCTTACCCTCAATCCATAGCATCAGGAGCCACTGGAAGCATAATATGTCAGACTATGAAAATATGTGACTCAGCAGCTTATGAAATTTTTAATTGCAAAATGATCTCAACTTGGCTTGCTTTTGCACCAAATGGCCTGGAAAACAGTACTGATAGCTAGCCAGGCTTCCAATTTGACAAAGTTATGGCCAGGGATGCTAAGGAGGTTGCTGCTGGATCTGCTTATCATCCTTTTCAATCATCTAGAAAAGGGGAGGCAATAGCCTTAATTTTGTCAGCAGAAAGGCTGAGGGAACACGAAACACGAAAGACAAAAATAAACGGTGTTTGGAAAAGTGGAGAAAGTGACACAGATGGGAGGGGGGAAAGATGAGGACGATAAAGGGTAAATGGCATTTGCTTTTAGCACCTATCATGTTCTAAACACTTACTCACTACTTGTCATATATATGTTATTTAAATGTAACAGAAGCCCACAGGGTAAATGATATTCTAGCTTCTATTTTTAAACTGAGGGAATTAGGGTTTGATGAAGTTTAAGTAACTTAATCAAAGTGACACAACTAGCAGAAGGCAGGGCCCAGTTTCTAGCTCAGATCTGATGCCAAAAGCTTCCAACTCACCATCCCGCTGGGGAAGGTTTCTAGTTGCTTCTCTCCCTCCCTTTCTTTCGCCTGGCTCTGTCAAGTATGGAACCTCTATGGCCTTGTGGAAGTGAATCTGGAGACTCCCAAGCACCAATGAATTATACCTCCCTTTCTCTCTCCACTATTCATCCAACTGGATTCAATAAGCCTTTGAGGACCAGGGTCTGGCTCACAAAAGCAGAAAAACGAAAGATACTTACCATAATTCCGCAAGGAATCATCGTTCCATTTTTATAAACAGGGAAAGGCTTAGAGAGATACAAAACTTTCACAGGTTATAGAGATAATTAGATTACTTACGGGAAAGGGTTTAAACCCAGGTCTGGTCTACTTCCACATTCTTCAGAATCTTACCTAACAATTCTAAAAGGCTCAGGAGCAAAGATACAGCTTGTTAATGCACAAGCTGAAATTTACAACACTAACTCATCCTCACACTGATTCTGTTCTTTTTACAACATTTAAAAAAAATTTTTTTAATGTTTGTTTATTTTTGAGAGAGAGACAGAGTGTGAGCGAGGGAGGGGCAGAGAGAGAGAGAGGGAGACACAGAAGCTGAAGCAGGCTCCAGGCTCCGAGCTGTCAGCACAGAGCCCCCGACACGGGGCTCGAACTCACAAACTGTGAGATCATGACCTGAGCCAAACTTGGACGCTTAACCGACTGAGCCACCCAGGCATCCCCCAACATTTTATTATGAAATCTGTCAAACATACAGGAAAATTGAAAGAATTATATAGTGAATACCCATATACCCACCACCTCCATGTTACATGAACATTTTGCTACATTTGTGATAACATCCCTACCCATCTATGCATCCCTACCTTCACCCATCAGTGTAGCTTATTTTGTTAATGTATTTCAAAGCAAAGCTCCAGATACATTTTTTTTTTTTTGGGACAGAGAGAGACAGAGCATGAACGGGGGAGGGGCAGAGAGAGAGGGAGACACAGAATCAGAAACAGGCTCCAGGCTCTGAGCCATCAGCCCAGAGCCCGACGCGGGGCTCGAACTCACGGACCGCGAGATCGTGACCTGGCTGAAGTCGGACGCTTAACCGACTGCGCCACCCAGGCGCCCCCAGATACATTTTAAATGGGAGTCTTGAATAACTCAAAACACTAAATTTTGGAATATTATTTACTCATGTAAAAGGTGGTCCCAAACTATACCAACTATCCTTTAAGAACGTTTTTACTACCATTCACAAATTCTGTCAGCAAGTCGCCTTTGAATTTACTCTAATAGCCATGTTGAAATCAACATAAGTTAAAACAGCTGCTTCATAAAAGTTACACTCACTTGACTGTGATAGAATTTAACAGTTTTAAAGCAAATCCATTTTAATTGCTTCATATTTCAAATAAGATTTGCCTTCCCAAAAAATGGAAATTCCCTAGCTTTAATATTCTTATTTTTTTTAGCTCTTTAATATTTTAAAATTTCACAGTACTATAAATTCTGTCACAGAAGTCTTAGAAGCAGATCAAATCACTTCTAGCAAGCCTTGGAAACTTACTCCTAGGATCTCATTTGAAACTGACTGCTTTGGTACGGGAGCGGCTGCCACCAAGTCCGGACCCAACACCACATGCTGCCGACGCCCGCCTGCCCAAGGTGCACTCCCGATTCCTTCTGCTTTTAAGTCTAAGGTTATAGAGATAATTAGATATGGCAACTCTCAAGGATCAACTGATTCAGAATCTTCTTAAGGAAGACCATACCCCCCGGAATAAAATTACAGTTGTTGGGGTTGGTGCTCTTGGCATGGCTTGTGCCGTCAGTATCTTAATGAAGGACTTGGCAGGTGAACTTGCTCTTGTTGACGTCATGGAAGACAAACTGAAGGGAGAGATGATGGATCTCTAGCACGGCAGCCTATTCCTCAGAACACCAAAAACTCTCTGGCAAAGACTATAATGTGACTGCAAACTCCAAGCTGGTTATTATTACAGCTGGGGCACGTCAGCAGGAGGGAGAGAGCCGTCTTAATTCGGTCCAGCGCAATGTGACCAGCTTTAAGTTCATCATTCCTAATATTGTAAAATACAGCCCAAACTGCAAGTTGCTTGTTGTTTCCAATCCAGTGGATGTCTTGACCTATGCGGCTTGGAAGATAAGCGGCTTTCCCAAAAACCGTGTTATTGGAAGTGGTTGCAATCTGGATTCACCGGTCCCGTTACCTAATGGGGGAAAGGCTGGGAGTTCACCTGGTAAGCTGCCATGGGTGGGTCCTTGGAGAGCATGGAGACTCCAGTGTGCCTGTATGGAGTGGAGTAAATGTTGCTGGTGTCTCCCTGAAGAATCTGCACCCTGACTCAGGCACTGATGCAGATAAGGAACAGTGGAAAGAGGTTCACAAACAGGTGGCTGACAGTGCCTATGAGGTGATCAAACTGAAAGGCTACACTTCCTGGGCCACTGGACTGTCTGGGGCAGATTTGGCAGAAAGTATAATGAAGAGTCTTAGGCGGGTGCATCCGATTTCCACCATGATTAAGGGTCTCTATGGAATAAAAGATGATGTCTTCCTTAGTGTTCCTTGCATCTTGGGACAGAATGGAATCTCAGACGCTGTGAAGGTGACCCTGACTCCTAAGGAAGTGGCCCGTTTGAAGAAGAGTGCAGATACACTCTGGGGGATCCAAAAAGAGCTGCAGTTTTAGAGTCTTCTAATGTTGTACCACATCACTGTCTAGACTACAACGGGATTTTTAGTTGGAGGTTGTGTATATTGTGTTCTGTTATTCAAGTAATAACGTTAAAAATGGCCTAGGAAAAACGTCAGTTTCCTAAGTTACAAATAGGAATGGTTCACAAAGCCTTGCGGCTACATCCTGATGCTGGATGGTACTCATCTTGCGTCTTCCTAAGTCAGTTAACGTGAAACAGTTCCACTGCCTCAGAGACACCACCGCCCATAATGAATATGCTGCAGTTCGCTATTCAAACCAGATGTGTATTTACTGTGTGTTGTATGACTTACTTCTGGATCCTTCACCCAACATGCCTCGTGCAACTTTTGTTTTCTCCAGCCAATCACATCCTGGGATCCAATGTTTAAATTCAGCATTGCATGTATTGTGCGTAACTGCTCTAAAGGATCTTATTTTGTGTACTGTGTAAGTCAGAACATAGTGAACGTTGCCATATGATGTAAAAAGAAAGATCTACCTACAAATGATGCAACCAACTATCTTAAGTGTCACACCAAGCAACTAAAATATCAAATAAGCTTCGAACAGTGGAAAAAAAAAAAAAAAAAAAAAGAAACTGACTGCTTTATTCTATAACCTTCCTGGTGAATACGAATGAATTTGCTTCCCAACTCTCTGTGACAGAAAAGAGGCCCCGATCTTCCCTTCACAACTATTAAGAAGCAAACGAGCACAGAGGGCTGGCACACTGACTTTCACGGCCATTTCAGGCACGGTGGCCAGCAAATTACAAGGATAATACGAGAGAAGCCAAAACTGTAGTTTGACACCATACTACTTCCAATGAATATCATTTAGGAAACACCTTTTAGAAAGTCTAAAACCGGAAATACTTTTTTGCAGAGAGCAATTAAAAGTGAAATCGCTCCTGTTCCCACCCTACAACTGCACACAGGCATTTGGATTGCAGATACTGACCTATATACTCCATGTGTCCCTGCAAGGAGCCACCACAAGGAACCAGCAAAATGAAATTAACTCTACTTTATAAGCCACAAAAGTAGTTTCAGTCCTGAAAATAAAGGAGGGTGAAAAAAAAAAGCCATTCTTTCACCTGGTATATAAAATCTACCAAATCATTCCAAGTAAAAATGAACTGAGAATGTAATTATTGTTTATTTACAAAGCACTTCCTTTTCTTGAAAGTTCAAAGCGCTTTCATTGGAAATGTTTTCACAACTATGCCTGTTTCTGAGGGCCACATACTTTTTCTCTTACGGTAGTTTTTCTTTCTCGCAATGAGTCAGCCCAGAAAAAGCCAAAACTGAAGAGAAAAATAACCATCACATAAAATAAATTACAACCACTGCATAGCATACCTGTCGTAACGGATTCAATAACTTTCTCGATAAAAGTAACCGGGAGAGATAGGAGTTTTAATCTTCAAATTCTACTTTATTAATTTCTCTACGACAGCATCCGCCTAAACAAACAATCACAACTTTGGCCTTGCAATTTGGCTGGGACACCCACCACCGCAAGCAAAGGAAAAAAAAACATTTTTGATGGCTCATTCAAATGGAAAAGCCATATATCAGAAGTTATTGTGTAAAACCTCAGTACTTTGACGGAAAGCGCAGTGTGGGAGAACACATTTAATTAGGGTTGGCTCTTTAAAACATTCAATACTCGGTTATAATCACATTACAGCTTTGTCTTATAAAGAGAAAACACAAGAAAGTTCAAGGTCAGCCCTTCCTTGCTTCAACTCTTTTTTAAGGCATCAGAGGCAAGTAAAAAGCTTAAAAATATAAGAAAAGACAAGGTCAAAGAAGTTAAGGATAGAACCAAAAGAAAAATAACTGTTATGTTTTTCTTTCTCCCAATATTAAATATTCAGCGTAATTAGTAATTCTTCCAGTGACTATCTGAAATCTCTATTATAAATGTGTATACTGGGGGCACCTGCGTGGCTCAATTGGTTAAGCAGCTGACTTCGGCCCAGGTCATGAGCTCACGGTTCAGGAGTTCGAGCCCCGCGTCGGGCTCTGTGCTGACAGCTCAGAGCCTGGAGCCTGCTTCACTTTCTGCATCTCCCTTTCTCTCTGTCCTTCCCCTGCTCCCACTCTATCTCTTTCTCTCTCAAAAATAAATTAACATTAAAAAAAATTTTTTTTAACGTGTATACCAAAGAGCAGATATTTTCATAATTTAGTTACATTAGAAATCTGAGTAAACTTGTAAATCACTATATGGTCACTGGCCTTTTTCAAAAAAAATTTTTAAACAAAAGTTATCTTTTAAATATTACTATGTAATATCATTACTAATAGTGACCACTTTTGTGTACCTGCTAGGTGCCTGGCTCTTTCCTACGCTTTTGCTCATTTGATCACCTCGGCAGTCCTACAAAGGGAGGCACTACCCTCATTTTACCCTGACTGATCTGAGTCACTACTGAGAGGTTAACAGCGAACACCCAGTCAGTAGACAGCAGGACTGGCATTGAGTTCCAGGTCTGCCTGACACCAACAGCCAATCTCACACTTGCATCCCTTACACAATTCCGATTATCAAAATCTAGAGCCCATCCCTCCGAAGGACGATGTAAATGGTGGCCTCCACAATCAGAAAAGAAAACAATCTGTTTCAATCACAGAATTATTTCTGGAGGGACTCCTTACACCTTCTGGAATGTCCTTTTTAAAAAAACAAAAAACACATTTGTGAGGTCGGGAGAGGCTGCGACTGGCCTGCTCTGGCCCCACCACAAGCAGGGCTGTGGTTTAAAACAAAGAATGACCGGCACTTAGAGATGCCTTAGCTGTCAACAAACAAGAGGCCAGCGGCCTCCCAAACAGAATCTCGGCACTTAATACCTATTATGGACTGAATGCGTCCCCCCACCCAAATTCATATATTGAAGCCCTAACCCCCAATGCGATGGTAACAAAAGGGGAGGCCTTTGGGGGTGATCAGGTGTAGAGGAGGTCACGAAGGTGGAAACCCTACCTCGGGATTAACGCCCTTATAAGAAGAGGAAGACACACCAGAGCTTTCTCTCTCCACCGTGTGAAAATAGAGCTCGCCAGGGAGATGGCCAGGGAGAGGGCCCTCACCAAGAATTAAATCTGCTAGCACCTGGATCTTAGACCTCCCAGCCTCTGGTACTGAAAGAAGCAAGTGTTTGTTGTTCAACCATCCAGGCTACAGTATTTTATTATAGCTGTGTGAGCTATGTGTCATCACCATATACCCTGCTCCGTCGCATCACAATCGGAGAGGTTAAGTGTCTTCGATCACTGGCTCTGCAGAACATCTTTAACAGGGGAGGGTGATATGCTTACAACGTAAAGTAAGAACTACGTATCAACTGCCTTACTAACTGTAAATAAGGCTACCAATACTACTGATACCTTTGATGAGCTGAACATCTGAAGTATTTATTATAATATGGGTTAGTCAGCATCAAGTCTTTTTGTACTAAAGTCTTTGGCTAGTTTCACAAACTATCGAAAAGAGACTGTATTTTTTTCAGATAAATTAGTGAATAAGAAGCGGTACCATAGCAACTGTTGTCAAGGCAAGTTCATTTAGGAAGCAAGGAGAAATCTCTTGTGGGCAATATCTATTTAACAATCAGATTTTCCTTTCTGCCTGTCATTGGCCAAATTTTGCACCACATAAAATGGAAAGCCAGTTGGAGAAAGAGCAAAAACACGGCTGGTGTTTCAAAACATTTTTTACATAAATTTTGAAGTCTGACGAACAGACCAAAAGACAAAATATTCCCTGAAATTTTAAACTCCCATAAGTTTATCAGAGATTTTCTGATCACTCACATCATCTAATTAAATGTATCTTCTTTTAAATTATTTTGACTTCAACAAAAAGCAGAGGAGCTTCAATGCAGGTTAAAAAAAAGTTACTCGGGGGGCACCTGGGTGGCTCAGTCGGTTAAGCGTCCGACTTCAGCTCAGGTCATGATCTCGCGGTCTGTGAGTTCAAGCCCCGCATCGGGCTCTGTGCTGACAGCTCAGAGCCTGGAGCCTGTTTCAGATTCTGTCTCTCTCTCTCTCTCTCTGACCCTCCCCCATTCATGCTCTGTCTCTCTCTGTCTCAAAAATAAATAAATGTTAAAAAAATTAAAAAAAAAAAAGTTATTCGATGAGGAGAGATGTTGTCTAGTTTCAGAAGTTATTTTACATACAATACCTCATTTATTCTTCACAATAACCTGGTACAAAAAGTCTTGTTTGTTGATCAGGCTTATGTGGTAGGATAATGAGATTCAAAGAGGTAAAGAACTTGTCTAAGATCACGCTGACCTGGGACTCCATTCCAAATCATCTGATTCTCAATATCAAGCTCTGGCAATCTACCCTTATCCACAAGGACTTCCGGGAATGAGAGAAAAGTCAGCTGAGAGCTCCCTGTGGTATAATCTAGAGTGGAGCTATGAGGGGAGGGGAAGGCGCTGGTGTGAACTCACAAGAGGCCTGGCCAGCACCTCTTGCCACTAAGGGACTACGAGCTCTAGCTTCATGAAGAGCCTTGTGGGTAAGTCCTAAAACTCAGGAGAAACTGTGGGAATCCTCATCAACTCTACGGTCTGCTGTCTGGGAAAACCAGGCTCTTGTCCCCCACCTCCGCCCCAGCTAATCCTCGCTGGGATTCCAGGAAATGAAATTGAGTCTATGTAGAAAGTCACAAGAGCCCTCAATACATTAATTTTCTTTGTTATTTAACATGTGCCACCTACAGAAACACCCTGCTTTCCACAAAGGAATTAGAATGAGTAAATCTGGGGGCGCCTGGGTGGCTCAGTCGGTTAAGCTTCCCACTTAGGCTCAGGTCATGATCTTGCAGTAAACGAGTTCGAGCCCTGCATTGGGCTCTGTGCTGACTGCTCAGAGCCCGGAGCCTGCTTCGGATTCTGGGTCTCCCTCTCTCTCTGCCCCTCCCCACTCGTGCTCTCTCTCTGCCTCTCAAAAATAAAGAAACGTTATAGAATGAGTAAATCTGCTTTCAATATGGTGCCAAGGACAGAACCATGAATAAAGGAGGAAGCCCCAAAATATCTGTTTAAGGATAATCTAGGGCTGAAAATAAGCACAAATATTACCGTTAGTTAAAATTGTGGATTATACCATACCTAAGAAAACTATATTTGAGACACACTGAACACTGCATGTATAAAACCTGGAGGGGAAAGACAGGACATAAAGTTGCAGATACAGAAAAGACTGAGATGATCAAACTAACAAAAACTCATTAGTAACTGAATAGTACCTGCCAAAAGAGTTAATGAGCACTTAGTCTAGATTAATAAAAAAAAAAAAATGCAATGTCCAGAATCAGGGAGTTTAGACTCCAATCTATTTCGTGCTGGGGTACTGTACCAATGGTCACACTTCAGGATAAACTGATACAATGAACCTCATCAGCAACAGAAAACAATGAAGAGAACAACAAGAAGAGAAACCAAGATAACACAAGAGCAGAAGGTCAGTTAAAACCATCAGAGCTGCCTGACAACAATATATTCCTCAGTAGGTAATAGTACCAGCTCAACTGTGTAATGATGGGCCCACGGCAAAATAGATCCAAGAACGGGAAAGGGACCCAGACCAAGTGAGTGGTGCTGAAACGGACCAGCTATATTAGAATGCTTCTTGAAAATGTCTATGACAGGGCCCAAGCACATGTGTAATGACTTAGAAATTAAAGGGTGTAAGCGCATGTGCATGCACTTTTTTTAATTATGCCAGATGGACTGCTAATGTTGAGAAGTCACCTGCTGACCTTTAGCCTCGCTTCTCCTAATCTTGGAATTCTACGATTCATTAAAGGATACGTTAATTAAAATTCTAGCAGTCTTTTGGAAACGGTAAAGTGATGTATCAGTTGGTTCTTCTTTCATTTTGTCAGCATTTTAGAGAAACATCTAAGCTAAAAAGCTATAAAGAGGAAGGAAACCATGATTTCTTGTACTGCAAAATTATGAAGAGGCTTGTTGGCATGTATCACAGTTGTTGCCAGGTAAAGTATTTTATTAATGTACGACTGATCCTAACCACTTCCAGGGAAAGAGAGAAACCACACTTGACACGTGTGAAAACAACTTTTTTAAAAAAGAACAAAATCCATACAAGTAACTTTCACTGCTCTCATTAACTATGGAAAAAACTTACTAGTGGTCATTAAAAGATAATAATAATTCCTCCAGTTATGTATTACCTTCTATTCAAACATCATCCAAACACTCACTGCATACTGCAGGACCAATAATAAACAGAAAGGAGAAAGGTGTGGGGGCTGCATCATGGAGCAGTTAGTCTGAGATAGATAAGTTGTTAGCAGTATAGTGACAAGAACACCTAACTGTAAAAATTCAATTTAGGTGCAACCCAAATGATACTGTATTAATAAAGTAGATTTCAGAATACAGAGGAAATCTCCATTTCTTAAGTTTTACTGACAAAGAAATAAACATTTGTTTTTAAGGGTGGCTGAATACTGAATTTACTGAAGTTGGTAAGTGTACTGAGGTTGTGTAAGAGATATCCCCTTTCAGGAAATACACATTCAAATATTTAGAGATAAAGGGTCACAATGCATGTAACTTACCCTCAAACGGTTAAAAAAAAAAAAAAAAACCACTGTGTGTGTGTGTGTGTGTGTGTGTGTGTGTGTAGAATGGGAGAGGAGGAGGGAGAGAATAGAGATACAAAACTAATAGGATAAAATGTTAATAATAAATCAATCTGTATACTATATCATTTTTTATAATACCTTTAGTTTTTGAATTTTTATACATGTATGAACTTATTTCCAAATAAAGCTTTTTAAAAAGAACAAGAAGCAGATGAGGAAAAAATAGCAAAATACTGATAATTCTTAAAGATGGGTTATGGATAGGTGGGGATTCATTCTACCAATCTCCCTACTTTTATCCATCTTTGAAGTTTTCCACAATAAAATGTTACAAAAAAAGGGGAGGTGAGTCAGCTACTGTAACTGTATGTACGTTAGCTACTAAAGTGACTGGAAATGAATGGATAAATACACACACACACACACACACACACACACACACACACACACAGGAATATTATTCAACCTTCAAAAAGAATGAAAGCTTGCCACATGCTATGACGTGGACAGAGCTAGAGTGTATTATGCTGAGTGAAATAAGTCAATCAGAGAAGGACAAATACCATATGATTGCACTCATATGTCTTATTTAAGAAACAAAACAGATGAACATATGGGATAAAAAGATAAAAGAGAGGGAAACAAACCATTAGAGAGTCTTAAAGATAGAGAACAAACTGAGGATTGATGGTGGGAGGTGGATGGGGGATGGGCTAGATGAGTGATGGGTACTTAGGAGGGCATTTGTTGTGATGAGCACTGGGTGTTGTATGTAAGTGATGAATCACTGAATTCTACTCCTGAAGCCAGTATTGCAGTATGTTAAGTAACTAGAATTTAAATAAAAATTGGAGAAGAGAAAGATAATAATAAAGTGACTGCAAAACAGAAGGCATTCAATAAACGACAGACATGTTATTATAAACTGAATTCACATCTATCTTGAATGTAGACAAGGTATTAGCTGTTGGTCTTAAATTACAAACAAGAATCTATTGACAATCCACAAACATAAGGCGCTCTGCTGGAGACTGCAGTGAACATGCTTGCATAAGTCAAGCACCAGCTGACGTACTCAGGACTCAAGTGGTGATCAGAAAGGACCAGAAAGCAAAGGTCAGGAGTCAAAGAAACTGAGCTCAAGTGCAAACCAACATCACCTCCTATGTGATCTTAGATAATAACCAGGAACATCTCTTCATCAATCACATTAAAAAGGTGAAATCATGTGTTTGACAAGGTTGCTACAAGAAAAAAGTGAAATACACAAGAAGTTGCTCTATGACCTCTCAAGTGTTATATACATGTTAGTTCTCATTGTATTGCGTGTAGAGCCCAGGTGCGGAGGTGATGTCTATACACAGTAATCGTAACACAAAGCAGAGTGCTAAGTCCGCCACAGGAAAAGATCACCCCTGGCTAGGAGAGAACAGGAAATCTTCGTGGAGGAAGTGGTACCTGAGACAGCGCTTAACGGATGGATGGGCAGAAAAAAGTCAGAGAGGAGGAAACAGGATCGTAGGTGGAAGCGATAATCCAAGAAAGGACATGAAAGGGAGAAAGCGTAAGGCATGTAAAGAGTAACAGAGTTATGGCTAGAGTCTGAGAAACAAATACAGCAGTAGAATAACTAAATCTGAAAAAGTGAGGATAAACCGGAGAAGGCCTTGCCTAACTCCTGTGAGGGTCCAGATGTGTGGTTCACCGCTCACCTAGCACAAGCAAGCTCCTCTTCCCTGCTAGTGCCAACAAAACTTCACTATCCAAAGCTATAAAGTTTTCCAAAATAAGGTGCTCAGTTTCAAAGGAAATTAATCAAGTCAAACCTACCATACGTACACTGCTGCGACAGTAAATGGCTTTCTATAATCAGGAAAAACTCAATCCCAGTGAAGATAAATGTCACCCAAAAGAGTTTATATTTGGCTTTGGAGTATTTTTTTTTTTCAGGGAGGAGCTTCCAAGTCATATTTTTCTTAAGCCGATGCTAAAGTAAGAAGATTCCCAGGGTACCTGGGTGGCTCAGTCGGTTAAACACCCCACCTTCAGCTCAGATCATGATTTCACAGTTTGGGAGTTCGGGCCCTGCATCAGGCTCTGCACTGCTGGTGCAGAGCCTGCTTAGCATTCTCTCTCTCTCCCCCTCTCTCTCGACCCCTCCCCTACTTTCTCTCTCTGGGTCCCTCTCTCAAAATAAATAAATAAACTTTAAAAAAAAAAAAAGTAAGAAAATTCCTTAACTACCCACCAAAAGATCTTCAAAAGTGGTCATACAACTGAAGTCAAATGTTCTTGTAAACCTGACTGACTTTCACAGAATGTGGCTTAATTCAAAATTACGTGACTATTTTTCCTTTCTTATCCTTTTTGTTCACAATAAATAGCTGTACTTTTTAGGAAGAGAACATCCTTTTGCTGTTTTTTTGTAATCCTTTGAGTCACCTACTGTGAAATAATGAATAATCACTCCATCATGATTTATACCTTTATATGACTAATCTCATGAAGACGTAAGAAGGTACGTAAAATGTCTTGTGACTATAGCACACTAAAAATCTTAAGTCCATTTTAATGCCCTTAACTGAATATTAAATTTTTTTCACTGCTACCTCTCCTCCTGACTCTGAATGTTAAATTTTTTACTGGTGAGAAGAAAGGCCATAGAACCATTGCAAGTTATAAGGAAATAAGCTCAGAGATCATTTATTCCGGCCTTCTCCTTCAAGAGGCAAAAAAAAGCGGAAGCTAGGGAAATTAAGGGACTTCCTTCTGATACACTGCTAACTAGGTAGAAATAGCTCTAAAGTTTAAAAGGTTTTTGGCACCTGGTACCGATGACACCACATTCCCATACTGGACATTCTTCTGACGACACATAACTCCAAGAAAAACTAAACATTACACACAAATCTATGTTTGCCCTTAAAAAACAAACAAAAACCAGAAAAGTGCAAAGAATTGGCATTGTTTCGAAGAAAGCAGTTAATGAACTTATACTATCTCCCCCCCGCCGCAAATCTGCAACCATACCGAAGTACTGGAAAATACTCAGCTTTTATAACCTCATACCAGTTTAATGATCGAAAAAAGAAAACACGAGAAGCCAGTGCTATGCTGCGTCCGGAAGCCATGAATGCCTCCCCATCAGAAACAAGGGCAGCGGATAGGAGCAAAGCAGAGAACGAACTTCGGCGGGTCTGGCATGCCAGGGAGCCTGCTCAGCACGAAGGACAGAGCTAGCAGGGAGCACAAACGTAATTCAACCCACAGTGTTAAAAGAAATCAAAGGAAGGCAAATCTGGAAAGCCTGGCCTGGAGGTCAATTCCAAAAGTCAACAGAGGTCTTTAAAAAAAAAAAATGTTTTTAATGTTTTATTTATTTTTGAGAGAGAGAGAGAGACAGAGTATGAGCAGGGGAGGGGTGGAGAGAGAAGGAGACACAGAATCAGAAGCAGGCTCCAGGGCTCGAACTTGTGAACCTCGAGATCATGACCTGAGCTGAAGTCGGATGCTCAACTGACGGAGCCAGCCAGGTGCCCAACAGAGGTCTTTCAACCCAAAGACGTTCCCAAGACTCATTACCTAGTACATTACCAAGCGGGACTATACTTCCACATCAAACTGCTATCCCTCGCGGTGTGGAGGGCACGCTGCAGCCAGGATTCGGCCGTGGGACTGGGCTCGACGTAGAGTTCCTTCAAACAGCCGAGCCCTGCACTACGCAAGGAAGGCCTACGCGGCTGCTTTAGTAAGAGGCGCCTGCAGACCCTACAGCTGCCACACTGCCAGCCTGGTTTCTGATTCTCCTTCAGAATAAAGCAGAAGGTCGGGTTCCGTGACTTCACACGACACGGGCACGCCGCCCTAACTAGAGAAAGGACCAGAGCTCCTGCTGCCACTCCCAGGGTCTTCACACCCGACACCGCGAACCGGAAATGAGGCTTCACTGTCTGGGAGGGAAAGGTTTCCCTCAGTTAATGAAATCTGCTTCCAATCTGATAAAACCCGTGTTTGTGCCACTCCAGAATTCAATACAAAATTCTTCAAAATGTGCTCATTTGTCACTGAATGAATAAAACACAGAGTCTAACAAGAAAACTACACCTAATTAGTCACGTAAGATCCTGACCAATAACGCCTCTAAAACAGCAGTGTCTCCTCATACAGCACAGCAGTAAAAGGTTTCCAAGACCTTAACTGTATAATACTGTGCCGCTAAAGCGCACGCAATATGCATATTTATAAATATTATTCTTGGAAAGTGGTGTTTTACAGGTAAACAATCTATTCGTTATTTGCATATATTTCACCGCATTAATCGCTGCACTAAATGGACAAAATATGTTCAGTTACTTCCAGTATTTCGCATTCAGCCAGCTGCACAGGGCCAACGTAACCATCAGTAGTGGCAGCCAAGCAAACGCAGTTTCTTATGCCGATTAGACAAACTCTATCTACGCCAGAGAACTGACAAAACCTGATCAGACTTACTTGCTACTCCGGATGCGAGTCCATACAGCAGTCCGCCCCCATCGGATTGCTGTGGGAGAACGTGTGCTCCTGGAGGGGGCGGCTTCTCTTGTCTGATAAAGTTATACAATAGGGTTTTCACAAGTTTGCTGGTGTATGGAAGACTACACAAAAAGAAAAAAAGAAGAAAATCAAACCCGTGAAGTCGCCTGACTTTGTGTAACAATCTACAGAATCTATTAATATTAAAGGGATTAACACTTGGAAGGAACCTAGCACTGTCACATAATGGTGAAGATCGTGGGCTTTGAGATCAGACTTGAGGCTGAATTCTGGCTTTCCTGTTTCTATGCCACAGTTGTTGGTCAAATCACTTCAATTCTTGAGCTTCAGTTACCTTACTGGTAATCCCGTATAACAGGTGAGATATTATTAATTCAGGGTATTATACGGTACCTGGTGCTTGAAGGGAGATAGTACCATAGAATCAGTAGGGAAACACAAGAATTAAGAAAGCATTAATACAAAAGACTACACATTTTAAGTATGAAATCATTCAATTTATGCATGCACACACAAGACACATATGCATACAAGTGGTTTAGATGTTAACACTCTTTGCTTTAAAGTAATGGAATGAGAGGAGAAGGGAGAGAACGCAGGTGAAAAGGGACATGTGTCCACAAATTAAGGTGATAAATCAATTCCTGCCATCTAGGGAAAACTCTGTAATAGAATCCTGAGCCAAAGCCCAGGCTCCTTCTCTATTATCAGCGGTTTTCAAATATGTTCCAAAGAGCCCTAAGGGATTCTATGGCTGTGCCACAGGATACTCAAGGAGTGAGGTGACACACAGACAACCAAGGCAGCAAGGACAAGATGACAAAGACAGAGCTCCCACTCTCTGAGAACTTCCAAAGCTACTTGGTTTGTATCTGTTTTATAATCTCAAGTTCTGTGAAGACTGTGTCAATAGAAGATGCGTGTGTGTGTGTGTGTGTGTATTTTGTATCTACTCCCAGCCCCCCATTAGAGGACTGTAAGGTTCTGCTCAAGAGCAGAGCCCCCCATCCTAACACATGTCTGGCACATGGTTGCCACACAATAAGTATCTGTGACCACGTGAAAGTAGGAACTGTCAGCTAAGAGGCTGCTGGAGTACTCCAGACACAGGGTGACAGGGCAGAGATGATGGTCGTTTCAACGGGACTAGTGAGAGGGGGAGACTGAAAACAACTTCAGCGGACAGACATGACTGATGGGTGCTTACACATAGAGAAATGATGCAGAAGGAAGAAGGAGGAGGACTTCAACATTTCACTTCTACAAAGAAATCACTTGAGAAGGTAAGAAGCTGGGGGACGAAAGGGGCGGGGAGGACGGGCAGTTTAAACAGGAAAGCAGAAGTGGGTTACTTATGCGTGGGGTTTGGAGTGTGGACAGAATGACCGGAGGAAACGTTCGGCGGGACATCTGGGACAACGTTAAGGTTAGAGGACAAGACCCGAGACAGAGATTTGTACAATTAAAAAAAAAAAAAAAAAAGAAGGTAGAAAAATGTAAAATAGAAACATACCATCGACCTCGCATCAAATACTTGTGACTGATGCTCTGTCGCAAAACCTCCTTGTGGAAGAGTTGGCAAGAAAGGAAAACCACCATTGTCGATACAGCTTCTACTGAGATTTCATATGTAATATCTCTGCAGAAACAGGAAGCAAACAGAATAATGATCACTTTGGAAGATTAGGACTGCTCTTTTCTAAATAAACTATACATTTAAAAACTCAATCTAAATATTCAATATGTTTCTAGGTTACAAAGAAACACTAATGTGTTTTGCTTAAAAATTAAGTCAGGTTGGGGCGCCTGGGTGGCGCAGTCGGTTAAGCGTCCGACTTCAGCCAGGTCACGATCTCGCGGTCCGTGAGTTCGAGCCCCGCGTCGGGCTCTGGGCTGGTCGCTCGGAGCCTGGAGCCTGTTTCCGATTCTGTGTCTCCCCCTCTCTCTGCCCCTCCCCCGTTCATGCTCTGTCTCTCTCTGTCCCAAAAATAAATAAAAACGTTGAAAAAAAAAGAAAAAAAAAGAAAAAAAAAATTTAAAAAAAAAAAAAAAAAAAATTAAGTCAGGCAAAAATAGGAAAGCTTTTCCCAACCATTAGCTTTTGTACTCGGGTCAGGCATCCCATTACTTTCCTGTTTTCCAGTTCCAATCTCCTGCTGAATGACAAGTCTATTACTGTAGAATGGAAACAGTTAGCAGCAACATTCTGCTTTGAAGATAAACCCTAAAACCTTAGGTTCATCCCTGTTTGGTTATAATGCAGAAACCCAATATTCAGATTGTCAAATTTAAGAGTAAGTCACAGTGCAGGGAAGAAAACAATGCCTTTTCGTGTTGATAATCACTTAACAATCAAAACAATGTATACCTTACATCCCCCCATCTCTAGTGTCTGCTTCCATAAGGCCACCTCTGTATGTTCAGCAAAATATGGACAGTGAACAAATTATTCCTGTTTTATTAAGCATATTTCTATTATGAAGGACTACTCCTGTCCTCCCAAGATCATTAACTCTCTTTAGAAATAAGTCTTAGGTCAAAGAAAAAGGAAACAAGGTTTTGGCTGAGGAGGAAGTACAAAAAAGAATAAACGCATTAAGTAATCTTCAGTTACTGCACAAGTTTAAACATGATGATCACGGGGAACAGGAACAGATCAGGAAAGTGGAGATCTCAACAACACAACAAAAAGAGTAACAGCTCCGAAAGAATATCAAAATATTCTGACAGAACTAAAATATGCATGGAAATCCAAAAAAAAAAACAAAACCAAACACAAAACAAAAACAAAACCCACTTAACATCTACTTAAGTGAGGCTCATTAAACAAATTAAATATGACCTGATTCTAGAATTGGGCACGCTTAAATTCTACCAGATATTTTAAGGGGTTATTGCTGACAGAAATCTCTTTTAAAAGCAAAGTATACAAAACAACACAAGAGGTCCATGCAATTTACATCATTATATAATGGATAAATCTCAGTTCTAATCAGAAATCTTACTTTTAAAGTACTATAGAAAAATTCTCTTTCCTGACATTTCTTTAACTGTCATAAATATTAACCACATAAAATGCAATCCTATTTGTTCTTATTCCTTCAACTGAATGAAAGACAAGCCTGACATTGAAATCCAAAGAGGCACAGAGAACTCCCTTCAGACATAACTTGAATCGATCTTCTGCACGACATATCATAATGAAACTGGCAAAATACAAGGATAAAGAGAGAATTCTGAAAGCAGCTAGGGATAAACAGGACTTAACATACAAAGGTAGATACATAAGGGTAGTAGCAGACCTATCTACTGAAACTTGGCAGGCCAGACAGGAATGGCAGGAAAGCTTCAATGTGATGAACAGAAAAAAATATGCAGCCGAGAATCCTGTATGCAGCAAGTCTGTCATTCAGAATAGAAGGGGACATAAAGGTCTTCCCAAACAAACAAAATGGAAGGAATTCATCACCACTAAACAGCCCTACAAGAGATCCTAAGGGGGATTCTGTGAGTGAAATGTTGCAAGGACCACAAAGTACCAGAGACACCACTACAAGCATGAAACCTACAGACATCACAATGACTCTAAACCCGTATCTTTCAATAACACTGAATGTAAATGGACTAAATGCTCCAACCAAAAGATGCAGAATATCAGAATGGATAAAAAAAACAAGACCCATCTATTTGCTGTCTACAAGAGACTCATTTCGGACCTGAGGACACCTTCAGCTTGAAAGTGAGGGGATGGAGAACTATCTATCATGCTACTGGAAGCCAAAAGAAAGCTGGAGTAGCCATACTTATATCAGACAAACTAGACTTTAAATTAAAGGTTGTAACAAGAGATGAAGAAGAGCATTATATAATAATTACAGGGTCTATCCATCAGGAAGAGCTAACAATTATAAATGTCTATGCACCAAATTCGGAAGCCCCCAAATATATAAAACAATTAATCACAAACATAAGCAAACTTATTGATAAGAATGTGGTAATTGCAGCAGGCTTTAATACTCCTCTTATAGCAATGGATAGATCATCTAGACAGAGAATCAATAAAGAAACAAGGGCCCTGAATGATACATTGGACTAGATGGACTTGAAAGATATATTTAGAATTCTGCATCCCAAAGCAACAGAATATTCTTTCTTCTCGAGTGAACATGGAACATTCTCCAAAATAGACCACATACTGGGTCACAAAACAGCCCTTAATAAGTATAAAAGAATTGAGATCATACCATGCACACTTTCAGATCACAATGCTATGAAACATGAAATCAACCACAGGAAAAAAAGCCCAGAAAACCTCCAAAAGCATGGAGGTTAAAGAACAGCCTACTAAAGAATGAATGGGTCAACCAGGCAAATAGAGAAGAAATTAAAAAAATATATGGAAACAAATGAAAATGAAAATACAACAGTCCAAACGCTATGATATACAGCGAGGGCAGTCCTGAGAGGAAAATACATTGCAATCCAGGCCTATCTCAAGAAAGAAGAAACATCCCAAATACAAAATCTAACAGCACACCTACAGGAAATAGAAGCAGAACAGCAAAGACACCCCAAACCCAGCAGAAGAAGAGAAATAATAAAGATCAGAGCAGAAATAAACAATATAGAATCTAAAAAAACAGTAGAGCAGATCAATGAAACCAAGAGTTGGTTTTTTGAAAAAATAAACAAAATTGATAAACCTCCAGCAAGGGTTCTCAAAAAGAAAAGGGAGAGGACCCAAACAGATAACATCACAAATGAAAATGGAATTATTACAACCCATCCCTCAGAAATACAAGCAATTATCAGGATACTATGAAAAATTATATGCCAACAAACTGGACAACATGGAAGAAATGGACAAATTCCTAAACACCCACATACTTCCAAAACTCAAACGGGAAGGAATAGAAAACTTGAACAGACCCATAACCAGCGAAGAAATTGAATCAGTTATCAAAAATCTCCCAAAAAATAAGAATCCAGGACCAGATTGCTTCCCTGGGGAATTCTACCAGACATTTAAAGCAGAGATAATACCTATCCTTCTCAAGCTGTTCCAAAAAATAGAAAGGGGAGGAAAAACTTCCAGACTCATTCTATGAAGCCAGCATTACTTTGATTCCCAAACCAGACAGAGACCCAGCAAAAAAAGAGAACTACAGGCCAATATCGCTGATGAATATGGATGCAGAAATTCTCAACAAGATACTAGCAAATCGAATTCAACAGCATATAAAAAGAATTATTCACCATGATCAAGTGGGATTCATTCCTGGGCTACAGGGCTGGCTCAATATTTGCAAATCAATCAATGTGATACATCACATTAATAAAAGAAAAGACAAGAACCATATGATCCTGTCAGTCGATGCAGTAAAAGCATTTGACAAAATACAGCATCCTTTCTTAATAAAGACCCTCGAGAGAGTCAGGATAGAAGGAACATACTTAAACATCATAAAAGCCATTTATGAAAAGCCCACAGCTAATATCATCCTCAATGGGGAAAAACAGAGCTTTCCCCCTGAGATCAGGAACATGACAGGGATGTCCACTCTCACTGCTGTTGTTTAACATACTGTTGGAAGGTCTAGCATCAGCAATCAGACAACAAAAGGAAATCAAAGGCATCGGAATTGGCAAAGATGAAGTCAAGCTTTCACTTTTTGTAGATGACATGATACTCTACATGGAAAACCCAACAGACTCCACCAAAAGTCAGCCAGAACTGATACGTGAATTCAGCAAAGTCGCAGGATACAAAATGAACGTACAGAAATCAGTTGCATTCTTATACACTAAGAATGAAGCAACAGAAAGACAAATAAAGAAACTGATCCCATTCACAATTGCACCAAGAATCATAAAATACCTAGGAATAAACCTAACCAAAGATGTAAAAGATCTGTATGCTGAAAACTATAGGAAGCTTATGAAGGAAATTGAAGAAGATACAAAGAAATGGAAAAACATTCCATGCTCATGGATTGGAAGAATGAATATTGTTAAAATGTCAATACTACCCAAAGCAATCTACACATTCAATGCAATCCCAATCAAAATTGCACTAGCATTCTTCTCGAAGCTAGAACAAACAATCCTAAAATTTGTATGGAACCACAAAAGACCCCAAATAGCCAAAGTAATATTGAAGAAGAAAACCAAAGCTGGAGGCATCACAATCCCAGACGTTAGCCTCTACTACAAAGCTGTAATCATCAAGACAGCATGGTATTGGCACAAAAACAGACACACAGACCAATGGAATAGAATAGAGACTCCAGAATTGGACCCACAAATGTATGGCCAACTAATCTTTGACAAAACAGGAAAGAATACCCAATGGAAAAAAGACAATCTCTTTAAAAAATGGTGCTGGGAGAACTGGACAGCAACATGCAGAAGAATGAAACTAGACCACTTTCTTACACCATTGACAAAAATAAACTCAAAATGGGTGAAGGACCTGAACGTGAGACAGGAAACCATCAAAACCCTACAGGAGAAAGCAGGAAAAAAACCTCTCTGACCTCAGCCGCAGTAATTTCTTACTTGACACATCTCCAAAGGCAAAGGAATTAAAATCAAAAATGAACTATTGGGACCTCATCAAGATAAAAACGTTCTGAACTGCAAAGTAATCAATCAACAAAACTAAAAGGCAACCAATGGAATGGGAAAAGATATTTGCAAATGCCATATCGGACAAAGAGCTAGTATCCAAAATCTATAAAGAACTCACCAAACTCTACACCCGAAAAACAAATAATCCAGTGAAGAAATGGGCAGAAGACATGAATAAACACTTTCCTAAAGAAGACACCCAGATGGCACATGGCAACAGGCACATGAAAAGATGCTCAACGTCATTCCTCATTAGGGAATGCAAATCAAAACCACACTGAAATATCACCTTACGCAGGTCAGAGTGGCTAAAATGAACAAATCAGGAGACTATAGATGCTGGAGAGGATGTGGAGAAACGGAAACCCTCTTGCACTGTTGGTGGGAATGCAAACTGGTGCAGCCACTCTGAAAAAGTGTGGAGGTACCTCAAAAAATTAAAAATAGATCTATGCTGTGACCAGCAATAGCGCTCCTAGGAATTTACCCAAGGGATACAGGAGCGCTGATGCATAGGGGCACTTGTACCCCAATGTTTATGGCAGCACTTTCAACAATAGCCACATTATGGAAAGAGCCTAAATGTCCATCAACTGACGAATGGATAAAGAAATTGTGGTTTATATATACAATGGAATACTACTTGGCAATAAGAAAGAATGAAATATGGCCTTTTGTAGCAACGTGGATGGAAGTGGAGAGTGTTATGCTAAGTGAAATAAGTCAGGCAGAGAAAGACAGATACCATATGTTTTCACTCTTATGTGGATCCTGAGAAACTTAACAGAAGACCGGGGGGAGAAGGGGGGGGGGGGGAGTTACAGAGAGGGAAGGAGGCAAACCATAAGAGACTCTTAAATACTGAGAACAAACTGAGGGTTGATGTGGGGGGCAGGGGAAAGGGGAAAATGGGTGATGGGCATTGAGGAGGGCACTTGTTGGGATGAGCACTGGGTGTTGTATGGAAACCAATTTGACAATAAATTATATATAAAAAATAAAATAAATGAAATAAACTTTTTGTGGAAGAGTAAACATGGCCAAGTCAACCTTGAAAATGAAGAGTGATGAGAGGGCCTTTCACTACCAGGTATCAAGCCATGCTATGCAGCTGTAACAATAAAAACAGCATGGTGTTTGCACACATGAAGAAACAGACAAATGAAAGAAATCCACCTACAAACCAAATGTATGGCTCACACCTGCGGTGTAGACATAAACAATATACAGTAAAGATGGATCCACAAATCAATGAGGACAGAGGAGATTGTACAGAAGACTGGCTCATTTCACAAAGAAAACAATGATGGATCCCTATCAAAGGCCTACTACAGACAGATTAAAGACCTGGAGGTGAATGGTAAAGCTAAAGTTAACACAAGAAAATGTACGCTAAGTTTCTAACAGAAGGACAAAAAAAGGACTTCTTAAATAAAAGCCTAAGAGCACAAGCCACAAAGCCAAAAAATACATTTAATCACATCAAAATTCAGGATTACTGCTCAACAAATGAAACCTTGGACAAAGGTAACAGGCAGATGATACAGAGAAGAACAACAAGAAACTAATATCTAGAATATTGCCAGCAACTCCTGCAAATGGCCAAGAAAAAGGCGAGAACTCCACTAGGAAATAAGAACGAAATATATAAACAGCTTAAGACAGTGTGATATCCCTTTATGCTGTAGAAAGCAAAGTACCAGCAGGCATATGATGATATATAAACCCTCTTGTACTGCTGATAAAAATATTAACCAGAGAGGTCATCTTTAGAGAGCAACCCATGACCCAAATATGTATATATGCCAAAGAAAAATTCACAGCAACTGGCTGAGGACTGTGCTAGGCAAACTCTAAGACAACCCCCAATAATCCCTGCTTCCTGCTATTCATATAGCTCTTATGTACTGCCTCCCCTTGAGTATAGGCTGAATCTAATAACTCACTTTTAACCACTTTCAAGGGGCGATTATCTTACAAAGCAACTACAGCTTGTGCTGGGTACCCTCTCTTGCTTTTTTTTCCCTTTCTGTGGGAGAAGCTAACCACCCTGTTGTGAGCTGACATATGCAGACGTCTACCTGGCAAAGAACTAAGGGAGGCCTCCAGTCAACAGCCAGTGAAGATCTGAGGCCCTCAGTCCAGTTTCCCTAGAGGAACAGAATCCTGCCAACAGCAAATGAGAAATCAAGAAAGCACGTCTCTCCCTCCCTAGCTGAGGCTTCTGACGAGACCACAGCCCCACCAATAAGCTCAACTACAACCTCAAGAGGTATCTGAGTCAAGAGGCACCACGCCAGCTGTGCCTGCACTCCTGATCCTAACAAACTATGAAACAATTCATTGCTTGTGGTGTTGCAAAGTTGGAGAAAGCCCTGGTGTCCATCACTGAGGAACTGGGTAAGTAAAATGTGGTGGATACACACAATGAAAGTTTTAACAGCAGCAGACTAGATGTTCATTTAGTGTCACGGGTAACGTTTAAGAACAGTTCTGAGAGGAATAAGTAAACAGAATGAGTTCTGTAACAATTCTATTTATGTACATTAAAAATACATGTACATGTAACATTTAGTTGAGCATATACATATAAAAATAATGCATTAAACACATTTAAAATGGCTGTTTACGGGAAAGAAGAGCAGCACGGAATGGGGATAAATGGGAATAAATGAACAGATGAATATCAAATGGAGGGAGAGATGGACCTCACATGAAGCAGGGATGACAGCCTTGAACTGAAGAATGTGATCTATTCAACCCTATGCCTCATGTGTCCAAAATCAGGGACAGTGGGACAAAGGGGGGCATCAGAGGTTGGGAGACATACTGACATGGAAAAATACTTTGACCAACCCAGGAAGCAAAGAACATGCAATAAATTATCTAGCTAGAACATTATGAGGACCGCGATGAAAACACTAACAGGAATGGAAAAGAGCAACCAGACTTGAATGATACGGAACAAAATAAAACTAATAGCACTCAGTGACAGACGGTATGCTTAACGTGGGCAAAAAAGGCTAAGACTAATCAAAGAAGACAGGCTTATAGATTTAGAACTCATGGTGTATCAACCTAAATCAAGAACACTGCAAATGGACAATCACTTTACACATATTTACGTGTACTGAAAACATTCCCTTCTATTCCTAGTTTTCTAAGTTTTTTTTTTTTTCATGAATGGATGTTGAATTTAGTCAAATGCTTTTTCCACACTTACTGAGACACTCATATGGCTTTTCTAATTTATTCTGCCAACATGGCATATTATGTTGATGGATTTTCAAGTCTTAACAATATCACATTCGTCCGATAAGCCCCACTTGTTTATGATGCTATGCCCTTTATCATGTATTACTGGGTGCAATTTACTAATTTTTTTAAAAAATATGTTTCTCCTACATTGATAAGACATACTAGTCTGTAACTTTCTTTTTATGTAACGTTCGTTAGGTTTTAGTATCAGGGTTATGCTAGCCTTACAAAACACATTACTCATCTGCTTCTGGGACGTACTTTATTGAAATATTTGCCTCGCGACATAATATTGAGCAAAAATGGTAGAACGTTATGTATTATATGAATGAATATACATGCAGGTGCTAACAGGCAAAAAATAAAAAAAGCAATCTTGAGAGATGAGATTACAGGTGACTATTTTTATTATTTTTAATTTAAACTTTTTAAATAGGAAGAGCATGAAGAAAGTGAATATAAGAAATGTTTGCTCCCAAATGGCTGTGCCTACTGGGAAATTTCCTTGAGAAACAAAATCATAGTGATGATGGTCTGAGGATAATGTCTAACCTCATTTTAACCATAGGTCTTCTTAATGATACCCCTCTTACTTCACTGTGAGCAATCAAAGTAACAAAGCTTTGTAACTAGGGAAAAACAATTTAGCAGGAGAGTGCCTTAGTGCCCGTAGATTGCAATTGACAAACTAACAGACTGGGTGGTTCACAAAGCACAGAAATTTATTTCTCACAGTTCCAAAGGCCCAAATCAAGGCACCTGCAAATTCAGTGTCTGATAAGAGCTGGCTTTCTGTGTTCACAAACAGTGAGCTTTTTTTTTTTTTTTTTTGAACTTTTTTTATTCTTGTTTTTTAAGTAAGTTCCATGCCCAGCGTGGAGCCCAATATGGGGCTTGAACTCATGACCCTGAGATCAAGACCCGAGTTGAGATCAAGAGTCGGATGCTCAACTGACTGAGCCACCCAGGTGCCCCTGACAGTGAACATCATTTTGCTGTGTCATCACACAGTGGAAGGGGGACAAGGAAGCTTTCTTGGGTATCTTTTCCATGGGCACCAATCCCATTCATGAGGGCTCTGTCCGCATGACCTAATCATCCCCCCCAAATACCATCACCTTGTAGGTTAGGTTTCAACATAAGAATTTTGGAAGGACACAAGCATTCAGATCACAGCAATGAGTCAGCCACACTTGTATTACTTAGGGCTCTGCAGAGAAAGAGAATCAATAGTATAGGAATAGATATAGACAAAAAGAGATTTACTATGAAGGACTGACTCACACAATTATGGAAGTTGAGGGATCCATTACTTGCCATCTGCAAGGTGGACGCTCAGGAAAAGCCTGGTACAGTTCCAGTCCAAACCCAAAGGCCTGAGAACCAGAAAAACCCCAGGCTAAGTCAGAAGGCCCAAGAATCAGGAGGACCAATGTCTAAGGACAGGAGAAGATGGACATCTTGGCTAAAGCAAGAGAGTAAATTTATCTCTTTCCTCCACCTATGTGCTTTATCCATCCCTCAAAGGACTGGATGACACCAGCATGGGTGAGTATGATCTTCTTCACTAAGTCTACTGATTCTAATGCTAACTACTTCTGGAAACACACTCATGGATACACCCAGAAATAATGAAACCATGTCTGACCTCTAGGCACCCCTCAGCTCAGTTAAGCTGTCACACAAAATTAACCATCACACTTGCCAATCAAAGATGTAAGTTACACTTTTAAATACTGGCTGAGGGCACAGAGTCACAGATTCAGTCTCATTGAAGGCATATATTTTGTTGTTGTTGTTGAAAGCATATTTGAAAGACTTTGTACGTAGCAATTTTGTTCCTTCATAAGAAACAAACAGCATTCTAACACAGACACCTAGTTTTTAGTGACTATCCAAAGCAAATACACATTTCAGTAAAAACTTTTTACTCAAGATAAAGCTAGCACATACAGTATTTGCTATTCTGATTTCCAAAATAGCCTATAACTATGAGCCAAAACCAAGACTTCCCATATGTCAATACACCATTTACTATGAATAAAAATGTAAGATTTAGAGAACCAAAAGGAACTAATGCCTGAAAAGAAGGGCATCTAGCGTCTCTTTGTTTGCATAGACTAAAAAACAGTTCAAATACACTGTAGTCACTCAGATTTGATCATGATGGAGACCACAGTGATCTCTCTTGTGAGGCATCTACTGAAGAGCTGAGCAGCCACTTCTTATCTGTAAATCATTGTTATACAAGTTAAGAATGGGACTTCATCAGTACAATACCAAACACACAGTGGTACACGTACTGTCCAAACAACTGCACAGTCTGCTTTCAGAAGGAAAAATAACACCTGAATCTACACCTCAGACCCTATATACAAAAGAAATCCCAAACAGATCAGAAGATTAAATCTTAAAAAAAAAAAAAAAAAAAAAAAGAAAGAAAATCCTAGGGGCCAAGACGGGAGATTCTCTTAAAACATGCTTTAAAGAAGGCCTTTTGGTGCTTCTATTTTAGAGGGACAGACAAAAATGCTGTGCAGTAAATGAAAAGGTTGTGAATGCCATGAAGAAAGTAACGCATGAAGGTTGGATAAGGAGTACCTGGTTAGGGTGGTTGGAATAGTGAGGCTAAGCTGCTACTACAGAAGTCCAAAATGAGGTTTCAAACCAGATCAAAGCTCATTCCTCTGCCACTTAGCAGTCAGATCAAGCAGGATCTACTTAGTAAGATCACTCAAAGGCTCTGCCGGGAAGGAAGCTCTGTCACCCTTTGCATGTGCTTCCAAGTTTGTTCTGGTTACCATTTCCCACCAGAGAGAAGGGAGAAAAGTGCACTCCAAGGAGAGTCATTTCTTTTTAAATAACGTAAGAGCTGTATATATCAATTCCTCCGGTACACCCATAGCTAGCTGGCAAGCGAGCCTGAGAAACGCCATCTCTGCCTGGACAACCACTGCCCAGCCAAATGCTAATAAAGAGAAGAATGAATTTGAGGGACCACTGACAATCTACCACATATGTGTTACAATTTTAAGTAAGAAGACTCAACACGAAGCTGACTTTTGAGCAAAGACTTGAAAAAAGCAAGGAGGCACAGGAAGAGTCTGCCAGGGAGAGGGATAAGCGCATGCAAAGGCCCAGAGATAGGAACATGCCTAGCATATTTCAGGAACGCCAAAGAAGCCAGTGGGGCTACAATGAAATGTGCAAGAAGGCAAGTAGAAAGAGAAAGGGTCAAAAATGTTAACAATGAGCCAGTTTATACATCCGAAGGCCTAGAAGCTATCAACGATGGATGAATTAAGACTCTTAAAAGTCGTTTTTGAAAATTTACCACGTCAAAACAAAAGCGTGCTATAAGCAAATAAGTCAAGTCAAAAGGCAAATCTAGAGGGGCGCCTGGCTGGTTTGGTTGGTAGAACTTGCAACACTTGACCTCAAGGCTGTGGGTTCGAGCCCCACACAGGTGTAGAGATTACTTAAAAGATTCAAATCTTTGGGGCGCCTGGGTGGCGCAGTCGGTTAAGCGTCCGACTTCAGCCAGGTCACGATCTCGCGGTCCGTGAGTTCGAGCCCCGCGTCGGGCTCTGGGCTGATGGCTCAGAGCCTGGAGCCTGTTTCCGATTCTGTGTCTCCCTCTCTCTCTGCCCCTCCCCCGTTCATGCTCTGTCTCTCTCTGTCCCAAAAATAAATAAAACGTTGAAAAAAAAAAAAAAATTTAAAAAAAAAAAGATTCAAATCTTTAAAAAAAAAGAAAGGCAAATTTAGAAAAAAAAATACTTTAAATTCATATCACAAAGGGGTAATAGGAGTCCTATAATTAGATGGTAATGACAGTTTCACAACTTGTGTGAATTCACTAACGACCACCTAATAATACACTTTCGAGGGGTAAATCTGGGGGTATCTGAATATCCTCATAACAATAATGAGAAAGCTCTTTAAATGCTTGTGTACAAAAGCTGCCTGGATACGGTGCTACTGGAAAAAGAAGAAAGTTCAAAAGAGTATGTATAATTTCCCATCTTTTGTGTGACTGCAGGGAGATATAAGAATCTGTGCTCATAACTGCATATGCATCGCATGAACATCTTCGGGAAGGATACAGAAGAGACTAAGAACAGTGGTTACTTATGGAAGCAAACAGAACAGCTGGAGGGATGCGGAACCAGAAGAGGCAGTAGACTGTTCACTTAGGTATTTGGATATTTTAAAAATATGCTCTAAGATTAAATTAATCAAGAACTAAAAACAGAGGACTGTCATAAATGTTAAAATTAAACTTTCATTGATTCACATCTGCTGACATATTGAAATAAGAGCAAACAAAAACTTAAATCACATTGGGCTATGATGTAGAAGTCAGTGATCCAAAATTAGGAGACTTAGGGTCTGCCTCTAAGCTCTCTAGTAAACTCATTCTGTTAGCACCAGGTGTTGTATGGAAACCAATTTGACAATAAATTTCATAAAAAAAAAAAAAAACCTCATTCTGTTAATTTTAACAAATAATTCCTCTGGGTCTCAGCTTTCCTATTTTTAAATTTGTTTTTAATGTTCATTTATTTTTGAGAGAAGCAGAGACAGAGTGTGAGCAGGGGAGGGGCAGAGAGAAAGGGACACAGAATCCGGAGCAGCCTCCAGGCTCTGAGCAAGCTGTCAGCACAGAGCCTGACGCGGGGCTTGAACTCACAAAATGCAAGATCATGACGTGAGCTGAAGTCGGACGCTTAACCCACTGAGCCACCCAAGCACCCCTCAGCTTTCCTATTTTTAAATAAGTACTTTGGGCAAAATGATCTCTACTGTCATTTCTTGCTGTAACTTTCTATAATGCTCAAAAAAAGGAATTCAGGGCAATGTTAGATTTCTGTGAAAACAACATTTTAAATGTATTAATTGGCCTATCCTAAGTGCCAAATAATCAGGGAAAAGAGCCAGACAGGCCAATAGTACTTAAAAGAAACCAAAATGGTACCATGCTGAGTGTGGTGGTTTTTCAAAGATGAAAAATGTTTCAAGCTAACAGATCTTTCTTGTTTTAATGTCCTTGTATGATCTTCAGAAGATCTGCATCACACAATCGCCAAAACAAAGTCAACTTTAAAAAGCCAAAGTGTTGCTCTGGCTGCCATATTATCCCAAGAACTTTCCACCATCTGGGCTGGAAACGTCCTAAAACAAACTACTGTTGGAGCAAGTTATTAATTTCATGTGAAGAAAAAAAGGACAGGCGCCTTGACCTTGCACTGCTCTGCTAGGGCAGAGTGGAACACTTGGATAAAGACAAAAGCCTTCATGAAATGGGTGTTAGTGTTGGCTAAGGACAAAGTCAACGAATACGGAGGAGAAAAACATCCTCCTTTTTTACTTACTATTGGATAAGAAAACGGACAGTACTGTAAATGGAACATATGTTTAACAAAAACAACTGACAAATTCAAAGGACTGAGACCAAAATTTAGAATTATCACTGTCACGCCACCAAGGATACTGTGAAAGTAAAGTACGAGGAAAGACTAAGAAGGAGTGCAGTGTATCACAGATGCTGTCAGTAGTTTTGGGGCTGGTTTTAAAAGTGAACAAAATCAAATACACGGTAATACCTTTTGTTTATACAAATCTTAATAGCGGAACAGAAAGTGCCTGGAGACTAGGAGTCAAAAAAATCTGGATTCTAGTCTCAGAACTGTCACTCATTACCTTCATAAGCCACCTCACCTGTCGACTTCATCTTATGTAAAAATCAAGGGGGCAGATCAAATAAACTCAAATATCCATTCCATCTTTTCGTGGTTTCTTAAAGAGCCAGTGCTCTACATATAACAATGCATCAAACACATCAATAAAATATAGCCACATAACTTCTTGAAATGGTTATATGCATGTCCAGACTCCAATTATGCCAACTTAAAATGTTGCATTCATAAAACAAGAAACAGAGGAAAAAGAGTTCTCAGGAATTGAAAATGATTGCTAAACCATCTCACTCGTAATGAGAAAATACATGTAAGAATCACACTACGATTTCCATTTTTAATTTACAAAAAAGTTTATGCAATATTGGCAAGGCTCTGGTAAATGATTTTGGTGAGACTATAATTGGTATAATCTAGGGTGCCTGGGTGGCTCAGTTGAGCATCCAACTTCAGTTCAGGTCATTTTCTTGCAGTTGATGGGTTCGAGCCCCACACCAGGCTCTGTGCTGACAGCGTGGAGCCTGCTTGGGATTCTCTCTGTCCTCTCTCTCTCTCTGCCCCTTCCCCATGCTCTCCCTCTCTCTCTCAAAATAAATAAATAAATTTCAAAAAATAATAATTGATATCATCTCTTTAAGGGACAGTTTGGGTTTTTTAACCAAATTTATATTCTTATCAAATTTTAAAATGTACACACTTAATACCAATTCTAAAACTTATATGATGGCTATATCTGTACACATGCATGAAGTTAATTTATGTACATGTAGTATATCACAACAATGGAATATTATTTGGTGCTAAAAACGAATGAGCTATAAAGCCATGAACATGGAAGAACCTGAGATGAATACTGCTAACAAAGCTAACTGGAAAAGGCTACATACTGTACGGTTCCAACTGTATGACATTCTAGAAAAGGCACAACTAAGGAGACAGCAGAAGGATCAGTGGTGGCTACGGGATGAACAGGCAGAGCACAGAGGACTTTCAGGGTAGTGAGTCTACTCTTATAATACTATTAATGGTGGATCCAGGTCATTTCCCGTTTGGTAAAACCTATTCTACGTATGATGCATGAAGAGTGAACCCTAATATAAACCGTGACTTTGGGTGATAATGATGTGTCAATGTAGGTTCCTCGACTGCAGCAAATGTCCTACTCCGGGGTGGGATGTTGTAGGGGGGTAGGAGTGCTACACAAGTGCGGGGACAAGGATTAGATGGGAATTCCCTGTATTTTCTGCTCAATTTTGCTGTGAATCAAAAACTGCTCAGAAAACTAAAGCCTACTAATTCAAAGAAAAAGAAATAGCATTATTTAGAAATATATATACATAAAGGTATAATAACGGTAAAGATTTCTATAAACCACCCAAACAGTTAAACATCAAAAATGACTGTCTCTGGGGAGGAAAGAAATCAAAAGGATAGGACAAACAGCATTTGTTCTCATCATAAGCCCTCTGTGCTATCTGTTTTTTTCCAAAGCCATGAGCACACATGGATTACCATTAAAATAATTCCATCAGGGGCGCCTGCGTGGTTCAGTTGGTTAAGTGTCTGACTCTCGATTTCAGTTTAGGTCATGATCTCCCTCTCATTCATGTGTTCAAGCCCCGTGTTGGGTTCTGTGCTGCCACTGTGGAGCCTGCTTGGGATTCCTCTCTCTCTCCCTTTCTCTCTGCCCCTACCCTGCATGCATGCACACTCTCACTCTCTCTCAAAATAAATAAATTAAAAAATAAAATAAATAAAATAATTGCATCAGTATCAATGGCTAGTATTAAATATCCATGTGTAATGTAATCTGGATTATACATGTGTATAATATACATGTGTAATGTAATCTGGAAAAGAAATTACTCTGTCAAGAATTAACTTATGTAAGTGACACAAAATTAAAAAGAAAAAAATCAATTCTTTGCTTGAAGAATTAAACTTTGCAATTATTACTATCGAACTTCCTCATTCATACTTTGCTATCCATGTACTAATAACAGCAAGAGAAATTAACAAATGTATTCCGTGCCAGTCTTGGTTTTATGACAGTAAAAATTCTTTGAAGGCAGAGAGTCAGTGTTTTCAGGGCCACCTAAGAATCCTGCAAACTGACCTTAGGAAATGCATATCCCTTCTACTCCAGAGACATCATATAGAAGATGAAAGGGCTAGGCTAAAGAAAAGCTGAATTCTCGTTCTAAAAATCCAACGATTATCTGGCTCATAACCTGCAAGCAAAATATGCAAACAGGCAAAATGATAGCCGGGATTCAGGACCCCACTTCTGCTGCTGCTAATCTTTCCCACCAAAGGCCAGGTTGGCACCAGTCCTCCCGGGCAGCCAAACACGACAGAAACTCCCTTCAGTTCCCACATGATTCAGCCTTGTTCTCTGCAATCTCAGACATCATGTGCCCTCTGCCCACTATACTTGTTGGTGACCCAGTGCTGCTCCTTTTCACTGAGAAGTCTAAAATAGGAAAATTAACTCAGAGAGCAAATGTATTCAGTGTTTTTCTTGAGTACTCAGGATGCATAAGACAATACACTTTTATAATCCTAAAGCATTTTAAAATGTACAAAAGCATCTTCAAATGCACTGCTCTGGCAACACAGTAGGCAGTGAGAACACCAGGCAGACCTCATCTGGGTTCAGGGGCTCCCTCTCAGCCTCTGGCCACTCCACTGAATCTAAGGACATGATGTACAGCTTGGCTTTTCCTCCAACAGCCACAGGAGTTGATCGCCAAACTCATGCACTTCAATTTCCTTATCTAAAATGCTGAACAGCTGAACTAGATGTCTTCAAATGTCTTTTCCAAGTATCAATTTCTGGTCTGATCTATTACCCCTAACTTTAAAATGAGAATACTGAGACGTGGAGGACATCGCCTGTTAGCAGAAGAGTTGGGATTCAAGCCCGATCTTCTGGATTCAGAATTAGTAATGTCTTTTCCTTACCACACAGTATGTCCTATACTTCTTAACAATCAGTTGTGCAATTATGAGCAATCTGAGCACATAACTTATAAAATCAACATGATTTGTGGTACTGGAGGTGTTTTAGTCAGACTTCCATCAACATGGTAGACCTCTACATATTTTTTAAAAATTTAGCTGAGAACCTCCCTCCTCGCCACACCAGACTTCAGTAAACATGGTCAAGGTTTGGATAGTTTTTAAGAACTTAACTGAGATCCCCCCCCTCCTCACCACACCAGAAATCAATTTTCAAACTAAAAAGCTGTTGTGAACTTAATATGTAATACCGTCTTGGCATATGAAAATGCTATCACCTTTAATTCGGAGCACGTAATGACAAAAATCCCTAATTCAATCAGAAAGCCATACTAGGCATTTCCCTACAGCACCTACAACTTGAACACGGACTTGCTCTTTCAGCTACCTGCTCTGCTGAGGCTGGATCTGGAGAAGGGTTTAGGTGTTAACATGCGGGGCTTCTACAAAAAGGCATTTTGTCGATAGTCTAGCCCTTCACTGCCAGCAATGGGTTCTCTAGTTCCCTCACTGTCCCCATCAACTGTAGACTTCATAAAGTAACTGTTCATGGTTTTTCACACTCTCAAACCTTCTCAATGGTAGCACCAAAGTTTTCGAATTTTCCCATTTTCCACAGGATAACATCTAAGCCAATATCATTAGTTTATGGGTCAAATAAATATGCATTTCATATCATTTTATTACATTTTGGAAACCCTATGGATAAAGTGATTTAACAAATAAGATTCTTATTCAGTTGCATCCCTTCCCAAACACTTCCAGAATGGATTTTAGAAAAACAGCTCTAAAAGTACCTTCTTTTACATCTTAATAAACAGAGAACTCTAAACATAGTCAAATCGTCAGTCTTTCTAAAATTCAAGTCTTTGCCCCATCAAACAACACAGTCCATCCTTAATCTCCCACAAACCCTCTGCTCTAATCAAGCTAGCGGACTTATGAGGACGCCTGGGTGGCTCAGTAGGTTGGATGTCCAACTCTTGATCTCAGCTCAGGTCATGACCCCAGGGTCGTGGGATTGAGCCCCATGTTGGGCTCCACACTGAGCATGAAGCCCCCTTGGGAGTCAGTCAGTCTCTCTCTCTCTCTGCCCCCTCCCCCACTTGAGCTCTCTCTTGCTCTTTTTAAAAACAAAACAAAACAAAAAACTAATGCACTTATGATTCCTCAAATTCATTATTTACACTCAAGAGGCCCTGGGCCGGCTCCTCTCTGGCTCTTCGATGGCCGAGCCACTGCTAATCACAACAGCCCCAGTGACTAGCACTCAGCACTGCTCCTCCTCCTGGGCAATCTTTCTACGTACTTATCCATCTCCAAGCTCTTCAGAAACCACACCTTTCTTTGTCCAGGGCCTAGTAAAGTATAGACACACGGCATATTCCCAATACAGGTTTTTGAGAATGAACTTAATGAAAGAGAGATTATTATACTGTAAAGGGATAATCTGAGGACTACTGAGATATAAAGTTGACTGTCCCTAAACTCAATGGTCTCAGACCACTCAGCATTTATAACTAATCTACCATTTCCTTAAATACTGTCAGACGTTATTTCTCCGCGTTTCTGTTTCTATAGCCCCCTTCTACTACTAACGTCTATAGGACACCTAGTTTCTATAATACAACGTACCATCTGCAAAGGGCTTTGAGCCACTGCATTTGCCATGGAATGTGCCTTAGCACAATACTGTCTGCATACAGACTAGATGAGGACAAACAAAATGCTTTCAGCACACTGGACAGGTTGTGCCCCTACTATCTCAGCCATTTGACAAATATTTGCTGAGAGCCTACCATGTGCCGAATGGCCTGAACACTAATGGTAACAACAATGAGCAAAGCAAACGCAGGCACAGGAACAGTCCTGGTTTTCACGGAGCGTTCCTCCTAATCTTATTTGAGGGAAACAAGCAAGAAGAGTAATAGCTAATATGGAAAGTAGTGGTAAGTGTCGAGTAGAGACAAAAAACAAAGCATGACGACAGAACAGAGAATGAGAGGGGTCCTATTTCAGGGTGGTCAGAGCAGCTGCTTCTAAGAAGCAGGCCTCCTCGGAGCAGAAGGAAGCATGATGGTGAGGACACGAGCCACGCGGGTACCTGAGGGGGCATGTTCAAGGCAGAAGAAGAAAAGAGGGCAAAGGCCCTGGAGACAGGGAGTGGGCTGGCACGTCCTAAATTAGCAAGGACACCTGTGTGGCTGAAACTGAATGAGTGACACGGATGAGGTCAGCGGAGAGCGTCAGCACCCCCCGTACTCGAGCGGTAGGCAAAGTCACACTGCACGAGTAGAGACACCCAGAAAAAGGCAATCGATTAGGGGTATCTCATCTAAAAGAAGAATGTTCTTAGATTAAATCATAACTGGAAAATCTGCAAATCGGGGCCAGGCTGAGAATTAAACAGCCCTAGTCCTCAACGAGTTCACAGGTTGATAAAGAGAACACAGAAATGGATCTCAGAAGAAGAGGCTGTACCTCCGACCTGGGGCCGGTGGGATGGCCCACTTGGAGCCAACCTCACAGGGACCTGTATGGAGTGGTAGCCGTAGAGAAGGGTAGGACCCATGGTTGACAAGAGCATCATCATATACAGCTAAGAGGGATGGCTTTCACAAAAACAACACCAAAGACAGACAAAAAGACAGACAAGTTAAGAAATCCAATTCAAGGGGTGCCTGGGTGGCTATGTCAGCTAAGAATCGGACTCCTGATTTCAGGGCAGGATCGCACGAGGAGCCCCGCGTCCGGCTCTGCGTTGCCAGATTCTTGGGATTCTCTCTCTCCCCCTCTCTCTCTGTCTCTCCCCTGCACGCGCACTCTCTCAAAATAAATAAATAAACCTTAAAAAGAAGAAACCCACTTCAAGTTCTCCAAATAACTTCTATTTCATAATAAGATAGCCTCACGAGCAAACCTAAGTATTGGGCCCATCCTGTGTCAGATGTTACGTTACTGCTCTGCTGCTGGGGCCCTTCCAAAGCTCAACCACTGGGCTGCGTCACTCGGGTCTCATTCAACCCCCAACAGAAACACCGCGAGGACCGATTCACAAACTCTAAGTGTTACGCGTTCAACTCTGTCATGCCAAACCATTTCTTGTATTACACCCTCTATTCATGTCTTGAGGAAAATACCTTCATCTTACTTAAGTTATTCCTTCCCAGTCACTTCCTTGAGATCACAGAGAAGGCAGAGCAAAGCACAGGCTTTTACTGAATTCTAGTGGGATCTACCCAATATACACTGAAAAATGCCAAGTCATGACCCTGTGAACGACTTAGTCTTTATTTGAAATATATAAATGCTCAGAGGTATGGAGTAAAGAACGGATTCCTGGAAGATGTGCTATTTTAATCAGGCTTTGAAGATTAGCATCTCATAGAATTATTATTTTACCAAAATATCCAACTATCAGAGAAGCAGTTTCCACTAACTCCTTACAAGTCAATCTTTATTACAAGTGAATTCCCACAAACTCTGGGAGTTTATCTAAACTACTACAGTTGATCCTGATCTCTTAATAATAAATAACCAGTTTTTTTTTTTTAATTTTTCTGATTATTTCTTTTTGAAGGAGAGCGAGTCAGAGCATGAGCAGGGGAGGAGCAGAGAGAAAGGGAGACACAGAGTCCCAGTTGTAAGTTGCCCTCGGTGGTTGCTAACACACTGCATTCCTCATGGGGCACCTGGGTGGCTCCGTCGGTTAAGAATCCGACAGCTCAGGTCTTGATCTCACAGTTCCTGAATTCGAGTCCCACATGGAGTGAGCTCGAGCCCTGCTTTGGGTGAACTTGAGCCCTGCTTCAGGTAAAACATGAGCTGGGTGAGCCCACTTCTCTCTCTCGCTCTTTCTCTCGCTGTCTCTCGCTCTCTGCCCCTTGTGGGATTCTCTCCCTCTGCCTCTCTCTCTGCCCATCGCTTACGCCCTCTCTCTCTCTCGAAACAAACCAACCAACAAACAAAACACTGCCTTCCTCCTGCTCTCGCCTGCTGGCACCGCACTGGCATGTTAAACATGACAAGTTACATTGAGGCTGGGGATGGTCAGGTGTAAGAGCATCCCCACTTTTCAAGTTAATATTCCCCCTTAAGTCAGAAGTGGATCCACCACACTGCACTACGGTTATAGTAGTTGAACCATTTAAAATAGTAGTTTGGTTTCACATGGAAACCGTTACTAAGACAAACCTTCTTGTAGAATGAAGTTCCAAGAACATTAAATCATCAGAAATTGTTTCAGCAGCTGGTTAAAGCTGAGTGTACATAATATAAGACATCTGGTTGTCTGTGCATTTTCAGTTCATTTAAAAAAGTATAAACACATTAAAACACCGAAATGTTTGATATATTGCAACACTGTCTGCTTGCTCCTCAAGGGTGTTTAAGTGGCTGGTCTATTCATTGCATTCAAGGCTTATTTGCCAGCTAAAGAGATTTATTTATATTTCCATCCACCCTAACTTCACCAAGACATTTTATTAACAAAGGAGGAAAAAAAAAAAAAGAATGTACTCACTGAGGATATATCTTAAATTGCTGGTATTCGATAATGACATATGCATAATAGAGATGAAACTTTTAAAAATTAAGTCAAGGAGCACCTGGGTGGCTCAGTCGGTTAAGCGTCCGACTCTTGGTTTCGGCCCACGTCATGATCTGATAGTTCATGAGATCGAGCCCCGCATAGGGCTCTGTGCTGACAGTGAGAAGCCTGCTTAAGATTCTCTCTCTCCCTCTCTCTCTGCCCCTCCCCTGCTCATGCTCGCTTGCTCTCTCTCTCTCTCCCTCTCTCAAAATACATTTTAAAAAAACATTGAAAAAAACTAAGAACACACGAAATATCGCACGTGCTAGGACAAGTAGATAGTAGACGATACAGGTGTTCCCCTTCCCACGTTTGACCATATGTAACAGAAACCTGACCACGGTGGCTTAACCAAAATAAGTGTTTATTTTTGTCACTTCAGAAGAAATCCTAAGATAAGCCACCCAGGGCTGGTGTAATAGTTCCATAGTAACATTCATATCCCAGGCTCCTGGGACACTATTCTTCGCAGGTGGCACTCACCATAATGGTTTCAGGACGACCCAAGCACCGCCTCCGCATCCCAGGGAGGGAGAGATGGGTAACGGACAAGCTGAAGGCCTGCCCCCCTCCCCCCCCCAAAACAATACTGGCCATCTGTTAGAAAAAGGGCAAGAAGGGCCATCAGAAGTGCAAGGAACTGTGTCGCTCACAGAGTTCAACTTCCACAGGACCTTGTCCCCTGTACCCTTCCCCACCCGGCGATTCCTCAGTTGCCTCAGCCCCACCTTCCAAGCTGCACATCATCAGACCAAGTCCCGACAGGGTTTGGTAGTTGTCGTTTCTAAATCCAGATTACAATTCTGGATGCTGGACCTGTGCACAACAGAGGCCGGGAACCCGTTTTCTCACAAACACCTGGTCCTTCCTGTTTGGGCCACAGGCAAGCAGCACACAGGTCCAATGATATCACCACGTTAACTGAGATTTTGTCCTCATCAATCTCAAAATCTTTGTCTTTATTTAAAAAATAATTCCAGGGCGCCTGGGTGGTGCAGTCGGTTAAGCGTCCGACTTCAGCCAGGTCACGATCTCGCGGTCCGTGAGTTCGAGCCCCGTGTCAGGCTCTGGGCTGATGGCTCAGAGCCTGGAGCCTGTTTCCGATTCTGTGTCTCCCTCTCTCTCTGCCCCTCCCCCGTTCATGCTCTGTCTCTCTCTGTCCCAAAAATAAATAAACGTGGAAAAAAAAAATTTTTTTGTTTTTAAAAAATAAAAAATAATTCCTGGGGCGCACCTGGGTGGCTCACTTGGCTAAGTGTCTGACTCTTGATTTGGGCTCAGGTCATGATCTCACGGTTGTGAGACTGAGCCCTGTATAGGGCTCTGCACTGGGCATAGAGCCTGCTTAAGATTCTCCCTGTCTCTCCCTCTGCCCCTCCCCTATTTGAGCGGTCTCTCTCTCTCTCTCTCTCTAAGTAAATAAATAAATAAATCCTTTAAGTGCGCCTGGCTGGCTTGTTTAGTAGAGCATGCAACTCTTGATCTCAGAGTTGTTAAGTCTGAGCTCCATGTTGGGTATAGAGATTACTTTAAAATCTTTAGGGGCACCTGGATGGTTAAGTGTCTGGTTCTTGATTTCAGTTCAGGTCTTGATCTCACGGTGGTGAGTTCAAGCCCCACACTGGGTTCCATGCTGGGCATGAAGCATACTTAAAAAAATTAAAAAATAAAAAATAAAAATAAAAAAAATTTTTTTTAAATAATAATTCTTTTAAAATATGCATTCTTGGGGCACCTGGGTAGCTCATATTGAGCTTTGGACTTCAGCTCATGTCATGATCTCGCGGTTTGCAAGTTCGAGCCCCGCATCAGGCTCCGTGCTGACAGTGTGGAGCCTGCTTGGGATTCTCCCTCTCTCTCTCTCTCTCTCTCTCTCTCCCTCCCTCTGTCTCAAAAAAAAAAAAAAATTAATGAAAAAGACTGCATTCTCAATGGGGTGATATCACCCGCAAGAGAGTGAAAACTCATTCTTCAGGGGTGAAAAAACTTCATAGATATTATAATGGTTTGTGGCCCTCCAAAGGGCCACAGTACATAAAGATACATTCAGTCTATCTGGGGTATTCAAATTTCATTTGTGGTGAGAGGCAATTTAAAAAATGTCTAAAAAGGCCTTAGAGAGACAACTTTTTTTTAAACAAAAGTTGAGAGTAACTGCTTTAAAAGTAACATTTTATAGCATACAAGAATTGCATTCGGCTGTAGTGACAGAAATCCAGTTACAATAAACAAGTATTTTTCTCACATGAGAAGGGGGTGAAAGTGGCAAGGGGGCACTGGTAGTTGATGACTTTGCTTCAGCAGCTCAATGATGTCAAAGTAGAATTTTCTGTGGGTCTCCTGACTCATGCAAAGATGGCCACACAATTCAAATTACCTGGTCCCACATTCCAGATAGCAGGAAAAAAGAGCTGTCAAGAAAAAGATACATCTCCTAGCTGAGGCAGGTGCCCTTTAAAAAGCTTTACCCAGAAGTTTTTTGGGTTTTTTTAAAAAAAATTTTTTTAACATTTATTCATTTTTGAGAGTGAGACAGCACGTGAGCGGGGGACAGGTAGAGAGAGAGAGGAAGACACAGAATCCGAGGCAGGCTCCAGGCTCTGAGCTGTCAGCACAGAGCCCGACGCGGGGCTCGAACCCATGTACCATGAGATCCTGACCTGAGCCAAAGTTGGACGCTCAACCGACTGAGCCATCCAGGTGCCCCTACCCAGAAGTTTTACTGGAAGATGTCCCCTTACATCTCAGGGATGACACCTATCTTCAAAAAAGGCTAGAAATGGAAATCCAACCTCTCCAAAAGAGGTCAGGAAGTAAGGAAGAAGGGGAGGATGCTGGGTGGCTAACTAGCTGCCTCTACCACATACGGATTAGAGTCTCTCTTACATCCTACTTACAGAGCTCTGTAAGATATCGCTACGGAGATTAATTCTGTGCCTACCATTTGCTCAATATTCCTAAAGGTCAGTTTATTTTCCCCTGAACATAAAATTCTTATTTTGAAAATGCAGAGTGAGAGTATAAATATTAGGCAAAAGATACAGATGAACTCCATGGATATACACAGAGACATACATAAAACGCATACATAACAATACTACACCAGAGGGGCACCTGAGTGGCTCCGTCAGTTAAGTGTCCAACTTTTGACTCGGCTCAGATCAGATCTCATAGCTGTGAGATCGAGCCCTGATTCGGGCTCCTCACTGGGCGTGAAGCCTGCTTAAGATTCTCTCTCCCTCTTTTTTTTTTAATTTTTTTTTTTTTAACGTTTATTTATTTTTGAGACAGAGAGAGACAGAGCATGAACAGGGGAGGGTCAGAGAGAGAGGGAGACACAAAATCTGAAACAGGCTCCAGGCTCTGAGCTGTCAGCACAGAGCCCGATGCGGGGCTCGAACTCACAGACCGCAAGACCATGACCTGAGCTGAAGTCGGACGCTTAACCTACTGAGCCACCCAGGTGCCCCTCTCTCTCCCTCTTCTTATGCATCCCTGTCCCACTCGCTAGTGTGCACAGGCGTGCTCTCTCAAACAAAAGCAAAACCAAAACCCACACCAGGACCCACAAACTCTTTGACGTGATCAATTACCATCTTCAATATACAAAAGAAGATAAAACAAATCCCGGCTGAGCCAGAACTTACAAGAGTGGAATATCAGTGATTAACTGCATCAAACAACAGAGCAATTCTTCCAAAAGATCTTCAGAGTCAGAACCTGGTAAGACACATAAATGGTTTTTTAACAAAGCGTAAAACAGAATTGAGCTTTTAGTTCAGTCTTCATTTCTAATAAGAATAACAACAGTTATGATTACACAAAGTCAGATGCTGTATGTTGACCTCTAATAAAATCCGAACCATGAGCAAGTTAGCACATACTACGATCTTCATCTAGTATAGGAATTTTGAACGTTAGCTATTAAGTATGTAACTTTTAACACATCAAAGTCTCTTATGGTTCTGTAGGGTAGCAGTTTTCAAATCTCTTATTTTACACCATGTTGTTTCATATAAAATCTTACACTACAGTGAAATATATAAAATAGACCAAAAAATCAAGCTGCTCTAGCTACTTTGTTTGCATCATGAGTAGAATACCTATACTTCTTCCCCCCAGTAAACACGTGACCAAACGCTGGATCTCCTTGATGGGCCCCAGAGCACCGTTCTGAACCCGTGGGGCTCCACAGATCACAGACCGAAACCCACCAAGAGGCCAACCACCCCTTTACAAGTAAAGCGCCAAAGGTAAAATGGCTTTCCTGAGTCCCAGAGGAAGTGGCAATGGTAGGATGCAAAAGAAGCATCCAGAAGAAATGCTCCTCTGTCCCAAACTGCTCTAAGCGACCATCTCATTTCCAAAGTCAATCAAATCAGCAGCTCACGTGACTTCTGGCTGTGGATGCTACTGACACCTACTCCTTCACAGAATTCTTTCCCCCCTCAGGTCCTACGACACCTGATTTCCAATCTAGTTCTTTTTCTATTCGTTCTCAGGATCCACTTCCTTAGCATTTCTGTGGACTACTGCGGTGTTACTGGCTTCCTCTCTTCCGGCTCCCTATGTCCTCCTTCATCAACCATCACTTACACACGGGTGATTCCTACACCTGCACTTCTCCTCTTGGCCTCGCCACTGAACTGCTTATCTCTACATCCAATGGCTTACTGGCCATCTCCACCTAGATGCTTCAGTAGTACCCCAACTCCGTGTGTTCAAACCTGACCCCATCGTTCCCAATCCACCTATTCTTTCTACTTTCTTCTGGTGACTGCATCAAGAAGCCAGGGCCAAACCCAGACTATGCTCCCGTAGCTTTCTTAACCAATCTCTACGTCCACTCTAGGCAGGCACAGCCTACCTCTCTGACGGTTCCTCTTTTCTGCACTCCTCGTCAGGCTTCTGTTACTTCATCACCTCAGCTCAGTTAAACCAGCTCACTAAACTCAAACTCACTCCTGATCTTCTTTCAACTCCCACCTTCAATTTTCCTCCTCTCCAACCCAGACTCCAGCCTGCTGCCAGACAGAGCTAACCCAACTCCTTCCTTTCTCTCTCCTGGCTTACTTCCTTTCAACTACTTTAAGCTGAACACGAGGCATGAGAAAACACTCCACGTGCAAAAGTACCGCATGCCAGACGCTTCAAGACACGGGCCCTGTACCCCTTTCTACCATGACCCCTCCCCATTATTCACAATTTATACTCCAACAACAACACAACTTATATTCAGACCAAATCGGCTACCTGCAACACGCCATTTCATGCCTCCTCAACAACATTCCCTCTGCCGAGCCTGCCCTCCGACGATAAAAACCTGACTTTTTTAAGGGCCAATTTTTAACCATCTGGATCCTCCACGGCCTTCCTCTCCTCCATAAAACCCAACTCTCCTGCCTCACTCTGAGTAAAAATAATCATCTACAAAGCACCTTGCCTCATGCATGGGTCTTTCACTGCATGTGTTGGTTACATTATGCCCTGATTCCTGCCTCTATGTGGGAAGGCTCCTCCTGGACTCTGTGACTTCTCGAGGATGAGGACTGACAAAGAGCTTCACACACACACCATGTACACTAAAGACATGTCTGCTGAACTAAATTAACCCAGGCGTCTAGGAGAAACTAGTGGTTATTTCTGAGGCATCAGCGCACTTGGAGCTTCAAAGTTTAGCAATTCTTTTTCCTAGACCACCATATGACCTGGTACTCAGAAATTATGAAGAAATTCCTTCCTGCCTTGCTACAAACACAACTGGAACAGTAACCCTCTGAGAGGTAAATGCAGAACTTGAAGAAAATACTAAATCACACTGACCACAACGATCAGTGCTAAAAAGAACACACAGCAAGAATCAAGTTCAACAACTACCTTAAATCTATTCGAGCAGTGCCAGGCTTAGCTCAACTAGTGAAGAAAGTAAAATTTGGAGATATGTAACACTGGTCTCTGAGGCTGCACCACAAAAAGTACACATAACTAAAATCCTTCTCATTGCAAAAGCCGTCCAACATAACCCAAGTGAGCCAATAACCTACTCCAAGTTGATTTGCTGGCATACAATCTATACCCAATTCAAGCTTGCTGGAATGTCATTTGCTGGCTCATCCTACAGAACGGAGTGACACAGACCCAAGTAAGGACATTTAAAATCAATCATTGATTCCCTGAAGAACATTTCAGACCAAATCAGCAGGCCACTCGAACGGTGTCCCCTGTTCAGCCAAGTAGTCAGCAGTCTGTTAATTACAGAATGTGAGGGAACAAATGCTGAGGACCCACACATGGTTGGATTTTTTCCTTTCAGGGGTATAAACACATCTCATTCTCAACTCTTAACACCCTGAGGAGGACTTTGTATTCTATGTCACGTGCCATCCAAATCCTGACTTCGGCCAAGATTACAGCGTAGGTCAATTAAGGAGTCTATTCACAGCTTTGTCATCAACCTACCAATGAAAATGACGATAAATACATTTCATGCAAGTGAAATGTACCATTTCAAGGCCAAAACTCTAACAGAAGACAAGAATAAGCAATTTCCAGGTGAAATCTCAGAAAACTTCCACTTCCTAAAACAAAATATCCCTACAGAATACCATATTCTTATGTCTGGGACTAATCTAGAAGCAGATAATTGTGTATCAAGTGAAGATGGACAAGATCTGACTGCTTACCAGATCTGATGTCCAAGCAGTGTTTCTATCACTCAGCTTTCATTTGAGGCCAAATATCTTCCTTAGTGCCAATAAAAACAAGTAGATATAAACTCACCTGCCAAAAATTATAGTAACACTCATGCATTTCTCACAGGAAAGAGAATCTAGAAAGCCCTTGAAATCTTCAAGTCAGTGGCAAAGTAAATTGAAGTTCTATGAGCGAAGGACTTTGAAGAGATTCAGTGTGTTTACTATATTGTGAAGTTTTATACCCAGAGTTTTTCTCTCTTAAAGAGTTTTAAATTGCCTCTTACAGCTTCAGTCAAATAGGCTCATATTTTCAATGTTAGCTTCTCTGAGATAACATTCATAGCTAATATTTACTGAGTACTCTACCCTTTGAGAGGCACTGTGCCAAGCATTTCATTCCTTATTCCACATTAATCCTGACAATAGCTTTTTCTGTTTCTTAAGATTTTATTTTTATGTAATCTCTACACCCAACATGGGGCTTGAACTCACAACCCTGAGGTCAAGAGTTGTACAGCCCACCAACTAAGCCAGTCAGGCACCCCCCTGCCTGATAATAACTCTTCAGAAGTAGATATAATCATCACCATTGTATTACAGACAAAGAAACCAAGGGTCAGAGAGGTCAGTTTACTTACAGTAAGTGGCAGAGACTAGATTTGAACCCAAATCCAGACGGACTCATAGAAAGAAAAACAAAAACAAAAACAAAAACAAACAGAAACAAAAACATTATGAATGATTTTTAAAGACCTGTTTCTACACAAAGTTGGAAAAAACCTGGTCCAACAACCCATGATTCACTGAAGACCCTAAATACAAACCCCTGGTAAATGAATGAGGGGAGAGATATGAAATACCCTGTGTTAGGTACACATGAAAGTGATATGTTACACATTCATGAACGCATACTAGAAGTCTTTGACTTAAATATCCCATTTAGAAGGGCACCTGGGTGGCTCAGTTGGTTGAGTGACCAACTCATGATCCCAGAGTCGTGGGATCGGGCCCCGCGACAGGCTCCACACTATGGAGTGTGCATAAGATTCTCTCTCTCTCTGCTCCTCTCCCCTGCTTGTGCTCACTCTCTAAAAAAAAAAAAAAGAAGAAGAAGGAAGAAAGAAAGAAAAAATAGGGAATGCCAACTGGTGCAGCCACTCTGGAAAACAGTATGGAGGTTCCTCAAAAAATTAAAAATATTAGACACAGCAATTGCACTACTAGGTATTTATCCAAAGGATATAAAAATGCTGATTTGAAGGGGGCACGTGCACCCCAATGTTTATAGCAGCACTGTCACCAATAGTCAAATTGTGGAAAGAGCCCAAATGTCCACTGACAAATGGGTAAAGAAAACATGACGTGTATATATCTACATACAATGGAATATTACTCAGCAATCAAAAAGAATGAAATCTTGTCATTTGCAACAACATGGATGGAACTAGAGGGTATTATGCTAAGGGAAATAAGTCAGTCAGGGAAAAACAAATATATGATTTCAAGAAACAACACAGATGAACATAGGGGAAGGGAAGGAAAAATAAGACAAAAACAGAGAGGGAGGCAAACCATAAGAGCCTCTTAAATACAGAGAACAAACTGAAGGTTGCTGGTGGGGTGTTGGGTAGGGCGGTGGGCTAAATGGGTGATGGGCATTAAAGAAGGCACTCGCTGGGCTGAGCACTAGGTGTTGTATGTAAGTGATGAATCACTAAATTCTACTCCTGAAACCATTATTATACTACATGTTACTAATTTGGGTTTAAATAAAGTTAAAAATTAAAATTAAAATTGAAAAGAGAAAACTACCTAAGTTAGAAATAACCTCAAACAATGAATAAATAGAAACTGTTATTGTGAGTATTATGCAGAACAAGGCCACTGAAATCCTACTTCTATACCAGGGGTTCCCCGTTTTGAAGCCCTAACCCTGCTTCTCTGGTCGCTATGAGTGACGCCAGGGGAAGGAGCAAAGACCAGATGACAGCCACGGTCCCTTCCAACTCCAGGCATCTCCACTTGAAACTGAGCTGTTCAGTCCCCATGCAGTACGTGCTAAAACACCACACGCTCCTTAGGGAGGGAACCAGAGGAGAGCAAGATACTGTTAAAATCAAATACCTTCCACCAAAGTAGGAGGGGAAAGGGAGAGGGAGAAAATCATGAAAAAAGCACTCACTCGAGGAAGAGGGAAAGAAACAGCACTAAAGGAAAACAAAGCAGCAGCCAGAGAAAAACCTATGGGTCATTTAAATCAGGTAGCATGGAAATATTAAAACACAGAGAGCTCACTGCCGTTTCCTTTTGCATGTAGAAAGCTGCCAGTTTCTAAATGCTGCTTAAAGCCACACCGTGCCAAACACAAGTATTAAAAATATAATCAAGAACTAACAGAGCCATATGCCACAAACAGGTTCCCAAAGTGCCTCAAAAGCTTAGAGCAAAACTAACTTCCTTAAGGTGGAGGACACATAAGCTGGATTGTATTTACTATAAACTTATATTCAGAAAACCATGGTAAAGTCTGTAATTGGCAGTTTTATTTGTGAAACTAATATTGGAATTACTCTAAATTTTTTTTAAATTTTTTATTTATTTTTGATAGAGAGAGACAGAGCACAAGTGGGGGAGGGGCAGAGAGAGGCAGAGACACAGAATCCAAAGCCGGCTCCAGGCTCCGAGCTGTCAGCACAGAGCCTGACGTGGGGCTCGAACTCACAGACCGCGAGATCATTACCTGGGCTGAAGTTGGACACCCAACCGACTGAGCCACCCAGGGGCTCCTGGAATTATTCTAAAATATTAAAAATCATATTGAAACTTCTAATGAGCAAAATTGAACATGCTTCTATAAAATAATCATAAGTTAAGGGAAAGCAGATGGACTCACTCTTTTCTAAAATGAAAACTGATCTACATTTTAATGTATTACACTATTTGTAAGCCTGTGCCCCACACATTCCAATAAAATCTGCAATCATTCCGGCTGCCTGCTATTACTACAATCAAATGGAAATGTTTCTAATTATACTCAAGGATAATATAGTCTTCCAGGTTTAATAAAAATACGCCTTTTTTATTTCTCAGTTGAGTAGTATAAACACTGTTGATAACAGAAAAGAGTAGAAAACAGTTTCGTGGTACATTGTAAAAAGTTTAGAAACAGATTTTAGTGAGTAACCACTAACTAAATAGAATATATATGCGACAAGGTATTGTACTGCATAATACGTACTTAGATTCTAGGCCAAATGAAAGTTCTATCCTCTTAAATTCTACTTTTGTTATTTTTTTGCATTCAATTTATACTAAAAAAATAAATAAATGTACCTACTTCTACCACCCCCAATCCCCCAATCTGTTCTTTCCATCTATGAGCCTGATATATGTATAATATTTTTTAGCTTCCACATATAAGAGAGATCATATGGTATTTGTCTCTGACTTATTTCACATAGCCTAATGCCCTCAAGGCTCATCCACATTGTCGGTAAATGACAGGATTTCGTTTTTTATAGCTGAACAATATCCCATTGTGTATATATACTACATCATCTTTGTCCACTCATCCATCAATGGACACGTAGGTTATTTCCATATCTTGGGTAATGCAAATAATGCTGAAATGAACATGCAGGTACATACATTTTTTTTAATTAGTATTTTCCTTTTTTTCAAATACCCAGAAATGGAACTTCTGGGTCATAGGGTAGTTCTGTTTTTAATTTTTTTGAGTAATCTCCATACTGTTTTCCATAGTGGTTACACCAACAGTGTGCTGCATTCCCACCAAGAGTACACAAGGGCTCAACTTTTCTCCACATTCTTGCCAACACTGCTATTTCTAGCCTTTTTTGACCAGAGGCATTCCAACAGGTGTGAGGTGATAGCTCACCGAGGTTTTGATTTGCATCTCCCAGATAATTAGTGATGCTGAGCATCTTTTCATGTACCTCTTTGCCATCTGTCTTCTTTGGTAAAATGTCTATTCAGATCTTCTGCCCATTTGTAATCAGATTATTTTTCCCTATTGAGTTGTACCATATAATATATAATACATGTTTATATATATATATATATTATATATAGTGTATATATATGTACATATATATATATTACATATTTATGATAGCACTATGGTTTATTAAGCTGTGCCTTAGTACAGATGTTGGGGCCCCATGGCGCTCCTGAAGTAGAAAGCCCAGAATTTCTGCCAATTGTTCTTGAGCAATGACACCAGGAAACTGATAGCTGTTGTATGCAAGCTTATCATCTATAATGTTCATGCCAGACACAGCACGTTCTTCATCTGGAATTTGATCATGGACTTCACTTCATCCATTCTGGCCACCATGTTCTCACTGTGGGTCAGCAAGGAAGGGAACTTGCCAGCCTTATTAAGTCCCAGGCCCAGGATTCACAGGATCTGCTCGATCAAAGATTATGAAGCCAAAAAGGCATCATACTTCTTGGCCAGCTTCTTGCCTAGTTTCTTATTCCTGTTGAGTTCTTCAGCACATCAATGTCCATGTGGGGAATATCCACAGCCTTGGCCTCATCAAGTGTTGCTGGTCCCCCAAAACACATACAGAGAACTTCAGGCAGGGAGTGGACTTAAGCCCAATGGTGCCCAAGAAGCATTTGTCCTTCTGAGAGCCACAGATATTCAAGGTGATATGCAGCTCCACCATCTCCCAAAACTTCCGGCACCCACGCTGGTTCCCGTGCAGGACTTCCCGCACCGCCTCGTACAGGGTGTTACGGGAGGCTTTGCAGCTTGTGGTGCCATGCACTGCAATAACCCGAAAAGAGGTCAAAAACTGTTGAATCCTTAGGCTTTTTTGTTGTTGTTGTTGTTAAGTAAGCTTTATGCCCAACTTGGGCTTGAACTCATGACCCTGAGATCAAGAGTCTATGTTCCACCAACTGAGCCAGCCAGGTGCTGAGTCCTTTTATATTTTGGATATTAGCCCCTTATCAGATGTATGACTTGCAAGTAACTTCTCCCATTCAGTGAGTTGCTTTTTCATTTTCTTGATGGTTTCCTTTGCTGGGTAGAAACTGGTTAGTTTGATGTGGTCCCACCTGTTTATTTTCACTTTTGGGGTCAGATTCAAAAAAGTCATCTCTAAGACCTATATCAAGGGGCTTACCACCTATATTTTCTTCTAGGAGTTCTATGGTTTCAGGTCCTACATTCAAGCCTTTAATCCACTTTGAATTAATTTTTGTGTTTAGTATGAGATAGGGGTCCAGTTTCATTCTATTTATTTATTTTATTTATTTTTTTAAGTTTACATCAAAGTTAGCATAGAGTGCAACAATATTTTTTTCAGGAATAGATTAATGACCCTTACCTTTAGCCTATCCCCCCTCCTACAACCCCTCCAGCAAACCTCTTGTTTGTTCTCTATATTTAAGAATCTCTTATGTTTTGTCCCCCTCCCTGTTTTTATATTATTTTTGCTTCCCTTGCCTTATGTTCATCTGTTTTGTATCCTAAAGTCTTCATATGAGTGAAGTCATATGATATTTGTGTTTCTCTAATTTCACGTAGCCTAATACCCTCTAGTTCCATCCACATAGTTGCAAATGGCAAGATTTCATTCTTTTTGATGGCTGAGTAATACTCCATTGTGTGTGTGTGTGTGTGTGTGTGTGTGTGTGTGTGTGTGTGTGTGTGTGTACATACCACACCTTTATCCATTCATCCATCGATGGACATACGGGCTCTTTCCATACTTTGGCTATTGTCAATAGCGCTGCTATAAACATTGGGGTGCATGTGCCCCTTCGAAACAGCACATCTTTATCCCTTGGATAAACACCTAGTAGTGCAACTGCTGGGTCGTAGGGTAGTTCTATTTTTAATTTTTTGAGGAACCTCCAGACTGTTTTCCAGAGTAGCTGCACCAGTTTGCATTCCCACCAGCAGTGCAAAAGAGATCCCCCTTTTCTGCATCCTGGCCAACATCTGTCGTTGCCTGAGTTGTTCATGTTAGCCATTCTGGCAGGTGTGAGGTGGTATCTCATGGTGGTTTTAATTTGTATTACCCGGATGATGAGTGATGTGGAGCATTTTTTCATGTGTTGTTTGGCCATCTGGATGTTTTCTTCGGAGAAGTGTCTATTCATGTCTTTTGCCCATTTCTTCACCGGATTATTTGTTTTTTGGGTGTTGAGTTTGATAAGTTCTTTATAGATTTTGGATGCTAACCCTTTATCTGATATGTCATTTGCAAATATCTTCTCCCATTCCTTGGCTCCCTCTTAGTTTTGCTGATTATTTCCTTTGCGTGCAGAAGCTTTTCATTTTGATGAGGTCCCAATAATTCATTTTTGCTTTTGTTTCCCTTTCTTCCGGAGACGTGTTGAATAAGAAGTTGTTGCAGCTGAGGTCAAAGAGGTTTCTGCCTGCATTCTCCTCGAGGATTTTGATGGCTTCCTGTCTTAGGTCTTTCATCCATTTTGAGTTTGCTTTTGTGTATGGTGTAAGAAAGTGGTCCAGGTTCATTATTCTGCATGTCACTGTCCAGTTTTCCCAGCACCACTTGCTGAAGAGACTGTCTTTATTTATCCCACTGGATACTCTGTCTTGCTTTGTCAAGTATTAGTTGGCCATACGTTTGTGGGTCCATTTCTGGATTCTCTATTCTGTTCTATTGATCTGAGTGTCTGCTTTTGTGCCATTTCCATACTGTCTTGATGATTACAGCTTTGTCATACAGCTTGAAGTCCGGGATTGTGATGCCTCCAGCATCAGTTTTCTTTTTCAAGATTACTTTGGCTATTCTTTTCTGGCTCCATACAAATTTTAGGATTGTTTGTTCTAGCTCTGTGAAGAATGCTGGTGGTGTTTTTATAGGGATTGCCAGTTTCATTCTTTTGCACATGTCTGTCCAACTTTCCCATCACTATTTACTGAAGAGACTGTCCTTTCTCTATTGTATATTTCTGGCACCTTTGTCACGAATTAAGTGACCACATATGCGTGGGTTTATTTTTGGGCTCTCTATTCTGTTCCATTGATCTGTATCTGCTTTAATGCCAATACCACACTGTTTCAATCACTACAGCTTTGTGATATAGTTTGAAATCAGAAAGCAACCTATTAGTAAAGTTTAATGATTCTATTCCACTGATAACAGAAAAGAAAGAGAGAAAAAAGAAATATCACAAAACAGTATTGCCTAATGTAAGGCCAAGAACAATTCAGGAGGTCCTAGAAGCACTTTTATTTTTCTGCAAAGACAGATTACAAATCTTATATGCTAAATATTTCAAAATAATAAATCCATGCTTTCTTGAGTTCTTTTTCCAGCAACTGTTTTACTTGCTTTTTACGTTACTCAACTAATGAAATTAAACTGTTAAGTTTTATACTAAGACAAAAATAAACCAGACAGAAACAACTCCCCTACCCACTACACAATTTCAGGTTTACCTCTTGAGCTACAGCCTGCTCCAGGCCCTAGAGTGTAGCTCAAGCAAAGAGAAGAGAACAGTGAAATCCTGCTGCCATGGGAGCCAAAGCACCTCAGCCATCTGAAAAAATTCAAAACTAGTTTCAAAGGAGGGAGATTTACCTTTACTGCATTTAGTTAAATTAATTCATCATGGATTCTGAAGGTACTTCCAAAGAGTCTCAAAAAGGTTTTCAGCCAGAGGAGAATGAAAAGGAGAGTAGTTACATTAGAGAGGTATGATTATGGATTATTTTTTTAATTTCCACAAATATTCTATCCTTGATTGTCTTTTCCTTGCTTTGGTCTCTCACAAGTTGGAAGTTTTTTTCAACTGCTCAGGACCCTTGGTTCCCCATTTGCTCGCCAGAAGGAAGCCAATGTTCATGGAACTTCTGCGTGCACAGGCGCAGCCTGCCTCCAGGGGGAGGTTCCAGAGCTGTTCCATTGAGGGACACCCAAACAACAGCATCTCCACATCTTTTCCCTGTTTTGGGTTCATTTTCTCCAGAAGAGTATGCATCAACCTTCGAGATAGTGGGTACAACCCCAGTGCCCACATTCCTGGAAGCCAAGTCAAGATGCCTCACTTCTCCATTTGTAGCATTTGCTCTTAGCCCTGTTCTCAGTAGACCACCCCTCCACTGGGCCAGGGAGCCCCCGTATCTTGGTTCAGCCTCTTGGAGAAGAGATTCTAGTGGGTTTTTTCTTTTTAAATAGGCTTCCTGCCCAGCATAGAGGCCAATGCGAGGCTTGAACTTATTATGACCCTGAGATCAAGACCTGAACTAAGAGCTGGACACTTAACCGACTGAGCTCCCCAGGTGGCCCAAAGGAGGGGGGTGGTCTTGGGTGGTCTCCTGACTGCGCAGAGCTGGGGAGAGGAGCTGGGCGACCCACTCTTTCTTTCCATCACTCCTCCTGGGTGTCTGCCTTCGGAGACAGTTCCAATTCCTCAGCCTTTCCAGGGTTCTATGGCAAGAACTGGCTGTTTCCTGGAGTTCTCCAACCCTGAAGGCATGTAGCCTTCTTCGGCTTTAACCGATCAGTTGAGTTCACCATTACTCCACTTTCCAACTTGCGAAACGTTAACACTGTGTTCCCCCTGCCTCTTCTTTAATAAGAAAATCATGACTTTCTAACAGTGCTTTTACTGATGTTTTATTGGGGCTTCAGAAGAACGCAAAGATAAACATGTAGTTTCAATCCACTATGCTTGAGGGCAGTATGATTTTTTAGAATAAATTTATATTGAACTAGTTTATGCCAAGGAAACGTGTTTAAGTGAGCCTTTGCATGGACCCGACAACCTCCAGCGTCTTTTCTACCTACTCTCTGCACAGCCATAACTGACCACCACGCTCCACATTCTGCTGTCCCCAGCTCTTGGCACATGACCCATGTCCTCATCCCCTCAACGCCCACCCACACCACCACCTGCTCACAGGCACACATGGTATGCTCCTTCAAAGCACCCCGCTCTGTGCTCTTGATCCTAGCGTCCCCCACTTCCCTGGGCTTTCGTTTCAGCTCGTTCCCCCTCTTTTTTTTTTTCTTCTGTCTTCAGTCTCTCAATCTTCAAAGCTTCTTCCCTCATTTATTTTTTTTTTAATTTTTTTAATGTTTATTTGTTTTTGAGAGAGAGAGAGAGAGAGAGAAAGAGACAGAGCATGAGTGGGAGAGGGGCAGAGAGAGAGGAAGACATAGAATTCGAAACAGGCTCCAGGCTCTGAGCTGTCAGTGCAGAGTCTGACGCGGGACTCGAACTCATGGACTGTGAGATCATGACTTGAGCCAAAGTCCGACATTTAACTGACTGAGCCACCCAGGCACCCCACTTCGTCCCCCATTTAAAAAAAATGTAAAAATGTTTGTAAATAAACTATAATTGCCTTCCACTGGGGGCAATATTAGTGGAGTAGTTACTCCAAAGAGGCCTCCTATACAAAACAAGTAGTTCTTGGCTAAAATAACTCTTTTTAGTGCATTGATGGGCTTCCAGAAAGTAAAGGAAATCTCTAAGGACCCTTGCATCATAACCAAAAAGCACAACCACAGGCGAACAAACTGGCTTGAATCCAGAGTAAAACACTGGGCAGTAAACAAACTCTAACGGTAGGGTGACCCTGACGATGAACGATGGTACAAGGCCGCGACACCGGGTTGCCACTGGGAAGCTGAACCTGAGAAGTCACATTAGGCCCAGAACCTCTGGAGGAGGCTTAATGGCCTCGGGTGATACAGCCCTAGATCCCTCCAGCAGCAAATGCAAATCCCTCCCTGATTTGGGGCCTCAGATGGAGATCCAACCAGCAAAAGCTCACAACCAACATCCTCAAATACATAAGGAAACAAAGTGTTTGCAAAAACAAACTATACATGTAAACCCCTCAGGACTTCAAATATCGGATTTAGGAGATGCAAAATGTAAATTAAATATCGGAGGTAATGGAAGATGATACCGGGAACCGCAGGACACTAGGAGGAACAGAACTCACACAGAAGGCAAAGGGGAAACAGAAACCGTTTTGTCGGGCTTCCTGGTTTCCCCTAGGGCTAGCTTTGTCCCCTCTGACTATTCTCAAAGGCAGGGAAGAGCACCAAGAGTTATAGATACAAGAGGATACAAATTCTCTGCAGCAAACAATCTATTACCACATCATCCACAGCCCGTGGGGAAATGTTCACCGAGGACATCCTCACAAATTTCTGTTACAAACTGGGAGCTTACTGACAGTCACATTAGCCTCAGAAAGAAGGCTTCCCTGAACATGCCAGCAACATCCATCTCGCCGCAAGCAGTTTGACAAGGAATTGGAACAAAAATCCTGTAGGGTGTGGTAACCCGACCATCCTAAAATCCCACAGCTGACTGCGCTCAATTGTTTGTAGATGGTCCTGTACTTCCGTCAATTCAACCTTCAAACAACCAAACTGCATACTATCTACACCTGCAGCCTTCGGCATACCTAATGCGGATATGCACGTACAAGCTGATAAATGGATGTTTTTAGGTACCTCATAATGATGTCTTTTTTTTTTTTTTTTTTTTACCATTTAACAGTATGTATGCAATCATTTAATTTTATTACTTTTATAAACTGTAAAAAGACATTGATAGAAAATGTAAAAAGGACTTAGACCACTGATAAGTAGAAATGTCAAGGGGTGCCTGAGTGGCTCAGTTGGTTAAGTGTCTGACTTCGGCTCAGGTTATGATCTTGTGGTTCATGAGTTTGAGCCCCGCATCGGGCTCTGTAATGACAGCTCAGAGTCTGGAGCCTGCTTCGGATTCTGGGTCTCCCTCTCTCTCTGCCCTTTCCCTGCTTGCACTCTATCTCTCTCTCGCTCTCTCTCTCTCTCTCTCTCTCAAAAATAAATAAAACATTAAAATTTTTTTTTAATTTTTTAAGTAAATAAAGTACAATATATGCATAATTGTTTTGACATAAAGCAAAACAAAGTGTTGGGTTTGTAGGTTCTTGGCTGGCTTAGCTCTCAGGCCCCATGAAGCAAACATGCACTCCATTCCTGCTGCTACCCCTTTGGTGGAAAGGTTTGCACCTCCCCGACTAGGGCTGCTTTGGCACTTTCGGTACCACAAAAACGAAGCCTAGCATTAACAAAATTAACACACGCCAGACAGAATTCTGATTAAAAGCTCTGTTTAAACATCCATGTATGTTTAACAAATACAGATTATCACAGTAGTAAACTGAACATATTTCTCTCTTAAAACTCAGAATCAACATATAAAGCTCTAGGTAGGGGGCGCCTGGGTGGTTCAGTCAGTTGAGTGTCTGACTCCTGATTTCAACTCAGGTCATGATCTCCTAGTTGATGAGTACGAGCCCCACGCTCTCAGCAGAGAGCCTGCCTGGGATTCTCTCTCTCCATTTCTGCCCCTCCCCAACTTGTGCTGTCTCTGTCTCTCTCAAAATAAATAAATAAATAAACATTAAAAAAAAAAAAAAAAAACCCCTAGGTAGACAATAAGTCTAATGAGAACAGAGACATGGTTTTTTAAGTTTGTTTAATTATTTTGAGAGAGCGCACACACACGCACACACACACGCACACACACGCACACAGGGGTGGGGGAGAGAGGCAGTCCAGAGAGAGAGAGGGAGAGAGAATCCCAAGCCGGCTCCCTCCGGGCTGTCAGCGCAGAGCTGCATGGAGGGCTCAAATGCACAAACCCGTGAGCTCATGACCTGAGCTGAAATCAAGAGTTGGACGCTTAACCAAATAAGCCACCCAGGCACCCCTAGAGACATATTTTGAAAAATGAGTCCAGGATAAGCATCTGACTTTGGCTCAGGTCATGATCTCACAGTTCATGAGTTCGAGCCCCATATCAGGTGAGCTCGAGCCGCGCTTCAGGTAAACATAAGCCCCACTTTGGGTGAGCCCCACTTCTCTCTCTCTCTCTGCCCCTCACTCACTTGCACCTCTCTCTCTCTCTCTTAAAGAAAGAAAAATGAACCCAGAACCAGGAGCAACACTGCCTTTGCAAACCTCAGAGAGAAGTCAGCGGGAAGGGTAGATACAAAATCCTATACTCCCTGTATTTCACATAACAGTCCCTTTCCGCCCTTCTACTTTCCAGGCTGTAAGTTTTCATGCTAAGACATAAAACACCATCTTGAAAACTACAGGCCCTCCTAACTACTGCCAAAAAAAAAAAAAAAAAGTAACACAAAAAACCCAGCAATATCAGGAGAAAACAGCAACATTTCCCTGTGTCTTCGGACAAAGACCACACATTTCGGCATCGTAAAACTGCCCTTAAATGTTATTTCTGATCAAGTAGACCCAAAGAGCCAGAGACTGCTGCGTCCTATGAAAGTAACCTTCAATATGTCTAAAATCCGTACTTCTGATTGGTTGTCTCCTTTAATAATGTATTCCCCTAGTAATGATACTTAAGTTGACAACCCTGTTTTCTGAAAGGTATATCTGTGGTTTTTAATTTTATTTTCCATATGCGTCAGAGTCAAAGTAAGTAAAAGCTTCACTGCTACTGGCTTCCTTATTTCAAAAGAAAAAGGAAAAAAAAAAAGAACGTTGAGAGCTCTGGCTCATTTAAATATAGGAGAAAAGGGAGTGACAGCGTGCCAGGTCGTTTAAAAATGACAAGGGAAGACAGAGAGAATTTTCAACACTATGCTTTGATTCCTCAGGTTTCATCCTTCCGTGTTACACGTGCTCTCCCTGGAACATCTTCAAAGGCCATACTTACTGTAACTGCCAGGTGATTTTTCTTCATACGTGAAATGAAGTTGCAATTCCTCCTCTGACATCTCACAGATGAACACTTTCAGCAGACAGCAAATAATAAACAAAGCGTTGTGTGTCTGCCAAATGAAGATGTGGCTAGAAAGGAAAGACCAAACCACACGGGAATCAGCACTTCATCAGGAGCACGGGCACCATGCAGTTCATGATTTCTCAGTCGTTTTGCCCATTCCGTTTGTAATATAAACACAGCGTCCCTATCTTTTCATGGCTAGTGATATATTACTCTGTGCCAATCCACTTCATGTTTCATGCTATACATTTTACTTAGTGAGTCAACCTAACAAAAATATTTTCGTTAGGTATGGCCGCTCTTTGTTCTTAACTTCGTACCTGTCCCACACGTGGGCAGGGCAAAGAAAAGCGAAAAAAAAAATTTTTTTTAAATATAGTAACATAAAGAGATTATATGCAAACACACGACCAAAATTTTAAATGGGGCACTGCCAGCAGCCCAGGACAATAGTCACTATTTGTATTAGTAAGCAGGAACTCAACAAGAAAAATTTAAATTAGATTCAATATAATTTGTTTGGAAGCAAAACTGGTTTTAAAAAATGCTTGAGGGCATCAAAGATTAACCTTCCAAGGCATCAAATATAAAATTTTAATATCTACATTAGCTATACTGGAATTCAAATAAAAATAAAATTATAATATCTAATCAGAACTTTCTTTCATCTACTAGGAAAGGAAGAAAGGAAACAGATGTGGAATGAAATACTCAAACTTAGTCATAATTTAAACTAGGTATGAACAGCAATAATAATGGGGGCGGGGAAACTATCTTTTTTAATAATAATTACATTGCTATTAACCTTCTTAAGGAATATATTTCTGAAGATTGTCTGAAATGCTGAAATCAAACAGATTCCAGAATTCATAACCTCACCACAATGACTTGGACAGTAAATTATAACCTCTCTTTTACTTTTTAATAATGAGAATTCCTTTATAGCTTTCAAAAAGACCATAATCCATTTCCACCAAAAAATGAAAAATACTCATATTGCTAAATATAAAGAGAACATGATTTAATCAGCCAGCTTACTTCTGACATTCTGCCGAAAGTTTCAGTTCTTTGGTTCTAGAAAGGAAGACCTTAATTAGCGCACCAAGGTTTCCTGTTCGAGGATTGTTTACAACTGCAAGAGAAGATAAGGTTTTAAAAAGTTAAAATTAAAAACTGAAATCAAAGTGAACATATTAAAACACTTATAAAACCAAGCTGTCAAGCTGAAGTTGCTCACAGACAAACCTTATGACCAACTTCACATCTAATTAGGAAAATAAACAATGAGAGAAATTGCTGGTCTTAATTTTGAACAAAAAGTGATTTGCAAGGGGCGTCTGGGTGGCTCAGTCAGTTAAGCGTCTGACTTAGGTTCAGGTCATGAACTCTCGGTCCGTGAGTTCGAGCCCTGCATTGGGCTCTCTGCTGTCGGCGCAGAGCCTGCTTTGGATCCTCTGTCCCTCCCCCTTCTCCCCCACGTGCTTGCGCGCTCGCTCTCTCTGTCTCAAACACAGATAAAAAACATTTTAGAAAATTTAAAAAAAAATGATTTGCAAACTGAAAATGATGGAAACAATAGAACAAAGTAGCCAATTCATATCAGAATTCAAAACGGTAAAGAAAAGAGAGAATAGTTGATACATACTCAATTTACACACACACACACACACACACACACACACACACACACACACACATTATTTCTCTTTAGAAAAGCAAATGTTAAAAAAAACTCAAAAAATGATTCCCAGTATACAGAATACAATCAACTGTAAAGGCAAAAACTCTGTTCGGATCATCGTAAATCATTCTAACGAAAAACAGACACATAAAGCACTATGGCCGGGGGGAGCTATTTTGATCAAATACAATTTTAAAGAATTTGCTCAAAAAGTTGTTTAAGTTCAAAGGGGGGCATTTCAACAAGTATAGCCCAAAGAATTGAGCGGATACAGTAATGAGAATCAGAAGATCTGGTTTCCAAATCCAAGGCTATAATTAACAGAATATTAAACTTCAGACAAATTACTTTTCTTCTCCAACCTGTTTTCTCATCAAGCAACAGGTAACACACACTGACCAATATACAGTAAGTGCTCTACACATATCACCTCACCAAATCCTCAAAACCAACTACGGGATAAGCGCCAATATCACCTCCATTTCACAGATCCTCACGTCTCTGTTGTTACCGCTCAAGGACACATCCTTGTCTGCTGGTTACAATCCCTGGCTCTAAAATGCTGTGCTACACCAACCCCTCTAATCAAGGAATCAGACTTAATGAAGATATAAAGCTCTATCAGGCTGCCCAGTAAGACACACGTGATGATTAATTTTACGTGTCAACTTAACTGAGCCACAGGATGCTCAGATATCCGGTTAAACTTATTTCTGGGTGTATCTGTGTGGGTGTCTCTGCATTTTAATTTTCAGCTGAGTAAAACAGACTGGCCTCTCCAAAGTGGGCGCACATCATCCAACACATTAAGGGCATGAACGGGACCGAGGTCGGAGGAAGACTGAATCCTCCTCTGGCTGACTGCTGAACTAAAACGTCGGCCTTCTGCCCTTGGACAGGGACTTACAACACTGGCTCTTACGGTTTTCAGGCCTTTGGACTTGAATGGGAATTCACACCATTGGTTTCACTGGGTCTATGGACAACCTTAATACATCACAGAAGCACACAAGTTAAGAACCCATCAGAAAAAAAAAAAAAAAAAAAAAAAAGAACCCATCAGAGCTAAAGAGTACTATGCTAAGTGAAGTAAGTCAGAGAAAGACAAATACCATCCGATTTCACACATCCTATGTGGAATTTAAGAAACAAATGAGCAAAGGGGGGGAAAAGAGAGAGAGAGGCAAACCAAGAAACCGGCTCTTAACTACAGAGAACAAACTGATGGTTACTGGCGGTGGGAGGGGGGAAATAAGTGATGGGGATTAAGGAGGGCACTTGTGATACAGACAGGCTGAATCAGTGTATTGTACGCCTGAAACTAATACTACACTGTACGTTATTTAAATACACTGTATGAATCTAAATACAAACTTAAAAAAAAAAAAAACTCATCAGAAGGAAGAGACCATTTAGCCAAAAACTTTAATTTTATTGATGAAGGAAAAGAGACCCAGAAAGGTTAAGTGTTGGGCCCAAAGTCAACAATGTTAGTGACAAACGTCCAGTCTTTTTGCTTTACGAACAGTTTTCAAACGGAGAGATTCCAGAGTTCTGAATATTTGTTTCTCTTTCGAAATGTATTTTTAAGTATTTCGAAAAACAGAAATGCAAATGCTCAAGCACACTGGCCTCTGCTGCCTGAAAAATTCATTTAAAAAAAATTTTTTTAATGTTTATTTTATTTTGAGAGAGAGAGAGACAGAGACAGAGCACGAGCAAGGGAGGGGCACAGAGAGAGGGGGACACAGAATCCGAAGCGGGCTCCAGGCTCTGAGCTGTCAGTACAGAGCCGGACAATAGACTTGAACCCACGAACCGTGAGATCATGACCTGAGCCGAAGTCAGTGCTTAACTGAGCCACACAGACGCCCCAGAAAAATTCAGACCTGACACTTATCTTTTGCTGCCATCTCTATGCATATATCTGAACTTGTTGAAAATGTGTCAGAGATTTGAAAGAACGAAGTTCTCCAGAACTGTTAAAAATCCAGGTATGCACATACATGCATAAAAAAAAAAAAATCACACATGGGAATAAGTACACCATTACAGCATACCTGCTCGGTGCTCAATAACTGTCAAGTTAATTCAGGTCAACCTGCTGGGTAGCTGTTCTTGTCACAGTTTGAGTCAATGCAAGTTACAGTGTAACTTTCTCTCTGCTATAAAGCGTTGCGGCACCTTGCTATTCCAAGCGTGGTTCAGGGACTGGTGGCAACAGCGTTATGTGGGAGCCTGCCGGATACACAGAACCCCAGGGCCACCCCCCTGCACCTGCTGAAGTTAACGGCGCTTCTCAAGGCTTAACGTGCCTTTAAATCACAAGGCACTCTTAAAGTTCCAATTCTGATCTCGCAGGTGTCGAGGGTGACCTGAGAGTCTACGTAACACTGTCTCCCAGGTGGTGCTCCTTGCCGCTGAATGGAGAACCCCACTGTGGGCAGCAAGGCGCGACACGTGCGGTAAGTCAGGGCGGGTTTTGTCCGACTGTTATAATCAAGAATAGATATGTGATTAGATGTTAAATCTTGTCAGTTACACTTTGAAATAAAAAATTTCCTGCTTCTCTTTCAAGCTTTGGGGCTTAATGAAAGAATATCCTGAGATTTCAGGATACACTGTGTAAAAACAAACAAAAAAAACCCACAAAAAGTTAATGTTTGCAAGTGCATCTCTGTGTGATTTATTGTTACCTAGCTACTGTAAACCAAAACAAAATACCGAAACAGGGGCACCTGGGTTGTTCAGTTGGTTAAGTGTCTGACTTCGGCTCAGGTCAGGATCTCACGGTTCGTGGGGTTCAAGCTCCGCGTCGGGCTCTGTGCTGACCGCTCAGAGCCCAGACCCTGCTTCGGATTCCGTGTCTCCCTGTCTCTGTGCCCCTCCCCAACTCGCGCTCTCTCAAAAATGAATAAACGTTAAAAATAAATTTAAAATTAAAAAAAATACCGAAACAAAGAGGATATGACTACAAGCATTATTCAGAACCCCAGCTTCACAATCTTGTGTTCATTCAACAGGTCCTTTATTACTGAATGACTTCATAAGTAATTGTTTGAATTTATAAACGGTTAGCTATTTAAAAACGAACAACAACAAAAAAAACAACACTGTGTTGTTGGGAACAGCAACCAGCTACTACTACTGTGGATACCTTTTCTTTTCATTCATTCATTCAGCATGTATTTATTGAGCTAATTCTACGTATGGACCCAGTACTCTTTCAGGTACTAAGGAGATACTCAGGACGCACAGTCTTAATGCAGCTGACATTCTAAAACATTTCAGTTTTCACACTACTCTTAGACAAGATGCAGACAGGGAAATAGACTAATAAAGCAAAGTACACTCCTGCTGTTTCAACAACAATACCCAATGGTAGACTCAATATTCCAAAACACCTGGATGGAATTTAATGGAATCAAAGTTAATTGGTAAAAATTAAATATGATGTTCAAGCTGAATAAGCTAGAGCAGGAACAGGGAATAACTGACAGGAAGGCAGAAAAGCATAACAGAATTAGACCACAGAGTCTGCCTAGGTTCAAATCCCAGCTGCACCACTGACTAGCTGTGACACCTGGCAACTTACTTTCAGCCCCCCACCCCATGCCTCAGTTTCCTCAACTGTAAAATTAAATCACAATGGCACTTAAATTAAAAACTAACTCATTTCACTCTAGAGTTTGAACTTGTAGCAATCTGTTCATAGCTTTTGTGTAAAGAAGAGACTTCCCTATCTCTACAGGAGTTCAAGCAAAGTCTGAGTAACATTCAGGTAAAGGTATTATAAAGAAAATTTCCATCTGGGGTAAGAAAGTTGGACTTGCTTCCAGACCCTGAAACAACCTTTCCCATTATTTCACTAAAATACCCAAGTCCCCAATCCAATAAATATACAGAAGCTAGGACAGAGACAGGTTAGCAATCCATGGGGATGCACTCAACAAAATTTATATTGTGGGAAACTCTACTGCCCACTTTCTTCAATAAATAAATAAATAAATAAATAAATAAGGGAAAAAAAGAGAGAGACAATAGCAGAAGGAACCTAGCTATGAAAAGAATCATAAAAACGTATCAACCAATAACAACAGATAGGCTTTATTTTGGTTCCTGAGTCACATAAACTAAGACAATCAGAAATGTGAACACTCAGTGGTTATTTTATAATGTTAAAAATGATTTTCTAGGGGTGCCTGGGTGGCTCATTCGGCTGAACATCTGACTTCAGCTCAGGTCATGATCTCACAGTTTGTGAGTCTGAGCCCCGCATCGGGCTCTGTGCTGACAGCTCAGAGCCTGGGGCCTGTTTCGGATTCTGTGTCTCCCTCTCTCTCTGCCCCTCCACTGCTCACACTCTGTCTCTCCCTCTCTCTCAAAAATAAATAAACATTAAAAAAAATGTTTTTAATTGCTTTCTAGTAAGATAGTGGTATTGTTTTCCTTAAAAAAACAAAACAAAACAAAAAACTCCTCTTAGGGGATCTATGCCAAAATATTTATGGATGAAATGACATGCCTGAGGTTGGTGTCTAATATGCGAGGACGTGCTCTCCGTTTGTCGGCTTTTCTGTACATGTTTCATACTTCCGTGAATGGTTGAGAAATATAGATGAAGCCTGCCCATTAGCTGAAAATGAGTGGAGTCAGAAGAGGAACTTATGGGAGTTTATTACATTATTTGGCCCGCATTTCTAGAAGCGCGAAACCTAAATATCAAACACCCTTGAAAATACACAGCAAGACACGAGTTCACACAAATGCTAATTCTAGGCAGACAGTCCTTCTCCCCACCAAAACAGAGAACACTTGAACTACAGAGTTTATAGAACCGATGAGTATTTACTTGGTAATCAATGGACGGTTAGCAAGGCTAACCACTTGAAAGTAACTTTAAGGACAAAATCTCCCCCTCTCTGTCTACTCCAACAAGAAAACTTACGTTACTCATCCCACTTCCTACACTTCCCTCCTACTTCCTACACCAACTCTGAGGCTACCCCCCCCCCACACCCGCTGAAAACAACTGGGGAGAAATAAACATGCCAGACACAAAGCAACATGCACTGGAGGGTACATGTACAAAAAATGTTGACCCAGATGTTCCTTCAGGGAATTTTATAATTCTCTCCAAAGCCAAGGAATAAGGGTAAGAGAAGGTCCCATTTAAACCAAGCAAAACCTACACAAAATAAAACCTTCCTGGGTTCTAAAATTAGGTTAGAAAACAGCAGCAGCCTGCCTTCAAGCTGAAATAATAGCAGATTCAACAAGCACCTACAGGATCCACACAAGGAACAAGGTTAATAACAAGGTGTATTTACACCCTCTCTGACAGCAAACAACATACCTACATGGGTACTCTCCATGTGTCTACCCTGCTTTAGTTTTCTGAAGAGACACAGCATATGAAAGTAGGTCTGTTTATTTCTGGTCTGATTCCCCTAATGAGACAGAGCCATGAGGTCAGGAATCTAGGTCAGTCTTTTGTGCCAGAATATGGAATATATTATGCAATATATAGCACAGTATACAGAATAGAGCCTATAATATAGTAGGTGCTCAATAAATATTTGCTAGTTTCATGAATAAGGAAAAACAAAACAGTAACAACAGAGTAAGGAACAGGCTATGGTAAACCTTCAGAGGAAGAACTGAATCAAAACTATCAAACAAGGGGGCACCTGGGTGACTCAGTCGGCTAAGTGTCCGAATTAGGCTCAGGTCATCATCTCATGGTTCACGAGTTCAAGTCCCACTTCAGGCTCTGTGCTGAAGCTCAGAGCCTGGAGCCTGCTTCGGATCCTGTGTCTCCCTCTCTCTCTCTGCTCCTCCCCCACTTGTGCTCAGTCTCTGTCTCTTAAAAATAAATAAACCTTAAAAAAATAAAAAATTGAAAAAAACTATCAAACGAATTTGAGTAACAAGCATCATCAGTGGAAGAAGAGAAAATCGACTATTTTTTTTTTTATGTTTATTTATTTTGAGAGAGAGACAGGGTGGGCAGGGGAATGGTAGGGGCAGGGAGAGGGAGGGAAGGGCAGAGAGAATCCCAAGCAGGCTCCACACTCAGCACACAGTCCAACATGGGACTCAATCTCACGACCCTGAGATCATGACCTGAGCTGAAATCAAAAGTCAGACACTTAACCAATTGAGCCACCCAGGTGCCCCTCAAACGTCTATTCGAAAGAAAGAAAGGAAGGAAGGAAGGAAGGAAGGAAGGAAGGAAGGAAGGAAGGAAGGAAGGAAGGAAGGAAGGAAGGAAGGAAGGAAGAAAGAAAGAAAGAAAGAAAGAAAGAAAGAAAGAAAGAAAGAAAGAAAGGAAGAAAGAAAGGCCCCTGGGTGGCTCAGTTGGTTAGGCATCTGACTTCAGTTCAGGTCATGATCTCACGGTGTGTGGGTTCGAGCCCCGTGTCAGGCTCTGTGCTGACAGTTCAGAGACTGAAGCCTGCTTCAGATTCTGTGTCTCCCTCTCTCTCTGGCCCTCCCCTGCTTGTGCTCCCTCTCTGTCTCTCAAAAATAAATAAGTGTTAAAAATTTTTATAAAAAAATTAAAAAGAAAGAAAGAAGGAAGAAAAAAAACCCCAGAAAGCCCCTGGGAAAAATGAGTATAATGAAAAGAGAGTAGTCTGACATCCAGAAAAAAACAAAGAATGATTAAAAACGAACTAAAAATGAAATAAAAGATGCACTAGAATCTTTACAAAACTGTAATGTATAGAAACACTGAATCAAAGACATAAAGGAGGAAACTCAAGAAAAGAAAGATGATGAAGAAAAAGAAGATACAGGGACACCTGGGTGGCTCAGTCAGTTAAACTTCTGACTTCAAGTCAGGTCATGATCTCACAGTTTTTGAGTTTGAGCCCCACATTGGTTGAGCTCGAGCCCCACTTCAAGCTCCACACTGACAGTGCAGAGCATGTGTAGGATTCTCTCTCACCCTCTCTCTCTGCCCCTCACTCGCTTGTGCCCCCTCTCTCTCTGAAAAATAAATTAATTTGAAAAAGAAATTTTATTTAAAAAAGAAATTATAGGGGCGCCTGGGTGGCTCAGTCAGTTAAGTGTCCGACTTCGGCTCAGGTCATGATCTCACGTTCTGTGGGTTCGAGCCCTGCGTCAGGCTCTGTGCTGACAGCTCAGAGGCTGGAGGCTGCTTCAGATTCTGTGTCTCCCTCTCTCTCTGACCCTCCCCCCATTCATACTCTGTCTCTCTCTGTCTCAAAAATAAATAAACATTAAAAAAAAATTTTTAAGAAATTATATTAAAATTATATTAATTATGATAAAATTACATTTAAAAAAAGGAAAAAGAAAGATACAGAAAGCAAAAACAGTCCAAGCTGACTGTTAACAGGTGATCCTAAGTTGGGGGAGAAGAAACCCAAACACAAGGAAAATCAAAACCATAACTAAAGAAAACTTTGGAACTGAAAAGACTTTAATAAGCCAATAAAAAAAACCTCATCAAATTTCAGGCAAAATCAAAAAGAAAAAAGTATAATGAGAAACACTTAATCATAATGGTTAATGAAAAAAGTGTAATAAACAAAAAAGCAAAAAAAAAAAAATTACGATCTTCAGACTTCCTCTCCAGTAACCACTTTCTTAAACCATATACAAAAATAAATTTGAAATGGATTAAAGACCTACATGTAAGACCTGAAACCATAAAACTCTTAAAAAATACATAGGCAGTAAATTTGGAATTCAGTCTTAGCAATATTTTTTGGATCTGTCTCCTCAGGCAAGGGCAACAAAAGCAAAAATAAACAAGTGGGACTACATCAAACTAAAAAGCTTCTGCACAGCAAAGGAAACCATGAACAAAATGAGAAGGCAACCTAATGAATGGCAGAAGAGATCTGCATATGACATATTCAATAAGAAGTTAATATTCAAGGGGTGTCTGGCTGGCTCAGCTGGTGTACCACGTGACTCTTGACCTCAAGGTTGTAAGTTTGAGCCCCATGTTGGGTGTAGAAATTACTTGAAAATAAAATCTTTTTTTAAAAAAAGTTCAGGGGCGCCTGGGTGGCGCAGTCGGTTAAACGTCCGACTTCAGCCAGGTCACGATCTCGCGGTCCGTGAGTTCGAGCCCCGCGTCGGGCTCTGGGCTGATGGCTCAGAGCCTGGAGCCTGTTTCTGATTCTGTGTCTCCCTCTCTCTCTGCCCCTCGCCCGTTCATGCTCTGTCTCTCTCTATCCCAAAAATAAAAAACGTTCATATTCAAAATATGTAAAGAATTCATACAACTCAACACCAAAAAAATCCCACATCTGATTAAAAAATAGGCCGAGGGGGGCACCTGGGTGGCTCAGTCGCTTAAGTGTTTGACTTCGGCTCGGGCCATGACCTTACGATCCATGAGTTCGAGGCCCACATCGGGCTCTGTGCTGACAGCTCGGAGCCTGGAGCCTGCTTCAGATTCTGTGTCTCCCTCTCTCTCTGCCCCTCCCCTGCTCACACTGTCTCTCTCCCTCTCAAAAATAAACATTAAAAAAAAATTAAATAAAAATAGGCTGAGGACTTGAACAGACATTTTCCCAAAGAAGACATACAGATGGCCAACAGACACATGAAAGGATGCTCAGTATCACTCATCATCAGGGAAATGCAAATCCAAACGACAATTAGGTATCACCTCACACCTTTCAGAGTGACTAAAATCAAAAAGACAAGAAATAACGAGTGTGGGTGAAGATGGGGAGAAACGGGAACCCTCCTGCACTGTTGGTGGGAATGCAAACTGGGGCAGGCACTGTGGAAAACAGTATGGAGGTTCCTCAACAGATGAAAAATAGAACTACCCTATGACGCAACTCTTTCTAGCCTTTATCTGAAGAAAATGAAAACACTAACTTCAAAAGACCTACGTGGCCCCAGGTTCATGGCAGCATCATCTACAATAGTGAAGGCATGGAAACAACCCAGGTGTCCGTCGATAGATGAATGGATAAAGTAGAGGTGATATATACATACAAGGGAATATTACTCCACCATAAATAAGAATGAAGTCTTGCCATTGGTGGCAACATGGATAGACCCAGAGGGTACTGTGCTAAGTGAAAAGTCTGAGAAACACCAATACTGTGTTATTTCACTTATATGTGGAATCAAAAAAAAAAAAAAAAGAAAAGAAAAGAAAAAACAAACAAAACAGACTCATAAATACAGAGAACAAAGTGGTAGCTAACAGGTGGGGCGGGGGGTGGAATGGGTGAAACAGGTAAAGGGGATTAAGAGGTACAAACTTCCAATTATAAAAGAAGTAAGTCGCAGAGATGATCAAGTCCAGCATAAGAAATACAGTCAGTAATACTATTATAACTGTGTATGATGACAGATGGTGACTAGACTTATTATGATGAGCATTTTGTGATATATATAAATGTCAAATCAAGATCAAATCACTATGTTATACACCTGAAGCCAATGTAACACTGTCCAACTATTCCTCAATTAAACACCAAACAAAACAAGCTAAAACAGTCTGTGCTTTAGGAGAGTCTATTACCACCACTGCAAGTGAGCAAGCATGTGTCTTACTGCTCTTGACCAAATGGTACCTTCTAGTGGCCCCAATGAGCACCATGAACAGGAGTAAATATTACTAAATATAATCATCCAGAATATATCACTTCATTAATTTAATTCATATTACACTACCAAAACTTGTAACAGAAATTTTTAAATAAATGCCACCCATACACACACACACACACACACACACACACACACACACACACACACTCACTCATTCACTCACTCACTCACTCACTCACTCACTCACTCACTCACTCACTCATTTTGCCCCTTACCTAAAGACCTGCAGACTGAAACAGTTGCTTCCTCCAAGAGCTTCAGCTCGGTGCTGGAGGGAGAGAAGAAAAGGTAATTAATAACTACAATGCTAAATAGGTACACACTGACCAGTTAAAGGAATAAATAAAATAAAGAGGAGAAAAACAATTTAGAAGGAAAATAGGATGTACCATGATAAACAATAAAATCACAAATTTTATTGGGTGGCTCAGTTGGTTAAATATCTGACTCCAGCTCAGGTCATGATCTCATTTTGTGGGTTCAAGCCCCAAGTCGGGCTCTGTGCTGACAGCTCAGAGCCTGGAGCCTGCTTCAGATTCTGTGTCTCCCTCTCTCTCTGCCCCTCCCCCGCTTGCACTTGGTCTCTCAAAATAAATAAAAACATTAAAAAAAAATAAAAAGACAAAATGAAGTTAAGCTTCTGTTTTCGACATAATTAGAAAATGTACTCAGAGAGTACCAATCATGGGGTTAGAGTTATTTGAAAAAAAATGCCATTATTTTTAGGAGAAACATGAAGTCTCATGATACCTGCAATACCTTTAAATAGATCAACAAATAAAGGAAGAAACAAGGCAAGAAAAGCACGAGAACACATACATAAGCTTCAATAATTTATAAACAAAGAAAAACAGAAACACACAGAGATAGATATGAGTGACACGGAGACAGGAGGCACAGACAGAAACAGACATAAAACTCGGAAAAAAACACAGGGGAAAGTTTTATGACACTGGATTAGGCAATGATTTCTTGGATATGATACCAAAAACACAGACATTAAAAGAAAAAAATATGTAAGTTTGACTTTATCAAAATGAAAAGCTTTTGCGTATCAAAAGATACTATCTCAGGGTGAAAAGCCAACACAGCAGAATGGGAGAAAATGTTTGCAAATCATCTATCTGATAAGAGACTGATATCCAGAATATACCAAAACAAAAACAAAAACCTCTGACTCAACAAAAAACCAAACAACTCAATTTAAAAATGGGCAAAACTTTAAAGAGACATTTCTCCAAAGAAGACATACAAAAGGCAATAGGTATATAAAAAGATGTGCAACAACACGATTCATCAGGGAAATGCAAATCAAAACCACAATGAGATACTGTTTTCACATCTATTAAAATGGCTACTTAAAAAAAAAAAAAGGAGAGGGAGAAGGTAAGTGTTGGAGGAGATATAGAGAAATGGGGACCTTCGTGCATTATGTAAAATGGTGCTGGTGCTTTGAAACAGAGTATGGCAATTCAGCAAAACGTTAAATATAAAATTACTGTGTGATCCAGCAATTCCATTTCTGGGTATACAGATACCCAAAAAGGACTGAAAGCAGGGACTCAACCTGATATCTGCACATCACATTCACCATCACTCATAACAGCCAAAAGTAGAAACAATCAAAATGTCCATCAATGGGTGAATCACGGTACAAAATGTGGTACATTCATACAGTGTAACATCATTCAGCCTTAAAAAGGAAAGAAATTCTAACACGTGCTACAACACAGATGAACCTTGAAGACATTATGCTGAGTGACACAAACCAGCCACAAAAAAAGAAATACTGTATGATTCCACTGATAGAAGGCCCCTGGAGTAGTCAGATTCAGAGAGACAGAACGGCAGTTAGTGGCGCTGAAGGTGGGGGGAATGGGGAGTTAGTGTTTAATGAGTCGGGTTTCAGTCTGGGAAGATGAAAAGTTCTGGAGACGGATGGTGGGTCAAACAACAATGCAAGTGTATTTAATGTCATAGAAGCACACACTTAAAAATGGTTAAGGTGATCAATTTTATGTTGTGTTTTGCCACAATTAAAAAAAAAAAAAAGTGCATTCCAATTCCAGCTCAACTACTTACCAGCTACGTGACTTTGGACTAATTTCTTAACCCTTTATGTCTTAGTTTCCTTCTATATAAAACAGAGATGATAAATAATTGTACCTGCTCCAAAAGACAGCGTTATCATTAAATTACATAATATGTTATGAAGTGCTTGGAACAGTATCTGGCACAGAGTAAAACCTAATAAATGATCGCTATTTTTGATTCCAAAATGTAGTGGGTTCCTCCCTCCCCCGGTTAATTAAAATAATGCTTTATGTTATATTTTTCAAAGCACTTTAAAATTTATTAGTACATTTAAATCCCATGACAACCTCTTCTTTTTTTTTTTTTTAATATTTATTTCGAGAGCATGAGAGGGAGTGAGTGGGGACGGGGCGGAGAGAGAGAGGGAGAGAAAGAATCCCAAGCAGGCTCCACGCTGTCAGCACAGAGCCCGACACAGGGCTCAATCTCAGGGACCGTGAGATCCTGACCTGAGCCAAAATCCAGAGGTCGTTTAACCGGCTGAGCCACCCAGGCGCCCCATGACAAACTCTTCTGATAAGCAGAAGCTATAAACCCTCTTTTTATGTACACAGATACATACGAAATGTATTATTAAGACTGATTTCGCCTGCTTCACTTCTCTAATGTGGCTGTCGGAAAACTTTAAATGACCTGTGTCTCACCTTGTATTTGCAGGAGAGCTGCTCCGGAACCTGTCTCCTGACAATGGAAGGCAGTGTCACGTCTAAGAATTATAAGTATTATACACACGCACAAAGCTGGAACCCACTTGCTACTTCAGCAAACATGCCATTACCTTAAGATTCTCAAGTTATAGGGGCGCCTGGGTGGCTCGGTCGGTTGGGCGTCCGACTTTGGCTCAGGTCATGATCTCACGGCTCATGGGTTTGAGCCCCATGTTAGGCTCTGTGCTGACAGCTCGGAGCCTGGAGCCTGCTTCGGATTCTATGCCTCCCTCTCTCTCTGTGCACCCCCCCCCCCCCGCCTTCACTCACGACCTCCCTACCTCCACTCATGCTCTCTTTCTCTGAAAAATAAACATTAAAAAAATTATTTTTTTAAAGAATCTCAAGTTATACTCACATTCAAAAAGATAAATATCTTGTCAAAGTTAAATCTCTAAGTTGCTCATTGGAGTTTTTTTTAGCCAAAATAACCTAGAAATAATGCTATAGTAAAGCATTTGTGGGTCTCTGGGCTTTATCACTGTATTTTTATTTACAAAAATAGTTTTAGGGTCTGCCCACCTCACAGTGTCTATCAACCTGATGTCCCCATCCCTTTCTTCCATCTTCCCCCCTACCCCCCAGGGGTGAGGAGAGCCAGACAGGCTTGTTCAGCAAGACCCCACTCCCTGGCCACTGCTGACTCAACCAGAGACAGACATTTGGAATGTCTGGGGAATTTGGAACTGGAACGGAAAGAAAGGTTTTCCATACAACTAGAATATGGCTGCAAAGCTGAGAGTTATGGGAAACCATCCTCTATCCACTGAGAAGCAGAGAAAGCAAGTTAGTAAGAAAATAGAGAAAATGAATAAAAGAGATTTGAGGAAAGAAGCAGAGATGAACAGAGCAATTAAAGGATTCCTGCTGGCCTTCCAATTCTTGGGGCCAGCTCTTCCCAAAGCCTGTCTGTGTTCTTGATCTTGGATTCAATGAGACATCCCTGTCTCTTCATCACATATGCCCCTCTTTCTGCCATATGCCAAATCAAATTGATTCTTGTTAATAACCAAGAGTTCTTATTAATAAATCACTGTGGTCAGATTTAATAATGTACACTTGTTGGCAAGAAGTAGAAACTATGAATTACTCAGTTTATTGGTTACTCAGGCAAAAAAATAAAAGTAAAGAGGTATAAATGCAAAAGACTGTAAATAGCTTTATGAGTTTAATAACTAGACCACACGCATAAAATCTGTTTCGGTGGTGTTTCGACTTTCCTCAGTCAATAACACTCTCTTAAAACTGGATGGAACCAAGAACTTCAATTATATACATGTGGCTACAGCCTTCAAGACCTTCTAAGCTTGTTCATTCAGCAAACACTGCCTGGGCGCTCAGGATATGCTGGGTTCCGTGAAAGATGCTATCTCAGCCCCCAGGTTACACGGAGGAATAAAGAAGCAGCTAGACTATTTGGTGGGGTGGGGGGTTGGGGGGGAAACACCAAGATCAAGCCCAGCCCTGTATGTAAGGTCCTAAGAGGTGCATCCTAGGGTAGGTGCAACCTACCCTAGGAGCGGTCAAGGAAGGCATCCTGGAGAAGTAACCACAAGAGAACTCAGTCTGGCAGACATCAGGAGAGGGCTTTCCAGACACGACTGACAGCGCATGCAAATCATCACAGAGAGCCTGGCACGTTCTGGAAAGCAGAGGTTCGTCTACACTGGAGAATGGCAAACTACAAGACTAGAAAAGTAGGTACTAGATGGCTGGAGCATAGAGTTCAGTTCTTTAACCTGTTTTCAACAGAAGGGTATTGGATGTTCCCAAAACAGGGTTCTGATTTTATTTTTAATACAATATTAGCCTGAAAAAAGGATCAATTCAACGTCTGTTAGCGAGGCTGGTTTGGACATCACTTCCTCCAGGAAATCTTTGATCGTCTAAGACCAGGTGAGAAGCCTGGTTTCAGCCCCCAAAGCACCCACTTATAAAAGCGAGTACTCGGTAGCAACATTGCCCAATTCTTTGTCTGTGCCCCGCTCCACTCCAGGATTGTGGACTCCTTGCTCATCACAGCGTTCCCAGCCTGGTACAAAGCAGGCACATAATAAAAATGTACTGAGTGAATGAATGCCATCGTCAGATACTTCATCAGAGGACAAAGTTCATTACTTCCCCTTGTTCCTCAAGAAACACTTCACACTCTCCAGCCCTCAAGGCAAGGCCTGCCCCGAAGTTTAAATTTTATTAAACTATTTTTAAATACTTATTTAATTCCAGGTGTGGAAAAAGGTATCCTTTCGAAGCAGTCTGATTTCTTGGATGAAGAGATAAAAGCTGGGAATTATCCCACCCCCACGTCTCTTGGAAAGCCCCCTCTGGTGGTTAAGGCAGCCAGCACCTGCCATCCTGTGACCAGGCCCATCAGGCCTGGGTCCCCCCACACACGGAACGACCTGGAAGAGTCCCGTTTCACTGCCACCACCTCAACAATCGCCGCCTCGGGTCGGAAGTGTCTCCAGCGCCGGGAGTATGAGCAACAAGAGAAGAGGGAACGTGTCTCATTCACCCGCCGCGCCTGGTGCCGTGGTTCGGCCGGAACACTTGAGTAATGACCTAGTAAATCAAAGATCCACAGAGCTCTGCTGTCGTAGTGCACACGCTGTGGTCTCCGCACCCTGAAGCATTACTTTCTTCCGCAAAGAAAACCAGCCAGGCACACCCCTGCCAAAAGCAACACGCCGACCGTTCTACTCGAATCCCCCTTCCTCTCATCCCTCCACCCTCCCCATTTTCTAAACTTCTTGGAACATTTTAGGAATGATCTTCCTTCTCACTTGCTTGATTCAGAGCCAAAATGAGGTGGTAAGCGACTGGGGTGGCTGGTAACTGTTGCTGTGCGTTATAGGCATCGATGCACGGGGCTGTTTTAGTTAAACAGATGAACTCAGATGTTCTGGCACCAGGCAACTGACAAATCATCATTTGCAGTAAATAAAAGTAAAATGGTGCTGCAAAACATGCCAATGTTTCCAAGACAATTACAATTAGAAACCGAATGTCGTTTCTGAAGGCGAATTTGGGGCACTGGGAGCGTGCAAAAAGGGGGCGAGAGGGCAGCAAATACTTACACCAGTACAGGTTCAATACATTAGTACCACACAGAGTATCTTAAACTCCACGACGCCCAGGTCGATATTTTAAATGTCAATGACGGGAGATTAAGGAGAAATACTTAAAACCAGTCATCAAACTTTCGCTAAATGAAGTAAACTCTAGACAAACAACCATACTGATCCGACGATCAGGTGCGGCTCTGTCTGCGGCCATCCTTCTATGTGATAAGGTATCACACTCCTCATGCCTGGGGCTGGGCCACTACTCCAGCAGCAACACATGGGAGTCACGGGAGTCTCCAGGTTGCCAGTGACATGCTAAACAATGAGGCCTAAGGCCGTGGAGAGATAGTCCCAAGAATTACACTCACGCATCACAAGAAAATGTGTAACTGCTCCAGGGATTTTCCCAGTTTTAAGAACCTTCACTGGACTTCCCTGAAGATAATTCGGCAATGAAGCAGTTACTAAAATTTTCACAACCACAGGCAAGTTCTTAAACATTACAACTGCCATTTCTGCTCCCTTTCTTCCTTCCTTTGATTCTCATGAAGAGAATCTCCCTAAGGAGAACCCTTACCGACTTCAACCTCACACTCTCCACACGCTTGTGGGAGAGCTTCTGAGACAAAATTCCCCAGTGAGTACCGGTAACACAGCTCAATGACTGCCAGGCTGCGTCTCAGATCGTCCACACGCTCTACGCCGCCTCTGCGGAATGTACTAACATACAGCAAAACCAAGTGAAATAGCTACGAAGTGTAGGCAGCACCGAAGAGTGGCACGGCAGAGAAGGAGAGTGAAGAACCTCCATGTCGCGTTAGGGAGTTTGGATTTCATCCTGCATTCCATGGGAAGCTACTGAGCACAGAATCAAAAACACAGCGAACTCTTAGAGCAGCAGCCAAGGTAGCCAAGTGTACAACAGTAAAATGACTACAACCATCTTGAGATTTTTAGACAAAAAAAAAAAAAAGAATAACCCTAATGCCTCTGGTGACACGTGAGAAGCCTGATCGTGTACTCACAACAACACTGCAATTAGCCAATGAGACCAAGTGTTGGGCCAGCAAACATAGATAAATCACTAACTTAACTGTGACTAAAGCAGAACACAGTCAAGTGCATAACGCTTAAAAATTTTAGTTTAATTCCGCTAAAACGATACACCAAATTGGAGCGCTGGGAAGGAACACCAACAGGAAGAACACAGAAGGCCTCTGTCGCCACTAGATTCACAGGCCGGTCATTTTCAATACTTTTGCATCAGGTATACCACCTCTCAACTTAGGTGTTCCCATCAATTACCAAACTCACACACACCGGCACTTGAATTTCCAATCATGTGGCCTGTTAATGAAAGCAATGTACACGCATAATGGGACGAGTACATAGTTTGAAGCCACGTATTTAAGTGCCAGCTTCCTTGTTTCCTATTGGTATAAGCTTATACCAAAGTCACTTGGTATATATAAGCAATATCAAAGTTACTCTGAGAGAGTCTCGGTTTCCTCGTCTGTAGAACGGAGAGAAAGATACCACCATCTCGCAGGATAGTTGTAAGGAATAAACGGCAAGGTATGGAAAGTGCTCAGCACAGAGCTCAATGGAAGTCTCCTAACCCACCATGACAACAAAACCATGTGTATTAAAATATCAAATTTGCATATATTATTCCTTACCACGCCTTACAAGTAATTTGCCAGTCTTCCCCGCCATGGCACAGAAGGGAAGTATAAAACAAAATTCAGCAATTTCTGAAGTAGTCTTATACTTGTTGTGTCAAACAAGGGTAGGTGATTGGCTTTGATTTTATTTACACTAGTGTTCTACCATAGAAGAACAACCCCAGTGGAGTGCCAAGGAAATCAACAGTCCTTATTCACCTAGGAAACTTCTCAATCAATATTAAGCAACTTCTAATAAGTGGCAGAACAGGCTTACCTAGGTAGTTTTTCTTTTTTTCTTAACATTTATTTATTTTTGAGAGAGAGAGAGAGAGAGAGAGAGAGAGAGAGAGAGAGGGAGTGTGAGGGAGGGTGAGGGAGGGAGAGGGAGGGAGAGAGAGAGAGCACAAACAGGGGAGGGGCAGAGAGAGAGGGAGACACAGAACCTAAAGCAGGGTCTGGGCTCTGAGCTGTCAGCACAGAGCCCGACACCCAACTTGAAGTCACAGACCACGAGATCATGACCTGAGCCGAAGTCAGATGCTTAACCGACTGAGCCACCCAGGCGCCCCAATTTTTTTTTTTTTATTTTTTTTTTTTTAAATTTTTTTTTTTCAACGTTTTTTATTTATTTTTGGGACAGAGAGAGACAGAGCATGAACGGGGGAGGGGCAGAGAGAGAGGGAGACACAGAATCGGAAACAGGCTCCAGGCTCTGAGCCATCAGCCCAGAGCCCGACGCGGGGCTCGAACTCCCGGACCGCGAGATCGTGACCTGGCTGAAGTCGGACGCTTAACCGACTGCGCCACCCAGGCGCCCCTCCAATTTTTCTTTTTTTAAGAGAATGGTTTTTATTTTTTTTATTGCAAAACTGAACCATGCTAAAGACATGCACTCCTATCAGTGCTGCTTAAAAAAAAAACAAGTGACAACACCAAAGGCTGGCAAAGATGAAGAGAAACAAAGATCATATGTAAAATGATGTAGCCATGAGAAAACAGTTTGGCAGTTTTGTACAAAACCAATTATGCACCCAGTAACTGCACTTACCATGCTGAGTATTTTGTTTATCACCTCACTATGCTGTATACCTAAAACCAACAATATGACATCAACTGTACTTCAATGAAAAATAAATTCTGAGGCGCCTGAGTGGCTCAGTCGGTTAAGCGTCTGACTTTGCCTCAGGTCATGATCTCGCAGTTCATGGGTTCAAGCCCCACATGGGGCTCACTGCTGTCAGCACAGATCCCGCTTCGGATCCTCTGTCTCCCTCTCTCTCTGCCCCTCCCCGATGTGCACTATCTTTCTCTCAAAAATAAATAAAAACATTAAAAAAAATAAATTTAAAATAATGATAATACATTTTTTTTTTTTTTTTTTGGGACAGAGAGAGACAGAGCATGAACGGGGGAGGGGCAGAGAGAGAGGGAGACACAGAATCGGAAACAGGCCCCAGGCTCCCAGCCATCAGCCCAGAGCCTGACGCGGGGCTCGAACTCACGGACCGCGAGATCGTGACCTGGCTGAAGTCGGACGCTTAACCGACTGCGCCACCCAGGCGCCCCGATAATACATTTTTTTAAAAAAGAAACCTCAACTTGCAAAAAACTGGAAACAATCCAAATGTCCTCCAATGGGTCATTGTTTAAACAAACTATGGTACATACACAACATAGGCTACTACTCAGCAATAAAAAGCAATAAAAATGAACTACGGATATACAGACTAACTTGAATGGGTCTCAAGACTATCCTGAGTGAAAAGAGTCAATCTCAAAATGTTTAATATTGTATTATGCCATTTACATAACTTTCTTGAAATAACAAAATAACAGAGATTGAAAACTGATCAGTGGCTACCAGGAGTTAGCGATGAGGGGGCAGGGTGATGAGTGTGGCTATAAAGGCAAAGCACAGGGAGCCCTGTTGGGATGAAAGAGGTGAGCATCTTGACTGTGGCAGTGGTAATACGAGTCTACACATGTGATAAAAACTGTATAGAGCTATAGATACACACACAAGTGAGTGCATATATAGAATTGCTGAAATCCCGAGCACCTTTGTGGATTGTACCAATGTCAGTTTCCTGGCTTTGGCACTGAACCGTAGTTATGTGAATTGTTACTGCTGGGGGAGGTGAGTGAAGAATGCCAGAGACCTCCCTGAACATTTTTAGCAACCTCCTATGCATCTGTAATTATTTTAAAATAACAAATTTTAAAAACTGGATCATAAACATAAAGCTACACAAACCTATACAAGAACTATACAAATATACACATTTTTAAAATACACACTTATACACAACTTTGCTTGAATAGATTACACTATATATGAGCTTTTTTTTATAACTGGCTTTAACCACTTAATATGCTGTGAATCTCCTCCCCTTTCTATAAACATATGATCATTTTTAAGGACTGTAATGTTACAGTGTGCAGATGCATCATTTTTATTTTTTTTATCTAATTTCCTTACTCATGAACATTTAGATTGTTAGCAATTTTCTTTCATAAACATTGCTATGACTGTCTTTATACATGTATCTTTCTACACATTCTTCTGAACATGTCCAATTATCTCCTTAACATAAACTCCAGAAGTGCAGTTGGAGGCCAATGAACCCTTCTGTTCTGATGAATATTGCATATTACACTGTAGAAAGATTTCACCAATTACCACCCACCAAAAACGCATAACTGTGGCTTATAAACTCACACATATTCCTAAATTTGCAAAATTACTAGCCCAGATCTTTTAACACCAAATCCAGTGATCCTAATACTCAGATAAGCATATGTTGACCAAAAGCAAGCTAAGAGCCTTTATCACATTGAATTTTTTCCCCTCTAAAATGGTCTACTGGGAGGAATTCATTAAGGATGTGATGTCCGGTAAATTATTATCATGCCACTGTAAATTCAAAGCAAATTTTATTCAACACCACCTAAGTTCTTTCATCATACCAGGAAGTCAATTTTTGTATTAAATAACATGGGGGTACATCAAGAACTGCTGTATAGAGAGTTTACGACTTCTTTGGATTTAAACTCTGAAGTTACGATCCTCTGACAAAGAACTCTGGCTGTAACTTCAAAATGGTACAGTGAAAGGGATACGGAAATGTTCAGATGTGGGGCGTCTGTCTGGCTGGCTCAGTTAGTAGAGCACGCAACTCTTGACCTCGAGGTTTAAGTTCAAGCCCCACGCTGGGTGTAGAGATTGCTTAAAAATAAAAATCTTTAAAAAAAGAAGGAGGAGAAGGAGAAGGAGAACAGGAAGGAGAAGAAATGTTCAGCTGTGATAGAAAAAGAAAAATATTAGCAAATATTAAGTAAAAAACTGTGGATATTTTGGGGGCACCTGGATGGCTCAGTCGGTTGAGCATCTGACTTCAGCTCAGGTCACGATCTCGCAGTTTGTGAGTTCGAGCCCCGCAACGGGCTCTGTGCCAACAGCTCAGAGGCTGGAGCCCGCTTCGGGTTCTGTGTCTCCCTCTCTCTCTGCCCCTCCCGTGCTCTCACTCTGTCCCTCTCTCTCAAAAATAAATAAACATTAAACAACAACAACAAAAAAAACTGTGGCTGTTTTTTTCATTATAAAAATAATCAACCATATCAGCCACTTATACAGAAAATATCTCCAAATATCTTCAGCCGTAATTCAGGAAGTGACAGGAGAGACGGGAAACAACCTTGTCCCTGATGGTTAGGTATCTGCTCTCCACAACCACCTCACCGAGATCCCGACATTAGCTGGTAAATGAAAGAACAAAAGGGCCAGAGCTCGGTGTGAGGGCACACGTCCCTGCATTCACCAACACAGTGCCACTGCGAGACGGAGAGCGGTTTCCACAACTGACCAATAAACAAGAAAGAACATTGGTTGGCAGGGGAAAAAAAAGCCAATTTCAAATGAGGCCTGTAGTTCAAGAATTCAAGGTTCTGCAACCAAAATAAATATATAAAAAGGGTCATCTAATAAACCAAATACCTCTTCCTGTTAATTGTCACACATGAAAATATGGAAGAGTTATTTACCACCATATTTTAGTCAGCTGGTGTACAAGGTCAGCCAGGCTATGGCTGCCAAGCAAAACACTCACCACTGCAGCTCCCAGGGGCAGCGCATTTAGGCTGATGACTGAGCTGACCTGTGACCTGTGTCATGGGGCCAAGAACACCCACCGGAAGGACCTGTCTGTGGCCCTCAAGTGGTTTCTACAATCCAATGTGGCTCCCCCGCCACAATGTCCCCCACTCTTCCTTCTCTTTTCTACCAACCCATCTGTGTCATCCTTCATCCGGCCACACTCTGGATTTTGAGTAACATAAGAGGTACCAATGGATGCTGCCAGGCCATGGTGCTGGCCCTCGGGGATTAAAGCAAGAAAAAAAGGTTGAATAAACATGATCTTAGAAAAGAGATTACCAGTTGGTTGTAAAACAACACTGCAACCTAAACACAGTCTTACCATACTCTCAAATACAGAAGTATGTGGGTTCCCACATAAAAGCAAGGGTTTTTTTGTTTTTTTTTTAAGTTTTTACACTACAGAGAAAAATATTTTTTTAACTAAAAATGTGACTTCATTAATTTGAACTCCTCTAATTTAGAATTTCGGCTGTTTGGCTAAAATGGAGGTTAAACTGACTTTCATGTTGTTTTTTAAACAAAGCACTTCAACGAGGGAGAAGTTTTAGGACAAGCGTTGTTTAATGTCTACAAAAGAGGGGTGCCTGGGTGGCTCAGTCAGTTAAGCGTCCACCTCTTGATTTCGGCTCAGGTCATAATCTCATGGTTCCTGGGTTTGAGCCCCACATCGGGCTCTGTGCTGACAGTGTGGAGCCTGCTTGGGATTCTCTCTCTCTCTCCCTCCCTCCCTCCCTCCCCCTTTCTGCCCCTCCCCTGCTTGTGCCCTCTTTGTCTCTCAAAATAAATAAACTAAAAAAAAAAAAAAAGGGAAAGTAATGTTTAAAAAAAAAAAACTTCTACAAAAGAAGTATGTTTAAGGACTTTAGCATATTAATTGTTGATATGCAAATAAATTTGCTGATTAGAATTTGCAATGTGTATAGACCTAGAAACTATTCAAAGTTGTCTCACCATGGTCATTTCACTTGATTGCTTTCCAAAACCCCAAGAAGCTGCCTGACAAAACAGGGGTATTCTCATTTTATAGGCAACAGAAACAGAGAAGCCAAGTAGCTTGCCCCAGATCACAATGTAGGAATAAACACATCTTATATCTAATATTCTTACAATATGAATAGTATTTAGCTTTTTTATTACAGTAAACCCACAGGACATCAATCTAAAACACTCCCACTAACTACTTGGAATTTCTATACATACCTAAAACAAGTTGTGCCACACACGTATTATCCAGCACAAAAATTGTATGTTATGATTAAAATCATGTAAAGCTTATGTGAATGGTAAGAAACTAAAGGAAACAGAAAGTTTTAAGCCTAATAAGGAAAGTGGAAGGATGTCAGATGGGACTTTTTTGTAACTGTTAGAAATCATAAACTATACTTTGGTCAGGAAGCTAAATTTTTAAATTATATATTCCCTAATTCACAGCTTTCAGCAATTTAGACTGGTTTTATTTCACTTTTAAGCACACCCATCTCATATATGAATCTCAATAATGACAGATGACAAATTCATAGTTCAAATCATATTTAATGAAAAGCTGATGGACAGAAAGCTGTTGGGGTAAATTATACATAGATTTCTGAACAATGAAACTATAATCATGAGGTTCAAAAAAGAAACTGAAAATGCTTATGTCCCTTTCACTGAGGATTTTGCCATAAAATGATTTCAAAATTGACATTATATTGATACTATCTCTTTCAGCCCACAGCACACACACTCTGACAAATACGTAATGTTTTGCCAGTTTAAAACACAACCTGAGGAAATAAACAAGTAACCATTCAGCAAAGTATGGAAGCATTCCTAAAGACTTTTCTTTCCCTTAGCAAAGAGAAAATTGCAGAAATCATTCACAAAACTAACTAGAATCAGCCCATTCACTGGTTCAACTATGGGAAAGGGAATGTTTCAAAAGGGCCCATTCATTGGAAAAAGCCAAAAGCTAAAAACTGCATATAAATTTATGATAGCAATTTTGAATGTGCCAAGCAGGACCTAAAAGGTGTTTAGATTCATGGGATTCACAGAGAATCCTATATGTTGCCATTCAACTGCCAGAGTGAAAGGGAGCATAACTATTAAAATGTCACAGTTTCGGGGCGCCTGGGTGGCGCAGTCGGTTAAGCGTCCGACTTCAGCCAGGTCACGATCTCACGGTCCGTGAGTTCGAGCCCCGCGTCAGGCTCTGGGCTGACGGCTCGGAGCCTGGAGCCTGTTTCCGATTCTGTGTCTCCCTCTCTCTCTGCCCCTCCCCCGTTCATGCTCTGTCTCTCTCTGTCCCAAAGATAAATAAACATTGAAAAAAAATAAATAAATAAAATGTCACAGTTTCAGCAGCCACCATGCAAGATAATACTGTCTGTATTTTCTCAAGAAAGTGACAGAAAAAATGACTTGAAAATCCAGATGCTACCCAACACAGCGGGGAAAGGAAGGAAGGGAGTCCTCGCAGTAAAAGGCACTGGCCCCTCATTTTCATGTTTTAAACAAGGCTAGTTCTACTGCCCCCATTTCCGCTTTTAGTCTGAGGGAGAAATCATCAACCCCGGGCAAACTCACGCATCTTCTAAAGTGATCTTGCATAGAAGGGGATAAATGAAAGAACGGGAAATAAAGGTTTTGACTCAAGATGTGAAAACTGACCTTCTTTCGGCCCCTCGACGGGAGAAAATAAGGTGCCAAAAGAAGTCTCAAGTTATTTATTCCCTTCGCGAAACACCGAGTATGTGACCCTGGTCACCATTCAACTACACCAACAGCAGAGCAGACGGCTTCAACTTGAAACAGCTAATGAAACTGAACAGCAAGCATGCCAAAGGGAATAAAGGCACAGCAGCGGACACAGGCATCAAAAATTCAAAGAAAAAAAAAAATGTTGCAATCACTGAATTGTTTCTGTCAGTTAAAACCATGTGACCTAATTCAATAAAAGACTCTCTTCCTGTTTCTCAGCTGAGGGAACATCAAGAAACTCCGAGGAAGGATCATTCTGGCAGCTCACTGCAAACAGGAGGAAGTCACACTCCACTCAAGGCCAGGCTAAATGGGGGACAGCCTACCCATGCTGTAAACAATGCAATCCTCACAATTACATTGTATGTAACGGCCCTCAGACATAAAGTACCTGTTATTGTGACCTACTGTGCTTTGAAAGTGCTCCAAAATGTGAACAGGTGATCTGGCGATTCTGTGCTCCAAGATCGTCATACAATTTGATGTTGTAGCTCTTTCACCATTATGTGAATTCGTCTGCGATTCTGCTTCCAAATGGGGACTGTGTACCATGAGGGCCCACAGAATCCAGCTCTGGAGCTACAGAAACTGGGTGTAAACCTGGTTCCCGTCAGCCTCGAGCCAGGTGAGCCTGGACAACCCCCGAGGTCTCAGTGTGTCACGTGCAGACCCAACCTCACAGACCTGACAAGTGATCTACACATGGACAGGCACCTAAGGCAACAAGCCCAGCACCTGGCCACGCAGTACGTGTGCAATAAACCACTGCTAAATGAATGATGACGTGTACGTTAGCCGAGTCTCTTGGCTGAACGTACGTAGTTTCTTATAATGTAAGAGGGATCCCTGGAAAAACAAAAAACAAAAAAACAATCACAGTGGTGACTGGAACCTAACAATGCTAAACAGAAATGGAAAACATTTATTTTTATGTTTTTTAATTTTTTTTTTTTTTGAGAGAGAGAGAGTGAGAGCATGCACGCGTGAGCGGGTAAGGGGCAGAGAGAGAAGGAGACAGAGAGTCCAAAGCAGGCTCCACACTGTCAGTGCAGGGCCCGACGTGGGGCTTGAACCCACAAACTGTGAGATCCTGATCTGAGCCGAAGTCAGACACTCAACCAACTCAGCCATCGAGGTGCCCCCAAAATGGAGACCTTTTTAAAAAGAATATGTAAGTACAATAAACTGAAGTTCAAATGAACATGATGTGATGGGGCACCTGGGTGGCTCAGTCAGGAGAGCATCTGACTCTTGGTTTCGGCTCAGGTCACCATCTCAGGGTTGTGGGATCAGGCCCCACATCGGGCTCTGCACTGAGCGCGGGCTTGGGATTCTCTACCTCTCTCTCTCTGCCCCTCTCCCCTGCTTGTGTTCTCTCTAAAATAAAAAAGTTAATTAATTAAGAAAATACGATATGGTATGTACATAAAATGGACATTATTCAAGCTAAAAAGGAAATTCTGACACGTGCCACGTGGATGAAAGTGAAAGAAGCCAGACATGAAATGACAAATGTCATATGGTTGCACTTATAAGAAGTACCTCAAAGAGGCAAATTCACAGAGACAGAAAGTACAACAGAAGTTACCAGGGGCTGGGAAAGGGGCAATGGGGGGTTAGGATTTAATTGGTACCTAGTTTCCGCCTGAGATGATGAAAGTTCTGGAAACATACGCTGGTGGTGACTGTACAACACGGGGAATGTATTTGACTGAATCACACACTCAGAAACAACTGCAATAGTAAATTTCACGTTATGTAAATTTTACCATAAGAAATCAGACTATGTGAGTAAAATCTTTCCGTAGTATAGAAGAGTTAGTAAGTCTAACAGACTAGACTCCCCTCTCAAATGCCAGCAGTAAAACGTGCTCATCTCTGGAATACCATGCAACATAAAAAGTCTCGAACATGGCCAAAGTCCCATGTTTCCCTGCTAACTGTTCTGCCTCCTGCCATTCCACTGCCATGTACAACTTCCTCCTGCGGCAGATGCAGGCTGGTACCTGCCGTTCCCTCTACCTGGAATATTCTTTCATTTGCATGGCTCAGTCCCTGGTTTCGCTACTGTCTCTACTTAAATGCTGCTTCCCCAGAGACCCTCTATCTAAAGAAATCTCTTGCTTGTATTTGCTCCCATTCTGTCACTCTCCGCGACTTTGCTCTGCTTTATTTTTCTTCACTGCACTTGGCATTTTCAGAAATGATTTTATGTATTTATTTCTTTATGTATTGCCCATCTCCTCCACTAAAATACAAACTATAAGAGGGCAGGGACTTCATTCCTCATGTTCACATAAAGACTTCCAGCCTTTAAAACAGTGTCTCATGAAGACGGGGCACTCAGTAACTATTTTTTTGATAAATAAACTTTAAAAATTCACAATTACTGAAAAGGAAATATGTCATATAGAATATATTAATTTGGGGCATCTGGCTGGCTCAGTCAGTGTAGCATGCGACTCTTGATCTCAGGGTTGTGAGTTCACGCCCCACACTGGGTGGGTAGAGATTACTTAAAAATAAAATTAAAAAAAAAAAAATACAGGGGCACCTGGGTGGCTTGGTCAGTTAAGTGTCCAACGCTTGGTTTCACCTCAGGCCATGGACTCACAATTCCTAAGATCGAGCCCCAGGTCAGACTCTGCACTGATAACATGGAGCCTGTGTGGAATTCTTTCTCTCCCTCTCTCTCTGCCCCTCCCCAACTCGCTCACTCTCTTAAAGTAAATAAATAACCTTAAAAAAAAAAAGAATAATTTTTTGGTTGCATAACAGTAATACAGTATAATCCCATATTTGTAGGAGAAAAAAAGACAGATATAAATACACATGTCTATCTACAGGCATGTGCATTATAAAAAGTATGGAAGAATATATACCAAATATCAACAGTGGCTTTCTTTATGTGAAGAAAATACATGACTATTTTCCCTCTTGTTTTCATATTTTCTAACTTCTCTACAATGAAAGATTTGTGTGATTAAAAAAAAAAAGACAATTTTACCAGCAAATCAACTAAGAGCTCACTCCACTTATATAATTACAGATATGTAAAAAGACTTGACTACAAGAAGTTCATCATAGTTTTACATATAATGACAAAAACCAGACAACCAGGGGCGCCTGGGTGGCTCAGTCGGTTAAGCGTCAGACTTCGCCTCAGGTCATGATCTCGGGGTTGGTGAGTTCGAGCCCCATGTCGGGCTCTGTGCTGACAGCTCCGAGCTTGAAGCCTGCTTTGGATTCTGTCTTCCTCTCTCTCTGCCCCTCCCCTGCTCATGCTCTCTCTCTCTCTCAAAAATACATAAACGTTAAAAAATTAAAAAATTTTAAAAAAGACAACCAAAATGTTAAATGTTAGTTAAACTACTGACATACTGACATCCATAAGACAGAATACCATACATCCATTTATAAGCTATGCTGTAGGAAAACACTGACGTGAGGAAAATGTAAGTTGGGGCGCTTGGGTGGCTCAGCCAATTAAGTTTCTGACTCTCTGATTTTGGCTCAGGTTATGATCTCACGGTTGTGAGATCGCGCCCCATGTGGGGTTCTGTGCTGACAGCACAGAGCCTACTTGGGATCCTCTCTCTCCCTCTCTCTGTGTCCCTCCCCCGCTCCCTCTCTCTCTCTCACTCTCCAAAATATATAAGTAAACATTTAAAAAATGTAAGTTAAAGAAAGAACATGTAGAATATGACACATTTTTAAACAAGAGAATTGATGGCATATACACCAAAATGTTAATGATAGTTACTTCTGATTGCTATTATTTTTACTTTTTTTTCCTTCTTTGTGCTTCGCTGTATACAAAGGTACCAAAAGTAAATATGCATTATCTGGTATTCAAAAAAATGAGCTTACACTTGACACATCCCCAAAGGCAAGGGAATTAAAATCAAAAATGAACTATTGGGACCTCATCAAGATAAAAAGCTTCTGCACAGCAAAGGAAACAACCAACAAAACTAAAAGGCAAACCAACGGAATGGGAAAAGATATTTGCAAATGACCTATCGGACAAAGGGCTAGTATCCAAAATCTACAAAGAGCTCACCAAACTCCACACCCGAAAAACAAATAACCCAGTGAAGAAATGGGCAGAAAACATGAATAGACACTTCTCTAAAGAAGACATCCAATGGCCAACAGACACATGAAAAGATGCTCAACGTCGCTCCTCATCAGGGAAATACAAATCAAAACCACACTCAGATATCACCTCACACCAGTCAGAGTGGCCAAAATGAACAAATCAGGAGACTATGGATGCTGGAGAGGATGTGGAGAAACGGGAACCCTCTTGCACTGTTGGTGGGAATGCAAACTGGTGCAGCCACTCTGGAAAACAGTGTGGAGATTCCTGAAAAAATTAAAAATAGACCTACCCTATGACCCAGAAATAGCACTGCTAGGAATTTACCCAAGGGATACAGGAGTACTGATGCAGAGGGGCACTTGTACCCCAATGTTTATAGCAGCACTCTCAACAATAGCCAAATTATGGAAAGAGCCTAAATGTCCATCAACTGATGAATGGATAAAGAAATTGTGGTTTATATACACAATGGAGTACTACGTGGCAATGAGAAAGAATGAAATATGGCCCTTTGTAGCAACGTGGATGGAACTGGAGACTGTGATGCTAAGTGAAATAAGCCATACAGAGAAAGACAGATACCATATGTGTTCACTCTTATGTGGATCCTGAGAAACTTAACAGAAACCCATGGGGGAGGGGAAGGGAAAAAAAAAAAAAAAGAGGTTAGAGTGGGAGAGAGCCAAAGCATAAGAGACTCTTAAAAACTGAGAACAAACTGAAGGTTGACCGGGGGTGGGAGGGAGGGGAGGGTGGGTGATGGGTACTGAAGAGGGCATCTTTTGGGATGAGCACTGGGTGTTGTATGGAAACCAATTTGACAATAAATCTCATATATTAAAAATAAAATAAAATAAAATAAAATAAAATAAAATAAAATAAAATAAAATAAAATAAAATAAAATAAAATAAAATAAAATAAAATAGAATAAAATAAAATAAAGTAAAAATGAGCTTAAGTTAACTGTGTGTGCCAAAAGCCGCCTTCTTGCCTTGTTTGAGCGCCATCTAGTGGTTGGAAAACATAATACAATTTTCACAATGCAGTAAAGGTTTCTAAAGGTGATCTTTATAAAAGGACATTATGCAAGCACAAAGACAAGTATTACTATACTACGTGGCTGATCTAATTTTCTGAAACAACTGAACAATTAATTCAAAAGAGTCAGAGTATTCTCAAACTTTAGGAAATAGCAGTTATCGGAGAAATTGGTAATTCCTGTTGCTTTTTTTTCAGCCCTCAAATATTGTAGACTGTCCCAAGACAGAGCCTTTCCTCTTTTTTAAACTGATTGATATTTAATCCTTGAAAGAAGCAGAAAGTCAAACACTTTTACATGCTTTATGGTGTTTTATACCCCCCCTCCATACACACACACCAAAAAATCTAGAGGGCAGGTGTTACCGTTTCCATTTTACAGAAGCTTCAAAAGTCCCAGTGAGATTAAGCAGCTTGCCTAAATTCACAAAACTAGTCAGTAGTGGAGCTGAGACAGTGGAACCAGACAAAGTTGGTCTGGCTCCAAAATCTATGCTCCCCCTATCATGCTTCACTGCCTCCATTCCTTACAGGTCACTCAAAAAGTCAGTGCACCTTTTCGGTAAAATGATTCTCATTCTTAATAAGTATACAAAAGCATGTGGACTCTTAAAATAAATAAATAGATAGATAAATAAATAAACAACCAAACAAACAAACAAACCAAAAACAGAAACAGAATCATAAACACAGAGAACAGGGGTACCTGGGTGATTCGGTCAGTTAAGCATCCACCCGAGTCTTGATTTCAGCTCAGGTCATATCACGGTTCATGAGTTCAAGCCCCAAGAGGGGCTCTGCACTAACAACAAGGAGCCTGCTTGGAACTCTCTGTCTCCCTCTCTCTCTCTGCCCCTCCCCTGATCGTGCTTGCCTGCACTCTCTCTCTCAAAAATAAACATTTGAGGGGCGCCTGGGTGGCGCAGTCGGTTAAGCATCTGACTTCAGCTCAGGTCACGATCTCGCGGTCCGTGAGTTCGAGCCCCGCGTCGGGCTCTGGGCTGATGGCTCAGAGCCTGGAGCCTGTTTCCGATTCTGTGTCTCTCTCTCTCTCTGCCCCTCCCCCGTTCATGCTCTGTCTCTCTCTGTCCCAAAAATAAATAAACGTTAAAAAAAAAAATTAAAAAAAAAATAAACATTTGAAAGGAAGGGGAGGGGAGGAGGGGGAAGGAAGGAGGGAAGGAAAGGAAAGGAAAGGAAAGGAAAGGAAAGGAAAGGAAAGGAAAGGAAAGGAAAGGAAAGGAAAGGAAAGAAACCTGGTGGTTGCTAGGAGAGGGAGGTGGAGGAATGGAGGAAATAAGTGGAGGGGATTGAGAGGTTTAAACTTGTAGTCATAAAATAAGTCATGGGATGAAAAGTACAACAGAGAACACAATCAATAGTACTGTAATGATGTTGTATGGCAACTACACATTGTGGGGAGCACTGCACAATGCAGAAGAAGAATTGTTGAATCACTAGGTTGTCCACCTAAAACTAATAGAACCCTGCATGTCAACCGTAATTCAATAAAAATTAAAATTAAAAAATAAGTGCACAAGCTGTCACTATATGGCTGAGCATTGCTCTCAAATCTAGAACTGTAAGCTCATTAAGTATTTATGTTCGAATCAAGTATCAATTTAAAACAAAAGAACTTTTAAAATATATCATTCTCATGGGGCGCCTGGGTGGCGCAGTCGGTTAAGCGTCCGACTTCAGCCAGGTCACGATCTCGCGGTCCGGGAGTTCGAGCCCCGCGTCAGGCTCTGGGCTGATGGCTCAGAGCCTGGAGCCTGTTTCCGATTCTGTGTCTCCCTCTCTCTCTGCTCCTCCCCCGTTCATGCTCTGTCTCTCTCTGTCCCAAAAATAAATAAACGTTGAAAAAAAAAAATTTAAATTAAATATATCATTCTTTTTTATTTAAAAAAAATGTTTTTCTTAATGTTTATTTACTTTTGAAAGAGAGACAGACAGACAGACAGACAGACAGCAGGAGTGGGGAAGGATATAGAGGAGTAGACAAAGAATCTGAAGCAGGCTCCAGGCTCTGAGGTATCCACACAAAGCCCAATGTGGGGCTCGAACTCACAAACCGTGAGATCATGACCTGAGCTGAAGTCAGACGCTTAACAGGCTGAGCCACCCAGGCGCCCCTAAAATACATCATTCTATGCACTGTTCTGTTAGCTGGCTATGCCAGTTCCAGGAGGATGCGGTACTTTCCATTTCCTGCGTCGGCACAGACACTCAGACCTTCATCACGCGGTGGATCCATTACCGCAGCGCCTGGCATGTGTGTTTCCTGCCCTACTTTCTCTTCTTTCCTGCTCCTTCCAATCTACCATTCACCCTCCCTAACAAGTGATCTCCCTAAAACAATACTTTAGCCAAACCCACTCAACAAGAACCTACAATGCTAATCCTCAGCTTTTCAACAGGTGTGGCCCAAAGTAAGCACCCTTCTCCAGGCCACTAGACCCGGGCAGGCTTATGACTCTACCCTGCAACACCATGAATCATGTTGGGAAGCGTTTTTAGTGATCCGTAAAATCTGGTCCCCACCTATCACACTTGTGTCTCATGCCCTGCCAACACAAACTAGAAGAATTAATGCAAGTCCTTCAGTCATGCTTTACTCACAGCACAAGAACCGCTTTCATCCATACGTACATGGCTATTCATTGTGGCACTCGCTTGCAATGTAATAACAAAACATTGGAAGCAATCCAAATGGTTAATGTATTTGGCTATATTAATTTTGGTATATTCAGGGCATATGCTATGCCCGCATCAAAAAGAATGAGGAAGCTAATATAGAGAAGGCTCTCCAAAATACAATCCAAAACCCCAAGGTACAGAAGTGCATGTAACATACGTTATTGTCTAAAACAAGGGGGATGTATGTGCATGCGTTTATAAATGCATGTGCCACGGTCTGAATGTTTGGATCCCCCTCCCATAATGCATATGTTGAAATCCTAACCCCAAAAGGTGATGGGATTAGGCATGGGATCAGTTCCCATTATTAGAAAGGCCCCCACAGAGCCTGCTCACCCCTTCTACCACGTGAGGGCCAGAGAAGGTCCTGACTACACACCAGGAAGAGGGCCCTCACCCAGTCATGCTGATGTCACAGCCGCAGACTCCCGGCCGCTAGAACCGTGAGCAGAAAACTCCGCTTGTTCATGAGCTCCCCGGTCTGGGGGGGGGGGGGGTGGGTTCTGTTACAGGGGCCTAAACGGACTAAGACAGCATGAGACGTCCTCTGAAAGCACATCTAAGAACACTTGGCAACATCGGCTGCCTCTGGGGAAGGCAACGGGACACACAACAGGATGGAGGAAGGGAGACTTCCCGCTTTGTAACCTTTTGTGTCTTTTGAATTTGGGACCTCAAGAACGTATTATCTTTTCAGACAAAAATAAATGATAATTTTTAAAGTTCCAGCTACAGGGGCGCCCGGGTGGCACATTCCAACCCCTCCAAAACACTTTCCAGAGTCCTGTAATCCTGACTATCCTACACAGCATCCATATACCTTCTAACATTGCACCTACCTGAAACATACATAACTGATCCTGTAACCGAATTATTTAAAAAACAAAACAAAACAAAGACACTGAAGAAGTAATACAGTGGACCCTGAACAATGCAGGGGGGTTAGGAGCACCGACCCCTGCACCGTGAAAAATCCACATATAACTTTTTTTTCCAAAATTTATTTATTTTGAGAAAGAGAGGGAGGGACAGGCAGAGAGAGAGAGAGAGAGAGAGAGAGAAATCCGAGCAGGCTCCACACTGGTACAGAGCCAGACACGGGGTTCAATTTCACAACCATGAGATCATGACCTGAGCTGAAATCAAGAGTTGGACGCTTAACCAACTGAACCACCCAGGTGCCCCTGGCATGGGAACCACCACATATAACTTCTGACCCAAACTTAACCCCTAAGGGCCTACTATTGACCAGAAGCCTTACCAATAACACACAGTCTATTCACACGTATTTGTATGCTATATGTATTATATCCTATAGAAAGTCAGCTAAAGAAAAGACTATGCCATTAAAGAAAATCGTAAGAAAGAGAAAACAGATTTACAGTACAGGGCTACATTTATCAGAAAAAAATCCACATACACGTGGACCCGCAGAGTTCAAATCTGTGCTGTTCAAGGGTCAACCGTAATTTCTGCTGAAGGACACAGTGACAGTCACAAGGTGAGGCAGTCAGAGTATCTAATAAAATGAAAGTCTGATCCCGGCCTTTATGATACAAATCTTTCAATCACATTAGGACAAAATCGAAACTGCTTTCTTTTTTACAAAACCCCTCAAATCTGCCAAGCCCCCGCCCCTCACCTCCAGTTCCACACACGGGGCCTCCCCTCTGCCCCTCCCCTACTGGGGCCAGCCCCTCCTATTCCCTAGGGCTCAGGAGGCCACTTAAGCCTCTCTCCTTCTTCAGTTGCCTCCAGAAAGGGCTACTGGCTGAGGGCCACAGGGGTGGGAAGGAGACTTCCATGACATAGCCTTTGGTACCTTCTGGGATTTGAACCATGAGAATGAATTCCCTTTCAAAACATAAGTGCCACTTCTTCCCAGGAAATCTGTGACTCACCCTGTCCCGCTCTACCTCAGACCCTGAGACGCTGCTGCTGTGTTCATGCTCCACTGCATTCATGTGTTGGTTTACAGACAGATTATAAGCTCTTCGAGGGCAAGAGACGTTATCTAGTTCCTCATTATATCCTGAGATGTAAATGGATAAATTTAGCTTACAGGAGCGCCTGGGTGGCTCAGTTGGTCAAGCTCAGACTTCAGCTCAGGTCATGATCTCGCGGTCGGTGGGTTCGAGCCCCGCGTCGGGCTCTGTGCTGACAGCTCGGAGCCTGGAGCCTGCTTCGGATTCTGTGTCTCCCCCTCTACCCCTCCCCCGCTCATGCTCTGCCTCTCTCTCTCTCAAAAAACTAAAAAATAAACATTTACAAAATTAATAATAGCTTATAAATAACTAAAGGTCATCTGGTCCAGTCACAAGGACGACACATATTGATTACAAATGTGTTCCCATATACCATACCCTCACGGGGGGATACTCGGATGCCCACAAACCAAAAAATAATAAGCACGGTTTTGTTTCTTGTTTTTGCTGCTATTATTTAGTATTTAGAAATATACAAAATCGGCCATGCAAGCAATTTTAAATATTTTATTAAGAAAAAATAAACAGCATATTATTTAAACTCTACTCTTAAATTAATCTTGATTTTATTTCAGACTTTTGCTTCACAAGTAATTTTACTACAGTGAAAAGTTAAAAACTATTGAAGAATCTTAATAGGATTTTGCAACCATGCCTGGAAACTCGAACAAAATCTGATTACTCTAGTGCCAAAAATAATTTATAGTAAGCAAGAATTAGATTAGTCCTAAAGGCCTTACAGTGTCTTTAAAAAAAGGCAGACATCAATTTTTGGCTGCAAAAAATGGGCTGCACTTGAAAACCGCACATATGGATCCAAGAAATTCCAGGAGTGAGCAATCTAAAAACCATCTAAATTCAGAGTCTTCTCTGCAGAGATTCATCGTAGTGCTGAGTAATTCATACACTAGGTAATCCCATCTCTGACTCTGCCAATGAGGCGGCACCTGCTAGCTCAGGGCCTGCTCAATGTCAAGGCTCTACAGGTCACACATCAAACACCAGCACCGAGGGGCAGGGACAATACCAGCACAAAGGGGCAGAGGTACAATGCCACCAACGAAGCCTCCAGGACCATCCCACACACACACCTGCACGATGTCGCTTATTCACTTTACAACTTTTCACACTTTCTAAGATTCCTATGTGCTTTTTCGTATAAACTAGGGTGAATTAAGAAAACGGAATGACATCAAAGAGAATAAATACGTGAGGACAGCAAAGGATCTTCGAGAAAGAGCAGTAATTAACAAAACTAACTATGAAGCCACAGTAATTCAAACCACGAAGCACCAGCAAAAACATGGCAAACTTTAGAGGGTACAAAATAGACAAAAAGAACTAACGAATTCTTCGCATCACTATTCCTTAAGAAGTTCATCCTTCCCCCAGTGCTCCGAGGTGCCAGTTCTGCATAAATCAAACACGTGTCCGCATACGCACCCTTCTTCTTCTTCGATTATTAGGATTTGCTCTTTGCCGTTTTAAGTTTTAGAATCAGCTCATCAAAATCTCTCCACCTTTTCCCCCCAGCCCCCATAAAAAGCTGTTGTGATTTTTAACTGGAATCACCTTCTCTGTAGGTCCATTTGGGAAGAACGGACATTTTTACGGTAGTCTTCTTCATCTCTAAACATGGTATCTCTCTCCATTTAGTTAAGTCTTTTTCAATGCCTTTCAGAAGACACTAAAAACTGCGCTGTACCGTAGCTTACCCAAGTGAAAAGAAAACGTGTGTGACAGCAAATGACGAAGTCTCTCTATGCCCTTTTTCCTCTAAGTCTTATTTCAACACGAGCGGTGGCACTCAGTGAGAAACTCCTCATGGAGTAAGGAAACAGATTCATTTTCTTTTTTTTTAATTCAAGTTAGATAACATACAGTGTAGTCTTGGCTTCAGGAGTAGAACCCAGTGATTCAACTCTTACAAAGGACACCCCGTGCTCATCCCAACAAGTGCCCGCCTTAATGCCCGTCACCCCTTTAACCCATCCTCCCACCCACCCACACCAACCCCCAGTTTGTTCTCTGTAGTTACGAGTCTCTTATGGTTTGCCTCCCTCTCTGTTTTTATCTTTTCTTTCCCTTCCACTATGTCATCTGTTGTGTTTTTCAAATTCCACATATGAGTGAAATCACAGGATATCTGCCCTCCTCTGACTGACTTATTTCGCTCACATGATACACTCTAGTTCCATCCACGTTGTTGTAAATGGCAAGATTTCATTCTTTTTGACTACCAAGGAGTGTTCCATTGTATAGATACACCACATCTTCTTTATCCACCCACCAGGTGATGGACATTTGGGCTCTTTCCATGCTTCGACTATTGTCAATAGTGCTGTTATAAATACTGGAGTGCATGTGCCCCTTCAAATCAGCACTCCTGTGTTCTTTGGATAAATATCTAGTAGTGCCACTGCTGGCTCGGAGGGTAGTTTTATTTTCAATTTTTTGAGGAACCGCCATACTGTTCTCCAGAGTGGCTGTACTAGTTTGCATCCCACCGGCAGTGCAAAAGGGTTCCTCTTTCTCCTCATCCTCGCCAACATCTGTTGTTTCCTGAGTCATTAATTTTAGCCATCCTGACAGGTGTGAGGTGGTATTCCATTGTGGTTTTGATCTGTATTTATTTCCCTGATGATGAGTGATGTTGAGCATCTTTACATGTGTCTGTTAGCCATCCGGATGTCGTCTTTGGAAAAGTGTCTATTCGTGTCTTCTGCCAATCTCTTCGCTACATTATTTGGTTTTTGGGTGTTGAGCTTGGTAATTTCTTTATCGATTTTGGATACTAACCCTCGACCCGATAGGTCATTTGCAAATATCTTCTCCCATTCTGTCGGCTGCCTGTTAGTTTTGTTGATTGTGAAGGAAAACGGTTTCGTACTCTGCTGATGCTATAATTGTCTTCAGTTTGACGTCTCCCACCAAGCCACAGCTTCTTTAACTTTCTAAGGATCTCAGAAGCAGTAATAAGTACCCACTTCCTATAACATGCAACTAATCCATGCTATCACATGAAACCGTAAACTAAGTGAAACTTCCAAGGCCCAATCCAACTGTATCCAGAAACTAGAAATTGAACATTATTGCCAAAATATATAAATAGTTCACAAAAAGGAAACAGCAATAATACTTACTCTTTAAACACATAAAAATACACATACCCTTGATCATTAAAGAAAGGCAGATTGGGGGTGCCTGGGAGGCTCGGTCGGTTAAGCGACCCTTGACCTCGGCTCAGGTCATGATCTCATGGTTTGTGAGATCAAACCAAGCGTCAGGCTCTGCTGACAGAGTGGAGACTGGTTGGGATTCTTGCTCTCCCTCTCTCTCTCTGCCCCTCTCCCACTCGTGCCCACACTCTCTCGCAAAATAAATAAATAAACTTAAAAAAAAAAAAAGGCAAATTAAAACCATAAGGACCACAACATACATCCATAGATTTTTTTCTTTTTAATTCACCATCCAAAGGCAGAGAGACAGGCCTCCCAAGCCTGGGGTTGAGGGAGAGGGGAAATACTTATTTGTCACCGTTATCCTATTTTCATACTGAAAATTGGTGAAGAAAAGGAATTAAGTGTTTACCCTTATTTAATCATAGAGTAAAAACTGCATATAACTTAAAAGATGAAGGAGAGTTCTTCTTTACAGAAAAATTCCAGTTAATAAATACAAAAGAAAGGATCAAATTAAAAATATCACCACTTTGTAATTTCTTATGAAACAGGTGATTCAGACCAAAGTCATCAATGGAGGCTAAAACACACTCAAACCTCAAATCAATCTTAGCACGATAACTGATACAAAACCACAGTTTCTGCATCCTGATGTAGCACAATATCAAGTATATGGAATCACTTACACAGTACCCTTACCAAAACTGTTTAAGTTGCATCAAGCTATTAAATCTGACTTCCAGTTTACAAAACACACACACACACACACACACACACACACACACACACAGAGTTACAAGATATGAGAAGCAATCAGGTAAATCCAGAAGGTGGAACATTCTACAGAAAAACACACCCAGTTTGTTGAAAAATTTAATAGCACAGGGGGAAAAAATGTGGCAGGGGCTGGAGAGTGAATATGTCTATTATAAAGACATTTAAAGGGCATCTGGGTGGGTCAGCAGCTTAAGCATCTGACTCTTGGTTTCGCTCGGGTCATGATCTCACAGTTCGTGAGATCCAGCTGTCAGTGCAGAGCCTGCTTGGGATTCCCTCTCTCTCCACCCTTGCCCCGCTCATGCTCTCTCTCCCCCTCTCTCTAAAAATAAATAAATAAAGACATTTAAGAAATGTAACTGGGGTGCTGGAGTGGCTCAATGGGTTAAGCATCTGACTCTTGATTTCGGCTCAGGTCATGATCTCGCAGTTTTTGTGAGTTCAAGCACAGAGCCTGCTTGGGATTCTCTGCCTCCCCCTCTCCCTGCCCCTCCCCCATTCAAGCTGTCTCTGTCTCTTAAAAGAAATAAACTTAAAAAAAAGTTTTTTTCTCTCTCTCAAAAATAAACAAAAAAACTTTTTTTAATTTTAATGGCTGCAGGGTATCTACAGAAAATATTTAATCAGTTTTCTATTTGTGGATGTTGTTTTTAGGCTTCTGTCATAACAAATAATGCTGCATACATCATTTCCCCTGTGTACAAATACATCTCTAGTATAAATTCTGCAAAGTAGCATTGCTGGGTCAGAGTGTTCGTGTTTATAATTTTGACAGATCTTGCCAAACTGTTCCATGGAACTTGTGTCCATTTATACTCCTACAAGCAGGGCAAGAAGGTCTGTTTCCCCACCCTTTTGTCAATTTAATGCAATTTGAGACTCTTTGACCTGTGCCAATTTGACAGATGAAAACCAAGATCTCCTTTTTAACTTTATTATAAAAACTGATAGGCATATAATAACGTAGAGTGACTAGAATACTGAATACCCACATAGTCAATACCTACACAGGTTTAGTGTGACAGGCAGAGTAGCAGCCCCCTAAAGATGTTCTAGTCCCTGGGATCTGTGAATGTTATGTCACAGCATATATCAATACCTCATTCCTTTTTATTTCTCAGTGATAGTCCGTTGCATGAATGTGCCATATTTGGCTTATCCATTCATAATTAATACCATTCTGATTGTTTCTGTATTTGCTTCACCCACTTTTTTCAAAGTATTTTAAAGTAAAATAAGGACATTTTCTTCTATAACCGTAATACCATTATCAGACCCAACAAAATTAACAATAAATCCTCCTACCGAGTCCATATTGACATTTCTACAGTTGGCTTTATAATGTCTGTTAGAATTAGGAACTAAATAAGTTGCATTCGTTGCTTCTGGTAGTTACATTTCTTTCTTTCTTTTTAATTTTTTTTTAATGTTTATTTTTGAGAGAGAGGGATATAGAGTGCGTGCTCACGCACAAGCGGGGGAGGGACAGAGAGAAAGGGACACACAGAATCTGAAGCCGGCTCCAGGCTCTGAGCTGTCAGCACAGAGCACAACGAGGGGCTCGAACCCACAAACCGTGAGATCACGACCTGAGCTGAAGTCGATGCTTAACCAACTGAGCCACCCAGGCGCCCCCCTCAAACCACTTTATTTAAAAAAAACTTCTTTTAATGTTTATTTATTTTGAGAGAGAAAGAGAGACAGACACAAGAGAGTGAGCAGGGGAGGGGCAGAGAGAGGGTTGTTGGGTGTTTTTTTTTCATTTTTTTCATTGTTTTTTTCAAGTTTATTTTCTGTAGCCATTTGAGTGAATAAGACAGTTGCATATAAGCACATGTTTACAAAATACATTTTACTTAACTGTAGGGAAAAAAAAGCAAGGGATAGGAGCAAAAAAAGAAAAAGCAAGGCATGTACAGGATGCTGGCACTTGTGTTTAAACACTGTTGTAAAACTACATGAGACATATATGCTTAAATAACCTTGTATTATTCGAGAAGATTCAAAAGAAACTGCTATGAGGAATCACCTCCAGGGAAGGGAGGTGGCTGGGTGGAAGAAAGGAAAGAGAAAAACTTATTTTCCAACTTTCCATACCTTTTGGATTTTCTACGGGTACATGTATGACAGAGGATGGACAGACAGAACGTTAAAAACTTTCTTTTTTGAATCGGCATACCACACAAGTTCACGTGAATCTTCAATCTCCGAGTAACCTCTTACCTGCTGGTTGGTGCAGGGAAAGAAAACGAGAGGAGCTGATTCCAGAACGGGTCATTCTCAGAGACGGATTCCGTGCCCGATAACTTTTTTAAGTACTCATTTTTAGGAAGATCACTGATTCTGCTGCTGTTCGATCCCATCTTCCAATCTGGTAGATAACTTGTCCTTAAGCCTTCATTTCCGCAAGACAATCTACAAAGAATGAAAAGAAATTTCAAACTTGCTCAACATTAATCATACTTTTCCCATCCTTGACCTAAATGAAAAAAAAAAAAAAACCCAACCCGGAAAATTACTTAAGGGAATCACACTTCTCTTTATTTTTAAATATATTAGACACCAGATACAAAGTCACAAAGGAGAGAAAGGGGCTAAAATTAAAATCTGTATTAGCTAACACACACACAAAAGTCCAACTCCATGCTTTAGATCTTCAAATGAGCATAGCTCTGCCTAGGAAACGTCTCAAAGCAAATCCCTAACAAAGATAACTTCTTACCAATTGTCTGAAAATGAAGCTACTTTTATTTTTTAGTGTTCATTTATATTTGAGAGGAAGAGAGAGAGAGAGAGAGAACAAGGGAGGCACAGAGAGAGAGGGAGACACAGAATCCGAAGCAGGCTCCAGGTTCTGAGCTGTCAGCACAGAGCCCGACACAGGGCTCGAACCCATGAGCCATGAAATCATGACCCCAACTGAAGTCGGACGTTTAAGTGACTGAGTCACCCAGACGTCCCTGAAAATGAAGGCCTTTTACAACAAATGATGGTGATAAAGAGATAGAGAGTGCATATCTTGAACGTGCTCAGAAGGGGGGCAAGTAGCCGAAGGGACGGCCATCAGCTACCTACACTCAGGGGAGAAGGAACCTGAACTGAGTTATGTGCTGAAAGAGAACGGGCTCCCCGTTCCAAAGCTGACACTTAGTGTCCCTCTCGTTGTGCTGTCATGCATATCAGCATTAGCTGGCAGGCTTCTTCCCCTAAACCATGAGGCACTTGGTTTCTCTGAAAATAAGAACTGATTCACCTTCCTCTCCCCAGTGTCTAGACTAGCATGTAACAGGTATGCCCTGAGCAGTATGCTGAAGGAAAGCTTAGGCGAATAAATGATCAGCATCTGCAACATCTGTTGTGCTTGAGGTTTTTTTGTTTGTTTTTCTTTTTGTTCTTTTGACAGTGCAAACCATTTATTCTGGCTTCTTCTGGTGGTCCTCAGGGTCATCAGGGCACACTGAGCCCCACACAGCACCGCGGCAGGCCTGGGACACAGCAAGGCACAGAGGCGAGTCCAGCATCAGGTGACACTGACGGCCAGGGACGTCTGAGCACCAGGAGGCGGCCAGGCACTGGCCAGGGGCGTGGGGACCCCCGAGGGACAAGCAGTTCCAGTGTGTACTGAGGGGGAACAAACTGACCCCAACGTGGGCCTTATGGCAGTTCCTCGGGACATTCACAGCACAGGGGTGAAAACGCCCCTCAGCGCATCCGTGAGCAGCAGGACAGCCTCGCGGCCCCACGGCAGCCCCCCATTCCTCATGCGCCCGTCAAAGGGGCTCCCCCAGGGCAAGTGTCCACCAACCACACTAGGGTCCAGCCCCCTTGTTCCGGGAAAGGCCAGAAGCTGGTAATGGCCTCAGGGCCCAGCTGTTGCCGAGGCCACCCCAGGCCCTGCGGGGATGTGCAGACAGGGTGGGTGCAGATGGGGCCAGGGAGGGGACTTCTGCAGGAAAGGGCTCTTCTCTTCCCAAAGCCCCGGCCCCTCCAGCCAGGTGTGGACAAGTGAGGGTGGTGCTGTAGGGCCCAGCTGTGCCCCAGGCAGCCCAGGGAGACCACGGTGAAGGCAGAAGGTTTAGATAAAGCATGAATTGCTGTCTTCATCAAACCACACTTGACATAGTTCTAGATCATGCTCTATCTCAATTTGTTCAGGAAAGCCTCTCACTGACAATATAAAATGGTGGTAAGATGAATAATAATTACACTATGCTAAAATTACCATTGCAATGAAAGGAAACCATGTCCAAAGGGAAAACTCCGGTTGGATGAGAACCTCCATTGGTAGCAACTTACTTTCTTACGTCTGTCCCTCCTTACTCCACAGAGACACTGAAGCCAACATCAGAATTTGGAAGCATGCCTTCCACATTCTCTTTGGAACTTTGCGACTGGACTAAGCTAAATTACCTAAATGGATGAGGCTCCCCCAGTGCACACAGACAGCCGGTCTTCTGAACAGGAGGGAGAAATACTAATCTGGCTTCCTGTCACCTGGCCCTGAATTCAACACCACCTAGCATTTTCTTCTTCCCTACCCAGGGTACAGGGACCCCAAAACCAGCTGGCTCCAACTAAGCCTCCATATCAAGCCAGCTAATCGTACGTCTAGATTGTGGTTTAATTTTTTATTTTTATTTTTAAAAAATCCGGAAGCTTCACAAATCTACATGTCACCCTTGCACAGGGGGCCACACTAATCTTCTCCGTATCGTTCCAATTTTAGTATGTGCGCTGCCCAAGCCAGCACTGTGGTTTAATATCTTAAATGAGGAATTAGTAAGCCCAATTAGAAAATGCTATAAAAATATTCTGAAATATATAAATGCCTTACTTGTCACACCCAATTCCAAAGCTATTTTACACATTTTAAGTCATTTAAAATGAAATGTTTTAATATAATCTTACAATGGGGTACATTACACTAATGAAAATGAATTAACTAGAGCTACAATTACCAACATGGACAAAATACACACTAAAGAAAATGCTACAGAATAACAGACATGGTGTGATTTCACTTATATATATGATTTTAAAACATGCGAACAATATCATGGATATGTTCATACCTACTACAAATTATTAAAATATACATGGAAAAAATACACAGCAAATTCAGAAGAATGCTTTTACAGAATGTTATCAGGAGAGGAACAGAGGAGCTTTAGCGGTATCAATAAACACTTTCTCAAACAGAAAAGGGGAAAGGAACAGCGGGAAAGGGATGGGGGCACCTAGCTGGCTCGGTCAGTTAAGCGTCTGACTTTGGCTCAGGTCATGATCTCATGGTTAGTGGGTTCGAGCCCCGCATCAGGCTCCGTGCTGACAGCTCAGAGCCTGGAGCCTGCCTCAGATTCTGTCTCTCTCTCTCTCTCTCTCTGCCCCTCCCCCGCCTCACGTTCTGTCTCTTCAAAACAAATAAACGTTAAAAAAATAATAAAAAAATAAAATTATAGAAAGGGGATGAAGCACATGTGCCAAATATTTAGACTTGCTGAAAATGGACAGTATGTACAGGGGTCTGGCCTATTACCCTCTGTTCCTGCCATAAATATAGAGTGAGAGTTGTTTTAAAAGAATGGTTTCTCAATCACTCAGCAGCAATACTGGAAGGTAAATGACAGGGAAGCAATGTCTCTAAAATATTAATAAAAAATAATTTTAGGGGTGCCTGGGTGGATCAGTTGGTTGAGCATCCGACCTGGCTCAGGTCATGATCTCACGATTTGTGAGTTCAAGCCCCACGTGAAGCTTGCCGTAGTCAGCACAGAGCTGGCTTCAGATCCTCTGTCCTCTCTCTCTGCCCCTCCCTTGCTCACGCTCTCTCAAAAATAAATAAAAACATTTAAGAAAATAATAATAACAATTTTAACTACAATTCTTTGGCTAGCCAAGCTACCAGTTAAGTATAAAGGTAGAATAAAGGCATTTTTAGACTTGCCGCAACTCAAAAAAGCCTCCCATGGCCCCATCTTCTGGAAGGTGCTGGAAGATGTACCCTTTCAAGGTGAGTGAATAAACCAAGAAAAATGAAGACAAGGAATTCAAGAAACAAAGGCTGCAACACAAGACAGGAGTAAGAGACGCCCAGGAGAAGACACGTGCAGCAGGCTGGGACACGAGTCGAGACGGCCCCATGACCTCCGGGGGGAAGCAAGCCAGAGAGTGACAGGTCACCTGACATGTCTGACCTTATTCTGTGGCGCGTTACCAATATTGTAGGAGAATCTGGTAGGAACGAAGGACAGCTACACAGAAAACAAATGATTTTTTAATTACGCACTGTGGAAAAAACAAAAATTGTTTAAGGGTCATGTAATCATAGTACATGACTCAATTCTACAGTTATCGATCTTTATATAATCATCACAATAGAAAAAGTAGACATTTAACCAAAAATTGCAAGGGAACTATATTGGGAAGATGCTTAAAAAAGAATCAGTAGTGGTGGTTTAAGAGTGTGAAATTCTCATCTTCCATAATAGGCAGGAAGTCAGCAGAAAATACCTAATTACTAAATCGGCAAATAACAGTGAAAGTATATTAGTTATAAATCAGGAAATAAATAACCAGAAACAACAGCTAAGAGACTGGAGTGCAGCCCTCTCTGGAGTGGAGAGGGTGGTCATGCAGTCTTTTTGTTTTGTGTCCATCAGATTATCTGAGTTTTTTTAACTATGTCTATGTATTACTTTGATTTTAAAAATTAAATATGTTTAAGCTCCTTCACCTACTCACAGTTAAATTTTTGACACGTATGGAAAACACAAAGTTACCATCATAACGAAATTCGTAGGGACCAAAACTGTAAATTATTCTTTACGGAGGCAAACAATTAGCAAACTTTAAGAAATCTATTTGTCTGATATAGTTTAATGTCATTATATTATTAAAGTTATCTCCCAAAATCTAAATTTCAGATTTCCACCATTATGTGTTTACTGACAAGCCGTAGTCACAGCTTGGTCAGAAAAGAGGAACTGAATTCAAACCCACAGTAGGGATAAACACATAGATCAATGAAACAAAACAGAAAATCCAGAAAGGGACTCACTAGAATACAACCAGCTGATTTTTGTCAACAATGCAAAAGCAATTCAATAGAGCAAAGACCGTTCTTTGAACAAATGGTGCTGGAATCCAGAGGCCACTAACAAAAAACCCTTGCATCTTAAAAGTTAACTCAAAATAGGGGCTCCTGGCTGGCTCAGTCAGTAGAGCCTGCGACTCTTGATCTCAGCGTCATGAGTTCAAGCCCCACACTGGACACAGAGCTCATTTAAATAAATAAATAAATAAATAAATAAATAAATAAATAAATAAATAACTCAAAATAAATCACAGACCTAAACATAAAACAAAAGTCTATAAAACCCTTTTTAGGAGAGAACAAGGGAGAAAATCTTTGTGACCTGGGGTTAGGAGGGGCTTATTAGACATAACACAAAAGCACAGCCCATAAAAAAACAAAGGTGACAAATTAAGCTTCACAAAAATTAAAAACTTTTGGTCAGTGCAAGACCCTGCAAAGAGAATGAAAAAAAAAAAAAAGCCACAGACTTAGAGAAAATATTTATAAGTCACAGAGCCAACAAAGGACTTGTACCCAGAACACAGAAGGAACTCTCTGAACTCAACAATGAGAAAACAGTCCAATCAGAAAATATGCAGAAGATTTTAACACATCACCAAAGAAGATAGGCAAATGACAAACCCATGAAAAGATATTCCATCATTATTAGCCATTAAGGAACTACAAATTAAGAGCACAATGATATACTGCTAGTACACATCTACTGGAATCGCTAAGATAAAAAACAAACAAACACTGAGAGTACCAAAGCTGCCAAGGATGCAGAGAAAGTGGCACTCTCATACAGTGCAGGTCGGAACGTAACATGGAACAGCAACTCTGGCAAACGGTTACGCGGTTTCTTATCAAGTTAAACACAGACATACTATTTGACCCGGCAGTTGCATTCCTGGACTACGTATGATCCCAGAGAAATGAAAACTTAAGTTCACACAAAAAAACTACCCAAATGTTCTTTCAACACGTGAATGAATAAGCGAACTGAGGTCCCTCCGTGTAATGGAATAAAAAGAAGGAACCCTTTGATATATCCAGTAACTTGCACAGGTCTCCAGGGCATTGTGATAAGGGAGCAAAGCCCACCCCCAAAAGTTACAGACTCAAAATAAGAAGAGCCACACTGTGTTTAGTGATTCTAGTTTATATAAAAGTGAGTGAACAACGGGGATGATAAAAGGAACGGAAGAGAGGAATGAGGATGATGTACTTTGTTATCGCAAGGTACTTGCGCTACCTGTGAAATGGTAGGGTGTGGTCTGAAAGTGCACTCGGGTTAGCTGTGTGTATTGCAAACACAAGGGCAACCACTAAACAAAAGTTTTAAAAAGCGCAATGGACATGCTAAGAAAGGAGAGAGAAGGGATTCACATAAGTACTCCATCAGCACCACAAAAGGCAGAGAAAGAGAAGACAAAAAAAGGAACAAAAATAAGGGCAGTGAATAGAAAAGAGGAACTAACACTGGTAGACATTAATCCAACTTTATCAATAATCACCCTGAACATCAATGGCCTAAATCTGCCAATTAAAAGAGATTGTCAAAGTGGATCAAAAAATAAGACCCAACCAAATGTGTCTACAAGAAACACTTTATATTTTGTTTAATATTTTGTTGTTGTTGTTGTTGTTGTTGTTGTTTTAGGGGGGAGAGAAGGTGTGCACGCACATGAACGGGGGAGGGGCAGAGAGAAGGGGGGACAGAGGACCCAAAGCAGGCTCTGCGCTGAGCCACCAGGCACCCCAAGAAACCCACTTTAAATGTACGAGACACATACAGATTAAAAGTAAAGAGATGGAGAGAGATGTATCACTTAACACTAATCAAAAGAAAGCAGGAGAAGCTGTATTAATCGTAGACACAGTCGACTTCAGAGCAAGGAAACTTATCACAGATTAAAAAAAAAAAAAAACAAAAGAGCATTAAATAATGATAAAGGAGTCAACTGTCCAAGGAGACCTAATCTTAATGTGGACCGCCTAGCACAACAGCGTCAGAATACAGGAGGCAAAAACTACCCAGAACTGCAAGGAGAGGTAAACCACGATTATGAACGAAGACCTGAGCACACCTCTCTCGGAAATGCTCAGACCCAGCGGGGAATAAAATCAGTAAGGACCTGACGGATCTATACACCACCATCAATCAACCGGATCTGACATCTACAGCCTACTTCATCCAACAACAGCGGAATACACATTGCCCTCCAGTTCACACTGAATAGTCACCAAAACAGACCACATTCTGGGCCTTAAAACATCCTAACTAATTTAAAAGAAGTGCTTTTGAGCACTCAAAACCAAGAAGCTTGAGAATAAAGAAACGACTGAGATGACCACATGCGGCAATATTCTGACAAACGCAGGATACACGACATTCGTTGTAAAGAACCACCACCCTGTGCATGGGGTTGGGGGCTTCTCTCAACTGGAGGAGACTGAAGGGATATTGTAACAACCAAATGTATACATGAATCTTCAATGAACCCAGATTTGTAAAGAGAAAAAACCATTATAAAAGACAATCTTGAGACCCAACTGGATATGGACTGAATAGAAGATATCATATGGACATAAGTGAGATAACGATAGTGTAAGTAGAAAAATGACCTAATTCTTAGGAGATGTGTGCTTGAACATTTAGTGGTAAAGAGTAATCTTATCTGCAACTTAACTTTCAAACGGTTTCAGAACAAAATACAGACAAAGCAAACATGGCAAGCTATTAACAATTATCAAATCCGGACGGAAGGAACAGGCGTTTATATTGTGTTGTACTGTTCTCTCTACTTTTCTGTATGCTTGTAATTTGTTATTGAAAAAGAGTTTTGGCAAACAAAAAGGTTACGCACCGTGACTCTATATAACACTCAAGATGACAAAACTAGTGGGGAAGCACAGATCGGTGGCCTGCCAGGGCGTGGAGGGGGCAGAAGGTGACCATAAAAGGACAGCCTGAGGAAGTTCATTTGTGGGAATGGAAAAATTCTGTATCTTGACTGCGGTGGTGGTGGTGGTGATGGCTGCACGAATCTACGCATGTGATAAAATTTCACAGAGCTACACACACACAAGGGAAAAAGAACATAAAGCCTGAAGAACCCAAGTGCAGTCCACTGTCTATTATTTTGGGTCAATATAAACTTCCTGGAATGGATAATGTACAATCCTTATATTAACACTGAGGAAAGCTGAGGGAAAGGTATTTGGGATTTCTCCACATTATTTTTGCAACTTACGAGTCTATAATCATTACAAAATAAAGGGTTTTTTTTTTTTTAATCGGGTAAAAAAAAAAAAGCCAAACCCTTTCAAAGTCTAATCCACGTGCCCAAGAAAGGTGCCAGCAAGTCTTACAGGTACTTTCTATCACAACCACTAGGATTATTTTTCCATATTACATTACTTCATCACCTATAACATCACATGATGAGATATTAAGAGCTCACAATTATTTTTCTTGGTGGCTTGGAACACTCTTTTATTACACAGACTACTTTCCCCAGATAAATTATTTCAAGTCTTACTCAAAACCAAACTTTTTCAATAAAAGCAAAAGAAGTCATGCATTTGGGTCCATCAGGGAGTTCCTGTTAACTGTATAATTCTGAGGAATACACAGCAGATTTCATCCTCAACTACTTCTTTTTTATCAAAGCTTTCCAATTCTAATAACAGAATTACAATACTCTAATAATTAATCATGCCTGAGACTCCGGAATATGTCTCAATGAAATATTTAAAAATGCCACTTTGGCATTTTGATGATTTTGAGCCACAGGCGTGTGAAAACTAACAAATGCAGGACGAAGCTTGTCTATCTGCCTCAAGACCGTTCCTCCAAAAGAACTTCATTATTATAAATCCCTCCCCTGAGAGTTTCGCCAACCGGGTAACTCATCACAGGGAAGACCAGAAGTGGACACCACACCAGACACACTATCCCAAACTAACGCACCTCTTGTCTGTTCTTCTAAGGGCTCATTCCTCTTTCCTAGAAACCATTTACGAGCCCCTAAGAGACCCACACCTCCCCTCCCCTGTCCCCCCTAAGACGGTATTTGAGTCTGAAATCTACACCACCTCAGAGAAGTGCTCACTTTTCCCTCGGTATCTCCCATGTATACATGAGGTACACACGGTAATAAACTTCTACTTGTTTTCTCCTGCTAACCTGTCTTCCGTGACAAGGGTCTATGAACTCAGGTGGGTGGAGGGGGGACTTCTTTTCCTCCCGTGTACCGCTTAGCTGCCCTCTTCAGAGGCTGCCAGCCTGCACCCCGCTCACCTCTGCACCTGTTCTCCACAGCACGGCCACCACCGTCTCATCAAACTTTCTGATCCCTGCCAACTGCTGAGACAGAAAAGTTTTTCAGTATGATTTTAGTTTGCATTTCTTTTGCTGTGAAAGAGGCCATCGCCTGTTCTTCTCCTTTGCCTGGTTTTTATTGATTTATAGCAAATAAATTTTATTTTCAAAGCTGCGAGGCTAGGCCACAAAGTATTAAAGTCAGTTCAATCCAGGACCACTATGAAACCCTTCTAAAACAACAATATGAATCAAGCCTATAAGCTTCTCAGGAGAGACTGAACAGAATATTCAAAAAAAAAAAAAAAAAAAAAGCTTAATTGTCAGTAATGCCACGGCCATACTCAGAATGTCACAGGAGAGGGGCGCCTGGGTGGCGCAGTCGGTTAAGCGTCCGACTTCAGCCAGGTCACGATCTCGCGGTCCGTGAGTTCGAGCCCCGCGTCAGGCTCTGGGCTGATGGCTCGGAGCCTGGAGCCTGTTTCTGATTCTGTGTCTCCCTCTCTCTCTGCCCCTCCCCCATTCATGCTCTGTCTCTCTCTGTTCCAAAAAATAAATAAAAACGTTGAAAAAAAAAATTTAAAAAAATAAATAAATAAATAAATAAAAAAAGAATGTCACAGGAGACCAGAAGTTGTGAGGCAACCCCGGAAACTGGAAAACAGCCGGAGATGGACTGAGAAGGGAAGCGGCATCCCAAGGCAGGCAGAAGAGCCTCTGATCAAGGGCAGCAAGAGTATAAACAGCAACTCCAGTCCGGAAGCAGAAGGCCAGAAAAATGCCGGAGCCCAGGGACAACTGCCCGGGATGACTTGGGACACCCAGCCTGTCACCTTTGCCCTCACTCCCCCAGGGAGCAACAGTAAGTACTATCTGCCGAGAACAGTGAAGGCGGCGCCCAAGGCCAGGCCTAAGGCAGCTGGAAGGCCCAGGAGGAACAAGGGCAGCCAAGTAAGACAACTAGCCACTGGAGATTCTTGCCAGAAAGTTCCACCTGCTCCCAACCCTCACAGAAAGCAAAGTAGAAAACTGAGGCCCAATGGTCTCTCCTCTGCAACGATTCATGCCAAGAATTCCAAACACAAACACATACACACACACCACCTGAACTGAACACAATTTATTTGGAACTTTACCAGTGAGACCCTTATCAGTGAAACCCAGAATAAAACGGAACTTGAAAAACCCACTATCCAATCACCTCAGTTCCTAAGGGCCCTGTTGCTTTTCCCTCTGGCTGGGCACCAAGCTTCCTGGGCTTTCGGCCCTGCCTTCTCTCAATCTGTCAGGAACGGAGCCTATCTCCTGGTTTGACTCGTGGCTTCTACTCCCAACCTCTGACCCAAGTGCCAGTTCTGTCTGTATCCCTAAAATACTTACAGTTGTTTTTAATTCAAGAATATATAACTGTATATATAATCAGTAATTTTGTGGATAACCGTGCTCCTTACCTAAGTCTAGACTAGAAATGAAATGTGTGCTGGGGCACCTGGGTGGTTAAGTGTCCGACTTCGGCCCAGGTCCTGATCTCGTGGTTAGTGAGTTTGAGCCCCACATCAGGATCCATGCTGACAGCTCAGAGCCTGGAGCCTGCTTCGGATTCTGTGTCTCCCTCTCTCTCTGCCCCTCCCCCGCTTGTGCTCTGTCCCGCTCTGTCTCTCAAAAATAAATAAATGTAAAAAATAAATAAATAAATAAAGTGTGCTATCACTAATGCTTTCAGTAATAAACCTTTTAAAGGACCCGTCGTTAATGCCGTGTAGTCAAGAACTTGAGCTTCACACATAAAAACGGATGCCATCCTCCCTCCCCAGATCAGTTTCCCCTCTCAACTTCCCACTACCCCCATAAAGTTCCCACTATGTAAAAACTACCTTGAAACTTTCTGTTGTATCTATGACCTGTCTCCTGAGGTCGATTACTTCTGAGAGGCATGAATCAGGCTTTACCTTTCTTCCCCATTTCCAGTCAACCTGCAGCACACTGCTGAAGAGAAATTACTCAAAAAAAAATAATAAACCCCAACACCAAAAAACAAGGACCTTGAAACAGCCAAGGCCCCACAAACAATAAATATATAAAAACATCTTCAGTATAAATTAGTAATAAAGTATGCTAATTATAAAGACATGGTATTATTTCGACCCATCGTATTAGTAAAGGTTAAAAAAAAAAACAAACCTTGATAGCAGCACGAGGTAATAGGAAACAGGCACCCTTTTAGTGTGTAGATATCTGGCAGTATCTATCAAAATTTTAAGGGCGTATACTCTCTGTGAAAACGATTTCATGAGTTTCACACCTGAAACTCATGGATTGTATGCCAACTATACTTCAATAAAAATTAAAATTAAAAAAACTCCTGTGGGTTCTTCTGCGGCATCCACAATTCTATGTATCATCTTTTCTCTTTTTCTTTTAATGTTTTATTTTATTTTTGCAAGAGAGAGTGCAAGCAGGGAAAGGGCAGAGGGAGGGAGACAGAAGATCCCAAGTGGGCTCTGCGCGGACAGCAATGAGCCCAATGTGGGGCTCGAATTCCCCAACAGTGAGATTGCGACCTGAGCTGAAGTCAGACACTCAACCGACTGAGCCACCCAGAAGCCCCAACATCACCTTTTTCCAGGTAAGCTTCACACTTAGCATGGAGCCCGACACAGGGCTCGATCCCACAACCCTGGGATCATGACCTGAGCCAAAATCAACAGTTGGATGCGCAACCGCAACCGACTGAGCCACCCAGGCGCCCCGCCTGTACTTTGTTATGACACTTATCAATAGGCTGAGGTTACAGACTACTTATATCCAAATTAGTATGAACGCTTTTTTGAAAATGCAGATGCCTGGGCCCTCCTCCGACACTGTGAACCTGGGGGGGGGGGTGGAGGGGCAGGCATTTGCATTTTAATCACATGCTCCTCAGGTGTTTGATGTACTTAAATAAGTCTGGGAATCACTGGTTTGGAGGGTACTTGGAAATCAAGTTGGAACGCGAGCTTTCCAACTGTGGAGGGTCTGGAATGCCGGTACCGTACTCTGTGTTTCAGGTAATGAAGAATCACTGAATGTTATTGGGCTGGTGCGTGAAGTGACTGGAGTGGTAATTTCACTCACATTAAAGATCTATTACATCTCACCTTTTTTTTTGGCTAGGCACGCTCCCCTAGGTCCCTTCCTGAGTGCTTTGCATGCTGCTTCATCCTGCTTCGTCCTCAGAAAACTTATGAGTTGGAAGTACTGTTTTTCCCATTATGTGGTGGTATAAAATGGAGATTCACCCTCGCTCAGCACAGACTTAGTAAGGGTCTGTCTCACACTAGAACCTTTGGTTTTAATCGCAGTCCTGGCTTGAATGACCTGTTGAGGATTAATACGGTGGTGGCCTGTGCAGGGTGAATCCAGGCGAAGAGGTGGGAAGCAAACAAATTTGGATACTGTTACACTCGATCATGTGGGATTACAGAAGCTGACCTAGCATAGGGGTGCAGCAGGAGCTGCTTCGTAAAATTTTATGATTTTATGAGCCTGGGTGGCTCAGTTGGTTGAGCATCTGACTCTTGATTTTGGCCCAGGTCATGATCCCAGGGTTGTGGGATCAAGCCCCACGTTGGGTTCAGAGCTAAGCATGGAGCCTGCTTGGGATTCTCTCTCCCCCTCTGCCCCTCTCCCCACTCATGCGCTCTCCTAGCTAAAAAAAAAATAGGTGGGGCGGGGGGCAGGGGGGTGTGGGGTGTGGAGCAGGGTGCCTGGATGGCTTAGTCGGTAAGTTTCTAGTTTTTGGTTTCAGCTCAGGTCACGATCTCATGGTTGGTTTGTGAGTTCGAGCCCTGAGTCAGGCTCCGCACCGACAGTACAAAACCTGCTTGGGATTCTCTCTCTCCCTTCTCTCTGCACCTCCCTCTGCTCATGCCGGCATGTGTAAGCATACACACTCTCTCTCTCAAAATAGGGAAATAAACTTAAAAAAAAAAAAAACAAAGTAGAGGCAAGTGTTCTTGTCAATAGCTAGCATGCCCATCTACACCTCTGTTCATGCCATTCACGCCTGCCTTCGACCACCACCCCTGATCCCCAGCCCCTTTGACCCTAACCACAGAATGAGCCCTCCCTTTCCTCTGTAATCCTAAAACACACTATCTTCACTATCGTTTGGAATTTAACTATCCTTCCGGTAATACCTGGTTTTGCTGTCTGACTCTCATACTGCTATTTAACTTCTCGGGCCAGTTATTTCCCCGAGTCAATTTTACCACCATGGTCAAAAATGATACTTTGAACAAGAAATGATATGCTCAATATTCTGTTTTTAATTCATGAAATATTTGATATATACGTAAAATTATGTCTCCTCTTTTATGCGTACTGACTCGCGGTCTCCTGATTTCATGTGCCTTAAGTGGAAAGTAAACGTTAGTGGATCTGAAAAATCCATAACCAAATTCTGTCCTAACACCCTCAAAATATGTAAATGACACCACAGTGTACTTTATCCCAACTTAAGCTGAAAATCCATTAATCATAAGCTATATTCCAGAATCACCTGCTTCCTGAGAAAGGAAAAAAAAATAACACATGCCCCCTCATTTGTATGAGACTTTTTAAGAGAAACATGTTTTGTTTTGTTTTTTTTTTTTGAGAGAGAGGGAGCAGGGAAGAGGAGGAGAGGAAGAGAGAGAATCTTAAGCAGGCTCTGTGCTAGCTCAGCATGGAGCCCAACTCACGGCTTGATCTCACACCCCATGATCTAGGCAGAAATCAAGAGTCGGACGCTTAACAGACTAAGCTACCCAGGCGCCCCTGTACTCAAGACTTTAAGACAAAACCTCACGGTTGAAACAGGAGACGAGAGAAAGAGTGGACAACAGTCACTGGCCAAAGGACATGTTAAACACACAGATGCCTTTGGTCCACCAAGTAATGGAACATTCTCCAAAAGGTCACTATGTTCCAAGTGCTATATTAAGTACAGTGGGGTATTCCACTCCTGTGAAATGAGAGTAACGAAAATAAAAAGATTAAGCTCACAAAGATCAGAAGAGGTGTGGAAGATGGAAAGGTGACAGAGGGGTACTAACTGAACCAGCAGAGCTGAGGAAGCCCCAGTGTAAAATGATTACACTCGTGAGGAATGCCTCCGACACAAAATAAAGAAACGAAAATCAACCAAAGAAAGGAATTGGAACACAGATGATTCTAAGAAAAAATTAAAAACTAAAATAGCCTCAGAGAGAGTAAACAGTAACAATAATGAACGCAAATATTTACTTAGCACCTGCTATATCCCCAGGCACTATTCAGTTTTTTTAAGCTTATTTTGAGAGAGTGAATGAGCGAACAGAGGAGGAGCAGAGAGAGAGGGAGAGACAGAACCCCAAGCAGACTCCGTGCCGTCAGCACAGAGCCCAACGTGGGGCTCGAACTCACGAACCATGAGAATATGCCCTGAGCTGAAATCAAGAGTATGAGGCTTACCCAACCGAGCCACCCAGGTGTCTCCCCCCGTCCCCCAGGCACTATTCTAAGTGCTTTCTACATATTAACTCACCTGTTCCTCACCACAGCCTGAGGTGGTATTTCTACGTTCTCGTCACATACATCATGGGTTAGCAAATTACGACCCAAGGAGCCAGGTCCAGCCTGCTGCCTGAAGAATGATTTTTACATTTTTAAACGAATGAAAAAAAAAAACAAAAGAATATGTTGTGACATGTGGACGTTATGAGAGTTCTAGTGGAACACTGCAACACTCACTTGTTCACATGTTGCCTGTAGCTGTTTTTGTGACAACAGCAGAACTGCATAGTTACTACCCAGACCGCATGTGACGCCTTCATCCCCTTATACCGCTGCTGCCCACACTACAAATCTCAATAACACAGTTAGAAGTCAGCACTGCAAGTACCCTGCATACTGTGACACTCACTACCACTGGATATACATCATGTCAAAACAAGAAAAGAAGAAAGCAGACTTTGACGTCATGCTTTTATAGCAGAGCAGAGATCGTTTTTTTAAACCTGATGAGATGGGGAAGCATCACGTCTGTTGGGTAACAGCATCACGCTTGCACTGGAACGCCACATAGGAAGACATTACCAGCTACGCACAGCCTCACATGCCCTACCATGGAGCGCTCCCAGTTCACGAAAGCGACGATCAGGAGAATCAGCAAATTTAAAACACAACACTTCAGGGGTGCCCGGATGGCTCAGCTGGTTAAGCGTCCAACTCTTGATTTCAGCCCGGGGTCATTCTCATGGTTCATGAGATGAGCCCCACGTCCGGCTCTGTGCTCTGTGCTCACAGTGCAGAGCCTGCTTGGGATTTTCTCTCTCCCTCTCTTTCTGCCCCGCCCCCACTTGCGCACGCAGGTGACCTTGCGCACACTCTCCTCTCTCAAAATAAGCTTAAAAAAACAAATAAAAATACAAAACACGGCATTTCATCACAGCAGGGTGCTTTCCCAACAATAAAGAATGAAAACGAGGGCTGCAACCAAAGTCTCTGTATGGTTCATGTATTAACCAAACAAGAAAAGTCACTGACCAATCATGAGATGAACTAAATCATGTGTGAGTGCAGCAGCCAAAGAAATGTGTCCAGGAAAAATAAACATCTTTCAGATCCTCCATTGAAAATAACTGTTCAGAGAACAGTCTGAATGGAACAACTACACCTATGATTATTTTCCAAAAAAGTGGAGGAAAATACTAATTCGGTACAACCTGAAGTGGGATCTGCTAACATGCATAATAACTGATGGTGGTAAAAATACACCATCAGAAAAGGCTTAGATGGACAAATTTACAAACCTTGTAAAAATGCAAGGTGTTTATAACCTATTCAGTATTTAAACACACACACACACACACACACACACACAATGGGGCGCCTGGGTGGCTCAGATGGTTAAGGATCTGACTCTTGGTTTTGGCTCAGGTCATGATCTCATGGTTTGCGAGTCTGAGACCCGCATCGGGCTCTGCGCTGGCAGCACGCAGCCTACTTGGGATCTTCTCTCTCCCTCTGCTCTGCCCCACTGTTCGCACACTCATACACTCTCGCTCTCTCAAAACAACTTAAAAAAAAAAAAAAACAATAGCAACAACCTACTCATTGCAACAACCTACTCATTAGTCATTGTATGATCAATGAGCAGGAGCACTACATAAAATATTTGAATCTAACATGTGTTATTAAACCAGTTACGACCATTAACTTCATTACCTTCATGAACTTAACCACCATCGGTTCCATAAAAATTCTGTCTGAAACAGAAGCTGAATATCCTGATGTGTCCTACCACACAGTACCATGACTTAGCAGGGGTATGTTTTTATGGAAATTTCTCGAGCTCAGAACTGAGAATGAAATTTTTCTGAAGAACCATCCCCCTGAGCCACTGTTACTGAACACTGAATGGCTTTGAAAATTCATTTTTGCTGACTTGCTAATATTTCTCAATGAATTCAATCTAAAATTAGGAGGCCAATAGCACTTCCATGCAAAACCTATACTGAGATAGTCATTTCAAGGACAACTGACACTGAATCTTAAGTGATGTCAAGCTGCTTTACACACTTTCTAGGCTGTAAAAAAATTAAAATGAGATGGGATCTCCAATCCCAAACAAATATGCAGTAGATATACTTTCCAAAATAAAACTACAGTTCCAGCATTTTTCAGACCTCAATACAAGTATAAAAGTACTTTCCGGGGACACCTGGGTGGCTCGCTCAGTGGAGCATGCAACCCTTGATCTTGGGGTTGTGAGTTCAAGCCCCATGTTGGGTGTAGAGACTGCTTAAAAATAAAATCTTAAAAAAAAAAGAAAAAAGAAAAAAAAGTACTTTCCACATTTCGAAAACCATTTAACTATGCAACAAGAAGCTTCTACCTAACCTTCCATTGTAAGTGATTAGTGGGCAATGCGATGATCTGCTAAAAGGTAAGTATCAAGAAAACAATCTAGCAGAATTCAATAGATGCCTTCCAAGCAATAAATACGCTCCACTAAAATCATACGTTCATGGGTTTATATCTGTATTTGGAGGCACCATGGAAAAAGATACTTTCAAGGGCATGTGGGTGGCTCAGTCGGTTAAGCATCCAACTCTTGCTTTCACCTCAGGTCATGATCTCATGGTTCGGTTCGTGAGACTGAGCCCCGCTTCAGGGCTCTGCGCTGACAGGCTTGGAGCCTGCCTGGGATTCTCTCCCTCTCTCTCTGCCCCTACCCCCACTCGCTTGCTCTCTCTCTCTCTCTCTCTCTCTCAAAATAAATAAACTTTACACGAAATACTTTCAAAGATGAAATACAAAAAATCTCATTAAAAACCCATGTTAGGGGGGCACCTGGGTGGCTCACTCTGTTAAGTGTTTGACTTCAGCTCAGGTCATGATCTCACAGTTTGTGGGTTCGAGCCCCAGATCAGGCTCTGTGCTGACAGCGCAGAGCCTGGAGCCTGCTTTGGATCCCGTGTCTCCCTCTCTCTCTGCCTCTCTCCCACTTACACTCTGTGTCTCTTTCTCTCCCAAAAATAAATAAACATTAAAAAAAAAAAAAAAAACCCACGTTAGGGACACCTGGGTGGCTCAGTCAGTTGAGCATCCGACTTAGGCTCAGGTCATGATCTCACAGTTGGTGAGTTCAAGCCCCGTGTCAGGCTCTGTGCTGACAGCTCAGAGCCTGGAACCTGCTTCGGATTCTGTGTCTCCCCTCCTCTCTGCCCCTCCCCAACTTGTGCATGAGCGCTCACTCGCACTCTCAAAAATAAACCTTAAAAAAAAATTTAAGGGGCTCCTGGGTGGCTCAGTTGGTTAAGCATCCAACTTCGGCTCAGGTCATGATCTCGCAGTTCGTGAGTTTGAGCCCTGCATCAGGGCTCTGTGCTGACAGCTCAGAGCCTGGAATCTGCTTCAGATTCTGTGTCTCCCTCTCTATCGCTGCACCTGCCCAGCTTGTGCTCTGTCTCTCTCTCTCTCTCTCTCTCTCTCTCAAAAATAAATATTTTTAGGGGCGCCTGGGTGGCGCAGTCGGTTGGGCGTCCGACTTCAGCCAGGTCACGATCTTGCGGTCCGTGAGTTCGAGCCCCGCGTCGGGCTCTGGGCTGATGGCTCGGAGCCTGGAGCCTGTTTCCGATTCTGTGTCTCCCTCTCTCTCTGCCCCTCCCCCGTTCATGCTCTGTCTCTCTCTGTCCCAAAAATAAATAAAAACATTGAAAAGAAAAAATTAAAAAAAATAAAATAATAAATATTTAAAAAAAAATTTTTTAACAGTACATATGAACATCTGTAATCAATTCTGACAACTGAGGTTTACATTCAGTATTCCCTATTAGGTAAAATGTTATCCCCTCTCCTCCAAAAAGAGATTTCATTCTTCTTGTTAGAAAACCTTTATTACATGAGTTTGAGCCCTGCGTCGGGCTCTGTGCTGATGGCTCAGAGCCTGGAGCCTGTTTCAGATTCTGTGTCTCCCTCTCTCTCTGACTCTCCCCTGTTCATCCTCTGTCTCTCCCTGTCTCAAAAATAAATTAAAAAAAAAAACGTTAAAAAAAAAAAAAAGAAAACCTTTATTACAAAAAACCTATTCTCAGCCATTATTAGTATTGTATTTTCAATTTCCTCAGTAAAAAACTTATGGAAATTTCTCCTCTCTCATCACATAAGTGCCCGTATAACAGGGGCACCTGAGTGGCCCAGTCAGTTAAACGTCCAACTTCGGCTCAGGTCATGATCTCATGGTTGTGGAGTTCGAGCCCCACACTGGGCTCTCCACTCTCAGCACAGAGCCCTCTTCGGATCCTCTGTCTCCCTCTCTCTCTCTCTCTCTCTCTCTCCCTCTCTCTCTCAAAAATAAACATTAAAAAAAAAAAGTACCTGTATAATAATATCCTTCATTTTGCTTCTTGGCCCACAATGCCTAAATTATTTACAATCTGGCCCTTTACACAAATGTCTGGCAACTTTCGGCCTAGAAGAAGGAACAAAGGTGAAAAAAAGATTAAGTGACTTCCCCAAGACTATAGAGTTAGAAAATGACGAACCGGAGTTTCAGACCAAGGCAGGCTAGGTGCAGAAACCATGCTCTTAACCACTATACCACACAGTTTCCATGACCCAAGAACAAGATGTCATTTAAAAAAAAAGGAAACAATCAAAGAACAAGAAAAGATGCCTGAAATTAAAAACTGATTAAAAAATTCACTAGAGAGGGGCGCCTGGGTGCCTCAGTGGGTTAACTGTCCAACTCTTGATTTCAGCTCAGGTCATGACCTCACAGTTCGGTTAGTGAGATTAAGCCCCGCACTGGGTTCTGCACTGACAGCGTGGAGCTCGCTCAGGATACTCTCTCCCTCTCTCTCTGCTTCCCTCTCCCTCTCAAAAATAAATGAATAGGGGCGCCGGGGTGGCTCAGTCAGTTAAGCGTCCGACTTCGGCTCAGGTCATGATCTCATGGTCCGTGAGTTCGAGCCCCGCGTCGGGCTTTGTGCTGACAGCTCAGAGCCTGGAACCTGCTTCCGATTCTGTGTCTCCCTCTCTCTCTGACCCTCCCCTGTTCATGCTCTGTCTCTCTCTGTCTCAAACATAAATAAACATTAAAAATAAATAGGGGCGCCTGGGTGGCGCAGTCGGTTAAGCGTCCGACTTCAGCCAGGTCACGATCTCGCGGTCCGTGAGTTCGAGCCCCGCGTCAGGCTCTGGGCTGATGGCTCGGAGCCTGGAGCCTGTTTCCGATTCTGTGTCTCCCTCTCTCTCTGACCCTCCCCCGTTCATGCTCTGTCTCTCTCTGTCCCAAAAAAAATAAATAAACATTGAAAAAAAAAATTAAAAAAAAAATAAAAATAAATAATAATAAAATAAATGAATAAACCTGAAAAAAAAGTTTTTTTAATTCACTAAAGAGAAGATAAGGTCAAGGAAACTCCCATAATAAAGGACAGGAAGACAGATGGCAAACAGGAAATGGAAACTTAGAAGACACCACGAAGACAGAAGTAACAGGAGCGCCAAGAAGAAAGTAGGAACAAAACAGAGGGGTGTTAAGTGTAGACACTGCTGGGTTGGGTGTGAAGTGTCTGAGATTTTATCTTACCCGAACACTAACAAAGCCACGAAGCCTCTGGGACAGGGACCAAAACGATTCAGTGCTCATAGCAACAGCGGTCGCCAGAGTAACATCTTGCGTCAGTTTCCCGGGCCCCAATCCCCACAGGCCTTTCAAAGTATTTGGTAAAAATTAGTAATACGTCCATGAAAAAAGCAGCAAATGGGGGTGGGGAGCAGGGAAACCAGGTAAATTACTCAGCTCAGCAGCGAGCAATATCTCTTAGCAGTGTAAACGCTGAACGCTCAATGAGCCAAGAATTCTTACCTATGGAAGGGCTGGAAGACGGGGGAGGAGGAGGAAGAGCACCTCGTGTACCATAACAAGGAGTCAATAGGTAGCACCCACAGTTGATAAACCAAAAAATGGCCATTTAGTTATATTAGTCATAAATACAGTTCAAGTAGCTGTCTCTGGGAACCCGACTCCAAAGGACAGAGAAGGCAAGGCACTGCCCATTTTGTATAATGTACCTTCTTCTACTATTATTCTTATCTTTTCTAAAATAAAAGCACTACTTTAAATAGAAAAATTAACTTTTAAATAAAGTAGAGAAGGGGCACCAGGGTGGCTCAGTTGGTTAATCCCACTCTTGACTTCGGCTCAAGTCGTGATCTCACAGCTGGTGAGTTCAAGCCCTGCTTCTGGGTCACCGTTGACAGCGCGAAGCCTGCTTGGGATTCTCTCTCTCTGCCCCTCCCTCCCCAAATAAATAAATAAACTTTAAAAATAAATAAATAAAATTAGAGAGAACGTGCTTTACTACTCACCATCACAATCACTGATTCATATAAACAACTCAATGTGCAAGTACCAAAGAAGAGTGCCAGGGTGAAAACACAAACTAGCAGTACCCAAGCACCATCACATTACGCTTAGGCAAACACAGGGGGTCTGCCGATATTTCCCAAGTGCCCACTAGTGACCAGCACAATGCTAAGCACCAAGACTGAAATTGTGAAGAATGGAACTGACTTACAGTCGAGTAAGAGATATAGGTAAATCAACAGGAAATTATAATATGGCAACTCTTCAAGACTCAGTGAAAGCTTCCCAAAGGTCATACCATCAAAGCTAGGGCCTGAAGGATAAGAAGGACTGGCCTAGCTGGGTGTAGGGTTCAGAAAGTTGTCAAAGCAAAGGGAACACCACGCGTGAAGGCTTAGAGTGAAGACAAACACAGGCAAGGGCCCATTCCAGGAACTGAGAGAAGTTCAACACGGCTGGAGCAGGGCTAGAGCAGGGAGGGAATCAGAGTGGAAGCAAAAAAGGGCCAGAGAGCAGGCTGATGCCTGATGCTTTACAACAGGACGACTTACTAACAGGTTTCTACTTTGTCCACTGGAACCAGAAGATAGCACACATCCCTGGGTCTTCTAAGAGATCAGTGAACGCTTCCCCATACACTGATGATTTCAAAATACCTACATCCAGTCCAGAACTCTTTGTGGGTGCCAGACCATTTATCTAACTGCATGCCGTGCACCACCATCGGGACCCAGAAAACAAGCCACACCCCAGGGATGACAGAGTAAGAAACTGGGTAACTAATGACAGTGGAGTCGCCATGCCAGCCCTGAGCTGTCTACCTCTGGACTTTTACACGGGAAACAAACAAGATGTTTAAGCTATTATTCAATCAAGTCTGCTCTGCACAGCCAAACCGAATCTTAACTGATGCAGGAGGCTTCAAAAACATTCAAGGGGCGCCTGGGTGGCTCAGTCGGTTAAGCGTCCGACTTCGGCTCAGGTCATGATCTCGCGGTTCATGAGTTTGAGCCCCATGTCAGGCTCTGTGCTGACAGCTCTGAGCCTGGAGCTGCTTCGGGTTCTGTGTCTCCCTCTCTCTCTGCCCCTCCCACTCACGCTTTGTCTCTGTCTCTCAAAACTGAATAAATGTTAAAAAAAAAAAAAAAAAAAACACATTTTTTTTAAAAGTATTCTAAAGGGAAGGGTTGCAAGAGATACTCTGAAGGGACTGTTACAATTTGGTGACTGACTCCATCTAAAAAAGAAATTATCAATCACATCACATACAGAATACGTATTGTTTAATTCTTCCAGTGTTATTGGAAAGTTAACAGCTACTTTTAGTGCCTGCATTGTTTTTACATTGAGATATAATTGACATGAAGCATTATGTCAGTTTCAGGTGTACCACAGGGTATTCTATGCGTGTATATATTGCAAAAATATCACCACAGTAAATCTAGTTGACATCCATCACCGTACATCGTTACAATTTTTTCTTGTGATGAGAACTTAAAAGATCTGCTGTTAGCAACTTTCAAATATACAATAGAGCCTTATTAACTGTAGTCGCCATGCTGCACATCACACCCCCATGACTTATAACTAGAAGTCTGTACCTTTTGACCACCTTTACCCATTTTGTCCACACACCCAGCCCCACTCCCACCCCATAACCCCAGCCTGGTGTCCGCATATGTAACGAATGGGATCAAACTTACAGAAGAAATCGGAGGGCCTGGGTGGTTCAGTCGGTGGAGCGGCCGACTCTCGATTCCAGCTCAGGCCATGATCTCACGGTTCATGGAATCGAGGTCAGCACTGGGCTCTGCGCTCACAGCACAGAGCCTGCTTAAGATTCTCCCTCTCTCTCAAAATAAAAAAAAAAAGACATCTTAAAAAATATTAGAGATCAGAAAGTACTAACCAAACTTCCAGAAAGGAATGAAAAGAAACAGAACATTTTAGTAAGTGAGACCTATTTATAAAGTTGTTCCCAACGCTGCTAGTTTAGATTATTTGGACCACAAAGAAGTATCAGGCAGATAACTTACACGCTGTTTACACGCAGGTTTTAAGCAGAAGTTCAGGGCATTAAGCGCCACTAAGGAGCTCCCAAGGGGAAACGAGGTAAAGAGCAGGAGCAGATACTGAACAGGCTCTTCCTGAGACGCGGTAACCGGAAACGCACCACCACCAGAACCAGCACCTTCACGCCCCGACACGGTCCCGACCTCGGGAGCTGAGGACGGAAGCAGGACACCAAACTAGAGGCCTTCCCGAAGCCCTCTCTACCTCCAACATTCACTCTTCTCCTGGTCCTGGCAAAGGCTCAAAGCCCTTTTCAACCAACCAGGTCACAGAAGGACAAGTCGGGAAGGGGCCTCGAGCCCAGGGCTGTCAGGAGTTCGCTCTTCCTGAATGTTTTTGCACTTTAAGAGCTTCCCGTCGAACTGGGGGTGCCTTGATCACCCACTGAGTCGGAGAGCCTTCTCCCTCACTGCCCCAGGCTGCCCTGTGACTTCAAGCAGCTGCTGGGTGTTACACACACTCTGATTACAAGTACACAAAACTTTAGAAACATGAATATGAAGAGACCGAAACGAAATACAAAAAAACTTCGCAGGTTGTTACATCGCTTTTATGCTTAGTCACTTTTTTTTTTTTTTTTTTTACATCCAAATTAGTTAGCATATGGTGAAACAATGATTTCAGGGGTAGATTCCTTAGTGCCCCTTACCCATTTAGCCCATCCCCCCGCCCACAACCCCTCCAGTAACCCTCAGTTTGTTCTCCATATTTATGAATCTCTTCTGTTTTGTCCCCCTCCCGGGTTTACATTATTTTTGTTTCCCTTCCCTTATGTTCATCTGTTTTGTCTCTTAAAGTCCTCATATGAGTGAAGTCATGATTCTTGTCTTTCTCTGACTAATTTCACTTAGCATAATACCCTCCAGTTGCCAATGGCAAGATTTCATTCTTTTTGATGGCCGAGTAATACTCCATTGTATATATATATACCACATCTTTATCCATTCATCCATCAATGAACACGTGGGCTCTTTCCCTCCTTTGGCTATTGTCGATAGTGCTGCTATAAACATATAAAATATGTCAATAGTGCATGAGTCCCTTCGAAACAGCACACCTGTATCCCGTGGATAAATGCCTAGTAGTGCAATTGCTGGGTCGTAGGGTAGTTCTATTTTTAGTTTTTTGAGGCACCTCCATACTGTTTTCCAGAGTGGCTGTACCAGCTTACATTCCCATACACTTAATCACTTTTAAGGGTCTCATTTTACCAAAGCCCACACTGCAAGTGCACAGGTACTTCCCGTATGTTTGTCATGGTCACTAAAAAGGAAGATGGAGTGGTCCTCTCTACCACTAACCATTCCCATTGCCTACACAGTGAAAGATGACACTTACATTGAATTTGTAGTAGCAAAAGAAGTCACCTCACCTATTTTCCGAAGTCTCAGCAAAATGTCCCCAAACACACCATGGCAGAAAGAATAACAGCCCCCAAAGATGTCCATGTCCTAATCTATGGAACCAATGATTGCTATCTTACCTGGCAAAGGGGACTTTGCAGCTATAATTAAGTCAAGGACCTTGAGATAGGGGAGATCCTCCTGAATTATCTAATTTTTTTTTTTTTTTCAACGTTTATTTATTTTTGGGACAGAGAGAGACAGAGCATGAACGGGGGAGGGGCAGAGAGAGAGGGAGACACAGAATCGGAAACAGGCTCCAGGCTCTGAGCCATCAGCCCAGAGCCTGACGCGGGGCTCGAACTCACGGACCGCGAGATCGTGACCTGGGTGAAGTCGGACGCTTAACCGACTGCGCCACCCAGGCGCCCCCTGAATTATCTAGATAAGCCTGATCTAGTCACATGGGTCCTTAACCTTTCCCAACTGTCACTGGAGAGATACAATACTACTCACTTTGAAGATGGAATAAGAGGGCCACAAGCCAAGGAACAGGGGGTGGCCTCTAGAAGCTGGAAGAGGTAAGGAAACCTCTAGAAAACTCCAGAAGAGAATAGAGACTTGTTGACACACTAATTTTTTTAGCCCAGTGAGACCCATTTTGGACTTCTAAAATAGAGACCTTTAAAAATTTGTTTAAATGTTTCTTTATTTTTGAGAGAGAGAGAGAGAGAGAGAGAGAGAGAGCACGCACAGGGGAGAAGAAAAAGTGGGGGTGGGGGGACAGAGGATCCGAGGCTGGCTCCATGATAACAGCAGAGAGCCCAACACAGGGCCCGAACCCACGAACCGCAAGACCAAAGCCAAAGTTGGACACATCGCTGACTGAGCCACCCGGGTGCCCCTAAAATATAGAACTTTAAAAATAATTTGTGTTGTTTTTAGGACACTAAATTTGTGGTACTTTGTTACAGTAGGCATAGAAAACTAATACACACACAGTAAACAACTTCTGACAATATGTGAAATTATCTAGAAAAGCATAATCAAATTGCCCCATACTTAGAACAGACGTAAGTTATTTGTGAATATACATTTCGCTTTTTAAAAATCTGTGCATGTGTTACATTTCACTTCTATCTTTCTCCCGCTCTTACAAAACTCCATCGATTAAAATGCCAAAGTGACAATTCTTCAAACTTTTTACACAAGATGAACCATATTAACCAAGAAAAAGGAACAGGATACCAGGAACAACTGGAAAAAAATCAGGAAACAATTATACCATATTTTTTTAGAGAGTCAAACATCAAAGCGGTTGGAATGTGTAACTTCTTTGTATCAAATGGATACCACATTTTAAAAAATAAGTCCTTCTAAATATTGATATTAAGAGCTTACCATTGATTTTTTTGGATGTGATACTTGTATGTGGGTATATTAAAAAAAGAGTACCTCAACCTTCCACAGATATACACTCACATATTTACAAATGAAATGGTATGCCTATGATCTGCTTTAAAATAGGGGGCCAGGCACCTGTGTGGCTCAGTCAGTTGAGTGACCCACTCTGGATTTCGCCCTGGGTCATGACCCAGAATACTGGCATTGAGCCCCCAAGTCTGGCTCCGTGCTGTGTATGAAGCCTGCTTGGGATTCTCTCCCTCTCCCACTGTCCCTCTCCACAACTCACTCTCTTTCTTGCTAAAATTAAAAAAAAATAATAAAATAAAATAGTTTGGGGGCGCTTGGGTGGCTCAGTTGGTTAACCATCAGACTCCTGATTTCAGCTTAGATCACGATCACAAGGTTGTAAGACTGAGCCCCACTGTCAGGCTCCACACTGGGCAAGGAGTCTGATTAAGATTCTCTCTTTCCTTCTCTCTCTGCCTCTCTGCCCGCTGGTGTCTTTTTACTTCTTTGTCTCTCTCTTAAAAAATAAATTAAATTAAATTAAATTAAATTAAATTAAATTAAATTAAAATAGGAAGCCTGGGTATTCAGTCAACTGAGTGACAGACTTCGGCTCAGGTCATGATCTCACGGTTCGTGGGTTCAAGCCCCATGTTGGGCTTTGCACTGCCGACACAGAGCCCACTTCGGATTCTGTCTCCCTCTCTCTCTGCCCCTCCCCCGCCCTCAAATATAAATAAACACTAAAATAAAATAAAATTAAAATTAAATAAAATTAAATAAAATAGTTCAGAGTGGGGATGGGAATGGATAAAGGACACAGATGAAACTAAATCAGCCTGAGTTACTAACTGTCGAAGCTGGGTAATGGGTACATGAGGGCATATTAAATTATTTCAATGTCTGAACTCTTCTGTATTTGTATTTAAAAGTTACAAAAACAAAGTCCTTGGCCTCTATCAAAATAAGACTTAATACATTTAACAGAATCTCCTTCCTGTGACATCGCCCCCCTCAATTCTCTGCCACTCAAACCATCTGCAATTTATAGTTCAATTATTCTTTAATCTCCAAGTCATTTTACCTTATTTAAAACCTTAAGAGTTTCAGCAAATCACTTAAGCTCTGAGAGACTAGTTCTTCATCTGCAGAATGGGAGTATTTCTATTTGGCTAGTCTCAGTTGCCAAGAGAATTATACCCAAGATGTAAGTTATAAAGCAGAATAATCTTTCCAAAAATCATAAATTTCATGCTCAGCAGCAACCACTCACCTATTCCTATAAATCTCCTCCCTTCCACCTCCAGTTTCTCTCTTGAGCTCTCAACCCATCAGACCGAAGCCTGGGTTCCTCTGTAAGATTACACTCCTCTCCCCGGCCTCCACCCTCCATGTTTCCACATCTTTGAGCAGCTCCTCCCTACACGCCTCTCCCACCAACCTCCGCTCTTCCCTTTCAGGGTCCCGCTTCATCTACCCCCCCCATTCTGTCCATTCTGTGTACCCCTTTGCCGGCCCTATTACAGTCACCCCATCACTCCTCTACCCCAGCTCAGTACTTTCATGCGATCAGCTTTATCACCCCGCTACTGCCACTAACTCACAAACACCTGGGCTAACTTCCCACCCTTTCACCGTTCAGCTGACACACAACTGCTAGCTGCCAGGGGGTGGGAAAGGGGGAAATACAGACCGTTAATGGGTAGGAGTTTCTCTTTTGGGTGACAAAAATGTTCTGGAATTAGAAAGTTGCACAAACCCAGTGAATACGCTAAAAACCACGGAGTTATACTTTAATTGTACTTTTAAAGGGTGAATTTTATGGTAGGTGAATTACATCTCAATAACAATGTATATGTCAAAAAAAAAAACCCCACTATTGCTCACCCTGCCCATCACACGCCCATTTGTCAGACCAACATCGCCCCATCTCCCGGAGCATCTACCTGCTCTTCGGTATCCCTCCAACTCTTACCGCGACTCGGACAGACGTCCCTCTCACTCTCTTGACTAACACACTCCCTCACCCTCTGAGTGCCACTGTTCCCTGGAAGGGGGCGGGGAGAAGGGAAGATGTGGGCAGCTCTTGGGGCCCAGGCACAGCCCCTCCAGGGTGGCCCAGTCCCCCACTGGCAGGAAAGGACCCTCTACCCCGCCCTGGCGGAGAAGCCCCACCGACTGGCGGGTGTCCTCAAACCCGCTCCGACAAGGGGCCGGGGGCCCCGCCGGATTTTCAGGGCCGCTCCGCTGGGGGCGGCGCCAGAGCCCACCTGTCTCAGCCGGCGGGCAGATCCGCTTCCAGCTCCAGCGACACGCGAGAGGGTGGCAGAGAGGGATCGGAAGAAGCCGCTGTCGCCGCCGCAGCCGGAGTGGCGCACGCCGGCTCAGGCCTCCATGTTTCCACGTCTCTGCGGCTCGGGCTCCGGCTCGACTCCGGCTCGGCTCCCGCCCCGGCCGCGTCCGTGCGCAGGCCGGGAGGCGGGGAGAGAAGAGGGAAGCGGCCGAGAACGCGGCTGGGGACCGAACCGCCGGGCGCGCCCCGGCCGACGGTCACGTGGCGCGCGGCCGCGCAGGCTTCTGGGAAATGTAGTCCTTCAGACGTTAGACGTTTCTCCACCCACCTAGCGCGCGTCCAGGGCAACCGCAAAGCCACGTGGCAAACTCGAGAAGCGGCCAGGCCCACTACAGACTGCTGGACCGCTTACCCTGCTCCACGTGTTCTGGTGGCTTAACTTTGTTAAGGCCCCTCTTTATCCCAACTGGATAGCCAACTCACAGTCAAGCAATTCCTTGTAGGGCCCTGAAGAATTGGGAAATAGGAAAATGATTAATCTTTTGGTGTTTTGTTTTTTTTTAATCTCCATCTTTATTCTTTTCAAACCCTTGTGTCGAGAGCTGACTTTTCGAAAATAACTTTTGATGGAGGCAGGTAGCAGATCTGTTACCTGCACCGTTTATAGAAAGCACACGTCCCATGGGAAAGAGTATCTATACAGCCAAAATTTGGAATTTGAAGTCAAATGAGCTGAAGTTACCAGATCAACGTCCGTCCTTGAACTTTTCCCGTTAGTTTCCTCTTAAACACATAAAGATGATGATGATTCTTCCCATACAGGACTATTGGCAAATCAATAACAATAATTAGCAACTCCCATTCCGGGTTGGTTTCTATGTGCTGTGCACTGTTACTGCTTTCAACAAATAAAGGTGAGACAAATATCACTAATTTCCCTTTTACAGTCAGTGTGTCAGCTGTACCCCGAGAAGTACTATACAAATTTTAGATACACTTTTCTAGCATCTATTACCAATAAACTCCCTGAGCTGTCAGGACTATTACAGAAAAACATACTAAAAACACAAGGTACCTTGGAGCCTAGCTAAAAAGAGATGGGCACTGCTATGCAGCCATTGTAAAGAATGCTAGGAAACATGCTCATGATCTATCCAGTGGAAATGGTATATGTAATCTTGTCCAATTTTTATAAATGAATTATATAGATAGATGCACACACACACACACACACACACACACACATCCCCAGGAGGGGAAAAGGCTAAAAGAATATTAATTATTAACTTTGGAGTATGAGATGGTGTGTGATTAAATTCAGTTGTTCCCTGTTTTCTATTTTTTCTGCGATGAATATGATTACATGTATAATTTTATAATTTTTATTTTAAAATTATAGCGAAAGAGAGGCACCAAAACCAAACTCAAAGTACTTTATATTTTTGCCTGTACCAAAAATTATACCCTCCACCTGCCCCCAAATGACCAAGCAACAAATGTGAGTCTCTCTCCAGAATTAGCGCTATAGACCAAGAAACAATTCATTCTACTTGGAGACAATCTTATTGTTAAATTTAACATTCTCCCTTTTTTATAGTTTTTGGATGGCTTGAAATAAAAAGGGTCTTAGCACTGTTCCTAGGTAAATGTCATAACGCTGCTGCGCAAACATCATAAATCAGCATGTTAGATTAGGAATGGTTTTCCCAATATATGAAGCATGAGCTGGAGTAGCAATCCTTCACTAAATATTTATTGTGTACGTAATGTGCTAAGTATTATCCTTGGTCATCAACTCCCCATAGTGCTGGAACCACTGTCATGATAACTTTGACCTGATTACATCAGTGTCTAGTTGGTGCAGAAACACTACCAGAAAGTCATGAAAACCCTGCTACTAAATGCAAGTGAGTGTCTGTGTCAGATCCTAGAACCAAAAAAGGCAATAGTGGGAAAACTTATGAAATCAGAATGAAGTCTGCAGTTGAGTTAATGGTATTGTACCAATGTTAATTTCCTAGTTTTGACAAATGTGTTATGGTTATGTAAGACATTAACATTAAAGGAAACCGGGAGAAGGATATATAGGAACTCTCTGTACCTTGCAATTCTTTTGTAAATCTGAAATTATTGCAGAGGCGCTGGGTGGCTCAGTCAATTAGGCATCCAACTGTTTATTTTGGCTCAGGTCATGATCTCATGGTTCGTGATATTGAGCCCTACGTCAGGCTCAGAGCTGACAGTGCAGAGCCTGCTTAGTATTCTCTCTCTCCCTCTCTCTCTGCCCCTTCCCCATTCGAATGCTCTCACTCTCGCTCTCTGTCTCTCTCTCTCTCTCACACACACACACACAATAAATAAACATTTAAAATTATTCCATGTGGTAGGCAGAATAATGATCCCACTGAAGATATCCACATCCAAATCCCCCAAACTTATGAATATGTTAGGTTACAAGGCAGAGAGTTGCAGATAGTATTAGGTTGCTAATCAGATGACCTTCAAGCAGGGAGATTATCCGGGATTATCAGGGGGGATCTAACGTAATCACGAAAATGAAAAGTGAGAGGAAGCCAAAAGAGAGTCCTAAATATGGCTCTGCAAGAAGGTCAAGTGAAGCAATGCAAGGGTCGGTCACTGCTGACTTGGAAGATGGCAAGAGACTGGGATGTGCCCAGTGGCCCCTAGAAGCTGGAGAAGATGAGGAAACACATTCTCCCCTAGAGCCTCCAGAAGGGAACACAGGCTTGCCCATACCTTGACTTTAGCTTAGTGAGAATTGTGTCAGACTTCTGACCTACAGAACTAGAAGATAATAATTCTGTGTTGTCTGAAGCCACTAAATTTGTGGTGACTTATTATAGCAACAACAGAAAATGAATACATTCCAAAATATAAAGTTTAAGAAAGAAAACTTTCCCAATGGCTGCCTGTTTTCCCGACACATTTTCAGTCTGAGACTGTACAAGTATTCATGCTACTTAGAAAGTAACTGTAGGGGTGCCTGGGTGGCTCAGTCCATAGAGCATGCAACTCTTGATCTCGGGGTTGTGAGTTCAAGCCCCATGGTGGGTGTAGAGCTTACTTAAAAATAAAGTCTTTAAAAGAAGGCAGAGGGTACCTGGGTTGTTCAGTTGGTTGAGTGTCCTACTCTTTTTTATTTTTTTTATTTTTTTAAATGTTTTATTTATTTATGAGACAGAGACAGAGCATGAATGGGGGAGGGTCAGAGAGAGGGAGACACAGAATCTGAAACAGGCTCCAGGCTCTGAGCTGTCAGCACAGAGCCCGACCCGGGGCTTGAACTCACGGACCGCGAGATCGTGACCTGAGCCGAAGTCGGACGCTTAACCTACTGAGTCACCCAGGCGCCCCGAGTGTCCTACTCTTGACTTCGCCTCAGTTCCTGATCTCACGGTTCATGGTTTCAGGCCCTAAATCAGGGTCCATGCTGACCACCCACAAAGCCAGCTTGGGATTCTCTCTCTCTCTCCCTCTCTCTCTCTCCCTCTCTCTCTCTCCCTCTCTCTCTCTCTCTGCCTCTCCCCTGCTCTGTGCTCTCTCTCTCTCTCTCTCAAAATAAATAAGCAGAATACTGTAGACTGGAGGACTTAAACAATAGACAATTACTTCTCACAGTTCTGAAGGTGGGAAGTCCAAGATCAGAACCAGCGTCTGGTGACAGCCTTCGTCCTGGTTTGCAGACAGCATCTTCTCATCATATCCTCACATGGTGGAGAAAGAGTGCCAGTTTCTTTCTTTCTTCTTTCTTTCTTTCTTTCTTTCTTTCTTTCTTTCTTTCTTTCTTTCTTTTTTTTCTTTCTTCTTTCTTTCTTTCTTTCTTTCTTTCTTTCTTTCTTTCTTTCTTTCTTTCTTTCTTTCTTTCATGTTTATTCGTTTTTGAAAGAAAGAGACAGCAGGGAAGGGACAGAGAGAGAAGGAGATACAGAATCCGAAGCAGGCTCCAGGCTCCAAGCTGTCAGCACAGGGCCCGACACCGGGCTCAGACTCAAAGACCGCGAGATCATGACCTGAGCCGAAGTCTGACACTTAAACAACTAAGCCACCCAGATGTCCCGAGGGCTCCAGTTTCTTCTAATGAAAACACTTAGCCATCATGGAGGCTCCACCCTCATGACCTTATTGAAATCTACCTACCTACAAAGGCCCCGCCTCCTACTGTCACCCCAGGTAGGGTTAGTTTAAAGATAGGACGTTTAGGAGAACACAAACACAGTGTATCACAGCTATTTGACTCCTCTGAGCCTCATTTTCTTCTCTGTAAAGAAACAGGAATACTCCCCTCACATCTCATCGTTGCGATGAGAATTAAGTAATGCAGGTAGCATGCCTTTTTTAATAAATGTGATTTCACCTGCGTAATCCAGATGGTACTCAACTCACATGTTGTCGTTGCCAGTCCCCAGGCATCCCTCTGAAGAGAAGTATAGATTAACCAGAACTGGATCATCTGGACAGGGCAATCAGGATGGTGAGAGGTCTGGAAATCATGTCAGATGCAGCATGCCTGGTGGAACTGAGTATGAACATCGAGACTAAGACTCGTTGTTATAACTGCTCTCAGGAGGCATGACCAGACTTGTTTTATGTTGTCCCAGAGTGCCAAACTGGGACCAGAGGTCTGAAGTTATAGGATGCAGATTTTAGCTCCACCAAAGAACTTTCTGACAAGAATACCAGGACTCATAATTAACAATTCACATCACGGGCTCTTTGCCGTGCGCTGTGCACTGTTATTTTATTTAACTCCCCCAACAACCCTATGAGAAAGGGTTAGTGTAGAAACTGATGACTCGGAAACAAATGACTCGGACTTCACAATAGTTTGTTAAGTGGACGTTGGCTTACTGATAGCGAAATGGTCCGCTTGGAAGAAAAATGAGATGCCAATCCCTCTACCTGTGTTCGAGCTGGGTCTTGGGTAAACAGGTAGTCAAAAGGACAACTGGGAAGGAACATTGGCAATCAGTCAAGTCCCTTCATTTGAGAGATGAGGGACTGAGTGCCAGGGACGCATGAGGATTCGGACAAGGACACACAGCCAGTAAGCTGATGATGGGACAGACCATTTTCGCAGGCCTTACCGAAGCCCCAACGATGCCGGCTGTTAGCAGTCAGCCAGACGCCTGCCACGGAGAGTGTTGAATGCCCAAAAGGCAGTGACTACGCAGTTCCAGGGAGTTGCTTGGCCAAGCGAGAGGCTACGCAATTAGCCCTCCATTCCCTCCACCCCCACCGGTAGCTCAGCTACACATCCGTGCCGTGCCTACAGGGTTCCTGTTCATCTCTCCTTACTAATCCTGAGCTCTGAGGCTAAGCCTTGGGAGAAAGGCTTGGGCCAGCCAGACCACCACAGCTCCTGCCAGCTCTCCTCCTGAGAGGAGGCGACCACCGCTCTGCTGCTGGAGAAACCCGGGGGAGGGGGGGGCACTATGCCGCCATCACAGTCTCCTTCCTGCTGGGGACAAGTCAGGAGTCACAAATTAATATTACTCAATGAATTAGTCTGGAAAGCAGCTACCCATGCCAGGCACTGTTCTAAAGTTTCAGGTGCATTAACTCAATGGGCTTTATGACCCTCCAGAATAGGTACCCAGACTTCCTCACACCACAAAACTGGCCAGTGGCGATTCGAACCCAGGCGGTCTGGCTGTAGAGCTCACACCTGCTCACGGGAAGTCTCAAGGCCGTCTCAAGGGCTCCCTTTACCGACACCACCGGTACTCGTGAAGGTCCACGCTGATTCCTTCAGGATTATTTTGTCTTTCTAACTAAGGTGGACTACAATGCCTGGGCGTGTTATTCAGGGCTGCTGTGACAACGTACCACAAATCGGGTGATTTAAACAATAGAGAATTTATTGTCTTGAAGTTCTTGAGGCGCCAAGTCCAAAATCAAGATGTCGGCCGAGCTGGCTCTTTCAGAGGCCGTGAGGGAGATTCTGTTCCAGGCCTTCCAGCTAGCATCCGGTGGTTTCCTGGCAACCTTTGGAGTTCCGAGGCTTGTAGAAGGGTCACCCGATCTCTGCCTTCCTCTTCTCGTTGTGTTCTCTCTGCACGGGTGTGTGTGCCTGTGTCCAAATTTCCTTTTTATTTTATTTATTTATTTATTTTTAAATTTATTTTTTTTAACATTTATTTATTTTTGAGACGAGAGAGACACAGCATGAACGGGGGAGGGGCAGAGAGAGGGAGACACAGAATCGGAAGCAGGCTCCAGGCTCTGAGCCATCAGCCCAGAGCCCGACGCGGGGCTTGAACTCGCAGACCGCGAGATCGTGACCTGAGCTGAAGTCAGACGCTTAACCGACTGAGCCACCCAGGCGCCCCCAAATTTCCTTTTTATAAGAATACCAGTCATACTGGATTAGGATCCACCCTAACGACTTCATTTGAACTAATCCCATCTGCAATGACCCTATTTGCAAATAGGGTCACAGTTTGTGTTTCTGGGGGTTAGGGCTTCAACATAAAAATTGCGTGGGAGGCTGCGTGCCATAATTCAATCCATAACACTGGGTACAACCAACTAATCCAAAGAAGATTTGAAGAAATGTAACCGATTTCAGAGGACATGGTTAGAGTTTATTGGCACAAATGAACCAAACTAGGTAAGTGTTGTTTTAACACACACTAGATCATGTTTTGTAGAAAGATATAATTCTACAATAATGAGACTGCTGGTCTCATTAGGCAAAGTGAATCTCCCAGAAGCTATGAGCCTAAGGGATTTAGGCCCCAGTGTGTGCTATCCTGCCATAGTATGGAGAATGGGGATCAGGATATCCAGAGGAAAGAGCACAGGAGAGCAGGGACCAAAATCTCCAAACCCTCCATTGGGTCACTACGTGTGAGAGTGGAGTGGTGGCTTAACTGTTTGATAAGGTCGTTTAAAGCACCTTTTCAGGGCTTTCTAGCTTTTACTAGAAAGGCAATCTTGAAACATGATAGATAGGACTGATATTTGGGGACAAGAGAACACTGGTGTGGTATAGAACAATGGTTACCAAATCCTGTCTAAGGTAGGTGATAAGTTTTCACCAACCAATTATAAAAAGAAGAAAAATGTGGACAAAATTAGTGTGAAGTTTCCATAAAAACATTTTTCATAAACGTATTCAAACTGATGGGCTATTGTTTTCCTTTATTCTCCTGTTCTTCTTCATCCTTTTAGTGTCAAAATGTCTTTTCTGAAATAATGGTGATAAAACATTATAGCTTTTTAAAATATTCTTGGTTGGCCAAATAAAAATGCCAACTGTGTATCAGTCCCCTCAAGATTTTTTTTTTTTTTTTTTTTTTAGCATTTATTTACTTTTGAGACAGAGAGAGAGAGAGACACAGCATGGACGGGGGAGGGGCAGAGAGAGAGAGGGAGACACAGAATCCGAAACAGGCTCCAGGCTCTGAGCTGTCAACACAGAGCCCGATGCAGGGCTCGAACTCACAAACCGCGAGATCATGACCTGAGCCGAAGTTGGACGCTTAACTGAGCCACCCGGGCACCCCAGTCCCCTCAACCTTTTTAAGAACATTTTACTAGTATGTAAGACACACGACTGGGAATCAGTGCTGGAGTGTGACACTGTTAGAGGGGCAATGGCCTCGGAAGACCAGCAATTCTTGGGAACGTGAGTTTACATGAACTGGGATGACTGGGTAGAACTTTACAAAAGTATCCATACTCAACCTCTGAGAGTATTGAATTAGAAAAATGGTGTGCTACAGAAAAAATGAGAGAGAAAACCGAGAGAGAGGAAGATGTGGGGTGTGGGATCCAGGAGCGGTAGGAAGTCCCAAGAACTGCCCCTGGGCACCAGGCCTCAGCAACAACTAGTCAGGAAAGGAAGTGCATAGGGAGAAAAAAGGTAATTTACAACTCTAGGAAAGCCATGCTTGTTGTGAAAGGAAACACATCACGCTACCGTAGTTCCTTCTCATCTGTGGGTGATCCACCCACTGTGGATGCCTGAAACAGTGGATAGCACTGAACCCCATATGTACTATTTTCTTCCTACACATGCATACCTATGACAAAGTTTAATTTATAAATTAGACACAGTAAGAGATTAATAATGAAACAGAACAATTATACAGTGACAAGTCGTGAATGTGATTTCTCAAAATATCTTATTAAAAAAAAAACCTTTTAATATTTATTTTTGCCAGAGAGAGAGAGAGAGAGTCAGAGCGTGAGCTGGGGTGGGGCAGAGAGAGGGAGACACAGAATCCAAAGCAGGCTCCAGGTTCCGAGCTGTCCGCACAGAGCCTGACACGGGGCTTGAGCTCACCAACCATGAGATCATGACCTGAGCTGAAACCGAGAGTCGGATGCTTAACCAACTGAGCCACCCAGGTGCCCCTCAAAGTATCTTACTGTCCCGTACTTGCGCTTGTGATGATGTGAGTCAAACACTGAAGACCGGGGGGGGGGGGGGGTGGGGGGGGGTGGGGGGGGGGAAGGGAAATGACTGCAGCACACACGCTACCCAGTGGTGGTTCCTGCGTGCTCGTTGTTAGTGTCCCAGAAAGCAGAAGGCACTCGAGATAATGCAGTGACCCACAGCCCGTAGTTAAGAGATGCTATCTCCCCTATCAGCCCCAAAGGACAAGGTGAGGGAGAGGTTAATGGAAACTGAAAACGTGCAGTTGGCCAATTTGAGGCACAGGGACTTTTGGTTGAGGGACAGAATTGACCTAAAGAGCCCTCAAGGGAGGCAGCCAAGGGAATAAATACCCAGACCGCCCTCCTTCCTTCCTTCCCCTTCCCCCTGCTATAGATCTCCACTGGCTAAACCCAGCAGAATCTTAGAGGCCAGAAGTCTGTTGATGTAGTTCATACCGTTTCTTGGGCAGCAGAGTAGGGCAAAGTCGATTTGGAGGGGCAAATGGAAGACATCTGGCGCACTCAGGATGCTATAAATACTAGTGACAACCCAAATTCAGAAAACAAATTAGGAGGATGTGCGGGAGAAGCAGTGGGACTTGCAGTTAAGATAGCTTGAGCAGAAAGTAAGAGTTAATAGCTCCAAAGACAGCAGCACGTATGTTATTATTTATTAACATGGCGATAAACAGAAGACCAACAATACCTAAATGAGTAATGCCTTTGGGGACGAAGGGAGTAGGGACATTTTACGCCTTGCAATATTATGATTTTTAAAAAGTGATATATTTAATAAAAACGAATTAAGGGGGTGCCTGGGTGGCTCCGTCAGTTGAGGGTCCGACTTTGGCTCAGGTCTTCATCTTGTGGTTCCGGAGTTTGAGCCCCGCATCGGGCTCTCTACCTGCTTGGGATCCTCTGTCTCCCTCTCTCTGCCCCTCCCCTGCTCACGTGAGCACTCTGTCTCTCAAAAGTAAAATAAAACATTAAAGAAAACAAGGGGTGCCTGGGAGGCTCAGTCGGTTAAGCATCTGAGTTCGGCTCAGGTCACGATCTCACGGTTTGTGAGTTTGAGCCCCATTCGGGCTCTATACTGACAGCTCAGAGCCTGGAGCCTGCTTCAGATTTTGTGTCTCATGCTGTCTCTCCCTCTTTCTCTAAAATAAACATTAAAAAAGTTTTTTTTAAACAAAACAATCAAGGAAGTTGCTAGAAAGCTACACAAAAAACTAACAGTGGTTACGTCTGTGGAGCTGGAATAAAGCAGAGAAAGAACATTAACTTCTCATTTAACTTGCTCTTGAACTCTCCTACTACAAACATTTGTTTTTTTTTTTTTTAATATTTTAAGTAATCTCCACACCTAACGCAGGGGCTTGAACCCACAACCCCAAGATCAAGAGATGCACACTCCACTGACTGAGCCAGCCAAGCACCCCTATATCTATTTTTATAATAGTTTTTATACCTTAAAAAAAACCTCATTCGGGGGTTCTGTGCAAAAAACCTAATCAGCTGAACACAGTCGCTAAAGGGGATCTCTCTTATCCTTCAGGTGGGGTGGAAGAGAAAAACTGTAAAGCTACTGCCTTGCATCAGATGAAGTCCAGGGTGGATCAATGACCTGACTCGACACACAGCTTAACAGAGCCTCAGTGAGGACTGAGGACTTCGAGGGCAGGAGTCCCTAACTTCTCCTTCTAAACTCATAGGGAATGCACACATCCAATACAAAGATATGGTCATCATCTTTGACTATTTATACATCCTGACACTAATGTGAAGAAGCCCAGGGAAGAGAGACGATGTGGGGACCCAGACCAGCAAAGGACTCTGCCCAGTCCCCCGTTAAAAACCACTCAATTTTGGAGTGTCTTATTATGCAACGGTAATGGATACAATCTACTCTTAAAAAAAAAAAAAGATTGTTGTTTCACAACTATACAGATGCCATCGCACTGTAATTCTGCTTTTTGATGGGCTACAAAATGGCCCTTTTAAATATTTAAACTTTACCAGTACCACGCTCTAATCAGCTGAGCTAACCGGCCAACCCACTAAATATTTAAACGTTAAAAGAAAAAAAAGACACCACACGCTAAACAGAATATTTAATATACTTCGTAAGAATAGAAGGAATGCAACAAGGATTAGAATTAGTGTATATTAGACATTTCTGTAAAAGGTATTCCATTTCTCAAAGGCATCTCCCCAATTTCCCTGTCTTTTCTATTTTCTCAGAGCCATAAGCAGTAATTGCTACCCTCCTGAGTAAGCTTCTCTGTTGTATTAGACAGTAATTATATCTTTAAGTTTCAAGTCCTCATCATCCCTCCAAACACTTTCCTTTCACTGCACAGTCTCACTGCACTGTTTCACAGTAACATCATGCTCTGTTCAAATTCAAAGAGCCTGAACAAAAGCTAGAGGTCCAAGGATTTATGAGTACTGATTTAATAGCCGTGTCTACAGGCACAACCCTTTTATTTCTTCGTAACTGTAATAAGAGAAATTAAAGCTACTTTAATGAAAAAGGAACTCAGGAATGAGATCATTAAATACAACTCACTAAACACATCTTAAATACAAATATCACGTATTTCCTGATTAGTATCAGGTAAGCAGCTAAGCTATCTATCCGGAATCCTGGTCTCAGAGAAAAAGGTCAGAGACAATTACAAGCAAGGTGCTTCATATTATCAGGTCCATTTTTAAACAATGCGATCCTTTGGGACAAGCACTTTAGTCTTTCTTTTTATCAGAGATTTCCATTGGTCCTTTTGTTGGTAATCCACTCATGTCTGCACCCTAAAATAAAAAACCATGTTAGATATTAGCACAACAAAAAGACACTCATTTTAAGAGATCTTCTCTCTAAAAACAGACAAACTTCAGAATGAAAAAACGCTGGTTCCAGAAATGGGCAGGGTAGCTAAATTAGCACAGAACACAGTTGAAGTTGAGCTTAACAAGCGCCAATGCTAAAAACAGAGTTGTCCAAATATTCATTTTAAAAAATAATTTTTTTTCTTTTTTAGTTTATTTGGGGAAGGGCGGCAGAGAGAGAGAGGGAGACGGAGAATCCAAAGCAGGCTTTAAGCTGTCAGTGCAGACCCCGACGCGGGGCTTGAACTCACGAACTGTGAGGTCACGACTTGAGCCAAAGTCAGATGCTCAACTGAGCCACCCAGGTGCCCCTTTTTGTGTGTGTGGTTTTTGTTTTTTTTTTTTTTTTTGCTTTAATTTCTATGATCCTTCCAACTAAATCTCTTACCTAAGTTATCAATCAATGAAACTGGCATATTTTAATATCATCTCTTCTCATCCATTAGCTATTTACTATTATTCTTACCAGCTAAGAAATATTGGTTACTATCATGGCTTAAAATCAAGACATAAATGCACTGACCAGAAGTCCAGTTTAAAACCTTAGTTCAAACCAAATGTTAATTACTTAAAAACCACCCCAAACCCCTTATTTTAAACAAAGAAATTAAGACACATTAAGGAAGGGGCGCCTGGGTGGCTCAGTCGGTTAAGCAGCCAACTGCGTCAGGTCATGATCTAGTGGTCCATGGGTTTGAACCCCGCATTGGGCTCTGTGCTGACAGAGTCTGGAGCCTGCTTCAGATTCTGTGTCTCCTTCTTTGCCCCTCCCCTACTCATGCTCTGTCTGTCTCTCTCTCAAAAATAAACAAACAGTAAAAAAAAAAAAAAGGCACATTAAGGAAGCTTCTGGTTCCAAGAGCTTGCCTTTTCAAAGCCATGTATTTTACCTTGACTGTACCAACCCCCTCACCCGCCCTTATTCAAGGTATTTTCGTGTTCCTACCTTGCAGTCTACTTGGCCTTTGTTTTTGTCGTGGGATTCTCGGAGGGCTTTACTAGGCCACATGCGACTAACAAAGGGGGAGAGCAGAGGGTATATGTACGGCTCCAGGAACTTCTTGTAGATCCAGAGCAGAACTGGAATGACGATGCAAGGGATACACACCATCCTCCCAGGCTGGGGTCCCGAACTGCTGGCACACGTGAAAACACAAGTTCGGTTAGCAGACATGAATGACGCAAGGAACTTACCTAGGTTAAGATACTGGACAGGACCAGTTCTACATTAAAGGAAAAACTTAAATCAGTAATTAGCGAAAAGCACAAGTCTATTCAATAAAATGCTACTTTCTGTAAAGGAGTAACAGGTGTAGACATAATAAAAATAATAGTGAGGCTCCCATCTCCAGGCCTCTTCAGTCACTTTTTCCCAACCATAAATGTGATAAAGGAAAGACACCAGTTAGTTGCTGGGTACCAGGCAGTTAGGCCCTTTGCATTTGTTAACTATGTAATACTCAAAAAATCCAGTGAGATGGAGTACCCTTGCCATTTCCATACAAAGAAAAGTAGGCTCAAAGACATGGAACATTAATTATGACTTCTATTCCAGCTTGGTGGGAATTAACTCCCAGGGCCTAATCATCTTCAGAAACTGACAATATTGACCAGCGAAAACTCCAAGGCTAGGGGCAAATCTTCTAACATGGAATTTGCTAAGGACTCACTTTGGAAGACCTCTGGGCTGCAAATCAGCTGGACTTTCCCAGGCAACAACTCTCCATTGATAGATTTGCTCTCTCTTTTTTTTAATGTTTATTTATTTTTGAAAAAGGGAGAGAGCGCGAGTGCACGTGAGCGGGGAAGGGGCAGAGAGAGCTGCAGACACAGAATCTGAAGCAGGCTCCAGGCTCTGAGCTGTCAGCGCAGAGCCCGACACGGGGCTTGAACTCATGAACTGTGAGATCACGACCTGAGCTGAAGTCAGACGCTTAACTGACTGAGTCACCTAGGCTCCCCTGCCTTTTTCTTTTTAATAGCAATTAAAGTATGCTGAGAAAAAAAAAAAAATTATGCGGTATTATCGTTATAAGTAAATTGTCCATTTCAAAAAAAAAATTAATACCTCGAATTTCCTTAATTAGAAATCTTGAAATTTCTCAAAACCAACACTACTTCCATAATATACTACTGAACCAAAGACTTTAAATTTACAAGAATTTTTAGTCCCTTAAAGTAGGCATGAAACACTAAGAAGCTTCAGAACAGTGCAGAAAACTAATAGTTCAGAACGCTAAAATTTCCTATTTCGGAGGCACCTGGGTGGCTCAGTTGGTTAAATGTCCCCTGATTTTGGCTCAGGTCATGATTTCAGGGTTTGCAGGCTCTGCACTAACAGCTCGGAGCCTGCTTGGGATTCTCTCTCTCTCCCTCTCTGCCTCTCCTCTACCCATGCTCACTCTCTCGCTCTCTCAAAATAAACCCCCCAAAAACTTATTTCAAAATATTGCAAATCAGGTAGTACTTGCTGGCAAATGAATCGGCACAATGACTACACTAAGGTGATTTAAAATTATTCACAATACAAGTAAGCAGCAGTATAGACAACCCAATCTGAATGTGGCTTTGAAATGAATTACAAGAGCTATAAACAAGTTAACATAAATGTACATCAAGGAACGATCAGCTATTTTATAAAGGATTCATAGCTACATTCTTTGAGACAGTCCTCTGGTCAAATTAAAGTAACATTATAAGAATTTACCAAACTATTTTGTTCCGAAGTTTTAAAGAACATATTTTCTGATGAAAAAAACCAAACCGAGCACTGAGCCTTTTTCAGCATTTACCAAGCAATCATTATTTTTGGCCACAGACCTTCTGAATTTGGTCTGAAGGGATGTGGTTTTTAGGTCTTGCACTCTTACACCACAGCCTACTAAGCAAAGCAGACTGGTTGGCAGCTGCCAGAATATGAGACCTGTTCTCACCACTTTCGAATTGGTATCCTTGGGCAAATTATCCAAGGAGTCTGATCTTGATTCCTTCCAGTGGAAAATTAGGACAATAGCCTCTCTCACGGGATGCAGATGGATTAGATATGTTAATAACGAATACAAAGGCCAGAAGAGTGTGTGAATGGGTTAAGTGCCTTCTAAGCGTTGTTACCACAAAAAAAAACCCGGAACCTTCCCCCCCCCCCCCAACAACAAACCCAGATCCAAAAGCTGCAACCCGTCCAAAGTTCACGCAAAGGCAAATAGTAACTAGAGTTGGTTAAGATCAGAATTCCCAATTCTGGTTTCCTACCTCAATACTCTTGCTTTTTCCCCTAACAAAAATACAATGATCAAGTTATTCCCCTCCTACCAAGCCTTCAAGACCAACTTAAACCCTTTGAAACAACTGACAGTGCTCCTAGGACTAGGTTCAGTTAATGACCGGCAGCCCATCACAGATTCATCTTTACCTACTCCTAATTATTGTCTTAAAGAAACTCTCAAGAGCAAGTACTACCAATCGCTTATGTCACAAACATGGCTTTTATAAAACTGTTTAGCTCTCTTCATAATGAAACTACCTTATCTCTCAATCTTTATGACACTCTGAGGAACTTCATACATGTGGAAACTGTGGCTTAGGAAGGTCTAGAAATTGGCTATCACAAACTGATAAGATGATTATCATTCTACTTTCATGAAGCCAGTTCTCGGATATTACAGCAAAGCGGGCAAAACGCATTTAAACTGTCGGAGGAGAGGAATTCGCTTTCATTCGGCTTAGTCCAAGACAACGGACTACAGAGGAAAAGGCTGAAGCTCTGTTAGAAATCTGGCAGGTACCGTGTCGGAACGCCACCTCCCTTCAGGTAACCCAGTTTGGCACATCGTTCTACGGGACGGGCTGATTCAAAGACAACGACAAAGGACAGGACAGGATAAGAGCGAACGGTGGTGAAGACAAGAGAGCGAAGTGAAGCCGACAGTGCAGGCCAAGGAAGAGGATAAACGGACATATGGAAAGGGAGAGGCGGGCCGGGAGGCGGGCGGCCGCGGACGGAGGAGGTAACGGCGAGGGGAGGGCAGGAGGCAGGGGCGCGCGTCTGGAGGGCGAAGCGGGGTATCCCGGGAGAGCGCAGGCGGGCCGCGGGGTGCCCGGCGCAGGCCAACTGCAGGCGGGTGGGGCTCGCTCAGCACCACCCGGGCTGGAGCCTGCGAAGCGGCCAGACGGCACCAGGGACCCCCCCGCGCGCACCCCCGCCCCGAACCCGCAGCCGAAAGCCCCGGCCCACCGGGCACCGCTCACCCGAGTCCACCGGGTCCAAGTGGAAATGACCGCACTTCCGGAGGGAGGGGACGTGCTGCCGCCGAGCCAATGGGCACCGCAAAAGGGGCCGACAAAGGCGCGCCTGCGTCAGGCTGAGGACGCGCAGGACGTAGCGGTGACGCCCAGGCGGTCGCGCGCCCTGACTTCCGGCGCCGGCACCTTAAGCGCAAACCCTGCGCTCAAGGGAGTCGGGGGGTCAGCTGTCCCGGACCCTCGAACAAAATCCAAAACGTTGATCCGGATACGGCGGGTGCCGGTGGTTCACCGCCATAGAGAAGGTCACTTCACTTGCGTGTAAGGACCAGGCTGTTACCGAACGCTGTTGTGACTAAACTTCACTGTGCTAGTTAAAAGGGTCGGAGATTCAGGCAGGGAATTAACACGAAGTTGCTTTAAGTGCTTATTGGACCCTCACAGACTGCAGTTAGGACTGTAAACAGCACGACAGGCGAAATCCAGGAAATCCACTCTTGGTACAGACCCAGGAGAAATGAGGACACGCCCACACAAGCTTGTAGTTTCAGCTGCACTACCCACAATAGCTTAAAAAAGGGGTCCAAACGTTATTAGTTTATACGATGCACACCTTATCTGTCAAAAAATAGACTTGCTTTATCACAAAATACTATGCAAAATTAAAGCCAGTGACAAAAGACCACATACTGTCAACTCATTCGCATGAAATGTCCAAAAGAGGAAAATCTATACATCCATGTTAATAGTTGCTCAAGGCTGGATTGGGTTAGGTAAGGTTCCTCTTGGGATAATGAAAATGCCCACAAAGATTTGCCCAGTGACAGATGTGTAACAATATAATAAAAGCCATCAACTGAATTGTGTTTGGGTGAGTAGGTGTTAAGTCTCAATAAAAGTGGTTGGAAAAAAATTCAGAAATAGCCCCATACTCAGATTCCATTTTATGCAAGGTAGCACCAAGTAATTCAAAACAGCCTGTTTCCAAATCAAAATTAGTGGCACAGGGCTAACAGAATAATCAGTTTCTAATTCTAATCAGAAGAAAACCCATTTGATCCATTTTGTGAGGATACTTGTAATACGTTTAATAATAAAGACAACCAGCATTCTGTTTTTACTTTTATTTGCATGTATTTCATGCAGAATTTACTCCCGGGCCATAAGTTTTTGTTTCTTCAGTTTCTTCTGGGATATCTGGGGAAAGAAAAAAAAAAAGGCTGTAACAAGTTTCCTGGAGAAGTTTGCACATGTTAAAAGGAAGAGGTGAAGGGAATTCCTCTAGCATAGAGAAATGGCACGGGGGGAGTGACAGGAGAAAAAGTAAGCAGGGGAGTTTGTGCTGAAGACTGGAGACAGGGAGACCGTGTGATTAAGTGGCAACAAGAACGGAAGACAGTATTTAAGAAATTAAACCAACAGAAGTTAGTTAGGCTGAAGGGCGGGGGGGAATCTAGAATCACTCCCAGGTTCCCGGCTTAAAGAACTGAATGGGATCATTTACTGCAAACAAGCTTATTAGTTTGGGGAGGACGGAGGGGCCCTTTTTTTGCACATGTTGCATTTTAAGTTGCTATAAAAATTCAGGTGGGGCCATCAGCAGATAATTATACAGTGCTGATATATGTATATACAAAAAGGCAATATCATAAACAAAACCGATCAACGACTTAAGTAACAGTGAGTAATTTACCTTTTTCTTCTGTGCAACCTCCTCTTCTGGTTTAGGAACAATCTGCTCTTTTTCAGTAAGGATCATCTCAATGTGGCAGGGAGAGCTCATGTATGGGTTAATCCGACCATGAGCCCTGTAAGTTCTACGCCGCATTTTGGGGGCTTTGTTCACCTGGATGTGCTCAATGACCAGAGAATCTACATCTAAACCCTGAGAAGAGACGAACAAAATCAAATTGACATCTTTATCTCAACACCACAAACCTTATCACTGGAAAATCAAGTCCCCATCTTTGCAAGGCAAACCTTAAGACTTCAAATAGCCTGTCAAACATTTTTTTGCTTTCACCTTTATTCTAAGGGTCCTTCCTTAAATCTAAATAACTATTAAAACTCAGTGCAGGGTGTGCCTGGGTGGCTCAGTCGGTTAAGCGTCTGACTTCGGCTCAGGTCATGATCTCACAGTCCATGAGTTTGAGCCCTGCGTCGGGCTCTGTGCTGACAGTGCAGAGCCTGGAGCCTGTTTCAGATTCTGTGTCTCCCTCTCTCTCTCTGACCCTCCCCCACTGAGGCTCTGTCTCTGTGTCAAAAATAAATAAACATTAAAAAAAAACACAAAAAACTCAGCGCTATATGCAGCTTGTAAGGGGCCTCCCTAAAAGTCATGAAGGGGAGTGGATCATGCTTCTGAAGATCTTCACACATAAAATTTTGGTCTTCTGGAAATTGGGAGGTAGAGATTTAAAAAAACGAATGGGAAATTTCAGTTACTGAGAAAACAAGACAGTCAAAGAAAAAATCTGGACAATAGCAACAACTGAATAACAATCCAAGTTATATGCATATAAATAAAGATGTTGGGGTGCCTGGGTGGCTCAGTTGAGTGTCCAACTTTGGATCAGGTCACGATCTCGCAGTTTGTTGGAGTTCACCCCACACCGGGCTCTCTGCTGTCAGCAGAGCCCACTTCAGATCCTCTGTCCCCCTCTCTGCCCCTCCCCCGCATGTGCACTCTCTAGCTCTCTAAATAAATAAATAAAAGTCAATGGTTTAGGTACCTTAAGTTCAGCATTACTCTCTGCATTTTTAAGCATGTGCAGTAAAAATTCGGCACTCTTTTTGGGCCACCGACCCTGTGTCCAGCCCCACTGTTTGGCCTAAAAGGAATCCAAGGAACACGTTAGTCATTTCCCCTCATTTTAATCAGTGTTACAACCAATATGATTTTTAATCCAACACCAAGGTTGCTCAGAACAGTTTTTTTTTCATGGTTAATCCAAAGGTGTCCTAAGATGGTCATCCCAGCAACCAGAAAGAACCTGATTCCAGGCAGATCCTAACCCCATCCGACCCCTCTCCATTACAAAGTCATTTCAGCCACTGTGAGCTCTCACCTGGGCACACCTACCAACTCCACCATTGTAGCGTCGGAATGGCACACATTGCTTCTGCAAAGTGACATCTTTCAGATACTTGGTGGCTTTTCGGATATGCATACCCTTGATGGCCTGGGCAGTTTCGCGTGTGTTCTAAGTATAAACAGTATAAACTGTGACTTAACGATGTGAAAGAGTAACATTTTTTTTAAATTTTTTTTTCAACATTTTTTATTTATTTTTGGGACAGAGAGAGACAGAGCATGAACAGGGGAGGGGCAGAGAGAGAGGGAGACACAGAATCGGAAACAGGCTCCAGGCTCCGAGCCATCAGCCCAGAGCCCGACGTGGGGCTCGAACTCACGGACCGCGAGATCGTGACCTGGCTGAAGCCGGACGCTTAACCGACTGCGCCACCCAGGCGCCCCGAGAGAGTAACAATTTTTGAAGTAAACACAAAATTGTTTTTTAAATGTCAACATACATCAACAAAAGATTTCCCGTTCTTTAAAGGGGAGGGAATATTAGAAAAAAAAACCGTGTGATTAAAAGCCAGGGAGACTTGGAAGTCAGGGAAAAATAAACCCCAAACCTCTATTAAGTGTAATAGGTTTTATTTTTTAAAAATTTTAAATGTTTATTTTTGAGAGAAAAGAACATGAGATGGGAGGGGGAGAGAGAAAGGGAAGACACAGAATCTGAAGCAGGTTCCAGGCTCTGAACGGTCAGGACGGAGCCCGACCTGAAGCTTGAACCTGGGAACTGAGAGATCATGACGTGACCCAAAGTCGGACGTTCACTGACTGAGCCACCCAGGCGCCTCCTAACTATAATGCTTTAACTCCATCATCTTGTAACCATGTTAAGGGTCTTGTTATCTTGATCTCTACACCAAGTTCTCCAATAGTTCTCTGGTAATCTCACGCAATTCCACAAATCAAAGTGCTCATTATATGATTGATCATTACAGACTCGATGCCTCAAAGGTGACTGCTCAGGACTGATTAGTTTTCATGGTAAATCCAAAGGTGTCCTAAGAAACGCATCACTGCAGCCACCTTTTTAGAATGGTAAAAAAAAAAAAAACCCAAACACTGGAACAATGTGGCACAACCCTTTCAGAACATGTATGAGGATTCACATACCTTAAAGTGAACACGAAGATTTGAACCTCTTGATTTGCATGCTGAAAAATAAAAGTTTTGGTTAATTTTGGGTTATCTTATGATTCCTCTTACCCCAAGATAAGGAATTTAGATCCCTTCCGGTTCACTTACATTTTGTCGGGTTTTCCGGGTCAAGTGAATAGCGAACCATTTTCAGAGATCACCTGGAAGGGATCAGGAGGAAATTCTGTCAACACACATTTACAGTCACCGATGCAGTTTAAATACATATTAAATGCTACCGACAGCCGCTCAGAAAGTAGTTGTTTTCACGGTCAATCCAAAGGTGTCCTAAGAAATGCCATCATCGCAGCCATCCTTTTCTCCAGAGCTTTCTTCCCCGCTGCATCTACTAGGGACTCGGACCTCATGAGCCCTTTTCCCCTCTGAAGGAGAACGTGGCCTGTCTCAACCCCACTCTGGATCCCTCAGGAGTATAAGGACTCCACGCAATGGCACCGCAGAATGCTCGTCTACAACCCTCTGCACGCTCCCTCCCCACAGAAGGTAATGCCATCTTCCCAGGTGCTTTTGGGCTATTAGGTTAAGCGCCATCGAACTTGAAACACTCGTTCAAATGGGTAAGTGAAGCCTCAACCCAACTTCACTTTTACTCCCCCAAACTCTCTCGTTGCAGCCACACACGCGCCGCGTCGCGGCCAGCACTCACCGCAACACACTGGCCCTCGGGAGTCGGAAACGGCACTGACGACAGGCCGCCGGTACCCGTTCCACCCCCATTCCCGCCCATCGCGGCCTTCTGCTCCGACACGTCCCCCTGCATAGAGGGACATCGCCTTCAGCGAAGAATCAGTAGCCGCAGGAGGCTTCCTCCCGCGGGCATAGCCATCAGCGCCACCGAAGCCCGGATGGCGGCGATAACTGGAGGATTCAGCTCTCGGAGAGAGATAGCAAAGAGTCACTCACCTCAGGCCGCTTACAGGAAGAGGAAGAGCGGTGGCTCCTGGGAGAATTCATGCGCACTCGACCTCTCGCGAGATCTCCAGCCTGAAGAACGTGATTTGAAGATAGGCGGAGCGCTAAGAGAAAGGGAATGTGGGATATATTTGAGAGGATCTGGAAACGAATTGCCTTCTTAGGGAGTGTCTCAAAATTCTCCTTTTTTGATATCCAGAAATAAAGTTATGGATTTTAAATATCAATTAAGAACAGGCCTGTAATTCTAGCACAGGATCACGTATTATTAGGTATAGCTGGCACATTTATTCATCAACATTTGTTAGATTTGATTATGTGATCACGTACCCCTAAAAGTGGTAGGTAAATGGACGATTAAGAAGATGTAAAGGATGGGACGTAATTATGGTAATCAGAGAATTCTCTGGAGGGGAATACCACCCAATCAGTTCTACTGAAGAGTGCCACTTCTAGATCTTCCGGTGCAGAAAAACCCTTGGGCACTATCTTCCCTTTCTTCCTCACCCAAGTCATCTATCTGGTTATTCCCTCTCAGCCATTGGTGGTGTTAGCACTTTGGGTCTTCTTTTTCTTTTTTTGTTTTGTTTTTCTTTTTAATATAATTTATTGTCAAATTGGCTAACAAAAGTGTGTACAGCGTGCCCTTGGTTTTGGGGGTAGATTCCCGTGGTTCATCGCTTACATACAATAACCAGTACTCAACCCAGCAAGTGTCCTCCTCAATGTCCATCACCCATTTTCCCCTCTCCCCCAGCAGCCCGTCAACCCTCAGATTGTTCTCTGTATTTAAGAGTCTCTTATGATCTCCCTCTCTGTTTGTAACTATTTTTCCCCCTTCCCTTCCCCCATGGTCTTCTGTTACGTTTCTCAAGTTCCACCTATGAATGAAAATATATATCTGTCTTCCTCTGACTGGGTCTTCTATTTCAAAGCACTGTCACTCCAGGCAAATTTGAACTCTAAGTGAAAGAACTCTGGACAATGCTCTAAGCACTCTTGGTTTCTTGACCTCAATTCCAGAGACCTCAGTCCTAGGTCCCTCTCCTGGAGTCCACTTCCATTGCCAGATGATGGATTCCACAGTCTTTCCTCAGTAGTTCCCATCCCTCACATGGCTTCCAGCAGAGGCTGAGAACACCCAAACTGTTTCCATTCCACATCTCTTGCCTTAACTAGCCCCAAGTATCAAACAACTTTCCGGACATATTTCGCAGCAGGTCTGGGGGTCAAATACTTGAAACCTAAAGTACCCTTATCATTCAAGTTTCTTGGAATTGTATCTTGAAGCTTGATTAGATTCAGTTCAATACCAGGGGCAAGAAAACTTCATAGGTGATATTGTGTAGGTGGTATTTCCCCTTGCATCCTATCAGAATGCACATAATGTCATCTGATTGTCGCATTTGTACTGATGTTAAGATGGGTAAGTGAGTTCAGGAGTTGTAGGTCTTATCCCTTCTTTATAAAGTTCGACATCAGCTTTTCAGCTAATGGCTTTAGCAGCTATTGAAATTATTTACCTATATCCATTATTTCAGCTGGAGTTAAGACTGGTGATTTTTTTTTTCTCCCTCATTCTATCAGTGTTTTTTAGCTGGACTTGTGTCAAAAAGAATTTTCCCTCTTTCAATTATTTGATTATCTTGAAATATAGTTCATATAGAAAAGGCAGGATAAAACTTAATCTTCCCATTTATTTATGGACTTTCAGAAAAATGAGCTGGTTTCCTCAAAGGTTTGCCAAAGGTGACTGATTTGGATTTTTACAAATCAGCTTTATTAAGGTATACTTGATGTATAATAAAATTCCCCCAGTTTTTTAGCATAGAATTTATTGTTTTGACAGATAAATACAGTCATATAGGCACCACCATGATCATGATGTAGAACATTTCCATCTTCCCCAAAGTTCCATCCTGCCTCTTCATAGCTAATCCCTTTCTCCCACACATGGGAACCAACAGCTATTGATCTGCTTTCTGTCACTATAGTTTTGCCTTTTCCAGAATATCACGTAAATGGAATCATATAGTGTGCAGTGTTTTGTGCCTGGCTTCTTTTGTTTAGCACAATGCTTTTGAAATTCACTTAGACTGTCTCAGTCTAAGTTGCGTGTATCAGTCAGTCATTTTTTTGTTATTGAATAGAATTCCGTTACACAGCTATATCACAATTTATCAGTTCAGCCACAGACAGACATTTGTGTTGATTCAGGTTTTTGGCTCTGATGAACACACCGGTTGTGAACATCTGAGTGCAAATTTTCGTGTGGACACGTGTTTTCATTTATCTTCAGGCAGATACCTAGGAGTGAAATTGCTTGGTTACATGTTAAGTTTATGTTGAACTTTTTAAGAAACCCCCAAACTGTTTTCTAACGCACCTGTATCTTTTGATATCCCCACCAGCAACGTAAGAGGGTTCCAGTTTCTGTATGCTCTTGCCAAAACTTGGTATTGTCTGTCTTTTTAATTATTGATTGTAATGGCTATGTAGTGGCATATCATTGTGGTTTTTGACTGCATTTCCCTAAAGTCTAATGATGTTGAGCATCTTTTCACATGCTTATTTGACATTCAGCTTTCTGAAGTATGTGTTCAACTCTTTTGGCCATTTAAAAATGGATTATTTGTCTTCTTATCAAGTTGTAAGCGTTATTTATTCATGCTGGATACAAGTGTTTTATAAGCTTTGCAAATATGTCCTCCCTGACTGTGACTTGTCTTTTTATTTTCTTAATAATGTCTAACAAAGTGAAAAAGTTAAAAATTTTTTCTCCCTTTTTTAAAAAAAATTGTTTATTTTAGAGAGGTAGGGGGAGAGGGGCAAAGGGAGAGAAAGAATCCTAAGCAGGCTCCCTGCTCAGCATGGGGCCCGGTGTGGGTCTCCATCCCACGACTCTGGGATTATGACTCGAGCTGAAATCACGAGTGGGACACTCAACTGATTGAGCCACCCAGGTGCCCCACAAAAGTTTTAAATTTTGATGAAGTTCAATGTATTGGTTAAAAAAAATAAATTGTGATTCTGGTATTATACCTAAGAAATCTTTGCCTATCCCAAGGTAATTATTTCTTTCCCATGTTTTCTAAACTAAACTAAACTAAACTAACCAAACCTAGACTAAACTAAAACAAAAAAGTTTTAGTTCTTACATTTGGGTTGAATTAATTTTTGTAACTCAGTTTCATTTGACATAAGGTCCAAATCAATCTTTTTGCATGTGGATATTCCATTTTTCTAGCACCATTTGCTGAGACCATGGTCTTTTCTTTATTGAACTGTTGTGGCATTTTTATTGAAAATCAATTGACCAGAAAGGGGAGGATTTATTTCTGGACTTCCACTTCTGGTCCATCGATCTATTTGATTATCTTTGTATCAGCATGTCACTGTCATGTAACTTTACAGCCAAATTTGAAATCAGCTAGCGTATGTTTTCCAACTTTATTCTTTTTGAAGTTGTTTCGGCTCTCCTGGGTCCTCTATGTTTCCATATAAATTTTAGGATCAGCTTGTAAATTTCTACAAAAAGTCTGCTGGGATTTTGATAGGGACTGCATTGAATTGAAGAGGTAATTAAAGTAAAATTAGTTTATATGGATGATCAGTACGAGGCTTCAGAAGAACCTGGACACCTTGATCTTGGACTTCTAGCCTCTAGGATTTTAAGAAAATAAATTTCTGTTTAAACCTGCTAATCTGTGGCACTTTATTATGAAAGCCCAAGCACACTGATATACCTTCTCTCTCCAATAACTTCCAGTTCCCTATTTCCAAGGCTTCTACCAATATCAGTATTATATCCTTCCAGAAAAATTCTATGAATTACAAACACTCCCAGGATAGTATACTGTATACAATCTTCTGCATCTTGCTTTCTGTTTATCTTTGTTTGTTTTTGAGAGAGAGAGAGAGAGAGAGAGAGAGAGAGAGGTGAGAGAGAGAGCGAGCGAGCACAACTGGGAGGCAGAGGTGGGTAGAGAGAGAGGGAGACACAGAATCTGAAGCAGGCTCCAGGCTCTGAGCTGTCAGCAGAGAGCCGGACACGGGGCTGGAACCCATGAACTGCGAGATCATGACCTGAGCTGAAGTCAGACGCTTGACCGACTGAGCCACCCCGATTGACATCTCTTATACTGGGTGTTGTGACTGCATGCTTTACATTTGCCACTTTCTGGAAACTCCTGAATAGATGAGGTAGATGGCCCAGATTGGGCTTCCCAGAAAGCAGAGTCTGAGATAGAAATTAAGTAGTGCTCATGGATTCAGTATCGTGGAAAGGAGACAGGACTGATCAGAGGGTCAAGTTAGGGTGGGATGCAGTCCCAGTGAAGGTATCAGCCAGCACCTGCTCCTACCTAGGGGACCTCTGGAGCTGGTTGTTCCTTCTGACTTGTCCCAACCTGGGTGGGGGCTGGGCCTCTGTCCCACCCATGGATTCGTCACTGGATGGGCTTCTCCAGGAAGATGTGAAGCAGTTGTCTTCAGCCAATTCTCAGAGACGACTGAGACGGCTGAAGACTGACAGCACTCCTGACAGAGGGAGAAGTCCTTCATTCCTGAAGAAAGACGAGGGAGGCACATCTCAGTGTCCACGGCAGCAGGCACTGTTGTTTCATTTTACAGATAAGATAAACAAGGTTCAAAGGGACAGGGCTGGGATTTGAACCCAGATCTCCTCTCCGCGCCTGTGTTCTTTCTCACCATCCTTGCCGCCAGTTCTTCACATTCCTGTCTTCCCGACTGCTTCCCAGTGACCTCCAGGTTTCCTGGTGACCTGTGGCTCACTGGGGCTGCCCTCACTTCCGCGTCCTGCCTCGGGACAGTCCATTTCTCGACTTCCACTCCAGCTTTTGCACGGCTCTCCAGGCCTGGCCCACACTCCCACCTTCTCAGAATATTGTTGCTTGCATTCATAGGAGGGACCGAATGAGAGCAGGTCGAGGAGGATTATTCTGGCTCCGAGGTGCTGGGTGGATTGGGGAGATCAGGAACCTCAGAGTGGATTGTGGCAGAACCCCAGAAAAAACTAGCAGATATTCAGGCATGAGGTCGTGAGTTTGGCAAAGGTAGAGAAGGTGGGAGCGGAATCGCAAATGCCTCTGGGCTCCTTGAAACAGGACAGAAACACAACTCCCCTGAGACCTCCTATTGGCTTCTCCTTAATGATGACCTCTGGGGCTCCATTTACTACCTAGATCTCCAGGGAGCAGCAGGAAACAACAAACCTTCAGTCTTTCCAAGTGGTAGCCATTCTCCTCTCTGACCCCACAAGTCAAGATATCAAGTGGGCCCTGCGGGGGTTTGACAGTTTGTCCAAACAACTGTTTTTTTTTTGTTTTTTTGTTTTTTTAGCTGAAGCTATAAATCTGTTGGGAAAAAAATCTGTCTGCTTGGCCATTCAATCAGTCGGCCAGTCTGGATTAGTCTGACCATCTTCTCAGAAAAGAATGTCTTTGGGGGATTTTCAGATGAGTGAATATTCAATGTTCTGTCTTTTAGCATTGTCCCCCACCTTCCCTGCCCCTTTGTATAATACTCTTAGAGGGTTGGCTCCTGGGCCTCCAGGAGAACCAAGGAGGATAGTCTTAATCCCCTGGCAGATACTTATTCTGCCCTCCTCATTCTAAACCTCCCCACAATGCTGTTTGAGCTTCACTTGGAAATGGGCTTTATTTGCCAGGAAAGGGGAATTCTTTTCATGACAATAAGGAAGATGTAATCCTTTATTCAGGGGGTTGGAGGCCTTTTCTTTCCCCCTCAGGCTGATGGGCTGCTGCCCTCTCCTCCCGGTTGCCTGGTCTGTCTTTCCTGTACCTCCCAGAGCTACCGCTGGGGTGGCGGGGATCACCTAGAGGGATACTGGCATCCAGAAACTGGGGATGGGATTCCAGTGCTTCCCTGCTGGGTGACTCAATGCAGGTGGTTTGGTTTTGCCCAGCTTTGTTCCTTCATCTGTAAAAAAGGAAGATAACAATACCAATTGCTGAGACATAGGAGATAGTGAAAAGACATTGTGAATAGCATAAAATAGGTATTTGGTAAATGTTGGGTCGTTCCTTCCTTCTTCCTTTCTCCTCAGAATTTATTCTTGGATATCACCTGATCGGATACTTGTCCCTCTGTGACACTCTGCAGTGGTTTTCCTCGGGGTGTCTCCTCCAGACCCATTCTCTGGTGTCTGTGCCCTGCTCCATGCCCCTTGAGGTGGAGCCCACTGACTGCTACCCTGGTTGGGGATGGCCAATGGTGAGCGTGGGCAGGAGTTGGGAGGTTATGGGGAGAGAAGTCGGGCTATTTCTTCCCAGCTCCCTGGCTGCCTTGGCACTGGGTTCTGGAGTGGCTCTATCCCTCCAAGACTACGGCCCCTGCCAGATTGCCCCTCCTCCCAGGCTCAGATTTCCTTGGACCCCATTACAGTGTCAACTTTCCTTGTCCCACTAGTCCTGGGCATTGAAACGGCTTTGTGCTGTGAGGTTTCTGGGTGTGTTTCCGCGTCCCTTATTAGTTTGCCCACATCTCTCAATTTCCTTAAAGCCTCTTCTGGTGAACTCTCTGCATGTAATTGTTTCCTGCAGGCATATAAACAGAGGTTATCTACCCTCTATTTGAATACCTCTAGGTACCAGAGCTCAATATTTGTCTTTTTCACGCCCATTTCAAAAATAATGATGTACTTGAGGACGGAGCTCATGTTTAGGGTACATACTCAGTGCTACGTACGCTTCGTCACACTCACTCCCCACGATGACTTTGTAAGAAGGTTGTACTGTCCACATTTTGCAGAGGACGGACCCGAGACTCAGGGAAGTTTTGCAACCTGTCCCGGATCCTGCAGCTAATAGGTGGCACAGGACACATTTGGCTTAGTTAGGTTGGCCTCACTCCAGCATTTTTTTTCTCGCCATTACACCTGCCTGTCATGGGGGAAGAATTCCAAACAAGGAAAACTGGAAAATGGGAAAATTTGCCTTGTATTTCACAATTTCACCCAGGGCTAGCCTCAAGGAAACCTTAATATTGTTCACAAAAACTTCTTTTGAAGGGTACAGTCTCTTGTGGGGTGGCTGGGTGACACCATGAGCCACTAGATGGCACCAGTTCAGCGTTGGGTAAAGCTTGTCTCCGTAGTTTTTGTGGGCAAAGGGTGAGGGTAGCAAGTTCGTCCGTTTACTTTGACAAGTAAATATAACTTTGATCTAATGGCCTCTGTGTTTCCTCCAAACTGGGCTGCCTTAAGTTTTTCAATGATGAGGCTCTGAATGGACGGAGACTGGGGTTGGGGTTATGGGGGGTGGTGGGAATGGGACGACACAGAATGATGAAGGCTCGGCCCCAGGGAAACCTGGCAGGCTAGATAGAGGGAAACAGTACTGACCTACGACACCGAACCAAGAAAACTCACTCAAAGACCGTGAGACCATTAGAGCTGGAGGGGTCTGATGAGCTCTTCCAGTCCTACTCTTTCATTATGCAGATGAAGAAACATTCTGCTGTTCTCTGTGTAACAGAAAGTGATCCCCAACTTACCCGGTTGTCCTAATAAAAAATATTGTCCCAACATTTCTTGCCTTGTGGCCTTCCTGGTGGCTGGGGCCTTTTGTAAGGCAACTAGATAAAGGGTGAGGCTTTGTTTCTGACGGGGATTTCTTTTTGTCCCCATAACACTCTCTAGACAAAGTTTTCAAACAGTTTTTTCTTTCTTTCTTTCTTCCTAAAATGTTTGTTTGTTTGTTTGTTTGTTTGTTTATTTTTTGAGAGAGAGAGCACACACGTGCGTGCGGGGGAGCGGTAGAGAGGATCCAAAGGGGGCTCTGTGCTAACAGCAGAGAGCCCCATATGGGCTCCAACTCACAAACCATGAGATCATGACCTGAGCCTAAAAGAAACATCAGAGGCTTAACGGACTGAGCCACCCAGGCACCCCAGTTTTTTCTTTTTTAATTATTATTTAATTGGTTCCCAAAATCAAAACAGTGTAAAAAAATATCTAATAAAAAGTCTCACTCCTATCCCTTTCCCAATCTGTCTCATTCACCCCTCCCCTCAAACCCCAGGTAATTACCATTAAAAAAAATTGTTTTATGTTTATTTTTGAGAGAGAGAGAGATAGATCATGAGCAGGGGAGGGGCAGAGAGAGAGGGAGACACAGAATCCAAAGCAGGCTCTAGGCTACGAGATGTCAGCACAGAGCCGGATGCAGGGCTTGAACTCACAGACTGTGATATCATGACCTGAGGTCGGCGCTCAACAGACTGAGCCACCCAGGCAGCCTGGTAACCACCATTCTTATTTTAACTTGGGTGTTCTTTAGTCAAACACAACCGAGTGTAAACATGGAAAGGTATATTTATTTCTTTGCAGGAAATGATTCTCCATTGTTGCTTCCCGCCTGCTGCTAAATTCCCTTTCATTTTCACTTGCCCTCAGCGGTGATTTCCATAATGACCGCATTTTTTTTTTTTTTTTTTTAATGGAATAAAAAGTTGAGACATAAGGCCTGATAAGTATCAGAAAACTGTGTCTGGATGATGCTCCCGTTCTGGAAAATGCGGAAGCTATTGTCGCTGCAGCTTGTCCAGAGCTCCTTATCTTTTCCCAAGTCCCCTTTCACTCCCGGAGGAAGGCTTTCCTGCTTCCTGAGCCGTGCAAGAGACCCTGCGTCTGTCTAGCCTCCTCACTTTGGAGCCTCTTCACCTCCCCCACCCTTCCCGGGGTGCTCCTCTCGCTCAGCACCTGCCGGGCTCCCCCCACCCACAACATCCGCGGGGCTCCCACTCATCCCTTACTCAGCCGAATGCTGGGCTCCCCCTCTGCCTTTAGACACCCCCAACTCCTCCTTCTCTTCCTCCAACTCTTCACCGTCCCTTTCTTGCCCCCTTTGCCATGAAAGTTCTCCAAAGACTAGCTAGATTTCTTCACCGCAGAGCTCAGTTTGCTACAGCTTAGTTAGCACCTGCGGGGAGGAAGAGTCAAAGATAAAAAAGATGTGGTCTCTGTCCCTAAGGCTCTTAAGCTCAGACCTAATTTAGTGACATACAGGGGTTCTGTGCACGAATACAGGCGCGGTGCAACCAGGCTGAGCACAGAGTGGGGACTCTATATATTTCTGGGTCCGACGGGGAGAGTCCCCACCTGTGGAGCCCTCCAGGTTCTGGAGCATGGAATATTAAAATGCAGACGCTGCCTCCTCAGACAGGGTCCTGGGGTAGGTTTGCTCCCCTTTCTTAGTCCTTTCCCTGTGCCATGTGTTTGGATGCTATTCCCCTAGGAAGCCCTCCCAGACAGGGCCTTTTCCAGATATGCCCTTTCCTGGTGGTGTTCTGTGCTCCAAATGGCCCTCCCATGTCAAAAACAAAGCTGTGCCCTTTCCCTCAGAGTCCTGTGTTTGCTTCCCAGGGTGGCAGCTTGCTTGTGTGAAGATAATATATTTTCCTGAAGGGCCTTTCCCAGCTCAGTAACACAGGTACATTTTCCTGGAGGCCTGGAGGGGCGCCTGGGTGGCTCAGTCGGTTAAGCCTCCGACTTCGGCTCAGGTCGTGATGTCACCGCTTGGGGGTTGGAGTCCCCCGTTGGGCTGTATGTTGACACTGTGCTGACAGCTTGGAGCCTGGACCCTGCTTGTGATTCTGTGTCTCTGTCTCTCCCTTGCT